>NC_138988.1:6259729-8659729 GCF_964341445.2 Mesoplodon mirus
CATTTGTTCCTCTGACCAGCCCCCTGTGCATTAGCATAACCCCATAACCAGGACTCACCCTGAATCCATAGTAAGCCCCCTCCCATTCCCTGGTGAGTCTCCAGGGACCCCGTATTTTACACTTTACCAGACTGATACACACCCTTTGGAACTGAGTTAGCACTTGTGGTAGCAAGTGTTATAAACTTTTAAAATTTTTTAAATTTTATTTTTTTATACAGCAGGTTCTTATTAGTTATGCATTTTATACATATTAGTGTATATGTGTCAATCCCAGTCTCCCAATTCAGCACACACACACACACCCTCCCCCCCCGCCGCTGCTTTCCCCCCTTGGTGACCATACGTTTGTTCTCTACAACCATGTCTCAATTTCTGCCCTGCAAACCAGTTCATCTGTACGATTTTTCTAGGTTCCACATATATGCGTTAATATACGATATTTGTTTTTCTCTTTCTGACTTATTGCACTCTGTATGACAGTCCCTAGATTCATCCACGTCTCTACAAATGACCCAATTTCATTCCTTTTTATGGCTGAGTAATATTCCATTGTACCATATCTTCTTTATCCATTTGTCTGTCGATGGGCATTTAGGTTGCTTCCATGACCTGGTTATTGTAAATAGTGCTGCAATGAACACTGGGGTGCATGTGTCATTTTGAATTATGGTTTTCTCTGGGTATATGCCCAGTAGTGGGATTGCTGGGTCATATGGTAATTCTACTTATAGTTTTTTTTTAAGGAACCTCCATACTGTTCTCCATAGTGGCTGTATCAATTTACATTCCCACCAACAGTGCAAGAGGGTTCCCTTTTCTCCACACCCTCTCCAGCATTTGTTGTTTGTAGATTTTCTGATGATGCCCATTCTAAGTGGTGTGAGATGATACCTCATCATAGTTTTGATTTGCATTTCTCTAATAATTAGTGATGTTGAGCAGCTTTTTACGTGTTTCTTGGCCATCTGTATGTCTTCTTTGGAGAAATGTCTATTTAGGTCTTCTGCCCATTTTTGGATTGGGTTGTTTTTTTTTTTAATATTGAGCTGCATGAGCTGTTTATATATTTTGGAGATTAATCCTTTGTCCATTGATTCGTTTGCAAATATTTTCTCCCATTCTGAGGGTTGTCTTTTCATCTTGTTTGTGGTTTCCTTTGCTTTGCAAAAGCTTTTAAGTTTCATTAGATCCCATTTATTTTTGTTATTTCCATTACTCTAGGAAGTGGATCAAAAAAGATCTTCCTGTGATTTATGTCAAAGAGTGTTCTTCCTATGTTTTCCTCTAAGAGTTTTACAGTGTCCAATCTTGCATTTAGGTCATTAATCCATTTGAGCTTATTTTTGTGTAGGGTGTTAGGGAGTGTTCTAATTTCATTCTTTTACATGGAGCTGTCCCGTTTTCCCAGCACCACTTATTGAAGAGACTCTCTTTTCTCCATTGTATATCCTTGTCTCCTTTGTCATAGATTAGTTGACCATAAGTGTGTGGGTTTATCTCAGGGCTTTCTATCCTGTTCCATTGATCTGTATTTCGGTTTTTGTACCAGTGGCATATTGTCTTGATTACTATAGCTTTGTAGTATAGTCTGAAGTCAGGGAGTCTGATTCCTCCAGCTCCATTTTTTTCCCTGAAGACTGCTTTAGCTATTCGAGGTCTTTTGTGTCTCCATACAAATTTTAAGATTTTTTGTTCTAGTTCTGTAAAAAATGCCATTGGTAATTTAATAGGGATTATATTGAATCTGTAGATTGCTTTGGGTGGTACAGTCATTTTCACGATATTGATTCTTCCAATCCAAGAACATGGTATCTCTCTCCATCTGTTTGTATCATCTTTAATTTCTTTCATCAGTGTCATAGTTTTCTGCATACAGGTCTTTTGTTTCCCAAGGTACGTTTATTCCTAGGTATTTTATTCTTTTTGTTGCAATGGTAAATAGGAGTGTTTCCTTAATTTCTCTTTCAGATTCTTCATCATTAGTGTATAGGAATGCAAGAGATTTCTGTGCATTCATTTTGAATCCTGCAACTTTACCAAATTCATTGATTAGCTCTAGTAGTTTTCTGGTGGCATCTTTAGGATTCTCTATGTATAGTATCATGTCATCTGCAAACAGTGACGGTTTTACTTCTTCTTTTCCAATTTGTATTCCTTTTCTTTTTCTTCTCTGACTGCCATGGCTAGGACTTCCAAATCTATGTTGAATAATAGTGGTGAGAGTGGACATCCTTGTCTTGTTTCAGATCTTAGAAGAAATGCTTTCAGTTTTTCACCATTGAGAATGATGTTTGCTGTGGGTTTGTCGTATATGGCCTTTATTATGTTGAGGTAGGTTCCCTCTATGCCCACTTTCTGGAGAGTTTTTTTATCATAAATCGGTGTTGAATTTTGTCAAAAACTTTTTCTGCATCTATTGAGATGATCATATGGTTTTTCTTCTTCAATTTGTTATTATGGTGTATCACATTGATTGATTTTCATATATTGAAGAATCCTTGCATCCCTGGGATGAATCCCACTTGAATATGGTGTATGATCCTTTTAATGTGTTGTTGGATTCTGTTTGCTAGTATTTTGTTGAGGATTTTTGCACCTATATTCATCAGTGATATTGGTCTGTAATTTTATTTTTTTGTAGTATCTTAGTCTGGTTTTGTTATCAGGGTGATGGTGGCCTCATAGAATGAGTTTGGGAGGGTTCCTTTCTCTGCAATTTTTTGGAAGAGTTTGAGAAGGATGGGTGTTAGCTCTTCTCTAAATGTTTGATAGAATTTGCCTGTGAAGCCATCTGGTCCTGGACTTTTGTTTGTTGGAAGATTTTTTTTTTTTTTTGGGGGGGTATGCGGACCTTTCACTGTTGTGGCTTCTCCCGTTGCAGAGCACAGGCTCCGGACGCACAGGCTCAGCAGCCATAGCTCACGGGCCCAGCCGCTCTGCAGCATGTGGGATCCTCCCAGACCGGGGCACGAACCCACGTCCCCTGCATCGGCAGGTGAACTCTCAACCACTGCGCCACCAGGGAAGTCCTGTTGGAAGATTTTTAATCACAGTTTCAATTTCATTACTTGTGATTCGTCTGTTCATATTTTCTATTTATTCCTGGTTCAGCCTTGGAAGGTTTTACCTTTCTAAGAATTTGTCCATTTCTTCCAGGTTGTCCATTTTATTGGCATAGAGTTGCTTGTAGTAGTCTCTTAGGATGCTTTGTATTTCTGCAGTGTCTGTTGTAACTTCTCCTTTTTCATTTCTAATTTTATTGATTTGAGTCCTCTCCCTCTTTTTCTTGATGAGTCTGTCTAATTGTTTATCAATTCTGTTTATCTTCTCAAAGAACCAGCTTTTAGTTTTATTGATCTTTGCTATTGTTTTCTTTGTTTCTATTTCATTTATTTCTGCTCTGATCTTTATGATTTCTTTCCTTCTACTATCTCTGGGTTTTGTTTCTTCTTCTTTCTCTAGTTCCTTTAGGTGTAAGGTGAGATTGTTTATTTGAGATTTTTCTTGTTTATTGAGGTAGGCTTTTATTGCTATAAATGTCTCTCTTAGAACTGTTTTTGCTGCATCCCATAGGTTTTGGATCATAGTATTTTCATTGGCATTTGTCTCTAGGTATTTTTTCATTTCCTCTTTGATTTCTTCAGCGATCTCTTGGTTATTTAGTAACGTATTGTTTAGCCTCCACGTGTTTGTGTTTTTTACATTTTTTTCCCTGTAATTGATTTCTAATCTCATAGTGTTGTGGTCAGAAAAGATGCTTGATATGATTTCAATTTTCTTAAATTTACTGAGGCTTGATGTGTGACCCAAGATGTGATCTATCCTGGAGAATGTTCCGTGCGCACTTGAGAAGAAAGTGTAATCTGCTGTTTTTGGATGGAATGTCCTATAAATATCAATTAAATTTATCTGGTCTTCTGTGTCATTTAAAGCTTGAGTTTCCTTATTAATTTTCTGTTTGGATCATCTGTCCACTGGTGTAAGTGAGGTGTTAAAGTCCCCCACTATTGTCGTGTTACTGTCGATTTCCTCTTTTATAGCTGTTAGCAATTGCCTTAGGTATTGAGGTGCTCCTATGTTGGGTGCATATATATTTATAATTGTTATATCTCCTTCTTGGATTGATCCCTTGATCATGATGTAGTGTCCTTCCTTGTCTCTTGTAACATTCTGTATTTTTTTTTTTTTTTTGCTGTACGCGGGCCTCTCACTGTTGTGGCCTCTCCCGTTGCGGAGCACAGGCTCCGGACGCACAGGCTCAGCGGCCATGGCTCACGGGCCCAGCCGCTCCGCGGCATATGGGATCCTCCCAGACCGGGGCACGAACCCGTATCCCCTGCATCGGCAGGCGGACTCTCAACCACTGCGCCACCAGGGAGGCCCAACATTCTGTATTTTGAAGTCTATTTTATCTGATATGAGTATTTCTACTCCAGCTTTCTTTTGATTTCCATTTGCATGGAGTATCTTTTTCCATCCCCTCACTTTCAGTCTGTATGTGTCCCTAGGTCTGAATTGGGTCTCTTGTATGTAGATTGCACATATATGGGTCTTCAGCGAGCCTGTGTCTTTTGGTTGGAGCATTTAATCCATTCATGTTTAAGGTAATTATCGATATGTATGTTCCTATTACCATTTTCTTAATTGTTTTGGGTTTTTTTTTTTTGTTGTTGTTGTTTTTTAATTTTATTTATTTATTTTTGCGTTACATGGGCCTCTCACTGCTGTGGCCTCTCCCACTACGGAGCACAGGTTCCAGACGCGCAGGCTCAGCGGCCATGGCCCACGGGCCCAGCCGCTCCGCGGCATGTGGGATCTTCCCGCACCAGGGCACAAACCCGTGTCCCCTGCATTGGCAGGCAGACCCTCAACCACTGTGCCACCAGGGAAGCCCTTTGGGTTTGTTTTTCTATGTCCTTTTCTTCTCTTGTGTTTCCCACTTTGAGAAGTTCCTTTAGCATTTGCTGTAGAGCTGGTTTGGTGGTGCTGCATTCTCTTAGCTTTTGCTTGTCTGTTAAGCTTTTGATTTCTCCATTGAATCTGAATGAGATCCTTGCAGGGTAGAGTAATCTTGGTTGCAGGTTCTTCCCTTTCATCACTTTAAATATGTCATGCCACTCCCTTCTGGCTTGTAGAGTTTCTGCTGAGAAATCAGCTGTCAACCTTATGGGAGTTCCCTTGTATGTTGTCATTTTTCCCTTGCTACTTTCAATAATTTTTCTTTGTCTTTGATTTTTGCCAATTTGGTTACTCTGTGTCTCAGCATGTTTCTGCTTGGGTTTATCCTGTATGGGACTCTCTGCGCTTCCTGGACTTGAGTGGCTATTTCCTTTCCCATGTTAGGGAAGTTTTCGACTATAATCTCTTCAAATATTTTCTTGGGTCCTTTCTCTCTCTCTTCTCCTGGGGCCCCTACAATGTGAATGTTGTTCCATTTAATGTTGTCCCAGAGGTCTCTTAGGCTGTGTACATTTCTTTTCATACTTTTTTCTTTATTCTGTTCTGCAGCAGTGAATTCCACCATTCTGTCTTCCAGGTCACTTACCCATTCTTCTGCCTCAGTTATTCTGCTATTGATTCCTTCTAGTGTATTTTTCATTTCAGTTATTGTACTGTTCATCTCTGTTTGTTTGTTCTTTAGTTCTTCTAGGTCTTTGTTAAACATTTCTTGCATCTTCTTGATCTTTGCCTCCATTCTTTTTCCAAGGTCCTGGATCATCTTCACTATCATTATTCTGAAGTCATTTTCAGAATTCTGAAGGTTGCCTATCTCCACTTCATTTAGTTGTTTTTCTGGGTTTTTATCTTGTTCCTTCATCTGGTACATAGCCCTCTGCCTTTTCATCTTGTCTATCTTTCTGTGAATGTGGTTTTTGTTCCACAGGCTGCAGGACTGTAGTTCTTGCTTCTGCTGTCTGCCCTCTGGTGGATGAGGCTATCTAAGAGGCTTGTGCAAGTTTCCTGATGGGAGGGACTGGTGGTGGGTAGAGCAGGGTGTTGCTCTGGTGGGCAGAGCTCAGTAAAACTTTAATCCATTTGCCTGCTGATGGGTGGGGCTGGGTTCCCTCCCTGTTGGTTGTTTGGCCTTAGGCGACCCAACACTGGAGCCTACCCTGGCTCTTTGGTGGGGCTAATGGTGGACTCTGGGAAGGCTCACACCAAGGAGTACTTCCCAGAACTTCTGCTGCCAGTGTCCTTGTCCTCACGGTGAGACACAGCCACCCACTGCCTCTGAAGGAGACCCTCCAACACTAGCAGGTAGGTCTGGTTCAGTCTCCCCTGGGGCCACTGCTCTTTCCCCTGGGTTCCCTGCTCCTTCCCCTGGGTCCCCATGCACACGCTCCTTTGCGTGTGCCCTCCAAGAGTGGAGTCTCTGTTTCCCCCAGTCCTACCAAAGTCCTGCAATCAAATCCCACTAGCCTTCAAAGTCTGATTCTCTAGGAATTCCTCCTCCCGTTGCCGGACCCCCAGGTCGGGAAGCCTGACATGGGGCTCAGAACCTTCACTCCAGTGGGTGGACTTCTGTGGTATACGTGTTCTCCAGTTTGTGAGTCACCCACCCAGCAGTTATGGGATTTGATTTTATTGTGATTGCACCCCTCCTACCGTCTCACTGTGGCTTCTCCTTTGTCTTTGGATGTGGGGTATCTGTTTTGGTGAGTTCCAGTGTCTTCCTGTCAATGACTGTTCAGCAGTTAGTTGTGATTCCGGTGCTCTTGCAAGAGAGAGTGAGAGCATGTCCTTCTACTCCGTCATCTTGAACCAATCACAGCTGTTATAAACTCTTGAGGAAATGCATTTCTGCTCTCTACAGCTGATAGGAGTGAAGGGGGAAAAATACCTCGGAAATGGCTGGGTCTATATCCATCCCCTGTCTCCTTTCTGCAACTCAGCAGAGGCTTGATTATTTGGAATTCCTCTCCAAAGTTTCACTTCTTGGGCTGGTTTTAGGCCTGCTAAGTCCATAGTGATCAGCATTTTTAGAAACATCAGCATTTGAGAAACAGTATGTCAGACATTATTTGAAGCCACTGGTGACCAGGGTATGTGTTGTTTCCTTGTGCCATTTGAAACTGATGTATCATGAGATAACTCAGGCCATATCCTGGGTGTGTGGGATGGAGAGGGAGTAGCCAACTTACTAAGAATATACAGACAGCAGAAGAAAAACGGTTAGCCCTTGTGTCAGACTTACTCTGTGTCAGGCTATTCTAAGAGTGTTACATAATCTAATATATTTGCTCACAACAATCCCATGAGGTAGGTAGTATTATCATCCCATTTTGCAGATGAGAAAACTGAGGCACAAAGAGATGAGGAGACTTGTTCAGAGAATACAGCCAGTGAGTCACTTCAAGATCAGACAGGTAGGAAGCAGCTGAACCAGGTCTGGAACCTGGATCAGTCTGGCCCCACAAGCCTATTCCTACTTCTGTGGTTTGTGAAAGAAAACTAAAAAGGGGGAACCACTTGAGCCCCTGCATAGAGACTAGAGGTATGGATTAAAAAGAAGTAGAGATAAATTACGTTTGGGATTAACATATACACACTATTATATATAAAATAGGTAAAAAACAAGGACCTACTGTATAGCACAGGGAACTATACACAGTATCTTGTAATAACTTATAGTGGAAAAGAATCTGAAAAAGAATATATGTATAACGAATCACTTTGCTCTACACTTGAAACTAACACAACATTGTAAGTTAATTATACTTTAATTTTAAAAAGAAGTAGATTAAAAATATCTACTCTGCCACTTGTTAGCTCTCTGCTTACTTTGCTTCTCTGAGCCTCAGTTTCCTCGCTTGTAAATGAGAATAATAATGCCTATGCCACATCCAGGATTTTAGTGATGATCTTTTGGTAGCAGGGTACATTAAACCCACTTATAACTAGCTTTAGCCAAAAGGGGCTTTAAACTGAAAAATGCAGGAAGTCATTCTGGATTCAGACACAGACCATGTCAGAAGCTCAAGGGAAGTTGTCATAAATCTGTCTCCCTCTATCTCTTGACTATTTGCTTTTTTTTTTTTTTTTTTTTTTTTTTTTTTACTTTTTGCGGTACACGGGCCTCTCACTGTTGTGGCCTCTCCCATTGCGGAGCACAGGCTCAGCGGCCATGGCTCACGGGCCTAGCCGCTCCGCAGCATGTGGGATCTTCCCGGACCGGGGCACGAACCCATGTTCCCTGCATCGGCAGGCGGACTCTCAACCACTGCGCCACCAGGGAAGCCCACTATTTGCTTTTGTATCAGTTTTATTAGCAGGCTGGGTCTCTCCACAGGGACGCAGAAATGGCGAGTTAAGCAATCGCAAGCCAAGAGATCATTTCCTTCCCCAAACCTCCAGCAAAAATCCTAGGGTTGACTCCCATTGGCCTGGCTTGGGTCACATGCCCAGCCCTGAAATCATCATGATTGCTCTGATTGGCCAAACCTGAGTCACATGCTTACAACTGGAGGGGGGGGTCAGCCCCTCCCAAGTCACAGGACTAGAAGTGGGTAAGGGATGGTTTTGTAAAAGAAAATCAGGGTGCTATTAGCAAAACAACAGGGCATCGGTACTGTACAGGCACAGATGTCTACTTCCTCACAGAGCCATTGTGTGTTAAATACTCTTATGTGTGCAAAGTGTTTGGCTCTGGTGGGTGCTCAGGAACTGAGTCTCTCCATTCTTTCCTCTCCTCTAAGAACCAGGATACACATCCCACCAAATCTAGGCCAACTGCTTCCTTGTTCACGTGGGGAAACGAAGAAAGTCCAGAGAAGAGAGGGCACTTGCCCAAGGTGACCCAGCAACCAGCCACAGAACCCATCTGATCAGTCCTAGAATCTGTGTCTTTTGACCTGAAACAAATCTCAGTTAAAGTCTTAGCTGAGAACATTGAGATCCCCTACTAACCAAGGGAGTTATCTTCTCATTTGCACAGGGGAGACTGGAAAACTGCAAAGCACTTAAGACCCAGAGGAAATGATGCCACTCACATTGGGCTCCAACTGTGCACTGAGCTGTGGACTGGCAGATCTGGCAGAGTGCCAGTCCAGCTCCCCACCCATCACATTATGAGCCTGGCCACTTCCTCAGGGGACTGCACTCTGGAGGCTGAGAGACCCAAGTGGGCATTTTTCATACGCCTGCCTGAAGTAGGCAAGATGGCCCTTCCCTTGTTTACTTTCCTGGTTAGTTTGTGAGAGCAGCTGTGCCCCCTTCAGGGCTAAAGTGGACCAAGTAGCAAGCATGTGATTTAGAGTTGTCAAAATTGATCCTTTCAACTTGACCCTTGACTCAGTTCTAGAGTTTCTGGCCTTGGGCAGGTAGTCTAACTTCTCCACTCTAAATTAATTAGACTGGCAAGCTGTGAAGCCCTCTGTGTCAAGGAAGGTGAGCAAGAATGGCACACATCAAGCTGGAATGACAAGACTGCTCCCTCCATCCCCCCTCAAGTAAAGCACAACGGTTTTGTGTACACACTGCTGCAGGGAGTGTACCTTGCTACAGGCTTCCTGGAGGGTAGTTTGGAGCCAGATGTTGAGAGCTTTAAAAATGTTCAGACTATTATTCCATAGTCTAAGCATTTTTCCTGAGAAAATAATCATGGCTATCACCAAGATATGCATAAAGATGTTCATCGCAGGATTGCATATAATAGTAAAAGACTGAAAAGAATCCAGATGTCTAACCATAGGGGATTGGTCAAATAAATTATGGTACATCGATAGAGTGAGCTATTATACACATAAGATCATATTAGAGAATACAGAATTATGTGAAAACTGATTATAATATGAATGTTAAAGGAGCAAGTTATAAGTGACTAGGTATGCATAAACTCATTTTGTGAAAAAATATACATATTTATGTATTAAAGAGCTTAAAGTGGCTGTATCAGGGATAGATGGGAAGGAGAGAAAAATTTGTGGGTGCTTTCGGTTTTCACTTATCTGTATGTTTTCTAACATTTCATTAATAAATTTGTATTACTTTGTTAATTAGGAAAAATGCCCAGTAATTTATAAAAGGGTTTGTGTTGGTTTCCTTTTTAAAAAGCACTTTCACTTATTAAAAGATCACAATCAGAAGTGAGGTTAAATTGATATCTCTCTCCCTCTCTCTCTCTCTCTGTTTCTCTATCTCTGGCTAGGATGTGTGGAGAGGAATGGGGAGCTGAAGGCTGGAAGAGCAGCAACAGCTACAGAGCGATACAGTGCAAGAAGGGGTTGCACCAGGAGGCTGTACCCATTTGCTGTATGACCCTGGGCAAGTCACTCAACATCTCTGGGCCTCAGTTGCTCCCTCCACAAAATGAAGTGTTTGGTTACATTATCTCTGGAGTTCTTTCCAATGCAGAAATTCTAGTATGGATAAGTTCTATGACCTCCAGTGAATGTTCATATATGCTCCAGGGGAACAGAAATGTGTTCAGCATAAATTATTTTTGTCTCTCCAGCCCTGTGAAGACTGTGGAAAACTCTGCTTGGCCTCTCTGTGTCTTAGCATCTTCTTTCTGCTCAGTCTCTCCATCCAGCTACATTGAAATTGGCAAATTCATGGAAAAGCACCTAGAATATCGGGCTCACCTCCATGTGTTTCTCTTACTCTGGGATCTTGATCCCTCAAGTCCTGGCTTCCTGGATAGCTGTTTGAAGCCTTCTAACAGATTTTATTTTTCTTTTCAACAATTTTATCTAGGTTTTCTAGTTGTTTATTGAGAGGATTGATCTCTACAAGCTAGTTTGTCATGGACGTAAGCACAAATCACTTCATATGTTAGTAAGTGAAACAGCTGTTTATAGAATGGTATGTACAGTGGGTTCTATTTATATGCAAAGTATATATATGTGTTTATACAGAAGAATCAGAGAAAGGACAAAAGCTATAAACAGTACCTAACTGGCAAGGTTTTCATTTTTTAACATAAATATTTCCAATTTTATATAACAAACACTGAGTATGTCCAAACTGGGATTGACTTTTGAGGTCATTTATACCCATTTTGAAAATGAGGAAATTGAGGACAAGAACATTTAAATTTATTTCAATTTAACAATTACTGGAGGCTTGTTGTGGGCAGAGAACCATACAAGGGGAATCAGGACTTCCAAAGAAATGTAATACCAAGTTATCTATTCCTCCATTAGAAGTGTCTCCAATGTGTGCTAGACCTTGGGATATGAGGATGCAGATGACAAGAATCTGCCCTCAAGAAATTCTAGCTGTGGAGATAGATATTCAAATAAACCATCCCAGATATGATGTGATAAATGCTGAACTGATGATATGGCAGAGACTGATTTTCTTCTCAATAGCCATCCTCTCAACTTCCAACTAAAAGATTGTATTTCCCAGCCTCCCTTGTAGTGAGTTGTGGTCATGTGACAAAATTTTGGTCCATGAGATGTAAGGGTAAATGTTGTGGGGGTTTCTGGGAAGTCTTTTTAAAGGGATCAGCCAATCTCCTTTTCTATTCTCTGCTACTTGGAATGTAGATGCAATGGCTGGAGCTTTAGTAACCCTTTTGACCTATACTGTCACCTTGTGAAGGGATCACAATACTAGGATGATGGAACAGATAAAATAGCCTTAGTCACCAACACAATGGAGCTGTTCTATCAGCCCTGGATTATATATCTTTACACTTATTTTACATAAGAAAGAAACAAACTTCTTATTTCTTATGCCACTATTATTTAGGATTTTCTCTTACATGCAGATAAACAAAATCCTTACTTATACAAATCCTAATTAAAGTGTTATGGGAGCAAAGGAGTGAAGGAGGGAAGAATGAATATTTCCATTCTTGAGCATCAAGGAAGTCAGAGTAGGTGTGGAGGTTGTGAAGAGTTCACCAGTGAGATGGGCAGGGATTAAAGAGGAAGAGTGGACCATGCAGGGAGCATGGGCACAGGGCTGGGAATGGGCACAGGGGTGTTTGAATCATGCAGCCTGGATTCAAATCCCATCACAATCATGTCAGTGCTCTATGCCTCAGTTTCCCCATCTGTAAAATGGGGGTAATAATAGTGTCAGCCTCATCGGCTTGTAGTGAGGATTACATGTGTTAGTATCTGTAAAGTGCCTGGTGCCTGGTGAGTGCTCAGTAAATTCTGGCTGTTAATGCGCTTATCTGCAAAATGGGATAATCATAGTCTGACCTCTTATGGCAGCCAATGTGGATAACATAGCACAGGGCTTTACCCATTGTAGGTGCTCAGCCGTGTAGCCCTCTTTCTTTCCCTGCCCTCAGGGGGCTTACAATCAATATTTAACAAATTTTCACCAAGCCCCTACTCTGGGCCAGGAGGTCGCTGATTCCAGGATGAATCAGACCTTATCCCTGACCTCCAGTTACAGTCTCAAGGAGGGGAAAGGAATGTAAAGAGACAAGCATAATACCATGTGGAAAGCGCAACAGTGGTCCAAATTCAGTCCATGAGCTCAGGTGAGCAAGAAAGTTAACTTTATTTTGGTTAAACGAGCTCAGTCTCTGCTATGATCTCCCATATTGGGTGGGAAACCTTAATCTCAGGTAAGTTGAGATTTTCCTGTTTCTCTGGGGGTGTCTCAGTTCTAGGGATCTTGTGGGGAGCATCTGGGGTGCATCATCACTTACCCATGCTGATATCTGTTGAGACATCTTTATTCCTATCTGAGGAGGGGTCACCCACCTACGCAGGCCACTGCTAAGTTGTCCCTTGTTCTGAAGTCTCATCCCCTCTCTCAGCTGCTTCCAGGGCCCTTCCAAGTGCACGGGAACCACTGCTCAGCTCCCACAGCCCCCAGGGCACAGGGAACTCTGTTAGACATATGAGATTCTTCTGCCCAGCCACACACAGCCATTTTTCTACTAGAGAGTCTGCCTAGGAGAAGGGCACAGGTCCTTTCCACACTTACTTTCCTTGAACTTATCTGGGGATTCTGTGGTCTCTCCAAGTTTAGGGCTGTGCCCCTAGAAGAGGCAGGTTCTACTCTTACTTTCCTCAGGGGTTACACCATCCATATCAATCTTTGCTGATGCTCCAGCCCTCTCCTCACTCTTCTCTAGAAACTTTTGTCTAGTTTCAGGGAGGCAGAACCTTACTCTTAAACCCCCTGCATTTTCCCATATCAATCATGTCATCAATGCACAAAAGCCTTTTCCTGTTGCCCTGAGACCCTAGATTTTTGAAACTCAAAAACCAGGAAAAGATTCTGGTTTCTCTTTTTCTGCAGGGCCAGAAAAGGACAGTAGCCTTGAAACAACAGCCTACTATTTTTTTGTTGTAATGGTGGCGGCAGGGGGTTACATGTAAGGCTTCTGGGTAACAGAAATTAGCAAGAATGAAAAACAACCCAATGAGCTCCCTCCATTTCCCCCTGCCCCCAAAATAGCGAGAATTAAGAAGACTGACAACTTCAAGTGTTGGCCAAGATGTGGAGCCACTGGAACTCTGGGAATGCGAAATTGTATAGGCACTTTGGAACACAACTTGGCAACTTTAATAAACATAGATCTACCTTATGATCCAGAAATTCCACTCCTATGTATATCTCCAAGAGAAATGAAAACATATGTCTACAAAAGACAGTGCATAAATCATAACAACTTTATTCGTAATAGCCCAAACTGGAAACCACCCAAATATCTATCAACAGGAGTTTGAAAAACCAAATTTTGGTAAATTCATACTATGGGATACCACACAACCATAAAAGTAGATGAACTATTGCTGTCCACAAAACACAAAAGTCAAAATCATCATTCTGAATAAAAGAAACCAAACATGAAAGAGTAAATATTATATAATTCTGTCAATACTTATATGAAGTTCAGTAACTGGCAGAACTAGTCTATAGTTTTAGAAGTGGTTACCTCTTGGGGAGAAGGAGGGTGGCTGTTATTGACCAAGGAGGGGCACTGGAAGTGAGTGCTGGAAAAGTTCTAAACTTTGATCTTTGGGATGATAACACAGGTATATAGATAGGTAAAATTTTTAATATTTGTGCATTTTACCATATGTAAATTATACCTCAGTTTTAAAAAATCAAATTTTCCTTAAAAACACAGAGGCTAATATTTCAAAAATAAAATGCTACGCTGGTGCCACGAGGAGGTAAGCCCACAGCACTCTTTGAAAGCCCAGGAGAGGCAGTAACCACACAAAGACATGTGTGTGCCTGATGATATTGCTTGGGTTCCTAGATCCAGCCACGCCTGAAGACTAACCTGAACTTTTCATCTATGTGAGCCAATGGATTCTACTCCTAGAATAATTGTTTGAGTTGGCTTTTTGCCACTTGTAACTGAAAGAGTTCTAATGAATATAGCCTCCACTAAAAAGCTTTTATATGGATACAGAGCATCTATTTGGGATGATTTAAATTTATGGAAATGGATAGTGGGGATATGAATTGTGAATGTACTTAATGCCAGTGAATTGTGCACTTAAAAATGGATAAATGATAAATTTAATGTTATGTATATTTTACCATAATAAAAAAATGTTAATAAAAACCTTTAAAAATATGCAAATAGAGAGACAGGCAATGTCATTATGAAAGATATGCATTTTGAGATGGAGCTTGAAAGATAACTGAACAAGACCTGGTTCAGAGAGGCAAAGTATTTCAGGTGAAGGAACAGGGTGAATAAACCCTTGGAGGGAGGAAAGTAAAGAGAGCATTCAGGGATGGTGAGAAGTGGAGATGTCCTGAGCAAGCTGGAAATCATGGGAGATGGGTCTGGAAGGTAGATTGGGGCCCAGATTGGGAGGGCCTTGAATGCCAGCGTGAGGGAGTTTATGTTAACCCAACCAGAGGTCAATTCCCATTGTCTAGAAAAGGCACTGGAAGTTCCAAGGCTGTTTGGGAAAACTTGATGGAGAATGTAAGGAATGGCTTCTGGGGCCCAAGCTCCAGGTTGCCTTTCCTGGCAACTGGCTCCCCTGGAGCCAACTTCCATGTCCCACTGGCCCTGCAATACAGATGGCTGGTGAGCTCAGGGACTGGTGATACAGGGTGTCCCTGCCTTCCACGTCCCAGTCTGGGCTGTCGGGAGGTCTTGGACAAAAAGAACCCAGACCCTTGCCCTCTGCAACCCACTCCCCACACAACAGGCAGAGGGCTCTTTTGATACACAGCAAGCCGCTCTTATTGAAAACCCTCTAAAGGATTCCCAACCCACTTAGAATTCAGCCCATATACCTCCTACACCCCTCTGTCCTCATCTTTCACCCTGTGCCTGGACTTACTCCCTCCAACAACCTTGGCATCCCTGTTGTAAGCAGACACAGCAAACTTTTGTCCTGACTTGGGGCCTTTGCCTTCTGTACCCTCTGCCTGGGATGCTCGTACTCCCATCTCCCCAGAGACACCTCATCATCATTCAGTCTGCTCAGTTGCTGCTCTGGTTTTTTTTTTTTTTTTTTTTTTGCTGTACGCGGGCCTCTCACTGTTGTGGCCTCTCCCGTTGCGGAGCACAGGCTCCGGACGCGCAGGCTCAGCGGCCATGGCTCACGGGCCCAGCTGCTCCGCGGCATGTGGGATCTTCCCGGACCGGGGCACGAACCCGTGTCCCCTGAATCGGCAGGTGGACTCTCAACCACTGCGCCACCAGGGAAGCCCTTTTTTTTTTTTTTTTTTTTTACAAAATGTGTTAGTTTACTAACTCTACTTTTGTCATACATTGGCAACCTCTTTAATATCTAGAGACTAGATATTGTAAAATTGGGACCCATTGGTCCAGTATATACAAAATATATACAGTAAAGTTAAACAAAATGCATGTAACATATAGAGCAATGGGTAAGTTGAAATGTTCTAGTACCTGCTAGCAAAACATCTTTTGCAATCTTTCCCTCCCACCTCCCTAAACCCAATGAACAAGCACAGAGTATACTGTTCAGAGAAGAGGTTTAACAATTCCATTTCCAAAGACAGTATTTCCCATCAGTTTTTAAAAGCTACTTACAAGAAGCATTATTCTACTAAAACTACTTTTAAATACATCAAGTACTTCTAAACATCTAGAAAGAATAGATATTTCATATAACAACTTACTTGTCCACTATGTACACAGCACTGTTAAATAAAATTGCACACATGTAACAATGGTTATAATCTGAGGTATCTTCTAAATACGACCATTTTGGCCTGAACCATTTTCCTCCCTCACTTCCTTCTCTCCACCGCCAATCCAGTGGACAAGTACATGCATGTGTAATGCTTAGAGGTGGCTGAACAAATTCATATCCAAAAGTCATCTACAGAAGACAAGCATTCCTATGAATTTCAATAAAGTATACAAAATGTGCTAATTTTACTACTTTGTCATACACTGGCAACCCCTTTAACATCTAGAGACTAGATGTTGCAAAACTAGGACTCAATTTGTCCATTATATACACTATATACACAGCAAAACAAAATGAACATACAAAAAATGGTTTTGTCTGAAAATGTCCAGGTATGAACACACTAGCATATGACCTTTTGCAATTCTTCCCCTCCCTCCTCCAAACCACTGAACAAGTATAAACAATAGTATACTGCTCAGAGAGGTGGTTTAACATTGAACATTCCCAAAGACAGTACTTCCTGTGAATGTTAGCAAAAAGATATTTACAAAGTGATACTTTACTACCTCTACATTTAACATACGTTGGGCACTTCTAAACATCTAGATGGACTAGATGTTTCAAATAAGGACTTAATTTGTCCACTATATACAGAGCAGTACTGAATGAACTGCACACATGTAACAGTTATAATCTGAGAGTGTCTTCAAAATACCAGCATTCTAGCCATTCTAAGACCAACCCCCTTCTCTCTCTCCCCCCTCTACCAACCCAGAGGGCTATCATGCTCAAATTTTCAGAAGACAATCTTTCCTAGAAATTTTAACACAAAATGTACAAAATGTATTATTTACTAACTCTATTTTTGTCGTACACTGGCAACCTCTTTAACATCTAGAAAGACTAGGTGTTGTAAATTAGGACTCATTTGTCCATTATATACACTATATACACAGCAAAGTGAAACAAAATGCAGGAACATAAAAAAGACAATGGTTAATCTTGCCTCACTATCAACACACTGGCACGGAGCTCTTTGCACTTCCTTCGCCTCCCCCTGACCTTGAACCAGTGCACAAACAAACACAGTGCATACTGCGTACTGTTCAAAAAGGTGGTTTGGCCACCCCTGCCCCCCCAAAACAACATTTCATACGAATTTTAACAAAAAGATATTTACAAAATGTCTTTTTACTACCTCTACTTTGAACATATATCAGGCACTTTAGAACATCTAGAAAGACTAGATATTTCAAAAAAGTACTTATTGTCAACTACATACACAGTAGTAAGGAGTAAAATGCACACACAAAACAATGGTTCTAATGTGCAAATGTCTTCTAACTGTGACCAGGCTGGCACAGAACCTTCTTTTCTTTCTCCTCAACGTCTTCCATTCCATGTCCTCTAACCCACTGAACAAACGTGGACCTCTGTGGCTCCTGATGTCGCCTCTAGAGGTGGTCAAACAACTCCATTTCGAAAAGTCATTTCCAGAAGACATTTCTTTTCTACCGTTTTTTTTAAAGAAACAAATGGGCATTTACAAGACGTGTGACTTTAACTCTATCATACGTCGGCAACCTCTTCACATCTAGGCCTATATGTAGCGAAAAGTTTTCTTTCAAAAGGTTGGGGGGAAAGTTGAGAGCAGCTTTTTCATATTATATACACAGGCCTTCTATAAACGGCCAGTAAATCTTCCCAAAGGATGGCGGGCACTTCCTGTTGGCCGCATGTGGTACGTGATTCTACCATTTCTATCTTCCGACATCGAGGTCTTGGTAGAACGGTGACCAACCGCCCGATGACCCGCGAACGTTCCACTCGTCGTCGACCGGGGCTCCGCTCACCTTCCGGGCCCGTTAAGGCCTTTGTCCGTCGTTGTCCGGACGAGGCGAGGTCTCGTCCAACTGGGGCAGAGAGGTCACCTCAGGTCCCAGATCCGCGCGGGCTCCAAGGCCTAAGGGTGGCTGAGCTGGCGTCCATATAGACACCCCCCTCCCAGGCCCTCGAGGATCTAACGGCCCTCCGCGGCGTTCCAGTGGCCGCCATTCTTCTCGCCCTGCCACGCCCGACGCCCAAAGGCGCCACGTCCTCGGTGGCCTGCCGGGGGCTTCGCCTAACCCCTGCAGCGTGGGGTCAAGAGACCCGGCGGTGGTCGGGATCTGGGCTCCGAGGGGCCGCCGCCATTAGGTCGCGGAGGTGGGGGTCGGGGAGCAGTTCGTTGCTGCTTCCAGGCTCGGGCCCTGCCAGTGGGCGGCTGCGGCGAGGGCTCTGGGGCTCGGCAAGACGCAGCCTGAGCCTGTCCCGGGGGCCCCCCAGTTCACCTGCCGACCAGAGGCCAGAGGGCCTGGAGGGCCCCGGGCTAGAAGGCCGCGATCCGCTTCTTACCACGCTCTCTGCCGGAACTGACTTCCGTTGCTGCTCTTTGGAGAAGGCTTCCCTGGATAAAGTCATGCTCCACCAATCGCTTCACCCTTCATAGTTCACAGGCTGCCTGTAGTGGTCTTTTTCCTGGTTTGTTTATTGTCTCTCAGTCTCCATTTGGATGTGAACAGCTGGAAGGTAGGGATTCTGCCATGTTCTAGCTCTGTCTCCAGCACTTAGCACAGTGCCGGGTCCATAGTAGGTACTCAATAAATGATAACTGAATGAATGAACTATTCACACAGTCAAGGTCCTTACAGGTAATTCTGCAAATGGGGAAGTGGAGCCCAGAGAGGAAGAGGGACTTATCAAAGGCATTCTGCAAATCAGTGTCAGAGACAG
Source organism: Mesoplodon mirus (assembly GCF_964341445.2). Taxonomy (NCBI): domain Eukaryota; kingdom Metazoa; phylum Chordata; class Mammalia; order Artiodactyla; family Ziphiidae; genus Mesoplodon; species Mesoplodon mirus. The sequence goes on from NC_138988.1 coordinate 6,278,563, forward strand.
ATCTTGACCCAGGATTTCTGGCTGCAAGTTCAGTTCATTTTCTGTAACTCCCCTCCACCTCCTTTTGCTAAAAGGGTTGCCAAGCTTCAGTGATTTCCCCGTGATGCAAGCATCCCAGAACAGAAAAGGTAGTGAACTAGAAGCCAGGATGCTTCGGAGCTGGATCTAGCTCTGCCACCCACACACCTTCCAGACTGTGAGTCTCCTTGAGGGCAAAGGCATCACCAGCATCTAGCACACTCATAGTACAGCAGGTGCTTAGACAAGGGTTGCTGGATGGATAAGTGATTGCTGACATGGAGATCATGGGTGTGAGCACAGGGTAATGGTTAAGATCTCGGAGTCTGAGCAAGACACACTTGAATTCAAATCCTGGATGTGCCACTTTCTAGTGGCTGGACACTTGGTCTCCCATGAAGAATATACTGTGGTAGCTAGTCCCAAGATGGGCCTCAATGACCCTCACCTGCTGGTATTTATGTTCATGTATAGCCCACATTAAATTAGGGCTGACCTGTGTGACCAGCAGAATACTGCAGAAGTGACAGTGTGCGACTTCTGAACCTAGATCATAAAAAGTATTGCAGTTTCCCCCTTGGACTCGGATCGTTTGCTGGGTAAGCCAGAAGCCATGTTGTAAGGACACTCAAACAGCTCTGTGGAGAAGCCCACCTGGAGAGGAACCAAGCCTCCAGCACTAATTTCAGGACATGTGAGTGAGCCACTTGGAAATGAATCCTTCCACCAAGTCAAACCTTCAGATTGGACTTCCCTGGTGCAGTCGTTAAGAATCCACCTGCCAATGCTGGGGACCCGGGTTTGAACCCTGGTCTGGGAAGATTCCACATGCCGCGGAGCAACGAAGCCTGTGTACCACAACTACTGAGCCTGTGCTCTAAAGCCCACGTACCACAACTACTGAGCCCGCCTGCCACAACTACTGAAGCCTGTGCGCGTAGAGCCCATGCTGCGCATCAAGAGAAGCCACCACAATGAGAAGCCCATGCACCACAATGAAGAGTAGCCCCTGCTCACTGCAACTAGAGAAAGCCCGTGCACAGCAACAAAGAACCAACGCAGCCAAAAAATAAATAAATTAATAAATTAATTAAAAAATAAAAAGTGGCTGTACCATTAAAAAAAAAAAAAGCCTTCAGGTGACTAAAACCCAGCCTCATGAGAGAACCTGGGATAGAACTGCCTAGCCCAGATGCTCCTGAATTCTTCACCCACGCAAACCATGAGAGAGAAAAAGTGATTACTGACGTTTTGAGTAACTACATGTCAGAGTGACTTGTTATGTAGCAAGAGACAACTAATTCATCATCTATATCTTTTTCTTTTTTCATCTTTATCTTCATCACCAACATTTATTGCGAGCTTACCATATCGTTTTTCATTTAACCCCTCCCCCCAATAATGCTATGAGATAGGTACTCTTATTATCCCCATTTATAGACAAGAAAACTGAGGTTTAGAACAGTGAAGTCTCTCCCTGCAGAACCCCTGACCTTAAGGACTTTATGCTCAGGCCTGAGAGTCAGAAACTCAAATACCTATGATCCAAGGCAAAACACGGCTCTAGGATCCTAGGAGGGAGACAATTTTGGATTCTGTCTTCTGGTAGTCGAGCCTCATAAGTTGAGAGAACACTCCAAAAGCAGCAGACACATCCCCTGCCCTTGAGCACCAGACTAGTAGAGGTCAGATGCTTGCAAAGAGTGTTTGGTATTTCCCTGAAGGGAAATACGTGCATGTCTATACATTAATGATGAAAAATAATAAGCCTTCATAGGGGTCTGGCACTTTGCACTTACAAAGCTTTACATATCCATAATTCCATGGAATCCCATCTGGCAGATAAGCATAGCATTATGGACTGAATGTTTGTGCCTCCCCCCTCCCAATTTTATATGTCAAAGTCCTGACCCCCAATATGATGGTATATGGATGTGGGGCCTTTGGGAGGTAATTAGGGTTAGATGAGGTCATGAGGGTGGGGCCTCATCATGGGATTAGTGGCCTTATAAGAGACAGCAGAGAGCTTGTTTTCTCTCTCTCCATGCACATACACAGAGAGAAGACCATGTGAGGCCACAGTGGGAAGACAGCTATCTGCCACAAGCCCGGAAGAGAGTTCTCACCAGAACCCAACCATGCTGGCACCCTGATCTCAGATTCCAGCCTCCAGAACTGAGAAAAGATAAGTATATGTTGTTTAAGCCACCCAGGCTACGGTATTTTATGGCAGCACGAGCAGACTAAGACACAGGGCAATGTGCCTTTTATAGATGAGGACACTGAGACCCAGAGAAGTTATATGATTCTCACAAAGTCACACAGGCTTTAAGTGGCAGAGCCCAGGGTAAAACCCAGCAATTGGGTGTTTTTACAAGTGCAAATGGTTGATGGGAGGTCAGTGGGTTTCCTCTAAGAGAGGTTCCAGGAAGAGGTGAGCAGGCAGCAGGGTTTTAAAATGGGGAGGTGGTTTAGTGGAAAGGGTGGGGGCATGGGAGGGTCTGAAGGGGCAGAGTGAGTCCCCGGGAGGCTCCCAGGGTGTGTGACGTCAGAAAAGGAGTGTAGCTGGAGTGACTAGAATGAGCAAGTCTGGGTGTGTGGAAGAGGCTTGCTTAGGGAATTTGTGTTGGTGGAATTCCAGCTGGAGGACTGTGCAGAGAGATCTCAGAGCTGGCACCAAAGTCAACCATGTGCCTAAAGGGGAAGAAGGGCTTCTTTTGCTCCTTGGGTGGCTTTAGTACAGTCACAGTTTTGTGCAACCATCTCCACTATCCATTTCCAGAACATTTCCATCACCTCCCCCAAATAACTCCGTATCTCCCAATTCCCCTCTTCCCCCATTCCTTCACAACCGCTAATCTACTTTCTGTCTCTATAGATTTCCCTATTCTGCACTTTCATATAAATGGAATCAACTCCACAGTGTTGTCTGATGTGATGGTCTTCTTTCATTTAGCATAACATTTTCAAGGTTTATCTATGTTGCAGCATATATAGGCACCTCATTCCTTTTTATGGCTATATAATATTCCATTGTGTGGATATTCCACAATTTGTGTATTCATTCATCAGTTGAGGGACACAAAGGTTGTTACCTCTTTTTGGCTGTCATGCAAAATGCTGCTATGAACATTCTTGTATGCTTGTATGAGTTTTTATATGAACCTATGTTTTTATTCTCTTAGATATATACCTGGGAATGGAATTGCTGGATATGGTGATTCTCAGCTTAATTTTTTGAGAAATCACCAAACTGCTCTCCAGGGCAGCTGCACGATTCTACATTTCCATCAGCAATGTTCAAGGGTTCCAAAGTCTCCACATCTTTGCCAACTTATCTGTTTTTTGTTTTGTTTTGTTTTGTTTTTCCTTTTACATATCCATCCTAGTGGGTATGAAGTGGTATCTCATTGGTTTTGATTTGCATTTACCTAATGACTAATGATACTGAGCATCTTTGCAAGTGCTTATTGGCCGTTTGTATATCTTCTTTGGAGAAATGTCTATTCAGATCTTTTGTCCATTTTTTTTTAAGTTGGGTTGTTTGCTTTTTAGCATTAATTTTAAGAATTTTTAACTTATTCTAGATACTAGACCCATATCAGACACTTGATTTGCAAATATTTTCTCGCATTCTCTGGGGGTCACCTTTTTCTAATTCATACCAGGGTTCCTTTGGGTCTGATGGGGACTTTAACCCTGGTGCCACAGCCCTGGTCACTCTCCTGCCATGAAAACAGAAACAGTCTCTCCGAGGTCTCACCAAGAGGACATGGAAGCAGTTCAGCACCTTTACAACAGGTCTGCCACGTGCTTGGCACTAGGGGCTTAAATCTGGAGATAACATGGTCCCTTTCCTCCGCTTTCCCATCTCCTCAAACACTGTCTACAATCAATCAATCGCCCAGGCTCTCAAAGCCAACTCTCGGGCGCCCTTGACTCCGCCCCCTCGCGTCACCAGCCAATCAGTTACCGCAGCTGTCACCTCTCCTTCCTCCTCCTCCCCACACCCACTGCGCCGCGGTTACGTGAATGGTCTCAGGCTTCACAGTCGTGTGCAGACCTCAAGGCTGGCTTCTTCCAGCCCATCCCCCCTCCATCGACACAGGAGCAGAGTGACTTAAGTAAAAATCCGTCCTGGGGCTCCCCTGGCTGACAACTTCGCCACACCTATTGTCAGGACAAAAGACGCACAGGAAGCGATCTTTGGCTGGGACTGCTCTCCCCACCCCCTTCTTGAAGTGACTCAGCCAGGTCGAGTCTTCTCCCAGTTTGCCAACTCACCCCACCTGCATGCTGTGCAGAAACCATCCCCTCTGAAATAGGGGATAGTAAAGAGATGGCAGTGGAGATTTCCAAAAGAAATCACAGGATGGGCAACAAGTGGTCAGGGAGGAGGGGGGTTTGTGTGGGGAAGGGGAAGGGCGCCTGTGAGGGAAGGGAACCTCCCTCAGCGTGTGCAGTGACACCCTTGGACACCCGGCCCGCCGGGGACTCAATCCAGTCACCTGAGACGCTCGTGGGGGTGTGAGAGCCTAAGTCCGCCCCAAGCATGAGGAGGCAGAGCCCTCTGGCCCACTTGGGTCCGCTTAGACTCCTCAAACCAAGGACTGGAGAAGCTGTCGGGCCACCTCTTCATCCCTTTGCCTCCGTAAACCTCCATCTAGACTCTTGCACTAACTTTGATATCAAATGGGGAAACCGAGGCTCAAAGAGAGGAAGAGGCAGTTTCCAACCTTGGCTGTGTCTTAGGATCACCAGGGGAATTTGAGGGAAATAAGCTTCCCTAGATCCTACTACCAGCTCGGGGTAGGGGCCCCGTCATCTGCATTTTTTAACAGGTGATTCTGCTGGGAACCGGGGAGCAGCTGAGTGCTTGGCGGACACACAGAAAAGTGTGGGATCTTGGGGGGCCCATCTCCTGATGGCGTCTGGCTCTCTTCCCAGAACCCCGAGGTGTGCTTCTGGAGAGGGGTCACTAAGCCTGGGGTGTGTGTGGCTGGACCGAATCTGCTGGGAATGCTTCTTGCCTCTGTGCTCTGGACTTTTGTTACGGATGTTCTGTGGAGAGAAGTCTCCTGGGAGGAAGCCCGGCTCCTCCCAGGAGCTTTCTCCTCAGAAACCTGAGAAGGGGAGATTTGGGGGCCTGAGGGAGAAGTGAGAGAGGAGGAGAAGCTCCACCCCAGGGCAAGTAGAACTGAAACGAAATTAAAAAGGGGCCTGTGTGTCACCTGGTGGGGGGGTGCGGACGTGAGAGGTGGTGGTGCAGGCAGGCGAGTCAGCTGCCAGCTCCACTCCTGCCCCAGGCTCCCAGCACCCTCCTTGCTCCCCGCCCGCCCTTCCCATCACAACGTGTTCCCTGCGCAGGAGCTCAAACACACCCACACTTCAGTGCAATTGCCTAATAACGCTGATCCAAAACATGACCATATTCCCCTCTTTCTTTTCTTCTCTCTCTTCCCTTCTCCCCTCCCTCCCCCTCCACGCGCTGCTTTCTCATTTTGTCCCTGGTCTTGAGCTTTTAATCCGAGCTGCATTTCCTCAGGTCTTTATGTCTTCATTGATTATCTGTGTTTTCCACACTCACTTGGTAAAACCACAACTCTGGTCACGTGCACTCTCAGCCACCCCTGCCCCACCCCCGCACAGCTACCGCTGGGTGAGGCTGGAGAAGAGCTCACAACCACCCTGGCTGCGCTCGCCATAAACTTGTGCCCTCGAGTGTTAAGAGAGCCCTCGGTGCCGTCTGGCAATTGGACTCTACCTCCCTATTCATTCACTCTGCAGCTCTGCCGCACAGCTGTTTTCACTCCTCCGCTCCCTAAACCCTTAGTGCCTCCTCCCCCGTCCTCACTCTTGGCTTCCTGTCCACTGAGAAAATCAAAGCAATCAGAACGGAAGACATAAATAGACATTTCTCCAAAGAAGATATACAGATGGCCAACAAACACATGAAAAGATGCTCAACATCACTAATTATTAGAGAAATGCAAATCAAAACTATAATGAGGTATCACCGCACACCTGTCAGAATGGCCATCATCAAAAAATCTACACACAATAAATGCTGGAGAGGGTGTGGAGAAAAGGGAACCCTCCTGCGCTGTTGGTGGGAATGTAAATTGATACAGCCACTATGGAGAACAGTATGGAGGTTCCTTAAGAAACTAAAAATAGAGCTATCATATGTCCCAGCAATCCCACTCCTGGGCATATACCCAGAGAAAACCATAATTCAAAAAGATATATGCACCCCAATGTTCACTGCAGCACTATTTACAACAGCCAGGACATGGAAGCAACCTAAGTGTCCAACAACAGAGGAATGGATAAAGAAGATGCGGTACATATATATGATGGAATATTACTCAACCAGAAAAAGGAACGAAACTGTGTCATTTGCAGAGATGTGGATGGACTTAGAGACTGTCATACAGAGTGAAGTAAGAAAGAGAAAAACAAATATTGTATATTAACGCATATATATAGAATCTAGAAAAATGGTATAGATGATCTTATTTGCAAAGCAGAAATAGTGACACAGACATAGAGAACAAACATGGATACCAAGGGGGCAGGGGGAGTGGGATGAATTGGGAGATTGGGATTGACATATATACACTACTGTGTATAAAATAGCTAACTAATGAGAGCTTACTGTATAGCACAGGCAACTCTACTCACTGCTCTGTGGTGACCTAAATGGAAAGGAAATCCCAAAAAGAGGGGGATATGTGTATTTGTATAGCTGATTCCCTTTGCTGTACAGCAGAAACTAACACAACACTGTAAAGCAATTATACTCCAATAAAAATTAATTAAAAACAAACAAACAAAAGAACCCAAAGCAATCGGATCATCCACAGACCATGCACCAACCCTCTCACCAGCATCTCCACCCACTACTCAGCCTTCCTACCTGTTGCCACAGGTGAGCTATCACTGTCTTATGCATCTGTTTTGTGCACTGGACCCCGTCCCCCTTCCTCTGCTCAAGGACATCTCTCCAGCAACCCTCTCTCTTCTTCCCCAGCATCATTTTTAACCTCCTGTGGATCACTGTCATCAGCATACAAACACACCATTATTCTTCCCATCTTTAAAACAATAACAACAACATACCAATTTTCTTTACTCCTCTTTCCCTTCTAGCGACCCCTTTATGTCTCCCTGTTTGGGTTAGTTATTGCTGTGTAATGATCCACCCCGAACTTAGTGGCTTTCAAACAATCACCATTTTATTATCTCTTCAGTGCCATGAAATCCTATTGGATCTAACTTCAGAATATATCCAGACTCCAACCACTTCCCATCTCTTTGGCTGCCACCACCCCAGTGTGAGCTCCCATCCCCGCTTAGCTGGATGACTTCTCATTGCTCTTTCTATTTCCACCCTAACCTCCTAAAGCCTACTGATTTATAACAGAGTGGCCAGAGGGATCCTTTTAAAATCTAAGCTAGATCACAGCCCTCCCCTGCCCAACACCCTACTAGGACTCCCTTGTTACTCAGCAAAAATGCCAAAGGCCTCACCATCACTTACAAGACCCTTTGTGGCCACCCCGTGACCTCTGACCCCCTTCTACTCTCCCCTTCACTCCCTCTGCTCCAGCTGCTTAGCCTCTGATACGATCCTTCAAACTCAGCTGGCACACTGTCACGCAGAGCCTTTGCACAGGCCCTTCCCCCAGCTTGGAGGCTCTCCCCCTAGATCTCTGCAGGGCTCCCTCCTTCGCCTCCTTCAACTCTTTGCTCAGAGGTCACCTCCTCCATGAGGCCTTCCTTGATCTCCCCATTTAGAGCTGCATCCCAAGCCTGCCTCTCTGGCTTTTCCAGTCTCCCTTTCCTTGTGCTCTTTTCTCACCAATAGCTCTTAGCCTTCTAACATACTCTATAATTTACTCATTTATTATCTTTATTGTTTATTGTCTGTCTCATGCTGCTCATAGGTAAGGTTCACAAGGGGACACACCTTTGCCTCTTGTTCATGGATGTGTTCTAATGCCTAGAGCAGAGCCAAGTACAGAGAGGGTGCTAAAATTTTGTTTTTTAATTTTACCATGGGTATCTCAAGTCCCTTTAAGAATGTCAAATCCTTTGTGACACAAGGCAGGGTGTAGACACATTTATTCTTGCATTCACTCATCCATCCATCCAACTATTCAATCGACTGCCCATCCATTCATTTGTATCCATTTATCTGCTTATCATCATCCATTTATGTCTGTCTCTCTGTGTATCCACCTATTCATTCATCCTGTCTGGTATATATCTAAACAATCCTTCAACAAGCATTTCTGAAGCATCGAATTTTGGCCAGCCCTGTGCTGGGCTCTGCACTCAAATCCATGACAATAACATTCTGACCCCTGAGATGGCTGCTGTAAATAACTGCTCCAAGACGTCTGCATATGTTAAAAACAAAACAGAACAAAACAGGCCCTCCAGCCTTAATGTAAAAAATGGCACCATAAGTGACAGCTGTGAACTGCTTGGGTGAGGTGGACTGGGGGAGGGAAAGGAAGCTTGTCTCCTCCTCTGTCTCTGCTCCAGGCTGCCCCTGCCCAGTACCAGACACAGACCTGGGATATCTGGATTCTACTTTCTCCAGGTCCCTGAGCCCCAGGTTCCTCATTTGCAAAATAAAATGGTATTGCTCATCTGACCAAATTAACCAAAGCATGTGTGAAACTTCTTGTATCAGTGGATCTTGACCCTAGCTGCACATTCTAATCCCACAGGAAGCAGACGCCCAGGCCCCCTTTTCAAACAATGAAATCTAAAAATCTTGGAATGGGGCCTGGGCTTTAGCGTTTTAATTATTCAGCTGTGGGGCCTGGGCATTGATGCTTTTAGGAAGTTTCCAGGGGATTCTGATGTGCAGCCAGGCTTTTGTACCACCAGAGCTAGAGCTGTTTAATCAATGCCCTTTATCTATTTAATTGATCTTGAATATTGCAGCTGGAGAAAAGCAGATTTAATTAGAGGAGGCGTGACATTTGTGAAGATGCTGATGACAATGTTTGGACGTTTTCAAGGGTTTCACAAGTTGTATGTTGCTTGTTATTTTACTCTTAGTTGTTTTAGATTTAGGTTACATCACGGGAAAAACTCATGTTCATAAGGCTGATTTCTGGAGGGTGCAGTTAGAGAAAGAGTTGGAAACCATCAATGGTTGAGCCCACGGGGAAGAAGAGAAAGTGAGAGGAACAGAGACAGAGACACAGAGAGAGAGGAGAGAAGTTGAGGAAGAAATTTTCCTGAGCTAACTGGGCAAGAGTAAGTAGAGAAATGGCAAAGAAAAATCTGTGAAAGCACAGGACAACGGGCCCGAGGTCATGCTCTCCGGCTGCTGACCACGAGCGACGGGAGAGCAGGCTGGGCTGGGGCTCCCCTCCTCCCAAGGGAAGGGGTGTGTCTTGGTGGGGACACAACACTGGACCCTGGTTCCCACCTCACAGTCTAACTGCGATGGAACACCTGTTCGGGTCCTCCAAGAAGCAGACCTCAAGATAAGAGGCATGCAAGGGATTTACTGGGGAGCTCCTCGTAAGGAATGAAGCAGGAAGAGAGCACAAAGCAGACAGGAGAGCCTCAGGTTGCAGTGGTGGTTGGACACCTGTGAAAGGAGAGAGGGAAGAAGAGGCTTGGCCAGAAGGAGCCTCAGGCTGCCGTGTGGCCTTGAGAAAACGCTGGCTGGGCCAACGAGGGTGGGGGCCCCGCAGAAAAGATTGGCTGTTAGAGGAGCCCCTACTGGGAGGGGAAGGCCCAGCTCTGGTACCCACCCCCCCACCATGCGCAGTCATTGTCTGGGAGCAGCTGGGGCAGGAGCTGGAGGCTGTCGGCCAAATACACTCTTCCCAGGAGGGAATCTTCAAGGGGCACCTCCACTGCCACCATAGACACTTACAAACTAATGAAAATATTCATTACCTAACCAATATTTGTTGAGCTCACATTAAACATAAAGCACTGTGCCAGGCATTGTGGATATAACAGTGCACTTGACGGGCATGTCCCTGCCCTCGGGAGCTTTTACACCACAGCTGAGAGACAGACATTATATGATGTCTTAGTCACAATTAAGAGATACTCAGAGAATCTGTAATAGGTGGGATGAACATATGGTTTACCTTTGAAACCTGGACCCCTTTGAGATGAAAGTGAGTGCTACTAATAACGATGCCTGGACACATGGCATAAACTGGGACTATCCTGGGCAAACTGGGATATATGGTGATTCTGAAATAGAGAAACATGATCTAGTCCAGGAAATCAGGGAAGACTTCCTTGAGACAGGGATGTTGGAGCTTGGATCTGAAGGGTGTGTAGGAGTTAACTAGGTGCTCAGGTCCCATTCTATGTTATCAGAACCTGTTGATTACTCCTAGATGGCTGTCACCACAGGTGTTCATTGACCATTTGATGGTTAATTTCTCACTGTCTCAGGGACTCCCATATTGGGGATATCACTGTTGTCTGAAAAAGCCCTGCCTGGGATTCTTCTGATGGCACCAAAAAGGAAATGCAGGCGCTGAGAGTCTGTCCATGGCTTTCCCTCTGCCTTGGACGATGTCATTCTGGACAGAGAATATGGGAACCTGATAACATGGATTATTACCCACTTTTACCTTTTTAGAGACATGGGTGGACCTGCTTCTCCCTAATGTCTTTTATTGTTGTAAAACACATAACATAAAATTTACCACCTTAGTCATTTTTAAGTGTACAGTTAAATGACATCAAATGCATTCACACTGTTGTGCAACCATCACCACCATCCACCTCCAGAGCATTTTCATCTTCCCCAACCTGAAACTCGGTACCCATTAAAGACTGCGTCTCCATTATACCTCTCCCAGCCCCCAGCACCCACCACTCTACTCTCTGTCTCTATGAATTTAACCACTCTAGGGACCTCACATAAGTGGAATCATATGATGTTTGTCCTATTGTGCCTGGCTTATTTCACTTAGCATATTTACCACATTTTATTTATCCATTCACCTGCCTGTGGACATTTGGATCATTTCCACCCTTTGGTTACTGTGAATAATGCTGCTATGAGCATGGGTGTACGAATACCTCTTTTTTTTTTTTTTTTTTTTGCGGTACGCGGGCCTCTCACTGTTGTAGCCTCTCCCGTTGCGGAGCACAGGCTCCGGACGCGCAGGCTCAGCGGCCATGGCTCACGGGCCTAGCCGCTCCACGGCATGTGGGATCTTCCCGGACCGGGGCACAAACCCGCGTCCCCTGCATTGGCAGGCGGACCCCCAACCACTGCGTCACCAGGGAAGCCTGCCTTACAGTTTTTTTTTGTTTTTTGTTTTTCTGGACGGGGGCCTCTCGCTGTTGTGGCCTCTCCCGTTGCGGAGCACAGGCTCCAGACGTGCAGGCTCAGCGGCCATGGCTCACGGGCCCAGCCGCTCCGCGGCATGTGGGATCCTCCCAGACCTCGGCACGAACCCGTGTCCCCTGCATTGGCAGGCGGACTCCCAACCACTGCGCCACCAGGGAAGCCTGCCTTACAGTTTTTAACAGTATCTTCACCATTTCTCATTCCCACCAACAATGCAAAAGGGTTCCGATTTCTCCACATCCTTACCAACACTTATTTTCTCCTCTAATCTTTTACAGGGATTTGAATTTTTTTTAATTTTGAGATAATTATTGATTCACATGCAATTGTAACAAGTACTGTGGGGAGGTCCCACACACTCTTCACCCATTTCCCCCCCAGTGGTGACATCTTTCATAACTTTAGCATAATATCCTGACTAGGATATCAACATGGACACAACCCACTGACCTTATTCAGATGTCAGCACTTTTACATGTACTCGTTTGTGTGTGTGTGTGTGTGTGTGCGTGTAGAATCAGTTTTTTGCAAATGTATCCCATGCACTGATTCATGTGACCACTGCCACAGTCAAGACACAGAACAGTTCCATCACAAGGATCCACAAAAAGGATTTTAAAAATCTTTTACTTTGGAAAAACTAAAGCTACATCAGAGAAAAGAGTGGAGTGTAACGAACACCCATGTACCATCGCCCAACTCCAGCAACTCTCAATTTATGGCGGATTTTGTTTCCTCCATAGCCTCACCCACTCCCATGTTACTACGCAGTAAATCTCAGCCTTCTTACCGTTTCATTGTAACCAAGCATTTCAGACTGCGACTCTAAGAGACTCATCACTTCTAAGCAGAACCGTAACACCCTCATTATGCTCTATCCCCTCCCCGCAGCCAACAGTAATGCCCAGAGGCTTCACAGAGAATGTGCAGATCTCCTAGGTTCTCCTTAGCCAAGTGACCTCCTAGAAAGGGCGCTCATGGGCTGTAAATAAGTTGCTGAAGGATAATAGACAAGAGTAACAAGTTCTTTTTCTCCCACCTCTCACAGCCAATCCATCAGAAAACTCCATTCCAGCACCTGCAAAACCGAATCAGACCCCACCCAGTCCTGTGCCACCACCTCTGCTCCCATCATCCCCGTCCCAGCAACCACGTCTCTGACCTGGGCTGCTGCCCAGCCTCCTCCCTGCTCTCCCTGCCTCCACCGCTGCTCCACTCCGCCCGGGCTCTGCACTGCGCCAGAGGGATGCTGCCACGACCTAAGCCGGAGCACGCTCTCCCCTGCTCTGCACCCTCCAGGGCTGCTCATCACACTCGAGAGCCTAGACAATCAGCCTCTTCCCAGCACCCCTGCCATCTTGGGATTTCAGGCCCTCCTTTCTCTCTCTTTGCTGCCGCGTAGACGTGCCAACCACGCTCCCACCACAGGGTCCTTGCCCACGCCCTGTCCTCTGCCTGGAATACTCTTCTCCAGATATCCATCTGACCTTGCTTCCTTCAGGTCTCTGCTCAAATGTCACTGTGCGAGTACCTTCTATTTGCACACCTGGATCTACCCTGCTCTGTCCCCCAGGTGCTGACTATAGGGACTAAACCCACAGACTCCTTTGTCCTCTGGCTCGCACTGGGTTTGGCCCGTGGGGGGGACCGTGAGAAGGTTGATGAGGGGAGAATAGAGTGAGGTCGGGTATTTATTCCCCAGGCTCCCTTCCCAGATGACTGTTGCAGGCCGTGTGCACACAGCCTTCCTCCTCTTTGTCCTCTGTCCTGTCTCCTCTTCTCCCACCCTCTGTGGGATGGTAGCCCCACGCCACTATCCCCGTGGTTCTCCTCCATCCTGCCCGTATTGTTGTAAGTAGTCCCTCTGCTACCTCTCCTCCTGTGACCCCTTGTCGTGCCAGCTGTTCCCTGCCGGGATGCTGACTGATGTAGTCATTTTCTCAGTGAGCCTGTTCCCTGGCTATGCCAGCCTCCAGGACCACACCCTCCCTGTATTCTCTGCCTTGCGTTCCTCGGCATTTCTCACCACCTAACGTGGTACATACTTCACTCACCTGTGTTTATTGTCTGTCTCCCCGAACTGGGTCAGCTGTGTCCTGTTGCACAGGCTGTGCACTGCACAGTTCCTGAGGTCACCATTTACACAGACTGCAGTGTGACAGGTCAACGCCACCTCCTGGAGATGCACAACTGGGTGGCCCTGCCACCCACTGGAATATAAGCTCTGCCTTTTTCTTTTTTCCACTACTGTTTCTCAAGTGCTTAGAACAGTGCTTAGCACATATAGTGGTTCCCACAACACTGTCTTTAATGACAGTTCATCCTTTTTTACTTCCCATGAGGAGTGTCAGTATCCTTATAGGGTGGTGTCAGGAGGTCTTAGTGAGTTTTGGGAGGGTCTCCCTTGATATTTACCCCACGACTGTAAGGCCCGCACTGTTCTCCTCACCTACCGTACACCTGCTGTAATGTGCGCTCTTACTGCCCTTCTCAGTTCTCCTGAGGAGCCCCCTTGCCTTCCACACCTGGGATAGCCCATGGCCAATGACGGACACAGGCACAAAATCCTGCCCGCTTGCCTCAAGGTGAGACCGACTCGGTGGTGCCGCCCTACAGGGCCAGGCGTCCTCACTTAGTACCCACCCCACGGGCATAAGCATCCTGACCCGGGCTCCCCTTCCCGGGAACCTGCCCTAAGACTCCTGTGCACCCTCCGTGCCTGGCATACCGTGCAGTGCACAGCAGGGCTGGTAAACATTTCTGAGTGAATGAATAAAGCAGTATGGCTTGGCTTTCCAGCTCTATAACCGTCCCGAGTCATTCTTGATCCTGAGCCTCAGTTTCCCAAAAGGCCTGGTGGAGATAATCCTATTCACCGACATGACCCCACATGTGAGGGACCAACGCTTGTTGGGAGCATTTAGACACACCCAGCAGAGTGCCAAGAAAGTCACAGCCCCGAATTTCTCTGACAGCTTTGGGAGGTGGGTGCAGCAGGCTCCGTCACCCCGGCCTGCTCCGCGCGTCCCTCCTCTCTGAATGTTAAATCTCGTCTGGCCAACTTACTTGTTAGCTCCTGGTAGGGTGGCTTTCTGTCTCATGGCCCCTTCCCCCCAGGGGCTAGGGCTCAGAAGCTCTGTGTGGATGCTCTTTGCCTGATTGAAAGTGCTTTGGGAACCAGGGGGGACTCGGGGAAAGACAGCAATTAGAATGTCCCATTAGGTATTAATGCCACCTGCCATCAGTGTGCCAGCCAGACTGGCTTCCCTTGAGTCTGCCGGGCTGACGTTAATTAGTTTTTGGATTTCTTAGCTGTGGGGTGTCTCTTTAATCATCGGCCACCTGGCCCCAGCTCAGCCCCAGAGGGAGAGAGGCCTCTAGAAGCATGAGCTGATGGGAGGCTATTCTTGCGGAGGGAGAGCCCCTCAGAGTTGAAGCCACGCTTCGCGGCCAGACTGCCCACCTGCTCACCCCACTTGAGGAAATGGAGGCCTCCGGAGGTGGGAGTGACCCTCAGCACACAGCAGAGCCGGATGAGAGCTCAGGCTTCCTGTGTTATGGTCTTGGGTCTTGTGCACTTCTGAGTCCCTCCATCCCCTTCCCCAAATTCTTGCCCAGCATCTTCGCAGGCTGGGACGCTGGGATTTCATGGCTGACTAAGCCAGAGTAGCCCTCCGGTCCCAGGCTTACACAGTAGTGGAAGCCCCCGCCAATCAACAGGCAAGCAAGCTAATACACTGATAATGGCCAATGGCGGAAAGGCCATGGAGGAGACAAGAGTGCAGTGAAAGAATCTACCGTGGATCGCCTTACACGGGGACACCGGGGAAGACCTCTCTGAGGGGCTGACTATTCACTTAAGAATTTTCGTTATAGAATGGCAGTGAATACATAGATGAAACAATAGAACAAGAAAATCATAATTTTGCAGCCCCTATTAGTGGATCCAGGCTTTGGGCACCAGTGGTTGCAAACGTCACTAAAAGGGAGGCCAGCAGACACTAAGTGCCTCGTGATGGAAGAACAACACAGGGCCCTGAAATTGCCATAAAATTGAACGGAAATCTGATCAAGTCCCTAGCCCAGCACTCTCCAGTGAAATACACACAGAGGCAGATCAACTTATCACATACGTAAGTTAAAATTTTCTAGGAAGCCCATTGAAAAAGTAAAAAGAAACAAGTGGACTTAATTTTAATAGTATGCCTTATTTAACCCAATCTATCCAAAATATTATCATTTCAATATATAATCAATATGAAAAATGATCAGTGAAATAGTTTCCATGCTTTTTTCATGGTTAATCTTTGAAATCTGGTGTGTATTTGACACAGCACGTCTCAGTTTGGACGGGCCACATTTCAAGTGCTCAGTAGCCACAAGTGGCTGGTGACAGCTGTCCCGGACAGCACAGCTCTAAGTCAGCTATCAGTTTCCAGGAAATTCAGAGGACAAAGGAATATGTGAAACAACACCATGCTGATGCAATCAGCAAAATCCAGATACTCCAGATTTTTGAAAAACTACAGAAAAAGCAACCCAGCTTTTTTTTTTTTCTTTAAAGAAATGCATTGTAAGTGGGAAAAATAACGGAGAGATAATCCATAAATTAACAGTCTTCAGAGACATACATATCAACCAATCACAATGTGTAACCAATTCCAAACAATACATAAAACATTTTATAGTGTTTATGAAATAATTGGATATCTGAACACTGAATGTTTGATGCTATTGAAGGGTAGTTATTTGTTGTAGGTGCGATAATGATATTGTGGTTATTTATTTTTTTGAGAGAGTCATTGTCTTTTAGAGAGACATACTGAAATATTTATGGAGGCATACTGAAAATAATATGAAGTCTGGAATTTGCTTCAGAATAATACAGGACGAGGGAGAAGAACGGAGGTGGGGGTAAAATGAAACAAGCTTGATAATGGGTGATGCTAGGTGATGGATACATGGATTTTATTATACTATCCTGTCTACTTTTGTATATGTTTAAAATTTTCCAGAGTAAAAAAATTTTAAGGAAACTGGGATGATACTGGAAAGGAATAGGGATAGTGGACGCCATAAAACAACAAATTCCATGAGGGCAGGGATGTCTGCCTTATCCATCAGTGTTTCATAGCAACTCACACAGACATGACCCATGGTAGATACTTAGCACATATTTTTTCTTTTTTGCAGTTATTTTTGTCCTTAGGGCTCTTTGGGTATATCCCACCAGGGATGTACAAATTACTCTGTTTTTAAGAAATAATTCTTCTCTATGCGGTTATATCACCAATTTTTGCAAAGGTTTATTTGTTACATTTTATTTTTTACTTAGTGAATTTTTTAACTTTAATTTTGTTTCATAATTGTGTAAAATATTTGAATGTTTCCCAAGTCAAATCTACGAAGGAAGGCACAAAGGAGCTCAACTTCAATCCTGACAATTTCCTTTCGAGGGTTTATCTCTACTTTTTGGCTACAGCTAATGGGAGTGAAGTCACGGACTCCTAGCTAAAGGGGGTTGACCCATGGCACATCAACTAGCCCACTGGTCACACCCTTTTGGAATTTGAGACTCTAACAGAGGGACAAAGAGATGAAAGTGGTTGGATTTTACTCATCGGGGATGGCATACTGACCAGAATGCCCTTGCTCTGGTCTCCCTCCCAAGGTCCCGGCATCCAGCCCTCTGACATTGTTTTGGATCCTGCATGGGTCCCAGGCAGGTCCTCCAGCCTTCACGAAGTTCTGAGCCTCTGATATGAATTCACCAAATTCCCTCTGCCTTACGTTAGCCTGAGTCTGTTTCTGTTGCTTGCACCTTAAGAAACCAAACTCATGCCATTAGCCATTAGCACACTCTTGTACTGGGGTCCACGAGAGTCACACCCATCCCTATGAGGAGCTGCCAGATTCTGTTCTTGGAATAGTGCTTCTGAGCACTCACTCCGCCCTGGGTGAGGGACTGCATCCCTTGGTCCACAAAGCTTACTGTCTGGTTACTCAGGTCTGAGGGCCCGAGGGCTATGGCTTCCTGTGCTTTCCCGCTTTGCCTGGCCTCTGAGTATCTCTGTGCCCCCAGCCCCAGCAGGGAAGCAGCCTACCTGGCCCCCACCAGTCTCAGCCCAAGGAATGGAAGTCACAGCGGCTGGGCCAGGATGGGGCAGGGAGGGGGTCTTCCCTTGGTCTTCCCCCATTTGCTTCCTGCTGGCTTCCTTTGAGGAGCTTCTTCCTCCCCTGCTTCGCTGCCCACTTGGCTGTGAGGACACAAGAAGGCTCACCAGTTGCTATAACAACACCCACCACCTTCCTCTGCACTTAGCCAGGCTGTTTATTCCCTCTCAGATAATGGATCTGCCTGCAGTGACCAGTCTCCCTTCGGCCTCAGAGTTGGGTTTGAGCAATTATTATTATTACTGTCAGTCGTGTTATTACTGTTATTGTTGGTTTGGAGCTGCCGTTTACTGAGAGCTCACTGTGATGACTCAGCATGAACTCACTGTGATGAGCTCAGGATGATAACTAAGCCTTTACAAGCACTATCTCATTTAATCTTCACAGTGACACTATGAGTCGGGGAATACTGCTCCCAATTTATGGCTAAGGAGAAAGTCGGTATGGTTTACTTTATAACAGCAGGGGCCCTGTACCCGACTGCCCAGGTTCAAATCCCGACTCTGCTAGATGCTAGCTGTGAGGGCAAATTACATATCTGCTCCCTGCCCCAGTTAACCCATCTGCAAAACAGAGATAATAATGGTGCCTGGAGTAGTGGCTGTCATATAGCGAGGGCTATATGACAGGTTATCCCAGAAGCACTTCCTGAGACAAGGATACCAGCAGAAGTATAGTCTGGGGGAGGTCTGAGACCGGGAGTAGGGAATGAGGCAGGGAAAGGAAGGCAGCCCAGAAAGTGTGCTTTATTAATTAAGTGACCGCTGTGGACAACTGGAGATGAAGCCTGCTGGGAGCAAGTGAAGACACACGTGGAGTTACAGCATCTCAAGAGTGATGGACTTGGGGTATTTATCCACCAGCTCCCATCAGCTATAGGTTGAGGATTGCTCCTGGGTGGGTATGAATTCCCCAGCACTTCTGTCCTCCTCTATGGGCTCTGCAAAGTTACTCTGACAGCTGGAGAAAGCCTCCACCCAGGTGGTGCAGGTGGTGGCAGCAGGAAGCTGGGGTGGGCATGTATTGAAGGCACCAATGGTGTCTGCTACAAAGCTAATCAACACTTGTCCAATGAATGAACAAAGGAAAGGAAACTGCGGGTCGGTCAGTCGCCAGAATGCACCACCCCAGCCCCATCCAGAGATGTCAATGGTCTAATCCCATTACGAATATGTGAATATGTTATGTTACATGGCAAAGGGACTTTGCAGATGTAATTAAATTTACAGACCCTAAAACAGGGAGATTATCCTGGTGGACTCAATCTAATTACATGAACCGTTAAAAGCAGACTTTCCCTGGTTGGAGTAGGAAAGGAACCACAGGAGAAGCTGGAGAGTTTCATCAAAGCATGAGAAAGACTTGACCTGCATGAGAAGGAATGTGGGTGGCCCCAGGAGCAGAGACTAGCTCCCAGGTGACCACTGGCAAGGAAACAGGGCCTCAGTCCTACAGTCACAGGATCTGGATTCTGCCTACAACCTGACTCTACTTGGAAGCGTGTTCTTTCCCAGAGCCTCCAGGTAAGGGCCTGGGCTGGCCGACACCTCTATTTCAGCCTGTGAGACTCTAAGCAGAATAGCCAGCCGAGCCCCCTGGACTTCTGAGCTACAGACTGCGAGATAACAAATTTATGTTGTTTTAAGCCACCGAGTTTGTGGGAATTCGTTACAGCAGCCCTAGGAAACTAGCACAGAAACTAAGGCTCAAAATGCACCAGTGACTTGCTCGACGCCACACAGCCAATAAATGACAGAGCTGGGATGTGGACACAGACTTGCTTATCTTCAGTTCCTAGGTTCCTGACCTCTACGTAATGCTGCCTCTTGCTCCTTGAGGGGAAGGAGGGGAGAAGGGAACCCCCTGAGAAAGGGGAAAGGGGGAGAGTGAGGAGAGCCCAGGTGAACAATGTAGCATCAGCTAAGAGCACAAATTCTGAGCCGGACAGGTTTGTGTTTCAAGTCTGCTCTGTAACTAATTAGCTGGGTCACTTTGGGCAAAATCACGTTGCTTCCCTAAGCCTTATTTTCCTCATCCATAAAATGGGGATGATACTCCCTGATGGAGTACATTGTGACGGTTAAATGAGATTGTGCTTATACAGAGCTGTGTGTAATGCCTGGCACACAGGAAGCGCTCAGTAAACTTTACCTATTATTATAGTCATGTGTTCGGCATCTATTTTGTGTCAGGTGCCCCAATGCACACGACCACTCTCTGAGGTAAGTACTGTTGTGCTCCCTTTACAGATGAGGCAACAAGGCTCATGGAGATGAAGGGACTTGTCAAAAGTCACAAAAACGGTGTCAGAGCTGGACTCAAACCCAGCTCTGCTTGGGTCCCAGACCCTGTGTCTTTCTCCTGCACTTCCCGGCAGTCCTGACCTCTCTGTTCGGGGCCCGAGCAGTGAGCCTGGGGAACCATCAGAACCTTCCTCTCCCTGCCCTGAGCGCAGCCATGTCAAGTCCAGAGGTTCACAGAAAGCTTTCCCCTCCCAATTTCGTTTTGGTCTGGCTGTCTGATTCATGGTCCCTACCTGGTGCCAGAACAGGGCCTCCTGGCTTCACGAAGCAAACACTTAGAGGGTCCTTGGCTGTGTCACACCCTGTCCTAGGCACTGGGGGGCACTTAGCTCGGACAGCCCTGGGCACACCCAGCCCTTGAAGAGCACCCAGTCTCATGAAGGAGACAGACATGGGGATAACGACAGCACCACGTGCCCAGGTTATAAACCGGTCTGATCAGTGGGTGGTGATGATGATGGTAACAGTAACACACTGTACTGGGATTGTTTTCACAGCTGGCTAGTGAGATAATAGAAATTCAAGAGGAATAATGCAATTCCAGGGCATCGTATGTTTGTGAGAGGTGATAGGGATTTAAGAAAAAAAGGAAGGAAATAGGAATGATTTGGAAAGGGTGTTGAAATTTAGACTGTTTCTAGAGGAGGCCTACAGATCAGATCCATCTAAATGAAGTCCTGAGGAAGTGATGGAGTGAGCTAGGAAGATACCTAGGAGGAGTTCCCCAAGGAGAGGCAAGAGCCAGCTCAAAGCTCCAAGACAGATGTTAAATCAGCATGTGAAAAGATGCTCCACATCATTTGTTATTAGGTAAATATAAGTTATTCAAAGTGTGGTATTGAAGTCTCTGACATTATTGAGTTTTCTGTTTCTTCCTTCAATTTCGTCAGTTTTTGCTTCATGTATTTTAGGACTCTTGTTAGGTACATATATGTTTATAATCGTTACATCTTCTTGATGCATTGACCCTTTTATTATTATAAAATGTCCTTCTTTGTCTCTACTAACAGTTTTTTTCTTTTCTTTTTTTTTTTTTTTGCGGTACGCGGGCCTCTCACTGTTGTGGCCTCTCCCGTTGCAGAGCACAGGCTCCGGACGCGCAGGCTCAGCGGCCATGGCTCACGGGCCCAGCTGCTCCGCGGCATGTGGGATCTTCCGGGACCGGGGCACGAACCCGTGTCCCCTGCATCGGCAGGCGGACTCTCAACCACTGCGCCACCAGGGAAGCCCCCAGGTTTTTTCTTAAAGTCTATTTTTTTCTCATATTAGTATAGCCACTCAAGCTCTGTCATGATAGAGCCTTTCTCATCTTTTTATTTTCAACATATTTTTTCTTTGAATCTCAAAAAACAGCACAAAGTTGGACCATAGTAGGCCTTAAAAGAAGTCTTTATACACTTTTAAAAGATTGAAAATCATATAAAACATGTCCTCTGACCACAGTGGAATAAAATTAGAAATCATCATAGCTGTAAATACCTACAAAAAAGGAGAAAGATCTCAAATCAATAATCTAACTTTACACCTTAAGAAACTAGAAAAAGAAGAGCCAACTGAACCAAAAGCAAGCAGAAGGAAAGAGGAAGGAAGGAAAGAAGGAAGGAATTATTTGAGCTAATAATTAAATTCAGGAGGGTTGCAGGACACAAGATCTGTATCTGAAAATCGGCTGTATTTCTATGGACTAGCAATGAATAGTCCAGAAGTGAAATTAAGAAAACAATTCCATTTACAACCAAAAGATTAAAATACTTAGAAATAAATTTAACAAAAGAGGTGAAAGACCTCTTTTACATTGAAAACTACAAAGCACCTTTGAAAGTGACCAAAGTCGTAAATAAATGGAAAGACATTTGTGTTCACGGACTGGAAGACTTAATACTCTTATGATGGCAATACTGCCCAAATTTATCTATAGATTCATTGCATTCCCTATCAAAATTATAGTTGCCTTTTTGTTTTTTTGCAGAAAATAACAAGCTGATCCTAAAATTCATATGGAGGGCTTCCCTGGTGGCGCAGTGGTTGAGAGTCCGCCTGCCGATGCAGGGGACACGGGTTTGTGCCCCGGTCCGGGAAGATCCCACATGTCGCGGAGCGGCTGGGCCCGTGAGCCATGGCCGCTGAGCCTGCGCATCCGGAGCCTGTGCTCCGCAACGGGAGAAGCCACAACAGTGAGAGGCCCGTGTACTGCAAAAAAAAAAAAAAAAATTCATATGGAAATTCAAGAGACCCAGAATAGTCAAAACAATCTTGAGGAAGAATAACAAAGTTGGGAAGAATCAAACTTCATAACTTCAAAACTTAATTCAAACCTATCAAGTAATCAAGACTGTGGTGCTGGCATAGGGTAGACATACATTTGGAATAGAATTGACAGTCCAAAAATAAACCTCTGTCTTTATGATCAATTGATTTCTGACAGGGTACCAAGACAATTCAACAGGAAAAGAATCGTCTTTTCAACAAAAGGTACTAGGAGAACTGGATATCCACATGCAAAATGAATCATAGACCCACATGTAAGAGCTAAAACTGGAAAACTCTTAGAGAGAACATAGGTGTTAATTTTAGTGACCTTGGATTAGACAACAGTTTCTTAGATATGATACAAAAAGCACAAGCAAAAAAAGAAAAAAATAAATTGGATTTTATCAAAATTAAACACTTTTGTGCTTCAAAGGACACCATCAAGGAAGTGAAAAGATAATGCACAGAAAGGGACAAAATATCTGCAAATCGTATATCTAATAAAGGGTCTAATGTTCAAAATACATAAAAACTCTTAGAGCTCAACAATAAAAGACAAATAATCCAATTTAAAAATGGACAAAGGACTGAGTAGACATTTCTCCAAAGAAAATATAAAAACGACCAATAAGCACATGAAACAATGCTCAATATTTGGGAAATGCAAATCATGAGATACCATTCCACATCAATTATGATGACTACAATAAAAGAGGAAAAACCAGCAACAGCAAGTGTTGGCAAGGATGTGGGGAACCTGAAACTCTTATACATTTCTAGTTGGAATGGAAATGGTGCAGCTGCTATAGAAAACAGAGTGGCAATTCCTCCTAAAGTTAAACACAGAATTACCACAAAACCCAAAGATTTCACTCTTAGGTATATGCCCAAGACCTGAAAACATATGTTCACAAGAAAACCTTTATACAAATGTTCATAACAGCATTATTCAAAAAAGCCAAAGAGTAGAAACAACCCAAATGTTCAGCAACTGATGAACTGATAAACAAAATGTGGTATATCCATACAAAAGAATAATATTCAGTCATAAAAAGGACTGAAGTACTTACACATGCTCAACATGGATGAACCTTGAAAATATTATGCCAAGTAAAAGAAGCCAGATAGAAAATGTCACTTATTGTATGATTTTTTATATATATATATATATATATATATATATATATATATACACACACACACACACACATACATACATGTATATGCCAGAATACGCAAATTCAGATTCCGAAAGTAGATTAATAGTTGCCAGGAGCTGTGTGGGGAGAGGGGAGTTTGGAATGACTGCTAATGGGTACAGGTTTCCTTCTGGATGATGAAAATGTTCTGGAATTAAATATTGGGGATAGTTGCACAACCTTGTGAATATACTGAAAACAATGATTTTTAAATGTTATATAGTTTAATAAAAACAATTAAAAGAACAGCATGCATACCCAGCACTTGTATTAGGACCCTTTTAGCTGCGGGTAACAGAAATACAACCTCCACTAATTTAATCAGAAAGTTTACTGGCTCGTGAAACTTGGAGTCCAGAGGCAGAAGGAGCCTGCAGGATTCATTGATCCAGTAACTGAATGTTGGTATCATGAATCCTGACTTTTTAAATCTCTCTGCTCGTAGCCCTCAGTGTCAGATTTTCTTCAGGCTGGTTGTAAGATATCTCAAGTTACTCCGGGCCTCACCTCACAAAGCACCATCCAAGGCAAAAAAGAGAGCTCATCTTCTTAAAAGTTTTCTCTTAAGAAAGAGGAAACTTCCCCCAAAGCCCCCAACAGACATGCCCTCAAGAGCTCACAGTCAGAACTGGCTCATGTGCTCATCCTAAGGCAATCAATGCAAACAGGAATAGGATTACTCTCAGACCACTGAGGTCCAGTCTGGATCTTGGGGTGCAGCAGTTGGCTGGGTGGGGAAGGAGTGGATACCGAACATAGTAAGAATTAGGAAGGAAGGGGAAAATGGATGCTTGACAGGAAACCAAGAGCTTAATTAAGTTATCTCAACAGAATATGACTGATTCAATTTTTATAAATTTGATTAACCTACTATTAATATATTCAATCAATGAGCTAGAAAGAAGTGCATGGACCATGTGGAATCCAGTATGCTCTACAGAGATTTAAGATGTAATAGTACCAACCAAGGATGCATCATAACCTCCATCCTCACTACAAGAGAATCTCCTGAGAGGTTCCATCTCCCAATAGCTGGAAATCCCCTAGCAAGAGACCTTGGCTACAGAACAAGAGGAACCCTTTGGAACTACCTACGTGTGTCTCAACAGCACAAATGAGTTAATTTCTAATCATTCCTCTCTAAGAAAGGGTGATTTGCAGAATATTTCTCTCCTATTTATAAATGGAAAAATAGTTAACAAAAATAAAAATAAACACATTTTTAAAAAGTAGGCAAGGGGGGCCTCCCTGGTGGCGCAGTGGTTGAGAGTCCGCCTGCCGATGCAGGGGATACGGGTTCGTGCCCTGGTCTGGGAGGATCCCATATGCCGCGGAGCGGCTGGGCCCGTGAGCCATGGCCGCTGGGCCTGCGCATCCGGAGCCTGTGCTCCGCAACGGGAGAGGCCACAACAGTGAGAGGCCCGCATACCGAAAAAAGAAAAAAAAAAAAAAAAAAAAAAAAGTAGGCAAGGGACTTCCCTGGTGGTGCAGTGGTTAATAATCTGCCTGTCAATGCAGGGGACACGGGTTCAAGTCCTGGTCCAGGAAGATCCCACATGCCGCGGAGCAACTAAGCCCATGAGCCACAACTACTGAGCCCACGTGCCACAACTACTGAAGCCCGCATACCTAGAGCCCATGCTCCACAACAAGAGAAGCCACCACAATAAGAAGCCTGCGCACCACAACGAAGAGTCGCCCCCGCTCGCCGCAACCAGAGAAAGCCCGCGAGCATGCAACGAAGATCCAACAACCCAACACAGCCAAAAATAAATAAATAAATTTATTTATTTATTTTAAAAATAAATTTATTTATTTATTTATTTAAAAAAATAAATAAATAAAAATGGGCGAAACACTTGAATACATGCTTCACAGAATAATATATACCAATGGCCAAGGAGCATGTGCAGAAGTGCTTGACTTCATAAGTCAACAGGGAAACGCCATTTCTAAAATTAAAAGCACTGAAAAGCCAAATGTTTGTGAGGCTATAAAGCAGCTCAAAATGTCAAACATTGCTGGTGGGAGTGTAGAATGATATGTCCACTTTAGAGAACAGTTTGTTAGTTTCCTATAAAGTTAGCAATACCACTTCCATGACCCACCAATTCTTCTCCTAGTTATTAATCCATGGGAAACGAAAACATATGTCCACAGAGTTATTCAAGAATATTCATAGCAGTCCTATTCATAATAGCCAAAAAGTAGAAATAACCCAAACATCCCTCAACAGGACAATGGAGGAATAATTGCAGTGTATTCACACAATGAAATACCACTCAGTAAAAGACAGGAGTCACGACTGCTGCCTGCCCAGCATGGACGAATTTCACGGATAAGATGTTGAGTGAAAGATGCCAGACCCCCAAAAATACATACTGTGTGGTTCCATTTATAAGATAGATGTTCAAGAACAGGTACATTGAATTCATGGTGATAGAAATCAGAATAGTGATTGCCTACAGGGGTTAATCAGAAAGGAACACGAAAAACCTTCTGGAGTGACGGAAATGTTCTATATGCTGAGAAGTGTGTTCCTTACACAGGTATACATTTATTCAAATTCACTTATTGGCACACCCAAGACTGGTACATTTCAGTGTATGTAAATTTGATTTCAATTAAAAGAAATGAAAAAGTGGAGAGCCAGAAGTTGTGACTGGAGGGTGTCTGGAGCCAAATCGGAAGAAGCAGGGATTCAGGGCTCAAGAGTTTGCCTCTGATGTTCTGGGCCCTAGGGACATGCAGGGATGTGTGGCTCAGCCTTTGCTGCATGTTCTGGGGACACTGTGTCCCGTTACCCTGCTGTGCAGCTTTGGTGGCTGAGTCAACCGAGCTCCTGGTATCTGGGCTTTGCCATTTGCCCCATCCTTCCTGAAACACCTTGGAGAGTTTGTCTCTGAGGAGAGGCTCAGGTGGAGGCAGAGAAGCCTCTGGGTCTCCCTGCCTCTGGTCCTGAAGCAACCAGGCGTGGGGAGGAACACCCTGCACAGCCCCCGCTTTCCTGAGCAGAGCTGGACGGAGGCTTCTGAGAAATCTCATTGCAAGTGCCTGCTGCCCGCCCAGTCCTGCTCCATGATTTCTCACTGCTCTGCATGGGTGATGACTTAGTGCGGGGGAGGGAAACAGGAACCGTGCTCTGCCCAAGGAAGCCTGGGCTGCAGCTGGGGGAGGAGAAGCTGCCCATCCCTGCCAGGACTTGGGGTTTCCCTTCCTGATCCCTCTGCTGTCCATTCTGTCCAGGCAGGATGAAGGAACAGAAAGGGCTTGAACTTTGGGGACAGACTAAGCTGGGAGGGGGAATACATCGTACTTAAGTCTCAGTTTCCTGTTCTGTAAAATAGGGTGGGGGTATCTTAGGACATTGGGTGATTTATTGAGGAAGAGCACTTAGGAAAAACCTTTAAGGGGTGAGGGAAACAGGATAGGGAAGCGGGGAGCCAAGCGGGGAAGCGGCCACAGGTAAGGTCCAGCCTTAGCCTGATCCACTGTGGGCTGAGGGATTGATCAGGTCACAAAGTTGTTACCTGCTCCAGATGCATCCCCACGTCAGCACTGACTGTGGGGTGCTATTGAAAGGACATAACCACCTGGTGGGGTTCCTGGGAACAGATGGCAATGCTCTGGAGAAGGGGGGGCTGTGAGCTCTTGGCAGCCAGCGTGCCGGAGAGTGGGCGTGCCGGCCTGGCGACGGAGACCTGCTGGTGCTCGGACCCCAACCGCAACTACTCTAGGGGTAAAATACCCGTCGCCCAGGGCTTTGGCGAGTTCACACAATAGGCAGTGAAGAAACAGTAACTATTTCTTAGCTGTGTGAGAAAGTGTACCTAGTACCATAAATGTGTATGCTCTGCCTACTGCAGATTCAACATTTTTTAGGGATCAGGTCAGAGTGAGAACCCAATATCTATGTATCTAAGCATGAGCAGTATAAAGAAACACTTAGCAGATGCAAACTATTGTATATAGAATGGATAAACAACAAGGTCATACTGTACAGCACAGGGAACTATGTTCAATATCTTCTGATAAACCATAATGGAAAAGAATATGAAAAAGAATATGTATATATATATAAATTACTTTGCTGTACAGCAGAAATTAACACAACATTGTAAATCAACTATACTTCAATACAATAAATTAAAAAAAAAAAAAAAAGAAACACAACAGCCAGAAGTTGGCAGAGCAGCTGTGTGCTGAAGACCCCCTTTTATTCCTGGATCACAGGAAAGTTTGGGGTTCCCAAGGAAGGTAGGTGGAGCAGTGTGGGGGACCTTTTAGGGACCTGGGGCAGTGGCTGCCTACCATCTGGTCTTACTGCCTTGCCACAGAATTCTGCCTTCCTTCCATGTACCTGGAAGATCTTCATGCACACCTACCTGAGCCTCTGGTCATCTGTATCAACTCCTCCCCTTAACATTTCTCTACTTTGTGTTTCTAAGAACTTGAGAATTGACCACTAGGTACCATCACCTGGTCCATCCAACCCAAGACTCTGCTTTTGATGGGGCTTTCCAGAAACAGTGAGTTGGAAATGTTCCTGGGATGTCCACATTTCCTCTAATAATGTACGTCATGGGAGGAAAGAACACTGACTTTAGAGTCAGACACACCTGGGTTTCAATCCAGCTCTGCCATTTGACGGCTGTGTGCTCTTGATCAAGTTGCTTTACCTCTCTGAGCCTCAGGTTCTCCCTCTGTAAAAATGTATAAATTAATGTGCTTGCTCAGAACGGTGATTAGGAAGATTAAGAGCATCATCACATGAGGTGCTCAGCACATAGTAGGCCCTTGATAAATATTGACTCTTATGCCCCTTGTCTCCTCTGGAATGATGTTATGTGTTCGGTCCTGTCACCCCTGGGGGAGCAGCTTTCCTAGGTTAGCCACCTGCACTAGGGGGTGTGTCTTGTTTAGCCTAATGAACTTCTTTACCCTCTGGGAGAGGCCCTCATCCTGTCGGTTTCTGGCCCCAGTTCCAGGAACTGCCCCACAAAGCCTCTCAGCTGTTTCTTGCATCTCCTAGGAGACTATCTCTTTTACAAGCATCCTGTTTGTTCCCTCATCCGCCCTTTTCCTTGTAAAGATGGTTTGGCCAAGGTGATGCCTTTGCCAGTAAGCTGTGTCTTTTGTTTGGAATCCTGGTAAGATGGTATGGAGCCCTAGTGGAATTTGCCATCACAGAGGAGGACTTGAAAGGGACCAGTGGTCGGGTGCCTGAGCACCTGTTTCCTCCCTGTATTAGAGGTACCTCTGCAGGTGAGGAGGGACTTCTAGGTCTAAAATGTCAGGGCACAGACAGCAATATCCCAGACTGACCTTGGGGTAGCTAACAACTAAAATGTGTCTTTTGACACAGTCTGGGGGTTCAGAGAAAGTGGGAGAGAGACCCAAGCATGGAGGGGCCCTGCCCTGAGTTCTGGCACTATCACATGCAGGGGGAGGGGATCTGGGTTCAAGTTCTGGCAGGGCCACTTACCAGCTATGTGATGTAGGGCATTTTACTGAACCACTTTGTGCCTCAGTTTCTACTCCTATAAAATGGGTATGATAATGACAATGAGTATTTTTCCCCAACACTGGGTTTTTAACTCCTTTACACATGTGCATCGTCACTTCTATAATAGCACCTGCTTTCCCTGGGGAAAAGCCCCTGCACACCCAGGCCCTGTGTTTGGGAAAGATTGGCCTTAACCTCCAGGCTTCAAGTTGGGCATGTATTTCAGCCCTAGCCTATGAGTATATTCCACCCTCACACCCTCCTTGATAGTTCAGATATGGATGCTAGACCCCTGGGGGCTCAGTGAGACTCCAGGGCTTCTGTTGGAAGTTGAAAAATGGAAGGTCTCTTTCCCCAGGGATTTCAGAGAGATTAGGGTTTCTGCTCAGAGCTGCTCATGGTCATTTTGCCTCCACAAAAGGAGAACATGATTGAGAAAGAAGCCAACACAAAGTCAGAAGATGAAGAGACAAAGGTGTTTTTTTTTTTTAAAGCATTACAGATTTTTTATTTATTTATTTTTGGCTGTGTTGGGTCTTCATTGCTGCACACGGGCTTTCTCTTGCTGCGGTGAGTGGGGGATACTCTTCGTTGCGGTGCGCGGGCTTCTCATTGTGGTGCTTCCCTTGTTGCGGAGCAGGGGCTTTAGGCATGCGGGCTTCCGTAGTTGTGGCACACGGGCTCAGTAGTTGTGGCCTGCGGGCTCTAGAGCATAGGCTCAGTAGTTGTGGTGCACGGGCTCAGGTGCTCTGCGGCATATGAGATCTTCCCAGACCAGGGCTCGAACCCGTGTCCCTTGCATTGGCAGGTGGATCCTTAACCACCGCGCCATCAGGGAAGTCCCGAGACAAAGGTTCTTGATAACATCCACTGAACGCCTGGATCCAGCTGGGCCTGAAGATCAACCTCAGGGTTTTTAATCACTGTTTTTTGCTAAAGCCAGTTTATGCTGGGTTTTCTGTCCCTTGCAACTGCAGAGTCCTTCAGCCGTATTGTATATACAATAGTATTGTACATCCCTCTCTGGTTCTTTGGAGAATTAAGGGAGACAAGCCACGTGAGGCTCTTAGCACAGGGCCTCGCATGCAGTAGGCACTTAATAAATGCCCCTTTCTCCCAGAGCTTCAGTTTTCTCATCTGTCAGATGGGTGCATTAAACTATATCCTATCACTTGTTAGTGGAGGTGGAGACCCTGAAGGAGAAATCTGGGCAGTTCTTTTAAAGTAACAATGAAGCACTGTGGTAGGAAGAGCAATGGTCCCACACAATGTCCACATCCTAAACCCTGTACCTGAGAGTAAGTTATGTTATGTGGCAAAAGGGCTTTTGTAGATGTGATTTAATTAAGGATTTTGAGATGAAGAGATTTTTCTAGATTATCTAAGTGGGCCCAACCTAATCACATGAGTTCTTAAAAGACCTAATCACATGAGTTCTTTTTTTTTTTTTTTTTTTTGCTTTATAACAAAGTGAATCAGTTATACATATACATATGTTCCCATATCCCCTCCCTTTTGCGTCTCCGTCCCACCCTCCCTATCCCACCCCTCCAGGCGGTCACAAAGCACCGAGCTGATCTCCCTGTGCTATGCGGCTGCTTCCCACTAGCTATCTACCTTACGTTTGGTAGTGTATATATGTCCATGCCGCTCTTTCACTTTGTCACAGCTTACCCTTCCCCCTCCCCATATCCTCAAGTCCATTCTCTAGTAGGTCTGTGTCTGTATTCCTGTCTTACCCCTATGTTCTTCATGACATTTTTTTTCTTAAATTCCATATATATGTGTCAGCATAGAGTATTTGTCTTTCTCCTTCTGACTTACTTCACTCTGTATGACAGACTCTAGGTCCATCCACCTCATTACAAATAGCTCAATTTCATTTCTTTTTATGGCTGAGTAATATTCCATTGTATATATGTGCCACATCTTCTTTACCCATTCATCCGATGATGGACACTTAGGTTGTTTCCATCTCCGGGCTATTGTAAATAGGGCTGCTATGAACATTTTGGTACATGTCTCTTTTTGAATTATGGTTTTCTCAGGGTATATGCCCAGTAGTGGGATTGCTGGGTCATATGGTAGTTCTATTTGTAGTTTTTTAAGGAACCTCCATACCGTTCTCCATAGTGGCTGTACCAATTCACATTCACATGAGTTCTTAAAAGAGCGTAAGAATTAGGTCAGAGAGATGCAACATTGCTGCCCTTGAAGACAGAGGAAAGGGGCCTTGAACCAAGGAATGTGGGCAGCCTCTAGAAGCTGGAAAAGATAAGGGGATGAACTCCCCCTATATCCTCCAGGAAAAAATGCAGCCCTGCCAACACACTGATTTTAGTCCAGGGAGAATGGCGTCAGACTCCTAACCTCCACAACTGTCAGATAATCCATTTGTGTTGTTTTCAGCCACTGAGTTTACGGTAATTTGTGTTAAAAAAGAGATAACAGGCCCAAAATGGAGTCACTTATACTAAGCTCCATGTCACCAAACTGAGACTTACTACCTAATTTAATTATAATTTCATACTCTCCCAGGAATAGTATCTTAAACCAGTCAGGAATGACCTGGTCAGCACTACTGAACCTGCCCGATAGAAGCCTGTGCCCCCACTAGAGGAAGGTGACCTTGCATATCCAATTGCTCTGTGCTAGTATAACTTCCTTGTCCTGCTCCCTTCATAAAAGCCTTTCATTTTGTACAGCTCCTCAGAGCCCCTTTCCGTCTGCTGGATGGGATACCACAGGGTTCATGAATCACTGAATAAAGGCAATAACATCTTTAAAGTTTACTCAGGCGAATTTTGTTTTTTAATTTTGTAGCAGCAATGGGATCTGGAGGAAACTCCCAACAACTTTGGGGGCAACAAGAAACACAGGCAGTGGTACCCACAAATGCTTTTTTTTTTTTTTTTTTTTTTGCGGTACGCGGGCCTCTCACTGCTGTGGCCTCTCCTGCTGCAGAGCACAGGCTCCGGACACGCAGGCCCAGCGGCCATGGCCCACAGGCCCAGCCACTCCACAGCATGGGGGATCCTCCCGGACTGGGGCACGAACCCGCGTCCCCTGCATCAGCAGGTGGACTCTCAACCACTGCGCCGCCAGGGAAGCCCCCCCCCCCCACAAATGCTTTTAGTTCTCTGCCTTTCTTGCCATTTCCGATGGTTCTCCTTGGTTCAGAGCTATGTTCTCTTTGCATTGAGCCACTGACGTAATTGGCTTTCTAGCCCAGGGCAGGTCAGCTTGAGTTAGCAGAGACAGTTCTACTAGAATCCAAGTCCCAAGCTCTTGGCCCAGTCCCTGGTTCCACTTTGGGAAATGCTGGTGGTTTAGTCCACAGTGCCCCATTTGACCGGAATCCCAGTCCACCGTCCCCATTTGCTGGGGATGTGCTGGTTCAGTCCTTTCCCCAGTTCTACACTAGAATCGCTGGTGGTGCACACAAGGCCTTCTCTTGGCCAGTCCACAGTAACAGCTCTTTGGTTACTGCTGGTGTGTTAACATGCACAGGAGGGAAAGGCTATTTCTAATGGGAATCTCAGAAGCCAAAAGCTGCAACACTGGTGGACATGGATTGAGTACTTCAAAGCTGTTAGAGCACTCACCACCTAACTCCAAGACTCCTGTGTTAGAATACGTTGATTACAGAATGGGCTAGATTAACACTAGGTCACTCAACATCCTGAAGAAAATTTCCATGCAGCGAGGTACACTGTAAAACACCACACAATCCCCGACCCAGTGGCACATGCTTCTTAGGTATTTATTTGGCTCCAAGAGACCCAAGGCTTAGCTGAAGAAATGGGATCCTGAAATTCCCAAGAACCGAGCACACCTTCTGGCACACCCGCATGTTTATGTCTAAGAACTGTGGTCCCAGGAGCTGTGGATATCCACAAAAATGGGAGAATCCTACCAAGACAACCTAGAATTATAATGGCCTTTATGAGGAATGTTCCTAGACAAGATCAATTAAGAAATGCACTTTAAAACAAGGGCTCCCAAATCAAACAAGCAGAATAGGTTACCTAATTTAGTTGTCATGCAGAAGCCTCCAGAGGGCTTCAAAACTATAAAATAGTTTCATTAGAAGAGTCATTGCCAAAAGTTAATGAAAAATTAAAGATATAAGATGCACATAAAATAAAAGACTATGACATAACTCATGCCACTCCCCTCCATCCCTCTTTATCTGTCGTCTTCACCAAGCACCCTGGCCAAGGCTGGCTGGCTGGAAGTAGCCAGACGCTGCCCTCTCCTCAGCTTCCTTTCACTTCTGCTGACCGTGGGCCCTGCCCAGGGCTGGAATGACTTAGACAGAATATTGTTGTGGGATGTAAAAGCTCTTACCCTCCACTAGGACCTCTATACCACTTCTCGTGGGTTGGCTCCAATCCCACAGTGAAATGTATTGGAGGCATAGCTGGATGGGATGCTTATACCCCCAAATTCATACAGTGTCAGAACAAAGGGTGGGATGGTTATGAAGTACAGTGGGAAGGTAAGACTGATTTAGATATCAAGTACAAATTTGGAAAAACTGCCAGGCCGTAAAAGCTATGAATCCTCTGAAGGTATATACTAAGAGGCTCCTATAGCTTGGAGTATAACTTAGATCACATGGAACTTGGCCTGAAGAAACTGAGAGAGTCTAGGGAAAACCACGGCTTTAACTCTTTCTCTGATTATTATAATAAGCTGTACTCCCCAGATTCATGTGGCATCAGTGGAGTGATTACCATCGTGGTGCTACTTGCTATTGACTTTGGAGTTTATATATCGTTCCTTAGTGATGGTCAAGATTCTCCTCCACCATATTCTGAGTATACTCCACACTCCCATCATTATCAGAGATTCACCAACTCAGCAGGAGCCCCGCCTGTGGGCTTTAAGGCTGAGTTCACAGGTCAACATGGCGCAACCTCTGGTTTTGGCAGTGCTTGCATGGACAGCAAGGAAATGAACATTCAGGACCAGGGTTCTGGACTGGCGTGGGAACTGGAGGACTATTAGAATATTTGGCAGCAATAGAGCAGCAACACCCTTCTCAGACTCATGGTACCACCCATCTCACCCTCCCTCATACTCCAGCACGTGGAAGAGCGCTGCTTACCACTTCTTGGAGGCACAGGTAGCTCTTTGGCATATTCAAGCTCAGAGACCAGACTCAGAACAGCAGCAGGATATGGTGGTACTAGAAGATGATAAAGTAAAAAGTTGAAGTCAAACACTGGTTGCAAAATTTCTGATTTTTCATCACTTTCTTTTTAAAGCAGTGCTACCTGCTAACAACTGGGAAAAGGGAATATACAAAAGTTCTGTGGTGTTTTGTTCTGTATAGATTTTTGTATTATTTGAGGCTAAGAGGTGATATATGACAAAATGCTTACGTAGAGAATTATATGTTTGTGTAACATGCAGATGTATATTACAGGTTTTGAAAGTGATGATTACTGTGGAATGCTAAAAATGTATTGTTTAGTTTATAAAACCTGTGATCCCATAAGAAGCATTAAGAATGAAGTCTTTATACCAATAGACACTGAGTACAGAAAATTTCAGACTTAGGTGGTTTTAGTTTATGAGTCATTACCTCATAGAAACAATGATAATATACTTGGTATTTATTACTGGGTGTTTACTGTTCTTCAAATATTTAAACCAAGCTTTGGACTACTAATTATACTTATCTGTGTGTTTTGATCACTTTTGAGCTCAGGAGCTTTGAATTCTTCAGTGGTGGGTGAGGTTCTAGTAAATGAGAACTACCTTTTTCGGAAAAGTAGAAAGGAAGTATCTAGAAGGTTGTTGTGAATGTTTGTGTGCTGAGAAAAACACTTGAAACTTCCATTTCATTTTAAAAATTGAAATATTTCAATTTCTACAATATTGATTGACAATATTATATTACTTCCAGATATACAACATAGTGATTCAATATTTTTATATATTATACTCCATTTCAAGTTATTATAAATTATTGGCTATGTTCCTAGTGCTGTACAATATATCCTTTTAGCTTAATTAATTAATTAATTAATGGATCCTAGAGCCTCTTCATATGTGCAGGATTTTTATATTTTCTATATAGGGAAAAGAAAGATAAACCAGTCTTTTGTCTGGCATGGTGGTTGCAATTTGCTTTTATTAACAGTTAGAATGTAAATTGGTGCAGCCACTATGGAAAATAGTATGCAGGTTCCTCAAAAAACTAAAAATAGAGTTTCCATATGATCCAGAAATCCCACTCCTGGGCATATATCCAGACAAAACCAGAATGCAAAAAGACACATGCACCCCTATGTTCATAATAGCAGCACTACTCACAATAGCCAAGACATGGAAGCAACCTAAATGTCCACTGACAGAGGAATGGGTAAAGAAGATGTGGTGCATACATACAATGGAATACTACTCAGCCATAAAAAGAATGAAATCATGCCATTTGCAGCAACATGGATGGACCTACAGATTATCATACTAAGTGAAGTCAGTCAGAAAGAGAAAGACAAATACCATATGATATCACTTATATGTGGAATCTAAAATATGACACAAATGAACATATCTAATAGACTCACAGACAGAGAGAACAGACTTGTGGTTGCCAAGGGGAAGGAGGGGTGGGGGAGGGATGGGGGAGGGATGAAGTGGGAGACTGGTGTTAGCAGATGTAAGTTTTTGTAAATAGAATGGATGAACAACAAGGTCCTACTGTATAACACAGGGAACTATATTCAATATCCAGTGATAAACCACAGTGGAAAAGAATTTTTAAAAAGAATATATACATAGTATAACTGAATCACTTTGCTGTATAGCAGAAACTAACACAACACTGTAAATCAACTATACCTCAATTTAAAAAAGTTTTATAAAGAATTAGGATGCATAAAATAGGACTTTGTTCAGGTATTTGCTGCTTAGCGTGGCTTTTCATTTGGGCCCTACAGACACAGGGATTCTGATCAACTTTATTTTGTATGTTTCCTATCACATACTTGGATGTGTACTTGGAGTGATATATGTTGCAGATTTGGGCATATGCTGCATTATCAAACATATGCCCAAAAAATTTTTGACTAGGTGTCAATGAGAACTGAATCCAACTATAATACTACCTGTCTGATGATTAGAAGAATCTTTCACTTCCATTTCCAAGACTAACTTCTGGCTCTGTACCTTTCCAACCTTGCTTCCTTTACCCACATGTTCCTGGCATGTGAGGCACCAGAGCACATACTGAGATAGCTCAGCCCAACCTCAGGCCTCACTCCTCCATGTCCTGATGCAGTGGGAGTTGGCACCGAGCAGCAGAGCGATTCCTGGAGGCCACTGCTATGCCAGGATGGCTAATGATAAACTGTCTATAGGGTAGACAACGAACCCCACACATACACCACACGGTCCCATGTACCCTCAACTCAGCTTCCCCCAAATGCTGCTGTCATGACGGAAGTATGGCCGAGGGGAAGGCAGAGCAGTCTTAACCAGCTGTGGGATGTGTTACTTTTCCCGAATGTTCATCAACTGATGAATGCATAAAGAAAACGTGGTCTATCCATACAACGGGATATTATTCAGTCATAAAAAGAATGAAGAACTGATACATGCTCAACATGCATGAACCTTGAAAACATTATGCTCAGTGAAAGGAGCCCAACACAAAAACCCACATATTGCATAATTCCATTGATACAAAATGTCCAGAAGAGGCAAACCCGTCGAGTCAGAAAGTAGATTAGTGGTTGCCAGGGGCTGGAAGGAAAGGAATGGAGAGTGACAGCTAATAGGTATGGGGTTTCTTTTGGGGTGATAAAAAAGTTCTGGAGTAAGATAGTAGTGATGGTTGTACAACTCTGAATATGCTAAAAAAATACTGAATTGTACACTTTAGCTGAGTCTAATGGTATGTGAATTTAATCTCAAGCTGTTATTTAAAAAAGAAGATTACTTTTTCAAACTTTATGAAACCATATCATCAGGTGAACACATTGCTAGGGTGCCCTCCAAGCTCTCTTAAAAGGCCAATGCACATCACCATAAATTCTCCTTTGGTATATATACGTATCCATTATCTACTGGTACAGTAATGCTGTGTAACAAACAACCTCAAAACTTCAGTGGCACCTAACAATAAATAGTTATTTGGCTCATGAGTCATCTGTGCTCTGCTGGGTGGTTCTGGTTTTAGCTAGTGTCCCACTTGTGATGGCTGGCCACGGGCTGGCTGATCTAGGTTGGATTCAGCTGGGACCATTGGGGTTACCCGGTTCTGCACCATGTGTCTTGTCTTCTAACATTCTAGGCATGTTTCCACAGTGAAGGCCAAGAGCAAGAGCAAGAAGAACCACACAAGCACTTTTTCAAGGGTCTACTTGAATTGTGTCTGCTACCACTCCATTGGCTAAAGCAAGCCCCACGGCTGAGCCCAAATTCAATGGGTAGGGAAATAGATCCCCCTCTTAGAGGAGAGGAACTCAAAGCCCCACGTGAGAAGAAGTGGATACATGAAGGGATGGTAACTCAGGACCATTAAGGCAATCAATTCTATGTGTGCTTCTATGTATATACAGGTATATGCCTGCTTATGCGTTTGCAGGTGTATGTCCATGTGAACCTGCTTCTGTATGTTACATTTTCTTTGACTGTGTATACATGTGCTACATGCATGCATGTATGGACACATTCTGGAAGCTTTTCTGCTTCTTGGTCTGTGCAAGTGTGAACTTTCCTAGATAAGTGCCAGGTATAGTGGACCATAGGTACTGTCAAGTCAATGCATGTGCCCCCCAACCCCAATCCCCATGGCGATTCTGGAGTCTCCGTGTCCTTGCCTGTCAGTTCCCCAAGATTAGAGGAACAAGAGCACAGGCTTTGAAATCAAATACCAATCCTGCCACTCACTGACTGGCTTAGCAAGTGACTCCAGCCCCAGTTTTCTGATCTGTAAAATGGGGACACCACTTCCTAGCTTCCTTGTGAGTACCCCGTGAGGTAATGCTTGTGAAAGGGCTTTGTAACAGTCACTGTGCTATGGCTTTGTTAGTTACAAAGATGCTGGGGGAGTGATTTCCCTCCCTCCTCCATGTCCCAAAGGCTTGACCCTTTCCAGATGCTGCAACTGGAGGTGGCTCTGCATCTCCAAATGTGCAGCCACGGCAACCACTGCCTCCTGCTCGTATGTCAACAGTGCAGGATGGGGTGTGTCGCCCCATCACTGCTGGGCCTGCGCGTGGCAGAGAAGCAGGCTCACGGGAAGTCCTCCCTTCCTTCCCTTCCGAAGTGGTCAGGGAAGGATTCAGGGAGACTCATATCTATCTTTGTCTGCTCTGCCCACTCCAACAGCAGCTCGGTTTGGCACTGGAGCAATATCTTCAAACTTTAGCACACCCCAAAATCAACTGGGCAGCTTTCAAAAATGCAGACTCCTGCGCCTCACTCCAGAAAGTCTGATTCAACAGGTCTGACAGGGTACTGGGCACCTGCACTCTCACTCTGCTCCCCTGGAGCCATACCTGCAAAAACCCTGCACAGTGGGGCAGCCCCACTGGCTTATACTGCTAGTCTCCACAACAGGGTCAGTCACTTCATTATTCATTCACTCTTTCATCCACTTATTCACTCATCAGTTTATTTGCTTAATCATTCAATTATTCATTCATCCACTCACATGTAAATAATCATTCCCTCATTTGTTTTCTTACTTATTTGAGGACATTTATTAATGTCTTAAGCTCTGGGAGATGAGGAGAGAATTAAGGTTGCAATCTCTGCAACCCTGCAGGAGGTTCCAGGCAGTGTTTTTCAGACTGTAGCAAAATGAATTTAGTGGATTCACTAGCATATTTTAAAAAGTGAAACAGAATAGGCTATAATATAAAATATTAGTGTGCATAGCAGTTAGCAAGGGAAAATAGTGTTTGGGAAACTTTTGCATCCAGTGTACATGTGGGTGTGGGTATTGGATTTTAGTGTGAAACGTATTTTCTGCTGGGGGGCTGGTGTCATGGAAATAAATGTCAATGCTGCATGCTGGTTGCTATGGGGGGTGTGCTGGGGGGCAGCACAATCCCTCTGCCAGAGTGGCACTGGGAGGCTTCACACATAAGGTGACATTTGAGCTGGGTCTTGAACCATGAGAGGAGTTTTTCCACTGAAGGAGGAGGAAGGGGGTTGCAGGTGGAGGGAACAGCATGTGCAAAAGCACAGAGTCATGGAAAAGCAGAGAGAAGAGCCAGGTGACCAGTGGGCCTGCAGTGTGGAAGGTGTAGGTGGAAATGGAGCGAGTGGAGGCTGGAGATTAAGAGAAGACTGGATCCCAAAGGGTCCGAATGCCAGGGAAAGTGCTTGGGTTTTAGTATGATACCATCAGACCCCCTGGGGAGAGAGCCAGGAAGTGACGTGGTCAGAGCAGCGATCTGGAGAGACCACGCCAGCAAGGCTGGGGCAGGGAGGCCAGCGGACAACTGAGGCTGTTAGGTGGTGTGAGGTGGTGATAATCAGAGCCAGGCAGTGGTCTGTGCTTGGGGTTGGGAGGTAAGGATACACGTGAGAAGGATGTGATGACTGGTCAGGTTGGGAGAGCATTCGGAAGAGTCTGCAGTGATGCCTGGGTTCCTGTTGTGGGAAGCTGGGTAGATGGAGAAACCGCTGATTCTCCTCCTCTTAAGGATCCCCAGGTGACCTCAGCACAGACACTCTCCCCGGGAAATGGAGGTAGTCACTCAGTCCTCCAATCGGGAGAGGAGGTTTTATAGCCTTATAATTAAAAACATTAAGTTGGCAATAGAGGCTCATTATAGGAATCATAAGAGCAGTGTGGTGTCTATTGCTAACCCTACTTCCCCTATTCTGAGTATCTGGAGGATTACACTTCCCCTCACCCCTGGGATGGCTAATTTTATATATTAACTGGACTGGGCCATGGGGTACCCAGATATCTGGCCAAACATTATTTCTGGGTATGTCTGTAAGGGTGTTTCCAGAAGAGATTCATATTTGTGTTGGTGGGCTTCACCCAACCTGTGAAGGGCTTGAATAGAACAAAAAGTAAGAGAAAGGGAGTATTTTCTCCCTCTGCCTGATTGCTGGAGCTGGGGCCTTGTTCTTCTCCTGCCTTCAGACTGGGGCTCACACCATTGGCTCTCCTGGTTTTTAGGACTTTGGACTCAGACTAGAAATATACCATCAGCTTTCCTGGGGCTCCAGCTTGCAGACAAAAAATTGTGAAACTTCTCAGCTTCCATAACAGCACAAGCCAATTATTATAATAAACCTCTTTAGACAGATAAATAGATATAGATGCAGATAGATATCTATATATCTCCTATTGGTTCTGTTTCTCTAGAGAACCCTGACCAATGCACCCTTAAAGTGGGGCATGGGCCTATGACTCATTCTGATCAATGAATTAGGCAGTGAGAGGCAGTGCTGTGTCATTTCTATCCAGAAGCATCTAGTTGCTACTACTGCTGCTCAGCTTTGCACTACTCACTTCCCCTGGCTCAGTAACCCTGAAGTCCTATGTTGAAACATCAGTGTCATAAATGGTTGGCCCCTCAATCAGTTGGATCCCTAAGTGAAGGGCCCCCCCACCCACCTGGGCCAACCCTTTGCTTGACATGTAGTGTGAGCAAGAAATAAATTTTTGTTGCTTTAAGCTGCTGAGATGTGGGGTTATTGCATAACACAGGCTGTCCTGACTGGTATAAAAAGTCACCATTTATTGAGTATCTACTATGTTCCAGGCTCTTTCCTTATCAAATAGTTAGAAGGACCCTGTTGCTATTTAAGTGTCCTAGCACTCCATGTTGAACGCCTTCTTGGCCTCCCATCTCATTCAGAGGGAAAGCCTGATCCTTTCCACCAGGACCTAGAAAGCCCTTCATCGTCTGGTGCCTGCTCTGCCCTCCCCTCCTCCTAGCCCTGCCCCGGCACGCCAAGCACGCTCCCACCTCAGGCCTTTGCCTTTGCTATTCCTTCCACCTGGAATGCTGTTCCTTTGCATATCCTCACAAGTTTGCCATCTCACCTCCTTTGCCCACCTCCTTTGTCACTTTCTCAGCAAGGTGTTCGTGGGCTAAATGCTTAACCCCCTGACTACGCACTT
Organism: Mesoplodon mirus; assembly: GCF_964341445.2. Classification (NCBI taxonomy): domain Eukaryota; kingdom Metazoa; phylum Chordata; class Mammalia; order Artiodactyla; family Ziphiidae; genus Mesoplodon; species Mesoplodon mirus. The sequence continues at coordinate 6,319,484 of NC_138988.1, forward strand.
TGCATCTGCTTTCTCTGCCTTACTGTTTTTCCTTATCACCTTCCCCTGATTTAATACATACCTTATTTCTCTTGTTTACTCTCTCTCTCCCCACTGGAATGGCGTCTCCCTGGGGCAGGGATTTTTGTTGGCTTTGATGCCTGCTGAATCCCCAAGGCATGGCACATAGGAGGTTCTCAAGAAATTCATTTGAATGAATGAGCTCCTCACAGCTTCCCAACAATCTGTGAGGAAGGGATTGTTAGTTCCATCTTCAGAGGAGGAAGCAGAGACATGGCATCTGCCCAAGGTCATTTGGCTGTATGACTCACAGGGCTGATGTTCTAAAACCGGCCTGTCTCACACAAAGGGTGACAGCAATACTGTGTGAGGATTCTCATCTTTATCTGGAGTGTCTGGAGGGCTGTCACTTCAGACTGGTCCCACTGCCCAGGTCCCCCTTCCCAGCTTGGCAAAGACTGATCTGTGGGGTGGAGGGCTCTGGACTGTCGCTTCTGGGGCTTCTGAGTCAGGCAGCAGTGCCACCTGCTGGAGATATGAATCCCTCTGCATCTCTTGCTGCCTGGTGGCGGGGAGGGAAGGGGCCAGACAAGCTCTGGGACTTAGCCCTGAGGCCCTCAAAGATTTGAAGTATGTGCCTACAGGGCATGAGCAGAGAGACCCCATCATTCTCACATTTATTCACAGCATGGTTAAGAGCTCCAGACCTGGGCTCTGACAGACCTGGGTTCAGTTCCTCGCTGGACCGTTTTCTAGCTGTGGAACCTGAGCTACCCCCGAGCCTCAGGTGCCTCATCTGTAAAACGAGTGTGATCATAACACCTACCTCATGGGTGTGGTGAGGGTCAACCTGGTAATGCCCACATAACATACCTCAAAAAGGCCTTCCCAGACTATGCCCTCCTGAGAGCTCCCCCATCTCCCTCCAAGCCATTTTTATCCTTTTACTCTGCCTTGTTTTTTTCATTATATATATATATATATATATATATATATATATATATATATATATATATAGCACGTACCACCATCTGACATTTTAATATTCCTTGTTCACTATCTTTCCCACAAAGTGGCACGTCTGTCATGGTAAAGACTTCGTTCACTGCTGTATCCCAAGAGCCTCCTGCAGGGCTGGGTACATCATACAGCTCAACAAAAATATTTATGTGTTGAAACACACTTTGTATTTTAACACTAAGTACTCAGTAAACGTTACTGTGATTATGCATTCATTTATGCATTTATGCATTTATTCATTTGCTCATCTCTTAGTTGATTCACTCATATATTTTTTTAATCGTAGTAAAACATATATAAAACTTACCATTTTAACCATTATTTTCTATTTTTTTATTGGAGTATAATTGCTTTACATTGTTGTGTTAGTTTCTGCTATACAATGAAGTGAATGAGCTATATGTATACCTATCTCCCCTCCCTCTTGGACCTCCCTCCATGCCCCCATCCCACCCATCTAGGTCATCACAGAGCACAGAGCTCAGCTCCCTGTGCTATACAGCAAGTTCCCACTAGCTATCTATTTTACACATGGTAGTGTATTTATGTTAAACCTAATCTCCCAATTCGTCCCACCTTCCCCTTCCCGGTGCTGTGTCCACATGTCCATACTCTACGTCTGTGTCTCTATTCCTGCCTGCAAATAGGTTCATCTGTACCATTTTTCTATATTCCACATATATGCGTTAATATAAGATATTTGTCCTTCTCTTTCTGACTTACTTCAGTCTGTATGACAGACTCTAGGTCCATCCGCATCTCTACAAATGACCCAATTTTGTTCCTTTTTATGGCTGAGTAATATTCCATTAAATATATGTACCACATCTTCTTTATCCATTCATCTGTCGATGGACATTTAGGCTGTTTCCATGTACTGGCTATTGTAAATAGTGCAGCAATTAACATTGTGGTACATGTCTCTTTTTGAATTATGGTTTTCTCAGGGTATATGCCCAGTAGTGGGATTGCTGGGTCATATGGTAGTTCTATTTTTAGTTTTTTAAGGAACCTCCATACTGTCCTCCACAGTGGATTTAACAATTTACATTTTCACCAACAGTACAAGAGGGTTCCCTTTTCTCCACACCCTCTCCAGCATTCATTGTTTGTAGATTTTTTGGTGATGACCATTCTGACCTGTGACGTGATACCCCACTGTAGTTGTGATTTGCATTTCTCTAATAATTAGTGACGTTGAACATCTTTTCATGTGTCTCTTGGCCATGTGTATGTCTTCTTTGAAGAAATATCTATTTAGATCTTCTGCCCATTTTTTTGATTGGATTTTTTGTTGTTTTGATATTGAACTGCATAAGTTGTTTGTATATTTTGGAAATTAATCCTTTGTCCGTTGCTTTATTTGCAAATATTGGGGTGGCCAAAGAGTGCCTTTGGTTTTTAAGTAAAAATAAAAGACACATTATTTATTTATTTATTATTATTATTATTTTTTTTTTTTGCAGTACATGGGCCTCTCACTGTTGTGACCTCTCCCGTTGCAGAGCACAGGCTCCAGACGCACAGGCTCAGCGGCCATGGCTCACGGGCCCAGCCGCTCCACAGCATGTGGGATCTTCCCGGACCAGGGCACGAACCCGTGTCCCCTGCATCGGCAGGCAGACTCTCAACCACTGCGCCACGAGGGAAGCCCAAAAGACACATTTTTAACTTTCACCAAGGAGTTTATTGAATAACATATTCATCCTTTTGTTCCACTACCTTCTGTCATCTTTCAGGCAAATTCATAATTCCATCTTCCCAAAATTTTTATCTTTTTGATCAAACAACTGTTCCAGGTACCTTTTATAGTCTTCCAGTGAATTGAAATTTGTTCCATTAAGAGAATATGGTAAAGACCAAAATAAATGGAAATCCGAAGGTGCAATGTCTGGTAAGATGGATGAATCAGAACTTCCCAGCTAAACTGTAACAGATTTTGCCCAGTCATCAAAGAAACACACGGTCTTGCGTTATCCTGATGGAAGATTATGTGTTTTCTGCTGATTAATTCCAGACACTTTTCGTCGAATGCTGCTTTCATTTGGTCTAATTGGGAGCAGTACTTGTTGGAATTAATCGTTTGGTTTTACCGGAAGGAGCTCATAATAGAGGACTCCCTTCCAATCCCACCACTTACACAACATCACCTTCTTTGGATGAAGACCAGCATTTGGTGTGGTTGGTAGTGGTTCATTTCACTTGCCCCATGATCTCTTTTGTTCCTCATTATTGTACAGTATCCACTTTTCATCACCCGTCACAATTTGTCTTAAAAATGAAATGTTTTCATTATGTTTAAATAAAGAATCGCACATAGAAATATGGCCAAGAGGTTTTTTTCGCTTAACCTAAACATCAAAGCGATGAACATAACCAAGCTGGTGCAAATGCTTTTCAACACTTGATCTGTACATTTTGAGTATGTCGGCTATCTCCCGCGTGGTATAACGTTGATTGTTCTCAATGTCTCAATTTGATCGCTATCAACTTCAACTGGTCTACCCGACTGTGGAGCATCATCCAGTTGAGAAATCTCCAGCATGAAACTTTGCAGACCACTTTTGACATGTCTGATCAGTCACAGAACCTTCTCCATACACTGCACAAATCTCGGTTGTGTTTTTACCTTTCCTGAAATAATCAAACATTAATACGCTGAAAATGTTGCTTTTTTTCTTCCATTTTCAATATTAAAATGGCTACACAAAAATTCACCAATTTTGATAAATCTTTGTTTAAATGCACGCTGATAAGACAGCTGTCACATACAATCTAACAAAACTGTTTCACATGAGACAACTAAGTGCTACTAGAGCCATCTTATGGAAAAAACAAACGAACCTTTTGACCAACTCAATATTTTCTCCCATTCTGGGGGTTATCTTTTCGTCTTGTTTATGGTTTCCTTTGATGTGCAAAAGCTTTTAAGTTTCATTAGGTCCCATTTGCTTATTTTTGTTTTTATTTTCATTACTCTAGGAGGTGGGTCAAAAAAGATCTTCGTGTGATTAATGTCAGAGAGCGTTTTTCCTATGTTTTCCTCTAAGAGTTTTACAGTGGCTGGTCTTACATTTAGGTCTTTAATCCATTTTGAGTTTATTTTTGTGTATGGTGTTAGGGAGTGCTCTAATTTCATTCTTTTACATGGAGCTGTCCAGTTTTCCCAGCACCACTTATTGAAGAGGCTGTCTTTTCTCCATTTTATATCCTTGCCTCCTTTGTCATAGATTAGTTGACCACAAGTGTGTGGGTTTATCTCTGGGCTTTCTATCCTGTTCCATTGATCTGTATTTCTGTTTTTTGCGCCAGTACCATACTGTCTTGATTACTGTAGCTTTGTAGTATAGTCTGAAGTCAGGGAGCATGATTCCTCCAGCTCCATTTTTTTCCCTCAAGATTGCTTTGGCTATTCAGGGTCTTTTGTGTTTCCATACAAATTGTAAAATTTTTTGTCTAATTCTCTGAAAAATGCCATTGGTAACTTGGTAGGGATTGCATTGAATCTGTAGATTGCTTTGGGTAGTATTGTCATTTTGACAATAATGATTCTTCTAATCCAAGAATATGGTATAGCTCTCCATCTGTCTGTGTCATCTTTGACTTCTTTCATCAGTGTTTTATAGTTTTCTGAGTACAGTTCTTCTGCCTCCTTAGGTAGGTTTATTCCTAGGTATTTTATTCTTTTTGTTGCAATGGTAAATGTGATTGTTTTCTTAATTTCTCTTTCTGATCTTTTGTTATTAGTGTATAGGAATGCAAGAGATTTCTGTGCATTAATTTCGTATCCTGCCACTTTACCAAGTTCACTGATTAGCTCTAGTAGTTTTCTGGAGGCATCTTTAGGATTTTCTATGTACAGTATCATGTCATCTGCAAACAGTGACAGTTTTACTTCTTCTTTTCCAATTTGGATTCCTTTTATTTCTTTTTCTTCTCTGATTGCCGTGGCTAGGACTTCTAAAACTATGTTGAATAAGAGTGGAGAGAGTGGACATCCTTGTCTTGTTCTTGACCTTAGAGGAAATGCTTTCAGTTTTTCACCATTGAGAGTGATGCTTGCTGTGGGATTGTCATATACAGCCTTTATCGTGTTGAGGTAGGTTCTCTCTATGCCTACTTTCTGGAGAGTGGGTGCTGAGTTTTGTCAAAAGCTTTTTGTGCATCTGAGATGATCATATAGTTTTTATTCTTTAATTTTTTAAGTGTGCAGTTCAAGTGCATTAAGTATGTTCACACTGTTGTGCAACCATCACCACCATCCATCTCCAGAAATTTCTCATCTTCCCAAACTGAAACTCTGTCCCCATTAAACACCAACTCCCCATCCCCCACCCCCAGGCCCTGGAAACCACCATTTTACTTTCTGTCTCTATGATTTTAGATACTCTAGGGACCTCATACAAGAGGAATCACCGTTTTATCTTTTTGTCGTAAGTATTTCTGAGTCCCTACTACATACACAGGAAGTGGTTCTTGTAGTGTTACAGTAATGGTTGGATGAGATCAATGCAGGTAAACCACCTGGAACAGGGCCCATCACAGGAGCTGTGAGGTGCTGCAGCCTGGGCAGGGAATTAATTCTCAGACTCCTGCCTCTATTTTTCTCTGTGGCTGCTATACTCAGCACGGACACCATGTGGCAGCCTCTCGCCATGAAGAGGCCTTTGGTTGCTGCCTTTAGGGGAGCAGAGATGCTGGCAGAAGAGGGGGCCTGTCTGGGGCTCCAGGGGCAGCAGGAAGTGGTTAAGAAGAAGATTCCAGGGGGTGGGATACAGGGGCCTATGTCCTTCAGGGTTTGAATCCGGTGCAGATGGGTGGCAAGGCCCCAACAAGGAGCAGGCGGAGGAGAAGAGAGGAAGGGGCAGCATGTTGTAGGGGAAAGTGCACGGGCTGGCACGGGACACATGTGGGCTCAAGCCCAGCTCAGCCACTTTTCTGCTGTGTGGTGTTGGGTGAGTCTCTTCACCTCTTTGAGCCTCCACTTCAGCATCTGTAAAATAGGTCTCCTGATAGGACCCTCTGAAGGGTGGTCAGGAAAAGTGAAAACACAGCAAGTGTTACTTGTTTATTGGCATTTATTTGTGTTTACTGATGTGGAGGAGAGAAAGTTTCTCTCTGTGACCATCGCAGAGCCAGGAGGTGAGGGGAATCTTTATTCTTCTTCCTGCCGTTCACACTAAAGGTCACCCTCGTCCCTACTTACTAAGTTCTCACTGCCTGCCAGCCCCTGAGCCCGGTGTTTGGCCACCCTGAGAGGTCAGCAGTTCTCCAAACCACTTTATAGCCTGTGGCTCTGGAGGCTCTCCTGCCTGCTTCTCAGCCCCAGCTGCTTCCGTAAGCTCTTTTTCTTTCCAAGCAAGAGTGACCAGGCAGCAGTGGTCATATCCCCATTTTACAGATTCCTTGCTAATCTCAGAAACTAGTTTTTATTGCCCACAAGAAGTCTGATTTAAGAACCAGACACAAAAACTCACATATGGTATGATTCCATTTATATGAAATGTCCAGAGATGGTACATCCATAGAGACAGAAAGTAGGTTAGTGCTTACCAGGGCCTGGGGGAGGGGAGGATGAGGAGAAACTGTTTAGTGGGGTTTTATTTTGGAGTGATGAAATGTTTTGGAACAAGATAGAGGTGGTTGTATAACGTTGTGAATGGACTAAACATCACTGAATTGTTCTCTATAAAATGGTTGATTTTTTGGTAATTTCACCTCAATTTAAAAAAAAAAAGTCTGATTTAAGAATATATTACTGTTATTTTGACTATCAAAGATAAGGCTGGTGGACAGGTGCAGTGGCCTTCCAAACCTTGAAATCCAAGACTAGAGCTTTATTCCCTCTAATAATTGAGGAAGGACCAGCATCCATTCATCTGTCTATGTGTCCACTAGCCTTCCAATCATTCATGTATCCACCCATTCACCTACTCATCCACAATTTATGATTAATCTATCTATACTATTATTATTCATCCACCAATATATCATTCCCTCTTGCCACTCAGCTACTTGTCTGTTCATCCACCTACCCATCTATCCATCCATCCACGCATCAATCCATCCATCCACCCATTCATCCACTCATCCACCAACCGCCCATTCATCCATCCTTCCATCCATCCACTCATTCACCCGTCCATCAGACCTTAAGCACCTTCTCAGTTCCAGGAACCATTATTTTAATGATAAGCAGCCCCAATTAGTCCCTATCCTCAAGGAGTTCCCTAAGCCCAATGGATGAGACATATTTTTAAGCAATTACAACAGAGTAAGATAAATGCTCAAGGAGGGAAGCTGAGAAGTTGTGGAGACCCTTAGCAGGAGCAGCTAACTCAGCTTGGAGTTAGGGGAGTGCTAGGGAGGGTTTCCCCAAGTGCAGCAGTTTTCAGGTGGGGTGGGGTGGAGGAGGAGCAGGAAGGGAGCTTCTTGCAGAGGGAACTGCACAGTCAAGTGTGGAGGTGAGACAGCACGGCAAAGAAATGTTCAGTGAGCTCGGAGTTAGTTAACAGTTGACGTGAGGGAGGGCAGTGAGCAGAAAGGACGGAAGAGGGACCCCAGCCCCAGACCAGGTGGATGTGGGCTTCCCGGGTCATGGCAAAGAGTCTGGGCTTCATACGGAAGGATGGAGGGGGATGGGGAGCCTTGGAAGGTTTTAGGCAAGAGAGTGACAAGATTAAATCAGATCTGCATCCTAGACAGATCCCTCTGCTGCAGCTGGAGGCTGGGATGGAGGGAGCGGGACTCGAGGAGGAAGGTGGGGAAGAGCCAGATGAGGGGGTCTTGGGCTGCCTAGTTGTCTGTGGAAGTGACAGGACTGCAGTGGCCAGTGTTGTGGGGTTCTCACTCGCTGCCTCCCGGCCCCTGCTGTCCTCAGCAGGCCCCCCTTCCCTCCTCTAAGCCCAGCTGACTGGGCCCCTGCTGAGATCTCAAGTGATGGGAGCCTCATGCTTCATCACTTGGCATGAAGTGGTGGTTATGGGGCCCAGGGTTTTGCCTCTGGCTGTTCTGTGGACTCAGGACCACTGAGAGGGGCAGAGAGTGGAGGAGGGAGGAGGATCCCCTTCCGGGGGCAGGGGTCCAGGATCCACAGGGACAGGCCCTTCTTCTGGTGGCCATACCCTCCCCACCCCATGTCACAACCCTGCACAGGGGCTGTTCCTGCAATGCCTCTTACTCTATTGCCTCCTTGAGAAGGGCAGGGATCCCATTTCACAGACAAGGAAATGGAGGCACAGAGAGGCTGAGTGACTTGCCCAAAGGCACACACTGAGAAAGCAGCCCCATGGAGGCTGGAACACACCTGCCTGACCCGAGCCTCTGCCCTTTCAACTCTTATAGCCACTCCCTTAATATTTGTCATCTTAAAAAAACTGCTACAAAGTACAATCCATGCCTACATTTCCACATCCACATGTCCACACTGAGAAGCAGAATGAACTGAGGACCAAGCGTGCAGGCCAGGAGCCCCAGGGCCCGGCCCTGAATCCTGCTCCTCTCCTTACCAGAAGAGCTGTGTGACCTTGGGCAGGTTCCCTAGCCTCCCTGTGCCTCTGTGTTTTCATTTGCCAAACGGGATAATGAAAGTGACTACCAGGTGAGATACTGGGATGGACCAATGAATTAGCTTGTATAAATGTTTTAATAACAGTTAACGTTTATTGAGTGCAGGTCAGGTACCAGGCACTGTTCTTACAGTTCACACATATTTATTAACTTAATTCTCACAACAGCCTTAAGAGACAGGACTCACTATTAACCGTATTTTACAGATGAGGAAACAGAGGCCCAGAGTGGATCACGTTGCCCTAGGTCGTGCAGCGAGGGACAGCAGAGGCTGAGCGCTTTCTCTCACTGGTGCACCCTGAGGGGCAACCATGTTCAATAACTGCTGGCCACAACGACTGCACCCATCACCACCACCATCACCTGAACCTCCAGCCTGCTGCCAGGCCTCTGGGGAGATGGCTCAAGAGAAGGGACAAACATGAGCAGGGAGGGTCCTTCCTCCCGTTCATTTTGTCTGAGTGGACAACCCGGGAAGCCAGGCCGGCCAGCGAGGGGGGCAAGAGGGAGCAGGAGAAGGAGCAAGGAGGCCTGGAGACCCAGAGCCCCTGTTCGCCCGTGTGGCCCACACCACATTCTCCCGCCTCCCCTACACTACTGACAGCTGGTAGTCACAGTAATCTCATCTCCGGGGAGGGGCCCTCTCCGGGGGTCCTGGGTTCTGAGATCAGCCACCCTTCCTCACTGCAATTAGAAGGCCCCAGTCCTGCAGGGGCCTCAGGAGGGAGCTGCAGGAATAGGAGGTGGCTCCCTCCCCACAGCCCTGCTCCCTCCGACCTCCACCCCTGCCCACCCTGCCCTCCCTGGCCAACGTCACCGGTCAGCAGACAGGGGTTTCAGAGCCACCCTGACCCTCACTTTAGTTAAAAGGAAATGTCCTCCCCGGAGTTGCTGGGCTGGTTTTTCTTTTCCTCTTTGGCACATTGGCTCAGCCTCTGAGCCGGAGCCTGGTGCTTGGTTAATTGAAAGTTACAGATGAGCAAGGACACAGCCCTCTTGGGAGGGAAGGAGGAGAGACACAAGCTGGTGTTGGCATTTTTCCTGCAGGGAGGAGCAACCAGGGGCTGGGGGGCAGAAGGCGAGCAGGGGGCTGGAGGCGCCAACCCCGCCCCCCCTCAGAGCAGGCCCCCTCCAGCTGCTGCAGACCCTGTGGAAGCCCCAGACACCAAACATATCCCAACTCTAAATAATGCCTGTGCTCACTTTCTACAGAAAAAATGACAAAACAGAGCAAGATAAAGAGACCAGAATGCTCTAGTCCTCCCACCAGCTGGAGATAATTGTTGCAAACACCTGGGTATGTACAGCCTTCCAGAACTTCTGGACACTTTGCCTAAACAAATCATTTTATTGCCTTCCCCTCTTGATTATATAAGTGATAGATGCTCATTGTAAACAGCTTAGAAAATAAGTTTTAAAAGCATACAAAAAGTTTTAACTACCTACCCATAAAGGCACACCAAAAGACTGTGTATAGAGAAGAGTGTAGAAAATGTGGGCTCTGGAGTCGGACAGTCTTGGCCTTGATGAAAAACTTAATTTCTGGTGCCTCAATGGTGCCATCTGTGGAATGGGAATCATAAAAGTGGCCATCTCAGGGGTTGTTATGAAGAAGAATGAGATCAACGCATATCCTGCCTTGCCCTGCTCAGTAAATTTAGCCAGTATTGCTGCAGACATTGTTAACCTTTGGGGAGATTTCCTTCCAGGCATACAATACAATACAATACAACCCAACCCAACCCAACTGAATACAATGTGAATGACACTATGTATATATAATTTTGTATCCTACTTATTTTTACTCATCATTGAATTTTCGACACTTTCAGAAAAATGACACTGACTTTTCTTTTACCACATCACTTCTAATGGCTGGGTCATGTTTCATGGGCTGGGAGTGCCATCATTTATCCCAAAACCCTACTGCTGAACTTATGGGTAAAAAAAAAAAAATTCCTTTCTTTAGTTGTTGTTATATATAATACTGTAATGAAAGACTTTTAAGACAAATTTTGCCCAGCATTTCTGAGTATTTTCTAAGAGATTCCTAGAAGTGGAATTGCTGAGTCAAAAAGAATGAGAATTCTTCCTATATTGCCAAATTATGTTCAGAAAGTTTTAAAAAAATCAACTTAGGTATCTGTCCTACATCTATAAATGTGTTCATTTCCCTGCATCCTTGTTGATACTGCCATTTATGATTTTTCGTTTTAATTTTGCAGATTTAATGGATGAGGAAGATTCCCTATAGAAGCCTCTTTAGTTACTAGGCGACACGATGAGTATCTTGGTATTGGGTGTTGAGTGTTCGGTAGCTAACAGAGCAAGCGTCTCATCTCTCTGCGCTTCTGGTCCCTTAACTGTAAACTGGGGGTAATAATAATGTCTATTTCATAGGGTTGTTGTGAAGATAAAATGAGTTAATACATATAAACCTGCTAGAGTTCTTCTTGATAAATGTCAAATAAACCTCAGCAAGGATCATTATCTTTGTTGCTGTTGCTGCCAAATTTCACAGGCATAATTCAGGGCCTGTCTGCTAAAGGAAAGAACACTGTGTGATTTTGTGTAGGTCTCATGTCCTCTCTGGTCCTCAGTTTCTCAGTCTGTCAAGTGGGGCTGAGAATGCCTGCCTTGTCCATCTTGGAGGGTTGTTGGAAGAAATCAATGAGGGCTTCCCTCTCAGAGGGCTGGGCACATGTGAGGGTTTACGGCCTCTCTTCTTGCTTTATGGGCCTCACATTCCAAAAAGAGGTGCAGACAGTCCAGGAAGTCTGCCTGGAGAAAGGGCACCAAAGCCAAGACTTGAAAGAGAAGTTGGAGTCAGCCAGCTGGACGTAAGGAGGAGGGAGCTCCAAGCAGAGCAAACAGCATGTGCAAAGGCCAAAGGTTAGAAGAGCCTCAGGAGGTGGGGAAGCAGATGGTGAGAGAGGATGGGAGCCTGAAAATGCGACTTGTGCCTGAACATTTGATCATTTCAGTCTTGGGCTGTTACAAACAGTGCTTCTACGAACATTCTTATACACACCTTTGAGTGAACGTGAGCATGCATTTCTGTTCTACCTAGGATAAAAATGGTTGGGTCATAGAGTATGCATATATTCAGCTTTAGTTGATACTCAGGCTTCATTTTTTAAAACATTTTGCTGTGAAAATTTTCAAACGTACAGAAAAGCTGAAAGAATAGTATAGTGAGCACCCATATACCACCACCTAGATTCTATCATCAACATTTTATTATACTTCTTTTATCATATCTCCATCAATCCATCCATCTTCCATCCATTCATCCAACCTCTTTTTTTTTTTCCAGCATCTACGTATTTTCAAGAACCAAAAAACTCCCCTACCTCTCTCACCGTCTGGCTCCTCACACCTCATTGGCCATAACTGCTCCCATGCCTATGACTCTACCAATCACTGTCCAGGAGAACAGAATCACATGATTGACATAGACCAATCAAGATTTACCCTCTGGAGCTGGGGAATAGGATCAGGGTTTGGTACTGAGGAAGAAGGGGGGAAATGGCTGTTGGTTCACTGTCTCCAGACACCACCTTTGCAGACAGAAAAATGGGCTGTGTGGAAGCTGAGCATCCCCCAAGGAAGGGAGCATCCCATATGGCTGAGAGCTGGGCGCTTCCAGTTGGCCGCCTTGCCTCATTTACTCCTAGTTGTGACCCCACTGGGTCTTGCCAGGCCTTGGGGGCCCTGGAAGTAGGGGATAGATCTGCTTCTTCCATCAGGGTAGGGGAGAAGCAGGAATACTAGTCTAGCTGAGTTGGAGCTGAGCTGCCATCAGGGACCTCCCATCCCTAGGTTCTGTTGACTGGAGAAAAAAAAAAAGCACAACCTAAAAGTTGAGGATTCTGTTTCATTTGGGGCATTACTGAGGACTTAAGCCTGAGACAGCCTCTCAGATAGCTCTTGGGGACTGTTCTGAAGAGTTAAGTGAGAAGTCAGGATATATAGAAGTTTAAAAAAAAAAAAAAACCCAGGTAGTTAAATATCAAAAGATGACTGCTAATTAAAGAAAAACCAGACATCTCAAGTTAATGAATTTAGCGCTTTTCTATCCATGGGAAGATGCAAGAGTCTGGGCCTATTGAAATTATCCCTTTGATATGAACCTTAACTAGATAGGCCCAGTATCCTGTTTTTTCTCCATTCTGAATCCCATCAGGGTGCATCATCGGGGTGGCTGCAGTGGCTGAAGGCTTGATGGCCACAACACCCTTTGTTTACTGAAATGGCAGGTGACATTCTTTGTCCACAGTTCCAACCTTGGGGTGCTTGTGTCAACCTGGAAGAGGGCAGGTCTGAGTTAAGAGGCCTGCCCCCCAGTTCAGAACCAGGCCTGGCACATAGCAAGTGCTCAATAAATATGCCATTAAATCAATTTTTAAAAAGATTTGATTCTAGGCTTTGGGAAAATTACTAATCCTCCCCAGGCCTCAGCTTCCTCATCATGAAAATGGGAAAGTAAAGAAAAAGGAGAAAAATTGATAGAGCAATCCCTGTCCCACCCTTATGTAGCTTCCTGCCCCAGGCCTGCATGCATTACTTGTCACCCCCTCCCATCCTTCTTTCTCTATAAAGGACTGGGGAGAAAGGGCTTCTAGAACCCTGGGCCTCCAAGGGTGCCCCAGCCAGCAGCACCAGCAGCATCTGGGACCCACCCCAGGCTTCCAGAATCAGGTGATGACCATGCTCATGTTGGAGGAACACTGATTTCCCAGGTAAAGCGGATGTTGCTGGTCCAGGGACCGCATTCTGACAACCACTCAGCCCTGGCTGCATGTTAGAATCGCCAGGGGCTTTCAAAAGTCTGAAGCCTCAGCCTCCCCACTAGAGATTCTGAGTTAACTGATCCGAGATGGGGCCTGCCAGGATATTTTAAAAGCTCCCCAGGTGATTGCAACATGTAGCCAGGGTTGAGAACCATTGCTTTAAACAATGTGGGGGAATGTTCTGTCACTTAGTTACTTACATTTATGTATTCACCTATTTAATCATTCATTTGTGTTTATATTTGCTGGTTTGTTTCTGCCAGGAATACTGTTTAATCTGTCTTCCTGTATTCTCACTGGTTCATCCATCCCCCCATTTCAATCAACACATGGTTACTGAACTTTACAACCTGACAGACATGTGCTTGGTGCTGGGGAAACAGTAGCGGAACAGTTCCTGTCCTCGTGGGACTGACAGTGTATCTGGGGAATGAGAATGGGAGGGGACATATCAATACAGTGCATTTGTGCACAGCCAGGCAGGTCTGGAGGCCCGAGGACATGCATGCAAGGGGTCTGGCTCAGAAAAGGGTTCTGGGGGAAGAGGACGCCCCAGAGGGCTCTTGAAGTATAAGCAGGAGTTTACAAAGCAGAGCACAGTGAGGCACAGGACGTACCTGGCAAAGGACAGGCACATGCAAGGCCATATGAGTGTGCAGAGGACCAGGAGCAGCTGGATGTGGCCAAAGGTGGGAGACCAGGTCAGACAGGGCCTTGCGGGGTACAGCCAGGGGCTTGAACTTAACTCTCAGCACGGCAGGAGGCTGTTGGAGGGTTTTCAGCAGGTGAGCCTCATGAGTTGTGTAAGCTTTAGAAAGAGCTACGTGTGGACAGTGGGTTAGAGAGTCAAGAGTGGAAGCCAGAGACCAGTGAGGTAGCCATTGCAGCCACCAGGTGAATCGTGAGATGGGGGAGAGGAGAGGTCTGAGCTGAGCTATATTTGGAGGGGGGAACTCCCAGATCAAGGGCTGGTGGGGGTCTGGGGTGGGAGAGCTGGGTGGGGTGGAGGCTGAGAGCCCGATCCTGCCTGAGGCTCAGAAGATGCAATCTTGAATGTCCCAGTTGGCTCTCAAGCCCCAGATGGGACCAGCTGCGGGCCCCATGTGACCCTATTAGTCTCACTGGGGGTTGGCTCCCTTGCTTCAAACGAAGTCTAATGAGGCCATCGTTTTGTTAAAAAGCTTCAGCTTGAAAATATTCTAAGCGCAAGGGCCAATTTTTCAAATTAATGTTTTAATGGGCCAGGACTTGGCAACAAGTCCTTGGGGGAGTGTTATTCTTGGAGTGGGGGTAGCGGGATGAGGAAAGAGAGTACATGCTTATCTTCAGGTATCTGGCGTCCCAAGTCCCTTTTCCTACTGGACCATTTCAGAAATCATCTCTGCCGGGAGAATCGTAGAATCAGCCCCTCCCAGGGGTGCAGCCAACTCTCATCTTCCTTTCATCTCTAATCAAGTGGGGCCCTCTGCTTGCATACCTCCAGGGACGGGGAGCTCACTCACTACCAAGGCAGCTTGTTCTATTATTGGAGAGTCCTGACCAGGGGAATGTGCTTCCTTCAGTTGAACTGGAGTCCATCACCCACCCACCCCTAATACACACACCTTTGGCCCCTCTGGGGTCACAGAACACTCTGACCTTCTACCTTATGTGCTTATTCATTTATTCAATAAACGTTTTTTTGAAGCACGTCAATTCATTTTTCTAAGCATTATGTTTTCATCTATCAAATGGGAGAGGTCAGGCCTACTGCCACCAGCAAAACCTGTGAACAATTCCTGGGGAATATAGATGGAATCTGGGTAAGGAAAAAGTCTAACCTTTTTGAAAATTTTCCTTTGCCCTTAGTCTAGTTTCACTTGCTCATAGGGTGTTGCATGCAGAGATCTTGCCCCCAGTTCCTCAGATCAGAGCTCCTAGTGTGACAAGGCTGCACCTGACACTTCTGCACACGACACTGCAATTCAAGATGGTGATGTCAGGCCGTGTGCAGAGATGCTACGCCTGGCACCTGGATCTGAAGCTGTGAGCAGCACAACTGCGCCCAACCAGTAAGAACTCTGCCCCCTCTCCGCTGGGGAGAACCCTATAAAGCAGCCCCACAGGTGGCCTTTTGGGGACAGCGTGTGCTCTAGATCCCGAGCTCACACCTCTCCATTCTTCGATCAAAGAATAAAACTTTCCTTTGCTCCTGAACCAAACTCAGTCTCGTTCTATTGAAGCAAGTGACTTGGGGCAGGAGGACCCTTGTTGGGGCCTGACTCAGAAGGGCTGCTAATAAGTTCTGGTGACCCAGATGGGCTGGACCATGGCCTTTTGCCTGCACCTATCCACTAGGCTCCGGGCTTGCCCCGAGGTTCACATGGGAATGATCTCCTCTGCCTTGAGGACACTGATGGGGTAGGATGGCAGTAGCCTTCTGCTGAATACAGAGCAACTCTGCCCAGCAACCCAGTACCCAGGTGTGGTGCACACACAGTACAGACCCAGAGTCATCTGGACCGTGGCCCTTAAGGGATCACACTGTGGCATTACTGGGATCAGAGAGTGAAAACTCAGGCACGTCTGTCTCCTGCCTCTGGACGGCCTTCCAGTGGCACCAAACGCCCAGGGAAGGTGGGGACCTGTGGATGAGAGGGAGGTCTCTTAACTGGCGCCACTTACTCGGTTCTGAACACCAGATCAGGCAAAGTCGGTCACAAGAGTTGTAAAATTATTGGGTATCAGAAAAGGCCCAAGAACAGGCGTTCACAGAGCCATTAGAATGTAAAATAGATGAACACACTCTCATCCATTTCTTCCTATATGTCCCCAAATGCCCTATACCCCCGTGCTAGGAAGCGATATCTTACATAATTTGGGGGCTACTATCCACCTAACGGGAGACAAACTGGAGACTGTTGTCCCCTTAGACGAGGGGCACAAGATGATAATGTTCATGACTGAGGAAAAACCTTACCGGACAGAGCAAGTCAACCTCCCTGGAGTAAATCCTGAGGTCTGTGCCCAGGGATGGGTGGGATGAACTGCAAGAGCCAGTCCCATGATAGTACATCTAAAACCTGGATGTACATGGCCCAGTAGAAAACAGTACCCTCTCTGTTGGGAGGTCTTGTTGGGCATCGCCCCTGTGATACAGGGCCTAAATGACCAGGGCCTTTTTAGGCCAGGCCAATCAGCCTGTAATACCCTCAATCTCCCCATAAAGAAACCCAGGGGGGAATCTCTGGTGGTCCAGGACCTCAGGGTAGTCAATGAAACCACTGAGAATACACATCCAGTAGTCTTTAATCCCTACACACTGCTGGTCACTCTACGGTCCACCAGGACCTGATATTCTGTATTAGATTTAAAAGATGCCGCCTTCTGTTACCCATCAGCCCCAGAGTCATGAGAAATTTTTGCGTGGCAGGACCCAAACACACAACAAAAACAATACTGCTGGACAGTCCTCCCCCACCATCTTTGGGGAAACTTTAGCTGAAGACCTAAAAGATACACTCCAACAAAAATACTGTAACCACCCTGAACCACCTAGCTGATGAAGGATATAATGTGTCCAAGAAAAAGGCTCAAATGTCACAAACTAGGGTGATCTACCTAGGCTTCATTCTCACAGAAGGTCAGAGGAGCCACCCCAGGAAAGAAAAGAAGCCATTTGCAGCCTCACCCCTCCTAAAACCAGAAGACAGCTTACAGGTTTCCTGGGGATGGCTGGGTTTTGCCGCATGGGGATCCCTAACTACGATCTAATAGCTAGGCCTGTATATGAAAAGTTGAAAGGAGAGGATGATGACTCTTTTGAATGGAATTCAGAAGGCAAAGGGACCTTTTAAGAATTGAAAAAGCAATTACATCAGGCCCTGGCCCTGGCCCTCCCAGATTTAACTAAACCCTTTGACCTTTACTTGCATGAGAGAAGGGGAAACCCCTTGGAGTGTTAGCTCAAAAACTGGGATCCCTTATTCAGGTGGTTGCTTTTTTCTCTAAACAATCAGATCAAACCACTAAGGGGTGGCCTCCTTGCCTATGGGCAGTAGCAGTTACTACAACCCTGCTAAAGGAGGCTTTAGTTAAAAGTTAATGTTTGGTCAGCCAATCACTGTATGGACCACACACCAAGTTCAGGCTTCAGTTAGTTCTAAGAGAACAGAATGGCTATCCCCCAGAAGGCCAGTTCAGATTCAGGCTATGCTTTTAGACGACCCAACAGCTACCACAAAAACCTGTCACATGCTAAATCCTGCCACCCTGCTACCCACAGAAATGGAGCCCCTGGAGCATGACTGTATAGAAACCATAGACACGACCTATTCCAGCCACCCCAACTTAGGAAGTGAGCCTCTCCCAAACCCCAAAGAGGAATGATTCACAGATGGGAGAAGCTTTATGAGCAGGGGAAAAGGCTGGTGGGACACGCAGTGACCTCCCAGACCCAAGTCATAGAAGCAAGGAGCTTACCTCCAGGGATTTTGCCCCAAAACTGGGCAAAATAGCCCTCACCGGAGCTTTAGAGCTCGGTGATCTTAAATGTTTACACAGATTCCCAGTACGCATATGCCAACCTACATACACACGGGGCTATTTGTAAGGAAGGAGGTATGCTTGCCGCAGAGAATAAACAGTGAAACCTGGCTTAAGCCCACTGAAGCTCTTAGCACTAGTACAGTTTCCCAAAATCACGTGGCGGTGATTCATTGCAGGGGTCACCAACAGGGGGATGCAGAATTAATAAAGGGAAACAACAAGGTGGACGGAACTGCCAAAAGGGTGGCCCCAGAACCAGTAACTTGGCGACTGCTCCTCATACCCTGAAAGCCAGATCCATCCAATTACTCCCCAGTCTACACAAAGGAAGAATTAGACACAGCCCCCAAATGGGACGTCAGTAGAGATCTAGGGGTGGCTAGTTAAAGAACATGGGCAATCCTTCTTTCCCCAAACTGCAGCTTGTCAAGCCATCAGGGAGGCTCATCAAGAAACTCACTACGGGAGGAAAGCCCATTATACTTGCTTAGTTGGTTGAGGTCGTGGTAACTCCTAGCATGAAAGGTAACACCCCCAACACAAGACCCCCAAGAAGCCCCCAGATAAGGCCCATTCAGACCAGAGGAACATATCCTGGAGAAGACTGGCAGATTGACTGCACCGTCAGGCCGAGGGCACCGGGCAATTTCAGGTATCTCTCGGTGCTAGTAGACACATTTTCTGGGTGGATAGAAGCATTCCCCATTAGAACTGAAACGGCAGCTGAAGTGGTTAAGGCATTATTAAAAGAAATAATCCCCAGGTTTGGGCTCCCAGGATCCCTACAAAGTGATAATGGTCCAGCATTTGTGTCTGAAGTGACAAAAGGGATGAGTGCCTTGGGCAAAGGATGGACCTTTCATTCGGTCACTGGGGAACGGCAAGAGATCCCATCAGACCCTGAAATGGGCCTTGGCCAAGCTATGTCAGGAAACTCAAGAAAACCGGATCAAGTTGCTTCTGATTGCCCTGCTCCTTGTGCAATCAGCCCCACGGTACGAGTTAAAGTTAAGTGCATTCGAACTCATGTACGGCAGACCCATTCCCCAAGCCCGAGAGATGGGGCATCTTAACCTCCTTGAAATGGAACAACCCAAGTGTGCCCTCCAGGTAGAAGAAACCAGGAAGCTCTCACGGAATATGGTGACCAGGTGCTGCCCGCACCTACCCACCAGGCCCCCAGCCCATCCGGCCAGGAGACCAAGTGCACCTAAAACCCTGGAAAACCGGCGGCCCGCCAGCCCAGCTCGCCCCTAAGCAGATGGACCCCACTCGGTGACCCTAACAACCCGTCACACCGGAAGTCACAGGGCTCACTCCATGGGTGCCTCACACTCGAGGGAAGAGACCCCCCAACCTCCACAGAGACGACCTGGAGCAACGGCCCCTCGACTACCTGGGGGAACCTCTCTCTGAGCTGAAGCTTCTCTTCCGAAAAACGACCAAAGCGCGACCAGGGAGATTCAGCCCCAGCAGAGCCTCGACGTCAGGGCACGCTCGCCCACGGGCCGAAGACTGAGAGACCCGTATTTCCAGGAAAAACTTGACATGTGACCATTATTCTCTTGCTAATATTTGGGCCACGGATCTTAAATTGTCTGGCGTCCTTTGTCTCCAAAAGGTTAGACAAGCGGGGGTCGCTCAGGGATGCGAACAGTCAGGGCTGAGGCCTGGGGGCAACCAAACGTACCTAAAGGCAGCCGCGGAGCAGCTCCGTGCCTCCGCCGGGGCTATGATGATGCCCCAAACCAGCAGGAAGCAGCCACAGAAGACGAGCCAGGGCCCCTCAGCGGCCCTCGACAGTGAGGAGGAGGACACACGACACAGGGGGGAATCTGTCACCAGCAAAGCCCATTATCAATCCCCGGGAAATAAAAATAGAATCTGGGTAATAAAATCAAGTCTAACCGTTTTTCTTTGTTTTTCCTTTGCGCTTTGTCTAGCTTCACTTGCTCAGAGGGCGCTGCATGTAGACGCTTCGCACCCGGCTCGTCAGAGCAGAGTTACTGGTACAAAATGGCGGCGCCGACGCCTCCGCTTGCGGGCTGTGTGCAGAGGCGCTGCGCCCGGCACTGCGACCTGGAGCCGAAAGCCCGTGAGAACTCCGCCTCCTCCCCTCCCCCGCCCAGGAGATCCCTACGAAGCAGCCCCGCCCACGGTCTGTCGGGAAGAGCACGCGCACTAGAGCGAGCTCGCACTTCTCCAGGCTTTGGTCAAAGAAGAAAGCTTTCTTCTGCTTATGAGCTGAGCTGGGTCTTGTTCTATTGGCTTGAACAACACCAGGCAGAAGGACCCTTGTTGGGGCCCGACTCGAAAGGGTCGGTACCTTATAGGTTTTGTGAGTATTAATGAGATAGAGGCTAGGCAGGGCTTAGTTAGCTAGTGTGTATCGTGAAATGCTGGATTTCAGGAATCAGAAACCAAAAGCGGATCTCTTTTGAGCACTGGCGTGTGATAAACTTCATGCCAGGACTAGGGACCCAAAGACCCATGAGACACAGCCACTCCCCTCCGGCCCCCAGAGGTTCGTGGGCCGGTGGGGAGACAGTGCGTGAGCAGCGAGGGGAGGACCCTGCCCCGCAGCTCTGACGGAAGCGAGGGGCCCCCCACGCAGCCTAGGAGGTGGTGAGCCTGGTAGGACCCAAGGAGGTAACTTCTGGGCTGAGACCTGAAGGCTTTCCAGGAGAAGAGGGGCAATTACAACCGTGGGAGTGCATGAGTGAGGAGTGGTCCTGGTCCAAACCAAAGACTGTGTCCATTTCTCCACCCCCCTCACCCCGGCAGGAACCCCCATCCCCACAGCCCTGTACAGCGCTAATCAAATGAAGGTGACACCCAGGCCCTTCCTAGGTTGTTTGAATAATTTCACACTTAGAAGTTGCAAAACTAGTATAAAGAGTTTCTGTACAACCTTCACGCAGATTCCTCAGGTGTTATTTCTCCACATTTGCCTGTTTCGTCACTCTCCCACGTGACACATACAACACACGCATACACATACCACATATGTGTAAGTTATTTTTCCTCAATCATTTGAGAATAAATTGTAGACAAGATATTCCTTCACACCTGAATATTTCCTAAAAGCAAGGACATTCTCTTACGTATCCACAATGCATTGATCAAAATCAGGAAATTAACACTGATAAAATATTATTATCTAATCTACATATCTTATTCAAATCTCACCTAGCGTCCCACTAATGCCCTTTATAGCAAAAGAAAAAAAATTTTTTTTTCCTCTGGCCCAGTGTCTAATTCAGGATCAGGCTTTGCATTCAGTTGTCATATCTCCTTCATCTGAAACTCTTCCATTTTGTCTTTTATGACATTGACATTTTTTAAGAGCATAGGTCGGTTGTTTTCTAAAATGTCCCTCAATTTGGGTTCCTAGATTCTTTTAAACAATGTTTCTTGATGTGACTGGCTACCAACTTTCTCCATCAGAAAGGCTTGGAGTGCTTTTTAGAAGGCAATTCCTGAGCCCCGGCCCTATGGCTCCAGCACCTGTGGGCTTCCTGCATCAGAATGACTTCCTGCATCAGAATGTTTGAGATGGGGCCGGTGCCTTGTGCAGTTGTCTGCCCAAGTAGACTGCTGTGGTGTCCAGTCCTGTGACTTAGAGCTGTGTGGCCTTGGGGGAGTTGCTGTCCCTCTCTGAGCCTTAGCATACTCATCTAGAAATGGAAATAATAGCCTGCACCTTTTTGCAGGTTGGTGGTGGGGAGTAAACAGCATTCCAGGAGAAAGTGCTGGGCAGGTAGAAGGCCTTCAGAAATGTAGACATCCTTTCCTTGTCCCTGCACTCCTGGAGAACTGCTGAGGGGAGTGCAGCTGGCTAGCGGTCTCCAGCTGCAGCTGTAGCGTTTGCACAAGTCCACCTTCCCCTGACAGCCCAGTCAGGACCCAGCATGGTGGAGGTGCGGTGGCCTGGGCAGTTCTCCATGTGGGGCTCCTTTCATGACAGCTGTAGCACTGGGGCTGTCCTTTGGTCTGGCTGACACCATCCCAGCCCTGCCCCATAGCCTGAGGCTCTTCCTACTCAAGCCTCCTTCCTTCTCTCTCTCCTGGCACAGGTGCCCGAGTGCTTCCCTGCTGGCTCCTGACCTTTCTCCCCTGTACCATTTAAAGACATTTACCTCCCCCCTCAAATCTCTCGCACTTCTAGCTCTGTCTTTGGTGTCTTCTTCTTTCAGACCTGAGCAGACCCAAACCTCAAGGAAAACACCAACAAATCCCCTTGAAAATATCAGGGGACACCTCCAGCAAGCAGGTCTCCGGAGCCCCTGATTTCTCCTTAGTCGGTGTTATGATGTTATTGTCTTCATCATGGCTGGGCTCCCCGCTCCATGTCCCCATTAGCATTTTTTTTAGCACAAGAAGACTTTCCTTCAAGAGCAAAATATTCACAGTCCTTGAATGTATGTGCATCATGATGAGATGTTCTTGTCAGTAAATTGTCCGCCTCCACACTGGCAAGCCCACGTGGCTTTGTGTTGTTTTTTTTTAAATACCGTTTGTTATGTATTTCCCATTATAAAAGGTAATAGCCACGTTTGTGGCACAGAGAGGAGGTGGTGGATATCGGAGCTGGTGCCCACAAAAAACGGAAACAGGAAGGGAGCCAGAGCAGGGGTGACCCAGGGCATGAGCGTGGAGCATCGACACGTCATGGGGGTGTCCTGAGGGTCAGCTGAGGAAATGCTTGGGAGGATTTGGTGCAGGGCCTGTTGCTTAGTGGAACCCCAATGGATCTGGTATCATCACTGTTATGACCATCCCCACGGCCAACCGCCCACAGGGCACCTCCCCCAAGCAGCCCCACAACAGCTCAGTGAGCCTGAGGCGTGTCCCGGGGGAGGGATTATGGAGGACCATGAAAGGGATGGTTTGACAGGGCCGAGAGGGGAATAATCTGCTGGTGCTCTCGTGGGCACTCACAAAGCCGGGCACCAGAATGGCCCCATCTGAGCACTGATGTGTACCAAGCCCACTCCTACCTCTCCTGCTCACCTGGTTAGTGACTTTCCTCTGATCTCCCAACTCTCTCTTTCAGACCCTTACTTCCTACCTTCTCCCACAACTGTATAAGGCTTGTTCCTCTAATAAACACCTTATTCCATAATACTCATAGTGGTCCTGTTTCCCAGACTGAACCTTGACGGACAGACTTAAGGTGTCAACGTGTCAAAAACTGGTGAACCTGGGTGATTGTTGAACCTTTCTTACAACTTCTCTGTAGAATTCAAATTTTAAATAAGATTTTAAAATTAAATATTCTGAGGAACGAATCACGAGGGAATGAATGTTGTTAACTCAATGTGCTCCTATTATCCTAGTTTTAGACCTTCATTTAGTTGACCACATTTAAGTTTCTTAGAACAGCGAAAGCACCTCCCTTCTGTGGCTCAGAATCATTTTCTATCCACTCATTCCAAGACTTCTGGGGAAGTCCAGTTCCAACTCCCTGGATTTTGAGCCCAAATCTCTCTCTGTTGGGGAAAAATATTTTGTGTGTATCTCTCGTTGTTTTGATGAAAGAGGCTATTGTGACCCCCACCCCAAAGAACTGAAGGTCTGACATTGTATATCATAGAACCTTTATTATTTTTCCTCTATATTCTTAGAAACGTACATAACGCCCGTGCTCTAGTTATAACACCATTTATAGACATTTAAAATGCATCTTCATGTATAAATATTTTACATTTGGTCCATAGAACAGATAATTTTACTAAATAATACTGTAATTTTTTTTAAAACAGGCTCTGTATATAGTTTGAATATGTATATATTACATATATTTTTTTAATATAGAGATAGATTTACTTGGTGTTCTGAGAATAAATCCTTATTGCAAAAAAAAGCATATATGATAATACAATATCTTTCCCTCCCCAGGGCAAATACTAAAAAAAGTTACACATATTCACAGTTCTCACAGTAATTGTACGACACATAATATTGTGCTATATAAGTAGGTTTGGATGGAAATCAGTTAAGGGATTTCTTGCCAAACATCTCACTTAGATTTGATTACAAACATTAAATACGCTGCATTTGTCTTCGAAAGACTTGTTCTTAGTTTCAGAATGAAGAACAAAGAGAAAGTTAAAGTCTTCCTGCCCTTATTCTAAAGGAATTCACACAAAGGATGGGGGGTGGGACCATGAGACACAGTGAAGGGTTCCTTTTGTTCTAAACCCTATAATTTAACAATACATATGCATTTTGATCCTGGATTCACCAGTTGGCATTTGGGATGCCTTAGTAATGAGACTATTTTACAGATGACTTCAGGAAAAGCTTTTAGGTTTCCTACACAATATCAAATGAGACCCTATGTACCAAGCGTGAGGATGAATGTACATATGTGTGCATTTATATGTGTACACAGACTTTTTGTTTTTTCTCTACAAGAATGTGCTTAATATTCTGAGGGTAATACCTTATTGCAAGAACTGGTATGCTGGTCACTTGTGGACGAGGATGACAGCTTAAAAAACCCACAGTCACAGTTATTTACCATAGTTATTAAGGATTAGTCGTAAAACACAACTCGTGAGTTAACTAGCTAAGGAGTACAGGGCACAACATACGATTTGCTACATGGGAACCCATGTTCCTGGCAAATGAGAAGCGCTGAGTTGCTGGAGCTTGCAAGAAACTGTCTTTACCCGATTTGCTGCCACCATTGTGGAGCCCAGTTCTGGAACGGAACAAATACTACTTCCCGACGAAGCAGCTTTAATCTCGGAAGCACTTGGCGGGGCAGGTCTGGATTAACACTAGCTCCTCAGTTACTGGGCTGGCAGGTTTTAGTGGCAGTGAGGAGATTCTCACTGGGGAACTTCAGAGAAGGGGACAGGGCAGCAGCCTTGACTGGGGTTGCAGTGAGGGAGACATTTTAAGAAGGAGACGGAAAGATCACTGGATCCACTTTGCCTCAAGGACAGAGCCTCGCTCTGATTTCCTCTGCAACTGCTCTGTGCTCTGCAAAGCCGGGCAGCCTAAGAGAAACTGGGGCTCCTGATTAGGGAATTTCCCCAGCGGGATCTGAGGTCCCCGGAATGGTGATTAAAAAATCAATTGTGCTTGTGGCCGTTTTCCGAGGAACAGCGCCCACCGGGAACGATCGCTGCTGGGCCAGGCGCAATCAGAATGGCGTGGTGAGAAGCGGGGCAGTAGGGGGGGCAGGAAAGCTTAGTGCAGAGATGCTCACTCCGCCCGGCGGCAGGGAAACAGGACACTGGGCGGAGTGCTTGAGAAAGCAGTTCTGGGAATACCGAAGGGGCTGGGGGTTGTCAAGCTGCCTCGGAAAGGAGAAAACCAAAAAACGAAAAGAGCTCTGCGGGCTCTCTGCTCTTAAGAGTGAGCTCTCCCTGGAAATGTCCATTATACAAAATGCCCTTTTCATGTGCACAGAGCAGTGTTCCGACGGAACCGAACTCCTGCCAAGTCCGAGATAACAGTCATGGGTTTCGGCAGTAAGAGAACAGTCAGGAATACAACTAAAAGCCAGGAGTGTGCGGCCTCTCCGCATCACACTCGCTGGCAGGATAAAAATGATCTATCACAGCGGTCACACAGGCCGACTGCTTGATGCTGATGGGGCCCAGATTCAAAAGGTCACCAGCCCGCAGGTGCTGGAGCCATCGGGCATCTTCTTTGCCCACGGCGGGGCCCACGGGGGTGTGACTGTCCCCACCTCCCTCTCTTTGCATGGTGATGGTGTCTGGACTCGCCACTCGAGGTAGGTTGAGATAGACAGTATCTTCAGACATCAAGTGGTGGTCGTGTGCAGCCAGGGTCGGGGTGAGAGTGTGGGTGGGCGAGCCGCCCTGCACCCCTAGATGTAGGCCTCTTTGCTGGCGGAGCCGCTGGCCTGGGGCTGCTCTGGACCATTCT
This sequence comes from Mesoplodon mirus, assembly GCF_964341445.2. NCBI lineage: Eukaryota > Metazoa > Chordata > Mammalia > Artiodactyla > Ziphiidae > Mesoplodon > Mesoplodon mirus. Next base: position 6,345,301 of record NC_138988.1, read on the forward strand.
CGGGGCGGACAATGTCTTCGCTGGGCTGGATCATGACCTGGATGCGCTGTGGACAGCGGGAGGATTCAGGCGGGGATGGAAGGGGGCTGGCCTCTCGTTGGCCCACCCTCTTCTCAAGTCTCCCCTGTTTGTTCTGCCTGCGAGGTGCTCCCAGGTGCCAGCCCCCTCCTGCACACCTTCCAAAGCTCCCCTGGGCCACGCCCACTCCCTCGCACTTGGGTCACTGCAGTCACTGCCCCCAGCCCTCCACTTCCACTCTTGCCCCTCATCCCCTTCATTCTATTCTCAACACCCCAGCCAGAGGGGTTATGTGAAAACAGAAGTCAGATCACATTCCTCTGGTCCTCAGGACCCCACAAGGGCTCCCATTTCACCAAAGTCCTGCAAGGCCCCACAGGACCTGGCGCCCATCACCGCAGACCTCAGTGTTCTCCCCTCACCCCCTTGCTCACTACACTGAGCCACACTGGCCTCCTCACTGCTCCTCACAAGCACCAAGCAAGCACCTGTCCCAGGGCCTTTGCACTTGCCGTACGCTCACCCAGGGACATCCAGTTCAGACAGTGACACAGCTCGGTCTCTATCTCCTTAGGTCTTGGCTCAGCGTTATCTCCTCAGCGAGGCCTTGCCCAGCACCCCCTGCACCCTCTTTCTCCATATTCCTCATCCTCATCAAATGTGACTTTATTTTGTTAATTGCTGATCCTCCTCTCTCAGAATGTAAGGCCCATGAGGGTGGGATTTTGCTCACGGCTGTGTCCGCAGCACTGACAACAGTGTCTGGCACATAGCAGGTGTTCAATGCATGTTTGCTGAAGGGGTGCCACCACACACCCCCTGCCATCCTGCCCCATCAGCGCACTGTCCTCAGGCGAGTCTTCCCTTTCCACCACTGGGCCTTTGCACAGGCTGTGTTCCCTTCCACAAATGCACCCCTTCTGCCTCTCTGCCACTCTAAGACCTGACTACCTTTTGAGACACAGCAGCGAATCATGGTAAACAAAAGTGTCGGACCTGGAGTTGGAAGAAAGGGCTGTAAGGCCCCAGCTCTGCTAATACCTGACTGCAAGGGATGCGAAAGCAGCTTCCCCACCCGGCGCCTCATGTGCTCTTTCTGTGAAGGGAGGAGGCTGGCCCAGCAACTCCGGGGGCTGTGCACAACACACCACCCCTATGATGCAGACCTTACAGGCCCTCCTTCTGGCTCTGAGCGTGTCTGGCAGGGACATCTTGGTGGGGAATAAGGCTGAGAGGCACAGACCTAGGTCCTCCCAGCTGTGGCCTTCCACCTCCTCAGGGAAATCTCCCCAGGCTACACTTACTTCATCAATGTCTCTGCACCTGGACCTCCAGCACTGCCTTGTTTCACTCAAGAATTCAATATAATTTAACAAAGAGCTGACATGGACCTCGCATGCGCCAGTGGGTCCTTGCTGGGGGCAGCGTGCCTTACATGAGGTCTAGAGTTAAGCTCTTAACACATCTGATCCCACCCTCACCTGCTCTGAAACCTCAATGGCTCCCCATTTGCCACTGGATAAACTCAGGGTAAAGTCCAAAGTTCTTGTCCTGATTTTCAAAGCCCTTCATGATCTGGTCCAACCTTCTTACATTCCCAGCCTCATGTCTTATCACCTCCCTGCACCCCTCCCTACTCTATCCTCCAGCCTCACTGATCAGTTTATACCCCTGGGACTTTGCACACACTACCCATCCCCTTCCAGGAACATTCTCTCTGCTTCTACTTTTATTATTATTTTTTTTAATTGAAGTAGAGTTGATTTTATGTTAGTTTCATGTGTACAACACAGTGATTTGGTTATATATATATGTGTGTGTGTGTGTATATATATATATATATATACACACACACACACATATCCTTTTTCAAATTCTTCTCCCTTATAGGTTATTACAAAATATTGAGTATAGTTCCCTGTGCTATAGTATGTCCTTGTTGTTTATCTATTTTATATATAGTAGTGTGTATATGTTAATCTCAACCTCCTAATTTATCTCCCCTTGGTAACCGTAAGTTTGTTTTCTATGTCTGTAAGTCTATTTCTGTTTTGTAAATAACTTCATTTGTATCTTTTTTTTTCCCCCTGCTTCTACTTTTAAGTCTGGCTAGTCCTTAGTCCTCTTCTTTGCTGTCCCCTCTTTAGGAAGCCTTCTCTAATCCTCTGAAATGCAGGAGGATATCTCCCTGGTTCACCCCAATCGTGACCTCTGACACTCTACCTTCACTGGCTATCAACTTGTCTGTCTCCCCAAATAGACTGTGCTCCACGAGTGTAGGCGTGGTGCCCAACAGAGTGGGGAAGGGGCCCAGCGACAAGGAGGGTGGAGAAGGGACTTACCTGCTTCAGGGAGCCCTTTAAGGTGAGGAACATGTAGGCCATGTACCCCGGGATGAGGACCATGGAAGACAGGGCCATGAGCCAGCCCACACCCTGGCCCCACTTGGGAAAAACGTAGCTTCCCATGGTGAGAGGGGTCATCTGCACAGCACTGAAAATGAACACACCCTGGGGAGGGACAGGAGAGAGGAGGGGGGCAGGCAGTCACCCAGACTGGACTGCCCAGGCCCCTCCCTAGACCCTGAAGCTGATAGGTCCACTGCCTTCCCCCCATGCCCTGGGGCTGACCCTCACAAGGGCCCAGCATCTTGGGAATCCTGCACCCAAGGCCACGGCTAGGACATAAGGTGCCTTTGTGTATAACAGAAGAAGCCACTGTTTCCGGGAGGACCAACAGAAAAAGGTGCCTTCTCTGTGGCAGCCAATAGAAAAGGGCATCCCTTCTGGGAGAGCCGACATGAAGAAGGTGCCCTCTCTGGAAGGACCAATAGCAAAAGGTAGCTTCTCCGGGAGGACCAATAGGAAAAGGCATCCCGTCCTCCAGGTTAACCAGTTTGTCAAGCAGAACAAGGGTGGGAGGTCGCCCCCAGTTGGCCATTGGCTGAGTGTCCCTGTGCAGGACACAACATATGCAGTGGCCCAGCCCCACTGCAAGGACCTGGGCAGCCCCTCCCAGGCCTGCTCATGCTTCGGTTTCCCCTTGCAGGAGGGAATGAGGGATGCTGAGGATAAGAGGCCTCCCCGTGTGACTGGTTTGGCTTCAGAATCAGGTTTGAGCACAGCACCAGCCCACTGGGTGATGCTGGCTGGTGAGCCCCGGTACCGACAGCAGTAAAGTGGGGCAATAACGCCTATTGTGCTGATGTTTGAGGATGCTGCGGCGTGTCTGGTGCCATGCAGGGCCCAGAGTAGACGCTCAGCACAAATGAGAGAATAGTATTCCTAAGGAACAGAGGTCTGTGGGCCTCTTCCACCTGCCTTTGGCTCCAGAAGTGTCTCTCTGGGCCTGAGTCACCCCAGGGCCTGGTCTGGCCCTGCCCTTACCGCTACAATGATGGGGGTGAAGAAGGACCAGCAGAGCTTCCACCAGATGCAGGGCCTGGAGCCAACCATCTCTTGGATGTTGTCATAGAATCGGTTGACACCTGTGACAATTGCAGAAAGAGCAGGAGGGATGAGCGGGCCGTGGGGACCGCAGGCTCAAGGCCCCGACCTGTTGTTTTCTCACAGTGTGACCACGGGCAAGTCACCTAACATCTCTGAGCCTCAGTTTCCTCATCTGTAACATGTGGCTAATGCTGTGGGGTGGGGGTGGGGGTCCTTATTAGCTAAGTATTCAATAACCAAATCCCCCAGCAAACGGGTTGTATGGGAAAGCAAGTCACCTGAATGTGAAAACATCCACCAACAAAAGGAGGTACTTACAAAAAGCATCCCGGTCACTCTCAGTGTCCCTCCCACCCAACATCTCTCCCAGCCATTCCTTCAAAGCTTTGCTGGGCAGGGGCGGTTTTCCCTGCTGATCTGATGCATAAGCAACTGGTGATAGATTGCAAATTGCAAAGAAGAACTGCCAATCTTGCAACAAAAAAAAAACCCAAAAAACAAACCACTGCAGATGTCCTGAAGTTCATGAGAGTGACACTGGGCACTGGACACTGCTCAGATTATTAGCAAAGTCACTGACAGTGAGGACCTGACAGCGCTAGACCAGTTAGAAAGCAAGAAGAAAATGATGAGGAAGGGTGAGATGGCAGGACTACAAACAACATACACAGAACACCAAGGACCCAGAGGGACCCTGGACAACACTGCTTCCAAAAACGTCATCTTGCTGTGACAACCAAAGTGCCCGGAAGGACAGCCTTTTCACTATTACGCAGTTGGGTCTGGAAACTTAGTCCACAAAATCAACAAATAAAAATCATCATGTCCTACATTCTAAGATAGTGCATACTTTTAATTATGGCCTAGCTTTTAAAAAATATTTAACTTGAGAACTTTTTTATAGTTTCAGTTTCCTTTCTCTAGATAAAATCTCAAACAAGTCTTTTATGGCAAAATTTATGAAGAAGTGTTGACTCCCATTTTAAATGAGTTTATTTAACTCTTCTTCTTATGGTATCTTCTAAACATGGGACGTCCTGTGCTAATTTCATCGAACTGCAATGAGGACCAAATAAATTAATGTATGGAGAGGGCCTGGTGTTCAAGTCGTATTTGCTGAATGACTGAAGAAAGGAATGAATGAATGAATGAACAAATGAACGAGGGAGGGAGGGAGGAGGGGTTGGTGCTTACCATAAAACCAGGAAATGGAGACACATTCAAAGAACACGAGGAACAGCAGGCTCATGCCACTGGCGGAGTAGTAATCAAAGAGTTTGAAGACATAAATGCCCCCCTGCGAAAGCAAAAGAGGTGAGAGAGGGTCCACTTCCCCTGGGGACCAGTGCATTCAGTTCAAGGTCAACACAGGCTGTGTAGGTTGGGATTAGACTACACTGCAGCAAGAAGGCTTGAGGGTAGATTAGAGGAAGCACAGAGGTCTTTGCGACCCTGCAAGGATGTGGACATGGACTCTGGGGACTGGGAAGAAAATGCCCAGGTGGCGGAGGGAAATGTCCCATTTCTGGGAGGGCTGGAGGGCAGAAAGAGGAGCTGGTCATCTGAGCCATCTGTTCACAATGTTAAACCAGTCATGTCTCTCTCTAGAAGCTCTTTCATAGCTTAAATAAGACTGTAATGTAATATATAAAATGTAAAGAGATGTAAAGTAAAGTAAAATAAAATAAAATCCAAATGCCTGCCCTGGAAGGTCCTGCATGATCTGGTTCTGCATCCACTACCTACTCCCCCACTCCCTCTGTCGCTACCACGCTGGCCTTCTTTCTGTCCCTCAGCTTGCCAAGCCCATTCCCACCCCAGGGCCTTTGCATCTGCTGTGCTTTCCTCCCCTAGCTAGATCTTCCCCTGGCTGGCTCTTCCTTGCCATGTGAGTTTCAGCTGAAATGTCACTTCCTCAGAGGGACTGCCCTGACTACTCTGTCCAAGGCACCATCCTACCCACCCCTGCTATTCATTCTCTGTCCCACTATCCTCTGTTCTTCATGGCATTTAATGATCTAATTCGCATGTCAGTCTTGTCCACCAAAATGATAGGTGAGATGGGACAAGGCTGGGGCACAGAGGGCCTGGGAGTGGCCCCGGGAAGGCAGCAGCAGAGGTGTGCCATGTGCTGACGCGCTCACCTGGGTGATGTTAGACAGACCGATCAGGTAGGAGACGATGCAGACGGCGGCGATGAAGAGCTCCCTGCGGTTGCGGAGCAGCCTGGGGTACTCATCCACCAGGGCAGTGATGAAGCCTTCCACGGTACAGAACTGCGGAGGGCAGAGGTCAGCCACCCCAGGCAGCCCCAGCCCCACCCACCCAAAGCCTCACCCTGTGGGGACGGCAGGGCCAGGGGAACCCTGGGTTCCAGGCCTGACTCTCCCTCTGCCTCCCTCTGTGACCTCAGGGAATCCCTTCCTCCTGGGCATCAGTTTCCCCATCTGGAAAATGGGGAAGGTAGCTGAGCTGAATCCTGAAGTCTCATGTGGTAGAACATCCTAAGGGTTTGAAACCCTTGGCCAGCTTCTAGGGGGCCTAAGACAATGGGCTCCTCTCCCTGCTTGGTCCTGGACCAGTGAGGCTGGGTGGGGTCTCCTCAAGGTGCCAGGGAGGGCATCCTCACCTGGCTGTCAATGCCCAGCATAAGCAGCATGGAGAAGAAGAGGATGGCCCAGAGGGGAGAGATGGGCAGCTGTGTCACCGCCTCCGGATACGCCAGGAACGCCAGCCCAGGGCCTGTGGCAGGAAGCCAGAAGAGGAAGAAATACAAGGCGCTGAGCACCGGCGGCATCCCCAGCGCACCCACTTCCTAAGCTTCATTTCATCTCGTCTTCAGAGTAAACGTTTCGGTGACTGTTATCAGCCTCCTTTTCCAGACAAGGAAACAGTTGGGGGGAGGCAGGAGGCTACAGAGTTGGGTTCAGAGGCAAGAGGACCAGTGAGATAAGAGGAGGGACTGCGGTGACCTGGCCAGCGGTGGGGACTGGGGACAGCGCAGGTGCAGACAGGGGGCCAGATGGAGAGATACTCAGGAGGCAGAGTGCGCAGGCCCTGGTTTTGGTTGGTTTGTGAGGGAAGGTGAGGGAAGACAAAGGAAGGGTCCAGGATGATGCTGGGGGCCTGGCCTGGGCAGTAGACACTGGAACCCTTTGCTACGATGGGAGAACAGGGTAGGAGAAGGCTTGAGGAGTTTGGGACACTGTGAGTGTCTGGGGGTGGGTATTCAGGAGATCAGGGAAAACCGTGGAAGAAAGAAAGAGACGGTAACCTCTCTGGGGTCTGGCTCTGGAAAGGGGGTTGACTGGGAAGTTCCAGAGAAATGAGATGCTGCGTTGCCCGTGCAGCGGAGAGCAAGCCCTTGGAGGGGAATGTTCCTTTCCACACGACACGCCCAGCTCCCCACGACAGAGAAGGGACAGGTCACATTGCCTCCCTGAGCCTCTGCTGAGCACATAGTGGGTCCCCCGCATTTGAGCAGGGAAGGGGGTGTGCCTGGGGCTGTCCTTGGACCCTGTGGCATGGATGACTGTGTGGAGAGCAGAGTGGGCACAGCCCACCCGGTGAGAACCTTTTTGCAACTGGGACAAAAGCACCGATGTGGGTGCTTTCAGTCACAATGGTGAAGGTGTCTGGGTTGGACCAAAGTTGATATCCCAGGGGACAAGAGTAGGTCTGCTCCCCTCAGATGTCCAGGATCTGCTGGAGGTGCCAGTGTGGCCTGGCTTCACAACCAGCCAGGTCTGGGGCCAACTCCAGTCCTACCACCTTTGAGCTCTGTTAATTTGGGTAAGTGACCTTGGTGAGTCTCGGTTTCCTCACCTATGAGATGAGGATAACAAGAGCACTGACCCCATAGTGTTGGGAAGATTCAGGGACACCGTCCATGTAAATGCTCAGGGCACTGCTGGCAGGTAGGGACACTCAACGCCAGCGAGCCACGGTGGTGATGACGGTGACAGCGATGAAGATCGCAAAGTCCGCGGGGTTAGCCCCTCCCCCCAGCCCTCCCCAGTGCGGTGCTGACCTGAGGCCGCCACATCAGCAATGGACCTCTTGGTGACATGGGCCATGAAGCCCACGATGGAGAAGATAACAAATCCTGCGAACATGCTGGTGCAGGAATTGATGCAGCAGACGATGATGGAGTCCCTGCAGAGAAGGGGGGGTGGGGTCAGGAAGGGTGGGGCTGGCGGGAAGGTGAGCTAGTGGGCTGTGGTTATCAAGGAGCCAGGCGGAGGAGGGTACCTGTGAGCCGAGCTACTGGTGTGCCCACCCCCAACCCCGGGAAGGGGCGGAACCGGAAGGAGTGGCCAGAAGGTTTTGGCTCAGAGATGGGTGGAGTTGACAGGCCAAGGGAGGGGCGTGGTCTCGGAGGGGCGTGGCCGCGGGGAAGCACCTGTAGACGTTGTTGTGGAAAGAGTTGTAGCTGCCGAGAGCGATCAGGGATCCCAGGCCCAGCCCATAGGAGAAAAAGATCTGGGTAGCCGCATCCAGCCACACCTATAGGCAGAATGATTAAAAAAAAAAAAAAAGTCAAAGTCATAATCGTAGCCTGGAACGCCCCAGGGCCTTTTACACGTGCTAACCAGCTCTACCAGGCAGCAACCCCAGTTCACATAAGCGGGTCCGAGAGGTGCGATAACTTATCCTAAAGGTGGTAAACGATGGCTCAGGACTCAGATGTGCTCTTAACCCAGCGGGGGGCGCTCCAGGACCAGGTCGGGAGGTCGCTCACCTCAGAGTCCGACAGCTTGCGGAAGTTGGGCGTGATGTAGAAGAGGATACCCTCCTTGGCCCCGGGAAGCGTCACTCCGCGGAAGAACAGGATGATCAGCATGATGTAGGGATACGTGGCAGAGAAGTAGACCACCTGGGAGGAAAGGGGGCGAAGGGTTACGCCCCTTCCAGCGCACCCATGCTTTCCTTAACCACTTTACCTACATCCCTACCTGTTGTGGCTCTGGGCTTGGTTCCAATTCATCTTCCTCCAGGAAGCCTTCCTGGATTCCTAACCTGCTCCTCTTGGCCACTTTTCTGAAGCTGCTCCTTGGTGCCTGAATCAACCAGCTCAGCACCCATTTTTTCCCCTTTCCCTACCCTTCCTATTTTTTATTTTTATTTAAAGTATTCAAATAATATATGTGGTGACAAGGAAATTTTTAAATTACATATGAATACACACACAAATTAGAGTTCTTTTCAACAGCCCGTAGAATACAAGTTACATGAGGGACAGGGCTTGTCGTGTTCACTTCTCTGTTTTCCCAGTGCCTAGAACAGTCCATGGTATATAGTAGACACTCAGTAACTGCCTGACAAATACATAAGTGCATGGATGTTAATATTTTAATATTCTCTTTTGAGACTTTCCTTTGCATATATGATTACATTTTCTTACAAATGAGGCGCAAAGTACATACTTGCCTTTTCATTTAACATGTTTGAAGTTAAAAAACACAGTACATACAGCTTTGTTTCTTGTTTCGTTTACTGAATGCTGTTTTACTGTCTCATAACACTGTGATTTTAATTATACAAAACAGTCCCTCAGGAGGTCCCACCACCCTTTTAAAAATTTCCCCTACTGTTATCCATTCAGGTTATTTCCAATTTTATGTGAGACTCAATACTACTACACTGGACACCCTGTAGATAAAACTTTGTCTACAAAATTATTATACTATTCTCGAGAAAAATTCTTAGAAGTGGAATTACTGAGTAAAAAGGAATACACTTCTCAAGGCTTTTTATCCACATTGCCTAATTACCTCCCAGAAACTGAACTTCGTCCAGTACTACAGACTGTGCCTTTCCCCCAAAGGGGCCAGCACTGAGGATAATCACCTTACAAATTATTTTAAATTGATAATCAAGAGACTGACGTCACTGTCTGAAATGGCATTTCTTTGCTCACCAGCGTGAAAGAGCAATTTTCAAGTTCAATAACCTCTGTACCTCCAAGTCTGATGTGCCCCTACTTCCCGGTCAGCATGAATTGTTCTCTGGGTTAGTCTCATCTCCCTGACGACTCTGAGACGCTTCAGGCTTAGGAAAGGCAGCCACGATCCAGCAGAAAAACCACTGTACTTGGAATTAGGAAAAGGGGATTTAAAACCATCTGTGTCACCTACAAGCTGTGTGACACTGGGTCAATTTCTTATCTTCTCTGAACCTAGCTTTTTCTTGTCTGGGTACAATCAACCTTTTTGCTCAGAAAGGTTGGGTGTATGAGGACATACAACATGCTTAATCCATGTCATCTATGTCTTGCTCGTCACTGGGTCTTTGGCATGGAGCCAGGTATACAGTAGGAGCTCAGTAAATGCTCATTGATAGACTGATTGACTCATTCAAAAGATGCAGTGAGAGGGGCTCTACTCTCTGTCCCCAAGAAGTAGTCAGTTTCCTAAGGTAGCAGGAACTTTAGGTACCACCCACAAATAATTATAATAGACATCATGTACTGAGTGCCGACTGTGTGCTAGGCATACGCTCTACATTCTATACAGACTGATTATCTCACTTAGTCTTTGAGACAACCCTGTAAGGCACTATTATTGTGACCATTTAGCAGATGAGGAAACTGAGGCTCAGAAAAGTGAAGTGACTTGCCCAAGTGCACACAGCTAGGGCCCAGGGGACTGACATTCAATTTCAACTCTGTCTCCTCCAAAGCCCTTGGGCCCTACATTCTTCTGCTACCTGAAGTTGGGCTGGGAGACACCTGTGCCCTCCTCCTGCTCACCTAGCCTAGGGACAAAGCAGAGATGTTTGACAGTGGCCTTGGTTCTGAGAACCCGGTGGGTCCAAAGGTCCCACCTGACTGCAACTGGGCAGCTTTTCGTTAGCTGGGTCCGTGCCCAAGTGTGTAATTCACTAAGGTTCTGTTTTGCTCGATTCAGCTTTTTGGGCAATCTGGACCTCCCTGTCTGAGCCTGATTCAGTTCAGTTCCTTTCTTTCCCTGACTTGCTCTAAGACCTCAGACAATACCCTTGCCCTCTGAGTTTCCTTCCGGTCCAGGCCAGTGAGAGACTTGGCCATCTTCTGTCCCCAGACTCCTGGGGTGGGGCTTGAAAACACAAAGAGGTGGGGGTGAGGCCAGTCCCCACCTCACCCCTGACCTGATTGGCAATTTAATCCCCAGGTGTCCCCAGGCTGGACATCCCAGCTAGGCACGGCTCTGCCTTTGCCAAAAACAAAAACAACAACTCCTCTTGCTAGCTTCTGATTTCTTTACAAAATCAGCAGCTCATTTGATTCACATAACAAACCAATGGATAAGCAGTTATTGGTCCCATTTTACAAAAGAGGAAACTGAGTTTCAGAGAGGCAAAGTGATTTGTTCCAGGTCACACAGCCACATAAATGGCCAACATGGGCCAGAACTGTTTGAACACAGGGCCTGAGTATTTAACCATTAACCAATCCATCTCTATTACCTCCTCAAAGGCCGGGATGTAACTGTGCTCACCTCTGGATCACCTGCACCTAGAACAAAGCTTGGAACAGAGTAGATCTCAGGGATGGTTTGTCAAATGGTCCAGGAGCCACATTTGCCCTCCGCTTTGCGATGGCTCTGCCCGGCCCAGGGGAATCTCGATCTCAAGGGACTCACCATGAGCCTGGCACTGCACTAAGAGCATGACTTGCAGTATTTCCTTTAATCCTTAAAACCGCCCAGAAGGTAGGTAATGATATTATTCCTATTTACAGGAAAGGAAACCGAGGTACAGAGAGATGAAGGCACCTGCTTAAGTCAAAGTTGGATGGGGCTCCTGGGAGCTATCGACTCCCCACCCAGAGCAGAGATCCCTCTGTAGACCCATCCCCCTTGGGTCCCCACTGTGCACACCTCTTACCTTTCCAGTCCAGCCAACACCCTTCCAGATACAGAAATACACAAGGATCCAGGCGATGGCCAGGGTGATGGCCAGAGGCCAGCGGATTTGACCTGGCTTATCCAGCCCATCTGTCATCTGATGCATGTTGCGCCTGGTGGAACATCGGAGGGAGGACAAAGTTACGTGGGGCTGGCGGGGGCTGGGGTGACCCGGGGGTGCCCAGGGCGCGATGGGGCTGATAGCTGTGACCACTGGGCTCCCGGAGCTGGGCGGGGACCAGGGGCCCGTTACACTGATCGGGAGAAGGAGCTGTTTGCTCAAGGGACCTGCCAGTGACTTAGTTCTGCCACCATGGCTGCTCACCTGGATGTCTGCAGCGGCCTCCCAGCAGGACCACCCCCCTTCACTTCTGCTCTGTCCCCACTCCGGCCCCTTCTAATGTCTGATCATGTCACTTTCCTGCTTAAAATCTTGCAGTGAATAGCTCGCTGTTGTTCTCACTGGCCCTCAGTGATACACCACCGCCCCTGGGGATGGCCCCGCACTCACTCCCAGAACTCCACCACGGCGCTGGTCATGGTGGTGGTGTTGACGATGCTGTAGTTGGAGAAGCAGCGGTCTGTGTTCCAGGGGTTGTCACACTGTTTCCACGGCAGTGTCTGCAAAGACACAGCGGCACAGGTAAACCACATAAGCCCCCAAGAGCTGGCGACAGTGGCCCCAGCACATCTCGTGCATCCTCACGGTCCTCTGAGCCTCCTCACAGCCACTACCTCAACCTCCCATTCCCAACAGCTCCAGATGCAGGTCATGTTGTCATCCCCGTTTTAGAGATCAGAGAGGGACAGCAACTTGCCCAAGATCACACAGCTACGTGTCTAGGGCTGAAAGTTGAACCTCAGCCTTTTCACTCTGAAAACCAGCTCTCCGAGCTGTACCGTAAGGCATCCTGTGTCCACCCTGGGGCCACTTCCCAGCTACGTGACCTCGGGTAAGTAACCGTGCCCATCTGAGCCCGTGCACGATGAAGTTAACAGTGAACACTTACAGTACTTGTTCCTTGCTGGGTATGGTTCTAAGCACTTTACACCTGTTACTCCTTAGTCCTCACACAACCGTATGAGGTGAGGTGAGTTTTACCTTAAGCCCCATTTTATAAATGAGGGCACTGTGGCTCAGAGAGGTTAGGTCTCTTTCCTGAAGCAGCACGGTTGGTACAGACTAGGGTCAGGATTTGAACCCAGGCTGTCTGGGTCCATATAATATGGGCGAATGGTGCTATGACGAGGACACAAGGGCTGCTGAAGACAAACCGCGCCCACCACCCGGAGGAATGGCCCTGTCGGCAGAACGGTGGTCCCAGTGGAGGGAGGGTGGGGTGTGGGTCTGGCTCCTTCTGGGGGGCAGGTGGTCCAAGGGGTCACTCACTGTGGTGAAGGAATTGTACAGGTAGTAGATGGCCCAAGAGATGATGACAATGTAGTAGATGTTCAGCCAGAAGGACAGCACAGCAGCGGCAAGGCCCACACCTGGGACCAGACACACCATCAGGACCTTCATTTCATACAGTAATAATCATAACCATCCCAGCTCCTGTCATTGTTGCCATTTTCCAGGACATCTACAGTGTCATTGGACCTTGGAGAGAAGCAGGGACTTGGCTAAGGTCACACACGCATGGCAAGTGAGGGAGCCAGGACTTGCGTCTGGGGCCCAGCACAGGCTGGCTGCAGGGCGGACTGGGGCCTTGGCTTGCCGGGCAAGCACGACCCTGCATGCGTCCACCCGAGTGTCCATCAGGCACTGAGCAAGAAAGCAGAGAGAGTCGCGCCCAGCCCCTGCTGGGGAAATGCGCTCACAGGGCAGGGCGGGCTGACGTGCGTGCGGGGCCTCTGGACTGGGTCCTCCTCTGACCGGCATTGCCATGGGTCACCTGGCCCCTGAAAGGGCTCCCCGCTGCTCAGACGTGACCCAACAGCTCCCTCTGTCCAGGGCCCGGAGCTGTGGGCAGGAGCACGACCACGATCCACAGCTCCACTCTGCACACTCACCCTTGAACATGGGGGCCAGCTTCCACACCCCCAGGCCCCCGATGGACGTGTACTGGCCCAGGGAGCACTCCAGCAGGAAGAGCGGGACCCCCGCAAAGATGAGCGTCAGGAAGTAGGGGATCAGGAAGGCCCCTGCGGGGTCGAGAAGAGAGATGCTCGTGGCCTTGAGCTTTGAGAAACCCGGTCGGTCAGAGAGAGCATCACAGCGGGGCGTTCTGGGGTCCCTGCCACGATTTCATTATATTCTGCCTTCAAAGCAGCACCCAAAGCCAAAGTGAGGACCGAGGACGTCCTTTGCTCAAGACCCATGCCCTGCACTTTGCAGAATGAAGACAGGAGCTTTTTGGCATCATTAACAGAAGACTACTGCCCTTTGGGAATCCTTTGGAAAAGGACAAGAAGCAGGAAGTGGGGCCTGGCACTCCCATTGGAGTCTTTAGGGGACCCATTTCCCCAAGGTCACCCCAGAAAATGCCTAAGCAGGACACTCCGTGTGTGTGTGTGTGTGTGTGTGTGCGTGCGTGCAGACCCAGCAGGAGGTCACCAGGCCAGCACCTACCGCCACCGTTTTTCCCGCAGAGATATGGAAACCTCCAGACGTTGCCCAGCCCGATGGCGTAGCCCACGCAGGACATGAGGAAGTCGAAGCGGCCCTTCCATGTGTCCCGGTCTGGAAGGTCTGCCGCCTTTTTCTGCACCTTGACCACCAGTGTTTTGGGCTTGTCATTGGCCACGGGGACCTCGCTGACCTCCGTGGAGATCTGCCCATCGGCCACCTTGCTACCATTGGTCGCCATGTCTCGGAGTTTGGACGCAGGGGTCCTGGCAGACGGACGTGCGATGTCAGCCCTGGTCCACGTGGACAGCAGTTTTGTGGCTCAAGGTCACCCTAGGAGAACAGAGGGATAGGGTGACAGGCAATGAAGGTGTTAAGATCCTGGAGTCGCCCCAAAATAACAAAACAAAATAACCCACAAACCAAGGGACGAAGAGGGCTCTCCCTCTTTCTCCTGCCAGCTCCTGCCCCAGGAGAAAGGAAGATGCCTTTTGCTTCCAAGGTCATCATGTGAGAATGTGGTCTCGACGTCTCCTGGGCTAGCATCAACGTTGGCCATCTGTGTCACGTGCCCTCCGTTATGTGTCCATGTCAGAGAGTAGCCCCAGGCAACCAAAATTCCAAACAGAAATATTATGTGCACTTCATCTTTGCTTTCCGGGGTGCAGTTGGGAGATTTTCTATTCCCTGAGGCCATAATAGCCAAGGCAGGGTAAGCAATGCAGGATTTTCCTGTGAGGCTGAACAGGGAGGTGTCCTGGCCGCAGGGGTAGGTGAAGGCGGGACGTGAGCACAGACTCTGATCGTGATCAAAGTCCTCTTTGCCACTTTGGAGCTGTGTGACTTTGAGTAAGCTTCTTAACCTCTCTGGGCCTCACTCTCCCTACCTTTTAATTTGAGGATGATCGTAGTGGACCCCTTATCGGGCTGTTGTTCTTCACTTAGTGAGCACCCAGTGGCTGCAAACAGTGAGGACCTGCTACTAATTCACCAGCAGTCCCCAAGCCTGGCTGTGTTTCCAAGTCATTTAGGAAGCTCTACAAACACACAGGTCCCCAGGTCCCTCCCTAGATGTGCCACATCAGAATCTCTAGGAGACAGCCCCGGATCTATACTTTTTTTTTTTTTTTAACATCTTTATTGGAGTATAATTGCTTTACAATGGTGTGTTAGTTTCTGCTTTATAACAAAGTGAATCAGCTATACATATACATATGTTCCCATATCTTTTCCCTCTTGCGTCTCCCTCCCCCCCACCCTCCCTATCCCACCCCTCTAGGTGGTCACAAAGCATGGAGCTGATCTCCCTGTGCTATGCGGCTGCTTCCCACTAGCTATCTATTTTATGTTTGGTAGTGTATATATGTCCATGACACTCTTTCACTTTGTCACAGCTTACCCTTCCCCCTCCCCATATCCTCAAGTCCATTCTCTAGTAGGTCTGTGTCTTTATTCCTGTCTTTCCCCTAGGTTCTTCATGACATTTTTTTCCCTTAAATTCCATATATATGTGTTAGCATACAGTATTTGTCTTTCTTTCTGACTTACTTCACTCTGTATGACAGACTCTAGGTCCATCCACCTCATTACAAATAGCTCAATTTCGTTTCTTTTTATGGCTGAGTAATATTCCATTGTATATATGTGCCACAAATAGAACTACCATATGACCCAGCAATCCCACTACTGGGCATATACCCTGAGAAAACCATAATTCAAAAAGAGTCATGTACCAAAATGTTCATTGCAGCTCTATTTACAATAGCCAGGAGATGGAAACAACCTAAGTGTCCATCATCGGAAGAACGGATCTATACTTTTAACAAATCCTGATAAAGGATATTCTTAGGCCAGGAGCCCAGCCCAGCCCTCAGGCAAGGAAGGACTACCAGCTTGGATGACCTCTCTGACCCTCGGTCTCCCCCAGATGTCCTATCTACATTCTGCACCCTTCTTACCTCTTTAGTTGCAGAGGCAGCATGGGGTAGAAGACAGCGTATGACACTGGATCAGACCTGTCCTGGATTCAAATCTCCAGTCTACCTTTTACCAGCAGAGTGACCCTAAGTACTACTCTTGAT
This sequence comes from Mesoplodon mirus, assembly GCF_964341445.2. Lineage (NCBI taxonomy): Eukaryota > Metazoa > Chordata > Mammalia > Artiodactyla > Ziphiidae > Mesoplodon > Mesoplodon mirus. The sequence continues at coordinate 6,361,304 of NC_138988.1, forward strand.
TTCTCTGGCCTCAGTTTTTCCACCTATAAAATGGGGGGAATCCTATCTGGCTTGTAGAATTATGGCCAAAATAAACTTTAATGGCTGTGAGGGTGCTTTTCACCCAAATGGTTCAGAAAAGAACTCCATAGATGGTTGTTTTGATTTTGGTTGTTGATGTTACCTGATGGTTTTCTGTGCTGTGTCAGCTCCAGAGCAGCTCCCTCTGCAACCCCTGGGTGAGAGCCTGCAAAGCAGAGGACAGGAGGGACGTTGAACAGACAGACGGGCTGATGGCAGCCCTGGGCAGAGAGCAGCAGGGGTGCAGGAAGCCTGCCAGCATCTGAGCTGTAGATGGGCCCCATGGAGCCACCCAGCAGGGGTGACCACAGCATGTGCACACAGCAAGGTGCCAGTCCCCAGCACTGGGAACATGCAGGAGTGGGCTTGCTGCCCTCGGGACAGTAGTGGGGGTGGGCATGAGGGTGACGTGAGGAAGATGTTCCATAATTTTACCAGAAGGAAAAGAGAAATCAAAAGAGGGGCTGGGGCTTCCCTGGTGGCGCAGTGGGTGAGAGTCAGCCTGCCGATGCAGGGGACACGGGTTCGTGCCCCGGTCCAGGAAGATCCCACATGCTGCGGAGCGGCTGGGCCCGTGAGCCATGGCCGCTGAGCCTGCGCATCCGGAACCTGTGCTCCGCAACGGGAGAGGCCACAACAGTGAGAGGCCCACGTACAGCAAAAAAAAAAAAAAAAAAAAAAAAAAAAGAGGCGCTGCAGCTCCGCAGGGCCCCGTGGGGAGCCAATGAATGCAGCAGATATTTTTCTCCATCCTCCATCCAAACTTGCAGAAGTGTGGTCAAAGACCATGTACGAATATGGGAGAGAGTGAAGTAGGTTTCAAAACAGTTCATTTAGTGTGACCCCATTTTTGCCCCATCCCCCCAAAACTGTTCATTAAAAAAAAATAAAAAACCTAAAATACCAGAAGGATATACCCTAAGACATTCACAGTGAGTAGTTTCTAAGTGAGTTGTATTTTCTTCTTTGTGCTTTTCTGGATTTCTATAATGTTCCACATTTTTTTAAAAAATTAAAATAACAGAATAAACTTATGGAACCCTCAGAGCCAACGGAGTACGTGAGCACTGGTCAGTGGGCTCTCAGGTATAGGAGCTGAGCCAAAGCAACGTGTGGCATGGGCCTGTCCCTGTCCCAGTGGCCCCTCCCCTCAGCTCTGCCCCACCTGGGGGCACCCTGTTTGCTGTGCACTCATCCCCCACCACATGCAGTCCCCGTTACCAAACTCCACTGTCTCTTCCTAGAGTTCACAGAGAACCAGACCACCTTCGGATAATCCAAACTTTACCGCCAACCCCACTTCTTGTTCTCAAGGATGGTCTCAGATGCCCATCTAGATCCTGGCCTGAGCAGGGGAACATCAGAGGGAACTCCAGACTCGGGTAGGGTGACTGCCTCCTAACATCAGGAATGGCAGGAGGCAGCTGATTCTATGTCCACCAGGGAACCCTGGGGACAGAGCAGCCTCAGGAAAGCGGGGAGAGGCTAGAGCAGAACCTCTTTTGGGGAGGAAGGGTCAACCATTAACTGTTAAGACAATGATGCCCTTAACTGTCTCCACGATTTAACCTTATGGGTACCAGCCTCCATATTTGTTCAAAATGATCCAACCACTTTGCACCAGGGCTGGTCACCTGACCCTGGCAAGTCAATCGAGCCTCCTTCCCTGGGAATCTGGCACGGGGCCGAGAAAGAAGGCAGTCTCTCCAATGACTTGGGAACTCTGAGGCAGTCATCTTTTGCCCACCTTGTCCTCAGAGCAGCAGAGAGAGTTGGTGTGCTGAGGAGGGAGGAAATCAGAGATCAGACGACAAAGAGAGGGTCTTCAAGGCATTCCACTCTGCGGTTCCAGGCTTTCTTAAGACTGGTTACGTTCCTGCTCTCGGAGTTTACAAAGCACCCCCATGGTTGTAAAACAAATTCCCCATTTTTGCAGGTTGGGTCCGGGGTTCCTGTTACAATCCTGAATCTCTGCACACACCCCTGTGTCCTGCAGGAACAGCAACTTCTGGCCTTCATTCTGGGTTTACTTGTCGATTCTCAGGGAGACTCAAATCAAACCAAACTCTAAAATCTACTGGGCTTTGGAGACTGGTGTGTGCACTGGGCCACAGGATCATCTGACACCATTCAGAGAGAGAGGCAGAAAGATGGCAGGGCATGTTGAGCCAGGTGGAATAGGGTGTGTATATCCTTTGAGGGAACCATTCAAGGCTGAGGGAGGAGAGCTCCGGTTCACCAGCAAGTTTATTCCGTCGTCTTCTCCATGAGTATATTGAAGACCTCCGAAGAGATCAAAGAGGGCGGCTGCTCCAAAGAACTCACAACGAGGAAGACGTATGTGCAATTTCCAGAACTAGGGAAAGTATTCAGATTCAGCCAAATGTCTGTAACTTCCCTATGAAGAGCCACATAACCATATGTGGAGTTTTCCAGGATCAAGAATGTAAAGCCAGGAATTAATATAACTGATGCTTCTTTGAGGAATCAGACTGAGAAGGCCCTTCTTGCAAGGACCAGCCCAGGCCTAAATCAGACAGAACTTCACTCCCTCCGACACTTATGTTGGGCGACTTACGTCACCTCTTTGATCCTCATCTGTAAAATGGGGGGAAAATAATGCTTCCCTCCAAGGGTTGTGGGAAGATTAAATGAGACATGCCTGTAAAGCATGGGAAAGAACACCCGGCTCACAGCGAGGGTGCAGGGGATTTCAGCTATTAGCATCATTGTGATTACTGCCATCTGTGTACGGATCGTGGCTCTTAATCTCGTTCTCAGCTTCCCAGAAGGCCACAGAGATGATGATGATGTAACAACCAGAACTGTAATAAGAATAGCAGCTAACATTTATTGAGGGCTTATTATTCAGGCCCTGGAGCGACTTGCAGCATTTTCAGAAGGCAGATATAAATCAATCTTTTAGTCGTCATGGGGAATACGAGCTAATAAAAATGTCAAGCCCTTTGCTTTGGGCTGTCTTTATACCAGCTCAGAGTGGTCTAGCTGATCACCTTGGGCCAGTCAGAAGCCAGCAGTGGTACCTTTGTGTGTTTGGTTAATAAGAAAAAGTATTATTCTGTAGTAAATAAAATCTGGTAAGAAAAGAAATTCCAAAACATCTCAGCGATGGGAGGAAAATGATAAAAGGCCCCCATTAGTGAAAAAGCCTGGGACCCAGTGCTAACCCAGAGCGGCTCCAGGAAGCGGCCTCATTCACGCACTGCTCAGGGAACTTTAATTCCGGACCCAGCTGGTTCACCTGTCGCCCCCTCCCCCATGAAGAACAGCACACAGAAAGCACAGGCACATGCACGCTCATGGCAAGGGAACCCACTGTCTTTCTAGAAAATTAATGATCTCTGAAGCAGAAGCAACCTTTTCACCAGGGTTACTCTCTTTCCTGAAACTGGCACCTGTACTCTGCAGTGCTGGTGCCGCTCGGGGTCAGAGGACGGCTCTGCAGGTCGGTGGCAGGGAGGCCCCACCTCTCTTTCCTCTTCCTCCTTTATCTGCTGGCGGAGCTGGTGGAAGGAGAGGCCTCACCACCTCATGATTTGAAGCATGTTTCCAAGGACTTCTTCCAGAGTCTCCCCGTTCTTCCTCGTCAGGTGGCAATATTCTGCAGACCAAGAATCCAGTCGTTCACGTGTCACCATTCGCTGAACTCCACCAAAGCAACGTTCTAAATGGTACAGTTAATGTGAGACCACAAGCGACAAGTCCTCTGTATTCACTCACCTTCACACCTTCAATCACTCAACAAGCATTTACTGAGCTCATTCCAAGAGCTGAACTGGCGATGGGACAGTTGTTCCAAGCGTTTTGCATTCTGAACTACACACTGGTCACCAGAGTTTGAGCCAGTGATCTAACAGGTGCCAGCAGAAAGATTCTATTTTGTAACTACATACTGAGAGCCTAATGTGTGCACAGAGCTGGGCTGGATGGTCAGGTGGCAAGGATTAATAAGACAAGGTTCCTGACCTTGACAAGGTCACAGCCTTTAAGGAGAAATAGCTCTGCTACAGTTATTCATAATACACTGTGATAAGTGCTACAAGACTGTATGAACCAGACAGGCCTTGACGGAATGATTTAATTCAGCCAGAGAAGGCATTCCAGATGAAGGGACATTTGAGCTGGGTTTTGAAGGTTGTATAGGTGTTCATAGGGTCAAAAAGAGGGAAAGGGCATCCCAAGTAGAGGGAAACACATGAACAAAGGTAGGGAGGTTTGAAGCTAGGAAGTTTAGTTTGTGAAGGGACTCAAAAGCCAGGCTAGGGAACTTAGGGACCAACTGCAGGGATGGGACAGGGGTCACAATGTGATCAAGTTCATATTATAGAAGACTCACTCAGGGAGGCTCTGGGGAGGATGGAGTTAGAGAAGGAGATTCGAGACAGGAAGATGCTAAAGATGTTCCCATGATGCCCCATCCTTCCTCAATGAGCACCATCGATAAAAATGGGGCCAAACCAAACAGGAAGAATATGTCTGCCAAATCCCTGAATGAGGAAATGCTTTGTAAGGAAAAGAAAACATGTGGAGTTTGGAAGCTCTAGATCAGGAGTGGCAAAATGGGTCAAAATTGGCCCTTGGGCTTGTTTTATTTGGCCTGAACAAAATTTTTTTTCAGTTTGAATTAGGAGCCAGAAATGTGATGCTCTAGGATACAGCATTTTAACGAGAGGGAACAGCAAGTGCAAAGGCCCTGAGGCAGGAATAAGTTTGGCATGTTTGAGAGATGGCATGGAGGCCAGGGTCACGGGAGTCCCAGGACAGGAGGGGACAGATCTAGTTAGAGGCAGGCAGGGACTAGATCATGCAAAGTCTCAGAGACCACGGCAAGGAGCTCAGATTTTATTCTAAAGGGGAACGGAGAAAGCGGAGGGTTTAAGTGGTGGTGGTGGCCTTACATTTATGAGTCTCACCCTGGCTGCCCAGAAGCGGCTGCCCAAGAGCAAACAAAGGTGGAAGCAGGGAGGCTCCTTAAAGCTGAGAGTCCACTCGAGGGATGATGGTGACCTGAACGGTGGCAGCTAGGCCGGAGATGGTGAGGGGTTGACGGGGATCTATTTTGGAGGTGGGGCCCCACAAGCCTTGCTGGAGGATTGGCTGTCAGCAGCCCAGCCCTAGGCCAGATGGCAGGCTGGGGGAGGGGAGCGTGCGGCAGCTGCCTTGGACAATCCCCCTCTGTCCTACTGCACCAGAGGGATGGGTGGCTGCGTGGGGTAGGGACCTGGGCAGAGGCAGAAAGGCCAAGGCCTAGTCTCAGGCTGTCATTGTCTATGGCCAGGGCTAGGCCCAGAACCCACTGGGAGCGAGTGGGGCACCGGGAAGAGCCAGAGGCCGGGAGGGGGAGCAGCGGGCAGGGAAGGGGCCGCTCCCTCCCGTGACGCTGTGCTCGCTCCTGCTTTGTTTTGCTCCCGTTCTGCAATTACAGAAATTACAGAGCCTTGCTTCAGACTGCAATCACTCGACTCCCCTTTATTTCTTTCTGAAACTCTGCGGTTCAAGAAAAAAATTAATATTGGGTTTGGCAGCATGCCAAGGGGAAACAATACAGTTTATTCTCTCCTTTAGGGAGAAACGCTAGGCTCAGTCCATTGGACAAGGCTTTATTGAGCGTCTGTTGTGCACCCAGACCCACGCCAGCTCCTACCAAGGGAGAAGAGCCAGCATTTATTGAGCGCCTGTTGTGTGCCAGGCATTTCACAGGTGCTACGTCATCCAGTCCTCCTCCCATCTCTAGAAGCCAAGGGCTATTTCACCCATCTGACAGATGAGGAAACTAAGGCTTGCCAGCCTGAGGCTACTGTAAAGGAGTCTCACATGGCTCAGTGATTCAGAGCCTTGCTACTCAAAGTGTGGCTCTCCGTGGGCAGCATCAGCATCACTGGCAGCCTGTTAGAAATGCAGAGTCCTAGGCCCCACTCCAGACCCACAGAATCAGAAACTGCACTTTAACAAGGTCCCAGGGATTCAGGTGCACACGGCAGCTTCAGAGGCTGTAGGTTATGGGTGACCCTGATTATTTCATGGAGCTTGATTCAAACCCCTGCATGACCAGGGGCTAGATATTTAGCTTGCTTGAGCCTCACTTTCCTTGTCTGCAAATACGGACCCTTATACTTCATAGGATTGTTGTGAAACTCTGAAGTGAGATAATGCATGGAATGAGACCAGGGAAAGCAGAGGGCCTGGCACACAGGAAGCACTCAGTAAATAGCAGCTTAGATTGCCATTCAAAGAGATGAATGGCCACGGAAGTGCTTTGTAATCGAAACACGCCATACAAATGTGAGGACCAATTAATAGCTGATGATCCGGTGCAGAAGGGTAGAGGGAGGGTGGATTGTGCAGGTGGAGGGCAGGTGCTATGGGCAGCCCTTGCCACAGATTGCCCTGGAGGTCAGTGACGGCTCCCTGGAGAAGGTGCTCTGGTGGAGAAGGGGCAGCTGGAGAGGATCTCCAAGGCCTCAGGGCTTAGGCCTCCGAGGCCTGAACCCAGTCTGGCGGTGAGGAGTCAGTCTTTGCCAGGGTGCAAGCTGCAGGCAAAACGGATGGCTGCAGGTCCAGGCGTTAGGCTCTCATCCTTGGACCAGTGGGGCTTGGGGCCAGGACCAAGGCAGCCTCCTTCCCGGTTCAAGTCTGTTCCATGCCACACGGGTACACCTGGCCTACAGCATCAGTCTACAGATGGAAAAAAAAGGCCCAGAAAGGGCTGGTGGCTGGTCCAAGGTCACAGAGCACATGAGTCATATGACCCTTACAGACCCCCACCACCCCAAATCTCAGCCCCCTGCACACTCTTACTTAAGACATGAAGGAAAGAAGCTTCACATCTAGGTGCAAACCCCTCCGCTGCTTCAACAAACCTGAAAGGTAATCTGCAGCCCCAGGTGCATTTCTCAGTATTAAGTGTTGAATGCCTCTTCTCTACAACATCTCAGTGTGACTTTCATGTAAGTTACATATTTTCTCAAACTGTTTGTTTTAACAGGAAATGTGGCCAATGGTCACCACTTTACACAGGCCCAGGGCTAGATTTAGATTTTCTAGCCCTTGGCCTGGCCCAGCAAGTGCTAAATACAGTGAAGCTAAAATGATTATTCGTCCCATTTTACAGATAGTGGTACTGGGGCTCAGAGAGGTCAAATAACCTGCCCAAGGTCACACAGGATTTAGCCCAGGCCCTCTGCTCACCTACCACCTGCCTCCCAGACACTGGCCTGGGTGAAACTCTCTGAAGCGTCTGCCTGCTGGATTCTGGGGAGGAAGAGAGGTGACAGCATGGAAAGGGGTTTGCCTGGTCCCACAGCCCTCGAAAGACGATGAAACCGAGGTGCAAGCCCTTCCCCTCGGCCTGCAGCCTTGGAGAGCCTGGAAGTCTGGTTTTCTAGGGTGCCCCCTAAACCAGAATGTACGAGAAGGTTACAGGGCACCCCACACCAACAACCAGAGTGAGAAAAAAATCTGATTTATAACAGCTGGAGGCTTTCCAGACTCATTCAAAGGTGAAATAAGTCATGCTGCTCTTTTCCCTGCGGCTGCACACAGGAAAAATTCCCCAACTTTTCATTAACAAAAAGGAAAGAGAAAGGAGAGCTCACAGTACGAGAAAGAAGTCAGCTGAGTGCTTAACTAACAATGCCAGGGCCTGCTCTAAATGCTTTATGGATAGTAAACGGCCGTGCTCACCCCTCTCCCACATTTTACTGATGGGTAAACCAAGGCAGAGGGAGGGAAAGGGAATTGCCAAAGGTCTCCCAGCTAGGAACATGGGGGGCCAGAACTGGAACCCAGGCAGCTGGGCTCCTGTGTCCACACTCAACCACTGTCTCTAGTGGGGTGCCTGTGGAACCCCTGAGCCCCACCTTTAGGGTGTGGGAGAATGGTAATTCCCTCCAGGGCAAACCCCCAAGGACAAGGCCTGCTGCTCTTTATAGGAAACCCAAAAGAGGCTGCTGATACTACATCCTGTGAGGTCTGGCTTCACGAAAGGCTAACTTGTCCCCATGGTCATACTGGGCGAACCCTGCAGGGGTCCTGGGAGCCAACAAGAGGTCATGTGGGATCCAGGCTGAGCTCTCACCAGGCCCCTGGGGCTGAGGCCCTAATGAGAGTCCCCCAGGAGACAGCCAGCCCCAGGGGTGGCGATCCCCTCTGGGAGTCCCCAGCTCTCCTCCACCTGCAGACACGGCCTGTGCTTGCAGCAGGGAGAGGGCCTTTCTAGGGCCCAGGAGAGGAGGAAGCACAGTTAGCTTGAGACTCTGGTGGAGTCTGCAGACCCCGGTCTGAATCCTCACACCACACACTACCAGCTGTGTGACCTTGAGCCAGGCCCTTTCCCTCTCTGTGCCTGGCTTCCCTTCTGTGCGAGAGGAGGAGTCAGACTCTGGCCGGCAGCATCCTCCTGACTCCCATCCTCATTCTCATCTCAGCCTCCCTGCCTCGCTCACACAATCAGCGGTTTGCTAACATCTGTCTGGCCCCATTGTCCACAATGCCCGACCGAGCACCTCGCTTTGTCGAGGTAATTGTCAATCCAATCTGACCTGCATCAACCTCACACCTCCAGGGAGCCAGGTCCCACGCTGGGTGCAGAGGGATTGTCTGAGTCTGCCGCCACTGAGCACTGGGGACAGCTGGGTGACGGGCCGCGTGGATAACCAACATCCATGCGGTAAGTTCTTCCATGGCCCAGATAAAGGGGCCCTGGGTTCAGGCAAGAAGCTGGGAGATGATGGCATTTGGGCTAGTGGAAAGGGGACAGAAATGGGGACATTCTTGTTATCATCACAGCTACAGAAGCAGGACTAGAATCCTTGCTCCTAACCACAAGCCGAACTGCTTCTGGTCCGTCTCAGGCAGAGAGGACGGGGGAAAAGCATAATGCTTTTAGAGACAGTGAGGGGCCTGGCTTGGTTGGACAGAACCTGGGGTCATTTAGGGAGCCTGGCTGGGAGGTGGCAGTAGTGGAATAGGGCTCTGAATGCAGGAAAGGGGGGTGCACTGTGTCCCGTAGTACGTACAGTGATCATGCCAAAGGCTTATTCAGTGCTTCCTCTGTTCAGTGCATCTCACAGATGCTCGTATTTAATTCTCACAGATACGGAGACCGAGGCTCAAAGGAGGACAGCAACTTGCCCAGGGTCCCAGATCTGGAGATAACAGCTAAACTCCGAAGCCGATGCTTTTAATTGCCCCTCCCCACGGTGAGCGCTGGGAAGGCGGGAGCTTGGGGACCTTGGAGCCTTTGAAGGTGGAGAGATTTGATCTGATGGTGATTTGGGCAAGAACCCGTCAGCTGTGTATGTGGTGGGGACAGGGATGGAAGGACAGTGCCTGAGCTGGGACTGTGGGAGGGGGTGGGGGCCACGGGGAAGGCCCAGTCACTCTACACAACTTGGCTCCTATCCTGACGCGTAACTAATTCTTCTGTCCTATCTCCCCAGCTCCCCTGTCCCCTCTGTACCAATGGGACCTGGGTCTTCAACTTGCTCTGCTTCCCCCACAGCAGCTCACACAGTACCAGACACACGTCCTGAGTCCCACCATGGTGGCAGGGGACGTTGTTATTACAAGTCCTCGAGAAATGTCCGCTTCGGAGGAGGTGGCACCTGTCTCCAAAGCAGTGGTGTGCTGGTAAGCTTTAACAAAGGTCTCTCCGGAAAGCAAGCGACAGTCCTGATTGGGGGCGTCTACTGTTCCCACCAAAGCCTGGTCAGGGTCCACCATGAGGTCACAGGATCAGAAAGAGACGAGCATACTCAGCAAGCCTCATAGGCTCTTGATTGCTTCCTGTAAGGAAAGCCCTGGACATCAAAAATGAGAGACAGAAGGAGAGAGGGAGACTGGAGGGGAGCATCAGAATGATGGGGAGAAGGGGCAGGAGGGAGAGGGGAGGAAAGAGAAAAAGGAAGAAAGGAAGAAAAGAAGGGAGGGAGGGAGAAAGGAGAGGAGGAAGGAGACGCAGGTGTGCTGTTGATTTCCTCTGTGCTGCACCAGGCTCTGCTCTGTGATCGCACAGAACCTGCCCAAGACCCCAAGGACAGAGGGAGCCTGTGTTTCAGAACCCCCCCCCCCCCCGCCCCGGCAGAGCCCAAGGTCGCAAGTGCTTGAAGAGCTGTGATTGGAAGCAGGCCGCCGGGCCTCCCCTCCCCCCAGCTCCCTCCAGCCTTCCTAACCGGCTGTGCCAGAGCAGGCTCCAGCACCCCTGAGAACCACCCAGGGGCACAAGGGGACCCGCAGCGGAAGGGCCAAGGCTGCCAGCTTCCGTGCCCCCGCAGTCCGCGAGGGAGTCTCTCTTCCTCCCTTCCTCTGCCTGGTGTGGGGAATTCTGGAGAATTCTGCTCCAGGGGACGCCTCTGAAAAGACCCTGCTCCACCAGCCAGAAAGCATTCATTCAGATCAGGAAATAAGAGGGACAGGATGCCCACCCAGCATTCTTTCACATTGCTCTTTGCCTTTTAAGACACACTTGTAAGAAAACCAGGGGGTTAAATAACCATTCTCTCCTGTTCAGGATGTTCTTCAAGGACTCTGAAGGGCGTTAGGATTAAGGCCCTTTAAGAACTCAGATTTGGGAAGAAGAAAAACATAATACTGCAGGGACTGGCTGAACTAAATGGTGATCCGTAACAAGTCATGGGCAGACGCGCAGCCGGAATGGAGAGCTGAGTCCGTGTCACAGAACGGTACTTTGGTGACGGTGGCCCTGGGCAGCTCCACGGTTCCTTACCAAGCGTCCACACCTAGGACTCCATGTTCTCCTCTCGACAGCTCCGCAGCCTTTATCGGCCCCATTCTGGAGATGCACACACCGAAGCCCCAAAGACAAACTGTCTGGACTAAGATCACACAAAGTCACAATAAGAACCACCAGGGATGTCAAACTGATGGCCTGCGGGCCGAATGGGTCCCACACATGTGTTTGGTTGCGTGCTTTGGGGAGGGGGAGTAGGTACGTGTTTTCCAGTTTACTACAAGTCCCACTGTGACCGTCACCTTGTTCCTGACCTCTTTGCTCATTTCTTTGACCTGCATGGCCCTCCAACGCCTTTGAGTTTGCAATCCTGATATATAGGAGCAGTCTAGTCACTCCAGAGAGCTCTTTTCTCAAAGTGGTAGAAGGGGTTACTGTTGCCGCTTCCCTAGGAAACATGCAAAATTTGGGGGTTGGTTAAAAAAGCGAGGTCAGCAATATGAGTTTATATTTGGGAAACAACAAATCCTATTGTTCTTATAATACAGCTCAGTTAGATTTAAAAACATGTTGAGAGACATTGCTTCAGAATATTTTGCAAGAATGAGGAGGGAGTGTATTTTCAGAGTTGAATAAGGGTCAGATTCCTGGGTCTCAAACATTTCCTACAAGAGAAAGCTAATTTTGTTTTTAAAAGACTCAAGCGAATGCTCACTTTAGCCAACACATCTGTTCTTGATTCATTCACCAAGCTTTCTAAAGGAATCTTTATAGCAGAATCCCCCCTTCTTTGTCAAGCGAAAAATCCCATGTGGTGAGAAGCACCTATCCACTTGGGAAAGTGAGATTTTTATTAAGTAAATGTTCTTAAGTCCCACGAACAAGGAAGAAATTCATGAGTAACTTCCACTTGAGAAGTCAAGGGTACTCAGAGGTTTATTTGTCATGAGCCAAGACAGAATAGGGCGGGGTTAGCGGCACTGCCCCTGAGGTCAAGAAAACCTGGTTTTGAGTCTCAGTTCACATGCTGCGTGACTACAAAACCTCTCTAAGACAGAGGTGATGATATCTACTTTCACGGCCACTGTGAGAATTACATGGGAGACTGTGTAAAGTGGTTCATACAGAGCCTGGTACATAGTAATTGCTTGTTACCTGGCAGAGATTATAATAAATCACCTGATTAGGGCCATTATTATTATTTTTTAAGATAGCTATGGGAAGAAAGTCCTGGGCAGAATGCCACACTTATCTTTTTTTTTTTTTTTTTTTTTTTGTGCGGTACGCGGGCCTCTCACTGTTGTGGCCTCTCCCGTTGCGGAGCACAGGCTCCGGACGCGCAGGCTCAGCGGCCATGGTTCACGGGCCCAGCCGCTCCGCGGCATGTGGGATCTTCCCGGACCGGGGCACGAACCCGTGTCCCCTGAATCGGCAGGCGGACTCTCAACCACTGCGCCACCAGGGAAGCCCACCACACTATCTTAACGCACAGGCAACCGATAAAAGGGAATGGTTGATCCACTGGCAGACGCCAATCACATCAAATTCTCAAAGCCAACCGTTCATTAAACAGGGTCCCTGAAGTGGTCATGGGTACCTATCCCTGTAATTAGCACGTTTGCTCAAATCTCTTTAAATGTCAACCGTCTTCATCTGTCCACAGAATCAATCTCCCTGACTCTCTCCCGCCTGCCGACGACGGAGGGGTCAGAATCTGGGGGGCTTGGGCTCACTGCTTTCCATGCACCCTGCCATCCAGCCTCAGGAGCAGCAGCGAACAAACGACGCTCCCTCTCCAGGAATCCAGGAACAGGTTGCTACTCTGGGGGTGGATCTGCTCAGACAGGTTTGTGGTAACAAACAAAATGGTTGCTTGCCTCTAACTAAGCAGGATCCCAGCTCTCACCGCTGCTTTTGAAATAGCCAAAAACGCCTGAGTCCAGCACCCTCTTTCTGCTTCCAAACTGGAGTGGGGTTGTCTGCCAGCTCGCAGCCCATCTTTGCCAGCATGCAAATGATGTACTTTGGGGTTTCTTGGGGTGTTAACCCCATGATCCCCACCCCCAACTAGGGAAGTGAATATACTGCACCAGCAGTTTGGGATAGAGAGATGAAGAGTGTGGGTGAGAGTGTTTCTTTTTCCACAGGGCTGCAGCGCAGGGTCATTTGGATAGCCGGCATAGAGCAAACACGGTTTCCCCCGATGTGGTTTGCAAATAGGCTTTTAGGGACAGTACATTTAAAGTGAGATACACCAATCATGCCTTACAAAGACAAAATATTTATTTATATTTGTGGTGATGGGGACTGTTCATTTGTTCTGCTGATAGTCACTAGCCTGGAATGAAGATCCCTGTGTTTTATTGCTCTTGCACTTGTTTTAGCCAGTTTCCCTCTTCCAACACCACACCTTACAAGCTGACACATGGTTGGGAGCAGACCCTTCTCCAAGCCTCTTCTGTTTGGTTAATAACAGTGACTGTTGGTGCTCAGCAGTGGGGCTTGATGCTCTTCCTACCTTACCTTATTTGGTCTCATAACAATCATAAGAAGTAGGTCTTTTATTACCCATTTTACAGATGAGGACACTGAGGCTCAGAGAGGTCAAGTGACTTGCCCTGGGTCACACAGCTAGGATACGGGAGGGCGGGCTTCGACTTTGGACTTACTGTTTCCCATTCCTCTTGGGCTGGAATTGTTGCTCCTGGCCCACCAGAATCTTCATGTCTGAGATTCTTCTCAAGTCTTTCGAGAGGTCCACGTGCTCCAAGTACACTGTGTCCCCAACTGCCCTCTCCCTCGCTGTGCCCCCTTGCGGGCCCTCCGTAGCCTAGACTCCCTGCAGCCATTGGAGGTTTGAACCCCAGCTCTATCTCTTGCCCGGGGAAGTGACCTGGCTGAAGTCACTTCCCCCCTCTGCACCTCACTGTGCACCTCTATGAAGTGACGAAATTATCCCTTTCTGCGAGGTTGTAACAAGGATGCTTCCAGACAAAGCAAGTTTCCCCGCAGCTGCCCTCACTACCAGCCTCTTGCTTGGGGAAGCTCAAGCCCTAGACACAGTCACCTCCACTCACTCGCTCGCTCTAGCAGCTCCTGAATCAGCATTCAACACACATCACTCTGCCTTGTGCAACGCCATTATCTCCTGAGGACACAGGCTCCGTTGCCATGGCAACCAGAGTCCTTCCAACAACTCTATGTAATGATTTCTCAGCAGCAGAGCTGGGCTGGCTTGGGGCAGGGGAAAGAGCACAGGGTTAGGGGTTAGGAGCTCTGGGTCCCAGCACCTGCAGGCCTTAGACCCCCCTCCTCTCTAGGCCTCAGTTTACCCATCTGTAACAGAGGTGTCTGAAATGGGTGGCTTTTGTGACTTTCTCTGGTCTGGAAAAACCTGAGAAACAGATTTCGAGGTCCAGGAAGCAGGAGGCAGGGAACCAGAGTTAATGAAGAAGACTGAAGGTTTGAGTGACATTTTAAATCCACAAGAAGAACCAGAAGCTGCCTTTGGTGACCACGCTCTCTCCTGATGAGTTGCCATCACAGCCCTCGCTGCACCCAACTTGCAGATGTGCAAACTGAGGCTCAGGGAGGGCAAAGGGGTCTATGGGCACCAGCAAGTAAAAGGTCCAACTCCCGGAAAGGCAGGAAGGGTGGTGCCTAGGGAAGCGCGACAGTCCCCTGCCTGTCCCTCTGCTCCATTCAGCCCATGGCTGGCTTTGCTCTGGCCCCCACTTGTGTGGCCTCTGGCTCCCACTTAAGGAGCCACATAGACAATCACAAGCAAGAGCTAAGCACCTGCTATGTGTCCCCAACTATTCTGGGCACCAGAGACACCAGAAGACATGGCATTCCTGCTCCTGGCTTATCTCCATGACCCACAGTAGGGCCCAGCACACAGCAGGTGCTCAAAGTTTTATTTGGTCCAGTTGTTGGCCAACATCTGCCTCTGACCCCCCAGAGGCCTCTAAGAAAATCTCCCAGAGCACATACTGATGTCCCAGCTCCAAGGAGCCGCTGTGGACCCCATGCTGGGGAGGGGGCCAGTGCGAACGAGGCTTTGTGACTCCTGGCTGGCTCCCGGGTTGGGGAGGGGGCGGTTCTGCCTTGGTGCAGGCTGATGGCACTGCTTTTAGGCACAGCAGTGGCCAGCCCAGTGGCACTATTTAACTCCTCCCGGGCTGGCGTTTTCGTTTAATACCCGCAGCATAATTAACAGTGCTGCATCTGCTCTGTCATTAGTGGCATTCACTGCCATTTGGAGAAAGGGCTCTTAGTTTCCCAGTCATTAGTCTCAGGGACGCTATTATGGGGAAATGGAGGAGGAAGTGGGGCACGCAGCCCCCCTTTACCCGCTTGGAGAGCTGGCGCCGGGCACACGGAGCAGCCAATCGACGTGCCCAGTCCAAATCCCTTGGCTTTACAGACTGAGAAAGCGATGTCCAGATTAGGGAAGGACCCGGCCCACTGTCCCCCAGGCTAACGGGCAGCCCGTATAGGAGGCAGCTCTCCCACCACTTCCTGGGGTCTGCAAGCCCAGGCCTCGGGTCTCCCAGCACCTGTCAGTCAGGGGGGCAACCCGGGCAACCACAAGAGTGCTCTGGGCTCAATGTCCTACTGAGGATCCTGGGACATGGCTTGTAAAGTGCTGGGCTCAGGGCCTGCATCAAACTGGGGCTTGTACGTGTCTGATGACTTGGTGTCACAGTGCTGAAACAACCTGTTAGGAGCGTATGTGCAATACAATGAGTGCAATTAAATTCCTTCAGTAAAAAATAAATAAATAAATAAATTCCTTCAGTAAGACTGCTTCTTCTCCATCCCCAAGCCCACTTTAAAAAAAAAAAAAAATCAGGTGGGTCCTTGACCTCAAGCTCTGGAAACAGCCAACATGAGCGCTGAGAGGCTCGGGCGGCGGCGAGGGCTGGACGCAGGTTGGAGAGCGCACAGCGCATGGGAAGTGGCGACATCTGGCTGTGGTCACTTTTGTTTTGTGTTGTTTATCCTCTGCCTCACTGAGTGAAAGCCCCATCTCCCCCTACTATCCTCTCACTCAGGTACTCTCCAGAGGCAGCGGGTGGCGTGGGAAGGCACAGGGGGCTGGCATCAGCAAGTCCTGGGTTTGAACTCTGCTGTGTACCCCGGGGGGAGTGATTCCACCTCCCTCAGCCTCAGGGCCCTCCTCCGGCCTATGGGGACAGCAACACTGATCCCCTAGCACTGTTCTCACCAGCCTCGGGCGGCCCACGACTGATGCTTGGGAGGTGCTCCTGCACCAGTGGTCAGGGCTGGGCTGGCCACGCAGCCAGGGGACATGTCAGACCCTCAAGTGTCCCTGCCACCCCCAGAAGGAAGCCCCCAGACCTCGTGATATTCCACAGTCTTCAGCATGGGCAGCAGTCCATGGGCAGACGGGAAGGGGGTACGGGCCAGGGTGAGTGGTTTGCATCCCATACCCCCAACCCTTCCCTTCCCTCTTGGGTGGGCAAGACTCCAAGCCACAAAGCGGGTCCCAAACCACCCGAGGCTCACATACAAACACTTGCCCACACCTTTCCTGGTTACCAAGGCCCTTGATCTTTCTAGATGATCTCACAGGACCCCTGGTGTTCATTTTCATCTAAATCCATCTAGATACGCACACGTGTGTGTGTGCCCAAGCATCTGAAAGCAACCATACTTCCTTTCCCCGGGCGCTGCCACCGCTGGGGAGTCCTGGCCAGATGAGCACACTTCAGACCCCAAACTGGATGTGACGGAGGACACGTCAGCTGCTGGCCTGAGCTCAGGGGAGGCTAGAACAAGATCAGGGACCCTGTCCTTCAAACCTCAGGCTGTGCCTTTCCACGCTATCTGGCAGGCTTGACCCCAGTGCTGTGTTCTGCCTCCTACAAATCGAGGCTCCTCTGAGTTCCTTCCAAGGGGCTACCTGGTAAATACGGATTCGGGCTTAGGAAAGGTGATTCCCCTCAACTGGGAAAACAGAGGTCAGGGGTGAGGGTGTTCAGGGCTTACAGAGCTCCTGTTTCCCCATCCAAAAGGTGGAGATAATAATAGTAGTAATAATAATAATAATATTGCTTTCACCTGGAGCTCCCAGGGCTAATGCAAACTTCAATGGAAAGCATTTTGTGAAATTCTCCTTAAGCGTTAAGTGTGTGCGTATTTCACATGTGTGCAAAGAGGCCTCATCTGAGTCAAGGTCATTCTGATTTGGGCTTTTTGAGAAAAGTCACTTACAGAAGATGTCTCTTTTTGTTTGACAGAGGACTCTTCTCCAGGGTATCAGGGACCGTATTTTCTTCCCCTGGCATACTTCATGCAGGAGCAAAAGAAAGAACAGCCACAAGAGCTTTTTTTTTTTTTTTTTTTTTTTGTAAACTGTGTTGTTCTGATGACTGGGAGAATTGTTATCAGCACTAAGTTCCAGAAAACTGCAATACTGATACCAAATGTCATTTCTCACCTTCTTGTGACTGCTGCCTTCTCCCTGCACAGAATCTCCTTACCAAACAATAAGGCCATGAAAGCAACCTGCTGTCAATGTCTTTCGGGGCATCTTTGACCTTGAATGTCCCTCTGGTAAGAACTCAGTTATCTCCAGAGTTGGCATGCGACACCAATCTTGCAGACACTGGGCAGCTGACAGGTGGGCAGAGCTGCAGGTCACTGTCCGAAGCAGCCACTAACTCCTGCATCCTCCAGGCTGACCTGCATGCCAGGATCCCATCCGGCCCCGGAATCTGGGAGCCCCTTTTGTAGCCAAGAGGGCCCCTGGCACCCTAATGTGGCCCGTTCCACCTAGCTGCACACCCCCTGCTTGCACAGGGCTCCAGCCAATCGCTCCGCAAGGCCTGGCCTCCTTGTAATTTCCAATTTGTGAGAAATGTAAAAATAGAAGGCCATTCGCTGCAGGCAGCTCTCATCAAATCGGATGCCACTTTCGTGTCACGTCAGATCATCGTACACAGAGCTGATGGCTTCCTCGGCTGCTCTCGATGGCTTCCAGAGCAGCAAGAGGGTGGTGACAAACTGGGGGGCACCGAGAGTTAGGGCAAGGTGGCTGGGTGCACAACATCAACAGCAGCTTTAAATGAATCTAAAGCATAGGTCATGCATGTGCTGTACAGGGGGGCACCTGAGTACAAATCCAGCAGAGGGATTAGCAACTGAGGGGCACTGGGTACAAATTCATCTCTCTGCCTCAACCTCCCCAGCTAGCAAATAGCAGCTATCACGCTACTGGCCTCCTGAGCTGTGGCAAAGCTCAATTGATGGAACGAACTGGGAAGTGCTTTCTATTGCACAGCTCCTTAAACAGGGCATCATGGTCCTTGCCAAGTGAGCAAGGCCGGGGCCTTTTCCGTGGCAGGGGTGTCAGCACAATGTGGCCGCCTCTGGGCTCCAGGGCCATTTCCTAGGCCAGCGATCTTGCAGCAGGTGCCTAAACCTCTCTCTTTCTCAGTTTCCTCATCTGTACAGGGACAACTCCACTACGTAGCTCACGGGGTTTTGTGAAAATTAAATGCAATTCTAGCAGGAAGGCACACAGCACACTCCCTGGGAGATCACCAACTTGCAAAAACTGTTAGTTATAACTGTTATTGATGATATTATCATTGGAACAACATTTAGTGGGTTTTTCTTTCCTGTTTATGACTGGATCCAAGTCTGTGCTGAAATATCACAGCTTGCATTCACAGCTACAGTCTATGCCAGGCAACCCTATCTCCGCTATTAGCCGGCTTGCCGCCGACTCTCACGCCCTTCCCCTGCTCCGGAGGCCCTCAGGTGAGCTCGGAGTGAAGATGCTGGACATTCGTAAAGCTCACAGAGGCACATTTTCTGGGAAGCCCTATTTTAGGGTCCACATCGGGCCTCCCAGCCTTTCCCCCTCAGGTACCACCCTGTTTCCCACCACCTTCCAGCGACCTGCAGAGAATGGGGTAAAGGTGGCAGAAAGGCCCCTCGGTGCTGGGGCCATTTGGGGAGCTGGTGCCGAGGAATGCCACAGAGCAGTGGATGAACAGCTGATGATCTCCTCGCTGGCGGGGGGGTGGGGGGTGGGCGGCGGTGGGCTGTGGCTGCAGCTCTTTGCAATTGTCGATTCAAGGTTGTTTTTATCGTGGCAGGTGTGCTCTCCCCAATGTCCAGGCAACTTGGCCCGGTTGAATGGAAGGGGCGGTTCTGACACGGGCAAACTCAGGCCAGTTGACACATCTCTGTTTCCGTCTGGGGGGCAGTGGGATTAAGAGTCTCTAACTGTTTGGCGTTGAGATGTGGCTGAGGGAGAGGGCTTAGGTGATCAAAGGGAAGGAAGCGCTAGGCACACCTCAGGCCAGGTGACAGGGAGGGACTCAGGCACCCCACCTGCTCCCAAGGACAAAGGGGATGGACTTTAGGATGCAGGGGGCTTGAGGCGACAGCAAGGCTTAATCAACCGGGGATGATGCTCAGCCTGTGATCCACACCCCACAAGAGAGGGACAAAATGACATCTCCAAATTCCAAGCGGCTTGGGATGTCTCTATCTCAGCTACTGAGCTCACAGCCAAGCGTAGGAACAGCGTCTTTATGTGAAGGCAAGAAGCCGCCTGACACTGTGCTTTATTTAAGGTTGCTCTTAGCATATGCTGGGAAGGCAAGGGAGCAGCCACTGCTCGGACGGCAGTCCGGAGGGGCCTCAATGTCAGTCATCAAATCCTGACCATCGCCCCACCACCTCACTTTATGGAGGTGAAAAACAAGGCCCAGAGACCCATCAAGGGGGCAAAGCGTTGGCCTGGAAGTCAGAAGAGTGGGGTTCAAATCTCAGCCCTGCCTCCTCCTGGCTGTGTGACCTTGGGCAAGTCACTTTCCCTCTCTGTATTGCAGTTTCCTCACCTCTGAAGGGAGGGGATTAGAATAGTACCTGCCGCACAAGGTTACTGTAGGAATTATAAGCTGGATACATTGGTAGCTTTCAATACTGCATTCCTACCTTCCCATGGGGATGAGAACTTGCCCAAGGTCACCTGCAGAAAATGGCAGCAGCCCAGCTCCAAGCCAGTCCTTCTAGGGCTCGTTCCTGGCCGAGGTCTCAGAGGCCGTATTTTGTAGCCTTCCAGCTCAATGACGCGGGGAGGTCCATGCTAGGCTGTCCTCACCTTCCATCTATGTAGGCTTTATTGTAAGACATTTACTGAGTGCCTGCTGGGTGCTGGGCCACGCACAAACACATTCATAGCACTTGGAGCTCCTGGTGGCCATGCGTATGAAATCCAGGGAGAGACAGATCTATTGTGCTTCTTTCAGCTTTGAGGGACTTGCTCTTTCCTTTGCCCTCTGAGTTGCCTCCTCCTTGGCCTCTAGACGCCCCTCCCAGCCCCATCCTGAGTTCCTAGGGGACCCAGTTCTCACTGAGCCTCCAGCCTGGACTAAAGCGTAGAACACCAGCAGAGATGGTTCCCTCTTCTCTCCCACAGCGGCCACCTCTCTACTGTAATTCTTAGGGATTGCCCCACTCTCTAGATGCTCTGGCAGACAAGCCGGGCTGCGTCCCACTGCCTGGGACTCACTGTTTGTCCTCTGAGGACTGGCCACCGAGCCAGCGCCTGGCTAGAGAGAGAGCGCTTTCTTTGTTTGCCGCCTGCCTGACAATTTCTTTCTGAGGCTCAAGGGAGGCTCAGCCATTTTGCCCCATTGGTGGGGGGGGGGGGGCGGGGTCCCTCTCACTTCTCCAGGGTCTTGTATCATCCTCTGTGTGTGGGGAGGAGGGGGAGGGAGGGTCTGAGGCTGCTCTGACCAGGACCAGAGCAGGGGCTGGGTCAACCCTTCCCAGAGAGAGCATTCCAAGGAGAAGGAGAGAGTACAGATGCCTGTTGTTCCCACTGACCTCCTTTGTTCTGGAATTTGGGAGTTGGGGTACCTTTTCACACTCCCTTATGAATGCATTTCCCCCAAAGTTCCCAAAGAGAGAATCTAAGCAATACCCAGCACCCAACACCCCCTCTCTTGCCAAACACCCACCTTGCCTGTCACAGATAAAGGTTTACCCCAAAGTCCACTCACTTAGCCTGACACAGTCTCTGATTTGGGGGTGTCACCAAAGCTCAGGAGCCATTTTATTCAGAGCCCCCAGTTCTTCATGAAGATGAGGCTGAGCTTCCTGGGAGAGGGAGAGAGAGCTCAAGCCCCATATCGGGAAGACACTGAGCATCATCACTGAGGTTTTAAAAACCCAATCTTCCCCTTGGGGTTCACATCTATTTGGGGAGTAGATTAGCTCAGAGCCTCAGTGCTGGGCTGCCAGGTCTGAGTTCCTTGTCCAAAAAGCAAGCTACGCTAGAACACGGCATATGTGGGCGCCAGCCGTGGGGACGTGTGGGTACAAAGGGACCACGCATGAAGACCCGCTGATTATTTCCCCCGGGCAACCTCGGGGAGCAGGGTCGTCCCTTTTTCCAATCCTCGGAAAGTAAATGCCAGGATGTAAGGCAAGAAACTGAGAATGGTCCCTGCGGTAGCAAGGAGACACAGTCCTCAAACCCTCTGAGGGACCCCCCTCACCCCACATTCCTCGGGGAAAGGAGTGGGGAGACCGCGTCGCGAGCTTCAGTGCTCTCAGCTTAAGCCCAAGCTGCGGTGTGCTTTCTAGCCAACATTTCTTGACAGCTTAAGCTGCCCTAGGACAGAAAGGAGATGTCCCATTCTCAAGTCGCCTGGTCCCCAGAGCCCGGAGAGAACAGAAGAGGGGCACAGCTCGACCTCGGCGCAGCTGACCCCAGACGGAGAAGTGGCGCACGACTACCAAACGTTATCATTCTTTCCCGGGTCCCCCGCCATCCCCTGGGGATGAACGCGGCGCTTCGACGGCTCCAGCAGAATTCAACACCAGCTGGGGATCCAAGGGGCCCGCGACCAGGAAAAGGCAGGAGATTCTAGCGACCCTCGTGCGAGTTCCCCCGGTCCCCTACGCGTCCCATGGGGATGGCCGGGGTGCGCCTCGACTGGCGGAGCGGCACCTCAGGCTCCTTCCTGTGGCCCGAGGCCGGGCGAGGCGCCGGGGCTGTTAACTCGGCGTGGCCGACCCCATCCCGCCCGGCCCGCGGCGGCGGCTCTGGGCGACCGTCCGCGCTGTCCAGCCGTCCCGGACTCTGCGCCCCGCGTCCCGACGCCGGCAGCCCCTTCCTACCTGCGGCCGGGGCTGCGCTGCCCGCGGCGGGCGCTGCGCGGGCAGCTCGGCCGCTCCGGTGCGCTCCGGACGCGGGGCCGCTCCCGCCTCGGGCCGCGCTGCGCTCCCCAGCTCCTCGGTGCCTCAGCTCCGCGTTTCTCGCCCGCAATCTCGCCGCTCGCTCAGTCTTTCGGGGGCGGGCGGAGAGACACGGGGAAGAGAGGGGCGGGGAGTGCGGGGGGCGGGGCGCGCGGGGGGCGGGGCGGAGGGCGCGCGGGCGGGGGCGGGGCCGGGGCTCCGGAGCCCGCCCAGCCCGGGGAGGCGGGCTGCCGCGACCCCCCGCCAGTCGCGCGCCCCGTTCCCGCGGCTTCTTTGGCGTCCCTTCACCCCACTCCCTTCCTTCCACTCCTGTCTTCCCTTCTTGTCTCTCCCGTTTCCCGCTTCCAGTTCTTCGCTCTCCATCTCCCCTCCCTCCCCCCTTTTCTCTCCTTTTCTTCTCTCTCTTCTCTTCCCCGCCCCATCCGCCTCGCCCGCTGCCCTCTCCCCCTTCTCCTCTCTCTCCTTCCTTCGCCTTTCGTCTGGTGGCCTCTTCCCTGCCTTGGCCCGTCTGTCTGGGTCTCTGTGTCCCAGTCCTTTTCAACATGGATTTCCCTCTTGGCTTTTCTCTCTCCAGCCTTGCCGATCTGCTTCTGATGGTCTTTTTCGTTTCTCTTTCTCTGTTTCACCCTCTTCTCTCTCTGTAGGTCACAAGGCCCCCTCAGTGGGGGTGGGGTGTGGGCTCCTGCCCCCTCTCTGCTCCCCTGCCTGTTACACAGGGAACAGTTTCTGAGCTGAAGCAACGAGGCTTTTGATCCCTGGCAGGATGTGTGCATAAGGCGGGGAGGGGCGGGTTGGTGAGAACTCCCTCTCTGCTGCCAGGGGGTGGTGGTGGAGACACAAGTGGCTATGCGTGTGGATGGACAGATGGATAAACAGATGATTAAAAAGAGAAACATAGCCTGCAACAACACCCAGGGATGGCAGCAGAACACCCCTCCCCCCTCCCCCTCCCCCCCCGCCCCGTCCCCCAGGTACCCTCCTCCTTCCAGTTCTTGAGATTTGAGGGACTGTCCCAGAGAAGGCTCTCTCCCAGCCAATGCTCACCCAGTACCAGAGGACTCCCTCCCTACCCCTTGCCAAGTCCTGACCCCTGACTCCTTTCACAAAGACTCTTGGTAATGGGGCCATGACTGCCCTTCCATCTGGGTTCCCCAAGGACTCACAGAAAGGATCCCTTCTCTCTACCCTTGACCTACTCTTTGCCTCCTCTCTCTGTCCCCAGGGCTGGCATTTGCTGATAGACTTGCCATCCCCCACCCCACATTGCCCGCCCATCATCCATCCTGGGTCCCACAACACACAGTGCTCCCCAAGGTGGCCCTGACTGCTCCTGGCTCTTTCCCACACTCTCACCCACAAGCATGGAATCTTGATATCTTCCTTGACCCATCCATTCCTCCCGTCTACTGGTCACCACCTGGAGACACCATGGTGAACAAGACAGGCCACAGACCCCAAGGTGGTCCTGGTCCGGTGTGCTAGACAGGTTTCTGTCAAATAACCACACAGGCCCAGAGTGACAAGCTCTGCTGGGAGCACACATTTCAGGCAATCCAGTCCAGCTTGGGACGGTTGGGAAAGGTTTCCTCAAGGAAGTGCCATTTGAGCTGATGGCCAAAGGATGAATAGATGCTATCTGGATGGAGATGTGGGACACAGATTTGAGCAAGGGTATGAGAGTAGCAAATATGGAAGCTATTTTCTCTTGCCTGACCTTCATTTCAGCTTGTTCAGGCGATAGCACCTCAATTTTGATTTGAGGAACTTCCCCTTCTCCACTCATATTCATATGGTTGGGTGGAGTTCCCTCCTTTCAGGGGTGGACATGTGACCCAGGCACAGCCAGAGCACATCACCCTGATCTCAATGGAAAGAACGTGTGACATATACTGGTTTGATGAGAACTCCTCCTGGGACTTTTGCTAAAACTACTGTCAAACACAAGTTTGATCTCCACCACGGTTCCTAAGCCTGCAACTGCTGGCAGCCAACTTTGTCACTCCTTGAACAGATCATATCTGAAAATGAAGCCAACACAGAGGAAGGCAGAACTGAGAGATGGACAATGGACAGAGTCCTGATGAGTATTGTTTGAGTCCCTGGACTCAGCCATGGCTGAAGGCAGTTTCATTATTTAAATCACATTAAGTTCCTTTTTTGCCACTTACGCAAGTTTGAGTTCAGTTTATGTTGATTAAAACCAAAATAATGGGCTTCCCTGGTGGCGCAGTGGTTGAGAGTTTGCCTGCCGATGCAGGGGATGCGGGTTCGTGCCGCAGTCCGGGAGGATCCCACATGCCGCGGAGGGGCTGGGCCCGTGAGCCATGGCTGCTGAGCCTGCGCATCCGGAGCCTGTGCTCCGCAACAGGAGAGGCCACAACAGTGAGAGGCCCGCGTACCGCAAAAAAACAAAAACAAAAACAAAAAACCAAAATAGTGCTGATGAATCCAGTTCTGGATTGAGAAATAGGAAGCATTACTGATATAAACGAATTATAGTAACCATTTCCACTCCCTTTTCTTCCTTCAAGTCTCCTTGATAATCTCACAATCATCTCTCTTTTTTCTGTATTCCTATTCAGAAGTTAATTCCCCTCTATTTTCATTTCTCTAAATGTGTTTTGCAGGGGCTTCCCTGGTGGTGCAGTGGTTAAGAATCCACCTGCCAACGCAGGGGACACAGGTTCAAGCCCTGGTCTGGGAAGATCCCACATGTTGCGGAGCAACTAAGCCCATGTGCCGCAACTACTGAGCCAGCGCTCTAGAGCCCGCAAGCCACAACTACTGAAGCCCATGCGCCTAGAGCCCGTGCACTGCAACAAGAGAGGCCGCCGCAATCGGAAGCCCGCGCACCGCAATAAAGAGTAGACCTCGCTCACCGCAACCAGAGAAAGCCCGTGTGCAGCAATGAAGACCCAACGCACCCAAAAATAAATTAAATAAATAAGTTTTTTTTAAAATGTGTTTTGCCTACATACGAAAGCAAAGTCTAGCTGTCAGGTCAGTTTCATAGACCGACCATCTAATGCTTGAATTATCTCCATAACATCCCCTGCTCCCCGCTCCCCTCCCTCCCTGCCGGCCCATGACTGTCTAGCATCTGTCTGCACATCTCCAGTGATGGGAAACTCATTATTCCACCAGGCAGATGGTTTCAAACAACAAACTCTTATCTCACTGGTGTTCCAAGGACTGTCTACTGTGCAGCGGGGAGCTTCAGATAAGGGACCCTATACTATAAAGTTGAGATGTCTGATGCACCATCTCCATGTCCTTCCTAAAAGCCTGGTTAAAGTCTTCCAGAGAACTCACATGCATCCCTCGTGGACTAGAGGGATGGGTTCTGTTAGCAGAGTTCCTAAAATGTGGGCTGGCAACCATTGGTGGTAGCTAGGATAATTTTCAGTGAGGTGGAATAACTTGGTGCACAAAAGCTTTTCCATATTCATCTCCCTGTAACATCCTTGTGATTTCTGTCCATGGGCAAGTCTCAGGTTGGGGTAATTTGTCTTTAACACCTCTCACAGTACTGAGCCATCCCATTTTAACTAAGAGAGATAAGCCCTAGGACTGTAGCCCTTGTAGACACCAATATCTAGTTAGAATTGAACACATTGCTCAACTGTCCTTGTATCTATTTTAGTGGAGACCTATTTCTGGCAAGTGATACTGATCTTCTAGTTACAGTGTGATGTACAGTTTCCTTTTCAGATACATTTATTTAATCTAAAAAAGGAAAACACTTAAGTAAATAAAAATAGACACAATGCACAGATTTTTGCAAAACTCTTGCGGCTGGTTTGCAAGTGACTAAAGTTTGCGTAGCCTAATTTAGAGAAACATTTCACCCATGTGTTTGTTCACTCAACAAATGTTCATTGAGCACCTCTGAGACGAGACACGGGGGAGGACTCGACAAAGAGACAACACAGCTGGTAGGAGATTCCATTAAAGAGGGCAAGGCCTGACCATGGAAGGTTCAATCACCACATGGAAGAACTGGATTTGACCTTGTGGGGCACTGGGGAGCCTTTGAATGTGCTGGAGCAGAAACAGTAAGGTAGGATTTAAGACTGTTGAAACTGGCCAGGTATGCAAGGTGGATTGAAGGGGAGAAGATTGGAAGCCAGGAGACCAGTAGGGGGCTGCTGTAATATTGTAGGCATGACATGAGGGGGACTGGCACCTAACAGTGGGCACTCAATAAATGGTTGAAACTATTATTGTTAATATTATTGTGGTAGTCCCCTCCCTTCCCTTGACTTGGGGTAGTTCAATGAACCATAGACTTACAGGGCATCAGACTGGAGATGGCCCTGAGATATTACCTAGTCGAATATCTTTATTTTAGAAATGGGTAAACTGAGGCCTGGAGAGACACAGTGACTTGCGTGCAAGCACCTGGCTACCTGGTAGCAGAGCCAGGAAGGTGATGACCGCTAGCTGTATTTTGGAGCACTGCTGTGTGCTAATCACTGACCCATGGGGAAACAGAGAGTCACTGGCCCTAAGTCACACAGTAGAAGAGGAGAAGAGCTGGGATCCCAGATGCAGCCTGTCCATCTCCAAAGGCGGCACCCTGGGCCACGAAGTTCATTAACCTCGCCCCTGCACCCCCAGGCAACCTCTCATCAGGCCACAGGTGATGCTGTGGGAAGAGACCTGATTTTGGGGGGGCAGGGGGTTGGGATATCCAGATCTGTCATCAGCCCTCTGTGTGTCCTTGGGCAAGTCCCTTTCCCTCCCTGAGGCCCAGTTTCCTCACTTTCAAATTAAAGAGATTTCACTTCCCTTCTGACATCCCAAGTCCTCAGGCTGCTGGGTGAGGGGCTCAGGAGGAAGGCCATACCTGAGTCTGCTCCCCACACCTTGCCCAGGCCTCCTGTCCTGAAGCCTTCAGCTGCTCAAGCAGACTCTGTTTCCACAGACAACACAATTCCATCATCCAGCTTGTCCAAAATTCTAGTAACACTGACAAGCCTCCCTTTGACCTAAGAAAATATCCCCTGTAGGGAAACAGGGCTTTGTGTTTTGTTTTCAGAAGGGATGCTATTACCTTAACTACACCTCCTCCATACCAGAAATTCCCCCATTAGCAAAAGAGCCACCACATTAATGTGTGTAACCACTTGAAAAACCACAATAAACCTCGCGGGGGATAATAGGACATAATATCATTTTGTTATCCTGTCCATGAGTCACGCTGGGGCAGATCCTTGGCAGCGGCCTTGTTGCTGAATGTTCAAATATTTGTGCATGTCATACCACGCTGGGCTCAATACTGCAACACCCTGACAGACAGCCACTTCCAACAAGGCAACCCCCCACAAGATGGGGAGCAGGCTGTTCTCAGTGCAGACAGGGCCTGTCCCAAGGAGATGGCCCCATAAACATTTCTCCACAGTGTACAGTTTGTGGGTAATGTGCAGGCTTTGGAGCTAGACAGACCTTAGCCAAGTGACCTCACCTTCCCGGGCCTCAGTTTCCTCATCTATAGGATGGGAATAATAATAACAGTTATAGCTTTTACCTAACAGCATTGCTGGGAGAAAGCCAGCTCATGTTCTGGTGTGTGGTAAATGCTCAAATATTCTTATTATTCAGGCGCCATTTGCAATCTGCTCTACCCCCGAGTCAGTAAGATTCTAACTGAGGGTTGAAGGCAATCTCAAATGCCACCACCTCCAAGAATCTTGTCTGGCTTTTGCCCAACTGCATATGATTTCTTCATGCCTCCAATTCCCACACAGATCTCGTTCCTGCTTCCCTTTAAAGGTACTCACCACTCTACCTTCAATGGGGGCACAGACTGCTGTTCCTTGGAGCCCTGCACACAATAGGGGCTCAGTATTCATTGACACTTTGTATCTGCTCCCAGGACAGAGAGCCCAGGGCTACTGGGTTCCTTCCACACTCATTGCCAACATCCAGATATATGAGACTACTTTCAGTGCTCCTCAAGGGTCCCAACCTCTGGGCCTTTACATATGCTGTTCCATCTGCCAGGAACACTGTTCCCTTATCCTCTTCTCTAGTGGACTTACCTTCACTCTGCAGGTGTTGGCTTGGATGCCAGTGGGATGACTCCTGCCCTCATGGCCCGGCCCCATTCCCTGGTTGGATTCAGTCTGCACGTTTCCCCATCATAGAAATGCGCACACTGGGTTGTTTAACTCCTGGTTTCATCCTCTCTCTCTCTCTCTGGACTCTTAAGCTCTGCGAGGTCAGGAATGGGTACACAGCCCAGTGCTTGGCACACAGGGAGTGCTCACTAAATACCTGTTGAAGAGAGAAATGTACACATGAAAACCATGGGATCATGTCTCACTTATGTGGCAGGTTCTTGAGGACCTGCCTGTTGGCTCCTCGGATAGACAGGGTGTGAGAAGGGCTCAGAGTTCT
This sequence comes from Mesoplodon mirus, assembly GCF_964341445.2. Lineage (NCBI taxonomy): Eukaryota > Metazoa > Chordata > Mammalia > Artiodactyla > Ziphiidae > Mesoplodon > Mesoplodon mirus. The sequence goes on from NC_138988.1 coordinate 6,389,727, forward strand.
GAGAATTCTGACTTTTTCTCCCCCTGAGCACTGCCAGGCTCCTGGAAGTGAAAACCCTGCCTGCTGGCAAGCATCACAGTCACTCTCAGGACGGATCTGAATGTCACTGTCACCTGCGGGCATCTGACAACCAACCCAGGCTGGTTCCCATGTGTAGGGTACTGAGGACCCCCAGGAGGAGATGGGGGGAGTGTGGTGACTGTGCTGGAGGGAAACCAGAGGGCTGGAAGAAAGGCACAAAGAGGCAATTGGTGCTGTGAAAAGAACATGGGCCTCAGGGTGGGGAGACTAATTCACATCCCAGGAGCTGCATTACCATGGGCAAGTTCATGCCCTTAAAATTCTAAGTACTGTAACTACGTATTTATTGAGCTTCTACTTAGTGCCAAAGCCCTTCACATGAATCATAGCGATCACCCTCCCAGTGACCCCACAGGATGGGAGGTGTTATACCAATTTTACAGCTTAAGCTAAGATACAGAGGGTGTCTGAATCCTTTTTGGGTTCCCCGTAGGCCAAGCTGAGGACAAGGACTTGAGTGCAAGCGGGTTATTTGGGAGGCAGAGCCAACACAGTAGGCAAGTGGGATGCAAAAGGGCAGGCAGCCGGCAGAGGGTGTTTGATCCAGCCAGCTACCAGGTGGGCAGCTGGCACTTAATTCCAGGGACAAAACTCTAGGCAACAGGGTAGCACATGCATCTCAGAGTTACCCCACCTGAGGGGAAAGGGAGCTGGGGTATTGATACACCAGTTCTTGCCAGCCTTTGGTTGAAGACTGCTCCAAGGGTGCTAATTTCCTGGCACTTCTGCGCTAGGAACCACTTGGCCAAGCAGCCTTCTGGAGGTGCGGGGGAGCCCCCAGGTACAGCATTACAGGTAAGAGAGTGGGAGGTTGGCCAGAGCCCCTGGGAAAGGTCAGGTGCAGGGTTATGGGTGATATACTGTGTATCCTCCAGTAGGGAAGGGGTGGACACTGCAAAGGTACCTGATGCCTGATGGGGCTGAGGTATGGAGCATTATCCAGAGTCTGCTCAACCTTATTCACTTTCTGGAATTTTCGCCTTCCAAGAGTGAGGGGCATCTGGGGTAGACGTGTGAATCCTGATCTTAGACTCAGGAGTTCCTGGCTCGTTCTAGGACCTCATAGCTGAGTGACATCCCTGGGCCACAGTTTCTTCCTCTGTTACACAGGCACAGCCGTGATTACCTAGGAGAGCTGTTGAGAGGTAGAAGGAGTTCATGGCACTCAAACCCTGGCATGGAGTGGATGCCCCATCAGGGCTTTGGCATCCATACATCTATCTCTATCTTAGGAAATCCAGAAGCAGCAAATGCCTGCTCCACTTTCATTATCTGCCATCCAAATGGCAGCTAATCACAATATTGTTATTTATGACAGAAATGGATTCAGCATTTTTATTCCAAGCAGAAGCTATTGACATTCCTAGAATAGTCCCGGGAGAGGGAAAGCCCATTGCAAAATGCTCCTTCAGAAACAATTTGCAATCTGTGGCCCAGGCATGGGTCCAGAGATGTGGTCCTTGCTGCTTCTCACTGACTGATAAGGAGAATAAAGCACTCCACCGGAGGCCAGGGCTAGGGGCGGGCAGCAGCCAAGAGAGAGCTGACATCTTAATGGGACACAATATGGCAGAGCCCTGGGATTGCAGCTTGCCTGCCCAGGCTGAGGTGGACCGGAGACATCTTGGCAGGTGGGTAAAGAGGGGGCCACAGGGCGTTTCTGTTCTCTTCTGCTTCCCCCCTTGCCCTCCCCCTCCCTCCCTTTCTCTCTGACCCTCTCTTACCTCTCTTTTTACCTTCCTTTTCTCTCCCTCCCTCTCTTCTTTCTTTCCTTATTTTGTTTTCCTTCATTTTTCCTCTTTAAAAAATAGTATTAATTAGCCGAGTACTTCTGGTATTTACACCCTGTAAACGATCACAATATTTAAGACAAAAGTTCCCTTTGATCTTCCCATTTAACCCTCATTTACTCCTCCTCCCCTTTGCAGATATAATAGGAATAGTTTGCTGCATCTCTTTCCAGACATTTTATTCTTCCCATTTGGGTACATCTACAAATACCTAGTAAACATCTTTTTGTTTGTTTGTGTGTTTATACTATAAAAATAGCATTGTACTCTAGTTGTCATTCTGCCACTTGCTTTAAAACAACTAAACCTTTTTTAAAGAAAGTTTTCAGTTCATGCAAAATTAAGAGGAAGGGACAGACATTTCCCGTATACCTCCTGCCCCCGCACATGCACAGCTTCCCCCATGATCAACGCCACCCCGCAACGTGGTACATTTGTTACGACTGATGAACTTACATTGACACAACGTTATCACCCTAAGTCCACAGTTTACCTTAGGGTTCACTCTTGGTGTTATTATATATGTTCCATGGGTTTGGACAAATGTATAATGACATGTACCATTATTATGGTACCCACTGCCCTAAAAATCCTCGGTGCTCCACCCGTTCATCCCTCCCCTAGCCCCACTCCTGGGCAACCAGTAATTTTTTACTGTCTCCATAGTTTTGCCTTTTCCACAATGTCATATAGTCAGAATCATACAATATGTAGCCTTTTCAAATTGTCTTCTTTCACTTAGTAATACGCATTTAATATGTCTTTTTATGGCTTGATAGCTTATTTCTTTTCAGTGCTGAATAATGTTCCATTGTCTGGATGTACCACAATTTATGTTTCCATTCACCTACTGAATGGACATCTTGGTTGCTTCCAAGTTTTGGCACTTATGAATAAAGCTGCTATAAATATCTATGTTTGGTTTTTTTGTGGAGGTAAGTTTTCAACTCCTTTGGATAAATAACAATGAGTGGTATTGCTGCATAGCATTGTAAGGGTATGGTTTTGTAAGAAACCAACAAAACGTCTTCCAAAGTGGCTGCACCATTTTGCAATCTCACCATCAATGAACAAGAGCTCCCATCGCTCTAAATCCTTACCAGCATTTGGTGTTGTCAGTGTTCCAGATTTTAGCCATTCTAATAGGTGTGTAGTGGTATCACATTGTTGTTTCAATTTGAATTTCCCTGATGACATATGATGTGGGACATCTTTTCATATGCTTAGTTTTGATCTGCATATCTTCTTCTTCGGTGAGGTGTGTGTTAAGATCTTTTGAGTTTCAAATTGGGTTGTTTGTTTTCTTATTGTTGAGTTTTAAGAGTTCTTTGTGTATTTGGGATATGTCTTTTGCAAATATTTTCTCCCAGTCCGTGGCTTGCCTTCTCATTCTTTTGACATCATCTTCTGCAGAAGTTTTTAATTTTAATGAAGTCCAGTCTATCAATTATTTCTTTCTTGAATTGTTCCTTTGGTGTTATTTAAAAAGTCATCACCATACCTAAAGTTATTTAGATTTTCTCCTACGTTATCTTCTAGGAGTTTTCTCATTTTGCATTTTATATTTAGATATATTTAGGATCTATGATCCATTGTGAGTTAATTTTTGTGAAGGGTATAATGTCTGTGTCTGGATTCATTTTTTTGCATGTGGATGTATAGTTGTTCCAGCACCATTTGTTGAAGAGACTATCATTGCTACATTTCATTTCCTTTGCTCCTTTATCAAGGATCAGTTGATTCTATTTATCAGGATCTATTTCTGGGCTCTCCATTCTGTTCCATTGACCTATTTGTCTGTTCTTTCACCAATAGCACACTGTCTTGATTACTATAACTTTATAGGAAGTCTTGAAGTCAAGTAGTGTCTGTCCTCCAACTTTGTTCTTCTTCAACATTGAATTGTGTTCAAGGTCATACAGCTAGTGAACAGTGATGCCAACTCAAGTCTTGGACTCCTAGTCCAGCATAGAAGAATGGAAGAGACAAGGCTGAGAAAAACAACTGAAGTGAGATCACAGGGGGCCTTGAGCACCAGACTGAGGCACGAGGACCTTGTCCTGATGGCATTGGGGAGCCAAGGAAAGTTCTTGAGCAGGAGACTTACTGGGAAGCCTTGGGAAGATTAATCTGGCGATGGTGTGTGGTGTGGGATGGATGGACAGAGAGTCGGGGGGGACCAAGAGGCATTTAGGAGGTGGCTGCAGTTATCCAGGGAGGAATGATGACGCCATGAGGAGAAACCCTAAGGACAATCCCTGCACAAAGAACCCCCAACTGTCCACTGGGAGGGCCACATGGACGTCACTTGATGTCCACTCCCAAGGCCACTCCATATACTACAGTGCATGTCATATCATGGAGCTGGACTCACCTTTGGCTCTAGAGATGGGCACGTGACCCAGGCCTGGCCAATCAGGGTAAACTCATCATCCCCACTTGAGTGATTGGTTCAGGGAGGAGCACATGACCAAAGCTGGCCCAATCAGAATGAATCCCAGACCTCTGTTGATGAAGACTGCCTGCCTAAAATCAAGGCCAAAATAGAGGCAGATGTAGTCAAGGAGTAGTGAGAGTGAAACTCAGTCATAATGAGTCCTATTGATATCATCTGAGCCCCTGGATGCAGCAACGCCTGAAGCCCTGCTGGGACTTTTTTTTTATATGACCCAACAAGCACCCTCCCCTAGACGATGTTTAGTGTAAGCCAGTATGCATTGGGATTCTTTTGCTTGCAACCTAAAGTGTCCTGACCAACACACCAGTAACCTAGATCAGGAGTCAGCAATCTATAGCCCATGGGCCAACGCCCACCTACCACCTGTTTTTATAAATAAAGTTTTTTTGGGAACACAGCCATGTCCATTTACTTACATATTGTCTATGGCTGTTCTTGCACTGCAAGGCAAGTTGACTAGTTGTGACAGAGACCCTACAGCCCACAAAGCCTAATATGTTTTTTATATGGTCGTTTACAAAAACATACATCAATGCCTGACCTAGATCAGTCTCTCTCACCTCCTATTAAGGTGGAAACTGTGGCCCAGAGAAGGGCTGGCCTAACACTGGGGCAGAGCCAGGCCAAGAACCCAGGTTTTCTGATGCCCAGGCTAGAGTCCTTGTCCCCAGACACTGCCCCAAAGTGTTCTGTGTCCTTCTGGAGGGTGTTTGATTCACTTGACAGTTGAATCCCCCTCATAGACCCAGACAAAATCCTTCTCTGCAGCCTCCCTGTGATGCTCCTGGGAGTTGCAGGGAGCATGGGAAATTGAATTCCATAAATAACTGAACCTGACAGTCCAGCCAGTCCAGTCTGCCTCCCGTAGCGACCTGCTAACTGGAGCTGGAGCAGACATGGAGGACAATTGTCCTGACAGGGACCCCATCCAAATCCCACAGATGCTCTCCTGGCCATGTGACCCAGGACCAGAGGAAGGTCCACTTGTAAAATGCTTGTACATCATCCAAATAAGACAAGGCAGGGGTTTGAGACTCACCCATCATAAGGGGGCTGAGAGGTGATTTGGGTCACACGGGGTAGGGTTGGGAGCGCTCAGAGGCACGAGGAATGTGCAGTCAGAGAAGGTTCTCCGGAGTAGGCAGTCTGGAGCATTCAAGGACAAAATTAAAAACGTTCAGGAAACCCTTTGCTACCTCTGTGAACCCTTCCCCTCCCCCAGCTGTCTACACTCCAGCCACACGAGCATAACCCAAACATGCCAAACCCACTCCTGCCTCAGGGCCTTTGTACTTGCTGTTCCCTCGGCCAGGAGTTGCCGACTCTCAGACCTTCACTTTGCTGGTTTCTTCTCATCATTCAGGCCTCAGCATACTTGTCACCACCTCTGAGAAGTCTTCCCTCGCCGCCTATCTTAAAGCTGCTGGCCGAGCCTAGTGGGTCTCCCTCTCATCCTCCTTTCTTGTTTTCTTGTATCTCTGGCCTCTAGAACAGTTCCTGGCCTGGGGCAGGGGGAGGTCAATAATATCTGTTAAGTGAGTGACCGGGGAAGCACCATGTGCCCCCGGGTACTTACAGTTCAGTGTGGGAGACACAAACCCCCTGTGGTGTGAGAGGCTCCACGAAGGGAAGGGGAGGGGAGGGCAGCTTGGAGACGGGATCTGCCGTGGCCTTGGGGGGCAGGGAAGACTTCCGTGAGGAGGGCAGGGTGGGCAGGAGTGAGCTGGGAAAGTGTGAAGGAGACCGGTGGAGGGAAAGCAAAGCATCAGAGGTGAAGGAGCGTGGGTGAGGAACTCAACGCAAGAGCGGAGGGGAGGCGGGGCTGTGAGGCTGGACGGGGTGGGGGGAGCGAGGCCCAAGGCCAGGGCCAGCTGCCGCGTGTTAGGGAGGCTGGACTTCATTCCAAGCCAGGACGGTGGTTGAGCAGGGACATGACAAAAGCAGCCCTGGGCTTGAGAGGCTCATTTCAAGGAAGTGTTGGAATCAGAAGGCAGGACCAAGGGGGGAAGGTCTCTCTCCTGGGAAGGGGTAGGGTGGTCACCAGAGAAGAAGATGGGGTGACCTGGACCCTCTGGTCCACCGCCTCCCCCAGCATCCACATCCAGGGCTGCTGTCCTGCCACAGCCCAGGCCTGGCCCCTCCAGGTTGCTAGTTGGGCAGCTTCCTGGAAGAGGTAACCTGGAGCAGCCCTGGACCCATTCGAACAGGGAGACCTTAGCCCAAGATCTTGCTACCAGTGGGTAGTGGGTAGTTTTGCTACCAGTGGGCTGTGTGAACGTGTGCACCTCTCTGTGCCTCACTTTCCTTATCTGTCGAACAGGGAGAAGAGCAGCACCAACATCTTGGTCTAAATGAGATCGTGCGTGTCAAGCGCTTAGCATGGAGCCTCACACAGGGTCAGCACCTGGAGGTGACTATTAGGGGCTGGCTTGTTCTGGCTGGAGGTTCCCACAGGGGGAGGAGGGGCGAGCTGGGAGTAGGCGAGGGTTGCTGAAGGTTTGGGGGTGTCTAAGGCATTTTGGAGGCCCCCAAATCCCTTCTGGAAGAGACTTATCTTTGGGGATCACTCAGGGCTGGGTCTGTCCCGCCTGGGCCCCCATCCCCCAGGGCAGCTCTGAGAGCGTCAGTCCTGGGACTGGAAGCGGGCCTCAGTCTCTGGAGCTGGTAGCTGCGGACAGAATCCCTGCCTGCTGTCCTGCCACCGTTCCTCTGCAGCCACAGTGCGCAGGCCAGGTGAAGACAGCCCAGCTGCCATGCGGAAGGTGACAGATGGCCACAAATGAGGGGTGAATGAACCTGCTAAATCATCAGCTGGGAAATTGAGCATCTCACCTCCCATCTGTGAGAGCTTCTTCCCTGTGGAAGGGAGCGTATGTTCGGGTGTGAGTGTGGGGGGTGTTTGCTGTACATACAGATGGACTCAGTGCCATGGCTAGGGCGTGTGGCATACACGTGCACACATGTGTGCACACTCACACACATAGGCACACACATGCTTACACCACCCTGACTCACATTCTTCCCATCACATGTGTACTCCCATTTGTCCATTCACCTACAGGCTCCTGCGCACACCACTTACACACTTGTTTTACATCCAGAAACACCTACCTACACCTGTCCACGCCCAGAGCACAAGGTATCCCAAAATGTAGACTTGTGCACCTGCACTTTCTCACACTAACCAAGACCCACTGAGACACACAGTTTCTCACACCGCTGAATCAGAGTGGGGTAGGCTGGCTCCAGTTCAGGGGTGCCTCCTGGCTCTCCCTGAGGGAGGGGCCACTTCCCGTGAGGACAGATCCAGTCATGTGAGCGGCTCCAGCCCCTGAAATTGGAGGGGAAGAGCTGTGTGTCCCTCTGGGTGGGGGCCTCCAGAGCCAGCTTCCAGGTCCTCCAGGCTCTCTTTTTTTTTTTTTTGCGGTACGCGGGCCTCTCACTGTTGTGGCCTCTCCCGTTGCGGAGCACAGGCTCCGGACGGACGTGCAGGCTCAGCGGCCATGGCTGACGGGCCCAGCCGCTCTGCGGCATGTGGGATCTTCCCGGACCGGGGCACGAACCCGTGTCCCCTGCATCGGCAGGCGGACTCCCAACCACTGCGCCACCAGGGAAGCTCCCAGGCTCTCTTTTCCCTCTGCTGTGGTGACCTGTGGCACTCCGGGTAGAGGCTGCCCATTTACTCTGGGTCCCAGGGTGTTGCTGACAGGGAGCAGCGCCATAGGTGACCCTCGAAGTAATGTAGATGCTGAGAAGTAATTCTACATTGTTGTGAGCTATTGTGCTCTGGGGACCACTTGTTACTGCAGCATGGCACAGCCTTGGCTGAGAGAGACAACACACACGCATACATACACACATACTGTGAGGTAATATAAAAATTATATATACTGATCTCTGCCCCCATTTCCTGGCACAGAGCTCCTGAAGCCCTTAGAATTTCCTGAATAATAGGAGTGATTTTTTCCTAACAACGTGACACTTGGTGGGCTCGTGGATGGCTTCGGGATGGGGGCTGGTCCCCAGAAAACCCAGCCATGGTTAGAAGCTTGGAACTTTCAGCCTCGTCCCTCATCCTCCTGGAAGAGAAGAGGGGCTGGAGATTGAGTTAATGATTGGCCGTGCCTCTATGATGAAGGCTTCATAAAAACCGCAAAGTATGGGGCTCCTAGAGCTTCTGGGTTGGTGAACATATCCATGGTGGTGGTGCACTCCAACTCCACAGAGATAGAAGCTCCTCTACTTGAGACACTTCTGGACCATTCCGTACATACTCCTTCATCTGGCTGTTCATCCGCATCCGTTATTATACAATAAACTGGTAACCCAAGTGTTTCCCTGCGTTCTATGAGGCATTCTAGCAAATTATCAAACCCAACGAGGGGGTTATGGGGACCCTGACTTATATCTGGTTGGTCAGAAGTGCAGGTGATAACTCCGGACATGTGACTGATGTCTGAAGTGGGGGAAATCTTATGGGACTGAGCCCTTAGCACGTGGAATCTGACGCTAACTCCAGGGAGACAGCATCAGAGCTAAGTTGAATTGCAGGACACCCAGCTGGGGTCACAGAATTGCTTGATGTGTGGAAAACCCACGTGTCTGGTGTCAAAAGTGTTGTGAGTGTGGTCGTAGTGTGAGAGCAAAGGAGAAACACAAGGGGGAGCATGTTTTCTTATGTACACACACACTCACATTCCTGCAGGGTTCACACACACACACACACACACACACACACACCACTCCCTGGGCTCACACACTCTCCACAGCACACTCCAGGCTAGTCCGACAAGCAGGGCGTCCAACCTCTGGTCAGGAACAGGGAAAGCAGCGGGAACAGGGTGAGGTGGAAACAGATGTATGGTTCGGTGATGGAGCTGTGGTTGAATTATTTCCTTAGGGGATTTTCTGTTGTCAAAAGATGCAGAACTCAAGTGAGGCTGAGTGGGCAAGTTCCTGAGGGTCAGGGAGCAAGCACTTCCTGGGGAGTCCGGAGTCAGGAAACTTGGTTTTGGGCCTCGTGTGGCCATGTGACCTTCTCTGGTCTGCACCTCCCTGGGGACAGGAAGTGCTTTGAATCCAGGAATGGAGGCTGGTTGAATCCGAATAATAATAAACAGCCCAACAGCAGCCTTCCCCCGGCACTGAGCCAGCCTCTTCCTGAGTGTCCACTCGTGGAATCCTCACAGCAGCCCTCTGAGATCTCAGGTTCCATGGATTAAAGTCCCCTTGACAGACATCTGTGGGTGGTTCCCAGCCTGCAAAGCCCAGGGCTGGGTGTGGGTGTGGGTGATGCCATGATGATCCCCTGCCCATAGACACAGCTGATTGGAGCCCACGCCAGGAGAGGCAGGCATGATGTTGGGATGGAGTGATGTGGGGATCCCCAGGGGCGAGTGGTCACATCTTGGGGAGCTCTGGCAGGGCTACTTGAGCAGGGCCTTCAGATGCTGGTGAGAACATGAGTTTTGGTGACAGAAAGACCTGGTTTCAAGTCCCAACTCCTTTGCTTCCTGGCCGTGGAACCTTGGGTAAAGGACTTAGCCTGACTGGGCCTCAGTTTCCTCACCTGTGAAGTAGATATAATCATTGCTATAATCATCGCTGGGTGTTATCGTGAGGATGAAATGAGAAGATGCTCAGAGCAGCCCCAGGCAGGACCAGTCTGTGCCTCTTTGCATAAAGGCTCATTTCTGATGTTCCTTCCTCCAGGAAGCCTTCCTTGATCTCTTTTTCCTCCGAGCTCATGGAGCAGTTTGTACCTGATTAAAACACCTGTTCCCACTGGACATGAATTAGAGTTCACTGAGTCATGAATTTGTTCTACATTTTATCAAGCACGTCTCTGTATCAGGACCAGGGCTGGGGGCGAGGGTGTGGAGTTGAATAAGAGATCACTGCCCTCCCCAAATGCCCCACCCATGTGCCTGTAGTCAGGCTTACGGCCGTGGCCCTGCTGTGTCATTTCCCACTGCTTGTGGGGCTCAGTGACTGGCACACAGGTCTGCATCAGGAGCTGGGAGACAGAAGAGTGGTGTGGGATGGGCTCAGGCCTGGAGTCAAGTCCAAGCTCTGTTTCTTTCTTGCCCTGTGACCGTGGGCAAGTCCCTGCACCACCCTGAGGCTTAGTGTCTTCCTCTGTGAAATGGCAGCTATTGGGCCTGATTGTCTCTAAGTGCCCCTGGGCGCTGGCCCTGCAGAGTTACTGAGCATGAGCTTGTCCTCGCATGGGAGGATGGTGGGTGGCCCAGAGCCAACCCCAGGCTCACCCCCTCCAGGGTCCAAGTGCATCCTGCAGGGGAAGCAAGGAAGGGTTAAGGCCGAGCTCTCAGGAGGCCACCCTTTATTTGGAGTGGCTTGAATTAACATCTGCAGGCCGATCAGAGTCCGGGTATTAATGAGTCATTGAGTCAGAGGCAGTTTTCCAGTGCACCATGTTGTTGATGAATTAATCACTTCTGACAGCTCCAAACGCCAACTCCATGCTTACCCCCAGCAAGCCTGGGGTGGCCACTGGCTGAGCCACCCAGGGCCTAGGTTGGCTGAGCTGCCCTTGGCACCCCCCTGCCCCCAGCGGCATTTCAGTAGTTCAGCTTGGGGTCTTGGCTTCTTTCATCTGAATCCAGCCTCTTTCCTTTCCATCCATCACTTTTCCCTGATTCCTAATCCAGTCCCATCCAGGCCAAATCATTCAGCCTCCCCAGCTAGAACAGTGGGTGGCCTCTTCCACTCCTGTCCTCCCACTGCATGAAAAAACACTCTCTCATCTCTTGGGTAACAATGTGCTGAAAATCATATGCTCTCAGAAGCTCATTTTCTCCCTAGGAAGGGAGGTGTTTTATTTGGATGAATACTTGTATACTTTTGGGGGGATCAGGGGTGAGGTCTCCAACAGGAATGCAAATTGAGGGCAGAGCAGAATTGCTCCAGCAGTAAAGGGGATTTTTAGAGACTATGTGGGGAGAAGAGAAAGGAAGAGATGCAGACACGCTTTGGTTGCTCCTTCTGCCTTGACCTTTTGGCAATTCCCTGGCCACTCCATGACCTTTCGTATCCCTCGGCCTTTGCTTGAGGTGTTCTCTCCACTTGGAATGCCCAGGTCTCTCTTCTTGGTTCGACACAACTCCTAATCATGCTTCAAAGCCCTCTCTACCTTCTCCAGTCAACCCTTTATGGGTTTCCACTCAACTCTGAAAAGACTGCCTCACAGGTGAAATTAAGGAAACAATCCCATTTACCATTACATCAAAAAGAATAAAACATCTAGGAATAAACCTACCTACGGAAGTAAAAGACCTATACTCTGAAAACTATAAAACACTGATGAAAGAAATCAAAGATGACACAAACAGATGGAAAGACATACCATGTTCTTGGATGAAGAATCAATATTGTCAAGGTGACTATACTACCCAAGGCAATCTACAGATTTAATGCAATCCCTATCAAATTACCAATGACATTTTTCACAGAACTAGAATGAAAAATTTAAAAATTTGTATGGAAACACAAAAGACCCTGAATAGCAAAAGCAATCCTGAGAAAGAAAAACAGAGCTGGAGGAATCAGGCTCCCTGACTTCAGACTATGCTACAAAGCTACAGTAATCAAAACACTATGGTACTGGGGCAAAAACACAAATATAGATCAATGGAAAAGGATAGAAAGCCCAGAGGTAAACCCACGCACCTATGGTCAACTAATCTATGAAAAAGGAGGCAAGAATATACAATGGAGAAAAGACAGTCTCTTCAATAAGTGGTGCTGGGAAAACTGGACAACTACATGTAAAAGAATGAAATTAGAACATTATCTAACACCATACACAAAAATAAACTCAAAATGGACCAAAGACCTAAATGTAAGGCTGGACAGTATAAAACTCTTAGAGGAGAATGTAGGCAGAACACTCTTTGACATAAATTGTAGCAATATCTTTTTTGATCCACCTCCTAGAGTAATGAAAATAAAAGCAAAAATAAACAAATGGAACCTAATTAAACTTAAAAGCATTTTCACAGCAAAGAAAACCATAAACAAGATGAAAAGACAACCCACAGAATGGAAGAAAATATTTTCAAACAAAGCGACTGACACGGGATTAATCTCCAAAATATACAAATAGCTCACACAGCTCTATGTCAAAAAACCAAACAATCAAATCAACAAATAGGCAGAAGATCTAAATAGGCATGTCTCCAAAGAAGACATACAGATGGCCAAAAAGCACATGAAAAGATACTCAAAATCACTAATTATCAGAGAAATGCAAATTAAAATTACAATGAGGTATTCACCTCACATGGGTCAGAATGGCCATTCTCAAAAAGTCTACAAACAATAAATGCTAGTGAGGGTGTGGAGAAAAGGAAAACTTCCTACACTGTTGGTAAGAATGTAAATTGGTACAACCATTATGGAGAACAGCATGGAGGTTCTTTAAAAAACTAAAAACAGAACTACCATATGATCCAGTGATCACACTCCTGGGTATGTATCTGGAGAAAACAAAATCCAAAAATATACATGACTCCAATGTTCACTGCAGCACTATTTACAATAGCCAGGACATGGAAGCAACCTAAATGTCCATCGACAGAGGAATGGATAAAGAAGTTGTGGTACATATATACAAAGGGATATTACTCAGCCATAAAAAAGAACAAAATAATGCCATTTGCAGCAACATGGATGGGCCTAGAGATTATCATACTAAGTGAAGTAAGTCAGACAGAGAAAAACAAATATCATGATATCACTCATATGTGGAATCTAATTAAAAAATGATACAAATGAATTTATTTATAAAACAGAAGCAGACTCACAGATTTCGAAAACAAACTTATGGTTACCAAAGGGGAAAGGTTGAGAGGAGGGATAAATTAGGAGCTTGGAATTAGCATACACACACTACTATATATAAAATAGATAACCAACAAGGACCTACTGTATAGCACAGGGAACTCTACTCAGTAGTCTGTAATAATCTATATGGGTAAAGAATCTGAAAAAGAATGAATATATGTATATGTATAACTGAATCACTTCGCTGTACACCTGAAACTAACACAACTTTGTAAATCAACTATACTCTAATAAAATTTTTTTAAAAAGATTGCCTCAGAGGCATTTATAATCCTGCTCTGGATGTATATTTGTGTACCCATCTTCCTCCCCTGGTAGCCTGGCTGAGAGCTCCTTGAGGGCAGGGACCTTGTCTCCTTCACCACTGTAGCCCCAGGGGCAGGTGTGGAGCGTGTCATAGGGAGGAGCTCAGGCCATGGTGGTGAACGGATAGAATTAGTCAAATCCCCATTGATGGGAGAAGGCCCTTTGGGAGGAGTTGAAAGCTTCTACCCTGGGTTTCGGTCGTGTGTGCCCCCTGGATTGGTAGCCCCATGAGGGCAGGGCTGAAGTTTGATTCCTCTCGGAGTCCCCAGCATGGCCTTGACCATGGGTGGTGGCCGAGTGGAAAAACAAGGGTGCTTGGAGCTGAATGAGGCCTGGTGGCTGGACGCTACTCCTCTACCCTGCATCCTTCCCTGTCCCTGGCTCCATGACTCACCTGGGCCTGGAGCCCGGGCGCCAGGGATCTCAGGCTGCCCAGTCCCGACCCTACACAAGGATCAGGCACAGAACATGCCACTCATCAGATTGTCGTACGCAGGTAGCATCAGCATTAGGATACAGAACCCCATCTCTGCCACTTCCCCACTCTGTGTCCTTGGGCAGGTGAGTTAACCTCTCTGAGCCACATTTGCACCTCTGCGAAATGGGCACATTAATAGGCTCTGCTTCATAAGGCTGTTGTGTTGATTAAGTGAAATAGTGACTAGAAAGCCCAGGGTTGATGTTCACACAGGGTCTTCCATTCCTTTTCCTCTTTCCTGTTCTTCCTCTCTGCCTTCCTTCTTGTTCCTCCCCTTTCAGTTCCATCTCTTCCCTCCTCTCTGTCAACTTTCCCAATGTACGGTCCAAAGGTCGAGAGAGAAAGAGGGAGAGAGAGTGAGTGAGAGAGAGAGAGAGAGAGGACACAGTGATGATTCAAAGGATGGATGCCCTGTGGGGGTCAGGCATCTGCGGCCACAATCTGACCAGCCTCACCTGCAGCTATGGGCCTCCTCCCTTCAGAGCAGGGCTCCCTTCATCACAGTGTTAGTATTTCAGCAACTGTGGACTGTTTCTCCTGTTGGGTAGCAGTGTCATGGCCTCAGTCTGCTGCTTAGGGGGCCAGTAGGCAGCCCAGGGGGCTTGAGGAGGATGAAAAGGGCTGCCCAGATGGCCTGGGGCCTCTCAGAAGCCATGTTCTGAGGGAAAACAGTTGTCACAAGGCTTCTGATCATCCTCCCTGCGTGGGGCTCCCTTTAATGTCTAGGATCACACCAGTCCCCTGAGGTTCTGCTGGCGGTGGGAACACAGGGATGGTGGGGCAGCTGGACCACAGCAAAGACCATCAGCCTCCTGCCAGGCGCAGCTGCCTGTCTGCCGGGCCTGAATTCCAGGCTCTGTGTGCGGTGTGGTTTCCACCAGCTGCTCCACCTCTCCTGCCTCCTCTCCTGTCTCTCCATAAAGGAAGTGGTTAATCTGTGAAGAGGTACAAGGATGCTCACTCACTCATTCATTCACTCATTACGAAATTCTCTTCTCAACCTGGTAGCCAGAGGGATTCTGTTAACTGACCAGACCCCTCCGCTGCTCGGAAGCCACCTCCCTCAGAGTAGAAATGAAAGTCTCTGCAATGGCCTTCGAGGCACGATCTCGAAGGGCCCCCCTCCTCTGGGAAGCCCACCCCTCGTCTCAGCCACACTGGCCTCCTGGCTGCTTCTGCTCACACACTGGCAGGCTCTTGCCTCCGCAGTTTATATTTACCATTAGCTCTGCCTGGAACGTTGTTCCCTCACGCGAATCCTTCCTGCCCTCACCTCCTGTAAGTCCTTAAATGCTGCCGTCTCTGTGATCTTTCTCTGATCACTTTATTTCATTTCATACCCCTCCCCCAGCATGCCCAATCCCCTTTATTTTACATATATATATATATATATATATATATATATATATATATATATATCTCAAGTTTTCTCCACAGCACTTGCTGCCTTTTAAAGCCCTACACATTTGCTTGTCTATCTACATCTCTGAGGATTTATGGGACATCAGGGCAGGAATTCTCATTGATTTTGTTCACTTTCTAGCTGTCCAACCTTACAAAAGTCATGTAATCTCTATGCCTAGGTTTCCTTGTCTGTCAAGTGCAGACCACTGTTCGCACAACCGCACAACCTCACAGGGCTGTGTGAGGACTCCGAGAGAGGATATGTAAGGGACAGATTCTGGCCCAGATGGTGGCCATGCAAACCCATGGACACAGTCATGACCAGGACCCACATCACAGGAGGCTCCGCCCTCTCGTGGGGGTAACCGAGGGTGCATTTCAGGTGGAGGGGGTGCAGGTAATTCCCACTGTGGGCCCTGTCACTCTCCACCCGACTGCTTTCTCTTGCCTCTGCAGGGCAGGCCGGGTGTGCTCCTGGAAGCAGCCCTGGCCAAAGATGGACAAGAGTGGGAGGATGGACCCCAGCTTCTTGCCCCTCCAGGGATGTCTCGAGGTGAACACTAAGCCCCAGCTGCCCACAGTGGGAACCTACTCAGCAGTGAGCTGTTTCTTTACTCCCTTCCCTCCTCAGCTTCCTTGACTAGGGCTCCCTGGGGCCACCACCTAATAAGCTGCTTCCATTCAGATCCTTGTCTCAAGGTCTCTTTTTGGGGAGTCCACCCTGAGACAGGTGGATTCTTGGGGAGGTCTTCCTGGGGCACCTCCATATCCCTCCTTTACCAGCCCAGCCAAGACTTTCCATCCCAACAGTTGTCTCTGTGGTTTTTCTCAGAGTGTCCTTGGGGATTTCCCTGGTGGTCCAGTGGTTAAGACTCCATGCTCCCAATGCAGGGGGTCTGGGTTTGATCCCTGGTCAGGGAATTAGATCCCTCATGCCACAACTAAGAGCCTGCATGCTACAACTAAAGATTCCACATGCTACAACTAAAAAAAAAAAAAAAAAAAGATCCCACATGCTGCAACGAAGATCTTGCACGTGGCAATGAAGATCCCACATGCTGCAACTAAGATCTGGTGCAGACAAAAGAAAAAAAAGTGTCCTTGGCGTTTTCCTTTGAAATTCCACCTGCCCCTGCAAAGGGGCTCCTGGTCAGGACCTGGGCTGCATGGGAGAGGAAGAATTAATCAGAGTGGTGGAAGAATTAATCTTCCCTCCAACTAGTATTGTCACAGGTCAGGGGAGTGTGTATTCAGCTGAGTCAGAAGGTAACTGGGAGGAAGATGCCTTGTATGTGTGAGAGATTATTCCACCACATCGTCAGGCCGAACGTGTAGGGGAGACTTTGTCTGAAATAAAGTGGGTCTAAACTACAGGAAGAGCTCAGCTGGCTCTTGTACTAGCTTATGGACTCAAGTGTTCATTCATCTGTTCACCCATTTATTCACTCAACACACATTTAAGGACTCCCTGCTCCATCTGTCAGGATCCAAGGATGCAGTGGAGAACAAGATAGATATGGCCCTAACCCCAACCCTAACTGAACCCTAACTCAACAAGGCCATCCCAAGTCTGTGATGGCTCCATGGCTTGGGGGGTCTATGCAGTTGGGAATCAAGTGGATTTGGGCCCCAGTGAAGGGAGCAGAACCTGCTCTTTGAGGGTCCCTGCACTTCTGTGCAGTGGCAGTGATCAGTTGGCATCCTTGCTGATGGTGCTGGCTCCACCTTGGCTACACTGGTCTTTTTACACTCCCTGGCCTTCTGTGGTCTCCTGATTACACCTGGGAAGGGGCAGTAGAGCTGTGAGGTGGTTTGCTCACCCAAATAGAGAGACAAACCAAGCCCTGGCTTCTCTTTTGATGTAAAGCCCATGTGTCCCAGAGGAGGATCAAGGCTGCAGACACCCAAGTCTTGGATGGTAGTGAGGCCTCCACAGGCCAGCTAGCTGGCTGGATCTTCTTAGAGGGAGGAGGGAAGAGAAAGGGAGAGAGACAGAGACAGAGACAGAGAGAGAAAGAGAGAGATTCCCAAAATGAGAATTAATGTGCGTTGGTGGTATAGTGGTGAGCACAGCTGCCTTCCAAGATGAGAATCAAAGAGCAGCCTAGAGCCCATGAGCTGGAAACAAGAGGTCCTTGGGAGCACTTTACATTCCAAACTTCACTCCCAAAGATGGAAACCTCTAGACACAGCTCTCTCTGGTTGTCTACACTCCACCAAATGAACTGTTTTCAGTAGAGTGGCTTGTGCATGTGCATGTGCGTGTGTGTGTGTGTGTGTGTGTGTTGGGAGGGTTGTGGCTGGGTAGGATAATGGCTAAGAGCTTTAGGCCTTTGGAGCTAGATAACCAATAGTAATTGTGAATTTTCGTTCAGTGTGTACTGTGTACCTGGACCATGCTGAATATGTTACATATGGGGTTTTTCTTGGCTTTCCCAGTAACTCCATGGTACAGTGTATCAGGTGGGGTCCTGACAGGAAAGAGAAGGTACATACATAGGGAGAAATTCAGGAGAGTTTAACAAAAGGTTCAGGAAAACCAACAAAGGATGATGATGCATCTGAAGTCAGCAACTAGGGGCCTAAGTGGACCAAGGGAAGGAGATGTTACTGGAACACAGAGAGAGTGGCCGTAGCTTCAGGAGCAGGCTGCCTGCCAGGGGATGTGGCTTCAACAGAGGAACGCAGGCAAACTGCAGTGACCCAACAGGGAGGCAGCCAGGAAAAACACCCCACTGAGGGATGGGTAGCATGCCCTTGAAGCTGAGCACCCGTTCTCCTCCTGCCCTCCCATCTCCTGCCAGGGTGTCCCATTGGCTTAACCCAACTGTTCATCAGAGGACAAGGGAGCCTGAGGGTTAGTCCTTAGAAGCCAACCTTCTGGGCCATAGGGCAGGGGGAGAAGGCTGGAGAGTAGGCCCAGAGTGGAAAACAGAGCGTGTCCAGTAGAGGGAGGTGCTATGATTATCATTCCCATGCAGGAATAAGGAGCTAAGTGAGTTTCAGGGCTCCGTGCAAAATGAAAATGCCGATGCCCCTGTTAAACAATTACTAAGAATTTCAAGACAGTGACAGAAGAAAATTAAACCACATGACATGCCCATGAAACCAACCTTGGTCTCTTGTTACAGATGAGGAGACGGAGGCACAGAGATAAGCACCTTATCTAAGGCAGTTATACCTGGGCTTTGAGTCTGGCTCTGCCCTTCTAGCTACAGCGCTTCAGACAAACCACTTTACTGACCTACATACAGGAGGGTCTCCAGACATCTAACTACTGTGGCAGTGCTGCTAACAAGGAGGGGGATGAAACCAGCCGAGGCAGGCCAAGCCTTTGGGAGCCGTCCGAGGTGCCGATATGGCACTGGGCTCCCTGGGCCCCGCACGGCCCTTGGATGCTTAGGTTAGCAACAACTTTTGAAATAACCCATTTCTACTCTCAGTCTGTCTCTGGGCTCCTCTAAGTGTCAGAGCACAGAGATCTGAAATGTTATTGTCTGGAGTTTGTGATGTGCTGAGCTGGAAAGAGCACAGGAATCGGAGTCAGGAAATGGGGAGTTAACAAGGGCAGTGTTGACACCATCTCATTTCATCCTCACGACCATCCCTCAGAATGACCACTGTAGCCACATCACAGGCTTTCCTGGACACTTACTATTTGCCAGTCACAACCACTGCACAGTCACTCTGTCATGTAAGTGTTGTTATCATCCTCACTTACAGATCAGGAATCTTAGGGCAAGAGAGAGTCACCACTGCAGTAGATTCCATTAGGGCATCACCCATTATTCTTGCCCTGTGCACAGGGTAAGCTGAAAACACTGGAGTTGATGCCCATGGAAACATCTCTCAACCAATGATGGGCAAGGGTTGGATGGAGAAATACCCTTGAGTCTTCACCTCAAGGCTGGGATGACACTGAGGCATGTTCTACACTGTCTTCCAGAGTCCCCTGTGGGGTTAAGCTCTAGTTGCCCACAGTGGGATCTGGCTTGATAACACACCCTCTACTAGCTTCCTTTGCTTCCCCTGTTTCACTTGCTGTCACAGCCAACCTCTAAGATGACCCATATGATCCTCACCTCCTGGTATTCACACCCTTGTAGCCCCTCCCACACTGTATCAGGGTTGGTCTGTGTGACCAATAAAATATGACAAAAGTGATGGAATGTCACTTCTGATATTAGGTTATGAAGGACACTGTGGCTCCTGTCTGGAGATCTCTGTCTCTGTCTCTTTCTCTCTCCCCCATCACTCACTCTGGGGAGAGCCTGCTTCCATGTCATGGGAAACAGTATAGAGAGGTCCACACTGTGGGGCACTGAGGCCCCCAGCCAGCAGCCAACAAGGAATCTGGGCTGTCAACAACCATGACAGGCAGCTTTGGAGTGAATCCTTCAGCCTCAGTCAATTCTTCAAATCGTCAGCCCTGGCTGACAGCATGATTGAAACCTCGTGAGAGGCTCTGAGCCTGAACCACTCAGCTGAGCAACTTCCAGATTCCTGACCCTCAGAAACTATTAGATAATAGAAACTTGTTGTTTTATGCATCTAAGTTTGGGGTAATTTGTTATGGTGATAGTTAATTAATACACTTTCTTACTCCACTATCAAGGTTTCCTGGGTTCACCTCCCAAATGAACTATTTACACTTGAATCTTCATTTCAGGCTCAGCTTCAAGAGGAATCCAGATTCAGACCTTTACCCAAGGGCATCTGCCTGGTAAGTGGAGGAGCCAGGATTCAAACCCGCAGTGTATGAAGCGACTGCTCAAGAGTTCAGTGCTATATGTGTCGGTCACCCTTGGCTGCAGCCTGCAAGCACCTTGGTTATAGAGACCAGGTCTTGGCTCCCTTGGTGGTCTCCATACCCGGCTCAGTGCCTTCCACATACTAATGCTCAGTATATGTTACTTCCCTTCTGCTCCCTGCTCTGCCCTTTATTATGGATGTTTGACTTCAGAACATAACTTTCCAGTTTAGACTGATATTTAAGTACCCGAACCCTGGATTTAGGCTGTCTGTGTTCAAATTCTGACTCTGGAACTCACTAGCAGGGTAACTTTGGGCAGGTTATTTAATCATTTTGAGCCTCAGTTTCTTCCTCCATAAAATGGGGGGTGATAACGCTACCTACCTCATTGATAGGACAGTACATACCTAAATAAATGTGTATATAGTATTGGTCAATGCCAAGCACTTGGGAACTGTTGTATAAGCGTTCGTGTAACTAGGATCATTTCATGCCTGTCCCCACTCTCTCACCTGAAGGGCACACAACTCAGGCAGCAATTGATTTGGGAAATGACTTTGACAGACATGAGAGCTGATTTCTTTCAATTCCCAGAGCCCCCTGGGGACCCTTACCAGACATGTATAACTTAGAACGAGCTCTCACCTTATCCTGACAACACAGAGAACAAAGCTCTTTGGGAGGGCGAGGGGAGATGAGGGGCTTGGGGGATGCGGAGCACACTCTGTGAACTTCAAAAATTTTTTTTTGCCAAGAATGAATCCTGCCTGCCTTCCCAGCAGGTGCTCAGTAAATACACATGAAAGGATGAATTGGAAAAATGCTAAGATGAACATCACCGCCTTGAAGACAGGGGTGCGTTTTACATAAAACAACATCTCCTGGGGACAGTCACATAGCACCTCTCCTAACCACACACTTGCCCTCTTCTCCTCTACCTTCTGAACTGGTGACCCCAGCCCCTGGCTGGTTTTGATAACTCTACCAGAGACCCTGAAGGCACCATAATTCATATTCATCTCCCATGTTGGGTTAGGAGTATTGGCCATTTATGCCCTGATTATGCTAATTAACTGTTTTTTTTTTAAATAAAGGAGACAGTTATTACCTTCAGTTTGACAGCTTCTAACTGCATTAGCAGTCACAGCTGCCAACATCATGGTGCTGATTAGTTACCTTGAATTGCTTGGAGACAGACAATTCTCAACAGGGTGCACCCCCAGCGTCTCCTGCATTAGGGGGGCACCGGGCTCAATGATTTCAACAGTCTAGGTAGATGAGGCCATAGCCGGCATGGTCACCAGCTCTGATCGCGGTTTAGGCAAAGGCAATGCGTTTGGAGCAGGGGGCCACTAGAGTGGAGGTCCAGACAGTTGTGGTGGCTGCCCTAGGATTAGAGGAGCCATGGTGACAGGAGATCCACTTTCCCCCAACAATGTCGCTTTCCATGGTCCTGAAACACTCTGCACTGGGGTTCATGGTTTCTCCTAACTCTTCACTCCTGATTCTGGAAACTCATGGACTACTATTCCCACAGCTCATATACTTTCTTTTCTTTTTAAAACTCTTTACCTCTTGATAAACATTTTTGTCATTTTTTTATACTGTCACCGATTAGTTAGGCCCGTGACTTATTAATAATTCACGGGAGTGATTTCATATACCTTTGACAGTTCCATAATGCTTCTGACAGTTACACACTTTATTTTTGTCTCTGAGAGGCTGGGAGGGGAGCTGGTGTGACCTTAGCTGCCTTCCCTGAGGTTCTGCTTTTGAGCAGTGGGTGCACCTGGGGGAGGGCGAGGATGAGGCCTCTAGGAATGCTGACTTCCAAATTAGGGAGCCGAGGGCAAAAGTCTGACCAGTGCCACCAAAGGGACAGGAATGAGGGAGAAGGGGGCCTTCAGCAGAAAATAGCAGTCAAATCTGCAAGCATCTTCCAAGCAGTTGTCCGTCAGAACTGTGTCCTCCCCCTGGAGTTCCCTAGTGGTTAGGATTCTGGACTTTCACTGCTGTGGCCCAGGTTCAATCCCTGGTCAGGGAACTGAGATCCCGCAAGTTGCATGGCATGGCCAGAAAAAAAAATAAAAGAACTGTGTCTTCCCAGAATTGCCCATTGACTCTGGTCCCCCATGTGTCAAGGGTTGCCTGGGATGGGGTGCTGATTCCCCAGAATCTCTGAGCTGTGTGTGCATGAGGTCCCTGTGAGCTCCATGGGCACGCCCTCATTTAGGCAAAGACTCTGGCATGTCCTTGAGCAAAGTGAAAAGGAGCCTGCACAGACAGCCACGGCTGAGATCGGGGCCAGGGTTGGGGGGCAGTGAGGGGTGGAGAGCGTGTGAGTCAGAATCATTCCAGGCACCAAAATGCATCTGCCATTTACACTGGCTTCCTTTAGGTAGGTCCTTGATAATTCCCTGTCTGTGCTCCCTTCCCTAGCAGGACTGCTCACTCTGACAATATACCAGATAACACTCACTAAGCTTTGCTCTGTGCAAGTCCTGTTCTCATTGCTTTACATCTGTGAACTCTTTTAAACTTCCCGACCATCCTGCAAGCTCACTACTATTATTGTTGTTTCCATTTTACAGATGAGAAAACTAAGGTTCGGGTAGTAAGTGGTGTAAGTTGGATATAAATTTGGCCCTGAAGTCTGTCTCTAATTATTCTCCAATGATACCCCAAATTCCAAGTTGCCTGACCCACCAGGAGGATATTTGGGCTATTTCTACCTCAGCAGCACGTGGCTATCCGCTGGCTCAGGTCACTTCCTTGGGAGGGCTTTTGGGCAGAGCAAGTTCCCAGCACTGGGGTGCTGGGGAGAATGGGGCTCAAAGCCTGGAGGAGGGTATCTTTTTTGAACACCTGCAGGCCTCCCCTGGGATTGCTTTTGCAGACCTTGCCCAGCCCTTTCCTCTGTCTCTGGCCATTAACCTGGGCCTGGGTCTCAACAGAACCTCATCTCACATCCTGGAGGTGTCGGCACAGAGCTGCCAATAAATAGCCACCCAGATCCAGTGGCGTCCACAGCTTGGCTCCCAGCAGCTGTGGCAAGACAGTTGCTGGGTCATTGACAGCTGGGAATCTCTCCAAGCCACAAGTGCCTACTGATTGCTTCTGAATGCACCGCTCAAGGCCAGCACCCCTCTGCCCACCTGAGGAGGGGCCACAGCTTATCAAGGGGAGCAGGGGTGGTGTGGGAGGCAGTGTGGTGTCCTGGGTTACCTGGCCCCCCACCTTGGCTGGATGACTGACTTGGGGTCCATCATCCTCCCTTGGACCTCTCTGGAGAGAAAAGAGATTGGGCTGCGACAGGTCTCCCCGCTCGGGGTCACAGAGGATGGAGCAAGGTAATAACTTGCACTGGGATTGTTCATCCACTTGTCAGTAAGCTCTGTCTCTGGACCCAGAGCCAGATGCCTTCTTCCCTCCTAGATCCCAGTGCCGTGCATGCAGGTTTAAGTGCTCCATAAATGTGCAGTGAATAGATTCACATGCAGTTCCTGATTATCATTACTAATAGCTATTGCTGGCTGAGAGTTTACTCTGCACGAGGCTCTGTTACAGCATCACTGCACGTGATCCTCACAGATCTGGGAGGGGAGGGTCTCCATTTTACAGATAAAGAAATGGAGGGTGAGAGAAGTTTAAGTCACCTTTCTCAAGTCTCACACTGCTCCAAGGGCCAGAGCCATGATTCCAGCCTAGGTCTGGCCAGCTCCCAAGCCTGGTCCCCAGCCTCTGTTATACTAGAGTAAGAATCACAGCTGCTGTTTGTAAATCAGGCTTCTCAGCAAGTCCCCAAATAAGGATGTGTATAGATACAATCTCATTTAATCTTTGCAACAGCCCATTTTATGGATGAGGAAACAGAGGCTTGGAAAAAACAAAGCCAATTGCACAGGAGCACAGAGGGCCTGGAAGTGGGGGAATTGGGTTCGGAGCCCACATCTGGCTGCCCTAAATCCTATATTATTTTGACTACCTTACTGCCCCCCGTAACCCCCACTCCAAATAAAGTTGGGACACGTGGGTGACAAGCCCTTCTAGAATACCCAGCATAAACCATAAGGCCATCCCTGCAACCCCCATGGGCTATGCTTGAGTTGTTCAAACATGCGTCCCCCTCCACTGGCAAGAGGTAGAAAACGGGGTCAAAGTCTCTGGCAGAAGAGGAGCAAATGCAAGATGACAGCCCCATGGCCGGCGGGCCTGCGGGCAGGAGGGTGTGGAAATGGGTTAGTGTCCAGGGCAGCACTGACCCACTTTGGAGCTCATCTCCTCTCTCTAAAGCCTTGCTCGGGCCCCTCCTCCCCTGCCCATTGGGACTGGGTGAGCGGGCTGGCCCCTACCCACAGGGGAGCCAGGGACATTGGGAAGATCCTTCCCTCTTTGCCTCTGTTGGGGAAATCATCTGCCTGGTACCCTCAGTGCCAAGGAGACCTGCCTGAGAGATTTCAGCACGCCCATCTGAGCAGGAACAAGGGGCTGGCTCGGCGGGCCCTGGGAATCATTCGGGCAGCCATTACAAGCTAGTGGTTTCTCTCTAAACATCCACAAGAAGGACATACATCAAAGACAACGGTGAAAACTCCTCCCCTTGATTAAGCACCACTATGTGCCGGGAACTTGACATACCTCATACAGAATCTGCAGTGGGTGGAGGGACCAGAGTTATATTCAATTTTCCCATTATAGATGAGGAAAGCAAGGCTCAGACAGGTTCAGCAATGTGCCCAGGACCCCACAGTAGGTCTGCTAGGACGTATCCCCGGCTTTTCTGCCTCCAGGGCCCCCAGCTTTTCCCTCTGTCCTGAGAGTTGCCAGGTCTCTACCCCAGAGCAGTGGTTCCCAGTCACAAAGAAACTTGCTAAAAATACAGGATTCCCTAGAAAATTCTGAACTGTCAGGTCAGGGATGGGCCCTGGGAAGCTGGATTTTTTAGAAGTTTCTGGTGGGGTTGGGAGCCCCATTTTAAGGAGGCATTGATCTGAATGTGGAAGGTGAGTTCTAGGGGGTGGTCTCAGTAAGTGGGGACTAAGTTTCTGGCTGCCTTCACCCTGTTTGATTCAACCGGATTGGGGGTCCAGGGGACCAAATAGCGGAACTCGTGGAATGTGAGGGAATTTGTTGTCTGAACACCAGACCTCTAAAAAGCTCTTGTTTCAACCCCAGCAGGTGGGCCTCAGATGAGCGTCTCTGCCTAGGGCCTGCATGCCTGGAGCGGCTGAGGGTCAGGTGAAGGCAGCAAGGAGGGGATATTTTTGCAGCTGCTGCCCTGAACAGCTGCCTGGGGCCCCATTGGGCCTGTGGACACAGTCTCTCGGCTGGGGGGCAGCCATGGACCATCCCCCGACAGCCACCAACTTGATGAGGCATCTGGGTCTGGGGCACAGTAGACCCTCAACAAAACAAGGCAGTGGCCTCCACTTGTCCAAAGCAGAAATCGACTGGTCTCTGATTGCACTTTCTCCCCAGCACCCCTGGCTCCTGGCCGCCACACCTGTCCCCTCACCAGGGCCTGCCCACCTGTCCCGCCTACATCATGCCTCTTCACCTCACCTCCTCTCTGTAATTCACACACACTTGGGCATTTTGCTCTTTCCTTTCCCGATCGATCATGCAGTTCTCTCCACTCTGCCTGGCCAGCTCTTTCTCCCGCTGGTGTCTCCTTCAGAGCAGTATTTCCTGACCACCGTCACCAGCCTTAAGACTCACTGTCTCAGGCCATAGACCCCTCCTTTCTAGTGGACATCACTGTCATTGTTTTGTTTACTTACAGATGGATATATTAAGGTATACACTCCACGCAGCAAGAACATGCACCTAGGGTGGTGGTTGGCTCATAGTAGGTGCTCAAGAAGGTTTTATTTAGTGAGTTAATGAATAATTAATGAATGATCTCCAACCCGTGCTTCTAGCTGACTGTCTTCACTCCTGTTCCTGGCTCCCTGTCACTTCTGGATCTTTTGAAAATGGAAGATGAAAGGCACTGACAAAATCATAGTGAAAAGATGACTTTAACAAAATGTAAAGAGAAATCTGGGCAAGGGTGGTGCTGGTGAGAGTCCCCAAGCTCAGCAAAACAGACACACCAAGGCTGTGACAAAGTCCCCTCCCTCTAAATGAGGAGTGATGAGAACCAGCGCAGTTGGAGCAAGAGGCTGGGCAGAGAGGCCAGCCAGACCACAGTCAGGGGAACCCCTCTGTACCCCAGTAAGGACTTGGGTCCCTCCCTGCAGATGGGCCAAGCTCACCAAGCCCTGGGTCCGAGCAGAGCTGACCACCAGGGGCCCTAGTGCCCGCACCCCGTGGTCACTCACCTGCTCTCAGCCACCCCGCATCCACGGGACCTGTGCTGCCAGCCTCAGCCCACTGCTGGAGGCCCTGGTGGTTGCTGCCCAATGTGGGAGCCGAGCCCCTGTGTTCCTTGGCCGAGTCAGAATGATCATATTCGAGATGAGACGATCAAGAAGACAATGGAAACATCTCAGGGGGAGAAAAAACCCAAAGAGCTCTGCAGGAGAAGTCAGCATGTGTGTATGTGCATGAGGTGGTATGTGTGTGTGGTGTGGTGTGTGTCTGTGTGTCTGTGGTGTGGTGTGTGGTTTGTGTGTACACACTCACGTGCAGGCACATTTCTCCCAGACCTTCTCATTTCAAGTCCCCCCCTCCTGCTTAGAAAATCTTTACAAGAATCTCCTTCCAGCATGATTCTCCTCTGAACACCTCTCTCAACGCTCAGCTCCTGGTCCACGGGGCAAACAGTGCCACGACGTCCTTCCTGACTCAGGCAGAGGGCCTGTCCCTAGCAAAGGATGGACCAGGTGGACCCACACACCACGGCACTGGGGTGGGGTGACTCTCTCCCTCCCCTTCCCCACAGCAGCTGCGTCCTAATCCAGCTGCACGCAGAGGGCAGGTCTCGGGAGTTATAAATCACGTTCAAGGATGCTCTGAACTGCAGAACCCAAGCATCTATTCTGGATCCTTATTTGACAGATGAGAAACTGGGATCAGGGAGGGGAGGCACTTGCCCAAGGTCATACAGACAGCGACGGGCACACCCAGGGGCAGAACGCAGTCCCCTGACTGTCAGCTTAGTGCCTGAGCCGACACACAGCCCTGCTTTCAGGAAGGTTACAATCCAGCAGGCACGGAGCTGTGTGTGTTCATTCATCCATGTGTGTGTTCATTCGTGCATCTATTCATTCATTCACACACGCGTGTGTACATTCAGCCCACACTCACTGAGCACTGCTACGTGCACTTACCGAAAGCACCGACTGTGTGCTCTGGGTGCATCGCGCTGGCTAAGCCAAGAGCTGCCTTCAGGGAGCCCTGCCTGGCTGTAGAGACAGGACCAACGGTGGGTCTGATGAGCACCCTCACCTTCCACGCTGAGGGCAGATGGGGGAGGGGCTCGCAGGCAGGTGGGAGTGGTGGTGTGCTGGTGTCCAGTGTGTCCTGCATGGATTAGAGGAGCCAAGATGGGGCGGTCCAGTGGAAAGTGCCTGGTTCTGGGGCCAGTGACTCTTCCTGTGTCATAGGGTTGAATAAGCTCATTTGAGATGTATGCGCGTGGTGTGTGTGTGTGTGTGTGTGTGTGTGTGCGCGGTATGTGTATATGGTATGTGTATGTGGTGTGTGTGTGTGTTGTGGTGTGTCTGTATGGTGTGTATATATGCGTGTGTGTGTGTGTGAAGGGGGAGCCCTTGCTGGTTTCTCCCCCAGCAGCCATGATGAGGCAAAGCAGGGGTGGAGTCTGAGTCTGGGTGACAGAGAGAAAAAGAAGTTGAGGGAGGAAAGTTGCTGACTCCAAACCTGAGCAACCAGCCAGACGCTCAAGGACCCCAGCGGCCAGGCAACCTTCCCCCTCCCCAGCCGATACCTGTCCCCCAGCCCCATCTTTTCTTTCCTCCTCCAGGGACACCAAGACCCAGGCGCTCAGTTCTGGCCCTCTCTCTCTCCTCACACTTAACCCCACTTGCTGGGCAAACATCTGCCCCAGGAACGGAGCAGTTGGCAGAGCTGGGACTGAGGGACGTGTGTCCTGGGGAAGGGGATGCCTGGGTTCCAGCCTGGCTCCTGCCAAGCCCTGGAGGAGACAAACAAGAAAGGAAAGAAGGGGTCAAAAATTCCTCAAACACCACCTCTGTGCCCAGTGCCTGGGGAGTGCTTGCACCCACTCGCTGGTTTAATTTTCACAGGCGGGGACTTGCTATCATCAACCCATTCTACAACCGAGAGCCTGAGGTTCAGAGAGGTAAAGGGGCTTGCCCACGGTCACACAGCAAGACAGCACGTGGCTTACACCTGAGCTTATCTGACTCCCAGGCCCCATGCACGTTTCATTCTGCCACATTTCTCTGGGCCTCAGTTTATCCATCTGTAAATGAGGGGGTCGGAGCAGGTACGAGATAATAAATTGGTTTATCCTTCATGCCAACTCTGGTCCACTGTTAGAACGGCCTGACCACTGTTTTGAGAATTCTGAGCTAAGGCTGGGCTCGGTGGGAAGGAGTACGGTCATCCACTAGCAATGTCTGCCCTGGCTCAGGAATTGAGGGTTATAGCAAGCATGTTCTTAAGAGCCGACTTTCTAAGGGTCCTGCCAGCTCTGGCGTTTTGGTGCTAGGATGAGTTAACCCTCATCTCTAGTGGTCTTGGGTAAGTCCCTGCACATCTCTGAGGCTCAGGTTCTCACTGGGTCTGGCCTGGGAATGGCTTCCACCAGCCCCTTTGTGAAGGACAGAGCCAGCTGCTCAGCCTCCCTCTACTCAACCTCTGCTTGTACCCTCAGCCTTGAGCAGCTGTTGCCTAGCAACAGGGGGTGGGAAACTTGGAGGGGTTTGCAGAATCCTGGAATCTGAGCAAACATTCTGCCTATCTCCCACATCCCAGGCATGGGCCTTGCAGACCCCAAAGTAGCCCCATGATGGTTCCCAGAGCTGGGGTCCAGGACCAGGTAATGGAGGGAGACAGTTCTCCAGGGGCCATGCAGCTGAGCTCAAGCCCTGGCCTTGCTAGACCAACTGTAGACCTGGGGCTTGTGGCCTCACCTTCCTGAGGTGGGTTTCTTCATGTATAACACTGGGGTGTCTCATCCCAACCCGGCCAAGGCACAGAGGGAGGGTTACAAAGATGATGGATGTGAAGGTGCCTAATGATTCTTGACCCTCCAGACCCTTCTGCCTCTGAGGACCTATTTAGAAACTCAGAGAGCAGCTCAGATGTTCATTCCCCTGCCCAGAGGTCAAGCCTGGGACCAAGGTCAGTCTCTAGCCATCTATTACAGTTCCCAAGCACCACTGTGTGTCAGGCGGGTACTTAGGACATCAGGAGAAGACTTGGGACTTGTGTCTCCCTTCTCAGGTTTGTGATATTGGGGTCCAGCCTGGCCTGGCCTGGCACTTGCAGCACTCCCTAGGACCCTGGGCAGGATGGACAGAGGTCCTTGGTCTCATACACAGATGGGAGCAGGGTCGGGGGAGGGGACCTGCAGAGAGAGAGATAACCAGGGATGAGGTCTTCAGACAAAGAGGGGTGTAAAATGATGGGGAGGGGGGAGGGGGCAGCAGGAGAGGCGAAAGCCTATGGGAGAGGGGGAGGGAGGAGAGATACCGAAGAGAAGAAGAAGAAGGGGGTAGGTGAAAGGCTGGGGGGTGCTGGAGAGAGAAGGGGCCTCAGGGTAGCAGAGCGGAGAGGGGCGAGCTGATCTGCATGCTCCTCGGAAACCTCTCAGGGCTGGAAGGGCTGCCTACCAGGGGTCGGAGTGGTCCACTCCCCAGAGCTGCCCAGGACCCAGGGACCAAGTGGGAAATAGAATGAGAACTCCAGTCTCTTTGCCAGAGGTCTGGAGCCCCCGCTGCTGCCAACAGGCCTTCGTTTAGGTTGCCTGGGATTCTGAGGACCAGGGCCAGGTCTCCACTGCCCCCTCACTCCCACACCCCAGGAGGGCAGGGCTCCCTTGTCCTAGAGGCCCACAGGCTCTCTCAGGTAGGGAGAGGGATCTAGGGCTCAGACCCAAAGCAGACATCCCCTCTGTGACCTCCTCCCAAGTGGATACTCAGAATCTTCTTGCACTCCTCTCTGCACGGGGATTTTACTATCCCCGGGGTAGCCCAGTCTCTCCCAGGATAGTCCCGGGAAGTGAGGCTTAGTTCCATCTAATGAATGGGCAACTGGAAAAAGAAGGGAGAGGAGGTGCTCTAAGAAGAAGAAACAGTGATGCAAAGGCCCTCTGGTGGACCTTTGACTCACACAGTGGGTCAAAGTCTGAAATCTGAAAGAAGACCCAGGCACTGCGGGGAGGGGCTGGGGGTGTAAAATGAGGCTGGAGGGGGAGCAGGTGCCAGCCCCTGCAGGGATGTGCAGACCAAAGCGGGGGTTTCAGTCTTTGTGCCTGGAGCAATGGGGAGCCATTGATGCTTTAGGCTAGGAGGTGGTGCTGGTGTTTGGATTTGCATTTTAAGAAGATCCTGCAACCTGCAGTGTAGAAGATGGGTGAGAGGGGCCAGAGTGGCAGCAGGGAGTCCAGGGAGGAGGCTGCTGCAGTGCTTTGTGCACGTGGTGTTGGGAGCTTGGGCTGGGGGCAGGGAGCAGTGGGGGGCGCAGAGAACCACATGGATTGGAGCCCCATTTGGGAGAACAGACAGGTCCTGTGGATGGATGGGGCTGGGGCGGGGGCCTGAGGAGTCTGGGGCAGAGTTGACTGCTGTCAGACAGAACAACTGACCCACACCTGTAGTGTTTTAAACCACTGCTTCCTGGGCCCATCCAGGCCTACTGATTTCAGATCTCTAATGACTGGGTCCAGAATCTACATTTTTAAAAGGTACTTTCAGATTATTCCAAGAATCAGTCCATTCATCATGGGCAATGGCTAGAATTTGGGATGCCCTGAGTCGATTCCCCATTTTAAGGAGGAAGAAACAGGCCCCTGAAGGGGAAAAATGCTTTTCCAGGATCACACAGGACTAGTATAGTAGAAACAACTAGCATTAGATGTCTGATCTATTCTTCTTCTTCATGGTTTCCCTTAACCCTGGCCAAGAGCCCTGGGCAGGCTCTGGGGTGCTGGGAGGCACAGGCTTCGCCCTCACAACGACCTTGGTTCAAATCCAGATTTCACCATTCCCTGGTTGGGTGGTATGGGCAAGTCACATCACCTCTGGGAGCCTCAGGAACCTCACCTGCACAGGACATGAAATAGGCGTCTCAAAAGATGACTGAGGCGGGCTTCCCTGGTGACGCAGTGGTTGAGAGTCTGCCTGCCGATGCAAGGGACACGGGTTTGTGCCCCGGTCCGGGAAGATCCCACATGCCGCGGAGCGACTGGGTCCGTGAGCCATGGTCACTGGGCCTGCGCGTCCGGGGCCTGTGCTCCGCAACGGGAGAGGCCACAACAGTGAGACGTCCACATACCGCAAAAAAAAAAAAAAAAAAAGATGACTGAGGCGTTTGCACACGAGATAGTGTGCCCTAGGTGCCTAGCACGTGCTCAGTGAAGGGAAGCTCTGGTTATTAACGTTCATCCCACTGCACCAAGGGCAGCCTCAAGTACAGGTGGGAGTGTGTGTGTGTGTGTGTGTGTGTGTGTGTGTGAGAGAGAGAGAGAGAGAGAGAGAGAGAGAGAGAGAGAGAGAGAGGGAGACAGAAAGAGAGGCAGACAGAGACAGAGAGAGATGGGGTGCTTTGAAGTCTCCCCCAGCCAAAACTATGTTCCTTCTACTCATGACAATCACAATGTCTGAAAGCCCACCGTTAAAGCCACACTTCCCCAGGCACTATTTTTTTCCTTGCTTTCTTGAGCACAGAATTTTGCCGTGGAGGGAATAGAGGCTGGAGAGGGGGGAGGTGACCTCCCCAAGTCCCACAGGCGGTGGAGGCAGAGTGAGGACCCCACCCTGGCTATGCTGCACCCCTCGCGGGTCCAGGGCCCCTGGGTGCCGCGGGGCCACGGTCGGAGGAGCATGGACTCCGCGCGGAGCCTGGGGAGGAGGTTGGGCTATGCGCTCGCCATAATCAAAGCGCAATCAGCGCTAATCAGCGTGTTCTTGAAATAGACCCAACTGGATGGGGGAAGCGAGCAGCCGCCTGGGTTTGTATAGCGGCAATCAGAGGGAGGCAATTTTAGATCTGCGGGAACAACAGCTCTTTGTCCGTGCGCAGGGACTCTGCCGAGCTCTGCGGAGCCCACTGCGGCTTGGGGATAAAAACACTCCAGTGGGGGCTGCAGCTGCCCCCGCCCAGGAAGGGGGGGCATTCAGGCAGTGGGTCCAGCTGCCTCCAGGGTGAAATCCAAACACTCTAGCACTGTGGCTGGGCACCTACTATGTGCTGGGTGCACAGACAGCTGCTTTTTTGGTGAGAGGTGGGCTCCCTTTTGCAGGAGAGGGGGTGGAGGCTCAGAGAGGTGGTGGCTTCACTGTGGGTCACTGGGCTAGTAAGTGGCTGAGCTGGGATGGGAATCCAGTCTGTCTGACTCCAGAGCTTGAGCCTGTTCCTTTTATGGGGGACCATCAGACCCTAGGAGACCTTATCCTAAGTTAAGCGAACACCCTAATGGAACTCTCAGGTCTTGCAAAGATCACAAAGCCTGGGGATTATTGGTTCCAATTTGCAGATGAGGCAAATTGAGGCGCAGATGAGGCAAATTGAAGCTCAGAGAGGCAAAGAGACTTGCTTGAGGTCACCCAGATGGTGTAAGTGGTAGAGCCAGCATTCAAACCACATCTGTGAGATGCCAGAGCCCTCAGTTGAAATCACTAAGCTCTGGACTTCTTCAAGGGCCCAGTCCCCACCACCGCCTCCAGGAAACCTTCCCTGCCAACTCTGGGGCTGCCATTCTCTACCCCTCTGAACGACGCTTGGTTATGGAACTGGCCTGGTGGTTAGGTGTGGCTGGGGGATGCACTTTTGGGGCTTTAGGTGACCCAGCATCACTCCCCGCCTCTGTTGGTGCTGGCACCCCCTGATTTCCCTTTGGGGTAGTAACTCTCAGGCAGAAGGAAAGCTCCCTGACAGCCGGTACAGAGTGAGGTGGGAAGTGCTCCAGTCAGTCAGGGGCACTAACAGGTGTGAAGGGCCTGATCACAAGGAGAGAATGCACCGGGGAGGGGCGGTGCAGCCCAGGCAGGAAGCCACAGCAGCGGCCCAGGTGAGGGCGGATAGTCCAGCAGTGGCTGGAGTGGAAGAGTGTGTGAATTTGAGAGGTACCAAGGAAGAGGAACGGGGAGACTGGCTGATTGGTGGAATGTGGGGAGAGAGGAGGATTCTCAGTTGACGAGCTGGCCCACATGCCGGGTACCCTTGATTCCCCTCACATCCACTTCCAACCCCCCAGGAAATCCTACCTTCAAAATATGGCCACAGTCTGACAACATCTGCCCTCTCTCTCCAGTCCAACCCCCAAGATCTCTTGCCTGGATGACAACAGCCTCCTCACTGGTCTCCCTGCCTCCACCCAAGCCCCCCACAGCAGCCTATTAAAGCAGAAATCAGGCTATGTTCCTCTTCTGCTCAAAACCCTCCTGTAGCTCCTTATCTCACATCTACACCAGCCTCCCAGCTGGTGATCTGCCCACCACCTCTCTCACCTCCTTTCTACACGTTCCCCTTGTTCCCCTTGCTTCAGCCATCCTGGCCTCCTAGCTGCTCTGGGAACAGTGCAGATAAGCCCTCACCCCAGGGCCATTGCACATGCTGTTTCCTCTGCCTGGAATGCTCTTCCCCAGACAGCCATAGGCTCCCCCGCCCTTCTCCCTCCCCCGCTTCCCTGACCATCCTATTTAAAATTCCAACACAACTCCATACTCCCTGGCCCTCCCTATACCTCTTCCCCACTTTATTTCTGGCCCCATTATTTATCATCTTCTATACTGTATATTTTTACTCTTTAAAATATTCAGTCATCTTGTAATAACCTATAATGGAAAAGAATCTGAAAAAAATGTATATATGAATCATATATATATATGATTCAGTTTTATAAATATATATAAAATTGAATCTCTTTGCTATACACTTGAAACATTGTAAATCAACCATACTTCAATTAAAAAATATTCATTGTCTTGTCCTCCCACTAGAATGTAAGCTCCGTGAGGGCAGAGTCATTGTGGGTCCTCAACCAATATTTGCTGAATGAAGGAAGTGGTTGGATGGTGGTGTCATTTATTGAGACAGAAGGAACAGACTGGTGGGTGTGGGGTTAGAGGAGATGAACTCAACTGGGAAACTTGAGTTTGAGATGCCCCAGGAGACTCCCAAAAGGAGCTGTTCAGAAAGCAAATATACAAGCACGGACCTTAGTTTCTTCATCTGTAAATTGGGCTAATAATCCCAGATCCCTCAGTGGGGGTGTGTGGGGAGGGCAGGTCTGCTGAGATAAAAGGGCGGCAGTAATTAGCACACAGTCAGCCCTCAACAAAGAGTGGCTTCCTTGTTTGTGTGTTTCCTTCTCCCCTCAAACAGCTGTGAGAAGCTCACTATAGACAAGTTCCCTGTGACAAGCTTGAAGCCGCTGGCACGTCCATAAATGTTTGGAGAATTATGTGGCCCAGAGGAGGGGTCCTGCCCCATTTGCTTCTCCTTCCTCCTGAGGCTTAGCTCACTGGGCGCCCAGAGGCCTCAGCAGAGGCTGGAGCCAAGGCTGAGGAACGTATGCAGTGGCAACATCCTCCCCTTCTCTCTCTTGCCATTTCTTCCAACCATATGAGAATCATTTTCCATTCCCTGCGGGCCTGCGTTTGTAACCAACCTCCCAGTGGTGAGGAGAAGATTTTTAAAAATAGCTTTATTGATTTTATTTTTTGGAATATAAAAGCAATAGATGTTCTTTGTTAAAGAAAAAATTAGATGGTATAGAAAAAAAGGAGAAAATTAAAATCAGCCCAAACCGTATCACCCAGAGATAATCATCATCTACATCTCAGTTTCTGGCCTTCTCATCTGTGTGCTATATTTTTGTGTCCAAATGGGTGTAGGGCAGGACACCAGGGCAGATGGAGCAAGGTAGGGACTAGGGGGAGGCTGGGCAGGTACCAAGGCAGGGCCTGGTGACGGGGCCTCTGTAATTGCTAGTACATGGTCAGAGCAAACCCACAGTCTGTCCCACGTCAGGTCCATCCCTGAGAAGCTTCCCTGTGCTACTCATATTTTATCATCATTTGCTTATTCACCTATCCACACTCCCCTGGAAATTTTCATATTTTTAATACCTTTCCTGTTTATTGGGAGCTCTATAAAACAAATGCCTTATAGCCGCTATCTCATTTAATCCTTAGAATAACCGAAAGAGAACATTCCTGTGATTAGCCCCATTTTACAGATGAGGAAACTGAGGCCCAGGGAGGCGAAATGACTTTGTCCAAGGCACAGAGCAAGTTCAGAACCAGGATGCAGGTCTCCTGACTCCAGCATCCTGAGCAGAGCTACATGTAACAAGAAGCACATTCTCTCCGTGTGCCAGACACTTTAGGTGCACACCATTGTCTCCTTTAAGCCCCTCAACGTCCCTGACAGAGGGGCTTATTCTGTCCAGTTGCACAGATGAGGAAACTGAGGAAACATCAGAGAGGTGAAGTCATTTGCCTAAGGCCACAGAGCCAGTGAGTGAGGCTGTTGAGAATTGAAGGCAGGGGCATCTCGGTGTTGCGGTAACACTGCAGACACAGCTCAGGATGGGGCGGGGTGAGAAGGGTGAATCGTGCCCTTTTGTCAAGGGCAGCCTCTTGGTCCCTCATCTGGAGCCTCTGGACCCTCTAGTCTCGAGTTCCAGTCTCTGCTCCAGTTCTGACCTCACTGGTCAGAGCCTGGATCCCAGGGACGGGGGTTGGGTTTAGCAGCAGCGCCACCTGGTGGCTGATTTGCTGCCATCAGAGCCCGTCTGAGCCCAGGACTCCAGGTAGGAGGGCAGTGATCAGGGGAGGGAGGTCCCCCAGCTCGTTCTTCTTTGTGGGAGCCCTAGGTCACCCAATAGCCTCCTGGTATAGAGAAAAAAAACCAAGGATTCTGGGTTTGATAGACTTGGCTTTGAATTCCAGCTCAGTCTGTGTGATGCTGGGCAAGTTCCCCCACTTACTTCTCTTGAGTTTGTTTCCACAACTGTAAAGTCGGAATGAATCGCAGTTGCAGGGTAGTTTTGAGGCTAATGGAAAATACCTGACCCTATCCCAGGTGCATGGGAGGTGCTGAATAAATGATACTCTCAGTGATCAGTAAATGACACTTGCCTTTGCTCTGCTATCTCCTCTGACCCCTCTCCCCACTGTCTGCTCATGGGGACCCACAGATCAGGCCCAGACCCTCTGCTGGGCTTCTCCTAAGTCACCCTTCTTTGGTTGGGCCCAAGCTCCTGTTCAGACCAGGCTATGAGCGTCTCCTCACTCTAGAAATTGTTCGCTTTGGGAAGATACTCAAAAGAAAGGCAGAGAAGATTCCTGGGAGAACAAGAAAAGCCAAGTGTTGGCTAGAATTAGTCTGACACCCCCAGGTGGGGGGTGGGGGAGTCTCTCTGGAAGAGCAAAGCCTGCGCCACTCTCTCAAGATCAAGGTCGTGGAGTCCTTAGCCCAGGCCCTCCTTGCCCACTGCCTCCCGTGGTTTGCAGTTCAGGCCGGGCCTCCCCATCACTGCCGGGCTGCCCCCTGCCTTCATTCACATTCATGTCAGATTCACTGCCTTCCCCCGCCCCCCGGAAAGCATTTCTGAGCGCCCCTCCTCCCCTTTCCTCAAGGCTGCGTCCTGCAGGGTGCTCTCCAGAAACACGCTTACCACAAGGTGACCCCAAGTGCCCCCTAGAACTCCGTATGGCTCCATAGCCCCGCAGTAATGACCAAGGGCCCTGATATTTTTACAACTCTTGATGGCCCTCAGTAACTCTGACATACTCTCCGATGATTCTCCATTTTCCCCAGTGGTCCCCTATATACATGAGTATGGGTACCATCCAGTACCCTCAACCCCTCCTAACTCCCAAAGGGCTCCATCATTTACTGATGGTTCCACATAATTCTACTGGATTCCTAGTACCCCCTAACTAGTCTTTTAGGTCTCCAGGGGTCCCAATGGTCCCTTCCACTATCAACACCTCACTGGCCCCAAACGTTCCCTTGTCCCTCTCAGTGAACCCCAGTGGCAGGATATCATTTCTGGGAAACTATGGAGACTTCTAGAGGTCTCTAGTGTCACCAGAGGTATTTCAAGGCTCCTGAAGACCCTCAGATCTTTCCCACACGGCCTCCACCACCATCTGGTTCCCCATGGCCTTGAATGATCCATCAGTGCTCATGGTGGCACTCAGTGCCTTCCAAAGGTGGTCTATGGCAAGTGCATGGGCCTTGGAGCCGGAGACCCCAGGCCTGTTACCATAGCTCTGCAGCTATCCAGTTCTGGGACCTGGGGCAGCCAAATTGACTCCTCTGAGCCCGTTTGCTCATTGGTAGAATGTGACCACCAAGCCAACCCACACAGGGAACGAGGGCAAGGTGCTACCTATGGGGGAGCCCGCATGGTTTCCAGCACCAGGTAGGTCTTCAGTGCCTATTCATTCCCTTTCCCATAGCTCCCCACTCTCAGGCAAGCTGGGTGTTTATTCATCGAAGCCCCTGCCCCAGGAAACATCTGCTCTGTGCCAGGACCTGCACTGATGTTGGTGTTACCCAAACCCCTTACTCTGAGAAACTGGGGAGGGCTCACCGCAGCCACACAGCAGGTGAAGTTGCACGATGCGTTATAAGAGTAAACCAGGGCTGGGGCAGGGGGGACTCTGGTTTTCACCATGTTTCCCCAAAGACATTTTTCTGCCTCTGCCTTTGCTCAGGCTGTTCCCCCATCTCAAATGCACTTCCCTGCCTGGCAAAGCCTTCCCATCTCTCAAGGTGCAACTCAAGTCTCCAGTCCTTGGTTAAGTGCTTTGGTATGTGGGCTCTAGGCAGACCTGGCAAACCTCAGTCCTACTCAGCTCCTCCACTTTCCAGGAGGTGTATCTGGTATCATTTTTTGGCACATTATTTATGGTCTCTAAACATTAGTTCTTTTATATTAAAAAATGGGATGAATAACACTTACCTGTTCGGTTTGTTGTGAGGCTCTGATGAGGTAATGCAGGCATGACCCCTGGAACATAGTAGGTGCTCAATAAACTGCTCTGATCTTGCCCTTGGCACTCCCTGAGCACTTGTCCCTGGCACGTTCTGCCCTGGAGTTTCTCGTGGGGGTGGTCCTGACAGTCCAGCTAGCCTGAAGCTCTGAGGGTGGTGCCTGTGTGGCTCCTCTCAGTATCCTTCGCGAAGTGGACCTTATTCAAAAGTGAGAGACAGAGAAGGCCAAGAGTTGGCAACAAAGGCTGACTCTGCTCCCTAGCGGGTCATGAGGTGCCCAGGCCAAGGGCTCATTTGATTTTTCACAGCCTGAGAGGGTGCAGGGGGCTGAGTATGAGACGGGAGGGCAGAGGACTTCTAGGGGCATCTTGAGCCGCCTACATTTCCCCTCTGGGTCACATTTTCTTCACCGTTCTACTAATGGCCAATCCAAGGCCCAGAGAAGTGGGCACACTTGCCCGGGGCCACACTGCAGAGCTCAAACTGGCTGGAGAAGACTGGGGAAGACAGAGCAGCTTCTCCCCATGCACTTGCTCCTGTCCAGAGGAGTGTGGGCACCTCTCCTCTTGACTAGGAAAGGCAGGAACACTCAAGACAAGGGGCTGTTCCACTTTTCTCAATACCCCTAGTCCTGGGGGTCCAGGCAAGGAACACGGTGCATGCTCAGTAAAACCTACCGAATACATGACCCTATTTTCCAGAATTTGAAGTTCTCAGCCAAAAGTGCCAGCTATTTGGTGCCTGATCCCCTCCCTCACCCCAGAGAAAAATATCTTAGGCCTCCCCTCTCCTCTGGTTAATTGCAGCACCTAATAGAGCTAGGCTGCAGAGTCACACTTGGCCAGCAGGGGTTGCTAGACACACTGCAGCCTGCAAGGTTTACTGGGTGAATTAATGCCACAAGTTACCAATTCTGTAAGCTCGAGAGTCTGCAAATCAGATTTCCTGGGAATGAGGGAGACCCACACTTCCATGACGCAGCCTCTTTGTGTCTGGCTGCTGACCACTGCCTAACACAATATACCTTCAGACACAAGGAGGGCACGTGGGTAGGGGACAGGTGACTGAACCGATCCCCGTGGCTCTGTGAAGTTATAAGGTAGTCAGGGACCCTCTGGGGAGTCACAGGGATTTTCTGAATTCTGGATCTTTGTAGCATGCTTTCCCTGTGAGCAGATGTTACCACCTCACAGATGGCAAGAGGCCAAGACAGGTTCAGGTGGACGTGGATTTTAAGCAAAAGAGCCAACCAGATAGGAATGAGCAGACCCTGTGTGTAGACGACCTTGCTGTGCCATGTGCCAGCAGGACAAAGCACACTCCATGGTCCTGAGCCACTGTTTGGAAATCTCAGACACGGATTTAGAGATTTTTGTCTAAGTTCTGAGCAACAACACACTTTGAGAGCTTAGGCACAATTCTTTCAGGATAATGATAACCAGTGTGAATACAAAGCTTTACCATTCACACCCAGAGTTCATAGGATCTCACAGTCATCCCAAGTTTGAAGCAGGAGGTATTCTCCCCATTTTAGAGATGAGAAAACTGAGGCTGCCAAAGGTGGATCCCAGAGCCCAAAGCAGAGCTCCATGCTCCAAATCCTTGTCTCCTTCCACCCCCTGTTGCCTGCCTCAGACACGCAGGGCTGCCCCCTAGGACAGGTGCATGAGCTTTGTGGCAACCATTGCTGCCATCATGGGGTGGCTCTCGCCTTCTCTGGGTCTTGCAGCCTGAGGGGGAGTAAGGCATAGTGATAAGGGGTCTGGGCTTTGGGTTCAGACAGAGCTGACTTCTCTTTCTGGTTCAGCTATTTACTAGCTGTGAGGCTCTGGCAAATGGCTTGACTTCTCTGCGCTTCAATTTCCCCTGTCTGTAAAGCAGGGGAAGTAATAGACAAATAAAGTGGGGTTGTGGTAGGATTAAAGAGAGAAATTTGTAAAGCACTTAGCACACAGTAGACATTCAGTGCATGGGGATCACATGAAAGGCAGTGTGTGCTCCTGAAACAGCCCTGGGTGTTTCTAACTTGTAATCCCCAGTTGAAACAGCAACCTCCAAATGCCAAGATGGTTTGGCAGGAATATCACAGAAGTAATAAAACAGGAAGAACCACCCGATGAATACCACTCTGCCAGGAACAGCCACAGAGAGTTTGTTCACTTCTTTAATTTTTAAAAATGAGTAAGCTGACAATCGTGTACCCTTTGAATACCCAATAAAAACGTTCATTATGCAAAACAGTACAACCTTTTTCATTTTTTAATAATACTGTAAATATTTCAGAAAGGATGTATTGTTTCTAATGAATATCAAAAAAGTCACTGCAATGACGTTTCACCTGCCCCCGCATTTCCCTCCCCGCCCCCCAAAGTTACCCAAATACTAGTAGGAAATTACAAAAAGCAAAGAACAAAAACCCTCCCTCCGCCCTGCACCATGAGTCGCGTGAAGTAAGTGAAGTGTTAAGTGCCACAAGTACACTGCGGCATGTCCCCAGCTAGGCCGTGGGGCTGGGCACTGGTGACAGTGGTTGGTGGAGAACCGGTAGCAGCAGCAGTGGGGAGACCCCCTCCCCGACCTGTTGGGAGAAGAGCAGACGAGGATGGACACAGGTGGGGGCTCAGCCGGAGCCCCGGTCTTCCTGCATCCGTTTCCTGAGTCCACCGGAGCAGACAGCTCATCCCGACTTGCCTGGGGGGTGCTTGGCATCCCTCTTAGCAAATGCGGGCTTCAGATGGGGGCTGGCCGGGGCAGAGAAGCTGGGCATTTGGGCCAATGAAACACGCAGGTTTATTACAGGAAACTAAATCCTCTGTTTGGAGAAAACTCGCATTTCCACTGAATAAGATAGAGAACATAAAGGAAAAGGATAAAGAATGCACCTTCCCTGTCCCCAAATAACTCAGGATCCAAGGCAGAGGCTTGACGTCAAATCCAATTAAAGAAGAGAGGGGTCAGCCAGGGAGGCCTGGAGCAGCACCAGCCACCTCCCCAGACCCCAGGGCTGTACCGAGGGAGGGGTGGGAGCCCTCATCTCCCCATCAGTGAGGCTGAGGCTTCTCAGCTCCCTGGCCAGGGAGGCAGGTGGGTTGGCTCCTGGGGAAAAGGTAGGGAAGAAGCCTTGTGAAAATTCCAGGTTTCTGCTGGTGACAGGAAGGGATGGGGAGGGATTGGAGGTCACAGGATGACAGGAGAGGGAGGAAGGCCGGGGCGACAGCGAGAGGGAGAAAACGAGGCAGGGGCACAAAGAAGGGGCTGGAGGAGGAAACCAGGCTCCAGGCCCAACCAGAGCGCCCTCCCTGGAGGCTGCTGGAAGGTCCTACAATGCAGATCCCGGCGGAGGCAGTGGCAGGACAGACAGCCGCAAGCAGAATAGAGGCCGCTGCCTGGGCCCGAGAACCAGCGCGCAGGCAATTCCAGCCAGCCCTGCTGAGGAGGACAGAGAGGCAGAGTGGAGGGCGTGAGCAGACAGCCAGGAGGAGCTCTGCCACAGGGCCGGGGACCCGGCTGGTCTGGAGGATGGGCATGCTCACGGATGAAATCAAACCACATAGTTTCCATGATAAACTTGATTTTAAATAAGGGAGTGAGGGGCGAGGGACTGCCCACCCGCAAGTCTTCAGAAGAACCCAAGATCAACAGCAGGTCTGCAAGCCAAGGAGGCAGGCAGAGCATCCCCAAGAGATGAAGCCAGGTGGGCAGAACCTCAGAGGTCACCTGATCCAGCCCTCCCCACCGGGGACACGCAGAAGCTGAGGCCCGAGAGGGGAGGGAAGTGCCCCAGATCACTCCATGGGACCAGGGAAGAGGAGGGTCTGCCACCCAGGAGTCCTGAGTCTGCTGGGACTTCTTCTTCTCTGACACAGCCTTGCTGTCTGCAAACCCACCTCTAGGAAGCTGGGGATGGGAAAGGGAGGGGCTGAAGGGGAAGCATGGCAGCGCGGAGGAACGGCAGCTGCGCGGTCAGGGACAAAGGTGGGACACGAACGGGTCGGTTCAAAGGCTGACGTAAGGGGACAGGCATTGCTCCCGCCCACCTGCCCCACAGCCCGAGTATAAAAGTCTGACCCTATGATACAACTTCCTAACCCCTAGAAAATGCTGGTTAAAACTGTCCTAGCACAAGAGGATGATACTAGTCCCTGTACAGGATTATCTCTGCGTATCGTTACTCACATGGCAACTGGGGGGCGAGGAGGGGATGTGACTTGAAACCAGAGTGGGTGCGGCCACCTTAAAATTAACTTGTTAATAAATCCTGTGCAAAACGAGCAAGCCTCTACCATTAGAAGTACGTGGTTCAGGTATTCATTTGTACACAGGGCGGGGACGGCGGGGACGAGGAGCAGGAGAGGCATCAAGGTGGCAGGGGCGGTCAGAAGTGCGTCTCCTTCTCTGTGATAGCTGCAATGGTCCCATCACCCTTGAGTTTGGCGTCACAGTCATTAACCATCACCGTCCGTGGGCCTGCCCCAAGCTTGCCCCGCATGTTCAGATCGGCGCTGGGGGTCGTCAACTTCTGGAATTTCTACATGGTTGGAGAGGAAAAGAGCTGTCTGAGAGTGGCTGCCAGGGTCCTGGGCCTGCCTTGGCGCCTCCCAATGGCACGGTGGACACCTCGGGGCAGTGGAGCCACCAGCCCCAGCCCTGCCACTCAGAGCTCTATCCTGGACGATGCGTGGACCTCCGGGTCTCCGTTTCCCGCCCCCACCCCCGGTCATGGGGACACCAGGGTACCCACTGCTATCACTGGATGAGGAGTAAGGAGACAGTGAGCGGAAGTGCCCACCCTGTACCTGGCCCGCTGCAGGTGGCCAGGACGTGAGAGCTGTACCCAGGGCTGCCTGCTGCATCCCTCCTCCCGTGGAGACAGAGAAGCTGGGGTGTGAGCCGCTGCTCAGCCTCACTACATGTGGGGCACGTCACCTAACATCTCTGAGCTGTGTTTTCCCATCTGTGAAGTGGGATAGGAGTACCTGCCCGAAGGGCTGCTGTGAGGATGAGCTACGGCACCTCCAGAGCCGCTCATATAATGATCGCTGGATAAACGGGTACGTTTCCCACAAAAGGCTGTCATCACACTCCCCCATCCAGGGGAACAGGCGGTGTGTGTCTGAAGACGGAAACGTTATCCCTAAGGCCACAGCCTCACGCCGCCTGGCAGAGTGGCCGGCTCTGGGCTGGGCGCAGACAGGGTGGCCATCGTCTACTCTACCGATGAGGGAGTGGAGGCCACGGGCAGACCCTGGACACACGCTCCTGCCCCCTGGGCCCGGCCTCGGGTCCCACACCTCAGCCTCATGTGCACCTCCAGAAGACATCAGGCCAGGATTTGGGAGGCCTTTCCCGGGCATAAACCTTCTCCCCAGGAAGGCTGGGAAGACTTTGGGGTGGCTGGTTTCTTATGATCAAGGTTCTGTTTTCTCTTTCAGAGCCTGCCGTGCCTGAGAGAGGCAGGACCTATCCTGCCCGGGGGGGATTAACAGGCGGATCCTGTACCCCCGCCCACCCCTCGGCAATGCCGAGC
Source organism: Mesoplodon mirus (assembly GCF_964341445.2). Classification (NCBI taxonomy): domain Eukaryota; kingdom Metazoa; phylum Chordata; class Mammalia; order Artiodactyla; family Ziphiidae; genus Mesoplodon; species Mesoplodon mirus. The sequence goes on from NC_138988.1 coordinate 6,433,494, forward strand.
ACCTCCTGGGTGCCAGGCACGGTGCTAGGCTCTTGACACAGGACAGGCGCTGGGAGCACGGGCTCTGGAACCAGACACCTGGGCTTGACTCCCAGTCCCACCACTTAACTGGGGCAAGAACTTAACCCTCTGTGCCTCGTTCCCTCATCTGTCAAAGGGGGTCACAGTGGCACATGCCTCTAGCGTTGTCATGAGGCGGCCTCAGATTTGTTGACCCATCCACAGCTCTTAGTACAGACTACCCACCCTCACAGCAATTCTCTGACCCCATTTTTCCTTCCAGATCCTTCCCATCAGTGGGCAGAACCTTCTGGAAATGGACGGAGGTGAACTAACTGGCAGGGGCCTGCCATGGCCAAGGTGTTAGGGCTCCAGGGCTGCTCTCCTCTGGACACATCTGGTCCCAAACCAGAATCAACAACTGCCCTTGACCTACATTCCCTGCAGGAGCGGAGGACCCTGACTTGCTCCGAGGGCACGAGCAGGCTGGAGAAAGGGACCTTCCCTCTCAGCCTGACCCTCCTGGCTGGATGTTGGCTTTTCTGGAGCTCAGGCCCCTGGGTGGGCAGGAGAGCTGGCTCTTGCCTGTGTGTGTCTGCACACAGGCCGCATGCTTGTGAGACGCAGGTCAGCCCCGAGAGCCCTGGGGTGCTGCGTTGGGGCAGGAACGAGGCGGGGGCAGGGGGCACAGGGTACCTGCTCCATCACTCAGAGGCTGTGTGCCCTTGGGTAACTTGCTTCACTTCTCTGTGCTCAGCTTCCTCACCTGTGACATGGGGACAGGAAGCTCCTCCACCTCACAGGACTGCTGTGAGGATTCAGTGGCCTAGTGCTTGTAGATGGCTTAGAGCAGCGTCTGGCACACAGCAGACAGTTTGCAAAATGGGCGAGAAGCTGACTCAGACCTTCTGATCTGCCAGCGGGTGGGAAAGGAGAGTGAAGAGAGAGTGGGTGTGGGGGATATGACGCGTTGGGGTCCAAATTCACTCTGCTACCAAGAGACCACATACTGCAGGATTCCACTGGCAGGAAACACCCATAAGAGGCACACACACAGAGACAGATTTGTGCGTGTCTGGGCTTGGGAACAGGGCTTACTGGGAATGGGCACCAGGGATCTTAAAAAATAATAATAATAAAAATAAATAAATAAATACAAATATTTGCAAACTGATTTATGGTGATGACTGCACTACACAGAAAGTTACTAAAAAACCCCCCACTGAACTGTATACCTGAAATGGCTGAATTTTATGATATGATATAGAAAACATACCTCAATAAAATTGTTAAAAATTTTTGGTTTGCTAATTTTTGGCTGTGTGATCCTAGGCAAATGACTTAATTTCTCTGAGGACTAGAGGAGATGCAGCACAGAGAGAGCTTGGCACAGCGACGACACAGGATAGATGTTTCACAAATGTTAGACACTCTCCCTGTGCCCTGGGAATGGGGTCCTTAATGAACAGAATCAACAGAGCAGTAAGAGATAACACTTGGTCTCTCTCTCTCTCCCAGGGCCTGGTCTAAGCGCTTTCCCTCTGCATACTCACTGAGTCCTCAAACAACCTCTGTAAGTGAGGGACTGCTGTTGACCCATTCTACAGATGAGGAAACTGAGGCTGAGCTCAGGGAAAACATCTCAACCCCGAGGCTTCAGCACAGCAGTACTGACGAATACCCACTGGGGAGGAGCTGGCCAGGCTTCCCTGGGAGACACGTAGGGGCACGTTCTCATCACACCCATTGCCCAGATGAGGAAGCGGGGACCCAGACATGCCCATGGCTGTACCCACACTCACCAGCCCTCCTAGCACTGCCAGCCCCGTCCTGAGCCACACCCCCCACCTCTGAGCCGCCCTTGCTGACCCCTTCTCCCAGGCTGCTCACCTCCAGCAGCGTCCCCTCCGTCTTCCACACCTTGATGAAGACCCAGAGTGGGATGCAGAGCATGGAGGACAGGGCCATGAGCCAGCCAATGCCATAGCCCCAGGTGGGGTAGGTGTAGATGTTGTTGTACTTCAGGGGCTTGTACTTGACCAGGAAGAAGATGAAGATGCCCTGCGGGGAGACATGGAAAGGTCCCTGGGGCGGCCCTCAGCCTGTGTGCGGGCAGCCAGCAGGGGAGACAGTCAACCCTGTGTGGCGGCCTTGGAGAGGTGACGCCCTGCTGGGTCCACAGCGAGAAACACGGGGAACTGACCCCCACAGATCCCAGGAGACCCTCCCCGAGCCCCAGGAGCCTCATTCCCAGCCTCTGCCCAGTCAGGAATTATTACTTTTTCCTAGCTACTTCTCAGGGCTGGTTTCAAAGCTGCCTTTCAGAACTAAGATGGTTTGTGAAGATGCTCTGAGATACTTCCAGTGCCAAGAGCTGGGTGAAGAGCAGGGGGTTTTGTTTTTTTAATTAAACATCCTCTCACAAAGGCCTCTCCCGGTCTGATGTGAGGGGCAGAGCGTGAGCCCCGCTTTACCCTCACACTGTTGCTTCCCTGTGAACAGCAGAGCCAAGTGCCTTTCCTGGGACCCTCGGCCCTCGCAGAGGCAGGTCCCAGCCGCCTTCTATACATATGCAGGCATAGAACCTGAGGTCCCAAGAAGGGAGGTGATTTGCTCACAATCACACAGCAAGATGGTTGCAGGACTGGGGTCCTAGTGAGGCCCCCTGGCCAAGCCCAGAGACTGTCCCCACAATGCTGGCTTTGAAAGGTGTCAGGTGCCTCGGACTTTCTGAGGGCACAGAAGGTCCCCAGGGGGACATCACCTTCTCAGTCTCGGCCTCAGCCAGGTCTGGGCTCTGGGGTGCAGAAGTACATGGGTGGGTGGGTGGGTGGGCTGCAGGCGGCTCCTGGCAGGGCTCTTACCGCACAGATCCCGGGGGTCACGACTTTCCAGCACCATTGGATGAGTGACAACGGCCGGTAGCCAATCATGTCTTCGATGTTATCATAGAAGCGGTTGCTTCCTGTCCAGAATAAAGAAGACGGGCACACACACCCCAGAAGATTTCTGTACAAGACTCAGAGGGAAGGCTATGAGTGTCTGGTTTCCCCAGCCCAAGACAAATTGTGGCAGGAACCCTATTTACCGCTTAAAAACTACCAAGGTGTTACATATGTGAGGTGTCAGGATAAACTGCAGTAGAAGGGACTCTGGTTCAATATTGGGAAGACCCCTTCTGACCTTGGGCAGTGAGGTCCAGGAAACGGGCAGGAGTTTCTGGGGGAAAGGAGGAAGGTGGTCCCTTCGAGGCGGGGCCAAGGGCTGGCTGACCTGCACGGGGGCGGGGGTCAGGGCTCTGAAGGTGAGGGCCAGACGGGTGGCCTGTGGGGTGTCTATTCCCGAACCACACTTGGGAGTGTGCATCATCATTCAGACCAGCAACCCTCACGCACTCATACGGTTTGGGGAACCAGAAGGCACGTGCTGACTTAGGGCCAGGCACTGGGCTGGCTGCTTTGCCTGCACTACCTCCTGCTCGGGGACATGGTGATTGTTTATAGTACTCCATTTTGCAGATGGGAAAACTGAGCATCAGGGGCAGAAGGACAGAATCAAGGTCACAGTGTCTGAGCCTGGAACCCCTCCCTCTGCTGCAGGGATATAAAAGCAGGAGGGTCTCCCGACAAGTGGGAAAGGACAAGAAGTCCCTGAGGGGAGGACGAAGAGGTTGATGCAGATGGAGACCAGCCACAGGGAACCCAGGCCCAGCCGCGTCCCGGGTGGTGCCCATGTGCTGGGCACCATGGTGGCCTCTGGGGTGTGGAAGGGCTCAGCCTCTACTCACCGTATACCCAGCCGATGCAGATGCATTCAAAGATGGCCACAAAGAGAAGGCACATCCCACTGGCGGCGTAGGAGTCAAAGAGCTGGAAGATGTACATGCCACCCTGGGAAGTGAGAGGACAGAAATATGGACAGAGTGACAGACACACTGGACAGCAGGGTCAGCCAGCTGGCCCTGGGAAGGGCTCTCTGCCCTGCGGCTACTACCAGTCGGGACTCACTTCCACCAGGACAGACTGGTCTCCCCAGGGTCCTGGAACACTGCGCCCACCACACCTGGGCGCCCCCTAAGACCACCCTCTGGGGGTTGCTGGGATTGCGTTGGTTTGTCTTGTCCCTGCTCCTCAAACGTCAGAGACAACACAGAAGACCAGAGACTGGAGGTTGGGAAGGCTCAGCACCTCTCTCCAGGAGGCTGTGACAGCCTCCCCACTGGCCTCCCTGCCTCCAGCCTCCCTCTCCTACCCTTCCACACACCAGCTTTCACAGGGACCTTTCCAACTTGCAAATCCAACCATGTCACCCTACAGTTTACAATTACCCCTTGGCTTCCTTCAGCCTGCCAGCCAGGGCTGCCCTCCTCACTGGGCCTCAGCTCCCCCTCCCACAGTCCCCCTCAACATGCTCCCTCCTGGACACACCAAGGGACTGTCTCACTTCTGTGCCTTTGCACATGCTATTCCCTTTCACTGGGTAAGTTCCTTCAAAGCTCATCTCAAATGTCACCTCCTCCAAGCAGCCCTCCCTGACAGCCTCGTTCTGTCTTTGGGCCTCCATAGCACATTTTAAGGATTCATAGTTTAAAAAGAAAAAGTGTTCTGCCATCAGCTACTCTGTTAGCTCTGAGCTCCTGCTGGGAAGGCTCCCGCACTGGTCCTCTGTGTGTCTCCCACCCTCAGTGCAGGGCCCGGCTTGCAGTATGTCCCCATAAGTGCAAATTGAATCATATGGAGTGAGTGCCCCATTGGGGAGGGACTCTGAATGGCTTGTCCGCAGCTGTGTCCCTGTTTCTGGCCAAAGACTCGGCACACAGTAGGTGCGCAATCGTTGTGGGATGCAGGAACAAAGTGGGCCAGCTCTGTGATATACAAATCTCTGAAGATTAACTTCAGTGGAAGGCCAGGGAGGTGCAAGCTTGGCCGGCCAAGGTGATCTGGGAGGATCTCTGGAAGGCAGGGGAGGCGTCTGGGTGGGTAGAGGAGGGGAGGCCAGATGCAGGGGTGGGAAGGGTTGGGATCCGTAAAGAAAATCCTACAACACAATGAGAGTCCTCAGCGGGACAATCAAAAGCAGCAGAAATAAAAGTACAAAAGGGAGGGAGGGTCGGGTTGGGGGAGGTGTTCCAAATGCCAGGAAAGGACGGGGGTTAAGAGGCCAGGATGAAGCCTGGACAGCCTCCTTATGTGTCTGCCACGGGGACCTCTTGGGACTAAGCTTCTTCTCTGTGTTCCCCGAGCCCCCGGGCCTCCTTGTGTCATGTGAAAGACCACACACCCTGGGACTATTTGTTTCCTCATTCATCTCTTCAACTAGATCAGGGACAACATCTCAGTGCTGAGTCCAAGTGGTCCTAGTGTGTGACAGCAGGGAGTGGTGGGGACTGTGGCTAACGGGAGAGCATAACTCCAGTCGATTGCTGCTGGGGGACAAAGGCCTGGGCAGCTAGGTCTGAAGATTTTCTGGAAGATGCCAAAAACCCAAATTTTCTTGAGAAATCTTTCTCTTTAATTTTGGTAACCTCTTTGTCTTCTTAAAAAATCACAGTGAGGGGGAAACAACATGGATCACTGGGCCGTATCTGGTCTGGGGCCTCCTGTCTGTGACAGGTATGGCAGGCGTTCGGGTCTCTGAGAGTAAGGAGCTTTCTGAGTTAAACCCAGGACTGCCCTCCTAATTGCTCTCCCGAGGGTCTCCTTCCACAAACATCATACATTAAAAAAACCCAGAAGGAAGCCTTAACGCAGGGCTCTCCAAGTGCCAGCTCTGTTGTCACTGGTCCCAGGTCTCAGTCTAGCTGTTCCTGGCACAGTGTGATCACAGGGCAGGCGCTACAGTTATCCTCAGTGCTCATGCGGGGGAACCCGAGGCCCGGGCCAGTGACAATATGCACCACAGGTCACGCAACTGCCCAGCCGTGGGGCTGAGGACTGAGCCCAAGTGTCCGGCTGCAGAGCCCGTGCCCTTCACCACCCACCACACTGCCTCAGTGGAAGATCAGATATTTGCGGACTAGCTTTTCCCTAGAGCAGAGCTTTAAATGTGTTTAAATGAGGGAGAAGATCCTGCCAGCAATTACTGAGGCCGACAGGGCCCATTTGGCAGTTTGAACTTCCCGGTGTGATCACTCAAGGACACGCTGGTCCTGGGCAGATGCAGAGCTGGCTCCCTGATGGGCTGGGGCCCCAGGTGCCCCGGGGCAGACCCGAGGCCTGGAGGAGGGTGGGCTGGAAGGCTCTGTGAGCAGGGCACCCAGGGCCGGTGTCCAGAGGGCCCTCCACCTGCCTGCTGCAAGCCGGGGACACCCGCCAATGCCTGCTCTTCTTGTAGCACCACCAGCCTTTTTAAGGCATCAGGTTAACCCCCCAATTTGTGCGTGACAAAAGACTCTACTTTGCATAATTAATCAGTACTTAATGGGGCCCTACTCACTGCCTCCCTGGTTCTCCGTGTGGGGAGAGCTGCACCATTCATTTGCTCAAACGCTGATTATCACTCCCATTAATGTGACAATGACTAGGAGCAGTAATAACGCCAGCCACCGTGCCCCAGAGCCCACCCCATGCCAGGTCCCAAGGGTGCAGAGCAGGTCAAGGCCACCTCCTGTTCTTGAGGACCTCGGGGCCTGGTGGGGGCAGCAGGTGAACAGACAGGTCATTGTCATGGCCAGAGGGAGGCTGAGCTGAGCTTAGAATGAAGTCCTGAGTGGGAAGGAAAGCAGAGGAGGCTTCCAGGAGGAGGTGGCATTTGAACTGAGAAGCGGAGGATGACGATCAACAGCCCGACTTCAGTACCATATCAGCTGCTGTGACAGATTCTGAATTCCCTCATTTCTTTCCATGTTTCTCACAAAACCTCTTCTTGTCTCTAGACAACAGTTTTTAGGCTTTTTGGTGGGGGGTGGTTTGGCTTTTAAAATTAATTAATTTTCTGAGTGTGGATAAAAAGATATCTAATCTCACCTTCCCAAGGTACTTAAGAAAGTATTTATTAGACAGGATGGCTGCAGGAGGGAAGAGAATCATGGCTTTATGAGACAGTCTTAATTTAGGGTCATGATGAGCCCCTCCTGACCCCAGGCAGAGACAAGAAGAGGGTACACATGAAGGGCTGGAACGGGTACACACAGTGCCTGAAGGTGCCAATTCCTCATGCCTATTCTCAGTGATGCCCCAGAAAAGCCTAGTAACTAGTTGAGGGTTCCATAGCTGACACTGTCCCCTTCACCCAGAGGTTACTAAAAGGGGTGGCCCCGGCATCCAGATGTTCACGATGACCAGGTAAACCCAGCCTTTCCCTATGGGAGTTTTATTCCCTCTGGCGGTGAACTGGACACCTTGAGCTGAGCACTTACACATGCAGGACACTGTGCTAAGGGCTTAATGAAAACTTCCATGGAGTCTCACAACAACCCATTACAAACATAAGAACACGGAGTCCCCGAGAAGTGCTGGACCTGGAGCCAGGGTCACACAGCTAGTCAATGTCAGATCCACTAAACCAAAGCCCAGGCGCTTAACCCTTGTGCTACCCTGTTCACATCACTTAACCTGTATCCTTATCACTCACCTCTGTTAACATCACGAGGCCCAGAAAATAGGAGGTGACCGACAGGGCCAGGATGAGCAGCTCCCGCCGATAGCCCCTCCGGAAGACCTTGGGGTACATGTCCACCACAGCGGTCACCAGGCTTTCCACACACACAAACTGGACAGGGTAGAAATGATGGTGTGAAACCCAAGAGAAAGGCCGTTCTTACTGGCCCTGCCTCCAGGCAAGCACAGCAGCCTTAAACCCTGGGCTTCCTTTCCACTGGGTCTCACTTTTATTCCCACACTTACCCTGATGGAGGACCCAAGAATAAAAACAATAACCCCGGCGTTTACAGAACTCCGGCAGGCCCATTTAACACATGAGGACCCTGAGGCTCAGAGAGGGAAAGCGACCTGCCTAAAGTCTCTCAGCAAGGAAGCGGCAGGGTCAGGACTGGAAATGAGGTCTCCTGACTCTAGAATTCCTTCTCCCCCAAAGCTGCCTACCACGTGCCTATGTGTGGGGCCCTGTTCTGGGGTCAACGACTTAAATGAGACGCAGCCTCTGCCTGGGAGGCAAGATGGGAGTCCCTGTAACCGTCCTGAGAGCTGAGGGCTCTGCTGCTGGCAGGCTCTGGTCTGTGGGTGGGACTTGACTTGCTTTGTCCTCCAGGCCTGTGACATTTCCCCTGCCCTTTGCTTCTGGTGGGCAAGTGACCCTCTGCTTGGGGGAGGGCAGTCAGGTGAGCTAACACCCAGCTCTTGCGTTTGGGCTGGGCAGGCTTCAACGGCAGAGCCTGAGCCACTAGGCATCTGTGTCCCGCCATGCTGAGACAGGGCTGGGTATGGGATAAGTTACACTCCTACTCACCCATCAACACCCAGCCCAAATATCCCAGCACACCCCTACCCCCCTGCCCGGGTTCTCCCAGCACTGTGGGCAGACCTCCTGCGTGAGCCTTTTCCTGACTGCTCCTCCTTGCCTCCTCCTTGGGCAGAAGAGATTTCCCCTCTCTTCCATGCCTAGTCCACATCCCTCATCTCGTGGGGCCCATGATTGCTCTTGATCTGTCTCCTAGCAAGAAGGTGAGACCCTGGAGGGCAGAGGCCACATCGTTTTCATCTATTTCCAGTGGCACAGAGGAGATGCTCAGAAAATGTTTAATAAATGAATAATAACAACAGTGGCAAACACATGGTGCTTGTCGTGTGCCAGGCTCAGTCCTAAGCAGTTAACAGATATTAATTTATTTAATCTCTAGGCGTTAGGTCCTATTATTACCTCTTTTGTAAATGAAGACACGGAAGCATAGGGGTGTAAGCAACTTTCCCTGAGATCAGAGGTATAATATATTAGGGCCAGAATTTGAACCAGGCAATCTTGTCCCAGAGGCTGGCTGTCACCTCTGCGGGGCACTCCCCCCACTTCCCTGGAGCCATTCTTTGGCTCCAAATCCTTTCTGGTTCATGTCCACCTCCTTAGGGTACGGATTTCTATCCTTATTGTGCAAAGGGACTGTAGCACAGAGAGGTGAGGTGACTAGCCCAGAGTCACACAGCTGGCCAGAGTCGTGCAGCTGGGACTCAACCCCAGCCCTGTCTGGCTTCAACACCTGGACTCCTAGCCTCCAGGCTGCCCTGGCTCTGCAGCAAGGCTGGCTGTACTCATTCTTTCTCCAGGGTCCCCAGGGAAGGAAGGAGATTCCAGGGAGCCTGTTGATCCAGCACCTAAACTGAAGTGACATCAGAGCAGGTGGGCTAAGAAGCACACAGACCTGGGTGCATGTCCCAGCAAGTCACTCAGCATTTCTGGGCCTCAGTTTCTTCCTCTGCAAAATGAGGATAACAAAAGGGGACCCCCAGCCCATGTCGTTATCATGACTGAGAACTGAGGACACAGCCCAGGCACAAAGCCCGTGCCATTTACACCTGGGGGTGAGCAGAGCAGCCATCCAGGCCAGACCTCTGGGCCCCCCATTCCCCTTTGCCAACCAAGTGTCTCTGTCCTAATGCTGGCCTGGCTCAGCCCAGGGACTCACAGAGCCGAGGCCCAGACCCCACACCCCGTGCAGAGGCAGGCCTGTCACTGTCACACAAGCTGCCAATCCTTCCTGAGGCCTTTGCCCGCAACAATGGATGGGATGATTATCAGCAAAAACACCCGGTGCTTCCGCAGCTCGGCTTAGCAGTTTCTGAGAAACCATCCAGGGGAAGAAATAGGACTTGGCTGAATAGACAGACACACCAGCCACCAGGCTTGTGTGCTAAGTGACTCGCACAAGGTCACAGGTAGGGGGGTGGGCAGCACCTCGCCAAGGGACCCCTGTCTGAGAGCGGAGCACCAGGCTTTGGCTGGAAAATCTTCTCTGGGGCTCTTAGGAAACCCAGCCACGATGGAGCAGCAGGGTAAGGGGCAGATTCTGGGACAGAAGAGAGACTGGAGGCCACAGGTTTCTGGCAGGAAAACCAAGGAGAGGATTGGAGGAGGGTGGGAGGGCGGGCTGGGTGGGTTTTACAGTGTGAGAAGGTGTAAGTGCACGTGTTCGTGTGGAGAGAAAGGAAAACGTGCACAGATAAATTGCTAGTTCTAACTCTACAGCCTTCACGGAGGAAGGCGAGCTGCCAAGTGGAGGGTGGGTCGGGAGAAGCCCATAGTGAGAAGAGAGGCAGGCAGGTGGAATGTCGGGGCAGCGGTAGCTGGTGGTGGTACCGAGGACCCATGTGGCCGCCAGCGGCATGACACGGGGCCCCAATCCAGAGATAAAGGAAGGAAGAAGAAGATGCTCTTCCGCATCTCCGTGTCCTCCAGGGTCTGGGTGGTTCTGACGACAAGGACCAGGACGTGGTGTGTAGGTCTCAGAGCTGTTCTGGAGAGCAACATACCTGGCTCCCTGCCCCTTCCCGCCTGGACTCCCCTCTTACCTGGCTGTCCAGGCCCAGGAAGATGAGCATCATGAAGAACAAGGTGGCCCACAGTGGGGAGAGGGGAATCATGGTGACGGCCTTGGGGTAAGCGATAAAGGCCAGGCCGGGCCCTGGAGAGGAAGGAGAGAGAAAGGTGCTGAGTGGAGTCCAATGCCGCATTCAATGGCTATTTTAATCCAACCTGTATTGAGTGCTTCCTCTGTGCCAGGTGCTGTGCCTAATTCTCACTCAAATCACATAAATCTCCCAGCCACCCCATGCTACTGGTACTATTATCATGCCCATTGTACAGATGAGCAGGCTGAGGCAGAGAGAGGGAAGCAAGCGTCTGGAAGGGTCAGATTCAAGCCCAGGTTGGTCTGAGACCCAGACCTTCCTCTGCACAGACCTGTCTCTACTCCTCCTACTGGGGTAGGTGGGGCTAGGAGGGGGACATTCTTATTAAAATGCAGGCTCTCAGGCCCACCCCAGGGATTCTAATTCAGTCGGTCTAGGGTGAGGCAAGGACCAGGCACCCAATGATTCCTATGTAAGTATTTAGAAGTCCAGGCTTGGACAAATGCTGGTCCCCCCAGGCCACCTCTTCCTTTGGGCGTCTCCTCTCATTTCCCAGATCCACACTCACTTCTCTTAGCTGCTCCCAGTAGTGGGCTTGTTAGCACATCCTCAGGATAAGCTTTATTAATGTCAAGGGCGAGTCTGTGATGTTCTAGCCCTGAAGCACAGGGGTCAAGGGTTCAGATCCTCATTTTTTACTGTAAGCTCTACCTCTGTCTCCTCAGCTAGAAAATGGGAACAATGTAGCCCTACCTAATAGGGTGGTTTGGGGAATTCAGTGGGACGATACAGAATATGGAAAGCATTTAAAAAGGTAAATGTTCAAAAAACATTCATTCTGATTGTTTTCTACCTTAGAAACAGCCTTGTTAAAGTCTAATTTACCTATAATAAGCATTCATTTTAAGTGTACAGTTCAATGAGTTTTGAAAAGTGGATACACCCAGATACCCACCACTGCAATCAAGATATAGAATACTTCCATCATCCCCCGGGGCCCCTCTGCAGTCTCTCCGCCCTCATTCCCTGTCTTTGCCCTGGTCAACCACTGATATGATATTTTTTCACTTAGATTAGCTTTATCCATCCTACCTGGAATTACCAGGTCAGATGGTAATTTTATGTTTAACTTTCTAAGAAATGCCCAACTGACTTCTGAAGTTAACTGTGCCATTTTACATTCCTACCAGCAATGTTTGAGAGTTCCAGTGGCTCCACATCCTTGTCAACACTTGATTTTATTTATTTATTTATTTATTTATTTATTTATTTATTTATGAATGCATGCATGCAGCGCTGGGTCTTAGTTGTGGCACGCAGGACCTTCATTGCAGCATGTGGGATCTTTTAGTTGCAGCAATGCAGACTTCTTAGTTGCGGCATGTGGACATCTTAGTTGCAGCATATGGGCTTCTTAGTTCTGGCATGCGAACTCTTAGTTGTGGCATGCACATGGGATCTAGTTCCCTGACCAGGGATCAAACCAGGCCCCCTGCATTGGGAATGCAGAGTCTTACCCACTAGACCACCAGGGAAGTCCCTGATGTTGGCTTGCCTTTTCATTTTTTTTAATTGTGTCTTGTGAAAATCAGAAGTTTTAAATTTTCCAATTGTTTGTTGCTAGCATATACACAATACAGTAGATTTTTGTTTATTATCTTTTTATCCTGTGACCTTACTAAATTCACTTAGTAATTTTTTTCTGTAGGTTTCTTAGGCCTTCTCTATGTGGTCAATCATGATGTTTATGAATGAAGACAGGTTTTATTCTTCCTTTCCAATCTTAATCTTTTTAATTTATTTTTCTTGCCTTATCACACTCTCTAGGAATTCCAGTATTATATGGAATAGAAGTGGAGACAGCATACATCTTTGCTTTGTTTCAGATTTTAGGGTAAAGCATTTAATATTTAATAGCTAGGAAATTAACATTGGTACAATACTATTAATTAAGCTACAGACTTCACTCATATTCCATCAGTTTTTTTCCTTATGTCCTTTATTCTGTCCCAGTATCCAATTCAGGATTCCACTTTGCACTTCATGGCTGTCTGTCTTTAGTCTCCTCCATCCTGTGACAGTTCCTCAGCCCTTTCCTGTCTTTCATGACCTTTTGATGAGTACTGGTCATTATTTTGCAGAATGCTCCTCAATGTGAGTTTGTCTGATGTTCATTATTAAACTGAGATTATGCATATTTTTGGCAAGAAAACTATAGAAGTGATACTGTGTCTTTCTCAGTTTATCATATAATGGGACACAGGATGTAAGTAAAACTTAGTACAGGAGATGTATACCTTGATCATTTGGGTAAGTTGGTGAATGCCAGTTTTCTCCACTATAAAGTTACCATGTTTCCCTTTGTAATTGGTAACCATCTTGGGGAGGATACTTTGAGATCATGAAAATATCCTCTTTCAGGTCAAACCTTTACCCATTGATTTTATCATCCATTGGTGGATCTTGCCTGCAACAATTATCCCTATGGTGTTTGCCTAATGGGTTTATATTTTCTTCATTCCTTCTATATTTACTAATTAGAATTTTCCTGTAAGAAAGAGCTGCCCTGTCACACCCACTTATTTATTCAATTTTTATTAATCTCAGGTATGGACTCCTGGGTACTTAGTTTATTCTAGGGGTCATAATCCAATACTATCATTATATATTTTGCTATTCAAATTATCCCTGGTTTGGCCATTGGGAACTTCGTCAGATTGATTCCTGTGTCTTTTTGACATACCTCCAGTATTCTTCTGAGTACTTTCTTATTTTAGGGGCACCATAATATGTTCCAACTTCATCTTGTCCTTCCCCAGCACTCAAATCAATTACTTCTCCAACGGGCTCTGGTTCCTTTCTAAATGGCATTTAGAAACCAAGATCTGACCACTAGGTATGCTCATTGCTACTGGAGTATCACTGTTCACAGACCCTCTCAGCACACAAAGCTAGGAGACATGTATACATATATTTACCCACACAAACACATACGCTATGTGTCTATATCTACCTGTATAAATGTTAAAACCATAAGTCCATACTTATACCTCCAATTCTAATACAGTTCATTCTAGCTTCTTTACTTTCCTTATTTGTAACTTCTTTTTCAGGCAGTGAAAAATCTGCCTCCAATTATCTATATTGACTCGTTTGTTCAATCCTAACATACCCATGTAATAGTTTAGAATTGCTAACCCATTTCCTTTTACCAACAAGGGTTCAGTAATTTTATTTAGCCTTACAGTTTCCAGTCAACATGCTGCTTCCTGAAATTCACTTATGTTAGCTATTTTCTTCCACATTCTCTTAAGTATGGTTGCATTGTTCGTTTGTAATATAGTTAAGTTCGTTGGTCACTATTTGTATTACATTTTGGTTCCACCCACAAAAGGCAACTATTTATTTTGGGTGGTATGTGAAATATTACTGTGACTCTAAGAGTCGGAACTAATAAGGATATATACTCAGGGAAGGGGTGCTTCCCTCTCATCCTTCCTTCTTATTTTTCCCCTTTTTCTATCCCTTTTCTACCCACCCCTTCAGGTAACCATGCTCTCTTTTCTAGTTTCTCCTATTTATTTTTAAATAAATAAACAAGTTTATTATTAATAATTAACATTTAATAATTAATTAAATATTAATTATATTAAAAGATTATTAATATTAACAATTTTTAATGATTAATAAATAAACAATTAATTATTGATAAAACTTAATAAGTTTTCTCCTTTCTATGTATTTATTTTGTTTATTTTTATACAAACACACAGACATATTTTCTTTTATCTCCTTCTTTATTACATGATGGTGGAATATCATAGATACTTGCTTTTTAAACTTTGATATGCATACCTATTTAAAAAATATGCTTCAATTTCCATTTACTTGATTTTTTTTTAGTGAATAAATGTTGAATTTTTCAAAGACTTTTTCAGTATCTATGGAGATAATTTTATGATTTATTTTATTTGGGCTATTAATATAGTGTGTGACATTAATGGCTTTCTTAGTGTTAAATCAACCTTACATTACTCCTGTAATAAATCCTACTTGGACATGGTATACTACCTTCTTAATGTGATTTTGGATTCTAATATTTTGGATTTGAGTTTGCTAATATTTTATTTAGTATTTCTGCATCAATACACATGAGTGATACTAATCTGTAGTTTTCTTTCTTTGCATTGTCTATTTGGTTTAGGTATCAATATTCTACTTTTCATATAATGAGTTAGGAAAGTTTCCTCCCCTTTCAATGCTCTGGAATAATTTATACAGCACTGGGCCTAGCTGATTCCAAAGGTTTGGTAGAATTCTTCTGAGAAACCATCTGGGCCTGTTGTTTTTTTGTGGGGTAGTTCCTCAATAACTTTGTCTATCTCTTCTATGGAAATTGGCCTGTTTAAGCTTTCTAAATCAAATGGGGTCAATTTTAGCAATCTCTATCTCCCTAGGAAAATATTCATTTCATCTAGGTTTTCAAATTTATATGCAAAGAGGATTGCAAAATAATCTCTTATGATTTTTAAAAATGTCTTCTGCTTCAGTGGTTATTTCCCCTTTGTCATTTCTAATTTTTCTATTTGCATGTTCTCCCTCCACTGTTTTTTTCTTGATCATCTGGTGATTTGCCTATTTTTATTTCTAAAAACCTAGAATTTTAATTTATTATTATTTTAACTTTTATTAGAGTATAGTTGATTTACAATGTTGTGTTAGTTTCAGGTATACAGCAAAGTGAATCAGTTATACATATATTGATACATAAATCCACTCTTTTTTGATTCTTCTCTCAAATAGGCCATTACAGAGTATTGAGTAGAGTTCCCTGTGCTATACAGTAGGTCCTTATTAGGTATCTATTTTATATATAATAGTGTGTATATGTCAATCCCAATATCCCAATTTATCCCTACCCCCTGATTCCCTGGTAACCATAAGTTTGTTTTGTATACCTGTAACTCAATTTCTGTTTTGTAGGTAAGTTCATTTGTACCCTTTTTTCAGATTCCACATATAAGCAATATCATATGATATTTGTCTTTCTTCGTCTGACTTACTTCATTCAGTATGACAATCTCTAGGTCCATCCATGTTGCTGCAAATGGCATTATTTCATTCGTTTTTATGGCTGAGTAATATTCCATTGTATGTATGTACCACATCTTCTTTATCCATTCCTCTGTTGATGGACATTTAGGTTGCTTAATTTATTATTTTTAAAAAACCAGATCTACTATTTTTCTATTTTCTACTTCACTACTTTCTGCTTTTATCTTTATTATTTCCTTCCTTGTGCCTTCTTTTAGTTCATTTTGTTGTTGTTTTTCTTATTTTTCTAAACAGGGGATGTAATTAATTTATTTTCATTCTTTCACTTTTATTGATAAATGTGTTTAGTAAAGTTTTCTCTTATTGTTAGTTTATTTCTGTCTCTGTCTTCTTTCATCTCCTGCAGTTTTTGCTTCATAAAGATTATTGCTGTGTTATTTAGTGCATACATTTTTGTGTGTGTTATATCTTCATTGTGAATTGTGGCTTTTAACATTAAAAAGCATCCCTTTGTCATGCTTAATGCATTTGGGCTTGAATGCTACTTTGTCTGATATCAGAATTGTTATCATCATCTATCCCTTTATTTTTAGGCTTTGTGAATCATTTTGCTTTAGATGTGTCTCTTATATACAGCACATACAGGCATACCTCAAGAGATGCTGCAGGCTCAGTTCCAGACCACCACAACAAAGTGAATATCACAATAGAGCGAGTCACATGAATTTTTTTGGTTTCCCAGCAAATGTAAAAGTTATGTTTACACTACACTGTAGTCTACTAAGTGTACAATACCATTATGTCTAAAAAAACAATACCTTAATTAAAATATACGTGATTACTAAAAATGCTAACCATCATCTGAGCCTTCAGTGAGTCACAATTTTTTTGCTGGTGGAGGGTCTTGCCGCAATGTGGATGGCTGCTGACTGATCAGGTGGTGGATGCTGAAGGCTGGGGTCGCCGTGGCAATGTCTTAAAATAAGACGACAGTAAAGTTTGCGGCATCGGTTGACTCTTCTTTTCCAGAGCGATTTCTCTGTAGCATTCCGTGCTATTTGACAGCATTTTATCCGCAGTAAACGGGGTATGCAGGGTTGCCACAAAGCATTAATTTGTAAAAAATGCAGTATCTGCAAAGCACAATAAAACAAAGTATGCCTGTGCGTAGGTCTTATTTTGTGAGCCAAATTGAAAATCTTTTTCTTTTAATAGTTAAGGTCATTCACATTTATTGATATGATTGATATATTTGGTCTTAACTGATAATATATTTTATAATTATGTATATTTTTATATGTATCTCTCTGAGTTGTGTATTCTTCGTTCTTTTTTATACTTTTATTATTATTATTATTTTGGTATTTAGGAAGGTTTATGCTTTTATACTAGTGGTTACTTTTATACTTGTACCTTTTAAAAATGCTCTTAGGCCCTTGTTCTCTTATGTAAATCTTTACTATCCGGCTTTCCAGGTTTCACCCCCAGTATCCTTTACTAACACCTATTGCTCATACATCAGTGAGCTTTTCCTATTGATATTTTCTCTTGCCTCCTCTATTTTTTGGTTAATGATTTCTACTTTGTAACAGTATGTAGCATATTTCTACATTAGTCCTCTATCTTTTTCCCCACCTTTGTTTTGGTCTTATATGTATACTTATATATATTTTAAGTGCTTGCCATCAGTCCTTTTTCTGAAGTTTCCCCAGTCCTTAATGGGTTGGATGAAGTTCACCCTCTGGCGGATTCTTCCAAAGGGCTGAAGATTGTATAAGTCTCAAAGTTCTTGTATATTGAAAATGTTTTTTCTATAGCCTTCACATCTGAAGACATGGCCGGATATCAAATCTTTGGTTCACACTTCTTTGTGTGAATTTTTAAAAAATGCTGCCCCATAGCTGTCTTGTATGTTAGTTTTGAAAAGTATGATGCTAGTTTAATACTTTTGCTGTTATAAGTTATTTGATCTTTTTTTGCCTGGAAGGCTTGAGGATTTTATCTTTATCTTTGAAATCTAGTATCTTTACTAAGATGTCTTGCAGTTGATCACCCTGGGTTAATTTTTCCTAGTACCCAAGGAGTCCTTTCAATGTGTATATTCAGCTCTTTTTCTGTTTCTAAAAAGTTTTCTTGGATTATAGTTTTAAATATTACCTCTGTTCCATTGTTTTATTTATTTATTTTTCTTTAGGGGGCTCTGATAATACGAATATTTCCTTCTTTGCGGGTCTTCCCTCTACTTTTTTGGAGGGATCATTTTTACTTCTTTATGTCATTTTCATTCACTTGGTTGTTTTCCTTCCTTTTAAAAATGCCTTTTATTGAGACTATTCTCCATTTGATACTTTGCAATTTATTCTTCATTTCTGAGATAACAATATCTTTCCTTTTTTCTCATTTTTTCCCTGATTTAAATCAACTCCCTTTTCATTCATTCCTGTTCTCCCCCTCATGCATTTGTTAAAATTTCTGGTTCAAAGAGTTTTTTCACATCCTCAGATGCTTGTTTGAGTATATTTAATTCTGTTTGGATTGTTGACTTAAAATTTTCTTCTACTTCATGGTTGGTTTTCAGAGGCACAGTGTGGTTCTTCATAGATACGTGGGAACTTTCTACTCCTGATCTTCTATAGTAGTTCTGCAGGGACTTGACTTTTCTCTTGTTCATGTTCTTGGGTATTTTACAATAGTCCCAGCTTAATAGTGCCCTCTTCTGCCAGTATTGCAAAGTCCAGGCACATTAGCAGCCTTTTGTTCTGGTGATGGGGGAAGGGTGAGCTCCCATTTTCACACCCTGACTTTATGGTTCTCTTTTGTTTTGCAGGTATTTACATTTTATCCCCTTTTCTTGGTTTCCCTTCACCATATCATTGTAAAAGGGTGTTTTTCCTTTCTTTTAGCCTTTTTTCTCCCCAAGAAGCTTTGTGTTTTAAATGGTACCTCCTTTAAAATGTTCCTGTCCCTTTAAATGGCCCGTGCCCCTTGAAGTCACACCTACATTGAATCCCTTCTCTGTAGTCCCTGCTAAGGGATCTGTCTGGATACTTTCCAGTATATTCAGGTTTAGAGTAGATTTAATCTTTCTGGTGGTTGCTCCAAATAACTCTTAGGTCCTTTCACTAGCCTCTATCTTCTGTCTGTCCCACAGTTTTTCTCGGTTTGCCTTTGTGGTGGAGATTGTGAACTGGGATTGGTGATTTTTCTTTCTGTTACAGTTTTCTGCATCTTCAACATTTTCTGCTTCAGATTATGCAGGGGGCATAGTTTTCTGTAGAATATACTTTTCCCTTCTTGTTTTTTTCTTTTTGGGGGGAAAAATGGGGATATATGTAGCTATATAGCTGTCGTCCTCAGATACTCTTACTTCCTCTAATTTTTAAAAGAGTTTGTGTAAGAGTGATATTATTTCTTATTTAAGACTCCAGCAGGGCTTGGAGTCTTCTTGGTAGAAAGATTTTTGACAATGAATTCAATTTCTTTTCAAAATATAGAGCCATTTAGTTTTTCTATTTCTTCTTGACTCAGTTTAAGTAAATTATGGATTTTTAAGAATCTGAACATTTAATTTACATTATCAAGTATATTTGCTTGAAGTTGTTCATGATATTTCCTTATTCTCATTTTTAATGTCTATAGTATCTGTAGCCATATCCCTGCTTTCATTCCTGATATCAGTAATTTGTGTTTTCTCCCATTTTTTTCCTTAATTAGTCTTGCCAGGGTGTTATAAATTTTGCTACCTTTTCTAATACCAAATTTTGGCTTTGAAAATTTTCTCTATTGTTTGTATGTCTTAACTTTATTATTTATTTATTTTTAAAATATGGAACGCTTCACGAATTTGCGTGTCATCCTTGTGCAGGGGCCATGCTAATCTTCCCTGTATTGTTTCAATTTTAGTATATGTGCTGCCAAACCTAGCACACCTTTATTATCTCTTTGCTTCTATTTACTCTGGGTTTAATTTGTACTTTTTTTTCAGGTTCTTCCGATAAAAACTTTAATTTTTTACTTTAAACCCTTCTTTCTAGTGAGAGAGTGGCATTGACATATATACACTACCAAATGTAAAATAAATAGCTACTGGGAAGCAGCTGCAGAGCACAGGGAGATCAGCTCAGTGCTTTGTGACCACCTAGAGGGGTGGGATAGGGAGGGTGGGAGGGAGACGCAAGAGGGAGGGGATATGGGACTATACGTATGCATATAACTGATTCACTTTGTTATACAGAAACTAACACAACTAACACAAGCAATTATACTCCAATAAAGACGTTAAAAAAAAAAACCCCTTCCTTCTAATTAGGTATTTAAAGTTGTAAGTTTCCTTGTAAGAACCTGCTGAGAAGGGTGATGGGGGTACATACTTGCAACGTGCAATTTATCCAAATGGTGGGAACTCCTAAAGGGGATCTTGGTCTGATTCACACCCCTAACCATAGAGCAGGCTTACCTGCTTGGCACCAGGAGTGACACAGGAGGGTGAAGCAGAAGAGGCTAGAGGCAGGCTGTACCACCTATGGGCTGTGTGGCCTTAGGGGAACCACTTCCTGCTCAACGATACAGAGTCCTCGTTTGTAATGGGCAGTATAAAGCCCAGGACTGCTGTCTATGTGAATGACGCCCCCTGGAGTTGTGCAGGGCACATTCTTCACAGCCACAAATGCAGGCCTTGATAAAGCATGCCTTGCAGAGGTGCTATGAGCATTTCATGAGGTAGTATATAAACAACCACCCCAGGGCCTGACAAGTGAGACACAGTAAATCAATTATGGTACATCCATTCAGTGGAATACCACACAGCCATTAAAACTCATAATTGAGATCTTTATTTACTGTGGCAGAAAGTTCTCATGCTTTATTATGAATTGAAAAATGCAACCTAATATGATCTAGTTTTCATTAATATAGATATAGCTATGTATGTATGGAAAATCCTGGCAGGAGAACCCCAAAGTGTAGTGAGATTCAGATCAGAAACTTTCCTTTGTCAATATTTCAGCATTTTTCTACAGTGAATGTGCTTTCAATTTGAAATAAGAAAAAAAAACAATATAATTTATTTTTAGTTGGCTCTTTTGCTTTCTATCCATGACTCTTCTCTGAGCTTCATCTGTAAAATGGAAATAACAATAAAAAGAATAACAATAGTGCTGTAGATATCCTACAGCACTCAACACCTGAGGTGGGAGTTAGTTCGTTCATTTTATAGAGGAGGAAGCAGATTCTCAGAGAGGGCAAAGGTCCCTCAGAGAGGGCCAAAGTCCCATAGAGAAGGTAATGCTGCCTCCTCACAGGGCTGCCCCGTGGTTTAATGCGAGGGAGGAACATGAATATTTTGTGAAGTGCCAGGTGCCTGCCCCCAGTGGGCAACGGGATGGAGTAGTGAGAGCATGGCCTGGATTAAATCTAGCCCTGTTCTTTCCAGTCTGTGTGACCTTGGATAAGTGATGGCACGTCTCTGAGCCTCAGCTTTCTCATCTGTAAAATGGGGGTAGCAAAACTGCCACCTCGGAGGGCTGAGTCGAGGATCATATGAGACAGTTCCTGCCCAGAGCAGGCGCTCGATGATTGAGAGCTTCGATCATATTAATATCCTCTGGTCCAGCTCTGGCCCCCTGATTTCAGCAGGGACTGCTTGTCCCTCTGACAGACACCCTGCAGAGGAAGGTAGAGCCCGAGTGGTCATGAAGCAGAGCTTGGCAACCAGCTTCCTGCTCCAGCGTCCACATCTACCACCCTGCCCAGCTTGGTGGGTCAGAGGGGTGCTTCCCTCTCTGTGCGCGCCAGGCAAAAGCAGCCACACCCTAGACTGGGGTACTCAGTGGAGGGAATGCAGCCCCAGGGGTGTGTCATAAAAAATGGAGGGCATGACCAGCACTGAGTAGATGGAGGCCAGGGAGGCTGGGCCCCCTGTGACGCTCCTGACTAACTGTCCTACCAGACATTCTTGCAGGTGAAAAACCTATTTAGATGTATTGGAGGTGAGAGGCTAACTCTGTTATGTAAATGCAAACTATTTTTGTACTTTTAACTATACATTTAATTTTCTCAGAATTCAAAAAAATGTAAATCAAGGGGAGAGTTATTCACCATTTTGCACAATTACCTTAGCAGCAATAACCCTACCTGTGGTGTGTTTGATACAAACACATGTCATCTTACACTAAGAATGTCACACTCGTGGTGATTCTACATCTAGAACAAGGAAAGGGAAAGAGGTCCTCCAAGCAGAGGGAACAGCATGTGCAAAGGCCCTGGGGTGGCAGGGAGGGAGAGTGATGTGGCAGAAGTGAAAGCAGACCACAGTGTGGTGGGGCAGAGTGAGCACAGGGGAGTGAGGTGGAGGGTGAGATCGCAGGAGCTGGGCAGTGCAGGGCCTTGGGGGCCACACTGAGAGGTCAGCCCTAGGAGAAGCCAAAACAGGCTGTTCGTCAGGGAAGGACATGTCCAGGTTTGCGTTTTGAAAAACAAAATCACTCTGCAGGGTCAGAGGTGCATGGAACAGAGTGGACAATAGGGGAGACAGGGAGGCCAGTGAAAGCTCCTGTGGTCGACCAGGTGACAGTTCTCTGGGCTGGTGGCTCCCTCCCAGGAGCCTGGTGTGTGGATGGACAGTGGGCCCCCTCCTGAGACCTGAGCGCAGGAGAAGAGCGAGTTGAGGAGGAAGATCATAGTTTCTCTTTGGCAAACTTACCTGACTCTGCTACCTCGGCGATGGGCACCCCTTGCTCATATGCCATGAAGCCCAGGACTGAGAAGATGGCAAACCCGGCCAGGAAGCTGGTGCCGCTGTTCAGGCAACAGAGCATGATGCAGTCCCTGTGGGGAAGCAGCGAGAGAAGCTTGGGTCAGGGCGGGTGAAACCAGTGCAGTACTGGAACATTCTGTCTGAGCACCATGGCTGTCCCACTGCCTGAGGAAGCCCTCGTGGTTCAGAGAGGGTAGGTGGCTGGCCCACGATCACACAGCTTCTCCTGCATTTCTAGAAGGTAAGGTAGGTCACAGACCAGAAGCATGGAGACGGGGTGGGAAGGAAGGGAAGGTGCTAAGTGGGAAAATGCACAACCGGTGAGGAAAGACTTGGAGACAAACCATCGCTCCTCCAAATTCCTGGTAGGAGAGAAAACCAAGGGAAGCAAGAGAGGATTGATTTTCTAGGAGCTCAAAACATGAGGATATAAGCCTCTGAGAGAAAGGACTGCTTCCCCGACAGCGGAGCAGCCTTGGGAGAGACACCCCTCCTGGCCCAGCTCTTTACCGGAGCGGCATCTCCCAGACCTCACTGCAAGCCTCTGCTCTTCTGCTGCGAGGGGCAGCCCCTCCCAGGTCAGACTCCTCATGGGGGCTTCACCAGAGCAGTGACTGCTCCCTGCTCTTGGGAAGGGCTCACAGCAAAGAAGCAGCAGCATAAAGCCGTGACCCAGGAGATTTCAGACTACAAATGACAGGGCTTTGCCAAGATGAAAAAGATGGAACCCTCACATCCGGGTCTTTCAACCTCGGGCTGTGCATCCTCATGCAGATGGGTCAGGGAATCAGCCTCTCAGGATCTCAGCCGCCACAGAGCGTGCACATAGGAATCGGGCTTACAACGCCTGTGATGCTCCATTTCAAAGGGAGGGGCTCTGGGTGTTCTGTCCAATCTCCTCCCTGAAGCATGACCAGCCTGGAGCATCCCTGCAATGGTGGCGAGCTGGCCTCTGCTCCCACCCTAGCAAGCAGGACCAGTCACCTCGCTCTGTGGTGCTTTGCTGCCCGGACCGCTCTTGCTGCTCACAGTGTAAGAACTTCCTCATGCTGTGTTCGACCCAAATCCACCTCCTCTGGGGAAGTTCAACCCTCACAAACAGCCTAAAGATCTGAAGATATCCCCTTCAGATCCCCTTGAGGTTTTAGCTCGCTCATTTAGACCTCCCAGTTCCCTTATCAGTGTTCCTCATCCTGCTCGTGATCTGAATTCCAGCTTGTCCAGACCCTTTTCCAATGTCACATCCAGGAATGAGCACTACACTCAAGAACAGAGCAGGACTCTCACCTCCTCTTCTCCTGACACCATACTTTGTGTAATGCAACCAAAGGTTACACTGATGTTGGTGACTGTGACCCCCAGTTGCATTGCACTGACCCTGGGAATCAAGGGCATGGTGGAAAGAGCATTAGACTGGGGGTCAGGAGCCTTGGGTTCCAATTCCCCTTGCAATTCCTTCTCTCTGGGCCTGACCTTACCAGCTATATGACAAGGTGGCTTGGATAAGAGGGTCTCTTGGGGCCTGTGATTAAGTCATTTTTCAGCAAATGGTCACTTTCATACCTTCTTCCTTGGGGTAGAAGAGTATATTTCCCTGCCCCAATGACTTTGGGCTTTGCCATGTGACTTGCTGTGGCCAATGAGCTATCAGCAGGTGTGACACAAGCGGAGGCTTGAGATGTGCTTGTGCAATTGGTCTTGTCCTTTATCACTTCTGTGATGTGCCATGAGAAGGACTTTTCCAGGGGAGCTGCTGTCCCTGAAGCCTGGACCCCAGAATGTACACATGGAGCAGGCTTGAGCCTGGCCTGGACCCTGGAGCTAAACCTGCCCAACCCACAGCCTGAAGGAGAGAGTCCCCAACTGACCAGCAGACTGGTGAGCAATAAAAGCAAATGCTTGTTGTGGTAAGCTACTGAGTTCTGGGGCTGCTTGTTACACAGCATTCTTGTGGCAGTGAGTGACTGATACAGGTCCCTTTACAGAACTCTTCAGGCACTGTGGACAGAGGCTGGGCTGGCAGGCCTGGAGACTTTATCTGCAAGACTGATCACCTCCTCTCTAAGGGAAATTCAGCTCAGCCCAGGAGGGCAAAGTTATTCCTAAGGCTGGGGTAAATCTGCCCTGCATGCCTGTTTCTGGCCCTTGACTTATCCAACAGTACAAAACAAGGCAGCACTGGTGAGCAAAGTGTTTTCTCCACAGCCTCTCCATTCTGGAATTCTCCTGTGTTTTTTGGACCTGCAGTGTTGAATATTGTCACTGAATCCCGAGGCCCAGGGAGGATAGTCACACACTCAAACTCTTTTGTCATCTGCCGGGGAAGCTGGGATGTGAATCTAGTTGTCTCAAACACCAAAGCCCACTCTTTTTCTAGGAGCTACACAGTAACAATGCTCCCTAAGAATTCAGACTTCTAAATCCTGACTTTTGGAAAACAATCTTTGGGTGTCCATGTGGCTGTTGAAAACAGATGTCCCTTATTGCAAGGTTCCCCGCCACCCCCAACCCTGAGTGATGTCCTCACATCACAGAGGGACAGAAGCTCTGAGCAGACCCGAGGTGCTTCCAGTCCTGTGCCCTGCACCCCCTTCCTCGGAGCACCCCAACCTCCAAGCAGAGAGAGCTTAGCGGCCTGTGTTCTGAAGTGAGGATTTTCCCCGCCTGGTTTGCTCCATCTCCATCCTTCTAATTCCTTCCCCACAGGGCACTTTCTAGGTGAAAAGATATGTAAGAAGTGCTTTGAAGTTGGCAGGAGCTGAGCTGGGCTTTGAAGACCTCCAGAAGCTATTATGCTGTCGGAAGAGAGGGTATTAATCTACTCCCTCTGAGTTGGGAAGATCTGCTCAGGGAACAATTTGGAAACAGAAATAAAAGGAGCCCTCAGATTTTGCAATGTCACCTAGGGGATTTGCTTTCTGCTACTGACAGGAGGGGAAAAAACCTGCCTGTCAGAGGGGAAAGCAGAAGGGATCTGGGGCGGTCAGCATATTTCACCCACGTGCTTGGCGAGGAAGAAGGTTGCCATTGCCACTGCCCTGAGACACAGCCTGATAACGAGGCATTCTCGGCCAAATCCTTGTTGACTGTAGTAGTTGGGGAAGAACTGGCCAGGCCTGGGAGTGAGGGATAGGGGTGCAGGAGCCAGAAAGGCCAGGTTCAAAGCCACGTTCCATCGAGCAAGTGGCCTACCCCCGGCCTCAGTTTCCTCATCTGTATAATGGTGTGGCTCCTTCCTTGCTTCCTTACACTTCAGCCAGTGTTCTCCTAGGCTTGAGGAATGGTGGTGAACAAGAGGACCCAGACTGTGTCCTCATGGAGCTGGCAGCCGAGCTGGAGGTGATGGACAGTGACCTAGAGATTTCCGCAACGCCCAGCACAGAGCGCCCGCACTGGCTGCTGGCTGCTGATGTGCTGACAGCTGTATGCAGACAGCATCCCTCTCCAGCATCCGGAGGGTGTCACACTCAACCTGGACCAGAGGTCTGCCCACTGCTCTCCCTGTGCCTGCGCCCTTCTCTTCTTACCCGTGGTTCTATTTTGTATCGTGGCTGACAGTGTGCTACATCTCATCCCCCAGACCCACCTCCCGTGAATGCCTTGAAGGCTGAGAGGCTCTTCTGGACAAACTGGTCTGACCTCCCACCTCTCTAACATCCCTCTGTCCAACAGCACCCAATGACTTCACTGCCTAACAGCCCAGGGACAGCAGAGCTCGCTGGCTTCCCCTGTGGCCTTTCCTCCAGCATGTTGGATCTGCCCCCTTTCATTGCCTTGGTTTCCCCAAGTGGCAGTCTCTATAGACTGGAGCTGTGTGTATCTCCAAAGGTAGCGATTTGGGCATCTCACACTTAGTGACACGTACAGCACATGGCTGACTTAACAAATGGGTTGGTAAAGCGATCACAAAGCCAGCTTCCAGGGAGGATGCAGCAGAGTGGTAGGATGGAGATTAGAAGACCATGGCCAGAGTCCAGGTCTACCACACCTAGCTGGAGGAATGACATCCATGAGCCTCAATTTCCCTCCCTCGAAGATGGGGATAACACGGGAGGGACTTTATCACTGACAAAAGTTCTCTGAAATGATGCTCCCACTTGAGCCACACAACAACCAAGTGATGTGGCTGTCACGTCCAAGTTCCCATCCCACCAACAGACTGTGACATGGGCCCTCTCACTGTACCCTCACCTGCATCAAACAGGGGTCATTTTCAGACCACAGCTCATTTGCTAGTTAAGGAAAATAAGCTCATTATTTTAAGAGTGTGTTGCTGATTTTTCTCTTGGTGTTTTAGGGTTTTTCATAAGGGCCTGTTTGTAATCTTTACATATTAGGGGTGCCAACACTTTGAGTATCATATTATATGTTGTTAGTATGCCCTTTAATTTTGTAGATGATTTTCATAATGTTTTGTTTGGAGATATAATGCAGAGGTATATAGATAACATTTGTATTAATGTGACATTTTAAAAATTATAAAAGCAATATGTACTCAAGAGTAAAGACAAGGCAAAACAAAACATTTAAATTGTACAGGAAGGTATAGGTAGAAAAAGCCTGTCTCCCTATCTCTGACTTCTGTGTCTCTCTTCAGAGGTGGCTCTTTTTAATAGTTTCCTGTGTATCTTTCCAGAAATTTAGAAGTTCTAGATATTTATGTGAATCAATCTGTCACTTCCTCCCTGATTTAATTATTTTGATGTTTCCATACCTTTCCCATTATGAAAACAATATTTTATTCCTCATTTTAGGATGGTTTTCTTTTAAAAAATATTTAACTGTTGAATCAATCTGACACTTATTATAGTGCATATGTGGGGCAAGGTGAGGATCTATCCTAATTACTTCCACCAAAATACTTATCTTATCTCAGAATCGTTTGCTGAAAAACCCTTCCTTTTCCAATGAATCCATGTTCAGGGACGGCTTCATTGCCATTAGTCCACAAGTTTCTACATTAGAATGAGGAGCTCTGGAACTCGGGGGCAGAGATGTGCTGTCCAGCCATCTCTGCGTATTCACCGTCTGTGACCAGGCACTGATTCAGGGGTGCAGCGACCTCAGCAAACAGGCCAATGGCCTAGAGTTAGAGACCAGGGTGCAAAGTTCACTTCCGCCAGGCACTGCTGGGTGACCCTGGCCAAGTCCCTGGGCCTCTGTGGACTCAGCCTCAGGGTAGAAACCAGGCTGCAGGCATGAGGACCAGGCAGCCAGGGTCACACAGCCTCAGGCTCACCTCCCCATGGGGGCCCCTTCCCCACGATGGGTGCGGCCAGCTGCAGGAAGCCAGGGAGGGAGGGGGGCCTGTCAAGAGAGGGGCAGCAGGGCACTGGCCATTCCAAGTGGGACTGGACAGGACCCTACAGTCCAGTGTGAAGAAGCAGGAAAGAAATTCCTGAACAGAAGGCAGAAGAACAAGGCCCTTCGTGTCAGAAGACCTGGGTTCAAGTCCCAGCATTGCCACTTACTAGCTGTGTGACCTTGGGCCAATCACTTATCCTGGGATAAAGCTTTGCTGTATAGGGTAGGATGGAGGCCTGAATACCATTCCCGGAGTAGACTCACTGTGCAGCCTGGAACGCACTCTGATCATGTTTGTTATTCTCCTGGCCCCTCTGTTGGGCCATTCTTTGACCCTGGGGTGGGGAGAGGCTGACAAAGAGCCCAGGGTCCTCTCCAGTTCCACCTGGAATGGCTGGTGCCCTGCCGCCCCTCTCTTGACAGGCCTCTTTCCCTCACCCAGACCTTCAAGGTGGGAAGGTGACCGCGAACTCGCCGGGCAGCATGGAGGGCTCTCCGGTTTGGTGGAGGGCTGGCAGGGCCTGGGGAAATGCTCACCTGTAGCAGTTGTTGTTATAATCGTTATAACTTCCCAGAGCAGTCAGACAACCCAGGCAGATGGCATAGGAGAAAAAGATCTGCGTCCCAGCATCTACCCAGACCTGTAGGAAGGCACAAAGAAGTTGGCAGAAAGAGAAGTCAGATGTGCGGTGAGGGGGTGGGTGGGTGGGATGGCCCTGTTCTCTGAAAGCCCCCACCCACACCCAACCTGCAAAAAGACTCCACAAAGGGACAATCAAATGTCTTCATCTCAGGAACGTGTTTTTTTTAGAAGTTCTATTCTTGGGGTGATTAAATATAAACGGCCTTAGTTAAAACCAGAATTTTCTGGACTTGATGGACAGTAGTTCACCAAATAGCAAGAATTTGGGTTTTAGGACTCTGCTCCAGCTGTGTGACCTTGGAAAAGTTACTTAACCTCTCTGAGGCTCAGTCTCCTGAACTGCAAAGTGGGAAATAAACTTCCCTCTCAGGACTGCTGAAGCCAAAACAAGTGATTTTTCTGCTTTGTGATTAAGACCACCACGAGAAAAGCTCTCTCGGGTGTTTCTGAACTCACAGAACTTATTTACCATGTAGACCAGGGGACCATTCACCATGGGGCCCAGTTACAATGAAACCCCATTTTTCCTACAGGTCTGGAAGCTTCTCTCACTCTGCCCCATGCGCTCGGCCAGAGGACAGGGAAGTGAGATGGGGGAGGAGGCCCTCCCACCAAATCTTTACCAACTTTCCAAAGAGGTGCATTTGGGCTTCCTATGTGATACATGTGGAAACTACTTTCTTAGTCTCCAAGCTTCCCTCCAACAAAACCTGCCGTGGAAGGCCTGACACGCACAACAGGAATTATGGTGGTTTCTCTAACACTCCCCTGGGCTCTCTCTGAGCCCTGCTCCTAGAAGCTACCAAGGAAAATCCATAGCTAAAACCCAAATGCAGCTGATGAGACTGAAGCTTGAGAAGCAAGTGCCATCTAGAGAACGGGGCAACTTGCTCAAGACCACACAGCTGGGAGTGGCAGATGCAAGTCCAAGGAGACACACCTCTAGAGAAACATGTGTAACTAACCCCAGAATTTCAAAAAACCTCTGGTGTAACCCCCTACCCAACACAGGACTCTCTTCTGAGTACTTTTGACAGAATAGTCTCTGCTTGACTACCACCAGTGATGGGGAGCTCCCTACCTTTTGACACAGCCCCTTTCTTTTTCTTTAGAGAACTCTGACCATTAGAGCATTTCTTAAAATAAGAGAAAATCTCCCTTCCTGTTTTCCTAGTTCTGGGGCCACCCAGGCCACATCTCCCTCTCCCATGCGGCAGCACTTTACAGATTTGAAGAACCCTCTAGAACACAGCCTTTTCCAGGCAAATTATCTTAACTTCCTCTCTCTTGGGGATTTGATTACACAGTACAGGTCACTCTACCCTGGATTTTCTTGCTTGTTAAATCATTCAAGAAATACTTATTAAAAGTGAAGATCACAGTGCTGGTTCTCAACCTAAAAAGTGGTACATTTTCTTCCTCTAACAAAGAGCCTTCGGGTTTAGTGTCTCAGTGCTAAATGAGGAACGCAGGGAAGGCTCTTTCATGAAGTGTGTGTATGTGTGTGTGTGGAGGGGGTGCCAGCAGATCAGAGCGGGCTGAGACACGGTGAGGAGGAAATGGGAAGAGGGAATGTTAAAAAACTTTTTCAAGAAAGGGGAGTTGGGAGCCAGGGTGGTCGTGAGAGAGAAAATAATTTAGGGAGGATTTTTTAAAAAATAGCAGAAACTTGAGGATGCTTAAATGTTGATAGGAAGGGCCCAATGCAAAAAAAAAAATGTTGAAGATTTGGGAGAGAAATGGATGTAATTTAAAGTCCTCCTGCTCCGCCTCAGTCTCCCCATTTGCCACCTTAGTGCACTCCCTTTTCTCCTCGGTAAGGCCAGTAAACCATATGGAGAAGCAAAATACAGGTCAGCTCCTAACCTAGAAAGCAAAGCCAGATCCCAGCAGCAAGGTGCTGGGATGCTCAGCACTCGAACACATGTGGTTTCTAAAGCCTCTGCAAACAGGGTGTCCCTCTCCCCAGAACCTTCAC
Source organism: Mesoplodon mirus (assembly GCF_964341445.2). Lineage (NCBI taxonomy): Eukaryota > Metazoa > Chordata > Mammalia > Artiodactyla > Ziphiidae > Mesoplodon > Mesoplodon mirus. Next base: position 6,463,745 of record NC_138988.1, read on the forward strand.
TGAGTGCACAGACCAGAGTGAGAGAAGCCTCCAGACCTGTGGGAAGCCTGGGGGCTTCATCACAACTCGGCCCCATGGCGAATGGTCCCACCCTCCCCACATGGTAAATAAACCCCTCAGTGAGTTCAAAAACACCCAAGAGAGCTTTCCACCCACACGTCCCAAAGATGGGGCCTCAAACCACGCTTTCCACCTGCAGGGGATTTTTCTTGCAGTTTGCTCATCACACCCAGCATGAAAACAGGCATCTGCTGGTTTTGCCCACCCGGCACCCATCTCCCCTTTTCAGGTAACAACAGCACCCCAGTTTTACTTTGAGAAACCACCTCTTCCCCACCCAGGCCAATCAAAGCATTTCTCTTGGCCACAGTGACTGGTTCGGGGATGAGCATATGATGCAAACCAAGCCAATGAAACTCAATTCTGGGACTTGTAGTGGAGCTACTGCAAATGGGACACATTCTTTTCTCTTAGAGATATTAAGCTTGTAACTGCTGGGGGTCATCGCTGACCATGAGTGAAGAGCCTGCCTGAGAATAAAGCCAATGCAGAGGAAAGCAGAGTTTAGAGCAAAGACAGACTAATACTGGAGATATGAGTCAAGTCCCTGGATCCAGCCACACCTGAAACCAGGCCTACCTGAGAGTATTTCAGTTTCAGAGCCTGTAATTCCTTTTCCTTAAGCCAGTTTGAATGGGACTGTTGTCACTTCAAGCAGAAAAAATGCTAATAGCAACACTAAGATCTTAGAAAAACCCAGGGGCTCTAAGCCCAAATTCTTCAATCAATCCTGAATTACCAATGACCCAGCATTTATTGAGTGCCTTCTGTATGCAGAACCCTGTGCCAGGCTCTGAAAGAGGTACTGTACAATTATTTATAGCACTCCATCTCTGTCTGCAGGTGAGATAAAATGAAACATTCAGAGAACAAGATACCCAGTACCTGGGAGGGGCAGAGGAGGGGAAAGATTTACATGTGCTAGGGCAATCAGAGAAGGCTGCCTGGAGGAGGCACACCTTTAAAGACTAGAGAAGTGATGAAAGAGGACACATGGGGTATGGAGGTTCACGTGAGAGAGGAATGTGTTCTCAATGATTTTTTTTTTCTTGCTCCCTTACCTCTGTAGGAAAAAGGCTGTCATTTTTATTCAGATGATTACCATTAAATCAACATCTTTATACAATACCCTTAGCCCTCCCCCTGTTGGTTCCCTACTATGGGGAATATTGAAATTAGCCACATCTTCTCTTTCTTTCTTCCCTTTCCTCTAGAATCTAACTTGAAGAAATATTCATTTGTTTCCAGTTAATACCTAAAGGCATTATGTGAATTTACTTTACTTTTCATATACACACTCCCTTCTCTCCCAATTTTTAATACTTGTACTGTATCTGCATTATCAGAACATACAACCACTTCATATTATATCGTCCCCCTTTTGCTATTATTTAGTGTGAGTTCTACAGGTGACTATAAATTTAATGCTCACCCCCAGCCATTATGTTAATACCTCTCCAGTCAGTTTTGTTGTAGCTTGTTCTCTAGTAAATTCCTCAGGAAAGGCTTATGGGAAATATATTTCCTGGGTTCTTTCATGTTCCTAACAGTTGATCTGTGGCTTTTGTACCTGAAAGTTGGTTTGGCTGCATATAAAATCCTTGGTTCTTTTTCTCTTCCTGAGTACTTTGATGTTGCTTAGTTGTCTCCTGGCACAAAGTGAAGCTGTAGAAAAGTCTGACACCACTCTCATTTGTTTCCTCTTACAAAAGCATTTACTCTTTTTGTCTGAATTATCAACAAGTTTGTTGCTTTCTCTTGGAAGTCTAATAATTCTAATATTATTCTAATAAAAACATGTCTTAATGTTGATTATTCTGGGTTATTTTTCCCAGGCATGTGATATACTTCTTCAAGATGCAAATTCAAGTCTCTTCTTTTATTTCAGGGGGAAAAATTTCCTGAATAATTGTTTTTAGTATGTGTTCTCTTCCATTACTTTGGATTTCTCCTTTGGGGACTTGTTTGTATGTTGGATCTTCTTTATTTCTATACCTATCACTTTTTCTTACATTCTTTAAAAACTTTCTTCATTTTTTTTCTTTCGTAAGCTGTCCTTCCTGTCAGCTCTCCTTTCAAATATTCTTTTTGCCTAACAATTTCATTTATGCTAGCGTTTCATAGCATCTATTGTTTCTTCATTTCTTTTAGCTTGTTGTGAAATATTAAGTTGCTGGGTCTTTGTGGAATGCGTTCATTATCTATAGGAACACTATTCTGCTCCTAATTCTTTTTCTTATAATAGCTTTGTATGAGACTTGATTGCAATCCTTTTCTGGTGCTCACATGTAGGTGACATGCTTTTTTTTTTTTTTTTTTTCTTGGTACTTTTAGTAGGAGGTTTTCTTGTGTAGAGGATCCAGGGAGATTTCCTGGCCTCACAGGTCTAGAGTTGCCTCTTCCGACAGTACCAAAAAGTCTTTAAAACTATAGCCACGCAGAGAGTACTTTCTGAAATTACTGTTCTCCACTCTTATCCAGAATTTCTTTTTGTTTCCTTTACTGTCTTTGTCCTGCTCAATTTGGATTCTGCTTCCAGTGGTTTCTCATCAATGTGGGGGTCCTGTCTGACCACAGAGCCTCAGCTGGTCAGTCTGTAGAGTTCCCAGGTCCCAGAGCCCTGCCTGAACTTCCCACAGTCCTCTCACACTCACCTGTGACTTGCAGCCTGAACACATCCCTCCTAGTTTCAGCTGACATTCTCAGATGGGTGCACCAACCTTGTATTCCCAGAGCCCTCGCCTTCTGTGGGTGAATACATGTTAGAGGTTTATGGGTTTCCTGTCTCTCAGCCTTCTGTATCCCTTTGCCTTCCTCTTCCTCTTCCTCTTCCTCTCATCCCATAGAGTGGATACCATGCACATGTTACTGTTGTTGGTGTCTGACCCTCCCTACCTGTTCAGTTCACCTTTTGTGGTTCATGGAGCCACCTAGTTATGCTGAAGGTACCATCCATATGCTTTTTGGTTTACTATCCTAGTTTCTCTGTTTAGGTGTGGAGATTCTGGAAAATTAAAAAAAATTTTTTTCTGTTGCCATCTTGTCTCCTTGGTTCTCAAGGCATTTTCAGAGGGCAGATTAAAGAAGATTGGTCTTGACTGGAGGTGAGAGATGGATCCCCAGAACTGAGGGATGTGGTGGATGGGGGTGTAACACTAGAGGATGAGCCAGTTTTTTAAAGGGAGGTTCGAGGTACAATGTGGGGGAAATGGGTATGAGTATAGTCTAGACAAGGCATCAAGTGAGCTGTTCAGGAGACAGGCAGCAAGTCTAGGGCTAAATATTGCAGTCTGGGCTGGAGACACAGATTTGCAAGTCATCAGGATTTTAGTACTAACTTAATGTCTCCTTGACTCCAGATCCAAAGCTTTCTCCACTGGCCTTTTCTATTTTCCACATTTGATAAACCAGTGTTGATTCAATTTTTCTGCTGAGCTACATGCTTATTGGGCCTGCAGAGCCCGAGAAGCTTCAGGATTAGATTTCTTGAAAAAGTCTCACAAAGAAGCATGATATGTCTTCACGTGGACTCTACACCATCGGACTCCTTAGCAGACAGGCATACCTGATGCACGTCTATATTCTTAAACACACCTGTGGCTGCGAAAATGCCACAGGGTTCCAACTGTCAGCCTCCCTACAACCTCTGTTTAGGAAGAAACGAATGAACTCACTGGGGGAGCTGTATTTGTTAAGTCTACGCTGAAATAACCAATAACCCCCCGAGTCTCAATGGCTTAGCACAACGGAAGTTTATTTCCCGCCTACACAAAGCACATGGCAGATTGTGGAGGGGCTGGCTCTCTTCCACCCAATGACAGCGAGCAAGCCCTCCTACCTTATCACGATACCCCCAGGTCAGCACAGCCTCTGACGCAGAGGAACAGACCACTAGAGCTTTGCTTGGGAAGGTGTTTTTGTGTTTTTTTAAATGAATTCATTTATTTTTTGCTGCGTTGGGTCTTCACTGCTGCGTGCGGGCTTTCTCTAGTTGTGGTGAGCGGGGGCTACTCTTCGTTGTGGTGCGCGGGCTTCTCATTGCAGTGGTTTCTCTTGTTGTGGAGCACCGGCTCTAGGCACGTGGGCTTCAGTAGTTGTGGCACGTGGGCTTCAGTAGTTGTGGCTCGCAGGCTCTAGAGCGCAGGCTCAGTAGCTGTGGCGCACGGGCTTAGTTGCTCCGCAGCATGTGGGATCTTCCCAGACCAGGGCTCGAACCCATGTTCCCTGCATTGGCAGGCGGATTCTTAACCACTGCGCCACCAGGGAAGTCCCATGCTTGGGAAGTTTTTAGAATCAGACTTGGGAATTACTAATACCACTCTGCTCACACACCACTGACCAGAACCAAGTCCCGTGATCCCAACTTAAAGACAAGGAAGTCTGGGAAAGTCTCTTCCCATTTCACTCAGGAAGAGAAAAAATAGATGGTTAGTGAACACAAAGCATTGCCTCTGCTACAGGCATTATCCCAAGTCTTTTTCATCTAAGGCGATTTCTTTCTTCAACTAGGAATTCCACAAACACCCAGAGATCAAACTAGATCATGGTGGCCACTGGAATGATTTGACAGAATGATTTGCAAAGAGAGGCTAATAAAACAGGCCAACAGGACATTCATGAACCTTCTACCAGTTTGGTGATGCCTTAGGAAGTGGGAATCTTGAGTCACCATTTGTTGAAAACCTACTGTGTATGCAAGGCTTTCATGGAACAATCTCATAATTTACATAACCATCTCACTAGGCAGTACTGTCACCTCCATCTTTAGAGAAGAGGAAGCAGATGCATAGATGGCCAAACAGCTAATAAGGGACAGAGTCAGGTTTGAACCCCAGGCGTTCTGGCTCCACATTTTAAAGAGAAAAGATGGGGCCTCCTGGTGCACCGAGCAGGCCTGGACTCTCGGCAGCGGTTTAAACAGCTCTGTGGCTGTGAGGTCAACAGGACCAAGGCAACCCCACCTCCATGAAAGGAAGACCAGGCAACTGAGCCCCACTGACCAGCATCTCCCAGGACGCCACAAAGTGGGGCAGCTCAGTGGAGAAAGGGCTTCCTAGTTCTCAACAGAATTTGAAGAGAAAACAGTCTCCACAGAACAAACCCTAAGGAAGCTGGGTCAGTAGCCGAGAAACGGATCGCTCCCCATGTTCTGCAGCAATGAATGGGGGGCGTTCTGGCTGCGCAGCAGGGGCGGTCCACATTCAGAGGGTTGGAGGACAGCTTTGCATGGGAGCCAGGGAGCAGAACCCCTCTGGAAGAGCAGTGGCCCCGCCCTCCTAGCTCTGGGGCAACTTCACCTCTCTCAGAGCAACGTGTTCCCATGAGCCCTGGTGCCCAGCAGGTGCAGAAAGCAATGGATCAGCGTGAAACCCTCCTTCCCAACTGGATCAGTGGGGCCCAGCTGGGGGGAGCAAGGAAGGATGGACGGACCAGGACACACTCTTCCCTACCAAGCTCAGGAGCTACGCTGTCAAGATGGATGCTTAGTACCCGCTGCCCCTGTCCACACGGACAGCACTTTAGAGTGTACAAGACATCGTCCTACATCCTGTGACCTGCCCACTGCCCTGGGGTGGGCGTCATCACGCCCAGGTTAGAGACGGCTGTTGGCGGGCGGGGGGGGACACGGAAAACGCCTGCCCTCTCTCCCCCTTCCCCCTTTGATCTTATATGTAGAAGGTCTAATCTCCTAGAAGCTTGAGGGCAAAAGCGTCACATCTTTTTCTCACCCCTTGTAGAGAAGAGACTACCCTGATTGCGGAGACCTGGGAGAGGGTCAGTGTGCATAGTGGTGACCCCCTCCCTCCTTCTCTTGCGCACAGAAGATTAAATAAGATGATGTGTGTGGAACAAATACTCAGCACAGAGCCCAGCTCTTGGAAAGCACTGAGGAAGTGCTCAGAAACCCAGCCGTGAGCTCCAACAGCAGGCACTTAGTCAACGTTAATCCCTTCTCAGGATCTACTGGTCTTCACAAATCCGGAGGAGAAGAAAAAAGCCTCTTTTCCCTTTTCTCCCCACAACGCACAAGCACCGAGTGTCCACTATGTGTCCAGGAGCTCCTGCCCTCAGGGAGCGTACTACCTTCTAGCAGGAGAGACAGACCACACACACGGGCAGATACGCTGGAACACGGCATCTGGTGGAGACGGGCAAGTGGGCGGATGGATGACGGTGAGAGGCAGGGGCGTGGGGCAGCGGGGCCAGGGCCCTGCTCTGTGAAGGGGCAGTTGCAGATGTGACCTGCTGCAGTGTCTTACGGCAGCACGGGCTACAGAAAGAAGATCCCCCAGAGATATGCTCTCATGTCTACGAACAGCCGCCAGTCAGAGCAGAAGGGCGGCAACCCTGCCAGGGATCAAAGCTGGCGCCGGCAGGTGGGCCTGGTCCGTCTGTCCCTGCGCCCTGGAGGAGACGGTGTTTGCTGCACTGAGGCTCTGAGGTCTCTGACAAACGCAGCGTTAACCCATCCTGCCAGGAAAGCACCAGTGAGAGGAGACAGTCTTCAGAGCACCTGCTCACCTTTGGAAGCACCGACGACACACCGGGGGCTGTTCTACACACTTCACAAATATTAGACTCACTGCTGAGATCGGTGCAATCATTATCTCCCTTTTATGGATAAAAAACTAACACCCAGAGAGGGGGAGTTTGTTGTCTATTTAGCTTTGGAGAGATGTACGCACTGGCCACTGTGTGAGGAGTCCCCTTGGGCTTAGGGACAAAACCTCCAGAACCTGGCCCGCCTTAGGGAGAAGGCCCTGGAGCATCATGTGAAGGGGACTAAATCAAACCTGGGCTTTTCCCCGGTGCCTGGTTCTGCACCTCTCTGGGGCTTAATGAAAAGGGCATGAGCTTCAGGGTCAGGGAGACCTAGGCTGGAGCCCCGCACTGCCATTTACCTGCTGTGCAACTCTGGGAAAGTTACTCCACTTCTCTGAGCCCCAACTTCCTTGTTCACAAAAGAAAGATACAATGAATGTAAAGTACGTAATGGGGTACCTGGTACAGCTCCCTTAATCTGCTTCCTTTTGGTGGCTAATGCTTTTCCACTTCTAATGTGGCTAATGCTATACATAGCATGTACAGTAGCTTCTCCACTAAACATGTTATGAAAACAGGCTCCCAGGTCTTTCCCACCAACCCAGCCCCCTCCCTACCAGGTGAACTAATCAGACTTCTGAGTAGTACCAAATGCTGCCACCGTCCATCACTAAAGCAGAGTCACCTGCCCTTAGGGCCGTGAGCGAGGGTACAACAGGGAGGGGCGGAAGAAGCCAGCACCCCACTGCTCCCATGCTCCTTGCCCTGCCAAGAAGATGCGAAAACCTCCAGACCTAACAGCGCATGCGGCGTCTGGCTCTCGGATCCAAGTAGCCAGGACAGGGCTTGGTGGCCGTCCTGGGCTCATGACCCCCAACCTTCTCTTTCTTTAACATTTTCTTTTCAGACAGACAGCCACACACAGACACACAAACACACACACAACACCACTTTTGTAAGCAGAGCCTTCCACTGAGGTGAAGACATAACGTATATGGCCCGGCAGAAAATAGCTGAATTAAGCTTTCTTTTGGCCATTTATATTGGCAAATAGTCTCAGAAGATTAAAAGTAGGTTAGGAGAATAATACAACAGCTGTGTTTCCAGTGTGTACCTGACAACGGCTTTTGTAGAAGTGAATGATTACATGAACATCACTTCCTTCCCACCTCTTTCGCAGCCCCCTCTGGGTTGCTAGGCGCCCTCTCTTCTCCGCTCAGCTAATGCCACATACAGACACTGATGAATACAGTATGGCCATTATGAGGAAGGGAGTCGAGGCAGGAGGATTCAACTGCTCCCTCCCTGGTGCATTCAGTGAGGGGAGAGGGCTTTGGGGGAGATGATTCTGGATATATTTAAATGCTAATGTGCTGGGCAGCCGGGCAGGGCCGGCGGGAACAGTGGTGGGAAGGGGCAGCAGCTCTTGGCCTGGAAGCTCCACTGGAAATATGTTCTGCAGCCTGTGGCTCCAGTGCCAGCCCTTCCCCGGGCAGCCAGCCTTGCCCAGAGGCCCTGCCAGCAAAGTGTCACTGGGCTGAAGGGTTGCACCATGGGCGGTGAGGGGAGCCTGGGTGTGTCGGCTGACCCTGGTGGCCCCTTTGTGTGGAGCAGGGAGCAGGGTCACTGTGCTGGGCCTTTGCCCGGAGGCTGGACAGCTGTGTCCTGGTCACACAGTGTAGAGGGAGTGGACGAGAAGTTGCTGGCACTGGGCTGATGGCAATGACCTCTGTGCCTTATGTGACAGAATCCTGGGGCCATGCACGTCTACCCCTTAAACCATCGCATGAGACAGTGGAGTCCCATTTTACTAAAGGGCTAAAGAGAGGAGGTTTGGAGCAATGGAGGGCATGAGCAAGGCCCGAAGACGGCACGTTCTTGGTCCTGCGCTGTTCCCGGGACTGTTCACACGGCCTTGGGGGCTACATTTTAGGGCAAGGTCTTCCCCCTGAAGTGTTCCTCTAAGAGGGTGCTACTGGCCTTCTGGACAGGACAGTCATTGTGCAGGACGGTCCTGTTCGTTGTAGGAGGTTTAGCATCACCCAGTCCCACTCCCTAAATGCCAGAGGTGCCCCCGTCATAGAGGAAACCAGAATTACTCCCCGACGTGTTACTAAATGACCCCTGGGCAGTGGTCCCACCTCTCTCCCTGGGAGAACCAGTGAGGCAGGGGATTCTGAGCTGGCATCAGCGGTGGGGCTGCAGAACCCAGCTGCCATTGCTGGGAACACAAGGCCAGGGTCTTCTGGGCCAAACCGAGCCCCAAGCAGGTGCATTCTCCTGTGTCATCCAAGCAAGCACTGAGATGGAAATGAAACCTTGTCATCTCCCGCCTTAACCACTTCTCTCCTAAGAACCATGGAGCTGGTACAGAGGCAGAGAGCCAGGGAAAGAAAGGGCACACAAGGAGGCTCCAGGCCCTAGGAGAGCCAAGCAGTGGTGTATACTACAGTCTAGAGAAGGGACTTCCTCAAGAGGAAAACAAAACAGCAAGCAGCCACGGTTGGTGAAGGCAGCCGCCTCTGCGTCTGCCCAGAGACAGAGAAGTCAATACATTTAATGACATCATTATATTCGTTGATCTTTGTCTGTCTCCCCCCAACTAGAACAGAAGTGCCAGGAGAGCAGGAAGTTCTGTTTTTTTCACTGATGCATTCCCCAGCACTTTGCACATTGTCAGCACTCAAAAAATATATATTGAATGCCACAGCTGCTTAGAGTCTCCAGTACATAGGAATGGGGAATTCAAGGCTTATGCAGAATCCTAGCTACCAGGCCAAGTGGAGAGTGTGTTAGACTGAGAGGGTCAGGACACCTGGTTCCAATTCTAGGTTGTCCTGAAAGTTCCTATGTGTTTTCCCTAAAGTTCTTTCTTTCCTCCTGGCCTCAGTTTTCTAATCTTCAAAATAAGGAAACTGGAATGCAATGAGATGACAAATATATGGCATGCACATCCCATCCCTATTCCTGTCCATGGCAGACATTACTGATCAATCCCACCTATCATTCCTGCCCATGGCAGACATTGCTAATCAATCACACAGTTCTTTTGCCCCCAGCTATGGTGGAAAAAGTCCACCACCAGTCAGAGTTGGTAAGCGAGTTAAAACCTGACAGTGATGTACACCGCAGACCTACATAGCAAGGCTATGTCTGGGGGTCAGCTGTGACTCATTTTCCTTGGGGTTTTCTGCTGGGGTGTTTCAATCCTACAGTCTTGAAAGCCTAGGAAGACACTATAACACCACGGAGTTTAAGCTCCTACCCCACATTAGGAACAAACTTCAAGTCAAATGCACAGGGCAGAGTCTTTATAAAAGCAAGAAGGAGAACAACACCATGCTCATGGAGATTCACACTTTCAATGGATTTTTGGTACTTGTCCTGGCCTGGAAGGCTGGAGGTAAGTGGCATAAGCAAAGGCCTGGAGGTAGGGAAAAGAAAGGACTGTCTGGAGTTTCCTAGTGGGAATGCTAAGGACTGAGAGAGGGGATGGAATGCTCCTTCCTGAATCCCATGGATTCATAGAGCTGGTATTTCATTCATCACTTCGTCTTTGGCTGAGGTGGGAAAATACCTATGGTAGCCAAAGGGTGGATGCAGAAGATGCTACTCAATTCCACATGAAAAGAATTCTGATGGGGCAAGGCAAAGTGCTCAAATTTCGGTCCTGAGCAGCCTCCCAGAGGGGATCCATGGTGGCGGCGGAGGGGTGGGGAGGTCAGTCAGAGTCAACAACGGAAGAGCTTCCTCCCTGGCTGAGACCCCCAGCCCTGGGATGAGTTCCCTGTTAGTAGAGGTAACCAAGCAGAGTTGGGGATGTAATTCTTGCATTGCCTTGGAAGTTAGGGCAGAAGATCTCTGAGGTTTTCTGCTGGTAAGAAACTTGATGGTCAGTGGGCCAATTCCCCTCAACAACGTTTTCTGAGCACCATATATATCTGCCAGGCATGGCCAGTACGGAGATAATTGAGAACGCCGATCCCCTGCTCGGAGGCTAGCAATCTAGCAAGTGTATGTGGGGAAAGGAAGTCAGCCAAATGCTTTCCCTAGTCACACAGATTCAGGCAGATCTGGCTGAGTGCCAGCTCTGCTGGGCAACTTCAAGGAGGTCACTCCTCGAGCCTCAGTTTCTTTGTGGGCACAATGGGAACAAGAACAGCTCCAGGGGGTTCTGGAGACATGAGTCAGCGTGTGTAGAGCGCGTGCTGGCACCTGGCTCACAGTAAATGCTCATCCAGTGGGAGGGGCTGAGTGGCCAAAGATGGCTCCTGACTTCCGGCTTGAGAAGAATCTTTGAAGGGTCTACGGGCTGAGTAGGTGTGTCCCAGGAGGGTAAGCAGAAGAAAAGTCAGCTCTTCTCGGCACAGTCAGGAGCTGGTCCCAGAGCCCCGCCACCTCCCCACCTGGTATCATAGCTGCACCAGGGGCAGGACCCTGGCCCCCTTGCAGAGGCTCAGAACTGCCCCGACAGCTGCCCAACAAGCCTCCTTCTTAGTCACACCTCCTTCCTCCCCCAGGCCCACAGACAAACCCCAGGGAGCAGGGCTCTGAAGGCCTCAGGGCGCCTCTCTGTCTCCCTGGGGCCATCGCCTCCGGGTGTCATTAGGAGTGAGAACAAAGGGGAAACCCACTGAGGCTGTGGGGGCCTTCATGGCAGCCTGTGTGAGCATCGCCTGGGGATGCAAAGACACCCTCTGCTCCTGAAAAAAGAAGGTGGGTGGGTTTTCTTAATCATCTCAGCCACAGACATCCAGGATCCCAAGCCCTTGCAGACTCCCTCTCTGCTGGGGGCTTACGAAGCTGACTGTTCATCTCGTGTGGTCCTCGCCACACCTCAAGTCAGATGCTGTTATTATCTCCACTTACAGACCAGGAAACAGAGGCCCAGAGAGGCTCTAGAAGTGGCCCTGGATCAGCCAGCCAGTAGGGAGAAGACCCAAACCCAGACTTGTTGACCCCAAAGCCCTCCCTTTAATCTCCCCAATAGACTTGCACCATCTCAACCAAGAGGAGAGAGCCCCGGGCGACCAGCCTATCACCCGAGTCTCTGCTCCTCCAGGCCCACATCCCAGTGGAGGCGGTGCTTGACATCCGCGGACCTGCCTGTGTCCGCTCACAAATTCTCCCTCCACCGCTCACCCCCACCTCATGTCCTTGCCAGCCTTCACGGTCACATAGCCATCTGCTCCACACCGCCTCTCCTCTGCTCATCCGAACGGAGAGGTGACAGCCTTCAACGACACCAGATGCTCGGGAGGCTGACTAACAGAGCAGCAAGCCCAGAGTGCCCAGGAAGAGGGCAGAAGAGGTCCAGAGACTGTGTGAGTGCACGACCGTCACAATATGGCAGGCTGCCCCCCACCCATAAGCTGCGAGGTCGTCTTCCTGACCACGCAAGTCAAGGTCGTGCAGGGTGAGAAAACAGGAGGGATGGCTAACCTCACGTGAGCACGCACAGGAGACAAGACAGGCCGCCACAACACTCCCTCCCAAGTGATGCTACAGGAGGGTGGCCTCGGCTCTGGGCAAAGCCAACTGACAGAGGGACTGTCCTCACTCCTCACGCCTCTCTCAGTGACGTCCCCGGGCATCTGCTTGAGCAACAAAACCAAGAATGACAGAATGACCAGTTTAAAAATAAATCAAGACATGAATGTTGAAGTCTTTGGGGAATGAAGTGTGCCAATGTCTGCAACTTACTCTGAAATGTATCCAAAGAAATAAAATGGATGGATGGATACAAGTCTTGGGAAGGTCTGTGATGAAGCCAACACAGCAAAATGTCGATGGCAGAATCTAGGTGGCGGGTAAGATGTGAGTGTTCCCTGGGCAGGTAGAACCAACAGGATGCTGGAGAGGATGCTCCCATGCAGCAGTGGGAACTGTGGACTCACTGGGGAGATGGGTCCGTAACTGCCAAGAGGGAGGGAAACGCTTCCCAGGGACATGTCCGGGAGAAGATGTGTGTTTTGTGGCCAGTACCTCACGAGCGCATCGGTGGGGACTAAACTGAGGAAATCCTAGCTCTGCCCAGGTGACAGTCAGGGGCCAAACCCAGCATTCAGTCAGCGACCAGAAATCTCAGAGTTTTCTGGGATTCACAAGTCTCCTTGACCTCAAAGATTAAAAACACATCTGAATTCTTTAAATCCTCCAACTGCGATTTGTGGATTTATGTGAGCAGGGCTTAAACCTCACTGTCAGCCACAATTCCTTTTAGGCTGAGGTGGAACAACCTTCCAGGGTTCAAGAGAGGAGCAGGAGTGGTGACCAAGAAGGCACAAGGGCACACACCCTCCCCACCCCCACCGTCGCCCTCTGCATGGTTTCACGGATACATGTGATGCTCTCTCTGAGGCATTCACTAAGATGTCCATGTCTGTAATGTGTTTTCCTCATCTGTCTCTCTTAGAGAACCTTTACTTTCTTCCTCCCTTTGTGTCTTCTCTACTCTGTCACCTATTTTGAGGTATAAACAATTATCATGGCAGCCCCGGGCAGGAGCCTAGCGCTGAGATGATGGCATTCTACAACAGGTGTTTAGTGAGCACGTACTGGGTGCTGGGCAGCATGGTAGCCCCCGTGGGGGAGGTATGGCTGAAAGAGATGCTGTCTATGTTCTGGAAGGGTAGTCTTGGGTGGTGAGCCCGTGTAGTTTGGATTAAGCCCCCAAGGATGTTAATCACATATTTGCTTAGAATGGCATTCATGCAACCCTCTTCCCCCACTTACTCACATGGCCTTGAAAACTCTTAATGTGCTATCATCTATAACCTTGGAGACATGTGGGTGATTTATAACATAAAAATATTCACATGCTCAAAGATAAATCATCTCCAACCTCTGGGTCTGACTTTCATAGAAGGACATTTTAAAGACTAATTCCTGGGCTCTGGCACATTTTTTTTTTTTTTTTTTTTTTTTTTTTTTTTTTTTTTTGCGGTACACGGGTCTCTCACTGTTGTGGCCCCTCCCGTTGTGGAGCACGGGCTCCAGACGTGCAGGCTCAGCGGCCATGGCTCACGGGCCCAGCCGCTCCATGGCATGTGGGATCTTCCCATCCCGGGGCACGAACCCGTGTCTCCTGCATCGGCAGGCGGACTCTCAACCACTGCACCATCAGGGAAGCCCTGGCACCTTTATTAATCATACACATACAACCGCTAACAGGAACTTCCTGTCAGCATGACATAGCCCAGAATGGGTCATAAGGGGAGAAAGAAAAGTCAAGGGTCATTGATCGTAAAAAGATTGAAAACCAGTGATTTTACTTGATGCCCTCATTATGGCTGGGGGAACTCAGCACAAGGGGGGACAACGACCCTTCAAGGTCAGTGATGGAGCTGGCCCCCTGATCCTGAGCCTAGGAGTTTCCCACTGGGCAACAGTACCTCCTGCAGGCAGGAGAGGGTGGGAAGCGCATGGAGGGAGCAGCCGAGCCAAGTGGGGTGTCTCTCGGCGCTAATCAAGGAGCCGGGGCAGCTTCCACCCTCTTTGTGAAGGTCATGCAGGACTCAGTACTGGCCCTGCGGGTCTTTTCAGCTCTCGCTTGCACACGAGAAGCGAGGCAGGCAGAACATGAGATTCACACACCAGTGAGTTTTCAGCATCAAAAGTCCCAATCCCCAGCAAACTCAGATGTATCAAAGCCCTGTCACCTTGCTGCTCGCAGGCAGAGGAAAGCCTTGTTCTCCTTGCTCCCATTTGTGCTGGGTCAGAAATCATCAGAGTATGTTGCATTTGCAAAGCATGCGCCTTCCTCACTAAGGAGGTATCTCGGGAGGCAGTCAGCATCTTCCAGAAAAGAACGGCGTACACCTCTTGGCAGCCCTGTGTTCCTCAGAGCTCTGTCGTACAGGTCAGCCCCATTGGTACTCTCAGCAGTCACTTGAGGTGGAGAGGGTCGGGCTTATAAAGATAGAAGCCCAGAGAGGTTAAGTGACCTGCTCAAGGTTACAAAGCTAGTGAGTCAGGACCTTATTCCATGTCTGCTCTAACCTCTTGATTTCATAGCTGGGGAAACAGGCTCAAAGGGTGGAAAGATAATAGATGTTTCAAACTGGAGGTTCTATGTCCTCGTCCTGTTCTCCCCCAGCTGTGGCCGTGGGTAAGTCATGTCCTCTCTCTGGGACTCAGCAACTTGTCCACAAAAGAAGAAGGTGAATCTAGAAACTGACTCTCAAATTTGTTAAAACAGCAAATAAATGGGGCCCATGGGACTTTTTGTCAAAAACCTTGACAGATATGATTTTACTCCATGTGCTACAGACAAATTCACTGTCAGAAAACATAATCATGGATAGTATGAAATATGAAGTCATCACCACAAACATATGACTTTATGAACAAAACTGAACTGTTGAATTAAGCACTCAGGGCTACTTCCTTTAATATTAATTTCCTGCTTAAACATTCAGTATGTCATGTTTAAGACCAGCAGATGAAGAAAAGCAAATACCAAGGGTCCAACATATTTTTATGAGAGACACAGAAAACAAATAAGTATGAAATATAACAGATACTGAAAATTCATAAGCTGTCTGGAAAGGGAAATAGAAAATTCTTCCAGATGCCAGAAATGAGAGTCAAAGCTAAAAGATGAGGACTAGGAATAGACCCAGCAACCCATGGGGATATCCAAGTAGAGACACCTGAGGATCTAGAATTTAAATTCCTTCCCAAGGACAGAATTAAGATTTCAGGCCCTGGCAGGAATACACAAAGGAGAAAAGACAGTCTCCTGAATAACTTGTGCTTGGAAAACTGGACAGCTACACATAAAAGAATGAAATTAGTATATTCTCTAACACAATGTACAAAAAATAAACTCAAAATGGATTAAGGATCTAAATTTAAGACTGGAAACCATAAAATTCCTAGAGGAAAACATAGGTAGATCATTGCTCGACATGAATCACAGCAATATTTTTTTTGGATCTGCCTCCTAAAGTAAAGGAAATAAAAGCAAAAATAAATAAATGGGACCTAATTAAATGTAAAAGCTTTAAAGCAAAGGAAACCATCGACAAAATAAAAAGACAACCTACTGAATGGGAGAATACATTTGCAAATTATGTGACCAAGAAGGGCTTAGTATTCAACATACACAAACAGCTCATACAACTCAACATCAAAAAAACCAAACAACCCAATTAAAAAATGGGCAGAATAGACATTTTTCCAAAGAGGACATGGAGATGGTCAACATGCACATGAGAAGATGCTCAACACCACTAATCATCAGGGAAATGCAAATCAAAACCACAATGAGATATAACTTCACACCGGTTGGAACGGCTACCACCAAAAGAAACACAAATAACAAATGTTGGCGAGGATGTGGAGAAAAGAGAACCCTTGTACACTGTTGGTGGGAATGTAAATTGGTGCAGCCAGTGTGGAAAACGGTATGGAGGTTTCTCAAAAAACTAAAAATAGAACTACCATATGACCCAGCAATTCCACTCCTGAGTATATATCTGAAAAAGACAAAAACACTAATTCCAACAGATACACGCACCCCAATGTTCATACCAGCAATATTTACAATTGCCAAGATATGAAAGCAACCTGTGTCCATCAACAGATGAATGGATAAAGAGGATGTTGTTCGTTTATACAATGGAATACTACTCAGCCATAAAGAGAATGAAATAATGCCATTTGCAGCAACATGGATGGACCTAGAGATGATCATACGAAGTGAAGTAAGTCAGACAGAGAAAGACAATAATTCCATGATATCACTTATATGTGGAATCTAAAATATGATACAGAGACAAATATTGTATGATAGCACTTATATGTGGAATCTAAAAAATATAACAAACTAATGAATATAACAAAAAAGAAACAGACTAACAGATATAGAGAACCAACTAGTGGTTACCAGTGGGGAGAGGGAAGGGAGGCAATATAGGGGTAGGAGATTAAGAGGTACAAACTATCATATATAAAATAAACTACAAGGATATATTATACATCACAGGAATATAGCCAGTATTTTATAAGTGGAGTATAAACTTTAAAAATCACTATATTGTGAATCACTATATTGTACACCTGTAACTTACATAATACTGTATATCAACTAT
Source organism: Mesoplodon mirus (assembly GCF_964341445.2). Classification (NCBI taxonomy): domain Eukaryota; kingdom Metazoa; phylum Chordata; class Mammalia; order Artiodactyla; family Ziphiidae; genus Mesoplodon; species Mesoplodon mirus. Next base: position 6,480,445 of record NC_138988.1, read on the forward strand.
ACTTCAATAAAACAAATTATTTAAAATAGAAGATTCCAGGCCCTGGGCATGACCAGAAACTGAGTGGGATTACTGCAAAAACCTAGGAGCCAGAAAGGGATTGTCTTATAGTGAATGAGGTGTCAGAAAACTCTGCCCCTCAGCCCAGGACTCGGTATGGAAATAACAGGTATGGGTATGATCACACGGTGCTCCTGCAAAGTGGGCATCCAAGTTTAAACAGACACTTTAAAACTACTGTCCTAGAATTGCATACCCAGCTAAACTCCCATTCCAGGGTGACAGTGAAATAAATACCTTTTCAGTTATGAACTAAGAGAGCTCAGTTCCCAAAGGCCTTTGCTGAAAGAACTACTAAAGGATGTACTCCAACAAGAAGTTTAATCTATTAGAAAAGAGTAAAAATAACAGGAAGCAAAGAAATCAGTAAACACATTGTAAAATCCAAATAAGTATCAACTCTATACAGTAATAAAGCAGAATTTAAAAAGGGGTGGAAAACAATAACAAGGATGGGGAGAGTGTGGAAGCTGGAGGGAAATTTGTGTCCTATGGTATTTCTTGCTCAGAAAGAGGAAAAGGCTAGTTAAGAGCCACTCTGACTAACTGGGCACCCGCATCTTCTGTCTTCCCACTGCTCTGCGGGGGAGACCCTTTCCTCCCGTCCTGGGGCCACTGCAAATGTAGCTAGCACAGCCTCCTCGGCATGTCACTGGGTGGAACTCCACTGCAGTCCACTCTGCCCAAGACAGCTGTGGCCACAGTTCTGGTCCTGATTCTTCAATGTGCATTCTTTGAACGCTTCTGGAAATAACCAGGCCCCTAAGGGGTAGAGGAAAGAAACCCACAATGCCAACAGCATGCCTTCAGAGAGCCAGGGCTCACTTGGCACCCGATGCAATTGGAGTTTGAGTTTCCACAGACTCTTCTGCTTCTTGAGGCTTTATCCCCCTAGAGCACAAAAGTACAACAGAATGGTCTGCAATGATAGAAACATTCTATATCTGCTCTGTCTGATATGGGAGGAACCAGCCACATGTGGCTATTGAGCATCTGAAATCTGACTCTTGAACCTGAGGAATGGAATATTGACTTTAATTTCAATGACTTTAAATTTAAATGGTTAGGGCTTCCCTGGTGGTGCAGTGGCTGAGAGTCCGCCTGCCGATGCAGGGGACACGGGTTTGTGCCCCGGTCCAGGAGGATCTCACATGCCACAGAGCAGCTGGGCCCGTGAGCCGTGGTCGCTGAGCCTGAGCGTCCGGAGCCTGTGCTCCGCAACGGGAGAGGCCACAACAGTGAGAGGCCCGCGTACCACAAAAAAAAAAAAAAAAAAAATTTAAATGGTTAGATATGGCTTGTGGCTCCTGTGATGGACAGTGTAGTTTTAGAGGGTGGGCGATCCCTGAAGGGATCCATTCCATTCTCAAATGATCCTGAGAGAGATGGGTACAGGAATTCCCAGAGTGATCTCTCCCACCCTCTGCCCTGGAACATGAGCGAGAGCAGGTAGGTGGCCCCAACACCCAGGAAAACCTTGCTCACCTTACTTGGCCCCAGGACCTCTTCCTCCCCGACCACAGCCTTCACTGATGTGTCTGATACGTCTCAGCCAGACCTGAATGCTCTTAGATCAGTGGTCCTCAAACTCCCACATTGTAAAACCAGTGAAGATGCTGCTGAGATGCAGACTCTGATGGGGCAGGTTGGGGATGGGGCCTGAGAATCGGCATTTCTAAAAACCTCCCAAATAAGGCTGATGCTACTGCTGGTCTGGGGACCACACTTGGAGTCATAAGGTTTCAGATTTCTTGAAACATCAGTTAGCTCTGCCTACATGTACGATGACAGCTAGCATAATAGCTTACATTAACATCTGTACCTGTTCTCTAAAGGCGTTTAAAAGCATATTCTGTGAGAACAAGATGGGTTAACAAGTTCATACTAGGCAGCACCACAAAAATGCCTGAAGTTTTGGTCAAGAAAATAAAATTAAAGGCACGTTCATCTCTTAAAGAAAATAACAGCTAACATTTACTGAGCATTTACTAAGTGCTGGACACAATGCTATCCACACAATGAATGAGCATTGTCTCATTTAATCCTCACAACAACCCTTTTTACAGATGAGGAAATCAAGGCACAGAGAGGCTAAGTAATGTGGCTGCAGTTACACAGTTAGTAAGCCGATGAGCCATGAAATCCAATTAGTCTGATGGGACCCCACACTGTACCTGCAGCTCTGGTTGAAAGCCAAGAACAGGGATCTCTGTTGGGGGTGAATGGACTCTTTTTAAGAAAAAGATGCTAACGAAATACCTGCCCACAGATATTCATAGCAGCTTTATTCACAATGATCAAACTTGGAAGTACCCAAGATGTCCATCAATAGGTGAAAGGATAAACAAATTGTGCTTCAACCAGACAACAGAATATTATTCAGGGATAAAAAGAAAAGAGCTATCACGACACAAAAAGACATGCAGGAACCTTAAATGCATATTATTAAGTGAAAGAAGCCAATCTGAAAAGGTTACATAATGTATGGCATTCTGGAAAAGGCAAAACTATGGAGACAGTAAAGATCAGTGGTTGGCAGGGGTTTGGTGAGGAAGGAGGAGGGATGCCTAGTGGAGCAATTTTAAGGCAGTGAAACTGTCCTTCCTGTATGACACCATAATGCTGGATACATGACATGATGCATTTGTCAAAACCCATAGCCTGCACCACACAGAGAGTGTGCCCTAATGTAAACAATGGACTTATTTAGTAAATACTGCAATAATAATGTATCAATACTGCCTCATCTTTTTTTTTTTTTTTTTTTTGTGGTACACGGGCCTCTCACTGTTGTGGCCTCTCCCGTTGTGGAGCACAGGCTCCGGACACGCAGGCTCAGCGGCCATGGCTCACAGGCCCAGCCACTCCACGGCATGTGGGATCTTCCCAGACTGGGGCACGAACCCGTGTCCCCTGCATCGGCAGGCGGACTCTCAGCCACTGCACCACCAGGGAAGCCCACTGCCTCATCAATTTTAACAAATGTACCACAGAAATATAGGATGTTAATAATAGGGAAAAGTGGGACCAGGGGAGAGGAGATATATGGGAACTCTATATTTTCTGCTTAATTTTTCTGTAAAGCTAAACCTGCTTTAAAAACGTTTATTAATTGAAAAAGAACATGCTTAATATACAATATTTTATGTCTAACTTTGGGGAGGGGTGGCCAAAGACCCTCCCCCAATGAAAAAACTCCTGTCCTAGGATATATCACTCATCCACTCCTCCACCCAACTCCCACAGAGCCCAGCAAATGTCTGGCAAGAGTGGATACTTTGTATATTTCTGTTGATTCATTTTCAAAGCAAAGACCAGGCGCAATACCTGGCATACAGTATGTGTTCAGTGATACTTGCCGGATGAATAAACATAAGACTGGAATTCTAAAACATTGGCCTAAGAACCCCTGGAGATGGGCTTGCAGCTGCTCCTCTCCTGTGCTGTAGAGCTGGAGTCCTCACTCTCTGTGGCTCTCACCAGCCCCATCTGTGGCCACTCCCGGTGACATCTCAAGGGTAAAACCAGTGCCTGATTCATCCCTCATACTTCCACCCCATGGGCAGGACTTGCACACAGTAGGTGCATCCTGAATGTCTGCTGACATCGGTCTCTTTTCTCTGTAGAGCCTCTCGGGCTTCTGCAAGTAGCTAGACAAACTCACACAATGGCATTAACTCCAGCCACACCTGCCCATACACCTGTGACATCACAGCTGGAGCGCTGCTTCTCATATCTCCTATGACATGGCAAAGCTTCCCCTCTCCCCCAGATCAAGGTCATCTGGTACGTATCTCTGCTTCTTCCCTCTTCACCTCCAAACATACTCAATTTTCTCGCTCTTTCTACGCACCTGGAGAAGTTCCCCTGTGCTGTTTCATCTAACCTTACCATATCTACGAGGGGGCAGGAGGTGAGTAAAAGATGGGACCTTGCCTGCTAGAGGCTTACAAGAGAGGAAACTGAGTCTCAGAGAGAGTGAGTCACCTGCTCAAGGTCACACAGTGGGTGAGGGAGAGGCAGGCACTCAAATGCAGCTCCGTTCGACTCTAAAGCTCTCTGATGGCAAGCTCTGCTGAGCCTCTCTTGTCTGCATAATCTTCTGACATTACAGCTTTGTTCATGCCAGTCAACCTCTGGCCCCGAAATGCTCAACAGCTCCCTACCGACCACTGGATGAAATCTTCAGCTCTCCGGCCTTGACATAGGATGCTCTCAAATGGAGGGGTCTCAGTCTAATGTCTCAACCTCATTTCCTGTGATTCCCTGTCACAAAACCTATCCTGTAGCCACCCTGAACTTCTTACCATTTCCTTCGTATATGTAGACTTTCTGGTCTTTGCTTATCTCCAGATAGCCTTCCCTTCCCCATCCTTCAAGGATGAAATGAAAGGCTCCCTGTTTCATAAAATCTTCTCTGGGACATGTAATTGGAAATAATTTGGCTCTCCTCTGTTAGCAGTCCTTCATCTAAACCACCATATGACATCCACCCACCCACTCACCCATCCACCCACCTCCTCATCCAGTATTGACTGGGAGCCTAACATATGCTAGGCTCTGTGCCAGGTGCCAGGGAGTCCATATTCTAATTGAGGGAGGCGAACAGAGAGGCTTCAACAAATGAACACGTGATTGCTTCAGAGAGCCATCAGCCCCATGAATAAAATAAAACAGGGGCTTGGTTAAAGTCACGGGGTTTAGTGGGGATGTTTGAGCTCAGCTGATCAGAGATGACTTTGAAGCGGAGACCTGTAGGGTGAGAAGGAGCTGGACCTGGGAATATCTGATGGGGCAGTGGCCCAGACAGACAGGGTCTGTGGTAGAAAGGCGCCTGGGATGCCCAGGACCATGTGGGACATGGGACCAGGCCACGGAGGGCTCCTCAGCCTTGGCCATGGTGAGTAGTCTGGATTTTTAATCCTACTGCAAGGGGAAGCTGCTAGGGCTTGTAAGCAGGAGAGTCAGACTTCTGCTTCTGGTCCTGAGTGACTGGTAAGGAATGGCCCTCCTGCCATAAGCAACTATCAGAGCAGACAAAAATATAACCATTTTCAGGCAGTAGATAACATGCAGGGCAAGACTGCTACCCCTGAGAGATGGGGAGATCCAAGAGGGGTGTGCTGAGCCCTCTGCCTGGGGACAAGAACTACAGCCAAGCAGAACACACAGTCCCGTCAAGCTGAACAGGCAGGGCCAGAGAGTAGGGCAGCTGAAATAGCTGGAATCTGCAGTGCGGGGCACAGGAAAGGGGGAACTGTGCAGAGCGGATGCCCCAGATGTCCCTGTGGAGGTTCCCACGAGGCTGTGGCTGATGTAAACATCCAGGGTGAGACCACCAAGACTTCCCAGATAGCACCACTTGGGGTTGAAAATGCAACAGAGACACTAGAGGCCAGACGCTGCCAGGGAAAGAGCAGCGCCAGGGGATCGGGGCTCCCTCCCTGCCCGAGTAGACAGATCTGGTCAACACCAAGTATTCACCCTTGCTACCTGGCTGAGACACAGGAAGACCTTCCATTAGGGGAAAGAACCATGTCCTAAAGCAGGGTTTCTACACTGTGGCACTATGGACATTTGGGACCCATAATTCTTTGTTGCAGGGGCTGTCCTGTGCATTGTAGAATGTTTAACAGCCTCCCTGGCCTCTACTCACTAGATGCCAGTAACCCTCCAAGTTGTTAACAATCAATACTGTTTGCAGACATTTCCAAGTGTCTCCTGGGAGGCACAATTTCCCTGGTTGAGAACCATCACTCTAGAGTAATCACTACTCTAGCTCCATCCTAATAAAGCCTAAAGCCAAGCCCTGGCAAGATCTACAGGGGAGACAGAGTTCAGAATCCCATTAAGTCCTACCCAGTCCTATTAAATTAGAGGAGCTTGGGAAACAGCTTGGGATTTCCACAGATCCACACTAAAAAACAAAGTTGAACCTATATACGTTTAAGGTCATCAGCCAGTAACTGAACGACTTATTAAAATAAAAAAAACAACACTCGGCAGAGGAAGATAACAAAATCCAGAGTGTGTACAACATACTATTCACAATATTCAGTCAAAAACTACCAGACATGCAAAAAAAAAAAACAAAAAACCAGAAAAACATGACCTAAATCCTAAAAAATGTCAGATTTAGCAAAGACTGTAAAGTAGTTATTATAGATATATTCAAAGCATTAAAGGAAAATATATTTGAAGAACAACATCAGGAAGTTGCATGATCCAGGATTCCTTTTTCAGAGCTCCCTGGGTCTGCTGTGTGAGGAAGAGAGTGAGTAAGTGAGTAAGAGGCCCACCTTGGAGGACGGGGCCCATCTTGGAGGCTATTCTATTAGCCCAGAGGAGGCTGGCTTGTGCCTCAGTAGTTTAGGCTCCATTTAAATTAGCGTGTTCAACCCTGGTGGATACTCTCAAAGTGGGGGACTGCCAACTTAGAGCAGATGAGTGGAGAAAGAATAAGCAAGTGAAAGAATAAATGAATATCTCAACATGGGGTCCCAGGTTGAGTAGAAAGCTGTCCCAGAGTAGAGGTGAGGGGCTTCCATGTCACAGGAGGGGCCAATCAGTGGCTGACCAGGTTACTACAGAGGGGATTCCTGCAGTGGGCACCTCGGGTGGGAATCTCACCCAATGCTGAGATTCTAGGATTCCTGCAAAATAGTCACATAGGTCTGGGATGCTCAAAGACCCCAGAACCAGGACTGTCAGCCCAGTGCTGGGCAGAGAGAGAGTGAGCCCAGAAAAATCAGATATGACAGAACGTTTCAGCGTTGAATCCTTTACCCGGCCGAGTCAGACTCACCTGGGTTCAAGTCCTAGCTGTGTAAGCAAGACGCTAGTGCTTTAACCTCTTGGAGCCCTGACTCCTCATCTGAAAACCTTTAGGTCATGGGTTTTAAGATTCTCAGGTCCTATAAGATAGGACTTTTCTCTCGGTCACAGACTCTAAGGACTTATTGGTCATCAGAATTTAAGGTACTTATATATAGCACTTAGCTCCTGAGTCTGGAACAGAATAATTTTCAACACCTGACTATTTGCTGATTGAGTGAATTGGATAAATTAAATGACAAGTTCATAAAGCACAGTAACTGACATAGAGTCAGCCATCAAGAAATGATAAGCAGGGCTTTCCCCGTGGCGCAGTGGTTGAGAGTCCGCCTGCCGACGCAGGGGACACAGGTTTGTGTCCTGGTCCGGGAAGATCCCACATGCCGCAGAGCGGCTGGGCCCGTGAGCCATGGCTGCTGAGCCTGTGCATCTGGAGCCTGTGCTCTGCAGCGGCAGAGGCCACAACAGTGAGAGGCCCGCGTACCACAAAAAAAAAAAAAAAAAAAAAGAAATGATAAGTAGTAACCAGTATCACTACTCTTATGGATACCTGAGCAGCTCTTCAACCATCAAGACTGCAGGTTAATAAGGTGACGCTAAAACTGCTGAAAACTAAAAAGCACAAACCTTCACCTTGAGTAAACCTGTGGTTGGAAGAATTTAGTAGGCGCCCAGCAATGTACAGAATCTCACTGGCGTGTACAGGAATTCTGATTCTAATAGCAGGCAATTCTGAAGGAATTCCAAGCAGTAAAGAAAGAAACATTCACTGTCTTTAAGTGTACATGATGTCAGATCAATAACGCATCTCTCATTCCAGAGGAGTTTACCAAATGACTGGAAGGAGCACACTGTGTCAGGAGAATTCCGACCACTGCACAGCCCTTCATCACTGACTTTATTGTTATTGTGTGCCTTTCCTAAGAGGCTGTCATCTCCTTGAAGATAAGAACAACGTGTGATCTGATTCTGCACCCCCCCTGCTTGGTACTGAGAGGAAAACAAACCAGCATGGTGGAGCAGTGACCCTAATCCAGAATCAAACGTACCGAAAGGAGACCTTGGGGGATTTTCAGTCCCATGGCGTGAGGTTTGCAACCCCCATGTCAGTGAGGTTTGTAATCTTTTCCAAAACACATCCAATGTCTCTGAGTCGACATCAATTTTGTAAATATTGGTTTGAACGTCCAACAGCCAAGAGGCCCATTTTCCCTTGGGTCCCTGCCTGGAATCAGAGTACACTGCCAACAGGTGGAAGCAATTCCATGGTCCCATCCCTGAGGTTCATCAGGTAGGGTTTTCTTTTATTTATTTATTCATTTATTTATTTTTCACATCTTTATTGGAGTATAACGGCTTTACAATGGTGTGTTAGTTTCTGCTTTATAACATAGTGTATCAGCTATACATTTACATATGTCCCCATATCTCCTCCCTCTTGCATCTCCCTCCCTCCCACCCTCCCTATCCCACCCCTCTAGGTGGTCACAAAGCACCAAGCTGATCTCCCTGTGCTATGCGGCTGCTTCCCACTAGCTATCTATTTTACATTTGGGAGTGTATATATGTCCATGCTACTCTCTCACTTTGTCCCAGCTGGGTAAGCAGGTAGGGTTTTAACCCAGGGTCTTGTTTTCCCTGATGTGTCCTCCTTTGGGGTGGGGAGGGGGATAGATTTGGTGTTCTATGGGCTCTCACTGTTTGGGCATCCTTGGACCCCATCCCCAGGATCTGACACCTTAGCTACAGGCTCCAGTTCCCTCCAGAGAGGAGGCTGACTTGGGGAACTTGTACACGCCCTGGGAAAGCAGACCCCACGACGTGGATCTGTGACAGGTTTTTCTATTCTTGCCCTGAAAACACACACTTGAAACACAATGAAGAGCGAGAGTGGCAGGAATCTGGGGCAGGGAAAATGTGATTTCCTGCAAGAGCCCCTCGGCTCCCCAAATACTGAAAAGGCAGAAAATAAAAATTTGAGGGAAAAAAAAATGGAGTGGAAGCACTTCACACTTCAGAGAGAACACAGGGCTGACAGAGAAGACAAATAGATGTTTAGAAAGTTATAACAGACCACGGAATGCAAATTGCCAGGGGACAAAGGCGGCGAGTTGCTGTGTAGCTTCAAGGGCTTGACGAGAAACTTAATTTACTGAAGCCATGATAAAAGCTCTCGGTTCTGAGTTCAAGGCCTCCGCTTTGGGCTGTGAGGCCTAGGCTTGCCCTGGCCAGTGCCAGTGGCGTGGACACAGAATGAGGAACACTGTCGACTTCCCGGCGCCCTCCTATGTGCCGGGCACCCAAACTGAAAACTAGAAGTGTGTTTGCATTCCCAGGCGCGCTGGCTTCACGGCTACTCTGTGCAGTAGATAGTCATACCTGGACGGACAGGTGAGCGCCTTGAGCCCAGAGAAGTAAAGGGATGGGCTGAAGGCCGTCCAGCAGCTCAAGGGCAGCAGTGTCTCAAATGTCTTTCCCTCGACACCAGATTCCACTGCGCTGAAAACCCCTCTCTGGGGAGCAGACCCCCAACCACAATGTGTGCTACGTTACCGTAATGCAAAGTCACAGGCTCTGGTGGGAATCGTCCTTCCTCCACTCATTCAGAAACTATTTATCGAGTGTGTACTGTGGGGCAGGCACAGTTCTGGGGGCTGGAGTTCTACAGCGAACGAAAGAGATCAGTCACCTGCGCTCGCTCATGGAGCCTACACTGTAGCGTGTGGAGGACAGTGACACACGATGAACGACGTCTGAATGTTGGCAAGTGTCAGGGAGAAACCAAAGCCGGGAAGGTGGGCAGAATGCGTGGAGGGTGGAAGGGGGCTGCGGTTTTAAACCAGGTGGTCGGGAAGCCCTCACGGACACTACAGCCTTTTAGACCTGGAAACAACTGCCATGGCTCTCTCGACCCCGCGTTTTTCTGTGAGGAAGGTGTTCTCCCAGCTCCCAGGCTCCCACAACTTAGCTCTTTACCTACTTTTGCTTTCTGGGGTTCTCTCTCCTGCTTCACTAGCTGGGAGACAGGAAGAGGCGGCTGTTGTGAACACTCCCCGAGCCGGACCGACAATCAGTTTTGATGGAGAATCCCTGCCACACAAGCCCAGAGGGGCCAGGAGGGTCCCTCAAAGGGAATTTTCCCTTGTCCAAGGCCCCGCGGAGCTGGGGTCCAGAGCTTTGCACCAGTGAGGCTCCCTGTGTCCCTCTGTAAATATAAATGACACAGCAGATAGGCGTGTCTGAGCCCCTTGTAAGCAGGAGGGTAGGGGAGCTGGGCCCGGGCCTGGAATTAATGGAGGTGCTGGATCCTGGGGAGGCTCCAGGGCTGCGTCTAAGCTCCTCATCATTCTGGTCCGGATGCCAGGAGAAGAGCGTCCTATGGGGCGGGAAGGCACCCTGGGGACCGTCTTTCTCCTGTGGGTCACTGCCTCCCCTCCCCCTGATGACCTGCATGGGCACCACCCCCCCACCCCAGGCCCAAGACTTCAGGGAACCCCCAACATGTCTGCAGAGAAGTGAAGCTCTGATGGTAATGTGCAGCCCCTCAGTTATCACTGGAGCCCCAGGACAGGGCCGGTGCCTCAGGCTGCAGGAGAGACCAGGAGACTTGGGGGTTCTAACGCGTGCAGCCTCAGCCATCAGCACCCCCCGCCCCTGAGGCCCCCACCAAGTAAGCCTCTGGAAGGCATGAGAGGGAAAGGCATGGCAAGAGGGGAGCCGCTTCCCATCCCCTTGGATGTATGTACAAAAGGCTGAATCGTGCACTGGCTTTGGCACAAGGACGGTTATCAGTAACAAGCTGCCACATTCTTCTCAACTGACTGGAAGGAAGCTGCGATCTCACCCAGTCCCTCTTCCCTCTTCTTACAGGGACAGGAACTCAGGCGAGGAGGGGTGACTCTGCCCTCTTACGCCAGACTGTGGGTCCCCCTGCGGGGAAGGGGGGGTCTTACTCATTCTACACACTGATGTCTGGCACATAGGTTCACGCAACGAGCATCTGGAATAACGGAAGGTGCGGCTTTGCCAAGCTCTGGTGACAGATGAGTGGTACACAGGACCATCGGGATGCCTGTCCTCGTGTGGTCTGCAGATCAGGAAGGACCCCCCAACCAAGTGCTCGCTTCACCCCCTGCTGACCCCTCAGTGCACCTGAGATCACGGACCACCCCCTACTCCCCAGGGACCGGATGGAGCAGCCCAGGGGACCAATGACCTCCCTGTGGCTCACCTGTCCCCATCACCTCTCCTTCCCAGCTCTCCACCCAGGTGGCTCCAGAATCAACCCTTGAGTCTCTCACAGCCTGAACACTGCAACTTCTAGATCATCCCCACGAAACAAGCGTGTTCACACTCCGAGAGCAGCCAAACAACTAGACCGAGTGACACTTTCCAGGAACTTTCCTTCTCGGTGCAATTTGAAGTACAAATGGGAAACTAAGTTAAGATGATTATTCAGGAAAAAAAAATCTGGACTTGCTAAAAGGAGAACACTACCAAGAGACACAAGACCCAGGCTTTTACTGACCTCCTGATAAAATATTTCCAGCCAGCCGCTCTCCGACCCGCTTTCTCTAACTGTGAGAGCTGGCCTCTTGTGTTGAGCGGGAGCATGTGGCCACCTCAAGTCCTAACGCTACCCAGATGTCCCTCCAGCCCTGGCTGTGGCCCAAACTTCAGCCAACAACCTTTCACTTGCACTATTTTTGCCATGTCCATGTTTGTTCTAATATTTATTTAATACTGCCTTACTAACACAACACTGCAAAGCAATTATGCTCCAATAAAGATGTTAAAAAAAAGAATGTTATGACAAGATAATAAACATAATTTGCAAAATAAAAAAATTAACCTTGTTTATTTTATCATGCATATATACACACACACACAAATATATATATATATATATATATATATATATATATATATATATATTTTACCACTCATTATTTGATGGATATTTATTTCCAATGTTTCCTATGATGAACTATTTCTTTTTTTTTTTTTTTTTTTTTTTAAGCAAACCTCTATGTGCATGCCTCCTTATGTACACATAAGGGATGTTCTGGGTGGCAGCCTATGCTCACTTCTGGTTTTCAAAGTTCTTGCCAAATTACCCTTCAGAGTATGTGTGTGAGGTTGTGGGGAGGGGTGTCACATATATACATGTGAGTGTGTACACTGTCGGGCCTCTGTATTCATGGGTTCCACATCCTCGGATTCAACCAATTGCAGATGGAAAATATTAATGGTCTGTGGTTGGTTCAATCTGCAGATGCAGAACCTGTGGATATGGAGGGCCAACAGTAAGGGACTTGAGGATTTGTGGATTTTAGTATCTTCCGAAGACTGGTTCCAGGACTTCACACAGAAACCAAAATCTGCAGATGCTCAAGTCCCGTAGTCGGCCCTCTGTGTCTGGGGCTCTGCATCCGGAGATTCAACCAACCACACATCGTACTGTAGCATTTACTGAAAAAAGAAAAAAATCCATGTATAAGTGGACCCACACAGTTCAAACCTGTGTTGTTCAAGGGTCAACTCTGTGTGTGTGTGTGTGTATTTTGATTTGGTTGATATCCCAGATTTTTTTCTAATGCACATTAAAATAAGTACATAACTATAAAAGGAAAAGAATATTCCTCCACGGCTGGGCCATCATCCTAGACCTTCATGGTCATCTGATGGGGCAGGCAAGTACAGCCTGGGATCCTCATTCTAGAAAAGAGGGGACTCACCCCAGAGAGGTGAATAACCTTGCTTGAGGCCACATCTCCAATAACGGGAGAGTAGGAATCAAAACCAGTGGCCTCTGCTTCTTCATGGTCTGGAATATGTACAAATGGGAACAGTTGTTACTGGGTAGTGTGGATCTGTTTTCTTCTTAAGACAACTGCCTTCATTTAGGAGTTGTCCTTCCCAGAACCCAGGAACCCTGGGCTCTAAGTCTTCACTGGGTTGCTAAGTGGCTGTGTGGCCACAGGCAAGTGGCTCAGCCTCTCTGACCTGGATCTCTCTATCTGTCGAGTAGACATTCCAGCTGGGGCATTTTGATTCTACTGACCTGCTCAGATGCTGCCCTCCCTCTCCACAAGGAGACAAGCTTTGCGTGATACACCAGCCTCCAAAGTTTGAGGAGCCATCAAAACCCTTATGCAGACTCATCATGACTGTACACTCCACTGCCTGCCTTTCAGCCCCCAGAGCACATCAAGAGCAGGTTCAGGGCTGCTCCCACCTCCCTTTTCAGACATGCTGAGCCGTTCCTGCAACACACCCCAGCTTCCAAAAAACACTAGCTACCTGGAGTTTTGTTTTCCTTACCCTTTGGGGTCACTATCCATATCTCTGTCCAGACAATCAGCTATGACTATTGCTTTTTGGTGGAGACACACACAAACATATCCATTTTCTGGCCATTACTGAGAGAGAAACAAAAAACATTACAGCTCACAGATCTGGTGAGCTGGAGGTTTTTAGACTTCTTGCTAAAGCAACAAAATCTTTCTTTAAAAACCACAATAGCTCTGGCTCTTATATTCATTCAGCAAACATTTACTGAGCTATTATGTACCAGGCACTGAGCTATCCAGGGCCTAGGGACACAGTGGTGGGCAAGGCAGATAAAGACCCAGCTTCCAAGGTGCCTTCTTAGAGAGGCCCTTCCTGGCCACCTGTTGGGAATCACAGCCCTTTTCCCCAGCACTCCTTCCCCACGTCCACACTTTGTCTCCATGGTTCTTGCCACCCTCTAATGGATGGCATCTTTTACTTGATTTTGTTTACTGCCTTCTTCCCCAGCCAGCATATAAATTCCACGGGGTGGGGATCACTCTTTTGTCCACTGTCTAATTCCATATGCCTAATACCTATAATAATCTCTGACACAAGAGTAGGCACTCAGTAAATATCTGTTGCAAATAAATGGAAAATAAATAAATCATACAGGCCATACATATATGACCTATATATGTGATTATTTCACCACAAACATAAGTGCTTTGGAAAGTCAGTCCAGGGGTGCATGGTTGGCAGTTGGGACAGACTTGCCTGACCAAATAATGTTTAAACTGAATCCTAAAGGGTGACTGCGTGTTGTTCAGGCAAGGTGGGGAAGGAGGGTCTTGGGGAGAAAGAGTGTTCCCAGTGGAGAAACAGCATGTGTGAAGGTCCTGGGGCAGAAAGGAGCCCCAAATCTAGAATTCTAAGGTCTGGAATGATAGAGGAGGAGAGTGATGGGGGATGCAGCAAGGAGGCAGCTCACGGAGGACCTTAGAGGCCCCTCCACTTGGATCTTATTCCAAAGACCACAGGGAACCCCAGAATGGATTTAAACAAAGAGGTGCCCATCAGATTTATATTTCAAAAAGATCACTCTGCTGCTGGGTGGGAAGTAGCCTAGAAGGGTTAAGAGCCACTTCTGGAAGACCAGTTAGGAGGCTTCTGTAGTTGTCAAATGGGAGATGGCGGTGGCCTGAATGAGGCTGGTGGCAGTAGAGGCAGAGGACAACAAGGATGGAGTGGGGGGGATCAGGTGGGGGTCAGAGCCCATCAACCTTCCCCTCACAGGTGTCTGAAGGTTCTTCAACTCAGGGGTCAGCAGACTTTCTCCAGAAGAGGCCAAACAGTAAATATTTAATGTTTTGCAGGTGTGCAGGAAAGCGTTACCATAGCAGGCCTGATGCTGCTCTCCAGGAGGCATGGCTTGCCCTGGTGTCTGGGAACTCTGCTACGACATTCCCTATGATGCCAAGTGATGCGGTTGTCCACATGCCTGGGGCACTCAATTCTGCTGGACCAGCCTGCCTGGACTGTCCATACAAGCAATGCAATTTACAGTGAATGCCTGCTTTCCTGATGGGGGTGTGGAATCCAGAGAACTGTGATCGATCATGCACTTAATAAAATGCCCCCATTAAAAACCCGGACTCCAAGTCCAGAGCAGTCTCCTCTGGGCAGAAGTGCTGCCCACGTGCTGCCGCATTTCGATACTGGAAGAAGGAGGACATTCTGTGCAGCCTCTCCCGGCAGCAAGGGGAGAGACTGCTCTACGCCTGGTGTGGATTCCTCCAGACTCTGCCTGATGTGTCTTTTTCTGCCACTGATGATGGAAATAAACCAAATCCAAGAGAATAACTTCTTCTACGTCTCGCAAGCCCTTCTAATAAATAACTGAATGTGGGGTGGTGATGGGGGGAAGTCTTGGAACCCTTGATACAGGGGGTCATATGGTTTCTGCCTCAACCACCCAGTTCTGCCTTTGAAGAGCCACAGACAATATGTTAAAAAAAATAATAATACCATGGCCATGTTCCAATAAGACCTTATTTATAAAAATGGGCAGAGGGCTGAATCTGGCGTGCAGGTCATAGTTTGCCGACTCATGCTCATGGAAAACTCAGGGCTCTCCAAATCTACTTTGAAAACCATTGACTGAATTCACCCTTTCATGTCATCAGCGGGGAATTGAGGCCCAGAAGGAGAAAGAGAGAAGGAACTTGTCGAAGGTCACTCAGGACCAGTGGCAGAACCAGAGGAAGAATCCATGTCCTGACTCCCAGCCCTGTGTGCTTTCCACCACTCCAAGCAGCCGCTCCATAGAACAGCCTCACCGATACGTGCTGGCCTGGGACCCAGAGGCCTAAAGGAAAGATCCAGTAGGAAACTGGGATGATCAGGGCAGGTGGTCTGAATGGTGAACCGCCTGGCCTCACTTCTATTCTGCGTGTGGAGGTGGGTGTGTCTGAGTGTGCACACGTGTCTATCTATGTGTAGGGCTCCAACGTTGTAGGTATCAGTTGGGTTTTTGCAAACTTTTCTGATCATCAGAATGGCCTCTGAACCTTCTTAATGACACAGATGCCCAGGTGCCATCTCAGCCCCCTGAGAAAATGCATTTCAGCATGTGCCAAGGTGTTCTGAGGATCAGCCAGGTTTGGAAACTCTGGGAGATGCTCAGGACTGGCCAGCCCTGAGGACCAGGAGAAGGAAGCCGGTGGGCAGAGGAGAGAACAGGACAGCCATCCTGGATCAAGGCAGAATTTGTGGACCTAACAAAAATGCACAGACCAGTGATTTTGGAAATCTGTTTTCCAAAACTGCTTCTTCAACTGAGCCTTTGGCATTAGACATTGGAGTTAGTGAAGCCAGCCATCAGGAGCTAATTTCCTTCTTCCTGGGATTCTGCTTGCAGCTCAGGCTGCTGCTGTTGGGGCCTGAGCCTCGGGGCCCTCACGGCAGGGCAAACTGAGACAGAAATGAGCACACGGGCCCAGCCGCCATCCACCTGAACCCACCGTAATGAGCTACAGCTGAGCTGCGCGAACCAGCACTCCTCACACCCCCATTCTCCTAATAGGGGGTGGCCGCAAGCCAGAGACAGAAGACCTGACATCTCTTGCAAGCCTCGTGATCAGCTGAATGCAGATCCCACACTCTACTGCACGATCTGTGTTTGTTTTCAAAGAAAAACGAGCGCCTCTTCACCCACTGAGATATCTGTTGAGTATGTTATTTCACACATTGGAATTGCCAGGGGGCCTTTAAAAGACACTGAGACCTGAGACCCACCCCCAGAGAGTTTGTTTTCAATGGTATGGGTTGCGCTCTGGGTGGGAATCAGGATTTTCAAAAGCTCCCCAGGAGTTTCTAACAAGTAGTGGAGGTTGAGAAGACCTGGGCCCCTAAGATGCTGCGTTCATCTGTTGTCTAACACACCGCCCAGGCACACCACCCCTACCCACCTGGAGAGGCTTCGGCATGAACAGTTCTACACAGAATTCAGAACAGCTGATGCCTTTCCAAAGACAACTGACAGCTTAGCCAGGTCACCAGTTACTTTGTTTCTGTGACCTACCCCCGCAAAGAAAATCACCAACAAAGACCCAGTTTCTCTCAGAGAAGCACGCCTGCAGAGATCTGTGTTCTTAGGTGGAGAAAAAAGTGTATTTTTATTTTAAATGACCTCTAACTGAAATTTAGCATTTCCTTCAATTACAAAGGCAGGTAACAGACCACAGTACTGTAATAGGTAGAAATCCCAGATATTTTCATATCACGGTACAGAGTTCTCCAAATATCATGTATGCTCATCACTACTTTGAAATCATGGAAATTATTCACCTCGTGCTGGATCTTGCTACATTACCATGTCACAAATCTGTCTATTTTTCATGTTTTGGTGATTGTATTTCAATGTATTTGATTCCCTGTGTATGTAATTTATGCATTGAAAAGTATTATTCTGAGAAGGGGCCACAGACTTCCCTCCAAGGGTCGTTGAGTCTCCGTGTAGAAGGCTTCCCAGAGGTGGAGGGCGGCTGTGCGCGGAGCCAGCAACTCTTACCTGTGGGTCGGAGAGCCGGGAGAGGTCGGGGTACAGGTAGAACTTGATGCCCTCGGAGGCCCCGGGCAACGTGACCCCCCGGATCAGGAGTATCAGCAGCATGACGTAGGGGAAGGTCGCGGTGACGTACACCACCTGCGAGGAGAGGAGAGGAGAGGATCAAGAAGGAGTGACGGTGGCGGGCAACGTGGCAGGCCCCTAACTTCTTGCCGGCAGCAAAGGGCCACCCAGCGCAGCGGTAAGAAGTGAGCCCTCACACAGCCTGTTCTCGCACCCACCCCCTCAAGTCTGGGTCTTGCAGTGAGCATCTCCTGAGAGCCCACAGTGGTGCTGTATCAGTGCTTTCCAATCTTTTTTTGACCAGAACGGAAGAAAGAAATATATACGATATCACAACTCATACACACATAGAGCTGAAACAGGAAGTTTCACCAACTCATGCTCATCTCACATGTGTGATACACTCTAATATTTTCTATCATACTGTGTCATTTTTATTTTTATTTTTATTTATTTATTTATTTATTTTTTTTTGCGGTATGCGGGCCTCTCACTGTTGTGGCCTCTCCCGTTGCGGAGCACAGGCTCCGGATGCGCAGGCCCAGCGGCCATGGCTCACGGGCCCAGCCGCTCTGCGGCATATGGGATCCTCCCAGACCGGGGCACGAACCCGTATCCCCTGCATCGGCAGGCGGACTCTCAACCACTGCGCCACCAGGGAGGCCCTGTGTCATTTTTTAAAAACTGGTCATGGCCCTTTAAATTCATGTCACAATTCACTAATGGGTCAAGACCCACATTTTTTTTTTTTTTTTTTTTGCAGTACGCGGGCCTCTCACTGCTGTGGCCTCTCCCGTTGCGGAGCACAGGCTCCGGATGCGCAGGCCCAGCGGCCATGGCTCACGGGCCCAGCCGCTCTGCGGCATATGGGATCCTCCCAGACCGGGGCACGAACCCGTATCCCCTGCATCGGCAGGCGGACTCTCAACCACTGCGCCACCAGGGAGGCCCTGTGTCATTTTTTAAAAACTGGTCATGGCCCTTTAAATTCATGTCACAATTCACTAATGGGTCAAGACCCACATTTTTTTTTTTTTTTTTTTGCAGTACGCGGGCCTCTCACTGCTGTGGCCTCTCCCGTTGCGGAGCACAGGCTCCGGATGCGCAGGCCCAGCGGCCATGGCTCACGGGCCCAGCCGCTCTGCGGCATATGGGATCCTCCCAGACCGGGGCACGAACCCGTATCCCCTGCATCGGCAGGCGGACTCTCAACCACTGCGCCACCAGGGAGGCCCTGTGTCATTTTTTAAAAACTGGTCATGGCCCTTTAAATTCATGTCACAATTCACTAATGGGTCAAGACCCACATTTTTTTTTTTTTTTTTTTTGCAGTACGCGGGCCTCTCACTGCTGTGGCCTCTCCCGTTGCGGAGCACAGGCTCCGGACGCGCAGGCTCGGTGGCCATGGCTCACGGGCCCAGCCGCTCCACGGCATGTGGGATCTTCCTGGACCAGGGCATGAACCCGTGTCCCCTACATCGGCAGGCGGACTCTCAACCACTGCGCCACCAGAGAAGCCCCAAGACCCACATTTTTGAACATCACTGCTCTTAATGAAAATCAAGTTTTCATAGCCAAAGATGGAGAGGAGAGGAGAGGGGAGGATAAAACAGAGGAGGGAATGGGAGGGGGACAGGAGGATGGGGAGCTGTTTAGGGTGGGAAAGACCCAGTGTTTTCCTGGAATCATTTCTGCTTGGTCTGCTTGGAAGCAAGCGATTGGACCCAATGAACCTGAGAGACCCTTGCAGCCCATGGATTCTGTGCAAGAATCAAGGCAGTGAAAGAAACGAAATCTTCCCTAAGCTTCCTTGAACAAGAGCTGCACAGAAGGAAACAGCAACACCTTGACAGACCACAGGAGTTCCTGTTCTACCTAAGGTGTCCTCAGGACTCAGTGTCCCCTCCTGGTCTTATTTTTTCTCCCTCGTCACATGCTCTCCTCCAATCACTTCATTCCTCCACCTATTTAGAGCATCAACTTGTTAATATTTGGGGGCCACAGACACTTCTGAGAATCTGATGACAGTTATGGACCCTCTCCCCCTTTTCCCCCAAATGTGCACTTTCACAGATATGTGCACCAGCTTTTGGATGGTCCAGAGGCTCAGGTTCCTCAAGTACAGAAGCTGTGCTCGAGGGCCTAAGATCTTAATCCCGCCATCACTCTGGAGCCTCTCACCCCTTTGCAATGCAGGGTTTCTTTCACTAGTGGTTCAGGCCTTCACTCCACTCATTTATTTATTTACTCACTCATTCACTCACACACCCTAAACACTCCCTTGTACCGAACACTGAGCTAGACGCCTGAATGAATGGGAGTCACAGGATGAAAGTTTCTGTTTCAAGAGGCTTCCCACTGACAGAAAAGACAGGCGTGTATGTAGGTAGATAACTAATGCACTGTGTAATCAGGGGAATGCAAAGGATGGTGGAGCACAGAGGAGGGAGTAGCTAATCTCAGGGGTAGTCAAGAGAGGGCTTCTCCAAGGACGTGACCCAGGTGTCGTCCCGTAAAGGATGAATAGGAGTTCAGGACATGGGAAATGGAGACGGAAGGAAGAAGGAACGAATAAAATCCTACTATATGCTGCGCACTTTACACATGACGACAGAAACTGCTATGTTTATTCATCACTTCCACACACCAGACATTCATTCTTCAGATAGTTATGATTATCGTCTTTTTAGATATGAGGAATGTCAGAGAGGTCACTGCTCACTCACCTAGGATGGCCCAGCTAAGGAATGTCAGATGTCAGATTCACAACGAGGCCTGTCTGACTTCGAGGTCATGCAATCAACCATGAAGCTGTATATGTGACTCCCACGACAGCCATGCAAATTCAGTGTTATTTTCCCCATTTTTACAGATGTGACTCTCAGAGAAGTTAAGTCATTTGGTTGGTAAGTGACAATGCAGGGACTTAAACTCAGCCTGAACAATAGGAAATAAGAACCAGCAGGGGGTGGTGTCCATGGGTCCTGCCAGCACAACCTGGAAGGCTGGATGATCTCATCCAGACACTGTTCCTAACCTACCATGATGGCACCCACCTCAGGCCACCCACAACTCTGCCCCACAAATTTCTATGTCCATGTTCCCAGATCAACCACTGGCTCAATCGACAAGGCATATAATCAATACAAACAATTTCTTGCTGTCACATATATGGTAATCCAAAGAAGTTGAAAGCAAGTCAAATATATAACTACAGACCAGTAGACAATACTAGTAATAATAATACTAATAATAATAAATTAGAGACCAGTAAACAGTAAATGTTGGTGGTTCCTGCCCAGAGAGCTAATTAAGATTGCTATAAAATCTCCACTTCCCTTAGCTTTGTAGGCACAATCTACCATAGATCTTCAGCATTTCACACAAATGCTTGATTCTCCTCCTTCAAAATGAACCCCCCTAATCAACCAGCTTATGTCTTTGAAGCTGGGAAGGCGAAAATCTATTGCTTTCACGGTATAATTTCCATTTTTGTCTCTGTTGTATGGCAGAAGATTAATTATCCAAAATGCCCAGGACCTGATTAATGATATTTCTGGAGCTTAACCCCCAATGCTCACAAAATTTAGGGAAAAAGATGTTATCCTGTAAAACATAAGAACAAACGAAAATCATAGACATTTGGCCTTCATCTATGGGACCATCCTGATGTGACTAAATGTGCTGCTTGTGCTCTGTCTGGTCTGTGGTGAGAGGACTGGGCCACTGGTGTGTCATCAGGGGTCATCCATAACCTGGCCACACGCAGCCTGCCATGCCCCTGGCGGTACACAGAGCAGACTGCTCCTCAGTCAGCACATGGGCAGGATTTATTAAGTGGCTGATGATTATTCTGAATCAATTCCAATGTTCAGAGTTCTAAATGGATGCTCTGCTTCTAATATGACATTTAGGAGAACTCCACTCTCTCCACTGGCACCCACACCCTCCTTTTTATGCTCATTTTGTAAAACCATAAGGGGAATAAAATATTCAGGTAAATTGCCCGAAGACCACAGTGCGGACGAGTCAGCCTGCCAAAATGAAACCACTGGGTGTCAGGCGTTAGCTAGAACAATCCCCTTGTAAGCTGATGTTGGAGAGCCTGGAGCCAGGGTACAAAAGGTGGTTCGGGAGGATCGTTATGTAATGCACGCAAGTGGAGAGCAGTATGAAAACTGAGATGCATTGCTGGCCCAGCTCTCCTAAAAGCCCCTTGCAATCTGTCTCTACCCTCAGCCATCCTAGACACGTGCATATCACCTTTGATTTTTCCCAAGAGCAGCTGTAGACTGTCCAAACAGTACAGACCTTGTTATTGAGAACCTGCACGTAAATGGTACACATGCTGCCACTTCCCTCCTGTGCCCATGCCAGACATCACTAGCTGATTATGATACCCTGCAGCTAAGCCTGGATGTGGCCCCAGAACCCTCTGCATGGGACTCCAGGCAGCCCCATTATCAGCTGGGAAGAACCCGCTACCTGCTCCCCTTGCTCTAGTCCATTCTTCACTCATGCCTTCACCATCCACTGCAGGTCCTTAGTCCCAGCCCTCAGAATGGTGAGACCAGGTGTTGTGCTCAAGCACTGCTGGATGCGTGCACACGGATGAGGTGTCTAGGGTCAGGAACCCACCACAGTAGCGTGAAACCGGGAAAGAAGGCTAGAGAGACAGGTTGGAGGGTCTCCAGGAAGGGCTCTGGCCTTCTCCTGGCCGTGACAGCGGGGTTGGAGCTGGGTCTCCAAGGCTAAGCAGGAACAGGAGAGCTGATTCAGGCGGGGAAGGTATGGAACCAGCCTGAAATGAGCACAGATCTGGTCCCCTGGGATGTCTAGGCACCTCCAGGTTGTCCTGCGGGTGCTCAGGCTGCAGTCAGCCTCACCGAGGCTGCCCTCACACCCCAGCAGGAGCATCCAGTCCTGCCAACTTGATCTCCAACTATACTCTGAAATGACACCCTGCCTTCATCCTCATCGTCAGGGCCCTTCATCACCTTTCTTCTCAGTCATGTGACAGCCCCATTCCGTAGCCCAAGTTTTTAAAATAAGAAGCTGGCCTGTGTCTTCCTGCTCCTGAGCCCACCTCCCAGTCTCTCACTCAGGGTCGTGGGATACAGAGCGAAGGGCTGGGCTTCACATCAGGGACCCCGTGCTCCAACCCTGGCGCTGCCCCAACTTGCTGTGTGACTCCATCGGTCTCCACCCCTCCCCCAACCACTCCGCTCTCGCTGTGCCAGGTTCCTCGCTGCTGGGGCGCATGCCAGGCCTCCTTCAGACCTCCCTGCCTTTTCATGCCTCCCTTTGTCCAGAACGTCCATCCCCGGCTCCTGGGCCACCCAAGGCGTTAGTCCTGGGTACGCCTGAATCCCCACAGGGCTGAGGACTCCTCAAAGCCAGGGGCCCTGCCTTCCAGCTGCGATATCGTCCAATCTACTGTCCACATCAGGCAGGGAGGCCCCCGGTGGTGGGTTTGAAGTACCTCAGTCTTACGTCAGGAGCCGCCCTCTTCACTATAAACCACGCCTGTCTGCCACGTCCTCCCTGACCCTCACCCCACATCCATCCCCCAGTCATGCCAGCATCTGCCCAGCACCGTAGCTGTTCTCTGTCAGCTGTTTTAAAGTCTTGCAAGTTTAACATTTCTAAAATGTAAGTTCCACAGAAAAAGGGAGTTGGGTCTTTTACATTCTCTGCTGTATCCACAGTGCCCAGGCTGGCATAAGGTACATACAATGTGCTCAATAAATATTTGTTAGAGAAACAAATCAGTAGTCTGATATCTGGACCCCGAGGTTAGAATGCAGGTCTTCAGAATAGCTCTTGTGCTTTGTCCATGTGAAATGTCAGAATCACATAAAATGGGGTTCAGAAAATTGCATCGGATTTTAGGGAGTGTTCATAAATAAGGAAACCACAGGAGATGTGGCTTTAAAAGACAGACCAGTCCAATGAAGGAGGGCAAGGAAGTTCAGGTGCAAAGTTCAGTTTCAAGATGTCTGAGGCCCTAGGATCTGTCTGGAAGGGAGCCAAGCAGGGCTCAGGCATTATGCTAAATTATGCAGGGTCTGGTTACGGGCATAATAAGGTCACTGACAAGGTACCATCAAGCCTGGCTGTTCCTGGCCACTGCCAGTGGTGGTTAGGACCCAGAGAGGTGGGTGTGGGGGAAGGAGGGTCTCAGCTGTCAGACCTCTCAGGCCTCTGAAAGGAGACTCCTGACCAAAGCACACCCTTTGGTTCAGAAAGAGGTTGTGTTGGGTTTTTTTTAATTTTTTGTTTTACTATTGTTTAATTTCCTTTTAGCAGGTCAAGTCCTACTGAATATAAAGGTTAGCACAATTGGTGGTAATTATACTGTATCCTGTTTTAATTGACTCTAATTGCTCATTTGCATTCCAATACTGGAATTGTGGGGTGTTTTCTCCCTACTTCCAGGACAAAGCTATTTATTTCCTAGGGGGAGGGGACGGTCCGATCACTGAGAATGCCGCGAAAGTTGAAGAAGGGCTGCCCCTCCCTAAGTTTTCTAGGATAATGGAGTCAATTGGAAAGCTGAGCATTGTTCAAAAGGCACTGAGCTAGCAGGGTGGTGTTGGGGCAAGGACCCAAGACCGCAGGGTCAGAAGGTACAGTTTGCTGAGCAGTTTGGGCAAATTCCATACTCTCCCTGGGCTGGCATTTTACCATCGACAATGAGGCGGGGGGTGAACTAATCCAAACTGGAATCACTCTTACCATCTTCCCAATTTTTTTTGCCACATACGTGTATCATCTCTGCATTATTTACTTAATATTTTCTATAAATCAATATGCTCTTTTACATTAAAAATATTATGTAATAAGAAAACTGTAAACTGCCACGATAAACTGAAAACCATTATCTCTTACCACAAATAGAAGACAAATGCAATGAAGATAAAATGTGATTAAATTCTAGCTAAAGGTTCTGAGTCTGAGCTGTGTTCTCTCTTAGTTCAAAGGCAAGAGGAGCAAGTGTCAGAGAGGTGCTAAAAAATAAGCCAGCTTACTGCACCTTTTGCCTTCAGACACATGAAAAGGGAATACGGTCTCATTATGTGATGGGATGTTCTTTAATCTGGGCTCATATATTACTAAAATCACCCTGTGGACCGCCAGGAGAAAGAACACTTCCCCTATTTGTGAGAAGGACAGGATGGATGAAGCTGAGATCCATCCCAGCAACTGCAGTGTTTCCTAGAGCAGCGGTCCCCAACCTTTTTGGCACCAGGGACCGGTTTCATGGAAGAAAATTTTTTCACAGATGGCCGGGGTGGAGGGGGGGCAGTGTGTGTGGGGGGGTTGGGGGGGCGGGGTGTGTGTGGAGATGGTTCAGGTGGTAAATGCAAGCGATGGGGAGCGGCAGATGAAGCTACGCTCGCTCGCTCGCCCACTGCTCACCTCCTGCTGTGCAGACCAGTTCCTAACAGGCCGCGTGGTCCGTGGGCCCTGGGTTTGGGGACCCCTGTCTAGAGCACAACCCTTTTCAAAGGACCAGGACTCCCTGGAGCTCTCCAGGGTCCTGATCCTGACTTCGGCTGAACCTTCCACGAGCCAGCTACCTGGAGCTTGGAAGACACTGAGGTTAACTCAGCACCTACTGGGTGCCTGAGATGTGTCACAGAGTATCTTGAACTGATCTTAATACCACTTGAATAAGTTCTATCCCCACTCTGCGGACAAAGAAAAAACTGAGGCTTGAGAGAGAAGTGGCTTGTTCCAGGTTACAGAGCTGTCAGTGATCAGGAGTTTGCCCTCTCCACCACATGTGCTGGGCTCTCTGCTGCAAACCTGGTGATACAATACCTTCCTGTTTTCAACTCCTGTTTGCTCCTCTGTCTGTCCTTAACCTCAGGGGCCCAGCTTGCCTGACTTCTGGCAGCAACTCATCATTGCCTGCTACCCCAGCCATGTTTGCCTCTGTGTCTGGGGTACCTCTGCCCATCCCATATGGTTGGAAAGCAGGGTACTGAACATCCAATCCTTAGAGAATCATTGTTTTGAACACCAACAGATTTTTCCCAGCTTTGGTTTTGAGACAGCACTACCTGAACCCCTAGGAAAGAACGCTACAGCAGGCACCAAATAGTCTGGCATAACTTCCATGCAGATGTTATTGATCTCTAGGAACAAGGTGCCAGGAGAATGAGAATCTGAAAAGGGAGGTCACCATGGACACATCTGGCCTCTTCATCATTGTTAGAGGCGTTCTTAGACCACTGTAGCAGAAACAGTAAACAAAGAAAAAACATTCTGTCTGTTTCAAGTAACCAGATTCTAAATAGGTGGAGGGAATCATGTTTTCAAAAGAAAATAGTGAAGGTATTCACTATTCAAGGAGGTAAGAGTACTTTAGCAATGCAGCAACATTTCCATGAGGAGCTAAAGTTTTAATTTGACAGTGGTTTGTCATTAGCACCTGTGTGGAGCCTAAAAGAATATGCCAAAACACTGGCTTGCCTTGGGATCCAGGTAACGTGGCATCAGCCCTGAGCTGGGCTGAGGAGTAAGTGAGGGAAAGTGACAAGGGACAGGATCAGAACTGAGAGGCAACAAGGGAGGGAGGGATAACTGGGTTCTAAGTCCCCATCCCACCACAACGGTAGAGACTCTGAGCTGTCCCCCACCAAAGATCCACTCTCCCTTCTTCAGCAGTAACAAACCCCCTAAGTTTCGACTGGATCCATAGCTGCCTAGAATAAAGACATTTCCCAGCCTCTCTTGCAGCTAGGTGTGACCAGGTGACTACGTTCTGGCCAATCAGATACAAACAAAGTCAAACACGTAACCTAAATATCTAACCCTTGAATCTAACCCCTGACTACCTCTGTGACTGTGGGTAGGGCCTGCTCCCAATCTTAGTCTATGCCACCTTTCCTTAAGTGAATGCACCTGCTCAGATGATCCACACTATTCCTTTCCACTCAGAATGAAGCGAAGATGCTGAGGACAACCTGAGGATCTGAACATGGACTCTTGACAGGGACCATCCTACACCTGGGGTCAACCAGGAATAGGAATAAGTAGAGTCAGGAAGCCTGCAGAAAGGTCCCATCCATCATAGTAAAACAGAACTTAGAACAGACCTGCCAGAGATCACCATTTCTTGGTAATCCACAGTTCCAACCTTCTCTGTCACAGTTTAGACTGACCTGACAGTGTGGACCTCACCACCAAGTACAAAGGTGCGTGCCTGGGTTAGAAGGTCTCTGCAGCCTTCCAGGGCCTCCATCTTCCTCAGTGTAAAATGAGGATAACCCGTTTCCAAGGTCGATGTGAAGATTAGAGATCACCACGCCAAGCATATGACACAGACACCGACCGCTCAATAACTGAAGGATTCTGACTGCCTTTGCTGGTATCACTGGGTCAAGACGCAATGCCCTCCAGCCCAGTGGCCTTGACTGGCAAAGAACAACATATCTGGGGGCTCAAAAATGCAAACAGAGAGGCTGTCTTAGCTATATGGGGAGGGACAGAGTGGAGTCTCCCGAAAATCCCTATGGGATCCCCTTACTGACAAAGGGAGTGACTGGCAATGTGGTGGCAGTGGAAGGCTGGTGTTAAGAGGTGGTTATGCATTGCCTGGAAAATCTGGGTGAATCGGGTGAACAGGACTCAGAGATTAAAAACAAAAAATCATCAGGACAGAGAGCAGTGTACACAGCCATCCTGAGGAGTTGTAGCAGCCAGACTCCAGGAGAAAGGATGGAAGGCAGTGGGAGTGAGCCATGGTGGCCATTATGGACGGAATCCTCTGAAGTCCTAGCTCCAGCAGCAGCTGAGGGGCCAGGGTGCCGAGGGTGCTGAGATGGAATGGAAGACATTCAATCAGGCTGGACCAGTTAAGACAGAATTCCAATGTAAAAGAATAGAAGGGACTCAAAAGCTGAGTTGAAGGGAAGGACGGGTCCCAGATGTGTCATCACAGACATGTTTATGTCAGGGATGAAGCTTGCCCTGCAAAGGGGGAAGCCAGACTTTTGGAGAAGCTGAGGACAATGAGCATCACCAACCTCTGTGGGGCTCCAGGAACCCAGCGAGGAAGGGGCTCAGGGGCTCCCCACTGAGGGGTACGTGGTTGCTGGGGGCTCACGTGCAGCTTATGGAGAGGAACTTGCAGAGACTTCTCAGACATTGACCCTAAAATGCCACTTCCAGCCCTGGTAGTTCAGGAGAGAAGGATTCACTCAACATCTAATCTCATCATCAGGGTTGGGGCATTGTGGGCAAGAAACCCAACATCTTAGGAGGCCAGGGAATGGTGTTACTCTTTCTTCTTGCTGATGGTTGGCACCAAAAAGATCATCCACACCCATGGCCTATTCTAACCTTGAGATCCCATGGCTTTATTATTTAGTAGTCAGGGACATCCTGGTTGAAAGCAGAGGGCTCAAGAGGGAAAGTGCTCAGTTTGGGAGAAATGGAAGATCAGGGGATACTTAGTAATGATATAATGATGGGACTAGTAGTTATTGCTGGCTCTACATGCTTTACTCTTACGCTATCGAATTCTAAAAGACAGAAAGTAGTATTATCATTCCCATTGCACAGAGGTGGAAATGGAGGCACCCAGAATTAGAGTATTTGGCCCACGGTTGCCCAGCTAGAAAAAGGTAGGATTCAAGCTCAGATCCATCCAACTCCAAGGCCGATACTCAACTACTACCTAGCCCCACGGGGAATTCAAGTGCAGCTTCATCACACACCACATTTCCCTGTGTTCCCTGAACAAACCCTGCACTTTCCCACGTGCAAGCCTTTGCTTCTGTTCACCCAGAAGCTCCTTTCCACCTTCTCTACTTACCAAAATCTCGCCAATCTTCAAGACCAGTTCAGTTACTACATCTTCCAGGTCTCAGCATGAGGCCATCCAGGAAGGACAAAATGCTCCCTCCATAGCCTACAGCACACTGGGCAATACAGCACACAGATCCGGGATAGGCCTTGACTCCAGAAACTCCAAGTTCAAAACCCAGCCTCTGGTGCTTTCTATGCATGTGGCTGATTTTTGGCAAGTTGTCTTTCTAGGTCTTCATATTCTTTTCTGTAAAGTGCGGACAATAATGCAGCAGATTGACTCAATCCCTCTGAGCCGTGCGTTTTGTTTTGTTTTTCAATTAATTAATTTATTTTTGGCTGTGTTGGGTCTTCATTGCTACACGCAGGCTTTCTCTAGTTGCGACGAGCAGGGGCTACTCTTCGTTGCGGTGCGTGGGCTCCTCATTGCGGTGGCTTCTCTTGTTGCGGAGCACAGGCTCTAGGTGCGCGGGCTTCAGTAGTTGTGGCTCGCGGGCTCTAGAGCGCAGGCTCAGGTGTGGCGCACGGGCTTAGCTGCTCTGCAGCATGTGGGATCTTCCCAGGCCATGGCTCGAACCCGTGTCCTCTGCATTGGCAGGCGGATTCTTAACCACTGCACCAACAGGGAAGTCCCTGAGCCGTGGGTTCTTAAGTCCATGGAATGTGGATTACAGTTCCCACCTCTCACGGCAGGTGTGAATTACATGAGCCAGTGTCTACACAGCACCAGGCACAGCAGCCCTTACTCAACAGCTCTCCTTCCTCCTGAGCCCTTCTTCATTCTACACTCTTGTGCACCTGCCTCTCCCTTACTGAGGGTGAGGGCCTTATCTTTGCACGCTCTGCGTGCTTCTCATTGAGGCCTATGAAAGCTGTAAACACTTGGTGAATGAGCCCATTCTGACCCCAATAACCCAGTGAGAATGAATGGGACAAAATAGGACATAAACCCATGTGTCTACAACGGGCTTTCGGCACAGTCTTCTCTCACTCGAGCCTCTCCATCTGAAAGTAAAGGACTTTCTGTCCAATTCAATTCACCAGCCATTTATTAAGCCCACTGGGTGCCAGGTCCTGTGCTGGTCTTAGACATTGTGCTGATGAATGAGCCGGACCCAGACAGTGACAGTCATGACGAAGGGCCATTCGGGAGACAGCAGCAGTGGGCGCTCAGGGACACAGAGGCAGCTCAGGTGGCAATGTGTCGCTAGCGAGGTCTTCCTGGAGCTGGGCTTCGAAGGGGAACAGGCTGTCCTGTTGCTCCAAGGAGTCCTGATCTAGAATGTGCTGTGTGAATACATTCTTTAGAACAAGAAGGGTCAGCACACAGGGTGCTTCAGCCTAGGAACCTCACCTCTAGGAAAGAAACAAGATCTGCATGGTGGTAGGGAAGCTGTGTCCGGAGGGGACAAGAGACTTGAAGAACAACCACATGCACAAAGATTGCTGAGCCCAATTCAAGTCCTTGTCCACAGGATACCTAAAAAAAAATCACTGGAAGGGGGAGTCTGGTGTTTAAGCCTATTTCATGGTGAATTAAGATTAGCGAGAGAGTCAATGCTATTGATTTTTACACATCTCCACCATGAAGACCACAAAAATGAAAACGAATCCCCAGAATAGCCCAAGCAACATAAATATTCCATGCAGTGCCCAGCCAAGCTTCCACCGGCATTAGGAGTTATTATTTACTGCCTGGAAAGCACATTGGTACCTTGGCTTATAGTGATTCAAACACCATCCATCTCTCTTGGACTAGAAGGCTGCTGTCGCCATGGCAACCAAGGGCACCATAAAAGCACACCCTTAAATCCTGGGCAGGGGTTTACTGGTGCAGGGAGGCTGTCAAACAAGAAACACCACTCCATGTCCTCTTACTTTGGCCTTCAACACACTCTTAGTGATGGAGGGCAGAGGAGAGCGTCCATGCTCAGGGGCTGTGTCTGCAGCCAGAAAGGGCAAGATGCTGCCTGGATCCTGTAAGCATCACCTGTTCCCTAAGACAGACTGCCTCCCATCCATCCCACAGGGCAACGACTCGGGGGGCTCTCCTGGGCCCTTTCTCAGGCATCCTGAGCAACACGGGTCCTTCCCAGACCACCTGTGCTAGCTGCAACACGCTCCTTCCAAAACAGCTTCATTGGTTGAAAGCAGAATCCATGCTTGCCTCCTGTTCTTGCCTCAGGTGATGGCCATCTGTCTTGTTTCCCAACTCTCCACTCAAGGGCCACTCCCCAAGGACACCAGGGCACCTCATTAAGGGACACCTTGTCTTTCTCCCATTTCCCGGCTTAAACACTTTCCCCCATTAGATGCTCCTGCTTTCCTGCTTCCTTTCCTCATGTTGTTTTTAGTCTTTTACAAGTTCATTTTTTCACACATTCCTTCCATCAATTAATCAACCAGTCAGCCAACTCTGATTAGCATCTGTTATGTGCCAGATACTGCAGTAGGCATAGAGGATGCAAAGGTAGGTCAGGAGCGAGCCCTGCCCTCTGGCTGTCATGGTGGCTGCTTGCTGGGTGTGCAGATTTCTAAGCTGTTTCCCGGAAGTCCGGCCTCCTCCCACATCTGCTCTTTCTCTACACACTCCTGTGGCTTTTCTTACCTACTCCTACGGTTCTTGGGGCCACTGATGTGCTGATGATCTTCAATGTCTCTCACCAGCCCAGTGGTATCTCTTGAGTTTAAGACCCGTACTTTCAACACCCTTTTTGTGTACATCCACCTGGATTTCCTACCTACAACCGCATGCTCAAAACACAAATTGTTACTTTCTCCCCCAATCTGTTCCTCCTTCTGTGTCTCTTTCTTGGATAATAGTGTCACCTACCCGACAACCTCACTGTGTCCTCTTTGAGTTCAACTTCTGAACTCAAATGAATAAGGCCTTTGAAAGGGAGAGACGCACGGTCGGGATCCACTGCCCTGCAGCCCTGATGCTGCCCTCCCCAGGTGTGGCCAGCTGCAGGGGGCCCTCCCTCTCCTGCTCTCCTCCAGGTCCCCCCACACCAGCCTTTCTCTACTTCCCAGAGGACTCAGCTTCCTCCACCGCTCATCTCTCCAAGTCCCATACCTTTACCCCTCCGTCCTTCTCCTGAATTCTCTCCCTGGGTATCCCACCCGTTCCCAGAGCTTTAATTCCATCAACTCTAAAATGCATTCTCTTAGCACTATTTATCTTGTTGTCTCTGAAATCAGGATGCCCCCCAGGTGGCATGTAGTTACCACTCTCTGAGTGTAAGGGACCTGGCTCAGAGCTGATCCTTTTATCATCACTTTGGCCGAGTTACGGGCTCTGTTGGTTAAAATATTTTTAAATCAATTTAATTTAAATCAATTGCTGTTTGATGTTTAGAACGTCTTTTTAAAAGATTACACTGTGTTTCACAGACAGAGGGTTAAAGTTGACACTGTAAAGCAAATATAAATCATCAGAGAAATGATCACGATCCTGTATTTTCTTGCAAAGAAACAACCAAGTACTTCATAGATCTGAGAAGATACACACCAGTAGACGAAGCTGGATTATGCTGTTACTGCAGTACATGCAAACTGGTCGCTGTCTTACCTCAAACAATGCACCTGCAGACAGGAGAACCTGCCGGTTCCTTTGGGAGAGATAAATAATCTTCAAAGCAACAAGAGTCCAGTGTGGTTATTTCATGTGTCACAAAGGAATAACCAACGTTAAGGTAATGTAGAGCAGATTAACTAGCAGTGTTTCTGCTTCTGATGTACATCCTTCTTAATTGGACGTATTAGGTACCTTCTGGTATATAAAATAACAGTGTAACTTAGAACAGGTAAAATATGGCATGTCAGAGGTTTCTCATCTTTTGGGGGACACAGGCCCTTTTGAAAATCAGATGATAGCTATGGACTCATACCCTAGAAAAATGTACTTATTCACATGATCCCATCTTTTTTTTTTTTTTTTTTTTGCGGTACGCAGGTCTCTCACTGTTGCGGCCCCTCCCGTTGCGGAGCACAGGCTCTGGACGCGCAGGCTCAGCGGCCATGGCTCACGGGCCCAGCCGCTCCGCGGCATGTGGGATCCTCCCAGACCGGGGCACGAACCCGCGTCCCCTGCATCGGCAGGCAGACTCTCAACCACTGCGCCACCAGGGAAGCCCCCATCATTTTTTTTTAAGATTTTTTTTTTTGTGGACCTATTTTAAAGTCTTTATTAAATTTGTTACAATATTGCTTCTGTTTTTTTATGTTTTGGTTTTTTGGCCGCAAGGCATGTGGGATCTTAGCTCCCCGACCAGGGATTGAACCCACACCCCCTGCATTGGAAGACGAAGTCTTAACCACTGGACCGCCAGGGAAGTCCCCTGATCCCATCATTTTTATACAATTCCAAGGGGTTTCAGGGGCCCCCCTGAAGCACCCCTGGGCCCCAGGTAAAGAAATCCTAACACACAAACTGATGACTCCACTCCACATCCCTCTGTCTGAGCTCCAGGCTTCCTGTCCACCACCCGGACATCTCCACTTGCAGTCTCAGAGGCACTGCAAACGTAACGGGTCCCCAAAGAGAGGCATATCTCCCTCAGTTCTGGCCCAACCTCTCCCTCCCCTGACACCACCCCGTCTCACCCAACAGCTCCACCAAGCACGGGTACTCAAGCCAGGAAGCTGCGTGGACTTCTCTGCCCCCAACACCCTCTGCGTTCAGTCACCGAGGGTGGATTCTCACCCTTGTGTATTTCTCAAACCGTCCTCTTCTCTCCGAAAGCTGCCACCACCTCCTACCGAACAACTACTATGTAGAATGCAGCCTCAGGTCCCATGGAACCATTCCTCATGCCACAAGCACAGTGGCCTTTCTCTAAAGAAAGCCCGGTCACCACACCCCTCCGCTTTAAGCCCTTTGTGGCTCTCCACCACCTTCATCTCACTAGGTGCCTTCCTAAGCCACCCCTGCCTACCACTCCAACCTGTCTCCCTCCGTTCCCTCTCAAGGACTGTGCACTGGCCACCCTGAACTTCTTTCTGTTCCTTTCCTGAGCCAAGACCCCCCACTCCACCCTCTCTCTGTACCAGCCCACACGTTGCACAGGGACCACATCTTAGATATTTGCCTCTGTGTCTCCAGGACTTACCAGGGCGCCTGTAATCCAGTAGGAGTTTAATAAATGCATGTTGAAGTAACCTTAAGGCACATGGTTCCATAAAACACTAATGCAGTACTAAATGCTCTGGTGAGGCAGAAAAACAGAGAGGGTTCTGCTCCCAGCTCTGGGGCCTTGAGCAGGTTACGGCACCTCTCCAAGCCTCAGTGTGCACATCCAGAAAATGGGAATGAAAACATCTACTTCAAAGGGTTGTTGCAAAGGTTAAACAATTTGATATAAGTTGGCAGTTGCTGCAAAAGCAGTATTGTCATCTAAAGGGCAACCTGGAGACACATAGGGCTATTTTAGGTGATCACAAAGACTGAGGGTCAGCATGTAATGACTGAGGCCTAGGAAAGCTGGCAATCCTGCACGCACGGGGACAGCCCCGCACAACAGTACTGCCCTGTTTTTCATGATTTCTAAACGTGCCACCAGACACTCGTGTGTGTGGGTTGCTTCTAATTATTAAGCCTAGAATCTGATTCTGCTTTACATATAACCTCAAAGTATATTTCACCTCATTTTAATATAAACTGAATTTTCCAGAAATGCAATTACCATATAAATTGAAGGTGGATGGTACTATCTTTTACTCAGTGCTTTACCAAATGTTATCCATCATTTCAGAAAATCATGTCACTACCGGCAATACCACCAGTGGAACCTGAGTAGCCAGTGCCACTCCCTTGTATCAGTCCATGTTTGTAGTCATGGCATTCATCGAGAGTCTATAATAACGTAGGTGCTAGCTCTTATTTCAAGATGTAAAACGTAGAGGAAAAGTACAGACAACACTTGGCTCTCCCATCTCGCAGCCAAGTGCAATCACTCCAGGGTGGTGCTGGTACCTGTCGACTAGATTATGTTTGTGTCTGAACCTTTACATGTTGAAACACATGTTGTTCTATTACAGGTTGCTTCCTTTCTGCTTTTCCTTTACAATACAGCTGGGGTATTATATAGATTTTCTCAGACTTACCTGTGCTGGTAGATTATTTATGACTTGCATTTCCAGGTGGCAAAGGCAGTGTTATAATCCTCACCATCAACAGGGGTGCTGGGTCTATAAATGGGGCTTGTAAAGGCTGTGGTGCCAGTGCTGGCACAGAGTCAGCACCGGTTTCCTGGTGTCAATACGATAATTGTCACAGCACTGGGCCAGTCATAACTGTGACACAACATACTTGTGATTCAGGACCACAGCAGTGTCTGGCTTCTGCAGAGTGAGTTACCATCTGCTCCAATGTTCTTACTGGGGGGGTCTCGTTTATTACCCACGGGCGGCTGTCAGACAGGAAGGAAGGCAGCTGCTGCCCAGCACAGAGTGCAATGTGAGGCCTGTCGGGGACCCCTCCACTCTCCTCAAAAACACCCCTGCTCAAGAACTCTCAATGGCTCCCCATTGCCCACTTGCGCACGGGACCTAGTCTAGCCCGACCCTGGAGTCTGGCCCAGCCTATCGCTTCCAACCTCCACAGCCATGCTTGATGGTCTCTTTCCTTACCCCTCCTCCTCCACATGGCCATCCTTCAGCGTGAAGCTCACATCCCACCTCTCCCAGGAGCACTTTCCAGACAGCTCTGGGCCACAGCAACTTCTTTATCCAAACTCTGTACCAGCACTGACTGAGCCATCATTTGACAGTTCATCTATACTACAAAATGCTGTTAATGATCTTCAAGTGAGCGAATCCAATCTTACTGCCCCACTAGACTGAAAACTCTCTTAAGCTGGAGAATGGGTTTATAGAAATGACAAGCCATAATATAAAAACAAGAGCGATTTGTGTGTTTACTGTGTGGTAAGCAGATAACTTAAAGGCATCACCTCACTTAAGCTTCACAGCAACCCAACGAGATGGGTGCTCTTACTGCCCCCAGTGAAGGCTGAGGAAACAGCTCAGAGGCAAAGAAAGGCCCAGCCCCAGGGTCATGCTGGAGGCAGAGCTGTGATGCAAAGCCCTGTCTGCCGGGCTCTGCTCTCTCCCACCCTCCCACCACCAGTGGGCCCGTGGTGAGCACTCGGGCCGGTGGGCGGCTGAAGGTTCACTTACTGAGGGCCCTGAATTCACCAGTGGGAAGAACAGTGGTTGGGGATCGGGATCCACCTTGGCAGACCTGGGTTCGAATCCTGCCTCTGCTAGCCATGTGACCCATGCCCATCACCTACGCCTCCGGGACTTCATTTATAAAGTGGGCGTGCTGACCCTCACCTGACCGTCTGCTGTAAAGTTAAATTAGACAATGAACAGAGAGTGCCGAGCCCAATGTCAGGCATACAGTAGGTGCTCTGTGAAAGGCATTTCCTTAGCTGGGGGGTGGACCCGAGCTTTGAACCTGGGCAGCCCGACCCCTTAGCTTCTGTGCCCCCTGCTCATCTCCCTGCACCCCCTCGACCTGCAGCCACCCTCCATTTGCTCCTCATCCCCAGAGAGGGTCTCGCACCTACAGCTGCACACAGATCACACGCAACTGCCATCCACCCTGCCTCATTTTCCACTTCTCTCCCCCGAGAAGGGTTTTCCCTCTGCTGTTTCTTTAGCCACAGGGAGGGCGGCGGGGGGAAGAGAGCTTAGTCGTGTGACTGCCAGGAAATGCTTTAGAACTTTCACCTCAATCAGTCAAACAGGTCCTAGCATGTGACAGGCATCACACACTTGTTGGCTGATTGAATCAGCAAGCCATAGTTCCCAGCACCTACCACGTGGGTTACCCTGGGGACAGAGAAATGCACAAGGGCCCCCGACAAGCCATGGATGCTCTGTCAACATATACAAAGAGGAAGAAAGAGGGAAGGAAAAAGAGAGAAGGGAGGAAAAAGGATGTAAGCTAGCTTTTTGGCCTTTGTACGTGGTTCTTTTTACCTGGAATCTTCTTTCTCCTCTGCCTATGGGTAATTAATAACCATCTGTACCTCCCCAGCCAGCATGGATCCCACTGCTTCCTGGGGTCGCATTTATCCCCAGCACAGGGACATTTTGTAACTGCCTGTTTACTTGTCTTCTAAATTCTAGCCTCTAAACTTGTTTAGAGTTGATATCTGTGGTCCTGGGCACAGGACATGGTACACAGGACATGTTTAATAAATATTTGCCCTACAGGGTAAGAAATCACTCTGGGCCCACAAGCCCAGCAGTAATGAGACAACGAGAGGCAAACTCAGGACAGCTGAACGCTGCCGAGGCGAGAGCCATCAGGGGAGTGAAGAGAAGGCCGAGAAGGATGTGGGTGGGAGGGGCCCCTGAAGGCTTCCTGGAGGAGAAGAGACAGCAGGAGGGTGAGGAAGCAAGAGCTGGAAGGGGGCAAAGTGCCCCCGGTCACCCTGCTCATCTGGCGAGTGAACATGGAGAAGGGAGTGCCGGTGGAAAGTGGGGACAGGGAGGCGGGTCTGAGGGAACGGGTGTTTGGGGTGAAGGAGACTCACCTCTTTCATCCAATCCTAACATTTCCCAAATGCCAGGACCGGACTTGAGCTGGGCCTTCAACCATGAGCATCTGGGCATGAGGAGAGAGATGGTGGGGGGCCCAGCCTGGCTGGAAGCAGGAGGTGGGAAGGGAAAGTAGACAAAGATTTTTGGGGCCGATAAGACTGGTGATTCTGGCAGAGGTTTCACACCCTGTCACCTTCCTAGCAAAATGATCTCCCATAGGGAAGGAAAGCCACATGAATCAAGCGCTTCCATTAGCATTTTCAATGACTGGAAAAACTGTAAATATCTTGAGTCCAGTAAGCCATGGAAGAGTTTACAATGTCATGAAAGATTTATTCAATGGAATTTAAAAATCGTCTTTTGGCAAGATGGGGGCAGCGGGAATGCTTTGTGATGAAAAAGGCAAAACATTCAATTCTATCATGTTATGATTAAATGAGGTATAAACTACGGTTCTACGAAACGTGTATAAGGATTGGAGGGCAACAGGGAAGCGATTTGGGGGGGGGACCATTTTTCACAGCTATTGTTACAATATTGTTTGGGCAATTTTTAAGACTCAGAGTAGGTGCTATAGATGCTGGGAAGCTATGGTAGAGTTCTGAGGGAACAGGTGCACAATGAAAGCCATGGTTAAAAAAACAGAGTCGGGCTTCCCTGGTGGCGCAGTGGTTGAGAGTCTGCCTGCTAGTGCGGGGGACACGGGTTCGTGCCCTGGTCTGGGAGGATCCCACATGCCGCGGAGCAACTAGGCCCGTGAGCCACAACAACTGAGCCTGCGCGTCTGGAGCCTGTGTTCCGCAACGGGAGAGGCCCACGCACCGCGATGAGGAGTGGCCCCCGCTTGCCACAACTAGAGAAAGCCCTCACACAGAAACGAAGACCCAACACAACCAAAAATAAAATAAATAAATAAAATTTAAAAAGTTGTTTTAAAAAGAAAGCAGAGTCTGGCAGTGGTCAACGCGCGGCCTGGGTCTGGGTGGCCTGCTGTGCCAACATCCAGGGGTGAGGTGGGGGGCACGTGGATGAAGGCGCTGGGAAGGCTCTGCTAGGTGGCTAGGCTACAGTCCCAGTTATTCAAGCAAACACTAATCTGGGTGTTGCTGTGAAGGTGTTTTATAGATGTAATTAAAGTCCATCATCAGTTGACTTTAAGTAAGGGAGATTGTTCTAGATGATCTGGGTAGGCTGATCCAATCGGTTCAAAGGCCTTAAGAGCAGAACCAAGGTTTCCCTAATGGAGAATGCCCACCTGTGGGCATCGTTTCCTGCCGAGAGCTGCAGCCCGCCCTCTGGACGCCAGACTTGCCCAGGCAGCCCTCACAACCGCCAATTCCTCAGCGGAATCTCTGAATATGTATCTCCTGGTTCTGCTGCTCTGGTTGAATGCTGACCGACAAAGATGGCCACAGGGGTGGGGAGCAGGGGGGATCTGCAGACACCCTGGTAGGAAACAAGCGCAGTGGAGTGACGGACGCCTCCACAACACGCCAGTCCCCTGCTCAGCCCCCGGCCTGCATTCTGCACAGGCTCATGCCATCCCTCACTGCTCCCCCAGATGCCTCTTTGGGCCTTTGCCTGTCACTGTTCCCATCACATCTGTCAGAGCCAGCCCACCAGTCACCTGCCCGGAGTCTCCTGGACATGCTGACCCCTCCCACCCCACCCCCGGCATGCTCTGGCTGCCAGGCCCCCAGGACTCAAAGGTTCTCTCCCTAGTGACACCAGCACAGCCCCCCACCTGTCACTGCACCTGTCACGCTACCCTTGAAAGAAGGGGAAACTGAGGCCCAGGGAAATGGAGTAACGTGAACAGCCAGAGAGGGTGGTGGTGGCCGCACTAACTCACGCGGCTGGCGAGTTGCGGGGCAGGACACCAAACGTCGGCTCATTCCATTCTTCGTCACTAGCTCTGTCTTCAGCTTCTTTGCCCAATTCTGGAGGGCAGGGTGCACAGCTAG
The DNA here is from genome assembly GCF_964341445.2 of Mesoplodon mirus. Taxonomy (NCBI): domain Eukaryota; kingdom Metazoa; phylum Chordata; class Mammalia; order Artiodactyla; family Ziphiidae; genus Mesoplodon; species Mesoplodon mirus. Next base: position 6,519,085 of record NC_138988.1, read on the forward strand.
CAATTCTTTTAAACTCCCCCTTGCAGTGCTCAGCCTGGTGCTAATATTCAGGAGGCACAACAGAAACACTTCTGCCCGTTTCTGGTGCAGTCTACGACACCTCGCTTGGCCTCATGTGGAGTGCAAAGCTGACTTGACTCCTTGACGCTGCCATGCGGGAGAGCGGCTCGTTTCCCAGGGAGATGGCAGCACGTGGATGGGCTGCGGGCAGGGCCAGGCTCCCCGGGGCGCTCCGGAAGGGTTAACAGCGCCCACTCCCCTTGGGCCCCCCTGTGTGCTCTGAGGGCTTTCTCAGGAGGCGGCCAGCCCCGCGGGACCCCTCCCACCCAGGAACCACTCAGACTTTGGGGGGCCTTTGTGCTTTAATAAAGACGGTATTACTGAGTCGCAAAGCTTCCCTCCTTTCCAACCCTCCTCGCTGCCAGGGTTCCCGCTAAAGGTGAAGCGCTGTCATTCAAGGCCAAAGAAAGGGCTGAATCAAGACGCTAAACTCTTTTGACTTAATGTTAGAATCTATGGCTCTCCCCGGACCAGTTGTGTGAGAAGTGCTCCCAACTTTGCACAAAGGCCCCTCAGCAGTGGATTGGGGTGTCCTCGGGCTCTGGGGGCGGAGGGCAGGGGATCTCCCTGCGGGGCTCTCTGCATGCATCTCATGAACGCTCTAGTTTCCTCTCTGAATGTAGACAGCAGCCGGGTGCTGGAAGAGCCCCACCACCAACGCCGTCCCCGCTTGCTTCGGGCTGCAACAAAGGCCACTTGAGGGCCGAGAGACAGCACTGCCCAGTTCCTTTCCTGGGCCTGTTCTCTCCCCTTTCACACATCTTTCCCTTTTATTCCCCCCTGCCCCCTTTACTCCTGCTTTATGCCTCATTGAATCCATCAGCCACTTTACAGGGCGCTCCTGAAGAATAAATTTTCTGTGGGGGGCTCCTGATGGTTTCCCTGCTGGCAGCTCCAAACCCCCTTGGTGGTAGTGGGAGGGAAGAGCCACTGATGGCCCCTCCAGGCTGCATCTCCGTCTGGCAAGTCTGGGAGAAGCTGGAGGCAGCAGGCACCCTCACCTGCCAAGAGGCCCCACCCTGCTCCTCCCTGCTCCTGAAGGGGTGTGATCCCTCATGATCTTAGGGCAAGCAGCTTAAGCCCTGTGAGCCTTTGTCTTCTCATCTGTAAAATGGGGATAGCCATCGTACCTTTCTCACAGGGTTGTTTTAAGGGCTCAGTGGGTTAATGTAGCAAGCGCCTTAGAACAGGGCCTGGATCAAAGTGCCACTGAAACATCTGCTTTACCATTACCATCACGCAGAGGACGCGGGCTGTTTAAGAACCTTTGCACAAATAGAACAGAAACAGACTGTGGTTATCAGTGGGAAGACAGGTGAAGGGGATTAAGAGGTACAAACTACTAGGTATAAAATAAATAAGTTACAAGGATGATGTAAGTACAGCACAGGGAATATACCCAATATTTCCCAAAAACTTTATATGGAATATAATCTATAAAAACATTGAATCACTATGTTGTACACCTGAAACTAATATTGTACGTCAACTACACTTTAATAAAAGAAAGAGTCCTTGTACTACCTCCAACTCCTCTACTTGTTTGTGAATGAAGGAAGGAAAAGAAAAAAAAAAATCAATTCAAGGCTATTTGCAGCTGTTTCTGTGTGAGTGTGTCTGTCTGTGTGTGTTTTCTTTTTTTCCTGCCTTGGTGTCCTGGAGCTCTGAAAAGAATAAAAACAGTGGCCTAAAGCAGTGAAAAGGCAGGATTCTTCTTAAAATCCCAGCTAATCCTGCAGCTTCCTTTAAAGTGGCACGAGGACGAGGCACGGAAGGGGCCAGAACTGTTTTTGTAGCACCCTCCCCTCCCCACCACTGCCCCTGGAGACCAGGAAACGAGGGGGAAAAATCCATAAATCATCCTCTGAGAGGAGGAGAGAAGAAGGAACCGCCAGGGGGACAGAGCAAAGAACAGGAGCCAGCTGGGCAGGGAGTGCGGGCGGCAGGAGGGGGCACCTGACTAGCTGGTGGGCAGGGAGGGCTGCCTGCAGAGGGCAGAGCATCTAGGCAAGAGCTGGGCAAGTCGCCCCATTCAAAACTCAGGAAAGAGAAAGGTTTTAAACTCCTGTGCAGCATCAGGTCCCACAGAAGGAGGATGCCACGCCAAAAGGTGTCTCTGATCGGACACGTCTCTCCATCCCGCGGCACCTTCACTCTGGTCACCCGCAACTAGAGCTTCCCAGCCTCTCCGCTCCCACCCGTCCATTGTCAACGAGTAGCCAGAGCCAGCTTTTAAGGATGAAAGTCAGACCATGCTACCCCTGCTTAAAAGTTTTCAGGGGCTCTCCACTGCCCTTAGAATAAAATCCCCGACCCTTCACCGTGGCTGTTAGCCTGTCCCCCACCCCATCACATGCTAACATCGGCTCCATCTGGCCCCCGCCTTTACTTTGCCTCTCAAATTCACCAAGTCCTTCCCACTTGAGAATTTCATCTGTGCTGCTCACCAGGCCAATCCCTTCCCATCCTTCCCATCACAGATGGGGGCCTCTCTCAGGGAGGCTTTCCTGACGCCCCCGAGGATGTCTCCTGCCCTAATTCTTCCCCCTCAAGGCCCCCGTCTGCCACCCACAGCGTTTCTATAGCTGCTCATTCTCCATCTCCCCCACCAACAGTCAGCTTCACAGTCTGACTCGCTCACCACTGAAAAGAGCCCCCAGCCTGGTACCTGGCACACAGTCGGTGAGCAGTAAACATTTAATGAATGAATAGAAGAATCAATGAGTAACATCCAAAACAAGTGAGCATTTCGATACAAGAACCAGAACATTGGGCTTCCCTGGTGGCGCAGTGGTTGAGAGTCTGCCTGCCGATGCAGGGGACGCGGGTTTGTGCCCCGGTCCGGGTAGATCCCACATGCCACGGAGCGGCTGGGCCCGTGAGCCATGGCCGCTGAGCCTGCGCGTCTGGAGCCTGTGCTCCGCAACGGGAGAGGCCACAACAGTGAGAGGCCCACATACTGCAAAAAAAAAAAAAAAAAAAAAAAAGAACAAGAACATTTAGGAGCTGGAAAGGCTGGGGTGAGATTTTAAGAATCCTTCAGAAAAGCTCTCCATTGCAAACCATCACTGTAGCTTTTCAGTATCTGAAGTGGTCCACGTTTTGGGTGACAGCAATTTAGGTGTCAGTTTCTTGTTACGTGGCAAAGAGTTTGCATTAATTAGTTTAATAGATGAGAGATCCATGAACTTGTTCTGTGAAAGGCCAGATAGTGAATATTTTAGCCTTTGTGGGTCACACAAACTCTGTTGCAACTACTCAGCTCTGCCACTGTAGTGGCACAAAAGCAGCTGAAGGCAACACAGAAAGATATGGATGTGGCTGTGTTCCAACAAAACTTTATTTACAAAAGCAGGCCATAGGTGGAATCTGGCCAAAGGCCAATGCTGACCGATCCCTGGGTCAGACTAAGGCCTAGCAAAGCCAAAAGAGAAGGACACGTAGTAAGGACCGGTTTTTTCAGTCTTCAAAGAATATGCATAGCAGGTACTAGGATATCACCATTCCCTAACGTTGCTTCCATGCTGTAGGATGACCACATAGAATAAAGACAGGAGCGCCTTGAATTTATTTGAAATTATTGTTTCATAGAATATAAAGGATTTCAGTTGTGTCATTCTGCATGTCAGCAATATGTTTGTGCAAATGGGAAGTTCTAAGGGCAATTTTCACTCTGGAGGTCCTGGGGAGCTACTGTTGAATGTCTAGGTGGGTGGGTGAGTGGACGGATGGACAATAAAAATGGAGAAGACAGGATGTTTTCTAGGGTGATTACAAAGTAGACTTGGTCAACAACTGGGGAGGTTAGGTGAGAAGTTGTCAAAACAAGTTAGTGGTCTATGAGACCAGAGGGAGGACCTGGTGGCGGAGATGAGCAAGATGGATTTGGTGGACAAATGCAAACAACAAGGAGAGAGCAAAGCCAGTCTTTTCAACAAATGGACATCCACATGCAAACATGAATCGAGACACACAACTTACACCCTTCACAAAAATTAACTCAGAACAGGTCATAGATCTAAATGCCCAACTATTAAACTCCTAGAAGATAACATAAGGGAAAACCTAGATGACTTTGGGTACGGCGAAGACTTTTAGATAAAATACAACACCAAAGGCACGATCTATGGAAGAGCCGGTTGATCGGTTGGACTTCATTAAATTAAAACCTTCTGTTCTGCAAAAGACAATGCCCAAAAAATGTGAAAACAAGCCACAGACCAGGAGAAAATAGTTTCAAAAGACCCATCTGATAAAGGACTGTTATCCAAAATACACAAAGCTCTTAAACCTCAACAATAAGAAAACAAACAACCGATGACAAAATGGGTCAAAGACCTTAACAGACACTTCACCAAAGAGATATACAGACAGTAAATAAGCATATGAAAAGAGGCTCCACATCACCCGTCATCAGGGAAATGCAAATTAAAACAATAAAGAGATACCACTACATATCTGTTAGGATGGCCCAAATCCAAAACACCCACGATGCCAAATGCTGGCCAGGATGCAGATAACAGGCGTTCTCTCATACTGCTGGTGGGAATGCAAGATGGTACAGCCAATTTGGAAGATAGTTCAGTGGTTTCACACAAAACTAAGCATGCTCTTACCATAAGAACCGGCAGTCATGCTCCTTGGTATTAATACAAAGGAGTTGAAAACATATGCCCATACAAATGCTTGTACGTGAATGTTCACGGCAGCTTTACTCCTAATTGTCAAACTTGGAAGTACCCAAGATGGCCATCCATAGGTGAATGAATCAACAAACTGTGGTACATTCAGACAATGGAACATTACTCAGTGATAAAAAGAAATGAGCTATAAAGCTATGAAAAGACATGGAGGAAACTTAAATGCACATTACTAAGTGAAAGAAGTCAACCTAAAAAAGCTACATAGAGTATAATTCCAATGATATGGCATTCTGGAAAAGTCAAAACTATGGAGACAGCAAAAGACTTTTCTTTTTGTGGTTGCCAGGGATGGGGAAGGGGGGAGATGAACAGGTAGTGCACAGAGGATTTTTAGGGCAATGGGACTATTCTATATGATACTATAATGCTGGATCCATGTCATTGTACATTTGTCCAAATCCACAGAATGTACAATACCAAAAGTGACCCGACTTTGGGAGGTTATGATGTGTTTAAGGAGGTTCATCAGTTGTAACAGATGTACCACTCTGGCAGGGGATATTGATAATGGGGGAGGTTATACAGTGTTGGGGGCAGGGAGTGCATGAGAAATCCCTGTACTTTCTGCTTCATTTTGCCGTGAACCTAAAACTGCTCTAAAAAATAAAGTCTTTAAAAAAAAAAAAAAACAAGGGCACAGGAAAATCACAAAGATGTCTCCATGTCTTAGCCACTTGATTTCAATTATCAATTGAAAATGATTATCATCCACAAGATGACCAGTTATAAATAGCCTGGAAGTTTCCTCCTAAAGAAAGCAAGTGTTTCAGAATCCTATATTTTCTCAGGACTTAACATACAATTGAGAAACGTTCTTATTTATTTTGTTAATCCAGACTTCTGAGAATTTCCAATATTGTCCAGAGAGAGAAGAAAAATAACCTTGTAGAACTAAACCCAGGGCAAGAAAATAAATGGCTTACTAAGCCCCTGCCACGCGCTCAGAAATCGGATCCATGTGTTCTCTTTGAACCTGGACATGAACCCACAGCTGGAGGTATTAGAACAGATGAGGACCAGGCCTAGGGAAGGCAGACAGATCTGGATTTGGATCCCAGCTCTGCTCTTTCCAAGCGGGGTGGTCTTAGGCACATCTTGTGGCCTCTCTGGGTCTCCAGTTCCTTATTTGTATAATAGGGTTTGGACTTAAACCCTCCCAGCTCGGACAAGCTACATTCTAACATTCCAGAGCCAGTTCTCCGCCATTAGAACCCCCATGTTCATGGGGTTAGGACCTGATTCTCTAACTGTTCCCCAGTGTGTCCCAGCACCTCGCAGGGAGCCCCTGCCCAGGCAGGATTCATCCATTTCTCAAATGTTTACTAAGCAACAGTCATGGGCCACTTGCTATGTACCGAAGCTGGAACCTAGCTACTATCTCTCCAGCCAGAGCCGCTTCTTCTGAGAGTTCATGTTGCTCGCCCTGACTCTGGGAGACCCTGCCTGCGGGCCTCTGTGATGTCAGAAGGATGAAAAGCACTGAGGAAGGCGCAGGAGGAGATGGAGTGAAGGTCACACACAGCGATTGTCCTTGGTGGGGGCAATGACGCCAACACCGCCTCAGGGCCCACACACCGCCCCTCGGGCCACTGGAGAGCACTGCTACCCCTTCACCTATCGCCTTGCCATGGCTTCATCCGTGATCTACTTATTTGTGACGTGATCCGAAATCCCCACTTCCAGAGCCACCTGCCAAGAGGTCGAGCCTGCAGCATCTGTCTGCATGAACTCCTGAGCAGGGGATGGGCTCTCAATTGAGTTAAGGTTGGGGTTATAGTTTTTGCCTTGGAGACAGGATGGGGCCAGGAACTTTTTCTCAAGTTAATGAAATTTCAGAAATTTCTGGTGAAGCCCAGGTATGGAGAGCACGCTGGAACTTGGGGTGAAGAGGAACAGCCAACTCAGGCATGGCCGGGACAATAGCAGGAAGATGGAGTTCCTGCTGCTTCCTTTAACTGGCTCTTGAGAGCGGCTCTGGCCAGGGTCCCGCAGGCAGGCGGCAGGGGCAACCTCTGCCCACTCAGGAAGACTCCGATGACCCTGTGTTTATTTTTAGCTGTTTTTGTACAAAATCCGAAAAGCCTTTGGACACTGGGCTCATGTTCAAGGTGAGATGAATGATAAACAGTAACAAAAGCATCAGACCCTCCCCTGAGGAGCCCACATGCTGATCCGGGCTCTCCTGGTCTTCCCAAACTGTCAGATGTGACCTACAGAACCTTGTGATTTATAAACAGCCAGGGAGCTGGGCCACCAGACCAGCTCCTAACCTGACACTTACTCACTGTGAGACCGTGGACAAGTCCCTTCTGCTCTCTGAGCCTCAGTTTCCTCATGCATAAAATACGGGTGCAGATGGACTAGATAATCTCTAAGGAACCTCGCAGATCCAGCAAACCACATCTCATCCTGGACACGTACCCTGGTCTTGGGCATGAAACATGGGGAAGAGCCCATGAAACCCAGTCTTGAGGAAAATACTTAATTGTTCACATGACTTCAGCATTTCCCTTAATAGCACCATTGAGATCCAGCTGCAACCAACAATCATGGAGCACCTACTATGTTCTAGACAGTCTCATTAACCGCCTCTTCATAACCAATCCGTAAGGAAATTGTCATTGTCCTCAGGTCACAGATGACAGGAATGACGGTACACTCACCCAGAGGCATGGGCTATGTGGTCACCAAGGCTTGGGGTTAATCCCAGCCCTCCCCTCCCTACCTGAGTCTCCTTGAGCAAGTTACGTAACCCCACGAAGCCTCAGTTTCCTCATCTGTAAGATGGAGATAATGCTAGCCCCTGTGTCTCATGGGGTTGTTTCAAGGTCTGAATGGAAGGGGCATGTGAAGCAGTCAATAACCATCCTCTTGCCTTCCCTAAATCTTTTCTGAAATCTCTCGGAATGTAGCCTGCCAGTTCTTCCTTGATACCTGGTCCCTGCCTTAGGATTCTCTGACACACAGGCTCGATGTCCCAGCCAATGGCAAGTGGCCCCACTTGGGGACTGAGCTTCCTCCTGAGGGCTGAGTGGAATGAAATTCTGCCGTGGCCCAGGTCCAGGCCCGAGAGTTCAAAGCCACACATGCACGTGGACAGCCCATGCGTGCGCACGCACCAAAACCTCATCACTGCAGTCCTCACAGGCCCAGCATGGACTCCCGGAAAGGTGGTCATCACAGTAGGAGCAATAAGAGCACCATCCATGATACCCCCTCCCTTTTTTCTATGGTTCACAAAGCACGTTCACATATGTCACCTGGGCAGGGTAGAGGCTGTGCTTTATTCATGTTTACATACCCACTGAATAATGCTAGGTATTAAGCAGATACTCAGAAACTACTTTTTGAATGAATAAGTTTTATAACAAGATGTTTTTAAATCACCATCTACTCAGCACGTATGATCAGTTCCCCATTCTGCTAAGTGCTGAAATGTGCAGCCTTGCATTTCATTCCTACAACCATCACTGAGACGAGCTCACTCATCAATCCCTGTTTTGCAGAAGACGAAACAGGCTCAGAGAAGTTAAATGATGCACCCAAGGTCTCAGCCAGTGAGAGAGAGACCTGAGATGTGGACCATGGTTCCAGACCCTGGTTCTTACCCCCTCCAGTCTTTCTCCTCTTCTTTAGCCAGAAGAGGCAGCAAGGGGGGCATGGGGGCAGGATGCATGTAGTCTGAAGTAGTAGATCGATAATACAATGAATTTTATGTTTGGAAAAACAAAAAAATCCTATTGTCTTTAAGATACAAACCAGAGAAAGCAAAGATCAGCAAAATCACCTTGGCTGAGGGGACATGAGAGTCTCTGTTCTACTCTCTGGTCCCTGAGGCACATTTACGATGACTTTCTAGTCCATCCTTGGCCTCCTTATAGCCCACAGCACGGGGCTTGTTGGTATCTCTTCTGTGTTCTCCTAAGCCCCCTCCTGCAGGTCTGCCCACCTCCCACATTCTAGCAGTTTCCTCTTCATCTCACCTACCACTGTGGGAGCCAAGGGGACCATCTTTTGCAAAAGGTCCCAGAGTTATTAAGTCCTATTTCCTTGGACGTTTTGTCTTCACCCACTGCCTCAGCCAATAACTTAGAATAAAGTTTATGAGCAACTGCCTACCAGAAGCAGGCAGGCGGGGAGTGACATGGTCAGGGTGACACAGGCATTTTAAAAAAGCCTGATTTTCCTCTTTTCCACAAATGAGGAAACTAATGGCATTGACACTCAGCCACAGGACCAGGGGTGATGGAAATGGTGGGGACTGGTCAACCTAATATCCCTAGAAGCAGGCGGCTGCTGCTCAACTCAGCCCAATGCTACCGGGTAGGCGTGCAAGCCCAGCGTGGCCCAATCTTCCAACTCAGCCCAGTGCTACCAGGTAGGTAATCAATCCCAGCATGGTCCAATCTTCCAACTTCCCGAGGGATGACAGAGCCCTATTTCTTTTTTCACATATTTCACATGAAACTTCCTGATTTCTGAATGTTGGTAACTAATTCTCCCCCACCTCTTTTCTTTTTAATATGATACATGAGTGGGCTGGACTTGGCCATGAGCTACACATTTATAACCTCTCGTGAGCCTTGTGGCACAGATGGCTGTACTCATCAGACGGCCCTTTGCTCCCCTCACTCCTAAGCCTCCCTGGCGGTTGGTAAGCCTGTGCCTTAGGCTCAGGCCAGTGGCCTGTGAGTGGAAGAGCCGCAGTAACTTCCAGGCCAGGGCAGTTCGGAGCTGGCTGTCTCCCCCCATTTCTCCTCCCCTGTGAGGCCCTGGCCCTGGAGGCCACCTGCTGCAGCCAGCACAGCAAGGCTACAAGATGGAGGCGGGTGAGAACTCGGGATCGGTAGCAGAGGCACCCAGCACCACCCGCCCTAGCGCATGCCTGGAGTGCAGGTCTTCATGACAAAACCCATGGTAGTAGTTCAGCATTTCCTGGTTTCCAAAGCACCTTAACTCTACTTTCCTTCTATGACTCTCAACCCAGTTAGAAAACAGGACAAGGCTTTTTTATTTCACAGGTGAGCAAACTGAGGCTCAGAAGGTACAACCGAACAGCCCCGAGGTGTGTGGCAAACAGGTGGTGGACTGGGATGCCAGCTCTGGACTCCTTGTCTAGCGCTCCTCCTAGCCCCCACCTCAGGAGCTGGCCTTTGCAACATGAGCCCCCTGGCATTCTCTGGGCCACCTGTGGCTTGTACAAGGACGACCCGCCCCTCCCCTGCCCGCGGCTAGCTGAAGATCCACCTCTTACTTTTCCTGTGGACTTGGTCCCCTTCCAGATGCAGAAGTAACAGATGGTCCAGCCTGCCAGCAGACACAAGGCCAGCTCCCAGCGAAGGTTCCCGATGTGCTCGATCCCATCTGAGATGGCCAGGACCCGGCGCCTGCGGAAGGGAGGGCAGAGAGTCACAGGGGTTGGAGACGGCCCACACTGACCCCACCATAGTGGTGCAGAGGGCAAGGACAGCCCACGCACTCATTCGCCCACCATTCACCAAGCGTCTTCTCTGAGCCAAACTCAGGGCCGGGTGTGGGAGCCTCAGGAAGGAGCAAGACTCACCCGCAGCCTTCATGGATTCACTCCATGGGGGATAGGATGCGGGTTAGCAGATGGTTTATGGAAACAGTATGGTAAGAGCTGCAATGGGAAGAAGCACAGGGACTTTGGGAAGACCGAGAAGTACCTAGCCCACCTCAGGGGTGCTGGAAGACGGCAGCACGGTCCATAAACATTCCAGGTCCCTCCCTCAGGGTAGATGACACAATGCTGCTGAACTCAACCGTGGCCAGAGGACTTGCTTTGGCCAGTGGCACACACTTTCCTTCAGACGGAGGCGTTCAGAGGCAGGCGGTGTGGTCTGCCATGTTCTCTTTGCCCTAGTGTTGCTCTCATAACAGAAGCAGGTGTCAAGGTGGACCTCTAGAGGCCCAAGTTCCTAAGTGAGTACATGAGCCCTCCTGCCACCCCACATGAGCAGGGTGGCTTTTTTTAAATGCCTGTGTCACCCTGACCATGTCACTCTCTGCTGCCGCCCCACGTGAGAGCTGCTGTGTGAGCAAGAAGCAAACTCTGTGGAAAGACAAATGCTGGATGATATCACTCTATGTGGAATCTAAAAAATACAACCAACTAGTGAATAAAACAAAAAAGAAGCCGGCTTACAGATACAGAGAACAAACTAGTGGCTACTGTGGGGAGAGGGAAGCGGGGAGGGGCAAGACAGGGGTAGGTTTTTTTTTTTTTTAAGGGGTTATTATGGGATTATATAAAGTCATGGGTGTGAAAATTTTGAAAATTGTAAAGTACTGTAGAATTTAAATAACCTTTCATTCAAAAAAAATAAAAAGCCACAAAAACAAAAAGAAACCCAACTCTGTTGCTTCAAGCTACTAAGATCTTTGTTACTGCAGCATAACCCAAACTCTCCTGACTGCCACAGGTGTCAGAGAAAGCTTTCTGGAAGAAATGATATTTGAGCCAGATTTTGAAGGATGATAGAGTTTAGCCAGGAGAAGGAGGGGGGTAAAGATTGTTTTAGGCCCAGGGACTAGCACAAGCAAAGGCCAGAAAATGGAGCATGGGATACTTGGGGAATGAGGAAGCCCAGAGACCAGAAGCGAAAAGCAGGACAGATAAACAGAGGAGGCATCCTTTGGAGGCTTGAATAGTGTGCCGAAGGGCAGGGGTGTCCCAGAGGGCCCAGGCCACAGGAGAGGGGGACCCTGGCTGCGCTGAGCCAACGTGACCAGCCGTGGCTCTCCCTCAGAACCCACCAGTCCTGCAGGGCTGACACAGGCCTGGCTCCTACAGCCCCGCCTGGGGTTTGTGTTTCTCTAAAGTCAGACTCGCCACGCTTCATATTGTGCAGAACCATGGCACCAACACAAACCCCCTCCACACTCGCTCCACGAACCCCGTGCCGGCTGCCAAGCCACCCCCACCGGACCACGCCAGTCGCCTGGGCGCTCTGGGAACGTCCTTTGAGAAAGCAGCTCCCATCCCACTAAGCATGAAAGCCTCCCTCAGTGTCTGTCTCCCTGGGAATCCACTCGGGGCCTGATTTTGCATTAATTACTCAATGACACCAATTAGCGCTGGTCTGCAGGCTCCCTCCAGCCCCAGCCCCTGTCGAAGAAATCAGGCAGGCCCCCAAATAAAATTGGGCTGTGTGCAGTCGGGGATTTACTCGAAAGGAAGCCAGCTCTCACACCTATAGGCAGAAGGGGGAACATCTACTAAATATACATTTATTGAGCATGTACTAGGTACCAGGCACTATATTAATACTGAGGATAAAAAGGCACGTGTGGTATGGTCCTTGCCCTGTACTGGGATAAGTTGGGCAAAAAAAAGTCCAAGTTATCTGAGAAAGAAAGGAGACAGCTGCTTAGCTATAACGGTTACTTCATTTGCTTCTTATGTCTTAGCAGTCTTTGGTTTTAATTTGTTTTAAAACGACAGGCTGTATTAAAGGAAACCTTTAACAGTATCTATCATTAAAACAGAGCAGCAGGACCCAGAGCATGGTCCTTGTGGGGTGCTTGCCAAAAATACAAAAATTCAGGTCTTCCCTGGTGGCACAGTGGTTGAGAGTCCACTTGCTGATGCAAGGGACACGGGTTCATGCCCCAGTCCGGGAAGATCCCACATGCCGCAGAGCGGCTGGGCCCGTGAGCCATGGCCGCTGAGCCTGCGCATCCGGAGCCTGTGCTCCGCAACAGGAGAGGCCACAACAGTGAGAGGCAAAAAAAAAAAAAAAAAAAAAATTCCTGTGGGCCCATCCTGGACCCACTGAGTCTGAATCCTTACAAAATGGTTCCCGGGAAGCTGCATTTTCCTATGTTTCCCGGAGGATTGCTCATGCACAGCAAGGCTTGAGCAGCACCGCAGAAGGAGAATTTCCTGGTGTTGGAGGAATGATGTACAGACTCCAAGGGTTTTGTTTTGTTTGTTTGTTTCTGACAGGACATGGACAGGGAGTTAGGGATCCTCTGAGAGGGTACTGAAGGGATGTACTTTCTCCCCAGAGAAATACCCTGATGTGCCCATTTACTCCCCAAATTCTGTAGGAACTTCAGGGTGCTCACAAACTCCCCTGTCTCCAGACTTAGAGCCGAGGACGCATAAGTACCACCTTACAAACTGCCCCCCGAAGCTTCCCAAACACCCATCAGGTGGCGAATGGGAAAGGACAACCCAGAGCAGGAAAGAAAGCGGCTATGGCAGACGGAAATGCCCAGGGTACCCTCTGTGCCTGTCACTGCAGCCTCGAAATCTCCATTAAAGAAACACTGAGACAGGTCTAGCAGGGCTGCATGCACACCCATGCCCTCCTGCTGATGTTGGTGTTTCTTGAACAGAGAATCTGAAAACTGGAAACGGCACAGGGACAGAGGAAGAAAGAAGGGGGCAGACCCGCCAGGAGAGAGCTGGTGCAGGCCCCCCTCTTCCACATTTTCGATGCTGCAAACTTTTGAGTCATGCAGCTGGCTTCGGCGCCCTCTCGCTTAATTGAACAATCTAATTCCCAAAATGGGAAGCAGATTACTAAAAGCTATGCAGGATGAATTGCTCTTTTGTTCCACCAGACATTATTTGAAAACATCCTCAAACTATTTTCTTTAGGTTTTACCAGCACTGACTCTAACTAGCAAGGGACATTGAGTTTCTAAAGAAAGGAGGCTCAGGGACCAGGTTCTCAGCCTGCAGGACTGCGGGGTTGTTTTCAAATCTACAAGGGCAGCCTTTGAGAGCATGGGGGCTGGGACACTCAACTCTGGAGACTTGGAGAAAGCACAGCTCTTCCTGGGAAAAAACTTTCTTAATGACCCTCCCCCGTGAAGCGCCGGGACAGAAGAAAGGTCTGAATAAGGAAGAGTCTGCTGCCAACACCCTGGCAAAAAAGGACCCAGGAACAGACCTCCCGACACTGTTCAGGGGGCGGGAAATGTGGAAGACTGGATGGGGCCCTTCTGAGTAATATTGTGCACCTACAACGAGCCAGGCATGAAAGCAGGTTCTTCATGAAGCATTTTTTTCAGGCCATAAGACTATTTCTGGAGATGTCCACCCAGCACTTGGAGGTGTAATGCCTCTGCTTCTCCAGCCCTGGGCACACACAGAGATGGCTGGGCTCAAAAGCCAGCTCTGCTCCTGACAAGCTGTGTGACCCTGGGGAAGGGACATCCCCTCCTTTCCATAGGTTTTCAAGCAGGAACTCATCTCACCCTCCCAACAATCGAGGTAGACGTAATTGTTATCATCATTTCAAAGATGGGGAAACCGAGGTGCCAGGCGGTTAGGTAACTTGCCCAAAGTCATGCCGAGAGCAAGTGACGGGCGGGATCCTGGCTCCAGGGCCCCGACTTTCAGCTGCAGTGCTAGCTCCTAGACTCCCCCATGACACTAAAAACACCCCTTCCTTCCTTCATCACAAATTAAAGCCATGTTGAATGAACCCCCCAAAGCTACCTCACGTGACTTTGTGCGCTGGGCAAAAGTAGTACACAGCACGCATCCTTCACGCATTTATTAATTTATTCAAGTGATACTTATTAAGGTGTTTTCAGTGTGTCAGGTACTGTGCTACACTTGGGGTCCTTCAAGAGCTCCTGGTCCACAGGGGAAGACAGACAAGTGAACAGAGCAGAGTGTGGAGAGGGTCAGGACAGGGAAAAGCAGGGGACCCTCACTGCAGATCTGGCCAGTATCCGGACGTGGGAGTGGGGCTGTGGAGGCCCTGGAGGGTCAACAAAGAAGAGGGAGGCATTTGGGGCAGAAAGTCCACCAAAGGCAAAAGCCAGGAGGCTGGAACAAGGGTTCGGGAAGGAAAGACAAGGGCTCAATGTGCAGCAGGAAGCGGGGTAAGAAGTGGGGGCAAGGATGAGGCTGGAGTGATGAGCAAGAGCCAGACTCTGAGCCTTGCTGAGGAGCTGGGGCTTCATCCTGAGGGTGATGGAAGCCGAGAAGAATCTTAAAAAAGGGGAAGACTCCATCAGATGCATGTTTCCAAAAGCTCTCTTTGGCTGCACTGGAAAGATTGGATGGTAAGGGTGGAATGGAGCAAGGTGCCCAGTGTGGAGACTTTTGCCTTAATTTGGACAATAAAGAGGGAGGGGCTGGACTAAGGTAGGGAAATGGCCCTGGAGGGGAACAGATGGGCTGGGGAGCAGCAAGGGTGCAAGGTGGCTGCCTGGAGGTGGCAGGTAGCAGGGAAGTTGGAGGTCCAGACTGACGCCATGTTTGTACCTTCATGGGTGGGGGTCATTAGCTGAGCAGGAATGAATTGTCAATCGGGGTAGAGGAGGAGGAGGAGGTGGAGAGTCCATCTTTTAGATAAGGTGATTTTGAGATGCTTGTGGAACACCCAGTCGGCTGCAAGGCCCAGAGGCAGCTGGGTGTCTGGGTATAAAGCTCACAATAGAGATGCAGGGAGGAGATTCAGACCTGAGCCCTTGGCCATCAAGTGTCCTGGGAGAGCTGGAGAAATGGGAGGGAGAGGGCTGGCCACACAGCCCCCAGAACCCCATCATTTACAGGGCAGATGGAGGCTGGGAGGAGTCCTTTGAGGAGACAGAGAAGGGTTAGGCATCCCTGAAGAAGGTGGCATCCCCAGAGGCAGAGGGAGAGGGCGTTCCAGCAGGGGAAGCAAACCATCTGCCAAGTGCCTCCAAGCAGCCTGGTGAGAGGGAGAGCGTTGTGGGATTCGGGGCCAGAGTGGCAGGTGAAGCAAGGATTGCTGCTCAGCCCTGGCGGGGAAGACTTCAGACAGCAGCACACAGGGAGCAGAGGGCAAGTGAGACCTGGTGAGGCGGCTATTTGGGGAAGTTGCTCTGATGAGAATGCGAGCTAGGAGTTCTTGGCCACAGGGCACCAGAGCTGTCTTACCTACATTCGTTTTATTTTCAGGTTGGCATGACTGGGATACTTAATGGGAAAGAGCCAGGAGGGAGGGGAAGCTTCAAATGCAGGAGGGAATGGGGGGCGAGGGAGGAAAGAAGCAGGTAGAAGTCTCTGAGACGGGCAGCAGGGCAGGAATCCATGGGTGGAGACGTCATTTCTACAGGAAGAAGAGGGAAAGAATTGGGAATCCAAGAGGTGAGTTGAAAAGCAAACTATCCTCATTAAGAGACTCTCAGAGTAAGGAACAAGAAGGAGCTGGTAGCAGAGGGGACTGTGGCAGGCGCCACCCAAGAGCCCTCACATCTCACTGCATTCAGTCCTCACACCAACATAACTACCATGAGGGCATTCTTATACCCATTCTACAGGTGGGGAAACTGAGGTCCAGAATGGTGAAGCAACGGGCCCAGATTGGGACCTGAAACCAGGTTCTTCTGAGGGCCACACATCCTTCTGTCTCGGCAGAAGCTGACCCCAGAGAGAGGATGCCTCCCGCTCGAGGCTTCTGCTATGTCCTCTGCAGTCTGCGGGAAGTGGCTGGAATCCGATCCTGCAACACCCTCACTGTCCTCTCTGTGTCTCACATACACAGAGGTGCTGAGTCCAGAGGGAAGGCAACAGCCTCATACCTGGCACTTCCCTTCCAAACACTAGCTTCCAGAGCCGAGAGTGGTTTGACCAGAGAAAGCAGAGATGGAGTAGACCCTTCTCACCCACCACCGCAGAGGGCCTGGGAGGGGTGCTGTGGGAACAGGTCCCAAGCCGATCGGGGAGGCCTCATCTTAATGTCCAGCATGGAGCCGGCAAACGCATCACCTTTCTTTAACCTGCCATGGAGGGGAGCACCGCCAGGGATGCAGAGACCGCCCTAAAAGCTGGCACTGAGGGACTGCGCTATAAATAGCCTTGCTCAGTCCTCCTTTCTGGTCTCCCAAAGCAACAAACAAACAAAAGACAACCCATCACCCAAACAAATGTGCCTTCCCTGCCCCCTCCATAATCCCTCCACCTTCGGGGTCCTGCTCTCACTTCCCCGGACCAGTGCAGGCCCCCAACTCTCCCCGTGTATGGGGTCTGCTCCTGCAGAGCCCTCGGCCGAGGCCCTAAACTGAGCTGGGGACTCAGGGCAAGGGCCCTCCTAGACCTCTGCATCACGCATTCACTCAGGAGAGTCACTGGATGCTACCTGCATGTTGCTGAGGGCCCTAAGAGCAGGGCCTGCAGTGATGAGGAAGGCAGGTGAGTCCTGCCCTCAGGGAGGAGAAAGGTGATGACAAGGTCAGTGACAGTTTGCACTTCCTTCATGCTTACTGAGGCCAGTACAACCATGATTCCGACTTTACTGATGGGAAAACTGTAGTTTAGGGCAACAACGTGCCCAGAAAGGCAGAGGCAGAACCTGAAGCCACATCTATCCAACTTCAGAGACAGCGCTCGGACCCATGGCCCCATCCTGGGGAAGATGGACTAGAAATGTGTCACCCAGGGAAGACAACTAGGCAACGAAGCTGGTCTGTGGGGCCTGGAGCTCCCATGCCGACTTCTTCTATCACTGCAGAAATCCTCCTCCCAGGTCGCGAGGAAGTCCCCTCCAGTCCCCTCCACTTTCCAGGATTCATTCCACGGTTCTCTCTGCCAAGAATGTCCCTCTAAATTCTCACATGCCTTAAAAATTCTGCCTGTCCTTCAAACACCAGCTCAAATAATACAAAGGCTCACCAAGTGCTTCCTTGGTCCCCACCTGTACCCTGAGGATGGGTCCCTCCTTCCCCCTGAAGGTGCAGTGAGCATATACACGCACCAGGCACTCCTAGGTCAGGGGTCAACTAACTGTTTCTGTAAAAGGCCAGATAGTACAGATTTAGGTTTCGCAAGGCATATGGTCTCTGTCCCAACTTTTCAACTCTATCTTTGCAGTGTGAAAGCAGCCAGAGACAATATGTAAATGAACACTATGGCTGTCTTCCAATAAAACTTTATTTACAAAAACAGGCAGCAGATGGGATTTGGCCCATAGTTTCCTGACCTCTGTCCTAGGCTAATGCTTCCCAAAGAACACTAATCCTTTAAGACACCCTGAGGTCACACTGGGACCTCACTGAGAAATGGCTGCACATTATAGCCCTCCTTAGAGAGTCCCAATGCTCATTAGACTATTAAAGGCTCTGAGAAGTCCTGCAATAAAGACATCTCTATAGCTCTGTCTAACCCAATGTTTCCCAATCTTTTTTAGAACTATTCCCCATTAAAGTGAAAATTAAAACCACAATGAGATACCACTTCACACCCACTAGGGTGCACCCAAGAGGACGGCTGTAATCAAAAAGACAGAAAATAATAAGTGTCCTCAAGAATACAGAGAAATGGAACCCTCATATATTTCTGGTACGAATATAAAACGTTCTAGCCACATTGGAAAAGTCTGGCTGTTTGTTAAAAATTTAAACATAAAACTCAGCCATTCCACTCCTAGGTTATTCAAAAATAGCCAAAACCTGAAAACCACCCAAATGTCCATCAACCAATAGACAAATTGTGTTCTCTCCATACAATGGAATATTATTCAGCCACAAAAAGGAATAAAGCAGTGATACATTCTAGAATATGGATGAACCCTGGAAACATTATGCTAAGTTTAATGAGGACAGTGACAAAGACCACACATTGTATGATTCCACAGAATATGCAATGTCCAGACTACACAAATCCACAGAAACAGATAGAAGGTGAATGGCTGCCTGGCAGTGAGAGTGAGATTAACTATAAATGGCATGGGAGATCTTGCTATAGGGCCATGGAAATAGTCCAGACCTATCTTGCAGTGACAATTTCACACTTGGCAAGTTTGCTCGGAAGTCACCTACTTGCACACCTCAACAGCGTGCAGTTTATGGCGTGTAAATTATACCACAAAGCTATTAAAAAGCTGTTAAGAAGGAAGTGCCCCGGGCTTCCCTGATGGCGCAGTGGTTGAGAGTCCGCCTGCCGATGCAGGGGACACGGGTTCGTGCCCCGGTCCGGGAAGATCCCACATGCCGTGGAGCGGTTGGGCCCGTGAGCCATGGCCGCTGAGCCTGCGTGTCCGGAGCCTGTGCTCCGCGACGGAGAGGCCACAACAGTGAGAGGGCCGCATGCAGCAAGAAAAAAAAAAAGAAGTAAGTGCCCCACCACGTTTCTGCCTTTCCAAAGCAATACCTCCTAACTTTGTACAGAACACACTTTGGCACAGAGCACTGGGCAGTCTCGCATATGTTATCTTGTTTTACACCCACTGCCCAGAGCAGACTGAGGCTCCAAGTAGATATGGACCTTGCCATAGATCACAAACGGGAAAGTGGCAGAGCCTGGCCTTGCACACCAGTCTCCTGACCCCAAGTTCAATGCCTGTTCTGGTCCTGCATGGCTGGAGGGTAAGATCCAGCAAGATAGGAAGCAGTAAGGAGAGGTGTCTATAAGTAGGGATCTCACGCCACAGAAAGGGCCTCACTGCTCTGTGGCTGGAATCCCAGTGCCCTCAGGTTCCTGGCCTTCTCCTCCTTACCAGGACTCAGCACAGCCTTCCCAGACCCCCGGGTTCCCCTGGTACAGCAGCTCTGCGTTATGAGTGGTCAAAAGCTCGGGGAGGGTCTGACACCTGGCGGGGTCGGCCCCTCCAAGACACTCTGTGTTAAGCCTGGCAGAGAACCACTGTCTGTGACAGAGGGGCTGTGGGCAGGAGAGGCACACGTGACATCAGGAAAAGCCCTGGACGAGAGATCCAGAGCGGGAGCGGGCATCTGCCCCCAGGTCCAGGGTATCCCACCAGGAGGCCTCTGTTTTTTGAATGACACCTCATCCACCTGAGCTGTGCGGTGGGGGAGTGGGGACAGGCTGAGAAAGGGCAAGATGCAGAGGTGAGAGGAGCCATCATCGACTGGTTACTGCCCTTCTGGTTACTGCCCCCCTGCTTCCGTCACTTTATGCTGACTGCACCTGGAAGGGTGGTGAGGTGCACCCATTTGCCAGGGAAGAAACTGAGGTTTAGAATCATCTGCCCAGGGCCCCCATGAGTGAGTGGGAGAGTCAGGTCCCAGCTCTGGTGCTTCTTCCTCATCTTAGAGGTCTTCCAGGGAAAGCATGGAGCAGTGTGTGTGTGTGTGTGTAAATCTGGAGAGTTTCAAACACTTTCTCCTGGTTTTATCAGAAGTAATAAGGAATCAAGATAACACACTAAAATTTGGGAACAACCCCTTCTGAGTTACTCTCTGCCTGAGCCTGAATTCAAGTCATTCATTAACCTCTTGTGCCACCAGCTGCAGGGCCACAACCTACTCCAGGAGGCCAGCATCAATTTCCATGTGTCATCACAGCAGATCAGAGTCTGCTTGCCTCACACTCAACGCCTGGCTCAGCTGGAAACCATGGTATTCTGTTAAAAGCAAGGTTCAAGTCATTTCCTAAAGGTACCTCTTGAAATCCAACAAGACAAAAGCCAACAGGTTTTTTGTGTTTTGTTTGTGCCGGGCGCTGGACACAAGTCATTCCTCATTCGTTCCTCCCTCCCTCCACCAATTATACATCTCCATCTACAGCAAAACTCTCTCTTCAAGAACCTAGGGCCACAGGGCTGCAGAGAGAAGGGACACACCAGTTGGATTCTGCCCCGTGATAAAACAGGGAGCTGATGGCATTTCAGACACGGGCGGGAGGAGCATGTACGGACGGGTGGAGGGATGCAGGTGGGATCAGACAGGGCCAGCTCTCAGCCCAGCTCCAGCTCTTGCTAGCCAAGAGAGGCACTTTGGATAAGTCCCTTAACCTCTCCCTGCCTCAGAATCCCCTGAGTGAGATGGGAATCTGTTCAGTGATGCTGTACCATGTATCCCCTGGGTGAGTGGATTAAATGAAGCGATAGGCCTGGAGGGCCATGCTCAGGGCCAGGGTACACAGTAGCTGCTTAGCAACTAACTGCAACTTCCCTTCCTTTACTTCATCCGTCAGGATGTAAAAGGAACCTCAGTCAGAACTCTTGTGGTTCAGTAAATCACTGCTTCCCATTACTCGGTGTAAGACATCCACTATTTATGAAAACAAATACCCTCGTAGCTGATTTTATATACAAGTATCTTTAATGATCAAGATTGGATAATAATAGGAGTTCTATAAAAGGGAGCTGATCTAAGAGATGAATTACGTTTCTGAACCTGGGAACTTATACTCTTCAACAGACAGGGCAAAAGCAAAGTAAGAGGACACAACTCCACGAGGTTAAAAAACATTCATTCATTCAATCTTCCATCCATGTGTTTGAATAAATATTTTTTGAGCACTTAGAATGTGCTGGCAGGACAACAGGGAACAAAAGAGGACAGTCCTTGCTGGCATAGGGCTTATAGTCAAATGGAGGGAGAGAGAGACAATAAACTAGTAAAAAAGACACAAGGATTTCAGATAAGTCCTATGCAGACAATAAAACAGACAGATGGGGTTGAGAGGGACTGGGGTGCCAATTCAGCTGATAAGTGGAAGCAACAGGATGGGCAGAGAGGGCTTCCCAAATGACACGTGAATTAAGACTCAATGATAAGAACGAGCCAGACACACAAGGACTTGGTGAGGAAACTTCTAAGCAAAGGGACTCTTCTATGCACAAGCTGGACACCGAGCCTAGGACAAGCCCAGGACATAGGAAAGACAGAAAGAAGGCCGGTGTGGAGGAGGGCAGAGGGGAAGATGAAAGAAGCAGGGGCGGCCCTGGGCCCACAGCAAGAACTAGAGTTTCACTTCAGCAACGTGGAGCCCAAATTTTGTGTCCAAATTAAAATCAGTTCAAGTGGCCACATGATTTAGAAATAAACATTTTTTTTAAACCTCCTCCAGGAAAGATAAACCAGAAAGACAAGACTGCATCCTTCTGAATAAAGATAGAGAACTGAATACCCTTAGAGCTTAATGCAGGCTCAGCACACAATATGCTCTCGATAAATGTGTGCTGAATGGATGCCACGCAAAAGCGATTTCAACTGTATACATGGCGAGCATGCAGTTGCTTGCAAAACCCTGGACGAGAGGGATGAGAGGACCGAGAAAGGGAAGTGAAAATAGACCAAAGCCCATCTGATGCTACAATGCCGGTTACACTCTTATAGCACTCAATCCCTCCAGAGGACGCAGGCTCAAAATGTAGAACCGCAAACATATTGAGATAAACTCACGGGTGCCAGATGCATAATGAGTTACTAAGGGAAACCAGGGTGGCCTGATTTTGAAATCTGACATGAGGAAGACAAGCCATCCCTGCCCCACAGGCCCCCTGCCTGAGCTAGAACCCAGGACTGACCCAGAGCCTGAGCTGAGCCAGTGAGAACAGCTTTCCTGAAAAGGAAAATGAACTTTCAAGATGCCAGATGCCCAAGGTCAGGGTAAAGCCATGGGCAGCCCTGCGCAGGGAAACAGCACCTTGTAACTGACTTTATGGGAATCTACGGGCTTGTCTCTCCTCCGCTTCTAGAGGGCTAGAACCACGTCTCACACTCCCACCACTCCCAATTACACCAAGCGTCCTTCTTATGTGCACCAGGAGCTCAGACATTTGTTGAATGAATGAACAAGCACACAACTGAGGCAGTCCATTCTGACCAAGCAACGTGGCCCTGAATAAGGTCCCTGGAGTTAGAGGCAGTGAGAGCAAGACAATAAGAGCACACTATAGATGGGAACCAGCCACACAAGGAAACAGCAAAGAGAACTAGGAAAGAAACAGTTTTAAGGACACTTGATCCAATACTTGAAGGGCTGTCACATGGGAAAGGAATTAGGCACGTGCTATCCAAAGCCCCAGAAGCCAAACTATGACTGAATTCAAGGAAGAACTTTCTCCTAGCAGAGCGTTTGCCAGGCTGTGTTTAGTGGAATGCTAGCATTCCGGGGTGGGGGATGGGTGGGGGATGAGGGGAAAGAGTCCAAATGATTGCACAGGAAAATATGTTTGGGAATTTGAGTTAATCAAAGGTAATGGATATTCTTACTGAAGGGCATGGCTTTCAGCCCTTCTCAAATTTATGTGGCTCCAAATAGCTTTTCATAGGATGCTACAAACATCTCATAGAGTCTCTACATTCCAAGTTAAGCTCTGAGGAGAAGATGAATTAGAGCTGTCTGATAAAAACACCTTACGAAGGAAGGAGTGTCACACCAGCATTTGAGTACTTTTAGGATGCAGAATTCAACATTGCATAGATGATACAAATGCAATCAGAGTAGAAAACTAGAACGATGGGTTCATTCTCACATTGACTTTCATTTTGAATGACCAAGTAGCAGACAAAAGGCCCAGTTACAAGTGAGGACACAGACTCGCTGTCCCCTCCCACCACTTGGTGTCCAAATGAGTGGGTGACATGGATATGACAAAGGGATCCTCAAAGCCGTCAGTGCTGTTCTGGGGAGCTTAGGGACAGGATGAGTTCTTGCCAGAGCCCACTTTGACTCTCCTCATGTAGTATTTTCTAGAAAATATTGCCTGCCACCTTCCTCCCATGTACCTGTACATTCTGTAAATATTCACTGGGGGCCTTCCATAGACCGGCAGTAGTGAGCAAAACCAGAAAAGGTACTGCTTCATGACTGCCTCCTGGGGAATTCAGACAATAAACAAACATATTGCACAAATAATAATTTAATCAAGGTTTTCCATACATGTTACAAAGGAAATGAATGGTACAAAGCAACGTAAGTTACGCAGAGAACTTATGCAGTGTAGGATTTGAGGTTGCGTTCCCTAAGGGAGCACAGAGACCATGTTTTGCAGACACTCAAATGTGCAGGCCCTAAACACTCCACTGGAAAACCATAGCCCAGTGAGGCTGGAAAAGGTCACACAGCACCTCCTCCCGCCCCCCCAAGAGCAGCCTCTGCTCTAGCATAATGTCATATGGATGCTTTATTTGGGACTAAGACTCGGTAGGTCTGGAGAGAGCTAGAGAGTTTGCATTTCTAACCAGGTGATTCCAATGCTGCTTCTCTGACAACCACATCAGGCAGCACTACTTCATCAGGCATTTTAAAAGACCTAAATAGGGGCTTCCTTGGTGGTGCAGTGGTTGAGAGTCTGCCTGACAATGCAGGGGACACGGGTTCATGCCCCAGTCCGGGAAGATCCCACATGCCACGGAGTGGCTAGGCCCGTGAGCCATGGTCGCTGAGCCTGCGCGTCCGGAGCCTGTGCTCCGCAATGAGTGAGAGGCCCGCACACCGCAAAAAAAAAAAAAAAGACCTAAATAAATGGAGGGCTATACCATGTTCATAGACAGAGAGACTGAATCACAAAGATATCAGTTTTCCTCAAATTAACCTATAAGTTCAATATTCTCCCAACCAAAATCCTCACAGAGCTGTTCTGTTCTTTATTATTGTTTTTTAACTTGACAAGCTGATTCTAAAATTCATTTGGAAGACTAAAACAATTTTGGAAAAGAGCAAAGTGAGGGACTTGCCTTATGAGGTCAAGGCTTAAAATTAAACTATAGGTATAGTATTGACACACAGTTAGCAAAAGAGATGAGCAGAACAGAGAGCCCTAAACAGACATGTGCTTGTAGGAAAACTTTATATGGAAGATGGCATTACAAATCAGTAGGGATGGGATGAACAATTCAGCAAATACATACATACATACATACATATATATATATATATATATGGCTGGATTCCTACCTTGTACCATATACAAAAAGAAAATTCCAGGTAGATTATATTCCTGAATGTGAAAAAACAAAACTTTAAAACTCTTAAAAGAAACCCGCCCCCCCCAAAAAAAGAAAATCCAGAAAAAAATTTTTTTTACAACTTTAGGGTAGGGAACTATATCTTAAATAAGACACCAAGTGTGCACACCAAAAAGAAAACTATTGGCAAATTTGAATTAAATACAATTTATGCCATACATAAACAAGAAAGAAAAGCCACACACTAAGAAAAGCTATTTGCAGCATGGGTACTAAAACCTACAAAGTATCAAGAACTCCTACCTATGAGAAAAGAGAAAAAGATATGAGCAGGAAGTTAATGGATGAGGAAACCCAAATGGAGCAAAAAAACCATGAAAAGATGCTCAACTTCATAAAGTTATTAGAGAAATGCAAATTTAAAACAGTGGGATACAATTTCATACCCATTACACTGGCAGAACTTAAAAACTCTGACCAGAACAAGTGCCTAGGTCTAGAATGGGGAGCAGTAGAAATTCTCGTTCTACTCTTGTTTGGAGAGTAAACTAGAACAATTCCTTTAAAAGGCAATTTTTTTTTTTTTTTTTTTTTTTTTGCCGTACGTGGGCCTCTCACTGTTGTGGCCTCTCCCGTTGCGGAGCACAGGCTCCGGACGCACAGGCCCAGCGGCCATGGCTCACGGGCCCAGCCGCTCCGCGGCACACGGGATCCTCCCAGACCGGGGCACGAACCCGCATCCCCTGCATCGGCAGGCGGACTCTCAACCACTGCCCCACCAGGGAGGCCCTAAAAGGCAATTTGACATAACCTGATAAAACTGACAGTGCATGAACCCTACCTCCCAGTAATTCCACTCTTAGGTATATGGCCTAGAAAACTTCATTTGTGCAGAGAAGCACAAACAAGACATTCACTCAGCATGCTTAATCATAGAGGGAAATACGAGACAGTCTAAATGCCCATCAAGAGGAGCCAGGTAAACACAATGTAGACTCTTTATATATGGAAATACTATACAGCAGGAACAGAATGAATGAACCAAAGCTACATGTATCAATATGGAGACCATCTCAAAACCAATATTGAGCAAAGAAACAAAGCTATAAGAAAAAAGTGAGTAATGGATACCATTAATATAAAATTTTAAAACATTCAAGAAAGACTTAGCTATTATTTGGGAGATATACATAATATGAATATATGTGTATATATGCACATGTGTGTATGTATAGAGGGAAGTATTTTATTTATATTAATATTTATATAAATAAGTTATATTTATAATTATAAACTCATGTTCTTTACATTCATTTTATAGAATGATAAATCTAAATTCAGCATAATGACCTCTAGAGAGGGAAGGAGAAGAATGGTATCTGGGAATAGAATAAAAATCACTCATAAAACCACTGTCCCTCTACATTATCATTAAAGTAGGGGAGGGTCTTCAATGAAGCCAGACCTTTCCAGATTAGAAAGCCTTTAGCCACCCTTCAACCCACAGAGGAAACTTCTCTTCAATTCCGGGGGCACTGCACAATTCTGCACATTCACAATGTAAATCATGCCCTCTAGGGTTGTGCAGTGAACAACTTATACAACCGTACATGGCAGTTCTCGTAACTCCAGGGCCACAGACCCCTTTGGAATACTGATGAAAAATGCCCACCCACACAACTACTGCCTATAACGTCTGTGGATTCAGGCACCTTCCCAACAACCATCAGCAGCCCTACATTGGTCAAACTCTTCCAGGAACAAGGGCTTACAACCTTCAGAAGTACTTGCAGACAACTCTGTGAGACTAAAGCTCTTCCTAAGTACGTTGAAAACCTGCCTCTTTACAACCTCTACCCATTAATGTTGATGTACTTCCTTTCCGCATGACATTGCTGCTACTGAGAGAAAGCTAACCTGTCCCCCCAGAGACTTCTGTTTTCCAGGCTAAATACATTCTTGACTTAGTTTATTGCAAACATGCCAAATCTTCTCTTTTGTTAAAAATGAATTTTTAAACTGCCCATCATTTTACCAAGCACTTCTTGTCCCAGTAACTAAATAGGCATGCTGACATGTCATCAAAGAACAAGAAAGCATTTCTCTCAGCTGCCCCTTTGGGAAACCTCTCAAGATCTCCATTCTGGCTTCCAAAGCAGCCAGATGCCCACAGAAGCCAGGAAGTACAAGGCTGGAGGCAGGGTCAGGCTTTTTCCAAGGGTGGGGGCACCGTTAACTGAGCAGCACCAGGACAGAGCCCCCCACCGGGCCAAAGGAGACAAGGTGTTTCCACTTACTCCCAAAACTCCATGACGGGAGAGGTGGCATTCTGTAGGGACACGTGGCTGTGGTTGGTTGTGTTCAGTTTCTGGAACTCCACGCAGTTCTCTACAGTGGAAACAAGACAAGAAACACAGGAAAATTACCCTCCGTGAGGGCTGGATCTTGGAAAACCTTCAGGGCCAATGGTGCAACCAAGAGGTTTCACCCAGCCACTCCAGGTAAACATGCCTCAGAGAGCACTGTGGGAAAAATCAATCACGTACAAACAGTTTAAGAGGGAGGCTTGGCTTGATTCAAACAGGAGGAGAAGTTTGGCGGGCAGGGTACCTCCTCTCTCCTATTCCCACGAACATGGCCTTTCCAATTCTTTCCTCTGGCCTGATTCTTGAATCTTTCACCTTTTCCACTTCCCTGCCTAAGGCCTGTCCATAGCATTTACCTGTTCTGCTCAGTGGCCCCGGCAGGAACAAGGGGGCTAAAGGGGGGCGTCAGCCATGGTGTCCCTGGGCCAGTAATGCAGGTGAGACTCAGTTTTTCTTCATGGAAGAAGAGGCTAATGTCACAGCTGCCTCATAAAGACCTGATGACTGGATGAAATAACATCCAAATGTGTAAAGAATCCCTAATTCCTTCATCATTCCCTCAATCCAGGAAAGGATTTATTGAATATCTCTTCTCATTTCATGAAACTTGATGACCAAGAGAGATTTGAATCTCAAGTTAAAAACATCTGAGTGTTCATCCTTTAAGGCCCAGGTCAGCCCATTAACCTCTCCTCCAAGAAGCCTTCCATGATCACCATCTCCTGAATTCTAAGAAAGTTAGAATTTAAAGGTCCTCCAAGGAACCTCCTTCTCCACGCCCTTTATTTTGAAGAGGAATCAGGGTTCAGAAGTAGTCAAGGGACCCCACCCACACCCATTCCCCCCTCACAAGTCACCAGGCAGTTAGGGGAAGAAAACGGGATCAACTCCAGCCAAGGCTCCACCTCCTTTGCCATGGTTATCGCCTGGTTCTGTCTGCCACCATGGGATCTGGGTTTCCTTCCTGCACCTCCCTGTTCACAGAGCTACCTCAGTCACCAGACTGTGAGCTCCCAGACGACAGGGCCTCCTGCACCCATGCGCTTCCAAGCCCATGCACCCAGCACAGTGGCCAGCACGGAGCCCGTATTTAGCCTCACTCTGGCCCTTCGCTCTCCTCATGTGTGCATGAGCCCTCCAACTCCATCTATAATCTCCAGAACAGGAAGCCTTCCTATATGTGATGTTTCACACAAGTGTTCACACGCCTTCAGAGAAAAGGGAATGCAATCAGTGGAAGAAAGCTTTGCAGCCCACTGGGGAAAAGTTCCCCAAGTGTCTGCCCCCTTCCCACTTCTCTGGGCAACTGCTAACCATATTAGGAAAGGAGATGGTCTGTGGGGTCCACAGACAGTCCTAAGAGAAGTCTGGGAACCTAATATTATAGGCAAAATGCCTGAATGTACACTTGTGCCTTTTTCTGGAGAGGAGCCCTTAGCTTTGATCAGATTCTCTAAAACAGTGTTTCTCAAAATTTTTTTCTACAGTAAAAAAATGTCTCAGACACCCAAGGTTGACATGGTATTTTTTATTAAAATGACATTTAATCTTTTACAAATAAGTAATGAATTATATAGTCTTTGTGATTATAGTATTCAAACACCTATAAACCCAGAATTTACAAGTTGAATACCAACTATACTATGGAACCAACACAATTCAAATTGATAGCATAAAATGGATGTGTATGATAATGCCATCTTGTGAAATTAAATCGATTTCCCAACAGAAAAACAGTACTGACAGGTAGGAGGCAGGGTCTATGGAATTAAGCTTGCGTATTTTTTTTTTTTTTTGCGGTACGCGGGCCTCTCACTGTTGTGGCCTCTCCCGTTGCGGAGCACAGGCTCCAGACGTGCAGGCTCCGCGGCCATGGCTCACGGACCCAGCTGCTCCGTGGCACGTGGGATCCTCCCGGACCGGGGCACAAACCCGTGTCCCCTGCATCGGCAGGCGGACTCTCAACCACTGCGCCACCACGGAAGCCCAAGCTTGCATATTTTTCCATGCACTATTTGAGATTCAATTCTACCACCATTTTTCTCCAGTCACAAATTTGCAAAACCTTCGTTCCTACAGTTTGTTGCATTCTTGGCTGGACTTAGCATCAATGACCATTTATGAATTAAATCTCTCTGCTCTTTTTCCCTTGGCCACCATCATCCTGTTCACCAAGAATGCACCTTAAATTGTAAACATGGACATAGTCAGGCACTGAGATCCCCCAACCATCCTCATTTATAAGGTGGCTATGCAGATGATCCAGAACATACACATATTTTTAGAGTATCCTCAAAATAAAGATGCACAATTAAATGATCATGGAGGACTCACAGCCCTCCAAGAATACGTCCTTGAATTTTAGTTTGATAAACCAGACCCCACAAAATGTGGTGGGTGGGGGGAAGCAAGGCAAAGTCATGCAGGGATAGAAGCTAGTTCACAGCGTTTTCTTGGTCTAATGCCCACTGTTGCTTCTGCTGGTGACCAACATCCTACCCAGTCTTACTGTGTCTCAGCTTTCAGGATGACTGGCCACTTCCAGGGACAACCTAACCACAGGTTACAACACAGATGGCGAATAGGTTAAAGCATGTGTGTTGATTCCAGTCAAAAGGTGGTGGCTGCCTAGACTACTGAGCAGAGTTCTGAGGCCAAGACTAGACTCAAAAGGAAAGCATTCTACAATCGACTAGTGATGTCTGTACTGAGCACAGCCTCCAAAGACAGGGATTGAGAAGTATTTGCCTTCCCTAGATTGTAAGATTCAATCCTGACAGGATGACAAATTGATAAGTAAACAGTATATTAGAATCCAAAGTAATGTAAAAAGTTACCCATTCAAGGCAGGAGGAGGGTGGTGAATTCAAGTATCTACCTGGGTAGCACAGGTAGAATAAATGAGCAATGTGAGCTGGGTGGGGACTGTGGCCAGCTTGAGGACAGAAGCTTCAAGCAAAGGCAACAGACGGTTCTCAGCTGCAGCCATTGCTGCCAAGTAAGAATGTGGGAATGTGGCTCTGGTTTTGCCAGATCTTTTTAATTTTTCAAGAGAAGCTGAAAATCTGGATTTTCATGTCAAGCCTTCTGATTTTTCAATTTTGACAACCAAATACATTTTTGAAATTCGCTGGTCACTGATCTAAAGCCTAACTGGCTGACAGGCCCCCTGTCTGCAACCCTTGATCTAGTCTAACCCCTTCATTTTACAGAGGAAAATCTGACACTCAGAGGCAGGGCTGCAATTGCAGCCCAAACCCCCGAATCTCAGTTTAGTACTTCTTCCTTGCATCCCTACTCTGTGCAGGAAGGGTTCAGTCTCTGTATTTGGCAAAGCAAGGAAAGAGCATCACAATTCTTCTTCCTGTGCCAATCCCTGGGCCAGTGCTCAGCTCAGGTTCAGAGCTGAAGAGTGTACAGAACAGGTACACTTTCAGTGGAATCTGGACTCATGGCAAGAGACATGACATACCACCAATCCCAGGTCCCCCAGCAGGACCATCAGAGAGACCCTCTCTGGAGGCCATACCTGTGTTCCATTCGTGCCCACAGGTGGCCCAGGGGAGCTCGGTGGTGAAGCAGTTGCTCAGGTAGAAAATGGCCCACGCCAGGATGATGATGTAGTACACGTTTAGATGGGCCTCAATCACCTGCGTTGCATAGCCAATGCCTGAAAGAACAAAGGAAAGGCAGTGATTTGTCTCTCTCCGCCTTGTTAAAAGCGCCCTTCACAACCTGACATCACCCAGGAACCCTTTTACTTTCTTATTAACTCAGCACTTACCTTCAAATAAAGGGCACACTTTCCTCCAACACGTAATGCCACCTTCACTCGTAAATTGTCCCAGAGCTGTTTCCAGGAAAAAAACAGGAATCCCACAGCATATAAAAAACACCACATAGGGAATCAGGAATGCCCCTGCAAGGATGCAAAGTAAGCGAATGAGGTTAAAATTGCCTCCACCACTTCACGTTCAGCCCTTTAATAAGCACCTACTAGAGGCAATACATCATGTGCTCTGAGCTTGAGTTCAAGTTCCTGCTATGAGGACCAGAGTCAGAAAATGTGAGCCTGGGTTTGTGCTGTCTGCTGCCTACTCCCTTGAGTAAGTTTATGTCACATCTCCCAGCCTCAACTTCCTCAAATGAAAAGAGGGCTTTAATACTTAATATCTGCACCACTTATCTCACAGAACTGTTGTGCAGCTAAGATGATAATGTAAAAGAAATTGCGTTATATGCTTGATTCTTTTATTTATGCATTCTACCCTCCAGCGCAGGTCAAATTCATTCCCTCCCTGAACGCTACATCCTTCTTTTATATTCTAAAGTAACCTCAACAGGCCAGGGGAGGGGGACCTCTTCTTCTTACTTGGGAAGTGACCTGCAAAAAGTCTTCATAAAGAAAGGCATTCTCAAGGAGATATACAATGAGCAGTAACAGGCCCTTGTACATGAGCCCCATGTATGAAGCTGAGTTATGAGCAGTTCGTAGCAAGAATCTGTCCAGAGAGGCTGGCTTTGAGTCAATCTGAGAAAAGACCACCGTTAAGCTTTAGTGCTCCCATCTTGAAACACAATACCCACTGCCTGGGCCTTTCTGTGAAACAAATTAAATAACTGAGGTGAACATGAGCCATTACAAGAAGAAAGGGATTTTTCCAAATCCCTCATTCTCTCGCTCTTGTCTAATAACAAAGCATGAAAACACACGCTATTCCCCACCATCTGATCTCACAAATGAAGGCTTTCACTGAAATTGCTTTTTGCTAAATGAAGTCCCTTTAACCACAGGATTAATAGCAACGATTTTGATCAATCCTGATAATAGGACAATATTTACCAGGTTTTGAAAAGGTCTTAGTTTTCTATTTTTACAAAGTTTCACATTGGGAAAGAAATATTAAACTATTGTTGCAATTTATGAGTAGAGCTGTGTAGATTTTTTTAAAAAAGGTAAACAGTTGATAAGCAGATACCCCAACTATATTAGAAGGAAAAAAGTGTGTAAAAGAAGAGGGTCTGTTTGCTGAATATAAATCTAAGTGATTAAAACAAGCCACAGAAGTTTCCCGAATATGCTGTAATTTACCTGTGAATCCTCTAGAACCTAACAGATGACACTTTCTAAAAGCCTTGTGGCCTCTCTGTTCACAAAGCTAGTAATCCTTAAGATAACTAGCTCAATTAAACCAGGATATCTGTGCACCCAACGGAGACTCTTGTCTCATTAGAGTAAAAAGAAAATGACTCATTTTTAAACTTGACTCACTACAACCTTTTTTCATCTGAGGCAGAGTTTGTAATTAATGCAACTTACACTATTTTCTGATTTTAGGAATGCATTTTTTGTTGTTGTTTTGGCATAAGAATTTCCCATATTTAAAAAAAAAAAAGAAAAAAGATGTTAAAACAGCTCTTGCCTGGGACTATCCCAAAGGGTTTCCGCAGACATCTAAGCGGACATGGCAACTTACACAGGCTGAATGTGCAAAGAGAGGCGGATTCCCAGATGAGGGCACAGGGCACGTTCGGGGTCTCTGAGTCTGCTCCCTCTCTCCCCCTTGCCAAGCCACCAACACTGGCGGCCACTTCATTACCACTGCAGGGCAGGCTTGGAGCAGGCTGTGCCTTCAGGATGAATGTCTCCAAAGAAAGGGCCCTGGCCAAGCAGTACCCTTTTCACTCTCCCTGCAGCTGCCCGCACAGGAAGTCCCGCTCCACGAAGCCTAACAGTGTGGTCCCTGCCAACCTCTGAGCCACCTTCATTGGGGTCTAGGGATCTGCTGGAGGGACACAGCAAATAGAGGGAGGAAAACATAGACACAAACTTCTCCTTGCAGAAACTGTGCCACTCAAGGTTTCACAAAGTCCTTTGCCATGGAACTGCCAGCTGTCCTGCTGATATGACAGGTCGGGGGCTCCTAAAGTCTGGAGCCCCTTCCTTGGGCTGGGAGTTTTGAGGACTCACTGCTGCATCTCCACCAAACTGACTCGGACACGTTGTCTCTAGAAACAACTCTCTCATCACCTTCCTTTCCCTGACCCCTGCAAGCTTTAAGCATCTTCTAAACATCCAATTATTATTGTTGCTTTTTGTCATGAGTGACTCTGAGACCAGTAAAAGAAACTGAATGGTGCCCATTTCCCCACCAGACAGTTCTGAAAATAGGCCCTAGAAAAGGCCCTACGGGTAAATGAAAGGCATGGAATCAAACAGCAGTGCCTCACCTAAAAGTTCTCCCTGTTGTCATCCAATCCCACTTTAAAACCAGGCCTTTGGTGTCAGAATCCCATCTTTACCCCTAAGTGAGTGACTTCTCTGGCCCTTAGCTTCCTCATCTGCAAAATGGGTATAGCACTACCTACAAAGATGACTGTAGGATGAAATGAGATGATGTAAGTAAAGTTTAGTACGGAGGCTGGCGTTTCAACAAGCGCTCAAAACCCGAGCCTACTCAGATTAATGAGCCCCTTTCCTTCATGCAGGTTTCCAGTCAGGAAAGCTGAGGCTCAAACGCGCTGTCTCCTGCCCCAAACATAAAGGGCTCCTCCTCTCGGTCTGCACCTCACGCTGGGACAGAACACACCTGGCGGACAAGTCCCCGCGTGCTAGCGGGTGGTACACGCAGGTGCCAAGCGCGCATGCGCACTGGGACGGCGCGCCTTGCCCCGGGGTAAGCTCGCTCGCCAGGTGGCCCGGGCCGGCGTTCTCCGCGAGGGTTCCCCTACACGCAGGCGCGGGAGGGGTCTCGCGCTCACCCCTAGCTCCCCGCCCCCACAGGGCTGGCTTCCCCCAACGCATTCTCCTCAGGGCCGCGCGCCGCCTCACCTCCGCCGTTCTTGTAGCACAGGTAAGGGAAGCGCCACACGTTGCCCAGCCCGATGATTTCCCCTGCCACGCTCAGCACGAACTCCACCTTGTTATTCCAGTGGCCGCGCTCGTGGACTGCCTTGTCGCGCTTGTCGCGCGGGTCGCGGGCGGACGCCGCGCCCCTGCTGCCGCCGCCGCCACCCAGCGCCTCGGACTCCCGCGCCTCCTCGGCAGCCTTCCCGTTGCCCAGAGGCAGCGCCTTCTCCGCCGTCATGGCCGCGCTGGCTGCCTCGTGCGCCGGGCCGGCTCTGCGCCGCCGCCCCGGGCGGGCTGGCTTTTCAGGAGGCGCGAGCAGGCGGGAGGGGGAGGCAGGGGGTGGAGCTGAGGGGCCGGGCCGGGCCAGCGCACGGACGGGGACGCTGCGCGGCGGCCCGGCCCGCCCGGCGCCCGCGTCGCCTCAGCCCGGCTAGGCCGGGCCAGCGAGCACCTTGCGCGCGCCGAGCGCCTTGCGCGCGCCGAGCACCTTGCGCGCGCTACCCCTTCCTTCTCATGTCCTACCCACATGGCCTCTTAAGAGTGGAAGGGTCCATTCAGGCCTAGGCTGGGCTCCAGGCGCCAAGCCCCGAAGTTCCACCACTCTAACCTCCACCCTCCTGGGCCTCAGTTTCTCATCTCTAATGAGAGAAGTGGCTGTAGAACAGTCTTCTCCGACTTTAACGTACACACCAAACACCTGCGGATCTTGTTAAACTGCACATCCTGATCCAGTGGGTGGGGCTGGGCTGGAGCCTTGGCGTTTGGAACATGTGCCCAGGTGATGCAAATGCTGTTGGCAGGGACCACACCCGGAGGAAGAACGGAGTAAATGAACTCCGGGTTTCTTCCCAGTGCTCAGACTGTGAGCTCCCCTAGGGAAGGGTCACCTCCAGATCTTGTCCATCCTGGCGCCCACTGCTCTAAACACAGTGACTCAGGACAGTGTGGCAGTTAAGCGCTCCGGTCCAGACTGGCAAATCTAATTTGAATCTCATGCTCCACCTATCTTAGTCTTCTTAGTCTTGGGAAGAAGTCATCTGCCCTCTCCGTGCCTCAGTTTACTGATTTGCAAAAAGGAATACCAACAGTGCTTTTCTTATGAGTTTGTGTGTGTGTGTGTGTGAGAGAGAGAGAGAGTTAATACGAAAATGCTTATAAAGTATTTAGTGTATTCGAAGTGCTCTATGAACGTTAGCGATTATTGGTATTATCATACAATGTGTAGTCACTCACAAATATATTTGTGCATATTCTTGTTTAATATCTGTCTTTCCACTCAATTGAAAGGATGATGTACATTGTCCTGTTCATTATAACAGGTACAGGAGCTAGCACAAAACCTACCACATAGTAGATGCTTACTAAATATTTGTGGACAGGAGGAAAGGCCAGAGGAAGGAAACACAAAAGCAAAAGAAGATCAGGTCTGCAGGGGGCCACAGAGATCATCAGACCCACCTCTCATTTCACAGCCCTGAAGAAGCCCAGCCACATGAACTGTCGCTAACGCCACCCACTGAGCTCCATCCCTTGGAGCGCCCCCGAAACTCTGAGGAAGAGCCTCCTGGTCTTGTGGCCTCAGCTTCTCCTTCATTCTAGCTAACGACTGCTCAAATCTCTCCCCACCTCCATGCCCCCCAGAAAACCCTTCCAGCCACCATCTTCGCCTTTCAAGCTTCCTTCCTCCCCTCCCCCTCACTATCATATTTCTTGAAAGAGTGAGTTTACATGCTGCCTGCCCTATCTTCACCTCCCACTCATTCCTCAGCCCACAGCAATCTGGCGCCCACCCCCGCCACTCCCTTGAAAATGGTATCTGTGAAGTCCTGGGAGCACTCTTAAAGTGGCAAATCCTTCCTTGTCTATCGCCATCCTGCCTGACCTGTAGGTAACTTTCTGCACCGTTATTCCCATCTTTCCCTCTTAAACTTCACACCTGCTTGGTTTCCTTGGTACTGCCTGCCGCTGTTACTGTTTCTCTCTCTACTTCTCTAGTCTTCCTCTCTTTCCACTTAAATGGGGTCTTTCTCACGCCGTTAGCCATCCAACTAAATGCTGACAGCTCCCAAACCTCCACTCCCCGGTGCTGTCCAGCCTATACTCAAAAGCAGAGATCCTGCAAAGTGAGAGTGCAGGGTGAGAGTGAACTGAACTCAGGTGGATGCAGGCTCTGCCCCTTATTAGCTGTGTTACCTCTGCCTCAGGCTCCTCGTCTGTAAAGTGGGGTTAATATTAATTCTGACCTCCTGGGGTGGGTGTGAGGGATAGAAACCTTGAGTACAATAGGTGCCCTGTGAATAGTATGTATTATTTTTATTGTGATCATGATGACGATGATGGTGATGATGGTGGTGTTGGTGATGGTGATGTCATTCCCTTGCTTAGAAGTCTTCATTGGGGCTTCTTTTCCTACAGGATAAAATCAAATCGCTGACCCTGGCATTTTGAATTACCACCACAATCTGATTGTCCCAGACTTTCCTTCTAAATTAATTCCATCTTCTCCCATGCTAAAGGTCCACATCAGTATTTTCATCTTCTTTGCAGTGATCCTCAGTGCTGCATATACAATGGACAATCAAGATCATCTTCGATCTTCGTGGTCCCTGCACATAATAGGCACCTAGGAGTTCATTTGTTAAATGAACAGCTACATCAAAAGTTAGAGATATATGCCTGGATTTTATTATTGCAATATTAGGCTATACCCCAGAATCTGTGTAAACCTCCTTTGA
Source organism: Mesoplodon mirus (assembly GCF_964341445.2). NCBI lineage: Eukaryota > Metazoa > Chordata > Mammalia > Artiodactyla > Ziphiidae > Mesoplodon > Mesoplodon mirus. The sequence goes on from NC_138988.1 coordinate 6,555,410, forward strand.
ATCTAATTACATTTTCACTTTGTACAGCTGGTCAGCATAATTAGCTACAGGAATTGACTTCCTCTGAGCAGCTATGATTTTACAAGGCCTGCTTGGGAAGTAACGTGAACCAGCAGCACAAGAGGGCGGGGACCCCCGCTCAGTTCTGCTGACGAGTTCTGTGGCCTCGGGTACATCCCCTCGCCTCTGAGCTTTGGTGTCCTCCGTTCATAAAATGAGCCTGATTGTCGTCATCTCGCATGGTGGTCCTAAAGATGAAGCAAGACCATATGCGGAGAGCATTGTACAAATACTAATGTCCCAAACTCACCTCTCAAGTTTTAACATTTCCCTTTATGAAAGTTAACCAGGTCAGTGTCCTCCTGTTAGAATTTAGTAAATAAATATTTAAAGTCCATCCCCATGATTATTTCTTGGCTCTTGAAAAGGCTTTGTCTTTTTCTCTGTCTTTATCCAAAAGAGACCACATCTCCCTTATCATTTCACAGCCTCAACTCTGGACCTTTTCTATTTGGTTAGTCCTTTGTTTAGGTTCAGTGACCTGACAAGCACACACCATGGCCATGGGGGTAGATGTGCTTAGGTTGGAGCACAGACGGGGATATGAGCCAAGTCTCATTTCCAGAGCTGGTCCTGATGCAGCATAGCATAGTGGTTAGGAACGTGGGCTCTGCAGTCATACTTCCTGGGTTCAAAGCCCAGCTCCACCACCTTGGCAAACTACTCTCAGCCTCAGTTTCCTTATCTGTAAAATGAGGGTACTAATAGTATCTGCCTTTTAATTGCTACGAGGGTTGAATGGGTTAGCGTTTGCAAAGTACTTGGATTTGTGCCTGATATAGACATTTTGTTAAATAAATATAGAAATAGTCTTCAGAGAACAGAAATGTCATGACTCCCTATTCCCTTCTTGGGCCAAGCATTCAAAGTCTTTTATCTTCTAGAAATAGCAGTTGCTGTCCTGAAGGTCTGTTTAAACTTCAGGATTGCTCATTCATTCATTCACCAAATACCTATGGCTCTTCAGTTGTTTTTCAGATACCGTATTGGTCATGAGGGGACAGGCACAAGGCCTGCCCCAGTGGGATGCTGGAACCAGCTCAGACCACCTGGTGAAAGCTGATGATTAAGTTTTCAGGGATTTTGCAAGCCACAGTTGTTGGTAGCTTGAACTCTGTCGTGGTGGTTGTATTTACACCATGGGAATCTGCCGGCAACTACAGACACTACCAATCAGCTCCACCCCACTCAGCCAGTGTACCGCCCACTGTTATGGGAGGAGACAGCTGCTAGTCAAGTAGTCACAGCAATGACTGGGAAGTTGGCGCTATGTACCACGGAGGAGAGGTCTGTGGTGCTGAGAGACCTTGTAACTGAGAGGTTGGACCTTGTCAAGGAGGTCAGGGAGAGCTCCCTGAGCAAGTGACAGGTGAGCCGCAGCCTGAAGGGACAGGAGCAGTGATCTGGATGAGGAGGGGTTTGGGGGTCCTGAGTAGTGATCTCGAGGGCTGGGGCTGGAGCACAGAGTGCAACAGGGTGTGCCTGAAAGGGAAGAGTTTTTAGCAGTGGGCAACATGAGCAGATTTGCATTATAATGAGATTACTCTGACTGACTGCCCTGTGAACAGTGGATTATGGGGCAGGGTGGGGGCAGTGAAGAAGCTACTGCAGAGGTCCCAGCCAGAGATGATGGCAGCTTAGAGGAGGGAGGGGACAGTGGAGAGCGACAGAAGAAAGTGGAGTAGAGTGATATGGCGGGGGCGGGGGGCTGGGGAGGGGTGAAATCCAGAGGACCCAGCCTGGGACTGGATATGGACAGCAAGGGAAGGGAAGCTGTCAGGTACGTCTCCTGGTTGATGGAGCTCTAGCACCCCACCGTGGGGTGATGGTCCCGCTCCACTTTGTGCAGGTGGGCCCACTGCTGGCTCGTTGGGGGACCAGAACACTGTCCTCAATCATGTGAACGGCTGCTGGACCAAAAACCTACATGGCAGAACCAGGATCAAAGAGCGGAAGCAAAAAGGCGTTCTGTACCAGAAAGGACCTCCTGCAAATTGTCCATTCCGAATAGTCTGCTCCAGGAGGCGGTGAGCTCAGAGCTGGAGATGTCAAAGTGGAAGCTGGATGCAGCACACGGCAGGGACACCGTGGGGGGGACTTAGGGATGGGATTTCCCAATCATGAGAGTCAGAGAGAGCACAGTTCCCCGGAAACACCTTGCCTTCTTATTACCACCATCCCTTTTTTAATGTCTGCCTCAAGAAGCTCAATTCTTCACCTTTTGTTGGACCACGCCATTAGCCACGCACTTCTGCAGGACCCTCCCAGCCCTGGAGTTCCGCCATCTGACTTGCTTTGGCCACTACAGCGAGGAAGAAGAGATGATGTGTGAGTTCCAAGCCTCAAGAGACTGTGTTTCTGATCACCTGCTACTTCGAAAGGATGTTTCTGGTCAGTCTGCTGGTCCAGGAGGAAAGCAAGGTACACACAGAGCAGAACTGCCCCAGCTGAGGTGCCCCCAGACTGAAGCAGAGCCTGCAGCACCCTACAGAGGGATGAGCAAACCCAGCCCAGGCCAGCCCACCTCCCGCCTCCTGACTTAAAAGCTGTAATAGTCGGTGCCTGTTGTTCTGAGCCACTGAGTATAGGGGAGGGTTACATACTTTTGTTCAAGTCCTTCCCTTTCTTTTTTTTTTTTTTTTTTTTGTGGTATGCAGGCCTCTCACTGTTGTGGCCTCTCCCGTTGTGGAGCACAGGCTGCGGACGTGCAGGCTCAGCGGCCATGGGTCACGGGCCCAGCCGCTCTGCGGCATGTGGGATCTTCCCAGACCGGGGCACGAACCCATGTCCCCTGCATCGGCAGGCAGACTCTCAACCACTGCGCCACCAGGGAAGCCCTCCTTCCCTTTCTTGAACACCCCCGTTTGCTCATCCGACAGAGCTCATTCCCTCAAGCCCAGATCAATGCTCACCTTCTTCATGAATTCTAAAATGCTTTCTCTACCTCTAAACTCTCAGGGCTCCTTGATGACTCAACCTTCCAGCATGAGGCATCATTTTGCCACCCTTCCACACCAGATCTAGGGCATGCCCCCGGGGAAGGTCCCTGTAGAAACATTCTTCCCTAAATGCCCTCAGTGCTGGCTCCGGGCAAGGTCTTTACTGGTAAGGCCAGAATTCAGATGGAAGGATGGGGGAGGCCTGCTGGCAACGCTGCCCTCCCCTTGACCTCTAGCAGTCTCTAAGTGTTCGCTCCGTCATCTGCGTATCTTCTGCCACAGTGTCTGGCACAGCCCTCTTTTATCGGAAGGAAATGCTGAAAGAACTGAAATGAGCATGAGTAGACGATGACTCTGTCTGTATACTGTAGTAGATGGAACTGACTCTTCACTCCCCCGTAACTGGGTTTACACCCTCATTCTTGCCGCGGCCCCCTGATGGACAGACTGTCCTGCGCCTTGCCTTGGTTTTGGCCTCGGCCACGTGATTCACACTGGCGGTTTGACACGTGCTTGCACAGTTGGGTTTGCCCTCTTACCTGCTGACACTGCTGTGAGAACGCAGCCCACGTGGCTGCTGCCCCCTCCCCCAGCCTCAGCCCCAGAAGGAGACAGTGGGGCTTGTTCCACAGCCAAAGCTGACCGCTATGCTTATCACAAGCTGTGCTCGGGCACTCACGCACCCCTTCTCTGTTATGCTGCCCGACACCGCTGTGGGGTAGGGATGGTAATATCTTTGTTCTACAGATAACAAAACTGAAGCTCAGAGACATTGAGCACCTTGTCCAAACTCACACAGTGGAGCCAGAATTCGATCTCAGTTTTGTGATTATACTCTTTGACCTGCCAGGTTTGATCGCAGTTTGATCACTTCTAGCCAGTGATTTCACCCATATGAACTTTGTCTTTCCCTGTTTGATCTAAGCAGAAAAAGGAGACAGAGGAGGAAGTCCATGTCCTCTTCCTCACCTAAGCCTGAGAACATTAGCTCAAAACTTAGTCATTATATCCTGGATGCCAACCCGGGAAGAGGAGCCCCCATCTGGGCCATTTCTGGGGGAGACTCTAAGTTCCCAAACCCTGATTTTACACTTGGACTCTGAGCTGCAGCCCTTCTGGAATTGGGCAGCATCTGTGTTGTGAACGCAAGCGGTTCCTCACTTCTGAGTTTCCCTGTACTTGTACCTGATCTCCCCGTTATCCTGCCTCAGAGGTCTAAAGCCAGTGGCATATCAAGATGTGTACATTTACCTACAGGTGGGGCTTCCAGAACCACTGCATCCGACAACAGGCTGTGTGTGCTCAGCTCCAGCGGCGCCGTTCACATTGTCACCCGAGAATTGTGCAACGTGGTGGCCCTGATCCTGTTACGACACATGTCAACCCTGACCCTGGGTTACCCAGCTGGGAGACTGCTATGCTCCCCATGGGCCCCAGATATACAATGCCTTATAACTGTATATCAAGGTTCCTCAAATATTTCCTGTGAGGACCATAAACTGAGAACTGAATGACTATTAACGATATGTCCAGCCCCAAATCATAGCTCTCTGGGTCCGTTTCTCTGGTAACGATATCCCAAGCAACATTTTCTACACCACTTTCTTTTTTGTGATCCATTACCAAAGGGAAAAAAAAAAAGGGCTTCCCTGGTGGCGCAGTGGTTGAGTGTCTGCCTGCCAATGCAGGGGACGCGGGTTCGTGCCCCAGTCCGGGAGGATCCCACATGCCGCGGAGCAGCTGGGCCCGTGAGCCATGGCCGCTGAGCCTGCGCGTCCGGAGCCTGTGCTCCACAGCGGGAGAGTCCGCAACAGTGAGAGGCCCGCGTACCGCAAAAAAAAAAAAAAAAAAAAAAAAAATTATTGGGGAACTTTTAAAGAAATTTTCCTTGTGCCCTAATACCCTCATCCCAGAGAGAGCCCACAGTGGCCCCTAGGGTCTGCCATGTGCTAAGCAAGGCGCTGAGTGCTGGTGATGGTTCAGAAGTGGTCTTGGCCTTTCAACAAGTTAAACATAATCCAGCATAGTGGGCACTCAAATAGAGGTGGAAACAAGGTCTTATGGGAGCATCCTAGGGGGTTGCATAAGACTTCAGAGAGGAGGTGACATTTGCACTAAGCCCTTGAAGTATGAGTAGGCGTTCAGGTGGGCAAAGGAGAGGAGGCTGTGGCAAGCAGAAGGAACAGTGTAGGCAAAGGCACGGAGGTGTGGAGATGCTTGGTGGGTGTGGGGGATGCCAACTACCTAAAACAGAAGTGTCCAACTGAGCAGCCGCCAGCTGCACGTGGTTACTAAGTGCTTTAAATGTAGCTGGTCCTACTGGAGATGCAAAACACATTCCAGATTTGGAAGACTTAGCGTAAAAAAGAAGAATGTAAAATAGCTCACCAATATTTTTAATATTGATTACACATTGAAATGAGTTTTTGGATTTGTGGGTGTGATATTGTGATTTATAAGAAATATGTATTTGATCATTCAGATGACCAAAATATAGTTCTCATATATATATGGTCTTCATCCACAGTTCCTGGCTCTCAGCACCCAAAACCCTTGGAATTTCCTGAATGAAAAGGACAACAGAAACATCTTTTGTCATATTTGGTCTCTTGTCCTCAGTCCCTGAAATCCTTGAGAGCCATAAAGGGGAAATGGTATCTTGTTATTCGTAACAAGTCTCTTTCCACCACAACTGGGTTTTTGTTAATGAGGTGACTTTTGGAAAACACCTGAAAATGAGGGCTGATTGCCAGGGAACCAACCACTAATAGAGGGGTGGGACTTTCACTCCCACTCCCTGATCCCAGGGAGGGGAGAGGGGTTGGAAGTTGAATTAATCACTAATGGCCAATGAATTGTGCGTATATAATGAAGGCTCCATAAAAACCCAAGTGGACAGGATTGGGAGAACTTCTGAATCAGTGAACACAGGGAGACATCCTTCCCCATACCTTGCCCTATGCATCTCTTCTGTCTGGCTGTTCCTTAGTTATATCCCTTTGTAATAAGCCAATAATCTAGTAAGTAAACTGTTTCTCTGAGTTCTGTGAGCCACTCTAGCAAAGTAATCAAACACAAGGAGGGAGGCATGGGATCCTGCGATTTATAGCCTGTTGGTCAGAAGCACAGGTGACAGCCTGGACTTGTGATGGGCGTCTGAAATGGGGGAGGGTGCAGTCCCATAAGGGACAGAGCCCTTAACCTGTGGAATCTGATGCTATCGCAGCAGATAGTGTTGAATTGAGCTGAATGGTAGGACACCCAGCTGGTGTCTGAGAATTGCTTGGTGGGGTGGAAAAACCCCACACATATTGGAATCGGTGATCAGAATCATCTATTGGGTTAAGTACAATATAAGATTAAAGTGAATTTCATCTTTCTTCGTATAGTTTTTAAATGTGGCTACTGGAATATTTTAAATTACTTATGTGACATATTTCTGTTAGCACTGGGCTAGAAGAACTGGAGCCACAGAGGCAATAAATTCAGATTCGAGCCTTTAGTTCAGCTGTGGGCTGAAAGGAGCCTGTAAGCACGCCCGATTTGCTGCACAGCTCAGAGCACCAGCCACTCACTGTTACATGGCAGCCAGCCTCTTCACATTGTTACGTGCTCTGCCCAGTCCCTGAAGCATCTGTGCTTTAGAGGCCGCTGTGAGCACCCGCGGTGGCCATACCCCCAGAGTGGCAGCCAGAACGTGAGTGTCCCAGCTTTTCTGCACCAGTGCTGTCCTGTTGAGATATAACGAGAAGAGGTCCAGACTCTCATTTTTGCGCTGCCTGGGGAAAACGTTGGTCTATGCTGTAAACCCAATCTGAGTCCCAAGCAAGTACGTTCTCAGGGCCCTATTTGAGGTCTTGAATCAAAGCTATTGCAAAACCCAAGACAGACAGCTTCCTGCCTGAGGCTGAATATTCAGCCATGACTTAGAGATCAGCACCCCCCCCCCGCCGTGGGCCATTTGCTTCTCATCAAGCTGTGAGTTATGGAGTGCTGTGCCCATTTCTAAATGCCCATCTGTTCTCCTCTTTAGAGAATGGCAAGGGGACAGGTGTCTGTCGCTGCCCCAAGTAGATTTTTCTCAACTGTCTTTCTTGCAGATTCCCTCATTCAGTTCACACCACAAATAGTGTGTGGTTTGTATTATCATCATCTCCAATTTATATTTGAGCGAACCAGGCTGAAAGAGTTTGAATGGCCCACGTAGCTTGTAAGTGGGGTTGCGGGAGCTTGGATTTGGGTCTCCTGGCTCCAAAGTCATCTTTCCATTGCCTGACCTGGCCTCAGCCTTGTTGTGTTATCTGACTTCCCAAGCTCCAGTCATGAAGCTCTGTGTTAAGAGAATGCTGGCGGCTGTAACACATAAACACTGAAATCCCAGTGCTTTGACACATTTGAGGTTTACTCTCAATATGCAAAGCTCTATCAGATGTTTGAGAGGCAGCCTTCCATGCAGTGATACAGGGACCCAGGTTCCACCCATGTTGGGGCTCTATTAATTTCAACATGGGGCTCCCAAGATCTCTGCCGGTCTCCTCCACAGCTGCCATGACAAGACAGAAAACCACCGACATCCTGTTGGGGGATGCTGGGGATGGAAAATACATCAGGCAGCAGTGGCATTCCACTTCTAGGACAGAGACCCCAAATGACAGTGTCTTAAAGAGAGGAGGCATGCCCCTGCTTCCCTGCCCTCTTCACCCTGCTGCTTAGGACGTACACGTGGTGGTAAGCCACCTTGAGCCACGTGGTTGAGAAAAACGCCCTAGGGATGGCAGAGTGCAAGAGCAGAGGCTGGGTCCCTGCATGACTACACGGGGCTGAGTCACCATGCCAGCCGTGCACAACCCGCCTCCAGACTGTATGCAGGAGAAAGGGATTTCCATCTCATTTAAGCCACTGTTGTTCTGGGTTTCTGTCCCATGCAGCTGAACCTGTATCCTAAATACAGGGTGCCCACTCCTTTTGTCCACAGTAGGACTCTCACAAACAGTGGCTGGAAAAAGAGTTAGTCAGCCCACAAGCCCCAGCCCTTACCACAGGTGCTTAGGGAGTCAGAAGAGGGAGTAACAACCTTTTGGGCGTATCATGACATTTTTTTATTATGATAAAATAGGTATAACATAAATTTACTATTTTAACTATTGGTAAGTGTACAGGTCAGAGGCATGAAGGACATTCGCACTGTTGTGCAGCCATCACCACCATCCATCTCCAGAACTCTTTTCATGTTTCCAAACTGAAACTCTGTACCTGTTAAACACTAACTCCCCCTTCTCCCTCCCTCAACCCCCTGGCAACCACTATTCTACTTTCTGTTTCTGTGACTTTGACTGCTCTAGGGACCTCATGTAACTGGAATCACATAGTCTTTGTCCTTTTGTGACTGGCTTATTTCACTTAGCACAATGTCCTCAAGGTTCATCCACGAGCCAGAATTTCCCCCTTTTTAAGACTGAATGCTATTCTGTTATATGGATGGATCATATTTTGTTTATCCATTCATTTGTTGATGGACACTTGGGTTGCTTCCACCCTTTGGCTATAGTGAGTAATGCTGCTATGAACATGGGTGTGCGAATATCTGGGAGGAAAGAAAAGATCTCTGTGGGAAGGGGAAGAGAAAGTAGAAAAGGCACATTCATATCTTGGACCTGGAAGTAGTGTGTAACTTTTCAGCTCACATATCATTGGCAGGAGCTAGTCATAGGGTGTACTAGTTATCTATTGCTACATAACAAATTACCCCAAAACTTAATAGCTTAAAACAATAAATACACAATACCTTATGGTTTCTGTGGGTCAGGAAATAAGGAGCAGATTCGCTGAGTAGTTCTGGCTCGGGGCTTCTCATGAGGCTGTAGTCAAGAGATGGGCTGGGGCCACAGTCGTCAGAAGGCTTGATGGGCTAGAGGACCTGCTTCCAACATGATGCACTCACATGGCTGTTGGCAAAAGGCCTCAGTTGTTGGCCATGTAGATCTTTCCACAGGGCTGATTGTCTTCAGAATGTGTCAGCCGGTATTCTCCAAAGTAAGGGATCCAACCTAGCCTCAGAAATTATACACCATCATTTCTGTGATATTCTGCTGGTTACATAGGTCAAAGCTGTAGGTGATGCTCACTGGTGTAGTTCAGACCCAAGTCTCAGAGAGACACCATTAGGGGAGAGGCATCATCAGGAAAAGTATGGATGGGAGCTAAATTCAAGGATTGGGAGTCAGGAAGCAGTATAGCATGTCAGATAAGAGCACTGGTTTTGGAGTCAGTAGCCTGGGTTTGAAATCCACTTAAAATTCTTCGTTCTTGGATGAACACTCTCCTCTCAAGAGTCCAGTTTCCTGTGTAACAGGAAAAAATGACATTTACCTCATAGGATTTTTAGGATTTCTGATCTAATCCAGTGTTTCCTAAACTTTGCTTTATCTGTGTTCTTAATGCTTTTTTTCATATATGTATGCCACCTATAGTATTACCTAATATTTTTATGTTTTATAACATCTTTATTGATATATAATTCACACAATACAACTCACCCATTTAAAGTATACAATTCAGTGGTTTTAATATATTCACAGCTGTGTAAGCATTACCATAATCAGTTTATGAACACCCCAATTTTTATCACCCTAGAAAGAAACCCTGTACACTTTAGCAGTCACTCCCCATTTTTCCGCAGCTCACCCCTCCTCCAGCCCTAGGAAACCACTGATCTACTTTCTATCTCTATGGATTTTCCCATTATGGACATTCCATATAAGTGAAATCATAAAAATATGTGGTCTTCTTTGTCTGGCTTTTTTCATTTAGCATAATGTTTTCAGGATTCATCCACATTGTAGCATTTATCAGCACTTTATTTTTTATAGCTGGATAATCCATTGTGTGGCTATGCCACATTTTATTTATCCATTTATCTGTTGATGAACATCAGGATTGTTTTCAGTTTTTCACTATTATGACTAATGCTGTGAACACTCGTGTACAAGTTTTTGCATGGACGTATGTGTTCAGTTCTCTTGGGTATACCTAGGAGTGGAATTACCTGGTCATATGATAAATCTATGTTTAGCCTTTTGAGGAACTGTGAGACTGTTGTACAAGGGTTACAATTTCTCCAACTCTTACTATTATTTTTTTTTATTGTAGCCATTCTACTTGGTGTGAAGTGGTAGCTCATTGTGGTTTTGATTTGCTTTTCCTTATTATAGACTCATTTTGTTTATATTTAAAGGAGACTTTACATTGCTACCCTAAGTGGAAAGACAGTATCATTCACCACAAATAGTTGGTAACCTGCTAATAATGTAACTATCAGAATGACACTTGTCTGTGTATGCATGCTGTAACTGATGTTTACTGCATTTGGGGAAATACCAATATAGTCTATGTAATAAATGTGAAGCTATCATTTTATTATTGTTTTGTGAGTCATAGGCAAAGGCAGAAGAGGGTCTTTTGTTGTGTTTTGTTTTTTTGGGTTTTTTTCCCGGGAAGAGGGTGGGGTGAGATTCAGAAGGTCTGTATTAAAGAGGGAGGTCTGGCTAGTGCGAGGGAGCAGCCTTAGAAAACTGAAAACAACCAGAATGTGGATGGCGAGAATTTACGAAGTAGTGTTAAGTATAAAATCTGCTGGATGGCAGAGGTGAGAGCTCAGGGATTCTTTTCTCCAATGTATGTTGATCTTAACTCTCTCTCGCATCCTTGCAAGGCAGGCTAAAGTGTATATTCTTAGAGCTCATGGATGGTGAGGGGGCACCGCTGGATCTGATTCAGCCTTAGATGCCCTGCCCTGCCCCCAATGCTGCAGCTCAGACACCTTGTGTGAGGGTAGGGCTGGTTGGGGAGTCCTGACCTGGCAGCTGGGACTGAGGTTCAGAGGCTGCAGAAACTTGTCCAGGATAACACAGCTAACGAGTGACTCAGATGAAATTCAAACCAGTCTGGCTCCAGGGCCAACTTCTCCCTACCTCTTTAAGATGTAGTTCTTCAGAGGTGATAGGAAGAATCCATACTTGGTCAGGAGTCAGGGAAGTAGGTGTTCTCTGGTAATCAAGGAGGGGAAGAGAGACCTTGCATGTAAACTGAGGCAGAGCTTCTGTGCTGAGAGGGTGATCCTGGGCTGAAAACAGGGGACACCTACCTGTGTGGTCCTGCAGTGACCAGATCTCAGGTACTGTTTGTTGAATGTCACTGCGTGCTATGCTCCATTTTTAGCTTTACAAGCATCACTCACAGGAGTGCCAGGGAATAGGGATGTTGTAAGCCAGAGCTTACAGATGGGGAAACAGGCTCAGAGAGGTAAAGCTATTTAGTGGAGGTCACACAGCTAGTAAGGAGCAGAACCCAGGTTTGAATACTTGTCTGCCTGATTCCAAAGCCCATGCTGTTTTTTGTTTGTTTGTTTTTTTAAAGGAAAGCCAACGTTGGGGGAAGTTGTGGAATCTTTTTTTTTAATTTATTTATTTTTATTTTTGGCTGTGTTGGGTCTTCGTTTCTGTGCGAGGGCTTTCTCTAGTTGCGGCAAGCGGGGGCCACTCTTCATGGCGGTGCGCGGGCCTCTCACTATCGCGGCCTCTCGTTGCGGAGCACAGGCTCCAGACGCGTAGGCTCAGTAGTTGTGGCTCACAGGCTTGGTTGCTCTGCGGCATGTGGGATCTAACCAGACCAGGGCTCGAACCCGTGTCCCCTGCATTGGCAGGCAGATTCTCAATCAACCACTGCGCCACCAGGGAAGCCCGCCCATGCTGTTTTACAGAACAAAACAAAACAAAGTAAATGCTGCCTTTTCTAATGCAGGGTCTTCAGGGGTAAATCAATAGACCAAAAAAAAGGTGGACAGCAAAAAGGATCCCCAAATCACTTGGGTGTCATCCACACACCCCTTCACATACTCAGACATGCTCCAGCCCACCTTTCCCGGGCCCTATCACTACTGTAGGCAAGTGGGTCCCTTTCTGTGTGCCTGGACCCCTGGGAATCTGTGACAACAGTGATGAGATTGGGCTAGTTTAAACATTTCAGCAACATTTCAGATTGCACACTTCCCTACATTAGGAAGATACCAGAAAACTCACCCAGTAATTGCCTTTGTTGAGGGTAGCAGGAGGAAGTCTGTGCAGTAAGCAGACCTGTGTGTGGCAGTTTGCTTTCTACAAGTCACTTTGCCTGTCTGAAGCCTCGGTTTCCCTGTCTGTGAAATGGGATAATAGTAGCACTTTACTTCAGGGGCTGCTGTGGTGATTATCCAGGTTGAGTGCTTAGCCCAGCACTATACAGTCAGTACACAATTAAGCATGTCACTTTGTAGGTGTGAGAGTGATTCTGGCAAGCTCAAGCTCATCAGAAGAGCTGACAGCCCATTATTTTTGTCTTTGATTAATAAAATATTATAGCACACAGTAATTGCTTTACCAGAGGCGGTGGGCAACAGTGGAGAAAACATGGGATTTAGAGCCAGCAGACTAAAGCTGAGTGCCAGCCCTGCTGCTCCCTAGCTGTGTGACCCTGGGCAGTTCAGGCTACCCTGCAGGGCCTTGATCTCCCTGTCAAGGGGGTCTTGCTGTCCAGAAACAAGGAATGTGACCAGCAAGCAGCGTCCATCTGTCACCTCTTTTAGGGTCTGCTTTAGCTGGAGAGAACCCCCTTGCCAAGGTCATGCCCTTCCCTGGGCAGTCTCATCTACTAAGTAAGTGAGGTGGGGATATAAATGTCCAGCCATTTCTGCTGGCGCAGGACGCTCTGGTGGTCAGAAAGGCACCAGCTCTCCCCCAATCAGCCAAGGATTCCTCAAGCTTTTGTCAGACCTCCACTTCACCTCTGCCCAACCCTGCTTTCTCCTCCTTCCTTCACAGGTATTGATCCCTAGTAAACATCTTGCACCCCAGACTCCATCTGGGCATCTACTTTTGGAGACCCCAACCCCCAACATTTGGTACCAGGGCTGGTCTGAGAAGGCAGGTGATAAGATGGGCTTTTGGAGCTAGATCACTTACTGCCTGGGTGGTAAGAGGGCCCCATCACCGGTGGCTGACAGAGCAGAGACAGCCCACTTGTTATAACTTTCACAAGTGGGGAATCAGAGGGTGGCTCCGTAAGGAAATGCACTAGCAGGCGTGGTGCATTGGGTAATTGACATGGATAGAGGACACTGTGGGATAAATGGGGTTGATGACCATGCCCGAGCACCACTGAAGCTCTATACCCAGAGTCTATAGACTTTTTTCCTTAAAGGGCCAGATAGCAAATATTTTAGACTTTGCAGCCTACGCAGTCTGTTGCAACACTCAACTATCCTGTTGTGGCACAAAGCAGCAGTAGACAATATGTAAACAAATAAAACTTTCCAAAAACAGGCTGTGGGCAAGATTTGACCCATAGACTGTGGTTTGCTCATTCTTTCTATCTACTAAAGAAAAATACTGAACAGCTAAGGGTGACTAATGGACAAGTGGTTGCTTTTGAAGAAAGAAGCTTTCATTTTGTTTCCAGTAGCAGAGAGAAGAAAGCTGAGGACCAAAGTCAGGACCCCAGGATGTGATAACGTTAATTTAAAGACAGCTAAATGACCACCCCAACCAAATGCTCTTTCCAGAACTCTGTTGGTTTTCATCATGGCACTTTGCACACAGAGAGTCACTTTTTTGTGGAAGTGTGACATACATAAGAAAAATGTACAAGTCGTAAGTGCACAGCTGGGTAAACTTCACAGGGTGAGCCCCTCATAACCAGCACCTAGATCAAGTAACAGAACAGGACCAGCACCGGCAGTCCCCTCATGCCCCATCTCAGTCACTCCTGCTCCTAAGAGGACCACTACCCTGACTTTGAGCATGTGTAGAGTACCCTTCCCTGCTTATGAACGTTATAGAAATGGAATCCTACTGTGTGATCTTTTGCGTCTAGCTGGCTCTGAACTCAGCATCATCAGGGTAAACTTCATCTATATGATTGTAGCTTGTTTGTTCCCATGGTGTGAATATTCTGCACTTCATTAATTCTATAGGTGATGGACATTTGAGTTGTTTCCACTTCTGGCCTCATATGAGGAGCGGTGCTGCTGTGAACATTTTTGTGTGTGTCTTGAACATGTGCACACATTCTTGTTGGATGTATGCCTAAGTAGAAATGCTGAATCATAGGGTACATGTATGTTTGATTTAATAGATCCTGCCAAAGAGTTTTCAAAAAGTTACACAATTAAGATTTTTACCAGCAATGTATGAGAGTCCTAATTGCTTCGCATTCTGGTCAATACTTAGTATTTTCTGCCTTTTTAATTTTAGCCATTCTGATGGGTGTATAATGGGTGTATTGGGTTTTTAATTTGCATTTTTGTATTTCTTTGCACTTTTCACATGACTATTGACAATTTAGATGTCCTCTTTTGTGAAATGCCTGTTCAGGTTGTGTGCCCATTTTTCCACTGGGTTTTTTGCCTATTTTTTTTTACTTGTAGGAGTTCCTGTTAAATTCTAGGTATGAGTCTTGTCAGATACATGTATTACAAATATCTTCTCCCACTATGTGGCTTTCCTTTTTAATAACTTTAATGCTATGTGCTTTTGTTTTTAGTTTAAGAAATCTTTGCATATTTAAGGGCATATAGATATTTTCTTATGTTTTCTTCTAACAGTAATATTGTTTTATCTTTCATATTTAGATCCATTTATTTTTGTGTATGTGTATGATATGGGCTAGGAGAAGGATTCTTTTTTTTTTTCCGCATATGGTAATCTAATTGCTCTGGCAGCATTTATTAAAAAGTTCATTCTTTCTTCACTGAGTTGCAGTGACACCACTGTATTACCATGTATGTGTGGATCTTTTATGGTCCCTCTATTTTGTTCCATGGGTCTATTTGTCTGTCCTTGTGCTAATACCACACTGTCTTAATTGCTATAGTTTTTAACTACCAGTTGAAATCTGGTAACATAAGTCCTCCAACTTTGCTTGATTCTTCAAGATGGCTATCTAGATCCTTTGCATTTCCATATATAGTTTAAAAATAATTTCTCGGGCTTCCCTGGTGGTGCAGTGGTTGAGAGTCCGCCTGCCGATGCGGGGGACGCGGGTTCGTGCCCCGGTCCGGGAGGATCCCGCATGCCGCGGAGCGTCTGGGCCTGCGCGTCCGGAGCCTGTGCTCCGCGACGGGAGAGGCCACAGCAGTGAGAGGCCTGCGTACCGCAAAAAAAAAAAATAATAATAATAATAATTTCTCAATTTCCATAAAAAAACAGTTAGGGGTTTTCATGGAGATCGCATTGAATGCAATCACATGGAAGAGAATTAACATCTCGACAATATGCAGTCTTCCTATCTTGAACATGGAATTTCTCTCCATTTATTCAGTTCCTCTTTGCTCTCAATCATGTTTTGCAGTTTTCCATCTAGAGGTCTTAAACATCTTTTGGTAGATTTATTCTTAGGTATTTGACATTTTTGATGCTCTTATAGATGGTTTTTTAAAATTTTTATTTTCCCATTTTTTGCTGCTAGTCTATGAAAATACATTGAAGCACAATTGATTTTCTTACAGCTTTTTTGAGGTATAATTGAGGTACAATAGCTGTACATGTCTAAAGTGTACAAATGAGAAGTTTTTACATATATATACACTGTGAAACTAACACCATAATCAAGATAATGAAGATATCCATCACTCCCAAAACTTTTCTCATGCCACTTTGTAATCCATACCTTCCTACCCCAGGCTGTCAAATGCAACAACAAATCTGCTTTCTATCACTATAGATTAATTTACATTTTCTAGGTTTTTATATAAATGGAAATTCATATTATATGTACTTTTTGTGGGGGGAGGGAATGGGGGAGTCTGAGTTCTTTCACAGAGATAATTATCTTGAGAGTTAGCCATGTTGCTGCATGTATCACTAGTTGATTCCTTTTTTGTTGCTAAGTATTCATTACATGTATATAACACAGTTCATTTATCCATTCATCGCTTGGTGGGTATTTGAGCTATTTCCAGTTTTCTGCTATTACAAATAAAGCAGCTGTGAATATTCATGTACAAGCTTTTCTGTGGATACTTGCTTTCATTTCTCACGTCTTGGGTATGAAATGGATGGATTAGTGTTTTTGTTTTTTTCTAATACATACTCAGGAGTGGAATTGGTGGGTCATATGGTAGTTTCATTTTTAATTTTTTGAGGAAGCTCCATACCATTTTCCCCAGTGACTGCACGAAATTACATTCCCATCAGTACAGTACTGTACAAGGGTTTCCTTTTCTTCACATCCTCACCAACATTTGTTATTTGTGGTCTTTTGATGATAGCCATTCTGACAGTTGTGAGGTGATATCTCATTGTGATTTTGACTTGCATTTCCGTGATGATTAGCAATGTTGAGCATCTTTTCATGTGCCTATTGGCCATCTATCTGCATTTCCTCTTTGGAAAAATGTCTATTCAGTACTTCTGACCACTTTTTAATCTTTTTTTTTTGATGTTGAGTTGTATGAGCTGTTTATAAATGTGGGATGTTAACTCCTTATCAGTCATATCATTTGCGAATATTTTCTTCCATTCAGTAGGTTGTCTTTTTATTTTGTCAATGGTTTCCTTTGCTGTGCAAAAGCTTTTAAGTTTAATTAGGTCTCATTTGTTTATTTTTGCTTTTGTTTCCTTTGCTTTAGGAGATGGATCCAAAACATATTGCTGTGATTTATGTCAAAGGCTGTTCTGCCTGTGTTTTCCTCTTGGAGTTTTACAGTATCCAGTCTTACATTTAGGTCTTTAATCCATTTTGAGTTTATTTTTGTATATGGTGTTAGAGAATGTTCTAATTTCATTCTTTTACAAGTAACTGCCCAGTTTTTCCAGCACCACTTATTGAAGAGGCTGTCTTTTGATTAATTGACCATAAGTGTGTGGGTTTATTTCTCGGCTCTATTCTGTTCCATTGATCTATGTTTCTACTGTTTTGATTACTATAGCTTAGTAGTGTAGTCTGAAGTCAGGGAGCATGACTCATCCAGCTTTGTTCTTCTTTCTCAAAATTGTTTTAGCTATTCAGGGTCTTTTGTGTTTCCATATAAATTTTAAAATTATTTGTTCTAGTTCTGTGAAAAATGCCTCTGGTATTTTGATAGGGATTGCACTGAATCTGTAGATTGCCCTGGGTAGTATGGTCATTTTAACAACATTAATTCTTCCAATCCAAGAACACGGTATATTTTTCCATCTATTTGTGTCGTCTTCAACTCCTTTCATCAGTGTCTTATAGTTTTCCAAGTAAGGTCTTTTACCTTCTTAGGTAGGTTCATTCCTAGGTATTTTATCCTTTTTGATGTGATGGCAAATAGGATTGTTTTCTTAATTTCTCTTTCTGATAGTTCATTGTTAATGTATAGAAATACAAAACATTTCTGTATATTAATTTTGTGTCTTGCAACTTTACCAAATTCATTGATGAGCACTAGTAGATTTCTGGTAGGGTCTTTAGGACCTATATATAGTATCATGTCATCTGCAAAAACTGACAGTTTCGTGGGCATAGAGGAAACATACATCAACATAATAAAGGCCATATATGAAAAATCCACAGCTAACATCATACTCAATGATGAAAAGCTGAAAGCATTTTCTCTAAGATCAGGAGCAAGACAAGGCTGTCCACTCTCACCACTTTTATTCAGCCTAGTTTTGGAAGTCCTAGCCATGGCAATCAGAGAATAAAAAGAAATAAAAGAAATCCAAATTGGAAAGGAGGAGGTATGTTTAACTGTTTTTTTTTTGTAGGAGAACGGAATCAAACAGATTTTATTAAACTTTTTAGGATGAGGAAAACAAATGATACAGAATAAGTCGTAAGAAATGCTATCTGGTACTACTGGCACAAACCATTTTCAAGGTTTTACAAAATACACAGCAAATGTGAAAAGCTTCAACATACTCTTCTTTTATAACTTCTGCTGCAATAAATACAAATTAACAAACATACAAATTTCTTCCCTACTTCTTAAAAGTAGAATTACTGAATTACTAATTTTTACAATGTTATTCATACACATTTTTATTTATACACTTTTAATGAGATCATTGCCAATATATACATTATTTTCCTTAACTTTATTTTTACATTAAGCCAATATCTGTCACGCAGCCATCAAAAACCTTACAGTATACTACACAGGTTTGTAGTCCAATCTAGACTCTAGCTTCTTAGAATCAGCCACTTTTCGGACTGCTTTCATGAAGTGTTCCTGTACTATAAAATCATGATCAGCAAGAATTGCAAACATACTTGCTTCAGTACAAACATTTCTAAGTTCTGCTCCATTAAAGCCATCTGAAAGCTTCACAATTGCTTCATAATCTATTTCACCATGCTTTGGAATGGGACCTGCATGGATTTTCAATATATCTAACCTTGCTTGTTCATTTGGTAAGTCAGTATGTATTTTTCTATCTAATCTGCCTGGACAAAGCAAAGCAGGATCCACTGTATCTGGCCTATTTTTAGCCATGATCATTGTAACTCTATGTAGAGTATCAAATCCATCCACTTGATTCAGTAGCTCCATTAAAGTTCTCTGAATCTCTCTATTAGCTGAAGTACCCTCAGGAAACCGACAACCACCTATAGCATCTATTTCATCCATAAAAATGATGCATGACTGATGGTCCCTGGCATAATTAAACATTTCTCTGATCAAACGAGCACTTTCACCAATGTACTTGTCTACAATAGAACTAGATACAACCTTTAAGAAATTGCAGTCCAGCTTGCTAGCAACAGCTCATGCCATGAGTGTTTTTCCTGTACCTGGTGGTCCATATAGCAAACAGCCTTTTGGAGGTATTATTCCTACACGTTGGAATAATTATGGGTTTGTAAAAGGTAATTCTATTACCTCTCTTAATTCCCGAATCTGTTCTGATAGCCCTCCAGTCTCAGCATAAGAAACATTCCCAGGGTCCTCATGAGACATGTTGTGAACCAGTGGATCTACCTCTCTTGGCAAATACCTCATGATAGTTAGTGTAGTCATATCCAAAGCAACTCTTGTTCCTGGCTTCAGCTTACTTTTGTCAAGCTGTCGACGACAACCCACAACATATCTTGGTCCATTTGTAGCTTTAACAATGAATTTTTCTTCAGTTAATTGCTTAAGTACTTCACCCACAATCTGCCCAACACTTTGTAGGGCTTCACATCATTTTCAGACTTTTCATACTGCTTGGCAAGTTCTTTTAATTGTTCCCTTAATTCCTTGAGACGGCTGTCCATCTCCTTGTGCTCCAGCAGCTTCTTGTGGTAGTCCTGAAGCACCTTATCTCTAGGGTCCTCCATAATGGGAAACTATTTTTAACTTTTTAAGCAACTATGATCTGTTTTCCAAAGTAACCATACCATTTTATATTCCCACCAGCAGAGTATGAAAGTTCCAGTTGCCCCACATACTCACTAACGGTTGGAGTGGTCAGTCTTTTTCATTTGAGCCGTTCTAGTGGTTGTGAAGTGGTATCTCATTGTGTTTTTTTTTTTTATTCTGGTTTTGAATTGCATTTTCCTAATGATTAATGATCTTAGGCATCTTTTCATGCACTTATTTGCCATCTTCTTTGGTGAAATGTCAGTTCAAATCTTTTACCATTTTCATTGGGCCATTTGTCTTACTATTGAGTTATACATGTAAAAAAATATATCCTACTTACAAATTCTTTGTTGATTATGTTTTGCAAATATTTTCAGTCTGTGACATGCCTTTTCATTTTTATAACAGTATCTGTTGAAGAGCAAGTGTTTTTAATTTTTCTGGAAACCAACTAAATTATTTTTTCTTTTATAGTTTATGCCTTTTGTTTCCTATTTAGTTTTTTTTTTTTTTTTTTTTGCCAAATATAAGATCACTAAGATTTTCTCTCATGGTTTCTTCTAGAAGTTTTATAGTTTAAGCTTTTACATCTAGATCTATAATCCATTTTGAGTTAATTTTTATATATGGTGTTATATGATAATTATCTGGTTCATTTTTTACTTCCAAATATGCACCTGTTCCAGAACCATTTTTTGAAAAGATTATCCGTTCTCCATTGAACTCCCTTGGCACCTTTGTTGAAAATTAATTAACCATGGGTATGTGGGTCTATTTCTGGACCTTCCATTCTATTTCACTGATGTATGTGTATACAGATGCCACATTGCCTTGATTAGAGTTGCTTTATAATAAATCTTGTAATCAAGTAGTCTAAGTCCTCCAACTTTGTTCTTCTTGTTCAAAATTATTTTGGGTATTCAAGGTCCTTTGCATTTTAATATAAATTTTAAAATCAAGTTGTCAACTTCTACACAAAAAAAAGCCCCCTGGGACTTTGATTGAGATTGATTGAATCTACAGATTGATTTGGTGAGAATTGCTGTCTTAGTATTGATTTTGCCAATTCTCGAACATGGTATATTTATCCATCTATTTAGGTTTTCTATCATTTCTGTTAGCAATGTTTTGAAGTTTTTGAGGTACTAGCCTTGTGTATCTTTTATTCAAACTTTTGATAAGTACTTTATATTTTTGATGCTATCATTAATAGTGTTTTTTAAAAGTATGAATTCCTGATTGTTTCTTTCTGGTACATAAAAATAGAATTATTTGTTTTTTGTTAACTTGGTATCCTGCAACCTTTCTAAATTCACGTATTCCAGCATTTTTTTGGTAAATTCCTTAGGATTTTCTACAGACTATAACTTTGCCAACAAATAAAGACAGTTGTATTTCTTCCTTTCGAAATTCTACGCCTCTTATTTGTTTTTTCTGGCCTATTGCACTGGATAGAACCTCCAGTATAATGTCATGTACAAGTGGTAAGAACAGACATCTTTGTCTCTCTCCTGATCTTTGTGGAGAATGTATTCAGTCTCTCAGTAAGGTGATATTAGCTATATGTTTTTATGGATCATCTTTATCGGGTTGATGAAGTTCCCATCTACTCCTAGTTTGCCTGGAGTTTCTATTATGAATGGTTGTTGGATTCTATCAAATGCTGCTGTTGCGTCTGCTTCCTCCTCTTCCTACTCCCCCTCCTCCTTCCCCTCTTCCTTCTCCTCCTCCTTTTCTTCTTTTTCCTCTTCCTCACATCTTTTGAGATGATAATATGCATTTTTCTTCTTCTTTCCTTCCATAAGTATGGTGAATTACATTAATGTTAAATGTAAAACCAACCTTGCATTCCTGGAATAAACTCCACTTGGTCATGATCCTTTTACATATTGTAGTTATGATTTACTAAACTTCATTTTTTTGCATCTATGTTCGTGAAAGATGTTGATCTGTAGTTTTGTTTTGCTTTTTCTTGTAATGTGTTTGTCTGGTTTTGCTACCAGGTTAATGCTGGCTTCATAGAATTTGTTAGGGAGTGATTTCTCCTTCTGTTTGATTTTCCAGAAGAGTTTATGTAAAACTGATATTATCTTTATTAAATGTTTCACAGAATTTACCAATGAAACCATCTGGGCCTGGAGTTTTTCTTTGTGGGAAGTTTTTTTTTTTAATTAATTTATTTTATTTTTGGCTGCGTTGGGTCTTCATTGCTGCACGCGGGCTTTTCTCTGGTTGCGGTGAGCAGGGGCTACCCTTCGTTGTGGTGCTCAGGCTTCTCATTGCAGTGGCTTCTCTTGTTGCAGAGCACGGACTCTAGGCATGCAGGCTTCAGTAGTTGTGGCATGGGGGCTCAGTAGTTGTGGCTTGCGGGCTCTAGAGCGCAGGCTCAATAGCTCAGTAGTTGTGGCGCACAGGCTTATTTGCTCCGTGGCATGTGGGATCTTCCTGGACTACGGCTCGAACCCGTGTCCCCTGCATTGGCAGGCAGATTCTTAACCACTGTACTGCCAGGGAAGCCCCCGTGGGAAGGATTCTAACTACAAAAGAAGTTCTTACTAGATTTAGGGCTAGTTAGGATATATATTTATTCTTGAGTGAGCTTTGGTAATTTGTATCTTGCAAGGAATTTATCCATTTCATTTAAATTGCTGAATTTATTGGTATATACTTATATATAATATTCCCTATTAGCCTTTACTCTCTGTAGGATCTATGGTCATGACCTTTTATTCCTGATATTAGTAATTTATGTCATCTTTTTTTTTCCTGATTAGTCTGGCTAGTGGTTTGTCAATTTTTCTTTTTTTTTTTTTTTTTTTTTTTTTTGCTGTACACGGGCCTCTCACTGTTGTGGCCTCTCCCGTTGCAGAGCACAGGCTCTGGACACACAGGCTCAGCGGCCATGGCTCACGGGCCCAGCCGCTCCGCGGCATGTGGGATCTTCCCGGACCGGGGCACGAACCCATGTCCCCTGCATTGGCAGGCGGACTCTCAACCACTGCTCCACCAGGGAAGCCCCCCACGTTTCTTTTTTTTTGGTTTGTCAATTTTAATAATTTTTTAAAATAATCAGTTTTGCTTTGCATTGTTACTTTTCTGTTTCAGTTTCACTGCTGTTTAATTTTTTTTCTCTTTATTTTTTTTCTGCTTATTTTAGGTTTAAGTTGCTGTTCTTAGTTAGAATAACTTTGAATAGAATAATAAGTTAGAAACCTATGTCATTGATTTGAAACTCTTCTTGTTTTCTACTATAAGCATGTATTACTATAAACTTCCCTCTAAGCAGAGTTTTAGCTGCATCCCCAAAATTTCGATGTGTTGTATTTTTATTTTCATTCAATTCAAAATATTTTGTAATTTTCCTTGTAGTTTCTTCTTTGATCCATAAGTTAATTAGAAGTATGTTGTTTAGTTTCCTATATTTGAGGACATTCCAGATCTATTACTGATTTCTAACTTAATTCCATTGTAGTTTAAGAACATAATTTATATTATTTAAATTCTTTAAAATGTATTAATTTTTATGTTGATCCTGTATCTAGTGGTCTTGACAATTTCACTTGTTAATTCTAATTGTTTGCTTTGCCCCTAAGATTGTGAATGAGATTGTGGACATCCTTATCTTGTTCCCAAACACTAGAGGAAAGAATGCAGTATTTCATCATTAACTATGATGTTAGCTGTGGATATCTTGTACATACTCATTATATAGTTTAAGAAGTTCCCTTCTATTCCTAATGCTGAGGAATTTGTTATAGATAGTTATTGATTTTATCAAATGTTTTTAATAAATCTTTTGAGATATGATTTTTCTCAGTATGGTGAAATGTATTGATTGATATTTAAATGTTACGCCATACTGGTATTTTTCAAATAAACTTCGCTCAGTCATGATACATTATCCTTTTTAAAAAATATATCACTGTATTCAATTTGCTAGTATTTTATATAGTATTTTTGCATCTCTATTCATGAATGGTATTGTTCAATA
Source organism: Mesoplodon mirus (assembly GCF_964341445.2). Taxonomy (NCBI): domain Eukaryota; kingdom Metazoa; phylum Chordata; class Mammalia; order Artiodactyla; family Ziphiidae; genus Mesoplodon; species Mesoplodon mirus. Next base: position 6,578,745 of record NC_138988.1, read on the forward strand.
ATTTTATTTTTTTATAATATCCTTGTCTGGTTTTGGTACCAGGGATGTGTTGATCTCAATATGTTGAGAAATGTTCCCTCTTTAGTTTGGTGACAAAAAATTGTTTTTTTTTTTTAATGTGTAGAAAGAGTCATTTGTCTTTTTTTAAAGAATATAGGACTATTCAGATTTACTGTTTCTTCTTGTTTTCATTTTGGCACGTTATGTTTTTCAAAGAATGATGGCATAAAAATTCCCCTTTTAGCAGCAGGAACATCCGCTCCATGTCAAGTATCCTAAAACACAGAGTGTTGGTTTTAGTTTGTCAACACACCCACTGGCCAATGGCAAGACCAGGAAAGTCATCCCAGGAGAAAAATTTATGGTAGTATATAACAACACTTTACACATTGTTAAGTGCATGTGTACAGTTTGCTGTTGGTTTTTAGCGAGGTGGGAACATATTTTGGAATGCCCGAGGTGCTCTTTGGCTAAGCCTATCAGCTGTCCTAAGATGGGTTGGAAAATATAGGTTGCTAAGAGTCTCCCAGCATCCAAGGAAAACTATTATACGTATTTATATTACGAGGTTCAGAGTAGCCAGTAGTTGAGCTCCTTTTGAGGGGTGACGGTACCTCACTGGAAATCACTTCATTCAACCAGCAGCTCCCTGGAAACTGGGACCAGGAAAAACAGTTCATGAATTGGAAACCAGAAGAATTCTCCAGAATCTGGGTGTGAGCTAGAGGTAGCAGCAAGGTCAGGGTGAGGGCCAGATAGGGCCATGAGCCACTGAGCTAAAGTCACCTCCTAACTGAGAGGACTGGCTTCTCACCAGCAGCCTGCCTGTCCTCCCATCTCAGGGAGTAGGGATTGTCCTGGGTTCCAGGGTCACCAAGTGAGCCATCTCTGGCTGGAGTGGGTCAGATGTTAGGACATTCATTTATTTACCCACTTGCTCATGTTGGGTCACCACTGAGGTACCAGGGCCCTGGTGACTCCTAGCCAGGTGAACACAAGCCTTCCCCCACCCCGCTCCCGCCTGTTCCCCACCTCATCCCCTTTTCTTCCTCAATTCATGTTTTCTCTCCTTTTGCATCATTCCTGCTTCCTCTCTCCTCCCCTTCTTTCCTCCCCTCTCTCCACCTTACCCTCCCTCATGTCCACCTTCTCCCCCCACCCCACTTAAGACACATTTCTCCCACTCCTCCCTCCCCACTGCCTTTCTTGTCAGACAGTAAGAACCTTGGAGGTGGTTGCCAGGATACTAGACTAAAACAGTGACAGAAATGCAAACCAGGAGTTGTTTGAGCAGAAATAGGAATGAAACAAAAATTCAGATCAATAGATGTCAAGCCACAGATCTTTCAGGTACAGCCCGCGTTTCTGATCCAGGAAGGAAGGACCAATAGCTCTCTAGCCCTTTAAGGGGACTTAATGTTAAAGAACGTGGTTCTCCTCGTGGGGCAGAGAAGGAGCTTTTAACTGTACTTCTGGTGCTGAGTGCCAAGAAGTCGGGAAAGAAGAAAGAAATTGGGAGAGTCATTACCCAGAATTAAGCAAAAAAAGGCAAATGTCCTTCCAGAGCCAGGGGTTCCACTTCACAATGGAAGTTCCAGGCATGTCCTAAGGATATCACGGTCCTATTAATTGGAGCCTTTGGAGCATTTGGTACTCATGTTCCCACGTCATTCGTACCCTGCGACAAACACAGACCAGCAATCATTGTAAAACAAAACTCATTGCCTTTGCCAAGGGGCCATGTGAAGACACAGGCCTGCAATTATGGATATGGCCACCAGGGGAGGTAGTGATTACTGCAGATTTGGGGCAATGGACCAAGATATATTCTCTCTCTCTCTCTCTCTCTCTCTCTCTCTCTCACACACACACACATACACACACACACACACACACAGATGAGTCTATCTCTTTATCAAAACAATAGGAATATTACTCAACTGCTGTATCAGATTTAGACTAAGATAGGGAAAATCACAAATATCTAGATCCAAATTGCATCTTTTCTCATATTAAACAGTTTCTCACATTGAGGTTGGTCCTTGGTGTGACATTAGGAAGACACAGTGCCTTTCTGGGCCTCCTGGGTCCCCAGCTCAACATCTTGCTTTTCTGTGTAGGGACTTCAAATTGATTATTTTAAAAGCCTTTAACTATTCATTTGCTCTTTCAGATAGAATGAGGTAATTGCCCTTTTCAAACTATTTCTGCTTGAGAACTTCCTATGCTAACTGTCTCTCCTGCTTCACTGCCCCCACCCCACTCAAATACAAGAACTTTTCTTTCCACTTGAGAGCAAAGCTGAATTCTTATATGCCATAATCCAAGAAACATTTCTTAAAACCTGGGATTATATACCTGAATCCTCACACCAGATTCTTCGTGATTCTTTTCCTTTTTAGTCAGGAGGGAGATCCCAGGCATCTCACTCCTTACCTCTCCCTTCCTCCCACTATCCAAGTTCAGGCTCACCATGATGGAATACAAAAATAAATTACTTATTAAAACTCTATTAGGCCCCTGTCCCTCAGGCCAAACATTTTGCATTTTTCTTCCTCTGAATATTTAAAAACCCATTTTGAGAACATTTGAATAAATGAGTTTTTAACCAAAATTTAAACAATGATTCTTCTTACACGATCCCAGGTTCTTGGGAACAGAATTGCTGAGAAGCCAATGGGCAGTGCAAAGAGGCTTCTCTTCTGAGCCAGCTCATTTATTTGCTTGGGACAGTGAATGCTCTAATCACAACATATTTGGCTTCCTTTGTAATACTGGAATTCCTTAAGTGTCCTTGGCCACTTTCCACCCCCCAAATATTAGTCATGCCGCTTGGTGCTCACACAAATCCCCAGCTCAACACTCCCGAACACATCCTTTCCTATTTGCATGGAAATTAGATTTTTAAAACTTTAAAATGAAAACAAGCTTCACAGCCCGTGTCCACAAAATGCCTCTTTGTCGGTGAGTGCACTGTAAACTTTGCTTCGAAGCAGTAGTTTTCAGTTCCATCAGTTCATGAGGCTTGAGGAGCTGAGCTGGCGGCACAGCCCTGTCCGTGGGGAACTTCTCCCTCAGTGCCAGCTTCGCCGGCTCTGGCTCTGCTTAGATCTGAATGAAGCACCTGTGTGTCTTTTACCTTGGTGCTTTTATTATTATTTAGTAAAAATTGATATCAACTTTGATCTCAAGTCTGTAAGGTAGCACATCGATTTTTTAAAATCAGAAGGTAAAAAACCCTCACCGTCTTTGGCAATGGATAGAAAAACTCACTGTCTCCAGTGTGGGCACTAGGAACAATCATATCTCACAAGTCCATCCTGTCTAAATAACTACTGAATATTTTGTTGAGCACCTAATATGTACCAGATGCTGGGGATGTGGAGAGAAATATGGTGGTGCTCATGCTGGTAGGGAGAAAGAGAGATGTGAAGAGATTTGAATAGAGACCACAGCCTGACGTAATGAAAGCAGAGGGTAAATGAGGTCAGTGGGGAAGTGGATAACTTTCCGGAGAAGTGAGGTAAGGCTTCCCAGAAGAGGTGGCATTTGAGAAGGGCCTTGAATAAGGAGCAGTATCCTTGCCCGAAGTGGAGCATATGGCAGCTGGAAAGGGAGTTTGGGTCAGATGTGTGAAGGTCTCCAAATGCCTGGCCAAGAAGTATGGCCTCCACCCTCCTCACGTTCATTTAGAAACGTTTGCTGGTTCATAAGTTTGTTCCGCTCTCTCAGTGGTTGGTCCCTGGTGCTACTGGTGTGCTGGGATCTTCCTTCAGGTCCACCAGGCACCGTACTCTGCACCGCCCTGGGCCCTGGGAGGCTGACCCGCACACACTGCATCAGCAGGCACTGTGCCCTCTGGGTGCTGGTTAGAGGTGGCAAATTAGAGGCACTGGCAAGAGATCAGGGGGTAAAGGGGAAGAGAGATCGGGGTATTTGTCACCCCAGTTTCCTGCCTGTGGAGTTACAGTGCCCGTCAGTCTGCCCTCTCCACATAGCTCTCTTGGGGTCTAGGCAACTGCTCCCTCTCCTTGGTCCTCAGGCCTCGGGGGGGCGGTGACTCCCTGCTGAGACTTGTCCTGGGCGCTGCACCGTCTCTGCTGCTCTCCTTAGACTCTGCCCGCACCTTTCCAAGCAGTCCCTTCATTAAGCTGCCCTCCGTCACCCAGCTTGGTGTGTGTGTCGTCTGTCTTCTCCCAGTACCATGACGCATAAAAATGGCGCATGAGGTCCCAACTCCCATACAGCTTATCATCTAATCCTCTTGAACTTGTTTAAGCAGGAGAATGATCAGATTGCATATTTATGTTTTGGGGAGATCACCTGGATGGCAGTGAGGAGAGAGATTTCGGTGGAGGGGAGGACCGTGAGGGAAGGGGTGTTGCTGTTGTCCTCGCAACAGTTGCAGGTGGTCCACTTCAGGGAGGGACAGAGGGAGAGGACGGGGATGAAAGAGTGAGAAGGAGCAGTCCAGGGTGGCACTCACATCCTGGCTGGGGCAACTGGGCAGATGTTCGGCCCTGAGCTGGGGGACCCCGGAGAAAGAGTCATTTGGCGGGGGGCGGGGGGGTGAAATGAGAACTTTGGTGTTGATGTGTCTGTTGCCAGTGGCACAGCCAGGTGGATGTGTCCAGCCAGCTCTTGGAATTGTGGGTTTGAGTCTGTGGGAGAGGTCAGGGTGGGAAATATGGATCTGGGCGTCCTTGGAGTCTAGGTGGAGGGGGTGGGTAAGAGCCAAGAGAGAACATGTTGAGTGAGCCGTGCAGCGGGCCTGCAAGAGGGCCTGTGGGGCTTGGATATGTGCAGAGCAGCTCAGCACTGATGCAGGTGCCTGAAACTCCCCACGCTGGGTGGTGAGTCCCCTCATCTCAGCCCAGGGCTCATGGGGGGCCTTACACCACCCCCATGTCTAGGGAATGCCATTGAATCTGTCCTTGGTGCTTCAGGTTTGCCAAGCATCCCAGGCTCTTCATTCTGCTGAATGTGGAGATGGGTAAGGAAGAGGCAGGACATTGAATCTGATTAAATTAAACGCTCCATCCACGAGCGTTTTCTTTGGTCGTGTCCTCTCATTTTGGTGCCAGGGTGCCTACTGTCTTCTTTGGGAAGCCCTGTGGCTTGGAGTTTGGGTGGCTCAGCTATGTTTTGAGTTTGGTACGAGGGAAACTGCTTCCCGGCCTCACCGACAGACGCAGTGACCTGGCAAAGGTCACACCCGTGGCTGGAGCTCTTGAGCTGCTGTGAGTCTTGGGAAACTGCACGCCTGAGCTCACAAGAGAGCCTGAAACCCCATGTTGGAGAGTAGTTACAGGGTTGGAAGGTGTAATAGGTTGAGCTGTGTCCCCTCAAAATTCAAATGATGAGGTTCCAACCCCCAGTACCTTATAATATAACCTTATTTGGAGATATGGTCTTTAAAGAGCTGGTTAAGTTAAAATGAGGCCACTAGGGTGGGGCCCTAATCCAATATGACTGGTGTCCCTAAGAGAAAGAGACCCCAGGGGACCTGCATGCAGGGGGGGATGACCATGTCAAAAGGCTGCAGGAGGGTGGCCAAGGGGAGAAGCCTCAGAGGAAACAACCCTGCTGACACCTTGATCTTAGACTTCTAGCCTCCAGGACCGTGGGGAAATAAATTCCTGTTGTTTCAACCACCCAGTCGGTGGCACTTTGTTATGGCAGCTTGAGCTGACTGGCACAGAGGGAAGGTGACAGTGTGAACTAGTACGTTACCATGCCTCTGAACCACACTGCTACACCGAGCACAACGATTCACCTCCTGCATCTGCTTTTCGCCCCAAAAGAACAGAAACTGTTTGAAGGATGAGACACTCTCTATGCCTGCATGCCCTGACATTTTCAAATAAATAAATAAATCATTCAAAAAAAGCAAGCAGAGGGCCTCCCTGGTGGCTCAGTGGTTGAGAGTCCGCCTGCCGATGCAGGGGATACGGGTTCGTGCCCCGGTCTGGGAGGATCCCATATGCCGCGGAGCGGCTGGGCCCGTGAGCCATGGCCGCTGAGCCTGTGCGTCCGGAGCCTGTGCTCCGCAAGGGGAGAGGCCACAACAGTGAGAGGCCCGCGTACAGCAAAAAAAAAAAAAAAAAAAAAAAAAAGCAAGCAGTAACCAAACTGATTGATCAGGAAGAAGGGCCAGCAGATAGTGACCATATGCAGCCCAGCTTCCCTGTGCTTTATATATAATCCCGTTTAACCCCAGATCCCTTTGAGCCCCTGGGGTGCAGACAGGGTAGGTAACTTGCCCCAGTTCACAGCCATAAGTAGCAGAGCTGATAACAAACCTTCCCCAGCCAGCTCTAGAGGCCCAGTTATTTCCACTGTCCTCTGCACTTAGCTCCCGGGGAATTAAAAAGAAGACAGGACACTGCACTCCTCTCTCCCAGTCTTACTGTCTGGCTCACAAGATGAGACGTACACAGGTGGAAAAGTGATGGGCAGTCAAGATGATTTACCTACTTGCTGTGTGGTTGGAGCTCTTGGACTCTCCTCTCAGAAACGCCCCATGACTGCCTGGTGGAGCTGGGCTTCACAGAGAGACCCACAGGGAGGTGGCCCTGGAGGCTTTGCTCTCAGACTTCACCACAAGACGTGCAGTTTTCTTGGTTCTTACCACCCAGCTCAGTTTTGCCTTAGCAACTGGTTAACTGTGGCTGTGGCCCTGCATCCTCAGCTAAACATTCCTGGTCCCTCGACCTTGGCCTCTAACCTCCCCATCTGTCCTGGCTGCAACCATGGACCCCTTTCCCTTTTGACTCCAGTGCTGTAATGATGCCACAGCTGGCTCGCCGCCTCCTGGACCTGATTCCACATGGTGATAAGAGGCAGAAATCATCTTGGGCAGGTAATGATCAGGTGTAAGAGGACGAAGCACCCACGGGAGACAGAAAGCCAGAGGCCTTGAACAGAGCCTTTTGATTTTTATTTTTTAATAAGTTTATTTCATTTATTTATTTATTTATTTATTTATTTATTTATTTATTTATTTATTTATTTAGGCTGTGTTGGGTTCTCCTTGCTGTGTACAGGCCTTCTCTAGTTGTGGCGAGCAGGGGCTACTCTTCGTTTCTGTGTGCGGGCTTCTCATTGCGGTGGCTTCTCTTGTTGCGGAGCATGGGCTCTAGGCACGTGGGCTGCAGTAGTTGTGGCTCGCCGGCTCTAGAGCGCAGGCTCAGTAGTTGTGGCGCACAGGCTTAGTTGCTCCATGGCATGTGAGATCTTCCTGGACCAGGGCTCGAACCCATGTCCCCTGCATTGAGAGGCGGATTCTTAACCACTGTGCCACCAGGGAAGCCCCCAAGAACCTTTTTAGACATAAAGTGGAAAGACTTGCCACTTCAGACACTTTCCATAATGGCTTTGGCATTCTGCTCTGTACAATTCTCTCCTCCTTTCTGAAAATCCACGCGCACCTGACTTGACCTGACTCACTGACAGCGCCTGTAAGAAGGCATCAACACACACATCAGCAGTCACAATGCACACAAAACAAAGAGAGCAGAGGAATTTATGTGCAACCTGGAGTGGAGCACGCTCAGATGAGTGGAGCAAAGAAATACAAAACACACACGTGAAAAAGAGGGGCGAGGGAGAAGAGACAGGCAGTGTCTGGGTAAAGCAGAACACAGACGGAATGCCGGTCCTTGCAGGGCAGAAGCTTCTTGTTCTTCCTACATTGTGCTCAAGGTGGCATGGAGCAGGTGGCCCCTGCTGGCTGGCTAATTGACTGATGGCTCCAGGAAAACATAAACTGAACAGTTCATGCTTAGAGAAGGCTGGAGAAGATGGCCACACTATGCCTGAGGAAGCTCGGCTTTTGTCCCACTTTCAGAGGTTCCAATCTTAGCTCTGCACCCTTGATTCTTCCCGGGGAAGCTTCTTGGGGGTCAGACTCGAGTTTGCACTCTTTGTCACAAATATCTTCTTTGGAGACATCCCAGCAGCAGGGTTGGCCGGCTTGGTTTTAGGAAAGAGGGGGCTGTTGGAGAGCTTACTCCATCCGATGCATTTTCCAGATGGGGAAACTGTGGCCCTGTTTGGGTCAGGGGCTGTCATTGGTCTCTACCACCTCCCGCCTTTGCTCAGCTGCAGCTCTGGTGCTCTTGAACTTGGAGACTCAGCCCCCGCTGCCTTCCTTAGTCAATCCTGGCCCATGGGGGTGTGTGTGGGGAAGGAGGCATGAGGAGTCCCTTCCCCACTGGCGTGATGAAGCTGAGTTTCATCTACGGCTGGGGTCCAAGAGCAGTACCCCCAATATTAGGTGAAGGACTCCAGTCTCTCACACCCACCCCTTCTCCAAGGCTTCATCTGTAAATACAGAGACAGCAAGTTGATTTAATTTCATTTGACAACTCTCATTGAGAAGGATTGGGAGACTTCCAGGGACCACTCTGTGATGGATTAGTTATGTCTGCCAGAGACACAGGCTGCAGAGTGGGGGTAGGCAGGCCACGGATTTGGCATCCCAATTAAGCCACATCCATTGCCTACTAGACTTCAAGTATCACTGCAACCTGGGTTCTCCGGCCCCACCCATCTATGTCACCTCTGACATAGATGCCTGCTGCACCCAACCCCAAGTGTGGTATGCCCAGTGTCCCCTGCTGACCACCCACCTGTACCCTCCCTTATGTCTGGGTTAGTTTGTCCAGTTTCCACTTTTACCTGAGCCCAGCTTCCTGCTTGAGAGGAGTAAACAAGCAAATGCCCCTAGAGTATTTGGCAGTGTCCACACATAGTAGGTACTCCGTAAGGTACTAGTACATGTATTATATCACAACTGTCTGTCTTCCTTAATAAATAATTGTCTACTACATATCAGGTGTTTTTTGTAGCTTGTCCCACTTAACCCTCCTGACCGCCGGGAAGATAGGTACTACTATCATAGTTCCAATTTTACAGATAAGGAAACTGAGGCTCAAGAGGTGACATCACCTGGTCAAGGTCAGATAACTTGTAATCAATGAACCTTTGGATGTTTGATCCAACTCTCTGTCTCTTTTCAGTGTTTGCCATGTGGGCTCTTTCCAAGTTGAACCCCCATCGCCAATTGGCATTCTTTCCCTCTCAGCCCCCTATGCACAGGCTAAGGAGTTTCAGTACTGACACTGCTGGGTGTCAGCCTGCACTTCTCTATGGAACACAGAGATGCCTTCTGGGTGTCCTTGTGCATGTCTGATAAGACAAAGTCATGGGCTCGTGCCCAGCAACCCTTTCCAACCCCCCAAACTCTCCAAACCTCTCTGGCCACAAATCTGGGACCTCAAGAATTGGCTGAAGGATGCTGCTGTTCCCACCAGTCCCCAGCTGCCTTTGCATTTCTGGCAGGGAAATTACACTTAATGACCTTTCCGTGCATTTAATTCCACATTTATTCTGGCTGATGTCTTCCACGGAACCTTTTGAAATAGGGGAGGAAAGTCCTCGGACGTGTGACTTAAAGGGCTTTCTGCCCTGGGGCTGGGCTGGCTCCCTGGGGGGCACTGCTCCCCTCAGAGGGAGGTGTCCTGGCCACCTGGCCACCAGGCTTGCATGGGTGCTGGCTTGACTGTCCTGCTATGCCACGTGGTGAATTGCTGTGTGCTCTGGGCTTGCTGAGGCCGTCTGGATATGGACTTGGAAAGGGCAGAGGGAGAGTGGGAGCGGATGGTGAGCCTCGGGACAGTGGCTGGGGCGCCTCAGGCATCCTCCATGCCTTCATGCACCTTCTTGGTGGATACTGTTACTTCCCTCCCTCACACACTGTGGGGTCATACCTGCCCCTTTGCTGCCTGCACACGGCCATGGATTCACCCCAATTTCTAAGCCAGTCCTAGCCAAGGCAGGAAATACACCAGCCACCCTGGCACTACACCCAGCTCCTCCCCATAATTCTGAGCCCTGGGATAATACCCAGGGAGCAGATGCTGCTGATTCCGTACTGGTACCCCATCTGCGTGCTGATGGTGCCTACTGTGGGGAACTGGTGGATTAAAACTCCTCTCGGGTTAGCTCTGAGGCATGTTCTACACTGTCCCCCAGAGGTCTGCAGCATAGCTGGCCTCTAGTTACCCACGGGGGTCATCTGCTTAAAAATAGCCTTCGCCTCCCTGTCTCCTGCCCCACCTCCCTTACTGAAATTTCCTAGAATCACCTTCAAAATACACATGCCTCAAGTCTGTTTCTTGGAAAATCAAACCAAGACACCCTCCACACCATTCCTAGAGCCTGCTGGCTGCCCCCCAGCTCAGGGACCAGCTCCCCGGAAGACACATGCTGGTTCACCCCAGTGGGCTCGGCGTCTTCTCCCTACCCTTCATTTCTCACCCCTGCCACCTTCAGACCAGGGCTCTGGCTCCCAGCCAGCATCTTGCCCACTGAGGCCTTAAAGGTTGGCCACTGTCTGCGTTCCTTCCATTCTACTCCATCTGTCCCAATAGCAGCCTTTTCCAGTGTCAACTAAGACCCTTGAATCTGCTCAGACCATGTGGCTGGTGCAGCCACAATTTCAGAGTCAAGTCCTCACCCTTTCCCTCAGGAGGAGAGGCAATGCCCCAGCCAGAGGCAGGGCTGCTCGGTGGAAGGACAAGTTTAGGGGGCAGATGGACCTGAGCTCAGGTCTCAGCACTACCATTTACAAACTTCTCTGCTTGAGGAAGTCCATCTCTCTGAGATTCAGCATTTTTATCCTTAAATGACAGGTGGCAGAGAAGGCTAACTGTCCTCCATGGTTTGTGCTCCCCCTTCCATAGTACAGAGCTGGAGTGGCCGCCCAGCCTGGGACAGGATTTCTCAGTGCTCCTTGCACTTAGGTGACGGGTTCTCACCAACAGAATGTGAGTGGAAGGACTGTATGTTACTTCCAGGCCAGTGCGACTAAGAAGCAATTGTATCTTCTCCATCGTCTCTTTCAACTTCCTCCTAGATGCAGAGTTCTAAGCCTGGGTCCCTGAATCATCATGTGGAGCAAAGCTGCCTGCCAACCAGAGACAACCTCATTGCAGCACGTGAGTAAAAAATATTTCTAAAGCTACTGAATCGTGGGAGTTTATTTGTTCCAGTAGCTGGCATTGTGCTAACCAATACATAATCATGTCTCCACGTTGTAAAAACCTAAGTAGATAATACCGAGAACCTCTACTGTAATGAGCACTTACACTTACTGTGTGCTGGGTACTGTCCTTTACATGCATGGTCTTACTGAATCCTCAAAGCAGCCACATTAGCCACATCTTGGAGCTGGAGAAACCCTAGCACAGAGAGGTGAGGTGGCATGGCCAAGGTCACACAGCTAGGAAGTGCTAGATTTGACTCTAAAGCTATTTCTTAACCATTAGGCTAAGCTGCCTCTAGTGCCTGCCACAGAGGGATGCTTCCTAAATGGGTACCGTCTTTGTTAATCAGGCCGAGCAAAGTTTGGCCAGGGCCTCCTGCCACCTAGACAGAACCTTTGTCTACATGGGGCGAGGCACCACCCCCTGGGCAGATGAAGGGGACAAGGGAGCCTCACCAGAGCCCTTTTGGTCTGGCACTTGCTCAGGACACAGCCTCACCCCTGAACACTGACACCCCAGAGTCACCGCTCCCCAGAGATGCCCTGAGTCATTCCTCCACTGGACACCTGGCTGGTGGGGAGCCTGAGAGCAAACCCAATGTCCCAGGTTTCCGGAGGTGAAGACATTCCCTCAGAGTCCGTCCCTGCAGCCAGCAGCCTCCGGGGACCTGGCAAGCAGCTCCCCTCAAGAGGCCTCCCTGGGCCCCCTGGGATGGCTTCTCTCAGCCTTTGGCCTCAGCCCAGCCTCCAGCAGGGCTATTTCTGGCCAGGCGGGTAATAGATTTCTGTCTCCTTTTTGAGAGCCTTTTGTGTGCCCGCAAACCCATAGCCAAATGCTCCCCCTCCAAAAAAAAAAAAAAAGCCGTGTTTCCAGCCCCCGTGTAAGGACACTTCTTGCAGAGCTGGAAGACCTGGGGGAGAGCTGGCCCGAGGTTTTATTTATGTTAATTGCCCACCTCTCTTCCCGAGCCCTCGCTTCACAAAGCTCCCTTGTGGGGCACCAGTGAAGCATCTAATGTGTGGTATATATCGAGGCAAGGGTGCTGCCCTGCGTTTCTTGGCTCGTGATTTATGAGGTGGGGCTGGGCTTGCTGCCCTGACCCTGCCTTGTCCGGGAGAGACAGCCTAGAATCCTCTCTGATGGAGATCTGGGATCTGGCACCCTGCCGCACCACTCCAGGAACTTACTGAACCTCTGCCGGCCGCTATTTCCATGGTATGATGGGGAAACTGAGGCACGGTTAGGTAGCTAGACGTTGGTGCCAATTAGGGGAGCTTGGGTCAACAGAAATTGTCTTAACTGGAGCCCAGCGTTTCTCACACCTTTACTCATGGCACTTCTCTGGGAGCTGCTTAAAAATACTGACTCAGTCACGTTTGGGGCCTGTGGTCCTAGAAGGTCAACATGAAACATGATTAGGCACCAGCGAGTGTTACAGGGATCATGTTGAAACACACAGACGTCCCAGCCCCACCGGAACCTGGACACCATCTTGAATCTTCAGGGATGGGGCCTGGGTGTTTTGCTTTCACTGAGGTCTGAGAAGTACCCAAATATGAAAGCCAAAAGGGACTATGAAATTCATATAGTCCAGATTTCCTATTTTCTAGATGACAAGATTGAGGCTTAGAGGGAGATGGGGTATCGGCCAAGGTAACACACCAGAGTTACTGAGAACCAGAGGAGAGAGGGGTGAGGGTGGTCCTGGAGGAGGTAAGAGGAAGCAGAGGTATCGCCTCTCCAGCTTGAAGCCCCCAGACCTCTAGGAGGCTGGAGCTGGCACCTGATCCCAGGCATCCTGTCCCTTTACCACTCAGTCTCAGAAAACCCTTTCCCACTTTCTCCAGGTGGGAAAGAGTCCTGCTGTCGAGTTTTGTCAGGACTTGGCATCCATAGAGGTGTTTTGCAGGTTGTATCAGGCCAATGGGCAGGGGTTCTGGGCTGTTCTAGAGGAAAAAGACACAGCTGCCCTTAGACTGTGTGGACATGGCCCTGGTCTGCCTTTCCCTGTCACCCAGCCCAACACGCTGGGGACCCCTGGGGCACCCGGTCCCTGGGACCGCAGGTAGACTGCTTTGATCGTGGCTGCATGTGTATTTGTGTGCATTCAACAGAAATGGAGGGGTGGAAAGGAAACAACTTATAATTAATGAAAGATGGTGTTTTATTTAGAATTTTCTTTCCTTTTAAGTTTCAGAACTTTTGCTCCAATGTGAGCAGGCAGCGGTGACCTGACAGAGGAATGCTGGACTCAGAGCCAGATTCCAAGGGCTCACATCCCTGTCTGGCACGTGGCCATGTGGTCTTACGAATGCCATCCACCCTCTCCGAGCCTTGGCTTCCTTATCTGTAAAATGTGGGTCATTATCTCTCCTTCACAGGTTGTTGGGAGCATGACATGACATGCCATGGGTGGAAGTTCTTAGCACACTGTGGGTGCTGGGTATTTGCAGAGCGAACCCTCTCACCTGGCCACACAGAGATTCTGCAGACTGATCACAATCTTTTTGGAGAGGCATATTTTAGCAGACATGGTTATTCTTTCATTGTTGCCTAAAGGGGCAGGAATGTTGTCAGGTAAATATTTTTCAGGAAATATATTTCTCTTAAAACTTTCTCTGCCCTCACACATACGTGAAAATGGAGGGAGTGAACACAGAAATACCTTCGTAAAGGTTTTCCCCTTAATTTTTACAGAAGTCTTACAGACTTGCAGAAAAATGCACAAATCGTACATGATTTGTGCTAATGACACTAGCTGATGACATCCATGAAACTAGCACCAGCTCAAGAAGGTTCTAGAATCAGAACCAGCATCCCAGAAGCCCCTGCTGTATCCTTCCCAGGCCACTCTCCTGAGTCCTGCTTTGGAACTTTGTAAGAACAGACTCTAGAGTCTGTCGTATTTGTGTCTGGCTTCTTTCCTCCAATGTTGTGTTGGTGAGATCTGTCTATACACTTCCAACATGTACTCCCCCATCCTTGCAAACACCTGTATTGTCTGTCTTGCATTTTAGCCATTCTGGTGGGTGTGTAGAGGTATCTCATTGCGGTGTTAATTTTCTCTTCCCTGATCAGTAATGAGGTCGTACCTCCTTACATTTACTTGTTGGGCATTTGGACATTCTCTTTCTACAGCGCCTGTTGAAGTCTTTTACCCAGATGTCCACTGGGCTAGCTGTCATCTTATTGATGTGTAGGAACTCTTTATATATTTTGGGTACTCTTCAGGTTTTTAGGGCTTTAGAAGGCTTCCCACTGCTTTCCCAGACACTTCAGCCTGAGTACATCAGGAGCTATGGTCTTGATGGAAACCCACTGAGTACGAGCATTCAAGAGACGTCCTCCTCCCAGCTTGATGCTGCCATGTTGCCCTTCAGAGTGCAGGGTGGTCCTCTGCACACAGAAGCTGGAGAACCTTGTCTCTGGTCCCCTCCCCCCTCTACCTCCCTCTGTGCCTCTTTTTCACTTTTTGGTGCCCACTACCTAGGTTCCCTTCCCATGGGCCTTGTGCTCAGCTGGTGAAAAAAACCCAAATCACTTTCAAGGTATCTTTTGCCCAAGAGTCTCCAATCCTTTGGTTGATAGATGGAGGAGAGGGTTGGGGGGAGTGGACCTTACAGAGTGTCTGGGGCCTTCCCACCACTGGTCACTGCACCTGAGACTCCACCATTAAAGCTTTAATCCTCAAAGACAGCAGCTAGTTACAACATGAGGACAATTTCTGTGTCGTAGCAGAAGGTTTAGGTGCCCCAGTAGATACCAGCTGAATACTAGCCATGCTCAGTGCTGAGCCCTGACCAGGTCTGTGGCACCAGGCTTATTCTTGTCTTAGCCTCCCCCTTGCTTGGTTCTGGAAGGAGCAGCTCCAGGTGACTCCTCCGGCTCACTTCCATCCCATAAAGGATCTACCCTTTAGATCCTCAAACCTGATGCCAATTGCATATCTCTATTCATAAGACAGCAGCAGGCTCACTGTCCCATTCTGCTCAGCTCCATCATAGGGCACTGCGGGAGGCTGGAAGGAATAAAGCTTCCCTGGTGGAATTACAGGCATCATGGTAGCTGATTGAGGGAGGTTTGCACAGGAGGTCCAACCGAGGGGATCCAGCTGGCTTAAGTGGACCAGTGAAAGGATGCGCTCCATGCTATTCTTGGACATCTTTCCAGAGGGTGGGTATACATTACTCTTTGCTGCCTAATTGTCCCCAGAGCAGGAAACCGAAAGGTCTTGTGGAAGTTATTGCCTTGACATTTTGACTGAGCTATTTCCCCTCCAGGTGGGTGACCCAGTGCCTGTGTGTGTTGGGCAGAGACCAAAAATAAGATCCACTGGTTTTAAAGCCATGTCCCCCAAAGTGTTTCCTTCTGCACATTGAAGCTCCGAAAGGATATCTTTAAAAGGTTAGGCATCTCCGCCAGGAAAGGCATTTTGTTGTCTTGCTTGAGCAAAAATGTCCTTAAAAAGCTACTAGTTGACCCTGCCAGCCTGAGCAGAAGTAAGATTTCATCTACAAAGGTCAATATGAGGGTAAAACTTGAAACACATTTAAACCAGTTACTTTTTTAATGAAATACATACTCAAGAGGAAAAATTCAAATAATACAGAAGATCTGAATACTCAGCCTAATTTTTCAGCACTTTATGGCAAAAACAAGCATGTTACTGGTACCATTTCCATGGGTGCATCAGTCAGCATAAGCTAAATTATGCTGTGATAACAAGTAGCACCAAGATCTCAGTGGCTTACAACCACCAAGATTTATGTCTTGCTCAAGCTACTTTTCCAGTGGGGATTGACTGTGGGGTGTGTCATGTCTCTTTCACTCTAGGACTCAGGCTGACAGAGCAACCCCTGTCTGAGATACTGCTGTCTCACAGTAAAAGTAAAAGAGAGAACTCAATGGCACCAGGCAATTACTCTTAAACCTTCTGCCTACAAGGGATATGTGTCACTACCTCTCATGTTTCATTGCCCAGAGCACATCACATGGCCACACCAGAGGTCAGTGTAGAGAGATCAAATATTTTGATCAATTATACCACCTTTCATCATAGGCAAAGGTCAGAATGATCTGTCTCCATAGGCCCTTTATTCCCATCACACCATGGACACCTTCACCCTGGAGAATGCTCTATCCCCGGCACATCCTAGGCGTGTTCTGCAGAATGGTATTTTCCCGATGTCAATAAGTGCTGGGAGATGAAAGGGTTCCATGGTTAAATAAGTTTGGGAAACACTAGGTTAAAGAGAGGTCTTCAAGGCAGGGGCTCTCAGAATCTGTAGTAGAGTGTGAATTGTTGCTTTTAAAGAAGGAGAGAGTCAGTTGGGCCTACTGCCTGGTCCCTCTAGGCCAGTGTTCCTAACTTTGGCTGCACATTAGAATCACCTGGGGAGCTTTCAAAGAAATCCTAATGCCCAGGCCACACCCTAGAACAGTGGCCTAAGCATCTCTTGGGGGTAAGACTCAGTGTAGGTACTTCTTTTTTTTTTTTCTTTTTTGTTATATTCATTAGTTTGCTTGATTTTTTTTAACATCTTTTTTTTTTAACATCTTTATTGGAGTATAATTGCTTTACAATGTTGTGTTAGTTTCTGCTGTACAACAAAGTGAATCAGCTATACATATACATATATCCCCATATCCCTTCCCTCTTGCATCTCCCTCCCACCCTCCCTATCCCACCCCTCTAAGTGGTTACAAAACACCGAGCTGCTGATCTCCCTGTGCTATGTGGCTGCTTCCCACTACCTATCTATTTTACATTAGGTAGTGTATATATGTCGATGCCACTTTCTCACTTCGTCCCAGCTTACCCTTCCCCCTCCCCGTGTCCTCAAGTCTATTCTCTACGTCTGTGTCTTTATTCCTATCCTGCCTCTACATTCTTCAGACCCATTTCTTTTTTAGATTCCATATATATGTGTTAGCATACGGTATTTGTTTTTCTCTTTCTGACTTACTTCACTCTGTATGACAGACTCTATGTCAATCCACCTCACTACAAATAACTCAGTTTTGTTTCTTTTTATGGCTGAGTAATATTCCATTGTATATATGTGTCACATCTTCTTTATCCATTCATCTATCAGTGGACACTTAGGTTGCTTCCATGTCCTGGCTATTGTAAATAGCGCTGCAATGAACATTGTGGTACATGACTCTTTTTGAATTATGGTTTTCTCAGGGTATATGCCCAGTAGTGGGATTTCTGGCTCATATGGTAGTTCTATTTTTAGTTTTTTAAGGGACCTCCATACTGTTCTCCATAGTGGCTGTGTTAATTTACATTCCTACCAACAGTGCAAGAGGGTTCCCTTTTTTCCACTCCCTCTCCAGCATTTACTGTTTGTAGATTTTTTGATGATGGCCATTCTGACCGGTGTGAGGTGATACCTCATTGTAGTTTTGATTTGCATTTCTCTAATGCTTAGTGATGTTGAGCATCCTTTCATGTGTTTGTTGGCAATCTGTATATCTTCTTTGGAGAAATGTCTATTTAGGTCTTCTGCCCATTTTTGGATTGAATTGTTTGTTTTTTTTGACATTGAGCTGCATGAGCTGCTTGTATATTTTGGAGATTAATCCTTTGTCAGTTGCTTCATTTGCAAATATTTTCTCCCATTCTGAGGGTTGTCTTTTGGTCTTGTTTATGGTTTCCTTTGCTGTGCAAAAGCTTTTACGTTTCATTAGGTCCCATTTGTTTATTTTTGTTTTTGTTTCCATTTCTCTAGTAGGTGGGTCAAAAAGGATCTTGCTGTGATTGATGTCCTGGAGTGTTCTGCCTATGTTTTCCTCTAAGAGTTTGATAGAGTCTGGCCTTACATTTAGATCTTTAATCCATTTTGAGTTTATTTTTGTGTATGGTGTTAGAGAGTGTTCTAGTTTCATTCTTTTACATGTAGCTGTCCAGTTTTCCCAGCACCACTTATTGAAGAGGCTGTCTTTTCTCCATTGTATATTCTTTCCTCCTTTATCAAAGATAAGGTGACCATATGTGTGTGGGTTTATCTCTGGGCTTTCTATCCTGTTCCATTGATCTATATTTCTGTTTTTGTGCCAGTACCATACTGTCTTGATTACTGTAGCTTTGTAGTGCAGTCTGAAGACAGGGAGCCTGATTCCTCCAGCTCCATTTTTCGTTCTCAAGATTGCTTTGGCTATTCGGGGTCTTTTGTGTTTCCATACAAATCGTGAAATTTTTTGCTCTAGTTCTGTGAAAAATGCCAGTGGTAGTTTGATAGGGATTGCATTGAATCTGTAGATTGCTTTGGGTAGTAGAGTCATTTTCACAATGTTGATTCTTCCAATCCAAGAACATGGTACATCTCTCCATCTATTTGTATCATCTGTAATTTCTTTCATCAGTGTCTTATAATTTTCTGCATACAGGTCTTTTGTCTCCTTAGGTAGGTTTATTCCTAGGTATTTTATTCTTTTTGTTGCAGTGGTAAATGGGAATGTTTCCTTAATTTCTCTTTCAGATTTTTCATCATTAGTGTATAAGAATGCCAGAGATTTCTGTGCATTAATTTTGTATCCTGCTACTTTACCAAATTCATTGATTACCTCTAGTAGTTTTCTGATAGGATCTTTAGGATTCTCTATGTATTGTATCATGTCATCTGCCAACAGTGACAGTTTTACTTCTTCTTTTCCATTTTGGATTCCTTTTATTTCTTTTTCATCTCTGATTGCTATGGCTAAAACTTCCAAAACTATGTTGAATAATAATGGTGAGAGTGGGCAATCTTGTCTTATTCCTGATCTTAGTGGAAATGGTTTCAGTTTTTCACCATTGAGAGCGATGTTTGCTGTGGGTTTGTCATATGTGGCCTTTATTATGTTGAGGTAAGTTCCCTCTATGCCTACTTTCTGGAGAGTTTTTATCATAAATGGGGTGTGAGTGCTTCTTAATGCTCCCCTGGCAGCCACTGATTACAGTAGGAACCCCTTCTAGGGGGATGGTAATTCTGGGAATTGACCTTCCACCAGCTTGATCCAGAAGCCAGCACTCAGAGGGGACTAACATTGATTTGTAGCACTTTCTTGGATCTATTGTGCAGATAAGCTCTAGCCAGAATGTTCAGGACGGTCTAGATGGGCAAGAGGAGTGTAACTACCCCAAAGAACCCAATGATTTAATATTGTGATGCTGACAGAAGGCTTCTACCGTATAATTTGTAGCACGGGCGACCTGGTGTCTCCTGGGGGAGACTTAGCACTTCCAGGGGCATGAGCCCCCACCAGGCACATGCCAGAACATCACCAGGTTTGTCTCTGAACTCCACACAAAAACCAGGTCGCTTTCTATGGCCTTTGCCTTTAAGGAAACATTCCACTCTTTCATGACATCACTGGTATCTTTCAGTCAATCCCAATCCATCCTGCTGGGACCCCTGCGTGTTCTCAGACTTACTGGATCATACACCTTTTCCTGGAAGATGTCAAGGCACTGGCGTTCACCCCACAAAAGAAGCTTTTCGAAAGTGTGTAGGAGAAATCAGGAGCCCACTTCAGGAGACACTCGCTCTTCTCTTGAATTATGTCTCCTTGGCATTGCTCTCTGGCAGGAAGGATGAGCTGTTGTCTCCAGATGATGTTGACTAAATGCCTCCCTGGTTTGAGTGATCTCTTGGCTGAGCCCTGCTCTGGTTGAACAGGAACGTGTTAAAGATGCCTTAGCTTCCAACTGGGGTGCTCTCCCCAGGGCATCAGAAACACTGAAAGCCCAGTTGAAAAATAGAGGATGAATCTCTGAAGCATTTTGTGCTCAGATTCCTCTCATCAGTTGTCTTTAGAAATGAGTCTGGAAAGAGTGGGAAAGGGGCGAGTGTAGAAACTACCCCAGGTGGATTCTGCATCAGGTTCAACCTGGACTCGCCCCAGGGTGGGCAACTGAGTGTCGCATCCCTCAGTACCTCACGGTGCCAGGGCTCTGGCCTCAGGGTCATGCCCTTGACCCTCGGACATCCCCCCATCCGTCATCACATGCGCCATATGGTAAGGAAGTCACCCACTGCTCTGTCTGTCTCTCCAACCATGCTGAGGTCCCCAGTCAGGGCTGGTGCTCACTTGCCTGTGCATCCCCATGACCCAGCACCATGCCTAGCACATAGGACATGCTCACTCAATGTTGAAAACACAATGCAAACACAATGCAAAAACATCTCCAATCTCCAAGGACCCCTAGTGAACTCTAGGCTTCAGTTGCCATGTGTGTTTTGGGGGCTAAATTCAGATAAGCTCCAGGGAAGCAAGATGAGCTTTCAGATTCCCTTGATGTCCACATGAGACCTAACAGCGCAGGTTTAAAGCTTAACAGCTTTAAACCTCTATTTCCTCTGTGGCTGCAGAGAAAATAGAAAATTAAGGCCTCTGTTTTGGGTTACAGAATGGAATTGGTTCCCTTTATGCCTCTCTGTGGAAGAGAGAAACATTTCCGTCATCTCAATTTATAAAAAGCAATTGTAAGGCCAAGAAGAGATAAGTGGAGTAATTTCAGAAACTCTCAATTTGGGCAGTTTCTTAAATCCTCCAAGTCTGAAATTGCTGCACATGAACTTTTCTGCAAGCATTGCATTTCCTGGGCCGGCTGTTTCTTGGAGAATAATTGGGCAGGTTGAGGGGGCTGTAGCCTAGGGGGCTGGGACAGGGACAGGGACAGGGACAAGAAGGCAAAGGTGGGAGGCGAGTGTGGTGGCATCTGTGAGTGGCAGCCTAGGATACAGAGAGTCTCCTCGGCCAAGATTTTAGAGGATGAGGATTATATGGGATTGTCTTAAAACCACGTCTGCCTGTACCTCCCCACCCCTCCAACCCCGCACAAGATTCGTGCTCAGCAGCTGTAGGGTAGGGAGCTACTCAGCAAGTGAATCTGAGCAGGCAAGTGACATCATAGCGTAGGAAACCCAGCCACCTGGGTTTCCCAGCACTGTCATCGGCATCCTGCTCTAGCCTCCCACCCCGACCTCTTTAGTGCACGCCGACCTGACTTCTACCTGCCAGCCCTGCATCCCTTTCTTGAGGGCTCTCTCTTGCCCCAGAGCCCCTCTGCCCTCCCAACAGCAGGCCAGAAGTTCCAGGGGAAGTAACACCTTCCTTCCCTGTCTCACTTCCTACTCCCCGGCTGTGTTTCTGGGGATCACCTCCCAATAAACCACTTGCCCTCAAACACTTGTCTCAGGCTCTGCTTCTGGGAGAACCCAAACCACACAGTCCGTGGGAGCTGTATGACCTTGGACAAGTAGCTTAAACACTCAGAGTCCAAGTTTCCTCATCTGTGCAATGGGGATAATTTTACCTGAGCCACGGGCAGGTGTCACAAACAGGAGGCCTGGGGACTAGACGTGGCCTCCAAGTAGGTTTTATTTGGTCTCCAGGTGGTTTTAAAATAGTTTATTATGGAGTCCGTGTCATGCATTCCAAAGAAAATATATGATGTTTATATAAGGTATAAAAATTCATGTAATAAATATTCACATACCCACCTCCTAGCTTAAGAAATAGACCAACCCCAATACTACTGAGCCCTCTGGATACCCTCCCAGTCTGTGCTCCCAACCCCCAAGAGGTCACCACTATGATGAATCTTGTGCTTATCATCCCCATGCTTTAGATATAAATGACATACTGTTTAGTTTTGCATTTTTACAAATTGATATATTTCACATCAAAATCCAAATTTCCAACCTCCTCTAAGGACAGTCAGAAGATCCAGCCAGGGGACTTCCCTGGTGGTGCAGTGGATAAGACTCCGTGCTCCCAATGCAAGGGGCCCGGGTTCAATCCTTGGTCAGGGAACTAGATCCCACATGCATGCCACAACTAAGAGTTCTCATACCACAACTAAGGAGCCCGCATGCCGCAACTAAGGAGCTGGCAAGCTGCAACTAAGGAGCCCACCTGCTGCAAGTAAGACCCAGTATAGATAGATGGATAGAAAGATAGACAGAAAGAAGATCCAACCAGGCTGGACCCACATCGCCACGTGGTAACAGTTGTAGGCACTGAGTCGTTGGGGACCTACCAGGTGGTGCGGGGATCTTTGAGGACCCACAGTTGCCAGTCCCTGCTGTCCCCTCACTGGGCTCCGCACTCCTTCATTTACCTGCCCGTCGTTCCCCGTGGACGCCTGGCCTGGTGAGTTCTCATCGTGAGAACCTTTCCAATGAGATAGCCCACAGGACGCCCTTTGAGGACAGCCTGGCACAGCAGCAGTACTACATCAAATTGCTCCTTATCACCACCAGTATCAGTGACATCCTAGGAGGCAGCCAGGGTCAGCAGCCTTGTCTTGAGGCTCATGAGGTAACGTGATGAGGCCAAGGCCACTTGTGTGGACAGAGGTGGGATCAGGGTTCCACCCAGCACTGGGGCACAGGCGGGCGTGTCTGCAAATCCACTGGGCCTCAACCTCGGGCTGGGGTTTGGGCCAGGCCGCCCTCCCCCAGGCCTCACGTGCGTACGAGCTGAGTTCTCCTCATGTGCTCCCCGCCCAGGCCCACCTGCCTCTTCCACAGCCCTCACTTTGAAACCAGAGGCAGGGACAGGTAGGGGAGACCTGGAACCGGTGGCTCACATCTTATCCTCCCGCAGGAGTAGGAAAGGGCTGCACCGGAGTTCTGCATCCCTGAGTAGGTCTGCTGGTCTCTCTGGGCGTGGAGGTGGGCACTGGGGCCTGTGCATCATCGCCAGCGGATGGAGCTTTGTTTGCCTCGCTGAGTCCCCAGACCGGGGGCCGGCCAGAGAGAGGGCTCTTTCCTGAGGGGCTGGACTTTCCCACAGGAACAAAGTGGGGCTTGTTCGCTGGGCATGAATCTTGGCGTGGGGCAGTCCAGGCTAGGCTCGGAGCTGCCAGGCGGCGGCTCCACGATATCAGGCAAATTCCGCCTTCCCCACAGCTGGGGCTGACAGCAGGAAGCCCCAGGGAGGCTCCGAACAAAGGCAGAAAAATGGGCCACGTTTATTCATTCACTGACCAGCCCGGGCCTGGCTGGGCCACAGGGCCCTGTCTCCATGGCGACGGGCGGCCTTCGGAGCTCCTGGTTGGCTCGTCCGTGACCACTGCCCCTCGGTTCCTGCACACCCCCGGCACACAGGGACACAGCATCCCGTGGCTCCCCCGGTACGGCCTTGCTCTGTGGTGTCTGGAGGAACATAGGCCAAGCCAAACGGGAATCAAGGGCTTGTCAACAGACAGGAGGGAGCCTGTGTTGAGTTCTGAAAGCCGAACGCATGGCCAGTGTTGGGTGAGTGGGGTGAAGGTGATGGTGCAGATCCCTACTGTGTGCCTGGCCAGGGGATGCCCACGTCAAGCCAGCTCAGCTGGGCCTCTCCAGTCTCATTCTAATATAGCAAAAATGGAGAGCTGCTCGAGCCCAGAGAGCGACGACTACTTCTGCCTGGGGGAGGGGGTGTCAGACAGGGAGGCCTTCCAGAAGAACTGTCATGGGCATTGGGTCTTGAAGGATGCATAGGAGTTTGCCAAGCAGGGAGGGAAAGGGCACTCCACGCAGAAGGACAAGTACTGAGACCTGAAAGTACGTGGTGTGATAGACAGTAACTGAAAAATTTTTTAACTGGAATGAACAAGGGACATAGCTGGAAATGAGGCAGGAGTAGGGGTGGGGTGGCTGTGTGATGTGACTCGGGGAAGCAGGGCCACCGTCTCCCCAGTCACTGCCCAGAAGGGGCCCCTGGGACTGACTCTGAGTTGTGAATTCTACATGTTGGCCTCTTCTCAGAGTGGTTTTGGTTGTGGGCTAAAGAAGAAATGACAATAATGATACCTTACAACCATGTAGGTCAAAAATGACAGACAGCATAGGAGGGAGTGCCCTCCCATCTTGCCCCTGTGGCAGACATAGCTAAGCAATCACAGCATGCTTTCTGGTCTGGCTGGGCCTCAGCTTCAGCATCCTTCTCAACACAGTGATGATCAGGCAGCCACTACCAAGCAGAGGTGACACCCGAGAGAACATGTGTTTGTCATTCCTGGTCCATCCCTCTGTGCTCTCCGAACAGCTTGCTCACACCTGAGCCTCATTTTTTTTTTTTTGCGGTACGCGGGCCTCTCACTGTTGTGGCCTCTCCCGTCGTCGCGGAGCACAGGCTCCCGACGCGCAGGCTCAGCGGCCATGGCTCACGGGCCCAGCCACTCCGTGGCATGTGGGATCTTCCCCGACCGGGGCACGAACTCGTGTCCCCTGAATCGGCAGGCGGACTCTCAACCACTGTGCCACCAGGGAAGCCCCCTGAGCCTCATTTTTGCCCCATTTGTCAGGGCGAGTGTAACTGTCTTCGTTTCACAGATGAGGAGACTGAGGCCCAGAGTGACTTCCTCTGTAACACACAGCAACTTAAGCACAGAATGAAGGATGAGAACGGAGGGATCTCAGCTCTTACTCGGTTTAGGACGTGTTTAGAAGGCCCAGTGCAATCAAGGTGGTGGCATTCAAGTAGATTTTTCTTCCTTTTTTCCTCTGGAAACCCACCCAATCCCATCTTCCACTGCTTTGGCCAGGACACGAGTCCCCTGATATCATCCAGAGATCTAAGGCATCACTACATCTGGCCATTCCCCGAAGCGCCCGGCCTCACCGGCTTCCTGGAGCGTGGATGACGCTGCGGCGTCAAATGTGCTCTGACAGCTGCTGACGAGGACGGAAGAGCAACGTTTGTGCAGCTCTGCTGGGCCAGAGAGAGCTGCTGGGGGAAGCTCCCCAGGCTGGCGGCCGGGGCACCTTGAGAGCAGTAAGGGCAACGGAGGGATGGGTTCATGGCCCCCAGCGGACTGGTGATTCCAGGGTGCGGGCATGGATGACCCAGCCTCCCTGACCTTGTGCGTTCGTTTGCTGCTGAACTGAATGAAGCCTCATTCTTGGAGCCAAGCCCCTGCTGGGTACCCCACTCTCTCCTGTTCTCCTTCACACCTCCACACTCAGTGAGTGCCAACTGACTACCAGCCACCTGGACCCCTGCCCATCACCTGCTCCCAGGTGGCTGTGTCTCACCTGCTAGGACATCCACCAGGCACCTTCTCCTTGCTGCTCTGCCTTCACCTGGGCAGGACTGGCTCACCTGCCCCATCCCAGCCTCCAGGCTTGCCTTCTTCCCCATCACCTGCAGGTCGGTACTTCCCCAGACACACCTGCCCTGCTCTGGCCAGTTGGCATGGCGAGACCCTCAAGCCCCTTCTCTCCTGGGTACCATGAGCTCTCTAGACACAATCTCAACTTTTCTTGATCTGGCTCTGTCCCAGAAATTGCCACCTTTGCAGTAACAAATACCTGTGTTAGCTGCCAGGTGAAGTGACAAGTACTTATCATGCACTCACCATTCTCAGGCACTGGTGGGTGACTTTTTCATTCTGTGTCAGGCTCAGGGGAGCATGTCTGGCTTGTGAAATTTCATATCAGGAAAAATAGCAAAGAGGTTTCATTTCAGCTGTCAACGCTGATTATCTGGGGATGTCTATTTGAGTACGTTGTGGGATAGGCATCTAAGGCAACCATGGACTCAGTGGGAAAAAGCTCAGCAATCAGTTATTAATGTCTGTTTGGGGCACAGGAGTGGGTAGTAAATGTCCATGTGCCACAAATTTCATTTCTCTGTGTCTACACAGTGGATAACATGGGAGTTTCTAATAAGTTCCTAATTATGTAAAGCAGACAATAAAGGAAAGAGAAAGAGACTGGTGTCTCCTAGGAAGGGCTGCTTGAGGAAGGGAGGAGATGAGCTTTTGGGGTCACTGCACCCCCTGGGGTCTGAGGTATCATCTGGGCCAGGTTGAGTTTACTTAGATGTGATAAAAAGTTTGATTCTTCCCTCTGCCTTGGTTCTGCTTCTCTAAAACAAGTTAACTCTGTCAAACTAAGATCTGGAAGGTCCTTTCTGACTCCAGTGTTCCTAAGTAATGATGTCTCATGAGTGTAGAACACTTTACAGCTCCCAGCCTCCTCTCATACCCACTAGATCACCTGTACTTCACGACAAGCCCATGATGCAGCCATTCTAAAGATGAAAAAACTGAGGCCCAGAGACCTTATGTACCTCTTCCCAAAGGTCTGCGCAGGTCTGCAGAAGAGTTACCTGAACTCAGTTCTCCTAACTCTAGTTATTCTCCACCTGAAAGTATATTTATACATTTCCAAATAATCAGGACATGTAGGTTATATTTAAAAGTTCCTCGGGTGATTCTAGTGTTCAGCTATGGTTGAGACCATTGCTAAAAAGTTAGTTTTATGACTGACTTCAGAGGAGGACGTAGAGGCTCAGAGAAGTTAAGCAACTTGCTCAAAGTCACACAGCCAGAAGATAGTGAATTCCATGCCAGACAGGATGACTGTGTAACCATGTGTTTATCATGGTCCAGGGGCTGTTGTATATTGTTTCATTTCATGCTCTTGACAAGTTTATTCTTTAAAAAAAAAAAAAAAAACCCTGAGGAAACTAAACCAGAAAGGTTAAATAAGCAGCCCAGAGCTACAGAACGAATAAAAGGCAGCAAATAAGGGTTTATGCCTTGATTAGATTTGGGTACACAGGTGTGTACTTTTTATAACTCATGCATTGGTTCATTTAAGATCTGTGCCTTTTACTGTGTATCAATTTTACCTTTAAAAGAGCATGAACTCTAGTTATGCTTTAGAGCAGAGAGAGAGATTTACAACTTATTTTGAAATGCACAAAAAAAGTCGGATAGATGAATAGAGGAATAAGTGGATAGATATGTGATAAAGGTGTTGGGTCTGTAGGTGTTCACTGTACAACTTTTTCAACTTTTCTGCATGTTTGAAGTTTTTCGTAATAAAATATGTGGGGGGAGGCAGCTAATAACTTGCATTAGACTATGAGCTCAGTGAGAACAGGGATCTTTGTCTGGGTTGTGACCACTGAGTCCCCGGCACCTAGAATAGTGGCATGAAGCAGGTTTTCAGTAAAAAATGGCTGAATGGAAAGTGATAGGAGAATATTTAGCTTGTGTCTTTAAACTAAGCACTTACATTGCAGAGAGGACTTGGTGGTATCTGTGAAGCAGAGGGTAGGGAAGAGGAACACTGGGCAGAGTAGAGTGGGTGGGCACAGTGGGGAGGGCTCTCCCCACTTTCTGTGCATGAGCTCAGCACCCACTTCCCCTGGCAGCAGCAGTAAGAGCCCCTTGCCCCAGAATTGCTGTGCCAGGAGCTGGGTGTTGCGTGGGTGCATGCTGCCCTCATGTGGCCAAGGCGAATATTGCACTAGTGTTGGAAGGGCCTCTGCCCCTTGAGCCCCACTGGGCAGTACTCAGGGGTCCACAGACACTGGAAAACCAATGCTGGGTCCACAAGGGCTGCATCTCTGGGCCTGGGGCCACTTGTTGGCACGCTCCCCTATCAGCTAATGGTTCTCCCGGTGGGGGGTGTGGATCTCCCATGACCTCACTGCCATCCTGAGGTTTGGGAGAAGTAACTGACATGTGTTGGCACCCCTACTTCCTAACACTCTTCCATGGTCTGTCCGATATGATCATCACACTGACCCTGCCAGGTAGGTGGCATGATGGCTCAGAGAGATAAGAGCCGCACAGCAAACTAGGGACAGGGAAGCTGCCTCTAGGAATTCCAGAATATGGCAAAGAGGATGCTAGCCTTCCTGTGGCAGGATTCAGAGGACTCCAGCTCTGGAAGGGGCAAGGAGTCAGGGCAGTTTGGAAAAGCCCCAGTACTCACAGCCACACCTGGAGCCCTTCAGCTGTCACCGAGGCACCATAGGTGGGCTCTTTACCTGCCCCTTCCATGCCTTGCTGGACCCCGCTGTGTGACCCTAGGGAAAGTTACTTAACCTCTCTGAGCCCTGCCTCAGTGTGCCCAATGGGGAGGACAATGTCCTTTACCTTTTAGGGTGGTCATATAAACAACTGAGTGAATGTAAGCAAAGTACAGTGCATGCTCAGAAATTACCCGCCATCCTCCCTCCACACTGCAGCTTCCACATGGGCAGGGATTGTATGGGTTGTGTTCACTCCTGTAACCCCAGCACAACTGGAGGGGTCATTTCTCAAAGAAGAGTAAGGTCAGAATTATGAGTGGGGTCTTTGCAATCAGATACCTGAGTCTGGGTCGTGGTGCTGGGTAACCTTGACAAGACACCTGGCCTAAGACTCAGCTTCCTCCTCTGTAAAATGGGGATAACCGTTGCTGTATAGCCTGGTGCAGTGAATGGGCTGATGTGACTAAAGCCCCCGACACAGAGCCTGGAACATAGTAAATGCCCAAATAAATACTGGCTAGTGGTCGGATGGTTCTAAGGTGGCCATTCAACATCAGCTGTGGCTGTTGTGAGGAGTAGTGGTAACAGTCCATCAGGCAGACTGATTTCCCGTTCAAGGCTGCACCAGCCAAAGCTCTAACCTGACCCTGTCTGAATCCACGTGTTGGTGGAGGGGGAGGAAGGGCAGTGATGGCATTGCCCTCCGGTCCCCTGGGCCCAAACGACCCTGGACACCAGCACAGGGTCCCCAGCCCTCAGTAATGATGGTCCCGGGGAAGAGGAGTGGGCTGTGGACTTGCCCACGATGGAGACATCGCTCTGCCTGACCTGCGGGGTGGGGGGGTGCTCAGGGCTGGGACACAACGAGGGACGCTTCCCTCTTCTGAGGCAGATCAGACTGGTCTTAGTACTGGGTGCAGAGCCGGCCTGCAAGGTGGGAGGAGAGGGTGATGTGAGTGTGGTCAGCTTTCAGACTGTGAGCCTTGACTTCAGCATAGGACTCGCCGGGGGTCTTATGGGAATGCAGACCTCCTTCAGTAGGTCTGGGTGGCATGGGGGGCCTGGGGTTCTACATTTCTAGCAAGCTCCCCAGTCACCTCGATGCTGTGGGGTCCAGGCCACACTTGGAGTGTCAGGTTTAAGGAAAAGCAGGCTGGCTTATCTTACAGGTATGGTGTGGGAGGATTGCAGCAGGCCTGGGGTCGCCCTGGGCTGTTTTGCCGAAGTAAGAGGGGTACCTGCCTGGCACTGAGCCCTGGTCACGGCATAAAGGGCACTGATTGTGACCATGGGTCCGAAGCCACCAGCTTGTCAACAGTGTTTATGGTTAATAATGGGGTCAGTGATGTGTACCTGGTCTCAGAGAGCCCCTCCAAGGACTCTGCTGTCACCGTGGTTACCTGGCAAGAGCCTGCCTGCCCGGCCAGTGGGGCATGGGAAGCTGGTCTACACCCCATCGTGAGCCTCCTGCTTCTAATATCCCATGTGTAGACATCAGTAGTCCCTGATCCGATATGGCTGTGCCTTGTCAGTGTGACAACTGGAAGCCTCACCTGGCCTCTTGGGCCCCCTGGCTGTGAGACAGCCTTTGGCTGTGATGCACATCCTTTCTTTAATACTGCTACTATCCTTTTTCCCCAGCTTTATGGAAGAATGTCTGACAAATCAAAATTGTGTACATTTAAGGTACACAATGATGTTTTGATATACAAAACATTGGGAGAAATGATTGTGAAGTATGAAACGATGACCACAATCAAGCTAATTAACATACCCCTTGCCTCACCTAGTTATTCTGTGTGTGTGTTGGGGGGAACACTTAAGATCTACCCTCTTGGCAAGTTTCAAGTGGGCGATACATTACTGTTAACTGTAGTCATCATGCTGCACGTCAGGTCATGCTGTCCCTATCTTGTGTCTTTTTCCTGCAATAAACCTTAGATGCTGTGAGTTTTCTTTGCGGTGGAGCCCAGCCTAACTGCCACTAGTGCAACAGGCATTGACACACTGCGTCCTGTGGGCGTGTCCTGGGCTCCACTCAGTGGGGACAGAGGTGGTGAAGGTTCTGCTCTGCTCTCCCGGAGAGCTGTGGTTCTCAGCCTTGTATATACATTGGTATCACCTGGGGAGCTTCAAAACTACTGAGGCCTAGGCCCCATCCCCAGAGATTCTGATGTAATGTTGTGGTCGGGGGCGTGGCCTCGGCACTGGGGTTTTTAAAAGCCCCTCAAGTGGTTAGATAGATAGATTATATATGTGTGTGTGTGTATATATATATATATATATATATATATATATATATATATATATATGTATATAAAATCTAGGATATCTGTCTATCTATCTATCTATCCTATTGCTTCTGTTTCTCTGGAGAATCCTGACTAGTGCCCTACCCCACTACCCAAGGCTAGAGAGCAGCCTTGGAAGTCTTTCACCTTTGAGGTGCTAGCTGCATTCTGAATGAGCACAAAGAGAAGAACAATACCCAACCCCAAAGAAAGACTGTCATCTGCAAGAGTGGAATTTCTGACTTCTTCTTGCCTAGATGAGGGGACACTTGGGGACAGGAGACTACATTTTTATGCCTCTCATAACATACACTCGGGATAGGACCCAGTGCCAGACACTCAAAAGCATTCCACAGGCCCCCGAAGATGAGTAGTGATGGCTTTGCTTTGAGATGTGATTCTCTCTTCCAGGCTCTGAAACAGTCCCTGTCCACAGCTCTGGGTCACAGAACTGT
This sequence comes from Mesoplodon mirus, assembly GCF_964341445.2. Classification (NCBI taxonomy): domain Eukaryota; kingdom Metazoa; phylum Chordata; class Mammalia; order Artiodactyla; family Ziphiidae; genus Mesoplodon; species Mesoplodon mirus. Next base: position 6,609,297 of record NC_138988.1, read on the forward strand.
GTACTTGCTCTTGACCTTGAGCATTTTCTCTCTCCAAGCCGTATTGTGATTCTTGCTTCAGAGAGCTGGCGTCAGGATCCAGCCCTCTTGCATTGCCGTAGTCACCAGGGCCTCTCAGCTTCTTCTGCACTCACAGCTGACTAGCTGCACAGGGATGAGCCCCAGGAGGGACTAAGCTTTATCTAGACCAGAACCAAAGAAAATTTTGGCAATGTGGGAGCTCGTAAGTTGTCCAACCGGCAAGGAGTCAGGACAGGCGCCATGACTATGACTCATAGAAAGTAAACCATTTGTTGGTTTTCAAGTAGCTTCTCCATTGTAGGCTTTCTGATGGGAAAAGAGGGAAAGCAAGATAAATACGAAGAACTTTAGAGCCTAGAGTCTTTGTGCACCGCTGGTCTGGGGCTATTAGATAGGGATACCTGCAGGAACCCCAAAGGATCCAGTGCGGCCCTCTGAGGAATAGTCATAGTGCAGCAGCCCCCCAAATCTTTTTTTGCACATCTGCTTCCCCTTTAGAATGTGAGACATCATCTCAGAATGACTTGGGGTAATTTATTTTAATTTCTCTGGGGCTCGGTTTTCTCACCTATAATATGGGCAGAGTAGGGGACCAGTGGCATCTAGAATCAAGTACACACAGGACCCAGAAGTCGGCAGTGAGGTGGGGTGATGGGTGATGTAGTTGGATCCGAGGTTAGACTCAGAGGGAGACCCGTGACAACCACTTTCAGCTCCAAGGTTCCATTTTTCAGTCTCTGTATCCCTGGTTAGCACAAGGCCTCAGCCAGGAGGGGAAGTCTCCAGTCATTAATCCTCAGAAGGGGTTTGGGAGAAGATTTGTCCCCGCCTGGCCAGATTTGCTGGGCAAGCTGAGCGCCTCCCAGCCTCCTGCCGGCTCGGCGCTCTCCAGGGTCCTGACCTGGCCCTGGTTTTGGTTCCCTGTCCTGGAGGCTGGCGGCTCCACCCAGGTTCCTGATGGCAGGACCCAGGGCTCAGGGGCAGCTCTGCCATACCACCCTGGAACACATTCAGAAACCTAATAGTATTCAACTTTAAAAACGATGTTTAAAACCTGGTTCTACCTTTCCCTGCCAGTGTTTTAAACTGAGTTATTGAACAAATGTTTTCAACATAGGTCTGGAACTTTTTAACTTTTTTTTTCTTAGATTACATTTGTCCATCAAGTCACATATTCTCCTCTCTTATCTGTCTGTTCTCCCTTTCACCTTTCTCTCTCCTTTCTCCCCTCTCATTTTCTCTGCCTTTCCCCTCTCTCCTCAAAACGAATGTCCCCTTTCTCAAAGGAGAGAAAGAAACACTTCTAATCATCTTCTTAAAAACTGATTCTCGGGACTTCCCTGGCAGTCCAGTGGTTAGGACTCCATGCTTCCACTGCAGGGGGCACGGGTTCAATCCCTGGTTGGGGAACTAAGATCCTACAAGTGGTGCAGTGCAGGGGAAAAAAAAAAAAAAAGATTCTCAATGACTTCACTTTATTTACAGTCTGGATTTGAACTTGAATAATCCTGAAGTTCTCCAGACTAGAAAAAACATATTTCTCCATAAGCTGTCATGTTGTTAGAACATTGTCTTGCCCTTTGGGGCTGAAATGTATGATTTGTAATGGCCTGACCCCACTTCCTACACCAGATGCAAATCAAAGTGGAGGAACTTGAGGGCAACACCCATTCAACACACATATGTGCCGAGCCCCTGCTCTGTGCCCAGCACTGGTGTCGATGCAGGAACTGCGCTGGTGGACAAGACAGGTACAAACCCCTGCCCACAGGGAGCTGACACATGTCCCTCATGGGGGAGATAGTATGATATGCTCCTGGGTGAAGCTGAGAAATCATGTAGAAAAAACATACCTCCTTCTTCAGAACTAAGAATAAGATATTCCCATACATCCATAGGGATCTCAAAGGGTGCCAGTTTGGGGTGTAGTTTCAGATTCCCATCCTGGTGGGTGTGAGAGGCACCAGGGCTGTAGGCCTCCTCATTAGCAGAAAGGGAGTGATGTGACAGGTCCACAGGAGGAAAAGCAAGGGGGTAATGTTTCTTTCTCCAAAATCTTTTGCTCGTTTCAGGCGTCAGAGAATTGGGGAGAAGGAGGAACCAAGATCTGGGTAAAGGAGAGGGTTTGAGGCTCCTGGGGCTTTCAAGGGGTTGGCTTTGAGCCACATCACAGATCTGCTTGAAGGTGGACCAGCTTTTCCCCTTAAATTCACATCTTCCTAAAGCCCCCACCTGTCTGAGGTGTCTCAAGAGGGTTCTAGATATTCTTGCTGCTAACATTTATGGCCCTTTCCTATAGCCACTCCCTGGCACTACATGTGTGGTTGTGAAGTGGTCTGAGCCTGTGGGAGGGCTGTTGGCCAAGGAGGATTAGACCCACATGCTTTGTTCCGGGAATACCAATTCTGGACATTTATCCTGTGAAATAATTCAGAAATAGGGGAAAATGCTATTATGAGGGGGAAAACATGTTTATAGCAGTGGGAATTAGAACTGTGAAAGGCCAAAAACTATGAATCTTCCATAGTGGGGTTAAGTGAGTTGTGATGTATTAAATTAGTGGGATATTAAATTTTTCACTGGAACGATAACATAAGGTCTCAACGGATTATAAATGTCAAAAATCCTCCATATCAGCTGCTGCTCTCAGGGGTGAGGAAACCGAGTTCCAGAGAGGAGAAGTGAGTTCTCTGAGATTGTGTGCAGGGCTGGAACAGGGCAAGGACTGGCCTCAGCGTGGCTCACAGCCCAGCTCCCTTTCCACCATTCTAGAATCTTCCAAAGGGAGGCTTACGCCTCGCTCAGAAAATGAGTTTGAATTGGGGGAGGGAAGGCAGGCAGGACGTTAAGTGCCATGAATTCAGCGACATTAAATGCCATTGAGTGGCGCTGAGAATGTTAGTGCATCTCCAGGGTCCTCCAGTCCTGATGACTCCACTAGAAGGTGGGGAGAACCTAGAAGAAACTAGCAGGAACTCCCGGGTCCTTTTCTTCTCCCAGCTTTATTGAGGCATAATTGACAAATAAAATTGTGTATATTTAAAGGGTGCAGCACTTTGAGTTGCTATACGTACGCATTGTGAAATGATTACTACAAGGTAATTAACACATTGCTTAAGAGAGTGCTCTTAGCAAACGTCCAGGATACAGTGCGGCACTGTTAACAGTAGTCACCATGTGGCGGCCCCGGTCGCTGACGTGTCTCTGACACTCCCTGAGCTCTCTTTCCACAAAGAGCAAAGGAGGTGAGGGACGTTGCAGCCCAGAGCCCCCAGCAGGTTTCAACCTCCATCTAGAATTTAATCACTTTGTTTTTGTTTTTACTTCATTTTTACAGTTGCATTGTAATTATGGAAAGTCACACTAATTTCCTATTTCTGGTAGCGTTGTAAGATCTCTTTTTAAATAACTTAAATAAATAGATGAGTTGTTTAAAGAAAGGTAATGAATTGAAGAGTGTAAAGGAAGTGCAAGGATGTGGCAAAAGCTGAGAGGTGCATCCAGAGTTGGGGAAGCATGGGAAGCCCTGCCCCAAGCCACCTGGAATCTAGAACATTCGTCACCATATGCAGGGAATGGTGAGTTGAGAAAGGGGAACTCTAAACTGTACGTGCACATTGATAGCAATTATGGAAAAAAGAGTTCTGCATCTGGTGGTGATGAAAGGAAAAACAAAGATGGTAAGCTAAATAGGCAAGGGGAGATTTTTGTTTTGTTTCATTTGTTTTAAAAATAGACGCTTGGATGTGTTTGCAGGCTGAAGGGAGAGACTGACTAGAGAGGGGGGCATTTCTTCATTCCTGCATTCATTCATTCCATAGAGGTATCGAGCCCCTACTTTGTGCCAGGCACTGTGAGAGATGCTGCAGGTACAGCAGTGAACAAAACCAGAAAAAGCCCCTGCTTTCAGGGGTTTGCATCCTCATGGCGGAAGACAGCAACAAAGAGATAAAAAATATATCATGTGCACAGTGGTAGAAAATGTCATGAGAGAAAATAAGGCAGGGAAATGAGATAGGGAGTGATGACTGGTGGGATGCTATTCTTTGGTGGTGGTCGGAGAAAGCCTTGCTGATGAGGGATATTTGAGTAGGTCTCAAATGAAGGGAGAGAGTGAGCCATGAGAGATCTGGAAGGAGAGGGCTCTAGGTGGAGGGAATTCCAAGTGCAAAGGCCCTGGGGTAGGTGTGTGTTTGAGAAACAGCGAAGTATGGTCGGGGTGGAGTGATGGGGGGAGGGCAGCAGGAGCAAGTGCAAAGGCCCTGGGGTAGGTGTGTGTTTGAGAAACAGCGAAGTATGGTTGGCGTGGAGTGATGTGGGGAGGGCAGCAGGAGCAAGTGCAAAGGCCCTGGGGTAGGTGTGTGTTTGAGAAACAGCGAAGTATGGTTGGCGTGGAGTGATGTGGGGAGGGCAGCAGGAGAGTCAGAGATCAGAGATCACGTGGGGCTGGGCCGACAGTGTAAGGACTTCAGCTTCTGAGTGAAATGGACTCCACTAGAGGGTTTGGAGCAGAGAAATGTTAGTATCTGACTGGCATTTTATGTGGAGAACCTTGGATATTGTGTTGAGAAAGACTGCAGGGCGGCAAGAGAGATGAGTGAGGAGGCTACTGCAGTGGTCCAGACCAGAGTCTCAGTGGCTCAGACCAGAGAGGTAGTTGTTGGATATGAACATCAAATAGACAGTAACGTGGGTGGTAATTACTTGGGTAATTAATAGTAAGGCAAGGGGCTGCAGAGGGCAGGAAAGAATGAGATGAAGAGGACTGAAGTGAGGGGCATGAGGAATTTGCCTAGAAAGGGAAGTGCCATGGTCTTACCCCTGGGGATGGAGCAGATGCAGACCATTGAGGCACAGAGACATATAGGGGAGGAGGTAAGGGAAAGTGAGGTTGGGCAGGGCAGGACCTTGGGTACCTCAGGAAACAGTACCCATCACTTCCTGTAAATAATGGCAGGGGAGGGGAGATGCTCAGACAGAAGGAGAACAAGTATTTGTTCCTGTCTGTCATCCCTATTCTATTGTAAGCTCCAAGAGGTTAAGTCCTTCCCTGCTGGGTTCAGCACTGACTACTGAGCCCCCAGTAATGGGCATGGCTTACAGTGGCACCCAACCAATTTTGAGTGAATTAATGGATGAAATGGCTGGAAGGAGGGTTGGATGGAAAGATGGATGGAAGGATGAATGGAAGAATGGATGGAAGAGAGGATAGATAGATGGAGAAGGGATGGGAGATTGGTTGGGTGGAAGAAGAGATGGAAAGGATAGATAGAGGGACGAAAAGATAATATGCTAGAATCAGACTTAAAACTCCTGGTTCAAAGTTACTTTGAAATAAAGGAATGGGCGAAAGAATAAAAAGAAGTTTTGAATAGTGCATTGGGGAGTAATTTGAATCAGATTTGAATGGATGAAAACCAATTTATAGGTCACAGTTTCCTTGGAGGATTGGAATTAGAGCAGAAGGAGTTGGTATTGTGAACGGATGTTTTAATCAAGCTGCCTAGCCTGACAAGTGCAGTTCTTTATGCAGTATGGGGTTGGGAAAATTGCGCTATTCTTAGAGTTAAGGAACCTGGATTCTAGTGAAGCAGTTGCTCCCCTTAAGCAGGTAAAGAGTTCAGAGCCCAGTCTGACAGAGCTCAGTCCCCTGGAAGAATATGGGCTGGAGAGACAAGTCATCAGGCTCCCAGCCAAGCAGAGCTGCACTTTAGACTTGGGTAGAATCAAAGCTTTCAACGTAAATTGAGTCATATGACATACAATCTTTTTCTCCCCTACCCCTGAATTTATTTCTTCTGTATTGCATTCCTTCAAGATGCTCCTAGGAAACTAAGCTAATCAGATAGGCTAATTTATACTAAAGTGTTAGTGGCTATTGGGGGGGGAATCAGCCATTCTACTACTTTCCAATTACAGGCATTGAAACTAGGACCCAAAGAGAGGAAGTGACTTGATCAACTTGGAATAGACACCTGTTTAGAGGTCACACTTGTGCTGAGTTTGCAAGGTAGAGTAGGTGTTAGTGCAGGAGAAGAGAATCCCGGGCAGAGGGAACAGCATGAATGAAGGGAATATAGGGAATACAGAGGGATGAATGAGGATATAGGGCTCTTCAAGCGGTTCCTATGCATGGGGCAGGGGTGAGGGTTGGAGAAAGATGAGGCTGGAGAGGTGAGGTGTGCCAAGTCACAGATGCCATTGTGTGCTGAGCTAAGGAATTTGGACTTAATCTTGTAGGTTGTGGGAAGCTCCTGAAGAATCTGGAGCCAAACATATTAGAGGCAGTAAATTATAGTGGCTAAGAGCATGGACTCTGAAGTCAGGCTGTCTGAGTTCAGATGTTGCCTCTGACGCTCATCAGCTGTGTGACCTTGGGAAAATCACTTCACCTCTCTGGGCATCAGTGCCCCATCTGTAAACTTGTACCTTCCTCATAAAGGTTGTTGTGACGATAGTAGGTGTTATTTAAGTGCTAAGAACCATGACTAGTATATACTAAATACTCGGTGTTTCTATGCTAGCAGCTGTCTTCTTATCATCATCATTATTATTACCATTAGTTAGGTTTTAGAAAGCATGTTCTAATATCCAATGTTTTTGTGTGGAGAGAAGCAGGATTAGACTGCACATGGGAAGACCAGGTGTGGTAATTCAGATGGGATGGAATAGATTATTACCCGAAAGCCAAATCCAGACTGCTGCCTGTGTTTATAAATAAAGTTTTATTGGAACATGGCCACACCCACTTATTGACATACTGCTATTGCCTTCACGCTACACCAGCAGAATTGAGTAGTTGCAACAGAGACTATCGGGCCCTCGAAGCTGAAGATATGTACTATCTGGCTCTTTACAAAATAAGTGTGCTGACCCCTCAGGCCGGGGGGCAGTTCAGCTTTGGGGCAGTGTCATGCTTCTGTGCACCTCCAGCCACCTTCAGAAGGGACTGCCACCCTTTAAGGCTCAGGACACACCTGGCTCTGCATTTCCCAGCAGGGTCATCCCCAACAGATGGGTGAGATGTTTAGATTCTCCCAACTCGATTTCCTCTCTGACTAGTTTGTACTGCTTTATTGTTCTTTTGCAGATGAGTTCTTGTATCTTCAAATCTGTAAAGGCAAAAAATATTGAGAGCAGCCCATGACCTTTCTGGCAGTTTTCAATTTCTTTCCTCTTCATTTTTAGCTTTCATTACCCCCAGGATAGCATCTAATTATTTCTTGAATAATCGTGTCTCCCGGGCTCTGAGGAAATTTGAGAAGCTTGCTCCCTATTATGTCTTCCAAATTAGTTTCTCTTCAATTTTGGTGCAGTTACTTTTGTCTTTTCATCTTGGTTCAGCCAAAAATAGTCTCTCAAATTGAGTGCTAAATTCTTTGGGATTTCTTTCATTCCAATTAACTTTCCTCAGGGCTCTCTTTGGTTTTATAAACGAGGTCTTTGCTCCTTGGGATCTTGGTCCTAAGCCACTGGGCTGTCTTTTCACGCCAGCCTCGCTTCTTGTCTTCATCCTTGTGAAGGATGGGGGCCGGGGAGGGAGAGCAGGGGGAGGTGTAGAAAGAGACAGAGAATCTGGTGTGTCTGGACTCTGATGCTTACAGGCTGAGAGATATGGGCAAGTCAACCTTAGCTGACTACAAAATGGGAGGATATGCCTGCTGCATTGGGGAGCACATCAAGGAGAGGTATCAGCATTTTGATAATGGGAGCTGGGGAGCAGGTGTGGGGCAGGATTAACACTCCTTCCCTGTTTCTGAGCCCCTATTAATGTTACCAAGATCAAGCCCACCCTCAGATTCTCATAGTCCAATGATCAAGCCCTTAGCACCAGCTCCACTTACAGGAGAAATTCCGAAAGCAATCAACAATTCTTTATTAAAAGTGTAATATCATCTATGTAGTGAAATGCTTTTCAATTTACAGATCGCTTACATACCTGTTATGTTATTTCCCAGCCTTCTGGAGTAGCCTGAGCCAAGGCATCAACCCATTTTACAGATGAGGAAACTTAGCCCAGAGAGATTAAGTAACTTGCCCAAGGTCACACAGCTAACCAGGACAGAGTCACTTAAAACACTGAATCTCACCTCTTTTTTTTTGACATATGGTCACTCCTTCCTTTGTTAATTTTTTTAGTGTCCAAGTGGAGAGCACTGTCTTCTTAAGAATCCTTTTGCTGGGTGTGTAATATTCCAACAGTCTGAAAGCCAGGACTGGCCCAGCCTGAACCAGGAGTCTCGACACACAAGCCTCACTGGACATGAGATTCCAGTCCAGCCCAAGCTGCTGGAGGCCAGGAGCTGGGTCACGTTCATCTGCCCACTTCCCCCGCCCCAGCTCCCAGCATGTGCTGGCCTCACTCCAGGGGCTCAGAGAACACACATTGAACTCCACACAAGAAGTCGAGGAGACTGAGTGTGAATTTTGGTTCTATCACTTTCTAGCTGGGTGGCATCAGACAAGTCCCTGCACCCATGGGAGCCTCAGTCTCTTCATCTTTTAAATGGGGGTAGTGCCCATTCCATAGGTTGGCAGCAGGGTTCACATAAGAGAATATGAAAACATATCTGGAACCGTGTCTGTGCTCAATAAACCCCAGGGTTCCCTTCCTCTCCCTTGCCTCCCTCCTTCTGCCTGAAACTCCACCTTTAAAGCCTTATTTGTTATCACTCTTTTTTAATCCATTGATCAGGACTTTTCCTGAGAGCAAGTGTTTAAAAACTAGGAAGAGGAGAGGCTGAAGATGGGGACAGGATCCTAACAAGGGAGAGAAAGAGGACAGAGAGCAGAGGTTCAGAAGTCAGCATTCCCTCCACAAATCCACCGTGGACCAGCCCTGTCGGTGGTGGAGATTTCCCTTTTTTTTCCCCTCTCTCTCTCTTTTAAAAATATAAAACTACGGCTTCCCTGGTGGCGCAGTGGTTGAGAGCCCACCTGCCGATGCAGGGGACACGGGTTCGTGCCCCGATCCGGGAAGATCCCACATGCCGCAGAGCGGCTGGGCCCGTGAGCCATGGCTGCTGAGCCTGCGCGTCCGGAGCCTGTGCTCCGCAACGGAAGAGGCCACAACAGTGAAAGGCCCGCGTACCGCAAAAAAAAAAAAAAAAAATTAAAAAAATATATGTATATATAAAACTATTTATAAAGGATGACTAAAGAGGAGATGTATGAAACTATTTCTTGGTAGACCCTTAAAAAATTTTTTTTCAAGAAAGTATCTTTTCCTCCAGTATTTGTATTGATGACCTGAAGAAGCTTATAAGACCATGAAGCCTCTATGACATCGTGGCTTAGAAGCCCAGGCCCCGGGGCCAGGACCAGGGTTCAAATCCTGGCTCTGACTCATCCTGGCTCTATGACCCCGGACCAATTACTTCACCTCTCTGTGCCTCAGTTTTCTCATCTGTAAAGTGGGGGAAATGATGGTTCCTAGGTCACAGGGCAGTGTGAAGATTGATGAGATAATGTGTGTCAAAGTCCTAGGACAGTGCTGGGCAATGTAGTATTAATAATAAAATAATAAAAAAATTAAAAGCTTTAAATTAAATAATTAATATAAAATATAGAATATATAATTATATAGGAACATAATAGTGAAATATATGTATATTTCATATATGTGTATGTAACTATATATAATATAATAAGTATAAAAGGAGAATTCATGAACCATTCTTCCACCTAATCCAAATGCCTATGAACAGCAAGGGTGGACCCAGCAGAAAGTCGTTCTCAGGCTCTTTGCCTTTCTGATAGAGCATTGCTGACACCTTGCCCCTAAGCTCCCAGTCCTCACAATCAACATTTTTAACGGGTTCCTGATATTCCATCAAGTCCTCTGCCCGTGGCCGCTCTGGGTCCTCAGTTATTTCCTGCTGTGAGTCACTCCAGCCACACGGGACCTTCTTGGCACCTTCTGGGCTTCCCACCTGGAGTCTCAAGCCCCGCTGATGACTTGTGAGTTGATTGAAGAGTCAGGTGTGAGAATGATTTCTCAGGTGAGGAGGGGAGAGTGGCAGCCTTGGGTCATCAGAGACCTAAAGGCCACTGTGGCTCCCAGGGCCAGGCCCGGGCTGGGGGACACATGGTGGAGCCAGGAGAGGCGGCTGCTCGGCCCAGCTGCTGTGGTGGCACCTAGCAGCACTGGGTGGCAGGCTTGTCCTGCTTTTATGGACACCAGTGTCCCCACAGTGTCCCTGCAGTGGAGGAGGCTCTGCTGGCATGACACCGCCCCTCCTCTTCCCGCGCTCAGGCACTCCCCTGTCCTCCCCCACCTCTGTGCCCACCGGGGGGCTCACGCCTGTCACTTCCTAAGGAAATCTGGGAACCATAACAGCCTTCCCACCGAACAGGCACGGGGCTCATGGGTTTAATCTCGTCTCCTGCTTGCCACCAGCCACGTGGTCCAGGAGGGTACACACTTCACAGCAGAAGAGACTGAGGCCCAGAGAAGTCAGGGTGCTTCCCCAGCCAGGGGAGGAACCTAGGTCTGGTTCCAGAGCCTGCGCCCACGGCTGTCAGAGTATCTCGACTAGGTCACGCCCCTTGTTCGGTGGCCTTGGCTCCAGGAGACTGAAGCTGGTCAAGGACGGAATCCAAGGCTGAGCGGCGGGGTTTGCGTATCTTGAATATATTCAAAGGGACTTAGTGTCATCATTTATTTGCCCAAATGCCCCTTCCACCAAGCATGGGACTTATGAGGCAGGATCACACCTTATTCACTTTGAGTCTCAAGCACAGACCTGGAGCTGACACCTGAGCCCCACTTCTGCGCTGCTTTCGGAATGGGAGTTCCCAGAAGGGAGCCACAGAGGCTTCTTGGAGGGAAGTGGATGCTCTCCTCCCAAGGGTCCCGAGGGAAGCTGTGGGACCACCGTGGTTTGAGCACCTACTGTGGGTCAGGAACCGTGATGACACTTCTCATATGTCCTAGGGCACCCCCCCCACCTTCAAGGCTGGATCACTGTCCCATCCCACAGATGAGGAAACTGAGGCAGCTGTGTATGCAGGAGCAGGTGCAGGAGAGGCTGGCAGCCTTCCACTCCGGCCAGGCTGCTGTTGTGGGCCCTGCTACTTCTGCCCACAGTTTCCTAGGCTTGAATCTGGGACAGATCCCAAGTCCCGATCAGGTCATTCTGAGCTGATTCATCTTCGTCTTTCCTCTCTGCCTCCCAGGGAGATGTCCCTGTCTCATCCTGGCAAACCCTGCGCTGTTTCCTCTCGGTGCTAATTCCTGTTGTCTCCATTGGGACCCCTTGGCAATTCCAGGAGCTGACCATCCACTAGCAGGGTCTGTGACCCCAGCCCTGGCCTCTGCTGACACCCCATCTCTTGTGCTGGTCCTGCCCAAACCCATCCCGCCAGGGCAGGGTCATGTCAGCATCCCAGCTCCATAAATCATGTGTGTGGGGCTTGAAAAGGTTTGGGGCCAGCCCACCCTGATAAGCCCTAGCCCCCAGACAGTCTCTACAAGCCCCCTCCGCATTCTGGGGGACTAAGCTTTTGCTTCAAGTCCTGTCCTGAGGTCCACCTAGGGCCCTGCCTCGGCTCTCAGTCTCCCTCTAGGGGCACCCCCAGACCCCCTGCAACAGCCAGCCCATGCTGCCTGACCCCAAGTTCTGACCTCCCACCTGCCCTCTATCACCACGGGACTGGTTCTTCTGGGATCCTTCCTCACCTGCATCCAGCCGACCGCCCATCCACGGGCCTGGAGTCACACAGACTTAGCTTCTTGGCCCAGGTCCCGTTACTGCTGTGTGACCCTGGGTAACTCAGTCTCCTCACTTAGCTGAGCCATCATTACTTTATAAAAGGAGCAGTAATTCCTACTTTTCAGCATGGGTGGGAGGATAGGTGTAAAATCATCCAGCTAGTACTCATGGTCTCCTCCACTGGTGGTAGCATTCATTCATTCATTCATTCACGATTTACTGAGCGTCTCCTGTGAATCCAGCACTGGGAGTACAGTAGTGAGCAAAGCCCAAGCCTGGTCCTGGTGCCTCTGTGCTCCTTGCCCTCTGGTGAGAGAGACGTACAATAATGGATACACAGCAAGTACAGCGATGAGGGTGATGACGAGTGCTGTGGGAGAGGATAGCAGGGTGTGGGGAGAGGGCTGGGAGGGGCTGCCTTGGTGGAGGTGTCTGGGAAGGTGGCCTTTGAGCACAGACCTGAATCACTTGAGGAACTAGCCGTGCAGCTCTCTGGAGAGGAGGGAACGGCCGTGCAAAGGCCCTGAGATGGGCCTTGCCTGGTGCACTTGGGGGCCGCGAGGAGGCCAGCGTGCTGAGCAGACAGAGTGAGGGGGAGCACGGGGGAGGTGGGGTCAGCGAGGGTGGCAGGGGCTGGACTGAGAGGGAGTCTTGTTTTATTCCAGGTATGGTGGGCGCCAGCGGAGGGTGGCAGTGTTGAGGACCCAGTCAGTGCCTGTTGCTGGTCCGTGCTGGGTCAGCGACAACTCCACCCCATCACTGTGATGGCCTGGGAGGACATGGGCCTCTGCCAGGTGGGGAGGGGAAGACAGGCAAGCTCCTGAGGGTCCAGGCCCCTCAGGCCCCCCACCCCTGCGGCCAGCCAGACAGTGCAGGTTCCCAGCTGCTGGCCACATGGGAGAGTGAGGAGGAAGGCTGGCAGCAGGCAGAGCTCCAACTGTGGATTTGGATCCTAGGCTGACTCACTTCAGTGAGGAAGTTGGTGAAAGAGGAGAGGAAGAGGAGGAAGGAGGTGGAGGAGGAGGGAGAACAGGAGGAGGAGGAGGGGGAGGAGGAGGAGGAGGAGGAAGAGGGAGGTGGAGGGAGGAGGAAGAACAGGAGGAGGAGGAGGGAGAACAGGAGGAGGAGGAGGGGGAGGAGGAGGAGGGGGAGGAAGAGGGAGGTGGAGGGAGGAGGAAGAACAGGAGGAGGAGGAGGGGAGGAGGAGGGATGAGGAGGAGGACGAGGGGGAGGAGGGGAGGAAGGAGGAGGGAGGAGGGGAGAAGGGGGAGGGGGAGAAGGGGAGGGGGAGGAGGGAGAGGGAGGAGGAGGAGCAGGAGGAGGAAGAGGAGGAGGTGGAGGGAGGAGTTGGGGAAGGAGGAAGAAGAAGAGGAGGAGGAGGGAGAACAGGAACAGGAAGAGGGGGAGGAGGAGGAGGAGGAGTGAAGCACCAGTGCATCTGCGTTACTGGAACAAGATTTCTAATTCTATGCACCACTCACACTTGGGGGAAACTATGTCAAAACCCTTCTCGACCCATCAGTATAAGATGCCCACAAGTTTTAGGAGTTGGAAACCAAGTAGTTTTAGGAAAAAAAAAAAAAACTGTCTTAGTTCTGTAATTGGCTCCCAAGGCGCTGCTCAACGATTGTTAAAATACTGACACGAAACCTCCGAGAAAAATTACTCCGGACCTTATATTAATCATTGTGTCGCTAGACAAGCAGAGGCCTTCCCGTGGAGTGTCAGCTATGGTATGTTTCAAGGTCAGATAATTAACTTTATTAAGGAAGAGTCAGATTTGCAAAGGGAGCAGGGACTGAGACTCAGGTGTGGTCCACGGACTCTCCCACTGCCTGAAATGCGTGAGAGGCTACAGGAGCTCCACGAACCTCCCGAAACCACAGATAGCATATTTCTAGGTCGGTAGTTCTCACAGCGTGAGTCCACAGCAGCAACCTCACCTGGGCATGTGTTAGCAAATGCAGATTCTCAGGCAGTGCCCCAGACCTTCTGAATCGCACGCTCGGGGTCTGGGGCCCAGGCATCTGTGCTTTAATGAGGCCTCCAGGGGTTCTGATGCATGCTTCAGTTTGATGGTAGCTAGGGCTGAGCACTATAGAAGGACACAGTGGCCTAGAGTGGGGGTCTTGAGAGTCACACTGTCCAGGGTTCAAATCCCAGTGCTGCCACTTAGTAGCTGTGTGAGCTTGGTCAAGTCACTAACCTCTCTGAGCTTCTGTGTCCCCACCTATGAAGTGAAATCATAAAAACCTTGGGACACAGAGGGGATTTTTAATCCAACAGTGATGATGGGTTCAGTCTTCATCAAATAAGAGTCCTAATGATAATGATGATAAGAATGTTTTGAAGAGGGGAGGGGTGTGAACGGAAGTGTGGTCCGAAAGACAACTCTCCAGGGCGGCCTGAACACCTGAGTGGCTACAGGTAGCATCACCAATGATTAGGGTCTTGGCTAGAGTGGCAGCAGAGAGAGGCATGAAGGGGGGGCTGTGAAAGAGTCATCAGAGGTCAGGTGGAGAGGGATCGCAAGCAATTCGATTCACCCAGCAAATGTTTCCTGAGCACCTGTGATGTGCCAGGCCCTATTCTGGACCCTGGGTGTGCAGATGGCAGAGTCCCTGCCCTCGTGGAGTTCATGTGTCTGCAGGAGATAAAGTCAGTGAGTGAGCAAGCGGGAATGCACGAGGATTTCAGCACATGGTTGGTGCCACAAAGAAGGCTGAACAGGGAGGTGGGGCAGAGGGTGACATGGGACAGGCAGGGTGGTCAGAGCAGGTGACATTGAGCTGAGACCTGAATGACGAGCAGGAGAGCCGGTCAGGAGAAGGTTCTGGGGAACGAACAGAGGGCAGAGCCCGTGCACAGGGCTGAGCATGGTGTGCTAGAGGAGCAGGAAGAAGGGTAGGGCCTGGAGAGCGGACCCAAGCGTGTCCAGGGCACCACGGTTCTCACCTCTGAGACCCCACTGCTCCAAGAAGGGCCGTGGTGAGGAATTGCCGATGTGATGAATGTAACCAAGCCCGGCACAGGCCGGTCCCTAGGAAATGTCCACCGCTGCCCCGTGATGGCCACCTCCATACCCCCTGGCATCACAGGAGGAGTCCAGCAGATATCAAAGCCAAAATCAGCTTGGGCATTGGAAATAAAAGTTCTGATGGCTTTGGCCCAATATCAGGTGTTAAAACAAGAGGCAGTTTCCTTAAAGCAACAGATAATGCTTGAGCCTCCACCAAGGAGGATGGACATGGGGGACACGGAGAAATGTAAAAGTCCTTGATCCCAGTGCACGTCCCGGCCCTGCTGTTGCCAGCTTGTGGTTCACCCCGGCCTCCTCTGAGATGGGAGGAGATGTCCAATAATAGTTTAGCTTACAAAGTACTAGGGAGTCAGGCCCCCAGAATGTGCAAGGTGATGGGATCAGAGCTGATCTTTGAGATAAGTGGGGACCTTCCGGGGATGGAACAGCAGGGAGAAAATGGGGAAAATGAGTGCAGACCACGTGGAGCTGCAGACCCAGTGACTGGAAGGTGATCGGCGAGATGCCCTCCTTAACTTCCCTGGGCCTTAGTCTCCTCATCTGTAAAATGGGAGTGATCAGCGGGAGTGGTGAGGATTACATGACATAATATTGTACGGCTCTGCGCATGGCGCCTGGAACAAGCTAAGACTCACTAAACGGTAGCTGCGGTTATTAATATCAGCACCACCGTTGTCGTCGTCAGGACTGTAACCAGCAGGGAAGCTATGCCTCAGGGCTGCCTGGAGGGACGCGCTGAGCTGTGATGCCTCTGTGGCCAGGTGTAGGACCCCGGGAGAGTGGCCCTCGTCAGCCAGGCCTAGACAGAGCCAGTAGCCCCCGAGAAGAGGGTGTGGGCTTTCGAGAGCTCCCAGCTGGAGACAGCAGGGGGCAGAAAGGAGACCAGTTGTGGAAAGACTGAATTCCCAGATTGTTTTGGGTGCTCCCACAGCCCCTTGCACTTACCTTTAGCAGGGCACAGGTCCTGATGTGGTGCAGTAATCAGTCCCTTTATCACAGTGAGAGCTCTTTTATGTTAAGTCCAGGGAATGACCCCTGTTTGTACTTCCTGGGTAAGGCACAGCCACGTGGAGAGCAGTGATTGCTTGAATGAACAAATAAATGAACAAACAAACAAAATAAAGCATTAAAGCCTAAATGAATGGGAGTAAGTGGGCTGGCTGGTCCAAGGAGGAGTAAGTTTAGGGTGGGGACGGTGGGGAGGTATCATGCCTCTCTCCCCCGCTGGAAGGATCTTGGCTTAAGGCAACTGCACCTCTTTTCTTGGACACAAGGGGGCGCCATCACCGCAAACCCCACATTGGGAGGCTGAAGGAATCGGAACACTTGCCAGTAAAACTGACCTGATGCTTCAGTCAGAAGGGACCCAGTCCTTCTAGGGTGCAGATCAGCCTCCCTCAGACCTGAGCTGTCGGTTACAAGAGGAAGAACTTGATAATGATGACAGTCAGCTTACCACACAGGTGGTGAGCTCGGCATTGCTGCAGGTGTGCAGGCGAAGGCTGGCCTCAAACCTAGGTCTCTGGAGTGAGCCCCAGGCCTTTTCCTGACATACCTGCAGCTGCTGGCACTGCCCAAGGTGGGAGGAGCCTGGAAAGCACCCCCAACGCCTGCCTGCCTGCCTGGGAGGGGAAAGGAAAGCCTTTCTGTGGGTCTCCTCAGAAGGTGCCCCATCTCCTTCCCACGGGCAAACACCTTCATTCTATAATAGCTGAGGAAAGTTTCCCCCAAAGTAGCTTTGTTTCCTCTTTCTTTTATGGAATCATTTCAAATTTTACAGAAAGTTGCAGCAGTAGTACAAAGAGCTTTTCCCCCCAACCATTTGCTAACATGATACCCTGTCACCCCCATATATTTTGTATTTCTTACAAACAAGAATGCTGTCTACCTCACCACAAGCTCTCACATCAGAATCAATACTTAATTCTTGCCTGAATCAAGTATTAGTACTAAGACGGTTGCCAAATGGTGATTTTCTGATTCTACCTTTCCTTCTAAATTTATCGGTCGGTAATCCAGCCATATGGAAAAGCTGTCTCCTCTCCCATTTACTCACTCATTTATGTGTGGACTCAGTGTGGACACATGGATTCCCATTGTATTTAATAGGTTACGGTCTATTACGGTGATTGTTTATTTTGTTGCTCAAGTGGTCCCAGGTCTGGCCAGTGGGAGCTCCTTCACACTGGCTCCTGTGTCCTTTTGATGTGCCCCCCTCCCACATTCTTTGGATATGTCTTTACTTTCTGACACAAGATACTGCAGGCTTATCTTGTATTCCTGCCCTTTTTCTCTGTGTAAGAAGACCTGAATTTATTATCCTGCAGAGGGGCATTTGCAAACTGTGTTGCTCTAACCCGCCGACCCTAAGAAGCCTCACGGTGCAGGAGGGAAGGGACTGGACGCTGCAGTCAGACTGACCTGGGTTCACATCCTACCACTTACTAACTGTGTTTCCTCGGGCAACTCTTTCAACCCCCATAAGCCTTTCCTCATCTGTAAAATGGGTATAATTTTCCTACAACCTCACAGGGGAAGAAGTGAGGGAAACCTCTCCTAAACGTGGGTGGCCATCTCCTGGAGCTCACTTTGCTGCTGCTGTTTTAACACCACCAGCACCAGCAGGTGGCCAGTGGCTGGGAAATGGACAAGGGGATTCCTGGACCCACCACAGAGGGTAGAGAGCTGAGTTAGAGACCCTAACTCAGTTGGGCTCACCAGTGGTATACTTTATCTATCCAAGTTGCCACTTCTTTCCTCCCAACGGGACTTGACATTCCCTGTCTTCCAGCACCTTATCATGGGGAAAGATGGACGTTTGTAGGAATGAGAAACGTGCACCTGGGATTTTGTGAGGGAGAGCCCTGACATCTTAGAGATGCCCTGAAAGCCCGGCTGCAGGGAAAGCACCTGGCATGCAGCAAGTGCTTAATAATTGACAGCTGCTGCTATGCTTCTGCTCTTTAAATGGTCAAATGAGTTTGGGAAATGTTGCATTCTGGAGCATTCTTAGAGATTCATAATGCAGGTTGGGATAATACAGATGCTGGTAATACACACTTACATTTTGCTTTTGGAAGGTGGGATCTGAGCCTTCCCTACCTCTGAACTCTCCCCAGTGCCAACAGCTCAAGGCTTGTCATATAATAGATGACAGTAAATGCTAAATGGATCAGCATCCTTCCTCCACCTCGAATCTTCCCACCCACTAACCATTCCTCCTCCTCATTTTCCCATTTTTATGTTATGGACCTGTCTCCTGGTCCCTTCTCCTCCTTCTCCTGTCCTCCACCTTCTGCCTTTCAGTCCCTCCTTTGAGGTCTCTCAAACACATCACGCATCTCTAGCTGCCTCTGTAGTAGTCCAAGCCTCCATAACCCCTTGCCTAACTGCGTCTCAGTCTCCAGTCCCCCACCCCCATGCATTCCAAACCCTGCAGGGAATCTGTTGCCTGGTCCATGCCACCTCCCCAGCCTGGCATTTGAGGTCCACAACCTCCTAGCCCTGTAGGGTGGTCCCATGCCCACACAGAACCTAGGAAGCCACTTTTTAGCCAGTTTTCCCCAAGGAATCCTGCTTCACTGCAGGATACTAATATAGCCACCTCGGTTCTCTTTAAATAAGTCTTTGCTTGGTAGATCCTTTCCTGTCCTTTCCCTTTAAACGGATTTGTATCTGTATATTCAAAGTAGGTTGCTGTAGACAACATATGGTTGGGTCTTGCTTTTTTATCCAGTCTGACAATATCTACTTCCTAACTGGGGTGTTTATGCTATTTAAGTTTTATGTGACTATTGGTAAGATTGGGTTTAAATCTACCATTTTGCTGTTGCTTTCTATTTGTCCTACCCATTCTTTATTCCCCCCCTCTTTTCTGTTTTTTTCTTTCTTTTGCCCAATCAGCTATTTTTATGGTTCTATTTTATCTCCCTTGTTGGCTTATTATATGCCCAGTTGTTAAGCAGTTGATTTAGGGTTTATGTACTACATCTTTAACTTATCACAGTCTCCATTCAAGTATGCCACTTGTCATGGGATGGAAGAATCGACAACAGGACATTTCATTTTCCCCCTCTTGGCTTCTGAGCTATTGCTGCCATGCATTTTATTCACTATATTTTGTAAACCCACAATAAATTATTATTTTTGCCTTAAACAGTTAATTATCTTTTAAAGAGATTTTTTAAAGAATATTTCTTATTAACCCATCTGTTTCTCATTTCCAGTACTCCTCATTCCATTGTATGGATCCATATTTTCCATCTGATTATAATTCCTCTTATGCCTAAAGGAGTTCCTTTAACATTTCTTGAGGTGCTTGTGATGGAGTCTGAAAAAAAGGGTCTGAAAAAAGTCTTTTTTCAAAATAACAGCTCCATTGAAACACAGTTTACATATAAAATTCACCCATTTAAAATGTAAAATTTGGTGTACAATTCAACAATCACCACTGTCTACCTTTAGAACATTTTTATCACCCCCCAAAAGAAACCCCATACCTGTTTGCACTCACTCACTCACCTTCATTCCCCTCTTCTCCCCAGCAACTATTGATCTACTTTCTGTCTCTATGGATTTGCCCACTCTGGACATTTCATATAATTGGAAACACGTAATATGTGACATTTTGTGTCTCATTTCTTTCATTTAGTATGTTTTTGAGGTCCATCCATGTTATAGCATGAATCAGTACTTCATTTTTCTCATGGCCAAATATTCCATCATAGGGATATTCCACATTTTGTTTATTTATTCATCAGTTGATGAAGATTTGGGTTGTTTTCACTCTTGGCTATTACAAATAATTCTGTTATGTATGTACATGCTTGTACAAGTTTTTGTGTGGAAATTTGTTTTCAGTTCTGCTGGGTATATACCTAGGAGTGGAATTGCTGGGTCATATAGTAGCTCTATATTTACCCTTTTGAGGAACTGCCAGACTTCTTTCCATAGCACCTGTGCCATTTCACATTCTCATCAGCAACGTACCAGGGTTCCAGTTTTCCGTATCTTCACCAACCCTTGTTGTTTGTTCTCCTTCATTTTTGAAAGACATTTTCACTGTGGATGGAATTATAGGTTGACAATTTTTTCTTTCAGTACTTTAATCATGTTGTTCCAGTTTCTCCTAGCGTTCATTGTTTCCAGTGAAAAGTCTGCTGTTATTCTTTTCTTTCCATTGTTTCTCCATACATAGCGTGTGCTTTCTCTCCTGCTGCTTTTAAGATGTTCTCTTTATCACTAGTTTTAAGCAGTCAGATTATGGTGTAGTTTTCTGTTTCCTTTGCTTGCGGTTGGTTGAGTTTCTTGAGTCTGTGGATTAATCATTTTCATCAACATTTTAAAATGTTTGACCATTATGTCTTAGAACATTTTTTTTGGTCCCTCTAACAACCTCTTTTTTCTTTCCTTTGAGGACTCCAATTATATGAATATTAGGCCCCTTGTTTCATAGCTCACAGATGCTTTATTCTCCCCTGCCCTTGCTCCCCCTCTTCTTCTTCCTTCTCCTCCTCCTCCTCCTCCTTCTTCTCTCCCTGTATTTCATTTTGGGTAGTTTCTACTGCTATTCATAAAGTTCACTAATATTTTCTTCTGCTGGAACTAACTTGCTGTAAATCGCATCCATATCCCAGACATTCTACTTTTAATCACTAGATGTTTGATTTGGGAGTTTTTCTATCTTCCATATCTCTCCTTTACATGGCTATTCTTTCCTTTATCTTCTTGTTACATATAGAGTATTTTCAAATAGCTGTTTTAATATTATTCTACTAACTCTCTCACCTGCATTATTTCTGAATCTGTTTCAGTTGGATTAGTTTTCTCCTTCGTATGGCTCACATTTTTTCTGCTTCTTTGCATGCCTAGTAATTTTTTTTTAAGTTACTGTGAATTTAACGTTGAGTGATGAATTTCTTGAATTTTCTTTAAATCTTTTTGAGCTTTGTTCTGAGATGCAGTTAAGTTAGCAGGAAACAGTTTGATACCTTTGCGACTCACCTTTAAGCTTTGTTATGTGGAAACAGAACATCCTTTAGTCTAGGACTAATTTGACCCCACTACCAAGGAAATAGCCTTCTGAGTTCTCTACTTGTTGCCCTGTGTGTGAGAAGGTCTTCCCTGGCTGGATCTTAGGTTTGCCTATTTGAACTTAGTATAAGTAGAATCATGGGATATATCTTTTTGTGTCCAATTTCTTTCATTCAATGTTATGGTTGTGGGATTAGTCCCACATGTTGTTGCATGCAGTAGTAGATGTTTTCCATTCAGTATTTGTGAATATACCACAACTTATTTATCTGTCCTACTGTTGATGGAAATTGAGGTTGTTTCTAATTTTTATCTATTTTGAATAACACTGCTTTGTTTTACCTTTCACATTTAGATCCAGAGTCCAGCTGGAATTAATTTTTGACTGTGGTGTGAGGAAGGCATCTGGGCTCATTTTTCCCCATGTGACTACTCAGTTAATCCAGCTCTGTTTGTTGAGATCTATCCCATTCCACTGGCCTATTTGCCTACCTGGGTTTTAATACCACAGTCTGCATTACTGCAAGTTGATCATATATCTTGATATCTAGTAGTGTACATCTTCTAACATTGTTCTTTCCATTTGTTACCTTTTGTTATTGCCCATGATCACATACATGATCAATTGAGGTGAGCTCTGCTTAAGCTGAGTCTTTGCTTCTTGCTCAGTATGCCATGGATGTGAAGATCAGTTTCTTCTCCTTGCAAACCAAAACACTGGTAAAACTAATTATGCCTGAATTCTCTACTATGGAAGCCTTCCAGTGCTCACGCCTGCAATCTCTTAACTCACACTCCCCACATACATCTGCATTTGAGACTGAGACTCTGGAGTCTGACTATCCTGAGGTTGAATCTTACCTCTGCCACTGTGAGGCCTGGGGCACAGGTTGGACATGGGGCAAGTTGCTCCTTTTTTCTGGGCCTCGATTTCATCATCTTTAGAATGGGAGAGGTCATAGTACCTAACTAACAGGGTTATTGTGAGGACTAAATAAGATTATGTAAAATGTTTAATACATGGAGTAATTGACAGGTACTATCATTGTCATCATCATCTTTATCATTATTGCCCCATAGTCCCTCCCAACCTGTCACCAGGAGGGGCCAGACCCCAAGCTGACCATCTTGCTACATTCACACTGATCATGTGGTCCCTTCGAGAACTGGGCTTCTGCCTTCCTCTTGGGTCAAGGCATGCCTAACCTGTGACCCATCTCTACTGCCCTCCTCACAATTCCCAGTTACCCAGCTCTCAGCCCCAGAGACTCAGTCCCTGTCTTCTCCCATGTGCTGTTGTGGGCCCAGCTCTGGACAAGATTTCAAAAATGAAGACAAATGTCACCTCCATGGAGAGGCCTTTGCTGCCCACACCCCTGTCCCATGAGTCTCTCTTCCTGCTTTATTTTTCCTTGTGACACCTAATGGTCCCTGCCATTAGATCACATATTTCTTTATTGGTTGTCCATCTTTGCCACTAGATGGAACCTCAGTGGGGGCAGGGACTTTGTTTAGTCATTGCTGTGTCTCCAGTACCTTGAACAGTGGCTGGCACATAGTAGGTGCTCAATAAATATTAGTTGATTGGATGGAGGAACCGTTTTTGCTAATGTTATTCATCCATTGATTCCATTGATACTTGCCCAGCACCTACTGTGTTTCTGGGTCTTGGCATTTGTTATGAGTTGAATTGTATCCCCCAAAAGACATATTGGAGTTCTAACCCCAGTACCTCAGAATGTGACCTGATTTGGAAATAGGATCATTGTAGATACAATTAGTTAAGATGAGGTCATACTGGGGTAGGGTGGGACCTTAATCCAATATATCCTTATAAGAAGAGGAGAAGAGATACAGACATACGAGCAGAGAAGGCCATGTGACGATGAGGGTTAGGGTTGAAGGGCTGCAGCTGCCAGCCAAGGGATGTCACTGTTTGCTGGCAAACCACCAGAAGCTAGGAGGAGGCAAGGAAGGATTCTCCTCTACAGATTTCAGAGAGAGCATGGCCTTGGTTTTGGACTTCCATCCCCCAGAACTGAGAGAGGATAAAATTCTGCTGTTTAAGCCACCCAGTGTGTGGTACTTTGTACTTAGTTAAGAAACCAATACAGCATCCCTCTCCTCATTTGCCTGACAGGACACCAAATCCTTATCCCTGCCTGGAGATCCCCATTCAGTCAACATACTTGATTTCCAGTGAGCGACACCAGGAAAGGATTAAGCAGAAGAGGACATCAGGCAGTATATGGACTCTCCTGGAAGGCTAGAGAAGGGGTCTTTGGGAGTGGGCTGGGATCAAGGGAGGAAGACACTAGAAACATCCCAAATCCAATCATAGGATCCACTGGGTGTACAGTAGGCAGATTATACACTGGCGCCCAGTGACCCCCACCTCTTTGTATCCAAGCCTTGTGTATTCCCCTCTGGAGTGTGTGCTGGGTTTAGTGACTCACCTCTAGTGAATAGATTGCTGTAGAAAGTGATAGGGGCATGTTAATTCTTACATTCAGTTACAAAAAGGCTCCTGATTCCTCTCTTGCTCTCATGTGCTTGCTCTGCTGGAAGGCAGATGCTGTGTTGAGAGCTGCCCCGTGGAAAAGCCACAGCCACTGAGGAACCAAGGGCCTGCATCCAACACCCTCTGTGGAACCAAATCTTGCCAATGGGCCCCTGAGTGATCTTGGAAGCTGATCTTTTCCTGGTGAAGCCTGGGGCCCTGGCTGATACCTTGATTGCAGCCTCATGAGAGACCCTGAGCCAGAGGACTCAGCTAAGCAGTACCTGGATTCATGACCCACAGAAACAATGAGATCATAAATGTGTGTGTTCTTTTAAGCTGCTCAGTTTGGGGTAATTTGTTATGCAGCAGTAGATAACTAGTACAGAATGCAGCCACTGTGGGAAGCCCTGCTTGCTAGACTGATAATCTGTGCTTACCTCCTGCCCCTTCAGGATGAATCACCTACTCTCTCTGCTCCTTTGTTCCCTCACTCCAGATATAAAAGCTCCTAAGTGGGAGCATTTGATTGGTGGAATTTAGGTCATGTGCTAAAAAAACAAATACAGATGCTGTATGGACAGAAAAAAAATCTCTTCTTTAGGTTTCCTGCTTACATGCTTATAGTAACCTTGACTTCTTCTTGGCACCTATTAATTAATGGATCTATGTCACTAAGTCGCTAAAGTCTTGTCCACTAAACTGTAGGCTCCCAGAAGGCAGAAACTGTCTGTTTTGTTTGCTACTCATTCCGTTGCACGTAACACGTGGCCTGACCCATAGTAGGTGCTCATTAAATGCTTGATGAATAAATGAATGAGTGAATGAAAGCTTGACACCTCTCACTCTAGTTTATACACGTTGTCTTCTCAACATGGAGTAATATCTCTCAGACTTTCCTTATCATGAGAATCAGTTGGGATGCTTCTTTAAAATGCAGAATTATAGGCTCCATCACAAGTCTGGGATGAGGCCCGCCCAGAAGACTGTAATTTAACAAGCCCCCTATGTTATTTAAGTAGCTGGGAGCTATAACATCACTTATCTCTAAGACCTGGTCCCCCTCAGCCCAGCTCACCACTAGCTGAAACCCAGCTGGATATTTTGTAGTCTTCTTCTCTGGGACAAGTGACCCTCATTTCATTCCTCTTTCTCTGGAGGACCTGCTGATCACCCCCTTTACTCACCTGCAGGGTCTTCTTTGCTTCTCCTGATTTCTCCATGACCTTCAAGCGTCAGTCCAGCCATGGACACGGAGGCGCTCTTATGCAGGAGTGTGTGTGGGCATCTCACTCACGGGCAGCATTGGGTTATGGGACTCTTTCGATATTGGGTTCAGGGGATGGCCAGAGAAGATCTGGTCCCTGAAGATGGGCAGGAAAATGAACATAAAAAGACAATGCTGGGCTTCCCTGGTGGCGCAGTGGTTGGGAGTCCGCCTGCCGATGCAGGGGACACGGGTTCTTGCCCCGGTTCGGGAAGATCCCACATGCCGTGGAACGGCTGGGCCCGTGAGCCATGGCCACTGAGCCTGCGCGTCTGGAGCCTGTGCTCCGCAATGGGAGAGGCCACAACAGTGAGAGGCCCCCGTACCGCAAAAAAAAAAAAAGACAATGCTTATAAAAGCAATCCACCTGCTAAGTGCCAGATGAACAGTAGGGATGGTAAGTGCCACAGGGAGTAATGTAGGGAGTGAGGCCAAGAACTGAAGCATTCAGGGAGGTCTGCATGGAAGAGGAGTATCCTAAACTGGGCCTCAAAGAAAGATGCTTGAATCCAGTGAAGAAGTAATGAAAAGGAAAAAAGAAAAGGAAAGAGTGTACCAGGCAGGAGGAATTGAGTGAGAACAGCTGTAGAGTTGAAAATGGCCAGGGCAAGTGTTCTGGCTAGCTATTACCACATAATAAATCACCCCCAAATTTAGTGGCTTAAAATTGTAGCAATTAATTTATTCTCTCTCATGGTTTTTGTGGGTCAGGAAATCAGGAAAGGCCCAGCTAGATGGTTCTGGTTTGGGGTGTTTCATAGGGTTGCAGTGAGAGGGAGAGAGGGGCTGAGCTGGGACAGTGCGGGGGCTGGAGCAGCTAGAAGCTAGCCTCCCTCTCCCTTCCCCTCTCTCTCTGTCTCTCTCTCCATTCACGCAGTCTCAGGGCCTCTCTTGTAGACTGTCTGCATGGGCTACTTTGGGCTTCCTCACAGCATGGCAGCCTCAGGGCCATTAGCTGGCTTACATAGCAGCTAAGGGTGACCGTCTAAAGAAGCTCAGGTGGAAGCTATGCCTTTTAGGACCAAGCCTCAAAGTGAAATAATGTTGTCTCTGCTGAACTCCGTTGGTCAAAACAGTCGGAGAAGCCCACCTAGTTTGAAGAGGAGGGGACATAAACCCCACTTCTCAATGGGAAGAATGTCAGCGTCACATTATAAGAAGAGCGTGTGGGTGGGAGATACTGTTGCGGTCCTCTCACAGTTTAAGGAACATGCAGACCATCTTGGTTGTACCAAGAGGTGTCAGTTTACCTGGGCTAAGGAATGCCCAGGTGGCTGGTAACATGGGATTCTGATTGTGTCTGTGAGGTTGTTTCCAGAAGAGATTAGCATTTGAATTGGTGAATTGAGTAAAACAGATTGCCTTCCCCAATGTGGGTGGGCACCAGCCAATCCTTTGAGAGCCCAAATAGAACAAAAGGCAGGGGAAAGGAGAATTCTCTGTCTCTCTGTGCCTCTGTCTCTCTCTCTGTCTCTCTGTTTCTCTCTCTCTCTCTCTGAATATATATATATTTTTTTCCTACTTCTCAGGAGAACCCTAATATAGGGTCTATGTGGTAGCTTAAGGAATTAAGCTTGCAGAGATCGGCTGGGGTGAGATTATTGGGAATTTGAACTTGGCCTGAAGGCTAAGGGGAACAATGAAGTTTTATGAAACCGGAGTGAGCTTTGCTTGGCTTTAGGGGAAGTAAAATTTGGTGCTGCTTGGGGAAAGGGTGAAGGAATGAGAGCCATTTAGGGATGGCAACAGCATCATATTGTTGACTCAGCTTGTGAGCATCTATAACCCTTGGGTTGTTTGCTTCTGTGTCTGGGCTCATTCCCCCATTGGTATTGCTTTTTCATCTTTACTAATGTCAAAGTCATTACTTTCCCATCTCCAAGAATTTGGTACTTTTCTTTGCAGGATCATGATTTTCCTCTGGTCAGGAGCACTCTCTGAGGGTTCCCTTCCTTCCTCCCCATGTATTAGCAACTACTCCTAATGCAGCATCATCAGCAGTTTTGAGGAGCTCACTCTAGGTCCCTTTGCCTGGGCCGTGAATCGAGCTAGGTGGGTGCTGGTCCTTATTTCAGGAGGCCTCATGTGCTCTGATGCCAGACTCTGAGCCATCTCCTGCAGAGGGCGCTCCCAGCACTGCCCCCTCCCTGGCTGCCTGACTTGGTAAAACTACTTAACCTGTCTGCAACTCAGTTTCTTTATCTGTACATGGAGATTATAACAGTGCCTACCCTGTAGAGTCATGCTGAGGATTTAGCCAGATAAGCCTTGAAAAACGCTCGGCTCAGAGCCCTGCCTGTAGTGGCCTCTCCATGAGCATGAGCTGCTGTTACTAAGGTCTGGAGAGGAGCGTCTGTTGCAGGATCAAAAGCTCCAGACAGTGAAGTAGAAAGAGTGCAGGCCCCGCCAGCAGAGAATGGGTTCAGAGTCCAGCAGGGCCATCTGCTAGGAGTACGACTTTGGGTGAATCACTTCATCCATCCATCTCTCTGTCCGTCTGTCCATTCAAAAAGTGTTTCTTGAGTGTCAGTACTTTGCCTGCAAGTGAGTTCTGTGCTGAGGATTCATCAATGGGTAGGGCAATCCCAGCTCCTGCCCTCATGAAGCTTAGTCTCCCAGGGAGGACAGATGCTGAACACGCAGTGACCTGCAGGCTGTGTGTTCATGGTGGAGGAACAAGATGCTGACCCAGTGGGTCTTGCTTCCCCCATTGCACATTTGGAAATGTCTACAGATGCTTTTGGTTGTAAAGCTTGGGGGGTGCTACTGGCATTTGTGGATAGAGGCTGGGGATGCTGCTAAACATCTCCTAATACACAGGCAGCCTCCACAACTAAGAATTGTGTAGACCAAATGTCACAAGTGCCGCCGAGGTTGAGAAAGACTGTGCTGTAGGAATGCATGACGGGGGAGGGCCTCAACGAGTGGGGGTGTGGGCAGCAGTCAGGGGAGGCCCCCTGGAAGAAGTGACATCAGAGACCTCAAGGACGGGTGAGCCAGGTAGTGTGTATGTAGGTGGAAGGGGAGCTCGGGGAGTGGAAGAGTGTTCCTGGCAGAGGGAACAGCATTGCAAAGGCCTGGAGGCAAGAGAGAATAGGGCCCCTGAGGAACTGAGGAAAGTTCATTGCTCCTGGGATACAGAGAGTGGAGGGGGTTCAGGGGACAGATAAGATGGCACGTGTGAAGCACATACTACAGGAAGCGCTCAGGGGGCCTGAGCATTTCCCGTACATTATCTCACTGAATCCTCACGGCAACCCTCTAAAATATGTGTTA
Source organism: Mesoplodon mirus (assembly GCF_964341445.2). Lineage (NCBI taxonomy): Eukaryota > Metazoa > Chordata > Mammalia > Artiodactyla > Ziphiidae > Mesoplodon > Mesoplodon mirus. The sequence goes on from NC_138988.1 coordinate 6,637,148, forward strand.
TTGTTTTGCCCTTTTACAGATGGTTCAGAGAAGTGGGAAGTGGATGGTCACGATGTTTTTGTTGCCATAGAGTCCAGCGTCAAGCACATGTAAGTTCAGGCACCAAGGAGGGGCTCGTGTTGTGTTTGTTGATTGAGTGAGTGACAGAATGAGTAAACCCAGCCCATATCTGGGGGTCCTAAACAGAAATGACTGTCCCGTGGGGCCTGGGGATTGCGGCACAGCCACAACTGTCCTTGAGACAAGCAAGCAAGTGTCCCTGCACCCAGGTGTGATTCACCTGCAGGGCCCTGAAAGTCCCGGCTTCTCTCATTCCTTCCTCCCCACTAGATGAAGAACACGTGCCAAAGGCCACTTACATCCTCAGCTCCCTGTCCTGTCACATCATCATGGAAGGATGTGGAATCGGGCTGGCACGATCTGCTTCTCAAAGGCCACATCGTTGCAGTGGGGTCACCTGAGGATGCAGTGACCTACATTGTGCCTTTTGACGACATGGCCTTTGGCATCCTCAGCCACCCAGGAGGAGGTGGCAAAAGCATAGGTTCCCAGACCCCATCCCAGACTCTGGGGGCAGGATGATCTAGCAGTCTGTAGGTTGTAGATTTTCACAATCTCCCCGGATGACTTTTAGGCAGGCTAATGTGTGAGAAATGGCACCACGAACCAGCAAAACAGCCAGCCTTTTGGCGGGCAGCCTGCATCTCACAGAGGTCCCAGCATGTCGTGGCAATGGCTGCATCTGCTGAGATCTGACTCTGTGCCGGGCTCCAGGCTGAACCCTCACTCAGGGATCCGTGGGACATGCTCATTTTACAGATGAGGAAACTGAGGCCCAGTGCATTGAAATACCTAGCCATCCAAGCAGGATCTCTGGCTCAAAAAATAAGACCTCAATAAACACAGGTGCTGAAACCTGTTTGTGGCCTGAAGGAGGTAATTTGGTTGAGTTCACCTTGCTGGCTGGTGAAATAGCCCAGCTTTTCCTCTTTTTTCCCCCAGGTCATTTACTCAAGAGAAAGGCCTGTGGAGGTTATTGGAATGAGCCTGGGGAGATGGTGTGAACCCCAACTCCAAGGGAGGAATGGAAGAGTCAGAGGGCAGGTAGGTCAGAAAACTCCAGTGAGGAGCTGGAACAGGGACCCAGCAAGGCTGGCATCCTTTGTCGGGGAGGTGATTGTCTGGGACCTCCAGGCAAAGCCGTCTTGTACCCAAGAAGCAGAGTGATGGCAGTAAGCTTGTGTGTAAACACAGGACCTTGGCATAGCTGCAAAGAATGAGCCCACTGGGTTGGGTCCAAGACCCGGAAGTGCCTCCAGAAATCCTTGTCTGGCACCAGACAGTGTGTTGAGAAGGATGCATTGGGGTGGCATTGAGGGCTTTGGGCTGGGGATCCAGAGAGCTGAGTGACTTTCGGTTTGTTCCCTTTGCTGTGTGAGCTTGAATCAACATCCGTCCCTCTCTGAGCCCGTGTTTCCCTGTATGACGTTGGGTTTGAACCAACTCTTCTCTAAGGGTCTTCTTGTTCTAGACTAAATTCTTAACCTCAGGGCCTGACACAGAATAGCTGCTCAGTAAATCTGCGTCGAATAAGTGGATGTGCTTCTCCTCTTCCTCTGTTGGAACCGAGGTTGGCGTGGTATTCCGCTCCTTCTGCCCACTCCTTCCCCACACATACAGACCCTCAGTGGCGGTCAAGTGCTTTCTCTAGCGCCTGTGTGCAGCCTGTTTGACCCTCCGTCCTCCAGGCCACACCATCTGGCTGAGTGCCCCAGCTTCTTACTGCGCCTCCCTCCCTCCCACCACCTGCAGCGTGTCCCTTTCGACCCAGCCCCCTGCAGTGCAGCCAGCGGGGTCTCCCTAGGACGCAGTCAGAACCAGCACGTCCCTCTTCCCAAACCCCAGCTGCCCACGGCCTGCCCACTGGCACCTCTCCCCGGTGACCCCACATTTGGCCCCAAATTGCCTTGCAGTCTAGTGGCCACCCTTCTCTCAAAGCCTGGCCCCTTGGAGTTTCACAGCTCACCTGAGGAAGCTGGGAAGAGCAGGGTAGGATGAGGCCACTTCACTGTGGGCCCACGTCTCCAGTAGCTCGTGGCTCTGCGATAGACTGGTCCGCAGATACATGTACGGTGCATCGGCAGCTCCGCCCGTGATGCAGGACACATCACAATGTTATAACCGATGACCCATGGGTGAACGTGACGGGGCAGGTGCAGGGAGCACCAATGTTGGGCCCTTTTTTTTTTTTAATATTTATTTATTTGGTTGCACCGGGTCTTAGTTGTGGCTCGCTGGCTCCTCAGTTGTGGCATGTGAACTCCCAGTTGCGGCATGCATATGGGATCTACTTCTCCGGCCAGGGACAGAAACCGCCCCCCGCGCCCCCCCACCCCACCCCCCACACTGGGAACGCAAGTCTTAACCACTGCGCCACCGGGGAAGTCCCTCCTGGGCCCTTTTGTGGTCAACCCGAAGATGACAGAGCGTAGATCTGCGGGCAGAGCAGCCAGTGGGGAGCTCAGCCCTGTTTGTTGCGGCTGCTTCACTGACGAGTTATGTGGCTGCGTGAATCACTCAGCCTCTCTTAACCTCAGTGTCCCCATCTGCACATGGTGCTGGTGCGACTCACCCCTCTCGGGGTTGCTGGGAGGATTGCCCAAGATAATAGGTCTGAGGTATGCGGGTGCTTTGCCTGCGCTGGATTCTGTTGCGGGGCATCACCGCGGAGGGCTGGCCCCCGCCCAGAGCCTGTGATCTCTGAATCCTTCCACTTTCAGCTGCTCCCAATAATGGCCTGCGTGGTGAGGCTGGCTGCGTTTCCGATTTGGGCTCAAGGCAAACATCGATCTGGGGTGTGCTTTGTGAGGATGGATGAGTGGACACCCAGCCACTCTCCAAACTGGATCTTGGCCTTTAAACGATTAATGTATTCAGGCTGCAAATAGTACCGTATGTCCCAGTGCCTCTGGGATGCTTGGGAAAAAGTCCGGTCCCCCTCAGCACTTTGGAACAGGAGACCTGAGGCCAGAATGTGGTTCTCTTTGCTAAATTTAGGGCTGGGCACTCCTTTGTGTAAATAGGATGCCGCAGTGTTGGAGGTGGGGCCTGTCCTCTCTTCTGTTCAGGTGGGTTTGAGGTTTTGTTTCTTCTTGGTGGACTGGAAAGAAGCCTGGGTTAGGAATTGAGATGTGGACTTGGGTTTTGACAGTCTGTCCAGCTGGTTGTGTGACTTCTCCAAGTTTTGTCTTCCCACTTGCAGAATGGAGACATCAGTCTCGCCATGGAAAAGCCCTTTGGGAATGAGGAAGCAAGCACAGGGCAGGCGCTTCTGGGTTTGGTGGTAGACTCTGTGCACCGAATAAAAATTGCATGGGGCCATCTACATCTACATGCCCTCATGCTCACAGAGGGGGCATAATGGGATGTCAGTTAGCTCCGAGCTCATCCTTGTCCCTGAGCCCAGGGCAGAGCCTCTGGGTCTCAAAGATGCTCCCCTTCCTGTCTTCACCCCCTGGTACCCACAACAGGCCCAGCACATAGTAGGCGTTCAGAAAAATGGTCATTGGATAGATGAGGGCACGGCTGCAGTGGTGAAGGCTGGATCATCCACCCAACCCCACAAGGAAAATGTGCTGCATGAAAACATCCCAAATAAACCGAGTCTTGCCTGTAGGCGACCCCTGTTCTGTGATCCTCTGAGGGCAGGGACAGTGGTGTGGAATTACATTTTATTCATTTAATTTAGATGCCTCACCCTAGCTCTACCCACAGAAACATCCATTAGAGCGAGCAATGCCTGGAAGGTCTTTGTATGAGGACAGAGCTGACAGGTGCGGACTGGTAGGAACACCTGTGCCCTTGCCACCTCCAGGGCTGCAATTGTCACCTCAAAATCTTGGAACAACCAGGCCCCTGCGTTCAGGGTCTTTCCCTTTTGTTTCTCCCTCTCGTCTGGCTCACTGGTTTGCAAACTTGACTGGACTTAAGAGTAACCCACGTGGAGTTCTGCTTTCTAAACCATTGCAACAGTTAGGATTTTCCAAGGACAGTTTGAGACTGGGTCACACGCCCATCCTAGGCCCCGTCTCCCCTGCCACTGCGTTAGGCACGATTCTGCTGTGTACACACCCTTTGATCACTGCTGTAACGTTGGCACCTGGTGCAATGCTTGGCATGTATCATGTACGATAACTGCCCAATAAACGTTGCTTGGTTTACCTGGTATATTAATTAATGAAGCAGAAGAACCTCTGAAATCTCAGTGGCTTCATATTAAAAAGGTGTATTTCTTGCTCATGCAAAGTCTCTTCCCCATCTAGTGACTCTGGGACCTCGTGGTTCTGTCATCTCCACTGTGGCCCCACAGTGTCCTGTGGCACAGAGGGAAGAGGAGGGGGGAGGGGCGTCGCCTTTTCTCTGTTTCAGCCCAGAAATGCATATATCCCCGGGGCTCGTCTGCCAGGCTAGTCGCACAGCCCCAAGTCAATGGCAAAGAGGGCAGGCAGATGAAGGGAGCCCCCTGGAGCCTCACCACTGCTGCACCACAGCCGAGACTCCACCCGCAGATGGCCCTTTATGATCCAGCTCAGGCTCACCGGGCAGCGGAGCGTGCCTGGAACCATCCGAGCCTTTGGCGGCTCCTCCCTCACACCCTCCTCTAGCACTGCAGGGACGGAGAAATGAATAACTCCGCTCAGCAGATGAGGAAACTGTGGCTCAGTGTGGTTGACCACTTGTCCAAGGTCGTACGGCCACCAAGGAGCAAAACCAGGACTCAAACACAGATTTGTTTCTTAACTCCAGCCCCAGTGCTTTCTCCACCTTGGTCCAGATGTCCTGTGGGCACAATGGTCCAGGGGCTTCAAGGCAAAGAAGGGATGAAACCTGAGACTCTGTGGGAATATGGGTCGGGAGAGACGGGTAAAGGGTCAGATGGGAGTGGGCAGTGGCCAGAGTACTACGTGTACCGCCAACTTCACATCATGTTGTCCGGGAAGGAAGCCCAGGATTGGAGAAAACAGCTACTTGCACGATGAGAGGTGAAGAAAGGAGGTGCCTTATAAATGTGACTCAATTTATTGGATACTCCAGAGAGTCATTTAGATTTTGCCTCGTCTTTGAGAAATGAGGACTGTCTCTGCATGTCCTCAGGTTTTTTTTTTGAAATGAACATTTCCTCCACCCCACAGAGAACTTGTTATTCAGAAGGGTTTTTTTCCCCCATCAACTTCTTTTTTGGTCTAGTTGAATGCCAGAGGGGATAATAAATATATACAGTAGGAAGCAAAACAAAAAAGAAATACAGAGGGGCGGCCTCACTTTTCAACAAGCTACCTTAAACAAGTGGGTTCAGACTTGTGGACAGGTCTTTATCTGCTCTTCACAAACCTTTAAGAGGCTCTGTTCTGAAAACAATAACGACAATTTGGAGAAATGGAGCAATGGAGTCGGGGAAGGGATGATCCATTTTTATCTGGGGGAGCCCTGTCCGTAGTCCCGATCACATCCTCTCTTCTGGTGGGTGCTAGCCTTGGTCAACAGCCACCCTGCCCAGGCCTGTCTGGAAGCCTGGGGAGTCAGCTCTGTTAGGCAGCTCTGCTGAGTGACTCAGGGAAGACCATTTGGTCACCAGGCAGCTCTGACTGTGAGACCGTTCACCTTCCTACTGACTCCACATCTGCCTCCCTGGCCCTAGACTTACACCCCCTAGTTCTGCCCCGTTCGTCTTTCCCGGGACCATCTACAGGGGCACCTGTTTTATCAAATTTCTCACTTAGTGTATAAAAAGTAGGTCACTGATTTGTTTCGCAGAACCTGAAGCCTTGAACATCAAGACTTTTCAGGTTGTGTTACATCAGGTCGTAGGTGGCAGCCATCGCCAGGGAAGTGTGGAAGCCCGGAGGACAGGACTTAGGTCCTGCAGCCACACACGTGGCCTCGGTGTACATGCGTGCTGGTTGTGGAGGGGGTGTGGAGTGGCCGAAGCTCCCCCAGAAATGCATCGCTCTCACTCTGATCATGTCGTAGCCTGCTTAAGCCCACCCACCGCTCCTGACACTCTCGGGATGGAATCCAGCCATCCTCATGGGACTTCTGAGGCCTCTACTGAGGGGAAATGCCACTTCATCTCCCGTTACACAAGCTCCCACTTCATCCTGCAAACGCTGAGTTGCTCGAGTCACCTCCACGCACCGCACTCCCTCCTCTCCTGCTGTTCCTGCTGCCTGGCGCGCCCTTCCACCCACTCATTCATGTGCACACGGCCCTGCGCAACTCCTACTTCTCACCCAAGATTGAACTCCAGCTCTCCTCCTTCCAGAAACCTCTTGGGCCGTCCTGGACTGAGGTAGCATACGTTATCCGTCCTGGCTGGTCTCAGTCTCACTTGGGCCTGTGAGCTCTGGACCTGGAGGAGAGGATTTCCTTCCAACCAGCATGGGGCCCAGTTCCCCAGGAGCTCAGCAGACAGGTAATGATGCAGTGAAGCCTGCACATCCCCCACGGTAGCTCACGTCTCAGATTCCATCATGCAAGTCCACAGAAATACAGGATTTGGTCCCTGGCAGCTCTCACGCTCAGGAGACTGCTGAGTCCACAGTCAACAGAAAGATGCCTGTATTGGGCAGAAAGTACAAGAAGAAGGCCAAGAGGACAGAGGCCATCAGGACTCATTCTCTTCTGATTTGCTTTTCTTGAAAGGATAGAACAGTATTAAAGGAAAATAATTAAAACGAGACAAAACCCAAAACTGTTTTCGTTCTCTATCTTTTCTTCTCGTTCTTCACATTTATACATGATTTTATGTGGTTGTAATCAAGGTGTTGGCAAACCCCTCCTAACGAAGGTAAAACCCCCAGGGGGCCTAGCCTCAGGCTCCATCCCAGGGAGACGGGGTGGGGTATTTCACCATGTGCATCAGCCCCTTTCCCGAGCCCTCCCCTCCTAGAGCTTGGGCTCTGGCCCTGTTCCAGGCCTCACCCCAACTCCTCCTCTCTCCACCCTGCCCCTGACACCCCAATACCATCACCCTGGCTTTATCCTAAGGGGGAGGGACTCAGCACATATGGAGCATGCTCAGTGTGTTACCAGGAAAAGCCCATTTTGTGCTCACAACAGCCCCGCAGGGTAAGCACGATTTCCCCTGCCTACAGGTGTGGAAACTGAGGCTCGGAGCGGAGGCACCTTGCCCACCAAGCAGGCCTTCCCACTCTGAGGCCTGGGCCCTTGGCTCCCCCTGAATCAGCGGATCCCACGTTCCTGCTCCAACCACGTGGCTGGTACCTGGTTCTCGCCCAACAAACTGGACCGACCAGACGGCTGACGCCCATGAGGGCCCAGTTGTCCGGTTCAGGGGTGAGATGGGTCCCACTCCTGAAGTCCCTGTTTCATGAGAGCCAGGAGAGTCTAGGCTGAGCGCACAGACGGGACCATTATGCCACTTACAGGCTATAACCTGGCAAGTGTCTCAAGCTCTCCATGTTTCAGTTTCCTCAACTGTGACATGGGATCTTGTGAGGATTAAATGAGTTGATAAAAGCAAACCACTTAAAACAGTGCCTGGCACACTACAAATGCTACATAATTGCCATTTATCATTGTCATTATTTTTATTATTATCTCTCTGACTGTGACATGTCATTTCTAGGCAGAATATGCTCACGCCTCCCCCATTGGACTCTCTGTGACTTTTTTTTTTTTATTAGGGGGTTGAGGTCTCACAGGTCATGGGGTTTTCCTGATAGATAACATTTATTGTAGCTCTACTATGTGTCAAGCCTCTTGTATCCACGTCTAACAACCACCCTGCAAAACAGGTATTATTACCACGAGTTTTCAGTTAAGAAAACGGAGGATCAGGCTCCCACGCTGGCCAGAGGCAGAGCCCAGAATCAAACCAGGGTGATTTGGTGCCAGAGCCCCGAATCTGTCTTTCATCCCCCACACTTCCACTGGAAGATGCAGTGTTCATGCTGGCCTCTCGTCCTTCGGGCTTCTTTCTGATGGGAGTGCAGTTCTCACTTTGATGGCGTGCCACCCTCTTCAGCAAGGAGCAGCAGCTTTGGGCGGGGGTGGGTGTGGACTTGATTTTCCAGATTGTCACTGCTGTTGGCCACGAGAGGCTGGGAAGACCAGGACCCTGTCCCCTGAGTCCTCAGGACAGGTCACCGTATTGGCCACAGCACTCCTCCCCAGGTCTCTGGAAAGTTCTCTTGGAGAAGCTGGAGCCGAGACACTTTCTCTATCCTCCCTCCTTTTGCCTTCATTCATCACCAAGTACTTTCTGAGCCCTACTATGTGCCAGGCCCTGAGATAAGTGGAGTAGTGCGTGCAAAGGCCCTGTGGTGGGAGGGAGTTAGGTGTGTTGGGAGACAGGAGGTCAGCATGAGCTGAAGCTGGGGAAGTGGGAGATGAGTGTGGAGAGGTGGGCGGTGGCCAGAGCTTGGTGGCCTCCTCTGCCCTGTGGGGAATTGAGGTTGTATTCTAAACGTGGATGCCCTTGGTTGTTCTGAGGCTGTGAGACCCAGTGTGCGCTTCTTGGTGGGCCCCACCCACACCTACTCCACCCACCAGGATCCCTCCATTCTTGTTCTCCCCACCCCCTTAGCTACTCAAGCTAGAACTGCAGAGTCATCTTCAACTCTGCTCTCACCCTCACCATCTGTTGTCTTATCCACATCCCCTTCTAGAAGTTTCTCAAACCCATCCCTTATTATCCAGCCCTGGGCCCCTGCTTTGGGTTAAGGTCAGGGTCAGTTTCTCTCCCCTCTGCACGGCCTTGCTGTAGCCATTCCCCTTCAGCTGTCTCCAACCTCCACTGGCTCCCCTGGAATCCATCCTTCGCACATCCCCTCAAACTAAAATCAGGCTGTGTTATTCCCCACCTACAGAACCTTCCACGGCTCCGCACAGTCTAAGCTGTGCTCTCCAGTGTGGCAACCCCTAGCCACAGGTGGCTATTTAGATGTATGTTAACTAACGTGAAATAACATTTTAAATGCTCTTCCTCAGTCCCATGAGCCACATCTCAAGTGCTCAGGAGCCATGTGAGGCTACCATATTGGAACGCACAGATACAGAATGTTTCCTCATCGCCAGAAGTCCTGTTGGACAGCACTGGGCTTTGATGAGCTAAAATCCAAACTGGTTAGCCTGGTATTTAAGGCCTTAAACAATCTGGCCCCAAATGGCCTGTCCTGGTTCATTTCCCACCAGCCCTTCCTGTGCACACTCAGTTCCAGCCACATCACATGACTCTAAAATGCCCAATCACACTTCTGTTAGTGTCTTGTGTATCCTTCTAGGATTATGCAAACACATGCAGATATGTATGGTGTGGGTACATATGTGTGCCTGTGTGTCCATTTTCTTGTTTCTCCTCTTTTCTTATACAAAATATAGAGTACTAAAGTTCCTTTTGGAACTTTGATGAAAGTGTTATAAAGTTTAGGTTATGGCGATGGTTGTGCAACTCTTAAAGATACTAAAAGCCATTGAATCATCACTTTAAACAGATAAACCTTATAGTAGGCAAATTATATCTCAACAAATCCATTTTTTCTTAAGAGTGCTACATTTACTGATACAGACTGTTTTGTATCTTGCTCTTTTCATTTCACAGTTTAGCCTGGAACTCTTTTCCAGTCACTGTATACAGAGCTTCCTCATTCTTTATGTAGCTGCAGATTATTGCATTGTGTAAATGTTTCATCGTTATTTACCATGGCTCCAGCTGACAGACACTTGGGGTCATTCCAGCCCTTTGCTACTCTGGACAATGCTATAGAAATAACATGTTCTCTGTGTGGGCTGGTGTATCCGTAGGACAGATTTCTACAAGTGGATTGCTGGGTCAAAGGGTAGCTGTATTTGTCATTTTGACAGATATTGCAAACCTCCCTCCAGAGGGTTGTACTAATTTGCCCTCCCACCGGCAATGTATGAGAGTATTTGCTCCCCCAACCTTCACCTACAGCTTGCGCCAGACTTTTGAATGGTTTATCAGTGCCGTTTTAAATTAAAATTTTCTTATGAGGGAGGTTGAGTAGCTTTTCATATGTTTAAGAGCCCTTTGGGTTTATTTGGGGGGAATTGCCTATTCATGTCCTTTGCCCATTTCTATTACGTTGCTGGTCTTTTCCATCTTGATTTCTAGAAGCACTTTATATATTGTGGCAATCGACCCTTTGTCCATGATGTAAGATACACTTTTTTTCCCCCAGTTTGTCATTTGCCTCTTGTAATTTCATTTATGTATTTTTTCCCACACAGAAATGGGAAAGATTTTTTTATCTTGTTAAATTCAACAATCTTATCTTTTCTGACTTTTGGATTTTGGATGATAGAAAGACCTTACCCACTCCAAAGTATTAAAGGAGTTTGCCCAGGCTTTATATTGATACTTTATGGGTTCATGTTTTTGTTATTAAGTTAGAATTTCAATCTTCTTGATCCATTTGGCATATAGTATAGGGTATGGATCTAATCATATCTTTTCCCAAATGATTGCCCGTTCGTCCCAGCGCCATTTATTAATAAGTCCATTTGAACCCCACTGATTTGAGATGTTGCCTTTGTCATATACCAGCTTCCTATATGGATTTGAGCCTATTCTTGGACTTTCTATTCTGTTCTGTTGTTACACCTGCCTCTTTATTTGCCAGTGTCACAGTGGTTTAATGACTGAGGTTTTACGGTATAAATCCAACTTAAATCCACCTCCTCATGATGCTTTCCAAGATATCCTTAAACAAATGGGACCTCGCCTCCCCTCTGATCTTAATGTACTGTATGTCCCTGACCCCCGACAGATTGCAAGCTCCTTAAAAACAGGGCCTTGCCTTCTATAACTGCCCACCCAAGGTGCTTGGGGTGGGGCCTGGCACAGGGCAGGCCACTGACACCCACATTAGTCCCTCTTGTCACAGTGATTGCCTTTGAGCATACAGGGCTGTAGTTTCTGGACATCACATTTTTCCTTGTTTGAAAATCAAGACACAATTTCCCTGTCTCCAGCCTTCTGACATTTCTCCCAGAGTCCTCCCAGATGTCTCAGGACCTGGGCTGGTGACTCTGCAGTGAACTTGGGTATCTTTTTAGGACTGGATGCTCCTCTTTGGACCCTGGACACTCAAGAGCTCCCGGGGACTAGCCTTTCCTTTCTCCTTTCAGACTGCCCTTCCGTATCCAGTGGGAAGTTCCCTCCCTTTGTGGTGAAAGTGGGATTGGAATCCTGTCTTTCTTTCTTCTGTCAGCATGACAAGGAGGGCACTTTGCCCTGCTTTTGGAGTGCACCGTGCACTGAAAAGTGTGCAATGGAAAAAAGCCTTTTCTGTTGAGCCTAGAGATGCTTCCTTAAGTCTGGGCCAGTTCATGACTATCTGCTCTTTTTAAACATCAGGCCACTGTAAGGGCTGTGCAGCCCTAGTTAAACATTTTGCAGCCTATCCTCCACATGAGCCCCTGCAACAGGTGCCAGGGGCACAGTGATGCCCCATCTGCCCCGGGAGAGCTGAATTTCCAGCAGGGCACCTGCACAGACATAGAAAACACCAACGGCATGGTGTTCAATATGACAGCATGTGCACTGGGGGCTTTTTTGGTCCCCAGGTCCCTTTCCTGATGCAGAGGTTAGCACGGCATGGCATTTTCTCAAGCTGGGGTGGCCTTTAGCCTGTCTAGTGTACCTCACCCCCACATTTTACCCATGACAACACTGAGCCCCAAGGAAGTGACAGCGCCCCAGGTCCCCAGCAAGTCAGACTCCAGGCTGAGAACTGCGGCCTGAGCCTATGTCACTGATCTTCCACCAACCCCAGAGTTTTCTCTCTCTACCTCCCTCCCAACCAAACCAGCTCCACGGCCAGGCACCATAAACCTCACAAACATCTCTTAATTCCCTGTATTTCCCACACACAAGATCCAAGGCAGCATCATCTCTCACCTGGATCATGTCAGTGCCTCTGCTTCCCCCTCTGGTCCTCAGGGAAGCCAATGGAATCCTATCAAAATGCTGTTTTGATCAGGTCACCTTATTGCTTAAGAACTCTCAATGGCTTTCTATTGCTTTTAAAAAAATTCCTTAAACTTTTTATTTTGAAATAATTGTAGATTTGCATGCAATTTCAAGAAATCATAGAGGTTCCATGTACCTTTTGAAACCCAGTTTCCCCCTATGGCACTATCTTGAATCACTGTTTTTGTGGCTTTTAAGATAAAGATGGAGACTGTTATTCTAGTTTGACCCTGGAGTCAGAGAGATCTGGGTTCAAATTCTGGCTTCACCATTAACTGGGCGACCTTGACAAGTTATTTTGCCTTTCTGAGCTTCAGGGTTTTGGGGCTATAAGATTTATAATAAAAATGCTCACCTCAAAGAGTTGCTTGAGTCTTAATGAGATAATACATACAAAGAGCTTAAAACAGAGACTGACATATTGATTGGCATTCGATAAATGGTAGGATGGCTTGGAATGGTCTGGCCTCTGCCTGCCTCTTCCTGCCCACAATCCCTCTTGCTCTCTCTGCTCCAGTCACACTTAACTTCTTTCTGATTCTTACTCTTGTTCTTCTCCTACCCCACCCCAGAACCTTTGCACATTCTGTTCACATTCCTTCTCTCATCATGCCGTGTGTTTTATTTTCCCTTACAAGTAGTGATTTTAGCATGTAAATGTCTAATGATATTTGGGGTTTTTTGTTATTATTCTTCTCCACTAGACTATGAGTCCACAAAAGTCAAGATAATGTTTGTTTTGCTCACCAGAGTATCCCCAGCACCTTGCAGAGGGTCTGGCACTGAGGAGGGACCAATACGTATTTCTCATCTGAGTCAATGAGCAAACGGCAGGGGTGGGTGGGAAGAGAAGGTGATGATGGGGATGGTGGTGAAGATTTTATTAGCAAACATTTATTGAATGGTTATTGTGTGCCTCACAGTATGCTTGACACTGTGTGAATTCTCTCATTTAATTCATTTACATTTAAAATGACCTCCATCATTCTCTATCCACGTTTATTTTTTCCTTGGCTTTTTATCACTGCCTGATATTATATGTTTATTTAGTATCTGATTTCCTCAATAAGGTAAACTTCATGAGCTCAGAAATTTAGTTTTGTTCCCTGCTATGTCCCTAGAGCCTAGAACAGTGCCTGGTACATAGTAGGCACTCAATGAATATTTGTGGAATGAATGAATGATCACATGAAATCTATGAGGCAGGGACAGTTATTACCCCACCCTCATTTTAAACATGAGGAGATGGAGGCTCGGAGAAGTTACGTACCTGGTCCAGGTGAAGGCCAGAGCTGGGGCTTGAACGTGAGTCCTCTGACCGCAAAGCCCCTAAGTTTAACTGTGATGCACTCCTGCTTTGGGTTCCCCCAAACAGGCACTGAGACCAGGATTCAAGCTTAAGTAGCTCATTTGGGAGGTGATTCCAGGGAACCAGGAGGGGCGAGGGAAGTGAGACAGGGAAGGGAAGAGAAGCAGGCCAGCAAGGTGTCATCATCAAGCCGCTTACCCTTGGGACCACTGGAGCTGACTCCCACCAAGGTGGTCTGGTTGCTGATAGAGACCAGCAAGCTCAGAGTTATCCTGCCCAACAGGCAGGGGAGCTGGAGAACTCACACTCCAGCTCCCACCAGCCACTAGTTGAGGGCTGCTCCTGGGAGGAATGACTCTCTAGCCTGTCTGCCTTGCCCCACGTATGGGCTGATGCTCCCCCGGTCAGACAGAATTTCTTGCAAAGCCTGGCACTCATTTGCCAGGGGAATGCAGTGGGGCACTACCAGCACCTTTTTCAGATGCCACACAGACTCTCACCCTCAAAAGGTTGCTGTATTTCCTCCAAAGATGACATTTAAAGACCACGTATTTATAGGAGAGAAGCCCTTCCTCCTCCCTCCCCCGGGCTTGGCAGCTCTCCTCACCCACACCCTCTTGGTCTCACTTCCTGGGGTCCTAATATCCTTCAAAGTCTGGTTTAGATCCCATCCTAGGTCCAGGCCGGAGGAAGCCCCAGAGATTACTTATTGCATCTTCTGACTCTGTGAGGGGCTTCATCGTAGCTCTGGTGGAAGGTCATCCTGGCAGGGCTGCAGTCTGACCTCTGGGGGCCCTATCCTACCCTCCCTAGTCCTACGGACGCTTCTGGTCCCTCTGCTACGTCATGGTTCATACATGTGGCCTAAGCACCCTCCTCCCCCTCCCCAGCTTGAGCTGCAGATCCCATCCCGATGGGGTTTCCTGCCTCCAACTGCATTAGCTTTTCCAGCAGCCACCCTAGTGTATATTAAGCCTAATCTGAATCCCCAGGGTTCTCCATCCAACCCCTGTCTCCCAAGTCAGATGGAGAGTCCCCCATGAGGACTGGAAGGAGTGCATCTTCACAACCACAGTACAGAACAGGCTCTTGGTCCGTGTTGACTTTCATCTTGATAAACACAGTCCTGTGGAGGAATGCACTTGTCCCTCCCTGCCATGCTGGTTCACGGTCAGCCCAAGCATCGTTTTCTTTCATGGAGAGGTGGAGTTGAACACATTTCCCTTATTTCTCTCTTTCCTCCTTCTGTCTCACTCTGAGCCTCCCTTCTCTAACTACAGAACCAGCTACAATTGCCCGATTTTGCTTTCCTGAGCATTTGGGTTTGGGTCTCTCCCCTTTCCTTAACCCCCTTCCCATTCCACTAGCCCCTGTTGAGGAAGAGGATTCATACACATTCATCTCTGAATCCTGCACATCGTGCGAGGTCCTGGCTCACCGTTGGTGCACACACATCAGATAACTGGATGGATGAGTCCTCAGCTGGGGCCAAACCCCTTCTATGGCTGCACAGCCACTGTCCTTCCTGCCTCCCTCCCGTCTCACCTGACACACCCACGCTCCAGGCACATCAGACCCCTCACCCCCACATTCTCATGCCCCATCTCTCTCGTCTCTCTCTCTCTCTGACATGCCCTTGACATGCCCCTCGTCCCCTTGGAGAAATCCTTCTGGGAATGGAGAAGAGGCAGCTGGCCTGGCTGTTCCTTTTTCTAGATCAGTGCCTTAGCTGATCCGTGCCTTCGCTTGTTCAACTGCAAAATGGGAATAGGAAAATGATCTCAGGTCTGGCTCCTCAGAAGCAAAGCCTGGGATGGGCATTCTTGTGCATGGCATTTACTGAAAGAGTGCTCTCAGGAGAAACCTGAAGGGGAAGGTGCTTGGCAAAGATGTGGTTTCAGGACAAGTCCACCCTCAGCCTGATCCCTAGGGGAGCCCTGGAGGGTGAATAGCACCATAGAGGCTGTTGCTACCTAGTGGTTCCCATCGGCCAAGGACCATACCCTCCAGAGAAGGGTGCAGGTGTGAGAAGCCAGACCCCAGAGAGCAAGGGGCTGGGTGTACCTGCCAGGTAGAGGGCAGGGTGGTGCATCAGTAGCGTCTGCTAACAAACACCTGCCTGATAGACACGTTGGGAGGATGAAATCAGTATATTTAAAATACTAAGAATAGTAATCGACACAGTAGAGTTCAGCTGTTATTTCTGTCATCTGTCCTCTTGCTTCAAGACCCTGTAAAATTCCACCTCCGAAGTCTTCCTCACTGGCTGTCTTGAGAATTAATCATCCCTCCCCTGGCTGCCTCAGCACTGGGTGTTTTTCCTTCTCATTTAAGTTTTAAAACTGCACAAATAAAACATGGGAGATTGTTAGTGTAAAAGATTCTCACAGAGCCTGAAATATACCGGCTATACGCAGAATGTTCTCTCTGCCCTCCCATCTTCCCCAGAGGAAATCCCCGTTCAGTCTCTGTTGGTGGTACTTTGTGACTCAAGTGTATTGATCAACCTGCCTTGTATTTGGGGAGTTGGGTTTTCCCAGCTGCATTTAGAGACCCTTAATGCGAGGGATCCGGCTTGCCATTTCCTCTCCCCTGCTCAATAAACATTTGCTCAGCTCAGTCTCCCGAGCTTCTAGAGGACGGGATGGGGGTGGGGCAGGAGGTCATCAGCCTCCTCTCCTTGGAGATTCCGACTCTGGGCCTGAGTCAGCCCAGGAATCTCTTTACAGATTCCGGTACCAAGTTCTCCAGGTAGGTGAGATAAAAATGTGTCTGAGAGGATGCAGTTTTAAAGGTGGCTTCTACCTGATGAAGACCTTGCTCGTCGATTTATTTAGATGTCCCCTCCTTCTTGCTTAGTAGGACTATCATTTTGTGTGTGTGCATCGAATGACTTTTACTATGACTAAAATAGTAAGACACAGTCCTCGTGGGGGAATTGGAAAATAAAGTTGGCTTTAATCCCATCCCATCAAAATCACTTTTGAGGGACTTTCTCGCAGTCCTGGGATCACGCCATCCTGGCCAGTTTTGCTCAGCGACTTCTGGCCCCTGCCCCTCTAACAGGCCACCAGGGACCCGTGCTTCTTTCTCTTCTTGTCGTGAACTCAGAGATGATGTGCCCACCAGCTCGCCAAGCGCCGGTCACCTCCCTGCCTCTTCTTCCTGGTCCGGTGGAGGGAAGCGGCCATTTCCCTCTATATCTGCTGCCAGTTCCGTTGCTCAAGAAGTCTTCAAGTTGCAAGGGTCTGTCAGCGGCCTATTTTTAGTAGAGTGGGACTTCTGGGCGTCCAGATTGCCGAAGCTCCCTCGCTACCAGCTGCTCTTCTGAGTTGTCACTGGAACCCCCATGTCCTCACTTCTCACACACTTGTCACTTCACATAAACTTTGTCACAGCCGAGCAGTTCCTCCCCCCACACCATTCTCAAATGAGGAAACTGAGAGGGGGCTTGTCTAGGTTTCCATGTGCAGTAGTAAGCCCAGTGCCTCACCTGACCCCCCCATCCTGTCCACTCCACTCCCACGACCCCTTGTGCCTCTTAGGTGGACAGGACCACATTCTGCCGGAGAGAGAAGGGGCGTGTGTGTCTGTGTAAATAAATAACATTGATCTTTCTCCTGCTAATCCAGAGGTCATAAACTGCCGGCCTGCTGGCCAAAAACCTACCACAGCTATACAGTGTTTGCTCCTCTCAGAGTTTTAAATTTTTATAAATTGTTGATGACATTTACAGATCAAGAGTATTCACATAAAAATCCAGATGTCCGGCTTCTCTTGAAAAAATAGAAAAATGGTGGTCTAGACTCACATGCCTGCTTGGCCAACAGTTGCATGGAGCTGAGTAGCGGCTGTACCCATTTGACAGGGCAGATGCCACAGTTCCCACCACTCTTTGTCACCTCCCCCAATAGAGCCCGTGTCAGCTGCTATTTGTCACCTCACATGCACTGTTGCTTTTTCTTATTGGTAGATTCCAGAGGAGAGAGCCATAAGTCAGAACCAGCCCACCTCACTCAGTATTGCCTGGTCCTTATAGGCATTCTCTCTGCTGTCCTTCAAATCCCTACCAAGTCATCCTTGCAAATCCCAGAGCCTTAGCACACAGTAGGTGCTCAAGAATAGCTACCGTGTGTTGTGTGTTTATCTTGGAGAAGGCTATGGAATTATCACCCTTTAAATAAACTAACAGGCTCAGAGAGGTTGAGGGCATGCCCAAGGTCACCCAGCTGGTGAGTTTTGTCACTAGGAGTTTTGTGGTGTCATTTACTTTTACACTGAGTTGCCTCACCTTTTGCAGCTTTTCACACCCATTCCTTTTGCCTTTCAATTTGTCTGCTGTTTTCTGAAGGTTTCATAAAAGAAATAGTAACTAAAGCTGAGCCTTGACACTATGGCTGGACAGGGACTGATTGAGAGAGGGAGAAAGGCATTTTCATCAAAGGAGCGGGAGAGAGACAAGAGACATGGTATAGGGCCAAATGTACATCATGGAGGGGAGTTGGAAACCAAGGTGGGAACAGAGTGGAAAGGGCACCTGGGGCCAGAGCAGGAAACCTGGAATGGCAGACCGAGGCTATGGGACTTCCGAGGGCACTAGGGAGCTATGGAAGGTTTTACAGCAGGAGCAGATGTGATCCATATCGGGCTTCATTGAAGGCTAGTGTGAGAGCTGGATGGAGGCAGAGAGGAGGCAACTGTGAGAATCCAGAAGAGAGGTGTTGAGGCCCTTCAACAGATTCCAGAGGGACTGTGGAGGCCCCGTCAGTGAGGACTTGCTGATGGGAGAGCCTGGAGCTGGTCATCTGGAGGCCGGCAGTGTCATTCAGTGGGATGGGCAAGGGGGGCGTCCGTGGGGAGATGTCCTCTGGGCACCTGGGGAGAGCAGAGGGCTGCAGCAGGAGATGCAGTGCCGCCTGCCAAGCCAAGTGTGGAGCAGTGAGAACGGAGTGTTCTGAGCCAAGAGCCTGGAGACACCTCCTCTCACACCTGCTGGATTTCCTTTTGGTCATGGCCTCCCAGGCCCCCTCTTCCCTCTATGCCTAAACCCCCAAGAGTGAATATCCTCTGAGCCATCCCAGGGCTTCAGAGCACAGACCATGATGAATTTGGGCCCCATGAATGGTAGCAGGATCCCAGCTGTTCCTAGGAAGCAGGCTTTCCAGACACCTAGAGCCCAGGGTCTCCCCCCAACCCTAGCTCCTCTTTCAACAAACCAAGGCCTGGGGATGGGGAGTTACCATGGTCCGGCCTTCCCTGCCCCCCACCTCATGGGGGCCCATCTTCTCTCTTCCTGCGAGCAGAGCAGTGCATTTGGCTTTTTATAAAGACAATAAATAAATAAGCAAGTGGGCATGATTAATTGATGGTGTGGAGCAGACCGAAGTACTGGGAGTCAGGTGGCCCGGCTTCCTGGTGGCCCTAAGCTTTTCAGCGACCTGCGGCCTGTGCCAAGGAGGGGATGCCTGCCTTGGGGAAGTGCTTTCAGTGTGTGCCTGGGGTGTTCACCTTTCTCCTCCGCAGGGCCTCTGTCCTGGCCTCCTCTAGGCTCTAGGCCAGGCCAGGCTGGAGGCTGGGGGCCAACAGGTGCTCCTGCACTAACCCCATTTTTCTTGGGGTCTGAGTGCCTTCAGGCTAAACACCCTAGGATTGATCCAGCCAGCCCCTCCCTCAAAGCTAGGTCTCTTCATATACCCACTCCACACAGCCACAGGTACCAGGTGTGTTGGGAATGGAGGGTTGGGACACCCTGACCCAAGGGGAAGGGAGGGAAGGGTGCCTCCAAGGGCCAAGCTGATGGTGGGGGGTGGCGGGGTGGGGTGGGGTAAGGGGCTGGTGCCGATGGAGGTACCTGAAAACGGAGCCCTGGGAGCGGCCAGAGACCCCTCCCCGGGACACCCAGCACGTGCGCGTGGGGGAGGGCGCGGGCTGGACAGCGAGCTCCGGCCCGGCAGGGCGCTCTCCGTGCAGAGTTTGGGGAGGGCCGAGGGGGAGCGCGCGGGGGAGGAGGGAGCGTGAGGGGAGGGAGGAAGGGAGGGAGGCGGGCAGAGCGCAGTGCAGCGGTGGCAGAGGCGACGGCGGAGGGAGGGAAGCAGGCGGGCGGCGGCGGGGCCGCGGGGCGAGGCGAGCGCGGGGCAGCCGCGGCACAGGAGCCGCAGCCTCAGCGGGGCCGGGCCGGGCCGGGCCGGGCGCGCACCAGTGGCGGCGGCAGCGGCAGCGGCAGCGGCAGCGGCAGCATCTCACTCGCGGAGCCGGTGCAGGTGAGGCAGGGGCGGCCGGGCCCGGGGCTCTGGGCCTCCTCCCCTCTTCCTCGGTCCCTATCTCCCTCTCGGCCGGCTTCCCTTCCACGGGCGCTCGGCCCCGGGACCCCTACCGGGCGAGAGCCCGAGCCGGAGCGCGTCCTGGGTCCCCTCGCCCCGCGGAGGCAGGCGACTTGTCAGCGGTGACCTTGAGCGGGCACCAGGCGCGGGCGGGGCGGGCCGGGGTGGGCGCCTGTGGACCCGGCGCCTGCGGGCGCGGGGAGGGGGCGCGCCGTGTGCCTGCCGCGCGCAAACTTTCAGGGGCTCCGAACAGTCCCTGAGCGGGGGTGGGGGGGGCGTTCAGGGCGCTAGAACCCCCCAATTTCTTCCTTCCCAGCTGGCTCTGACTTCTCTGCCTGGCTTCGCCCCCAGTATTGGGGGGGCCCCCTTTCTCCAGGCCCCGATTCCTGCAGTCTAGGGACGTGAGCAGAGCTATGGACATTGACCCAGGGCTGGGGGCTTCTCCCCTCCGCAAAGGCGGTTTCCAGGCTTCTAAGGGCTGAAGCTCTGCAGGACCCTCTGCCTGGTGCTCTCTGCATCTCCTGCATTGCCTTTTCCTGGCGCCCCTCTCCCTAACCGCAGCCCTTCCCCAAGCACCAGGAGTCTCCTACCTGGTGACACAAGAGCTCCAAAGTCGCACACTCAGTTGGACTCTCAGATCCGAAGCTTGATTTTTTCAGCCCAGCTTCAAAGGGTCCTTGAGAAAGTGGGCTCAGGCAGGTACCCCCCTAGGGCCCCAAAGTGGGTCAGTATGTTCCTGCACACCTGGACTCACCCAAGGGCCTGGTCATTCTGAAGCGCTGTGGTCTCCGGAGAAACTATGTCTGGCTATCAGGTGTGTCTTAGTATCCTGGATCGTAAGTCTTGGAAAAGGGAAGTGAGGCCCAGAGAGGGTGAGCCAGCCTCAAGGTCACACAGCCAACCCCAAGAAGGAGCAAGAACTGGGCTTTCTTATAGTGGGTTGGGGAGGGATGGAGAGGACTCCTGTTTGGTTCCTACACCTGGGGGATTTGGGCTCTGTGTCATACTAGCTGTGTGACCTCTGACAGGTCATTTCTCCTCTGACTCACTTTTCCCTTGTGTAAAATGGGGGTAGCTACCTCACAGGGCTGTTTTGATGGCTGCGTTAATATTCTTAAAGTTCTTACTGTCATGCCTAGTACACGGTCTGTGTGCAAAAATTTTTGGCTACCAACATGTGAAATTTCCTTTCGGGCCTGGAAGGGAAGAAACCATTCCCATCCTCTCCCTTCTGCTTCTGGCACCTAGACTTAGGTGGGTTCTCCCCTGTGGCTATGTGCGCTGCTGGGGAGCAGCACCTGCTGGAACCCTGAACCGCTGTGCCCTGTATGGAATGTTCAGTGGTGGCAAGGGTCCCAGACCCTCAAGCGCCCTCTGGACCTACTGGTTCGGCTAATGTAGGCTGTGGTTTCTTGCTGCTTCCATGGGGAGAACAATCCCTAATTTCTAGCTGGGAAATGAAGAGAGGACCTTGCTGCAGCCCTGGGAAGATTCCCCCCTCTCCCCACAGTCTCATAGGGGAGCATCAGCCTCACCTTCCTCATCTGACCCACTCTTCTCCCTACCTCTGTGAGATGTCATTCCTTCTCTCAAAGGTACTATTGACAACAGAGGAGATGGGGCAGGGGGAACTCATTCATTCATTCATTCATTATTCTCCAAGCCTTGATTCATGCCTTCTTTGAGTCTAGAGGTGCTTGGAAATACTGTGAAATCAGCCATGTCTTGTAGTTATGAAGCTCCTACCAGGTGCCAGGTACCTGCTGGGCCCTGGAGACACATTCATTCGTTTGATAAATTCTTATTAAATGCTTAATATGTGCTAAGCACTGTTTGATGTGTCAGGGAGACATTGGTAAATAAAACAGATCTGGTCCCAGCTGTCTAGGGTGACCATATAATTCACCATCCAAACCGAGATACTTTTGAGAACAAGAGCGGGCATTATTAATAATAACACCAGGACCACAGACATAAACCAGGACTGTCCAGCCAAACTGGGATGCGTGGCCATCCTGTGACCTCGTGTTTATTCACCAGTGTTCGCAGAGAACTGTTCATGTTTTTTGAGCTTGCTTTCTGCCAGGCTCTGTTAAGCACTTTCAGGTTATCATTTGATTTAATCCTCCTGGGTCTGTGAAGCTGCCATTACCATCTGCATGCAGCTGGTTAGTGGTGGGGCTGGGACCACCTCTGCTACTTAACTGCTGGGCCGCCCTGCCTCCCCAGAGATGGACAGGACCCAGGGCCCATGGGCGCTCTCACTCTCTCTCAAAGAGGCTCACAAACGACTGTTAGGAACACAGATGCTGTCATAGATGTGCCACGGGGGACAGACGGAGGCACAGGTTCTGCCTGGAAAAGTCAGAGGCAGCTTCCTGGAGAAGACCTTTGAGCTGGACCTTGAAACATGAGTTAGGATTTTGATAGACTATACAGTTGAGAGGAGGGCATCCAGGCCCAGGTTGCTAAGGCTTGGAGGTGTGGGGTATGTAAACTGTTTGGAGCTACCACCCCAAGATAGGTCTGGGTCTAACTGTGACAGGATGAGAGTTAGATCTGAAACAGCAGAGCCAGTGAAGATTAAGTCCGAGACTGGGGTGCTGTGGAATTTTAGACGGATGCTCTGAAGATGTGAGTGTTCTAGAAGCAGGGTGTAGGGAGAGAATTTGTTGTACTAGATTTCCCTTTGAAAAGAATTTATAACCTGACCTATACTATGGAACAATTTCAGGGAAATTGTTTCGTTACATAGAATCACTGCAGAAGAATTTTACCATCATCTGTAGCAGTAAAAATGTTTCACCAGGCAAAGTGATTGCTGACAAGAGAAATATTAACCTACTTAAGGGAGAGAGTGTTTAGTAGCATCATTTGCAAATAAGGACTGTGCTCCTTACAAGTTAAATCTTTTCTATTTGTTAAATCACATCCCAAAACTCTAACTTCCTCTTCTCCTCCCTCCTCTCCATGTCACCTCTGTCACCATGTAAATCTGCAAATATCAATAATAAAACTGTATTTCTCTAGTAAAGTCTTATTTCTTAGCTTTTTCATTAATTCAGACTGACCTCCTTTCCTATCCCCACCAATGAAGTGGAATTATAAGCTGTATGTTATCTGAAAAATTGAATCCATTAGTAGAGAACAAGAACAAAGGGGATCAAATTGGGGCCTTGAGATTGGAAAATCAGGCTAGAAAGATTTGAGAAGCAGAAGAGAACTTGATGGAAGGCAGGGAAGGGGGAAGGAGCAGGGCCAGCTCCGTGGGCGTGTGACCTGTGAGTGAGGCGGGGCCCTGTGCTGAGAATGGCCCTACACTTGATTTAATTCTCTGTGGTTGCCATATTGAAATTCTTAATACTTTCTGAACAGGGGACCCCAAATTTTCATTTTGCATTGGGTCCCACAAATTATATAGCCAGTCATGGGAGGGAGAGAGGAAGAGAGAGATGGGGGTAGGAAGACAGAGGGGAAAAGATAGAGCTAGGGGAGAGAGAAAAGAAAGTAACATTTCTAAAGCCCCTGCCATATGCCAGATGCTGTGTGAGACCATTTTCCATGTTAATCTACTTTATTCTTCATGACAATCCTATGCGGTAGGCAATATCATCCCTGTTTGAAAATGTAGATTTTATATGATTCAGGTGTGGTAAGGCCAATAGATCAGGAGATGACTGCCATTGAAAAGACAGTGTGTGACTCACAGTTCCCAAGAGGAGGGGGCACACCACGCCATGGGAGGCCACACAGGGAAGCACCAGGGTCAGTCAGGAGGCCGAGGGAGCAGAGGAAAAAACACCCACAGCGGCCTTTATTGTGGTTTCCACGGAAAGGAACAGGAGAGGCAAGGTAAGCAGGTTTAGGTTTGGCTAGTTAGAATAATTTCAGTGAGCTCTGGGGCACAGGGACTGTCCCTAGTTGTCTGGTATCTGGCCCTGGGGTGATTCGGGCAGCCAGAGCACATGAGCTCCATAAAGGAGGTGGCGGACAGGAGCATGGGAGACTGTCCATGCTTTCTCTGCCCCTTCCCACCTGTCCTCACCCCAGCAGGTCATAGAACTTTAGAGCTAGGATATCCCTTGAAGAGTATCTGGGCCAACTCCTTGATTTCACAGAAAAAGTGAAAAGATAGGTCCAGAGAGGGAAAGCGACTTCTTCAGGGTCACACAGCATTTTGAGGGGTCTGAACTAGACCTAGAATTCTTGTCTCCTGCTACTTGAACTACTACTTATTATTGTTTATTTCTTCCTAGAGTAGAGTTAGGACTAAGCCAGATCCACCAAACTGAACATGGTAGGGTCTGAGTTCCTGTCTCACTTAACGTCATATCCCCAGGGTGCCTGTAGCAGTAGGTGCTCAATACGCTATTGTATCAGTTTCCTAGGGCTGCTGTAACAAATTAGCACAAACCGGGACACTTGAAACAACAGAAATCTATTCTCTCTCCGTTCTGGAGGCTAGTAGTCTGAAATCAAGGGGTCAGCAGGGCCACACTCCTGAAACCTGTAGGGAAGCTTCTAATGGTTGCCAGTCTTTGTTGTCCCTTAGCCTGTAACTACATTACTCCAATGTCTGCCTCTGTTTTCACACAGCTGCCCGGCCTCTGTCTGTCTCTATTTCAAATCTCTCTCTCCTTATAAGGACAACAGTCATTTTAGAATAGAGCCCACCCTCATTGAGGATGACCTCATCTAAACTTGATCACATCTGCAAAGACCCTATTTCCAAATAAGGTCACGTTTACAGGTGCCACGGTTAGGACTCCAGCGTATCTCTGGGGAGGACACAACTCAATGCGCAACAACAAGGAACCAGAGTGAGTGAATGTTTATGATTTGGGCCAAGAAGGAACTCCTCTCTCCCTCAAGATTAATACCAGTTCTGAAGAATCGAAAGCTCTTTAGAAGGAGCAAACAACTACTGTTCAATCCACATTTAGAGAGAAAATAGCCCAAGTGTACACAAGAGCATCTCCGCGTGAGCCAGCCTGCTTGCCCCGCAGTCCTTGTGCCATCACTTTCTAATCCTGCCTCTGTGATCCTGGGTGAGTGAGGGGCTTCAGCTCTCTGTTTCCTTATCTGTAAAACAGGATACCATGCCTACCTCATGGGTGCTTTTGTGAGGAATAAGAGGAATTAAGATAAGTGATTCTTACAACAGTGCCTGGCACACAGCTGTTACTGTTAATCACCATCATCATCTTGTAACTTACGTAACTTTTCACGTATCTTTGTGTCTTTCACTCTTCTTCACAGCAAGCCTGTAATATGGCTCTATAAATACCAGCTTCCTTTCCCCATAAGGTGGTTACTCACTGATGAAGCCAGATCTCAAACCCCGTCCTCGGGTTTCCAGTTCCAAGCTGGCCTTACAGCGTGGCACCTGCTCCGGTAGCTGGAAGCCCACTGGTATGAAGATGTTGCTAATGGATACTTCCTGGTTTCGTGGGGCTGGGAGGTTGGAGAGGAGTGATATGTCAGGCCCTGGTAGGGGAGGATGTGAGGGGAAGGGGGCGGTGCCCAAAAAGGAGAAACAGCCTTAGTAGCCGTTGCCCCCTTGTCACTATGCTTCTCAGAGGTGGCACAGACTGGGTCTTTTATTTTTAACATTGCATTCTCAGGCCCTGGCACATAGTAGGTGCCTAATAAGTGTGTTGGATGAATGGATTTCTTATAAAACACAAATAGTCACTGCCCCCCACCCAACAACAACAACAGAATCCTGAGACAAGGCCCCCTTGCCTAAGCAGTGATGGCTGTCCACAACTCACAAGTGGGCCATCGATGTGTGAGCAACTTCAAAAAACGTGCTTTTGATGCTATTTGAGGAAACTGGGTGAGCTGTGAAGGCTGGGGGTGTAAAGAAGGTCCAGTACATAGGAGGGCTGGAAAAGGCACAGAGTGTGATGAACGGGCGTTGGAGAGAGATGCCGCGTTGAATGAATCCCCCAAACGTTGTCATCAGCAGTAGATTAAGAACAGGAGGCCAAGGGAGTCCTCCCTCAGCAAATCAGTGCAAAGGGCAACCAGCTGAATTCCGAAGTAACCACGTGTTTTTATCGGCACTGACTCACATTTGACCGTTCGGTAACATCACAGTAGTTAAGAGTGCCTAGGAACAAATTCTGGACAGACCTTTTACTAGCTGTGTGACTTTGGGCAAGGGGCTTAACTTCTCTGTGCCCGTTTCCTCAGCAGTAAGAGAGGAGAATAAAAGTAGTGCATGGGATTGTTTTAAGAATTAAGATTTGTGGAGTGTTTAGCAAAAAGCCTGGACCGTAAATATCATCTCCCTCCTTTGCTGTCTTCTTCCTCCTCCCCAACCCTTCCTCTTCTCTCTTCTTTGTAATGTATTAATTGAATTAGTCATTAGTGCTATAGAAGTATTTCGGGCTCCTTACTTTCTAGGTGCATGGTAAATGGAACTTCCCTGCCTGCTTTGACATTAGTTATAGCTGTGTGTCTTGCTTTGGCCAGTGAACTTTGAAAAGTGACATGTGTCACCCCTGGATGGAAACTTTAATAACCAGCATGCTGTTAGCCACTGCCCCCTTTTCCTCCCTTGGCAACTGAGGCAGCATGGGGACAGAGCCTCCCTCAGTCTGATTCCTGCGTGAGGGTGATGCAGAGCAGAGCCCTCAGCCAAACCGTGATGGACATGTAGCATCAGTGAGAAGTGAGCCTTTGCTTTAAGTCACTGGCACTTTGCAAAATAATCACAACTTGTTTAGAGATATGTTTGTCTTTTAATTCCTTCACATGTAATGCCAAAAACTGTGGTGTTTGAAGGTGCTGTGAAGACAAAACGTGTGAGAACCACTGCTCTGTGAGGCGAAGGCCAGTCTCCCTAGCACAGAGTATGTGGACCTTACCAATTTCACCCCAGCCTCATCTGCTTCTGTCCCATGTGGTCCATGCTCTGCCTGGCAAGTCCACGGCATCCTTGAAATGGGCCATGTACTTGCACATCTCCAGGCCTTTGCCCATGCTCTGCCTAGAATGGGGCATCCCCCAGGAAATCATGTTACTTGATGAGTGGCTGTGGAGGGTGACAAGTGCATGGGGGGAGAGGGGGACATTCGGTTTGTTCTGAGAGACACAGAAGACCAGAACTAGGACTGAGAGTGAGATTGCTGTTCAGTGTGAGAGAGGATTTTAGCCATTAGGGCTTGGCCTGGCACAGTAGCGAGCTCACCGCACTGGGGAGCTACCACGTAGAGGTGAGGTATCGTGGCCGAGGTTTCAGGTCAGCAGAACTAGCGTAAACTTTTGAATCCCCTCACACATGACTTTAGGTGAGATTGTCCAAAGAAGGTGGATCTTGGCTGCAATTCTCTATTTCTTTTTCCCTTTTAAAAATAAAAGCAGGGGCTTCCCTGGTGGCGCAGTGGTTGAGAGTGCGCCTGCCGATGCAGGGGACACGGGTTTGTGCCCTGGTCCGGGAGGATCCCACGTGCCGTGGAGCGGCTGGGCCCATGAGCCATGGCCGCTGAGCCTGCGCGTCCGGAGCCTGTGCTCCGCAAGGGGAGAGGCCACAACAGTGAGAGGCCCGCGTACCGCAAAAATAAATAAATAAAAATAAAAGTAGCTCCCTCCCCCCACAAATTATAGACATGTTACATAATGATTATATAATTATAAACAGTATTGGAAAGTATAAATAAAGTAAAACTTAAATGAAATGCCATAAAACAGAGCTAACCTCCATTAACATTTGTCAAATGTCCTTCTAGACATTTGTCTATGATTGATAGGTAAATAGATAGATATTGCTTTTTTCTGTATCTTCTCTCACTCAATAATAGAGTATGGACATGTTAAATATCAATAAATATACCTCTACCTTGTCTTTTATAAGTGGCTCTGCCATAATTTATTTAATGGATCCTTTCCTGATGGGCACTTAGGTTTTGTCCTGAATTGTGCCATTATGGACGACACCGTGATGAATGTCTTGTCTTTGGACCCCTGGGCATGTGTCCAGGCATCTGCTGAGGACACATTCCTAGAAGTGAAGTTGCTGAATCAGGCAAAACTGTTTGGGGTGAAAACAGAGACGAGAGCCGTGGTGTGAGCAATCACTTCTGGCAGAAGGGCAGCCTGCAAAAAGTGTCTGAAGGAGGAGGGAGATGAAAGGGAGATGGTGGCTGGTCTGGAAGGCTGGAGAGAGTGGAACAGATGGGGAGGACAGGGAGGGGGCTGGTTTTAGAGGCCCCCAGTCCCGGTTTCGGGTGAGCCATTCCCAAGGCAAAGGCTAATAACTATGATGGCAGTTAAGATTTACATAGAGCCAGATAATTACAAGCGTGTTCATATGCACGGGTCCATTAGAGCCTCACCATCACTGTGCAAGGAAGGTCTCTGTCCCCATTTTGCAGAGGAACAAAGCGAGGCCTGGAGAGCATGTGGCCAAGGAGCTGTTGTCTCCATCTGCAGTGTGTGGGCTCCTGCAGAGTCCAGACCTTTCCTCTGCACACACCCTGGGCAGGCTCATGCCTCCCATCTGGACAGATGCCACCTTGGCTGACAGGCCAGCTCTTTCTCACCCTTGGAAAGGAAGACTGATTGTCGGTGACTTCTTTGTGAAGCTTTTCCTCACAGCCCCTCACCCACGCCCGAAAGCAAGGCAGAGCTGCTCAGGGCTCAGAAGGATGTTCTGCAGGCCATCACCAGTGTTAACTCCTGTGTTTTCACTGTTGAACCAGGGAGTCTGCTTATGGCTTCAGTGAATTGGATCCCCTGACTCAACTGACAAACAATATGACCCTTTCTTATCTCACAAGATCAAAAGCTCTGGAGTCGGTTAATTCAGCAGATCATGCCATGCCATCAAAACCCACAGTCTTTCTGTCCTCCTCCTCTGCCGTCATCATCCAAAGTGGTTCCTCTGTCCCGAGCATACCCTGCAGATGCCACAGCATCCAGGGGACAAAAGGCAGAGGCATCTCTGTGTTTCTTTTATCAGGAGGAATTCTTTCCCAGAAGCGCTCCCACCCCAACTTTCCCTTCTGTCTCATTGGCTAGAATTGGGTCACATGGCCGTGCCTAAACCAATCACTGCCAAGGGAATGTGACTAAGGGCTTTAAAGGACTTATCTCTGCATCAGTTGGGAGCGCAGGTAGACACCCAACACAGTCAGGGCTCTGCCAGCCAGGAAGGGAATGGCCACTAGGGAGGCAGTCCCCGGGGTCTGCCCAACTGCGCTCACACTCCTGGCTCCTCTGCTAGGCTGGGAGCTGTGAGAGGTCAGGGAATTGAGACTTACTCCTTCCTGTGTCCTCTACAGGCTAGCACAGGGCTGAGCACGTGGTGGATATTGAGCAAAATATTGGTTGAACGAATGAATGAAATGTAGGTGTTTCCGGAGATTCCATTGAACCCTGACATTTTAGGATTCTCTGTGCACCAGCAATGCCAGTGCTCTGTCGATTGGGGCACAGGGTGGTTTAGGTATTTCGGAAAGTATAGGAATGGCTTTGTCCTCAAAGATGTTGTAATTTGGTTGTAGGGGAAACACTAGAACCTAAACAATGTGTAGAATTGGGTTCTGGACTGTGGCACTGACCGGACATGTCATAGAAGGTAAATGCCTCCATAGGTGCCCAGAAAAGTAGGACGAGGCCCATTAGGGACCAGATGCTGTGAAGGGCAGAGGTGGGTGGTGGAGAAAAACACAGTGTGCTCAGAGAGTGGGTGTGAGTGTGGTGGATATGAGGCCGTGAAGGCACCCACTAGGCCTGAAGGGGACTCATTCCTGAGGGCCTCCTATGTGCTGGGCATCGTACTTGTACTTATTTTGTCATATCTTTCCTGTGTCTCTATGAAGTGGATCATTTTATCCCCATTTTGTAGACAGGGAAGCTGAGGCTCAGAGGGTGAGTTTGCTTGTCCGACATCACAGAGCCAGGAAGTGGTGGAGTTTGGCTGAGAAAGCAGATCTGTTCTGAAAAGCTGGCTCCGTTCTGCAAAAGGGCCGGGATGGCCTTCGAGGGCCCACCTAAGACCAGCAGGTGGTGGAATGAATGGGATAGGGGAGCCTGGAAACTGGCAGGAGGGCCTCGAGAAGCTTGGTGCCGTGCAAAGAGGGGGAGGAACATCCCAGTGGAAGAGGTGTTTATGACAAGATTCAAGGTGGGCCTGAGGCGCCACGGTCTTCAGCGTCGAATCTGACTTCACATCCCTGATCTGCCAGTTAACAGCTGTGACCTTGACAGGACATTTCCCTTCTCCATACCTCAGTTCCTCCGTCTATAAAATGATGATAATAATTAAATATGCACCCAGTGCCTGGCACATAAGAAGAATTTAATAAGTGGAGCTATTATAATTATCAACATTGTTGTTGCTGTTGTTTTAGAACTTGGTGGATAATCACATCTAGAGGCGACTCCCTTGGTGAGGGCGTACTGTGTTCCAGCTCTGCCTTCGTCACCACCTCCACATTTGACCTTGACTTCATACCCCACCAGCCCGGCTCTCCAGGCTTCATCTGCAAACTAAGCGGGTGGGCCAGTCGAATTCTAGCATCCTCCCTGTTCTAAAAGCCGTACTTGTGTGAGGTGGAAGGGGGAGGCTGCAGTGACAAAAGGGATCAGAATGGAGTGGGGGGGGGTGTCGGGGATGCCTTTGTTCTGGGAAAGCAAAGGAAGGGAAGGGCAGTGGTTGGAAGGAAGAGCAAAGAGGAGCCAGAGCAGGCCGGCAGCCAGCAAGGACCAGGCAGGTGTGCAAACCGGAGGCCGGGCAATTTAGAGGTGGGCAGAGGCAAACTGCTGAAACCAAACAGGCAGAAGCACATTGAGAACAGCTGCCTCTGACACCTGCCGGCGTTGTGGGAGAACCAGAGAGAAAGAGAAATCAATCACAGCTCTTCCCGATGTTTAAAACCTGGGGGGCAGGGCATTGAAGAGCCTGTGTTCAAAGACTGAAATTGAATTTCTTCAAAGTTTGCAGGAACACTGCAGTTATGCCTGAGAACGTGTCTGTGAAATCCCCTTGAAATCTATTTTTGGGCACAAGGTTTTATAACCAGAGTCAGAAATTGAGTGGAAGTGTGTGGGAGGCTGACCCTGGACAGTTTCCATGTTTGAGAGGAGGGGAAAGAGTATTTTTAACTGTAAACACCCTTGTCTCCTAGGGTGAGACTGGGGAAGAGGCAGTTTCACCACTTTGGGTTTCTCACCCACTGTCACGTTAAGACGGCAGCTGTCTTTGACAGAGTTGTTAAAGTTCCTTACTCGGAGTGGGTGGCCAGGGGCTGGGGATTGAGCAGGGGAACTTGCCTGGGACTCTTGTATATTGGAACAGAGATGTACGAATCTTCATTTGCCAGAGACTCCTTTAAATCTATCTTGTGCAGTTGTCCCCGTGCCCAGGGAGCTGTGTCTGGCTGGAGATTTCTCCGGCACTGTTGTATCAGTTAGCTGTTGCTGTGTAACAAACTGCCTCAAACTCCATGTCTTGAAGCAATTGGTTTGTATTATCGTTGATGAATCCACATGTCAGCTGAATGGTCCTAACTGGGTTCCCTCACATGTCTGTGGTCTGCTGTCGGTCAGATGGGCAGCTCTGTGATCCTGGCAGGCTCTTTCACAGCTGTGGGGGTGGGCTGGCTCTGGGCTGGCCTAGGACAATCTCCACGGGACGGCTTGGCTCTGCCCTGTGCCGTGTCTCTTCCTCCAGCAGCGTGCCTGGGTCTGTCTGTGTGGTGTTGGCAGGGCTGTGAGAGACAGCAGAAGCACCCAAGGGCTCTTGAGACCTGGGCTCAGAATTGGCACAATGTCACTTGTGTTGGCCAAAGCAAGTTAGAAGTCACCCCAGATTCCAGGATGGGCGAAATATGATGGCACCTCTTGATGGCAGAGTCACACTGGCAAGGGCTGGAATCCAGACAGGCCTCTAACTGGGGCCGTCAATGCCTTCAGTCTGCACACATGCCAGCGCCAGCGTTGGCCTCTGGGCTGTCACGGTGGGTGGTTGTCTCTCCTTACAGTCATCCTGATGCTCAGGAGTCCCTTGCTGTGCAAAGAGTTTTCCACAAGAGTCTTATCTGTGGAATCAGGAAAGTATATGCCCCCAAATAATGTGAGATCAATTTTCACTCACGAGACTGGCGAAAATTAAAAAGTTTGATGCACTCCAGTGTTGGTGAGCATTTGGGGGAAATACCTGTCTACTGCTGATCAGGATTTCCATGCCATTTGAGGGGGCAACTCTGCTGTATTTCTTAGAATTAAAAATACAGGTAAAGATTAAACACCGTGTGGTATGAGCATCTCGTGGATGAACTATTAATACATGCAACCACCTGGATGAACCTCAAGGAGTGAAAAAGCCCAGTCCCAAAGGCTTACACGCTACATAACTCCATTTAGGTAGATTGGTGAAATGACATAATTATAGGGATGGAGACCAAGTTAGCGGTTGTCAGGGGTTAGGGATGGGGAGAGGGGCATGCAGCATAAAGGGGAAGTGCGAGAGGGCCTTGTGGGGATGGTGCAGTTGAGTGTCTTGGTGGGGCTGGTGTTTACACAAAGGTACACGTGATAAAATTGCAGAGGGCTACACGCGCACGCATACACACCCGAATGACTGGTGCAGTCTGAATAAGCTCTGGGGATTGTGGAATGTCCATTTCTTGGCTTTGACATTGTACTCTGTTTATGCAGGATCCTGACTTTGGGGGAGGCTGGGGGAAGGGTGTCTGAGTCTTCCCTGTACATTTCTTTGCAACCCCCCTGTGAATCTATAATTATTTACAAATAAAAGTTAAAAATAAATACACAGGGGCTTCCCTGGTGGCGCAGTGGTTGAGAGTCCGCCTGCCGATGCAGGAGACACGGGTTCGTACCCCGATCTAGGAAGATCCCACGTGCCACGAAGCAGCTGGGCCAGTGAGCCATGGCCGCTGGGCCTGCGCGTCCGGAGCCTGTGCTCCGCAGCAGGAGAGGCCACAACAGTGAGAGGCCTGCGTACCGCAAAAAAAAAAAAAAAGAAAAAGAAAAAGAAAAAGAAATACACAGGCTCTCTGGCCTGGTGAGTCCACAGTGATGTCTGCCGTACAGCATGGTCCTGTGCACCAGGAGGCTTATGCAGATGGTCATCGAACATTCTTTGATATCAAAGCATTGGAAATGACCTGGAAACAACCTGAATGTATTCTTTCACCTAATAATCATTTATTGAGTACCTACTCTGTGCCAGGCACTACGCGGGCTCTGGGGACATAGCCATGAGCAAAGTAGTCCAAGCCCCTGCCCGAATGGGTTCACATTCTACTGACTGTGCCACCACAGGGAGCCGATTCAACCACAGAGTAGTTGTGCCAAGGAATCTCGTGTAACAGAAACAAAGAGATGAGGTGGATCCCAGTCTCTGTGGACTCATATGGTTCTGTCTCCAGACCACGTCACTGTGAGGAAAGAGCGAGAAGCAGAATCAGGCATTTGGTATGACATTTATTTACAAAAGAGCAAAGAACCACAGTCAAATAAAGGAAGGGCCAAGCTTTGGCGTGCATTTTGCAGGCTGTTAAGTGTGCCTCCCTACCCAGAATGGAAGGCCCACAAGGGCAGGGAGCTGTGGCTGTTTTGCCCTTGCACCCCCACCTGTGCAGGCCTGGCACATAGGAGGCACTCAAATATCTGCTGAAGGAAGGAGTGAATTGTACCCATTTTACAGGTTGGCCAATGGAAGTGTGAGGTCCTTAGTGATGACATACCGGCTTTACCTCTCGAAAGAGCTGCAAAGTGTGGATCGAATACCCTTGACCTTGAAGCTACCGCATACTTTTCTTTCACACATTTCCCAACCCCAGGAGGCTGCGATTGTCAAGTCTTAGGTCTTCTTGTCCATACTGGCTGTTGGTTGTGGAATGAGGTCATCCTTTTGTGGTTCGTGATATAGTGTGTCAGGCATGCCTGTGCCATTATCTCATTTAATCCTCCTATTAATCCTGTTTTGGGGGAAACATATATTCACACATTTTCTATCTGATCTCAGGCCCCAGCCCCTCCTGTAAGTTTTTAGGCACACAGTGCCAGGTGGCTGGAAGCAGAAGAGTCTGTTATGGGACACATAGACATTCCCTGGAGCTTGCTTGAGTGGCGGGGCAGGGGGTGGTGGTGGTGCTGTGGCACGTGCTCTTTATTCTCTACTCCCCCCTCAGCCCATTAGTGAGCCCACCGTGCATCCTGGGGTCCACGGGGGAGGCTCCTCTGGGATGGGAGAGCCCCTGCAGCCTGCTGCGTCCCTTCATCTCCATAAGCCCTGCATGTGGCTTCGAACAGAACACCAAATAGACTCTTGGGAACTATTGCTGGGTTATTATGAGTTGAGATTTTTTTAATGGCCAAGTGCTGAATTTTCAATCTCAAGTAACACTTGTACAGCACTTAGCTTTTAAGGTAAGAGAAGAGCGGGTTCATTTCCCTTAACCCACGTGACAGTTTATGTGGTGGAATAACTTAACCAGTGAGGACACGGATGATGAAAGCAGCGCCCTCATTCATCCACCAAACATGTCTTGAGGCCCTGGTTTGAGCCCGTGGCTGGCCCTGAACGTGTGGTCTGACCCAGCACCATTCTCAGGACGAGGAAGCACAGACACAGTTTACCCAGTGTCACCTAGGAATCTGCATCCTGGGGGGTCACAGCACACCATTTGCTGAGACAGCTTCCTGTCCCTACCCGAGGACCACAGACCATCCTTCCAAGTGCTAGCCAAGACGGTGAAACTGAAGGTGCTCTCGGGGTCACTGAGGGGATCCGTTCAGACCAGGGATCCCCTGGAATGGGGGCAGCCAGTCATTGTGACCATGACCTCCATGTGTCGCGTCATCCATTTCCTGCCAGGTCCCCTCAAACATTTATCACCCAGTTGCAGAAAAAAGCTGCAAGGCCAGATGACTTGTCTGCAGCCAATGAGCCTCGGCACCCACAAAGCAGAAATTAATGAATGATGGCTGGGGAGAGAGGCAGGCAAGAGGACAGCAGCTATTTTAGGCTCACGCTGCCAGAGCAGAGCCTAATGCCTGCATCTGTGTATTAACTCTGTCTGCTCTCTGAGCAGAAATCGAAGTCACGTTGGCTTGGGTTTTGTTTGCTCGCCAATTCCAAGCTCCTCAAGTTGGTACATCTTGTAAACATATGCAGATTTTAAATTAATAAAAAGAAAATAGAGCTACTGTAAAGATTGATTCCTTTCCCACTCTCTCTTCGTAACTTAATATGATTCATCAAAACCTTCTCTGAGCCAGCCAGTAAAATAGACTAAGGTCAGAATGACCTGAGTTCAAATCTTGACTTTCCCACTTTCTGTCACATGACCTCTCTGGGATTTAGTTTTCTCAACTGTAAGGTGGGGGTTGGAAGATTAAGGGAGATGCTCTGTGGGAAAGTTCCCGGCACCTGTGACTCCTGCACTGGCGTTAGACTCATATACACAAAGAAAGCCATTGCCCCCCTGCAGCCTTTTCCTGGGATGAGTGTGGTCTCAGGTTATTGAGATTTCGATGTGAGCTGCTGTGTGATCCTGGGGAAATTAACATCACTGGGTTCATCCACTGGAGACATGGGAGGATGGAAAATCTCCATCCTGCCTCAGTGTTCAGGTCTGGGGCAGAGGAATGGAAATAAAGTGTTCATTGATTATCAGATGTTGCTGAGCACCTCCTAAGTGCAGTCACAGGGAGACCGTGGGGACCTCCTGGTGACTTCCGCTGCTGGCCTTCGGCACTGGGCTGACGCATCACAGAAATGGACCTGTGTTGGGTGTGGTTGTTCTCTGAAGAGTGGCAGTTCATTTTCATGGATAAACTTGAGCACTTGCCCTCCTGGTGTTTGTGTCAGGCTCTAGGTAGAGGACCTGGCATGGGGGACCAGGAGAAATAAATGTGAGTTGGGTGCTAACAGCAAAGGCTGTCAGGGTAAAGCCCAAGGGATCTACAGAGGGGCTGTCTTGGTGGTGGGTCCAGAAAACCGCAGATGGAGCAGCCACGGGGCCCAAGCCCTCCCCTGGCCAGATGGGCCTGCTGGTCTGGTCCTCCCGTAGCTGCTGGGGCATGTGGGGCCTGGGAACCAGCAAAGGGAGAGTGGCTTAATGTGATGGCCCCAAGGGCCTGCCTCATGATACTCAAAGCCTAGAATGCTTTCCTTCTCGGCAGGATCCATTGTGTGGTTATTTATGAATGTCACCCTGTGAACAGTCCTGGGAGGTAGAGATCTCTCTATCCCCATTTTGCAGATGAGACCCTGAGCCTCCAGGAAGCTAAGGAACCTTCCAGAAATCACAGAGCCAGCAAGTGTTTCAGCCAGAATCCAACCCCCCCCCAGCCCCACCCCAAGGCCTGTACTGTTTCCATTCTTATTTTTAAAGAAACATTCCCATTTTTACTGGAAAGCATCTGCTAGGAAGAAGTGGAGACTTGGCGCAGGGCTTCAGAAAGTGCCTTCCCCATGGACAGTAATTCAGTGAAGACTCAGCAAACACTTGTTGAGCACCTGTTTCGCATCAGGCTGTTTGGGTGTTTGGGAGTCACAGGTGGACAGAGAGGAGCTCAACAGGGGGTTATGGATTGAATTTTAAAATCATGATTCAAAGGCTTTTCTAAAATGGATTTGGGTATCTTTTAATTCAAAGCCAGGTGAAGGTTATCAGACCATCTTTCCCATAGCTATGTGAATGATTTTCCTCTAGGAGTGGATTTTGCAGCCCTTCTCTTCCTGGCCATACAGCATTGCTGTCTCCAGGTGCAAAGTCACTTCTCTGTCTCTGGGGGTGATTCTGAGAAAAGTTTTATGCATCTACCTCACACAGTTTAATCATCAAAAGGTAGAGAGTCAAAATTGCTTAACAGCTTGAGTGAGTGACCAGAGCAAGTAACAAACTTTGGAAGCCTCAGTTTCCTCATCTATAAAATAGAGAAAATAGTACTTTTTTTTTTGTAAGGAGATATTGAAATATGGGGATATATATATATCTATGTCTGTTTATCTCTATGTATGTATCTATCCATCCATCCATCTATCCATCTGTTCATCCATCCATCCATCCATGTACACATCCATCTATCTATCCATCATCCATCCGTGTGTTCATCAATGCATGCATGCATCCGTGTACACATCCATCTGTTTATCTATCCACCCATCATCCATCCATCCATCCATTCATCCACCCATCCATCCGTTTATCCATCACTTATACTGGCACGTGTGAGTGCTCAGTAAGTGTCAGCTGTTCAGAGGACGATGGGACAAGGCTCTGCAGTAGTGACGGCTCACCCTGTGGGTTGGATGTTGCTCCTCCTATATTGATCTTAAAGGGGCCTCATTCACGAATCGGGGTGTATCCTCTTCTGCGTCAATCCCCAATGATGACCAGTCATAGCTATGACTTAGCTCCCTCCCAGTCCCTTTTCTGCTTTGCCCTTTCCAAATGAAGACTCTCATTCTTTTGACATGAACATTATTTCCACAGCTTGTCCCCAGAGCCTTTGTGTCCACTCTGCAGTGTGAGGACAGAATTCTCTGTAGGTGGTGGGTGATGGAGGTGGATTGGTGTCTATGGGCAGGGACTTGGCCCCCTCCCTTAGTTTTAATCTCTGCATGATCTCTGGGACTGGCCTCTGCTCCCTCTAGAATGTTCTTCCTTCTCCTGTTCACTCCAGCCTCATTGAACACCCACTCTGTTGAGCACCTGAGTCCTGCCCACACAAAGCCCACCACTTGGGGGGTGGGGGGGATAGGATGTGCAGCAAATACCATAACAGCACGGCAGAGTGTGACAAATAAGGCAGGGTACTAATATCCACTGGGCTCCCTCTGTGTGCAAAGTATATCATCTTGGTGGTTTCCCAGCAACCACATGAGACCAGTGCTGGTCCTCAGCAAGGTTCTCTGCTCTGAGGCAAATTGGGCAACGGTGGGGAGCTTTCCATAAAGCTAAGAGAGAAGAAGGCCCTTTTGACCTGGGATTTCAATCTCCCTACTCTTTCTGTGTTAAAATGGACGCTCTTCGATGATGCTGATGCTAGAAGGAGGTCTTTTTCTTTTCATGTTTGTATTTGGTAACACTAGATTGATTTACCTAATGTGTTTTTTGTTTGGTTGGTTCGTTGGTTGGTTTTGTTTCGCTTTTAAAATTTTACTGGCCCAGGATATCCCTAAATCTGGGAAGCACTGAGTCATCTTATTTTGGGAGGGGTTTATCTTATTTAATTGCAATTACTAACAATTCTGTGAGCTCAAAGTCGATCCGCTCCACCAGTCAGGGGCCTGCGCTCCTTCCCAGCCCCTCCCACCAGGTAGTGGCAGCACGAGTGTCTCCGCAGGTGGTTTCCACATTGGAACAGTGAAGGGAGAGGCTCTCATGATCCTCCATTTTGCCTTTTTAAACTGAGGGCCCCACGAACACCTTTCTGGGCTGCATCCCCTTCTCTTTTCACTGCTGCATCCTCATCAAGCCAGGGCCTCCATCTTGCCCATCTGACGTCCAGGGGAAACTAATGGCCTGTGTTTTGGTGAGTAAGCACTTTGTGGGTTTTGTAAAACGACTTTGCTGACTTGGCTGCTTCTGTTGGCTGTAGGAGGGCTCACAAAGGATAAATCATGCCGACGTGGAGGTCTGTTTGCCTCAACTTCGTCCCCTCTGAGAGCAAATTTTCTTTTTCTGGTGGCTTTCTTGGAGGACTCGGGTTATTTGGTGCAAAGCAACAGGAACAAATCTAAACTAAAATGGACTCAGGCTAATTTCTGAACAAAGCGTTTTCCCTGCTGATCTTGAACAGTAGGAGTTGGAGGCAAAGGACGTGCGGAAGAGTGTTGAAAAGTAAGACATGCCCCTTAGTCTAGATGTGTGCTCTCAGGAGTCCACTGCTGTTGAGGACAGGTTCTCTCAGGGCAGGTGCCACACCGTGGAGTTGGGGTGTCCTACCCACAGGCCCCTCTGTGGCTGGAGCTCTCCAGATGGCTGACGTCTGGCAGCACCGACCAACTCTCGTCGTTTTCTAGGACTTTGGGTCTGAGAAGCAGCCTCACATGCCTGTCTTCTGGGTATTCCTGATAGACAGATGCATACATGAATGGATGGATGGATGGATGGATGGATGGGAACCCCACGGGGTGGGCCAGCATGCACTGGCCTCTCTCACCATCGGAGAAACTGAGGCTGGGAGAGGTAAACAGGAAAAACCCCCAGTACCTTCCTGACAGGGGTCATGGTGAGAATTTCATGAGTATATGACATGAATAATGATAATATATTTGGGTGTATATATAAATCAAAACAAGTGCTTGGCACAAAGGAAGTATTCAGTAAATATTGGCTATTGACCAATATTAATATTCTTTCTTTTTTTTAAAGAACATAGGTCTTTATTTTAAACATTTATTTTATTTTAATAACGTTTTATTTTTTATAAATTTATTTATTTTTGGCTGCATTGGGTCTTCGTTGCTGGGCACGGGCTTTCTCTAATTGCAGCTAGCAGGGTCTACTCTTCATTGCGGTGTGCGGGCTTCTCATTGCGGTGGCTTCTCTCATCGCGGGGCGTGGGCTCTAGGCACGCGGGCTCAGTAGTTGTGGCGCACGGGCCTAGTTGCTCCGTGGCATGTGGAATCCTCCCGGACCAGGGCTCGAACCCGTGTCCCCTGCATTGGCAGGCGGATTCCTAACTACTGCGTCACCAGGGAAGCCCCTTTTATTAATATTATTTCTAAGGCCACACAACTAATAACTGGCAGATGTTTTGAGTCCCAGTGACCCTTTTTATTCCCATGATGTTATCATCTAATTCTTTGTTTTTCCACTAAGACTGAAAAGTCTAATTTGAGCAAATTTCCTCTAAACTTATTCCCAGGAGTTTCGAATCTGAAGAAAACAGTGTTGGCCTGAAATGCCATTGGAAAGGCATCTTCTATTCGATTCATTTTGTTTCAGAAGCATGAAGCGTGTTCTTTAGCCCATCGAGATAACACAAGTCAACGATACTTGAGCAGTTAGTATGCACCGAGCACCGCACTAAGCACTTTACGTGGATTATCTCACTTAATCCACACAGCAATACTTTGAGGGAAAATGTATTAGTATTGTTCCCATTTTATATATGAGGAGACTGGAGTGCAGAGTGTTTGATTGTTTACCCAAGGCTGCCAGTAAGAGGCAGAACTGAGTCTCCAAGCCCATGGTCTTCTTTTCCTAAGGTGTGTGTGTGCTGGGGGGTCCACGTGGAGCCACTTCTGTGGGCCGTGCACAGTGATATCAGCTGTGGCCTGGGATGCTCAGTGCTCTGTGTGCTTTCAGAGGACAGGGTTCCAGCCCCTCATCTGTGCCCCTCTAACAGCCCAGGCTCCTCTCTGGGCCTCGGTCTCCCCATCTGTAAAGTGAGCCTGTGAGGTGACACCAGCCCTGCA
Organism: Mesoplodon mirus; assembly: GCF_964341445.2. NCBI lineage: Eukaryota > Metazoa > Chordata > Mammalia > Artiodactyla > Ziphiidae > Mesoplodon > Mesoplodon mirus. The sequence continues at coordinate 6,677,206 of NC_138988.1, forward strand.
CCCCAGCGCCACCCCAGCATTCCAGAACTAGATGTCTCCATGGATCGAGCCTAAAGCCTTGTGTTCTTTGGAGGGCATAGGAACTACTGTTTAGAAAATGCTCTCAGTTTTCCTATCTGTGAAATAGGGTTGTTGTGACCTTTCGGTGAGAATGCAGTGAGCCCCTGGGATGTAATGAGTGCATGAGAATTGCTCACTTTAAAAAACAGACGTAGTTCTAGTCTCTTGGGCCACCTGTCACAGATCCCCGTGGGGCTCCCAAGACCCCTCCCTGTCCTCCACAATCCCAGCATCTATTTGAGGAATCTGAGCACAGAGTTTGGTGTCTCGGGTCTTATCTGTGGAGAATGTGTAAGCCTGACCGCCCTTTATCAGAGGGGCACTGACCTCTCTGCCTAGACAAACTCGGCCTCCCATCCCACATGGCTCCCATGGGAGCTACCGTGAGGTCCCAGGTTAGTGGGAATCCAAAAGGGAGGGGAGAGAGATGAGGAGCCCAGGAGGGAGGAAGAGACGGAACCAGCATTTCACAGTTCAACCATTAGAGAATGAGCGGCTCATTAGAACAAAGTCACCCTGGCTCCAAGGGGACCTGCTTGGTGGAAGGTTGTCCTTTGGTGTCTTTAGCTAAAAAAAAAATCCAAGATGTCGTATAAGAAGGAATTTCACTTTAGAAATGGGAAGCCTTTGAGTTGGGGCTTCAAGGACAAGTAAGCGAAGAATGGAATTAGGATTCTGGTTGTCAAAGATTTGTCCCTCACCTGCAGCTGTCATGCATGTATGTGCTCGTGTGTGTGCACGTGCGTGTGCCTGCACACGCCTACCAGTAGACCAGAGGGCACCTCTGTGCACATTAGGAGAAGGTGCCCCTTCAGGGCAGAAGCAGCTCCAAGGCACACTCTTTAGCAAGCAGACAGTGGCTTCAGGTAACCCCTACTCACCTTCTCAGCCAGGACTGCACAAAGGAGACTGTGACCGTGTGCACACACACACACCCCCACACACAAACACTCTCAGGTGGTGAGGTGACTGTTAGCTGAGGGTTGGTAATGTCCCAGTGAAGTGGAGACACCGCAGCTGGAGTCTCCCCGGGGGGCAAAGCAGTGCTTGCTCTCCAAGACTCATTTCTACAAAACCCACAGCTTCCCTCTGCTTGCTCAGCCACCTTCTGAAGATAATCTGTTTTCTTCTGTGCCTCTTCACAACCCGTCTGGTCCCAGCAATCACACGTACTGGTCTGACTCCAGAGTACAGATTTTATTCCTTCAATCGAGTACCCGCTTTCACTGGAAAATGAGCTTGGGTCCTGCCATTCATGGAGCGCCTCATCTAATCACAGAAACCCTGAGGATTAGATGGTAGGAAATTAATACACCCATTTTACAGATGAGGAAATGGGCTCTAGGAAGGAACTTCAGAGAAGCAGAATGTCATGGGTGGTCTGGATTTAGAGACTTTGTCACCTGGCCTTGAGTGATTCTACAGCTCAATTTAGCTTCTGGGGAATTCCCTCGGAAGTGTGAACATTCATGATCTCTCAGGCTTAGCTTCCCTTCCCCTGCCCCTCTGACCTGAAGCCCTGTCCTGACCAACTGTCTTCCGTGATGAACTCCCAACAGCAGAAATTCAACCACTGTCTTGACTGTGTCATTGTCCCAAGTAAAACAGCCATCCAGTTGACAGTGATCTCTGTTGGAACTTGTTGCCGTATATTCCATTAGCCTTTGGTGCTAGTATGACCCCTGCTGTGGTCACTGCTGAGGTCATCACTGCTACAAACCTGCTCCTAAGAGCTGGACCTGAACTCAGGCATGTTGGATGCTTCTCTTTAGAAATTGCCTTCAGAGCGTTGGTCCCATGGCCCTAAATATTGTAAGATGATAAATCTTCATCCTAATTTCCATTTAGGCAGGTGGCATATCAGTGCCGGGCCCAGAGTAGGTACTAAATAGATCATTGTTGAATGAGGCAATTAATTGATGAATCCTTTGAGGCTGGTATTTAATAGAAAGAAATCTTTCAGTTGCCAGTGGCCAAATCACAACACAAATTAGTTTAAGCAAGAAGTGAATGTATTGGCTCACATGACGGCAAAGTACAGGTGTGAGGGCATCGGGTACAGCTGAAACCAGAGGCTCAAGTCCTATTATGAGGGCTCGGTTTTCCTTTTCTCTAAGCTCTGCTTCCAGTGTTGGCTTCATTCTTTCCTCATGGTAGATCAGATGGCTACCAGTAGTTCTGGGCTGACGGGGTTCTTCCAGCCAGTTTACAAACTTAGACAAAGGATTGTCTTCTCCCTCCTTTGTTCATAAAGTGAATCTTGTGGGTGGACTGGGGTTGGCCCAGCTTAGGTCACATGCCTTCCCCTTAGACCAATCACTGTGGATAGAGGGATGGGTTTCCCTGATTGGCCAGGGGAGGCACAGTGATTGACAGCTTCACCCAAGCCCCATGGAATGGGGGAGGAACCATTCTCTAGTGGAGATTGGGGCTCAGCAGACAGTAGATGCTCACTGCAAGGGCAGGTGAGTTTTCTGAAAAGGGCAAAATGTCAATAGGACAGTCTAGTGTAGATTATAAATCTAATGATGAGGCTTTGGGTCAAAATGAGAAATAAAGATACATTTTCTTGGGTGATTCACCACCAACCTGGAAAAGGGTGTTGGCAGCGATGTTCTCAGTGGTAGCAGCCAGAAGGAACAAGTCTGATGCTTCTTCTGGAGACTGCTTTGATGGGCAGAGAATCTTGAGGTTGGAGTTCATATTATCCAATCACTGCACCCCCTACCTCTATTCCACATGAAGAAATGGGCAGAGCTATAAAGTCAGAAAAACTCATGTTTAACCAGCACTGACACCCATTCCCATCTTCCCAGCCTGTGAAGAAGTTTTCCACTATCATAATTCAGTAGCAGTACCTTTCCTCAATATTGCCCTCCTGCGCCTCTTTTTCTGAATCATCCTTGGGATGACAGAGCATGGTTAAGGGCACAGGCCCTGCAGCCACACAAAGCTGAGTTCTAATCCCAGAATTACCCCTTAGTGGTTTAACTTATCTCAGCCTCAGTTTTCTCATCTGTAATATGGACCTAATAACAGTACCTGGCAGGGATGTTGTAAAAGTAAATGTGAAGGTAAATGAGGAGGTGAAATGCACACAGCAAAGACTTGATGGGCATATGACTGATCACTATTAGTAACCACATTCATTTTGTGCCCCCATCTTTTAATATATCAGATTCCATAGAGAGGGCACAGCACTTAACAGTCTACGGTCCAAGAACCAGGCGCACACAAAGAACAGGTCGGTCTTCCATTCCAGTCCTCGTCCCAGTTGCAAAGCTGCTTCCTGCCGGGTACCCGGTGGTTGTCCTGTCTTAAGCCAGTGGGATCGCGAGCTGACCTCTGAGGCTTTCTGCCCTCAGTCCTTCTTTAACCAGGTCCAGACTAGGTATGGAGGATTCTAGAATTTCTGGTGTTTCTCCTGGATTTATTCACCTAAAACCTCCATCTGGCCCTGCTTCTGCCCTGGCTGGGAGTCCTCCTACTCAGAGTCCACAGGGACCCCCTCATCCCCAGGTCTGTCCTCTTCATAGATCTTCATGCGGCTGTTCTGTCTTCCCAGAAAGCTCTCAGGTTTAAAATATTGATTTAAAAGACAGACTCTACTTACTAAGCATTTCCTGTGGCACTTTGTAAACACTTTACATCTACTGACTGATTTAACCACCACCACAGCCCTACAAGGTACGTAGTGTTGTGATCTTCATTTTATGGGGGAAGGAATGGAGGCACAGAGGAGTTAAGTAACTTACCCACAGTCACACAGCCAATTAATGGGGAAGCTGGGACTTGAACCCAAGTCTGTCTCCTCCAAAGCCCGTGGTCTCGGCCAGTGTCTGATTCTGCATCTCTGATTCATGCTTCCTGTCTTAAGTTTTAGTCTTGGGGACCTCCCTACCTTCTGAGGTAACACATGCATTTAAGTGGTACTCAGTGTCCAAACTTGCTGTCAGACACAGGGCAAAGAGGATTTCAGACCTGGTGGTGGAGGCAGATGGAAAGTCCTTCATGGCAGACCTTTGTAAGGTATGAATGGGAACCCTGTACCCCTTCCCATCAGTCTCTGATCATTATGGAATCAGTATGGCTTGTTGAAAGAACAGGGAATCTGGATGTGGGGTCCTGGTGAACTCCTACTCATCCCTCATGACCCAGCTCCAATGCCTCCTCCTCAGGGAAGCCTTCCCTGACTGCCTCAGGTATCTCTGATCATCCTACACTGCCAATCATACATTCATTTAACAAATACTTTCTGAGATCTACTCTGCAAACTCTCAAAAACAGGGACCAGATTAGCAGAATAGTTAACTTTGCAGGCTTTGGAGCCAGACTTTGTGTTTGAATCCTGGTTCCTCCATTTACTAGCAGGATGACTTTGGATAAATTTCTTAACCTTGATAAGTCTCAGTTTCCCCCTCTGTTAAATGAGCCTAAAAATAGTGCCTGCCTGTCAGTGTGTGGTTGTAACAATTAAGTGAGTTAATAGTAGGTACCTAATAATTGCTGCCAGGTAGAAGGTGCTTAATAAATGTTACTGTTATTGAGGCTGTTTTTCATTTTTGTATCTTGAGGATCAAACACAGTCCCTGCACCCAGCAGGTGCCCCATGAGTGTCTGTGTGAACAGGAGAGGGACTGAGCGAGTGAGTTGGACACTTCACCCTTCTGCACATGAATCCCCCCATATGTGGAGTAGGGGGATGTGAGCCTGACTCCCAGCTTGTTGTGGGGATTAATGGGGGTGCATGGGATGTGACAGCGCCTTGGAAACAGGGAGGTGCCTGTACATGGTGGAGAGATTGCAATCATGTTGGCTATAGGGACAAATGACCTGGGGCTGGGCCTCAGCGTGGGACCCAGGCTGGGAATGTGGCCAGTCAGGGAGGGTTGGAGAAGCCGTAGGAACCTGCTGACTGAGACATCCCACCTGCAGGGGGTCAGCCTTGGGCGAGTCCTGAGAGCACTCTCTGTTCTTCACAAAACTTGTACTGGTCCTTGCATTTGGGGGGCACAGAGTGGGACCTAAAAGGGCTGTCCCGCTGGTCACAGCCTCTGACTGGCAGGTTGAGGATGGATTGCAGTCCTCCCTTTCTGGATGAGAGCACTAAAGCATCAAGAGGTAAACAGCCTGTCCAAGGTCACACTGCTAGCAAGGACCAGAGCTGGTACATCCCAGCAGAGTCTACCCCAAGCCCTGAAAGGAATGATAAGGACTCAATAAAGGGCTCAATAAAAGGAGAAATCCCCCAGGGACAGATCTCAGCCACGCTAGTCTGCGACAACCCCATACCCAACCTGCCACTCACCTGGGCCTCCAGAACCCTCCAGAGACCACAAGTTTCCTCCTGTGGCAGGAGGAAACTGAGGCCAACTTGTGAAGCCCCCCACCCCCGTTTTACAGATGGCAAAGTGAGACCCTAAGAGGGCTGGTGATCTCCCCCAGGGCCACAGGGCAAGTTGGTGGCTGGAGGTGGGATGTCTCTGGTGCCAAGGGATCTTCAAGGTTTTTTGGTTTTTGTTTTTTTAAGATGCACGTTAGGATCTAATAGAGGGTAATGTAACCAGGACTATTCACTCATTCATTTATTCATTGAGCTAATGTATATTGCACACCAGGCCAGGCTTAGCTGGGTCCTCTGCTCAGGGTCTCACAAAGCTGCAATCCAGACTGGGGTTGGGGGGTCTCCTCTGTGGCTCAGGGTCCTCTACCAAGCTCATATGTTTGTTAGCAGAATTCATTTCCTTGAAGCTATAGAACTCACTGGTTTTCCAAGGCCAGTGAGGGAGAGACTCCAAGTCTCTGGCTTCCAGACCCTCTTCTAAAAGGATCACCTGATTAGGTCAGGCCCACCCAGGGATAATCCCCATTTGGCTTAATTTAAAGCTAACTGATTAGGAACCTTAATTACGTCTGCAAAACCCCTTCACCTTTGCTATATAACCTACCATGACCACAAGAGTGATAGCCCATCATATTCACAGGCCCTGCCCACACCAAAGGGGAGGGAATTATTCAGGGTATGTACACCAGGGGTTAGGAATCTTGAAGGCCATTTAGAATTCTGCTTATCATAGGTTGGTACTATTACTATCCCCCTTTTAACTCAGCACAGTGAATTGGTTAACCCAGGTCACACATCGAGCAGGAGGGTGGAGGTGGGATTCAAATTCTAGTCTACCTGGGGAGCATGAGTTCTCTCTCTGCCTCCAGGACCTCTCAATACTTGTGAGAGGGGAGAAGGGACCCCACTCCTCAGACCTCACAGACTTGTGCTGTCTCAGGCTTTTGTGCCCTCCAGGCCCCTTCTAGGAGAAGAGCCAGCTCCTCAGCTGGACCTGGACTCCCAGAAGCCAGGCCCAGCCCCTTAACCACCCAGGTAGTTCCAGTGCTCAGTAGATGCTCAGCAGATGTTTGCTTGCTGCAGGCAGCTGTATCTCCTTTCTTTTCTTCCTCCAGGCCAGCCGCCTCAGGGGACTGCTCAGTACCTCCTTCATTCCCAGAAAGGGGTCCAGGAAGCACAGGGTTTAGACTCCAGAATTTCATTACAGACAGTTTGGTGAGGACACACCCCCTGGTTAACAGAGGGATGCCCATCCAGGCTTATTAAACATTTTCATGGTTTCTTATTATAAAAGCAACACATACTCATTTTATCATAGAAAATACCAATGATCAAAGAACAATATAAACAATTTTTTAAGCACCAGAATACTGGGGAGAACCACTGCTAGCACATTCTTCAGCAGGCAGTGTAGCCCAGCGGTTAGGAGTGCAGACCTTGGGGCCCCACTGCCTGGGCTTTAACTCTGGCTTCCCCATTGCCAGCCTTGTGACCTTGGATAAGTCATTTAACCTCTGTGCCTCAGTTTCCTCATCTGTAAAATGGGCGTGTCCGTAGTGCCTACCTCATAAGGCTGTGGGAGGTGTAAATGGGAAAGTGCATGAAAGGCCTTAGAACAGGGCCTGGCACACAGCACGTTTTATGTGTTGTTAGTCAATAATATTGTTTTGATAAAAAATAAGATCCTATTTAACCTACTGTCTTATAACTTTTCTTCACCTCACGTATCTTTCCTTGTCAATAAATATTCATCCATGACATAGTTTAAATGACTTAACTACCTTCCACATAATATCATTAAGCAATCCTCTAATTTGGACCTAGATATGTTTTCATTCTTTACCTATTATAAATAACACATATAGGGAACTGCCTTGTGGCTGGGTCTGTGTACCCATCCTTACTTTTGTTTCCTGTGGAATGGCTTTCTAGAAGTGGGGTCCGTGGGCCAAAGACCCTTCATTTCCTTAAGGAAATCTCCGTGACCCTCCTATTGCACGCAGGCATAAGGAGTCCCGTCGACCTCCAGAGACACTTTGCTACAAGTTTGCTCCTCACAGGAGTGTGTGCATGGTTCTGTGCCCCACCCTGTTGCACAGGGGATCAATGTTTAATGGTGAGCGACGGGCTGCTCCCCACCGGGAAGACGATGGTGTTCCTGTGGGTGTGATAGCTGCTCACAAGAGCTGTTTGCCACCACCTTGCTCATGGAGAATCAGGCTGGACCCCTGGGGTGGCCACAGGACTCCCCAGGGTGATGTGTCACCCCATCCCTGGCAGCAGAAGTACCTGGAACCTGCAAAGGGAGCCAGCTGAGGATGAGCGACCGGGGCCTGCTTCCCTCCCTCCCTCTCTCCTTTATTTCCTCTCTCCTTCCTTTCCTCCTTCTTCATTGAACTTAGAAGGTGCCTGTGCTAAGTGTTAAATGGGCCCTAAAAACAAAGCAAATATCTGCCCTCATGGAACTAGTAAAAGAGAGAGAAAATAGATACATTCACAAATATAGCACCTCCATTCGTCATAACAGGGTCATAACAAAAGGGAAGTCTGTGCGCTATGGGAGAGTGTGACAGCGACCTGACATTCACCATGGTCATCAGGGAAGACCTCTCTGAGGAAGTGGCATTTGCACCAAGTCCTGAAAGATGATCACAAAAAATGAGTAGAGGAAGGGCATTCCAGGCAGGAAGCTCAGCACATGCAATGGCCCTGAGGTGGGAACTGAAAAGAGGCTAGTGTGGCTGGAGTGCCCCAGGTGAGGTGCTAGTGAATGAAGAGGGAGGTGGGGCAGATTGCCAGGCCTGGCAGTTCTGAACAGCAAATCCAGAGGCTGCTGGAATGGGTGGCCCGGCTCAGGGTCAAGGCCAAGATTTGAGGTGGGTGAAGTCAATGTGAGTGAGAGTAGGCCAGGGCCAGGTCATCAGGCATCCTGGACTATGCCTGGATCCCTGGCAGTATTTGCTGTGCAACTTATGAGCAAGGAGGTGCCCAGTGAGTGGCAGGCCAGGCCGGCTTAGAGAGCCAGGACAGTGCCAGGCCCTCCAGTTTGTTCTTATGGCTGAAAACATATGTGACCTGATTCACTCTTTGTTCCTATGAAAATAATAAATCATAATAAATCAATAATCATAAATGCTGTGAAGCACAGATCCATGTAGCAACACGCCTAAATCTCACAAAATGGTGTTGAGTGAAGGCAGGCAAACCCCAGAGGGAAATTGCTGAATGATCCCATCCGTGTGAAGGTCAAGAACAGGCAGAGCTAATCTGTGATGACAGAATTCACAGGGCAGGAAGGGGCCTCTGAGAAGCTGGTCATTCCTGTGTTTGACCCAGGGGCTGGACATAGAGGTGTGTTCAGTTTGTGAAAATGCAGTGCTGGCCACTTCTCTGTATGTCTGTGACACTTCAATACAATGTTTACTACAACTAACTCCATTCCCTCAACATCACCTGTGTAGCGTTCCTGCCTAGAATGTTTAATATGAATCTAATGGTGAGAAACAATGAGATGAATGCAAGTAAGGGACTTCCCCCAAATAATGATATTGCAAGAAAGAAAAAGTCTGGAGAGCTCTTCTAAATTAAGGGAGACTAAAGTGACGTGACAATAGACATAATGCATGATCCTGGATAGAAAAAGTAGTTGTAAAGACATGGGGACACCTGGGGAAACTTGAACATGGGCTGTAGGTTGGATGATACAGTGTTGAGTTTCTTGGGTGGGATGCTGGAGTCGCAGTTGTGTGAGAGGATGTCTTTGTTCTAGGAAAGTCACGCTCAAGTCCTTAGGATTGAAACGGACCGATGTCTCAATAAAAGGGAAAGGGAGGGGGATAAGGTGGGAAACAGAGCACAAATGGGGTAAAACGTTAACAGTTGGTATACATAAGTGAAAAGTAGGTGAACACAAATTGAACTATTCTTGCAAATCTTCTGTAGGATTAAAATTTTCTAAACTAAAAATTTGGGAAATAAAATAATGAAAAAAATACTCCTATTTTTAAAGAAGAATAAAAAAACTACCACTTATCAAGTTATGGCTGTGTGTCCATAACTGTTAGGCTTTTAATGTATTATATATAATCTCATGAGTCAGTTAGGTCTTTATAAGGACTAAAAAAAATCCAACCAAATAACTGAAGGTGATATTTATTGGTCCATATAGCTGAATAATCCAGGGACCTCTAGATTCAGGTCAGGCTTGATCTAGGACCTATTCTTGCTCCCTCTGTTTCTGAGCTCTGCTTCTTCTAGTTTGGCCTCATTTTCAGACTCACTTTCCCCTCCTGAGCATTAGGTGGCTGCCAGGAACAATGGGGAAGAGAGTAAATTCCCCAAAGACAGGAGAGAGAGGATGCTAGGAACCGCCCCCCAACGTGTTTTCCACGCTTGAATGTAATCCATGAGGCAGATGGTCTTACCCGCTGTGTATATCCCACGACTCAGAGAGATTATGTGATTCGTCCAAGGTCTCACCACAAGGAAAGGAAAGCTAGGATTTGAATCTGGGTCTTCTGCCCCAAAGCCTGCACTCCCCTCATTTTTATGTGACCACTTCTCTTATTACAAAAAGTCTAGGGAAATGGAAGGGCAAAGAGCACCTATAACTCCACCCTGACACCATCATTTTGTATGTTCTCCTCTAGTTTTTCTCCACCTCTAAAGGCTTTTTTTTTTTTAAGAAGCACATTGAAATTAGATATTGATATGAGACCCCCAGAAGACTCCTGAGCTACCTGGACGCGCTCCATGTGGGAGTACCTAGGGCTGGTGTTCCAGCCTGACTGTGAGGCTAACCCTTTCCAATGCAGGGGTCGAGATCTGCCTTTATGGTTTGGTAAACCACATCTACTCAGACAGCTGACACATACTTAGAAAATAAAAGCAATGATAATGAATTGATGGGAAGCCCTGCATGTCCCAACTTGCTCATACTGGCAATCACAACCTTCCTTAGAGTCGACGTTACAACCTCTGTTTTTCAGAGGAGGAAACTGAGGCTCTGAAGGACAAATGACGGGCCAGGTCACCACCCAACAGGTGGCAGGGGCAGGAGCCACGCGATGTCCTGTGACAGCGCCACACATTACGGCCTTGAACTTCCCACCAGGCCTTCTCTGAAGAATTCTGGCAGCGTCTTACCCCCTCTGCAGAGAACCCTGGGGACTTCAGCGTTGATTCCCCCTGTGGGTTATAAGAACCTGAATCAAAGGCCCCTCTGTTGTTGGAGAAAACCCGCCAGCTTTGCTTCAGCCCAGACACTTTCTGTCAAGGGCTAGGATCCATGCTAATAAAAACAAGTGTCATTTTACAGTGCTTTCTATAAATCTGTTAGTGACCTTTAATAAAAGTTTATGACCCTAATAATCCTGTTCTGCACACCCTGGTCCTATGGCCACTCACTGGCCAGTAATCTGCAAACCTTTACAATTTAGTGACTGTGCCTGGGCCCATGCCAGGGATCTGGCTCCAAGTGATGGGAATGGCATGAATAATGATTAATCCAAACTGCCCTGTGCTGAGCGCAAAGCTGTTTTCCTGATGCAGGCCATTGGGCCGAGAACCCTAGAAAGAGCAGAACTGAAGACACCTGGGCTTTCCAGAGAGCCCATCAAACCTGCTGCTAACCGAGCTTAGCCCCAGCTGCCTGACCTCTTCCCCGGCGTCCTTCTCTTCCTTCACGGCATCAGAGCAAGGAGCCAAAAATGGAGTGGGCTCCATACATACCCATTTTGCTGTGGACAAAATCCAAGGGCCTCTCCTGAACTTCTGAGCTTGTCCACACTTTGTTTATGGGGTTGGAAACTGGAGTGCCAGGAGGTTGGGAAAGCCGGGGTGGACATGGGCTTTCAGCACCTTGTTGCGTGTGATTTAACCAGTGGGGGCTTATGATTTCAAAGAAAAGGCCCAAAGGTGTTTTGCAGTCCCAAAACACCTTGTTAAATGTTTGCTTGGCTGTCATATTGCGTAAAATCATACTGCTTTCACTCTGAGGCTCTCCAACAGGCAAATACAGACATTTCCACAAATAGCACAATGTACCTTGAGGCCCGCCCACCCACAGTGCATACTGCAGAGGTCCCAGCAGCTTCAGCTCCATTACTTGGGGTTCATGGGAATGACGCATCATGGGTACTTCAGGGGGTGTGTTTTCCTACAGGGAAGGGCCCCCTCCGAGGCCACCAGTGTCCTAGGGCTCCTGTTAGCCAAGCAGGCTAGTGCAGTCACCACCTCATCAGAGCTTTCTCACCCGTTTCCCAGTTTGAAGAAGAGGCCTTTGTAAGTCATGTGGGCACCCACCCCAAGCTCTTCCTTTCCTTTGTGGGGGAGGGAGCAGGGATTCTGGAATCCCACACTGTCCCAACAAAGATGGACCTGGAGATTGCTAGATCCTTGTTCCTCAAAGTGGGGGCCCCTGTCATCCACATAAGAATCACCGGGGAACTTGCCATAAATGCAGAATCTCAGGCCAGGCTTCCTGGGGCTTGGGATTTCAGGTCTCAGACAGGATGGGTACCGGACCCACCGAGGTGAAATCTTCACTTCAACAAGACGTGCAAGTGATTCATGTACACGTGGAAGTTTGAGACATGTTGGTATAGCCTGCATTCCTCACTGTGTACTTTGGAAACTGAGGCATAGAGAGGGCCCCATAACACACAGCAAGTCAGTAGCTGAACTGAAGCCAGTTCTCCGGGCTCCTGGCTTTCTGCCCCTGCACGCTGAGTGTGCTTTCTGCCATGCTCCTGGCTGGCTGGGAGGACAGGAGGGATCCTGAATTCTTGGGGTGTCTCTAGGGCAGCATACTTCCAGCCGGCCTGCTGGTCCCACCTGCTGCCCAGAGGGTAACTGTTCACATAAGAAATGACCATATTTGAACCTGAAACATCCTGGGATCTTGGGGCCAAAGGAACCTTAGAGGTCATCTGATATACCTTCCCACCCAACGCAGAAACCCTTTTTACAGCCTCCCTGCATCAAGGCCAGTCAGCTCTGCTTGGATACCTGTAGTGACAGGGAAGTCACTACCTCATAGGGCATGAGCTCTGTGGTTGGAAAACATTAATTGTTTTTGTATTCATTTCTAGTATTAGATCTAATTTTTCCTTGCTGCAGCTTCTACCCACCAATCCTACTTCTGTTCTCTAGAGTAACTTAAAAAGGTCCAGGCCCTCTTCCACACAGAGTCCTTTAGATACTTAAGAACTAGTGTCAGGACTTACCTTCTCCAGGCTAAACTTCCCTGATGTGTTATTTTTACTTTCTTTTCTCAGTAATATGAGTTTTTCATGCCCCACCAGCCCTGCAGCCCCAAGCCACCATCTTAATCATGATCTTCAGAGTGATAGCTGCCTGTCAATACCCCTCTTCAAGGGAGTTGAATCTCACATTCCAGCTGAGGCTGGCTTAGTCCAAAGAGAGGACACCATCAGCTCCGTTGATTAGATATTCTCCCTCTTTTAACGCAACCAAATTTTGTTTGGCTTTTTTACCTTAAGCAACCACGTCACGCTGTTAGCTCATATTAGCCCTGTCAGGTATGCCTCTCACATCTTTTTCACACAGACTACTACCAAACAAATGTCCCCACTGATTTGTACTTAATTTTCTGAGTCCAGATACCCGGCTTTCATCTGTCCTTGTATATCCTTCTTTCTTTGGCCCAGAGATTTTGCCTTTTCGGATAATTTTGGCTCTCGAGTGTTTCACCTCGTGAATTAGTCATTTCTCCCAGCTGGGCTGACCTCAGCCAACCTTCAAAAATTTATTGAGCACCTACTGAGCGTTCAGGGTCAGACTTAGATGATAAAAGTGTGACACACATCCCTGTCTCTTAGGGGGTTTACAGCCTTGTTGTAAAATGAGGACTCATCTCCAGGGCACCGAGGTGAGTGCAAACCAAGGCCAAAGTTGTGAGGCAGTCCCCGAGGGAGCTCTTGTTCTGGGAAGATCACCCGTGTTACAACTGCCTGGGAGCTTATCAAAAATATAGGCACCTGGACCTGCTCAGCTCAGGGGCCCAGAGCCTGGGGCAGGGGCCCAGCCTCTTATTTGTAACTCCCCTGGGGACTCTGACACAAGCCAACGTTAGAATCCACAGTTTAAAGGGCTAAAGGAGGTGAGCCCAGGACACAGGGATGGGGAGGCAGCTCTGGGAGGGGAGGGGAGAAGTGGGACCCTCTAGATGCAGAATAAAATGGGGCATGGGCTACAGGTCAGAAGGGGCTGGGCAGGGTAGAGGAGGCCAGCCTCAGGCATGCCCCCAGCCATGCCCTGCTTAGCAAAGTCCTGTAGCATCTCTGCTGTCACCCCCAAAGATGTGGCCCTGGGTTTGAAATGCCATCATTTTCTTGCCTGGGGTCCCAGACTGAGTCCTCTTTTGGACAAGAAGAGAAAAGCATTTGGCAAATAGCACCACACCCTGGCTTCCCACAGGTGCCCCCCCTTCCTGATTCCAAAAACGGGTCACCTCCCCCTGTTGTATTCTTAGTGTCTCAGTTGTTGGATATTCACTTCCTGGGGCTGAATTTAGCTTTACAAGCAGTGTGAATCAGAACAGGTTCTGGAACGCCCGAGGGTCAGTTTAAAGTGATCTGGCATATCATGTGTGATTTAATTGGTCAACATTAACATTAATATCCTTGTTAGTATTGATAATCTTGGTAGACAGGTTTCCGTGGTGGCACAGTGGTTGGGAGTCCTCCTGCCAGTGCAGGGGACATGGGTTCGAGCCCTGGTCCAGGAGGATGCCACATGCCATGGAGCAACTAGGCCCATGCGCCACAGCTATTGAGCCTGCACTCTAGAGCCCACGAGCCACAACTTCTGAAGCCCGCACGCCCTAGAGCCCGTGCTCCGCAACAAGAGAAGCCACCGCAATGAGAAGCCCGTGCACCACAACGAAGAGTAGCCCCCGCTTGCTGCAGCTAGAGAAAGCCTGCGCGCAGCAGCAAAAACCCAACGCAGAGAAAAATAAAAATTAATTAATTAAAAAAAAATCTTGGTAGAGCCATAGCATTTCACTCCTGAAGTGTGTGGCAGTTAGAGCACAAATCAGGATTAGATCAGTCTGGGTTTGAATCCCACTCTGCAGTTCTCAGGCTGTGTGATCATGGCCTAGTTACTTAACCTCTCTGAACTTCCACCCAATGTTGATGACAAGGAGACCTATAGTTCAAGTTTGTCGTGAGGATCCAATGCACAGAAGCCTGGGGTTGGCCCTAAAGTGTGGGCACTAGTGGGCTGCTGTGAGCCCCCGGCATCACTCTCCCACCTTTCCCCAGTGCTGCCGCCTGTCTGCCCAAGGTCACATGCACCAGGAGGCCAGAAGCCAGGGTGGGGCCCCAGCAGCTACCAGGAGGGCCTGCGAGTTCCCCCACCCCTGCCCACCCCCACGCTTTCTATCCTAGTTCAGCTATTTCTTTTTTAAAATGAAGCAGCAGCCCTTGATTTTGAAAATAGATCACTGAGTTCTCCTCCCTCTAATTAGGTTGTCTCACTTGTTTGTTTTGCATGGTGCGGAAGGGAGCTTGGAATTTACCCAGAGGACTGGAGAGAGTCCTGAGCTGAGAGTTTTTTGGCCACCAGTCATGTCTGCCCGTCTCTCTCCATCTTGTTCTTTCCGAATGCAGCTCCTGTTCAGAGCATGCTGGATCTTGGATCCAGGGATTCGGGTTTGAATTGGGGCTTCAGCAAGGAGCCTCCCTCTCCAGGCCTCATTCCTGCATCTATAGAATGGGGTTCCCAGAAGCTCAGGGGCTCTTTGTGAAGATCCAGGGACCAGGGAAGCAGGAAGGTCCCTGGCCAGTGCTGACTGTGTGAGTGTTCAGATGCCACTGTGGCACTTTGGTGGCATTTCGGGATGTGGAATGCAACCCAGGTTGACATGCTAAGGCAGGAAACTCAGAAGGGCCATGCTTTAAGCCGTCTTTCCCTGCTACCTTGTTTCTGGAGGGATTTATACTAAGAAATGTTGACCTCTGAAACCATCCAGGCTACCCAGCCCCGGAGATGTCTTGGAATCACCGAAGGGCGTCGTGTTCTGGTGTCGGAGAGCGTGGACAGCTCTGAATTAGAGAGGCCCAGGCTGAGGTCCCCCCCACTGCCAACCAGCTAGGGGACCTGGACCAGTGCCTTTGCCTTTCCACCTCAGCTTCCTCATCTACAAAATGGGGAGACTATCTAACTCCTCTAGGTCCATTGCCAAGGATTTCTGGATGGTGCCCAGCAAGGAGTGGTGTCAGGGGGACCACCTCTGAGAGGATCCTGCCTAGCCCCTTCATCTTCCAGATGGGGAACCTGAGGCCCGGGAGGGGAAAGGGTCTGCTCAAGGTCACACAGCTGGTCAGTGGCCAGGCTGGGTCTCCTGAATCTCCATCTTTCTGGGGCCCCAGTGAGGGTGGAAATACTGCCTGGATCCTCACGGAGTCTAGATGGGGGAAGAAATAACCCTCGTTGCCTGGTAACCCCAGTAAAGTGGGAAGCCTGGAAAACATCAGGTGGTGGAATTTTAAAGCTCAGAGAGTCGTGTGGGCAGAACTCTGTGTTCCTGAAGGGGCGAGACCCTCTCCTCCCAGCCTGCCATCCCCACCAGGCTCCGGAGAAGAGTGAGCCTGGGGGTGGGGCCTGTGTCCCTCGGCCACATGCGGGCTCTCCCAGGGCAGTGAGATTAAGCACACGTCGGGACTGCACAGGCTGGGAGGTGAGTGGGAGAAAGATGGCCGGGGGCTTGCTGGGAGCTGGGCCCATCCATCCACCCATTCTCTCCTCCTCTGGGCTTCCAGCTGGGCACCATGTAGCGTGCTGAGCAGACAGAGGAGACCATCGGATCTGCCCAGAGTTCCTTCGTCTGGGTAGACAGATGTACGCGTGGAAATTCCTACTGCACAATAAGAGGTCACAGGGCCTGGGAGGGCTTCCTGTCAGAGGCGGGCATTGGAGAACTCAGTGGGATACTGGCTAGCGGCTCTGTGCAGATCAGCACTGGGAGTTCCAGGGAGGAAGGGGCCAGTGTCGTGGAGAAGGAGAGAGTTCTTCAGGGTTCAGAGGAGCGTCCAGCATCAGAGGCAAGGCCACACTTTTACCCCCCGATTGGAAGGGTTGCTTCCCCTGACCCTCTGGTTGTCTCTCTCACTTGCTGCCAAGTTTCTGCTTTTAGAAACAGCAGTCTTGGGGGGTGGGGAGGAGGGGAAGAGGGAATCTCTGACCCACCAAATCCCTCAGGCACTTCTAAGTAAGTGTCTTTGGGGACCCAGGCCAGCAGCCAGGAGCACAGTACACGGCAGGAAAGCTTTAAGCGCTGAACTGGATTCCATCCCTGCTCTGCCGCCGGCTTCTTAAAATCAGAAGCAAGTCCTTAAACGTATCTGACTTTTGCTTACTCTATGAAATGGTTAGTGGGGGCCTTTCAAGAGACTCTTAGAGGTTTCGTCCATCCTAAAGACTCTCCTCTAGGTTTTCCCGACAATGAGGATAGAAGCACAGACCCCCACCCCCACCCGGTGGGTCAGGTGGAGCCCTTGGTCTGTTCTTCCTTCTGTGATGGCTTTCTCTCTGCCACCAGCTCTGACACCTGCCTCTCCCTGTGCTGGGGTGGGTGGGACCCCCTGAGCAAGAGGTAGCCCCATGCCTGTCATTCCTTCAGGAGCTTAAGGTGTCAGGAGGGGACATG
The DNA here is from genome assembly GCF_964341445.2 of Mesoplodon mirus. Classification (NCBI taxonomy): domain Eukaryota; kingdom Metazoa; phylum Chordata; class Mammalia; order Artiodactyla; family Ziphiidae; genus Mesoplodon; species Mesoplodon mirus. The sequence goes on from NC_138988.1 coordinate 6,694,284, forward strand.
GAACGTAAATTTTAGGAAGAAATTAATCTTTGGCAGGTCCTCCGTGCAAGCTCAAACGAGGTTTCAGCCACAAATTTCCATGTCTTTGCTTTCATTCACTCGTCCAGACAATATTTACTGAAGTCCTACTATGTGCCAGGCACTGTGGACGTGCTGGGGACACAACAATGAGCAAAACCAGATGACGTCCCTTCCCAGTGCAGTGGGGAGACAGACGTTAGTCAAGGGATCACACAGCTCTGTGTAAAGTTCTGTCTGTGGCGAAAGATGCATGCATGCCGTGCACAGGGCTGTGGGAGGATAGTAGGGGTGCAGGTGGGCCGCGTGGTCAAGGAAGGCTTTCCTGAAGAAGTGATGCTGAGCCAAGGCCTGCAGGATAGGGAAGAGTTAGCCAGGCTAAGGGGAGAATGAAGAGGCAGGTCAGCCTGTGCAAAGGGCCTGTGGCCTGAACTCTGAGAGCAAGGAGGGGGTGGTACAGGCTGCGATGGGTGGAGCCAGACCTGGAGTTGTTAGGCCTGCGTGGAATTTATTCTTCAACCCCAATGCAAAGGGATGTTTCATGGGTGTTTGAAGCAGGGGAGCAGGGGAGAGGCTTTTGAGGTGTCACAGACCGGAATGCTTTACCAAAAGCTCAGATGGAAAAGGGCTGGGGGGGTCAGGAAGCCCAGGGAGGAGCCACCGCAGTTATCTGGGCAGGAGTCTCGGATGCGGGCAGCGGCTGCGATGAGAATGGAGGAGAGCGGCCGGACTTGAGAGCAACTTGGATGTGATGAGTGAACGGGGTGGGGCGGGGGGAGGCAGTATCCGGGTGACTCCTGTGTTTCTGGTTTAGGCATCTGGGCATTTGCTCGCGGCTTTTCCTGCAAAGGGGAGACTGGAAGAAGACTAAAATTTGTGGGAAAAGATGAATGTTTTCTTCCTCCCCAAATTAGGTAAAGGCGGCCTTCTCCTTTTCCTTTTATTTTCAAGGCACCTGGGAGATCAGATACCTTTGCTCTTGTGTTTCCAACGATCTTTTATCATCTCTCTTACCTCTGCGAGAAGGCAAATTAAAAACATGCCCAGCAGACCCAGGTCCGAGGATCACAAAAGAGTTTTGGTGAAGTAGGATTAGTCCCTAAGTCCCAGCAAAGCTCGTGGGGTCATGCCAGGCGGAGGGGGGCCTAAACCTGCAGAGAAGCCGAGTCCCATGACCAGGGAGCTGTGCAGAGGTGCCCTTGGGTGACGCCTGCTTGTCGCAGACACCAGTCTTTCAGGAAAGGAGCTCCGGCCTTCATGAGTGAGTAACTCAATGGCCCTGGGGTGGGGGGCCAGGCGAGAGGGGCTTTGCTTTGCGGGGAGCGGACGTGTCGGGTGGGGTCTCCTTGGGGACCCCAGAGGCTGCTCTGTTTTAAGAACAAATCAATCCTCTCAGCCACAGGGCCCCGGGGGCTATGGGAACAGGAGACGTGATCTTCCCACCAGAAAACTGCCAGGGGGGCGACAGATGCCCAGGATACAAGGACACAGGGACCTGGCTCCGGAGTGAAACAGATCAGGGTTCAAACCCCGTGGACCACTCCTTGGCTCTGGGACCTTGTCCTGGGCTTCTGTTTCCTCATCTGCAACATGGGGGCGATGCTCTTCCCGAGCTTTCAGGGGAGCTGTGAGCAGTCACCGCGCCCCCTTGTAAAATGCTCACTTGTGTTGCTGGTGCACGGGCTCTGAGGTGAGTTGGTGCCTTTATAAAACAGTATCAGTAAACTCAAGGCATTCCCTCACTCAGTGATGTCCTTCCGTGAACGATGGAGGGGACCCAGTCCTGTCCTCAGAGAGCCCAGAGTCTCCTGATAAAGGGTCATACCTCAGCCTCCACTCCCTCAGGGGCAGGAGGGAGGTGGGGGGAGTGATCCTTTCAACGCCCCGACCAGGTGTGTGGTGTAGTGGGTGAAGCATGATCCCTCGCGTCCCCTGCTGTGTCTGTGCTCCCTTCCCCCAGCAGTGGTGTGCTTTTGCTTCAGATTCCTGCACCTGCGACTCTTCTTTGGCAGGATGCCCTTGGTTGGGTTCCTGAAGCAGACTTGCCAGCACCTGCAGAACCAAAAATGCCTGGGAGTTTATGTCCCTTCTGGTGGGGGGGGGTGCCCTTAGGTGGTGCCTGGTGGGTGTGGGAGGGTGAAAGCCCAGCTCCCTTCCCTGGGCCAGGCAACCCAGAGATGTGATCCCAACCCCCCCTGCCCAGAGCTCCCTGCAGCATCGGGCTGGAGCTGCTGCCAGAGGTGACACCCTTGCTCCCCGCTTCGTGTCCCTGTCCTGCTTCCCCCTCCCTTACTGGTCTCCCCTGAGAGTGCTCCCTTTATACATCACTCACCCGGGAATCCTTATCTTAGGGTCTTCAGGAAGGGTCACTGTTTTCCCATTCTCCAGATGAGGGAACTGAGGTGGAGGACGCTTCAGCCACTTTCTCAGGTGTCCCACAGCCAGCGGTGGCTGAGCCGGGCCTTGGGCCAATTGTGGTCTGACTCCACAGCCCAGGTTTTTTCCATGCCACAGAGTGTGATAAGGGCTAATGCAGAGAGAGAGATCGATTTCCCACTGAGGCCAGAGGAAGGGGCAGCAAATTATCATGTTTGGGCATGAGAGCCAGTGGTGTATGGCTGACACTGAGCAGCCCTTGGAAGCACAGGTGGGATTTTTTTAGATGGAAATGGTGGGAATGGCATTGTAGGAAGAGGAACAGCATGTGCAAAGGCACAGGGGTATGAAAAACACTGCTTCTTGGGGAAGCACATGTACCCCCTTCTTCCAGCCTTATCATTTCTCACCTCCTGACTGCTTTCTGCTTCCACCCCAAGCCCCTCTGATCTGTTCTCCAAACAGAAGCAGCGAGAGCTGTCTTTTTAAAATGTAAATCTGATCATGTCTCACTGAGCCTCCTCCAAAAATAAAACCTTCAATGACTTCCTCTTCCACTTAAAAAAAAAGTCTAAGCATCTTTCTATGTCCAACCAGCCTGGTGATCTGGCTCAGCCAGCCTCTGTCGTCATTTCCTGCCCTGCCCCGCTTCACACACTGCAGCCACCTTGGCTGATTATGTTTTCTGAACACTGTAAGCTTGTTCCTGCCCCAGGGCCTTTGCACTTACTGTGCTCTCTTCTGGAGGAAGAAACTTTCTTCCTCCTGATCCTCACAGGTCTGGCTTCTTTTTGTCCTTGAGGTCTCAATATACATCATGCCTTAGAGAAGTCGCACCCCAGCCCATTGCCCTGTTGGATTCCTTCATAATACTTCTGACAACTCCAGTCATTGGACTTGTTCGGTTGTTTTCTTGTCTGTCTCACAACTCTCCACTGGAATGTGAGCTGTCTGAGGGCAATGACCTTGTCTCCCTCACCTCTTTATCCCAAGTGCCTCTAGCAGTGCCTGGCAGATAGTAGGTGCTCAGGAATAATTGCTGCATTTGACTGGTGTGTGTGGAAGGATCATTGACAGGAAGGGCCTAGAGCTAGGTGGTGAAAGGCTTTGAATGTCAAGGTAAGGCATTTGGACATTATCCTTTGAGTAATAAGGAGCTACCCATTATGGCCGCTGCCTCTGCCAGTTCCAGTACTGAGGGGAAGGGAAAAAAGAGCATCCTGGGGTGGGGGGTGGTTAGATGGATTGGCTCTCAGTCTGAAAATGGACTGGACACTTCTCCCTGTGCTCAATTCCAGCCCCATCCTGTTTTAGAGGGTACAAAGGAGAACTGATGGACAGAAGCTGGCCCAGACCCATGGAGAGGTACAGTCCCCTCCCACTAGAGCCCCCATCTCTTTGCTCCCCAGACACTGCCTCCCCATCTTTCCCCCCACCACCCTCCTTCCTCAAACCCCTCCACCCGTGCCACCCCTACTGCCTATGAACTAAGTCAGATGCCTTATTCAAGTTTCTCCAGAAACTTTAACCCATCCCTGAGGACATCACTGTCCAACTAAAAGCTTATTTTGCTTGGGCTCATCGATCAAAGGTTTATTTTCCTTGCCCTCAGATATGTTTCCAAAAGGAAAAAGGTTTTATCCTTTCATGGCATTGGCTTGTAACGAGTTGGAAAGGGTTATTAAGTATACCAGTTAATTGTAAATCAAGCGTTGACAGAGAAAAAGGTGGCTTGTGACTTGGATAGATGTTTTAAATCAGGTTTCCACAGTTTATCATGGGGAGGTTTTCTCCTGGTATTCCTGAAAGCAGGTACTGAGTCAGGTTGTTTAAAAGGAAGGAAGGAAGAGAGACAGGGAGGGAGGGACTTCTCTCAGTAAGAGGAAATACAGAGGATAGCTTCTAAAATGGCTAAATGGGAGGGCAGGTACCGAGAGGGCTGCGTGGGCAGGTGACTCCAAAAAAATGAGGGAACATGGGGCTGTCCTCCGACTGTCATGTGGTCTGAACCACCTGGGGTCCAGGTACAGTGCAGAATGGGATGGGCCCTGAGGGCTTGCAACTCTGGTGCCTCCCAGGTAATGCTGATGCTGGTGGTCCATGGACCACACTTTAGTAGTAGGGGTCTAGGGGACTAGAGTGCAGCGGATGCAGGAAGGTTGAATTCTTCTGGAGTACCTGGGGAATTTGAAAAGTAGAGTTCATTTGTCCTAAGGTTGGGGATTCTGATGGAGCGGGTCTGGGGTGGGGCCTGAGAGTTTGCATTTCTGACCTGCTCCCAGGTGGGGCCAGTGCTGCTGGGGCGTGGACCACATTAGTTCTTTGAGAAGAAGGTCAGGCCGGGGAGTTGAGGAACTGAGAGGCCAGACTGTCTTAAAGGACTTCAAATCCCAGTAGTAGTAGAGGGAGGAGCCTGGAGGGAGAAGGGAAAGGGAGGAGCAGAGGGAAGCTAAGAATGATTGGTACGGTTGAAGCTGGGCGAAGCTGTGTCCAGCAAGTACATAGTTGGGCATTTCCATTTGACCTCATAATTCTAAATATTGTACCTTGACCTGTGGCCAGGCTGGTTCTTTGTGACTTGTCAGGCCTTTTATTTACTAGTTCTAGCTTACACAAAAGCTTAAATGGCAGCATTTAAAAACTAGGTGGGGCTTCCCTGGTGGCGCGGTGGTTGAGAGTCCGCCTGCCGATGCAGGGGACATGGGTTCGTGCCCCGGTCTGGGAGGATACCGCGTGCCACGGAGCGGCTGGGCCCGTGAGCCATGGCCGCTGAGCCTGCGCGTCCGTCCGGAGCCTGTGCTCCGCAACCGGAGAGGCCGCCACGACAGTGAGAGGCCCAAGTACCACAAAAAACAAAAACAAAAACAAAAACAAACTAGGTGGATCCCTTAAGCCCTCCCAGGCCCGAGGGGCCCCTGGTGACAGCTCCTAGAATGGAGGCGTGGTGACCAGGAGGCCACGTCACCATCCCTATGGGGATGTTTCTCTCGCCCTGAGGGTGAGTTGAACAAGCCACACAGGGAGCCTGTGGATAGCATTACATTATAGTCCCACCTCGTTTCTTCCCCCAAATGGCTCACCCACAGCCAGTGAAAATTGAGCACTTTTAAGTCTTGAAAAGAATGTTCCCAGGATGGGTTGATGGGATAAGAGTTGCTGCTTCCAGCCTTCCACTCTACCTGCTCCGGGGCACACCAGTGAACGGAAGTCAAGTCAGTGGTGGCTTGTTGTAGCCCCCTTGTGGGACTCGTGCCCACCGGCTGCTCTAAGCGCTTGCCGTAGAAATACCCAGTAGCAGACATTCCCTTTTTTTTTCTTTTTTTTTTTTGTATTGGGGTAAAATATACATAACATAAAATTACCATTTTAACCATTTTAGATACACAGTTCAGTAACATTAAGTATAATCATGTTGTTGTGCAACCATCACCAGAAGTCCACTCATCTCCAGCATTTTTTTCATCTTCCCCAACTGAAACTCTGTATCCATTAAACACTAAGTTCTCATTCACATCTCCCTCTGCCCTTGGTAACCACCATTCTACTTTCTGTCTGTACAAGTCTGACTGCTCTAGGGATTTCATGTAAGTGGAATCATACAGTATTTGTCCCTTTGTGTCTGGGTTATTTCACTTAGTATAATGTCCTCAAGGTTCATCCATGCTGTGGCATGTGACAGAGTTGTATTCCTTTTTAAGGCTGAATAATATTCCATTGTGTACGTAGAGAATACATTTTGTTTATCCATTCAACCATCGGTAGACACTTGGGTTATTTCTACCTTTTGGCTGCTGTGAATAATGCTGCTATGAATGTGGGTGTGCAAGTATCCATTCGAGTCCCTGCTTTCAATCCTTCTGTGCATATACACAGGAGTGGAGTTGCTGGAACATGTGGTATTCTACTTTTAATTTTTTGAGGAACCTCCATACTGTGGTCCACAGTGGCTGCACCAAGGGCCCTGCCTTTTTCTGCCTTCCTCCAAGTACTTATGCAGCCAGGAGCTCCTTGGATTCAGGTCACCCTGTAATGCCAGTATGCGGTGTTATAACAACACTTAAATGACTGAGTTAAAGCTAAACTCTAGTTTGCTAAAGTAAACATAACTGGAAATGGGACATGTCTGCTTTGTGGGTTTGAAAGATTTTCCCTTACAGCTTCACCTTATGTCTGACCCCTAGAGGAGATTGACAACTCTTATTTTCCTTGATGTAATTATGGATGTGTGATAGATTTCTCTGGAAATGATGGAAACCTTTCTGCCTGAGGATGGCCTGGAGCATCTGCCCTTCTGGGCAGTATGTGGGGTCATCAGCCTTCAAAGACCATTCACACCACCCAGGCCACATCTGGGGCTGGAGTGGACACAAGAAAGCCCATTTATTCATTGATGATGAAAAATAGCCCCATTTTTCTGGATCAGAATATTCTCTCCTTAAAGCCCTAGGTTTTATGGGAAACCAAATCAGTATAGAAGGCCATTGAATGATTTACCACAGAATCACTCTTATCTGACCAGAAACCTGAGACTGACACAGTCAGTGCATTCTCTCATGGTTTACAGGGTTATGTGGGCATCAGAAGATAGCCCCAAATTGAAGCAGGGGAGTGAGATGGAAGGAGTGTGGGTTGACATCAGCTAAAGGACTCCATCTCTCAATGGGCAAGGGCTGGCCAAAAGATTACAATCCTTGATGCTAGCAAAACTCTCCTACTACCTTCATCCACCCACCCACCATCCATACATCTGTATGTCAGTCCATCCAACCATCCATCCAGTTCATCCCTGAGCTGAGTAAGAGCATGAGTAAGAGTTAACTAGTCTAATAAGACAGAGAAGAGTGCTCCAAGCTGAGGGAACAGTATGTGCAAAGGGCCTGTGGGGGGAGGGAGTTTGTCAGCCAGTAGGGCTGGATCAGGGAGGTGAGCAGAAGGATGGCACAGGAAAAGGCTGCAGGGATAAGCAGAGACCAGACCACGCAGTCGTGTGGGAGACCCTAGGGAGTTCTGCCTGTACCAACGATAACTAACCGAACTTTCTGTGACAATGGAAATATTCTACAGCTGTGGGTCCAATATAATAGCCACTAGCCACATGTCACTACTGAGCACTCAAAATGTAGATAGTATAACTAAGAAACTGAACTTCTGTTTTTATTTTATTTTATTTAGTTTAAAACAGTGGGAGGTCACATGAAGTGTCTTAGCAAGGGGTGAATTGACATGATCACAGCTGTCTGGTGCTGCTCAGTGGAGAATGGATTGGGAAGAGGATGGAAGGATGCAGGGGCACCCAGTAAGGAGGCTTCTGTAGTGGTCCAGAGAAAAGGAGTGGTCCCCTGGGCTGGGGATGGGGTGAGATGAAGGCAGAGAAAAGACCAGGGATGGAAAACCAGCAGGACTTAGTAGTGAAGGAGATGGTGATTTGGAATAGAAGGCATCAGGATAATTCCCAGTCTCTGGCAAACACAGCAGGATGGAGAGTGGTGCTTTCTTGGAGGCAGGGACTCCTAGAGGAGGACCAGATTTAGGGAGTTTGGGGGTCCTGAGTCCTGCTTGGGTCACACTGGGCACTAGTGGCTTTTGAGTTGTCTGACAGGAAATGTCATTGGGAGTTGGAGCTCAGGGGAGAAGTATGGGTCAGAAATAGAAGGTGGGGAGTCATTTGTGAGTGGGTAGGAATTGAGGCCCAGCGTGTGGGTGGGAGAGGGGACGGCATAGGCCCCAGCCACGAGGGCCCCAGCTGCGGTGCTGGGTGCAGGTAAGTGCATCCACAGAGTGATGGAGAAGGCATGGCCAGAGACGTGGGAGGAAACCCAGGATGGGATTGGTCATGGAGGCCGAGGGAAGAGATCGTTGCCTGTTGGAGGGTGGGGAGTGGCGGCAAGAGCTCGTGAGAGGGCAGAGCCACGTCCATCCGAGGTGTGGGTGTGGAAGCTAGTGGTGACCTAGCTCAAGGGCAGTCAGCTGGGGACAGCCCACGTCTGCCTCTGGGCTCTCCCACTTCTGCACGCCCATGTCTGCCCAGCATGTCCCATCTTTGGCTGCCAATAACTTCCATGGAGTTACAGTTAAGACTTGCAGACTTGGGAACTGGTTGAAGGTGACTTTGGGTTGCTTTTACAGTGAGGCTCTTGGCCAGACTCTGGTTCTCTCTTTTCCACTGTATGATAACCCCCAAGTGCTGGAAGCAGTATTGATCTGTCACAAAGAAGGTAGGTCCCCCACATCTGGTTATACATGCATCTGGCTCTGCCCCATTGTCTCCTTAATTTAGCTTAATTAATCTGCATTTCCACCATCCTCATTCCCACCTAGAGCATGAACGACTGAGAACTTCCTTCTGGACTCCGCCTCTGGTCCCCTCTGTGTTCTGCTTCTGCATAGATGTCATTCACCCCACTGTTCCCAGTCATTTCCATATGTGTTAGGACACTTTTGATTGTTGGGGATAGAATCCATTTCTGGTTTCCATATGCAAAATGGGGGAATTGGCATGCTGCAGAGAACCCATTCATTCACTCATTCATTCATGTATGCATTCATTTATTCATTCAGTGTTCCAGCTATGTTCCAGGCACTGTTCTGGACACAGGGGAGACAGTCAATAAAGAAACAAGTAAAGCACCATGTATGTTACATGGTGATAAGTGCTGTGGAGACAGATAAATCAGGGAAGAAGTATTGGGTGTGATAAGGGAGAGGGCTGCAGTTTTCAAACAGGGCAATCAGGGAAAGCCTCACTGAGGTGGGCACATTTGAACAAGGCCTGGAAAGGAGTGAAGGAGAGAGCCATGAGGATGCCTGAGGCAGGAGTGGGCCTGGGTGTCTGCAGACCAGTGTGGCTGGAGTGGAGGGAGTGTTGGGGAGAGGAATATGGTGGGTGACAGCAGAATGGCAATGGGATGTGAGAGGTCATTGCAAGGACTTTGCTTTCATTCTGAAGGCAATGGGAAGCCATTGGAGAGTTTCAAGCCAAGAAGTCACCTGATGTGACTTGCGTTGAACAGGACCTGTCCTATTAGGAGGAGGCCTAGGGCAGAAGCAGGGAGACCACGATGCCATAATCCAGGACAGAGATGATGGTGGTGGAAAGAGACAGTAGATGGTGGTGGAGACGGTCAGATGCTGGATAACTTCTTAAAGGTGGACTGGATGTGGGAGAGGTGTCAAGGATGACACCAAGCCTTTGAGTTTGACAACTGGAAAGATGGAGTTTTCATTAACAAAGGTGGAGAAGATGATTAGAAAAGCAAGGTGGGGAGGAATATCAGGAGTTTGGATTTTGGATATATTCAGTTTGAGATGCCTGTTAGGAATCTAAGAGGAAATGTCAAACAGGCGTGTGGATACAATGGTCCAGGCTGGAGATATATGTTAGGGAGTCATCAGCATAGAGAAGGTCTTTAGATGGGGTGAGATCGTCTAGGCAGTGAATGTACATAGAGAAGAGGACCAAGAACCCTGGAAGATGCTCTGGCTCTGCCTGTTCTGTTCCTCTCTCTCTAAGTCTTTCATCTTTTGTTCTTACCATCAACCGCCCTTTACTGTCCGTCACTCTACCCAGCCATCAAGAACATCTGAGTTTACCAGTCCTAAGTTTTGACCACAAGAAAGGAGAAGCTAACTTCCCTTTGTCAATTCAAGTTCTGAAATCTCAGGGAAGGAATCTGATTGGTCTAGTTGGGTCAGGTGCCTACCCCTGAACCAATCAGCTTTGCCAGGACATGGAGTCCTGCTATGTACATATGGTGGCTCCCTCATTAACTATGTGGGTTCAGAGAAGTGAGGCACAGTTCCCTGAAATGGCTGGGCATACTGGGCAGGCACAAATGCAGTAGGGTTTTCAAACATGGATTTAAGGGCACAGAGGTGACTTTCCCTGCAAGAAGACCGGCCAGCAAGACATGGACCATGGGATGCCTATGTGAGGCGTGCCTCCTGTCTATAGACCATCACCATCCCTTCCCTCAGTTCCTCAGCTGGCCCAGATTTGCTGGAGCATGCCATTTGATGGAGCCGATTCTTGACTGACGACTGCCCCTGTGGCTTCTACTGCTACTCTACTGTCATCCCCTGAACACCTCAGTTAGCCCAGCAGTCTTCGTGTGGATTTCCTTGCTGATTTGCTGACAAGGCTGTTTTCAACCTTCTCCCGACATCGGCTCCCAAGAGCACCCATCTCTGCAGCCCAAAGCACCCCCTGCTTTGCTACTAGTCCTTCCCTTTCCCATGTTATGCCATCTTTTCAGGAATACCTCGTGGAGGAAAGGAGAGAGCAGCCTGGAATCAGGTGATGAGGACCACTGTGAGTGAACTTCATCTTCTTCCCTTTACACCTTTTCCGGATGTCTGTCCTCCCCTCTGTGAAGGCAGGCGTCTCCTTTTCTGCACGTCTCTGGACTTCACCCCTGAGTTTTATCTCCTCATCTGCCCATTCTTTTATTGATCACCATCAGCTTCTTTTCCTTTCTTCTCAGACATGCTCAGGCTTCCTCTACTGAGAAAAAAATACTCCTTCCTTTGGTGCTTTCACTGTACAAGGATCATCTTTTAGCCTCTCCTTCCTTCTCCAGCCTGAGTTTCCAAAAGAGAGCTCTCCATCTGCTGCCCACCCCGCCAGCAGGGCGCCCACCCCATCGTGGACAGACCCAGGGGACCCTTTTCCTTTCCGTCCTCCCCACTTCCCCACAGCAGCGGTGGTCAGGTGGCGGAAGGCAGCCCCACCCATCCTCTTCTCCGTGGAACTCTGTTCCTCGGCTTCTGTAATGGCAGGTTTTGAACCTAGATGATTGGGGGAGAGAGAAGAAAATTTTCCAGTCAGATGTGAGGACGCTTTCCCATCCCCACCCCCCCAGCCTGCTGGCCCAGCCTGAATCCCACCACTCACCTTGCCCTTTCCCAGACTGACCTACCCAAGGACCCTGAGCAGACGTCCTCCCCACCCCCAAGTTCACTTTTATGAGCCCATTTCTGAGCCAGTATTGCCTTCTCCTGCAGAAACCCTCCACATGGGCTGGACACAGCTCGAATCTCTTTCCCCACAATCCTTCCCCTTCCCAAATCCTTGCACTGCGTAAGGGGCTGCCCACACTCACTCTCACCCCCATCACCCCCAGCACGCGCCATGCGCCAAAGCCCCACCGCTTTGCTGAATCACAGCATCATATAATGTCCCTTTGTAGTCCCTCATTCACCTGGCAATTAATCACATCCTGCTGTGCCCCATCTCTGATGCTGTTGATTTACAGGGCGCTTCATGCCTTGTATTATTATGTAACTCCCCACGTGCTGTCTCTTCAACCTGAATTAAGTTCCGGTGGGGGCTGGGAGGGGAGTAGGCAGGGGTGCCTTATCTGTCTCTGAATCCTCCAAAGCTCTTAGCAGAGTGGCTCACACAGAAGAGGCTCAATAAGTGCGTGATGATTGATGGGCTTGCTGTTGATTTTTCTCCAGCCCATCCTTTATGCTGCTGTCAAAAAAATCTTTCTCAAGGATTGTTCTCATTACATAACTCATCTGGCTCCCTTGATTTCGTCCGCCAGCATTATTGAGTGTTTGCTGGGTGGGTGGTACTGGGTAGGGACTCTGGGGGTGATGAAGAGGCGAGTGAAGAAACAGCTGTAGAGGCCTCTGTGCAGGAAATGATTAGACGCAGAGACATATACGGAATTAAGGGATGAATGGAGGGCCATGGGAAGTCAGAGAAATGGAGGTGTCCTCCCAAGCTCTGATCATCCAGGCTGACTTTGGGAGGTAGAAGGGCTTGAGCTGATCTCTCAGATGGGTAGGTTTGGGACAGGAAGAGATGAAGGGATTCCTGGCAAGGAGAATTTGAGGAGCAAAGTGATGCAGCTGCTAGGGCCATCCTTGCAGCATCCTAGGAGTCTATAGATTTCAGGAGGGTCATCAACGTCCCCGAGTAGGCAATTCGCCCAGCTCATAAATGCAGACTTGCACAATGACACCAGTCAGAACCCTCTTGACACCCATTTGCTGTCCCATCTCCTGCCAGTTTGCCCCCACTCCTGTCACTGTGGCAGCCCTCAGCCCCTGATATGCTGTGGCATCTGATTTCAGAGAGGCAGAAGGGTGGACTTTGGGTGCTTGTCTCTGGGCAGGGTGGTTCTGGGGCCCCTGGTCGCCTGTGATTGACAGCATCTGCCAAGCAACCCTGAGCAAGGAGGCTCTGTGCCTCAACGTCTTTGCAACAGGGACCCTGCTGGGGGCCAGGCAGGTCCTCCCACGTCAAAGATCCTGTGCGTGCCATGATCCCCAAACACAGGAGGGTGAGCCTCCTGGTCCCCGCTTTGACTCTATCCTAGTCACAGAAGGAGACTCTGAAATGTTTTGGGATGAAAGGACTATCACCCCAGCAGGAAGCAGCTGCAGATGAAGGAGAGATGGGGACCGTGTGCGGGGTGTGTGTTGACCATGTTTCCAGGCATCGTCCAGGGTGGTGTCAGAGGAGATAAATGCAAACCCACCTTGCAGACCTTGTTTCTCACACCTGTCTCCATGATGGCCTCTTGCTTTTTCTGATTTTTTTAGGGGTGTCATTTCAAATTGTAACAATAATATAAAGCACTCTCGCAACTGTTGCTCACAGTACCCGTTCTTTATCTCCTTCTCCTTTGCTGTGTGTGTGTGTGCGTGCACTTACACATGCACATCTTCTGAGCAAGTTGCAGACCTCCTTGCATGTCACCTCTGATTACTTCAGTGTGTGTATTTCCTAAGAACAAACAGTTGTCAACATCTGGAAATTTAACATTAATCCAATGCCATTGCATAATCTGCTGTCCTTATTCACATATCAACTGTCCCAGTGATGCCCCTTAAAGCTTTTCTCCCTGACTTCTTTTGAGCACACACCCCTCTTTTTCTTATTTTTAACTTTTTATTTGGAAATAATTTCAAGATCACAGAATAGTTGCAAGAACGCTATAGGGAACACCTGTGTATTGTACCTAGCTTCACCTGTTGTTGACGTCGTACTCCACTTGCTTTCTCATTTACACAGACTATCTCCACTTTTCCATCTACACACAAAACATTTTTTCCAAAACTACTCGACAGTAACTTGCATACAACGTATCCCTTTACCCCTAAATACTTCAGCATGTATTTCCTAAGAAGAGGGATGTTCTCTTACATGACCACAGTACAGTTATATGCTCCAGAAGATTCACTGTTATCCTGTTTTTATTGAGATGAAATTCACATAACATAAAAGTAACCATTTTAAAGTGAACAATTCAGTGGCCTTTAGCACATCACAAGATTGTACAACCACCACCTCTATCTAGTTCAAAAACATTTTTATTACCCACAGAAGTAAACCCTGGACCCATTAAGCAGTTTCTCCCCATTCCTCACCTCCAGCCCCTGGTAACCACCGATGTGTGTTCTATCTCTATAGATTTATCTATTCTGTACATATCAATGTAATCATATAATATATGACCTTTTGTGTCTGGCGTCTTTTACTTAGCATAATGATTTCAAGGTTCATCCATGTTGTAGCATGTATCAGAACTTTTTTCCTTTTTATGGCTGAATAATATTCTATTTTATGGATCAACTGCATTTTATCTGTCCGTCAGTTGAGGGACATTTGGGCTGTTTCCACCTTTTGACTATTGTGAATAGAGCTGCTATGAACATATGTAAACATACATTTTTTGACTACCTGTTTTTGTATCTTTGGGGCATATACCTATCATTGGAATTGTTCATTTTTATTACCTGGGAAAGGTATTATTTAGTTTGTCCACTGTATCCTTACTATTTTATCCCCAACCTCTGGGGAGATACTTGAGGGCCATGTGCACATCCTGCTTCTCCAGTTTCCCCTGGACTTAGCATCCACTGATAATTCTTACATGATACATTCTTTACTATGATGGCTGTGAAATCCTGAGTGTGCAATCCTAGCGCCCTCCTCTGCATTTACCAGGTGGACTAGGCATCCCACTCTAAGCAAGAGTGCTCCCTTCCCCCCACTGATTCATTGATTTATCAGTTTTTCTATGTAAATACATGAATTCCTGTTTTTCACCCCAATGTCTTATAATTCATTACTGTATTTAATTATTTTGGTGCTCAGATCACTCCAGAATTGGCCAATGGGAGCCCCAACAAGCTGGTGTTCGTATCCTTATGACATGTCTCCGTCTTTGTTTTGTTCTTGGTTTTGGTGTGTGTGTGTGTGTGTGTGTGTGTGTGTGTGTACCTCCTTAACTTTCTGGCATGACAAGATGTTCCTCCTGGCTTATCTTGAACCTATCCCCCCCAACCCCAAGTCTTGTAGTCAGCCATTCCTGGGGTCTGTGGTTCATCTTAGAGGAAAACGGCATTTGAGAGCAAGGTCTGTGCACAGGTGAGCATACACCTTTGCCAGGCCTCCTCCATTCATGGGCGGGGAGGACTCAGCTCAGGGTGTAGGGGACAGAGTTGCTTGCCTGCCTCGCCCTGGTGCTGCAGCCTTCTTCAGGGTCACAAGTGTGCAATACGCAGCCCACCATGGCAAGTACTCAAAACAGATTGGACTTGGGCACCATTTCATGCTGCATCTCTTTTTAGCTAAATCTCTGTGCATACCTGTGATTATTTCCATAGGAGTGGGCCTACTGGGTCATAAAAAATCATGTGTTCTTTAAATATAGACACATTATTTTGATGACATGTGAACACAGGGCTCCGCTGTGTTTTTACACAGGCTGGACACTGATGTGTGTGTGCACGTGCACACATACATGTACACAGTGTCTTCTTTTGTCTAAAAGGTGAGAATGTAAAGTTACCTGTTTACTAATCTGTCTCCTCCAGGTGTGTAGGATCCTTGAGGTCAGTGACTGTGCCTCTTTTATTTACCGCCAAGCGCCCAATACAGTGCCAGGCGCATGCCTGAAATTCTATAAATGACTGTTGAGTGAACACTAATAGCCAAGTATAGGTCCCATGTATGGGGCACATACAACATGCCAGGTGCTATTCAAAGTGCTTTACATGCGTTAACTCTTTCAATCCTTGCAACGACTCTACTGTATCTTCCCCATTTTACAGATGAAGAAACTGAAGCTCAGGGAGGTTGAATGCCCTGCCCAAGTTCCTACACCCAGGAAATGGCAAAGCTGGGTTTCACTCCCAGGCAATCTGGTTCCAAATTCATGCTCTTAACTATAATAGCATACTATGGAATGGGTCGATGATGGATGGATGGACGAGTAGATGAATGTGTCGATAGGTGGGTGGGGAGGTAGATGGATGGTTGGATGGATGGATGTGTGGGTGGGTGGATGGATGGGCAGATGAGTAGATGAATGTGTGGGTGGTGGGTAGGGAGATAGATGGATGGGTGGGTAGATGAGTCAGTCATACATGGTGGCTCATCCATTCCTCTCCTGCTGTCTTTGACCTATAGCTTCTCACTGGGAGTGTCTCCATGTCCTCCCTTCCTGCTCCCTTGGAACTCCCTTTCACAGTGTGTCTCCTGGAGCTACAGCCCCAGATGCATTTGCAGTTACAGCTGAGGCAAGAGACACAGAGAGAGAGAGAGAGAGAGAGAGAGAGAGAGAGAGAGAGAGAGAATGGACAATTGCCATCCTTGGTGTAGACCAAAGGTCACCAAGTGTCAAGTTAAGGGCCAGATCTGGCCCCTGGATATGTTCCATTTGATCTACAGAGCATTACAACAAAACAAAGTTTAGTATTTTATTTTATTTTATTTTATTTATTTGTGTGTGTGTGTGTGGTACGCGGCCTCTCACTGTTGTGGCCTCTCCTGTTGCAGAGCACAGGCTCCGGATGCGCAGGCTCAGCGGCCATGGTTCATGGGCCCAGCCGCTCTGCGGCATGTGGGATCTTCCCGGACCGGGGCATGAACCCGTGTCCCCTGCATCGGCAGGCGGACTCTCAACCACTGCGCCACCAGGGAAGCCCAAAGTTTAGTATTTTAAAATGGGAGAGTTACCTTGAATTTTGATTTCCACCTTCTCATCAATAAAAATTGGAAGATTGGAGAATATGGGCCTTCATATGTACTGGGCCACTCTGAGCTGGGCTGAGAATGAGTGATCTGTGACATGAGACTCAAGGCTCTCCATTTGCTGCTGTCTTCACCCATCCCTCCTCACTCATCACCTACTTGGTCCCTGGAGGGCCTGAGTTTACAATCCCTGGTCAATACACTGCCCCTAGTCAGCTGGTCCAAGGTGAGATTCGTTTTCTTGGCTGCAGCGTTCCCCTTTGACTCTGTTGAGCAAACTGTTGTCTACAAAAGTGATACTGCCCCGTCGTCCACCTGTACCCCTCCCGTAGTGGACCTTGCTCCATTTCTGTGTGTTTCCTTCTGTTCACTTGAGGTCCCAAGGTTGTTAGTTACCCTGAGTTCAGTTGAAAGTCTGAGGTTGCCACTCACCCTAGGGGTTCCCTAATCCTCCTGGCCTTGGGCCACACGCACACACACACACACCGCCCGCTCCGCCACTGTTGGGCATTCTCCTCCAGATCAATGATCATTGTGTTGCAGGCACAGGGCCAGGCCATGTGCTATCAGAGACACCCCTCTGGTTAATACTTCCAAGTTCATTTGGTCATCCAGAGACTATGAGTCCCTCTGTTGTTCTGTAACCTGGTCCTCCTTTCTCTACCGTTTCCTCAACAGCATAGGAGACACCAAGCCCCTGCACTGCTCTTGTTCCTCTAGCCAGAGAGCCCTGGGTGAGAAGGCAGGAGGCAGGAGTGTGCTAGACGGGGATCGGGGGCCCAGTTCAATGGCCCATCCATGGTGAGTGGTCAATAATCTGCTGACTGTTTTTACCCTTATCATTATGCTCATTTCTAGCTGTCACCTTTTTAATCTGAGTGTGTTAGACAGTATACTGGACTTGTAGGCAGAAAAGTCTCAGTGTGGGTCCTGACTCTTAGTTACTGAGTGTATGGCCTTGGGCAAATCTCTTTACCTCTCTGAGCTTCAGTTTCCTCGTCCGTGAAATGGAGTTTGTAACAGTAACCCCTTCAGTGGCTGCTGACTAGTGGATGTCTTGTCCAAAGAGGTGATTGGTGGTGCAAGACCTTCCCCATGGCCTTCGCTGCCCTGTGAGCAAGATGAGGACCACTCTTCACCGTAGAAGATGTATATCTGGACAAGAAAATGCTGCTTCTCTGTCTTCATTTGTTCCTAAGCAAGCGTCAGTGACAAATACCGCAGTCAGGAAGTTTCTGTCCTGGCCTCTGGTCGCATAGCAGCCCCTTCACTCGTCCTTTCCATCTGCAGGTTGATAGGAGGATGCGAAGTGTGGGTTTCTGCCAGCCGCCCAGTCAGCACAGCTTCCCATCTGTGAAACGGGGTGTGGCAGCACTTCCTCGGCACTCCCTTTGTGGTAGTTGAAGCGGAATTTGAGCAGCTATCTCTGAGCACTGCCAGCCTGTCTCCTAGGGAGGTGTGGAGAGAATGAGGGTGCAGGACTTAACACTGGTTTTAGAAAACTCCCATCTTGAGTTGAATGGCCATGTGGCCGGCAGGTGTGATAATTAGCATATTACACACTTAGAATGCTAAGAGCCCTTCCAGCTCTGAGACTCTGAAATTCTTGTGTCCCCTATTACAATGGCCTGTATTAGTACCCTGTCTTGTATCATTATTACTACCCTGTCTTATATCATTATTTGATCATTCTGATTGAAAATTGTACAAATTCAGTTCCAACTGTTGTAAATTTTTTAAAAAGGAGTATATAGTTTATCAATACTAAAACAGTATAGCTTCAGGCAAAGCTGGATCCAGAGACACCAACTGTTGCCACTCGTTTGTCTGCATCCACCTGTCTGCTCTGATTTCTTCTGCACCTCCTCATGATGTTTAAAGATGGACCCCAGTAGCTCCAAGCTTATGTCTCACCAGCTCAGAGACCCCAAAAAGAAAGCAAGTGCCTTTTGCTCAGCAGCTCCAGCAAAAGTCCTGAAATCAGGTTTTGTTGAGCCTCATCAACTGAGCTTGGGTCACGTGCCCACTCCTAACCAATCACCATGGCCAGGGGCATGTGATGACCTGATTAGCTGGGCTTGGTGCCTCACTGGCATGAGAGGTGTCAGGCTCCCCAGAACCTCAGGGCCTATTGAGAGGTTGGACTTGACGACTCCAAAGCCATTTTGAGGTCTAATGTTTGAAACTTCTGCAGTTCTCATTTGTTCACTTCAGCAGCAGCAGAGCCCTGTTGTTAAGAGCTAGACCACCTAGATTCAAGTGCTGGCTGCACCACTTTCTGGCTATGTGAACTTGAGCAAGTTACTCAACCTTCCTGAGCTGCAATTTTCTCATCTGGAAAATGAAAACAATAATCATGTATACCTTGGAGGCATGCTGTGAAGATTAAATGAGTTAATCCTTGCAGAGTGCTTAGAACAGGTTCTGGCAAATAGTCAATTCTCTGTGCGTGTGCTTGGTGCTGGGGATTCCAAGATAAACCAACCAGACTTACTCCTTACACTTAGCAAGTGCATAGTCTGGGGGCAGGCTGGGGTTCTTTTAATCAACACATTTGGAATGAGGACATAATGTTCGAAGTCAATTGAGCAGGTGATTATAATGCAAACTGATAAGTGTGAGACCCCAGGAGGGTTACTTAATGAGAGTTTCCAGAACGGAAGGTTTAGCAGGAGTTATCTGGGTGAATTGGGAAGTGGGAAGAGTGTACCTGGCAGACGGAACAGCAAGTACAGAGGCCTGGAGACAAGACTGAGCGTGCTGCCTCGGAGAGGCAGAAGTTGAGCGTGGCTAGAGGCTGGTGTTTGAGGTTGAGGTTGGGAAGTGGGGGTGAGGGTAGCAGGGGGAGCATCTATGGTGAGGCTGGAGAGGGCACTGGACGACAGATTGCCCTCCCAGGGTCTTGGAAGCTCTTGTAGGAATCTGGGCTTCAGCTTAAGGGCTGTGCAGATGCCCTGAAGAAATTTTTATTTTGTTTAGTTTTTTAAATTGTTTTATTTTTAACCGATTTCTTTGAGGTATAATTGATGTATGATAAACTGCACACATTTAAAGGGTACAATTTGATAAGTTTGTGTGATATGTATACACCAGTGAAGCCATCACCACCATCAAGAACGAACATCTCCATCACCCCCCAGAAGTTTCCCTGTATCCCTTTGTAGCAGCCCCCCTCCTGCCACTTCCAGATGCCCCAGCCCTAATCAACAACTGATCCACTTCCTGTCACCATAAATTATTAATTTGCATTTTCTAGAAGTTTGTATGGGACAATGGAATCCTATAATTTGTACTTTTTTTTTCAGCCTGGCTCCATTCACTCAACGTAATTATTTTAACATTCCTCGACATTGTAGCATATATTAATACTTCATTTCCTTTTTTTTTTTTTTTTTTTTTTTTTTGCGGTACGCAGGCCTCTCACCGTTGCGGCCTCTCCCGTTGCGGAGCACAGGCTCCGGACGCACAGGCTCAGCGGCCATGGCTCATGGGCCCAGCCGCTCCACGGCACGTGGGATCTTCCCGGACCGGGGCACGAACCCATGTCCCCTGCATGGTCAGGCGGACTCTCAACCACCGCGCCACCAGGGAAGCCCCCAATACTTCATTTCCTTTTATTCCAGTGGAGTAGTAGTCCATGGTAGGGAATATATCACAGTTTGTTATCTGTATACCTATAGGTAGGCAACTGAGTCTCTTCCTCTTTGGGAATATTACAGATAATCCTGTTATGACCGTTCATGTATAAATCTTGGTGTGGACATACATATTTTCATCTCTCCTGAGTAAATACTTAAAGGTGGAATGGCTAGTTCATATCATAGGTACAATAACAAACTTTTAAAGAAACTGCTGAGCTGTTTTACAAAGCTGTAGTACCATTTTACGCTCCCCTGCCAACAGTTCATGAGAGTTCCAGTTACGTCACATCCTCAGCAACACTTGATGTTGCCAGTCCTTTGCTTCAGCTATTCTAATACTTGAGTAGTGGTGCTCATTGTGGTTTTAATTTGCATTTCCCTCATGACTAATGATGTTGAGCATCTTTCCACATATTTATTTGCCAAATGTATATCTTCTTTGGTAAACTGTCTGTTAAAACCTTTCTCTCATTTTGTATTGGGTTGTTTGTTTTCTTATTATTTAGTTTTGAGAGTTCTTTATATCTTCTGGATATGTGTCCTTGATCAGATATATGGTTTGCAAATATTTTCTCTGAGTCTGTGACTTGACCTTTCATTTTCTGAGCAGTATCTTTCAGAAAGCAGAAGCTCTAAGTTCTGACAAGATCCAAGAATCAATTCATTCTTTTATGAATGGTGCTTTTGGCGGTGTATCTAAGAAATATTTCCCTAGATCTTTGCCTGAGATTGTAAAAGTGTTCTCCTGTTTCTGTCCCTTGTTCGATCAGTTATGAAGAGAAGGAATTGGTATCTCCAACTATGATTGTGAATTTGACTATTTCTCCTTGCATTTGCATCACTTTTTGCTTAGTGTATTTTTTTTTTTTTTTTTTTTTTTTTTTTTTGCGGTATGCGGGCCTCTCACTGTTGTGGCCTCTCCCGTTGCGGAGCACAGGCTCCGGATGCGCAGGCCCAGCGGCCATGGCTCACGGGCCCAGCCGCTCCGCGGCATATGGGATCCTCCCAGACCGGGGCACGAACCCGTATCCCCTGCATCGGCAGGCGGACTCTCAACCACTGCGCCACCAGGGAGGCCCTTGCTTAGTGTATTTTAAGCTCTCTTAAACTTTTAGGGTTGCTAAATTGAGTTTAAACATTTAGGATTGCTGTGTCCTGTTGATCAATTGAATCCTTTATCATTGTGAAATGACCTTCTTTATCCCTGCTGATGGTCTTGGCTCTGAAATCCACTTTGTCTGATATTAATACAGCCACTCCAGCTTTTGATTAGTTACTAGGGTGTATCTTTTTCCATCGTTTTGCTTTTAACATATTTGTGTCTTTATGTTGAAGTGCATTTCTTGTAGGCAGCATAGAGTTGTGTCTTACTTTTTAATCCAATTTGACAATCTCTGCCTTTTAATTGGGGGACCTTAGACCACTTACATTTATTGAGATCATAGATATGGTTAGCATTAAATCTCTCATCTTGTTGCTTGTCCCTTCTGTTCTTTGTGTCCTTTTTCTCCCTCTTTTTCTGCTGTCTTTTAGATTGATTGAATATCCTTATGATTCTATTTAATTTCCTTTGTTATTATACTAGCTCTAATTCTTTGTTTTGTTACTTTAGTGGTGTCTTTAGTATTTATAGAACAGATCTTTAACTTATCAGTCTGTCTTCAAGTGTATCACATCACACAGAATATGCCTTAGTATACTTCCATTCCCCCCACACCGGACCTTTCTACTATTATTGTCATACACTTTACTTTTGTGTATACAGTTGACCCTTGAACAACACAGGTTTGATTTCATGGGTCCACTTATAAGTGGATTTTTTTCAATAAATATGCACTACAGTACTACATGATCCATGGTTGGTTGGCTGAATCTGTGAATGCAGAACTGTGGATATGGAAGGCCAACTATAAAATTATACATGGATTTTTTTGCTTCACGGGGTCGGCACCCCTAACCCTCACATTGTTCAAGGGTCAAATGTATTATAAACACCACACTACCTTATTTTTGTTTAAACAGTCCATATCTTTTTTAAGGGTTTGTATAAATTTTAATATCTTACATATTTGCCTATGTAGTTACTGTTTCCAACGCTCTTCATTCCTTGTGAAGATCTGTAGTCCCATCTGGTGTCATTTTCCTTCTGTCTGAAAGACTTCCTTTAACATTTCTTAGAGTTTGACTGCTGGTGATGAATTCTTTTAGGTTTTGTGTGTCTGAAAATGTCTTTATTTTGCCATTGTTTTCAAAAGATATTTTTGCTGGTAGATTTACACTTCTTTTCTTTTTCTTTTTCTTTTTCCTTAGATTCCATATATATGTGTTAGCATACGGTATTTGTTTTTCTCTTTCTGACTTACTTCACTCTGTTTGATAGACTCTGGGTGCATCCACCTCACTACAAATAACTCAATTTTGTTTCTTTTTATGGCTGAGTAATATTCCACTATATATATGTGCCACATCTTCTTTATCCATTCATCTGTCGATAGACACGTAGGTTGCTACCATGTCCTGGCTATTGTAAACTGAGCTGCAATGAACATTTTGGTACATGACTCTTTTTGAATTATGGTTTTCTCAGGGTATATGCCCAGTAGTGGGATTGCTGGGTCATATGGTAGTTCTATTTGTAGTTTTTTAAGGAACCTCCATACCGTTCTCCATAGTGGCTGTACCAATTCACATTCCCACCAGCACTGCAAGAGTGTTCCCTTTTCTCCACACCCTCTCCAGCATTTATTGTTTCTAGGTTTTTTGATGATGGCCATTCTGACCAGTGTGAGATGATATCTCATTGTAGTTTTGATTTGCATTTCTCTAATGATTAATGATGTTGAGCATTCTTTCATGTGATGTTGGCAATCTGTATATCTTCTTTGGAGAAATGTCTGTTTAGGTCTTCTGCCCATTTTTGGATTGGATTGTTTGTTTTTCTATTATTGAGCTGCATGAGCTGCTTATAAATTTTGGAGATTAATCCTTTGTCAGTTGCTTCATTTGAAAATATTTTCTCCCATTCTGAGGGTTGTCTTTTTGTCTTGTTTATGGTTTCCTTTGCTGTGCAAAAGCTTTGAAGTTTCATTAGGTCCCATTTGTTTATTTTTGTTTTTATTTCCATTTCTCTAGGAGGTGGGTCAAAAAGGATCTTGCTGTGATTTATGTCATAGAGTGTTCTGCCTATGTTTTCCTCTAAGAGTTTGATAGAGTCTGGCCTTACATTTAGGTCTTTAATCCGTTTTGAGTTTCTTTTTGTGTATGGTGTTAGGGAGTGTTCTAATTTAATACTTTTACAGGTACCTGTCCAGTTTTCCCAGCACCACTTATTGAAGAGGCTGTCTTTTCTCCACTGTATATTCTTGCCTCCTTTATCAAAGCTAAGGTGACCATATGTGTGTGGGTTTATCTCGGGGCTTTCTATCCTGTTCCATTGATCTATATTTCTGTTTTTGTGCCAGTACCGTACTGTCTTGATTACTGTAGCTTTGTAGTATAGTCTGAAGTCAGGGAGCCTGATTCCTCCAGCTCCATTTTTCTTTCTCAAGATTGATTTGGCTATTCAGGGTCTTTTCTGTTTCCATACAAATTGTGAAACTTTTTGTTCTAGTTCTGTGAAAAATGCCAGTGGTAGTTTGATAGGGATTGCATTGAATCTGTAGATTGCTTTGGGTAGTAGAGTCATTTTCACAATGTTGATTCTTCCAATCCAAGAACATGGTATATCTCTCCATCTATTTATCTTTAATTTCTTTCATCAGTGTCTTATAATTTTCTGCATACAGGTCTTTTGTCTCCTTAGGTAGGTTTATTCCTAGATATTTTATTTTTTTTGTTGCAGTGGTAAATGGGAGTGTTTTCTTAATTTCACTTTCAGATTTTTCATCATTAGTGTATAAGAATGCCAGAGATTTCTGTGCATTAATTTTGTATCCTGCTACTTTACCAAATTCATTGATTAGCTCTAGTAGTTTTCTGGTAGCATCTTAAGGATTCTCTATGTATGGTATCATGTCATCTGCAAACAGTGACAGCTTTACTTCTTCTTTTCCTATTTGGATTCCTTTTATTTCTTTTTCTTCTCTGATTGCTGTGGTTAAAACTTTCAAAACTATGTTGAATAAGAGTGGTGAGAGTGGGCAACCTTGCCTTGTTCCTGATCTTAGTGGAAATGGTTTCAGTTTTTCACCATTGAGGATGATGTTGGCTGTGGGTTTGTCATATATGGCCTTTATTATGTTGAGGAAAGTTCCCTCTATGCCTACTTTCTGCAGGGTTTTTATCATAAATGGGTGTTGAATTTTGTTGAAAGCTTTCTCTGCATCTATTGAGATGATCATATGGTTTTTCTCCTTCAATTTGTTAATATGGTGTATCATGTTGATTGATTTGCATATGTTGAAGAATCCTTGCATTCCTGGAATAAACCCCACTTGATCATGGTGTATGATCCTTTTAATGTGCTGTTGAATTCTGTTTGCTAGTATTTTGTTGAGGATTTTTGCATCTATGTTCATCAGTGATATTAGCCTGTAGTTTTCTTTCTTTGTGACATCTTTGTACACTTCTTTTCTTTCCATATTTTAAAGCTGTTACACTGCTATCTTTTCACTTGCATTGTTTCCAGTGAGAAGTCTGTCGTCATTATCTTTGTTTCTTTGTATATTATGCATCTATTTTTTTATGGCTACTTTTAAGATTTTTCTCTTTATCACATGTTTTGAGAAATATGATTTTGAAGAACCTTGATACAGCTTTCTTTATGTTCCTTTGGGCTTCCTGAGTGGGTGTGTTTATAGTTTTCATCCAATGTTGTAAAATTTTCAGTCATTGTTTCTTCAAATACTTTTTCTGCATTTTCTCCCCTTTCTCCTCTCCTTTGAGGACTCTAGCTGCACAAATATTAAGCAACTTAAAGTTGTCCCACAGTTCACTGATGCTCTATTCTGTTGTTTCTTCTCTCTACTCATTGTGTTTCCTTTTAGTTTCTATTGCTGTCTTCAAGTTCATTAATGTTTCCTTCCACACTGTCTAATCTACTGTTGGTCTCATCCAGTGTCTTTTTCATTACACACATTGTAGTTTTCATCTCTAGACATTAGATCTGTCTTTTTTGTATCTTCCTTATCTCTACTTACCTTTTTGAACATATGGAATTCAGTTATAATAACTTATTGCATCCCTATCTGCTCATTCTAATGTATAGATCAGTTCTAGGTCACTTTTGATTGCTTTATCTTCTCATTATGATTGTAATTTCTAGCTTCTTTGCATACGTGATAATTTTTTAATGGGTTCCAGACACTGCATGTTACCTTGTTGGGTGCTAGATGTTTTTGTATCCCTATCAACATCCTTGAGCTTTGTCTGAGAGGCAGTTAAGCTACTTGGAAGCAGTTTGATCCTTTTGGGTCTTGCTTTGAGTATTTGTCTGATGGAACCAGAGCAGTGCTCAGTTTGGAGCTATTTGTTGCCCCCTTCTGAGTACTTGACTTAGTGTCCCATGAATCCTGAGCATTGCCAGTCTGGCTGGTGGCTACGGGCACTATTCCCAGCCCTACCTGAGTGTCAGGCCTTGTTCTCTGTAGTCCTTTTGGGTGGTTCTTCCCCTGGCCTTCGGTAGTTTGCTCACACACAGGCCAGATCGGTACTCAGCTGCATACTGCATGGTTCCCTCTGCGATCTCCAGATCTCTCTGCACTGCTTGTCTCTCCAGTCTCCTGTCCTGGACCCTCAGCTCCATCTCCTCAATGCAAGGAGTCCACTAGTTTCCACCTGGGTTCCCCCTGCTGAGCTATGGCCTGGAAACTTCTCAAGTCAGTAAGCTGGGGCAGTCACTGGGCTCACTTCTTATTTCTTATCTTTCGGTTACCACTGTCCCTCATTGTCTGATGTCCAGTTGCAAACAAATTATTGTTTTGTATGTTTTGCCTACTTTTCAGTCTTTGCAGGCTTGGGGGTAAGCTGGTCTCTGTTACACCATCTCATCTGGAAGTGAAAGTCCCCTGAGCAGTTTAAATCAGGGAAGGAATGGACCATCTTCACCTTTTAGAACAATCCCTGTTTCTAGAAGTTCTTTCTAATCTGCGTGGGGCCATAAGCAACCAGGTCGCTCTGCCTGAGTGAGCTCATTTTTCCAGCCTCCTCCAACCCAGAAAGGTGGTGTGGGCATGAAGCCAGACCTTCAGGACCATCCCTGTGCATCCCCTGGGAAGTGGCCCAGCCTCCCCCGCTGTCACCTCACATTCCTGTCTGTGGGTCCCTGGCTCTCAGAGGCAGGGAGCATTTGGGTGAGCGAAGCAGCTCATCACTGATGCCAGGAGAGCCCTCATGGGCCACAGGAAGAGAAACTTGCCTTTACATTACAACAGCACTTCTGCATCGGGCTTGCCCACATCCTGCCCCTGTAGGGTCAGCAGACCGAGGATTTTATCCCCTTCTTAGAGGCTGAAGTTGTGGGAGGTCATCCAGTTGCTAAGTGGCATGGTTTGTATCTCTGGACACTTGTGCAAGTTTTGGGACCCAAGGCTTCAATTTGGGTAGCCCTGAGGGGTCCTTTGCCCCTGCGCATGTCCCAGGAGGCCCAGCAGGAAAGCCTGGGAGTGAGCGTCAGAGCCACCGACACAGCCTCTCTCGCCACAGGAATCCCTTTGAGCTGAGGCCAGGGAGCACTCAGTGAAACACCCCCCAGGAGACCATTTGCAGAGGGTGGTCTTGCCTGGTCAGTGCAAAGCCAGCAGGGATTGATGAGGATGACCGAGAAGGTGCCATCCTTGTCAGGGGAGAGCGGGGCTTTGTGGGAGGATGCCCTTGGATGCTGTGTTGTCTCTGTATGCAAAGTGCTACCTAGGAGGAGCCAGTGGAATTTTCCACCAAGGCCAAATCATGGCAGACTGTGCTGGACAGCAGCATCTGATTCCTGTCTGTCCCTGCGTCCCAAGTGCTCAGAACACTGGAGAGGGGTGGGGGGGAAGGGATGGGGTGGGCTTCCGAGTCTCCAGACATGGGAAGAAATGGCACAGGGGTACGATGGAGAAACTTCACCACCGTACATACCTAAGAGCCAGGAAGTCGCATTGCCTGGTGTCCTCAGGGTGTCACTGGTGGAGGGAAGGGCACTGCATGTGGGTTTTAGAGCTGCTTCCTGATTACTTGACCTGCAACACTCCTAACCCCCGAAACTCTGACTCAGAGCCTCCAAACTGGGGGGTCTTCAGGCTAATCCTGTGGATGCATATTTAATTCTGTGTACCTTGCATTATCCCACCTGCTGTTTTAAACTGGAATTAGCTGCCCAAATCCCCAAATTGAGAGATGTCATGGAAGAACCTGAATTTCCAACTCCTTTTGAAAATTTTAGAAGCACGGGCAACTGTGAGCTGAGCGGTGGCCACTCTGTAAGCCCCCACAGTCCCCACCACTCCCTATTGCCTCCCACACAGCAGGGCCACTGGGAACTCACCAGGTCCTGTGGATGGACACTCACCTGGTGATCCTGTGGATGTGGGAAGGCCCGTCCTCTGTCAGGTACGGCCTGCCCCCTCTAGTATCCATGGAAGGGTCCCTGAAGCCACACTTAAGGGGTCATCTCCCTTTCCTTTGTGACAGCCTCGAGCTGAGTAAAATGCGGCCGTGTCTCCCTGGCACCCAGCTCAGACCTGTGAGCCCTGGCTCCCTATGTGATGGGGCTTGCCTAGCAAACCTGTCCCTCGAGAAAGTTCTGTGAAGCTCAGTCCTAGAAAGAGTGGAGCAATTTGCATGTTGGCAGAGGGCAGAGCCTCACGCCAAAGGCTCCTGCAGGGGGCCTGGCAGAGCTGGCCCATCTTCTTTAGAGGTGAAAAGAGAAGCCCAGGAGACGGGCAGGGACCCCTCCATGTCAGGTGTCCCTCTGTGGCAGGGTAGAGCTCAAGGCCCGGCTCTCCCACTTCATTCAGGGCTCGTTCCACAGTCAACTTTGTCTCAGAAGTCTGTTTCATCCAAAAATTGTGATGCACCTGCCATGTGCTGGGCCCTGGGGTAACCAGGACGAGGAGGCGAGGTCCCTGTTCCCACAGGTCCTCAGAACAATGACAGCTAACATGGAGGGACACTCTTGAAACCAGTAACTGTTCATGCTTACAGGACCCAAAGAGGATATTGACTACATGGATGGCAAACTCAAATGTCCCCAGGGCCAGACTGATGCCAGGTTGCAGGAAGGTGGGGGGAGGTGGGTGTAAGCAGTGAGGAATAGTGGGACTTAGAGGGACTTTGGTGCCTCTAAGGGAATAGTCACACTCATGCCATCCAATAGTTCACCTTGTGGGAAGGTGAGATCCAGGAGCCAGATATTCCCATTTTCAAGAAAATCCAGAAATCTGCACTTTTATATGTAAGTTTCCTAATTTTTAAACCTGTCTCCATGCCAACAACAAAAAATCGTCTCCAGACTGGATACAGCCTTTGGCCACTTCCCACTGTTCATGAGACACAGAGAAGGAAAGGCTTTTCCTGAGGTCACACAGCAAGATAGTGACCGAGCCAGGCCTCAAACCCGAGTGTCCTGATCCAAGCGAGGGACCTCATGGGCCTGCTTCACATTAACTTCAAAGTCCCTTCTCTCTTCTGGATATGGGACAATATTTTAGCTTTGGGCACTTAGGGTAAGAAATACAGCCCTCCTGAAACTTCTATAACAAACAGATTGGGAAATTAATTCTTCTGCCACCTTCTGAATTTTAATCCTGACGTTGTATTTGACATGGAGCCGCTTTTGCTCCTTCCTGCCAGAATGCAGGGGACCCAATGCCTCTTGTTAAAGGAGGCAGGGCCTGTGTCGCGTGGGGTGTATGGAGCCCGGAGTTCTCTTCTGGGGGCAGGAGTGGGGTCCACTCTGCATGGTCTGTCCCACTGTATCCACAGCAGCCCCTTGGCAACGACCTTCCCTCCCAAAGCCTGGGCCTCCAGGAGCCTGTCTCAGTTAGCAGGAGCTTAGGCACCTCTGATCAGATGGGAGGCACAGGGCTTTTTGCTGGATTTGAATCCTGGCTCTGCCACTTACCAGTTACGTGACCTCGGGCAAGTCACTTCACCTCTCTGAGCCCCAGGAGCCTTCATCTATAAAACGGGTTTGGTAATAGTTACACGCAGAGTTGCAGTATAACTCTGTTCCTACCTGAAGTTGCTATAGGTAGGAGAGATGGACTTACCACGTGGCTGTTAATAGTAGTGTTAATCATAGCAAATAAACATGGAGTTCAACTGAATTAGAAAATTTTGGGTAACAACAGATTTGGCATATGCTTTCCCCTTCTGATTTATACCTAGGTTAATTTTGTTTAATTTTAATAAACATTTACATCGCACTTACTAAGTGGCAAACTCTACGCTAAGCACTTTGCAAATATTGACTCATTTAATCCTTGTAACCACTCTCTGTGGCAGATACTACTTTAGAGATTTCCAGATAAGGAAACTGAGACACAGAGAGAATCAGTAACTTGCTCCAGGACGTGCAGCTGGCAGGTGGCAGGGCTGGGCTGCAGAACCGATCCACGTGGGATAGGGTCTGTGCGCACAACTATGTACTTCCCCTTTTCTGCTTCTGAAACACAAGTTCCAGTTTGGAATTGACCATCTCAGAGGAAGACGCCGTCCTTTCTCTACATGAGGAAGCGATTGAAAGACTGTGCCTTGGGAGACAAAAGACATGGGATCAAAACCCTGCTCTGCGTCCTGCCTGGCTGTGTGACATCGGGCAAGGGATCCCCCTCCCCTGAGCCTCGCTTTCCTCGTCTCTCAACTGGGCTAATACCACCAGCTACCTCTCAGTTGGAGGAAAGTGGAGTCAGCCATGGATGTGAAAGTGCTTTAGAAAGTCTTAAATGCAGGATTTGGCCTTTGGGGGAGTTAAATAGTCAGGATCATAAAGCTGGTTTTCACTACAAAGTGTCCAGCCCTTAAGCATTGCCCTCCCTTTTCTATGAGGATCCCATGAAACTATGTCAGGCAAAGAGCTGTGCCTGTCCCCCACCATGGCGAGTGGTCATTCTGTCCTGGGGGCGGGCCATGTCTCTTAGGCCTGTCCTCTGGCCCTGCCTGGACTCTGCTCCAGGATTTGGGTGTGTTGACAATCCAGCACTAAGAAGCTCAGCCCTCCCTCAACGCAAAGCATCGATACCCATGTGGGTCGTAAGAGGATTTCTGCCTTTGTGTTGCTTGGCAATATTTTGTTTAAATGAATTTATGCCAGGGATTAATATAGTTTGTGGGCCGAACTGCTTACTTGGCAGGAAGGCGGAAATGAATCAGGGTTTTAAGAAACCTGATGTAAAAACAGTTTTTAGAATGAGGGCATGCAGATGAAGCTTAGGGGTGCGGAACTGGACTCCAGAGGGCGCATCCCTGGTTAGCATCCCTGCTGGGCCACTCCCGCGCTGTGGCCCTCCACCTGCAGCCAAAGCTCTCCATCTCCTCTGCAAAATAACCATCACAGGGTGGTGAGGCTGCATGATGCCTGGCAGGCAGCACGCACTCTGCAAATGAAGGGTCAGCCCTGGGAAAGCGGGCTCTGCGCCCCCAGCACCCAGAGGGCCTGGCGTTGTGTGGATGCATATGGTGGATCCTCATGCTTCTCAGATTCCATGTTCCTTATTAAATCTGCCTCCTAACTAAATTTTATTTGTAACCCCCAAATCAGTACTCACGGTGCTTTTGCAGTCATTTGCAGATATGTGCAAAGCGGTGAAAACTTTGAGTCACCCAATGTGAAAGTTCCCAGCCGAGGTTGAACAGGGTGTCGCTCTGCTTTCTTGTTTCAGCTCTCATGTGTCAACAAGCGTGCTTCCTGGTGGTCTACTTGGTGCCATGTTTTTCACGTTTTTGCACTCTTTGTTGGTGATTATGCTCTTTTAAATGGCCCCCACGCACGGTGCTGAAGTGCTGTCTAATGTTCCTAAGCCAGGAAGGCTGTGATGCGTCTTATGAAGAAAATACGTATGTCAGATGAGCATCGTTCAGGCATGAGTTCCATGTTAACGAATCAACAGTAGATACTAACTAAGGTGTCTTTATACAGAAACACGCATAAAACAAGGTTATGTGTGGATCAGTTGATGAAAATGTCAGTTGAGGCTCACAGAAACCTATCCCTGTATTTCCGCTAGGACCACTGTTTCAGTATTTACTAATGCAGTGTTTGTCGAGATTTTATAGAACATAACTACCACTAATAATAAGAATCAACTGTATAGCAATAGTTATTATTATTATTATGGTTTTTGTTCTTCAAAAGGGAGTCGGGAAAGAGGTTGGATTTGGAGTTCTCCCAGCTTGACAGCGGTTGTGAGGATCAAATGTGATAAAGGCTGTGAAGGGTGGTTGTAAACTGTAAAGTCTGTGGATAAGCATTACCTTAACTATCACAGGGACATCCTGCTCCAGGGAAGTCATCCTGCACTGAGGACTCTGGAGAGGGCCTGCCTTGTTCCTCGGGGCTGAGATTGAGCTCTAGGGCCTTTAAGACACCTCACTGAAATGGGACAGGGCATGTCCTAGTGCCTCACAGGCACCACTTCCCTGTGTATTAGTCATTTGCCAAAGCTTGGATGAGGGCTGTTCCTGGCTGATGTCCATTCTGTGGCCACCAGCCAGTCTGGGCCACCTTGCCTGGACAGAGGCATGGCTGTCTTACTGCTCCTAGCCTCCCGTCTGGGTTCTGTACATCCATTCTCCACATCACAGTAACTGGACTCCTCACCCTTCCACTTTCTGCCCTTTAATAGCTTCCCATTTTTCCCAGGAAAAAACCCAAAGCCCTGCCTGTGGCTCACGAGTCTCTGCATGGTCAGTCTCTTGCCTACGTCTCCAGCTTCATTTGATACCACGCTGCCTCTTGCTGTCTGCTCCAGCCCCATTGGCTTCTTCCCAGATCCTTGAATACATTGTGTCCCTCCTGCCACAGGGCCTTTGCACTTGCTAAACCTCTCGCCCTATTCCCATTACCCACTCCCCACCTCCAACACCTTTACCTGTTCACAGCCTGCACACCCTTCAGGTCTCAGCTGAAGTCACTTCCCTGATGACCCTTGCCCCAGGACAAAGGGGGCCCTGTGACATAGCCCCCACTCCACCCCACTTTCCCCTTTATAGAACCTGTCTCAGTGACATTTCACATTCATTTGAGTGACCGTTTTGTAAATGACCATCTCCCCATCTCTTCCCCTAGACTTTAAACTCCACGAGGTTAGACACTAGGGCTGCCTTAGTTCACCACTGAGGCCCCGGAGCAGAGCAGAGGGCCTGGCATGTCTAGGTGCTCAATAAACACTTAGCATTTGAGCAAACAGCCATCCCCATGCAGCCCATTGGGGAAATGTGGAGCCCAGCCATGCACATGGATTATCTTCTTTGACTCACAACTGCGCAGTGAAGTGGCGAGCTAATATGTGCCCCACGTTGGAAGAAAACGATGATGAGGCTCAGAGAGACTGGCCTAAGGTCACACAGCTAATAAGGGGCAGGGGCAGGATTTGCACCCAGGCCTGGCTGACTCAGGGGCCTGTGCTCTGAGCCTCTCCCTCCTGCCCCTCCCTTGTCTTCCCACCTTTGCTTTGTCCACACCCTGTGCATGACAGTTTTATATATGAAGGGCTGCATCATTTAGGGGATGGAGGACTTGACCTCATGTCAAGTCTGATGTTTGCTTTCTGATGTTTGCTTCTTTATATACGCTGGTTCCAAAGGCACAGCAAGATGGAGCCCATTGCTGATCTGTTCTTGGGGCTCTTGCTTGGCTGGCTGCCCTCAGCACATCACTTTGCAGAAAGGTGCTCACCTCTTAGAAAAGCCAGGTCTGACTGAAGGATTCACTGCCTACTGGCAGCATTGGACATGCTTGGAGAGGCTTTGGCCTCTGATAGGTCTTGGGAGGGGGGATGGGGGTTGGTCCTAGGATGCTGAGATAGCGGGACTCATTTCACTCACCTCCCGCTCCCCATTTTATGCATGAGAAAAGTGAGGGCCAGGAAAGGGAGAGAATTCATCCAAGGTCATAGAGTAAGTTTCAAAAGCAAAGTGAGAAGCTGAGGCCCGGGGCTCCCTGAGCAGTGTCACTCACTTTTGTCTCGAGGTCTCACTGGTGAAGTGGGGGCAGGGAAAGGTTCTTTGTCTCTCCCAGTCTGTCATGGTATCTGAAATTTCACCATGAAGTCTTTTGTCTTAGAGAAATTTCTACTAGTTCTCTAACAGAATGAAAATACCCTTAGATGGGTGAAGTTGGGAGGGAGAACCTAAGTCATCAGCCACATAATTTATTCATTAATGTCTCCGTCCATCCCCTTCTTTCTCCTGCATCTTCATCTATCCACTTACCTGTCTCCATCCATCCGTCCACCCACCCACCCATCCATCCATCCATCCATCTCCCCATCCATCCCCCCATCCACTCCTTTTACCAGATTCTTACTGGACACCAATTCTGTGACTGGCTCTGTGGCGTAGAGAGATGAACATGGCTCAGGTCCGGCCTCTGCAGAGCCCCCAGTACCCTGGAGGCAGCAGGTTTCCCCTGCACCGTGAGGACCACACTAGGGGGAGCTTCACAGCCTGGCTTCACAAAGAAGAGATGGCCCAACAGAAAGACCCCGACCCTGAGTTCTTCATCCCGACTCTTGCTATCAACTGGCTGTGTGTGCTTGGGGAAGACCCCTCCCCTCTGGACTCCGTGTACGCATCTGTGATGTGGGCAGGTTGGGCTAGATGAGAGTTTTCCAGATTCCAGTCATTCTCATACCTCCTCCTCACCTGTAGATGAGGTCACCTGTCCTGAAAAGTACTTTGTGTTTCTATTCAAATGAACTCACTTTTTAAAAAATCAAAATGAAACCTTATTGCTACCGTAAATGGAAAAAAATGGTAACAGCAGTTATGAATAGAAAGTAACCATAAAAATACTAAAAAAAAAAAAAAAAAAGGCAAACTGCTGGTTAAATTGAGGTGGACACTGCTTCCCACCAGTGGAGCCCGGCTGTCCTAGCTCTGTCCTGGCCACTCTCTCCTGCACCCTTTGCATGTGCCCCGGGCCTGGCCCCTCCTGAGAACTCACACCTCCTCTGCAAGCCTCCCAGAAGGCAAGGGTCAGGAAGCCATGAGCCGGATTCTGTAACTCAAACCGGGTGGTATCTGCTTCAAATCCTGATGGCGGAGAGAAACCAATATGGAAATCTGAAGCCGTGCCATCCGCTAGCTCCACGGCGTCAGGCGCTGCCCGCCCCTCGGAGAGGACCCTGACCCGTTCTAATCTTACCTTCAGCCACCAGACTCCTCCACTCCGTCTCCACCCCCCCACCCTTGACCCAGGGCCCCCAAAGCCCATGACCCTGTAGGGCCCCCAGGGCATGGCCTTCCAGAATCTCCCTGTGGCATTAGCAGGTCTGATCAGAGAAAAATGTCTCTTGGATACTCCAAGGCCTGAAATGCCCCCACTCTTCTTGCCCCTGGAAGGCAGGCAGCCTGGGGGAGCCAGGAGACCTGGCTTTGGGGTGCGCTGTGCTCTGACAGCTCCGTGTGCCGCCCCACCTCTGAAGTTCAGGGGGCTGTGGTGCCCTGAACTGACTTCAAGCGTATTATTTACTCGAAAAAATGTTCCATTTTGGATTCAGATTTCAGAAGGATATTTGAAATGCTGCACCTACTGCCAGCTCCTTTGAGGACACAGAAAAGCCCACTTTCTCCTCTGGCCTTGGCTCCCGCCTGGGGCACTGGGGGAAGGGTTATCTTCGTAGCACCCAGCCCCCATACCCAGATCTGAATAGCCAAGCCAGGAAAACCCAGAAGGGGAAAAAATGTTAAAAACAGCACTGGGCTTTGCATTAGAAAGTGCTTTTTCTCTCTATTTAATAGTTATGTTCTCTCCTGCAGTTCTTGTCATTCTTCATTCGTTCATTCCACCAGGCTGGTGTTCAACTGACAAGAACCTGTAGGTTATTTATAGCTGGTGTCCCTCTTGGCACTTGCCCTGTGTAAAATATTTTAAACATCATCCCTAAACATATTTATTGAGCACACACTGTGTGTGTGTGTGTTTCAGCCACTGAGTTTGTCAAGCCCTTGGACACACCAGTGTCCACACACGGTCCGTCCTTCAAGAGCTTATGGTCCATTGTGGGAAGAGACACACCCACCATTGCAGGGCAAGGATGGCTGTGACGGAGATCCAGACACGGCACCTGCCATGGGAGCTGCAGGAGGGCACCCTCCCATCTTGGTCAGAAATGCAGCAGAGACGTTTTGGAAAAATTACCCAGAGGGTGAAATTCCACACCCCAGACTCTTATTGAATCCCCTTATTGACAGAGCAGGAAGGTACCTGAGAGATCTTTGAGGCCAGCATTCCCAAAGTGGGTTCTGAGGAATGCTAGTTTTGTGGGTGTTAATAGACATTACTCCCCCCAGAAAGTTTGAAAGTCAAGTTAGTTTGGGAAATGCTGGGTCAAGCAAAACTAAGCTGGTTTCTATGTTGCAGGACTTACCAGAGCCTGATGTGTTCATTGCTTTGTGAAATCTACAAGGGCGGCAGGGGCTACCGCATGAACCATGGTCCCCTCTAAGCAGCCTCTCAAAAGTCTAGCGCTTCTGAGAGCTTATTCAGGGGGTTTCTAATTTAGTCCATCCCCCGGGCACAGATAGGGACGCTGTGGCGCAGAGAGTGGCTGGCACTTGGTCAACATCTCACAGGAAGCAGGGGGCCGAGCTGGGACTAGAACCCAGGGCTCCTCCCCTGCAAGCAGGCTGTTGAGGGCATGTGGTTTGGGCTTTGGCTGCTAGTGCCACATGAGAAGCATGGAATCCACATGGGCTGAAGCAATCCTGGGAAGATTCCTGGAAGAAAGTCTGGGGCCCCTGGGAGCCAATGATTCGTGACTTTATTGGCTAAACAGTGGTGTTACTGAGAAGCAGCACTCACTGTCACCTCATCGATGCCCAACTTGCTGAAAGGGGACTTCAGGATGGGGAGGGCCTCCCGCCAGAGATTAGTCCCTGAACTCACAAAGGATGGAGGCACCTGGAGGTGTATTTTCCGGGTCCCTTCTTCTGGGAAGCCTCCCCTGATTGCCAGCTCTAAATCAAAATGATAGCCCACACCCCAAGTCCTCATTCCGAGTGTTTTGTAGTGTCGTTTTACCCTTACTTCATCTTCCTTGTGAGTTTTGTTCTTAGCCAGTGTGAGATCCCCACTAGTTTATAAGTAATTTGCAAGCAGAGCTGGTGGTTTCTTCTTCCTTGTTATGGCTAATGTTTATCAAGAACTCACTGTATGCCGGGCACAGCCCTCCATGTTTTCCCTGCATCCTCTCAGTTTATCTTCATCACTGCCCTCTCCAGTGGCTATTTCTATTCCCATTTTGTTTTGTTTTGTTTTTTTGTTTGCGGTATGTGGGCCTCTCACTGTTGCGGCCTCTCCCGTTGCAGAGCACAGGCTCAGCGGCCATGGCTCACGGGCCCAGCCGCTCCGCGGCATCTGGGATCTTTCCAGACTGGGGCACGAACCCGTGTCCCCTGCATCGGCAGGCGGACTCTCAACCACTGCGCCACCAGGGAAGCCCTCTATTCCCATTTTATGGAGGAGAAAACTGAGGCACAGGAGGTTGAAGTGACTTGCTCGAGAACATGGGCCAGTAAAGATGAGGTGAAGATTTGAACTCAGGCCTTCATTTCTCTTTATGGGCTGGCTTGTGAAATCAGATGGAGTTGAGTTGTGGATAATCCCGCAGGCTTCCTGCTCTCCTGGAGCAGTGACCTGAAGCCTGGGGGTTGGGGCCCCCACCCAGGGACCGTGCTCCAAGCTCAGCCCTGTCTCGGCTGGTTCACTGTTAGAGGATTCAGGGAGCGAGGTGCAGTCACCTGCAATTTAGAAGGGCAAGAGTTGTTGACTGACAGCTGGCATGGCCTTCAGCTTCCCATACTCCCTACCCCTGTGCCCAGCCTTGCCCCAGGCCTTCTGGAGACCTAGTCTCACTCACCCTCATGTCACTTCAGAACTTTCCATGCCGGGGGTCTGTCAGTTTTCCCGCCAATCACCCCTCATCTTAGCCTTTCACTTTCATTTACGGACAGAAAAACGTGGACGCAGGGTTCATAGCTGTTGACAGTGTGGATAAAATGTTAACAGTGGTGACACCCAAGCACCACCCTTCCTGCAGTGCTGGCTGGGCCAGGGGCCGGGGTCTCCTTTCTTCCATAATTAAAAATTTGCCAGCGAGGACAGATTGCTCATTAGTCTTTCATCCCAGCAGTCCCTGTTGGAGAAGACAGGGCACCGCCGATGAGGCAGGCCTGGCTGTCCACAGCCTGGGCCCTTGCCACTGTGTGTGTGAGTTCAGGGCCTCAGATGAAGAGCAGGTGGGCCCAGCCGAGCCTGAGGGGGCCCCATGGACATCACGGAAGGGTACTGGGCGTGACAGGTGGCCGATTCTGCTTTCTGCCTCATACAGGCTGAAATGTCAGGGAGAGGCCCACAGAGGGTCAGAAAATGAGTGTGTGGAAACTAGTCAGGAGTCATCTAAATAACCCATAGCTAGTCCTGTCCGGTTAAAACTATGGGATAAGGCTTCCCTGGTGACGCAGTAGTTGAGAGTCCGCCTGCCGATGCGGGGGACACGGGTTCGTGCCCCAGTCCGGGAAGATCCCACGTGCCGCAGAGCGGCTGGGCCCGTGAGCCATGGCTGCTGAGCCTGCGCGTCCGGAGCCTGTGCTCCGCAACGGGAGAGGCCACAGCAGTGAGAGGCCCGCGTACCGCAAAAAAAAATTTAAAAAATAAAACTATGGAAAGTTGCTAAGGGAGCAGCTCTTAAATGTTCTCACAGCAAAAAAGAAATGGTAATTATGTGATGTGATGCAGGTATTAGCTAATGCCATAGTGATCATCACTTTGCGATATATAAGTACATCAAATGACACATACACCTCACACTCACATAATGTTATATGTCAATTATGTTTCAGTAAAGCTGATATATATACCCTCCACATTCTAACCAAGTGGGAAACGTTCATTAAAAACTCCCAAAACAACAGGACACTTCGTGAGCTAATGTGTGTGAGGACCTAAGCATGGGGCCAGTTTGGAGAAAGCCTCCTCGTCGGCAGTGCTAGTTATTATTATTGTCATCAATGTTGTTGCCCCTGCTACAGGACTCATTGCCGTGCTGGTCTAAGCCATGTTGGGTAACTCCTCTGGGACTCATCTTCCTTACCTGTTAGCATCATTACAGTACCTGCCTCACAGATTTGGGACGAGGAGAGGATGAACCACGACCCCTTAACGTTGGTGCTTATTAGTAAAACCATTATTGAGAAAACTGAACCTGACACCAGTCTCCTGACTCAGCCGGGTCCTCGTGTGTCCCAGGCCAGAAGGCAGGGACAGCCTGGCAGGCCAACAGGACAGTGGCTCTGCCACTTTCTGGCTGTGTGGCTGGTGCAAGCCTCCCCCAATTCTCCTGGCCTCAGTTTCCCCATCTGTATAGAGCAGGTGCCAGAGCAGGTGATCTCCCAGGTCACTTCCAGCTCTGGGTTCCACGAAACCCTGCACCTGGCTGCCTCTTGTCAGGCCCCTGTTTCTCCCAGCTGGCCGCTTTCCCCGTGACGGCTCTGTGTCAGCCTCGTGCCTGTGGATTCCCTGTAGCTGTGCCCCCAGACCTCTGTGAACCCAGTGCCGGGCTGTCTTTCTGGGAAGGGGACAGCCTGGCTCCGTAGTGAGAGGAATTTGACGGGTGTCCAGTGGAAGAGAATAGGCGCGGGTGGCGAGGTGAGCTCAGGCCCCCACGGATGGGGCTCCAGGGGCTGGGGGAGAGGGGGTAGCTGGAGGATGGGGCGGAAGACTCAGGCGGAGGCCAGGTGAGCAGAACAGAGAGGCTTCGGAAGGATGGGGCCAACTAATAGTTGTTGGAGTGGAACCGAGCTTCTGACACCTTGACGGACCTGGTCGGCCTTGGCTTAGGGCCTGAGGGGTGCGGATCCAGTGGATGATCGGGGCACGGGAGGCGGGGCCGCTGCGCTGGATACCTGCCATTCACCCCTGGAGACCCACTGTCTGCCCTTCTCCACCCCGCCCTGTGCCAGGAGGGGACCTGTAGGGCTGCATCCATTCAGTCCCTCCCCCTCCAGCTTCCTGTTGGCTTTGTCCAATGGGGAGCCCTGGCAAGCTGTAGAGTGAGGGGTGGGGGAGATGTTGGGGTATTTAGTCTCCCAGCTGTCCCTCTCAGGGTCACCTTGGGCTGGCTGCATGCCTTGCCCACAGGTGACAGCTCCTATCAGGAGTCCTCCCACGCAGCCCACCGTGTGCCTGGGTCTGGAAACTATGTCTTCCTCCCACCCCCTTCCAGATTAGGGATGGTAGCAACGGAACCGCCACTTTTGGTCTCACTGGGGACCTGCACCACTCCTGCTCACATCTTTGTCAAGAGGTCCTTTGTTAAACCCTCAGGACACTACCTGATTCAGCACCCCAGAGCTGCAGAGCAGAGATACTGGAAAGGGACCCCGGAGAGGGGGTGGCAGGGCCCCTGAGCCAAACTTTGCCTGGAGTCTGACTCAATCTTCTCACCCTTGATTATTCCAAGGGACGGGCCTGTCGTTCTCTCCCTGGAATTCTCAGTTTGTGTATCTGGAGCAGAGAAGGGAGGGGTGAGGGAGGGAGCCTGGCAGGACCGAGAGGGAGCAGCCTGGGCTGTGCAGGTCGTGCAGTCAGACGCCGGAGCAGGGCTGCTTACTCTAGCGCCCACGGGGGCCGATGGGTGGGATTGGGGAGCATCTGTGGGCCTAGAGGGACAGCCCCACGCAGCTGCAGCCCATCACTGTCCAACCTGCACGTGGCCCAGAGATGCAGCTCTCCCCGGAGGGGTCAGAAAGCCGGGTTTTAAGTGTGCAATCCCTCGGTTTCTAAATACTGGGATCAGTTCAAATATTAAATTTTAAACAGCCAGATCCTCATCCCTGGCCACCAGAAAATACAAGCCCTTCTGACAGGCATTTCTGATCTCTGCTTATAGGTTTCTCACACCTGGAAAGCAGACTGAGAGAGCCCAGGAGACAGGTGAGTGTGAGACCAAGACCCCTGGTTCACCTGGGGGGCTCAGAATCCCCACCTACACTTCAGCGCCGTTGATGGCCCCGATTAGGAAACACTTGGTTTGCAAACCACCTCTCTGTACAGTCAACTATTCCCACCTACACTTCAGCGCCGTCGACCTCCCTTCCCCACCCCGACTGCCCGGACTGCCCCAGCCTCCCTAACGCCTTCCTGACACCAAGGCTCTGGGCCGTCGCTCCCCAAACCCTGTGGACCTGTGAGTAGCCGGCGAGGAAAAGGAAGCAAGAAGCAAATGTAAAACGGAGGTTTGGACACATTTGCTGCAGGTGTGAT
Source organism: Mesoplodon mirus (assembly GCF_964341445.2). Classification (NCBI taxonomy): domain Eukaryota; kingdom Metazoa; phylum Chordata; class Mammalia; order Artiodactyla; family Ziphiidae; genus Mesoplodon; species Mesoplodon mirus. Next base: position 6,734,713 of record NC_138988.1, read on the forward strand.
CTTCTCCCTTCCCTGTCCCCACAGAGCCTGTATGTTGCCACTTTACCTTGCTGCTATATTCCACTGAAACAGAGGTGTGCTTGGGTTAGTCAATGTCTTTGTTCTTTTCTTTCTTTCTTTTTTTTTTTTTGGATGCATTGGGTCTTCGTTGCTGCGCGCTGGCTTTCTCTAGCTGCGGCGAGAACTAGTTGGGGTTACTCTTCTTTGCAGTGCTCGGGCTTCTCATTGTGGTCGCTTCTCTTCGTTGCGGAGCACAGGCTCTAGGCGCGCGGGCTCGGTAGTTGTGGCGTGCGGGCTCTAGAGTGCAGGCTCAGTAGTTGTGGCGCACGGTCTTAGTTGCTCCATGGCATGTGGGATCTTCCCAGACCAGGGCTCGAACCCGTGTCCCCTGTGTTGGCAGGCGGATTCTTAACCACTGCGCCACCAGGGAAGTCCCAGCCAATGTCCTTTTGAGATAAAGAGCAATGTTCCTGGGTGGGTTACATGGCTATCATTTCAGTCATTCACGCTTGAGTATCTTTTAATGCTGTCAGATTATTTTTCAATTTGTGTCTGACTGAGGTCAGCCACACCGAGGGGTATTATTGACTTGGGGACTTGAGAAGGGGGAGCCCTGTGCGGAGGGCCCTGCCTGAGCCTGGGTGGGGCCTGGGACGGAACGAGGGCCTGGGAGCCCACAGAGCACTGTCCCAGAGCTTCATGACTGTTTGTCCATCCGTTTACAAACATTCAGAGACACAGCCCCTTTGCCTGGGGGACTGCCTGGGAGTTCTGCCAACGGCCCTGGGCTGCCGCTTCCCTAGCAACCTCAGAGAAATCGGAGAATCAGAGAAACTGTCCTTTCACGGGGTGCAAGTGTAGGGAGCTGGCTCCACGCCTGGGTGGAATCAGCAGTCACTCCAGGGCGTTTGATAGGAGAGAGGCTTCTCCACCCAACACCCACTCACTGCCACCATCTGCGTCACTCCTTGGGAAAGGATGAGGTAGCTTTGAAAGCTTCTGTCCAGATGTCATGCTGTAGGTTAGTTACAAGAGGATGGGCAATTTGGGTTTTCAATGTTTTCCGAGTTTTATGTAATAAGCCTGTGTTGCTTGCATTGTCTTTTTCCAAACGCTATCTGGAGTGGTCTAGGGAGCCCTGGGCATGCATGTCTACTGCAGAACTTCTCTGACCAGGTTAGCCATTAGCAGATAGCAGGGTTTGGGGAACCAAGACATGGGCAGGTAAGTTTTGATGGAGAAGTAAAAGGTGATAGTGAGGAAGGATTACAGCTCTGTTGAAGGTGGCGTGGCCTCCTCTGCTTTTGCTGTGGTCGTGAGCTAGGAAGCCGGATCGTGACCATCTTCCAAAAATAACGTGGGCTTGGTTGTTCCCTCCATCAAGGTGCTTCTCACTTCAGGATACAATTGTCCCTTCCTCTCCCTGCTCAGCTCCTCCCAGAGCAGGGCCCTGTGGCCTTCCCTCTGCATTTCCAGGCCTCAGCAAGGCATTAGTGTGCGTGGCAACTGGTATTTGCTGAGTCCCTGCCATGTGCAGTAAAGGTGCGAAGGGTGTGGTGGGAATCTCTCGCTTCAGTTCATCCTGAGAACAAGACGGAATGCCCCATTCTGCAGGTGAGGAGACTGAGGCTTAGAGAAGTGAAGTGACTCATCCAAGGTCACACATCTAGGGAGAAGCAGGATTGGAACCCAGGTCCATGTGACTTCAAAGACCTTGTTTTTCCCACTATAATCCTGTAAAAGCAACATCACTTTTTTAAAAAGGTTGGAAAGTGCAGGGAACAATTTATTCACAATTTTACTTCCTTATTGCCACAGGTGTTTAGGGTTGTTTTTTTTTTTAATCCTTCCTGCGTTTATCCATATACATGTTTGCTTTAACACTCACATTCCTGCATCCTCCTCTAGGCTGTCACACCAGTGTGGCTTTTCTAATAAAGTCAGTGCAGAAATGAGAATTGTGATCCAGACGGGCAACGGCCAGGTGGGCATGTTGACCATCACCTGGTTGGGGCATGTGGGCCTTGCAGGCTCCTGCACCCCTGGAACACACCCTGCCTCCTCCCAGCCCCGCACACCCGGTGCCTGACATTGCCAGATAGAAAGGCAGAACAGGACACCAGGGCTGGGAGTGGCCCTGGAGATGCCCTGCCCAGCTGCTCACGCCTGAGTTGAGACCATCTCCCACAGACCCTGCCCTAGGCCTGTGTGGCATAATAGTAAGGCCCTTGGTTTTTGGAGTCAGGCAAAACTGAATTTCAGTCCTGTTTCATTCCCTAGCTGTGCATAGCCTTGAACAAGTGAGTGACTCTAATCTTTCTGTGCCTCAGTTTCCTCATCTGTAAAATGGGTACCCACTCCACAGAGTGCTGTAAATACAGCCGGGACAGCTCCTCCCCTTCCCTTCCTAAGTCAGAAATGGATGTCACTTTCTTATGTTTATAGCCAGATAACCTAGGTTTTCTCTGCTCTTTCTTTCTTATTTTTCTCTTTTGTTTTTTTAAGATGTCTAAAATTACAACATAAACTCTTGGGAGCTTTTAATATGTGTGGTTAGAAGTTGTTACACCCCTAAAAGTGATATAACCTACTAGAAAGTTTTAAGAGTTTTTAAAAATTTCCACTTTAAAAATGTGAGTAACCAGTAATTTCACTTCTAGGAAATTTGCCCTGAGGAAATAGCACAAGATGTATACCAAGATTTATCTACAGGGGTATTTATCACAGTATTGTTTATATTAGTTAAAAAATAGAAACAGCAGGGGATAGGGAGACCCATCATGGCACATGCAGACCGTGGAAGATCCTGGGCAGCCAGTGAATATGACATCTGAGATGAATTTTTAATAATGTAGGGGAAATGGTCATATTTCATTGTTAAGAGAAAAATCAGTTTGCCAAAATTAATTCTAAGTGCATTAAAAAAAATGTGGAAAGGAATATAAGTAAGCAAGGTAGAAGAGAGAGGAGAGAGAGAGAATGAGAAGGAGAGAAAAAATTGGAGAAACAGGAATGGGGGAGGATAACAGGTGACATTTTAAATTTGTGCTTTTTGGAATTTTCTGAATTTCCCACCATGGCATGTTTACTGTTTATATAATCACAAAGGGTAGTTACAGTTAAGAAGAAATTTTCCACCCCCACCAATATGTGTGTGTGTGTGTGTGTACATTTTGCCAGTCAGCCATATAAGAAGAATTGTTATGTTGACACTTTTCATTCTGAACGGCTCTTTTTCTCAAAACATCTTTTTTTTTTTTTTTTTTTACCCGAAACCAATGTCGTTGTCACGTAGTCTTTCTTCCGTCCCCAGAACTGTGGTTCCGGGAGAACCAGCTTTGGGGCTGGATTAGTCTGCCGGGGCCACCATAACCTACTACAGACTGGGGAGCTTAAACAACAGACATTTATCTTCATACCGCTCTAGAGGCTGTAAGTCCAAGATCAAGGTGTCGGCAGGGTTGCTTTCTTTGGGGGCCTCTCTCCATAGCGTGTAGACGGCTGACTTCTCCCTGGATCCTCATGTGGTCTTCCTCTGTGTTGTCTGTGTCCTAATCTCCCTTTCATATAAGGACACCAGTCATATTGGATTAGGGCCCACTCATATGACCTCATTTACCTTAATCACCTCTTTAAAGACTGTATCTCCAAATACAGTAACATTATGAAGTACTCCGGGGGTTAGGGCTTCATCATATGAGTTTTGGGGTCACAACTCATCTCATAATAAGGGCAGCTTATTCCTGGTGACTCAGGCCTTCCCTTTGCAGAGCAGTGAGCTTGAAGCTGGAGTGGGAGCAGTGGGTGTAGATGGAACGGACATTGCCCTCGCCTTTATGGGCCCCTGGTGAGGTGTGATGTAGACCCCTAATGCAGGCAGGGCTCTGGGTAACACCTCACCTCTCCAAGACCTGGAAGCAAAAGTACGACCATTCCTAGCTGAGCCCATCTACCTGTTCAGGGTCAGAAGAAGAGTTCAACCCACAAAAATTAATTTTACTAAGAAACTCTCAAGCATGTCTACTGCAGTCAGAAGCAGTGACTTAGCTATAAGCAATTAATTAATCATTCAAATGGGCTTCTGAACACTCAAATTCAAATTCAAAAATATAATTTTTCTTAGTGTCCACTTGAAAGTGATATTGATTTATAAAATCAACGGTGGGGAGAAGGAATAGGATAAGCGAGTCGGGTGTGGAAGGTGGTGGTCGTTGAATTTGGTAGAAGCAAAGCTGATTATGTCAGAGGGTCATGAGCAAGAATGTCCCTGAGAGTGAGAGAGGCAGGGAGAGGCTGAGGCAGGCGTCCAACGGCAGGCAGGCACCTTAGGTTTAAGCTAGAGGATGGTAGGGAGCTATAGCAGGTTCTTGAGCTAAAATGAGAAAAAAGCAGCAGAAAAATCTAGTTAGGAGGCTTTGCAGAAGTGCTGGGATGAGGGTCTAGATCTAAGTTCTGGAAATAAAACTCCAGAGGAGATTTGGGAGATGTTGTTAGTGCTGTTTATTTATCTGGGCCTTTTGTGCATGCCGTTTTCTCTAGTCTACCCCCAACCTGGCAAACTCCTAAGCATCCTGTAAGGCCCCATTCATGGAGCCCCTCTGCCTGGAAGCTTTTCTTGACCTCCCAGGCAGTCACTGCTCCTCTCGGGCTGCCCCCCATTAGAGCACTGGCATACCACATCATGGGGACCTGTCTGCACACCTCCCTGTTTGTTGCCAGGCCTCACTGGGCTGAGAAGTTGGTCCTCAGCAAGTGTCCGTGGGTTGAGGTTAGTGGTGTAAAGGAAATCAGTGATTAGGTGTAAGCTGCAGAGGTAGGTGGAGCATAATTCCAAAATGATTCCAGGGTGACAATTTTATTAGTTATCAATCTCCGATTATGAGTGTAACTCTGGTGAGAGAGGAGTGAGCAAGGCAGACATGGTCCCTTCCTCATGGAGCTTACAGCCTAATGGGGGAAACAGCTAATAAAGTAATAATTATAATGCAATGAGTGCTGTGAAGCCCAGTCTGCTGTGAGAGCCTAATGGTGGGGTAGGGGTGATGGAATCAAGATGCACTTCCTTGAGGAAGTGCTTATTAAAGAAATTGGAGGGTGTGTGAGAATGCATCTACTTGACCAGGTCATAGACGTTAGATGATGGACCAAGATGAAGGTGAGGAAAAGGGAAGCCCAAATAAGGGGAAAATGTATTCCTGCAAAGGCACAGACTGCAGAGGTCCTGTGGTGAACAAGAAGTATTAGAAACACAGAAGCTGAGCATTACTAGAATACAAAGAGCAAGGGGTTCCACATATAAGTGATATCATATGATATTTGTCTTTCTCTGTCTGACTTACTTCACTCAGCATGATGATCTCTAGGTCCATCCATGTTGCTGCAGTGGCATTATTTCATTCTTTTTTCATGGCTGAGTAATATTCCATTGTATATATGTACCACATCTTCTTTATCCATTCCTCTGTTGATGGAGGAATGTTAGGTTGCTTTCATGTCCTGGATCTTATAAATAGTGCTGCAATGAATATTGTGGTACATGTATCTTTTCGAATTATGGATTTCTCCAGATATATGCCCAGGAGTGGGATTGCTGGATCAGATGGTAGCTCTATTTTTAGTTTTGTAAGGAACCTCCATACTGTTCTCCATAGTGGCTGTACCAGTTTACATTCCCACCAACAGTGTAGGAGGATTTCCTTTTCTCCACACCCTCTCCAGCATTTATTGTTTGTAGACTTTTTGATGATGGCCATTCTGACTGGTGTGAGGTGATGTTGAGCATCTTTTCATGTGCTTTTTAGCCATCTTCATGCCTTCTTTGGAGAAATGTCTATGTAGATCCTCTGCCCATTTTTTCATTGGATTGTTTGTTTTTTTGATATTGAGCTGCATGAGCTATTTGTATATTTTGGAGATTAATCCCTTGTTGGTTGCTTCATTTGCAAATAGTTTCTCCCATTCTGAGGGCTATCTTTTCATTTTGTTTATGGTTTCCTTTGCTGTGCAAAAGCTTTTAAGCTCAATATGTGGAATATAAAAAAGGGGTACAAATGAACTTATCTGCAAAACAGAAATAGAGTTACAGATGTAGAAAACAAACATGGTTACCGGGGGTAAGGGGTGGGGAGGGATAAACTGGGAGATTGGGATTGAGATATCCCCACTACTATATATAAAATAGATAACTGATAAGGACCTACTGTATAACACAGGGAACTCTACTCAGTACTCTGTAATGGCCTATATGGACAAAGGATCTAAAAAAGAGTGGATCTATGTATATGTATAACTGATTCACTTTGCTGTACACCTGAGACTAACACAACATTGTAAATCAACTGTACTCCAATAAAAATTAAAATATATGTATATATATAAATTCAAAATTTCAGAAAAAAAAAGAGCAAGGGGGCGAGGCTGGTGAGATGAAAGGTCAGAGGTGAAGGCAGGAGGACAGCATCATTAGGCCACTATTGTCAGGAGGGTTTGGATCTTAGCCTAAGAATATCAGGAATCTCTTGGAGGGTTATAGTCAGGGAGTGATGGGAACAGACTTGTGTTTTTAAAGGACTGATCTGGCCGCTGCCTTGGAGTGAATAGATGGCCAGGAGCAGGAAGGGGACCAGTTAGGAGGCTGATGCAGTTGTCCTGGTGAGAAATGGCAGTAACCTGGACTCAATGGTGCCTGTGGGTGACAGGAAGTAAACCGAAGAGAATGACAGTCAAGATGTGGGCAGGAAGGAGGAGAGTCACAGGTGACTCCAGGTTTGGGATTTAGGCAAGGGCAGATAGGAGGACACTCCCAGAGGTATTTGGGGGTGCCTTTACCAAACTCTCACCCCACACCGAGCTCCAACAGTCCAACTGCCAGCCCCTCAGAGGGACTCTGACTCACAGTGGCCTCGCAGTCGGCCCCCAGGGACCTCAAGGTCCAGGGAGGTGGAGAGACCGCCTGCCTGTGGTCCTATATCAGGGCCCAGGCTGGGACCCAGGACTGTGCCCAGGATTTCAGAGTTGTTGAGGGGACAGTTGTTGAGGGGACAGTTATCGAGAAAATTTTGCCCCACCATGCATGACAACTTGGTTTAGCATTTTCTTCTAATTCAGCAAAATCTCTTCCCTCAGCATCTTTCCTGGGAAATGTCCTGGGGCTCCTGCCCTGGTGGATGTTAGCACAGCAGTAAACTGAGTAACATCCGACAGGCCTGCTTCCAACTGCCTCTCACGGGACCCTCACAGCGACACTGGGACACAGGCCAGGAGGCCTTATTAGCATCCTCCCCATTCTACAGATAACAGAACTGAGGCTCAGGGGGAGGATGCCACTTGTCCAAAGTCACACAACTTGGAAATGAGAAAAACAAGACCAAAACCCAAGTTAGGAGATTCCACATTCAATGAATTTTTCTCAATTGCCTTTTTTGTCTTTCATCTCTCAGTAACTTTTGAAGTAAATGACCTGGCACATTTTGCTTTCAGAGCATCTTTTGGTTACCTACCAACACAACATTTTTTATCTTTCACTCAAACTGTTTGAACTATTGTATCACCCTATTGTGGGTCCTTCCACATCCATGTAAATACATCTTTATCACAACCAGCTGCAAAGCAAAAGATTCGATGAAACACACCATCATTGGTACAATACCCTTCTCAGCATCTGACCAGTTTTCTTGGTGGCACCTATTTATTCATTCATTTGACAACTATTTATTGAGTCAAATGCTGGGAAGACAGCAGCAAACAAGACAGACGTGGCCCCTGCCCTCAAGCGCTGCCGTTGCAGTAAGGGAGATGGACAGTCAACAGCGAAACTGCTGTCTATTAGACTGTCCAGGCTATCGGGGAGAGTGAAGCTGGTGAGAGGAGGTGGTGGGGAGGGACTGGGGGTGGGGCAGTTTTACACAAGGTGGTCACGGAAGGCCTCTCTGAGGAGGTGACCTTTCAGACTGAATGAAAGGAGTGAGAACATTCCAGATAAAGGGGAAGTCCTGAGGCAGGCTGAAGCTTGTCTGGGGGCGTGGAGAAGCCAGTGTGGCTGAATGGACAGAGCAGGGGAGCACGTGGTGGCAGCTGAGGTCAGGGAGGGAAGTGAGGGCAGATGGCAAGGACTCTGCCTTAACTCCAGGACGGATGGGGGCAGGCTTCAAGGTTTCGAGCAGGGGCACGTGGCCGACTTGGCAGCCCCCTGGCTGCTCTGTGGAGCGTAGGCAGCAGGAGGCAAGGGGGGAAGCAGGGAGATCAGGGAAGAGGCTTCAGCGGCAATAATTCAGGTGAGAGATGCTGGTGGCTGGGCCAGGTCGGTACAGTGGGGGTGGGGAGAAGTGGCCGTGTTCTGAACAGATGTGAAGGTTGAGCTGATTGGACTCTCTCTTTTATTGGGTATGGGGGAAGAGAGAAGGAGAGGAATCATGGGTGACTCTTGGCGTGCGGGGGTAATTCTGACACTGCTGGGGTGCTGACGTTCAAACCCGGCACTAACCACCCAGAGTTAGCACAGACCCTATGAGATAAACGGCACAGTTCCCAACAAAACCATCCCCACCTCAGATGCCAGCCACCAGTGGTGTCCCCAGGCTACCATACTTCTAATGGGCAGGCTACAAATTTGGGGGTTCCTACAACCCGTCTGGTTTAGTAATTCACTAGAATGACTCAGAACTCAGGAAAGTGCTGTACTTACAATTACAGCTTTATGAGAAGGGATCCAGGTCAAGACCAGCCAAATGAAGAGATACACAGCGCAATCATGATTAAACTGCATCTCTATCCCTCCCCCTCCCTGGAGGCAGGGCTGGTCCATAAGCCCCAACCCTCTACTCCCCTGGTTGGTCTTTTTGGTGGCCAGCCCCCATCCTGACTCAGCGCATTAGCATAAACTCAGGTGTGGTCCCAGGGGCTCAGGAACAGCAAAGACACCGCTATCTCTTGGGAAATTCCAAGAATTTAGACTTCCCAGGAACCAGGGACAAAAAGCAGTTCAATTCTTTATGATACAACAGGGTAGATGCTGGTGCCATTTACTAAGACCAGCAGAAGAAGGGAGACCAGGGGTGGGGCCTGGGAGTAGTAGGTTTGGTGGGGGAATGAAGGGTAGTGTTTGGGGCATGTTGACTCTCAGGCGCTCATTAGACATCCAGGTGGAGATGGGGAGGAGGCAGTTGGATCTATGAGGCTGGCAGGTGTTATTATTTCCTCCCTAAATCTTTTTATGTAGGGGAGGGAGGGAGGGAGGGCAAAAGAGGACATGGGAAAGGGATGAGACCCAGGGTGCTGCATGGGTTTGGGAGGATGGAGGCTCATCCTTGCTTTCAAGAAGGGAACTAGGAATCCTGGCTCCTTGGAGAGCAAGTGAGGCCTAGAACATTCTCACTTTGGAACCTGTCAAGCCGGTCACTTTACCTGGAAGTCTGTGTCCCAACTATTTCATTCTCCTTTTGCAGCAGATGTATTGATGGCTTGGTCTCAGGTTGTGTGGGCAGAAGCATCTAGAAGGAGATAGCACTTAGTGATATAGGGTAGAGGGCATGACATCCTGCCACTCCCATGCACAAGTGACTTGGAAAGGGGCTCGAAACTGTGGACCAGGGGCCTGGGTTTGAAAATGTCTGGGATCAAGAGGCAGATGGTGAACAAGTCTGAGGGATGCTGGCCCTGTCTGCTTTCGCCCATCCTCCCCGGGCAGCCACAGGGCCAGTTCTTGAAAAGCCAGAGCGCTTTCAACTCTCCCGGGGGTTCCGTGCTGCCTTCCAGAAACCCTGACTCCCAAACCTCCTTGGCTGGTTCTTGGCTGCAGGTCGTATTTCACAGCTTTTTCTGGAGCTTCCTTCCTTAGTTCTTGGCGTCTCCATGTGCCCCTTGGGAGATCTGAAGGAGGGGCAGTTAGTGCCGAGCCTGGAGATTTGTGTGAGCTGTTTCACTCCAGACTTGTGCCACTTCACAGTCGGGCAAACTGACGCACAGAGAGGCTAAAGAATTTACCTAGATGACCCAGACGACAAGCAGGAGAGCAGGATGGGAAGCTGGGCCCACGGGATCTGGAGCCTGGGTCCAGAGTCTGCCTGCTACTGCCCGCGTGCATGCCCTCAACTGAGCTTCTGAGGCTGGTGCCGCATTGATCCTGACCTGGTCCCTCAATTGGCTTGGCTCTTCTTTTCTCCTTCCCCTCTATCATCTTTGCAAGTCCCAGGGGCCCACTCTCCTCAAATGCAGTTCATGGCAGACCGCAATTTGGGAATCCCTTGGCTCAAATCCTGGAAGAGCCCCAAGGTCCTCCAAATGCCCCCGAATTGGGCCACTCCAAAAATAACCAGAGGGAATGAGAGGCTTCCAGAGTCCAGAGTCCAGAACTGATTGGTCAGGGATTGGCTGGAAGGAAGGCTCATGCCCTTTGGTTGCCGGGAATGTAATCATCACATCTTCAAGGCGAGAGTCTGGAACAGTGGGCCAAAAAAAGGATGATAGCTAGCTAGCTAGGTAGCTAGCTAGCTAGAGAGATAGATGAGGAAAAAAAAAAAAAAAAGAAGAATGGGGAGAAGCAAAGGAAGCAGCAGTGGTCTGGGAGGTTAGACTGGGTCACAGGTTTTTCCAGACCTGTGATGAGTCCACTGGGAATGTGCAGTGACATCAGGAGCAGCACAGGGCAGTGGGCAGCACAGCAGCAAAGGGGGGTGGAGAGCTCAGTTGGTTGAGGGGTGACCAGCACTACGGGGTCATTCAGTGTCTGGCCAAACAGCCCACTCACCTGGGAATAGAGCGGAGACACTGCAGTGTCCCAGCGTGTTCACCTCAACAGCTCTGAGTCATCAAAAGATGCTTAAATTACAAGTGAGGTCTGCTACACATTACCTTGTGAGTTTTGTGCCCATTCCCATTAAAACCAACCCAGAAACCTGGTAGGCAAAGGAGTTGGCTCTTATTGGGTTAACCTTCAGTTATCTGGAAATCCCTCTGCCACCCCTCCCCTTGCAGGAAGGTCGGGGGCCTTCCTGCACCCCGGCCAGTATCATTTCTGTATTGGCAAATGGTGTACTGTCCAGCCCCCACCTATGGCCTTTTCTTAGATGTTTTTCTTTAACTTTCTATTTCTTTTTACGCACACTTGCAAAGCTCCCGCCTTCAGCCAGGCACGCCGAGGAGGCTTGTAGTAGCAGGACTGATCGATGCCGGGAGACTAACTGCAGCTGCCAGAGCCGCAGTCCTGGGTGGGGGCAGCTGCGGGCTCTGCAGCAGCGGCTACCCACCTCTGCTACTGGCAGCCAGAGGTCTGGACAGCTCTGCACCCTGCAGACCCCTCCGGTCCGGAGCCCCGGAGCCCGGGGCGTGGGAGAGGCCCACTCCTCTGGCATAGCTGGCCCGGGACACGCTCGGAAGGGTAAGTGAGGGGCTGCAAGTGCCGTGGACCCACGGAGGCTGGGAAGGAGCCATGGGCTCTGGGACTTCTAGAAAAACAAAGCTGATAAAGCTGTTGTTGCGGAGATTTAAGGAGGAAACAGCTCAAGAGCCCGTTCCTGGTGATTCTGTGAAGCAACAGCAGGACTTGGCTCTGCCCACACTTGAGGTGGCCCAGAATTCTGGGGAAGGAAGGTTGCTCTTGACTCACGGCCAGAGCAAGACAGTTATAGGACTTCCCTGAAGAACCGTAGCTCCTTCCCTCATTCTTTGTCAGATGTTAACTGAGGGCCGTGTACATTCCAAGCTCCCTGCTGGGCACCAGGGCGTTCAAGGAGGACAAGAACGAGGCCTCTACCCAGAAGTGCCCCTGGTCTTGCCAGGAGGATGGTTGCTTAAGTAACTATAGTGTCATGTGATGCATGATAAGAAAGGGTCTGTCTAGGGGAGGAAGAGGCCAATTGGACTTCAGGGTGCTAGAGAAGATTTTTTAGGGGAGGGGCCATTTGGATTGGGTCCTGAAGGATGAATAGGAGTTCTTCAGGGGACAAAAGACAGCCAAGATGTTATGAGTGAGTACAAAGAGGTCTGAACACACAAACGTGTAATAGGGTGTGGTGACAGGCTCAGCAGGCCTGACCAGAGGCTGCAGAAAGTAAGCAGAAAAGATGGACAGGGCCACATCATGAAAGGCCTCAAATGCCAGGTGAAGGAGTTTGGACTTGGTCCTGCAGGCAGGTGAGAGATGCTGAAGATTTGAAAACAGTGATATGATGTGGTCAGTTTTACATCTTAGAAAACTCAGTCTGGCTACAGTATGGACAGGAGGAGAAAGGACACAGGAAGACGTCCGAGGAGAAAGCTCAAACTCTTGGAGGCCCATGCTCTAGACCAAGGTCATCGGGAGGTGAGGAACAGGGTACAGCTCTGCTTTTTTCTGAGTTTGAGTGTCAAGGGAGGGTGGAAGGTCGACTGTAAGGGGAAAGCAGGAGTCTGGGGTGATTTCAAATTGTACCACGGGGACTGGATGGGCAATGGGGCCTCTTGATGAGAGAGGGAACGAAGGAGGAGGAGCAGGTGGCAGGGGGGCAGGAAGGACAAGTAATGAGCTCAGATGTGGCCATACTGAGCTAGAGGTGCTAGAGGGACATCACTCTAAGATGGTGGCACTGGCAGGTACCCTCAGTCCCTTATCCTGGAGGGCTCCATGGTAAAGCCTCTGGGGATGCTGAGTCAAAGCCAGATTTATGACCTCCATACCCTGAGGTTCCTGGTCCTCCGCCTGTGGCTGATGAATTGTGTGTCAGCCATCAGTCAAGCAGTAAGATCCTACCCTGCACCTCCTGTGTGCTTAGAATCTTCACCGCTTGGGAGTACATAATCCTGTGTGCATGTATGAAAGAGAGGTGCCGCATCCCCACTGGGCAGATTTCCCAACTCTGAATGGGATGCTGCTGAGCAGGTTGGTGGTGTAGAGCCTATGATGGAAATTGGACCCTTAGGAAGTCTTGTGTGCTGGCCACATGCCCAGAGACCCTCGACAGAGTGGCAGGGGGGTGAAGGAGGGGCAACTGGAGTCTGGCTGATCGAGCATTGCCCTGGCCCCCCACTCACTGCCTTCTGGGATCCTGCTTGGCTTTGGAAAAGACCTTGGGGTTAGGAGAAATAGAAACAGAGATTAGGGAATAGAAATAAATAATAGAATAAATAAATAACATAAACAGGAAGTAGAGATTGTTTCTGAGGTGGGAAGCCCCAGTGCTAAAGGTCTGGGGTGCCTGGCTTTGCGGGGAATCCCCAGGTCAGAGTCACTTGGACAGACAACTCCATTGTGTTGCGCTGTGTGCTGCCTTTTCCCCTGTCCAGGCATATTCAATCCTCATACACGGGGATCAGAGCGGTGAAGCAATTGGCCAGTGTCACACAGCCAGTACATAGCAGAGCTGGGTTCCTGCGCAAGCCTGGGTGACTCTGGAGCAGGGCTCTCCTCTCTCTCCACCCACTGCCATGCCAGTGGCAAACCCTGGTCTCTGCCTAAAGTTGAGAAAGATAGAACATTTGCCAACAGTATGAGATTCATCCTGGAATCACCAAATAAAGTGTTTGATTGGGAGCAGCAGAAGGGGTGTGTGTGTGTGTGTGTGTGTGTGTGTGTGTGTGTGTGTGTGTGTGTGTGTGTGTGTGTAGACACATATTATCACACTTATGTATTACTGAGCACCTACTACGTGCCAGATCCTGGGGACACAGCAGTGACTGAGGCAGACTTTTTCTAGGCTCCTGGGGAGTCACGGGAGGGCCCATGGGGAGGGGTGCAAACATACATGTATGCACGCATCAGTGTTCCAAGACAATGTCATAAGGATAGGCACATTGGCCTCAAATAGATCCACATAGATACGTGCCCCAGTCTCACACTCCCATGTGTGCTCACCCCCACGTACACACACATCCACCCACAGGGGTTAACTCAGCAGAGGGTACTGGACCCTCAGCCTGATACGTTAGCCAAGAGGATTTGACGTGCAGCCCATCCTATTTCACCATAAAGACCAGCCCAGGACCTCAGTCCCACTCTTGTCTCCACCCTGCCCATCAGCCAGGGCCCAAGCTCCCAGAGTTGATGGTGCAGGTGCAGCTTTGCCGGAGATTCTGCTGAGGGTCACCGCCACCATCTATTGAACACGGCCTGGGGCACTTGGCATGTGTTGTTTCCTCTCACATTTAATCCAGCCCTGGCGGTGGGTCCAGTTATTACCCCATCTTATAGCTGAGGAAACTGAGGCTCAGAAAGATGGGACATCTCACCCAGGATGTCACGCAACTCACGAGTGGTAGAGTACAGACCTGAACTCTGAAATCCTCACTGAAAACAGCAGCCCAAAGCTGGTGTTGCTCAGGGTGACCCCGATGCCCAGAGCCTCCGTGGATGGTGGGGTTCTCGGGCCTTTCCTATAACTTCCTGACAATCTGAGGCCTCCTGGGACATGGGGCACCTCTCCCCTGATGCCCCAGGCCTGGTTCCTGGAGCCATTGTCCAGTTTCCTCACAGCCTGGCCTCTCTGGGCATTGACTTATCAAGTGGGAAGAAGGCAGGACTTTGAACCTCATAGAGCTGCGAGGAGGCTGCCGCCCAGGGGTGGTGAACAGGCTGCTTTGCAGCAAGACGCCCACCCCACTCCAGCCTCAGTCTGTCTAGCCGTTAAATGTGTGTAATAAGAGTACCAACGTTGGGTTTTATTCGGTGTTAAATGAGATAGCACGTAAAATGCTTAACATAGAGCCCAACACAGAGTGGGTACTGTTGTTTCATTATTCTTGGCATCTGTTCATCCACCCATCAGTGATTTCCTATGGGCCCATTTGGTGGGGGAATTAGTGTGTTATGCTCTAGACATATGGGGCAGACTTGCACTCTAGTGGGAGAGATGGAAGTATTAATAAGTAAAGGTACTTTGGTGCAAGAGATGCTGGGAAGGAGGTCTGAATGGGATACAGTGAGGACACAGAAGGCTGTGATACATTATATCAAGAAGCTAGGGGAGCCCTGGAGTGGAGCTTCCTAAGAGGGGGATATTTTCCCATCAGATAGGGTGAGAAAGGGCATTCCAGGACGAGCGACCAGTAGAGGCAAAAGTTCAGGACAAGAAGAGTCAGTGCACTAGAGAAAGTGATCATGGAGCGGGGGAGCAGGTCCTGATATCTACGGCCCTGGCATGTGAGCTAGGGGAGAGAAGCAGGCAAGGGTAAGGAAATACGGAGTGGTGGGGACTGTGGCCAACTCAAAGGTACTTGACGACTCTAAAGGAGAAGTGGGACTTAGCTCCAGGCAGTGGTTGCTGGGAATGAAAGCTGGCCTCCTGTTGCTAGGTCTTCCAAGTTGTCAAGAGATGCCAGGAACCCAGGTTTTTATGCGAAATCTCCTGACTTTGAAACACTGTGCCAATACTGAGGAAGCCAAACAAAGTATACCTGGGGGCCACCAGTTTGCAGCCTCTGGTTTAGAGGCTGTGTGTGAGGTGGGCTGTGAGTGGTGGCACCAGAGGAAGTGAAACTGGATTCTAGACACTGCTTTGTGCCGGTGGGCCTGTGTCTGCGTTGGGGCCAGGACCTGGCACATGCCATCCATGCTTGTTCTGAGGATGAGTCAGGCAATTTGGACTTTACCTAGAAGGTTAGGGGAGGCTAAGGTTTGGGGCAGAAGAGCAAAGTGATGGGACAGCTGGGGGTTTTTTTTCTTGTTTTTTTTTTTTTTTTTGCGGTACACGGGCCTCTCACTGTTATGGCCTCTCCCGTTGCGGAGCACAGGCTCCGGACGCGCAGGCCCAGCGGCCATGGCTCACGGGCCCAGCCACTCCATGGCCTGTGGGATCTTCCCGGACCGGGGCACGAACCCGTGTCCCCTGCATAGGCAGGCAGACTCTCAACCACTGCGCCACCAGGGAAGCCCGGCACGGCTGTTTTATGGCCATTACTCCACCTGCCACATGGAGGCTGGCTTGGAGTGGGGAGATGGGAGGCTGAGAGTTGGGTCAGGATGCTTAACAGGGCTCCATGCAGAAGGTATTGGTGGCCGGGGCCAAGGCTGTGGGATACAGGAGAGGAGGGCTTCTTAGAGGCATCACCTCTGCGAGATGGACTTGGAGAGCACAAAAGGGGAAGAGCAGAGTTCCCCAGCCCCCAATCCACCTGGAGACTCAGTGGTGCATCTCACTGACGCGGCAAACCTTGGGGGAGAAGTGCGTGGGGGGCAGTGGAGGAGGGGCGATGAGCCTGGTTTGGGCCATGTTAAGTTTCCATGCCCTTGGAACACCCAAGAGAAGCTGTGCCATGTGTCCAAACATGCAGCTGTCAAGAGAAGGAGGGCTGAAGACTCAGCATCACACCCGCACCCGGATCTTACCCTTTCCAGGTGCACCGAAGATTTCTGTTCTGTCTGTGGTTGCTCTGTGGTCTGAGAGTTGAGAAGTTTATTTCTTGGGTGTTAGTTTGTGTTTTGTTCCTAGAAAGCCCTGAAGAGGGAGAGAGCAGATTGAGACGTAAGGCCAGAACAAAGATCTGTGAATTCATCAGCTCTGATGGCGTCTCCCCGCCCCCACCCCGTGACGTGGGCACCTGGCGGGAGGACAGTCAGCGGACATACGGGTTACCCAGGGCACACAGCTACCATGTGGTGAAATCCCAGTCCCGTGCCCAGAAGCAGTCTCTGAGCTCTGCTCTCCTGAAATCTGGCGACAGGGTTTTACCTGTACTTGAGAGAAGAAAAGGATTTGCTAAGCAGATTGATGGTTTAACAAGCCCACTTAGGAGCACGGGCTTTTAGCGGCAACATTTGCATTCCAACAATGAGTGTACAAATTATAAATGACTCCTTATCTATTTTTAAAGCGGTTTAAGACTTCTCATCTGCTGTCAAGAGTGTCACTGAGCCTACCAAGGACATTCAGAGCAATGCTGCTGCGCTTTTTGTGAAAAAGAAACTCTTCTCTCAGGGAACTCACATTTACCGAGCAGCTCACATACCCCAGGCGCTGTGCGGGCATGGGAGAGGCACCAGCTCATCTAAGCCTCTCAACGGTGCCCAGAGGGGTGGCATTATCACTTCTTACAGAGGAAGGGAGGCCAGAGGAGGTGAGCTGCGGGTGCAGGTGCGCTCAGCTGCAGGGGCAGAGTCACCCAGGGCTGCTACCAGGTCTGAGTTCTTTCTGCTACACCTCAGGGTGCTTTCTCCCTAATTCAGGTTTCCATCCCTCAACCAGAGCAAGGATAGTCTGAAATGGAGCTTCACAGGGTTTGGAGAGCAGGGGAAGAGGGGCAAGGATGGAGAGAGGGGGCAGAGAAGTCAGGAAAAGGAGGAGGTGGACTCTGAGGGCTGGTACTGGGTGCGGCCTGATTCACATCCCAGCTTTGCCACGAGCTCCCTGTGGGCAAGTCCTTTCCCCCTCTCCGGGCCCCAGTTTACCCATCTGCAGAGGGTACAGTTTGTCCTGTGGATCAACTTTCCCCAACCTGGGTCATCTGTGTCCCCCTTCACAAGTTTCACCGCCTCTGAAAACCACCTGCACTGTTACCCACTTATTCTTCGTTTTGTCAGTTCCATTTTTATTCGATTGCATTTTTTTAAAGATAAACTTTATTATGTACCTTCAGTGGACTAAAATAGCCCTCATGTGTAGAAGCTAACCATCAAAATGTATACAATGAAATGAAAAATAATTATGTGGTTCAATTCTACCCAGCTGTGTGGCCTGAGGCCCTCTCTCTCTCTGTCTGTCTGTTAAAAGAGAAGGGGCTCATCAGGTGCCAGGGGGTGGATGTTAAAGACCCATTGACCCTGAGTGGAGTCTTTCCTCCTTGAGGTAGTCAGCCGGAAGCCCATTGCCACACATGGGGCAGCATTTTGTGCTCCTGAAATCACCTCTGCGAGCCCCAGGGTCTGGGGTCACGCTCTGCAGAAAGCCAGCCAGAAGTCATGCGCTAACCTTCCAGCACTGAATCTGAGAAAGTCTGGGCTGGAGAAGCCACAAGAGGTGCTCGAAAGAGAGCAGAAAGGGGTGGGATTCCAGGACGGGCCCTACTTTCTGTGACAAGAGGTGGACACGTTTCCCATGCTTTCTCCCTTTTGATGGGGTGGGGAGGGGCAGATGAGGTTCCGAGGGGGCTTCAGCCCAGCACTCCCTCTGCCATCCAGGGAGAGCTGCTGGAGCCTCGGCTTCTTCCTCCACCTGGTGGGGAGGACGTCTTGAGGCCCCTCGAGTTTGCCCTCGATCACCTGCAGGGTGGGGCAGCCTGTAATCCCCGTAATCCCATATTAATGAATTTATGTGCCGCAGAGCTAGCTTAGTTGGGGGAAATGAAACTAAGCAAGCTCCTCTCCCTCCCTGGGAGGCTGGAGGGGAGCCGGGGGATTGCTCCCAATAGGGTCAGAGTCGTCCCCGTCAACCCTGAGCTCCAGACAGCCTCCCTCTGGGCTCTGCCCAGGTTCTGGGGTTGTGGGTCCCCCTTTCAGCTTTCCCTGCAGTCACGTGCAAGCTTGTATGGCGTGTGCGTGCTCCTGAGAGTCCCCTCCTGGCCTCCGAGGAGGCCTTCCCTACTGGGCTTTGCTCAGCTCCTGGCCTTAACAAGGAGGGGGCGGGGGTGGAAGGGAGAGATGCCTTCTGAACAACCAAGAGCAGAGAGAGAATGTTAGATTGAAAGAATCTTAGAGACCATCTAGTTCATTGTTACTCCACGGCCAGGGGTGCAAATTATGACTTCCATTTTACAGATGAAGAGACCGAGGCCCAGAGAGGGGGAAGGTCTGACAGCCTGTCTGGGGCTGAGCCAATCCAGACCCCAGTCTCCTGACTGTGGCCCAGGCCTCTCCCCCTGCATGATTCCTCCTCTCAGGGGGGCTGGTGAGTGGCTTCAGAACCCGCCCCAAGGACCTGCCAGGTGGGTGTCCCTGTTGTGCAGGCCTTGAGCTCAGGGTTCAACCCAACTAGACTCATATCTGTGCCTAGTCTGTTCCAGGAGCATCTTTGCTCACACTCACCTTGGATCATGGCCTCTGGGGACACCTTCCCCTTTTCTGCCTGGAGATTGTGGCCACTTCCCCTGCCCTCTGCCAAGCATGCCATACAAAGTCTCCATCTTCAGAGATTCTGAAATGATCTCCACCGGGCAGTTTGGCAAGGCCGGGAGGCTTCCAGCACATGGGAGGATACCCCCATGTCCCCACCCAGGGCGCCCTCCCTGCATGCACCAGGACCTCCCCTTTCAGAGCAGCTGGGTTTTGCAGGTCAGAGTGTGTCCAGGGCTTGGAAACTGGGGGTCTTGCTCGAATGCAGGTTGGGGGTCCTTAACTGTAACTGCAGAGCCAGCCTCTCTCCCAGGATCCTTAGTTTTTCCATCCCCTAATACTTCCTCTGGTTTCTGCCCGACCTCCATCGGTTTTCCATGGTCAACCCCCCTACCCCAGCGCACACACCACCCACCTCCCACCTCTGTCCCATCTTCCCAGGCCCCCTCCCCTCTACAGGGAGGGAAAAGGTTGGTGTCCTGGTGAGCAAGGTATGCAGTCTGCAGCTGCCCCCAAGACAGTCAGTTGCCCGCAGGCTCTCTGAGCCCCCTGCAAGCCAGAGTCAGGATTGGCATGGGCTGGGCAGGGGGCAGGGAGAGGGCTGCAGATGCTGCTGATGGAGAACCACAGCACCAGCCCGTCTGGAGTTTGAAACCAGAGGCTTGTGAGGGAAGCTGTAGCCGACGCCACTGATGCCACCAAGCCTGTTCCCACCGTGAAAGGGCCTTTTGTTCCACACACCCCCCCGCGCACCCCCGGGTTCCTGGGTGAGCAGTGATTCCATTTTAATTAAATCCTCAGAGGCGGGGGTTGAGCAGGCTGCCCGAGCCCTCTCCTCGGGGCCCAGGGGGAGCCGCTCGGCAGAGGCAGGTGCGGGCCTCACCCTGGCTGGAAAATGATGAACAGGAGGTGGGCTGGGAGCCCTGGGCGGCTAGTTCCATGCCAGTCAGCAGATGGTTAATGTCAGTGCAGAGGAATCCACGCTGCAGGATGCCAGCCCTCCTGGATATCCAGTTAGCGGCACCTTTAGGGACACACTTAGGAAATTAAACCCAAGAGCAGGAGAAAGATATTTTCTGATGTCACACAGGGCCAGCAAGGCCTCAGAAGGGAGCTGATGGAGGGCTGTGCTGGGGTGGCAGCCTGTTCCCTCTCCCGCCCCAGCCCCTCTGCTCTCTGATAGCATCCTCTGTGCCTGCCACACGCTGGTTTCTTGCCCAGAAAGAGTCCACTGCTCAGCAAGCCAGGCCAGACTAAACTCTGAGTCGAGGGGCCTGTGGGAAAACAGCCCATGCTACCCATCCCACCTTCCCCTTGATCCATATAATCCCTGCTCACATGTCTCCTCCTCCAAAAACCCTCCAGAATATGGGTTATCCCCTACCACCCCATACTCCCTGTTACCCATCACTCTAAAAGCATTTTTCTGTTGATTTGAATTCTTGTGAATCAGCCATCTCTCCCCGGTAGAACGTAAGCTCTATGAGGACAAGAGCTTTGTCTGTTTTGTTCACTTGGCGCCTGGCACAGATCACATACTCAGCAGTGGTTGAGTGAATACGCTTAGGTAAAACCTGGGGGGCGAAGACTCCACTTAAAAACATGACATAGGGCTTCCCTGGTGGCGCAGTGGTTGAGAGTCCGCCTGCCGATGCAGGGGACACGGGTTCGTGCCCCGGTCCGGGAAGATCCCACATGCCGCAGAGCGGCTGGGCCCGTGAGCCATGGCCGCTGAGACTGCGCGTCCAGAGCCTGTGCTCTGCAACAGGAGAGGCCACAGCGGTGAGGGGCCCGCGTACCGCAAAAAAAAAAAAAAAACATGACATAATTTCACGAGTGTAAAGGTCTGTCGTGACCACTTTGATTCTGGGGCTTGTCCAATCAGCGGAGATTCCCTGAGCCCCTGTTTCACTCTGTGCCGGTCCCTGCGCTGGATTGTGCTGGGGGTACAGAGATGAAGCCAGCACCGTGCCCACCCTCGAGGAGCTCTCAGTCCAGGGGAAGACAGACATGAAATCACAGTTCAGCAGGATACGGCTGTAATGGAGGGCTGGAGGGAGTCCAGCCAGGGGAAGGGAAGCTTCCTGGAGAAGGAGACAATCCAGGAGGATGAGCAGCAGTCTAGCTGGGAGAGAAGAGGGTGCAGCGCCCCAGAGGGTGAGGCTGTTCTGAGAACCAATGACGAGGAATGGTGAAGCCTAGGGTTGGAGGGTTGGTGAAGACGTGTCCCTAAGGGGCTTCAAATGGCACACCCAGACTCCAGACCTTGTCCAGAGGGCAGTGGGGAGCCACTGAAGGTTATTCAGCAGGGGCAGGGCACCAGCAGCTGTATTTTAGGAGCATTTCTCCAGCAGCAGCTCAGAGCATGGACCAAAGCTCCAGAGGATTCGGGGCCTGCCTTTGCTTCCACAAGGGAAATGGAATATGACACCAGGCACTGGGCCCCTCTCTGAGGACGACTGACAGTGCAGGCCTCTGCAGAGGGCCCGGCGGTAAGATGCAGGGCAAGGGGGATCACATACCTGTTATAAGATATGCTTTCCTCTGAAGGGGATAAACGTCTTCTCCAGCTTAGTGGCTGAGAGGACAGGTACCACATCTGTGTACCCCGGGTGTGTTCTTCTCCAGGCCTGGGACTTCAGGTCATCACCCCTGCTTGGTTCATTCTTGGCACTTAGAAATGCCATCCTCTTGCTTAAATGCATGTTGTGCAGTCAATCAACAAACACTTGTTTAGTGCAGATCCAGGTTTTTGTTTGCTCGCTGCTTATTTACTTTATTCAACCACAGATTCTCCTGGAGGTTGGGTGGGTGGGGAAGCTGCATGGGCAGAGGCTCAGAGCTAAGAATACATTTGGGATTAGTTGAAGAGGAGGCTAAAGCTCTTTTATTTTAAACCCTTATAGCCTTTTGTCATGTAAGAACATAAAGTTTGTGGCATTAGGCTAAGTGCTTAACACGTGTCACCTCTTAATCTTTATAACAACCCATGAAAGTAAGAAGTGTAATTACCTCCATTTCACAGGTGAGTAAGCTAAGGCTGAGAGAGGGTAAGTCACTTACTCACAGTCACATAGTTTGGAAGCAGAGTAACTGGGTTTTGAACCCAGCAGCTCAAACCCCGTAAACCCTATTTTGAGATAGTATAGCCATCTTTCTCATACTGCTACAGCTAGCTGAGCTCACCCCGAATCGTGCTCAATTTACATCTTTGTGAGGCCTTTCTGGAACACACATCTCAGAGGATCTTGTCCCCTTCCCCCGAATCCCAAGGAGGTCTGTGCATTCGGAGGAGTCTCCTTTGCTGGTGGTCTTATCCCTTATCTCCCCCCTGATATCTGCCTTTTGGAAGAGCTGTGATGTCTGGGCCCCTCCCCGCAGTAGCCCAGCCTGGAGTCTAATCTGAGGTCTTGTCCTCCTCCTTGGCCTCCTAATTATGTGATGTTCACCATTCGCAAGTCCTTTTCCCATTTAATCCCTGCCGCCTCCTTCTGAGGTGACACTGACGGCCATTTGACAGAGGAGGTGACCAGGGCTCAAAGACTTGAGGACAATGGCAGTAATAAAAATTGCAGCAGCTAAAATGTACGCTGAGCTTACGTACAGGCAGTACGTACTGTTGTTGTTATTCCCTTTTAGCACTTGGGGAAACTGAGGCACGGCTTCTAGAGTAACTTATCCAAGGTAACAGCTAGTGGGAGGCGGAACTGAGGTTCAAATTCAGGAAGTCAGGCTCCAGAGCCACAGCCTGACCCATTTCACTCAGCTGGCTAGTGGGGAAGAGGGCAGAGGACTTGGCAAATTGGGGGTGGGGGGATGACTTCATTACTCATTACCGACCCCTCCTTCAGCTGCACTGGTGGCATCCTCTTTCTTTCCTTCTCAACCTAGGGTTTCTGACTGTCCTGACACCACAGAATCCCACATGCTACAGGGGCTGGTTTAAGTGCTGTTGGTCACTGAGAGGATGTGCTCCTGTGTGTGTGTGTGTGTGTGTTTATGTGTGTGTGTACATGCGTGTGGTGTGCTGTGTACCAGTTTGCTGAGATTCCTTGCAGCCTGGGGAAGCCTCACACACCACGGCTCTCTCTGACTCCCTGCAGTCTCCTTCACTTGGGGATAAAGGCTTTCTTGATTGTGTGTTTCTCCCGTCCCTGGGCTGCTGCTGGCAGCCGACTGTCAGGTCTTCATCTTAAGGGACAGAGAGAAGTGCGGGTCCTTCAGAATGATTTGAGCCTTCTTCGGGAAACTCCAGTTTTCTTTTGAAACTAAGCCACAGAAGCATGACAGCCAAGAAATTCACAATCCTGCCTAGGACTGTGTTTTCTTCTTTGAAAAAAAAATATATGGGCTCTTTTGACTACCAAAGTGACTCTCAACCACCCTAAAATGACAGCCTCTCACTCTACAACTGTGATGTGGGGCATGCTCATTTAAAAAAAAAATTTTAAGAACTTGTTTTCAAAGCCTTGGCACCTCCCTTGAGGTCATCATAGACACCCTGGAGACCTGGAAAATCTAAATCAGTGGTCACTGTGAGATGAATGGTGAAGTTTATTCATTCAGCGGGCATTTCTTGGGTGTCTATGCTGTGCCTGATGCTGGAGTTATGGAGGTGTTCAGATCTGCATAGTCCCTGCCCTCATGGAAATTGGGTTCTGTACAGAGAGAAAGATAATGCACTAATAAATCAAGTCGATGGTTTCAGATGGTGGCAACTGCCTGGAAGGATGTGGCACAAGGTGACATGATAGAGTGATAAGAGGCCACCTAGCTCAGGTAGTCAGGTAGTGTGAAGAGGGGGCCTTTCAGCTGAGAGCAGAGTGACAAGCAGGCAGCTGTGCAAAGATCGGAGGAAAATGCACTTCAGTCAGAGGGTATAGTCAATGCAAAAGCACCAAGTTAGGAATAAGGGTGGTGATTTCAAGGAGTGGTAAGGAAGGTGACAGCGGTGGGAGATGATGTCAGAGAGCTGGGCAGAGGCCAGTTCGTGTAGAAACTTGTCAGCCATGCAGAGAGCTTGGATTTTATTCTGTTAAGTAGACTGCATTTTCTGTTGATTAACAAGTGATGTTTTGGGGGGTTTTTTTAAGCATTTTAAAATTTTTATTTATTTTTGGCTGCACTGGGTCTTTGTTGCTGCACGCAGGCTTTCTCTAGTTGCAGTGAGCGGGGGCTACTCTTTGTTGCAGTGCACAGGCTTCTCATTGCGGTGGCTTCTCTTGTTGCGGAGCACAGGCTCTAGGCGCGAGGGCTTCAGTAGTTGTGGCAGATGGGCTCAGTAGTTGTGGCTCGCGGGCTCTAGAGCACAGGCTCAGTAGTTGTGGTGCACGGGCTTAGTTAATCCGCGGCATGTGGGATCTTCTCAAACCAGGGCTCAAACCCGTGTCCCCTGCGTTGCCAGGCAGATTCTTAACCACTGCACCACCAGGGAGGTCCAGCAAGTGATGTTTTAATTCAGGAAAGGTGATGGATTATGGTCACATTTACTGTTTTGTTCTCACAACTAAATTTTCAAGCATTGGGTAAACACAGTTTTGGTGAAGGTAATATCCTAAATGGAAGGTGACAGGGTCTTTTTAAATGAGTCATGGAAACTTGGTGTAATGATCACAGGACTCAAGGTTCACTCTGAGATTTCCTAACTGTGTGACCTTGGGCAGGTCATCTACTATTTCTGAGCCACTGGTTCCTTATATGTGCAGAGGGGTGATATTTGAGTCACAAGGCTATTGTGAAAATGAAAAATGATAATTCCGCAAAAAAGTATTTTATAAACTGCCAGGTGGTATGCAGCTGGAAACATGTATGATTCCACTGAGAATTCTCCACTGTAGCATCCCTCAGCAATTAGGACCTTAGATTGCACCTAGAGGAGAAGATGCTCACTAGAGATGTTTAAAAAAAGAAAAGTCTTGGAAGACCTAAACACTAGGGGAGGGAGGAAGATATCAAAGAAGAGTATCTAATGCCCCACCTCGTGCCCTGAGGACCTCCAGCACCCCTCCTTCCCCCAGAGTCCCCCCAGACACCCGACAATGCCCTGTAAGTAAAGGCCCACTTATACCAGAAGATGCCAGCCGTACTATGGCTTACCGGTCCTGGAGCCAATCCCACAAGGTGCTTGGAGCTCTCCAGGGTCCTGACCAGCAGGTGCTCCCAGAATATTGCAGTCACCTACCTTAGTATATAGCTCTGACTCCAATTGAACTGTCTTAGAAATGGATTGTGGTAATCACATCTGGACCTAGAACAAGTATCTGGGAAAAGAACCACACTTGGGATCAGGCAGACCTGGCTTAAAATCTCTAACCAGATGATGACCTTAAGTACTTAAACTTCCATTTCCTCATCCTTAAAATGGGGGTGGTGATAGCTGTTTCATACTGGTTTGTATAGGTGCTCATTAAATAGATGTTCCTCTGCCTGGGCAGTGAACTCTCAGATAAGTCTGTTCTAGACCAGAGGATTGGTTATGAGGGTGAGGATTCTGGGGTCCCTCAGACCTCATACAAGTTCCAGCTCTGCTTCCTCCTAATGGTGTGAGTCACTAAGCCACTCACCTGTTAAATGGGGCTCATCTTGCATACGGGATAGCTAGAGTTTAATAAGTACCAAGCAAAGACTTGTGGATTTCGATTGAATTTTCAGGTGACCTTGCTTTCCTTTTTAAAACAGAATTTAATTTGAAGTCCATCTCTAACCTAACAGCAGGTTTATGATGTTTCCCTGAACTCCATTAAAAGGGGGCAGACAGTAAATCAAAGCACATGGTCGTGTTCCAATGTGACAGGGTGACATGAAGTGAAAACTGACATGTTTGAGTTGAGCAGATATAACCACTATGGGAAACCATCGCCCTTAGGTGGAGTCTACACACACGACCATCTGTGTTAAATGGTCATGACCCCAAGAAAAGGATCTGTTCTCAGAAGGGATAGAACCCTTGGTGTGTAAGAACAAAAATATTTATGAGGTTTGTTTCAAAAGTTTCCATATTCATAGGGGAAGAAGAATGAAGCAGTGGGTATTTGAGTGCCTGAAACTTTTCCAACAGAAAAGCACAAAGCTGGGATGGACAGAGTCCCTGTGGGCAGAGAGAAAAGCACATCACCTAGGCTTGACTTCAGATGTCTGCTCCACCACTTTGCTGGGCAACTTTATGTTTAACTTCTAATTTTGGAGAATTTCAAACATATCGAAAAATAGACTAGTATGGCAAAGCCCCATATACTCATTACCCAGTGGCAATAATTATCAACCATTGATGAATCTTGTTTCATCTCCCCCATCCGTTTCCCTCCATCCTACTACTATCATAGTGAGGCAGATCAGCTGGGTGGCAGTAAGTATTCACCTCTCTGAGCCCAGTTTCCTAAGCTGTAAATCAGGGCTGACCGTGACATCAGAAACACATGGTAGGGCTTCCCTGGTGGCGCAGTGGTTGAGAGTCCGCCTGCCGATGCAGGGGACACGGGTTCGTGCCCCGGTCTAGGAAGATCCCACATGCCACGGAGCAACTGGGCCCGTGAGCCATGGCCGCTGAGCCTGCGCGTCCAGAGCCTGTGGTCCACAATGGGAGAGGCCACAGCGGTGAGAGGCCAGAGTACCTGAAAAAAAAAAAACACAGGGTGGGGCTTCCCTGGTGGCGCAGTGGTTGAGAGTCCGCCTGCCGATGCAGGGGACGCAGGTTCGTGCCCCAGTCCGGGAAGATCCCACGTGCCGTGGAGCGGCTGGGCCCGTGAGCCATGGCCGCTGAGCCTGCGCGTCCGGAGCCTGTGCTCCGCAACGGGAGAGGCCACAACAGTGAGAGGCCCGCGTACCGCAAAACGAAAAAAAAAAAACACAGGGTATGTGGGAAGATGAAGAAAGAGAAAGATGAAGTCCTGACAGCGGTCGTTCTCAGCGTTTGTGAGTTCTCTCTTCTTCCCAGCCTCCCCTCTGGTTGAGCCTTGGATCAATGCAGACTTGGCCCTCAGACCTTCTTCTCCAGGGTAAGGCTCTCTGATCTGCCTCCTGCTCACATGTAACCTTTGTGTGCAGACCTACCTTCTGGAACTTGGCCCCCATTATTCTAGTTGCCCCTCACCTTTGGGAATTGAGGTTGCCCCTCAATTCCTCTGGTCTGTCCTAATCCAGGGCTGAGGAAGATGCCAAGGAATGGAAAGTCAGGAAACATGGATTTCTGTCACACTAGTTAAAGGGCTGTCCCCAGTGCAGATCTCAGCTTCCTCCTCTGGAATAGCACTGCCTTCATGTTATAAAGTGCTTTGCAGAATTAAACTATGAGGACTGTTACAGTGCCTAATATTCTGCTACTGATCCCCTTTGGAGTAAGCATTGTAGAAAGGGATTGTAGGGGTCAAGGAAGAGAGAGAAATGGAGCAAGAGGAAAAGCCTGAGGTAGAGAGAGGGTATGTTTTTAAGATGGAATAGAGTACAGCATGCTCAGGACATAATGGGAATGATCCACTAGAGAAAGAACAAGAGGATGATTCAGGGGAGAGGGGAGCAGGGGTGCCCATGAGGGCGAGCTCGTGTATGAGGCTTCACTGTCAGCAGCCCATGGTCGCAGGGGCCTTGGGGGTCAGCTGGTATGTTTGAACCTTATCCTGAAACCCGTGAGGCCATTGAAGAGCTTTGAGCAGGGGAGGTGGCATGGTCATGCCTGCCGTGGGGAGGACGGATTGCTGAGGGCAAGACTGCTTGAGGAGACCCATTGAGGAGGGTCGGGGAATGCTCCAGTGAAGGGTATCCCGGTGAATCCCAGTGCTGAGCTGTCTGCTGAGGCCAGTCACCAGGGATAACGAGGCGCTTTTGAGCCTTCAGCAGGAAGCCCCTCTAGCCCATTGTCACCACACCACAGCTTGTGAAGTGCGGGGACCAGGAGGCAGGGAGTCCAGGAGCTGAGCCTTCGTGTCAGCAGACATGGACGGCTGGTCTTTGAAACCTGGTCCCCAGTTCCTGAGTCTAAGGCACACGTACAGGTGCACATGCTCCAGACCCTCTTTCCCGAGGCCAGGATGGGGAGCACAGCTGCCCCTCCCTCAGCTTCACTGATTTCAGCTGGGGAGGAGGGAGCATCGGGGCTCCACATAGGAGAACCTACAGAAGCCACTGCTCCCATGGGCCTGGGTGGCTGCTGGGGGAGGTCCCAGGCTAATGATGGGGGAGAGTGAGTCCAGGAGCTGCCCTGCCTCCCTTTCCAGCTCGGGGTGGAGAAGACTGGGCTTCCAGGCAGGGCGAAGTGAGGACCTACCAGCCCTGGGCGGTCCTGGGGAGGAAGGATTGGTCCAGGGGTGGTCCTGGAGCTTACAGGAGGCCAACAATCGGTAAAGATTGTGGTAGAGATTCATTGAGATAATGCCGGTGAATTGCTCAGCAGGGGAGCCCCAAAGGCGGTGCTCCATGCTGGATGAGAGTAGTTATCATGCAGCACTGTTCTCTCTCAGCCTCCGTCTCATTTGAGTCTCACTGTGGCCCTCAGAAAATGGTGCCAAAACCCCCTTAGGACATTCATGCCAGGAGGTGACCAGCGTTACCTTCTCCCGGCCACAGTTTCCACATCTGTGAAATGGGAATGTTGAACGAGACAGTCTCAACCAGCTCCCCTGCTCTAAGAATCTCCCCCTTCCAGGTTCCATTTTCCCATTCCTTCTGTAGTGCAGGAAGTGAGTAGATGTGGTGAGGAGGCTCCGGGAGAGGATTTGGGGGCTTGGTACCCTGTGTAGCCAGGCAGACATATGTCCCGAGACCTTTTCCTCCAAGGCGGTGCTTGTGGCTGTTAGGCTGGGTGAGGCTGGCCAGAGTTAGGCAGTGGGGCCCCCTGTTCTTCCGGGCTCTGCCTTTGACTCAGAGTCAGGTACACAACCTAAGTGTCCAGCCGCGTGGATTGTGGGTATAAATTGTGCAACAGACAGCCGTCAGAAATGGGTCTGAGGACTTGGAAATAGGTTCACAAATTTTGATGAGTGACAGCCCTTAGGCACTCAAGGCAAGGTACAGTGTAATCCTCTTTAAACATCTGTCTCCTCCTCTAGAGCAGCGGGTCTCAATGGGGTGATTTTTGCCTAGCTTACCCACCCCGCCCCAGGGCCATTTGGTAATGTCTAGAGACATTTCTGATGGTCATGACTATGACCTACTGGAAGGAGCTACTGGCATCCAGTGGATAGAGACCAAGGCACGTGGCAACCCCTACAGCAAAGAATTATGCAGCCCAAATGTCTACAGAGTGCCATGGCTGAGGATCCGTGCCCTAGTCCAGGATCCCGTAAGAGCCCAGTGCCGTGCACAGCGCCTGGAATACAGTGAACCTGCGATATGTCATTTTCAAATAATGTACTGATGGCTAAGTAAAATCTAGCAGAGAGTACTCCTAAATGTACCATTGGCATGGTGAGATTGCTGAAGATTCCTATTCTCCTCTTTGCTTATCTGTATTTTTTTTTAATTTATTTTTATTTTTGGCTGCGTTGGGTCTTCGTTGCTGCACGCGGGCTTTCTCTACTTGCAGAGAGCGGGGGCTCGTCTTCATTGCGGTGTGCGGGTTTCTCATTGCAGTGGCTTCTCTTGTTGTGGAGCACAGGCTCTAGGCGCACAGGCTTCAGTAGTTGTGGCACATGGGCTCTAGAGCACAGGCTCAGTAGTTGTGGCGCGCAGGCTTAGTTGCTCCGAGGCATGTGGGATCTTCCCGGACCAGGGCTCGAACCCATGTCCCCTGCATTGGCAGGTGGATCCTTAACCACTGTGCCACCAGGGAATCCCGCTTATCTGTATTTTTAAAAAATTTCCCACTATGATTTGTAATGCTATGTAATGAAAACTTTATTTAAGGAAGGAAAAAACAGGATAATGTCAGAAAGGCGTAAAATGTGTACTGAATCTATATAGTAATTAAATTCATTCATTCATTTAAACAGTATTTATTGATCCCCCAATATATACCAGACATGGTTCTAGGCACTGGGGCTACAATAGTGGGGGAAAAAACAGATAAAATTGCCTTCTTGGAGCTTATGTTCTAGCAGAAGAAAACAATGAAGGACTAAACATATAAATATGTGATATTTATAATACAACAGAACAGCTGGTGGTGACAAGTGCTGTGAGGGAAAGTAAAATAGGGCAGGGAGAGGGTGTGATGAAGAGCTGACCGGAGGAGACCTCTCAGAGGAGGTGACTTTTGAATAGGGACCTGAGCAGAGCCGGGGAGCAGGACATGATAAATGGACAAAATGTGGATGTCATGTGTGTTTAAAGCAGAGACATGTACGCCCTTCTCTGGAAGGTCTCGGTCAAGCTTTGAGAAATGGCAGGAATTCTTATTTTGGAAATGCAATCCATTTAAGATGCTCCCTCTGACACCTCTGAGGAGAGGCCGATGGCGGTTTCTAAGCAGTACCTTCCTCTGAGAAGGACTGGAAGGATGCACAGACACTTAAAGACTGGACCTTTGAGGATGGGGAAGAGGTTCTGTCGAGGACCCACAGAGGTTCTATTCCTGGGGAGGCAGCCTCGAGTTCCACTCCTGCCACTTGCCAGCTGTGTGACCTTGGGCAGGTTGCTTAAACTCTCTGAGCCTCAATCTCTCATCTGTAAAATGGCAACAGTAACACCCATCCCCCTGGAGTGATGGAGACTCAGATGAGATGATACTAAGGAAGCTCTGCCATGGATCCTGGCACATAGAGGTGCTATACGTGTGCCTTTCCTCCCTCCTCTTCTCTGTTCCCTGCATCCTTCTCTCGTTCTTGCTGGTGATATGAGTTAAGGGGCCCCAGGTTGCAGATGTGAAGAAGATGAAGTCTCCAATGCCACTCTTTGAATAATGGCAGCATATGGACATCACCGAGCAAAAGCGATGAGCTGTGGTTTTGATCAGAAGCAAACCAGTGCCACTATTTGTCTTCTCTCAACATGTCTTTGGCTAATAAACAGGACCGCTAAGGGGAAAGGCCTACAGCGAGGAAGCAGTCTGAGCAAAGGCGCTGAGTGAGTCAGTGAGTCGGCAGGTGTTTACTGAGTACCTGCCATTTTCTGGGCACAGCTCTGGATGCTGGAGATACCCCAGCAAACTAAACAGAGAGGACGGAGAGGGTGTGTTCCCATGGAGCTGACACTCCAGTGGCAGGACAGTGGCGTTAAACGCATAAACAAATAGAGAAGCTAGTTTTGACAGCAATGTGAAAGAAAGTGATGGGGAGGCAGCCTCAGAGAAGGCCTCTGTGAAGAGGAACATGGGGGTTGGATCTGAATCATGGGAGGAAGGCAGGCGCACATCTGGGGAAAGCAGTCCAGGTAGGGGGAATAGCAAGTGCAAAAGCCCTGAGGCAGGAGCAAACCTGTGTGTTGGTGAAAGGGAACGAAGGCAGGTGTAGAGAGTGATGGAGGAGGAGAGGCAAAGGAGAAGCTGGAGATGCAAACAGAGCCAGACCATGTAGGATCTTGCAGGCCATGGAACGGAGCTTGCACTGGATTCTAATTACAGTGCAAACCATTGGAGAGATTTGAGCAGGGGAGTAACATGGTCTGATCTGTGCTTTGAAAAGACCCGTTCTGGCTGCTCTACCCGCTACAGAGATGTAATAGACAGTGGTGGCTTGGACCTGGGTGGTGGGGAGGAGGAGAGAAGGCTCCTATTTGGGATATATTTGGAGATCGCACCATTAGGACTTGCCAGGGGATTGGACGCAAGGGCTGGTGGAACAAGAAGAACCAAGCACGGCTTCCTGGTTTTTTTCCTGAGCACCTGGGAAGATGGTGGCCATTTGCCCAGGTGGGGAGCCCAGGGCAGAAGGATTGGTGGAGCGGGGTCATGTTGGGATGCCTGTTAGATATCCCAGCCGTGATGCCAAGGAGGCAGGTGGATTGTGTTTCTGGAATCGGGTGAGTGCTGGGAAGTGATGGAATGGAAAGTTAGAGCCTTAAGATTGCCCAGAAGTAGAAAGTTAAGACTAGGAAGTTAAGGCAGGATATTCAGGGAAAATAGCCCCTGGGAGCCGTGGTTGTGAGGACATCATGTGAACATCAGCCATGAGCTAAATGTGGCCTCTTCCTTCTGGAGAGAGTGGCCAGCTCAGCTCTACACGGCTTGTCAGGACTGCAATCCGTGCTCCTCTGGTTCTGTAGTAGTCGCAGGTTCTGCTGGGTACAGAAGTGCTCACGTGTGTCAGGAAGCCTGGTAAAGATCCCAGGGGTCACTTGGAGAGCCCCCATTTGGACCCCTGTAGGCTGTGTCGGACCAACAGAAGGGGAGCAAGAAAGATCTCAAGGGAAAACCCTGTCTGAATTCAACCTCCTGGCCCAGTGAATGAGCTGGACTCCAAGATGCTCCTCCTCCTGCCTCGTGGGGCCTCCTCCAGCCATCAGACCCCTCGGGGGAAGTGCCACGGTAGCCTCGCCCCTGCCTGTCGGTCCCCATTCCCCATCTCCCCACCCTGGCCTCTGCCTCCCTCTTTCTGCGGGTCACTCCCCTCCCTGGGCCTTCCCGCTACCTCTTCTCACCGCCTTTGCCTGGCTGGCACCTGCTCTTCCCTCAAGACCAAGCTCACCATTCACTTCTCAGCAAGTCTCTTTTGCTTAATAACCACCATGCAGCCACACTGTCCGCTGCAGGAGGGTACTGGCTGCCGCTGTCTAGTTTGCTGCGATGTTCCCAGGGCCCAGCAAGCAGTAGGGCTCGGCCAGTGACTTGCTGACTTGGATTCACCAAGGAGCTGTCATCAGGGTCCCAGGCACAGCTGCTCCATTTGGTTTCCAGTCTGTGCTGAGGAGTTGCTGGTGACCGAGGCTCAGTGACCCTCATAGCTCCCTCCCAGCTCACGACGTGACACTCAGCTTTCACATTTGTAGTGGCCCCTTAGAGTGGAGGCAGAAGACCCAGGTAAATCTGAACACCACCAGATACAAATCCTGTTCGTCCCATAACTTCCTTGGGTCTCAGTTTCCTCATCTGTAAACTGGGAATCACAGATTCCCTCACAGGGGGATTCAACGAGGTCCTGTTTGCAAAGCTACCTGATGGTGTTCATGAAATATGTTTAAAACAACTTGTATCTTCTGTAGTCAGTCACCTGAAATAAGAAATACCTGGATGAAAGGTGGGAACAGGGCAGGGAGCCTACAATCCCATAGTTTCTTCACCACAAAGGATTGAATATGCTCAGGCTAGGAATAAACGGGGCTTAGGATCAAGGAATCAGTCTTTTCTTCATGAGGTCTTCTGGATGTGTTCTGGGATAGGCCAAGCACGTCTCCAGCATTATCTTGGGAGTCCAGGAAGTGCTGAAAGAAATGATTCGTTAGTGGGCAGACTCCCCTCTCTTTGTTGTTCCTTGAGCACTTGGACATCAGCGTTTCACTGCAACCCCAAGCATCGATCAAAATGCAGTCCTCTCAGCCATGGGACTTGTGAGCGACAGGACCACGATGTCCCTGCCTCCTTGCAGGGGCTTCGAGATGCCACACGGTCGGTCTAGATCACATCAAGTGTTCCTTTTGCCCAACAATCCAGATAACCAAGGTGATGAGAAGAAATACACAAGAATCGTCTGAAAGCAGAAAGTGCGGGAAGCATGCACTTGGTTTAAAAACAAGCAAATTTGCTGGAGATTGGGAGCCTGTCACAGACATTGAAGCGAAGGTGGTTTTAATGACTATTCATTAAACCTTCATTAAATACCTACTCTGTGCCCGGCACGGTGCCAGGACAGAACAGCCAGGTTAAGTGATCAAAGGGACACCATTCACAGGAAGGCAGCTGGGTTTGTGCAGTGGCTTCCCCATGGCTCCCGGAGCCACTGTCCCCACCCTAATGCAGGCCACCCAGCTCCTCTTCCCATGAATCCAGCAGGGGCCTTTACTTGGGTCTCCATGTCCTGTGTGGTGGCCGTGCCACGGCACCTTGGCCGCTCTCCTCGTAGCCCGTCACGCTCCAGCACCCCACCCTTCTGCTGGTTCTTAAATCACCAGGCTCCACCCTACCTCTGCCCTCAGCACTCTTCCCCAGATCTTACAGGACTAGCTCCGCCTCCTCATTCCATTCTCATCGCAAATGTCACCACCTCCCAGAAGCCCATCCTGACCATCCTAACACCCTCACCCCCACCAGGCACACAGGAGTCCCATTTTCCCCTTTGATTTTCTCCACAGCACATATAACCCCCTGGAATGATCTCGTTGGCTTGTTTACTCATCTCCATGTTCATTGTCTCCCCACTGGAATGTGAGCCCCAGGACTTAGGACCCATCCCCATGTCCACAGGGCAGTAGGCATCCCTATGTGTGTGCTGAATGAAAGAACATGCAGAATCTCTGTTTGAGGGCCCCCAGTCACAGGAGAGCAGACAGACTGGCAGGTGTCAACTTGGGTGTTTGATCAACAATCCACAAATTCTCTTTCCTACTCTTAGCCCTGGACGCCCATAGCAGCCTCTACAACAATTCTGTCCAACACCCCTCCCCGGGGCCCAGCTCCCGGAAAAAACAGTGACCCCAAAACTAAGGATTTCTCCCTGGACCTGGTTACTGCTTTGGAATAGGGAAGGTATTTTTAAATGTTCTTGCAAGTGCCAAAGTGTGTCTTGTTAAAAATAAGGTTTGTGTTCATTGAAATGCCGTTCAGGCTCACCACTCTGCGGCAGTGTTTAAATTAACCACATCATGCACCGAGCGAATTCCAAACAGCCTGTGAATCATTTGGGGCAAAAAATTGGGAGCTGATATTTGCTGAAGCCAGATCTTATTTATGTTCAGTATTACCTAGCAAACCTTTCTATAGCACTTACTCTGTGCCAGGCGCTGTTTGACATGCTTTGCAAATATCAATGCCTTTACCCCTCCCACCAGCCCATGGTGTTCCCCATTTTACAGGTGAGGAAATCAAGGCATGGAGTTAAATCGGTTGCCCAAGTTCATATGGCTAGTGCCCTTGGGGGAGTTTTCACCAACATTTTGGCCACAGGGAAAACCTTGCTTATAACCCACCCTGTCAAAAGGTACCCAGCTTTCGCTTGTGCCCTTTTTAGGAAATTCGGAATCCTTGCAATGCCTCGGTAAGGAATTTCCTGCATTGTTTCTCTCCTTTTCCTGTGAACTTGGCAGCCCTTTGGGGTCCTCAGACAAACCATCATTTGGAAGCATCATTTCAAGAGTGTCTTTCTGTGGTTTCCCATCCCCCCAGCTTTGGGCCAGCCTTCCCCAGCTGGCTCATGCCCCTGCCTTGTCCCAGTTAGCTGGACCACACTTCCAAATTTCCTTCATGTGCTCTTCTAGATCTCTCCCCTCCTCCCATCCAGCTAAATCTCCTCTCCCTGACTGACTCAGCTAAGATCCTGCCTCTTCCAAGAGCCTTCTGGGCTGCTCTGGCCCCATTTACCCTCATCTACAGAACTTCTCTTGTGGAATCTACTTACATCTTGTAAGCTAGACCTGGTGTGTTTGCCTTGTTTGTAATGAGACTGTTCGTGGAATCTAGGACATATTGGTGGATTCAGATCCCAGTGCTGCTGCCTACTGCAGGGGTCCCCAACCCCCGGGCCGCGGACCGCTACCTGTCTGTGGCCTGTTAGGAACCGGGCCGCACAGCAGGAGGTGAGCGGCAGGCGAGCTTCATCTGCCTCTGCCCATTGCTTGCATTACTGCCTGAACTATCAGTCACATTACCACCTGAACCATTGCCTTCATTACCGCCTGAACCATTGATTGCATTATCGCCTAAACCATCCCCCACCCTCATCCGTGGAAAAATTGTTTTCCACGAAACCAGTCCCTGGTTCCAAAAAGGTTGCGGACCGCTGGCCTACTAGATACATGACCTTGGACAAGTCCCTTCATCTCTGAGCCTTTACATCCATAAAATGGGCATAGCAGTAGTTTCCAAGCCCTATAGAGTTGTTGTGAAGATGTAACAAAATAATGTGTAAAATCTCATAGTCTGCACTTAATCTGTGTCAGAGGTCAGCAGATTTTTTTCTGCAAAGAGCCAGATAGTAGATATTTTAGGCTTTGCAGGTCAATTTCTGCAGCAGCTTTTCAGCTCTGCTGTTGTAGTGTGTAAACAGCCATAGACAAAGGAGAGTAGCTGTGTTCAAGTAAAACTTTATTTACAAAGACAGATGGCGGCCAAACTTGACCCACAGACTGGAGTTTGCTGACACCTGGTCTTCGGAGCAGCCTTATTATGATTGTCTCTGAAATGCTGTAAAGATCAGAAAAAAGAGGGCTCTCACTTCCTTCCCAGGCATGGAAGTTTCTGCAGAGAGCAAGGCATGGGAGCAGACAGGCAAGAAGGGGGAGATCGGGAGGAGGTGCTCTGGACAGGGGTGAGGCCCAAAGACAAGAAGCAGAGGGTGAGGGGAAGAGGCTCTGTGTGCGGGGGTAGCATGGGAGGGGGCCTGGCAATGTAAGTTTGGGCCAGGCCAGGCTGACCTTGAATGCTATACACATTCACGGAATCACCAATTCTGTGTGTAACAAGTACTTACTGAACACCTACTATGTGCCACATACTGTGCTGCGTGCTGAGGCCATAGGAGAGCAAGACACACAGAAACCTCTGCCCTCATAAGAGCTTATGTTCCCTTGAAGGAGGGAAACTGAGGCCCAGGGCACCTTCCTGGAGATCGCGTAGCTGGTAAGCATCCTTTGGTTTGCAATGCATTTCCAAGGTCTCTATTGCTGCAATGGGATGAGCACAGGATTTGGGGTCACACTGACCTGGGCATGAGCTTCACTGCCCTGCCGTTCTGCCCCTTTACTTTTGTGAACCTCCGTGTTCCTGACTCTAACACAAGGCCTGTGATCTGTGCTTCCCGCCGTTGACACAGGATGGTGGGACCTTGGACCATCCTTACCGTTAGAGCCCCTGGTCGTGGTTGCATGGGTCTCCCTGGGCCTCTCTGTGACCAGGGCACCCAGAGCTCCCACGTGTCGGGGGG
Organism: Mesoplodon mirus; assembly: GCF_964341445.2. NCBI lineage: Eukaryota > Metazoa > Chordata > Mammalia > Artiodactyla > Ziphiidae > Mesoplodon > Mesoplodon mirus. Next base: position 6,771,604 of record NC_138988.1, read on the forward strand.
TGTTAGCGACTTTGTCAAGCTTGATGGATTGACTTGTACCACGTTTATGGAAGGGGACAGGGAGGGGCCACACTCCATCACAGGTTGTCCGTCTGTCCTCCTGCGGGTGGACATGTGGGGTGTTTCCAACTTAAGGCTGTTATGAATTAGGTCTCTAATGAATATTCAAGTTTGTGAGTGGACATACGTTTTCATTTCTTTTATTCAGAGTAGGAGTTGGGGGCCCCAGGATAGGTGTAGGTTTAGCTTTCCTAGAAACTGTCAAAACTTTTTCCAAAATGGCTGTTCTATTCCATACTCCCAGCAGCAGTGTCAGAGAGTTCCTGTGGCTCCACAGCCTCAACTATACTTGTAGAATCCGTCATTTTCCTTTTAGTCATTTTGTTAAGTGTGTAATCATACCCATTTCATGGAAGCAGAAACTGAGGCCCACACACACTGAGCCCTTTGCCCCAGAGACTACACAGCTACTAATGTCAGAGCAGAGACGCGGGCTACGTGAGATTCTGGGACTGTGTCGTAGCCAGAGTTCAAGGCACAGAGCTCAGGACAGAATCAGAATGGAAGCGGAGGTGCTTGTATACGTGTTTTCTGAATGTGAAGTGCATGGTTGAAAACCAGAACACTCATCAGTGGCAGTGATGGGCCAAGCCGGTCCTCTGCCTTGGTGGCACAGTGCCCTGGGTCTGCGCCATCCTCTCCATGGAGAGCCCGGGCTCCCTGGTAACTCTGCTCTTCCCTGCCACACTGCTGGGAATGCGTCCCCATGAGCTTGCCAGGAAAGACTGTTCTTTTGTGAGCTGGCAGGACACAGTCTACATTCTGTAGCTCAGGGCTCTCTCAGAGTCCCCGTCCAGGGGCTCTACTGTTCCCAAAGGCACTGATTGTTCCTCTCAGGAAAACAACCCCTTCTGAGGTTGGGAGATTAATGAGGATGCCGGGGCTGCCTCAGACTCCTGGTCGGCTCTGGCCCAGCCTTGGGTTTCTAGAGCCCTGTGTTCCTCTGGGTGTGCCTTGGAAACGAAGGCTAGGGCCTGAGACACCAAAACCCCGAGATCCTAGGCCAGCCCTGCTACTGTCTTGCTGGGCGACATTGGGAAAGTCGCCTTTCCTCTCTGAGCCCCTGTCACTGTGCATAAAATGGAGATGCATAAAAAGAAGTCAGGGAGGCTGGGCTGGTGTATGGGGCTCGAAGGCCTCTCTCAGCATTTCCTTGGGCAACTTGGTGACTTTGACACATTTGTTTATCATCCAGCCCAGTGCTTCTCAAGTTCCAATGGTCATACAATTCTCCTGGGAATCTTGTTAAATGCAGATTCTGACTCAACAGGTCTGGTCTGAGAACCTGAGTTTCTGTAGAGCTCCCAAATGATGGCACTGCCGGTCTGAGGACCACACTTTGGGTAGCAAGAGCCCAGGAGCCCCTCCCTCAACCCATGTGTTTCTTTAAATCACATTTTTTGAAAACTTAGATTTCTTTTAACCAGTAACATAGATTCACCACTGGTTTGAAGTACCAGGCATATCTTTTGCCAAAAACACAATAAAATGGACACGTTGACTACTGGTGTAAGTATGACACCCCTTCCCCACCCTGCTGAGACCTGTTTATTCTTTTTTTTTTTAACATCTTTATTGGAGTATAATTGCTTTACAACGGTGTGTTAGTTTCTGCTGTGTAACAGAGTGAATCAGCTATACATAGACACATATCCCCATATCTCCTCCCTCTTGCATCTCCCTCCCTCCCACCCCTCTAGGTGGTCACAAAGCACCGAGCTGATCTCCCTGCGGCTGCTTCCCACTAGCTATCTGTTTTACATTTGGTAGTGTATAGATGTCCATGCCACTGTCTCACTTGGTCCCAGCTTACCCTTCCCCCTCCCCTGTTTATTCTTTTAAAATGAATATCGTAAGCTCTGTCAGGTTCCTTACACTCATGACCTAATTTAATCTTTAAAACATCATGCAAACTGCTCCTTTTAAATGTCTTTTCTCCATGTTATGCAAGTAGTATAGTTATAGTGAAACCTAAAGACCAGTTAGAGATAAGGGAAAAAAGAAAATAATAATCACCCAAAATATCACACTCATATCTCAAATGGGAAATTGAGGCACAGACACACAGACTGGCTCATCTAAGGGCACACAGTTGGCAAGTCTCAGAGCTGGGGTTTGGATTGGGTCTGTCTGGTGGTTTTCTGTGATCCCATACTGCCTAAATTTCAAGCTACTTTTCTAAAAGATTTTAAAAGTAATAAATCAACATTATAGAATTTTTTAAATAGAACAAAAACATGACCACTGTTGTATTTTGCATTCCCTTCTGGCCTTTTCTTTATTCTGTTATTATACAGATATAATTATGAAGTATGGCCAATTTTATATTGTACTAGTTTTACTCTGATTCATTTCTCAATATTCTCATCTGTAAAGTGGGGATGATAATGGAGCCGACCCTGTGGGGTTGGGATGGGGGAGGAATGACATCCTGCAGGGAGAGTACAGGGCCCAGCACCTCGTAAGTCAGAGCTCAATCAAAGCAAATGCTCTTGTGCTGTGGATGTTATGACTATAAACAGCCACATCCCAGAACATCAAGTCCATCTACTCTGATTTCTGTGTTGCTGAGCAAAGAAGGGGCTTATAATTCTTTTGTTTTAAATAACACAGTGATGAGCTAGACTGTGGCCTCCCATCACTTTCCATGGCTGCTTCCAGCATCCAGCATCCAGCCGAAGGGAAGCTATGCACTGAGGTTAAGGAAGAGAAGGGTGAACATTTATTGATCACCAGTGGTGTACCTAGTATTAGGCCGGGTACGTTTACCCTTGTCTCTTTTAATTCTCAAGCATGTGTGAGATTTATTATTCCCATTTTACAGATGAGGAAAACTGAGTCTCAGGCAGAAAAAAAACCCCAGAAAGAAAATAACCTGCTCTCTCTTAGCTGAGGCTTGTTTAATTATAGAGTCACTTTTCTTAATATGGACTTTTAAAAGAAAGCAAACACACACACACACTCCTTTAAAGCTTTTAAAAGAAAACAAACTCCACATGCCCTCTAGCATCTGTCTGGGGGTAGATCTAGGAGTGGTTCACCCCTTAACCTTCTCCTTCCCTAGCCCAGGCTGGAGAGGACCTGGGGGCTGGGAGGGGGCTCAGTTATGAAAGCCTGCAGAGTCCAAGAAAGACAGAATTCCTATGCAGCTTCTGGCCCCCTGAGACAGTGGTAACCAATGCCTGTGTTGGGGGGAGAGGTGGGCAGCGGGGACACGAGGAGGCCAGTGTGGGTGTGGGCCTGGGATTTGGGAACCTGGGCTGTCCTTTCACCTCTGCACCCCTCTCTGTGTGACCTTGAACGAGTCCATTTGCCTCTCTGGGCCTTGGCTTCCCCACATGCTCAGTGATCCTAAAAGGAATCTTCAGCTCCGACATTTGGTGAAGTTTTTAACAATAAGTTGAAACAAACAAAGTATTTTCAATTGTTTTTCTTAATGTTCTCAATTAATAAGAACATAGAAGAGACAGTGGGATGAGGCATCAGGGAGCTTTCACCTGTATCCCGTGTATCTTTGTGTTGTGGGATGTGTTTTGCACTAAACAGAATTCCATTCAAAAGAAAGAAAGGAGTCTGGTCCCTGCTCCATGCTTCCGAGGTTCTTTCTGAGGCCCTGACCCTGGTGACTTATGGTCTCCCTCCTCCCTCATCCCTAGAGATGAAAGCAGCAGAGCCCCTGGACCCTGTTCCCACTAGGCTGTGTCCACCACCTGCCCTCACACGAGACATTTTCTTCTCGCGAATGGGCTGCATGCTTAGCTCGAAGTCAGAATGTAAAGTAGCAGACAGAAGAGCTGGTGTTTCCCAGGCATGCTCTGTGCCAGGTGCTGTGCTGGGTTTCCCACACAGCCTCTCTCTCATCCTCTTAAGGAGGGAGTGCTGCTCTCATGCCCTTTTCCCAAGACAGGAACCCCAGGACATCCTGAATCCAGGCAGTCTGGCTCCAGAGCCTGTGCCCTTGACCACCTGGCTGGGTGCGTGAGACTCAGGAGGCGCTGCAGGGCTGCCTGGGGCGACGGGAAGGCTGCCCAGAGATGGGGCATGCAAGCTGGGCCCTTAGTGGGCATCCACCAGGGCCTGGAGGGGAGGAAGAGCCAGTGCCAGGGAAGCTGGAACCAACAGTCTCAGGGAGCGGGAGTGGTCAGATGCACTGACAGAAAGTGTGTTGAAGGCACAGTTGAAGATGAGGATGGTGTTAGAGGCCATGTTGGGAGGGGGTGGAGTGAAAGTCAATAGAAGAAAAGGTCGACATGGGGAAAACCCCTTGACTAGTTTGCTCTGAGAATGCCTGCAGCCAGGCAGATCCCCCAGGCAGAGGACTGGATGATTCAGCTCTCGGGAGACTCACCAGTCCCCAAAGGAACACCCACAGACACTGCCATGTTGGGGCCCCCCCATGCACAGCTCACCTCAGCCACCTTCAGTGAAGCCCACCCTTCACCGATCACCCCTACCCCACAGAGCTCCCAGTCAGCTCTTTGTGCTTCTCCCCTCAATGGAAATAGACATCTAGGCTCAGCAGGCATCTGAAGGAAGCAGGAACTAAAACAGAGAGAAAAGAAACAGAGAAAATAGAGATGATGCAGGAAACAGAAGATAACTGCCAGAAACCACTGTAATTGACATCTCAGAGAGGTAAGATACTGCATCTATGAAGCAGAGAGGTGATAGGAGGACCATTGGGAGAACAGAAAGGACTCTTGGAAACCTACTTTTAAAGTTGCAGAAAAGAATCCTAATTCAATAGGATTTGTAATGGGGAGAAACAAGCAAGTCTGGCTGCTGCGTGGATGTTTGGGGAAGGGCTGGTAAGAACAGAAGAGGCTTCCAGGCTTGAGCAAGTAGGGCTGGGCAGAGCCCATATTTGCTGAGCTGGCAGCTGGCGGAGGAAAAGCAGGTTGTGGGAGGCCCATCATGATTCATTTTATTTTTTTTATTTTAAAATTTTTATTTATTTATTTGGCCTGACTGCGCGGGTTACGGGATCTCAGTTTCCCGACCAGGGATTGAACCCGGGCCACGGCAGTGAAAGCTTAGACTCCTAACCACTAGGCCACCAGGGAACTCCCACAGATTCATTTTAGACGAGTTGGGCTGGAGAGAGATCCACCAGCAAAGAAGCAGAGGGTTGAAACCCGCTGAGAGAAAACTGTTGCTCTCTGAGTTTGGAGCCTGGCACCTCATAAGACATCTCTACCTCAGCCAGCTCTTTTCAAAAGGAAACCCCCAACCCAGCCTCTGAGATGCTTATTAACAATACAGAGTCCCAGGTTTGCCAGGTCAAAACCAGACCACCGTTTGAGACCCGCTGGTGTCAGGAGTGGGTGGTAGACGAGGACCCAGGGAAGAAATGGAGAAGTCAGGATGAAAGGAGTGAACAGGAAATGGAGGTAGGTTTAAACCCAGGAGGACACTCATGTGGCACATTCTGCCATCTGGATGCGGTGAAATTATTACCCGTTTCAAAATAGCAACAGCTCTTGAGTATTCAGTAGCAAAATCACTGATTCAGGGAGCAATTAACATAGACATTCAATCAATTATTCATCGCATTAGGAATGTGTAGCAGTAATCAAATTGGCCTTTTAATATGTATTTTTTTCTTTTAATTAACCCTGTCCAAAACGGGAGTAAAGATCCCATGCAGAAATATATTTGGCTTAATTAAAAAAAGAAAGAGGAGAGGGGAAAAAACCCAATGTTTTATATCCTTACCGTGTGTCAAAGGAACCTGAGGGCAGGAATTGCTTTGTGTGCTGGTTGTTGTCTTGTGCGTGTGGTTTGAGATGCACCAGGAAGCCCCAGATCCTGTCTGCAGGTGTCTGAGGGTGTACACAGTTAGTGGTTAGATGAAACTTTACTGTGTCCCTATCTATGGCAGAATAGAGAGAGCACCGGACTTGGATTCAGGAGATCCAGCTTCCAACTTTAGATCTGCCACCAAGTTCCTGAGTGACCGTGGGGTTGCCTCTCTGAGCCTCAGCTTCTCTCAATGAGGGGGCTGAGTTAGAAACTGCTGAACAGTCTTCCAGCTCGGACCTTATTTTCTTTATCACATGACCAATGCAGTTGCCCTTTCAGCCTGTTAGTATGAATGAGTTTATGCCCCTTCCATTAAGAAATGAGCAGAGAGGCCAGTCACCGCAGAGTCATTTACCTGGGAGCTTCATTGATCACCCTTGTCGTGTGGTTGGAGTGTGTAGTTTCACCACACACCTCCTCCTGCCTTCTGTTAATAATTGCTAATTATTATTAGCAATAATTGGTAATAATTTATCAAGCACTCCCTATGTGCCAAGCACCAAGTGTGTGTTTTTGGTTTTGTTTTTTTACTGTTGTAAGATATACATAACATCACATTTACCATTTTAACCATGTTTAAGTGTACAGTTCAGTGGCATTAAGTCTACAGTCATCTCTAGGTATCCATGCGAGACTAGCACCAGGACCTGACATGTGTCAACTAAAAAAAATATACACAACCTAAAAATTGAGAGTTCTGTTTTATTTGGCGGACATACTGAGGACTTCAAGCCTGGGAGGCAGCAAGTCAACCCTGAGAAAACTGCTCCGAGGTGAGGGGGGAGCTCTCGCAAAGGGCAGGTAGTAGGAACAAAAGACTACTGTTATTAAAAGAAAGCTAGATATCTCAAGTTAAGGAATTTAGCGCTTTTCTATGTATGGGAAGATGCACGAGTCTGGACTCTCTGAACTCATTCCTTTGATATGCACCTCAGCTCTCTGGGGCCAGTATCCTGTATTTTCACATCCTGAATTTCCTCAGGGCTCACCGTAGGGGCTGCAGCCTGATGGCTGCTAGATGACAGGTATTCTTTGTTTCCTTCCTGACTTTCCTCAGAGCTCACCAGCTCACCTTCAGTGGTGGCTGCAATAGCTGATGACTGTGACATCCTTTGTTTACTGATGTGGCAGACAATATTTTATTTCTCACGTGGATACTAAAATGTACCTAGTCAGCTCTCCTTATCTGTGGTTCCACATCCATGGATTCAACCAAACACTGATCATAGACATAATACCATATTTATTGAAAGAAATCCATGTGTAAGTGGACCCATGCAGTTCAAACCCATGTTGTTCAAGGGTCAACTGTATTCACATTGTTGTACAACCATCGCCACCATCCATCTCCAATAATCTTCATCTTCCCAAACTGAAACTCTTGTCTAAGAGTTTTAGGTGGGTTGTTTTTATTGGATCCTCACTACAACTCTGAGAGATAGGGTCTGTTATTATCCCTGGATATCAGTGAAGCATAGCCAGAGTAATGCTGTGTAACAAACAACCACAATACCTCAGCCAGATGCGATAATAAGCTCTCCTTTAGCTCACGCGTCTGCACGTGGGCCAGGGTTTGGCTGACCCAGGCTGGCTCCGTTTGTCTCTGAGGCTCTGCCTGGAGCCAGCAAACTCATTGAGAGTAATATTTGTCTCATGCTGGCAGCAGCGGTCCAAGGGGCCAGATTGAAACCTGCAACAGCTGTTAAGGTCTAGATTCCAGGTGGCACCCCTCAGTCCATTGGCCAAAGCAAGGCACGTGGCCAGATGCAAAGCCCGGGGCAAGGAAATTGACTGCACTCCTTGAATGGGCATAACTGCAAAGTCAATTAACAAGAGGCATGAATCCAGGGCAAGCTCAAGAATGAGGGCCCGTGATATGACCTTCCATAGCTCCATTTTAGAGATGACTAATTCCTACCTCACAGGTCATTTAAAGAGTCATCCAGGAGGCCATGGGAAGTCACGCAGGACACTGCTGGGTGCAGAGGAGGAGCCCAACAGTGCTCACTTCCATTAGGAAAGGATTCATCCAGGGTGCACTTAAATAAGGGCACTCCCACCACAGTGGTTTTAGCTTCCTTCAACAGTTTACAGCTCCATCCAAAGCTTTTAGCTTGGCATTCAGTGCTGGGAGGTGAGCTTGAATGGCCCAGCCAGGCTTATCAGGCTCTCCCCGCCCTTCCAAGCCCCTAGCTTTTTCCAGACTGTTTGCTGCACACCCATGTCTGTGCCTCTGTTCATGTGGACTGCTTCGTGGAAACCACCCAGGCTTCTGCATCCAGGGCAGGGCCCCCTCCTCCAGGCTGTCACTAGGGGCTCCAGGCGGGAAGCTGGCTCCCCTGGCCTGGAGCACAGGCACCCCTGGCCTTGGGCACAGGCTCCCCTGGCCTTGAGCGGCACAGCTGCCTCTCCCAGCCCATGAGTCACCTGCCCCACCCCCAGCATCCCTGCTGAAGGTTCTGTCCCTGGCACCACTGGGCAATCCTCTCACCCCCAGACAAGGGCCTTCCCCAGCTTCTGCCCATCTCAGGGAGCTGGAGAGCCCCGGGGGGAAGGCACTGACCCCGTGGGCACCAAGTCAGTGTTGGCAATAGCCTCCTCCTCTTCACTTGGGTAGCCAGAGAACAGAGCTTCCAGATGTCTCCCCTTCTCCACCCCTGGAGTTTCAGACTGAACTGTTGGAAGAACTGAAACATGGAGAAATTTCTCTCTTTTCATTTGGGGCCCAAGATAGACAAAAAGGATGAAGTAGGCCAGATCGCTGACCCAGAATGTTATATTTAAACTCAGCTTTGCGTATGTGCTTCAGTAATGACAGCGAGAATTTATCTCCATTAAGGACTAGGGAGCAGGGTGGGGGCTCAGGTGGGCAAAGTGGACCTTTCTGGGTATAGCCGAGGGAGGGGTCTTTCAGGCCTGGGTCAAGGTGGCGGGATATGTTGGGGGACTGAGAAGTTGTGGGAAAAGCGGGCTGTCCTTGGAGGAGCAGGAAGCCCTTGGCTTCCGGCCAGTGGAGCATCAGGCTGGGCTCCAGCGATGCCGACCTGTGCCAGTTCATTGCTCAACACGCCGGGGGGTTTACATGCAACTCTCTCCACCAAGAAGCAGCCTCTGTGTTCACATAATTTTGGCCAGAGAGAGTGAGGAATCTACCTTCTTATCCTTGCCTGAATTATGGGGGAAAATCAGTTGGGATAGTTGACAACTATTTCGTTGGTTCAGGTGCAACAGCTAGGATCCATTACAGCTCCAGCCCAGCCTGCTGGGAAGACATTGACTTCTTAAAATCACAAATAATGGACCAAGCTGACCTCACGGCTAGGCAGAGTGGGTGGTCACCTTAGTGATGTTTCTTGAGGGGTGCCAGGAAGCTTTGCCTGCTACAAATCCCACCCACTCACCAAACTGCTGCTGCCTGCAATTCCACCATCAGCACTTTAATCATCAAATTGTAAAATGTCAGGCTGTAAGTAGCCTAGGAACCTGTAAGTAGTTCAGTGTCCTGGCTCAAAGTGTTCCTAGAGGGTACCTGAACAGGCCCCTTATTTCAGAGTGAATTCATGGCAGAGCAGGGTTCAAGTCCAGGGGTGAGATTCTCCATCCATTGTGAAATTCCCAACACCAGACTTTGCTATGCATCTCTATCTCCCAGGGATTTTGTTAAAAATGCACATTCTGGGTCAGTAGGTCTGGGGTGTGACCTGAAATTCTCCATTTCTGACAAGCTCCCTCATTTGGTCCTCATGACAATCATGGGAAGGATGTTATTATTCCCATTTTGTAGATGAGAAAATTGAGGGTCAGAGAGTTCGGTAATATGGCATGCAGAATAGTAGCCCCCCAGAGATGTCAGCGCTCTAATCCTTGGAACCAATGGCTGTGTTACCTTCCATGGCCAAAGAGACTTTTCAGCTGTGATTAAGGTTAGGACTTTGAGGTGGAAGATTAACCTGGATTATCCAGGTGGGCCCAGTCTAATCACAAGAGTTCTTAAAAGTAGAGAACCTTTCCCAGCTGTGGTTAGAGAGATCCGTGATGATGGAAAGGGGGTCAGAGAGATATGACGTTTGCTGGCTTTGAAGATGGAGGAAGGGGGCATAGGCCAAGGAATGCAGACTGCCTCTAGAAGCTGGAAAAGGCAAGAAAATAGATTCTCCCTTAGAGCCTCCAGAGAAGAATGCAGCCCAGCCAACAACTTAATTTTAGCCCGGTGAGCCCTGTGTTGGAATTTTGACCTATAGAATTGTGAGATAATGCATCCGTGTTGTTTGAAGCCTCTACATTTGTGGTAATTTGTTATGACAGCGACAGTTTTTAAAAATGCTGAATTTGGTGCCCAGAGTGGGCTGTTGCTTTAACAAATACCTAAAAATGTGGAGTGGCTTTGGAACCGGGCAGTGAGCAGAGGCTGGAAGAATTTTGAGACACATGATAGAAAAAAACGTAGTTTGCCTAGACTATACTGTTAGTAGAAACATGGTTATTAACAACTTGATTAATGATGACTCAGAGGTAATGAGGATCATATTATTGGAAACTGGAGGAAAGGGGATCCTTGTCATATGGGGACAGAAATCTTAGAAGGACTGTGTCCTGCATTTTTGTGGAAAACAGAACTTGTAAATGATGAACTTAAATGTTTAGCTGAGATTTCTAAGCAAAGTGTGGAAGGTATGGCCCGCAGGGCTCTTCCTGTTGCTTATAGAAAAATGTGAGCAGAAAGAGATGAATTTGAGAGAAGAACTGTTATACAAAAAGGAAGCAGGACTTGGTGATTGGGGAGTTCTCTGCCTATCTCACTGGGGAAAGATGCTAAAATTAAGAGGTTCGCTGTCAAGAAATCATGCTCTAGAGAAAGGCTCTGTGTGCAGCTGTACAACTTGCTGCTAGTACCTTAGAAAAACCAAAAGTTCAAAGTATTCAGTCACACAGAAGGCTCTTTGAAGAGATTAAAGGCGTGAGTCACAGATCCCCTCAGTCAAACCCAAGAGTATCTCAGAAGCTTAAGGATGTGCATTTCCTAAGCCATCTCAGCAAATTCCAAAAATAAAGAAGGGATTTACAAGGAAAGATGTGTGGAGCCTCTTGTCTAATGGAGTGAATCCCCATGACATACACAGGAGACCCACAGGATTCTTGAGAATGTTATACCAGCAGAAACACTGCCAGATTGGCCTGAAAGAAAATATGAAATGAAAGTAGGCTGTCAGATGCCTCAAATTCTACTGACAAGACACAGGCTGTTAAAAGTACTCATTTGCAAACACATGCTACCTTAGTGAGCATGTGAGATAGACATGAATCTTAGTGGGCCACAGGGCAACCTGTCAAAGACAGAATGATGGCCCCCAAATTCATATCCTAATCCCCAGAACCTGTGACTTTGTTACCTTACATGGCAAAAGGAAGTGATTAAGGTTAAGGAAATAGATTCTCCCCTAGAGCCTCCAGAGTGAACACAGCCCTGCCAACACCTTAATTTGAGCCCACTGAGATCCATGTTGGAATTATGACGTACAGAACTGTAAAATGATAAATTTTCATTGTTTGAAGCCACTAAAATTATGATAATTTGTTGTGGCAGTGATAGAAAACCAATACAAGCAACTTGCCCCAAGTGGCACAGCTCGCATAGATGGTACCGGAACTTGGGTCCTTTAGATCCCTATGTTTCTCTTCTTCCCCAGTAAGGAACTTCTTCCTAGTGGAAGTTAGCATTGACCTCTTTCTAGGGGGCCTCTTATTATAATTGTAAATGATCCTGGATAAGTAACCCACAGAGTGCTGGCTCTGACTGGATTTTTTTTTTTTTTTTTGCAATACGTGGGCCTCTCACTGTTGTGGCCTTTCCCGTTGCGGAGCACAGGCTCCGGACGCGCAGGCCCAGCGGCCATGGCTCACGGGCCCAGCCGCTCCGCGGCATGTGGGATCTTCCCGGACCGGGGCACGAACCCGTGTCCCCTGCATCGGCAGGCGGACTCTCAACCACTGCGCCACCAGGGAAGCCCCTCTGACTGGATTTTAGACTACAAACAACAAGATTGAACCTGGATAATTTTGGCAGAAAAGAAATCTGTTTAAAGTACATTGGGTCTTGAAGGAACTCATGGCAAGGGCTGGGAACCAGGCTCAGGGCTGCTTCATCAGGATGAAGGCTCCACACTTCACAGTGAAATCAGCCTGGGAAAGACCCCACTCCCAAGGTTACTGCCTCTGCACTCCCTAGCTCCCAATGCGAGGTCTGGGGTGTCTGGCCAGTGGAGCCTGGGTCACATGCCTGACCCTGTGCAGCAAAGGAGGTGGAAAGCCAGCCACAGGCATTTTCAGCTTCTTGAGTGGGAAGGTGGGCTCTGAGTCAAAAGTCGGGCAGCTCCCAAATAGAGGAAAGGCTTCAGGCACCAGGCAGCCAAAGTAAATGACAAGCATCCCAGGGACAATGTGTTGGTTAGGCTGGATTTTAAACATAATTCCTATGTTCCAAATAAGCCATACAATGGCCCCCCATAGGCACTAGTGCAGCTTCCCAATTTTATTTCCTCTCTTTCCACGCCTGGAAATTCTCCAGAGTCTCTTGGCCAACCAGGTGTCCCAATCTGTGCTTGTAAAGTAGAGTCCGTAAGTAGAGGCAGCCCCAGGGGGTGTAAAGAGGGTGTGTGCTGTGAACCCTACCAGCCTGGAGTGGCTGACCCTCCACAGGACCCTTCCCTTCTCGGGTCTTGCCTCTTCCACCGTCATCCCAGAGGGCTGAGCCTGAGCCCCTTCTCGCTCAGACACCCCAGGAGGCTCTGAATGGCTCAGCTTAATATTTTTCCTTGAGTGCACTCAATTTCACCATTTATTTTCTTTTTCTTCTTTCTTTTTTAAATTTTGTTTATTGAAGTATAGTTAACTTACAATGTGTTAATTTCTACTGTACAGCAAAGTGAGTCTGTTATACATACATATACATTCTTTTTCATATTCTTTTCCATTATGGTTTATCACAGGATACTGAATATAGTTCCCTGTGCTGTACAGTAGGACCTTGTTGTTTATCCATTCTATATACAATAGTTTGCATCTGCTAATCCCAAACTCCCACTCCACCCCTCCCGGATGCCCCTCCCCATTGGCACCCACAAGTCTGTTCTCTATGTCCATGAGTCTGTTTCTGTTAAACATCATCCTTAGCTTTGTCATAAGGAATCATGTCTAGGAGGTCAGGGTTCACATTCTAGTTAAACTTTTTTTCCACTTCATGCAACTAATCCATAACTACTAAAATAAAAACTCATTGTCAGGATAGTATTTAAAAGCATCTGTATCACTCTTTGGGACAGGAAAGGAGTCAAGTCGTGTTTCTACCACTTCCCCCTTGGGCAAGTCACTTCACCTCTCTAAGCGTCTGTCCCGTCGCCTACAAAACAGGCTGCATTCTTCCCAGTAGGAGGTGAGTGAGGAGTGGAGACAATTAAACTGTATCACCTGTATAACAGGATAGTGCCTTGCACGTAGGACGTGCTCAGTAAAGAGCAGCATTGTCTTCACAGTTGTCACCTTTGTCACTATGACTCGGGTGGAGTGTGGGCTTTGGAGCCACATGAGGATTTGATGTCTGGCTCTGACGTCCCCAGAATATGAGCTCAGAAACTCATGTCACCTCTCTGAACCCGGTTTACCTCATCTGGAAAAAGAGGGCAGCAACGCCACGTCACTGAGTTCACCGGAGGCTCAGTCAAAATGGGACGGCTCTGCAAATAGCGGCATTGTGGTTATATTTGGCGTGATTGTTGTTTCCTGTTGATGGCAAATCTCTATCCTTTCTTTTTTTTCCCCAGACACTGGTCAGTTGGTAGGTTTTTAGTTTGCCTGTTTGTTGTTCAAACAAAACTGAGGCAGGGAAAATGGAAAACCAAGGCTACACGCCTGCAATCTAAACAGCAGGAACCATGCAAGTGGAAAGAGATGGTTTTGGGGTCGGAACACCTTCCGAGCATCATCGGAGCCACTCTTAGGGGATGTTGCCTGAGCTTATCCAGGAAGTCATGTGTGGTGCTCAAACCAAAGGAGAGGCAATGACTCCCAGGCCTCTCTCCCGAAAGGACGTTTCTGAAGCAGTGGGGGACAGAAATAGCCGGTAGTAAACTGATTGTTCAACAGTCAGAGTTGAGGTGTGGGAAGCAAACTTCCCCTGAGTTCCAGCCTCCTGAAAACCTGTATCTCTTTAGATCTTGGAATACTTAGGTTTTCTCTGGGAGGTTTTTCTTTCTTTGAACATCAGGTGGGTGGATTTTCATACCACAGGCCACCCAACCCCTGATCCTGCCAGGGGCCTAAAAGCCCAGGTCTTCCCTGAACAGCTCTTCCCTGACCTTCATGCCTTTGGAATGTGGACGACAGAGAGGTGGGAACAGGCTGGCTTAGCTCCAGTGTCGTGGTCCAGGAAAGCTCCTGATGCCCTCCCGGGTCTCCCACTTGAGGGATGAGCAGAGGCAAAGGGGTGCCTTTCATTCAGCAGCAGCTGTACACCTGATGCTGGCAGGGTCGGCAGCGTCAGGGGCATGGCCTGGGCCTTGGGCCCCCCCTAGAAAGAACCAGGCCCACACTTCTTGGTTCTCCTTACTCCCTTGAGGGACAGAGCCTGTCCCCAACAGCTTCAACTCGCCTGAGGGGCAGGGCTCATTTTGGGAGTTGGCCAAACAGGAGATGCTGTCTTAGCCCTTCTCAGAAAGTCCATGCTGCCTCCGTCACACAATTCCCTCCCTCTCCATTGACCCCTGGGTCCCGAGGACCACTCAGTGAGCTCTACATGAACCCAATAGCCATTCAGTCACTCACTGGGCACCTGCTGGGTACTGTGGATAAAACACAGTCCTGGCCTGCGGGGAGTGCCCAAACCTGTCCTTGTTTCCATCACCACATCCCATTCCCCAAGCCTAGGACATATTCCTCGTGTTCATAATAGTCAGAAATAGAAATAACAACAGTACTGGAGCTAACATTTCTTGAGCATTTGCTCGGGCCGAAGCACCTCTGCAAAGCACTTTGCCTGAATTTTCTCTTGAAAATCTCACAACTATCTTGTGAAGCAGCCCCTGTTATCACCTCCATTTTATAGAAGAGGAAACTGAGACTCAGAGAAGTCAAGCATCTTGCCCAAGGCCACACAGCTGATAGATGGGGTCATCAGATGGCCAAAAGCCAGGCTGGCGAGCCCTCTCTTGCCTCTGTGCCTCTCCTGTCAGTGTGAACAAAGTCAGGATTGGCAAATGCAGGTTTGATTTGGTCTCTTCCTAACACAGGAGACATTATTATTCTGACTTAGTGATTCCAGAAACTGAGGGTCAGAGAGGCCAATAGAATTCCCTCAGGTCACCCAGCTGAGACTTTGGTTTCTGGTCTTCCAGCTGCAAAACTCCTTTTGCTGTGACATATGGCCCCTTCACTCCAAAAGGGCGTTTTGTCCTTCTGTGGGCTTTGATGAGCTGTGGCTAAAATGAAGGCTTGTAGGTTGCAGATATGCCTTGGATACCTGCCCCTGGCAGACTCTGGCTGGGAGGAGGTGCTGGCTCCAGAAGACTCAGCCCTGAAAGGAATGGGCCCGGTCTGGCTGTCAGTGGCGAGAATGGAGAGCATTCTGGGTTGTCACAATGGCTGGGGGCTGCCGGCACTTCTGGGCAATGATCGGGGGTGCAACAGGCCTTGCAATGCATGTGGACCTATCCTCAGTCTGACAGTGGTCAATGTCTTGTTGAACGTTGATGCTGGTGAAGATCCTGTTTGTTCGTATCTAAGCCCAGAACCTAACTCTGTGTTACATATTGACTCTTGATATATCCTGGAATTTCCAGCAAACTACCAAGTAAATCAAGGGAAATCTATACTTCATTTTATTCAGAACTTCACCAAGAACTGTCCCCAATTTAAAACTCGGGACCAGCAATGCCACCCGTGGTTTTTGAGATGCTGATACAATAGCTGTGCCTGTGTTAGTAACTGTCACATTTCCAGTGATTCAATGTATGTGTTAGAATTTATTTATTTAGCCCTCACTTCAAAATGCCCAACATGAAGAAAAGAGTTGACAACACTCAGATGAATGGTGTCTTCTCTTCCAAACTGTTCATCCCCAGTAGGATCCATCGTCTGATGGCTTCATCGTGTCTTCTGGAGCCGTCACAGCCAGGCATTGTGATGTGGACGTGCGCTCTGTGTTGTTAAAGATGACTTTCCTTTCACTTCTCCTCTGTATTACAGTTGGGGCATTACAGGCCCTTTAAATTATGTGTATTGCTAGGTAGTATTGCTGTGAATTTACTTTCTACATGGTAAAAGGGGTATTGGATCAGATGGGGCCAAGAACCACTGGCATAGCAGACAGAAACGGGGTTGTGGATGCTGCCCTGCCCCTAGTTAGCTGGGACCTCAGATACAAGCGTGAGCGTTAGCTCTTACCCCAGGCCTCTGACATCATCTTTTTAACTTGGTTCTCCCACTGGACTAGCAGGTGAACAGGAGGTGTTGACAGATAATGGATGATGGGCATTTGGATGGACCGACAGGTGGGTGAATGGATGGATGGACGTTTAGGTGGGTACACAGATGGAGAGGCAAGTGGATGGATGGACATGATAGGTGGGCAGACAGATGAGTGGGTGGTGGGTGGATGGAGAAGAGGGGTAGGTGGACGGATGCGTGGGTGAGTGCACAGTCAGGTGGTAAACAGATGGTCCGATGGGTGGACAGATGCAATGGCTAGGCAGACACAGATGGATGGGTGGATGGACAGATGGGACAGATGGACAGATGGGAAAGCGGGTGGGCAGACAGACAGGTGAGTGGGTGGTTAGGGGGAAGGATGAGTGGATGAGTGGATGAGATGAGGAAGGTGTAAGATGAGGCACAGAGACTTTTATTCACTTTCCTGAAGTCACACAGCTGGCCTGTAGAATTGGAAACCAGGCAGTCTGACTCCAGATCCCATTCTCTTAATCACTGCATTACATTTGATGAAGTAACTTGCCCAAGTCCCCAGTTAGGAATAGATGAAGCCAAGATTTGAAGCCGGGTCTGTCTGACTCATGACTGCCCCAATGGGCTGAAGACTGGAGAAGACCACTGAGGATCAATTGTGAATGCCGTGGGAGCCTGGACCTCATCCTCAGGCAACCAGGGAGCTGGCAAAGGGTTTTGTGTAAGTCTGGCCATCACACCATCCGTTCTGGGTTTAGAAGGACATTTCACCCAGCAACGTAGTGGCCAGGTTTTAGGGGAGCCCACCCGTGAGGAGGCTGTTGTAGTAGCAGTCTATGAGGAATTGAGCCAGGGATACAGCTGAGGGGGCAGAGAAGCAAGAATGGATTCAGGAGGCTTCCAGAATCCCAAGTTGTCAGGACCTGGTGGCTAAGCCCAAGTGAGAGAGGAAGAGCAGCGAAAATCACAGAGGTCTGTGTGACCTTGAATGCAGTCACTTACCTTTCCTGAACCTTACCTCCTGCATCAAATGTATGTATTAGTTAGGGCAATAAAGGCAGTGCTGTTATAACAAAGAGGCCCCTGAGCACTGCTGCTTAGGCAAGCTAGAAGCATTTTTCTAGGGTAACAGGTGGCTGCTGTAGCCTGACACAGGGCTGTGCTCCACAGGGTCACTCACTGACCAAGGTTCCCTCCATCTTCTGGCTCTGCTACCACTTAGGATGTTACTCTCATCTGCACAGTTGAAACTGGGTCCCAGGCATGTCACATTCCAGCCCACAGGGAAGGGAACCAGGTGAAGGACACACACCCAAATGTTTTAAGTCAAGGTCCAGAAGTGACACATATTATTTCCACTCATATGCCACTCCAGGATTTGGCTCCATGGCTACACCTAGCTGCAGGGGAGGCTGAGAAGTGTAGTCTATCTGAGCAGCCATGTGTCCAGCCAAATCTCCATTACTCTGGAAGGAGAGGAAAATGACCTTGGGAGGACAAGAGGATATCTGTCACAGCTGGGAAATGTTGGGACGCAGGTTTATCATTGGGACAAAATGAGATAATGTTCATGGAGCACCCAACGTATACCTGGCATGAGGTGGAAGCTTAGAAATGGCAGGTGTCATTACCATTATTCTTAATGGATGTACAAGGGTGCATGAGGGCACTCCCAGAGCTAGGAGGGTCTGACCACAGATCAGCACATAGTGAAAGAGATCAGAGACGCCTAGAGGCAGTTTCAAAAAGGAAAGGAAGCTTTCATGCCAAAATCTGGGCAGGATACGGTCAGGGAAGGAAATGTTTTAGGAGAAGAGGGAGGCAAGGTCAGACTGAAGCCAGGGTTGAGCAGAAGGCAGAAGGATGTTGACAAGGCACATACCCCCTACTGGGGAGCAGGGGAGGAGGGGCTGCTGGCCTAATAGTCCACCTGTGTGTCAGCTTAGCTCAGGTGTAGACTTGGAGGTATGGGAGGCCAACTGGGACAACAGAAACCACTCCAGGTACTTCAAACAGAGGGAATTTAATGCAGGGAATTGGTTGCATGGTAATAGAAGAACTTAAGCCACATGAATGACAGGGGGCAACCCAGGGATTAGTAACAGCAGAAGGTTACTGTCATGCTGTGGATCTTATATTTATAAGCCCTCAATGGTTTGGGTAGTGTGAGCCTTTTCCGCATGGATAGATCCATTTGGCCTTAGCTGCCAGAGTCAAGATTCCAAGTCTGAGAGGGGAGGCTAGCCCAGAATGGAGATCTGGCTGTATCCTTAACAATTCCTTCTCACCAGGGCTTGGTGGAAGTTTCCGGAGTGGCAGCCCTATGGAAACACTCTGTGTGAGGCTTGCGTGCGTGCAGACACAACCATGTGTGGCTTCCCATAACTTCTGCTCATCCCCCTCTATCCATTTCTGCCCTTCTGCCTGCCTCTCTGCCTGCCCCTGCCTCACCATATCTCCCATGCCCAGGAGACAGAAGAGAGCAGCCTCCAAACATCTGAAGGGTCACCTTGGTCAGAAGTGTAGGCTTGTTTGCTATGGCTCCCATGGGTGGAACTGGGCTCCACAGGTGGAATTTAAAGCATAAGAAGACTGGGTTCTAAACTTGGCTCCACTACTTAAGAGCTGTGTGTCCTTGAACAAGTTTCTGAACCTCTCTGAGCTTCAATTTCCTCTTCTGCGGAATGAGGATGCTAATACGGCCCTTGGACACTTGTTTGCAGGGATCAAATGAAATAATCATAGCAAGGTGGCTGACACAGTGGCCTGGTTTTTCTTGTTCATTGTTGTTATTAATGATATATGGTTACAGTGAGGCAAATTTCAGTGTAAGCAAAAGATTTCCAACAGTCTGAGCCAACTGATGCGGAGAAGATGCCTTGGTAGATGGTGAGCTCCCTTTTACAAACGGTATGCAAGTAGAAGCCTGACGATCGCTTGTCAGGATCCAGAAAACCCCTAGGAGACAAGGAGGTGTTGCCCTGGAGGCCCTCTGAGGTCCCTGCCAGCCCTGAAAAGCAGTGACTGATGTATTTCCTGCACCATTTCAACAGCAATCTGGGGGATGCCCAAGTTCAAGGAGGCTCTGATTCTCAGACTTGACAAGGTCAACCCCAAACCAGCAATGCCTGGCTCTCTCACCTATAAGAGTAGAAGGAGAGGACTTCCCTGGTGGCGCAGTGGTTGAGAGTCTGCCTGCCGATGCAGGGGACACGGGTTCGTGCCCCGGTCCGGGAAAATCCCACATGCTGCAGAGCGGCTAGGCCCGTGAGCCATGGCCACTGAGCCTGCACGTCCGGAGCCTGTGCTCCGCAACGAGAGAGGCCACAACAGTGAGAGACCTGCGTACCGCAAAAAAAAAAAAAAAAAAAAAAAAAAAAAGAGTAGAAGGAGAAAAGCCATATAAGATCTTGAGCAAACAGTGAGGGTCAGAGTGGTTCCATGGTGGCTTGATTGGATTGTTAAGTTACCAGGAGGTAGTGCTGAATAGTGGTTAGGACTCCAGGGTCCTGAGGTCAGGCAAAACTGGGTCTTAGTCCTGGTCCAGCCACTGCTGAGCAGTTGTCCTTGCAGAAGTGACTTAACCTCTCTGGCATCAGTGTCCCCGTCTGTAAAGTGGTGATGATAGTATCTTCCTCATGGGTTGATACGAGAATTGGATGAAATAATACATGCAAAGTTCTTGGCTCTGTGCTGACCCATAGCCAACACTCAGTATAAGGTGCTGGTATCATTAGTACTCTAACAATTTTTTTTTTTTTTTTTTTTTTTTTTTGTGGTACGCGGGCCTCTCACTGTTGTGGCCTCTCCCGTTGCGGAGCACAGGCTCTGGACGCACAGGCTCAACGGCCATGGCTCATGGGCCCAGCTGCTCCGCAGCATGTGGGATCTTCCCGGCCCGGGGCATGAACCCGTGTCCTCTGCATTGGCAGGCGGACTCCCAACCACTGCGCCACCAGGGAAGCCTTCTAACAATTTTTTAAAAAAGAAACAAAAGTTTTGTGTCAGCCTGTTTATATAATGCAACGAGGTGGAAGAGAAATGAACTAGGAATTCAGAAAATAATGGTGGGAAAATAAGATGGAACCATGGGAAAGTTAGTTCACAGCCTATGGCTTATATTTGGTTTTGAGTCTCCCAGAAGCCAAAGCAAAGAGGGAAACCAGATGTGTTTCACATACATACATAATTGTAACCATACCTAAGGCAAAAACAATCATATTCATTATAGAACATATGGGTGGGTATTCCATAATTTATTTACTTAATCCCCATTGGTGGGCATTTAGGTTGTTTCCGATTTTACTCTATCATAAACAATGTTACCATGAACATCCTAGTACCCACATGTTTAACTGATTCTTAATATTTACCCAACGTTGCTATCAATTCAGTGACCAAGTTGAGGCGCAGACCTACCTAGTCTTCCGGAAGGGAACAAACAGAGCTTGGATGAGATGGGGGTCCTGAGAAGAAATTAGGGACTGGAGATTGAGAAGGGCTGGTGGGTGGAGGGGACAGGGCAAGAGGTGATTCAGGGAGACATCCAGCCATCGTTTCCCTGCCGAGTTTTCCCTCCTTCCCCAAGGCCCAGTGGGGGAGATCCTGCAGACCAAGAAGGGAAAATGAGGCAGGATCCCCACCACAGGGAGGGGAGCAGCTCGTCATGAGATCAGACCAGATATGAGACAGAGAATAGCAACCCACTCTCTCACCAGGAGCAAGCTCATGCCTAACTCTGCAGCCACGCCGAGCTACGCACCATTCCCTGTCATGCCACCTTGCCTCTGCTCCTGCCGTCCCTCCAGCATGGAACACCCTCTCACTAGTTCTGGCCCCTGGTAATCATCTTTAGATGCAGATCAAATGGTCTCCTTTCCATAACGGCTTTTGTCACCACCCCACAGCGCTCTAGAGGATCACAGTACCTCCCACGATGTAGTGCCGTGACCGTTTATATACTGGTGATCTCGCCCACCCTACCCTCCAGACTCTGAGTTCCCCAAGAGCAGGGATGTTGTTTGTTGAGTCCCTCCTGAAAGCATGTTCTAGAAATGCACAAAGGATGCAGCTTTTGTGTCAGGTGCTCTTGGAGATGCAGGATAATCTAGCAGTTAAGTGCAGCAATTTTAGAGTCAGGAAGCGTTTGAATCACGGCTCTGCCTCTTGCTATGGGACCTTGGGCAAGTCACTTCACCTCTCTGAGCCTCAGCTTCTTCATCTGTAAAATGGGGATGATAATACTAGCAGACATGTTCTGATCCATGTGCCAGACATTGCAGATGTTTGCTTACTGAAATGTCAGGGGACTCCTGGGGAGTTAGCCACTATGATGCCCTACAACACTTAGCACGTGTGCCATGGAAGCCAGCCGCCGCCACATCCCATTCTGGCCAGGCATCCAGAGATCAGCTGACTTCTCTCCATCACTCATTCAGACGATCAGTTGAGCAGCAACTGTGTACCAGGTGCAGTGTTAGGCTCTGAGAGACTAGCTAAACACAGGACAAATGCTCTCTGCTCCCAGGAGCTCTCAGTCTGGTGGAGGAGACAAGAATCAAACAAATCATCACACAGATAACTGTACAGTTTCCATCCCAGGAACTGCTATGAGAGCCACATACAGATGCTCTATGAGCACATCGGGAATGGCTTCTGATTAGAGTGTCAGGGAAGACCATTCTGCCCCAGTGACCTGGATGATCAGAAGAATTTGCCAGGAAGAAAGCAGGCCATGAGGGGCACAAGAAAAGGGAGCATGATATGCAAAGGCCCTGAAGTGGGAACAGGTCTCATGCTCTGGGAACACTGAAGGAGGGCCAAGGTGACTAGAGTCCACAGAGCAGGAGACTGGCGCTCTGAGGAGGGTGTGTAGGGGCCGGCAGGACGTGTGTAGACTTTGGACATTATCCTAACTGCAGGAGAGCCATTAAAGGATTAAAGCTTCCTGTAATGGGATCTGGCTTCCAGAAGACCCTTCTGTTGGAGAGTGGATTGATTATGGGGGTGAGAGTGAAGGCCAGAGACCAGGTCAAAGGTACGAAATTCATTCAGGCCAGTGATGACAGTGGACCGATGGGCTGGTAACCATGTAGGGGAGAGGCGGGAGAGGGATGCAGAACCTATGGGATTGGGCCGTGGGCTGGCTGTGAGCCATTGATGGGTGGCAGGCAGCTGATTGGCTGTGGGAGCCGTATCCTGAGACTGGAGGAGGAGGAGAGAAGGACAGGGCTCAGCTGGGCCCGTGGGGCATTTGAGGGGCTTCTCAGCTGCAAGGCCAGACACTCACAAGAGGGGCCGGCCATGGGGAGGTGCCTTTGTTTTCAGAACGTGTCAGAGAGAGAGCCTCAGCGAGATAGCACAGGTTGTCAGCCCCTGCCTTGAGGACCTGCCGAGCCGTGCCTCCTCAGAGGCCAGGTCCTGGCTGTCCACAGCCGTGTCAGAAGCTTGGCGCATTCTGACTGAGGGGCTCTCACACCCGAGGCTCCCCACCCTGGTCTGCCTGTGACACCTCGTTATGGAGGACGTCTACTACACCATGCTTTTCCCTGGTTTGTTCAGAAGCCCAGCTGCCGCCTTTGAGTTTCACCCATCTCATTATCCCTGGAGTTTCTACTTCTTTTTGCGAAAATTTAATTGCCTGCTAGATTTGAGAGGGCCTGGACCAGCTGTTCAGGTTTGGGAAGTCAGAGTTAAATGCACCCAATGATCAAAGGCTGCAAGAGGCCAGCATCCTTCTTATCAGCAGCGCCTTTAAACCGGGGCAACTTCACTCCTCCCAAAATGGAAACCAAATCGTTCAGCACGGAAACTTGAAAGGAAGAGTGTTAAGCAATTCCCAGCATTTGAACTGCCTGCTGCATCTTTAAATCATTTCGCTTTGGAAGCGGAATACCCAGGATTCCTGAGCTCCCCTTGAGGGAACACGAGCGGGGACGTCATCTGTGGGCCTTGTGCCTCCTTGAAGATTCTTTCCAATCAAGCCCAGGATGAATCTTGAGAAGCCAGTGAGGTCTGCAGATAGCCTCCAAGCTCCCGCTTTGCCCCATCTGGCTCCCCACCACATTTCAGAGGGCAAGACTGGAAGTCAAAGGACCTGGATTCAAACCCAGCATCCCTGCTGGGCGGCCTGGAGCGTGTCTGTCCTTGCCTGAGGTCTGCTCACCTGTAAAATGGGCTGATTACGTCCCTATCTACCTCACAGGTTTTTGAGAGGCCTCCATAAGACACGAAGTGTGAAAGTGAACAAAAGCATCACAACCCCAGTGGTTACCAGTTATTCTGCCTGTTACCCCTCCCAGGGACACACATGTTTCAAAAAATAAGGAACTTAGAGAAACAGGCAGAGTTTCTCAGGGAAGAAAGGAATTTCTAAAATGTTGGAAAACAAATTAGTGTTTGAAGGGCAGGTATACCAAGTGTGAAGTTACCTGGAGAGCCATGAGGTATAAACATAGCAGAGGAGGTGACAGAAGCAGCTGGCCTCACTCCTGGAGGCTGCACGGCCACCTTCTGGCATCCTCCTCTCCCCTCTCCTCCTCTCACCGCTCCTGCCTGCCTTTCCTCCCCTTTCTGTTCTACTGGCTCCCCTCACCCATTTTTTTTACACACTGGTTTTTAAAAAGTTACCACCTTAACCAGTTTTAAGTGTACAGTTCAGTAGTGTTCAGTGTTTTCACATTGTTGTGCAACAGATCATCTTTTCATCTTGCAGAACTCTGAAACTCTACACCCATTACACGCTAATTCTCACTCCCCCCTCCCCACACCCATCTGTCTCCTTTTTTTCTTCTGAGTTCCATTCTCTCTTTTTTGTTCCAAGAAAGTTATAAGCTATGTAAGTCAAGAGCCTTTCTGTGGAAAGTGACTCAAACTGGCTGAAGCCCAAAAAGGAATTTATTGGCTTGTGTTAACTGAAAAGTCCTAGGGCAACAGGCTTCAGGTATAGCTGGATCCAGGGGCTGGGACAATAATATCAGAACTTATTCTCTTCCTCTCTCTCTCCATCTCTCATTTCTGCCTCTTGCTGTTCGGGCTGCACCCTCAGGCATTCTCTCCTTGTGTGGGGGTAAATGTGGCCCCCAGCAGCTTCAGGTTTACATCCTAACAGCTCAGCCACCCCAAAAGAAAGAGAGCACTTCACTCCCCTTAGTCTTAGCAAAAGTCTTAAGGCTAACTCTCAGTGGCTCACAGGTCACGTGCACATCCACAGACCGGTCACTGGGTGGGGACCGCAAAGCTTTGTTTGGCCAAGGCTGGGATTGACACCCATCCTGGGAGTCCCATCAAAGTCCCACAGTCTGAGAGTCAGGAACGAGCAATTTCCCAAAGGCAATCCAGGCTGCTCTGACCCAGAGGAAGAGGCACAGATGCCAGCAGAGGCACCACAGGCATCACCATGCCAGGCAGGACACTTCATTCTGCCAAGTAGCTTATTACGATCCTGGCCTTCCTTCCTGGTATTGCCTTACTTCTGGATATGGGGGAAATGTCCCCGGATTACTCGCTTGCCATGCCACCTTCACAGTACCATCTTCAGCCAGCATGCAGCGCTACACCCCCCAGCTTTGGGCCATGCCTAGTTCTGCCACTGTACCTCTGATACCTGTCCTCCCCAACCACCTTGGTCCTTTCACCATGATGACCCACCTTCTGCTTCTTAGCAGGATAGAGTATAAACAGCATGAGCCTCAGACTCACACAGATCTGGGTTCGAATCTCTGCCACTGACTGAGATAAATGATGGCAGGGGAAGGATGAAGACCGAATAATGGTACAGAACTTTGCCCTCTGGTACAACACTTGTTCCAGCTGCTTCTGACCACTCTCCCCACCCCGGACACAGCCCTTGGTGACTGCGCCCTGTGGTACCCGACTCAATGCCCAATCCATTTCTCCTCCCTCCCTGTGAAGTTGGCCCCAGTACCCTGTCCTCTGGGAATCCTATCCCCTCCATGCCCACTCCCTGCATCCCACTGCAGCCTGGTCTCTACTGGAGCCCTGCCCTGGGATCTCTCTGCCACCTCCTTCCATCAGCTCTTCTATTAGAATGTTCTTCTGTCTCCTTCCCTTGCACTGCTGAAGCACGATCTCCCTGGGAATCCAGGCTCATCAAGGCCATGAGAGACCTGAGCTGAGCTGGTGGAGCATTTGCAGTTTGACTTTTTTGATGTACTTCTTAGAAGCCCATGTTTCCCAAGCATCTGCCTGCCCTCCAGCATCTTCATTTATCTCCTCAGCCACTCCTGGGCCCCTGGAACTGGAACTGGATCCCTGAGGCCACAGTGGCCACCCCAGGGTCCACTCCCCATGCTTACCTCTGTGTCTCAGAATAGAGACCCAGGCTGGAGGCCATAGAAACCAGTTATAAATACCCGGCCAGGGAAGGAAGGAGGGAGGTCACCACCTGGGGCTCAGAGTAACTCATGGTGGGGGAGCAGGAATCGGGGAGCATGAGTACCACCCAAGCCTGGCGTCCTGGGAGAAAAAGGAAGAACTGAAATATCACACAGTCCTGGGTTCAAATCCTGACTTAGACATCCACCTGCTGTGTGACCTTGGGCAAAGCACTATACCTCTCTGAGCCTTAGTTTTGCACATCTGCAAAGTGGGGACAATGGCACCCCCCGCAAAGGGTTGCTGTGAGCATTCAATGACATGATACTTGGAAGAAGCTCAATGAATATGATTCCAATTAATAAAATAGGAAAGAATAAATAAATGGATATAACAGTATTTTTTCTATAATAGTATAAATAATGTAATAACATGTCAGTTCTGCATACGTGTTCTGAGCACACACTACGTGGCCTCCTTGCTGTTTCTCAGACGCGCCAGACACAGTCTTTGGGGATTTTGCCCTTTCCGTTCCCTCCCCAGGAATGCTTCTCCCCACATGTCTACGTGGCTCACGCTACTCACTGACTCCAGTAGGGGTGTAAACACCACCTTCTCAGAGAGGCCTTTCCTGGCCCCTTATCCAAAGCAGAGGCTCCCCTGTCATTCCCTGCCCCTTGCTGTGCCTCCATGCTTCATCACAGTGACACCCCCGCCTGGTACATTCTGTTTTTATTTGTGTAGATTGTTCCATGTCTGTCTCCTCCACCACTGGAAAGTCAGCTCATGGGGGCAGGGACCTTGTTCCCCTCTATCCTTCCAGAGCTAGAGGAGAGCTTGGCACGTAATAGGTGCTCAGTAAAGATTTGAGGTCTGTCAGAGATGAATCAGACACTCCCCTGCCCTGGAGACCGTGGTTTTACACTAGGAAGCATCTAAGGTAATAACCTTTCTAATGAAAACAACGGCCATTTACTACAAGCCTACTCTGTGCCATCGCTATGCTAAACCCTTCCCATGTAGCACCTTATGTGCTCCTCCCGACAACCCAGCGATGGAACAGAGGAGACGAAGCTCAGAGAGGAGGTGTAACTGGCCCAGAACCACACAGGCAAGGCCAGGACTGGAGCCCAGGGGTATCTGACAGCATGGCTTGAGCCCTAAACATGAAGCCAGGGTGCCACAGAAAAGCTGGAAACGCAGCACAAAGAGTACCCCATGACCTTGCACCTTGACGTCAAGGAAGGCTGCTTGGAGGAGGTGGCATGTGAGCTGGATCTTGATGGACACATAAGGGGTTTTCTAGGCAAAGAGGAGGAAGAGGAACATTCAGGTGTCAATTCTGTGGTCCATTCCACAAGCATTCATTGAGCGCCTTGTGTGTGCCAGGCAGAGATAACGCTCTTCTGGGAATGAGGCTCTTGAATTCCAAAGGCTTTAGAGCCAGTGGCCTTGGGGGACCCATGGCAGGCCTGGTCCTGACTGAGAGAAAGGGGGGAGCAGGTATTGAGTGCCGACCGCGTGCCAGGCGTGGTGCCGCAGGCTTCCCCTTTGTCCTTTTGCACTGTTCTCTCTCCACCTGATGTGAAGGGTGCTGTGCCCATTTTCAGATGAGGAAACTGAGGCTACAAGGCCGTGGGCTGTGAATGCTGGCTCCAGGCCACCTGTGTTTGGTGGTGGGACACAGGAGGAGAGCGCCTTCTACCTGCCATAAAACGAGCCACTGGCCTGCCGAGAGAGACAGAGGGGACAGGGTTTGGGGCCCTGGGTCCCAATGAGACCTGTCGGTGGAGAATCAGCAGAGAAGTGGCCTAGAAGATCCAACCCCTCGGCGGATGGTGTCAGTGGCCTTGGGGAGGTCTCTGTCATTATCTTTGTCTCATGCTTTGTGACCCTGAGCAAATCACTCATTTCTCTGGGCCTCTCCTTTCCTTAACTCCAAGTTCGCTAAATGATCTCCAAGGCCCCGGCTTCTGGCTCAGACCTTGCAGATTTCTAACCCTAGCACATTAGTTTCCTATTGCTGCTACAACAAATTCTCACAAACCAAGTAACTTAAAATATATCAGCTAATAGCTCTCTAAGTCAGGAGTCAGGTGCAGGTCTACAGGGCTAAAATCAAGGGCTCTGTCCCCTTCTGGACGCTCCTGTGGAATATCCGATTCCCTGCCTTTTCCAGCTTCTAAAGGCTGCCAACGTGTTTCTCACGGGCCCTTCCGCCCTCTTCAGGTCAGCTGATGAGCAACCTTGATGCCGTCTGCAACCTTGGTCCCCGTTTGCCGCATAACCTGACATAGTCACAGGCTCGGGGATTAGAACATGGGTGTCTTTGGGTGGCTGCTGTTCTGTTCCCCACACCTGGCAAACATCTGGGGAGGCCTTGGGCAGCTGTTTCTTCTCTCTGGACCTCAGCTTCCTATATTTTGAAATGGGGTGATCATTACAACCTCCCCGCCCATATGGCTGCTTTGGAAACAAACTGAGATCATGTCTGTTCAGGTGGATTAGAGAGGCTCAGGCACTGTTCATGGGTTAGTTCTCTATTCCTGGGGTGTTTCTGCTGCTAGTATCAGCTGCTGCTGGCTCTCACTGAGTACCCAAACATCCCGTGCTCTGCTCTGAAAGGCTGCAGCCCCTCCACCCCTTACCCCAGAAAGCAACCATGTTTCTCTCAATCGCTGCTGCTTTTTATAATCTCTCATGTCTTTTCACAGAACCCCAGGGGCCCCTGGCATTTGGGAGTTGAGGAATGTCACTCAAGGAGGCTTACTGAACGCTGAACAGTAGCCCTCATGAGGTCATATGGCCACTTAGCAACTCCTCAGGCCCTTAATAACCGGACCGGAAGTGTTGATATTTACCCAGCAGAAACTTTGGGCTATATGGAGAACACCCAGTTCCTTCCAGAGAACTGCAGGCCCTCAAAGGCAAGCTCCACCCACTCGTAGCTGCTGTTCTGGCTGTTTTTAGAGTAGGCCTGTGAGGGCACAGGGAGCCTTGGGTTGCGCCTGGCTCTGTGCCTCCTGCTGAGACTCAGTTTCCCTCGCAACGTGGGGATCAGATAAAATGATCAGCAAATAGGGTGACCATATGTCCTGGTTGGCCTAGAACAGTCCTGGCTTATCATGACTATTAGAAATGTCCTTTTTATTCTCAAAAGTGTCCCCATCTGGAAGATCAATTTTCTGATCGCCCTAAGGCCACCTCCAGCCCTTGAATGTATTTTTCTTCCCCTCTACCCTCTCCTGCTGTCCTGAATTAATCCTGAATAGTTCAGCCAAGATTTTTCAAGGGCTCTTTCTGTGCCATACCCAGAGCTGGGAACCGAGGCAAACCAGATACGATCCCTGCTCTCGGGAGCTTCCAGTCCAGGGAAGAATGCCACTTAACACTCTGCCGGATCTAGGATTGCATCCAGAACCTTGCCATTCTCAGCTTCACTTGCACTCTCCCCACTAAGCTATTTTAGTAAATAATAATACTCCTTGGTATTTGGGTGGCCTTTTGCAGTTTCTAAAGTGTTTCCCTTCTGTTCCCTCATTTAACCCTGATGTATTGGAGGGTGTGATTTCAAGTCCCCATTGTACAGATGAGGAGCTGGAGGCCAGGGGTCACAGAGGGTGGTGGTCAAGACAGTGAATGGCTGGGTGCCCTTGGGAAGCAACTCAAAATCCACCTCCTCACCTGTGAAATAGAAATATTAGCACCTGCTGCAGAGAACTGTTGTGAAGAGTACACGCGACAGCGCAGAAAAATTCCTTAAAAAATGGCAGCTGCCTAAAATGAGCGCCTCCACCCTGAGCTGTTGTGGCCCACCAGTTGCATTTTGAGACCCTTCTCCTGCTCCTCACGTGCCCACAGACGCCCGTTTGGGGGTCTCCCGACGCTTTGCAGAGCCCTGGGAATATCTCGCTGGAGTCCGAGCTCTGCCTCAGGGCCGCAGTGTGCCGTGCGTTCAGCCTCAGCCTCTTCATTTGTAGAATGGGCATGAGAATCGGTCATTGTGAGGATGGGCTGAAGCAAAGCATGCAGAGGGCTTGGTAGGGGGCCCAGCACACAGGAGTGGTGCTCGGAAGACTTCTGTGTTGCCTTCCTGACGTGAAGTGTCGGAGGGGTCTTTGAACCCTTTGCGGGGCGAGGAGTCCCCACAGGTGGGACTTGGGACTTGCCTCCCGACCCCGGAAGCCTGTGCCACCACGTGCTTTAGGTCCTCTGCGTCCAGCCGCGCTGGCAGGGAGGGGGTTGGGCTGATGAAAGCTGCTCCCTCAGCCCCACTCACCTTGCCGGAGGGAGCAGGGTCCCTCTTCCCCTTTGCTTTACAGAGCAGCTCCACCGGGGCAAATCTGTCAGATTCCATGGTGATGCCTAAGTGGTTTCCCGCCCACACCCCTTGCAGCACTCTGAGTCACCACCCAGCGCTGAGGCGAGGCGGAGGCCGTGGGAAGGGTGTTCCCTCTCCAGCTGCAGCAATGCTGCACAAGATTGCTCCAGAAAGCCAGGACCGTGCCCCACGATAAGCACAGCTACCCTCCTTATGCAACTTTTTGACATTGTTCAAAAGCAAGGCTAATGTTCCTTCACTTCCATTTGCTGAGGGCCCTAGAGAGCCGGCCCAGCCAGACCTTATGCCCTGCTTCCTGCAGCCCAGGCAGAGGCCGGCCTCCACACTATACAGGTGGGGAAACTGAGCCGTGCCTGTGACCGCATGGCTAGGACACTCGCAGCCCCGGCCCTCTGCACCAGCCCTCAGACCTCCCCCTCTATGGCCGGCGGGCTCCTTACTTAGCTTTTGGAACCAGAGACAGCAAAACAGGTAATATGATACATTTTATTCTTTGTCAAATGAAACGTAATTGTGAGCAGTTATGTCCGGTTGGTGGGCTAGAAGTTTGAAGTCGATTTCTGATAAAAAGAAAGAAAAATCTATTTCTAAATATAAGTTCACATAAACTAGAAGCACGTTTTAGGGGGAATATTTCTTTATACGAAACTTCAAAACTTCTTTGTAGTGCAAAGCTGGGCCTGTGGAGGATGCATGTGGTAACTGAGTATTAAAGGGAAAGGACGTGGTGCTGAGGATCATACTTTGCAGATAGCAGCCGCAGTGATCACAGGTCCTAGCTTGGATCTGGCACTCTTGCCCCATTGTCACTGTGCTGCAGTGTGTGGGCATCCATTCACCTTTGCCTTGCCTGGTCCTAAAACAGCACTACCTGCTTCTCCAGGGGCTGTGTCTTTCCTCTTTCCCCACTGAATTCACTAATTGTTCTTCCATCAGGTACTCAACTCACTGTCCTGTGAGCTAATTAGGACTCGAGCTCAGCTTGGGAGGCCCTGTGTTGGTGGGGGAGGGGATAGAAAATATTTGCATAGTCATTCCGGTGACTTTGCATGTTGGCTGCCCCTGGCTGGAGTCTGCCAGGTGAACCGCTATGCTCTCTGGCTCAGGCCAGAGGGAAGTAGCCATAAATGAGAGTGGAGGGGGCGGAAAGGGTCCACAGGCGTTCCCACCAACCTCAGGCCTGTCTGAGCCTTAAACTTGCTTGACCTGGGTCGAGAAAAGCCAGACTGCCCTTTCAGCCAGCGGAGCAGCAGGCTGAGTCATATCCTGCCAGCAGCCTGGCCTGATTGGAGTTTATGCTCTGGTCTACATCAGGTCTTGGCTGCTCTGCCTAACAGCTTCCTTCTCTCCCAGAGCAACTGTGAATGTTTCCCCTTCCTTTTCACCATGACCTCAGCCGGCATGGATTTCCTACTATTTAAAACTCTTCTGCAGCTCATTCGGTAGAGTTTGGGGTGACACTGATCCTCACCATAATCAGAAGAGTGTGTGATGTTGGTGCCCAGGCAGCCTGGGTTCCTGGAATTGTCTTGACAAGGTTTCTATAAAATGAATTTCTGTATATGAAAACCTGGGTTCTGGTTGACTTTCATTGGAGCATTTAGAATGTCTCCTTCTGGAAGGGAGAAGTTTTTAACCCCAAAAGTTAAGAGAGCTGTATCTCAGATTGCTCCAGGTCTTAAAAAAGAAAAAAAAAGAAAAAATCAGAGAAAAATGTGCTTTCTGAAAACAAACAAAACAAAAATCTGATTTATAGAATTAGGATCTAATTTATTTCTGTGTTAAAGAGGAAAAAATAAAGATATTGTTATGTGGTTGAATTAATCTTGAGATGACTGAAAAGAAAAACAGTAATCTGCAGCAAGGTAAAATGCCCTAAGTTCCAACTTATTCTTCAGTAAAGTGTCTTGTCACATTTCTACTATTTGCTCAGCTTCTAATTCTTAGAAAAATATGTCTTATTAGCTTCCCTTTGAAATAAATATTTATTGCTTTTATATTTTTCTCAACTCTTCGGTTGCTCATACTGTTGAGACTTCAGAGGCTCTGTTCTCTGGCTAGTCAGCCACAAAAGATTCCCTTGGGCTGAGTCCCCAAGACCTATCTTGCAATAGAAGTCATTGTTATTATGATTTCCTTGGGGCTCTTAACAGAATGTGACCACATGGCAGGATACCAGAAATCATATGAAATTTGGAGTCAGAACAGCCATTTATTTGCTTTGTGTCTTTGAGCAGGTGACTTAACCTTTCTGACTCCCCTTAATTTCAGCATCA
This sequence comes from Mesoplodon mirus, assembly GCF_964341445.2. Classification (NCBI taxonomy): domain Eukaryota; kingdom Metazoa; phylum Chordata; class Mammalia; order Artiodactyla; family Ziphiidae; genus Mesoplodon; species Mesoplodon mirus. Next base: position 6,803,872 of record NC_138988.1, read on the forward strand.
ATGAGCAGGGTCAAGTGCCCCTCCTTGTGCTCCCCTGCCATTGTGTGAGCCTTTGTTTGCCACATTGAGCTATGTGCTTCCCTTGTCTACCTCCTCAATCCCTCCCGGACCCTGAGAGCTACCTGGGGAGAGAGTCTTGTCATCTCTGTGTCCCTGTGCCTAGCACAGAGGCTGGCAAGGAGCAGAGGGCAGGGGTTTTGGGGTGGGAAAAAGGAAGGAAGGGGAGGGAAGGAGGAAGAGAGGAAGGAAAAGTAGGGGGAAGTGCAAATTTTCAGCTCCCCTGGAACTCATAGTTATTTATTTTAACAACAGACTGGCCTAAGTGATAAGACATGCTAAAAACAATAGTATTGCTGCCACGTATCACTTCCCAGTTTTCACCGATTTTACCATCATCTTATAGCTGACACATATTGAGCACTTATTTATACATGTGAGCCTGTTTACTCTCCTAGCAGCCTGTGTGGTAGCCACCACCATGATCCTCCATTGACAGATGACAAACCAGAGGTCAGGAGAGGTTGAATCACTTGCCCATGTCACACAGCTGGCACATGGTTGGACCCTGGATTTGAGCCCAGGTCCCCAAGATTCTAGAGCTGGTGCATTTAACCAGTGTACCCTCAGCACCCAGTTTAGGACTTGACAAGCAGTTGATTTCAATAAAGTGTCTTTGATTGATTGAGTGAGTGAGTGAATGTTCTTCCATGGCCATTCTCTCACTAGACTTTCAATCACACTCTTAGTTCTTTCTTCCTGGAATATGTGATGATTAAAACAGAACATCTCAGGCTTGGGTTCAGATATGAGCTTTTCACGTCACTCTGGGAAAGTTACCCCTCTCTGAGCGTCAGCTTCTTTCCTATCAACATGAGAATAATATCAGTGCCTTTCATCTCAGCCTGGGTTCTCCCAGAAGCAGACCATGAGACAATGATTCAAGTGTAAATAATTTATTTGGGAGGCACAGGAATGCAAGTAGGGGAACAGGAAAGTGAGACAGGAATGGGCAAGAGGTGTTTTTAAGCAAGTTAATTATCAGTGGCCATCCTTTATCAATGTCATAGGCACATGGCTTCATCGAGGGAGAAGATACACATGTGGTGAGGGGACTTTGGGGGCTGGTTTCTAGCTCTAGAGAGGGGAAGTGATGGGAAAGTGGAGTCGGAAGGAAGGATCCCTGGCAGGCCCCAAGTTGGGGCCTGGAGCGGAGCTGTCCCAGGTGTGACCCCGCCGTGCCCCCATGGAGGGGTGTATTGGCTGGTGGCTGGGTCAGAGCCAGGCAAAGCCCGGGGACCCAGACCCTTCCTCTGTTCCCCATAGGTAACCCTGGACAGAGGGACTGGGTAGGGTGGGCCCAGGGAAGGAGAGGTCGGACCGAGGTGGGCAAGGGGCACAATGAGAGGGTCTTTGGTCTTCAGTGGGGAGACTGAAGGATGGGAGGGAGGGGATGTGAGAGGCCTCCTTCCCTCCCTCCTCTGCCCCCTGCTGGAGTCAGGCTGATGGAGGCTTATCAGACTAAGGTCCAGCCTCGGGACGATGGGATAATCATTTGAGGGGAGGGGGCTGTGAGGGTGCTGGGGGATGGGCAAGCCCATCTTCCTGACTGATGTACCATGTGCAAGCATGTTTTCCTACATATATGTTTACTACAGAAAACAGGGAAATACAGACACTTTATAGAAGAACCGAAACCTTTACCCCACAGTGTTGACATTTGGGGAACATTATGTCTTTCAAAATTACTATATCTTTTTTTTTTCTAGGCTATAAACATAATACATTTCTTGTTGTAGGTCATAGAAATTGAGATCTTATCTACTCTGCATTTTTCACCTCAGGTTATTAAGATATTTTCCTGGGTCATTAAAAATTATTTGAGGGCTTCCCTGGTGGCACAGTGGTTGAGAGTCCGCCTGCCGATGCAGGGGACACAGGTTCGTGCCCTGGTCCAGGAAGATCCCACATGCCGCGGAGCAGCTGGGCCCGTGAGCCATGGCCACTGGGCCTGTGCGTCCGGAGCCTGTGCTCCGCAACGGGAGAGGCCACAGCAGTGAGAGGCCCGTGTACCCCCCCCCAAAAAAAAAATTATTTGAAAACATGATTATTGATAGATACATAATATTCTGTCCTATGGCTTCTCAGTAATTTACATAACTAATCTCTTAGATTAGAAATTTAGATTGTGTCAAGATTATTGCCATGATTAAAAAGAAAAACACCGTGATCAACATCGATATGGCTCAAACATTGTTTGCATTTCTAATTACTTCCGTTAGAATAAGTTCTTAAGCAAAATGACTGGGTAAGAGGATGTACATTTTTTCCTTTATTTCGTTTTTTAGTATTATATTTAATACATACAAAGGAAATTATGTAGCATATATGTTAGTTTAATAATACAATGTATATCGTGGACTTAGAATGTCACCAATAATTTGCATATCCCTGTGTGAGTGTCCCCATCCCAACCCCCTGCCTCTTCCAGAGGAAATGACCATCCTGTGTTTATCATTTCCTTGCTTTTTTTTTTTTTCTATAGATTGTATTTTTTAGAGCAATTTTAGGTTCACAGCAAAACTGAATAGAAAGTACAGAGAATTCCCATATGCCTTTTTTAAAAAAACAATTTTATCTCGTGTGTGTATGCTTACACCGTCTATTGTTTAGTTTTGCTTTTGCTTTAGTTCCTTAAAATGTCATTGCGCCGTATGGAACCTTTTGAGTCTTGCTTCTTTCCGGCAACACTGGGTTTCTCTGATTCATCCACGTGGTTGCTGCAGCTGGAGTTGGTGCATTTGTATGGCTGTATAGTATTCCGAGGCATGAAGATATTGCACTCTTGTTGATTTGTTCTCCTTCTGGTGAACATGTGAGTTGTTTCCAAGCAGCTGTTGCAATCACTGTTGCTGGCGACATTCTTGGCCATGGCGCCATCACCTAGAAAGGGAACACACGAGGTTAAAACAGATGTGGGAGGGGGTAGAATCCAGAGTGGGGCACACACAGCTTGAGTTGAGCTGTCCACAGGCCATGAACTGATTTGGTTTTGGAGGAGGGCTACTACACAGAATGTCTCATGGGCTTGCCTGAACTAGAATGCGCCATTTCTCATCTCTCAAGCTCAGCTGCCAAGGTCATTGTCTTGGGCTTGGGAGCAAGAGTAGAACCCTCTCCCCTGCCCACCTTCAAGGAGGCAGAAGCACTGATTGTGAAGGGAATCACTGTCCCTCCCTCTTTAGCCTCGGTGCCATTCAATATGAGCATCCCTAAGTGTGGAGTGTATACCCCTGATGGTACCTAAGAGGATACTAGGTGGTATGAAATAACAGCCCATCACCTGGTGAGAAAACTCATCTGTTTCCAGTTCTCTTTCAGTCTTCCAGGTTACCTCAAGGCAAAAGGTTCTGTCTGGAACTAGTGTGTCTTTAATTATGGCCCCCTCCCTGCCTGAACACTGGCTAGACTCTAGGCAGAGAGCAAGCCAACTTTGGACTCAGGGCCTCAGGCAGGCAATAGAATCCACTAAACATCAGGACATCCTGTTATAATTTTTCTGTTGTGGTCATCTTTTATTTGTGGTGAGTGGCACTGGTTTTCCTTTTTAAATAAATATGTTTAAGTTTTAATAAGGCAAGCTATTAAGAAAAAATAAGATTGATTAAAGGACAGATAGTAATCATCTTGACAGTCATATTTGATTGACCCAGGTTGGGGAAATTCTGACCTCAATCAGCCATTCTCAAACTTTCTCTCTCAGGATGCTTTACATTCTTAAAAATGATTGAGGACGCCAAAGAGTTGTGCTTATGTGAATATTATCTCTTCATGTTTACCATATTCGAAGTCAAAACTGAGATTGTAATAATACTTATGTATTAATTCTTTTAAAAATAACAATAATAAATCCATTATGGTAACATACTTTATGAAAAATAACTATATTTTCCAAAAAAAAAAACTAGAAGAGTAGTGTTGTTTTATGTTTTTGCAAGTCTTTTTAATGACTTAATTGAAGACAGCTGGATTCTCATCTGCTTCAGCATTCAATCTGTTGCCATATGATGTTTGGGTTACTGTGTTTGAAGAAATTCCAGCCTCACAGAGATATGTTGTGGGAAAGGGAGGAGGATTCTAATAGCCGTTCAGATAATTGTTGATATCCTTCTTTGATACTACACCCAAACTCAACAAGTGATAGCGTATTAGTTTGCTAGGGCTGTTATTCAGCCAAACTTGGACCCACTCATCCGCGCACATAAGGCCAATCTGTTGACACCAGGTTGTGGTAAAGGCAAGTATAGCATTTACTGCAAGGCACCCAACATGGGGCCAAACAAGGAGAATAGGCAGCTCGTGTTCAAAAGACCTGAACTCCTCAATGGCTCTTGGGGAAGGGTTTTGAAAGGCAACATTAGGGGTGAGGGTTGTAGGGTACTTGATCAGCTTGTGGACATTCTTCTGATTGGTTGGTAGTGAGGTAATAGGGTGGCTTTTCAGGAGTTAACATCATCATCCTTCTGGTTTCAACCGGTCTGGGGTCTACATGGTGGTGGTCAGCATTCAGTTAGCTTCTTCTACCTGGAGGGGATTTTAGTATCCACAAAACAACTCAAGGATATGGCTCAAGAGATTACCTAGAGCCCTTGAAGAAGAACTAAAGGTCCTTGACTTTGTTTTATGGCTAAGCTATTATTATTTTGTCTTGCTTGACTGTTTTCCTTTGTTTCTGCATTTTCTCACTTCTCTGATTAAATTTGCTCTTTGGAACTCAGAGAAGGCCTAAGAAGCTAAAACTTTTTTATAAACAAGAGGTGGGGGGACATGGTGGGGGAGTCTGTCCGCAAGAAGGCCCCACAGAGTCCTGCTCGGTTACAGGGCTGCCATAACAAAATACCACACACTGAATGACTTCAACAACAGAAATGTATTTTGTCATAGTTGTGGCACTTAGAAGTCCAAGATCAAGGCACGCTGGCCTCTATATCCTTGGCTTGCAGATGGCTGTTTTCTCGCTATATCCTCACAGGGTCCTTCCTCTTGTGTGCCCATCCCTGGTATCTCTCTCTGTGTCCAAATTCCCTCTTCTTATAAAGACACTAGTCAGTTTGGATTAGGGCCCATTTAATGTCCTCATTTTAACTTAATCACCTCTTTAAAAGGCCCTATCTCCAAGTACAGTCACATTCTGAGGTACTGGGAGGTTAAGACTTCAAGATATGAACTTTGGGAGGGACACAATTCAGCCCAGAACAGACAGCATTTTAAAAATTAGTTGCAATGAAGAATCTGAAGCCATGACAATGAACTTTTCATATTGTACATTATAATCCATTTTTTTCTTTCACTTTGATAAATGTTTTTACCTAGGCATGGTTTTGCAACATCCTGCACTGGTCATTTAGAAAATATTGGCTCATTGAGTTATGCAGATCTTTTAAATGTTTGCATATTTCATTATACAATATCATAAAATGTCACATTTGTTATCTTAGCACTGACCTCATCAGGAACATCTCTAAGTATTGGGAACTGTCTAGTTCATGATGGCACATACAAGTCTTCCAAAATTCTAATCTTCACTTTGGAAGCTCAAATCTTATCATTGGCAACAAATACTGTCAGTTGTTTTCCTTGAAATGATAGGCTCACTCTGTTCATTTTTGAGAAAACGTCTGCCAGATACCCAAGTCTGAAAAACTATTGTGTGTCTGTCAGTTGTTCTTTTATGTAAAAATGAAAACAGAGGCAAGTTCAGCTCACAGCTCAATGCTCATAGGAGAACCTCTCCTCCAGTACCCATCATACTTGGGTTACAGCAGAATGCTTGATGCATATATTTCCCATTCCGTGTTCCCACGTTGAGAGTTAATAAAATTAATCATTTTTACTGCTTCCTCCGGGACATTCCTTAGTGAAGCTGGCATTTCTTACCGCCTGCGTGTGGTGATGAAGAATAGGATGACGACTAGTACAATTTGGTGCCACTCCCTTGATTCATGCTAGGGCACCAGCAGTTTTTGCACCAGCAGTTTTTGCAAATACCAACAGGTGAAGGTGGTAAATAACATCTAAATGTTACTAGGAAGATGGTTTCGATCTCTCAGCCCCCCATGTAAGCATTTTGGGAACCCTCACGGGCATGTGGACCACACTTTGAGAACCATTTTGACCTAGATAAAAAATACAGAGATGATTTGAGGCCTCGAAAATGACCTTGGTGCCAGAGTGACAACACCTGGGTGTGATTCTAGCTCTGCCAGTGTGGAACTAAGTGGCCTTGGATAGCTCACTGACCTCTAGAAGCCAGGCACTTTACACATAAAGGGTGGTGGGAGCTTCCTGCCTCCCAGAGCTGGGGAGGGAAGGAAATAAGGTACAGACTTGAGAGCCTTTTGTGAAAGGTAATGCACAGCCCAGGCAAGAGGAACCAGCTGTGGTGGGGAATGAGGCAAAGTTATGAAATTTCACATCCTGGCTTAAGCCTTTTTTTTTTTTTTTTTTTTTTTTTTTGGCGGTACGCGGGCCTCTCACTGTTGAGGCCTCTCCCGTTGCGGAGCACAGGCTCCAGACGCACAGGCTCAGTGGCCATGGCTCACGGGCCCAGCCGCTCAATGGCATGTGGGATCTTCCCGGACCGGGGCACAAACCCATGTACCCTGCATCAGCAGGCGGACTCTCAACCACTGCGCCACCAGGGAAGCCCTTAAGCCATTTTTGATTAGTGACACTGCCCAGATCCCTGTATTCCCCTGAAGAGACCTCAGAAGGTTAGACCTAGAGACCCTGAAAGAGATGCCCAACAGGATTTCTAGTTTTAACAAATCGGCAGCCTTGGGGCTCTGCTCCAGGTCACCCATTACCACCTACAGCTTTGAAAAGAAAAGGCCTTCTAAAAGCCCAGAGTTCTTCTGGTCCTTGGCTGGACAGGTAGGCATTCACCTGGGTCAGGTAGAAAGCTGGGAGCCCATGGGAAATGACAGGCATCTTAGCAAATCTGATTTGTTTAGCTGTGTTAAGAAGATAGAGGTGATTCTGGAAAACTCCAGGGAGCTGGAAAGCACGTTAAGAGGGCTTCAGGTGGGCTCCCGCTTCCGGGATGGTGGATTAAAGGTACTTGTCCCTAGGTGCAACTGAGAACCCTAGACATTCTATATAAAATAAACATAAGAAAATTCTAAAAGATAGAGAGAAGATAGACCTGCTTCTTGGGACCTGGGCACCCAAGAAACAGCATAGCAGTGAGTTCCTGGTGAGTTTTCTTTTTGCCTCATATAGCCCAGAGTTGGAGCTGAAGAAGCCAGAAATGAGGAAATGCCAATGGGCAGGCAAAAAAATGCCCTAACAGAAACCTGGTCTCTCTAGCTAAAGAAGCAGGAAAGGGGCAGCCTAGCAGAACAGACACTTTTAGGCAAAAACTGCTCTACTCTAACTAAACACCATAGAAAACATTGTGGCTCCACCCCCACCAGCAAAGATCCAGTGGGGAGATTAGATTTCCCCCTTCACCAGACTGTAATGAAGCATCCCAAGTCCCCCACGGGAGTGGTGTCAGAGAAGGCCAAGTAGGGAGCCAGGATTTTCATTCCCCACTGGGTGGTGACAAGACCTCACCCCAGTCCCTGTCATGATAGTGGAGAGACCACACTGGGAGCAGTAACAAGGCACTCCTGTACCTCCCAGCTATGGAGGTATCAGTGGGAGCCTGATGGGGAGCTGGATTTCCCAACCAACCCCCTTTCTCTGCTGGAGTAGTGTCAGAGGAAGCCAGCTGAAACAGAAGGTTTAAATGAGATCCAGAGTCTCATAACATAATACCCCAAATGCCCAAGTTTCTGTAGAAATTCACGTATAACAAGAGCTAGGAAGATCTCAAACTGAATGAAAAAAGGCAATCAATAGAAGCCAACGCCAAGATGACAGAGATGTTGAAATTATCTGACAAAGATTTTAAAGCAGCCATCATAAAAATGCTCCAGGAAACAGCTATGAACACACTTGAAACAAATTTAAAAAATAGAGTGTGTCAGCAAAGAAACAGAAGCATAGAGAAGAACCAAATAGAAATTTTCGACTGAAATATATGATAACTGAGATTTTAAAGAAAAATTCAATGGATGTGCTTTACTGCAGGCCAGAGGGGACAGAGGAAAGAATCACTGAACCAGAATATAGGACAATAGAAATTACCTAATCTGAATAACCAAGAGAAAATAGACACAAGATAAATAAGTCAACACAGCCTCAGGGACCTGTGAGATTGTAACAAAAGATCTCATGTTTATGTCATTGGACTCCTGGAAGGAGATAAGAAAGGAAGTAAAACTGAAAAAATACTTGAAGAAATAGTGGCTGAAAACTTCCCAAATTTGGCAAATAACATAAACCTACAGATTCGTGAAGCTGAGCAAAATTCCAAAGAGAATAAACTCAACAAAATCCATACCGAGGTAAAAAATAGGTAAACTTCTGAAAACTAAAAACAAAACAGAAGTCTTGAAAGCAGTGAGAGAGAAGTGACACCTCATCTATAAGGGGGAAACAATTCAAGTGACAGTGAATTTCTCATTGGAAACCATGGAGGCCAGAAGGAAGTGGCACAACATTTTTCAAATGCTGAAAGGAAAGAACTGTCAACTCAGAATCCTATATCCGGCAAAAATATTCTTCAAGAATGAAGGGGAAATCAAGACAGTCTCAGATGAAGAAAAACTGAGAGAATTTGTTGCCAGAATACCTACCCTAAAAGAATGCTAAAAGAAGTTTTCTAAACAGAAAATAAACAATAAAAAATGAATCTTGGAACATCAGGAAGCAAAAAAAATATGGTAAGCAACAATATGGGTAAATGCAATTGACCCTTTCTTTCTCTTCTTGAGTTTTCCAAATTATATTTGACAATTGAAGCAAAAATTATAACACTTTCTGATGTAGTTTTAAGTGATGTAGAAAGAACAAGTAGCAAACAAAAATTAAAATTGCAGACTTAAACTTTAACATATCAATAATTACATTAAATGTAAATGGTTTAAATACACCAAGTAAAAGACTGATATTGACAGAGTGGCTTGAAAAACATGACCTGACTATACACTATCTACAAGAAACTCACTTCAAATAAATTAAAACAGGCAGGCTGAAAGTAAAAGAATAGACAAAATGTATATCATACCAACATTAATCAAAAGAAAATAGGAGTAGCTATATTAATATCAGAAAAAGTAGACTTCAGAGCAAAGAAAAGTACTAGAGTAAGAAAGGAATATTATATAATGGTAAAAGAGTCAAGCCACCAAGAAGATACAGCAATCCTAAATGTATATGCACCAAACAACAGAGCTATAAAATATGTGAAGCAAACAGTGATGGAACTGGCCACAATTATAGTTGGAGACTTCAACACCCCTCTCTCAATAATTGATAGAGCAATTAGACAGAATATCAGAACAAGGATATAGAAGAACTCAACAACACTGTAAACCAACAGGACCAAATCAACATTTGTAGAACACATTCTTTTCAAGTGTCCAGAGAACATACACTGCGATAGACCATATTCTGGGACATAAACTTCAGCAAAATTAGAATTTAAATCAAAGAGAATGTGTTCTCCAATTACAGTAAAATCGAACAAGAAATCAATAACAGAAAGATAACAGAGAAATCTCCAGCCACTTGGAAGCTAAATAATACACATCTAAATAATCCATGGGTCAATGATAAAGTCTAAATGAAAAATTTTAAAATATATTGAACTGAATTGAAATAAAAATACAACATATCAGAATGTGTGTGACATACCTAAAGCAGCGCTGAGACAGAAATTTATAGTACTAAATGCATAATTAGCAAAGAGAAAAGCCTCAAATCAATAATCTAAGCTCCATCTTGACAAAATAAAAAAGGAAGAGCCAAATAAACCCAAATCAAGCAGGAGGAAGGAAATAATAAAGAGCAGAAATCAATAAAATTGAGAACAGAAAATGAATAGAGAAGAAGCAGTGGAACAAAGAGCTGAGTCTTTGAAAATATCAACAACATTGACAAAACTTTAGCAAGACTAACAGGGAGAGAGAAAGAAAGAGAAGGAAAGAGAGAAATTACCAAAATTAGAAATGAAATATGATATCACTATAGACCTCGCAAGTACACAATTGGATGGTAAGGGAATACTATGAATAACTCTACGCACATAAATTTGACAACCTAAATGAAATGGACCAGTTCCTCAAAAAATGCAAACTACTACAGTTCACCCACATGAAATAGATAATTTGAATAGCACTATAATTATTGAGGAATTTTAATTTTATTTATTTTTTTTGCGGTACGCGGGCATCTCACTGTTGTGGCCTCTCCCGTTGCGGAGCACAGGCTCCGGATGCGCAGGCTCAGTGGCCACGGCTCACGGGCCTAGCCGCTCCGCGGCATGTGGGATCCTCCCAGACCGGGGCACGAACCCGTGTCCCCTGCATCAGCAGGCAGACTCTCAACCACTGCACCACCAGGGAAGCCCTAATTTTTAATTTTTAAATACCCTAAAAAGAAATCCCCGGACCAGATAGTTTCACTGGAGAATTTTACCAAATGCTTAAAAAATTAACACCAACTCTACACAATGTTCTCCAGTAAGCAGAAGAGGAAGGAACACTTTCCAATTTATCTTATGAAGCTAGAATGACCCTGATATCAAAACCAGACAAAGACAATACCAAAAAGAAAAACTACAGGCCAACATCCCTCATCAATATAATGTGAAAATCTTTAATAAAACATTAGCAAATAAAATTCAGCAATGTGTAAAAGCAATTATGCATCATGAACAAATAGGTTTTATTCCAGGAATGCAAGGTTGGTTCAACATTTAAAAATCAGTTAGTATAATTCACCATGTTAATGGTCTAAAGAAAAATCACATGATAAATCCATCAATGCAGGAAAAACATCTGATAAAATTCAACAACCATTCATGGTATAATGTTCAGAAACATAGGAATAGAGGGGAATTCGTTCAACTTGATAAAGAACATCTACAAAAAACTACAGGTAATATTATCTTAATGGTTAAAGACTGAATGGTTTCTCCTAAAATTTGGAATAAGGCAAGATGTTAGCTCTCACCACTTATATTCAAATCATGCTGGAAGTTCTAGCCAATGCAACAAGACAAGAAAAGGAGTACGGATTGGAAAGGAAGAAATAAACTGTCCGTATATGCAGCTAACTTCATCGTCTACATGAAAAATCCAAAAGAATCTATTAAAGAAAAAAAAACCTCCTAGAAGTAATAAGTGATTTCAGGAAGGTCATAGGGTACAAGATAAACACACAAAAATCTATTGTATTTCTGTATACTAGCAATGAACATGTGGGCACAATAATTAAAAATGCAGCGCCATTTACAATCACTCAAAAAATGAAATACTTAGGTGTAAATTTAACAAGACATGTACGAGATTTGCATGCTGAAAACCACAAAAAAAACTGATGAAAAATTTTTTTTACATATCTAAATAAATGAAGCAACATATATGTTCATGGATTGGAAGACTCACCATAGTAAAGATGTCAGTTCTCTGCAATTCCTACCAAGATCCCCCAAAATTTTTGTAGATGTAGAAAAGATTATTCTAAAATTTATATGGAACAGCAAAGGAGCTAGAATAGCTGAAACGGTCTTGAAAAAGAATAAGTAAGAAGAGTCAGTCTACCTGATTTTAAGATTTATTATATAGAAATCAAGACTTTGTGGTATCAACAGAGAGATGACACATAGAGCAATGGGATGGAATAAAGGACCCAGAAGTACACCCACACAAATAAGGCCAACTGACTTTTGACCAAGGTACAAAAGCAGTTCAATGGAGGAAAGATGATAACCTTTTCAATAAATAGTGCTGAAGCAATAGGACATCCATAAACAAAACAAACAAACAAACAAACAAAAACCTATCTAAGTCTTATGCCTTATACAAAAATTAACTCAAGGGCTTCCCTGGTGGCGCAGTGGTTGAGAATCCGCCTGCCGATGCAGGGAACATGGGTTCGTGCCCCAGTCTGGGAAGGTCCCACATGCCGCGGAGCGGCTAGGCCCGTGAGCCATGGCCGCTGAGCCTGCGCGTCCGGAGCCTGTGCTCCGCAACAGGAGAGGCCACAACAGTGAGAAAAAAAAAAAAAAATTAACTCAAAATGGATCATGGTCTTAACTATAAAATGTAAAACTATAAAAGTTTTAGGGGAAAAAGGTAAGAGGAAAATCTCCAGGATCTAGGGCTAGGCAAAGAGTTCTTAAGCTTGACACCAAAGCATGATCCATAAAAGAAAAAAAATGATAAATTGGACTTCACCAAAGTTAAAAGCTCATGATCCACAAAAACAAACAAAAAATCCCTGTTAAAAAGATGAAGACAAGCTACCAACTGGGAGAAAATATTTGCAAACCACAAAATCTGACAAAGTACTGGTATCTGATATGTATAAAAAACTCTCCAAACTCAACCATAAAAAGAAATCAAACAATCTAATTAGAAAATGGACAAAAATCATGAAGAGAAATTTCTATGAAGAGAATATACAGATGGCAAATAAGCACATGAAAAGCTGTTCAACGTCATTAGTCATTAAAGATAGGCAAATTAAAACCACAGTGAGATATAATTACACACCTGTCAGAACTGCTAAAATAAAAAATAACACCAAATGCTGGTGAGGATGCAGAAAAACTGGTTCACTCATACATCATAGGCAGGAATGTAAAATGGTACTATAAAACCATTTGGAAGTTTCTTTAAAAAAAACAAAACAAAAAACTAAATATACAACTACCATGTGACCCAATAATTGTCCTATTGTGCATTTATCCCAAATAAATGTAAACTTATGTTCACACAAAAACCCTGTACACAAGGTTATAGTAGCTTTACTAATAATTGCCAAAAATTGGAGATAACCCAGATGTCCTTTAATAGATGATTAAGCTACCTATGGTCCACCCACATCATGGAGTGGTACTCACCCATAAAAAGGATTGAACTGTCTATACACACAACAACCTGATGAATCTCCACTGAATTGTGCTGAGTGAAAAAAGCCCGTCCCAGAAGGTCACACATAGCATGATTCCATTTATAGATATCATTAAAAAAGCAACATTATTAAAGAACAGATTCATGATAGCCAGGAGTTAGGGATGCAGGCGGCGCGGTGGGGGGAGGTGGTGACTATAATGGGACAACCCAAGGAAGCTTATGGTGACAAAAAGTTCTGTATCTTGATTGTGATTGTGACTACATAACGCTACACACATGATAAAACTGTACACACACACATGCACGTACACACAAGTGCATGTAAAAATAGATATTATTATCCTGTCCTGCAGATGGGGAGACAGAGGCTTGGAAAGGTCCAGCCACGAGCCCCAGGGTCTCTGTCTCTCCAGAGCACATGCCCATGACCACTCTGCCTCACTCCCTCTGCCCTTGCAGGCCACACCAGACAGCAGATAGAGGACAGGGAGACCCCACCTTGACACCCTGCTGGCAGTAGACTAGCTCCCCTGAGACGGGGCCTGGGAGGGGTGAAGCCCACCCAGGCAGGTCTTGACGGGGAAGGCAGCGGCAGCGTTCCCCTGCTTCTCTTCCATCTCCACCCCACCTGACCCGGGCACTGGCCCAGTGCCAGCACACAGGGGACGCTCCACACCACTGTTCCCTTCCTACTCCTTGCTGACTTGAGTCCCCACTGGGTCACCCACCCCTAACCAATGCCATCTCCCCTTTTCCAGAGCTGAACTTCGTCACCCAGTCCCCAGAGCCGGCAAGACATGGGCCCTATTTTCCAAACCCTGACGCCTTTCATTTAACCAGAAGACGTGGAGGGGTGAGTTGGAGACTGGGGTTTTGCTGGAGCTGGAGATGGGGAAGATCTGGGAAGAGGGCAGCCTTGCAGGGGGTGCTGATGGAGGGTCTGATAAGCAGGAAAACAGTGTTTGACAGCAGCTGCCTTCCTTCTGCCATTCTAGCGGGGCCACTTGAATTATTTATGCACCATTGTGCAGGTGTGGGGAAATGCCCCCAGGTGTCTTTGCGTTGGAATAGGGAGCACAGCTAGGAAGCGTAGGAGGAAGGCAGCCTCACTGCACACACTGACCTGAGTCTCAGGTCCCTCGTCAGTACAACGGGGTGGCAGCGGCATCTCCCTCTTGTCAAGGTCAAAGCAAAGGTAATCCATGCAAAGTGCTTGGAAGAGTAGCTGGAGCATAATAGGTGCTCACTAAATGCTGGTTGCCTAGTGCATGTTAGTTAAATGGGACAGCCCTCTCTCTGGGGTCAAAATGCCGCTTAGCCTTCCAGAGCCAGCCCATATTGCAGCTCTGTGAGATTTCTCTGGCTCCTAGCTGGGATTAACCACATCTTCCTCTGTTCTCCCAAAGCCCTTTCTTTGGGCCTCTGTTATTGCCTTGCTCGATCCGCCCTGCGTTATATATCTAAGAACCTCAGAGTCCGTGCCTGCTCCCCCAGACCCACCCCTGTCAGGGAACAGAGGTCACACTGCTCATCTTTGAGCATCAGAAGCAACTTACCTTCCGAAAGAACAGCCTCTGAGCTAGAGCTCAGAGTCAGGATTTCATCTGACCTTCCCAGAAGGTGTCGTCAGCCCTTTCACAGGTGAGAACGCTGAGACCCAGAGAGAAGTAACTTTCAGCCAGGAGCTGGGAGAGCCAGGGTGCAACTCAGAGATTCTGAACTCACTTTCTATTACCCTACCCTGCCGGCATCAAGAAAGATGAGTGACTCCAGACCCAAATAGGGGAGGAAGCAGACAGGCAGACCAGCTGCGTGCCTCTCCTCAGCCCTCAGAGATCACCCAGATCTCTTACCATGCTGAAGTTTTGTTTCTTGCCCAAGCACTTTGGGACTAACCAGATTGTTTCCAAACACATTACATAATTGTGCACATATTTATTTAATGCCATCTCTTGAATATTAAACAATCGATAATTTGGAACAGAGACACTGGCGTCTAAACCCAGCAGCTTTTGACAGGCGTGGGTGGGGAAGGAGTTTGAGGAGAGCCATCTATGAGCCATTACGGGGAAAAGAGGTGACAGCCCCCTCCTCCTCCTGAGGTGGGTTGAAAGGCTTCCCAGGCTTATGGTTGGCAAAAACGTAGTGGAATTTTCACCATTGGGGTTCCACCTCTTTTATTATATAACAACAAAGGTGCATTAGCTCTTCCCTAAAGGATGCTTGGAGCCAGGGCTTGGCCACCTGTTTATCTGTTTATGAGTGTTTACTGAGCATCCTCTATGTGCAGTCTCTGTTACACTCTGATTCACCCCTGGGGTGCCTTTGAGTATGAAGCACATGAGACCCGGTCCTCATACAGGTGACCAAATAAATGTAGAAGATGGCTTCCGGGCATGGTAAGCAGGTAACAGGGCTGCAAGGTGGGGAACGGCGGGCAGTCCCTGAGGAGGGGACTTCTGACCAGAGGTCCCGATGGGAGAAGCAGCCAGCCATGCAGAGGTCAGGGTGGTGGGGAGAGCATTCCAGGCGGATGGGGATGGGGGCAAGGAGCAAGTGGCCCTGGTGGGGTTGAGGAAGAGCAAGGAAGGCAGTGGGCTGGGGAGGGGTGAGTGAGGGCCCCACGTAGGCGACGCAGGCAGAGGGTTACCCCTCTGCCAGGATTGTTGGGGCCGGACCGAGAGGGCCCCCATGAGGAGTTGGAATTGCAGTCTGTGTGCAGCGGCAAAGCTGTTGGAGGGCTCTAGCAATCTGATGAATGTTAGGAAAACATCCGTCTGCAGCTGGGAGAGGACTGGGGGGTGGCAGGCATGCAGGGAACGGCTGGGTTGAGGTTCTAGGGCTGGAGTGCTGGGGGTGGGCAGGGAGACTCCAGGGAAGGCACAGGAGGGGCTGGCCGGGCCCCAAACGCGAATGGATCTGTCCAAGGTGATGGCGAGAGTTTCTCCCAGGGCAGCTGTGGAGGGCCTGGCCTGAGCCGGCAGGAATCACAGTAACTCTGATATTGATGGTAATAATAGTACCTAGGATTTACTAAGCACTTACTGGCTGTGAGCCAGACATTGGGCCGAGCCCCTCAGCCTCACCACCAGCCTGTGATATGTGTACGTTCATTATCTCCATTTCACAGAAGAGGGAGGGGACCAAGGCACAGAGTGGTGAAGTGAAATGCCCAGGGTTGCTCAGCGAGTTAGTAGTAGAGGTGGGATTTGAACCTCATCCATCTGACTCCACGCGTACGGCCCTCAGTCCATGCTGGCTGAATGAACTGATAACAAAAACAGCAACAGCAATAATGAGAGCAGTCACTTAACTATGGTGCTGGCTATGTGCCAGGCCCTACTCTAAGTGCTTTAAAAAAACACTAGGGCTTCCCTGGTGGCGCAGTGGTTGAGAGTCCGCCTGCCGATGCAGGGGACGTGGGTTCGTGCCCCGGTCCGGGAAGATCCCACATGCCATTGAGCGGCTGGGCCCGTGAGCCATGGCCACTGAGCCTGTGCGTCAGGAGCCTGTGCTCCGCAGCGGGAGAGGCCACAACAGTGAGAGGCCCGCGTACCGCAAAAAAAAAAAAAAAAAAAAAAACCACTAATCATTTAGCCTTCACAACAGCCCATGAGGCAGGCACGACCATTATACCCATTTTACAGAAGGAGAAACTGAAGCACGGAGCTTACCCTAGCCAGGATTTGAAACCGGGAGTTCTGGCTCCAGAGTCCAGGCTTTTAGCAAAATGCAGTGTAAGTTGGGGGAAGTGGACCACCTACGATCTGACTTGGTGCCATCTGCATTTCCAAGTCTGGGGCCAGGCCTGGGCTGGGCCTAAGCCCCAGGCCTGCGGGTGGGGCAGGCCCTCCGGGAGCCTGTGGGAGACCACGAAGGGCTGAACTGTCCCCCACAGAGCCTGCTGGCTCCTCAGTGGCCAAAGCAGAGGGCCTTCAGAGGTGGACGGTAATTCCCATCTGAGGGGCAGTGCTGGAGCCGGGGAATGATGCGTGCGAGAGTGTTGTGTGAAAGGTGAAAATTTGCACACATAAGGGCTTTTAAAGTATATGCGGATGCGTCAACATCTCATCCTTTCCTTGCATCCTGCTCTCCTCAATGAGAGAACAGAGAAAAATGTGGGCCCATGCCCTGGCCAGTCTGCCCAAGAGTCTGCAGTACCAGGGATGGAGCAGAGAGGCTGGGGCAATGCACCCCAAGCCCCGGAAACTCCTCAAAACAGGTTCTGTATGGGGAGGTGGGCGTGGCAGACGACCAAGCTCCACGGCTTTCCTGCCGGTTTCAGGTCCTGACCGTGCAATCCTTGGCAAGGCGTTTAAATTTCTGCCACTGCAGTTTTATGTCTTTAAAATGGGAGTGAGAAGCCCTCCCTCTTGAGACTGTTGGAAGGATTAAGTGGGAGAGGACATCTCAGGGCATGGAGTGTCACCTGCTGCTCAGTGGGTCTCTGCCCCCCGGTGGCCCCAGTGGGAACGGTTGCCTCAGGTGTGAGGACCCGGGGCCCCTTCCCACTGGAACCATATCAGTTTCTCTGAACCGTACAAACACTGGGAACACTTTGCCACCTGTGTTAGTTTGCTGGGGCTTTTGTGACAAAGCACCACGAGCTGGGTGGCTTAAATTAGCAGACGTTTAGCGTCTCACAGATCTGGAGACTGGAAGTCTGGCATCACGGGGTTGATTCCTTTTGAGGGCCGTGAGGGAGAGTCTGTTCCCGGCCTCCCCTGCAGCTTCTAGTGGTTGGAAGGTTCATCGTCCTTGGTGATCCTTGGCTTGTGGATGCATTACCCCATCCCCACCTTCACATCATCTTCCCTCTCTGCTTGTCTATCTCTGTGTCCAAATTTCCCTTTTATAAGGACACCAGTCCTGTAGGGGCAGAGTTCACCCTAATAACCCTCTCTTAACTTGCTTACCTCTGAAAAGACCCTATTTCCAAATAGGGTCTTGTTCGCAGGTACTGGGAGTTAGGACTTCAACATCCCTTTTGGGGGACACACAACACCCTCCTAATTGTTTGAAGCTGATTCTGAATGGGCTCCAGTTTCATTCACGTTTCTGAAATAGGCTCAAAGAATATTTTACATCATTTTCTAAAAGAACAGTGGCCTCAACATCACTGTCTCCTTAGCTTCCAGTAGATCCCTCATGAACACTTGGCCTTAGCGAACCCCAGTCTGGCTCTCTCAGCCATTATCTTATATGAAGAGCAAGTGGGTTTGAACCCAAGCCCTTGGTCAGCCCTGACTGTGAACTGGGCTCCAGGAACATGGGAAGCCACGGTCCCAGCTGTTGATGGGGTCACAGGGGAAGGCCACAGGACAGTAGGAGTGCACCTGGCTGTTGTTGGGCAGGTGGGTGCTGGGGCCACCAGGGTCCTTCCCAGCAATAATCTTCGAGAGGTGAGGGGAAGAGGCTTCCTTCCCGGGAAGGAAGCCTTTGTCTCCTTGCAGGTGGACATGAGTGCTCCCAGGACCACAAGGGAACCCTCACCTGCTCTTTCTGTGGTCAGATAACTCATCAGTCAATCAACTGTCATTCTGGGATGAGACCCACTCCTGGGCCTCTGTCTACACAGGAAGTGCAGGGGAACCCCGAGCCCATCATCCCCATGGCACCCCCAGCCCGGGTCCCTGGAGAGTGAGGGGTCAGTAGTAGACCCCACCTTCTTGTCTTATCTCCATTCTTAAAATAAGCTCCCCCACCTTGAATATTGGAGGTGCCCACTTCACTCGAACTGAGAGCCAGGAATCCGTTTCCAAAGGTGCCGTGACCGGGTAGGAGTGCCCTGGACTAGGCACAAGCAGGCCTGGGTGCTGGGTCGAGTCCCAACACTGCCAGTCTGAGCTCTGTGATCCCAGGTGAATCTTGCGCTTTTCCACTCTCAGTTTCCCATGTACAAGGTGGAGATGGTTCCTACTTTACGAGTAGAGTGAGGGGCATCTTTAAAGGGCTCGTGCAGTGCTGGGCACCCAGTTGGCATGCTCCCTCTTCTCTCTCTGGGCTTCAGTTTCCTCCCCTGCAAGCAAGGCTGTTGGCCCAAACGGGCTCTGGCGAGCTCCATGTGGCTCTTGGGGTGCCCTCCAGGGAGTCCAGCGTCTGGCCAGGCAGAAGAAACCTCCCAGCCCATAGGCCTGCCCTGCCAGGAGCTCGCTGAGTGAGCTGGGGCGACTGCTCCGCACTGCTCACAGGCCTGGTGGCTCAGGGTGACCGTGGCGAGGCTCCTGGAGGCTCTGACCTCATGCAGCCAGCCAGAGGTCTGAGCGTGTGCCTCACCAGGTGCCCTAAATTCTCATACCCCATTCTTTTCTTGCCCGCCTCAAAGGCTCTGAGAATGCCAATCAGATGCTCCCTACCCACCTCCAGGTACCCAGGCCACCTCCGGCATGCTGGAGGCAAAGGCATCTTCATGGGGACACCGCCCAGTGCCTCGCACATGCCATGTCCTGTGCTCGGCACCCGACAAGTACTTGTGCAGCTGAATGTATTACGGGATCCGCTCACCCAGGTTGAAGTCCAGGGGGCAGAATGTTTTACCCCTTCTCGGGGAGGGAGGTAAATGTCCCAGGGACATTTCTATTCTCAGAGTGGAGCTGCAGTAGAAGAAGATGCATAACAGAAGCCACTAGCGCACTCATGCTGGGCTTGTGGGCAGGAAGGCTAGGGATGGGCTGCATTCAAGTCAGCCTTTCTCTGCGACTCTTGCTGTGGAGTGAGGTCTGACCCTGAGCCTTGAGATGGTACTGTTGGCGCCTTTTCACTGTCTCTGGGGGAATTCTGCTCACCGCACCGCGCCAAGGTGAGAATGAAACAAGAAAATATGTAGGAAGTAGAGTGGGCACGTGGCGTGGTAGAGAGAGCATGGACGTTGGGTTCATACCTGGCCCTGCTGGGTGACCTTGAGCAAGTGACCTCCCCTCTCTGGGCCTTAGCTGGCTGATCTAGAAACAGGTCACAGTGTTGGTGTTGTCATGAGGACCAAAGGCGCTCCTGTAGGCCACGTGCCCACCCCAGCCTACTCTCTCCCCCACGCCCCCAACCCCACCAGCTGATTGCATGGCAGGCCTTGCCCCCTTTGCTGGGCCCCTGGCATGCAGACAGGCCAGATGCCCAACCTCAGATGCCAAGAACACAATCCCCTGGGCCCGGCCTGGGAGGGGTCGTGCCCTCCGGGTCTTTCCTTTCACTTGGTCTATCTTCGCTGGGTGCTGGCAGCTGCAGTAGCAG
Organism: Mesoplodon mirus; assembly: GCF_964341445.2. Taxonomy (NCBI): domain Eukaryota; kingdom Metazoa; phylum Chordata; class Mammalia; order Artiodactyla; family Ziphiidae; genus Mesoplodon; species Mesoplodon mirus. The sequence continues at coordinate 6,824,127 of NC_138988.1, forward strand.
AAGCACTGTGCTCAGGCTTGGAAAGACCAGACAGTTTCAGTCACTCATTGTGGGGCCCTTTCCTCTCTGTGCCTCAATTTGCCTGTCTGTAGAGTGGGCGCAGCACCCCCTGCCTCAGGGGCTGGCATGGGGGCTACTGAGGTAACCAATATGCAAGGGCCTGGTAGGTAATTGCTCAAAACTATTTGCTGCGTCAGAGTCCAATGGGGTCGAAGGCCACTGGGGTCCCAGGCATTCCTGAGCTCCCTCAGGCCTCACTCTCAACCTTGGCCTGCCTGGGGTCGAGGGTGCACCCTCCCCAGGATCAGTGGGAGAACTAAGAAGGGAGCTGCCTTCCCTTCACTAGGGAAGAACAATAAAAACTTGTAGCATCTTATTGTTAGAAGGAACCAAAGAACTCCTCAACAACCCCACCCAATGACTGGTAACTTTTTAATTTCTTGCTGGTTACCTCCAGGGACAGGGACCTCACTACCTGTTGTGTGACCACGAGCAGAGATGGCACCCAGTTCACACACCTTGTGCGCAGGCATTTTATGCATATATAAACCCAGTGCTCCTTACTCAGGGCATTATGACTTTTACTTTACACACAATTTTAACCACATGAGTTATCTGATTTCTTTAGCTTAATTGAAGACCCTGCTCGGGTTTCACCTCCCCTGAAACATCCCCAACAGGACTTCCATCCCCATGAAAGTTAACCACTCGCCCTCTGTCCCTGCAGCTCTTCAGATAGGTCTCTGTTGTAGAATGTACCCTATTGTGTTTTACTTGGCTGTTCAGTTACATCTCTCTCACTAGATCCTAACTCCCTAGGAGGAGTGGGGCAGTGGAAGGAGCTTGCTTGGACCTTAACTCAAAGAGGTCTGACCTTCATGCCCTATATTCCCTCCTGGCTGTGTGACCCAGAGGAAATGATCTAACCTCTCTGAGCACATGGATCAACGTCAGAGTCTTCATGATCCTCTTGCCCTCCTTGAGCAGAGTCCAAGTCCTCTTACCCCGTCTCCCTAGTCCCTGACCCACAGTGGGTGCTGAGCACTTGTTGAGGAGGGGAAGCGCAAGGAGGCCACGGGTACAAGTTATGAGGTGGCAGGGGAGGGAGCTTTTCTGCTGGAAGAGCGTGCAGTGCTGCAGCCAAGAGACAAAACAGGAAAATAAGGTGCACAGGCCAGACACGTGCAGCAGTCGGGCTACTTAGGGAAGGGGCAGCAGAGGGAAACCCATCACCACCCAGGAGCCACCCCAGGCGAACTGCCAGCCCTGTGGTCCCTGAACCGACTTTGTTCAACAGGAAGGTGTTCATCTAGTACCTGTGTGACTTAAACTGCCTTTTAAAAAGCAAAAGGCTGAGAAGCGAAGGAAATCGCTAGGTTGATGAAATAATATGTTTGCGACATAGATGTTCTACTGTTTGTCAAATAGGAGCCTTTGTGATCAGCAAAATATCAATTCATGTAAAAGGGAAAAACAGAGTCAAGGGCGAGTTCCTTACACCTGAAATGTTTAAAATAAAACAAACGTCAGCATGCAAAGGGGAAGATTACAGGAGCTGGGAAGTCCCTCGTGTGGAAGTGCTCCTTCTCCAGAGATGCTGGAGAAGGTCTGTCTCTCCGTTCGACAGGAAACAGGCATGTTTTCTTCCTGTTCTCTGTCAGTGGACAGAAGGGAATCGGGCATGCTATAAGGGAACAAGCAAGGAGTGTCGTGGGGCCACGAGACAGGATGAGTGGGGGACTGTGTCACCTTTTTTCCCTTTAGTCTAGAGAGGCTTCCTGGAGGAGGCGAGATCCAGGCTGTTTGGTCCAGGCCCTCCCCACTGCCCCTGGCCTGGCCTCTCCCCAGTGCTCACACTCACGTGGCTGCTTCATTGGAAGCCTCTATGCTCGGGTCTGGCCAGATTCACATGTGGTGGCTGCCCTTTCCCGACGTTCCCAGGGCCACTGTATACCAGTGACTTGTACAGGGAGTCCTCAGAACAAAAGGACTTCCAGGTAACCAGGATTGGAGCCAGGGCACCGCTGATAGGATCAGAAGCCTCAAGTGAACGGTAGCCCAGGAGGAAGCCAGGGCCACAGAGAAGTGCCCACCACCCACACTGCTTTTGGCAGTGGCACTGTTTTGCCGAGCACAGGCGCTGTGGAGGCCGGCCATGCTCCCCTGCCCCTCCCCACCCTGGCCTCCCCCTCTCTGGTCCCAAGACCAGAGAGGGAGGCAGCCCTGCTGGCAGCTGGACCAGGCACCGTGGCCACCTCACAGGGTATAGCCACAGGCTGCAGACTTCTGTGGTCGCTGTCGGTGCTGAAGCCAAGAGGTCAGAGTGGGGGTTTGTGTCCGTGACCTGGGATGCAGCGGGGACACCGGGGGATTTGCCACCATCTCCAGCCCAGGTATGGGTGAGTGGTTCACGGGCACAGCCCGCAGCCCTGGACTGGCTAGGCCCCTCGGGGGCCTGGCACTCCAGTGCAAGGGGGGCACTGAGATGGAAGCAACTTAGTGCAAGGGGAGGGACCGCAAGCCTGTGAGTACTGGGCCAGGAGGGAGGCTGGAGGGCAGGCACGCCCTTTGGAAGTTGATGAGGAGCCCCACGGGGTCAGTCTCTGGCCCTCACTCAGCTCTCTGGGCACCCTTCCTGCGGAGGGCTGCTAACGTGAGCGAGAGAGTGAGATAGCCCAGGTTCAAATCCAGACCCCTGTGTGACTTTGCACATTTACCTCTGCTCTCTGTGCCTCAGTTTCCCACCCTGTAAAATGGGAGTGGTGATAGTGGGACCTATTTCTTAAGTCTGTTATGAAGATCAAAGAAGATGGTAGATGCAGCCCCGTAGCTCTGAGCATCTCCACTGCCCCCTGCTACTCCCTGAACAAGGGACCCACCTTCAGAGGGTGCCTTATCAGCACTGGAAGGAAAATTAAGAGACTCTTTAGGCTATCTTGCCTATTTCACAGGTGCAACTGCAAAGGAGATGATCTAGGTTATGGCCTCAGACTTCAAATCAGACAGACCGGGGTTTGAACCCTGTGTCTGCAAACTTTTCAGCTGGAAGCCTCAGACAAGTTCTTGACCCTCTGACCCCCATCTTTTCATATGTGAAGTGGAGATAGTTATAGGATCTACTTCATGGGATGCTTGCAAGGATGAAATCATGCCTCACGTATAAAAGGTTTAGCCTGTACTTCATACTTAAATCGGGAGCCACTATCACCACCACCATCATCGCTATTGTCGTCGTCGTTGATGATGATGTTTTGAGGAAAGGGAGGCTCGGAGAGGGAAAGGGACCTGCCAGCAGTCACACAGCAAGTCAGAGGGCAAGACAGGGTCCAGCCCCGACCTCCTAACCCCCCCGTCCCTGTTCTTTCTGCTTCCCTCACCATCTCAGTGAACCTCATTGGTCTTCGCCGCCCCTCAGCACATCCTGCCTAGAGCTTGGTTTCCGCTTGCAAGAGGTCACCCTAAAGCATATGAGACCTATCGTTTACTGACCTCGTTGCTTCGGGCACAGATTTGGGGGCACCACACAGGGGAAGCTGGCATCCCCCAAGATGCTGGGCCAGCAGAGAGCTGGGGGAGGCTATCTTCTCCCCATGATTTCCTCAGTGCCCCTCCAAAAGCCCACAGCTTCCCGCTGTAGCCAGGGATCCTTGGCCAGGGAGACCCCTGAGGGGGGCAGGATACAGCTTTTGAGGGCAGAACTCCTTGTTTTCCAAGAGGCTCCTTAGGAAGGGAAGGATTGGGACCTCAACTTCCACCAAGGTTTCCTTGGATGTTGGGGACAGATCTGGGGTCACCCTCAGGGGTCTCCTGGTTCCTTAGCTGATCTGGAGCACCTCTGAAGGCTTGCCTCTGTCTCTCCACCTTCTAGCCATCTGAGCTTGGGCCTTCCCTCGCAGGGAGGGATGGAGACACAAGAGGAGGCTGAGGAGGGAGAGGAGAGAGAGGATGGAGTTTGCTTTAAGGAGAAAGAAGAGTTATGTTCTTGTTTTAATAATATAAATGTTACATGAGCAATGATAATTATTATGATTCCCATTTATTGAGCACTTACTATGCACCAGGCACTGTGCTAAGAACTTTATATATGTTATTTCAATTAATCTTGACCATAGCCTAATCAGGTAGAAAATATCATGATACCCATTTTACAGGTGAGTAAACTAGAAGAGACTTATTTATATACCATGTGGTAACTACAGATGCCAAGCAGACGAAATAAAGAAGGATAGATTCTGAGTGGGATAACAGGGAGTGCTGGGGACTGGCAAGTTGGAGAGAGTCATTCATTTGTTTTTTTGTTGAGGCATGATACACATACATTAAAGCAGGTAAAGGGCACTCATCTCAAATGTACCATCTGATGATTTTTACACATATTTACACCACCCTGATCAAAATACATACAGAATATTTCCAGTACCCCAAACATTCCTTCTGAGGCATACAAATTTAATTTTTTAAAAAATTCTGCAAAACTATCACAGCCAAGAGGCACCTAAGGAAGCATGATGACTAAATATAATCTGGTATCCTGGATGGGATCCTGGAACAGAAAAAGGACTTTAGGTGAAAACTAAAGAAATGTGAATCAAGTATGGACTTTAGTTAATATTAGCATATCAGTATTGATTCATTAATTGTGAAAAATGCACCATAGTTATGTAAGCTGTTAATGATAAAGGGAACTGGATGTGTGGTAGGTGGGAACCCTCTGTACTATTCTTAGCAAATTTTTTGTAAATCTAAAACTGTTCTAAAACAAAAAGTCTATTTAAAAAAAAAAAAACACTCTTCAGATATTTAAGCAAAATATATCCATGGGCAGGGTCTGGCCTTTGAGCTGCCAGTTTGTGACCTCCAGTGGTCTAATGCCCTTATTTTACAGATGAGGAAACTGAGTCCCCCAAAAGGGAAGGCACTCGTCAGGGCCCCAGAGTAGGTCAGTGGCAGAGCCAGGACCGAAAGGCTGGTCAGTGCTCAGCTGTGAAGGATAGGGTTTGGGGCGTGGGTTCAGGGCTGCCAGGGTCTCCCTGAATCCTGAGTGCCTTGCTGAGGACTCGCTCTACAGGAAGCTGCCAGGTGCCACCGGCTTCCCTCTACTGCTTCCCCCTGAGCTCTCCAGGGCTGTCAGTTGGAAACCAGTTCTCCCACTGGCCTCGGCCCCAAAGGGAGTGGTCATGGGCAGTTCCTGTTCTGGGAGCAGGGTGTCGCCTTCCCACTCCCCCCTCCCCAGCCTCAATACACCTGATACATGTCCCCATGGCCAGCATGGGGTTTGAGTTGAGTGTTGGATGGATGGGTGAGTGAAGAAATGAAGGGGGGAAGAAATGAATGGAAAGCGTGGATGGTTGGGAGAGGGTGGGGGGAATAAAGGGTGCCAGGAGTACAGACTCTGCAGCCAGATGGTCTGGGTCTGCTACCTCCAGCCACAGGACCTTGGACAAGTCAACCTCTCTGTGCCTCAAATTCCTCATCTGAAAGTGGAGATAATGGTAGCTCCTGTGCCTTACAGGAGTGTGGAGAGGATTAGAGTTGATTGACATGAGGGAGGGAAGTTATAAATATAGGCCAGGAGGGAAGGAGAAATGGGGGAGGGGTGATGATTTCGTTTTCGTACTGGGACATGGAAACCTGGATGAAGCCACAGGACTGGCCACTGACCCAGAAAAGGGGTTGGGTAGCTTCACACAGTGGTTAGAGCACAGATTCGGGAGCCAGGCTGCCAGGAATCAAATTCCAAGGCCACCACTTACTAGCCACGTGGCCTTGGGCAAGTGAGTTAACCTCTGTGTGCCAGTGTCTTCTCTGTAAAATAGATGTGATAACAACAGCACTCGCTTCACGAGGTTGTTATGAGAATTTGCTTCACGAGGTTGTTATGAGAATTAAGTAGTTGTTTGGTATGTGTGTAGCCCCTGGGACTATACCTGGTATGTTGAAAACAACCTCTGGCATATAACAAGTATTTGTTAAATACCTGGGAGAGGTTTTATACCAGAAACCCACTCCTCTCTCTGGAAGGCACTGACTCTTGCCAGAGATCGAGGTCCAGGCGTTATACATTCTCTTACCTCCTGAATCCAGGCAGGACACTGCCCTTCACGAAGCCAGGTGGGGTGAGGGCCGAACTGCTGACCAGGTGCCCATCTATATGGCCTCACCCACTCCAGCCAACCCCGGGGTGAGCAGCATTTCTCATATTTTAAGAGAAGCCAGAAATCTGGATTCTGTACAGTTCCCCAATTTTTAAACATTGGCTCTTAGTTCAACTTTATTTTAAGCTCTGAGCAAAACAAACAAATGTATTTTAAGCTGGCTGCTCTCCCAAACAGTTGATTTGCAGCTTCCACCCCAGTCTAGCCCTGCCAGTTTGCTTTCTTTTATTATTTTTTGCCTGCATTTTAGAGAAAAGGAAACTGAGGCACAGAGAGAAATGCTTGGATCTGTGTGTCTGACTTTTTAGTGGAGGCAAGAAGCAATCTCCTAGTTTCCCTCTCCCGGCTGCAAGCGACACGGGGTCCCTGGGGAATCCACCAGGCTTTGCAGCAGGTGAGGGAGGGGGACTTGAGGGGGAATTTCCCCCTCAGCCTGGGTTCTTCCAGTAGCATATTTGAAATATGATGTTTGCTGACCAGATGCCATCTGCGCCATGCGTCAGGGGTGCACCTGATATGAAGCAGAGTTTCCCCACTTCCAAAGCCTTAGCAAAGATTAGGGATGCCGGGACCCCCAGCTTCACTTCCAGCACTGGCCCGGCAGATGGGAGGCCACGATTCCAAGGGGTTCCTGACCCTCAGTCTGTGGGAAAGAGCTAGCAATAAACTCTATGTAAAGAAAGTCGCTAAGTGAGAACTAAAGGGGTTGAGGAATGGGGGGACGCATGTTCTGGAGGGATTTTTTTTTTTTTTTTGCAAGAGGGTTAATTTACAGACCTGTCATACTCTGAACTTGAGTTGTTTTTTCTTTTCTGTTGAAAAACTGCTCTTTGGTTCCCATTTACTTAACCTGTCTGTGCCTCCGTTTCCTCATCTGTAAAATGGGGATAAACATTGTACTAAACCTCCTGCAGCTTACGATGAGGATGCAATAAGACAGTATGTGTTGAGGATTAAGCAATAAAAACCAGTGTGGTTGTCATTGTCGGCTGCAGCCCGCCTCCCTGTCCGCACAGGTGGTGACTTGAGGAGCTGTGGCTCCTGGCCTTTCTTCACCCTGACTCTCTACGTGTTTGTGATCTTAGCTTTGTCTGGAGACCTACCAGCTGTGGAGTGCCTCTCATAGGTCACCTTCTATGCTAGACCCTCCCACCCATTTTCTCTTTCTTAACCCTCAGAGCAACACTGGGGAGCCAACACCATCATCAGCTTTGCAGATGAAGAACCTGAGGCTCTCGGAGGAAACATGACTTATCCAAGGTCACACCCACAGGGGGACCTGACCTTGAGAACACACTGTTACCTTCCTGAGCCTCTAGCTTCCTCATCTGTAAAAGGAGGTTCAGGACACCCACCCCAGGGCTGCTGTGAGCACCTATGAGGTAATGACTTGGAAAGTGCACTGCCAGCTGCAAATCCCAGGCAAATGGGCAGCATTAATGTGAGTCCTGCAGAGGCCTGATCCCTTTCGGGGTTCAGTGTGCTTTGGCAGCAAGAGCTACAGAGGAAACTTATTTCAAGTGCCTTTTTCTTGGGTGGGTTCCAAAATGCATCTCCTCTCTCCATCTAACAAGTGCAAAGCTGGCTTCAGCAGGGCCTATGTCTAACGCAAGTAACCTCCAGTGCGACGACCTGGGAGGCGGAAGGAGGTGGGCATGGTGGCCGCAGGGGAGACAGGGTCATGCAGAAGGCCTCAGGCTATGGAGTCAGATAGACGTCAGATCAAATCCTGGCTCCTCCACTTCCTAGCTGGGTGACCTTGAACCTGCTATTTAACCTCTCTAAGCCTCACACAGACTATTGTTATGATGGGGGGTCGGGGTGGGGTGGTGCTAAGCATGGCTGCTGAGAAGCACAGCATGAGGATCCACAAACATCCAGCCCGACAAGTACCAGGTCCAAGGCTGGGGCAGCAGACCTTGCAGAGGGTGGGGGGCTGGATAGAAACCAGCCACGGGGCCGGGGGAGAAGAGTTCCTGCTGAACCTGGGAAGGGAACACGGGTCAAGCAGGATTTAGCAGGACACACGCACTGGGAAGGAACGCCAGCCAAGTAGGTCTTAGCCGCGCATGTACACTGGCCCATGAGTAGCTGGAGGGCAGGCACAGTATACTCTTCGTCCCTGTGGCCTGGCTCCTGACCGGTGCACAGACTAGATTTTAAAAACTGAATTTAGCATCCACTTTCCTTTCTGCCTCAAAGCTACCCATCTACTCCTCCTTGTCCTTCAGTCTCCAACCGCACCACCCGCCTCTGTGAAGCGTAGAAGAGCACAGGCTCTGGTATCAGACAGATTGGGATTCAAATCCACACTCTGCCCTTTCTGGCTGAGTAGCCTTGGGCAAATTACCTCCCCTTTCTGACCCTCAGTTTCCTCTTCTGTAAGTGAGCTAACACCGCCCCTCCCCCCAGCAGAGCTACCGTAGGAGAGGCTGTGGATGAAAGCACCTCGCGTGGTCCCGACACAGAGTAGGCGTCCCAGCGGTGGTACTGCTGTTGTTCCTTCCACGTGTAGCCCCGGGCCACCTCTGGCTCCTCTCTTCTCCCCAAGGCAGACGGAACTCCCCAAGGAGTTCACGGTTTGTCTTTACATCTCAGATGACAGGAGACAGGCACCTAGGCTGTATACATCAGGGAAGAAGAAGTGTCACCCCCATTCCCACAGTCTCTTTACATAATTTCCACACTGCTCCTCTGTTGATTGGACGTGGTGGGCTTAATAACATCCATAAAACACCTCGAAAATGAGCATCAGAAGGCAGATCACTGGGGATGAAGGGTAAACCACCCTCAGGCTCTAAAACACCATCCTCTAGCTGTGAGAACGCGAAAGTTCATTAGTGTCTCTGAAAGTTCTCATGTGGAAAGTTCATGAATGAAGGGCTTTCTGGTCCCGGATCCCATGTCTTATTCTCGAGGATGGCCTGGAAACCCTGCTCAACTGACTATTTATGGGTGCCTCTCTGGCACCTCCTGGTCAGGCTGCGTTCCTGAAAGGTGGCCCTGGCTCTGATCCCTGCGGCAGGAATCCCACTAAGGTGGGGCTGGTGGGGTTTGGGCCCATAAAGGGGTCCCCTGCCCATCTGGGATGTGTGTGCCCTTGAAGCCTGAAGCCTGTCCGTGCCTGGCTCACACCCACTTACCCTACATGCAGTGCAGACCCTGTTCTGGGAGCCTCGTCCTCAGAACTGGAAACAGGGTTCCCCCTGTTATTAGCTGGGAAATCCTGCTTTAACACCCAGCACTGCTGGGGCATCTCCGCGGCCATCGGCAAGGGCCTCGGAGAGATTGTCTGCAGCAACATGGTCTCACTGCAACCCCCTGAGCCCCTGGTGACATGGTGCCTACAAAAGTCCTGCAGTTTGGTCCAACATAATCACAACGTAAAGGAACAGTCCCTAGCCCACTCTTGGCCCCTCCAGCCCATCTCTTCTTCCGTGTTACTTAGGATTTCTCTCCACTCACCTCCCACGGGCACAGAGGGGTTCAACGCTGGTGCAAGACTGGGCGTCTGAGCTTAAAGCTGGCCCCCAGCCCCCTTACCGCCTGCTCCAGTGCTGGCTCCCACACCCGGCCTCTCCCTCTGGGCCCCTGAGCTAATTACGGGCTTACCTCAATGATTCTAAGGAAAAGCTAACTAAATCAGGGTCGGCCATCAATTTTCTGGCTAAGGACAGGCAGCCCGACCCCTCCTTCTCCATTCCGGGATTCTGAAACCCTGGCTGCAGCTTTGTTTGAGTCTGAGAACAGAGTTTATCTCTTAGGGCTGATTTGAGGAAGAGCAGCGAGACAGGACATTTCCCTCGCTGCCCCTCTGCCCCGTGTCGGGGTGACCCTGTGGGAGCAGGTAGGGGGCTTGAAGGGCTGGGGTGCAGCCAGATCTGAGCAGCTTGGGGAAGGTGTGTGAGGAGATGAAGCAGGTGACAGCCTCTCACATGCAACATATAAAGCAGCCAGCATGGCGCAGGGGCTGAGCCAATGTTTGTTGAATGAAAGAGTGACTACAAAGCGCCTGGCCCAGTGCCGCTTACAGAGTAAACACTGAACGATGTTCAGTCTCTTGTCCTTCCTGGAATTCCCATTTGTAACTATAAATATTCATGGGACAAGGTGGCTAAGTTCCTAAAACCTTTATGTGAATATGTTTATTGCACATGTTTCCCCTTTGAAATGTGAGGGCAAGCAAGGTCAGGGATGGCTGGGGCAGTGGGCGTGGGAACTGAGGGCTGTGCTCCCACCGCCTGGTTTCCTTTATGTGGGACTCAGCATCCCCTCTGGAAGGAGGGGTGCCTTGATACGAGTCCCACCTGTGATGTTCAGCCCCTTCCTGCTTTGTCCCCTCATTAGCCGTGTCCTCCTAACCTCCTCACAGGGGCTGATGTCCGCAGCCAGCACGTGGCCATCATTATTTGTTTACTCAGTGCCCACTTGATTGCAGGCAATGAGTGACATGCTTAACTAATTAAGGAGACCCCGAAGGCAGGGAACACATGGGGGCTGAGGACCCACTCTGTGTGCCAGGTTCAGCAGAGCACTCAGGACACAGGCTCTGGAGTCTGATTTGAATCCCAGCTAGCTGTGTGACCTTCGGCAAGTCGCCTAACCTTTCTGTGCCTCAGTTTTCCCCTCTGCAAAATGGGCGTGATAGTAATAGTATGTCCCTCATACGCTTGTTGTAAGAATTAAGTGAGTTCATACGTGCCAAGTGCTCAGAACAGGGCCTAGAATGTAGTTGGCGCTTCCTAAGTATTAACTATTCCTCATATTTCAGAGCTAGGAGCTCACTGATTCCTCACCAAAGCCTGGCCTGTACGGTGGCTCCCGTTTTACAGATGAGGTTTGGAGAGGAGGAACCACTTGGCCCCGGTTACCCAGAATGAAATCCCGGCTCCACTGCTCTCTCTCAAAGAGGAGGGTCTGGCAGTGCCTGTCAGGACAAGCAGGGCTGGGGCAGCACAGAGGTGGCGAGAGAAGAGCTGGGCCTCCCTCAGAGGCGCGCGCCGAGTAGAGGTGGCTATAAATACAAGAGGCGAGGGGCTTTCTAACTAGGCCAGGAATGTGTGTTAATCATTGAGGTCAGCTGGGCCGCGGCAGCTCTTGGCTGGAAAAGGGTGTATCCAGGAGCGAGCTCTCCTGGAGAAAGGAGCTGAGGAGGAGGAGGAGGAGGGCGACAGACAGTGCCCAGTGGGGGGCACGCTGGCACCCGGCCTTTGTCATGGGGCAGGGGCTGACCCCCAGGAAGCCCTCTCCTGCCCCTTGTGAACCTTGAGAAACCCTCCTGTAACCCAGATCAGATCAGCCGCCTCAAACCCACAGGCCAGTCAAGGCCACAGCTGTGGTTCGCAAAGGGCAGACCCGGGCCGCATTCTGGGGAGTGAGCACTTAATTTAATGTGTTTGGGGGAAAACACAACTGGCAAAGCAAATCCATGATCTCGTGGCTGTGAATGCTTAAGATAATATACTAAGAAGGTATATACGTTTCTTAGAAGGGAGTTGAGTGAAAGAAGGATGTGAAGTGTGTGCTATACCTGTGGAGGCGGCAAGCATCATTCCTGAGGTGTAGGGGCTTCTGGTCCCCAGGCGAACTGCCAGCCCCCTTGCCGTGGGGTCCCAGTGGCCTCTGCCACTCCCAGCCCACAGCCCAGCCCCACCCTCCCCAAACATGTCAGGCACTGGCACCCCACCCCACCTCCACTCTCTCTGTGCCTGTCCCCCTTTCCTGGCAAGGCCAGGAGAAATGAGGTCCTCGCTGGGACCTCCTCCGGGCTGCCCTAGGCCCTTGTCCATCCACGGCCACTCCCTGCCTACGTGAGAGTCACCATAGCTGGGACCATGGCTCCCTTGGTGATGGGGAAAGCAAGCTCTGGGTGTTTCTGTCCTCCTGCTATGCCCAGCATATCACATTCTGGAGCCGTCACTGCCTGGTGCCAGTCCGTGCACGTGCACTGTCACCCTCGGGGCTCCGTCCCCTCCCTCATCTGTCAGATGGGGACACCAACTTTCCTTCCCTGGGGTTGGCGGGGGGGCCGGTGCATGGAGTCAGTGTGCTTACTCCACCTAAAGGCCCACGTCAGCACTCCACAAACATAATCCTGATTATTCGCATCACCAGCACAATTGTCATCATCAGGGGCCGATGGATATTCAGTAAGTGAGTCCACGGTGGTGCAGGGTGGAGGGGAAGGGAATAGGACTAGGGCATCTTTGCATTTAGGATCAGGAGAAAGTTCTCGGTGCCTACTGACTCTGCCCCTCTCATTTTGAATATGGGGCAACTGAGGCCCAATCTCCTGCTGCTCCACCGCCATCTCCCTCCCCAGGCTGGGGGAGGAGGTGACAGGCCGGACTCACCTGCCCAGTGAGACACAGCAGGCCTCCCAAGCTTCCCAGTGAGACTGGGGAGGAATTCCAGGGGCTGCGGAATTCTCACTTCACCCAGGCAGTGAATCAAAAGCCTCGTTCTTTGTAGATTCCTCCCATAGGTGGGAGCAGATGTGACCTTTGTCATTTGTTATTTTTAGCAGAGCAGGCGAGGAATGATAAAAACCTGTACGGAGCTGACTATAAATAACATGCCCGTGGCGTTTTTTTCCTTTAACACATCTAAAAATTGTAGATCTCAACAAGCATTGCCCTTCAGAGTAGAATAACAGCATTAGCATGGCGCTTTACAATTAGAGTCAACCTCACCCCAGCTATCGCTGGGGATCACCGTGCATGTCCCCAGGGCAGACACTTTTCTCGTCCCCATCCTGCAGGTGAGGAAACAAGGATGAGCTCGGCTGGTAGAGCTGTTGGCACGGTGCCTGACCCATGGCACGAGCCCGATTTATATCACCATCCTTACCAAGGAGTCTCTGAAAGGCCGAGAAGCTTGTTCGGTGTCACAGGGGAAAGGCCCCGGGCCAGGACCTCCTCGGGGCCACCTGACTCCAAACGCAGTAGTTCACTGGCTGCTAGTGGGCCTCATGGGGCTGGAGGAAGAAGAGGTGGGCATGGAAAGATCAGAGGAGTGGGTGCCAGGCATCGTGGAACTTCAAGATGAGAGTGTGAGCGAGAAGGTTGTGGCTGGGATACTGGAGGCTGAGAGGAGGGCTGACAAGTTTCAGAAAAGGGGGCGAGGGAGAGAGAAGATAACTGGCCACCGGCCTTCTAGGGCTGTGCCTCACCAGGCTGACATCATCTGAATCCGAAATCCCTCTGGGCAGAGCAGTTATCCTCAGCCAGCCCCGTGGCAGAGAATAAGAGAGACCCAAGGGCAGGTTACCAATGCTGGGGTGGGTGAGGGTGGCCAGGTGGGGACGAGCAGGTGGAGAGAAACCAGGGCAGAAGGGGGTCCCGAGACCCGGAAGGCAACAGACTCCAGGCAGCAGGTTTGCGCTCCTGACCAGGGCTCGTTGGTGTGCTGGGGAACGTTCTGCCCTGATATGTAGCATTTGCCGGCGTCTGTGGTGTAAGTGCTCCCTGTGACCTGGCAGGTCACAAGCTACCAACGTGAGATGGCCATAGACACGATCAGTTCTCACGAGCCAGTCGGAGTGACTCCAGAGCACCCCAGGCAAGACTGCTGCTGTGGCAGCCACACAGGGTGGGATACTTATGTCCCAGTTGCTTCAAGGAAAGAGAGGAGGGCCTTGTGTGCCGTTTTAAGCTACCATTAACTGTGGACATAGCACATGACAGGTGAAGCATTTTTACCTGCAGTATCTCAGTTAACTCAAAGCACAATCCTCTGAGCTAGACATTATCTCTATCGTCCTGATGAAGAAACTGAGGCTCAGAGAGGTGAAGTGACTTGCCCAGGGTCACACAGCCAGTGAGTTATGGAGCCTGGATTTGAAACCAGGAGTGTGTGAGTTCAGAGCCCACACCCCAGCCACACACACCCCCAGCCTCCAGCCAGGTAGTTCTGGGACCTCAGTTGGGGCTGGATTTTCAGGCAGGAGTTCATGGGATCCCTCTGTGGGGCTGGCAGCCGAGAGTCCTGACCAAGGCCCAGAGGAGATGCTTACCTCCCTTGGGGGAGGTTCTGAGAGGTTTGAGACACCCCCACATGGGTGGGGCACTACCTAGCCCTCACCCAGGGCAGAGGCACCACTCAGCACCCCCAGGGCTCCTCAGACCCTCCCTCCCTCCTTCCCTTCTTTGCAGCTGAGTGTCCGGCCTCAGGAGGCAGTCCCCACACTGCCAGGCATGTAGTATGTGCTCAATTCACACTGAAGAAGTGAACCAATGATATCTTCTGATTCTCTCTCATTTTGTTTGAAATCAAAGACCAGATTTCCTGTGGCTTCAAAGTGTTATCACCTTGCAGAAGAGGGACGGAGAAGCAAGCCAGACTTTGCTGAGCACCTACTATGTGTCACGTGCATACACGTTACTCATTCATGCCTCCCAACACTCTCACAATTGCAGGCATTATCATTTCCATTTCACAGATGTAGAACCTGAGGTTCAAGTTGGCCAAATGACTAGCTCAAGGCCACCCGATGGTAAGTGGCAGAGCTGGGGTTCCATCCCATACCTTTGACCCCCAAGCCCCTGCTCTCCTCCTCTGCTGTGCTGTGTCCCCCAGAAAGAAACAGCACCTTTTATCCAGGAAGCTACTTACAGTTTGTCAAGACTTGTCCATTTCCTTCTTGTATTTTGTCATTGCAAACTGACCCATGGCGGTGGCAGGGCAGGAACGCTGGGGGAGAGGAAGGTGGGCTCAGGAGAGAAGGATGCCCCCTGCCCCACAGCACTGAGTCCCACCCCGGCCGACTCCTGGTCCAGGACTCACCCCACCTCCCGGGGCAGCCTGTTGGTGGCCTTGTAGTGAGAGTGTTGGCCCAGCCTTGAGGGCAGTCCCATCCACAGAGGACCCCACTGATGCAGGGTCTCCTTAGAAGGCGGCCCTGGCCCCTGTGCAGGTGCTTGCTTTTGGAGCCGTATCTGATGAAGAGGGGTGCTGAACAGGTAGCCCCACGAGGTGCCAGGAGAGTTTTCTTATAGGGTTAAAGGTCTGCCCTGGAGCCAGCACTTGCCTCCCAGCCCTGACTTAGCTGTGGTGTGTCCAAGGCAGATGGCTGCCTGACTGGGCCTCAGGCTCCCCACCTGTAAAATGGAAGGGTAGGCTGACAGAGGGGCATGGCAGCGTCTCCCAGCCCCGACGGGCCCCGATTCCACATAAGCCAGCTCCACAGGCAGATCCCAAAGGGAATTCCCTCTGGGGATAAAAGTGGGATGCCTTTGTGGGGACAACTTTGGAGGCCACCAAGGCCATCAGCATTGCCCACTGCCCACCTCCCTCTTCAGCCAGCTCTGACTCCACATCTCACTTCTACCCTGCTTCCGTAGGCCACTTGCTGGACACCCTAGCGGGGCCCAAGCATTCCCCAGACGTCTAGCAGGGTAGGAAGGAGATGTCTGAGTTCAAATCCCAACTCCACTTACTGAACAACCTTGGCCAAGGTCCCTGACCTCTCTGTGCCTCAGTTTTATCATCTATAACATGGGGATAATAGTCAAAACTACCTTAAAGGGTGAGAATTAAATGAGCCAAAACACGAAAAGTTCTTAGAACAAACGTACCTGGCATGTAATAATTGTTTGGCCAATACCACCTCTCAGTACTACTATTTAGGGTTCATAGTAATACCATCTTTTCTGCCCATCAGGGCAACCATCCAGGCCCTGGAGGGAGCACTGGATTGAGAGTCCTGAGCCCACAGCTCTCATCTCAAGTCACCCACGACCCTGGGGACGAGGGCCCCCTTCCCCTCTCCTGGCCTGTTTCTCCGTCTGTCAGGTGGCTCCCCTCAGCTCTCAGCACATCTGGGAGTCTGTATGTGTCTATTGGATGTGCTTTTCCTCCCAGCCGAGGCTGACGTGTCCCTGGCCCAGAGTCTGCCCCAATCCTGGTTAGCAGAATGAACACGTCCCTTGGGGAAGGTGGGTGTTACGTGGTGCGGCTGTCCCACGACACTGTGGAATTCTATCCTGTGGCAGGCCCTTGCCACGGGCCTTATGTTCCTCATCCTGTTTAATCCTTCAGACCCTTCTAAGGTTCCTCCTATTCCCAGGATAAGGACAGGACTCTGTAACTGGTCCACAGGCCCCTGCCCGCTCCTGCCCCTTGCCCACTCTCCCTGTCTAAGTCATCCGGGCGTCCTTTCCACCCCCTGAGAAAGGCTAAGCCCTTTCCGGCCTCAGGCCCTTTGTCACCACCCCGTCCTTTTACCTAATGAACTCCTGCTCAGTCACCACCCCCTCGGGGAAACCTTCTCCAACTCCCCCCTCACTCCCACGAGAGACACTTCTGCCTAACGTGCTCATGGCCTCTGCCCAACGTGCTCATGGCCTCTGCCCCTTTATCGCAGACCCCTTGGTAAATTTACATTCGTCTGTGCGCTCATTTCATTTCACAGCTGTCTCTAAACCCTCCTGAGAGCGGATACGGTGAGCTTTTCTGCTCACCGCTGTATTCTCAGCACCTAGCAAGGAGCCTGACAAGTAGTGGACATCAGTGGATATTTGTTGAACAAGTGAGCCGTCAGAGAGGCAGGAAGTACATGGTGCCGTGCCTGTTTTACAGATGAGGAGCCTGAGGCCAGAGAGATGGAGAGATTTGCCCAAAGTCACACAGCCCATCAGGGTGGAGCAGGGTTTGAGCTAGTCCATCGGGCTCAAGCTCCCAAGCTTGGTGCACCCACCCCCACTTCCTTGCTACCTGTGGGTGCAAAGAGGGACTGAGACTGCTGAGCCCCTTCATGTCCCAGAGGCAGGGGTTTGAGTAACAGGTCAAGGGCTTCGGTTATGCTGAGAGCCCTGGCTGCTTGGGAACCTCATAAGGGGTGAACCCCCAAGCCTGCCGCCCCTCTGCAAGCCTTCCAGGAGAGATCTGAGTTCTAACCCTGGCTCCAGCTGTTTGGTCCTGGGCTTGTCCCCTCCACTCTCCAGACCTCGGTTTCCTCATCAGTAAAACAGGAGTGATCTCCACATAGCAGGTTAATTGTGTGTACCTAGATGTGTGCATTAGCACACAGCAAAACGCTCAGCAGACAGCTGATATGGCCCCCGCAGCCTCCCTCCCATTCTGATGAGCCGCCGACCACAGGCGTAGCCACGTTCAGGCCTGAACTTCTTACTGATCACAACTTCAGTTGTGTCCGGCTCTCCTGCCAGTCAGCAGGCAGGCCTCTCAGCTTGTAGCATCTCAGTTGTCACCCCTCTGCCCTTGTCCTCTCTGGGAGGTCCTCTTTCCCTGCTGGGTCCCTACAGCCTCCTCAGTGGGAGGACGTCCACAGAGATCACAGGCTTCAGGGCAGTTGGCGTCAGGTTTGAATGCTCAATCCTGTGCCACACAGCTCTGTGCCCTTAGGCAAGACACTCACCCTCTCTGGGCTTGATCTTCTCCTTTAAACTGAGGGCTGAGAACACTAAATTCTCCTGGGGTGGTGATGAGGAGTAAATGACAGCTCTTGTGTTAAGTGCCTGGCACATAGTAGGTGCTCAGCAAATGACAGATTTTCTTCCCTCTTCTCCTGACATTCCTGGATTCATTGTCCCCACTCCCTCTGTTTCCTCCTTCCTCCTCCTTTTCTTCCTCCAGAGAGTTAGCCTTCTGGCAGGAGTGAAAACACATACATACACACTAGTGTTAAATAGGGACCCCAGCACAGTACCTCACATTTAGTGAGGGCTGAATAAATATCTGATGACTAAATAATCCAAAGAAATGAATTACTAACGGTAAAATGTCAGGCTGTAGTTACCTTGGAGAGAGCATTTAGGAACAGGGGCTCCTCTCTGGTTGCTTAACTCACCTTGAGTCCAGCCCTGGGCTCAGGCATCCTGAGCCTGTTGAGACATCTCTGGACAGGGTATCTGAGTGAAGCTGGGGGGTCTTCCTTCTTCTTCCCAAGGTGGGCATGCAGAGGAAGCCCCATTCATTGACAGGTTCAGGAAATAGCAACTCTTAAATCAGGACCTCCAAGCAAGCCCAAAGAATATTTCCAGAGCCATAGAGAGATGCAAATACCAGTTTAAAACCACCAGGGGAATTGCATTTTCATTCAACAAACCTGTATTCATCGGTTGAATCAATATTTATTCAGGCTCTGTGCCCAGTGCTGGGACACAACAGGCAAATAAGACTTGTTCCCTATCCCTAAGGATCCCCCCAGACTGATGGACAAGACAGATGTACATAAAAAAATTCATTGCAGCAAATCTTTTGAGGGGGAGGGGGAGGCAGGGATGATGGAGGGGAAATCAGGGAAGGCTTCCTGGAGGAGAGATTGTTGGAGTTGAGTTTGAAGGATGATAGAAGTTCTCCTGGCAGAGAAGTGGGGAAGCAAGGCATCCCTGGCAGTGTAGACGGTACACACAAATACACAGAAGCATGGAAATGCAAGGGTGCGTTTCAGAAGCAAGGAAGGCTTGATGTAGAGAAAGTGGACAGAGGATAAGGGGAGGGGCCTGGAACAGTCATCCAGGCCTCATGAGTCATGGTGAGGAATTTGGGTTTTATGCTGAAGGCACAGAGCAGCCAAAGAGGGGTTTAGAGGAATTAAGGAAGGTCCTTAGGGTGCAGGGGGTGGGTAAGCGGGAGGAGGATGGCAGGCGGAGCAGCAGGGAGACCGAGGTGAGGAGGCAGGATGGACGGGTGGCAGTGGGCAGTGTGTAAGTGTGCGTGCATTAACAAGGCAGCATTAACCTGAAGGGCTAGCCGCCTGTGGATGAGACCGTGTTTCTCGGGCCTGGAAAAGGCAGCCTCCCCCAGGGAGTCCTCCCAGAGTAGCTCTTGACTCACTAGGCTCTGTGTTCTGCCAGGTGGGAAAGTGCCTGCTCCCTAATTGGCCCCTATTCCTGCCCTCGCAGAGAGGTGGCAAGTCAGCCATAGCCACATACCTGCCCCACCCCGCTGGAGGGTTGGGGTGGGCCCTCTGGGCTGAGTTTTTCTGATCTGTGGGAAATCGAGGTCCCGCGTGGCTCCCTGGACCCAGGCTTATGCCTGCCTCCTACAGTCCCTGGACTCAGCGTGGGGCCTCGCGCAGCCCTGGTTTTAGGCCCCAGTTCCCCTACTCTATGACCTTGGGCAACATCATTTCACCTCTCTGTACCTCAGTTTCCTCATCTGTAAAATGGCGGGGAGGAGGGTAAAAATAGGACCTACCTCCCAGAATTTTGTGAAGCTCACACCACATGAGACACCCGGTAGGATGTCGATGTGAATGGCAGCTGGAGTTAGCCAGGGGTCAGGCCTGTACCCTCCTTCCTGAGGGAGCAAGACCCAGTGGGAGGAGCTGGGAATCGGGGACCTGGGATCGAGTCTCAGCAGGGCTGTCTGGGCCTTCAGAGTCCTAGAGACCAGCCCTGCCTAGGCCCCACTGGTGGTATCTGAGAACCATCATAAGCCAGTGGGATGAGGGGCTGGGAGAGGCCCACTCCCCCAGCCTTTCCCAGGGGCCTTCGGAAGAAGTTCACCCCTGTTTTTTCTATGAATAACAGCTGCCATTCTCCTCTAGCGTGCAAACCTGCCAAATAGTTATTATTGTCCCCACTTTGCAGATGAGAAAACTGGGACTCAGGGAGGTTGAGTCATTTGCCCAAAGTCACATAGCTGGTAAATGAAGGAGCCAGGATTTGAACCCAGGTTTGTCTGACCACAAACCTGGGCTGTCTTGTCTCAGCCCAAGATCAGGTTGTCTTGAAGGACTTTTGGACTTTGGTGGGAGTGGGTATAGGACCCCAATGTGGTGGAGGAAAGACTTAGGACAAGCTGGGCCACATAGCCCCCTAGACATTCTGTGGCCCCTTGAGGTCATGGGCCTAGGAGAGCCTGAGTCATGGGCCTCAGAGTTGGGTGGCTTGAGGCAAGGACAGAGGGAAGAGCCTAAAGCTCGAGTGGGACAGATCTGGGTTCAGATCTCAGCTCTGGCCCTCACTGGCCCTGTAATTCCGAAGCAAGTTGTTCAAAATCTCCAGGCCTCAATTTTCTCCTGCAAAATGGGAAGAAGCCCAATCTCTCTGTGAGTGATTAGTGGAAGTCAGACAAGGCAGGGTTGGGAGGGCCCTTTGGAAATAGCTTCTCATCCCCTGAGGGGCCCAGCCAGCAGCTCATTGTTAGGGCAGCTGCCCCAGGACCCCCGCCGAGGCTTCAGAAGACCCTGAGCTGGGCAAGGTGAGGGCAGGTATAGCCTTCATTCCTGCTTCCCCACAAGGGGGAAAGCCCCAGAGGGCCCGTATCTCCCAGAGAGGACACGGCTGGCTCGGATTGCTTTCCATTCTGCCTGCCTCAGACCTGTCTGGACCTACCCCATCAGTCTCCCTTATGCAAAATGCCTCCATAAGCTGGGGCCAGGCTCCCCACCCTCACCCCTGGGTGGACTGACCCTCTCTACTCCCCCTCTCTCTCCGGCCCCAGGATCTGCCCCAAGGGGAGAAAACTGGGCAACTAAACACTGTTTGAAATATGACTGGACCAGCTCTCCCCTCACCCCTGCCCTATTTCTCATATCTTCCCCCAACCCTGACCGTCAAGCCATGCCCACCATAAGCCAAATCATGCTGAAGGCAGAAGCTATGGGTAATCCTCCTGGCTGGCCTCCTGCCTCTCTCCCCCTCTTCCCTGTGAGTGACCCTGACCTGTCGTTTCCAACCTTCCCAGAGTTGCGACACTGGTGCCATTGTTTGTCTGATTTCACAACACCTCTGCCTGTCCAGTACCTCCTGCCCCCAACATATCCTGGAAGGACAGGCCAGATGCCCCAGGTGTGTCTGCTGCAGGAAGGGGAGGCGAAGGGGACAGGGCAGGGGACGAATGTCTGTGGCCAGATTCGACTCTCAAGGATGACCGTGGCAAGCCACTTACATTCTTTTCTGCAGGCCTCAGTTTGCTCCACTATAAAATGGGAGAACTAGATAAGAGTCTTTCTAGTTCTGGTATTGGAACTTAAAATCACATAGCAGCAGATTTCATTCAAGCCTTTATTGCGGCACCCACTACGTTCTGGGAGCTGGTAGGGACTCTGGAGACAGAGTTGATGTGGACAGAGCCCAATGAGGGAGACAGATGTGAAACTATCACAATATGTTGTGATCAGAGCTGGGCCAGAATTATGAACTAATTCTGTTGCTGGAATGAGGAAGGACTGTCCAAGGAAGGGGCATTTGAGCTGGACGTTGAAGGATGCGTAGGAGTTATAGGCCTAACATAAGAAAAAACTTCCAAACTCTGCTATTTAACATTCGGACTGCCTCCAAAGTTAGGGAATATCCCGTACTTGGGGTATGGATGCAGAGGCTGAAGTACACAGGCCTGAAATGCCAAGAAGATGGGAGCTTAGCCAGGTGCCGTGCTAGTCTTAGATCCTGAGAACCAAACTCCATAAGCTCCTGAGAGTTTGGTGTCTGTCGGTGAAGGCCCAGCCCACCCCTCACAGGGGCTAGTGAGCAGGCAGGACTTAGAACTGCCAAGTGGATGAGTACTGGGGCCCCCAGGCGGCCTGTGCCATGCTGGCCTTCACATGTAGGGAGCCCTGGGCTTGGAGTCCTCAGGCTTGGGTCACAGGTTCAGCCTACCCCTTCCCAACCAAGGGAACTTGTGCTGGCCACCACACGCCTCTGAGCCACACGCCGATTCCTCATCTGTAACATGGGTGCTCACAGCAGCCATTCCAGCAGTACTTGTGAGAAGCAAGCGATTGACTATTTTGCAGGTGGCCTCTGTGAACAAAAGTGTGCCGGACACGGACGGGATTGTGATTGCTGAGATGGTAGCTCATAACCGGCCCCTGGTGGGACTGTTCGTTTTGTAATCACAGGGAAAGGGTTTTTGCCCCCATTAATGTCATGGTAATAAGAGTGGGATTCCTGGCCCAGACAGTTGCCCCAACAGATGGGAGCTGGAGTGGTCCTTTCCCCTCTGCCGGTCTGTGCTCACCCTCACCCCAGTGTCTCTGACGCTTTTACTTGGCCCCGTGTTGGGGGTCAGAGGCTGGCCTGGCCCCTCCTGAAGTGGAGTTTGTCTTAGAAGTCTGACTGGAGAGGGGCCAGTGGAGTCCCCCGTCTGCACCCCCAAGAAGGGGCCAAGGTGGGAGGTCCCTGTCGCAGGCTATTGGTAGAGGACGAAAGCCTCCCTAAGTGGTGTCCTGGGCTGCTCCCTCGGAACCCAGCCGGGTGCCTTCCCTGCCTGCCCTGCTGGAGCCCAGGGCCACCCAGTGCTCAGCACCCTAAGCTTCTCAGCAGCCTCCCTGCATCTCATTCTGCCTGGCTCAGAGACAGAAGGGGACCCCTTGGTGGGGTTAGGGGGATGAAAGGCAAGGGGGTATCAGCGTGGCCTTGTTGACAGGGGCCCTGCCGCTGGCGCTCCCAGCTCTGTGCCTCCTGTGGCCCCTCTGCCCGGCCGGGTTCTGATTTTGGTGCAGTGCAGACTTTCAGCTTAACGAGACAAATTGATATTCTGTGCCAGCCCAGGGATGGAGTGGCAGCTTGGGACGCTCGCTTGGGCGGGCAGCTCAGAAGTGGTCAGGGGGTGGTGGCAGGGGAAGGAGGCAGCTCTAGTCTGGAACTCCCTCCTGGGGCACCCCCCAGCCCTCACACACCCCCTCCACGCGGACAGGTGCCCCAAGACACTCCTGAAGGTCCTTCCACCTTCAGTGCCCTCCTGCCAAGCACGGCAACCCTCCTGGAGGGGGCACGGCAGTGGAGGGGGAGGCTCCTGAATCTGAGAGGAGCCCCTTCACCCACTGTGACCTCCTCCCCTTGCTCCTGGGGCTGTCCTCCCACCTGGCTGGATTTAAAGAGGCATCAGGTCTGCCAGAGATGAGGCAGGAAGAAGCAGGCAGCTGGCTGGGGGAATCCCATTCCTTTAGACTCCTTGTGGGGGGTCCCTAGGGTCCTCTGGACATCACCAGCCCCCGGCAACTCATCACAGATGTCCCTGCAAATTCTGTAGATGCGCGAGGCATACGCAGTGGGCACCCGTGAGTAGAGAAATGGCCTGTTGAGGGGTCCTCTGCAGACCTGCAGCCCCCAGGCAGGTGGGGCTGCACACAGTCCAGCCCTGGGGCTTCAGGGTTTCAGGGGTTGTGCTTCCACGGCAGCAGGGAGTTCACTGCGGGCTCTGCTCCGTTGGTCCTGCAACCACAGTTGTGTTTAGACTGTGTTGAGTCCACTGCTCCTCATGTGACCTTTGCCCCCTAGGTCTGGGGGTGTCCTGATCAAAAAGAGGGGTCACCAGAGCCCCTGCCCAGCCGAATGGGTCCCCCAGAAAGTAAAGGAAGACAGGGCCATTTGAGCAAAATCCTCCTCTCTCTTTCACTGACCCCCCTCCACTACTCGAAGGAGCCCCTCCCCTCCAGCGCAGCCCCAAGCCACCCTCACCATGCCCTTGACATTCCCTCCTACTTCGGGGGAGCGGGCGTATTCCTGGGACTCCGCCAGCTTCAGTTCCTCATGATCCCACGGGAGGAATTAAAACCGCAAACACCACCGTGGTGGTTCGGTCCACGCCCCCACGCCCCCCACTCTCCTCCCCCAGTCCCCCCACCAGAATGAGGCCTCCCCGCGTACCTCCCTTGTCCTCCAGCCCCCTCCCCCAGCCTCCAGCAGCGCGGCGGCCTCTGCCTCCCCGGAGACTGCATTTTGCCGGGCGAGATGCTCTCCTAGAAGCCAGCGCCGGCGCCTCCCCCCCCCGCCCCCCCCCTCCTCGGGCAGGATGGTACAGTCTGCAGAGGGACCCGGGCACACTGGCTGGGCTCAGCCGCGGCACCAGCTGCCGCACCGAGATTACGGGGCTGCCCGCCTGGAAACCGTGCCGGATTTGTGGCGATTTTCATAGCCAAGTAAGTACCGGCATCCCCCAGCATGAGAAATAAAAAATAAAAAGCGTCCCACTCCGCTCTCCCCTTCCTCCCGCACCCATTTTATTTTGTTTCATTTCATTTGGTTTTTTTCAGTGCTGATGGTGGTGGCGGCGGCAGCGGTGGGGGGGGGGGCCGGGGGGGAGCCGGGCTTGTTTATCTGACAGCAGCTGAGGCTGCATTGGGAGCCGCCGCTGAGGGAGGCACTAGTGTGAGGGTCCGTGTGTTGGGGGGAGGGCTGGGGCGCTGGGGACACGGGCAGGGGGGCCTCGGACAGGCGGATACCCGGGATCTCAGGCAGATTCCGGCAGCCTCTGGGCAGCAAATGCCCCTAATGGATGTTACGCAAGGGCCGGCCAGCCGACAGTGCGGGGCAAGGTTCTTTTCCCTCTGAGCTGCGTCCCAGGGAAACAGAGGACCAGAGGGTGCCCCCTGCCCACTGCGTCTAGAGTCCCAGGAAAGAGGCAGAGGGAGGCCCCCGTGGAGGGTCCCCTTGGTGGGGTGGGCTGCTGTGTGCTCCGGACCACCGGGTCAGGCCAGCCAGGGTGTGTGGTGGCATGGACAAGTCCCCCGGTCCCTGAGATGGCCAGGAGAGGGACAGGAGCGGGATGGCTGGGCCATTTTGTAGCAGTCATGCTGGGTGGTGGAGTTGGCACTTTCTTCCCCAAAGCCCCGTTCCTCTGCCAGCCTCGGTGGCCTCTGGCTGAGCCCTAGGCACCTGGGGCTCCTCCCTGCTCCCTGGCAGGGTCAAGATTGGGAAATCCAGCAGGGGGCCTCTGCACTCCCCAAGGGTGGGCTGCTATGGGCAGCCACCCTTTCTAGCCAAGTGGCCATTCCACGCCACGGCTGTCCTCTGCTCATCCAGGTCATGTGGGGAGGGGTCTCTGTGGCTGGCCTGCCCCAGTCAGGCAAGAGCCCCGGGGATCTGGGGGCCTCCACCCAGAGACCCAGCCTGGCTCGACCTTCAGAAGGGTAAGTGAGCAGCAGGCTGGACCAGCAGAGGGTCTTCGTGTGACCCTGAACCCCCCTTGCCTGGCACAGAACAGGCTCCTTTCCTCACCTGCATTGCTCTCCAAATCGCTGGGAGGGGGCAGAGATGATGTTTGGGGCATTTCCAGGAGCGGCGGGCGCCCTCCGGAGAAATTCTGCTTTGACGTGTGCAGTACGAGGGGGCTTGGAGCACAGGCCTTGGGGGCCTCCGCCTGTTAACTTCGTTGAAGGAGCAGTGGCAGGGAGGGGGCTGCAGCTCTGGGGGAACCCTGCTGGCAGGGTCCAGGAAAGAGGCTGATGGCCCATATTATTTAGCCACCTTTGTACCCCCAGTCCCATTCTCATCAAGGCATATATACATCCGCAGATTTGCACAGGTGCACATGTACAAATATAGTACACAGAGTAGTGCATTGTATATGTTTAAATCACATACACACATACGGTGTGCCCGTGCCCTCAGATACACCCAGCACATGTGAATACAGCTCACATTCCTGAATACCACTGCTCACCTGCAAAATACAGCATGTACACGAATGCAGCATACACGCGCGCACACACACACACACACTCATACCTGTGAATGCAGCATGCCCGCACATGCATGTAGCACCAACACAGGAATGCAGTAGGCTGCCCATGGGTGAATCGGCCTGCACACCACGGTGCCCTGCAGCAGCCGCAAATGTGGCATGTGTCCATGTGAGGGCTGGCCCCTGTGAAAGTGACAGGCACACACATGTGGTGTCCTGAGTGCCATCTGCATGCCTGTCTGTGCATTGGCAGGCACACAGCCTGCTGGAATGTGCCCACAGGTGAATGTAGGTTGCACAGGTACAAAGACGGCCCAGGCACACAGATGCGGCACCTCTGCAGGTGCTGTGTGCGCACACCCCCCCCTCAGCAGCTAGGCATCCTCCATGGGAGTGAAGGTGCCCCTCTAGGCGCTGGGGAGAGGCTTGCATCTCAGGGACTGCCTGTGGGGACAGAGGGACACCTGCTCCCACACAGGCCTAAGGGGAGGGCCAGGCTTCATTCCCAGGAAGCCGTGATTGGGCTCAGCAAGGCCATCTTGGGCTATTGATGTTCTGCAGAGAGGGCTGCCCGGAGTTGGAAAGGAAACAGAGGAGGGGGCGGGGGCTACTGCCCACCAGGGCAGACCAGCTACTGGTCTAGAGGCAACTCCAGACCACCAGGAGCCTGGACCAGCCCCACCACCCCCTTCTCTGGCACCAGAAAACCGGCACACGGCTGTGGGGTCTCAGAAAGCTGGGGCCTGGGATGCCTCCAGCAGCCTCCAAAGTCCTCTTCAAACCGAAGGTCAGAAAAGCTGCCCGTGGCTGGTCCCTTCCCGCTGTTTTCCCACTACCCCCACCCCACTTCTCCCTGCCCAGCACAGGTGCGGGTCAAGGGACGGGGGTAGGTAACAATAAGCCCTCTAGTATTCGCTGAGCTAATGACTCTGCGTGCGTCGCTTCACTGGGGCCTCTCATAGCCTTGTTATTCTCACGCCACAGATGAGGAAGCTGCGCAGAGAAGTGAAGACACTTACCCAAGGTCACACAGCTGGAACGTGTCAGAGATGGGATGGAAGCCAGGCCGTCAGGCTCCCTGCCTGCCCTCCTGGACGCTCTCCTCCTTTCCCTTCCTGTGTGAGGCCAGCTCCAATTTGGGGTGCCAACTTCTTGAGCACCAGTAGACCAAGAACTTAGGATTTGGGGGTGAGGCTCCAAGAAAGGGTCCTGAGGGTCTCCTGCGGGTGAAGGCAGAGCCCTCCACAGGCAGGCGTGGCCTTGTCCTAGGGCAGCCGGACAGTTCTGCCATCCCATGACCCCATGGAATTGACAGCACCTAGAAAGCCAAGCAGACTGTGCGCTCTAAAGTTCCCTGGCCCAGACCCAATGATAAGAGGGAAACTGAGGCCCAGCCAGGGGAAGGGGCTTGTCCAAGGTCATACTGTATTCTAGGGAGAGTGCGGAGTCTTGCTAGCCCGTCTCAGGTCCCAGGCATGCAGCAGCAAAGGCCTGTTTGGGCCCCTGGTTTCCCCCAGATGTTTGAGTCCAAGTTAAAAGGATGCTTACGCCAGACCCAGGCTCTGCTCCTGGCCAGCTGTGTGACCTTGGGCGAGTCGCTTTGTCTCTCTGCTCCTCAACGTCCTCACGTGTGACCAGGGTAGACCTGTCCCTGCCCTGCCTTAGCCCACAGTGGCCGGGGCCCTGGACTCCTGTAGAGGACTGTGCACAGAGCTGTGACTGGCGTCAGGGCTGGGAGCCAGGGCAGGAGAGCACCTTGCTGCTGCGATCGGCCAAGGTCACGAGGGGGAGCAAGGATGGGAACTTCTAGGTCAGTGAGTCTCAAGCACGACTGCACTTAAGGAATCACCTGGTGGGGGCAGATTTCTGGGTCTCCCAGTAAGTCAGGAGGTCCTGGGGGCTGTCTTTTCACGGGAGCCCCAGGGTTCTCATCTCTATGGCTCTGTGCCTTGGGGGAGCCGAGGTGCGTGAGAATGAGCTCGGGGAGCTGACAGGCTCTTGGAGCTGGGGGTGACCTGGGCATCATGCTGTTCCCCTGCCACTGCCACATCTGGGGAAACTGAGGTTGCCTGGCAAGGTGGTGCCGGAGGGAGACTGAAACTCGGGTCTCCAGCCCTCCAGTCCCCTGTCCCACCCCCAGCCCCTGGCTTCAGCATGCATGCACAGTTAAATCAGGCCCTTCTGGGAGCGGGGCAACCTTCACATCCAGTGTGGCTGCGATGAGGGCTCCAAAGAGATTCACTGGACCATGGCCTTGAGTCCTGGTGGTGCCTCTCCCCAGCCATCTGACAGTGGGGGACACGTAAACCTCATCCTGCCCTTCTCTAGAAGGGGGATAGATTTAGGGCAGAGCTGCTTAATTAAAATTAAAATTAAGAAACAGCTGGCACATAATAGTTGCATGGTCAAGGTTGGGGCCGTGGGGGAGCCTGAGGTACAGAATATGACTCCTCTCAGCCTCCCTTAGCTCCCAAAGGGCTGCAGTGGAGGTGTCTGAGGTGCAGGATCTAGGTGCCACGTGCACACACACGCTGTAGGGGGTGGACAGGTCCCTCCCCCAACCCTGCCTGGAGCACACAGTGCAATGTGGGAGGCAGGGGTGGGTGTCCTGCCTGGAATCTGGGCGCCCCCCAGCCCACCCTGCACTTTCCAAAGCCAGAACATTGAACCTGCAGTAATTCATTTCTCCGTCCCTGTAGGAACCTCAAACAAAATATTTTGGGAGAATGTCCCCCTGGCTGGAGACAACTGGGTGTCTGGCTTTACCCCTCATTAAGGGCTGGAAGTAGATGGAGATGGCAAGGCCCTGGTGTTCTACATGGTTGGGTGGAGCCTCAGTTCACCCATCTGTAGAATGGATGACAGTGATACCCACTTCTCAGGCCGTGGTGAGGGGCAAGTGGAAGAGTGCTGGGCTCAGGGTGTGGCCCATATTTATGGCTTAGTGAATGGAAGGCGTCGAGATTGAGAATCAGAAGGTGTGAGCTTAAAACCTACCTCTGCTGCTTAAGAGTGCCCTTGTGTCAGCCCCTTTGCCTCTTCAAGCCTTGGTTTTGGATCTGTAAAATGGGACTGTGTTTCCCAGGCTGCCTATTACATAGGACTGCAGTGTAACAATAAAACAACAATAAAAAATAGGTGATGCTTTCAACATCTCTTGAGAACCTGCCATGTGCCAGGTGATGTGCTAAGGGCTTCACCCTGGTCTCCAGACGTTGGAATCATCATGCACAATCCAGGAAACCTCTGCAGGGTCAGATGCAGGACGAGATGGCTGGGCCTGATGGGGCCAAAGGGAGCCACACCAAGGCTGGGGTTCCTGAGGCTGCAGAGCCCCCTGGGTATAGGGGAGACGGCCTTGGTCTGAGGGTCAGGTGACCTGGTTTCCAGGCCCACCTCAGGCACTGGCAGATGACCTTGGGCAAATTGTGTCAGCGCCCTGGTCGCATGCTCTCCCCTGGAAGGAAGGGACAGTGATCCTGCCTGCTTCATGTCCTCAGTGGGAGCAGATTCTCCTGCCCTTAGGCCCTTAGGGTAAAGGGTCTGAGCCACTGCAAGTCAGAGGCATTAACAACTGCAGCAGTTACAGCTGCGGCGTTTCCTGTGGTCACCGGAACCAACGACCACAGACTGAGTGGCTTAAAACAGCTGAAATTCATTTTCTCACAGTTCTGGAGGCTGGGTGTCTGAATGCAAGATGCTGGCAAGGCCAGTTCCTTCTGGAGGCCCTGAGGGGGAATCCACCCTCTGCCTCTCTCCCAGCTTCTGGTGGTGCCAGCGATCCGCGGCATTCCTTGGCTCGTAGCTGCATCACTCCATCTCGAGTCCATCTTCACTTCACCCTCTGTGTGTCTCCTCTTTGTATCAGGACACCAGTCGTTGGATATAGGGCCCACCTGAAATCCAGGATGACTGAGATCTTTAACTAATTACATATACAAAGACCCTATTGCCAAATACGGGCACATTCTGAGGTGCTGGGTAGATGTGAATTTGGGGAGACACTATTCAACCCACGACAGTCATGATTGTAGTCAGCCTTCATATCTGCAGATGTGGAGCCCACGGGTGCGGAAGGCCCCCTGGAAGGGACTTGAGCATCCTCGAAGTTTGGTATTTGCAGGGGGTCTTGGGACGACTGTAGTTATTGAGTATTTACTGCTAGTAAAGTCCTTTGCACAGTGCCGCGTTTCCTCACTGTCATCCATTTTATAGACAAAGAAACCAAGACCTGGGGAATTAAGAGGTGCCCGAGTCACACGGCAAGTGGGAGCAGACCTGGGATTGAACCCAGGTCTCTGGTGCGCTTTCTCCTTTCTACCTTTTTGGAGCTGCATGGGGGCTGCCCGTAGCCAGGAACCCACGGGGTGGGACCTCCAGCCAGCCTTGTGTTCACCCAGGGCCTGCGGGGCTCCTGGGCCCCAGAGAGAAGAGCTGAGGATGGACAGGGCAGCCCGGGGGCATGAGTGAGCCCTGCTGGCCCCAGGAGACCAGTGTGGAGCAGAAGGTTGAGAGCCCACAGTCCCTTCTTATCTGCTACTTATTCTCCGTGAGCCTCAGTGTTCTTATCTGGAGAACGGGGACAGCAACACCACCTCATGGGGTAATTGGCAAGTTCTAAAATGCTAATCATCATAGTCATCACTGATAGCTAAAATGTATACAAAAGCACTTTGCAAATTTTTTTAATTTAATGTGTGGGAGGGTAATTGCTTATTCCAAGCCACATCCTAATGAGTGGCTCTCCCATGAAATAGCTGTGTGTGGTTGAACTAGTGTCTTAACCTCAGTTTACTCCTCCACTAAAGGGGGTAACATTAGTACCCAACTTCTTTGGTGCTGTGAGAGGCAAATGAGATTCAAGTAAAGTGCCTTGCCTGGGGTTATGTTCCAGTTGAAGGCCAGGGGATATTTCCTCATCTGTAAGGTGGGGGTAATAATAGTGTTGTTATTATCATACTATTACTTGTGTGAGAATTTGGTGAAGTAATGCAGAGGAAGCACTTGGCTCAGGGCCTGCCCAGAGATCGATGTTAAAGTGGCCTCCTCTCGTGCCGTTAGAAAGACTTGAATTGAAATCCTAATGCCAGCGTTTACTGCTGTGTGACCTTGAGTCAGTAGCTTTGCCTCTCTGAGCTTGGCATCCTGACATGTAAAGTGGGGTTAAAGAAACCTGTCTCACAAGATAGTGTATGTGACATGATGGACAGAAAGCTGTCACAGGTGGAGCCCCAATCATGTCAGACATTTGAAAGAAGTTGAATTTCTGTCCTGCTTCTGGGGAAAAACCCCCAGAGGACTTCCTTAAAGATGTCCTTAGAAGGGGCAAATCCTAGTCAAAGGGGTGGGGTGGATTCGATTTTCAAAGACCCAGAGAAGTCGTGCTGTAGTGGAGCTTGGGGTTGGAAGAGCTTGTGGGAGGAAGCTGTGAATGCATGACCCCGTTTTGGGTCCAAGAGCCATGTAGCTTCCAAGGAAAGAAGCAGGTCGCTCAGGCCACCACGAGGGAAGTTGTCTGTGAAGTGGTGGCCTTCTCCACACTGGCCTGGGCAGCTCCACCCATCCATGCCTGGATGCCTGGGGTCTCCACTACAGGGGCCGTGGGGAGTTTCGTACAGAGGAGCCACCCCAGCCTGGTGCCCGATACCCCTGCCTCACTGGGCTGAGTGCCGGCTCCAGGGTGGCTCGGGAGCTGAGCTGTCACCGCATTCTGTCGAGGCCATGGTGGAGAGGAGGATCCTTGGGAAGCTGTTTGGGAAACAAGGGGCTCTGGGCTCCAGCTGACTGATTCTTCTCCACGTCCTAATGTGCTGGGGGCAGGGGGCACGTCCCACGTGGCCTGACTGAGCAGTGACGTAAATGGTGGTTCAGGACCAAGTCTGGGCCCAGCCAACCCAGCCTCAAACCTGAGGCCCGAGCCCTGACCAGCTGTGTGTCTTTCATCTCTGAGCCTCAGTTCCCTCAGCTGTAAAATGGGAGTAATAACAGTGCCTATTTTCTAGGGTATGGTGATTAAAGCTGAATCGTATGGATTCCCAGATGCACGTTTTGACATATCTGAATCAGAGGGCCTGTTACAACGGGTGACTCATCATAGTAGACCCAGCCTTTCTCTTTCTTAACGATACATAAAGTAGCGATGCTTCTTATAGTGGATACACCTTAGATTCAGTGAAATATGGTAAATAAGATAAAACCTATAAAGGACTTAGGGCCACCAGGCTGGTGGGAACAAACCCGTCTCCCACCTGCGTCCCCAGCTCAGTCACAGTGGGATCTTGGGCATCTCTGTGCATCTCATAGGAGCTTTCATCTCCTCTTCTGAAACAATGGGCATGAGAATCCTGGCCTCCCAGGGCTGTTGTGAGAAGTTAGCAAGCTCGTGTATATCACATGCCCAGCAGAGTACCCATATGCAGTAGGTGCCTAATCACTGGCATTCCAAAGGAAGCAACGAAGATGGTAGTGTGGGAAGGGGTTTAAAGCACAGACTCTGGGATTCCCACTCCTCCTCCACCACTTCCTTGCCATGTGACCTTGTGCCAGTTTCCTAACTTCTCTGCGCCTTAGTCCCCACCATCTATAAAATGGAGATAACAGAAGTATCCAATTCATACGATTGCTGTGAGAATTAAATAAAATTGAAGTGCCTAGAGCAGTGCTTGACAGAAGTGTAAGCAATTATTATTTAATGAGCTCCTAATGAGTCTCTTCTAGTTCCATAAATAGAGCTAAAATGGACACTGGGCTCAATAAAGTAATAACAAGACAGACTGCACCCGTTTTATAGATGGGGCAGCTGAGGCCCAAGCTGCATGTTGGTTTGGGCAAGGTCACACAGCTGGCCCTCCCCAGAGCTGGAACCTCACCCCAGCATCCAGGCAGCAGTCTGATGTTGCGTCCTCGCCCGTGTCGGTCTGGGACTCTGTGATTCTTATGGAGAAGGGAGTTCTTGCCAGGGGAGGAAGGCTTTCGAGAAGAAGCTGCAGCCAGATGCAGTATCTGCTGGGTTGGGGTTCTCATCAGAAGTGGTTTGCTTCTTCCTTTACGTTTCTGCCTGTTCACCACAGCACAGGTGAAGGGGCTGAGCTGGGCTGTGCCCAAGGTCCGCAGAGCCTGCCAACCACCCTGCAAGTCTACCTGCCAGCACTTCCTGGCCTCCAAGTGCCTTCTCGGTGGTTGCTGCAGAGTTGACACAGCAAAGCTCCCTCCTGGAGGGAGCAAAAGCCCCGCTGGCCAGCTGGTCCAGACACCAAGCAGCGCCAGGGCCACAGGATGGATTGGGATGGGAGAGGGGGAGCAGAGACCTGGGTGCAGCTTGGCCTTGACGAACACTCCAAGTAACCTTGGATTTGTCACGGTCCCTCCCTGGGCACCAGTTTCCCATCTTTGAAACAAGGACTTTGGAGCCAGATGGGCCCCCTGGGACTTTAAATGTCTAAGATTCGAAATTTCCCAGGCATTGCTGATAGTCAAGGTCACGGGGAAGGGACAGGGTTGGAGTGAAAGAGCTTGTGGCTGTGTGTGCACATCGGTATGGACCTCGGGTTGGGGTCCGTGGGAGCAAGCCTCAGACAGCAGTAGCTCCTTTTCATCCCAGGGCGATTCCTCGAGAGGAGGAGGTAGGCAGAAGGCGTGACAGCCCAGCAGCTGGGGTACGGGTGCTGCAGGCCGGTGAGGGGACCCGGGCGGGGCACCGACAGTGGCCGTGTGGTCATGTGTATTTGCAACGCAGAGGTTGCTGAGAACCAGCCTCTTCCTAGCAACTATCTGAAGGCAGGAGATTAAGAGCTCTTTAGGCCACTTCTAAATTTATCAACTTACATGACTCACTTCAGATAAAAACGAGGCCCTTCTCCCCATCCCACCCCCAGCCAATTTCAGGTTTCCAAACTCAGAGGATCTTGAAAAGGGAAGAGAATAGAAATCAATAAAACCAATATTGGCTGAGTACTTAGCGTGTGTCAGGCCATGTGCAGCCCCCAGTCGAAGGTGGTAGGTGATGGCAGATGCCCAGTTGGGGGCTGGACCATGAATAACTCCTGTGCACAAGGCCTGGCCTCTCCAACCACAGTCTTTGGACCTCACTGGGCCTCAGTTTCCTCATCTGTGAAATGGGGCCAGTGTAGGGAGGAGTCGGTGACCGTGGCCACCTTACGCTCAGGCAGTGGTAATAGAATTAAGAGTGGCTGGGCGTCGGGGTGCAGGCTGTTTGTGGCTGTTTCTCTGCCCTCTCAGAGGCCGGAGTCTGCACAGACGTCCTCAGGGGGAGGGAATTCCAACATCTTCCCTCAGCCTGGGATCTCCAAAAGCTTCTCGCGGGAATCTCTGAACTCCAGAGTCAGAACTCGACAGTGGGACTGCGGCAGCTAAAGGTGAATGCAGGCGGTGCTGGTGCTGAATGGCGACCGGTGAGCCTTCACCTGGTGGCCTCCCCGAGCCTCACTGCAGCCTTCATGGTAACCGGATTAACGATGAGAGTGTCACTGACCAAGGGCTTCTGTGTGCAGCGCTGTCCGCGCATGCGTCCCCTCACCCCTCATGGCCGTGACTGGACCCCTTTACAGAGGAGGACACCCGGGCTGGGGGAAGTGCGGTGGCTCAGGCCAGCTCTCCCGGCTGGGAAGGGCACCACTGGGGGGAAGCCGACCCCCTCGCCCCCATCATCCTGCTGTGTGCACTGGACTCAAGGGGAGACCGAGGCCCAGACCAGAATCGCCCAAGGTTGCCCAGTGAGAGCCCAGAAGGCCAGGACTCTGTCCGTGGTACCGGCTGCCACCCCCAAAGGTTATGTGCTGCCCCAGCCCTCCAGGGGAAATGGCGAGGCCTCAGGCCAGACATCAAGCCAGGAACAGGGCCATTCACACCCGGGGGACATTCAGGAGACCCTGAAGGCGGACACCTCGGCAACAACAGGCCTGGACCCCAGGAATCGAGCATGTTCTGCTCTTCTTTCTCACCCCCTAAAGACACTCGGTAACCCTGGTAGGGTTGGAGCCACACTGGGTCCACATTTGGGCAAGAGGGGTGACTACATTTCTTAAGCGCCGACTAGGCACTGTTGAGCAAACTGTAGTTCAAACCCCAGCTATGCCACTGACAAGCTGTGTCCCCCTGGGTGAATTGTTCCTATATGGGCCTCATGTTTTTCACCACTAAAATGGGAGAAATGACCGTAGCTGTTGTGGAGTGAGGTGAGACGTGAATCAAAGGCTCTGTGCGTCCCCTGCCCGCTGCCTCCTAGCTAACTCATGGGGTTATTGCCCTGACTAGCAACATGTGGTTCTCGTACCCATCCTGCAAAGAAGGCGTTCTCATCCCCACTTTGCAGACCAGATACAGGTCCCTAAGAGATGTCCAGGGACTCACCCTGGTCTCAGGTCAGCAACAGAGCCGTGAGTGGGAGCTGGTCAGTTCACATGCTTTGAGGGGCTTGTTGACGTATTCTTGAAGCCTCAGAAGGCAGCCAGGGGCACTGTCGAGAGAGGGTTTTCTCTGCCAGAATGTAGGATTGTGGGATCCTAGGTAGAGGAGACAGCCAAGGTCAGTGGTTAAGAGTGGACTCTGGAGTCTGAGAACCTGGGCTCAATTCCCAGCCGTAATCCTTCCATGCTTTGTGGCCTTGAGCAAGTGACTTAACCTCTCTGAGCCTCAGTCGCCTTACCTGCAAAATGGGAGTAAATCATAGTACCAACTTCATAGTGTTCTTGTGCTGATTAAATGAGTTAATAGGTGTAAAGTGCTTAGAACAGTGCCTGACACATAGGAAGCTCTATGAAGTATCAGCTGTTTATTATTAATCATAGAATCAGAATGGGCAGGGTAGCCAGGCCCCACCCTTCACCCTCTCTCCCTGGGTCTTGCCCCAGCCTCCTCCACGGCCCCGTGTGGCCGCCAGTGCAGGGGGCCCCTCTCAGAATGTCCATCTGGCCGGCCACTCTCTGGGCAAGGCCTTCAGTGTTCCTGTTGCCAAGCAGATAGAGCTCAGGCCCCTTGGCCCCCATTCGGTGCGCCCATGATTTATACCCCACCTACCCTTCCAGCACCTTCCTCCAGCTTCACCTTCATACTACTTCTCCCTCATCAGTTATTTCATCCATGAAGTTTGTCAGGACTTTAGTCATTCAATACAAATTGGAGTACAGTTCCTGTTCACACTGACCATTTCCCCACCTCTGAGCCTTTGCCCAGGCTGTGCCCATCCATGAACACCCTTTAGCCATCCTTCAGCCCCACTTAAATGGCTCCTTCTGCAGGAAGACTCCCTGCCTCTCCCTTTATTGTAAGCTCCCGGTGGCAGGCCCTGGACCTCTGGAGTCGTGCCTCAGCTGATGAGTCTTGTTTGTTTTCATCTTTGTGTTAGTCAGAGATTTCATTAGAACATTGTTGAATAAACACATGTGGAATAAGTGAAAGGATGACCTTCCTCACTGGTCCCCCATATCTTCTCTTGCTCCCCCCAAATCATCTGTTCTCCCTAAGTGGCCAGATGGATCCTTTTAACCATATAAATCAGATTGTGGTGCTTTCTGCTTAAAACTCTGCAGTCCTCCCCATGCTGCACAGGATAAAACCCAGACTCCTTCCATGGCCTATAGGCCCCTCACTACCCACCTCTCTCCTCACTCGTCTCCTCTAGCTTACTGGTGTTCTTTCCATTCCTCAAACTTATCAGCCTCTTTCCTGCCTCCGGGCCTTTGCACATGCTATTTCCCCATCTAGACTGTTTTTCCCCCTTTGCTTTATATTATAGGTTCCTTCTCATAGGTCACCACTGAGGTCCTCCCTGATCTATTTAAAAGAATTTTCCCTGTCACAGCAGTTGTTT
Organism: Mesoplodon mirus; assembly: GCF_964341445.2. Classification (NCBI taxonomy): domain Eukaryota; kingdom Metazoa; phylum Chordata; class Mammalia; order Artiodactyla; family Ziphiidae; genus Mesoplodon; species Mesoplodon mirus. Next base: position 6,860,487 of record NC_138988.1, read on the forward strand.
TTCAAAAGCATTTATCACAATTGACATTGTTTTCAGTATTTGTTCTCTTATTTGTTGTCTGTCTACCCTCTAGACAACCAGCTCCTTGAGGACAGTCCCATTCACTGTTGTATTCAAGGGCCTAGATCAGGGGAGGGTTTCTGTTTCGTGAGGCTGTGAAGGGCAAAGCAGTGTCCTTCCTCAGTATCACACTTGACCCTGTATATACAAGATGAAGAGAAATGATTCTGGGGGTTGCTTGGGAACCCCATGCTCACCCTACCTGCCTCTAGTAGGCCTTGTAGGGAGGAACCAGAGAGGGAGAGAGTGGGTGAGGGGTGCAGCCCTAAACAAGACAAATGCAATCCATACTCTCCTCCTGTTTACATTCTAGCTGGAGAGAGGGCAGTAAACAGACAGCCAGGTCTTTAAATGGTTTAATACCAGGTAGCAGTGACCATGCAGATGCAGTGGAGGAAGGTGCAGGAGGAAGAGCCCTCGGCTATCCCATTCTCTGAGAAACTGGGCTTTGTTGCATTGTTTGTGGTTCCACTGTGTACTTTCAGACTTGAAGAGCCCTTAATGACGAGTTTGGGGGGCAGGCCTTAATAAAAGGAAATTTCTGCTGATGAGCCTCTCCCAGGACAAGCTCTGGAAAGTGCGTGCCTGATGCTCACCTGCCTCCCCCTCCACAAGCCCCCAACCTCCTCCCCCAGCAGGCACCAGGAGCTGCCAATTACTATGTCCCCAACCCATGAGGTGGCTAGAAAAGAAACCAGGCAGCAACTGCTTGGAAAACCTATTTCCTTTTTATAAATTTCAGTCATTTGAATTAAAAAATAATGGCATGTTTACTGAAACAATGATACAGAAGGGTTTATAACAAAACAACTAATTCTCCTCTCCCCACATCCCATGTTTACCTGATGTAACCATTGTTGATACCATGTTTCGTCGATTGTGGGATGCACATTTTCCCACATTTTCACAGCCCTGAGAAAGGGATAAATATTGCAGCTGACAACACATTATAGTTTGTTTTTTTTTAAGTATAGTTGATTTACAATATTCCGTTGGTTTCAGGTGTACAGTATAATCTGAAAAAAAATAAAACAAACCTGAATCATGTCATAGTTTATCGGAATAGCTTTCCCTTTCTCAGTGGTCCGTAGAATCGTGGTGCGACTCAGTTTGACTTAGGTTTGACGAAATCTGGCAATTTGCTGTTTCCCTCCCTTGCTTGTATGTTCACTTACTGGTACATATATGTTCGGAGGGATTTTGTTTCTTTTCTTTGACATCATTTTGTTCACACCCGTGGCTTTGTTACGTCCTTAGGGTACTGTGGCCATCCTGGTGGCTCGGCAGTCTTTGAGAGACGCAGAGGCTAGTGCAGGTGACAAGGGCTTGGGAGCTGCTCGCTCTGCCATTTACCAGCTGTGGTGTGCCCTCTCTGTGCCCCCAGCACTGCACACGTGCAGTGCCCAGCACAGACTGGCACCAAGCGTGCACCCGGGGCTGGTGCTTCCCGTCTTCTCCCATGTAGCCCTGAGACCCAGAGGAGGGGCGGGGAGTCTGAGCTCAAATAAAAAGGTTGGATGCGAAAGGTCGGCTAAAAAAAGCCACATGCAAACAAGGGCAGGAGGCGAAGTCAGAAAACAGGCACAAAGGTCAGAAGAAAAAAACCGAAGGGCATTAACCGCAAACCTGAAAGGACGCTTTGGTCACCCCCAAAGCAAATAAGACACATTTTTAAAATCAGCTGAAGCACATAGAGACTTCTTAGAAGAAGGCCACAGAGAGGCCAAGGTGATCCTGTGGAACCTGGCCCAGCCCTCACCAGGGTAGGTCCAGCACCAGGAGGCCTGGAGCAGCCCGGTGCACCTATGCGCCAGGGCCCTCGGGTCCTTCCCTGCGCCAGTTTCTCCATCTGAATGCCGGTGACTGACGCATATATAGGTGCTGCTCTAAGTGCTTTATGGGATTTATTTAATACAACATCCCTCTGGCAGTTATTATCCCCACTTTACAGGTGAGGGAAAGAGGCTCTGCGACATACAGTGACCTGCCCAAGGGCACCCAGCCAGCAGGCTGGCTCCAGAGCCCCCAGCTTAACCGTGAGGACAGCAGCCTTAGAGTCCCCGAGTGCTCGGTCTAGCAGGGACACCAGTAATTGCAGATCAGAGTGCTAACAGCCCAGCGAGGGGAAGCCACAGGGATGCGGGGCCCAAAGGAGGCCTCCGGTCGGTCGTTGGAGCTGTCAAGGAACAGCCCCAGGAGGGCCTCACGGGGCCACATGGAAGGATAAATAAGAGTCAGCCAGCTGGAAGGAAGGTAGGAGGTGGGAAGGGTGCCCCAGGCAAAGGCACCGCCTAAACGGGCGGAGGCCACCAGCAGCAGCCAGAGCAGAAGGCCCCAGGCCGGGGTGGTGAGCCCTCAGCAGAGAGGTAGCAGGGCCAGGCCAAGGGCAGTCTTAAGCTGCGGAGTGATGTGGGCAGATTGGCCCGTTTGGAGGATCCTGTGGCCCTAGTGAGGATAATGGGTTGGAGAGACGAGGCTGGAGGCTGGAGGCCCATGAGGTGGAGGCTGGACAGGCATCTGGGTAAATAAGGGGCAGGTTCTGGGGGGAGGGGGCAGCGTGAGCTGACAAGGCTTTGGGACTTAAGAGGGCAGCCAGGGGGAGGCCACATAGAGCCCCAGCTGACACTGGGGTCACTGGGGCCATTTAGAAAGGGATGGAGATGGTGAGAGGGGAAGCAGGTCAGGGAAAACCTACGAATCTATTTAATGAGAGCCCAGAGGGATGATTACAAACAGACATAATCATCAGATTATGACAGATCATTGACAAAAGGAATGGGAAAGTCCTTCATAAAATGGAAATGACTACCCATACCTAAAGGTGGAGGGCATTCCTTCAGGCCACAAACGTCAGTGCAGGGCCCACTGTGTGCCAGGCACTGAGGATGCCACACTCGGTACAACAGACCCGTTCACTGCCTCGTGGTTTGCATTCGAAGGGGTGGAGATAGACAGTAAACAAAGATGCATGCCGGTGGCATGTCAGGGAGTGGTTCATGGATGGAGAAAAATAAGGCAGAGGAAGGAAGATGAAGAGGGTTATTTCAAGTATGGGGCCAGGGAAGACCTCCCTGAGAAGGTGGCATTTGGGCAGAGACTTGAGGGAGCCCTGTGGCTGTCTGGGGAAGAGGGAGCAGCCACTGCAAAGGCCCTGAGGTGGGCGCATGCTCAGTAGGCTCAAGGGACAGCGAGGAAGACAGTGGGGTGGAAGGGAGCGAGCGAGGGGGAGCGGAGGGGATGAGGTCAGAGAGGTAACAGGGTGGGGGGTACAGATCATGTAGGGCCACTGCGGGGACTTTGGCTTTTCCTTGGAGAGTGACAGGAACCACAGGAGGGTTGTGAACAGAAAAGGACTGGATTTGTGTGTGGAGAGCAGACTGGGGTGGGTTGATGGGGGTGAGAGGCAGGGAGACCAGGGAGGAGGCTCCACAATGAGCACAGTGAGTGAAGACGGTGGCTTGGCCCAGGGTAGAGGCTGTGACAGTGGTGAGAAGTGATCACATTTGGGGTATGTTTTGAAGGTAGAGCAGACAGGATTTGCAGATCGATCTTTGGTGAGATAATTTTATTATAGAACTGAAGAGCTGGGTTGACCCCAGCACCTAGCACATTGTCTAGAACCTGGGAACCACTTAGTAAATGTTGGATGAAAGGATGGATGGCAGGCAGATGGACAGATGGATGGGTAGAGGTGCAGGATGGATGAACGGATGGAGGCAGGGAGAGAGGCAAGGAGGCAGGTCTTGAATGCCACGTTAAGAAATCCAAACTTTCGCAGAGGTAGTGGGAGCCACTGCAGGTTTTTGAGCAAGGGCATGACAGGACGTGAGGACCCTTGGAAGCACTGTCAGATGGTGGCACTGGGCAGTGTCTGGCACCGTCTCCCAAGCTGGTAACCTCTGTGGGCACTGATGGCCGATCCTGTTTCCTGCTGTCCAACACCCCACCCTCCTTCATTTATACATCACAAGTATTCTGTGAGCGTTTACTCCATGAGGGCACTCTGGGGACCTGGTGTGAATGAACCAGATGCGGTCTCTGCCCACAGGACACATGTTCACCCTCCGATGGGCCTCAGAACCAGAGACAGGATGCAGATTAGTCTTGGGGCTCAGTGGCCCACCGGCTTCATGCTGAGAAGGGAAGGGTTGCTTTCTACCCTTCCCAGAGACCTTGACTCTCTGCAGCCTCAGTGGAGACCCTCCAGTAAGCCAGGCACGACCTTATGACTGGTCTTGGAACCGAGTGACCCCTAGCATCCTCCTTCTAGCTTGGGGTTTTCTTGTTTGGGGTTTTTGTTCTTTGGTTTCATCTGAGGATTGTGTGTGTGTGTGTGTGTGTGTGTACATGTGCTCACTTGCTTGGGAGGAAAGACTGTGCTGGGAATGGGTAAAGGTAAAGGGACCAGCGTGCATTTAATGCCCACTGTGTTTCAGGCTCATTACATATTTGTTCACTTAACAAATATTTCTTGAACTGCCGCTACGTGCCAGGCACTGTTTGAGGCAGTGGGGATACAGTGGTGAACAAGACAGGTCTCACTAATAAGTAAAATAAATAATTCCAGGCAGTGGTGAGTGTTACAAAGAAAATTAACAGGGCAATAAAAGGGGCCGCCTGGGACAGCTTGAGTAGGATGGTCAGGGAGGCCCTCCCCGAGGAGGTGACGTTTGAGATGATGAGAAGTACCTTGCCATGCCACCATCTGGGGGAAGAGCAATCCCAGCGAAGGAGCCAGAATGTGCAAAGGCCCTGAGGTGGGAACGAGTGAGGCGTGTTCAGAGATCGAGGCCATTGTGGCTGCTGTAGAGTGCTCAGAAGGGAGAGAGGTGGATGAGGCAGAAGACGCGATAAGGGGCCAGGTCGTGGGGGCTTTATAGGTCATGGAATGACGTTTGGATTTGATCCTGACCCTGAAGGGTCTTAAGCAGGGGTGAGACACACACACAGCCCCCTTTGGCTGCAATGTGGAAAAGGGATTGTCATCTCATTCATTCCTTGCAACAGTTCTGGGTAGTTGATAAGGAAATTCCCATTTCACAGATAAACTGAGTTGCACAGCTAGTAAGTGACAGAGCAGAGTTTGAACCCACATCTGCATGTCCAAGTCCTGCACATGATCGTGGGCACCCACGGAAGGACCCCGGACCGGGAAATGGCATGGTGCAGGTCGGGTTGCAGGATGCTGATGTGGCCATTGACCGGTTAGGGGCCTCTGGTTTGGTCCCTGCCTGGGTGCCTCTGTGCCCCTAGGGCAGACGCCCCCTCATCTCACTCACCACCCCTTGGCTCCAGCTTCAGAGGCACTGGTTCATTCCCTGATGCTTTGGACCTGCCTCCACTCGGGGGCCTTGGGGGGTGGGCGCCAGGAGCATGGATTTCACAGGATTCTGCCAGAAGCTTCTGCAAAGGCCTTCCCCTGCCATTGGCATACAGCACAGTCACAGACTGACCTCCTGACTCCCAGGCCCTGAGAGCCAAGTCCCAGCTGAGGGCTGGCCCGGGGACCAGGGGAGCAAGCAGCCCAGGACAGCTGGTGTGCAGCCCCGGCCTCTGTGGCTCTGTGGAGTGGGCAGGAGGGATGGACAAGATTCTCCCCGACCCCGCTCCACCCCCCGTCCCCACCCACCCCTGGAGAAAATTTGGAGACAGGCAGAGTAAATTTGGTTCCTTTGCTGTGATCACAAGGGCCTGCTTTATACAGGCTCCACAAGGAGACAAGCAGAAAGCAAAGAAGAGGGGTCCCCGGGGCAGGAGGCAAGAGAGGAACCTGTTGAGGATCCACCAAGGCATGAGGGGGCTGTGCCCTGTGTGCCCGACTCACCCTGAGCAGCTGCTCAGGGGCACAGCGAAGGGGGCACAAAACCATCACCCACCTCCTCTGCTAAGCCCTCTTGTCACCCCGCTGCTTCCCTCCTGCGCCCTCACCAGCACAGAGCTCAGGGGTAAAGGTCCTGGCTGTGTCACCCACCAGCTAAGGGACCTCACCGCTCTGAACCTGTCCAACAGCTGCAAAACAAGGTGATAAACCTTCCCGGTCAGGACGTTACTGAGGGAGCTGCAAGAAGCCCTCAACTTGGTGCCTGGCATATACTAAGTAGCCAGTTTAAAAAGCAGACAGCACGCCTGTGATGGCAGGGATGATGGCGGCCACCCGTCTTCCTAAAACCTCCCTCGCCTCTTACCCCCTGCCACCATCTCCCCCGTGTCACACTCCCCGCCACGCCCCATCTGAGCCCTGACCCAGCCCTGTTCACGGAGGGGGTCCCACTGGGTCAGGTCTGCCCAGGGTCTGCTGTAGGCCAGGCTCTGGGCTCAGGGCTTCTGGCTCGTTCTCATTCCATCCTCAGGACAACAGCGTAAGGGCCATGGCCTCACCCCCACGTCACGGCTGAGGAAATAGGCTCCCAGCTGTGAAGGAGTCTCGGGGTGGGGGGGACTCAAACCCAGGTCTGCACAGGAAATCACCACTTTTCCTAACCTTTGGAGATTCTTCTTAGCTTGTTTGTGGAGGCTGTGCTCCATTGTGGGCCTTGGTGTGTGAGGGTGTTTCCTGCATTGGGAGGAGAGGTTTCAGGTGGAGGGAGACCTGATGCTCTGGGTTATTGCCCCAGCGGGGAGTTGGGGCCCTGGGGGCCCTCAGCAGGACAGGGTCAGAGCGGGGATGGGCAGAGACCAGCCTGGCTGGTGAGTAGAGGCAGAGCCGGGAGTGGGGCAGCCTGGGGATGGTGGGAAGGAACCACCGAGGCAGGAGTGGGTAGCGGCTGCAGCAGGTTGGTGTGGAGAGCTCAGAATGCCACCAAGACCCTCAGGGATGGCTGTGGGGGTGACAGCAGGCAAGATGCTGAGGGGAGGGCGTCCCCAGGATCCTCACCTTTGTGCAGACCCTTCCATGTGTCCCTTCCTCTCGCGGAGGGCAGCGGGGGGAGCTGCGTGCCTGTGGGAGAAGCAGATGGTGGCTGGGCGGTGAAGGAGCTGCCTGCTCACCTGAAAGCTCACACTCTCCAGGACCTGCGGGTCCTTTTCTCCCTCCCAGGAAGCCTCTGAGCCCTTTAGATTCCTCAAGTGTTCCCAGGGACTCGGTTTCTCTGCACCCTTTCTGGCCTCAGTCCCCAGAACTCAGGAGACCCAAAGTCAGAGCCAGTACACATCACCGATGCTTCAGACCCTAAAGAGCCTCCCACCAGCTGCCTCCTTTCCTAGGGGAGGAACTGGACTCCAAGAGGTCTAGTCACTGCTCAAGGTCACACAGCGAGGGGATGGCAGAGAAAATGGATTCTGGGCTTGTGACTCGCTCCCAGGGGAGCAGCTGCTTTGTTCTTCCACACTTCCCTTCAAGAGAAGAAAAGCCCCCCATTCTCCTTGATCCCTGGGCCTCTGGTGCCCAGCCCCATGCTGGGGGCTGATGCCCACACACTGGCCCCGAGCCCTTCCGTGGGTGGCTCCAGCATCTGCCGGCTCTGCAGTGGCCCAGTACAGAGGTTTGGTTTTGGAAGTTTTTTCAGGGACGTGTTTGGAGGGTGGCCAGCAGGTCTTTTCCACCGCCGTGGAAATTTCCAATGATGGAATTATTGAAACCTTCCGTGGCCCTTCTCCCACCCTACTTTGTTCTGAAAAACAACTCCTTGGTGACTAGGAAGGGGGCAGAGCTGCTGAGATCCCAGATTGAAACCTGTGGAGAAGAATTCCCCAGTGAGAGACTCCCAAGTAGATCTCTAATAGGACCCAGGGGATCCTGGTTTGGAATCCGGGCAGCCTCTCGGAAGGGATTTCTAGCCTCTCTGGGCCAGGAGCCAGGACAGCCACTGCAGCCCAGGACATCCTCCTGCTCTGTGCTGGGGTGGTGTCGGTCCCTCACTGTCACTCAGTGAATGCTGATTGGTTATGAGATAGGTGCGATAGGTGCCTAGGTGGGTGGGTAGGGAGGAAGGAAAGGAGGGAGGGAAGCATATTGGTAAGACGGGCTCCACTAGGAATCATCCAGGCCGTGTGACCTTGGTCAGCCACTTCACTCCTGTGCTGTCCGACTTCCTGAAAAATGGACACAATCATACCTACTGCACGAGGTTGAAATGAGAACTAAGGCGTGGGAAATGCCTGGCTCGGTAGACAACAGAAACTCGGATCATCTCCAACATAGAATAGATAGATAATGCGTGAGCTTGGGAGACAGCCCTGACTCCGTCTCTATGAGCTGTGTCGCATGGGGCAGGTGACTTCACCTCTCTGGGCCTCGGTTTCCTCATCCACGAAATTAGGATAAGAAAGAGCACGTGCTTGTAGGGATCAGATGAGAGGTAAATTGGCCTGGGGGAAGCACTGTCCCCGCTCCCAGTGTTGTTCTGGTTCTGATGGCGAGTTGGGGTGGGGGAGGGCAGCAGGTCTGGGATGGCAGAGAAGCCTTTCCCTTAACTGGGGTGGGAAGGATGTTTTAGTTTAGGCCCCTGTGGGTGGGCAGAAAACAGGCTTTCTCCAGCTCAGTCACAGGGGATAGGACCAGCTGAGAAGGCAGCTGTGATTGACAAACCCCCAGGGAGACATGGAGCCAGTGGAGCCTGGACTGGAAGTGCCCTGGGAATGCACAGCTCAGGGAGGTGGCCACCATGCTCTAGGGTTCCCGCCTTAGTGCAGCTCGACTCCAGCCCCTGAAATGCCTGCTCTTCCTCTCCTCTGGCCAAGAACAAGCCACCCTTGGGTGAGTTCTCACCCACCTGGGTGGGGCAAGGTGAGGGGTGAGCTGCTCTGGGCCCAGATGGGGCTGTTTAGGCGACAGGGGTTGAGGGTCAGTTGGCGTAAGCAGAGCAGGCTGTAACTGGGAGGCACGCATGGCAGTACAGTTAAGGGCTTGACCTCTGGGTGGATTCCAGTCCTGCTTCCCCAGCTACGTGGCCTGGGCAAGCTGCCCAAGCCTCAGGCTCCTCATCTGTAAAATGGGGATAATAGAGCCCACCTCCCAGGCTGGCTGTGAGGATGAAACAAAATAGTGCACATAAATATGACATGGCACCACCTGGCCCAGGGCTGGCATTCATTTACCCACTCAACTGTGTACTGAACATCTACCGTGTACCAGCCCTGATCTGGGCAATGGGATTTTACAGTAAGCAAACAAAGCTGTCTAGGGTCGTCAAATTGTCCAGGACATTCTGGTTTTAGCACTAAAAGTCCTGCATCCCAGAAAACCCCCCATTCTCAAGAAAATCAGGACACTTGGACATCCTAACACAATCCCTACCCTTATGGAGTTTAAAGTTTAGTAGAGGGAGACAGACAATAAGTAAACATATAACATTCATGGTGGTTGAAAGTATTATTTTTTTAAATAACCCAGAGTAAGGGAGTAGGGGGTGATGATGAGACTTGTCATTTTTGATGGGGTGGGCAGGGCAGGCCTCTCTAAGGAGGTGACATTTGAGCAGAGACCTGAAGAGGTTAGGGAGTGAGACATGTAGACATCTGGGAAAAGAGCACTGCACGCAGAGAGAACAGCGTGGGCAACAGCCCTGAGGTGGGAGTGTGCTGGCACATTGGAGGAACAGAAAAGGAGATGAAGCGGGGTGAGGAAGGGTTGGCCAGTTGAATTAATTTGGGTTCCTTCCAGAAGCAAGTAGTATAAATGTCAACTCAAGTTAACTTAAGAAAAAAAGATGTGTTGACTTCAGGTATGGCTGTATCTTGGTGCTCAAATGAGTTTTTTTTATTCGTGAGCTCTGCTTGCATCTGTGTTATCTTCATTCTCAGGAAGGTCCCAACAGCCCCAGCCAGATGTCCTATGTGTCTGTACCTGCAGCAAAAAGAGATGCTCTGTTGTAAGGTCCAGGCATGGCAGGTGCGAGAAGGCTGAGGGTAGAGCATGGGAGATAAAGAAATGGGAGGGGAAGGGGGAGGGCCGGCAGAGCCAGCGCACCTGGGCCCCGCCTTGTAGACCCTGGACTTTGGACTTAGTTCTGAGTGTACTGGAAGCCATAGAAAGTTTTAAACTAGGAAGTGGCATGATAATTTATGTTTTAGGAATGTCAGTCTGGTTGTTGTGTGGTGAATGGATTGTAGGAGCAAGGGGTTAGCAGGGAGATCGATGAGGAGGCTAGTGCGATCACCCAGGTGAGCCTTGATGATGGACGTAGAGATGGAGGGAAGGGGATGGACTGGGGGAGGGGACTTAGGGGAAACCCTGGACCAAGCCTGGGGCCCAGGTGGGAATAGGGTCACCAGCAAGGACTGTGGCAGAGTCTACACTCCAGATGGACTGGGGTGGGGGAGGGAGCTCTGTGCTAGGGGCAAGGCAGGGGCCAGTCCCTAGAGTTGGGGCCTATTTGCCCAGATGGCATGAGCCCCCTGATCTGGAGGCCTCAGATCTTGCACTCCTCTCCCAGTTAGGGTCCCATTGAGCCCAGAGCCTGGAGCCTGTAGGTAGGGCCCAAATGGCCCCAGCTGTGAGGAAAGGAGAGTTGAGAGGTCGAGGAGCCCACCCAGCAGACAACAGGAGGCCCAGAATTGAGGAAGCCTCCTATTTCAGACATGGCTATTGCCCCTTCCACCAGTGCTGGGTCCAGGGCAGAGCAATATCCCCTGTGAGCAACATCAGGGTCCTAGGTAAGTCCCAGAGCTTCTCAGGACCTGTCCTGACATATTCTTGGTGCCTAAGGGCAGCTAAGCGGTCTGCCCTGCCTTGAGTCAGGGAGACTGACTCAAGTCACGTGCAGGAGAAGAACTGCCCAGAGTCTAGGCTTATGGAAGATGGGGGGCCCACACTGGGTCACCCATCTCTGACCCACCAGACTAGACTAAGTCTTGGGCCATTTCCAAACTTTCCAAAAAAAAAAAAATGTCCAATCAGATGAGACATGAGCATTTTTCTAAGGTTCCTGCTCTGACCAGGCTTCAGGTAAGGGGAGATCCAGGTATATCTGAGTTAAGCTTCCCAGGGCATGTACCTAGGGCAGTTCTCAAAGACTGCATGCTTCAGAAGGGACTTGTGTCTCCATGTACCATTTAGGGATGCGTCCATGCCCAAATCTGGTGGCTAATGAAGAGAAGACTGAGGCACAGAGAACCTAGGAGAGTTTGGCTGTATCTGGGAGCATGGCTGGACTCAGGGTCATCTATGGAGCACCTGTTTGGGGCTCACCACTTTCACATACATCATCTCTTCTTATGTGACAGTCCTACAGGGGAATGTTATTATCCCCACTTTACAGATGAGGGAACTGAGGCTGAGAAAGGGGCTGCATGATGTTTGTCATAGAAAGTGAAATTGATGGAAAGTGAGTGTCACTCCCTGCCCTCTGGAAATGATGAACACCATAGCGGCCCACTTTGGGAAGAATCTTGTAAAGCAAAGGAAATCAATCTTTTCACTCCACGCATCCACCCTCCCTCCCTTCCTCCCTTCCTTCCTTCCTTTTTTCTTTCCTTCCTTCCTTAACTATTTACAGATGACCTACTATGTGCTAGACACTGCAAGGCCCTGGGAATGTATAGTAGTGATTAAAAAGCAGACACAGACCTTGCGCTCATTGATCTAGTGTCAAACAGTAATCCAGCAGTCACACAAATACGTGTAAAATACAATCATGATGAGTTCAACAACAGAGCATATAGGAGGCAAGTCGGGCAAGGCCTCCCTGAGGAGGTGGGATTAAGCCGAGAATAGTAGAATGAGGTGGAGTTTGCTAGGTGCTCATAGGGCAGGAACAGCAATAACATTCAGGCAAGGGAACAGAACAGACAGAGGCCTAGTGGGGAGAGTGAGCAGTGTGGCTGCAGCAGAGAAAGTGAGAGAATGGGGTGTTGGGCAGGGCTGGTGGAGCTGGGTCAGGCCACCCGGGGCTTTCAAGGTCACTTAATAAGGAGTTTTGTCCTAATCCTAAGAGCAAGATGGGGAGGATGTGATGTAATCAGATTTGCCTTTCTGAGTGGAAGCAGAGAGGCCAGTTAAGAGGCTCCTGCAGTCACCCAAGCAAGAGATGAGGAAAGCTTAAGGGCAGGGGATGTGGAGATGCAGGGAAGTGAGTGGTTTCAAGGAAACGTAGGAAGGAGCGAAATCAACAGGACTTGGATGATGGAGAGGGAAGTGACAGGGGTAACTCTTGAGTTCTGAGCTGTCCACCTGAAGAGAAGATGAGGCCATTCATGGGGGCAGTGAACCCCAGGGGAGAATGAGGTGGGGGTGGGGAAGTTTAAGGGTTGGATTTCAGATACGTTAGGTTGAACTCCTACCTCACACCATACACAAATCAAACTGAGAGGGAAGAAAACAGGACGGGGGAAGTTTTTGGCAATTATTTCTTAGCTATGACAACAAAAGCATGAGCAACAAAAGAGAAATAGTTAAACTGGACTACATCAAACTTAAAAAGTTTTGTTCATCAAAGGATACTCTCAACAGTGAAAAGACGTGAAAAGATGATCCATGGAATAGGAGAAAATATCTGTGAATCATATATGTGATAAGGGATTAATATCCAGAATATATAAAGAACTCCTACAACTCAACCAAAAAAAGCCAAACAACCCAATTCAGAAATGGGCAAAGGACTTGAATAGACATTTCTCCAAAGACAATACACAGATGACCAATAAGCACATGAAAATATGCTCAACATCACTAATAATCAGGGAGATGCAAATCAAAACCACAGTGAGATTCCACTTCACACCCATTAAGATAGCTATTATAAAAAACAAAACGAAACAGGGACTTCCCTGGTGGTGCAGTGGTTAAGAATCCACCTGCCAATGCAGGGGACACGGGTTCGAGCCCTAATCCGGGAAGATCCCACATGCTGCAGAGCAACTAAGCCCCTGCGCCACAACTACTTGAGCCTGCACTCTAGAGCCCGCAGACCACAACTACTAAGCCCACATGCCACAACTACTGAAGCCTGCGTGCCTAGAGCCCGTGCTTCCCAACAAGAGACGCCACCACAATGAGAAGCCCACGCGCTGCAACAAAGATTAGCCCCCGCTCGCTGCAACTAGAGAAAGCCCGTGCACAGCAACGAAGACCCCGTGCAGCCAAAAATAAATAAATTTATGGGAAAAAAACCCAGAAAATAAGTGTTGGCGAGGATGTGGAGAAATTGAGACCTTTCTTCACTGTTGATGGAAATGTAAAATCGTGCAGCTGCTGTAGGAAATTGTATGGTGGTTCCTCAGAAAATTAAACAGAATTACCATATGATCAGCAATTCCACTTCTGGGTATGTACCCAAAAGAATTGAAAACAGGGACTCAAACAGATACTTGCACATCCATGTTCATAGCAGCATTATTCATAATAGCCAAAAGGGGGAAGCAACCCAAGTGTCCATCAACAGAAGAATGGATAAAATGTATGTCTGAACATACAACAGAATATTATTCAGCCTGAAAAAGGAAGGAAGGTCTGACACATGCTGCAACACGATGAATCTTGAAGACATCATGCCAAGTGAAATAGACACAAAAGGACAAATACTGTGTGATTCCACATACATGAAGCCCCTAGAGTAGTCACAATCATAGAGACAGAAGTTGAATTGTGGTGCCAGGAGCGGGGAGTAGTGGGGGATGGGGAGTTAGTGTCTAATGGGGACAGAGTTGCAGTTGGGGAAGATGAGAAAGTTCTGGAGATGGGTGGTGGTGATGGTTGTACAATGTGAATGTACTTAATGCCACTGAACTGTACACTTAAAAATGGTTAAGAGGGCTTCCCTGGTGGCGCAGTGGTTGAGAGTCCGCCTGCCGATGCAGGGGACCTGAGTTCGTGCCCGGTCCAGGAGGATCCCACATGCCGCGGAGCGGCTGGGCCCGTGAACCATGGCCGCTGAGCCTGCGCGTCCGTAGCCTGTGCTCCGCAACGGGAGAGGCCACAACAGTGAGAGGCCCGCGTACCAAAAAATAAAAAAATTAAAAAAAAAATGGTTAAGATGGTAAATTTTATGTTATGTAGATTTAACCACAATAGGAAAAAAAGTAGATGAGAAAAATTAAATTGAGATGACACATAGATCCGAATGTAAAATCTGCAACTGTAAAGCTTCTAGGAGACATAGGAGAACATCTTCACCACCTAGGAATAAGACTTTTTCAGAGAAGACACAAAAAAGCATTTATCATAAAAGAAAAAACTGACAAGTTGGACTTGAGTTCGGTTGAGTGTGAGGTGTGGGGACATCCGGGTAGAAAGGCCAGGTAGGAAGCTGGTTGTCGCTCGTGATGAGGTGTGGGCTGGAGGAACCACGTTGAGGCCCCAAAGTCAACTGATGTTTCTAGCTACAATCTGCCTTTGGAGCCGCCAATGGGGTCACCCACCTTAGGATCCACCAGACTAGAATAAGTGACTTTGGGCCACTTCTGGAATAGGTCTAGTTGTGGATGTCCAAGCAGATGAGCCCCTGAGCATTTTTCCAAGGTATCTTCTCTGAGTGGCATCTCACTGGGCTGTAGCTTATACCGTCCGTCTACTTCTCTGGCCAGATTCGGGGTGCATCTGTGATCACAGCTCTCTGCACTGCACTGTCGCTTTCTCTCCCATCCCTGGGGCTAATGGAGGAGTCGGATGAAATCTCATTTCCTCTAAACAACAGGCTGATCAATTATGGTGACCGGAACTTGCTGTCTGGAAGAATTAGCTTTGCATTTTGCTTGGGAAAGACCAGTATCCGAGCTCCTTCTCCTCCGCCAGGCTGGCCTGGAGGGGAGTTGGTTACTACAGTATCCAGACCCACAGGACTGTGGGAAAGCTGTAGAGTGAGAGGTGATTTTCAAGTGGCCTTGCCTTGCTGAGGGCCCCCAAGCCTGGGGTCCCAGCCTCAAACCTTGCTTTCTCTGACCATCCCCAGGCCCCTGGATTTCCTGGCTCCACCATCTTGGTACTGTTTCTACACAGCATTCATTGGAAAGCAGGGAGTCGACTTGGTCCCGCTGCAGAGTGATTCTGGGTCTTTGTGGGACAAAGGGGTCAGGGACTGCTTTGAGAAGCTGATGAAAGCCATAGGTTTTCTCCTCAGAAAAAAATGCAAATCTACACAAACCTTTACAAAGGACCTTTACATGGACCTCGGCTAAAGACAGCCTGATCTGGGGCTCCCTGCAATGGCGCCAAGCCTACCTAAATGCTTTTCTGCTTAACCCTCTGGTTATATCTTCAGGGGGAGATAAAATTTATGCCAATTTTGTAGATGGAGAAACTGAGATTCAGAGGAGTAACCCTAGCTGTCTGCCTGGTCCCAAAAGGAGTAACTGGGCCTGTAACCAAATTATTTCTCCTCCTGTACAGTTGGGAGTCCCCACCCCACCCTCCCATTCACAGCTTCTCTGATTGGGAGGAGGGGATATCAAGTAATCAGTGGTGGGAGGCCTTGACCCCCAGAGGGTGGAGCTTTTGCCTGATTCACCTTTGAGTTCCCAGCATCCAACCCGAGGCCCCAAAATCAACTGACTGAATGACAGCTAAGAGAATGCATGGGGCATCACAGGGGGAGGGACCTTTGGCTTTGGAAACAGAAATGCTCCTAGACATCAGCTCTGTCCATCCCAGCTCTGCAATCTGGGCCTCTCGGAGCCTCAGTTTCCCTGTCTGTAAAATGGGAGCAGCAGCACTCCTCTGACAGGGCTATTAGGAAGATGAAAGTAGACAGCTGTGTGACAGGCACTGTGCTCAACATTTCACAGCCATTGTCACACATCTCCTCTCCCAAAGCCTAGGCAAGCACGTGTAAATATCCCCCTCTTGCAGATGAAGAAACCGTCCCAGAGCAAGGCCATGACCTGCCCAAGGCAGTGTAGAAGTAGCAGAGCTGGAATCAGAGCCCAGGTCTGCCTAAGCCCAGTCCGTGCCCTTGAACAAACACATGGCGCCTGACACCTACTAGGTGCTCATTAAACGGGCAAGGTGCCACCCCCAGCCCCCCAGCTAGAGAGGCTTTCTGCAGGAGCCTGCGGGTGGTAACATCAGACACAATACAGAATAAAAGTGGCCTGGGAGCGTGCAGGACAAAGTCCCCCTCTCCCCAAGGCCTCTTTGATTTCCTACACAATGAAGTCTCTAGTCATGAGCTGGGGCAGTAGTGAGGAAGATGAACTTGATTGCTGTTTGCTCCCTGATTTTGTCTTTTCACTTTTTCCGCTCCTGCTGCAGCGGCAGGTGGGAGGCCCGGCAAGTGCCCAGTGGCCGCCCCTCATTCTCACACCCACTCACCTACTCCCTCTGTGCAGCTTCCTTCCTGTGAGTCTGTTCAGAGCGGCAGCCCAGGCTCAGGATGGAAGGAATGAAGTCCACATTCTTGGCCCCCTCCCAGCTCAGATGGTACTTTTCCAACTCATGGGTGACGCGGAGATGGATGCTGAGTACACGAGGGCTCTCCGTGAGCCTCGGACGTGCCAGGCCCAGGACGCGGAGGTGGACCAGCCCCCTCCCCCAGGGGGCTCCCAGAAAGACAGTGATAGTGTAGCATGTTGAGAAGGCCATAGAAACACAGAGGCGGGGTTGCAAAGTCTGCCTGGAAGATCCGAGAAAGCTTTAGAAGAGCAAGAGTTAGAATTAGCCTTTGCCCAAAGAAGAGCGCTTTGGGGGAGCAGCCCGGGCGAAAGCCTGGGGGTGTGGAACTTCACAAGGTGCTTATTACAATTGGAAGGAAGGATACAAGTGAGGGGCCGAAGGCCATGAGACTGGAGAAGTAGGCAGGAGCTGTGTGTTGAGCTACGGATTTTGAACCTTGTTCTGAGGGTTCTAGGGCGCCATTGAAGGCTTTTGAGCAGGGAGTCACCTGACAGGTCAGCCAGCGGGCTGCGTGGCTCCGTCCTCCTCTGCTTGACCTCCAAATGCTGGGGGCTCGGCTCTGAGCTGCCTCCCTTCTCTCACTGTGCTCTCTCATTGGTGATCTCACCCCGTCCCATGGCTTTAAATATCATCTTTAAGCTGCTGATTCCCATATTTTTATCTTCAGCCAGAGTCTCTCTTCTGCATTCCCAACTCATCATCCAACTGGCCGCTTGGCATCTCTTCTTGGACGTCTCACAAACATCTCAAAGTTAACAAGTCCAAAACAGGATCCTTGATCGTGCCCACCCAACCCCCAAAACCTGCTCCCTCCCCAACTTACCATCCCAGTAAATGGCACCGTCACCCACCCTCTTGCTGAAGGCGGAGCCCTTACCGGCCATGCTCCTGCGCCTGCCTCTCCCCCGCTCATCCTCTTGGTTCTCTTCCTATCTCCCACCTGCCCACGGCCCTGCAGCCGGCACCCTGTCCGCACTCGCCTGGATGATGCAGTAGCCGCTCTTTCTTCCCACTCTCTCTCCCTCTCACCCTGACAGTGTATCCTCCAATGGATGATGGATCTTAAAAACAAACAAACGTCGTGCTACTCTGCCACCTAGAAGTCTTTAGGGGCGCCCCTCTGCACCTGGCGTAAAACCCGAACTCCTCGCCACGGCTTCGAAGCCGCACACAGCCTGGCCCGTGCCCTTCTCCGAGCTCTGCCTCGCTCCCAAGGCCCAGCCACGCTTTGTGTTATTAAAAGCATGCTCCACCCCTTCCCGCCTCAGGGTCTTCGCCTGTGCTGTTCCCTCTGCCTGGCCCACACTGGCCCCAGCTCTTTGCACGTCTACTTGGCAAAATAAGTCCCCCGGCAGTCGGTCATAATGCCTTAGTCTCTTCATAGCACTTTTCACAACCTGTCTTTTCCAACAGAAGCAAGCACGGTGTGTCTGGCACACAGTAGGTGCTCATTAAATAACTCTTGAGTGAGTAAATCACAAAAGGCCAGAGCAGAGGGGACCTAGAAGCAGGAGATCGGGGGGAGAGAATGAGACCTGAAAGGACCATGGAAGGACGAATAGAGGAAAGGAATTAGTACCCGGTGGGACATTGGGATTTGATCTTAGAGGCACTGGGGAGCCACAGAGGATCTTGAGCAGAGTCCTGGGAGTGGAAGTGATCCTTAGAGCAGGGAAGGCTGTATGCCCGGTGGCCATGTGACTGGGCTCTGAAATCGGACTGCCAGGGGTCAGACCTTGGTTCAGCAACTTCCAGCTGTGAAACCACAGGCAAACCCCTTAACCTCTCTGTGCCTCGGTTTCTTCCTCTGTAAGCCAGAGCTTGCTCCTGAAGCCTCCGCAAGGGCAGCTGAGAGGCTAAATAGGATGGTGCACGTCAAGTTCTTGCTCAGTAAACATGGAGCTCACAGTCTAATGGGGGAGACGGGTAGATACACCCTGGCTCTGGTTCCTCAGGACGAGCACTGGACCGGATGTACAAGCCAGGCCCTGTGCAAGCAGAGAATTTAATCTGGGAGGGTCAGGAAAGGCCTCCCAGACGAAGTGACATTGGATTTCAGGGAGACACTTTCCTTGAGAGAATATTTTGAGTCAGCAGCCACTGGCCCACGAACAAGGGAGGAGGAGGTGGGTTCTGGCTGCTTAGCTCCCAAAATAACCCCGATCCGAGGGCGGACAGCCCGGCAAGCCCCGGGAGCCACCACCATGCCTCTCCTGGCTGAGTGCCGGTGACCTTGCAGCCGCCCTCGCACTGCCCTGTGTCCCCGGGTGGCAAGGGGACTGGAGGAGGGATGCCCAGGCCAGAGTTCCAGGCCCGGGCCGAGGGGGCTGGGTGGTCAGTGCAGGCACCGTGGCCCAGGCCCTCTCTCCCCGACACACAGGCTGCTGAGCTGCCGCATGAGGACCCAGTCATGTTTGCGTTTCAGCTTCTGGACCCGCGGCTTGACCACCGGCGCAGAGAGGACGCGGTGCTCTGTCCTTCCTCTCTGTGTCATCGTCCCAGTTTCTCTGTGTCTCTCTGGCTCTGTGTCTGTCCGTCCATTTCCCTCTCTCTCTCCCCCTCTTCCTCCCTCCTGCTGTCCACCTCCCTGCCCCTGTCCTTCCTCTCTCTCTCACTGCGTCTCACTTAATCTCTTTCCAAGGCTGCCTCTGTTTCTCTCCCCCTCCTCCACCTCCTTTCCTCCCCCGTCCCTCCCACCCCAGCCTCTCAAGTTCCTCTCTGCCTTACGGCTTCTCTTTCTCCCCTTTCTTTGCTCTCCACCCAACCCCCTCCTCCCCCTCCAGTGGGAGGCATCCTGGAACACACACACACACACACGCACACACACACACGCACGCACGCACACACATACACACACACACACACACACACACACACACACACGAGCTCTGAGCCCAGCACCGCCCCCCCGCAGCCTCCCACACTGGCCGAACCTGGCCCAGGACACAGGGATGAGGGCAGGATCGGCCAGAGGGGTGGATGCGGGGGATGTAATGAATGTGGTGGGGGAGACGTCCTGTCCTCCCCACTTCCCTCAGCCCCGTGCTTAGAGCTGGGAACCAGGGGTGCGGGAGTGGGGTGGAGGTTCCTGAGCTGTTTCCTCCCCTCTGTGCAGCTGCTGGGCTTCCCAGCCCTTGGACTGCGGGTCGGGTCATTGGGCCCATTCAGCAGAATTATAAATAGCATCTTGTGCCCAGCCTAGCCCACAGAGCAACCACGGCCGCTGCAGGGCCCCCAGGCCCCCTGTCCTCCATCCCTCCAGCCATCCCTCTGAGGCAAGGCTTGCCCATCCCCTGTGCTGCCAGCGGGTCCCCAGGTCAGTATCCAATGTGCTGTCGCCATGGCAACCTGCGTGTCCCCGTCCAGCCCAGGCTCAGGTTGCGGGAGGCATGGGCCACTGAGGGAGAGGTCCAGTGGCTTGGAATCAAAGGTTACCGCTCTATGCTGGGGCTTGCCGGCTCTCTCCGGGACTGGGGAGTGGGGTCCTGTCCCCTGAGAACTCTCACGCTGTTGGGGGTGGGGGAGGGGCAGAGATGCCTGACGCTGGGAGGCCTGGCAGAGGGGCACTGCCCCAGGCTTCAGCCAGTGTACTGGGCAACTTGGGTCAGCCTAGGCCTTGAAGCCAGAGAGATGTGGGTTCAGATCCTACATCCCCACCTACTACTTTGGTCACCTTGGGACCACCACTTAACCCCTGAGTTCAGCATCCTCAGTGTTGAGACAGGAAGATTGATACGCCTCCCCCTCCAGGGGCTGCCGGAGAGATCAGAGACCACCAGCTGTGAGGCAGCCCCCTTAGTTCTCACCCATCCTCTCCTTAGTCCCTGAGGGCGGTACCGGTCGGGGCGAAGCTTACAGACTTCAGAGTCACACTGGCCTGCATTCCTATCTGGCCTCTGTCATTTACCAACTCCATGATTTCAAGTAGGCTACACAATCTCTCTGAGCCTCAGTTTCCCCATCTATAGAATGGGCATGAAAACAACATCTGCCCCTCATTGTAGTTTTGCGGATGAGTTGGGCTGTGGTGGGAGAAGCCACTGGCACGGTGCCAGGCACACAGTCAGTCCCTGCACGTGGCAACTACACTTTCCATCACTTTCTGAATTTTTATTTCTCTTCTGACCTTCTCAGCGAGATGACCCTGCCTTCCTCACTAACTCACTGGTCACTTCAGGCAACTCCCTTTCCCTCCCAGGGCTCAGTTTCTCCATCTGCAAAATGACCACAGGACCACCCACGCCCTGCCCAGGTCTGAGATTTGTGTATCTCAAGCAGCCCCCCCGGGCTGGGCTGTATCTATTATAATTAACTGATGCCCTCACCCGAGCCCTGTCCTCAGCCCCCGAAACCTGAGCTGCCTGGTTGCCTGGCAACTGAGGCGCGAGCTGGGGAGGCTTGGGTGTCAGGGTGTCCAGCTGCAGCCCCCTCCCTGCAGGCCAGAGCCCCGTCACTATGGTCACTATGTGGCCGGGAAGCAGGAGGGCTCAGGGCTGGGACCCTTGACCGGGGCAGCCCAGGAGAGGCCTCCTGTTCCTCTCATACCTGCCCAGGGCCGACCTGTCTCAGAGCCCACTTTCTCGGGGTAAAAGGGGCCATCAGCCTGGGATATTTTTATAGATGGGGCATGTGGTCAGGCTCACAGAGGGAGAAATCGGAGCTTCCTCGCGCTGCTAACTGATACGGTGGCTGTCACTGTCACCCTCTTCTTGGAAGCCTGCAGCCGAAGTTTACCCCAAAGCACAGATAATTCCCTGACCCACTCCTAGTGCTGCCCTCAGGAGGCCTGATGCCGCTTCCTGGAGCTCTGAGGGCACTTTGCATGGTCACATTTAACCAATCACATCACCCTTCTGTTTACTTGGCCTCCCTGCATGGCCTGCCCTACGTTTTCATTCATTCACCCATGAAACATTGTACTGAGCATCCATCCCAGCTCTGCTGTATTCTGCCTGACCTTGGGCAAGTTACTTCACCTCTCTTTGCCTCATTTTTCTTTTCTGCAGAATGGGATACTAAGAATACCTGCCTCAGAGTTGTGATGTGGATCAAATGAGATGATGACTGTAAAATGCTTAGCACAGATCTTGGCACATAGAAAATGCAGCATAAATGTTAGTTTATCATGATTATTTGCATGAAATCATTACAGTGTGCAGAACCCGTGCTGCACAGGGAGGGAACAGGGCTGTGTCCGACTCCTTTCTGTCCACAACGCATCCCACAAGTCCAGGCATGTAGTGGGCCCACAGCAAAAGTTTGCCAAGTGAACGGAAGTGAGAAATGAACTCTTTGCCCCAAAATCTATTGCTGCTCAGGGCACTGATTCCTAGGACATCGACTTTAAACGTCTTTTACAGTTCTGGGTACTTCTTAGAATCTATTACGGCCTTGTCATCTACACAATTACCAAAATGGGTTTAAAATCACTTTGTAGATTTTCACTCTCTTCCCTGTGTTTGGGGTGGGGGTGGGGCAAGTAGGTGCATGGCTAATTCAGGTGGACTTGAACTGCAGGACAGACAGCTAGGGGAGGGGTGGGGACTCGGCACTTAGAGGAGCCTGAGAATGAGCACTGCCTTGCATTTTGCACCCTAGGGGCCTCCCTTGCCTCGCAGTCCCGGCACTGTGAGGGACCTGCATCAAGGAAGTCGCTTGTCTTCTTTGAGCCTCAGTCTCCTCATCTTTAAAATGGGCACCCTGCTCCCTCTGCCCCAGAGTCACAGGCAAGACAAAGGAGGTAGTACTGTGAAGAACCCCTTCCAGTAACAGTCCTTAATTATAAGAAGATAGCGATGCTCTCCATGGAAAAGGGCTGGGCTGGCACCTCCCCAGGCCTACCATTCGTCAGCAAAGCCATGTTGGGTGGCCGCCAGCCCTCTGGCCTAGGGGCCGTTTCTAACAGCAGGTGATGCAGCCAGGCTGACGGCTCCAGGATTTCACCCTTGACTTCTTCCAAACACAGGAAGGGGCTGCCATCTGCTTCCCGCCCCTCATACCCAGCCTGCCAGGTCAGCCAAAGCCCCCGCCTCGCACCTGTCAGCAGTGTTGCAGACAAGAATCCCACTGGGGGGGTTCCTTATGGATGCTGAAGTTGTCAAAAGCCTGGGGGCCTCCTCCCAGCCCCCAGCCCACCTGGACACCAGGAACTCAGATCTGGGAATCTGTTAAGTGCCAAGGTCAAGAGTACAGCCTTGGGAGTCAAACCATAGTGCAGACCCTGATGTGACCTTAGGCAGTCACCCCACCATCTGAACCTCAGTTTTATCATCTGTAAAATGAAGGAAATTAGAGTATCGACCTCAGGGGCTGTTATGCATATGAGCAAGATCGTGCATAGAAAAAGCTAAATGGCATTTGGCAGTAATAACACTTAGTTGCTCTTATGATTATTTTTATTACTGTTACTGCTACTCTGCTGCCATGATTACTGTGACCATCCCCCTGCTAGGGAGGTGATCTCACTTCCTCTAGTTAGGCCACAGCATCCATCCTTCCTGGAGGCCAGTGCTAGGTACACAGTAGGCGCTCAGTGCATGCTGTCTGCCTCAAAAGCAAGCAGCTGTTGAAGAAGTGGGTGAGCCCAGGACTCAGGCAATCTTGTTCTCTCTCAGTTTCTGAGGTCAAGCTGTGGGTTCCTGTGGTCACTCAGCAAGCTTCTGTTAGACAACTGACTCTGTCAGGTGCACTGGGGACCTGGAGATAGATGGACACAGTCCCCTGACCTCGATGGTGTGAACGGTCAAGCCCAGTGGAGGGATCAATTGTCTCTGCCTGGAGAGTGGGGTCAGCATAGTGTTCACTGAGAAGGGGCCCTCTGAGCTGGGCCCTGCAGGGTGAATAGGAGTCTACCAGGCAGAGAAGCAAATGGAAGGGAAGAGCTTGTACTAAGGCATGTTCACAAGGAAGCTCTGAGCTGATTTTTTTATTTTTTAAAACAGGAAATTTTCCCCCCATAGATGTCCCAGTATCCAGAAGATAACTCTGGCTGATCCAAGGGCAAACACATGGCCATTGGGGAAGGGATTCCGAGAGCCATAGAAGCCCCCTCCCCTGTGCCCAATCCAGTGTCCAAGACTTATCACAAGCCAGTATGTGAGGGTCTCTTATAAGCTATCTAGTCCAAGCTCCTCATTTTACAGATGGAGAAACTCAAGCCGAAGAGGGAAGATGGTGGCCCAGGGATGGTTGATGGCAGACCTCCTGGCCAAGCCTGCTCAAAGCCCCTCCACCCATGGCTGGGGGTGACCAGCCCCGGAGTTGTATGTTCTGTGCAGAATCCTGATCCCCCAGGTTGCCCCCCGGAGACATCACTCTCTGCAGGGCCCACCATAGACCCCTGCATCTTTCTCGCCTTAGTTCCTTACTTCTGAAATGTAAATAATCAGTGGGTTCTTTGTGAACTTCAAGCTGAAAAGCATTTTATGACTACTCTTATAAAATGATATTCTGTCGTTGCTGTCATTTTGTTCAGGTCAAACCCTAATGGCACAGTTCCCTGAGAGATAAAGTTATCTGATGGCATGGTGTGGGGTTCAGAGGTTCAGGGCCACCTTGCAGACAGCCACAGAGGCAGTGACAAGGCATCTTCTACAGGTTGGCCTTCTGTTCTGTTCTGGAGCCTTTGTGGGTGCCCACTCTCGCCACCTACCCATCTCCCAAACTGGGAGACTAAGGTTGTCTCAAGGTGGTAATAAAACTCTTCGCCGTGACCCATGGTTCCCTGACATCCCCCTACAGGCACCATCTAGAGTCTTATTTCCAAAATATATACATTTCTGCAAATTTCAGCACAGCCCCCGCTGCCCCCGCTCCCAGCTCACACATGTTCAAGCAGGCTTATGCACGCCCTTGTGCAACCACACGTGTGCTCCCTGGCACACACATATGTATGCCTCCACGGCCATGAACTTCAAGTGGAGAAGAGGGAGCAGGGTTGTTCTCTTTGAGTTGGAAAACGCCCATTACCTGTAAAACAATAAAAAGTTAGCAAGAAGAAAATTTCAGCTCAACCCAAAGAACTTGGTAATTCCTAGCATGGACATAGATTATCATGGAAGGAGGGTGTGAACCCCCTGTCAAGGGAAGCATGCAAGCCCAAGCAGGACTCTGCACAGGTGCTATGAAGGGGCTTGGGCATCACAGGGATTTTGACCTCTGAGGTCCCTTCTGGTCTGTGGATTCAAGTAAGCTTGTGGAATCAGGGCCTCTTCTGGCTTTCCCTCAAGCTTTGCAAACAGTGATACCCCTTTGGTGTTCTCTGCTCTGGGGAGGGGCTTCCTGGAATACCCCCGCAGTTCAGGATGTGGTGGACAAGGACCAGCTCCGAGCAGGCCTGATATCGTTGGCATCTGGGGCAGCCACTAAAGATGCACACACCAGAGCCCCCGGAACCTGGCACCCATTTCATGCCAGGCCTGACCCTGGAGAGGGAAAGAGAGGTGACAGCTCTGGCTTTGTCAGTCATCAGCTGTAACAAGGAGTCTGGGGTAGCAAAAGCCCTGATTTAGCAGGAGGTGTCAGGGACTGAAATATCTAGAGAGGTAGGGAGTGAGTGAGGTAGGCTGGAGAAAGCTCCCAGGACTTGGAATTGTGCACGACTTGAGCATAGGTTCTGACTGCATCTGAAACCCAAAATCTAAACTCCCCTGTATTACACCCAGCAGAGAGCAGGTCCTAGAAGCAGCGTGACATGAGGCTTGAAATCTAGGGGACATCAGGCTCCCCCCACCATGGATCCCTGTACCCCTTCTCTTCTGGGAGACCCCCCAGAGCCATGGGGAACTCCAGGAGAGATAGGAAGGGCAGACGTGGCTGGAGCAGGACTTTTGAAAAGCAGAGTAACGGTGATGGGGGTGGGGGAGGGCGTCTGGGCCATGCCCCCCGGGGAGAGGAAGCAGACAGGTCCTCCATCCCCCACTCCTCCAAGTGGCCTCATCACCAGACTTGGGAGGAGGCGGAGAGCAGACTGCAAGGCTGGGAAATCAGGGGGAGTGGCACCTTTGGGGGCCATTGTGGGAGGTCTGCTGATGTGGATACCTCCAGGGTCCAAGGTTTGGGGTCTCCTGGGGCCTTGGAAGCAGTTTGGCTTTTGAGCTCTTAAACTTTCTGGCAGGACTTGAACTTCCTTGAGAAGCTGGCGGGGTCAGGCTGGGGCTCAGGGCTGGTTCTTAGTGAGAAATGGGGAGGGGGTATCTTCAGGGCGTCCCTTAGGCCTCCTGGCCAGCTCCCAGGATTGGAGATGAACTGGCACTCAGGGAAAATCCTGCACAAGGATGAAGGTGAGACACATCCCTGGAATATCCCAGAAACAGGAGAATGTCTCAGGAGGGTAAAAGCTCTGGCAGAGGCCTTGGGCCTGAACCTGGCTCTGCCAGCACCTGCTCTGAGGACTTGGGCCAGTGCCTTCCACTCAGGGCCTCCATTTCCCCATCTAGAAATCACTATCATTCCAAGTGATTGTGTGTCTCTCACTGGCCAGGCTCTGGGCTGAACCCTGTGCCCTGCATCAACTCACATTGTCTTCCCACTCACCCTGCAAGGAAGGGACGATTACCGTCTCCATTTTAGAGACGCGGCACCTGAGGCCAGAGAAGTGCCTTGATTTACCCACGATCACTCAGTGATGGCAGATTGAGGGTTCTTACCCAGATCTCTCTGACTCTAAGCGCAAAGAAAGGGATTCTGACCCTACTAGGTTGCAAGTCCACTGAAAAGTGGTTTAAGAATTCATAGAAGGAAGAAGAAGCTTCTGGGAGTGGAAGGAAATTCCCAAGAGAAGATGGCACTAGCGATTGTGGGTATAGGGGCCCAGATATGGGGTAGAAGCAACCGGTGAAAAAGAATGGGTGTTCCAGGTGGGAATCCCAGCCACGCAACGTGTGGAGGAGGGGCTGCACGATGATGGGGAGAGAGGGGAGCCAGGCTACACACACCCGTCGTCGCCACCTTACATTCGCTTCAGGGAATGTAAGGCCCACGGCTCTGCACAGCTTCAGCGAGGCTGGGGTCCCCTGGGCCCACGCCCCCCGGGAGGCTGCGTTCGCATCTGTCCCTGTGCAGATGGCTGGTGAGCACAGCTAGCAGCGCCCACCCGCACCCCCTTCTGTCGCCGGGACTGGCTGCGCCGGGGAGTGTGGTGCAGCCTTATTTTTAGAAGTGGCGCCATCTGTTCAAGGTGCCGGGCGGATTCTGTTTGTCTCCGCAGTGGCCGGGACAGCCATGCCAAGTCAGAGGAAGAGCTGCAGAGCTGGCCTGCTGGGTGAGGGAACCAAAGAGATTCTGCAGGCCCATGAGGCATGGGATTCTGGGGTCGGGGGTCTGGGGCTGCCAGAGGGGAGGCTCTGGGGCCAGGGATGGTCATCGCAGGGCATCCTGTGCTCCCAGTGCCCCGCCTAGTCCCTGGGCCTGAGCCTGGACCTGCCTCCTGACAGATTCTGACCTGACCTTATCCCTGTCCTCCAGCTTTGGGTAGAATACAGAGAAGAGTTGGAGGGAGAACAGTACAATGACCAGACCACAAGGATCCTCTGTGGGATGTAACACTGGGTGTGGCAGAAGACACGGGTCTGATCAGTGTGGTCCAGAGGGGCCGGGACATCTCCCCGCTAGACCCTAGATGCTTCTGTGTGTCACACTGCCTTAGCCACCACCACCTCTGGCTTCTGACTCATCCTGGGAGGGACTTAGGCAGGGTTTCTGATGGCAGATTGCCTGGGTTCAAATCCAACCGTGATGTGACCCTGGGCAACTTCCTTAACCTGGCAAAGCCTCCACTTGCTCATCTGTGAAATGGGATGCTGGAGCAGCTGCTTCCCATGGTTCAGGTGCAGATTTGCCAGCTTGCTTTCTGTAATGCACGCTGCCTGGGTGCATTCAGCACTCACTCATCCAGCCACTCGGCTGACCAGTTTTCGCTTTCCAAATGCAGGCTGCATCCCCAGATCTGTTGTCCCCAGTGTCCTTCCGTAGTCAGATTGCTTTCTCAGTGACGGAACCAGCATTGGTGGAGGCCGGTCCTGTGCTGGGGGCTGGAGAGGCCCTGTTCTCAGAGAGTTCACAGTCTAGTGGGGGAGGCAAGCTGGTAGAACCCACCCCCAGACCGAGGGTGGAGGGTGCAAAGTTGAGGAATGAGCCACATGTGATGAGCTGGCAGTGGGAAGGGGGTTGAAATGTGTAGCAGAGGAATTAGAGAAAACTTCGCAGATTGGCATTGGGGCTGGACCTTAGAGAGGAAGGTTTGGATTAGTGGCAAAGTGGGTGTAGACCATCCCAGATGGAGGGAACAGTATATACAGAGGGTTGGAGGCAGGAACATGTGTTAGTTGTTCAGCAAATACAAGGAGTTCACTTACACCAGAGCCCAGAGAAGTTGGCTCTGAGCCAATTAGGCAGGATCCTGGATGCAGTGGTCATGAATATGTTTTTGTTTAATAGGCACCAAGGAGCCAGTGGTGGTTTTTAATCCAGAGAGTGGCATGTGCAGATCCAAGAGGTTTTAGAGCCAGACAGGCCCCAGCTCTACTCCTGGCTCTGCCACCTGTGAGCTTTGTGACCTTGGCATGATGTTATTTCACCTCTTTGAGTCTCAGTTTCCTCATCTGTAAAATAGGCATAAGAATGCCTACCTCATGGGGTTATTGTGGAATAAGATGTTTCCGGAGCCTAACAGAGCTCCTGACACATGGAAGCTACTCAGTAAACGAGAGTCCCTGTCAACATCACTCTGGGGACAGTGAAGGTGGAGGGGGCGGGTTGTGAGGAACCAGTTGAAAGGTTGTGGATAAGGAACCTGAACTAGGTCAGGAGCCCAGGACAGCGAGGAAGAAAATGAAGCTTGAGCTCTTACCCCATTGCTCCCTGGGTCTGGGTACCTGATTGAGTGTAAGGAGGGAACGGAGTCGAGGGCGACCCTGATAGTCCAACTCTGGGAATCTGCGAGGACACTTTAGATGCCGTAATTGGCACAGAGGTCACAGAAGGATGAGGACATCTGGGAGAGTCTGAGAGCCTGGAGGACCTTCAGAGGGGACATTTGAGAGTCATGGAAGGTTTGGTTCTAGAGCTTAGGAGAAAGGGCAGGGTGGGAATGTCAGCTTGAGAACCACTCATGTTAGGATGCAGGTTGATGTCAGGTGGGTGACATTGCCAGGGAGAGGTGAGGCATTTAGAGGGTCAAGGGCAGGACTGTGGGAAAAGACTGCAGTTCACCCAAAACAGGGAAGCCATAGGAGAGTGGGAAGAAGGGATGGGGGTCATCAGGTGTGGGCAAGGGTGTAAAGACAGAAGGGCCCTGGAGCGGCTGGTGGGAGTCATTCCCAGAAGACACCTAGGGCCTGGCCTAGCCGGAAGTGGCATTTGGAAAAGCAGGGACAGGGAGCTGGAAATGATTTTGAGCCATAGGCTGGGCTACAAGAGCAGGACAGGATTCTAGAATGCAGAACCAGGGGAGTGTTGGCTACAGGAGGAAGAAGGCCAAAAGAGGGGCTGGAATGGGACCCCCAGAGCTCTAGGGCAGTGGTTCTATTTGTTTAAAATTCCCAGGCACACCACCAGAGATTGACCCATCTCTGCAGGCTGGGCATGGGAATCTGTGTTTCAACCAGCCCCCAAGTGATGCCAACACAGGTGGCCCTTGGGGAACCACACTTTGAGTGGCCCTGCTCTGGGGTCCCCGAGCTCCACTCAGAGAAGCTTTTATCAAGAGAGGAAGGAGAGGAAACCTTGGCCATGGGAGGCAGTTCCTGCTCTGGGCTCCTCCTCTGGCTTCCAGACCTTCTGATTCACCACCTTCAGGTCTGAAGCCAAGTCAGTGTCCTGACAGACATCACTAGCTTTCCACCAAGGAGACTCTGAGGGAGAGAACCTGGGCTGGGGCAGGAAAGGCAGTGAGTGCACAGTCACCAAACCAGGGATAGTTCCACTTGAGGCTGGAAGACTCACTGCAGTAGTGAGAAACAGAATCTGAAAAACACCCCCCAACACATACAAACACCCCTGCCAGTGCCTGCATCAGACTGACTGCCCTTCTCCTTGGAATCTAGGAGTCCTGCTTTTCTGCCTTTTCCCCTTTTCTATATAGTTCTATTTCCTGGCCTCTGTGTTCTCAGGCCACATAGAATGACTTTCCCCAAGCCTTAGCTTCCAGCTTCTCTGATTTGGACCCCAAAGAACTTACTCAGCTCTTCAAAAGTAATCTCCCAACTTAAACTCATCCCTGGGCATCTCTGTGGGTGAATTTTCCTTCCCCATTCCATGGAGGAAAGAATTGAATAAATTCAGACAGACTGAGATGCCACCACTTAACTATGGTCCCAGCAGGAACCAGAGGGAGGGGACCAAGCACAACACAAAAGGATGGATCATTAGTCGTGGGATTTCTGGCATTGGTGACAGGTGGCACTGGTGGCCCAAGGTGAGTCTTCTGTGTATGCATGCAAGTGGCCCCAAGTGACCTCTTGCCTGGTGTCATCTTCTGGGCTCAGGCCTGCTCACTAGGACACCTCATTGCCTGACAACCTGGCTTTGAGCGACAGCACAAATACCTGGGGTCAGCTACCCACGCCTGCTCACATAACTCAAGGAAAATGCCCTGTGCCCTCCCTGCTGCACCCACACCCAGTTCCTCAGGCTTCCCAACTCTGCACTCCGTTGGTCAGCGCTGCTCTATCCTGGATAGCTCTAAGGGCACTTATAACCCTTTGCCCTATGTCAGCACCACAGAACATGGACAGCTCCTTGGCACGTGGTCCCTAAAACCAACTCAGATCCCGAATCAGCACCGTGGCCTTGGGGACAGCTCCCAGTGGAGACCGTTCCCCACTGCCTGTTTCTTTGTCCTCCCCAGGGGGGCTGTCAGCCAGCACCATAAGCACGTGGGCAGCGCTCACTCCCGGCCTCTGCTAGTCAGCCTGCAGGGGAGAGAGGGGGGCCTGTGGTTATCAGGTTCCCTGACCTTAGCCACCCAGTCCCTCCCAGCACCCACCTCCATCCATCCATCAACACTTCATCCCCAGAGACGGCTCCCTGGGCCCCAACCCTCCACGGTCAGAGGTGAAGCCTGAAGACTCACCAAGGAGCCAGTGACCTGCTGTTGTTTATGGTCAGAGCACTGACATGGCAGAACCCTGTGCTTCATTATAGAAACCAGAAAAAAGGGTAGAAGCCTGGTCTGGTGGAAAGAGGGATGTGAGTGAGCCCTTAAGAGTGTCTGTGTGTGTGTGTGTGTGTGTGTGTGTGTGTGTGAGACCTGCCTCTGCCGCCCTCACTCCTCCAACCAAAGACCTGTGCCAATCACTGCACTCTCTTTTTCTGTTTCTCCTCTGGAAAACGAGACTGTGGCAGTACCCGTGGCGTAGGGTTGGTTGTTGTGAAGGATTAAATGAGATAACAAATGTGAAGCACATAGAATGGTACTTGGCACATAGCAGGTATGATCCAAGCGTTGCTGTTATCATTTTCTGTCCTTCCTTCAGGCCTCTGCTTGTAATCCACGGAGACAAAGCTGGAGGTAGGAGAGAAGGAGGCAGATGAAGACAGGAGGGGACAGTGTCACTATAGCCAGTTAGGATCTGGAGGCTGGGGGCAGCCAGGGAAGTCATTGCATCTGTAAGGAAAGTTGGGCAGGGCGAGGGATGAGGCTGGGGAGGTGGCCGAGACATTTGACTGAAGCCAGAGGACACTGTCCAGAACAGCTGGTCCATCTGAGGCAGAGTGACCGTCCCCAGCCTTCTCACTGCATGTCCCCTCTCTTGCCAAAGTGAAGTCTCCCCCCCAACACTTTTCTGCCTCAGCTAAGCTTTCT
The DNA here is from genome assembly GCF_964341445.2 of Mesoplodon mirus. Taxonomy (NCBI): domain Eukaryota; kingdom Metazoa; phylum Chordata; class Mammalia; order Artiodactyla; family Ziphiidae; genus Mesoplodon; species Mesoplodon mirus. Next base: position 6,891,614 of record NC_138988.1, read on the forward strand.
TGCCCCGATATGCTGATGACTTTACTGTTTTTGCTTCATCAGAAAACTCTCCTTTTTAAAGGGAAGGTTTCTAAACAAGGAGCACATAAAGGGTACAAATCTTGGAAGGCAGGCACTGCCATGCAGAGGCTGAGGGGGGCGGGCAGTGGATGTCAAAGGCACCAGGTGAATTCTCATCAGCCTGTGACTCCCAGGTTCTAGGGCATTTCTCCTTCCTTAGGCCTCCAGCCAAGCAGGAGTTGGCTTGCAACTAGGATGGTGCCCTGCTGGGGATGGCAGGACAGCAAGGAGGCTTGGGGAAGTGTGTGTGCCCTTAGAAACAAGTATCCGGTGATGGGAGAATCCTTGAGGATGGCGCTAAAATGGCCCCTTAAGACTGAGTATCTGTCCAACCCCCCCTCTCACTTTATAGGACAGGAAACTGAGGCACAGGGAAGAAAGCATTGGTCCGAGGCCATACCGTGAGTTGGTGAAAGGCATTGAGACACAGCGGAAACACAGAGGCTTTGGGCTCAAGCAGGCATATTTAAACTATGCCAGGTCCCATCTGTATGGCACTGGCCATCTGTAACCCTCTGAGCCCCAGCTTTCTTGCCTGGAAAACAGGGACAGTGATACTACACAGCCCATGGAAGCATATGCTAAGCAATCTCTATTAATAGTAGTGGTCAAGCCAAGACTGGGACTCAGCAGGTCTGGTTCCCAGGCAAGTGCCATTTGGATTACATCCTCCCAAAATCTGAAGCAAAAGTTGTGCAGGAATCATTCAGCTTGGTCTGCAGAGCCTGACCATGGGGTTTCAGGGGACTCTGTGTGGCAAAGTGAGCATAACTTCAGCAGCTAGAAGGAAGGTCTGTGCACCTCCCTTGCTTTCTTCAGAATCCCAGTGCTTGGGGCAGGGCCTGAGATGCAGCTTTTTATTGGAGAGGTGGATGGATGGATGGGTGGGTGGATGGATGGACAAATGGATGGATGGATGGACAAATGGATGGATGGATGGATGGATGGGTGAGTGGATGGGTGGGTATGTTAGACACGTAGAGGACCAGAAATGTGGAGTTTTTCCTACCATGTAACATTGGAAACTCCTTTGGAGAACAGGGGAAGTGGAGAGAGTTGACCCTGCTGGGCAGCTAAGGGCTGGGGACCTACCCTCCCTTGAGCCAGGCAGGAGAGTGAGAAGCTATGTGAGACACCCTGAGTGCCTAGCAGCCCACCCCCTGGCCCTGCTTCCGCCATCTGTGCCTTTGAGGCTGGTGCGTGGCTGCTTCTGTGGGATATATAAATATATACATATATACATATATATATATATATATATATATTTTTTTTTTTTTTAGATTTTCCTTTTCTGGTTAACAGGATAGGAGTTTTCTAAAAATAGCACTAAACTCGCCTCTGAGGTATTCATTTTCAATTCCCTTCCTCTTTCCCCGTTCTCTCTCCTTGACTGTGAGAAATCAAAGCCGAGACTGTCATTGTCAGCTTTGATGCACACACACGCATACACACACACAGATCGCGGGGCTTGCACACTCAGAGGCAGGCATGGGCACACACATCTCTGGCTCACTCACACTCACAGATACACACTCATCCTGCCGTACTCCAGTAGACCTGCACCGCACACCTTGTCCTTCAGGGTCACCCAGAGTCAGTACACATCTGCTGACACACCACTGGTACCCTCTGACACACACATACACGGAACATTCCCTCCCCCAGAGAGGGGCAGCTAAGACAATGGCTACAACCCTTTGACTCTCCCAGTGCGGCTGAGGGAAGAGCAGTTGTCCCTCTGCCCCCAGCTGCCTGGCTGATTTCACCCGTTTCCCCGGTCAGTGCCGAGGAGGGTCCCCTCAGCCGGGGCGGGGCAGGGTGGGGACCACAGAAAGGCCAGAATTTGCATCCAGGAGAGGAAAGAAAATGTCCTGCCTGTGGGGATTAGTCAGTCAGGACCAGAGCAGAGGAGAGGCTAGCCCTGTAAGCTGTGCCTGCAAACTGGGACCCTCCTCAGCCTTCCAAGCGGTGCTGGGAGCCTTGTGGGGATGGCACGTTTGGCCTGAGCCCCATGTTCAGGACAGTAGTGTGGGGGACAGTCTGGGTGAGCTGAGAGCAGAGGGAAGGAGCGAGTTAAGTTACCATCAGAAGAACAGTCCCTGTTGAACAAGTCTTACGCTGTGCCAGGAACTGCTCTAAGCTCTAGCTCAGGTAGGCCACGCAAAGCCCTGTGAGGGAGGGAGGCGTGCGGGGAGGAGGGGATGGAGGCCCAGGGAGGGGCTAAGACCTTGCCCCCCTCTACTCCACCCCCATCACAAAACTACCAAATGGCAGCATCAGGCCTCGTCATCAGGGATCTCCAGACGGGGCCTGTGTCCCCACATCTGTCACTGGTGCCAGGGGCAATTCAAAGTAAAGGGTGACTTTATAAATACGTATTAAGATGGCATTTAAATTCCGCACGTCTGAAAACAGAAGGATTCGGCATCTGAAAATTATTTTTAGCACGTAATTCATTTGCGATGTCCCATCCTTCAATTAGGATTTGAAAAGCTGATGGTTTAGGTTTTGGGGTGTTTTTTTTAAAACCTTCCTTCGAAAGATAGATTTCCTCTTTGTTAAATTAACCCCCCCCAAAAAAAAAATCCATTGCTCCTTCCTCTGCCAGAGTCTCTCCTGGCAAAGACTTTTTATTAAGGTGCCCCAACCTATTCTTGAGTCACTGAAATGTAACAATACAGAGTCATTTAAATGCTAATAAGCTGAAACGAAGTGTATAAACCCAATATTGTCAGAACATTCATTCTGGATTCTGAAGGGGCTGGCGCATCAGAGCCTGAAGGGACCCCAGAGAACACTAGTCCAATCTCTTCAGTTTCCACATGGGAAACTGAGGCCCAGGGAGGAAAGGGGCTTGGTCAGGGTCACACAGCAGGAGCTCGGAAAACAGGGCGGGGCTTTTCAGTGGGCTGTGACCCCAGTTGGCTGTGTGACCCCTAGTTATGTTGCTCAACCTCTCTGGGCCCAGGACTGGCTGCCCAGACATCTGCCCTGCCCAGGCACATGTCTTAGCTCGGGTTGCTATAACAGAATACCATAGGCTGTGTGGCTTAAACAACAGAAATTTATTTTTCATAGTGCTGGAGGTTGGGAAGTCCAAGATCAAGGTACCAGCAGATTCAGTTCCTGGTGAGAACCCACTTCCTAGATTACAGATGGCCATCTTCTCACTGTCCTCACACAACCAAGAAAGATCATCTCTCTCATGTCTCTTTTTTATAAGAAGGCTTATCCCATGTGTGAGGGTTCTACCCTCATGACCTAATTACCTCCCAAAGGCACCACCTCCAAATACCATCACACTGGGGATTAGGGCTTCAACATATGAATCTGGGGCAGGGGGACACATTCAGTCCATAGCAGCCTGTGTGCGCATCAATTAGGACAGGGGTGACTGTCAGTGTGGTATTAAGAGCTGGCTGCAAATGAACCTCATCTCAGCCTTGAGGGAGGTGCACTTGCTAATAACAGGGTGCGTAGGTAGGAGGGAGGCTGGGGGAGGTGCAGAAGCCAGCACTGTAGAGTATCTGCTCCAGGCCAGGAGCCACACAGAGACCCACACATAAGGGCCTCAATGGATCCTTACAGCAGCCTGTAAGACAGATGGGTCAACCTCACTGGGCAGATGAGGCCCAGAAAGGTAAGGTGACTTCTCCAAAGTCACACAGCCCATTTTCCTGAAAGGGAAAAAAAATCCCCTACTCATGTTAAAAGGAAAAATCTTCTCTGATACCCTGGCCCAGGTCACATCTTCCTGCTCTGGACATGCACAGCACCTGGGACTCCCTGTCATGGCAAACCCATCATATTATGGAGGTCATTCATCTAACTGTCTCTCTTCCCCCTTGTCAGCACAAAGTAGGTGCACACAACACAGTTAGTGAATGGTTGGTTGGATGAATGGATGGATGGACATATGGGTAGATGGATGGATCGTTGGTTGAAGATCATTGTTCATCTTAACACAATAGTCATTAAAATCACCAGTAGCCCATTAACTCATCTCTACTGTTGTCATCACAGATATAATTACTGCTAACGGTTCTCATAGCTTGTGCTGTCAGAGATGTAATTATCAGTGCCTGTAAGACACGCCACAGGTAGCAGGAAGACAGATAGAAAACAGCACCTCGGCGTTAGAGAGTCCCTTGTGGTTTTTGCAAAGCACTTTCATTCACATATGGCACTTCATGTAAGCATTGTAAGAACCCCATGAGGGAGATGCACCAGGGAAGGCAGCAAAGCATCCTGACTAAGAGTATGTCTCTGGATCCAGACTGCCTGAGTTCAAATCCCAGCTCTGCCACGTGCTAACTCTGTGACCTTGGGCAAGTGACTTCACCTCTCTTGGCCTCGGTTTCCTCATGTGTTCTAGGAAGTAACAAGACTACCTGTCTCATAAAGTGGTTTATGGATCGCTAATAATGACAATAACTAGTGCTTACCATGTGCTTGGCTCAATTCTTAGTATTTTGCATGAAATAATTCACTTAAGTCTCATAATACCTATGAGGTAGATACTATTACTCCCCCTCCCTTTGTTTGAGATAATGAAACTAAAGTCAATTGGCCTCCCAGTCTGTTGAGAGGTGGCAAAACTTGAACCCAGAGGCTGTGTCTCCTAGAGCCCCTTCAGTTGACCTCCACCGCATCTCTACACACGGGCCTGCTTGGTCCCTGCCTCCCCTGCTCCTCTCGGGGATATACCGTTGGGGTCAAAACTCACGGGTTATGGTGGTGGTGCAAGCCCGGATGGCCAGGGACCCCGAGTGTTCCTGCAGGACTGCGGGTGGGAATCCCAAGCACACACTTTCTTTGGTGTCTCGTGTCTCTGCTTAAGGCATCAGGCCCACTTTAAGTTCTACTCGGTAAGATACCAGTTGGTCCCAGTGTGAAAATAAGGCTTCCTATTGCGTTCTTGAGTGAAAGTGCCCTCCTGTGAGGTATGACAGGCTTCTCCTGTGGCTCCAGCACCCCCTGATCCAGGCTGGGAAGCTCTGTACCCCGGGTGGAAACTCACTGGATTTGAACATGGTGGTTCACAATTAGTTCCCAGTAAACTGGGAAGTAGCTGGGGCACAGGGGAGAATGACGTATTTTACAGATGAAGAAACTGAGCCTCGGAAAATTGAAGGGACTTGCCCAGGATCCCACAGCCAGGATTCAGGAGAGCTCGGATTTGAACCCGGATTGCTGTGATTTAGGATCCTGTGTTGTTCTTCAGAGAGAGGGGAGGGAGCGCCCCCTAGTGGGAGGGGAAAGAGCAGCGGGCTGACAGTCAGGAGATCCCAGCCCAGCTCTGGGCTCCATCCTCTCTTGCTCTCTGTGTCTCTGGACAAGTTCCTTTCCCTCTCTGAGCTTCAGGTTCCTCACTGGGAAAACGAGATTAACCCTAAATTACCTCCAGGTCTAAAACTCTGTGCAAGAGGAAAGGATTGTGAAGGAAAGAGATGGGGCAGGGGAGGGGGACACGAGGGAGGAGTTGGGGCTGGGGTGGGGCTCAGTCCCACCTTCCTGCCCCCACCTCTTCCCCCTCACTGTTCTGGGCCTAGGACGGCCAGCTTTCCGCAGCTGCTGGGCGGGGCCGGTCCCTGTGCCAGACCCAGCCGAGCTCAGCAGAGGCCCTTTGTCACCCAACGCTTGCCGGGGCCTTGGCCACCGGTGTTGGGTATCTGGGTGGATTGGGTTCTCTCCTGGCAGCTCCACAGATGCCACACTCCGGCAAGGGTGGCCAGGCGGGCAGGGAGTAGCCGGTGCTCCCTCCTCCTCCTGGGCTCCCTAAGGGACGTGGCAGCCGCTGTCCGTGGTTCCGGACTCTGGGGCCCCAAGGTGAGGGTTCTGTTGACCCTGGCTCATTCTGGGGGCCACAGTGACATCCTGGTGAATATGTGTGAGACGGACCCTCTGGCGAGGCTGAGGCCCTCGATCAGTGTAGCTGTGGTCTGCGGGTGCAGGCGGGTTGCTTTCTCCCATCCCCACGCCTGTGAGCCTCGAGTGGGGAGAGCAGTGCGTTTCGGCAGATATAGGAGGCGTGGACAGGGGAGGCATCTGTGCTGGGGCGTCTGGGAGCCGTTGCTTGGGGGCAGGGGGTTAGGCCCCTGATTGTGTGGGCATGGCATGTGTGTACACAGGGTTGTGAACACTGGCATTTTTGAGGGGAGGAGGTGGGGATGTTACGATGATGCCTGTAAATGTGACTACGTGTGACAGTGTGCATGGTGGGGAGGGGGTGTCCGCCACCATGTGTGTGAAGGGGGCCCTGTGTTGGTGTGTGTGTATGGCAGTGGGTGGGCCCTAAAAGTAGGCAGGTGGGGTGTTGCATCCCGAGCGGCGTGTCACAGGGTGTGTGTACACTGGGGTTTGTATCGCGAAGTCAGTGTGTCCATAGTGGACAATTAGGGCGTTAGCATGTGTTATGAGGATGCATCAGGCTGTGCCGGGGGGCTGGTATAGCATGGAGGGCCTAGTGGGTGTCAGTGCATTTGGATTTGCAGTGTGTGCCAGTGCATGATGGGGTATTGTACGAACATCCACGTCCAGGTATGTGTATGTGTGGTGGGTGTTATTTGGGGTGGGGGGCGTGTGTGTAGCACCTGCAAGCCGGGCCTTCCTGGGTACCTGTCCCAATGAGGCCTCCAGTGCCTGACCCCTGTCACCACTCTCTGCTTGACCCTGCAGGAGCCACCGCCCCTGACCATGTAGATGCCAGCTCCAGGGAGCAGCATGGGCCCCGCTGAATGGAGACTCCTGGGTCTACAGCCCTGAGCCCCTCCGGCCCCTGGACCTTGCCCCACGCCTGGGGACACCCCTCAGAGCCCACCGCCACTGTCGCCAGCCCACCTCGGCTGCCCCCTGGAGTCAGCTGCCAGGAGCCACAGCCGTCCAGTGAGGTTGTGCCGAGGACAGCCACACGGAGCCATCGCCTGGCAGCCTCCCGTCCAGCACTGACCCTCGGACCCACCCCGAGCGGGGACTGCAGCAGACATGGGTGACATGACCAACAGTGACTTTTACTCCAAAAACCAAAGAAATGAGTCGAGCCATGGGGGCGAGTTTGGGTGCACGATGGAGGAGCTGCGCTCCCTCATGGAGCTGCGGGGCACCGAGGCCGTGGTCAAGATCAAGGAGACCTACGGGGACACTGACACCATCTGCCGGCGCCTCAAAACCTCACCTGTCGAAGGTAGGTGCACAAGGCTCAAACACGGGGTTTGAATTCGGGGGTCAGTCAGACCCTGGGCTCCCTTACCCAGGCCCCAGGAACCCCCTCGTCTGGGCTTGAGCACGGAACCAATGAGCCAGTTCCAGCTCCCCAGCCCCTGCTGCTGGGCTGCGTCATGTCCGACTCATCCAAATCCAGACTCTGATTGGGGATCCCTAGGTCTCTGGGGCAGCTGTGGAGCTGCTGGGAAGACAGGGCAGGCAGGAAAATGGGCTGTCACGGGAAAGGTGACAGATGCCCATGTGTGTCTTGCCCTGGAGCTGGGCATGGGGCTTTCTTACAACTGCCAAAATGAGCAGGCCTGCGATCTCCAGACAGGGAAGGTTTCAGCTTTCTGGAGGGGACCAAAGCCATGTCATCTGCCACAAGGCAGAGAGGAAAGGCACCAGCCCAGCTTGGGCACCTGAGCTCAGAGTTTGGGTTCCATCCCCACAGTTACCTTCCCCTCACCAGGAAGAAGAAAAATTTCCTAAATAAACCCCAAAAGCACAGGTGTGAGGTACTCTGCCCCGGCACTCCCAGTCCTGCAACTTTGTGCAAAGAAGCTGCACTGAGCCTCACTTTCTTCCTCTGGAAAATGGGGCCAATACCTCCCTCACAGTGCCTAGTGGAAGCCTGAGCATACAGTAGGTGCTCAATAGGTGGCAGCCATTATTATTCTAAAGAGAGTGGATGACAATCCTCCACCAGGTATAGACCACAACCTGGGAGGCAGGCAGCATTTGAAGTCTCATCCCCACTGACAGACAAGAAATCTGAGGCTGCCTGGGGACCTAGCTGCTCAGCCAGGGCCAGACAGTCCATTGCTGTTCCGGCACCCACTGTGCCCTGCGGCGCCAGGGGTCAGTGTCCCTCTTCGTCTGGGGCCCTCCTCTCTTGGGTCAGGAGGAAAAGCTAAGATTGGTCCTTCTTCCCAGATTCGCTGCTGTCTCTGATGTTTTGCCCACCTTGCTGAGTCTGGGCAGAAGTTTAGAAACACCTTTTTCTTTTTTGATATTGTTTGGTTTTGTTTCGGCGGGGAGGGTGGAAATAGGGGAAGCGTCATTTCTTCCCTGTGTGATTCTAGCTCAGGGCTTGAGAACAGCCACGTGTGGCCCTGAGATGGGAGTGGGCTCAGCCTGGGGGGCTCCTGGGCCCCGGCCTCATGTGAACATCAGTCTGGGGCAGAATGGCCCATGTTCACCTCCACCATCAGTTGGGCACACCTGACCTGCTAAGAGGCAGGGTTGTCCCAATGGTCTTTGCCTTTTGAATGGGACCAGGAGATTCTCTTGAGTCAGGAATTCTTAAGTGTCTCTGGACCCCAGACTCTGTGGAGAACCTGATGGAAGCTATGGCCCCTCCCCGCAGAAGAATAGTCAACTGTGTGCAACAGTGTGGTCCACGCTACCAGCATGTTCGCAGAGCCCCTCAAAGCCAGGCCCGGGACCCCAGGTTAAGAAATCCGCCCTCCCCTCCCACTTGACAGGCTTGGGGACCTGGGAAATCGAGTGGCTCACGGCCACGCTCCAGCGCTGAGGACAGCAGGTGTGCACCTGAGGGCAGGAATCCTGTCCTGCTCCTCTCTGAACATCCAGCACCCAGCCTGGTGCCTGGCACAGAGGAGGGTGGATAACTGACCCATAAAACCCTGAGATGTGGCCACTGAGTCCCCAGCCCACAGAGAGAAGCTCTCAGATGGCTGAGCAGCCAGAACAGCAGATAATCCAGACCAAGTGCAGCAAGGACCCCAGGGATCGAGGAGAAACGAGATGGGTGGGCAGTGGGGGTTAGGGAAGGCTACCTGGAGGAGGAGGTGTTTGAACTTGGCTATGGAGGGAAGAGAAGGGAAAGCATGTGATGTGGCACAGAGCGACATTTCTTAGATAGAATTCCCCAGACTGCTGATGTGCTGCAAGAAGTTAAATGAAAAGAAAAATAAAGGAGACTTTGTTTTCTCATCTGTAAAATGGAAACGATAATGACAGCTCTGACTGTTGCTCTGCTGCCTGTCAGCTGTGTGCCTTTGAGGCTTTTGTCTGACCTCGCTGGGCCTTGGTTTTCTAATATTTCATGAGCATCAAGTGAGATCTCTCATGGGAAACATCCCTGAGAAGGAGGAAAGCCCATAGTAGGATTAACCAGAGCCCCTGCTGCATTGATCCCCTGAAGGATTTCCCAGGGTGCAGATGGAGCTGAAAGAGGTTTGGGGAAGGACAGAGGAGCGTAATGCTACTCTTGGACTTGGACTTGGACAACTTGGGTTCAAATCCCAGCTGTGTCATTTAACAGCTGTGTGATTCTGGGCAAGTTACTCAGCCTCTCTGTGCCTTAGTTTCCTCGCCCGAAAAATGGGATAATAATAGTGACTACCTCATAGGGTTGTGGTGAGGCTAAAGTGAAGTAGCTTAGTACCCCGCCTACCAGGCACATGGACAGCACTGTGTGTTAGGATTCAGCCCCAGAGACTAAACGCTTCAATTTCCCCATCAGTAACATGGGTTTTGAACATTGAGTGAGATCAGGCCAAGTTCCCGGCATAGAAGTCCTCAATCAACATCAGCTTTTGTCGTTTCCAGTATGATTATCACTACTCTGGAAGAAGCAGTCACGTTCTCCGGAAACGGTGGAATCTGACTCTTCTGGGACACTGGCCAGTGTCCGAGCTGGTGCTACACGTTTTACTAGGCTGTTCTGCATCCTTATCACCCACATTCCTGGAAGCAGGTGGTGTTACCCATTTCACAGATGGGAAGCATGAGGGCTCAAGGTCACCACCATGGCTCACATCAGCTCAGACTTCGAACACAACTGTGTCAGACACCACAGCCAGGTGTGCCCTCAGCCCCCAGCCACGCGCATGTACCTAGGAACAGTCCTGCGAAGGCGCCCTCTGTCTGCCAAGGGTCTGAGGAGGGTGGAGCCACCAGGGTACTTTTCATTTTCCCTCTCATGCTCAGCATTTGTCCTGCCCTGTTTAGCCCTCTTCTGACTCAGAGAAATGCTTGGCCTCCAGCCCCAGCCCCCAATTTCAAAGCCCTATGGTCTGGAGCTGTCCCAGCTCCAACCTGTCCCAGGATCCCAGGTTGGCCATTCCCAATACCCACTGCCCTAGTCTGCTGACGTCAGCAGAGAGCAGCCTCTGAGTCACACTCCTGGAAACTGCTCCAGGCCACACGTAAATTAGCCTTCCTGTTCACATCCAGCTAATTTTAGGCAAAAAGATCTCTGCAAGTGATAGAGGGGATCTGAAGCCATAGAAATCAACACCCACCCAGGGCACCACCTGCTACCTGCACAGGCCATGAACTCAGCGCCCATGGTCTGGCAGTGTTGGATAGTTCACTGGGCCATTGAGTGCCATTGCTTTCCTCTCCCACTGCTGGTTCTCTTCCATCCTGGTAATGCCCCTCCCTTCATGCCCTCCACTGCTCCCTTTTTTTCCACACCTGTCCAGCCTAGGACAGTAGAGCCCCTGAGACCCAGGTTTGAATCCTGACTGGCTTACTCTTCAAGGGACACTAGGAGAGTTCAGTGAATCCTCTCTGAGCCTCAGTTTTCTTATCTGTAAAATGGGCATAATAACACTACCTACCTCACAGGATGATGTGAGAAATAAATCAGGTCATGCACATGAAGGGCTTAGCACTGTGTGGCAGTCCCTAGACACTTACAAAATGATGTTCGTTATCATTGTTATTATTATACCCAAGTATCTCTTTTTTAAAAAAAATCATGCTCTGGCCCCATTCCTGTACAAAAATTAGGCAATTAAATAAGATGATGCCCAACAAAGGGTCAGTGTACTATCAGAGGAGGCTTCCCAGAGGAGGTGGCTTCACATTGTCTGGAAAGATGGGTGTTGGGTGTTGGGGTGGCCTGTGAGCCCTGAGGCGGGAGCTGACTGTCATTCTCCACTGTGTCCCAGCACCTGCTGCAGTGCCTGGGGCTCAGAAAGCATCAGCAGAAGGAAGGGAGGGAGGGAGGGAGAAAGGAGAGGTGGGGTGCGCAGCGTCCCTCTCTGTGTAGTACGGAAGGCCGCAGCATGGGGACAGGACACGGGATACGCTGCGTCACCCAGAGAACACTTAGCTTCGGTTCCCGGGAGCCCGGAGTGGCAGTGCCCTGAGCCACTCGCTCGGCATGCGTGGCTCTCACCCTTCACTCCTGACCCTGCGCCACCAGCTGTCAGCAGGGGCAGCTCAAGAGGCCCTGCTGGGCGCTCCCTGCGTTGCATATTTCATGGTGGGGGAGAAAGGGGACAAAGAAGACAGGGCAGCCGCAGGGTAGGGTGGGAACCGGATACATCGGAGTGTTGTGAAATGGAACCTCCAGTTAATTTTGTATGAATCCTATGGCCTGCGCAAGTCGGGGAGAGAGAGGGGCTGAGGGAGGACAGGAGAGCAGATCGTGGGAGATGGTACCCCACGTGGCATGAACACGATGATGAACGAGACACCCCTCAGACCTGGCAGGGCCCACATTGCGCAGAGCCACCACTGCGCAGGCACGGGGCGGGGGGGAGGGGCACGAAGGCAGCAAAGGGGGTCTCCTGTTTGTCACTGTGACGCTCTGTTTCTCCGTGTGCTCCGTCTCCCCAGGTATCTCTGGAGCCCTGAGAGGTCAACAGGGAAAGTGAGGCAGGCACAGCTGTAGCAGTGTCCCAGGCAGGGTGGAGCTGGGGGCCACTCAGACACAGGGTCCATGCAGGGAATTCATACCTGGCCAGAGATGAGGGAGGATGCCTCCCCCCACCAGCCCCTCCCCACCGCCGTCTCCATGTGAAGCAGCCCAGGACGCTGTCAGGGGCGAGGCCTGGAAGAGCAAAGCCCCTCCAAGTATTTAAGAGGCTGAGGTAACCAACCACCTTCTCAAATACATGCAGGGGTGGAGGAGGGCCAGGCGTGAAGCCTGGGGAGGTTTCCCAGCCTTGCCTCTGTCACTAAGTAGGTTCATGACCTCAGGCAAGATATTTAGACTGATAACTTCAGCTTTCTCATCTGTAAAATGGGAATTGTGCTACTCTCTGCCATTTGGAGATAGTGAGTTGAAAGTGCTTTGAAGGTTTTCCATCACCATCTCTATCTATTAGGATTCTATTTGATAGAAACCCATCTCAAACTGGCTTATGCAAAAAGGGGATTTTTCTGGCTTGTGCACCTGAGAAGTCCAGGGATTGTTCTGGCCTCAGGCATGGCTGAATCCAGGGCTGCTTTGTCCATCCCTCTCCTGCTCTCTTCCACCTCCACCATCCTCTGTATTGGCTTCATTCTCGGGCAGGCCTTCACCCCATGAGGCCCCCAGCAGCCAAAGGCACCTCTTTCTCAGGGTTTCCCCCCTACTGGGTCACCTGGAACCACTCTTGAACTAATCCCTGTGGCCAGAGGATGGAATAGGCTGATAGGCCAGACCAGGTCGTATGCTCACCCCAGAGGGGTGTGGTCCTACTATGTGCAGGGGAGGTATGGAGGAAGAGCAGGCATGCTGCATGCCCTTGAGGATGGGGAGAAAGGAGAGAATTGAGGAGGCAGGATTCAGGAGCACCAGATCTGGAGTGATGGTAATGACACGGTTAATAATTACACCAGGGAAGCAGGCAGAAGCTGGGTCCGTCCGCGTGGACGGGGGTCTACGACTAGTGTCCCAGCAGTGAAGGGGCCAACTCTGTGTCATGGTCAAGTCCTGGCTCCATTCTTATCCAGCTGTGGAACAATGGGCCAGTTATCTAACCTCTCTGTGCCTCAGTTTCCTCATCTGTGTCATGAGATCATAACAGTGCCTCTTTCACAGGGTCGCTGTGAGGATCAGAGTAACACGTGTCAAGTGCTGAGTGCATGGCACATGGCAGGTGCTGTCTCAGTGTCAGCTGGGGACTCTGGGTGACTTGAAGGGACAGGTTGGATTTAAATTAGTGGAGAAGAAAGAGGCAGCTTATCAGGGCAGATAATGGGCTTAAGCAACACGTGTGAGTCTATGGGTTTCAAAAAATGAGCGCCGTATTTGATTTGCAATGCTTATATTCCCTCCCCAACCCCCAGCGCCACCGGGAAAAATAAATCCCTTAGAGGCACAGCTTTCTGCGAAAGTCCGATGAATCACGTGTAGACGCTTTCCAGAATGCCACCCGCACATCTTTGTGAATCATCAATAAAATAAACCCACGTGTTGATTGATACGTGCTCTCCATCTTCCCAGGCTGGGGCAGCGGAGTCTGTGCTGGGCAAAAGGTTCTGCAGGCCTGGGGAGAATGCAGAACAGTTAGAGAAAGGGCCTGACCTGCCACTGACAGGGGGCTCCTGGGGGGTTCCAGCAGGACTAGAGGGACTGCACCTTCCTTGACCGATGCTGCTTGGCTTGGTCAGTGCTTCGTCATCAGGCACCCAAAGGGGGCGTGGAGGATATGGGGTGGTGGGGAGCATTTCAGGTAGGCCTCTCACTAGGCGGACCCACCATCCAAAAACCCTGCGTCCCAAAGCCACCTAGTGGCTGTAACTGACGGTGAGCACTGACTTGAGTTCCAGCTCTACCCTCGGGGCCCTTGAGCAAGTCACTCCATCCCTCTGAGCCTCAGTTTCCCCATGTGTAAATGGTATGATAAGAATACCCACCTTCCAGAACCAATGGATACAGGTGTTCAAGGTTGTCCCAGTTTTTCCTGTGTTTCTGTCATGCTGAGTGGAGATGTAAGCTGACACACATTCACGCATTGAACAAATGTGTGTTGTGCACCTGCTATGCACGGGCTTGGGCCACATTGTTCCTCTGGATTCCGTATGCTCCTCAGGCAGTATCTGTGTGGTGTGGCTGAACAGGGACAGGTGGGAGGCCGGGATGGGGCAGCCTTCCAGGACATTCCCTCTTGGTCCAGGGTCCAGGACGGTGGAGCCCCTTCCTGACCCCCTTCTGCTCCAGAGCTCCCTAAAGATTCCCTGGAAAGGGGTGGGGGGGGGTGCAGAGCTGGGTAGTAAATCCCCCTGCTCTGAAGACTCTTTCCAGTCTAGCTGTGATAGGGCTGCCAGCTGTGACCCCAGTTCCAGCTATGATTCCAGGTACAGCTATGATACCCGGTTCAGCTGTGACCCCAGTTCCAGCTATGATTCCAGGTATAGCCGTGATACACGGTTCAGCTGTGACACCAGAGACTCATTAACACGTATTGAGTGCTAACGGAAGGCCAGCTCTTCTGCTGAGGCTTCACGGCATCACCTCATGTAATCCACACAAACCCCTGTGAAACAGAAACTGTTTGTATCCCAGCTTTCCGATGAGGAAATCAGGGCCCAGGGCACCACCGCTAACAAGGGGCCCAGCCAGGACTGGTACCCAGACAGGCTGGCTGCCGAAGGTGCCCTTAATCTACTGCCTCCTGTTGAGAAGAATAACTCTACAGCAAGGGGGAGTGAGCTTCCAGGCGAAGGAGGGAGCAGTCTCTGCCTGACTGGAGACAGGGTCAGGAGAGGCTTCCTCTGAGCCAGCTCTCAAAGGGCAGGGAGCAGTTGAGCACACAGAGATGGGGAAGACAGCTCTTACTGAGAGGAGCACCTGAGCAAAGGCCCTGGGGTTAGAGCCGGGACATGCATGGGGAGAAGTGAGGGATTCCTTGTGCCTGGAGCCTAGGATGTATCTCAAAGGACAGAGGACTCCAGCCCACGGACTATGGATTGATTTTTGCAGGCTGGGTTTTAGCTGGTGTGTTCATGCAGTGTGTGCAGACTGTCAGCCTTGTGATTGTGTTTATGTCTGTCTATGCTGTGCTGTCCACGTGAGTGTGAAATGGGCCGTGAGCTCCATGAGGGCGAGGCGTGAGTACAGCTCCTCTTCAGGGGCTGAAGAGCCAAAGAACTCGCTGAAGGCAGAGAGACTGAGGTTTGGGTGAGGTTGTTCTGATACGAGGTTCCCTGGGAGTCCATAGAGGTGCCCCAGGGGACAGCGAGATGCTGAGTGGGGGGCTCTGGCCTTTCTGCCCCACCATGTAACAGAGCAGCTCCTTTTTTTTTTTAATTTGTTTTGCATGGTAAAGCATCTGGTGAGATTGTTTTTAAAACAAAGAATTTTTTAAAAAGAAAAAAATTTGAAAACCTCTGGTACTAGAGAAAGATACTGAACTGTAGTGTCTAAAGGCCTGGGTTGGAGCTCAGGTTCTGTAAATTCTCAGTGCCTCGGTTTTTACATCTGTAAAATGGAGTGGGTAATATCCAGCCCCCAGGGTCCATACTGGTCTCTGGATTAAATGAGAAAACACACTCAGAGAGCCTGGCCCACAGTGGGGCCTCGGGAGGTTCATCTTGCAGCCACTCCACCCTAACCACGTTCTGGCCTTGTGCGTGGCCCACCCACCTGTGTTAGAGGACACACGGGGCTGGAAAGCCTCGAGTGGGGACCAACCTGACTCTGGTCCCTATTGACTGAGACATCTCCAAGCCCCACCGCCAATGAAGAGGGCAGGTCTAGGAGTCTCTGGGGCTCTTCCAAGTCCTCAGGAACCACCACCCCACCAAGAGCAGTACAAACATCAGACTGGCCAAAGGGTGATTAACTCAGAGCCAGCCCCCAGATCCCTCTTCCCTTGAAAGACTATAACTTCATATCCTTGGGGTGTAGCTGAGGCCCCACCCCAGCCCTGGCCAGGGCAGTGCCCTCGGCCCCTTGCCCCAAGCCCCGGCCCAGCTTCCCTACCAGGCGGCTTTGGAGTCCTGCCCACACTGGCTTCCAAAGACCCGTGGGGGGTTCCCATGCAATAGGTCTGCCCTGGACACCAGTCTCTGGTTACTTCACCTCCCTGAGTCTCAGTTTCCTCATCTGTCAAATGGGCTGAGTGGGGAGAGATGCTGCTTGGTAACCACAGGCTACACTGTCTCTGGCGCTAGGGCGACCTCAGTTGTCCACCCAGCCCAGGTCCCACAAAGCGCAAGAGAGCTGAGGCCGCCTGTCCCTCCAGGCCTGCCTGTCACACGAGAGGCCCTGACAGGGCAGGTGAGTTACTTATACAGGCTCCCCTGTCTCCCCACAGCGATTATCTTACTCCTCCTGGCACAATCCCGGCCCTGCTGTGGTTTCAGACGCACAGTTATTTATAGTCAGTGGAAATTAGGGCCTCTGCAGATGGTTCCCTCGTACCCACCTGCCAGTGTCAGCCTCCACCCCAAAGGGAGGCCCCCTAGAAATTGCTATGGCCCCAGCAAATGATCCCAGGGACCGTTTCTGAGCAGAGAAGACTCAGAGGCTCTTCCTATAGGATAACTTTGGAGAAGATGCCAGAGAGTTGAGAAGCAGAAGTGAGCCCTTCCCATGGGAGGATCTGGGAGGGCTGCATGGAGGAGGCCGTATTTGAGCAAGATGCTGAGGGATAAGCAGGGTTTGCAGTGGAGAAGGACACTCCACGTAGAGGGAAAAGTGTAGACAAAGGCACAGAGGCAAAGAAGGTTATGTAAAAGGAAGAGCCGATCTTTCTGTTTGGTTATGGCTTGAAGGACGGAACCACAGCAGTAGTGATAATAATTAAGAGTGAGCATTGTAGATGCTCCAGACACTGTTCTAAGAGTTTTACGCACATCATCACCTCATTTGATCCTCCTGACGACCCTGTGGAGTGGGCACTAGTAGTATCCCCATTTTTACAAATAAAGAACCCGAGGCACAGAGAAATTAAATCACTTGCCCGTGGTCACACAGCTAATGAGTGGAGGAATCCAAACCCAGGCAGGCAATTCCAGAGTCCATACTAGGACTCCAAATGTTAAGGCACAAAGTTTGGGCTTAAATTAAGAGGCAGGAGGGAGGCCTTGAAGGTTCTCGAGCAGAGGAACAGTGCGGCTAGGACAATGGGTCTGGCAACCGTGAGTATGGGTTGGATGGGGAGATACCCCAGGAAATAAAGCCAGTGAGGAGGGAAGGACAGGCATCCAAAAGAGAGGGCTGGACCCAGCCGGGGATGGTGATGAAGAGGACGGCGCACCATACAGCAGGACATAGCCTGTGATAGACGGTCAAGGGCGAGAGTGTCATGCAGACTCGGTTTTCAAGACAGCAGCTGGCCGCTTGTGGTGGAGACGGGCCAGCAAGGAAAGGAGCAAGGCTGGGGTGAAATGAAAGGTCTCTGCTGGGCACTGTGCATCCTCAGGGCCCGGGGGATAGGAAGGCAGGCCCGGAGGCAGAACATCTAGATGACAAAGACACCTACAGAGAAGTCCTGTCTCTGCTAACAGGTCCCAAACCTGCATGGGGGGAGGGCAGAGATCTGGGCCTGTGCTGTTCACTGCTGTATACTAGTGCCTGGAACAGTGCCCGGCAGACAGTACAGTCAATAAACGTGCAGGAATGAATTCACCTGGGGTGCTCGTCAAGCACAGGTCCTTAGGGAACACCAACTGCTAAGGGAGCAGGCAACCAGCAAAGCAGGAGAAGTCAGAGAGGTAGAAGGAGAGTGTCACCTGCAGGTAGGGTGTGGTCAGGGTGTCTTACGCTGGATAGGCAATCAGTTAGTAAGGGTTGCCAGGAGGGGTCCAAGGACGATAAATGAAGGAGTAATAGCCCCAGGGACAGGCTGCTGCATGAGATCTTGGGAAACCTCTGCTGGACAAAATACAGTAAGTCCCCTACATACGAACCTTTAAGTTGCAAACTTTCGAAGATGTGAACGTGCCAGCTGTTGTACTGTAATTTTCAAGGTACTGTACTGTAAGATTAAAACTTTTTCTTTATTTTTTGTGTTTGTTTTTTATGTATTATTTGTGTGAAAAGTGTTATAAACCTATTACAGTACAGTACTCTATAGCTAACTGTGTTAGTTGGGTACCTAGGCTAACTTTGTTGGACTTACAAACAAAGTGGACTTACGAATGCACTCTCAGAATAGAACTTGTTCGTATGTAGGGGACTTATTGTAGCAGAATAGAAGGTTCCCTGGGGCTGCCCCGACACACACCAGCTCAGTCAGGTCAAGACAGATGGGACGATAGCCTGAGGACCTCGCAAACCCGTGGAACCACAGGTCTGGAGTGGCTCTCAGGGACCATCTCAGCCAGCAATCCCAGGGTGCACTGAGGGCCAGGAGGGAAGGGACCTGCCCAGGTGTACCGTGGGTGAGGTCCTGACCCAGGCCCGGGGCCCCCGAGTCGCCCCTGCACACGGTGAAGGGGGCAGACGTCCCTCTTCCCTGCCCCCATTGCAGCCGCCTCACCTCCCCGCAGAACCTCAGCTCTCATTCATCCCTGCCCTGCTGCTGTATACATTTCCAGGTGCCGCCATAACGAAGGACCACAAACTGAGTGGCTTAAACAACAGAAACGTATTGTCTCACCATTCCGAAGGCTGGAAGTCTTGAGATCGAGGTGTCAGCAGGGTTGGTTCCTTCTGAGGGCTGTGAGGGAAGGGTCTGTCCCAGGCTTCTCTTCTTATCTTGTAGGTGATCGTCCTCTCCCTGTGTCTTCACATCGTCTTCCCTCTGTGTGTGTCTGTCTCTGCAAATTTCCTCTACGTAAGGACACCAGTCAGACTGGAGTAGGGCTCACCCTCAAGACCTCATCTTAACTTAGCAACTACTCACCTCTGCAGTGATGCTATCTGGTCACATTCTGAGGTTCTGGGGCTTAGGACTTCAGCATATGGACTGGGGCAGGGGGCGTAATCCACCCAGAACATTCTCACTTGAGACAATCACTTCTATACTTGGAGCCACGGTTTCTCTCCTGTAAAGTGGGATGTACAGGGGGACAGATGAGGACTGTGGTGAGGGCAGACGAGCTCCCTTGCATGTGAACATGTATGTCTCCGAGAGCCCATCACACAGTGGGCATTAGGAAGCAGCGATACAGCCTAAGCGTTCGGCAGCAGGCGTCCTGGGTCTGATCCCAGCTGTGCCACTTACTTACCAGCTGTGTTGTGCGAAGCAGATACCTTCACCTCTCAGAACCTGTCTACTCATCTGTGAAACAGTACTTGCTCGCGGTCCGTTGTAAGGAACACATGAGCCGCTGTGAGTAAGAACACACAGCTCAGTGCAGGAAGCCTGCAGGGAACGGAAACCTCCATTACTGTTATCACTACCATCATCACTATTTACATATTATAGGTTCAAGACGCTGAGGCCCAGAGAGGGAAAGATCTTGCCCAAGCTCAACAGCCGCCTGGCACAAAACCAAATGAGAACTCAGGTCTCCTGACCCTCAGTCCCAGCTTTTCTTCACCACATCCCTGTGTGATATTTTTTTTAAGTAATTCCTGAATGCCTAACATTAGGAAAGCAATTAAGCCGCCTTCAGCTTCTCCATGTGCCTGATGGGACAATGTGGGAAATTGTTGTTACAGAGAACAAGAAGCAATGTGGATGAGGCTCGTGATATAATGCAATGTGAAAAAAGCAGGGTGTAGCATGGTACATGGCAACAACTCCATAGAAACAGATGCGAGGAAAAAAGGCTGAAAAGAAACATCCAGAAAGTGCCGGTGTTGTGGTTACGGGTGAGATTAGGGGTGATGGTTTTTCTCTCAGCTCCTCCTTCTGCACTGCTGGGGATGTTCTAAGGTTGGTCAACTAAGGCATGCTGGTTGTAAGCAACAGAAGCCATCTGGGCAGCATACTGCAGATCTGAGGGCAGAACAGGTCCCCCTGTGTCAGAGCAGAGGCTAGAAAACCTAGGGAGATTGGGACGTGCAGGGATGGGTGGCAGGACCGACAGAACAAATGCGTCCTTGGAGAATGTGGGTGGGGGTGGGGGGGTGGATTCTGAGCCAGCCGTCTTGGGTCCTTGTATTGCTCAAGATTCCAGGCAGTGCTGTGCTGGCAGACGTTTAACATGCAGCCCTCTGGGTTGAGAGGGTGTCCTTGTGTGTAGTGTGTGCTCATTTCCATGGTGGCTTCCCTGGGAGACAAGCATTTTCAGCCTCCCATCTTACAATAAAGAAACTGAGACTCAGAGAGGACTTGTGTGGGGTCAAACAGTGAGTGGGTGACAGCTGGGACTTGTCCTTGGGTCTCCTCACTTTCCCAGTCCTGTGCCCCTTGCCCCACCTCTTTCCTTGCTGGGATGTGTTTGGAGGAATCACAGTGTCAGAAAAAAAGCTCCCTAGTCTATTAGAAGCTGGAGCTGGGAGCTGGGAGAGAGCCAAGTCCCAAGAAACCACTAAGTATTCATTGAGAAAAAGTGGTCACCAAACTGTTCCCATCCCAGAGAAGGAGGCATGTGGGGAAATCCTGGGCAAGCCCCACTGCAAGGGGGGGGAAATATATATATATGTCCCTGCAGAGGCAAACTGTAGAGTGCAGAGGGTAGCTTTGTAAATTACCACATTTTGGCTCAACTCCTAAAGGGCCAAAGTGTTTTCCTTCCACTTGATAGAGGCAGCTATAGGATATCCGGTGAGTGGGCAGGCACCATCCTAGACTTTTGGATCTTAAGCTTCCTGAGGACAAGGGCAGTCTCATTTGCCTCTGAAACCTCAGCACCTAGCAGGGTTTCTGCATAAATGAAAATAGGAGTGATGATGACATGTGTAAGCATGCTAAGGGCTCCCTAGTCCACCTGCCGCCAACCAGAACCCTCAGCCCAGCTCAGCTTGAGCATCACAGAGATATCAGAAAATCTAACCCTGGCCAAAGCTGCCAGCAATGTCTCCACCACCTCCCGGTACATGCACCAGGCCAGCTTCCCTGCATTCCCACTGTTTCCTTACCTGACAAGGTCTGTCCTTTTCATCCCCACCTAGAGGTCAGGTCCCGGGGGGAGGGTGCCAGCCGGGAGAGGCTGTGATCTAACAGAGATGCATGTCCCGCTGCCCCCTTGCCAGCCTCAAGGACGCATGAGCTGGCATGAAGCTGCCAGCATCTTCTTGAAGTCCTGGGAGATCTAATTATCCAGACAAGGGGAAACTGTTGAGTGAGTGAACGCTGGGGTTTGGAATAATCCGTTTTCTGACTGCTGCAGTTAATGTGAGGCCAGGCTGCAAAACTGTCCCTGTGATGTTCTGACAATGGGCTTCCGGGACAGCTGGCTGTTTGATCTGGAACTGCCAGCTTTTCTGTCTCCCCCAAAGGTTTCCTAAATTGTCCTAACAATTACCATCTCAGGGAGCCAGCCGTGTTTCTGGCCTTGGCACAGTAACAAAGAAAGTGCAGCCACGATGTGGGAGGCTGATGGAGACCAGCCTTGGGGCTGCAGTGAGTCCCAGCCCCGAGGTTTCATTCTGAGCACTGGAGGATGGTGGGGATTGGGGAACGTGCCTTTTATGTGTGGCATCTCTTTTCAATATTGTTACCATTTTAGAGATGAGGAAACTGAGGTACCGTGTGCCAAGGTCATTTGCCAACAGGTTGCAGAGGTGACATCTGAACCCAGGCCCACCTGGCCCAAGCCCCCACTCTTTAGTGTGTTCTAGACGCCCTCAGATCTTAGATGTTTTTTTCTTATCTGCAGGTATTTCAATTTCAGAGCCTCTTGGGACACATCCTGCCAGCTCTGTCCTGAAGTTTTGCCCCTGAAAAGTGCCAGAGATGATGATTTCATGCTAGCGTGTTTCTCTATTAATGTATATTTTTACCTTCGGCTGTAAATATCTAAGAAAGAATTGCCTCCAGTCGATGCTGGACCAAATAGTACAGAGTTTGAAGGTGTCAGCAGAAAAACCTAGAGTGGAACAAAAGGCTAGAAGTTCCCAAGCACCTATTAAGCTCCAGGCATCAGAAAGCTCTTTCATTTGTTCATTCATTCATTCATTCATTCAGTAGATGTTTCTTGAACACTTACTATGTGTTAGACATAGTTCTAGGCTCTGGGGATAGATATAGCAACGAATGAACCCCAAAATATTACTGGCCTTGTGGGGCTTGTGTTTGAGTGTGGGTGGCAAGAAAAAAAGCCAAGTAAATGGAAAAATAATTGAGATCATCCCTTGTAATAAGGGCTCTGGAGGAAATAAGCAAGGGCCTGGGGAGTAATAACAGAGAGATAGTCTGAGATCCTGGGATCGGGAGGCAGAGAGGACCTGGAGAACGAAAGGAAGGCTGCCCTGTGGAATGAGGGGAAGTGTGGACAAAGGCTTGGAGTGGGGGTCTGAGGGCAAGCCTGCGAGGGCTGGACAACCACAGGAGCTGCAGGAAGGCTGTGGGGTTTCCTCTCAAGTGGGCCAGCTGCCGGAGAGCTGAGAACAGGAGAGGGACATGATAATGTTATCTCGTTCATTCTTGCCAGGCCCTACAAAGCAGGTACCAAATCCACACTCCAGAAGGTGAGGAGAGGCCAAGGCACTGAGTGGATATGGCTTAGCCAGTGAGGAGGTGGTGACAGGGCCACTTTTTTTTTTTTTTTTTTTTTTTTTGTGGTACGCGGGCCTCTCACTGTTGTGGCCTCTCCCGTTGCGGAGCACAGGCTCCAGATGCGCAGGCTCAGCGGCCATGGCTCACGGGCCCAGCCGCTCCGCGGCATGTGGGATCCTCCCGGACTGCGGCACGAACCCGTGTCCCCCGCATCGGCAGGCAGACTCTCAACCACTGCGCCACCAGGGAAGCCCAGGGCCACTTTTTAAACCCAGACCTGGGTGAGGGTCTCTGCATCACCCAGCCAGCCAGGGGTCAGCATGGCCAGAAACCCAGCTCTGGTCTCCTAGCACAGTGCCCTGTCCCCAAAGGTCTTGCTGCTTTGTTCTGTTCCTTTTGGTTTTGTTGCTGGGCCACGGGCTGAACAGAACTCAATGGAGTGTGATTTGAGGGTTCATCGGAAACATTTTGTTTCCCTGTAAAATTACAAGCCGAGGCAGAGATGTGTGTTGCTGGTTGCTAGGCAACCAGGTGTGACCCTGTGAGTGGTGGGGGCGATGATTCTTCCCATACAGCAATGGCAGGTCCACCCACCCTCCCCTCTCCATAACCCCTCAAGATCCAGACCCTCCCAGCCAGGCAGGAGAACCCCAGGGACTCATGATGAGGGGGACAAAATGCAAAGTAAGTGCTAACAGGAGAGGGTGACAACTCCAAACAAACATGAAATGAGTTCAGGCCCACAGGAAAAGTAAAGAGAAGGACGTATGTAGGGAAAGCCCTTTATGACCATAATAGTGGCCCACACTTTTACCTTGTGCCAAATACTGTTCTAAGCACATTAACAAACATGAATTCGTTGTATCTTCACAGCAAGCCTATGAGGCAGTTACTATCAAAATCCCCATTTTAAAGATGGGAAAACTGAAGCACCTGGAGATTAACATACCCATCCTGTAAGTGGCAGAGGCAGGCAGTCCAGCCCCAAGCCCAGTACCAAAGCAAATGGGTGAATGGCCTGTCTGAGAGATCAGATTGGGGGTCAGTGAGGAGAAATAGAACACATGAGAGATTTACTCAAAAAGTGAAGTTGAATCAGTTCAGCTCGTATTGGGGCCCTACTGTGTGCTAGATAGTTTGCCTTATACAGAAATGAGGTAAAGATCTGGAGCTGGTGGAAAGGGAGTGGTGGCAAATAGATTGGAGTATAATTGCTTTACAATGGTGTGTTCGTTTCTGCTTTATAACAAAGTGAATCAGTTATACATACACATATGTTCCCATATCTCTTCCCTCTTGCGTCTCCCTCCGTCCCACCCTCCCTATCCCACCCCTCCAGGTGGTCACAAAGCACCTAGCTGATCTCCCTGTGCTATGCGGCTGCTTCCCACTAGCTATCTGTTTTACGTTTGGTAGTGTATATATGTCCATGCCACTCTCTCACTTCGTCCCAGCTTACCCTTCCCCCTCCCCATATCCTCAAGTCCATTCTCTGGTAGGTCTGTGTCTTTATTTCTGTCTTACCCCTAGGTTCTTCATGACATTTTTTTTTCTTAAATTCCATATATATGTGTTAGCATACGGTATTTGTCTTTCTCTTTCTGACTTACTTCACTCTGTATGACAGACTCTAGGTCTATCCACCTCATTACAAATAGCTCAATTTCGTTTCTTTTTATGGCTGAGTAATATTCCATTGTACATATGTGCCACAT
This sequence comes from Mesoplodon mirus, assembly GCF_964341445.2. NCBI lineage: Eukaryota > Metazoa > Chordata > Mammalia > Artiodactyla > Ziphiidae > Mesoplodon > Mesoplodon mirus. The sequence goes on from NC_138988.1 coordinate 6,915,840, forward strand.
CTTCTTTATCCATTCATCTTTATTGGAGTATAATTGCTTTACAATGGTGTGTTAGTTTTTGCTGTATAACAAAGGGAATCAGCTATACGTATACATATATCCCCATATCTCCTCCCTTTTGCATCTCCCTCCCACCCTCCCTATCCCACCCCTCTAGGTGGACACAAAGCACCGAGCTGATCTCCCTGTGCTAGGTGGCTGCTTCCCACTAGCTAGCTATTTTACATTTGGTAGTGTATATATGTCCATGCCACTCTCTCACTTTGTCCCAGCTTACCCTTCCCCCTCCCTCAAGTCCATTCTCTACATCTGCATCTTTATTCCTGTCCTGCCCCTAGGTTCTTCAGAACTTTTTTTTTTTTAGCTTCCATATATATGTGTTAGCATACGGTATTTGTTTTTCTCTTTCTGACTTACTTCACTCTGTATGACAGTCTTTAGGTTCATCCACCTCACTACAAATAACTCAATTTCATTTCTTTTTATGGCTGGGTAATATTCCATTGTATATATGTGCCACATCTTCTTTATCCATTCATCTGTCGATGGACACGTAGGTTGCTTCCATTTCCTGGCTATTGTAAATTGAGCTGCAATGAACATTGTGGTACATGACGCTTTTTGAATTATGGTTTTCTCAGGGTATATGCCCAGTAGTGGGATTCCTGGGTCGTGTGGTAGTTCTATCTTTATAAACACTTAAACTCTTTAAGAGTTTTTTTTTTTAAGCAAAATCACCCAGCTATTATTATTCATTCATTCCAATTAGTGAAAAAGCATCCATTCTTGTGAAGAATAATATTCTGAGGGTACATTTTGATAACTTTCCTGAGAAGCCTAACTCTTCTCAACTGACCTCAGTTTTATTGTTCGGTGAAGGCTTAAGGAGCGTGCCTTTCTCCTACTGTGGGCTCGGTGGCCTGCCAGCCATTCATGCCACACCTGTTTCATGAGCACTTACTATGTGCTGGGCTCTATTCGAAGTAACAGGACAGTCTCCACCGTGGAGCTTACAGCCTGGCAAACTAGGGCAAGAGCTGGCCTCAGAGCCATCTATGGCTTCACCGGTGACTGGCCCCGGAGACCCTTCCTCCTTCACAGCCAGCTTAACAGCTAGAAAAAAGACAGGGTGTTCTGTCACCTTCCAGTTATCAAGAAAGCGTCACAGTCGACCTGCCAGCATCCCTGCCCCCAACCTGGCAGGAGCAGGGGTATGGCTGGTCAGCAGAGTCACCATCTCTCCACCCCCAGAGGAGGGTGGACTCACCTCCCAGCAGGACCAGCACCGCGGGGCTGGCCGGGGACCTGTGGGCCCTCAAGCCTCACAAGAACCAGGTTCCTAAAAGCAGGCACATAAAACTTCTCTAGCACTCAGAGTTAGCAAAACTACAGAAACAGCTTGCTAAAGGAAGCGCACTCTCCCAAAGCAACACACTTCTAAATAAAACACTTCAGAGAGAATGTGGCAGGTTTCTAGAGAGAGACATCACTAGGTTTTGCCACTAATCAGGAGATGGATGTGGTGATGACCATGTCTGCTCCGGTTGGAGTCCCTGAGTGTGTGTTTCCGACGGTCACCATGCTCTTGGTATTAGCGTGAGCCTGGGTCAATGAAGCATCTTTATCAAGCCCAGTGCTGCACCCACCGCCATGCCAGGCCCCTGAGTGAGGGGACGGGAAGTGTCCTGCTCCTGAAATGAAAGCGGTGCTGACCCTTCTCTGTTGCATGGGCAGCGACAGAGGTGGCCTTTGTCAAGTTACTGGAGAGACACACAAAACATTTAAACTACAAAAGAACGCCCAGCAGTGTGCAGCGAAGCATCAACATCAGTGATAGATTCCTGGCGCAAATGCTTAGCTGGTCCTGAAAGAGCCTGTGTCACAGAGCACAGCCTACATCGTAGAATAACAGGGGAATGGGGTCTTGGCATCTCGAGACCTGGGTTCTAGTCCTGGCTACGCTGCTAATGGCTTCATGCACTCGAACAAGTCACGTCACCTCCCCAAGCCTCAGTTTCCTCCTCCATGGAGTGTCCAAAGGCTATTGGCTTCTGTAGTTGCAGTCCTTTAACCTGTACATTTAGGGAATAATTCTCAATGCGCACACTATACTAAGCACTCTATGCCAGGCATTGCCTCACATAACCCTCTCATCAGCCCTCTGGGGTCTGCAGGATCTCCCCTTTTTATAGCCCAGGAGGCCCAGAGAAGGTGAGTGACTTGTTGCAGGTCACACAGCTGTGGAAAGTGGTACAGCCGGAGCCGTGGTTAGTTGTCGGAGGCTGTGACCATACAGTTCTAAGCCCAGAGGATCCAAATTAAGTGCATATCTCACCTGCCCCCGGAAGATGATGAGGCCATGTATGGCAACAGCACTACACGGTTAGGCCCCCAGGTAGGTGTAGAAAAGCCAGGGAGGGTGGGAAGTGACATTTCTGCTCACCAGTGTGTGGTGCTTGGTGGGATGCTGGTGCAGGGAGGTGCACAGTCACAGTTTACTGAATGAATAAATAAATGAACGGACGAACGAATGAGGCCACACATGTACTAGTTCAGAACAGGACTCAAGCCAGCTTCCCTGGGTTCAGTTCTAGCTCCGTCACTTCCTAGCTGTGTGTAAAATGGGATGATAATAGTGTCTCCTGCAAGGATCCACTTGGAGGATTAAATGAGTTTGTACATGTGAACGCAGTTAGCACAGAACCTGGCACGGAGTAAACACTAAGTGTTGCCTGTGGTGATGGTGAGGACGAGTGATTTAACCAGAGGGTTGCGTATTTATGTTGCGATTGAGCATTAGAGCTATTGCCCCAGGTGTTTTCACAGCCAGTGATCCCCCCTCCCTCCTTCCCCCGCTTTCTTGCTCCCTCCCCCTCTCTCTCCCCTTCCTCTGTTTTTCCGCCACAAGCACACAGTGAGTGTTTCCTGTGTGCCAGCCATAACCAAGGACACAAAATGAAATGACACAGGTCTTGCCTTTCAGGAGCTCAAAATTAAGTAATCCCAGGAGTCAGTTAAAATACCACTTAATACAGCCATAAAAAGAAACGAGATTGAGTTATTTGTAGTGAGGTGGATGGACACAGAGTCTGTCATGCAGAGCGAAGTAAGTCAGAAAGAGAAAAACAAATACCATATGCTAACACATATATATGGAATCTAAAAAAAAAAAAAAAAAGGTTCTGAAGAACCTAGGGGCAGAACAGGAATAAAGACGCAGACGTAGAGGGTGGACTTGGGGACACGGGGAAGGGGAAGAGGTGGGCTGGGACAGGGTGAGAGAGTGGCTTGGACTTATAAATACTGCCAAGTGTGAAATGGATAGCTAGTGGGAAGCAGCTGCATAGCACGGGAGATCAGCTCGGTGCTTTGTGACCACCTAGAGGGGTGGGATAGGGAGGGTGGGAGGGAGGGAGACGCAAGAGGGAGGGGATATGGGGATATATGTATACGTATAGCTGATTCACAGTGTTGTACAGCAGAGACTGGCACACCATGGTAAAGCAATTATACTCCAATAAAGATGTTAAAAAAACAAACAAAAAATAAATAATAAAATACAAAGTACAAAATCTTCAGCCTTAAGGGTACAAATAGCGTGATTTCAGAGAAGGGATAAATTACAATAAAAATATAGAACTGTCAAAAAAAAACCACCACTTAATAACTTCCGTGAGGGCTGAGCAGTGTAGAGGGGCCACTAGATCAGAGCGGGGCCAGTCAGGGGTGGCTTCCTGAGGAAGGCACAGTGACCCACCCAGGAGGAGGAGGACCAGAAGGGCAGCCAGGCAGGCAAACGGCCAGGCAGAGAGAGCGCAGGCGCGCTGGAGGTAGAGCAAGAGGAGATAAGAGGTTTTCCACCAAAGTGACATCATCGGTGTCTGTACCTCCGCTGGTACCAGCTGGTACCAGGAGGTACCAGTCTGTACCTCCGCTGGCAGCACCTCCGCTGAGTGCGGGGACGCAGGCTGACCCAGCAGCCTTAGAAGGCCCCTCGTAAAAGCTTAATGGTTATATGAATGGATGATACGGTTACAAGACAAGTGTGCAGGAGGATCTTGGAATTTTTGAGCAAGCAGGGCCCTCAGAGGGCTAATCCCAGCCCCTCCGTTGAGAGGAAGCAGAGGCCCAGTGAGGTCACACGGCCAGAGATTGGAGGAAAATCAAGGTGGGACGCCAGACCCCCGGCTTGCTCACGTGCTCACTCCCCACCGACCTGTCTTTGTTTGGGTTCCCCAAACAAGTCGAGGATGGGGTGCAGGTGGTGTGTTTGGGAATCATCTCAGGAGTGAGAGAGGAAGGAGAGGAAAGCAGGGAAGAGAGAAATGCCGATGGGAGGTGAGCTGGTTACTGCTGCAGGCAGTGGGGGCTCAGCCCTGCTGGACCTTTGCAGGGAGTGTGTGGGATGCATCTCAGAATTGTCCCTCTAAGGGTGCAAGCCTGGGGCATCTGACTCCCAGCTCCCACTGGGTGTGGTCTGGGTAACTGTCGGCACTCCTGGGCCCCCTGCTTGGGGACATCCAGTGAACACCCAGCTACAGGAAGAGCCCTGAAGCCAGAAGACAAATTCGGGGGGGGGCACATGGGGGTATGGCCAGTGTGCTCCAGAGCTGCCCACCACAGCTGCAGCTTGGAGTCACAGAGGACCAAGGGGCTGTGGCCCTGGACACAAAAACAAATGTCACAGCTCCTTAGCAGATAATAATAGTACCAATAATGATTTCCATTCATCAGGGTATTTCCCTGCACCAAGTGCTATGCTGCGCACCCGAGGAAGTAGGTACCAATTATCCCCCTCTCACAGATGAGGAAACCAAGGTCCATAACTGTTTATGTAAATAACTTGGTTAAGGCCATATAGCTAGAAAGTGACAAAGCCAGAAGTCAAACTCAGGTCTACCTGATTCCACAGATCTCCTTAAGCCTCCAGCCATACAGCCTTTCAGGTGCTCAGAACCTGCCAGGTGACCCAAGTGCAAGGAGCATGTCAGAGTTCAAGGCTCTGAAACATTCCTCTTCAAAGGAGGGAGAGTGCGGCTGTGGATGGCCCAGAGTGTGGATCCCTGAGCTCTCAAGGATTCGCCTTGGGGAGACTCACTTTCTCCCCTCTCTGTGCCTCAGTTTCCTCATCTGTAAAATGGGGCTATTCCTGATGCCTTTCCAGCCTCCCTCATGAGGATCAGCCTGGTTGGAAGAGCTCGCACTGGTTACATACTGTGAAGAGACCCAGGTTCATGTTCTGGGGGTCATGATACAGTGGTTCAGACGTAGACTCTAGATTCAGACAGATTTGGAGTTGCCCTCCAGCAGATAGGTTTCTTGACATCCCCATGCCTCAGTTTTCCCATCTGTAAAATGGGGATAACAAAATGCCGTCACAGGGAAAACATGAGTATCATCACTGGTTTTTTTTTTTTTTTTTTTGCGGTATGCGGGCCTCTCACTGTTGTGGCCTCCCCCGTTGCGGAGCACAGGCTCCGGACGCGCAGGCCCAGCGGCCACGGCTCACGGGCCCAGCCGCTCCGCGGCATATGGGATCCTCCCAGACCGGGGCACGAACCCGTATCCCCTGCATCGGCAGGCGGACTCTCAACCACTGCGCCACCAGGGAGGCCCTCATCACTGTTTTGAGGTTTAGGTATGCGAACTCAGGTCGGTCCCTGAACCTCTGTGAACCACGGTTTCCTCATCTGCAACATGGACCTCTTAATACACGCTCTGCAGAGTCGAGAGGCCCAAACGAGATCAGGGATGAGGACCCATTTCCTAAAACTTTTACAAGGGAGTTACTCTCTGCTTTCTGGGGTCTTCATGGGTGAAAACTGTCACACCACCATCCTCCTTCCCTGCTCCCGTCTCTCCCATCCCCCCCCAGAACTCTTTCATCCTGAGAGAGACTCTATTTCTAAGAGATGCCTCCTGGTCCTCAATAAAACTGCCTTTTTGAAGAGTAGGAGAAGCTACTGTCACAGAAACGAAGGCCTCTCCTTTCCTGGTGTTTATGTCAGGTACTGGATCTCACCAACAGTTTCCCCCAGTAACTTCAGGCAACTCCCTAAGTGTGAGGGATTGCCGCAGGGTGAGGCTGAGGCTGGACATGTGTGTTTCCCCAACAAGTCCTTTTGTGGAGATCTGGTTGGAGGCTTCTCCATCCCTCTTATCAGCAGGAAGGACAGAGGAGACCACTGCCTTGGACAGAGGAGGAGACCCTGAGTATCTCCCTTGCCCCCCAACCCCGGCCTCAGCCTGAAAATACCTCAGAGCAGACGTTGCTTTGGAGTTAAGTATTGCGCCCTCCTCACCTCCTTTCTTCCTATGCACCTGTTTATTGAACAGCTAGTGTGTATCAGACCAAGACAGATGCAGTCCCTGCCCTCATGGGGCTTAATAGTCAGCAGGAGAGTCCAACATTAAGAAAAAACAATTACATTATTAATTATTAAAATAAAAATTAAAATGAAAGGGATTTTCAGTGAGGTATGAGAGCCTTCAAAAAGGGGTCCAACTTGGGCAGGGAGAGAGACAGGCTCAGCTGAGTTAGATGCAAATGAGGGGAAGAGGATTCCAGGCAGAGGGAACAGCACATGCAAAGGCTCTGAGGCCGGAGGGCACTGTGTTGAAGCCATACTACAGAGGCTGGTGGCACTGGAATATAGTGGTGGGGAGGGGGTGATAAGACTTCAGAAGAAAGCAGGGACCACACTGTACAGGGCCTTCCAGATCTGGGCAAGGAGAGTGGATTTTCTCTGTGCAGTGAAGCCCCTGGAGCATCTCCAGCAAGGACCTGACATTCACACAGTGCACTTTATGCTTTTAAACCATCCCTCTGACCACTAGGTGGAGAATGGATTGAGGGTAGCAGCAGGGAGATGGCTACGACTAATATGCAGGTAGTGAAGGGGAGCGGTTGGATCTGAGTTAAGTATTTCTTTGGGCGGAGGTACACACGGGTACTAAGTGTTGAAGCCAAGATTTTAACCCAGGAATATTTGTCTCCAAGTTCATGTCTAAAGGTTACATGGAAAAAGACATGTATTTTCTTACAGTACATATTGATTTCCCCCTTTAAATTAAACTTTGAATCATTCAAATAAAACATGAATACATTCTCCTGGTTAAAATCAAAATATTTCAGTCAAAGCTAGAGTCCCAACCACTGCAACCAATCAGAGTGCCCTTTTCCTCCCCAGAGGTTCCACTGTCATGGGTTTGGAGCAGATCCTTACAGACATTTTGCTACATATTTACATATATATGTACCCACAGAAAATATAAATTATGGTTTTCCGGAGTCTTCTGTTTTACGTAAATGGAATCAAACTACACACTTTGCTCTGCAACTTGCTTTATTCAATCAGTTTGTACTCTGTACTACATATAAATGGATTGCAGTTTTAAAAATTGTTACATAGTATTTTATGGACTGGATGCACCACAGTTGATTTAGCCCACTCACTTTCCAAAGACAGAAATGCATTTTTCTATAAATGTTGTAGCTTTTGAAGGGCTTATGGGGTTTTTTTCCTTTCAAAATATAAGACTTTTATTTATGCTAATGGAGGAACCTACACCACAGCGACAACAGAAATATTTAGCAACACCCAGGCTGGTGACTAAATTTTCCCATTTTCTTCAGGTGCTTGGCATCCCTGGGAGCTAGCTCTTGTCTATCGCCAAGTCTCTGTTTATAGCCAAAGGCTGTCTCGAGAACAAGGAGAGAGAATGGTGGAGTTGTTAGCTTTTAGGTCCTGGGCCCTAAAATAGGCATCCTGGCACGATGTAGAAAGAGTACAGCTGTGGAGCCTCAGAGACCTCAAATCCCAGCTTTAGCTGTGTGACCCTGAGCAGGTCACCTTACCTCTCTGAGCCTTACCTCTCTGAGCCTCAAGTTTTCCATCCATGAAATGGGGTTTATAATTGCCATCTTATGGAATGGCCAGGAGAAGTCAGTGCATGCCACGTGTAAAGCGATGACCACCTAAGAGCACGTATGTGTGCATTTAGTGCCCCGCTGTCTACAGCCCAACATAGTGGAGGGAATGCGGTGGCGGGGGGGAGGGCGTGGGTGTAGGTCCTGCATCTCTAAAGGGGTCACTCAAGGTCCCAGAACAGTGAAAAAACGAATACTCTGCCACTGCTGGCAATGCCGTGTGGGGGTGGCATATGAGTTCAAAGGGGTTTTCTGCCCAGATTCTGGGCACCTACTGTGTGCCAGGCATTTCCCATATTGCACGGCCTTTCACCTTCACCCCAGCAGGCAGAGCAGAGGGTTGTCCCTCTGCCTCAATTTGCAGGTGAGGCAACGGAGATTCCGAGAGAAGGGGTGCCACATACCCAAGTCTCAGTTAGTGGCAGGCTGAGACTGGAATTTGGTCCCTCTGTTTCTGAAAGCTGCCCTGAGGCTGCAGGCAGCTGCTCTGAAGAGCGCCCCCTCGTGGAAAGATAGGGAAGCTCCTCTCATGATGACATCTCAGATGTCTGCATTCAACCATCAAGAACCCTTTGCAGGAGGAGAGAAAAATGGCTTTTCTGGCCTCCCTTTTTCCAAGGAGATGAGATAAAGGCTACTCAGAGGTCACCTCAGGATAGTCTGAATCAAAAATCTCTTAAATGAGGTTGACAGAGAGAGAGAGTATGAAATGTCCATACTTTTGTGTGTGTAATAAGGCTTAGTTTTTTAAAGCTCACTCACTTCTCTTTTGAGCAAGATGAGAAGCCCCTCCCTTGGTGAAAAGGGCCTGGGCCAGGAGTCAGGAGTCCAGCCCCGGCTCTGCAGCTGAATCACCATATCTGGGCCAAGTCATTTCCCCATTTCTGGGCCTCAATTTTCCTGCCTGTCAAATGGGAGAGTGAGACTGGCTGACCACAGGACTTGTCCTGCTCCAACAATGGGAGAACCGGTGGGGAGGGGATGGGGGGTGCTTTAGGGGTAGGAGCACCCCTACTTTAACAACATGAAATACAGGATATCCAGTGAAATTTGAATTGAGGTAAAAAAATAATTTTTATTAGTATGTCCCCAGTATTATAGGGGACATAACTTATACTAAAAAATTATTTGCTGTTTATCTGAAATTCAGATTTAACTGGTCATCCTGTATTTTATTGGGCAGCCCTATTCAGGGCCTTCACCTCCACTGGACCGCCCCCCCCCCGTTTCTTTGATACAGATAATTTATATCTTCACAGCTTCTAGATGAAGACCTGGCCACCCACCTTCCAACCAGATCCTCACCACCCACTCCCACCCTCCTGCCAGTGCCCACTTTCCCGCCTACATAGAAATTCTGGAGCCATGGGCTCACAGGTTTCATGGGTCTAGGAATTCCTACAGCGAGATAGGGGTGGAAACTCAGCCAGACTTGGGGACTTAAATCAGTGGAGAAATTTATGTCCACGTGTGTCACGATGGCTAGAGGGACACAGTGTCTGTGGCTGCTCACAAGTGGCTGGTCCTATTCTGTGCCACGTCCACATGTGTGCACATAAACTAGTGGTATTGTGTCCATGTGTTATCGAGAAAACTGTCTTTGGATATAAGGTATCAGAGCTACCAGTCCCCGGCCTTCAGCCAAGCACATCCTTCATGTCACATGTGGGGAAACTGAGGTCCAGAGGGAAGTGGCTTGTCTGCAGTCACATGGCCTTCCACTGTGCCTGTCCTCACCTTGACCGCCCTCCTCCCCATCTTATTGGGAGGAAGTCTTCCTGCAGTCTTCCTCCTCCAGGAGGTCGTGATTAATTACTCCACCTCCTAAGACCGGACAATAATAACCTGATATCCTCACCTGGTGGCGGCATAGCACTAGGCACCTTACACGGACAGCCTGCCAAAGCCTCGTCCTGCCCCTGTGAGGTGGGCCCCGCAGTTACCCACATTTTACAGAAGGGGAAACTGAGGCACTGGTGGTGAATTCACTTACCCAAAGTCACTCCAAGTTGGGATTTGAGCCCATGACATCTGACTCCAAGCCCCACCCGAGTTCTTGGTGCTTGGTCTCAAACTAGCCACCTACGGGCTAAATCCAGTTTATGGATATGTTGTGTTTGGCCCTGGAATGTTTTTTAATGGGGAAATTTTACATCAAATTCCAGGTGTCCAGCTTGTCTTAGAAGACCAGAGAGTCTACCACACTGGGCCCACAGTCCCCCACAGGAGATGAGAAATATCTGTCCCCTTTAGAAGGGCTGAGATTCTTCACTTTGCCCCAGTCCCCATCACTCCCTGTTGCCTCCCACCCACCTACTTCACTCATTCACAAAACCTGCCTGACCCCACAGCTATTCTCATTTGCAGCTCCTGCCCTGTACTCTGTCCCAGGACCGAGGATCTCAACGTTAGGCTTGTGAACAACCAGATGACAGAACCTCTAAGCCATGGCTAGACCCCCTGACCTGGAGGACACCCATATTTTCTACTGGTCACACTACTGGTAGACTCCAGAACATTTGAATCACAGACCCTCAGGAGATTCAAAGACTCATCTCTCTGAATCAATCAGGAGGAGACCAGGAGGTGGGCTGGTCCCACTGTCACCAAACTTCTTAGTGAAACCTTCATTTACTCCAAACCTTATGAGGAGCCCCAAAATGTGAACAGACCCCAGCAAGTCCACTTCAGGGCCTGTAGACCTTGAAATCCCTGGGCTCCTCAGGGTCCGTACATTCTATTGAGCTCTCCTATTTTCAAGATGGGGAAACTGAGGCTCAGAGAAAGGAACTGGCTGACCAAAGGCATAGCTAACTGCTGTAACAGGCCACTGTTGACTGTGCCTAGCCTCTTCCTCAGAGGCCCACCACCCTCTCAAATTCTCCCTTCTTCCCCTCATCAAAACCCACTCCCAGGGGCTTCCCTGGTGGCGCAGTGGTTGAGAGTCCGCCTGCCGATGCAGGGGACACGGGTTCGTGCCCCGATCCTGGAGGATCCCACATGCCGCGGAGCGGCTGGGCCCGCGAGCCATGGCCGCGGAGCCTGTGTGTCCGGAGCCTGTGCTCCGCAACGGGAGAGGCCACAGCAGTGAGAGGCCCGTGTACAGCAAAAAAAAAAAAAAAAAAAAAAAAAAAAAAAAAAAAAAAAAAAAAAAAACCCACTCCCAGGAAAAAGCCTGAAGCTCGTTCACACTATGGTGTCCGGAACCAATGATGGCTTCCCCTCCCAGGGAGTCTAAAGGAATTGGAGCTTTTAGGTAAAGGGAAGAATTTCAGACATTGTCTGTGGGTAGAACTGGGCAAAGGAAGGAAGACAGGGCCTCCCTGCAGTCCCTGAATCTTCCTACGTCGTGCCTGCTTGCTCTGGATATGGAGCTCCCAGATGCCACCACCGCACAAGAGGCTGGGGGCAACATTTCCATGTGCTTAGAACAGGGCTGGCCTGGGTTCTCAGGTCTCAGGAGCAGCGTCAAGGCCACCTCTGGGTCTCATGAAGGCCTTGGTCTCTTCCTCTATGAAATGGGCATAACTCAGCTCGGGCTCCTCCCTCCCGTGCACAGGCAGGACAGCGGATCTCCAGTGCTTACCTGCACTGATAGGCAAGGCAGGTGTGGGGTTTCTTTGGGAATGAGCCACCCCCGGCTCTCCCATGAGGTCTCGCCAGTCCGGCTCTTGGCGGCGGTAGGTGGGTGTCTCACTGTCGGCATCAGCACCTAGAAACCCAGACAGGAGGCATGCCCATGTCCTGTATCCCTGAACCGTAGACTGTGGGACTCCCAGGACCGCTGGGATCCTGCATCCCTGAGTGTGGGGCTTTTCCCTTCGTGGGACACACCCCAGCACTCACAGTGGCTGGGCCTGCAGCAGCGAGAGAAGCACGGGTTGAATGAATAACTGGATGAATGAGCAAATGCACGACAGACTATTGGAGCTGTAGAAGCTGCGATGTGGTAGCTTATCTATGATAGTAGATATTAGACCACGAGGCCCCACAACTGTAACAGCAGAATGTTCCAGTCCTCCAACCCCAGCACGCTAGTGTCTCTGTTCAGGAGACCCTCTGGGCCAAAGCAAACACTGGGCGCCGGGCTCCTGGTGGGTGCCTGCCAGCCCCCTGCCTTCTTTTTGCCTCTCTCCCCTTCTCTCCTCCCTCCACCATGTGGATGATTCCCGGAACGTGTGTGTGTCTCCTGGACCCCCAGGCCAACCTCTCTGCACTCTGTCCGCAGGTTTGCCAGGCACTGCTCCAGACCTGGAAAAGAGAAAGCAGATTTTTGGGCAAAACTTTATACCTCCAAAGAAGCCAAAAACCTTCCTGCAGCTCGTTTGGGAGGCACTGCAAGACGTGACGCTGATCATCCTGGAAATCGCGGCCATCATCTCCCTGGGGCTGTCCTTCTACCACCCGCCCGGTGAAAACAACGAAGGTAAGACAGGGCCTGGGACCCCTGCTGCCCACCCGGCAGCGTGCGTGCCTGGCCACACAGGAGGGCACTAGGGGCTCGCGGCCATGGCTCCCTCCAGGTGAGGAAACTGAGGCCCAAGGGGCAGGGCCTCACCCACAGCTAGTGGGTGGCTGAGCCCGACCCCAGGCTGAGAGTGCCCGGCTCCCATTCTCCCATGTGTGAAATGCAGGGGTTGGACCAACAATGGTCATGTTAGAGTGAGTGTTTATTGAGCACTTACAGGGTGCCGAGCTCTGGGCTGAGATGCTGTCCTAACAACCCCATGAAGTAGGGTCCATGATTATGCCCATCTTAAAGATGAGGAAACCAAGGCACAGAGAAGTGAGTTAACTGGCTCGAGGTCACCCAGCGAAGAAATTGTCCCCAGGTTTTGCACTGGAGCTTGCTAAAAACACCACTGCCCAGACCGCTCCCTGAGAGACTCTGGTTGTGTTGGATGGAGCCCAAGGGTGGGTGACCCCAAACTTTTCTGTCCAGGCTGCTGTCTAAGAGCTCCCCACTCTCACAGCTGGGTACAGAACCCCCGAATCGCTCACCCGGGGCCTACCTCCACACTCTGATCTGACAGGGCATCAGCCCTGTTCTCAGGTGCCCTGCTCTCTGGGTGCTCCAGCTTCTGAGTGACTCTGTTTCAGCTCCAACACTGGGTTTCTCCTCAGAACCCCGAAATTGCTGGCTCCTCAAGGCCTGCAACTACGAAAAAATCCATGATGACATCAGAGGTCTGTGCACCTGATATTCTACAACAGGGATCACAAACTTCAGCCCACAGCCCACTCTGTCTCCCCTCCTGTTTTTATATGGCCCAGGAGCTAAGATTGGTTTTTACATTTTTAAGCGGTTGAAAGAAAATCAAAATAATACTATTTCACGACACGTGACTATTGTATGAAAATTCATATGTCATTGTCTAAAAATGCAGTTTCGTTGAGACACCCCCATTTCTTTTCCATGCTGTCTGTGGCTGACTTCCCACCACAACGGCAGGGTTGAGTGACTGTGACAAAGACAGCAAGGCCCACAAAGACTGAAATATTCACCTTCAGGCCTTTTATAGAGAAAGTTCGCCAACCTCTGTCCTAGAAGATCAGGAAGGGAAATTTTGCTCCAAGAAAGCCATTCTCCCTCTCCCCGGCCAGCCACTGATCTCTGAGTGTGGAAGGAGAATAAAGTGGATGAAGACTCAGTTTCTGAAGTGAGCCCATTCTCCCGGGTTAGAATCCTGTCTCCATCACTTCCCGGCTGTGCGCCCTTAAGCAAGTCACTTTCCTTCTCTGAGTCTCAGTTTCCTCATCTGCAAAACAGGGCGACAGACCTCACCTCCAAGGATTATTACAGGGAGGTGGTGAAGGGCTGTGTGGACAGCGTGGCACACACAGAGGGCACCTGGAGGTGCTGGACCTGCAGCCGCTGCGGGTAGAACGCCCCGGGCTTCCTTCCCTGCATCCCCGTCAGGGATCCCAAGCTGTGTGCCTTGCGGGAGAAGGACTCTCAGTCCCAGTCCTAGCCTGGTTCAGTGTCAGGCACACCCTTGTGGGCCCAATGCTGAACATGCTTTCCCACGTGACGAGTCTCGGACTTAAGAGGGCATCCCGAAACCTGTCCTGGGTTCTGAATGGGGACATTGTTTTGTGGGTGGAGGAAACACTGTGCCACTCACCCAGGGAGGGTTCTGGGGCAAACCCACTTTCTCAAAGTCAGGACTTAGAAGTCCTAATGGAAAACCTCATAAATAAATGAGGAGGTTGGGATTAACATATACGCACTACTATATATAAAATAGATAACCAGCAAGGACCTACTGCATAGCACAGGGAACTCTAATGAATATCTTGTAATAACCTATAAGGGAAAAGAATCTGAAAAAGAATATATGTGTGTGTGTGTGTGTATATATATATATATACACACACACACATATAACTGAATCACTGTGCTCTACACCTGAAACTAACATGACATTGTAAATCAATTATACTTCAATTTAAAAAAAAGAAAGGAAAGAAAACCTCAACCTCCACTCATTCTTCATTCCAGAAACTGAGCACCTCCCAAGGGCTAGGGCTTCACCAGCTCCATGACAGCTTTCCTTTATGATGACAAAGTCTTTTAAACCTGTGTCACTCTACGCATATATACATAGATAGATAGGCAGACAGATATATATGCACATACATACCATGAGATATGTGGGATCACATATTTTTTTGTTGTTAGCTTTTTATAATCTGATTTGGCGTTAATAGAAAAGTGTAAACACTTTTCTTTGTTATTAATTATAATTAGGCATTTCCTAATCAATGTGCTTTGTAAGTAGAAATCCTACTAGGGTCACTGCTTCAGGCAAGCAAATAAAAAGTGAAAAGCGTGTAAGAAATAACCCTTATGAGCCTCCTTTCCCCAAAGGAGAAAGTGGTCTCTGAGGTTCCTTGAACAGCTGTCACCCCACCCCCTCCCAGGTCAGAGTTTTCTGAGAAACTGGATAGCCAAGTCTCTCTGGCCAACTACCTCAATTTTATACCTCATATTACTAGCTGATTTCTTTTTCCTGCATGACCTCTTTCCAAAGAGGGTTTAAAGCAAATAAATTTGCTACCACGATTGAGATATAAACTTGACTTTGAACTTTCTGGCAGCCAAAGCAGAAAGTGAATTAGGATGATTTGCATAGCTCAAGTAATCAACAATGAGGAAAGGTAGTTCTTTAGGAAGATAGCGTGTCCCCTGACAATGAATTCTGGAATGAACTTTCACGTAGGATATTATGAGAGATGCATAATGGGCAGCATTCTTTGCAGAAGTTTTCCAGAAAATATAGAAGATGGCACATGGCTACTTGCATGAGCCTTGGACAAAGCTAAGGGTGCAACACAAAGCATAATAAGAAGGGTAATTCCTGCTATTTTTAGAGCCATCACTAGTTGAAAGCTTTTAGGGTAAAAGTTCATTTGATCCTCACTTGACCCTCACAACAACCCCGTGGGCAGGTGCTATTATTACCCAGGAAACCAAGGCCCTGAGATGGTAAATGACTTGGGAAGCGGCAGCACCGTGACTCAGACCGAGGCGTTCCAGCTCCCGAGCCCACGCTCCTATCCCTCGGCTACGTTTCCTCAGAAAGTGACCGGGTTGAGTCAGTGCCACCCAGAGAAGTGACCTCATGTGACCCAATTTAGTGCAAGATTAGAACTCAGCAGGCAGATGGTAGAGGGGGTGCAGTGGGAACATGGATCAGGCTCCCAGGCTGTACCAGGAGGAGCCTTCCCACAGCCCTGCACACAGGTGGCTGGGATCACCTCCATCTTAGAGAGGTGGGAGCCAAGGCCCAGAGAGGGGAA
This sequence comes from Mesoplodon mirus, assembly GCF_964341445.2. NCBI lineage: Eukaryota > Metazoa > Chordata > Mammalia > Artiodactyla > Ziphiidae > Mesoplodon > Mesoplodon mirus. The sequence goes on from NC_138988.1 coordinate 6,931,573, forward strand.
GGACTTGCCTAAGGTCACACAGCTTTTAGACAGTAAGGCTGGATTTTAAACCCAAGGCTTCTGGTTCTTTCTACTGCCCCTCCCTCCCTCCAGCCGAGACAGAAGCTCAGGCCACACTCAGTTGATGAGGGCAGATGCACACACTCCAGTCCCACAGGATGAAGTTCCTCCACTTCGTGACTGTACTACCTCCTCCCCGACACCCAGGCCCCGGCCTGAGCTCTGAGCTCTGGACCTTCCATGTTGCCTGGACCACCCCCTGCCATGTCAGACTCAGGCTGCATCAGTTCTGTATAAAATGACACTGGTGATGAACTAACAGGCTCTAGACTGCCTTGCAGCATGCACAGCCCTTCCCTGTTTGCTTTCTTGGCTCAGAGACCTCCAGACACTTGTCAGAGGTCACACAACACTTTTGTGGCAGGGCTGGGATAGGCATACCCCATGCTTCCAACTCCCTGCCTGTGACAGCTCCCCTAGTGCCAGAGTGCCAGCAGAGTGACTGGCACATCGCAGGTGCTTAGAAAATGTTCGTGGCTTGACCAGTTTTGAGAGTCCTTATTCGATGCCAGGCCCTGGTAACCACCTAGAAAGTAGTTTTTCCATTTTACTGATGAACAACTAGAGGGAAGCCCAGAGAGGCCAAGTGGATTCCCCAAGGTCACACAGACAGTATGCGGCCACATCCTAGAAAACCCTGGGTCCAGGGAGGGCAGCTGCAGGTTTCCCAGACCCTGTGGTCACAATCTCCAGATCCTGTCCCTGCGCCAGTCCAAGGGAGCCCCATAGGAGAGCTCAGCAGGGCCTACCCACGCCCCTCTTTCTTCCCCTTTCTCATCTCTTTCCCTTAATTGCACCAAAGCAGCAGGAGTTGTTTTCAGGGTTTGGTGGCTCCCAATAGCTTAAGCAATCTGCATCCCTACTTTCTTGCCATCCCAGGGCACCATGTAATCATCAGACAGTTCTCAAAAAGCTCATGGGCTTTTGCTGGCCAAGTGAGTGCCCTCAAGGGCCCAGAGGGCTCCTTGGTATTGAATCAGCAAGGGCAGCAGACAGGGCTTGGAGTCAAGGTAACAGGGTGTGGACCCACTCAGCTACCATGCCTTTGGCTCTCAGAAGTCAGTCCAAAGAGAGAAGCTCATGAAAAGGAGAGGACCAGTGTCTGCTGTGTACTCACCACATGCCAGACTCTTACAAAGCCCTGGGCTCACAAAGTTCCTGGGGTCATCCCACTTTATAGCTGTCCAAACTGAGACTCAGAGAGGCCAAGTCACTTACCCAAGATCACACAGCAGAGCCTAGATTTGAAGCCATGTCTTTCCAGTTCCAGGGCCTAAAGGCTTTTCACTGTCCTGGACTGTCTCTAAGTGTCCTAAACGTTTCAGTAACTAAAGCAGGGGGCCATTGATGAAGCACAGGACAGGGAAAAAACAGCCCTCCCACTTACAGAGCATGTAGCAGGAGCAGGGGATAACAAAAGTCCCAGAAGGAGAAGCACTGGGCTCTGTATCTTGAATCACTCCCCTGAAGTCCAAGAGAATGCATCTCCGTGTACTGGGTTTCTATTTAGCAAGGTTCACCTGTGTTTCCCAGTTTGGGGGATTTCACTGGTGTCGTTCACTAGTAGAGGGACACCTTAGTTCCCCTCCTCCCATCTTCATGTGGTTCTGAAGTCCAACTGGATCCCCTCCGACACATGGGGCTTGAGGCCCCATTCAGGCTGCCTGTGTGATGACATCACGTGCTGGACAAGAAGCCACCCTTACACTGAGCGTTTACTGTGTGCTCACTGCATCAGGTGCTTTACGTACAGCCTCTCCCCAGATTTCACCACCACCTAGGAGGGAGCACCTGGCATTACCCCAGTTTTGCAGATGAGAAAACCAGGGCACGATGGTTAAGCAGATAGCTCTGGGCACACAGCTGGGATTTGAACTCAGAGCTAGCCCGATGTTGGTTATCATCACCATGATAATGCTTGTCATCACCACCAAAGGCTGGTTCAGTTAAACAGTTTAAAATTATTGGAAAAGTCTGAAATTCCCGAAGGAAAGAAAAGTGGCTTTGAGAACCCCACACAGTGATATAGTTGTTTATTAGACGATGAGGAGTGGCTGGTTCAGCGAAAGATGTGGAATTTTCTGGTGACCCACACCGCTGGCCTGCAATGACTCTGTATCATCCCAAGCATGGGCCCACCAGCTGAGCCTTGACCCTTCCAGGAGCTGAGAGCCAGAAAACATTCCCTGGTACCACCTGGCCTTCTGGTCATGTTGCTTTCAACCCCTCATTTCCTAGAAAGTCATGCTGGGGACTCTTGAAACTGCTGTTCTCTATTCCTTGGGACTGAATTAGACTTCCAGACAGTCGACCATGGGTCTTTGGCAACATTTTGTACTTTCCCAATGAGGCCAGCATGTGGCAGAGAGGACCGCTGGGCTCAGGGATAGTGGGCAGCCCAGGTCCGGTGTCAGATTCCAGGGCTGGATTCAAACTCCAGATCTGCTGTGTGATCTTGGCTGAGTTGCTGTCCCTCTCTGAACCGCTTCTCTCCTCTCAGCCAGCTTGAGGATTAAAGTGAATGCCTGGCACACAGCAGGCCTTGTGAATGGCCCAGTGGGGCCCAGCCTCGGTGGAAGGGGCCCACTCTGAGTTTTCTAGGAGTGGATCCTCAGATGCTGGAGAGACCCTTCTCTACCCCCCAACCCCTGCCCATTGGAAGGAAGGGCCTAGGCCAGTCCTGGTATGGCACTCATCTCTCTGGGCCTCAGTTTCCACATCTGTCCATGGGGGTAATACCTCCACTTTCCGGATCCTTGTGGGGATGCAGGAGACGGGATGTGCGGAGGGGCTTGGAAAGGCCCTAGGGCTCAGCACTGCGTGGGCAGGACCTGTCTTCAAGTCCTTCCAGTCTGAGGCCTTGGCATCAAATGTGTCTGGTGTCTTCTTTGTCTTTGTCAATGCTGGGTCTGGCAGGCCTTAAGCAATGTGGGGCCCAGACCTGGAGGTTCAGTGGTGCAAGGGTGTGGGGTGGAGGGTCACTGTGGATCAGACAAGTGGCTCAGAGTGTCGGTGTCCTCACTGTGGAGTCGGGGCTCAAATCCAACAAGGGCTGAGTAAGAACCTCCTGTGTGCTAAGCACAGGCTGGAGCTTTTGCCTTCCTCCCCTTGAGTCTGGAAGGTGGTCTCAGTGACTCGCATTTTGCAGATAAGGACACAAAGCTTAGGGCAGGCTTACCCAGGACCATAGAGAGCAGCAGCAGGATTCAGACCCGCTTGTTGGAGGGCAGGCCCAGCACTATGGCTCCCGCCCCAGCCTAGGAACCTGCCTCATGGTTGCTGGAAGAAGGGGAGGAAAGGGCATCTGCAAAACTGCATTTTAGACCCTGAAGCACTTGCACTGTTGATTGCTGTAAGGCCCCTTCTGCCTGGCTGGCCCACCCCACCTGCTTCCTTCTGCTCTGCAGGATGTGCAACGGCCCAGGGCGGGGCAGAAGATGAAGGGGAGGCGGAGGCGGGCTGGATCGAGGGGGCCGCCATCCTCCTCTCGGTCATCTGCGTGGTCCTGGTCACGGCCTTCAATGACTGGAGCAAAGAGAAACAGTTCCGGGGCCTGCAGAGCCGCATTGAACAGGAGCAGAAGTTCACCGTGGTCCGGGCTGGCCAGGTGGTCCAGATCCCTGTGGCTGAGATCGTGGTTGGGGATATTGCCCAGGTCAAATATGGTAAGTGACCCAACCACAGAGCCACATGCTGGAGCTGGCATCTGGGCACAGGTGGGACCCAGAGAGGCTGGCCCAGGGCAGGGGGTGGATCCCTGAAGGCTGAGCCCAAGCCAGGTTGTCTTCTGAGCTCCTTGGAGAGGTGGAAGGCTCCTTTCTGGAGGTAAGATTCCAGAATCCATTTAAATCAGAAACGGCAAATACACAGCACACGTACCACAACTCTCCAGACTTCTACCCTTAGCAGACATTCCTAATCAATCTCAGCTCAAAGCCTAGATACATCCTCAGACGCCTTCTCAATATAACACTCCAAGGACCACTAACACTCAGAATGGGTTGATGAGGTGAAATCCATTTCCCACTTCTGATTGGCTGTTAATGGATGGTTGTTGGGCTAGAGAAGGTGTTATAGGGAGTGGACGTGGATGAGCGAACATTCTAGGCCTGTGATACTGCCATGGAGATAGTGAGCAGGCTGGTGCCAAAGGGGATTTAGATGAGATATGTCCTAGGTAAGTAGAGGCCAAAGATGAGGGAAAGATTGGCAGGCCTCTCCTCACTCAACCCTAGGGGGCTTGGTTTCCTCTGATAACATGCCTGTCTTGGGGGCTTTTCAGCCTAGTCAAGAGAGATTAATCCCTTCCAAAGGAATTTCCCCAAGACATAGTTGAGACCAGAGAAGATTGAATCATTGAGAAAACTGGGCCCCAAATCCATGCCATGCCAAGAGAAGCACTTTATAAACTGAAGGACACGCCCACCCAAGCTAGCATTATTGCGGGACCTAACCTCAGCCCTCCAGGCCTCATGCGCTTCACCCTGGCCCCAGGCTTCAGCTACCTATTGTCCTTTGATGGGCGCCATCTTGGCTCCTGTATCCTGGGAACTCTAGGCAGCCAGTTCCCAAAGGCAAACCTTCCTTATAATCATGCCTTGAAGAGAATATTCCAGCCTCTCCAGTCACCTGAGACCCTGCTGACTGACCCCCTCACCCTTCTTCCTACCAGGCGACCTCCTCCCTGCAGACGGCCTCTTCATCCAGGGCAATGACCTCAAGATCGATGAAAGCTCCCTGACGGGGGAGTCTGACCAGGTGCGCAAGTCTGTGGACAAGGACCCCATGCTGCTGTCAGGTGAGCTGTGGCCCACGGTGGGCTCACTCCCATTGCCGGTTCCTGCCCCCATGCCCAGGGGGCATCCATGTCCCCTTTATGAGACTGGAGGGTCTCAGAGACTTTGGTCCTTGTCTCCGGATCTCTGGCCAACTCGGCCCCAAACGAGAACTCCCTCCCTTTTCCCCTGCAGTCATACATTGAGCCTACTGTGCACTCAGCAGCACTCCAGGCCCTGGGGCGAGCACAGTGAATAAAGCTGACAATGAATTCCTGCCCCCATGAAACTTACCTTCTAGTAAGTTGATTTTCTGAAAAGTCGAACATGGAAGCCTGTTCTCGTTAGAGATGAGAAAGAATCAGTCTGGTGATGCCTACTTTAGATGCCTGCTGTATGCCAGGCATTGGACTGGAGGCTGGGGACACAGCAGTGTACAAGGCAGATGAGGCCCCAGCCTTGAGGAGCTTGTAGTGTAGTGTGGAGAGACAGACAATGTAAAAATTCCAGAGGGTAATAGGTATATGATGGAAAAAAAAAGCAGGGCAATGGAGTGCAGGTGGTGGGGGAGGTTGGGGAGGCCACGTGTGAGCTGAGGTGTGAATGATGGAAAGGAGCTGGTCTTGCAACTTTGCAGGGAAAGAGTATAGCAGGGAGCAGGAGTAGCAAGTGCAAATGCCCTGAGGCAGGACCATGAGCAAGAGGGAGACCTTGTGCACCATGGTCAGGAGTTTATAAATTTTCTGAGTACGATGAGGATTCTCTGGAATCAGCAGTAAGCTGATCATATTTACATTTTTAAGATCTCAGTCTGGCTGCTGCAGGGGCAAGAGAGGAGGAGAGACCCTGCAGAGGTGAGGCACCAGACAGGTGAAATACCCCCCCTCCAAGCAGGGACACCAAAAAGGCTTTATTGTCCAGCAGTGCTCAGCAAACATCCTCTGAGCAGTTGCTCTGGGCCAGGCCCTGGGCCCTCCCTTCCATGATGATACAGACTCATCCCTGCCTTGGAAGCCCCTAGCTTGGGTAAGCTGGGGGAATCAAACCAGCAAACAGCTAATTCCACAGTAGAGGAGTGAGGAAGGTGTGAGAAAACCAACAGAACAGAACTATCCAGAGAGGTGGAATTGAGCTGGGTTTTAATGGGTGAGTAGGAGTCCACCAAGCAGAGTTGTGGAGAAAGGGCCCTCCTAGCAGAGGCACAGCAGGATTTCCTAGAAATCCAGAGGAGGAGCAGCATGTCTGCAGGGTACGATGGTAAAAAGGAGTGAGAATTAGGTCTGGGGCATTTATTATCAAAAACTATCCAACCAACATTTATTAAGCACCTACTATGTGCCAGTGGTTAATGAGACAAACAAGGTCCCTGCCCTCCTGGAGCTTAGAATCTAGTAAACGAGACAGACAAGGAAGGAACAAACAAGCAGATATGTGACATAATTTCAGTTAGTGATAAGTCAGGTGGAGACATTACACCATTATAGTGAGATAGAGACCCTGAGGAAGGGGACGGGAATCTTAGTTGATCAGGGAAAAGCCTGTCTGAAGAGGTTGCATTTGAGCTAAAACCAGAACAATGAGAAGAAAGAGCCTTCTAGGCAGAAGGATAGCGAGTGCAAAGGCCCGGGGGGGTCTGACCAAGTGATCCTGGAAAGCCTCAAATGCCCTCTTGGAACTTAGAGCCACATGAGAGCTCAGTAAATGGTCATCGCCCTGTGGCCCTGGTTCTGACCTCTGGGCTGAAGTGGTTGTCAGAGAGGCGAGCATCCTTGGGAGAAGTGGCCGGTGGGTCATGAGGATCAGTGGAAGTCAAGGGGAGGTGCTAGGCCTGAGTGGATGAGTGATGAAGCTTCCAGACAGAGGAAGTAGAGGAGGGATGGCTCCCTGGCAGGAGGCTGGGGAGAGAAAACGTTCAGGGTCACTGACCTGAAGCACGAGCAACCAGCCACAGAGGTAGGCACAGGTGCAAAGACTCTGGAAAAGAGCAACAGGGCAGAGATGGTTGGGAAGTCGGCTGGCCAGCTGAAGTGGAATCAACCAGTCTAGTCTCGATCTATCCATCTGGCTGGAAGCCCAGGCAAATGGAGTAGACCCTGGGCCTCTGGATGTCAGGAGACAGGAGACAGGGTCTCCCGTGGTGTCTTTGTGGGCAAGATGGAGAAGGCTCTGCTGAGGCCAGGGGATTTCGGTCAGTTTGTGCTGACTCTTGAACTGCTGGCAATCTGGTGAAAGGTTTCTAGCAGCCTTCCCTGAAGCTCTGTCCTGTGGCAGTATGGAACGTATGCCCATCAAGTTCACAGAGACCACAAGTCCAGGAAGGCTGACAAAGAGAAAGCAAGAGTCAGTACCCACAGAGATGGCCAGAGTGCAGGGTGAACTAGACTCAAGAAAATGAAAGTTGACTGTGAGCTGCAGTACTGACATTCAGAAACCCAGCTGCGTGGCAGAGAGGGAGGGCAGTGGCTTAGCCCAGGCTCCTGGGGAAAAGACAGTGAGAAAGGGGCATGGTCAGCCCAATGGAAAGCACTCTAATTGGAAAGAGAAGAATTCTGTAACAGTCAGGACCATTCTAGGAACAAAAGAGGCTGCCTGTATGGTAGTGAGTTCCCCGTCACTGATTGTGTGTGAGCAGGGCCTGGACAGGCTATGGGTGGATCTGTTGTAGAGGAGGCCAAAACCCTGAATGGGCGCTGCATTCAGTGCTTCTCCCTGCGGTGAGTCACAGATTCAGTACACCTGTCCTCACCTGCACCTCTGCTATAGACCCGCCTTGTTTCCTTCCTTCTGCCCTGCCTCTGCTGAGACCGTTCCCTCCTCCCACACGGCTCTCTCCCTTCCCCATTGCACATTTAACTCCTGCCCATCTGCTCTGTCCCACCTCCTCCACGAAGTCTTCCCTGGCCACCCCTGCCCTGCGCCAACTGGGACCCATGCATTAGCCTGTGACGTCACACTGTGCTCGGCCCATTCGGACGCAGCCTCATCATGCTGATTGAGTTTTGTGCTGCGCAAAGCATCTCAAATAAAATAAAAAGCAAAACCATCCACAGTCCCACCACCCAAACAAATCTAACAGGTCTCACTTTTATGGGCCCCTTCCATCCTTGGCTGGTCCAAGAGGGTGGGAGCCTGAGCCTGAGGCTGTCGGGAGGTCAGCCCAGCTCCACCCCAGACCCTGCACACCTTAGGGCTCAGGCACTGTCTGCCAGAGTGAGGAGGGAGGCTGCGCTGCGTTGTAGAAAGAGCAGAGTTGGGCAGGCTGAGCCAGATCTGGGCTCTGAAATGAACTTGCTGTGTGGCCTTGGGCATGTCACTTCACTTCTCTGAGCCTCAGTTTACCTGTGAGGACAACAGTGACGTCCTGGTGTGTGATGTAGGTGAGGCCCCTACCTAGCACAGTCCTGCCGGAGGGGTGCTCACAGTAGGCTGGTTCCCTTCCCTGTTCCTCGGACGGAGCCTGGACTTGGGAGTGAAATAGCCTGGGTTCACATCCCGACTCTGCCCTTCATTGGCTGGGAGACCTTGGACAATCTTCTTACCCTTTCTGAGCCTCCATTTTCTCACTTGTGAAATGGGAGAGTAACCCCAGCTTATATGTCCATTTCCCCTCCCTTCCTTCTTCCTGAATGTGTCCCCTTTCCCCCTCTCTAGGCTGGCCCTGTCTCTCCCCCATCTAGCTCCTCCCCACCTTCAGCCTGCCCGAGCCTGCCTCCTCCGGGGGGTTCCCCTGGATTGCTGTCTTCCCCAGTGCTCTGAACCCTGCATAACTGCCATTTGGACTCTCACATGACCGGACATCTCGGACCCTTCACCTGTGCTGGTGGCTTTGCTGGGCCTTCTGGTCAGATGACCCTCAGAAAACACAGAGGGACCATGCTGGGGGCACCTGCAGGGTCCTCATGGTAGTTCAGACACCCCCACATGGCATCTGGCACACTGGCTCAGCCTAGAGGAAGGCAAAGAACGCTCAGTTCTGGATCAGGTGGCCTGCCATGCCTGACCTTTGACCCTGGAAAGATCCCTTCCTCTCTAAGCCTCCACGTCTGTGTCTGTGCAGTGAGCCAGTGAGGAGCCCTTCCCCCCTGCCTACTCCACAGGGCTGTTGTGGGGACCACATGCCTGGACAGATGTGACTGTCCTCTGTGAATGGTGCACGTGTGAGATGCTGTGTGGTGTGGAATGAACACAGCCTTTGGAGGCAGAACCTCCAGGTTCCAGCCCTGCATTGGCTCCCGCTATGACCTCTGCCCATCAGGATCTCAGTCTCCCCCTCTGACAAATGGGGGCAGACCAGCCTTCAGAAAGATTCAGATGTCTCCAAAGCTGAGGGCACAAAGGAAATCCTAAAGGCCTGGAGCTTGTCGCCCAGGACAGACAGGCAGACACAGGCCCATGTCTGCAGTGGCTTCAGCCCAGGCAGAGTAGAAACGTGCAGAAATCGCAGGTCCCCACGTCCACGGGGTGAGGTAGGGGGAGTGTGGACGCCAAACCAAGCACTCACTTGCTTCCCCTGCTGCCCGTGGACGTGCCCCCCGTGTGGCTGCGAAGTCCGCTCTCTGCAAGGGGAGCAAGAGATTCAGACTTTTCAGGTCAATCTCCCGATGTTTAAGACGTTGGGAAGAAATTCCAATTTTTCAAAAGCCTGTGTGGGTCTGACAACCTATGGGTGGGCCCTGGAATACAAACTCTGACCTCGGCCTATTTTTTTCCTTAGTTTTGTATTTTAATATAATTTCAAACTTTCAGAAAAGTTGCAGGACTAGTAAAATGAACGGCTGAATGGCCTCCCCTCTGGTTCACCTGCTATTGCCATTGTGCCTGCCTTGCTCTCAAGAGCCTCCCTCTCTCCTTCGTCAGGGCCTCTTCCTACTTCAGGTGTGTCTCCCAAGAAAAGGGGTCCTTGTGCATAACCACAGCACAGCAGTCAATTCAGGAAGCATTGATGCAGTACTGATACCCGACATACCATCCATATTCACGTGTGCCAACTGTCCCCACAGCGTCCCCCAGGCTGGGAGCCAGCGCAGGATGCCGCGTGGCATTTAGATGTCCTGCCTCTTCAGCCTCCTTTGACACAGAGCAGGTCCTCAGCATTCTTTTGCCTTTCCTGGAAGGCCAGTGGTTTTTAACCTGCCTGGGTCATGAACCCCCATGAGAGTCCCATGAAAGCAATAATCCCTCTTATGAGAAGTAAATGTCCAGACTTGTCACCTTACAGCCTGTCAGTGGACTCACAGATCCCTAGAGAACCATGGGATTTGCAGTCTTGATTTGCAGCTGGGGAAACTGAGGCCCCAAGCAGGCGTGTAAAGCCCCACCGAGGCCAGGGCCAGAGGGAGACTCCAGCCCGGCAGCCTCCTAGCGCCCACGCGCGAGCTCGCCTCCGAGGACCCCGTGACTTCATTACCCAGCGGCGTGGCCTGTTTGAAGCACCTGATAGTGAATTCCACGGGGAAACCAACAACCAGGCACCATCGATGTGGCCATGGAAGGGACAGGGGCCAGCGGGCCAGGGTGGGGACTGTCCTCAAAAGCAGCAGGCCCTGGCTCCAGCAGGCCCATTGGCTCGGTCCCCTGCAGGACCCCACCCTCCTCCATCACCCCTGGAACCAGAGCATGAACAGCATGAGGTTACCCAGGACATCGACAAACTCTCTCGGGCCTGCCACCCACCCTGCCTGCCGAGCGGAAGGCCAGGCACGGGGAGCTGGACCTACCACCACTGCCGCTGCCACCAGGGAGCCTAGGACAGCACCGTGACCGCAGGAAGGCCCAGTGTGCCGCTCGGCCCGCGCTCTCTCCATTACACTACCCTGCCTCTTCTCCATGAGAGGCAGCGGGGTGTAGTGGATAGAGCACGGGTTCAAGTCCCGGCTCCACCGCTCACGGTTGTGTGACCCTGGGCCATCGCTTAACCTCTCTGAGCCAGAGAAGCCACAGGTGGGCGGAGGGGCTTGGGGTTGTGCCTGCGCTGAAACCTACCTCACAGGGCTGTTGTGAGGGGCACGGGCTTGTGGGCCATGGAACGCTTTGCCGACTGTCTAACGCTCTGTGAGCATGCGTTATTACCGTTATGAACTGCATTGATAACAATAATGATGACAGAAGCGCGTCTGGCCTGGGAATCGCTTTGGCTTTGCTTGGTGCTTGTGCTAGAGGCAGGTAATAATCCCCAGAGAAGGCCTCCGTCCCTTCTGCCCTTCTCCACCCCCAGGAAAAGACCCTTTAGAAGGTCTGACCTCCCCCCTCTCCCTGTCCAAAGAGAGGCTTAGGAAGTCAAAACCAGGAGAGTGGGGAGCTCTGGGTTTAAGCCCCTACCTGTGCCTCACGTGCTGTGCAGCCTCACTGAGCCATTTGCCCTCTCTGGGCTAAGAAGCTTCATTTTGTAAAGTTAGGCTCCTCTAGCTCTGCCAACTGGGGCTCAGTGCACCCCACTTGCCGTCACATGAGGCTTTGGCCCCGAGATGCCATCTGGACTAGGCCTGCAGCAAGTCTGAGGCAGAGATGGGCTTTGAGCCTGCAGTTGGGAAAGTTCTGGCCCACACTCAGCTGCCAGGTCAGAGGCCGCAGAAGTCATCTCCAGGGACAGGAGATGAAGGTTCAGGTGGGGCAGGACAGGCCGTCCTGTTGGTGAGAGCCCACAATGTTCCCTGGGCCCGAGCTCCTTTCTGGCTCACAGATGGATGGACGGACGGATGGGCGGGAGCTAGACGCTGACAGAGCTCCCTCACCGCTCGCCCGCCTCCCTCTTGCTCCTCGGGGCTGTGTCCCCAAACAGCTCTGCCGCTGACTGTGTGCACAAGCCTTCCCAGCAAGGGAGAGAGCACAGGAGCCGGGAGCCACCCGGCTGCCCCAGCAATGCCCTGTGAAATGCGGGTGATGATAATGACCTCACCCGGGGACCATGGCCACCGAGTGGGAAAAGGGGCTCAGATAGCACGGGGTACATGGGGAACCTCCATAAATATTAGTTCTCTTCTTCCCTCCCCCCAGAATACTTCCGACAGCTCCCTACTGAACCCCGAGGAGACACCCAACCCTGCAGCTCTCCACTCAGGCCACCCTCCCTTCACGAGCCCTCAGCTTCAGCCAGCTGATCCACAGCTCTCACACTGTCCCATCTCCCCCCTTTGCCTGGGCTGTGTCCCCCGCCGGCCAAGGGACCCTTGGGTCTCTGTTGTCCTGTGTTGTTGCTGATGTGTGTGCCTGTCTGCTCCCCTCAACCCTAACTAGACTGTGAGCCCCTGGAGGGCAGGGACCACCAGAGGCCCCTTGGGCCCCAGAGCCCAGCACAGAGCTGGACGCCACCACACTTGTCCATCCCATGAACAAGCGTGGCCCTGGAAGGGAGTGACACATGGCCAGTTTGTCTGCTCAGGCCTCTGCCGGCCCATCAGAACTCCCCGAGATGCTGCCTTTTAATGGAGGCTGCCCTACCCCACCCAGGAGTGGCCCTCATCTCCTTGGGACCTAAGGTGCCCAGACTTCACCGTTGAGAGGTGGTGACCTAAGCCAGACCTCCCCATTTTACAGAGGACAAAACTGAGGTCCACAGAGGAGACGGCTGGCCTCAGGTCACACAGCACATCAGCAGCAGACACCAGACTTGTTCCCAGTCCCCTCCTTCTCAGCCTAGGGTCCTCTCTATCAACCACCCTCCATGCTGTGTATTCTGAGGGGCTCCATGGGAGCATAAGGAGGTGAAGGCTACAGCATGGTACCCAAGGGACCATGGACTTGGGAGCCTGGTGCAGGGCCCAGCCAGCGCCCCCCTCCCCAAAAGGTTCTCTCCTCTGTCCGCACCCAAAGACCCATGGCTTACATGCCTCTGGTTCCACTGCTGGAGCTGCAGCCCTTGGGGTTAAACATTGTCCCCTGCAGGGGATCCTGGGGCTGGGGAGTGGCAGCCTGGGGGTGACCTGGTCCGCTCTGTTCTTCCTCCTGCAGGAGGGCAGCCAGGCTGTGAGGTCCTGGTGGGGGAGAGGCGCAGCCCAGGGAGGACGGCTGGGCTGGATGAATTTGACCCTTGGTGAAACCGTAAAGATGGCTTATTGAGGGTGTGTGGATTCTCCATTACAAATGTAATACATGTCCACCATGGGAAACACAGAAAAGGGGGCAGCAGGGAGGACAGTGCTGGATCCCAGCTACAAGCCTCCGCTGCGGCAGGAGGGGAGGACTCGCCCTCAGACCTGCCCTCCAGGGGCTCACAGGCTAGTGGGGACACCGGGCTGGGAGGCACCCCCAGGGGAAACCCCGGGGGGCAGTCCAGAGGGGAGAGGTGATGTCCTTTTGTTGGGGTCAGGGGAGTCACCTAAGAGGAGAGGCATTTGTCCTGAGCCTTGAGGAGGAGGTTTTGGAGAAGAGGTGGGGGAAGGGCATTCAGGTGGTGATAACTATGTGAGCAGAGGCGGGAATGGGGCTGGGGAGCAGGGCTGGACAGGAGGGCCCAGTGAGCTGTGCTGCTCCCAGGGCAGAGGGCGCAGTGTGGGAATCAGTGGTCAAGGGCCGGAAGAAGGTTGAGGTCTGATCCAGGGGGTGCTGACCAAGGTGTTTGGACTTTGGGGAGCTATGGGGGGTGTCTGAGCTGGGGGGCAATGGTCAGAGCGAAGGCTGGGCGTGCTGCTGGGGCACAGAGGGAGGGAGGACCAGAGGGGGAGTTTGATGCCCCCAACGTCTCTGAACCATCTGATGCTGGGGCCTGGAGGACTCCCCAGGGCTCATCGACGCTGGGTGGGGGCCATGCTGTGCCTTCAACCCATGTCCCCGTGTCCCCATGTTGCAGCCAGAGGCCACCTCCCTGGCTTCCTCCTCCTTCCTCCCTCCTCCTTGGCCTCCCAGTGCAGCTCCCTGCTGAGATGGGAGTGATTAGATTAGAAGGTGATTTGGGGTCTGATTATCTTGGGTGGAAACTGGCCCCCTGTGTCTTTTTCCATCCCGCCCAGGACTGGGGAGGTGGGGAACAGCTTCTCCATCACCACCCAGGCAGAGCCAACTTTTTCACAAACATGTTTGAGATCACAGCGTGAAGCCTTTTTTCCTGGGGAAGAGCAATATGTGACAAACCGGACCAGGGCTTGGTCCCTCACCAGCTGGTGACCTGGGCAAGCTGCTTCTCCCTCAGTTTCCTCTTCTGTCGACCGAGGGCCAGTATGAGGACTAATGAGATGAGTGCGTGTGAAGGATTAGGGTTAGGGTTAGGGCACGATGCCTGGAGCGGAGTAGGTGTCCCACAGAAGGTAGCACTGGTTACTGTCCCTGCCATCTACGCCCTGTGAATGCACTGAAGTGTGTTCAACCCTCACCTTTAAAGATCTACAGTGACCTCACTCTCACCCACGTGTGACCTCTCTGGGCCTCAGTTTCCCCCTCTGTCTAATACTGCTGGTATTTAACAGTCCATCCTGCCAGCTCCCACACAAGCTGAGACCGTGCATGAGAAAGCATTTTGTCAGCAAGTTATTGTAGTTCCCAAAGTCCCATAGTTGGGCCCAGGTTCTCCCCGTTTGTGCCCCTTGTGGGGTAAGTGTGCTTCAGGGTCTGTCTGTGATGGGAAGACACCAGGCCTGGGCTGATCGGCCTGAAGTCAGTGTCCGAGCTCATTTCTGTGGTCCCCACTGTTCCCTGCTTGGGGACAGAAGAGGCTGGGAATGGGTAAAGAGCCAGCTGAGGAGCTCACCACCTGAGAACCCAGGTTCTGGTACAGCTTGCTGGGCTCCATGCTGCCTCTGGGAGCCTTCATGACTTGGTTTACCCATCATGGATGGACACACCAACCTTTACCACCTCAAAGGAACTTACTGGAGGGTATCTGTCTGTCTGTAAAGCACTTTAAGATCCTGAGATCCTGGAGGCCAAGAGGCTGGAACACCACACATGCACACGCACACAGGCACGTGTGCAAACACACACATGCACACACACAGTCTCAAGACGTCTCTCAGATCCCAGAAGGAAAAGGAAGTGGTGGGTGAAACCTCTTGAAAAGTGAAAATAGATTCCTTGCTTTAATGAAAGTGCTTCTTGCCCTGACTCAGAACCTCTTGATTCTTATTTTAGATACAATTCTAATGAGTTTGTCCACCTAGACTTCAAGTCTGAAGCAAATTGGGAGGCCAGGAGAAGGCCATTAGTGACAAGTGAGCCTGAAAACAGGAGGAAATGACCATCCATCTTGAGGGGAAAGAAGGAAAATCTCTCAACAGCAGAAGGAGTTCAAGAAGCAAGTCACCAGGGCCGTGTAGTGGCTGGGGTCAGTGGCCGTGGCCGTCTGTCTGGTAGACCAGGTATAGCTCTTCCTGTGCGGCCTGGGGATGGCTGGAGACCCTGCACCAGGCAGGATTGGATTGTTAGTTCTCTGCTGAAGGAGAAACTGTACGCTGCATTGTAGAGAGCTTTCTAGCCA
Organism: Mesoplodon mirus; assembly: GCF_964341445.2. Lineage (NCBI taxonomy): Eukaryota > Metazoa > Chordata > Mammalia > Artiodactyla > Ziphiidae > Mesoplodon > Mesoplodon mirus. The sequence continues at coordinate 6,946,813 of NC_138988.1, forward strand.
GAGTGGTAAAAATGAAAATCGGAAAAAATGAACACCTGACAGGCCCAACTTCATTTATCTAGATTCTTTACTAAGCAGAGTGCCCTCTTGTCAAATAAAAGCTGACACAGAAACCCCAAAGATGAATAAAATTGGGGCCACTCTGACCAAAGGCCTCCCTTGCCCCCTATGGCTCCCCTCCTGCCCCCTGAAAGAATTCCAGGACGCTTTGGAACCCAGTTTTAAAAATCTAAAATTCTAGGAAAGGAGTTCTTAACTTTTCTTGCACCGCAGACCCCTGGGGAGGTCTGAGGTCATCATGCGCCACCCCTATTCAGAATAAAGCTTTGAAATACATAAAATACACTGGATCACAAAGGAAGCCAATTACATTGAAATAGTTAAAGTAATTAAAAAAGAATTAATGTGTGGTGTAGTAACATATGTGCTTCTTTATTAGCACACTGAATAACAAGATCCAGCGGTCAGTGTGATAATTGCCTTAGGTGTAAAATAAGGATATGCCTAAAAAGTATCTGCAACAGCTATAAAGTAATATTTAAAAAACCCCATGATCTCTGTAACATATGTAATGGTGGTGTGGCCACCACTGACACTCCTGGGGTTTATTGCCTATGTTCTTAATAGGGGGAAATGCTAAATTTCAGTTTGATGTTTGTGAAAATAAAGAGGTCATTGTTTTCTCATCCAACTTCATAGAGCCCTGAATTCTTTCCCCAGATCTTTGGGAAGTTGGTGGACCCCATTTTAAGCAGTCCTGTCCAGGGCTTAGTTGGCTTTTTTTTTTTTTTTTTTTTGCTGGTTGCATGCAGAACGAGGTCTGGTTCTAGATATATCATTAAGGAAAAGAGAGCGTGGTCCCTGCTTGGCCCGTAAGACTGGGAGAGGGGGAAGGGGAGAGAGAGGAGGGGGGAAGGGGAGAGAGAGGAGGGGGGAAGGGGAGAGAGAGGAGGGGGGAAGGGGAGAGAGAGGAGGGGGGAAGGGGAGAGAGAGGAGAGAGGAAGGGATTCTCTAGGAGCAGGTGGGAGGTGGGAGGCCTGAGCTTTCTGGGGGCCTAAGAATTGAGGTATAGCAGTATTTGAGCTCCAGACCCATCACAGCACTATCCCACGGTGAAATCATCTTTAAAGGACCCACCTTGAGCACACACCTTGAACCTTAACTGTAGGTGGTGCCCTAAGACCTCAGCAGGCAAATTGCCTGGCGTCAACTGAGACCCAGTGCCTTCCGCTCCTTGGGGGAGGGGGCTTGGGCCATGCAATGGTAACTTGGCTTTTGTCCCCTTCCCCAGGGACTCATGTGATGGAGGGCTCTGGACGGATGGTGGTGACCGCCGTGGGTGTGAACTCTCAGACCGGCATTATCTTTACCCTGCTGGGGGCCGGCGGTGAGGAGGAAGAGAAGAAGGACAAGAAAGGTAAGCCCAACCCCCTTGTGGACCAGAAAAGGAGCTCTTAAGGCCACATTTTTGTTGTTGTTGACTCATTCACTAGACAAAACAGTTATTGAGTGCCTTTTATGTCCATACCCTGTGCCAACAGCTGCCTCCTGTAACCCCAAGGCCCTTCTTGGGCCAGGAGGCTCTGTTTGTTCCATCTCCAGGGTCTCGTTCCAGTCTCTGTCTTGTCCAGTCATGTCATGGGGGGCCCCCCTTCCCCCTGGGCCAGGCCAAGGGTGCTGAGCCTTTTCTTGAGTCTCCAGCCTCAAGTGTGACCTGTTCCCATCATCACCCCTGATACTGAGTAGAAATCCCCACCTGGGCGAATTCCTCCGCTATTCTCAACTCCATTGAGCAGAGCTGCACACTCACCCAGTATAGACTCTGCCCAGAGGTGGGTCTTCTGGGGAAGGTGGCCTAATGTGTGCCTCCAAATCAACTTCTGTGAGCCTCTCCCCGTTGTCCCCAGAGCTGCCATCTCAGCTGGCTTCTGTCTCCTCCTCCCCCTGCAAACAAGATTCCTCACTCCATGGGCTCCCCTTGGTGCAGCAGGTTGTCGGCCTGGGCTACAGCTGCCTCTCAGAGCAGAGGAGGGATGGTTGGAAAACATGAGCCCCAATCCCATCAGACCAGGCCCAAATCCAAGGCCCAGCCTCTGGCCCAGAACAGCTGACAACTTACCCGACACTCACACTCGGTCTCGGGGACACCCCCCAGTCTCACATCTGCAGTCTTTTGTCTCCTTCCCCAAGATCCAGAGGAGGGGCCCAATACCCAGACCTTCTGGAGTCCAGGGGAAGGAGATGAGTTAATAGATGACCCCTCCTTCAGTTTTAGGGGCAGCCAGCCTCCCTCCAGCTCTCAGAGGTCAGCCAGGCACCAAGTCTGGGTCATGATCAAAGGATACTTGTTCCCACGGGCAAAACCCATTTCCTGGTGGGGTACCCCTAAGATTATGATGGCCCAACCAGCAGGAGCAATGGAAATAAGCTGTGATCTGGGAGAGCTGAGGTTGAAACTGAGGACCAAGTCTTGGCCAAGAGGCCCAGAGCATGTCAGGACAGCGTCCACACAATGACGTAGCAGCTATGGCCAGCTGTGGCCCCAGGTGCGGGCAGTTGGGCAGGTTGCAGCAGCTTTGCCCACTTCCTTGGCCTCACTGGGGCCTGGGTGAGGGGCACAAGTACCCAGAAGCTCCCATGGGCCAGACTGGTGTTTCTTAAAATGCCAGTAAAAAAACAGACCTCTTCTGCCCCAAAGCACAGGTCAGAGTCCCTTGCTGAACGTTTACCTGCGCTCCAACGGGATGGGGACATCAGTGTAGAAGGAAGAGGTGGGATGTGCAGGGGACGTGACAGAGGAATCTGGGAGGGCAGCCCAGCCCCTCAGGCCCCCACGAGCAGCACAGCCAGGCTGGACCCCCTCGGCACTTCCATTCCATCACCTCCACCAGGGACATTGCTTAGAGCCTCCCGTTTCAGGATGACCCCAGGCGTACCGGTGTGTGTGTGCGCGTGTGCGTGTGTGTGTGCGCGTGCACACACAAAAGGCTGTATGTGCTTCTCCTTCATTAACATGTCTCAAAAATCATCACACAGGTGTGAAGAAGGGGGATGGCCTTCAGCTACCAGGTACAGTAAGACACCCCTCAGGGTAGATGGGGTTTTAGAAATAGCAGCAGCCATTGACCCTGAGCCCTGGCTCTAGATCCCCAGCACACAGCTAAAGGGGGTACCTGACTGCTGGGGGCTCTGCCCCACCAGACCTCCACTGTGCCCCCGTGCACTGCCAGCCCCACGGGACCGGCCAGCACCCCGGTCTGCCTACCTGCCCTTCCAGGGCTTTCAGTGCAGATGGCACCACCACCACCTCCTCACGCCCTCAGCCCACTCAGCACCCCGTGACCCCACAGAGCCCGTCCCACCTCCCCCTCACCTCACAGCACAGCCACCTTACCCGGCATCTCTTCCCTCTCCTTCCCGCAGAACCCGTTTCCCCACCCCAAGAAAAAGCAGCAAGAGTGAATTGGAGCACATCCTATCATTTTTGATTCCTAAATTAAGGAAAACTCGCTAGTACTTTCTCTGTCTCATGCACAAAATACCACATGCTTGATGTCACCTTTTAAATGGTGGGGCATCTCCTCTAGGGGTCACCAAGGCAATCTTTTGAGTGACAGGGAAGGAGGAGTTGGCCATGGGCAGTAGCCTGAGTCAAGGGCATGAATCCTAAGTCACTGCCATGGACGGATGTTCTTCCGGGACACAGCAATGGTCATAGCAAGCACCCCTTCAGAATGGCCAGTGCCCGCACTGCACTGCTCGCTGAATATTTTGAATCGACTCCTGGCCATGAGCACCTCTGGCCCTGATGGTCAGCCAGACCCTCTCACAGAACCCTCTCTGAAAGGCACCCGCCTGATTGCTTGGGCCAACGGGGTGCCTCAGTCCAGACCTCACCACCAACAGTGCCACCCCACGCAACCACACCGACCATCCTCCATATTTTATTTCAAAGACCCTCCACGTCTGAGTTTTTCCCCCTGACTTCTGTGGCATCTCTGTGGGAACATTTCACCTCCACCCCCAAATCTGAGTTTCTTGATCTCCAACGGAGATGTTTTTTAAGAATGTAGTCATCTTATTTCCCACAAGTTGGTTCATGTCGATTGTTGTTGCTGTCCTGCGTTGTTGCTTTTCTCCATTGTGACACACTGCATTTTCCATCCCTCCCACCCCCGCAGCGGCCGATGGTGCGGCAGGTTCAAATGCTGCAGATAATGCAAATACCAGCCTAGTCAATGGTACGTCTCCCACTCCCAGGGCGAGCTCTCGGTCTCGGTTGGATGGGCGTCTCCCGCACCCTCAACTCTGGGCTTGCCTCTCCCTAGTCTGGACGGCACAGACTTGGATGCGCATGGGCAGCAAGGGGACGGTCGTCCTCTCACACGGGGCAGGTGCTTAAGAGAGAAGCCACCACCGGGGATCCAGCTCTGCCCCCACTCATGGCTGCCACGATGGCACTGGCTCCTGTTGGGCCCTTGACCCCCGGTGAAGCCCGGAAGAGGGCCATGACCTTGGCTTCAGATCTGGCCCCCAAGAAGCAGTGTCCCACCCGGCGTGGCCCTCTCCTAAGCCCGTTCCTGGCCCCGGCTTTGGGAAGAAGGCCCGGGGTCAGGACCTAGGCTGAAGCTGGCGTCTGGGTCCCCACTGGAGGCTCCGGTCCTCGACTCGACAGTCCCCTCGAGGCAGGGGGACCCAGGCCAGAGCTCAGCTCCTGGGCCCCACCCCGTAGCATGGCTGAACCACTAGTAGACGTTCTTTCTCTTCTCTCCCACGGAGTGAGCGGGCCGGGGGTTCGCTTGGGCTCGGGCCTAGTGCTGCCCCTGGGATGTGGACTGGTGTTTCTTGCTGTTGCCTGTGCTGGAGCGTTTGTTCTGAGTCTCTGCATTCTTACTGGCCTCCTCGGGGATGAGCGGTGGGGGCAGGGGGCTGCCACTGTACCTGGGAGCTGCATCTTAACCTCCTGACGCACAGGCAGGAAGGAATTCCATTCATCTGCCTCCAAGGTTTCTTATCTCTGCACCCTCCCATCTTCTCAGATACGTCCCCGTACCCAAATTAGGTGACACAAAGTCACCCAGACTGCTCCTGGGAGCTGTTAGGGCTTGGTCGTGAAACCATTGCCCTGGAGAACTGAAGGGGAGGGAAAGTCTTCTTTTTTCCAGCGTCACGCATCCCAGGCATCTCTGGCTGTGGGTTTCTCATCCATTAGATCATTTACTCTTCACCACTCCTGGAAAACATGGAGCTCTGGTCCCACCTCATCCTCCCATCCCCTGCCCTAGACCTCTGGCTGAGCCACCCAGAATCAAAGTGACCAAAGATGGAAGCACACACACACACACCCCGTAGATGTCAGGGGCTGGGCAAGACTGCTCTGTGAGCAGGGCCTCACCAAGAAGGGCTAATTCGGGTATGGGTCTATTTCAGGCACAGGAGGAGAAATCAGGACAGCCTGGGGTGTGGGAGGTGTCGTGTGTGAGGGAGGGGTGGCGAGAGATAACAGGAAGAACCAATGTAGGCAAACCCACGTGGGGGGCTGGGGGGTGGCAGGGAGGAAATAGGAAGTGGCATCCTGCTTCCCCCAGGACGACAAGCCTGCTGGGCTCGGGGAACATATAGACCGCATCCAGACTGGTGGGTCCCAAAAAAGGGGCAGCCTCACTTGCAACTGTAGCAGAAGACTCCAAGTGTCCCAAGAAGAACTGCTGGAAAAGATGAGGAACTGTCAGTCCTTAACCACCTCCTGTGCACCAGGCACTTTGCAAGCATCTCACTGAATCCTCACAATAACCCTATGATTCAGAGTTTTTTGTCCCCACTTTAAAGATGAGGAAACTGAGCCTCAGGGAGATCAAGACACTAGTCCAACATCACAGAGCTAGAAAGTAGCAAAGCACGGATGTGAACCCAGGCCTACCTGGCTCTAAAGAGTGTGCCACTCTTGCTGATGTCTTGTAAACTTCACAAGGATGTTAAGAAGTCTTCCCCACCACCAACGCCCCTGCCCAAGGAAAGGATCCTGTGGTCAAAGGTGTTTAAGAACCCACTGGGTAAAATTGGTTTCTTCCTTGTTGCAGAGGGACAGCCTTGATTGTGCTGTGTGTGGTGGAGAGTTACAGAGCCACACAGGGTTTCCCAGGCTGATTTGGCTGTGGGACCTTTCCTGGCTGAATGTCATGGGATTGGTAGGCCCCCAAACTATACTTGGGAACCAATACTCTAAGCTGTTGCTACTCGAATTGTGGTCGGAGGACCAGAAGCCTGGGCATCTCCCAGGAGTTTGGTAGAAATGCAGAATCTCAGGCCCCACCCAGACCTGCTGAATGAGAACCTGCATCCTAACGTGCTTTCCAGGCTCCAGGCAGAGTGCAGTGAAGGCTGAGGGGTGCTAAGCTGAGCCTTGGTGAGTGAGAGAATTAACTGTTCCTTTCCCCTCCTTCGTCTGAGCCAAATCAGGATGACCTGGATGTGGAAAGCACACTCAGGTGGCAGGATGCCCCCCTCACTCCACTCCCCCAAGCCCCTCCCAACTGAAAGGTAGGGGTGTTCCATTCATTTTGGAGGCATTATAATTGCCATTTTTATTTTATTATTTCTTTTATATTTATTAATATATCACTATAGAATACATCATGATTAATTATACATCACTCTTAACTCTGGACATTAACAAGGTACTTTGCAGTGCTTTTCATAAGCATCACATTGGTTGAAAGTGTTGTTTTTCACAGAGAGAGAAAAACAGAGACACAAGGAAGGGAAGTGACACCTCCCAGGTCTCCTATTTAGGACCTGTCTCCCCTAAGCTGGTTTATCGGGTCTTCTCACCGTGGACCTTCCACATCAAAGCTTTCTGCACCCATGACCCTCACAGTGCATGGAGAGGACACACCCATTTGGCAAAGCTGCATCTAGCATCTGATGTAGAGGGGCCTCCAGGTCTCCACCTCGGTTCCCCATCTTGGGTCCTGTCCTCCATCTCAGCTCCCCTGAATCACAGCCCATCTTCCATGTCCCATGGGGGACCAGAGCAACGTCCCACCACAGTTCCAGGGCCAGGCTAGTACCCATCTGGGTAAGGAGAACCCCAGATGAGTCGCTTGCTTCTGAGAAACCAGGCCATCTGCACCAAAGCACCCCCAGGATATGGCTCCCTCCCTCAAACATATGCATTGTTGATTATTTTTCTGGCCATGTGGTCACTGTGGAAATAAAAGAGGAAATTGCTAGCTTGGTTGATGGGCACATGTGGGCTATTGCATCTGATAATATGCAATGCAGATAAAGGCCCCTATGTGCCATCTGACACCAGACTATTGAAGAGGAGTCCTCTGGTGCCCTTTAGCCCAGTTAGTAAAGTTATTTTTAAAAATAAAAATAATTATTGTAGTTAATTCCTATTGGTTCCAAAATGCCTTCTTCTGTTTTGTTTCTAATCCAGTAGAAAGAATTTTACAATAGAGCAACGGGGACCTTTCTCTTTAAACCCCAGGGTGGGTCACTGACCCTTTGCTGGGAGAGGCAGTGGGAACAGCCCTGCACTGACCTTGGAGTGATGGTGCGGGGCTGGCATCCAGGAAGCCACTTCTCCCCTCCGAGTCACCTATAACGGATATGGTGGTGGGGATGACCGTGTTTATTGAACTCCTCACGCAGCCTCAGGACGGTCATCAGGATGCTCTATAAATGACAGCTGCCTCTGAACCTCCCTCGGCCCCAGTTTCCTCATCTGTAAAATAAGAGTGATGAAAACCCCTCCCGCCCCACCTTGCAGGGTATCAGGAAAACTGCCAAGATTGGAGACACTTGCAAACTGCCAAAGGCTGCTGGGCGAGTGGTTATCGCTAAGGCAACTTTTAGGAGCTCCGGGGAGGCGACGTGGCCACCCCTTGTTCCAGAGATGGAAGCGAGGCTGGGAGAGGTGGAGCCACACGGCTAGTTGGTTTCGAAACAGCAGCTTCAGGAGCCCCGTCCCACCAGTGCTGCCTCAACACCTGCCCTCCCCCTGTCTCAGGGGACTGGGGGTGGCTGCATTCTCCCTGATGGGGGCAGAAATGTGCATGTACTTTGGGGCCAGCTCTCCATTTACCAGCTGAGACCTGGCAGAGACCCTGCTGAGTGTCCCTCCCTGAGCCACAGTTTTTCATCTGTCAGTGGGTGTGATCTGCAGCGTCCCGGTAGGGATGTGGTCAGGCCCAGATGAAACTGTGGTCGTCATGTATGTGCCTGGAACATGAGCTGTGAAAATCTCCTTCTCGGCAAATGGCCGGGGCGGGGGGCAACCTTCTCAGAGTCCTTCTGAGGTGGCGAGCCATTGGGCAAAGCTCAGGGTGAGCCCGTGGGACAGGAGGGTGCCCCCCGACCCCTGCAGTGCCAGCAAGTGAAGGCAGGTGTCTGGCTACCAGGCAGCAGTCACCAATACCTCCCATCCTGTGAATGCAGGCCACACGCCTTGGGCTGAGACTGGGTAGGCGGACTCCCCGATGGCCCTGATTAGGGGGTGGGGAGCCCCAGACCCAGCACTAGGCAGCATCTGTCCCTGATAGGCAGGGCTGGGGTGGGGGACTGGGAGCACCCAGGGGATCCCACCAGCCAGACTTCACCTGTCTGCTGTGGCCTGAGCTGGTCAACCCAGAATACAGAGCACACAGCTCAGTGGACGGGAGGGGTCGGCAGCTTCCCCTTGGGAGCCAGGGCACTGCCACCAGGCCCCTGGACACACGTGGGTACCTCAGAGCCCACCGCTGGGGAGCCCCTGCCCACCGTTTGCCTGAGTCACTCTCAGTGAGGCTGGGCGGGGGTTTCTCCATGTCGTGGCTTCACACCCCTTCACCAGGAGAAGGAGAAAGTAGAATCATCCCTCCTGGAGCCAGAAACTAAGGAACACATTGACCAAACTCCTCCCCATTCTAGAATCAACCTCTCTCTCTCTCTCTCTCTCTCCCTCCCTGCCTCTCTCTCTCTCTCTCATCTTTCCCTTTGCCTCCTCTCAGCCCACAAAAGGCACCAACCAAATTCCACATTAATCACTGGGGACCTTAGATCTCCCACTCCTTCTGCTTCCTGCCAGCCAACTATGGTTCCTTTACCCTCAAAGGCCTCCGGTTAATCTGTAAAATGCTCAGGGCCAAAATAATGCCAGAAGCGCTCTCTCTGTGCCCCAGAGAATCAAGAGAGAGCCTGCAGCCACCACGGCTTTGCTCTTGTCTCAGGGGCCTCCCCGGCGTCCCTGCACAGAAGGGCGGAGCCGGCTTGGCCCTCCCTCCATCTGACATGAATGTCTGTGGCCCTGTTGCGTCTTCATGGTGACCAACGTGTGTTGTCTGATTCTCTGTTGTCTGTTAAAATTCTTTGTCGTATAGGTAAAATGCAGGATGGCAATGTGGACGCCAGCCAGAGCAAAGGTAACCCTTTTGTATTAACCTGTGGTCCCTGCGGCCCCTCCCCGCCGGTTCTGAGGGCCACAGCAGAGGCAGACTTCCATGCCTATGGGCGCCTGACACCTTTGGGGGGGGGTAGCTGTGATCGTATGGTGCCAGGTCAAATGGAGGCATCACCCATTGAGGACAGGCCACCACAAGCCAGCTTCTCCCCAGCCTTTGAGCTATGCTGCCCATTCAGCTGAAGACTTGGAGCTGGGTCTTTGAGATCTTTAGGGGCTAAGGGGTCAGGCCGCAGGCCCACCAGTCAGGCCTGTGCTGAAGGGGGGAGGAGCTTGACACCTGTGGATGAGGACACTCTCTTCTACTCTTTAAGCCCCCTTTGTGCCCCTTCTGTCTAGTGACTACTTAATATCCAGCAACATGGCCCAAGGACCAACTGGGCAAAGCCCAAGCCTGTGTCTTGTCTGAATGTGGAGAAGTTGAAGAGCCATTGGGGGAAGGGTCTGTGGGCTTGTTCAGGCCCAGAGGGGACCCTAGTCCACTCCTGCTGGAAATCCAGGGTGGAGCCGTGTCACTCCCTGCTGTGTCCTGAATTCCAGGTCCAAGGCAGCCAATGGCCCTGGGACCAGGGTCTCCAGCAGGAAGAGACCAACCCCCCATCACGGGGATTGTGTGCCGGCCAAGCGGGGGCCCAGGCTGGGGAGTGAGGGCCTCACCGTGCTCCGCTGGGCAGTTGGGTGGGTGCCAACATCCCCACCCTGCAGGCTAACCTGTGTGTGTGTCTGTGTGTCTGTGTGTCTGTGTCTGTGTGTGTGCACGCGTGCTCTGCCCCCTGCAGCCAAACAGCAGGACGGGGCGGCCGCCATGGAGATGCAGCCCCTCAAGAGTGCCGAGGGCGGCGACACTGACGACAAGAAGAAGGCCAGCATGCACAAGAAGGAGAAGTCGGTGCTGCAGGGCAAGCTCACCAAGCTGGCTGTGCAGATCGGCAAGGCGGGTGAGCACGCGGCCCCGGGAGATGGTACGGGGAGACACAGGGCATGCAGGGGGACCCCAGGCAGGGCCCTGCCCCTACCTGGGCCTCAGTTACCTCCTCTGCAAAGTGAGGGCTTGCGTGCGACCCTCCCTTCTCTGCCACAGAACCAGTCTGAGTCCTTATACAGTAGGCACTCCATTCGCACTTAGGCAGAAGAGTGAAGGTAAAAGCGTGGGCTCTGGGGGCAGCCTGCCTGTGTTCCTGTCCAGCTACAGCTCTGAGAACTTGGGCAGGTACCATCACTGAGCTCTGAGCCTCCGCCTCCTGGTCTGTGGACTTGGGATCCCGTAGTCCCTACTTCACAGGTTGCTATGAGGAGTAAAGGAGATTATTTACCTGTACAGGCGCTCAGCACTTGGCAAGTGTGGTGGCTGGACAGGGGGCAGACCCTGTAGGGCCTGGAGTTTGCAATGGAGGCTTTATCCTGAGGACAGTGGGATCCCTGGAAGAGGTGTGAGCAGGGGAGGGCAGGGATGGAGTTGAGCTGTATGATGACCGCCCAGCTGCCCTGCCAAGGAAAGATTGAAGAAGTGGAGGGCAGTGCCAGGAGCCCGGTGAGAAGCCCCTTGTTTGAGGCCCAGAGAAGCCAGGTTTCCTGAGTTAGTAGCTGCAGGTGATGGCTGATGACGGCCCCTCTTGCCCCGGAAGCCGAGCCCGGAAGCAAGGTGAGCCCTGCTGCCCTGACACGGCCTTGGCCTCCCCTCCCGGAGAAGGATGTGGCAGATGCCAAGGCCTCCCCACCTGGCTGCCTGCTCCTCCATGGCTGTCTCCCGGCTCTAATTATAGGCACCACAGCACGGAGAAAAGAGGCAAATTACAGGCTTGACTGTCTATATTTAAACTTGGGGGCCTGATGACAGCTCCCGGCTGCTGGGAGCTTGGCTTCCCGCCTCTGCAACTGTCAGACAGGGATCGAGCCGGCTCTGTGTCTCCGCAGCTGGCGGCGCGGGTGGGGCAGTGATGGGTCCAGGGATTTCCTCCATCCCCGCCACGGAGAAAACTCCACGGAAACGTGGCTCCGGAGGGCAGGGAACAAAGCGACGAGAACCACCCCGTGGCCTTCACAGTCCTCACTCATGTCCCTCCCCTACTCAGCCCTGCCAGGCATGGAGTTCAGAGTCGAGCACTTCTGGTTCAAGTCCCACCTCTGCTTCTCTCCTGGGCTGAATTCCCTGAAAGCAGAACCTGAGATGGGTGGGCACAGGATCTGGCGGGGTGCTCTCAGGTGAGACCAGTAAAGGGTCAGGGATGCAACAGAGGCCAGGAAGAAGCAGAGGCAGCCAGTCTGGAGAAATCCCAGTTTCCACCTGATCTTACGGGGAGCTCTGGAAGCATGGTACCTCTGCAGGGTCTGACCTGCCCTGCAGCAAGGTGTCTGGGCTTCTGGACCTCCACCTCAGCCATTGGATATTGGCCATCAAATTGGGGTGGGTGGACTCCCAGGCACTTTGTGACAAGGAGACGCCAGTTGCCCAAGCATCATCCTCCTCTGACAGAGGCTTCAGGTGTGGGCAGCCTCAACGGCAGCTGTACAGCACGTGCAGCAGATGGGGGTAGTTGGGCGCACGGGGCTGGCAAGAGAGATCCTGCCAGCAGCCAGTAGCCACCTGCAGGTGCTAATTCTACAGTGCCTCCCTGGCCTGTGGCCTCGGGCAAGTCACTTCCCCTCCCTGAGCCCCTGCTGCTTCCTTAGCCTGGAACACTCTTCCCCCAGGTCACTACCTGGCTGCTCATCGTTCCTCTGTCTGCTCAAATATCACTTCCTCCAGGAAGTCTTCTCTGGCCACCCTAGCTAAAGTAGCCACTGGATCTACCAGGCCATGTCGCATTTTTTTTCTTTTTCTTTTTAGTTTTATTAAGATATAATTTATATATTAAAAAGTTGCACACGTTTAAAGTGTGATGAGTTTCCACATATGCATATGCCCATGATACCAGTCACCACAACCAAGGTACTAAACCTATCCACCACCTCCAAAAATTCCCTTGTGTTCTTTCATGGGTTTTTTCGGTTTTTGTTTTTTGGGTAAGAACACTTAAGATCCTCTTAAGCAATTATGAAGTGCACAATACCGCATTGTTAAACTATCGACGCTATGCTATACGGCAGAGCTCTAGAACTTTCTTATCTTGCATAACTGAAATTTTTTCCCCACTAAAAACAACTCTCTTTCCCTCCGTGCAGCCCCTGGCAACCTCCCTTCTATTCTCTGCTTCTATGGGTTTGACTATTTTAGATTATTCAGATAAGTCCTTCTGTGTCTGGCTTATTTTACTGAGCATAAAGCCCTTCAGATCCAGCCATGTTGTTGCAAAGGGCAGGATTTCCTTCTTTTTAAAGCTGAATAATATTCCATTGTACGTAGAGCCCACATTTTCTTTATCCATTCATCTGTCAATGGACATTTGGGTTGTTTTCGTATCTTCAGCCCATGTCACTTCCTACCACGTCATCCTGGAGTTTTTCTAGACAGCGTTATCTGTATCTGAATTATCTTGTTCGTGTGTGTGTGTGTGTGTGTGTGTGTGTGTTTCTTGTCTGCCTCGCCCTCTAGACTCTCAGCTTCCCAAGGGCTGAAAGGGACTCTGTCCTCTTTACTGCTGTGTCCCTAGTTCCTGGCATAGGACATAGTATGTACCTGAAGGCAGGAGGAAATAAGTGGGACCCTCTGCACATCCTATTGTGTGAGGGCACCGTGCAAGTAGTTACTTATTCACATGATCACTCAGCACCTACTATGCGTCGGGCACTGTACTAGGCAATTTACATGCATTCATCGCATTTGATCCTTACAAAACCATGTGAAATAAATATGCATCCCCATTGTACAGAGGAAGAAACTGAGGCTCTTCGAGGATTAAGGACTTGCCCCACGCCACCAAGCTGAGCTGGGGTGTGAGCTGGGGCCTGCCTGACCCCAGAGCCCTTTGAGCCAAGACTTTGGTCCACATCTCCCTTGCTGGGGCCCCGCACCCCCAGGAAATCCCCTGACAGGTCTCCTCCCCGCCGTGTCACAGGCCTGGTGATGTCCGCCATCACGGTGATCATCCTCGTACTCTACTTCACCGTGGACACCTTCGTGGTCAACAAGAAGCCATGGCTGCCCGAGTGCACGCCTGTCTACGTGCAGTACTTCGTCAAGTTCTTCATCATTGGTGTGACGGTGCTGGTGGTCGCCGTGCCCGAGGGGCTCCCTCTGGCTGTCACCATCTCACTGGCCTACTCGGTGAAGGTAAGGAGGGGAGAGCAGGGCGGGCCAGCTGATGCCACTGAGATCGGCCGCCCCCAGCTGGGGGTCCATGGGGTGGCTGGCGGGGCCAGTGCCGGGGCTGAGAGAAGAGCTAAGTAGAGGGCGTGGGGACGGTGGAAGCTCGGAGAGAGGATGCATGCAGGAGGCTGAAACTCACATGCCTCCAGGAGAGCCACACCCTGGCTAAGGGGACAGCTGTTACTCAGCACAGCAAAGCGTTGCCTTGTAGGGATGGGGTCCAGCGTTGCCAGATATTCACATTTTTTCCAAGAGAAGCCAGAAATCTGGACTTAACATAAACACTCCTGATTTTTAAACATTGACAATCAACTCAACTTTAAAAAAATAAATTAGATGCAGGTATCACCCTACAGGCCCACACCCACCCCTGTCCCACCAAACGTAGGCAGAAGCCTGGCCATCGCAGCCTCAGGCCCTGCTGTAGCCATAGTATTTGTATGACTAATCTCAGAGTTTGCTCCCTGAAGCTTGAAAGGGATAAGCCTAAAATAAAAAGGATGTCTGGTTTTATGAAAGCCCCTCCTCGGACTTCCCTGGTGGCACAGTGGTTGAGAATCTGCCTGCCAATGCAGGGGACACAGGTTCAAACCCTGCTCTGGGAAGATCCCACATGCTGCGGAGCAACTAATCCCCTGCGCCACAACTACTGAGCCTGTGCTCTAGAGCCCGCGAGCCACAACTTCTGAGCCCACACGCCACGACTACTGAAGCCCACGCACCTAGAGCCCATGCTCCGCGACAAGAGAAGCCACTGCAATGAGAAGCCCACGCACTGCAACGAAGAGCAGCCCCCACTCACTGCAACTAGAGAAAGCCCGTGCGCAGCAACGAAAACCCAACACAGCCAAAAATAAATAAGTATTTTTAAAAAAGAAAAAAAAATTTTAATTTAAAAAAATAAATAAAAACAATAGCTTCTATTACTTAAAAAAAAAAAAAGCCCCCTCCTCTCAGGAGATGGGCTAAAAATATGAAGTTTTAAAAGCATTCAATAAAGGGCAAGTAGGCCCATGAATGCCTTGGGTCTGGGGGTTGCTCCTAAATGCCACCCTGATGGCAGAGCCTCACCTCCTTCTGCTCCCAGGCCCATGGCCGTCGGTAGAGCCCAAACGCTGGGGTAAGCGGCTGGCATTTCATGAGCATTGGGCGCCTGACCCTCTTAGGGACACTTCAAGCCTGGCTCACCCCCCCAGGTCCTCACACCCTGGGCTCATCATTTTCCCTCGGTCCCGTGGTTTCCCCACTTGGGAGAGCAGGGCCCTGCGCTCCTGTTTCCCAGGGCCCTGAGTCCAGGATGTCCCTGCCAGGGCAGAGGCCAGGCCATGTTTAAAAACAAGGCATTCGCTCCGAGAATGCAGAGCCACCAGAGGGCACGATGAGCGTCAGTTTCCAAGCTGGAATTTGGGCTGGGCTCACCGATGTAATTTCATACAGAAAAGAGATCTCAGGGCAGGTGCCAGAAAGTGGCAGCTATGTGTAAAGGATACCGCCCTTATCATCTCCTTGTTTTGGGGTTCTCGAAGAAACTCCATCCCACAAACCAAAGCCCAAACAGGTCACAGCACAATGCTGATCAGGGGCCTGGGGCCCGGAGATGGAGACCTCATGCTGCCGTGAGCCGGGACCCCACAAGCCACCCAGTTGAGCTCGAGGTCTCCTTAAAAGTCTTACAGCTTCGGTTTCGGGGCTTCCCATACAGACATTGTTAGGCCTCTACACCTGTAGTTTGTATCTCTGGCACCTGTGCCTTCAGCTGCCTTAGGTAGTGTTACTTGTACAGTCACGTGATAAACTTAGTACTTAGTACAGCTCCCCCAGCCCAGGAGGGGCAAACTCTCCCCTTTCTGAGCCTGGACCTAGCCCCTGGGAGCCGTCATCAAAAGAATAGCGGTGACCACTTAGATCTATCGCTGTCCAATAGAGACATAATGTCATCTGCACGTGTGATTTTAAATCTCCTGGTAGCCACGTTAAAAAGAAACATCAGAAAGAAACAGGTGAAATTAATTTTAATAATGTGCTTAATCTCATATGTCCAAGTTATTATCAAGCCAACATGTAATATTTGGTAATGTACAACTTACTAACGAGGTATTTTACATTTCTCTTTTCATACTAAGTCTTCAAACCTGGGTGTGTAATTCACACTTGCAGCACATGTCACATCAGACCAGCCCCGTTCCCAGTACTCAACAGCCTCACGTAGCAACCATATTGGGAGGCTCAGGCCTGTAGATTCTTAAGCCCCAGAGATGAGCCCTCGTCACAGAGGACAGATGGGCAGGGTCCTGATGGAATGATCCAGGCTGTGAGGTTAAACAGAGCTGAGTTCAAAACGCCAGCTTTAACCCTCAGTAGGTGTGTCATCCTGGTCAAGCTGCTTTGCCTTGGCTTCTTTGGTTGCCGGAATGGAGTACACGAGTCCTTGAAGGTTTCGTAGGATCCTCGTAACATCAGATGAGAAAATAAGTGTGGAAGAACTTTACAAACTGTGAAGTGTGTTGCAAACTCAAATTGCTGCTGAATGCATCCATTCAACATACATTTATTGTTACTATTATCACAGGTTATGATAAGAGAAACTGCAAGAGCACATAATTCTACCAATACTCATTTTTTAGTAACATGACCTACTATAAAATTATTCTAACTGCACTCCTTTTTTACCCTTGGTATAAAGAGTTATAATGAGGAGCAAGAATAAAGGAAATCGGATTCCTAGGCACAGACTAGAACAACATCTGCCTCAGCCTTTAGCTAACTGCACCTTTTCACATCCGTCCTCGCCAGATAGGGTCACTATGTCCTAAGGGCCTGCAGTAAGAGTGGTGGTTCCTTGAGAATCACTTTTTGTGCATTATTTGCTTGAGAACCTGGAGGAAGCTAGGAGTGTGATGCTGGGAAGAGAGAAAGGACAGTGAATATAAGAAAACTAATAATATGTAGAGTAGGATTTCATTTTTGTCATAAATTTAAAAAGAAAGGATATTGATATGTAAGCTGTATCAGTGCTAGGTGGTAGAATTATGGTTGATTTGTTTTCTTTTTTATGTATCTATATTTAAAAGAAATTTGTGATTTTTATTACACAAGTTATAGTGTGTATTCATTGTAGAAAAATAGAAGCTATCGATTTTTAAAAGAAGGCAATAACAATCTTCTATAAACCTACCACCCAGAAATAATGACACTAATATTTTGTTTATTTCCAGATAGTGTCCTATGTCTATTAACATATGTATAACTTAAATTTATTCACTTTTGGTGAAACCAAAGTGACAGTGAAAACCAAGCACCAGTAAGAGATGGTACCTTTGAAAAAACCCATAACCAAATAAGGAATTTATTTCTGTTAGGGTGTAAGAGGAAACTATTTGAAGTAATCAGAAAGGACCCAATCTTCATTTATCATCCTTTTCCCTATTTTTTCCATAAAGAATACAGATGACTTCTGTAATCCAAATTAATAAAGTCAACGAATCAACTCTTTTAAATGCCTCAAATAATTAAAAAGAAATGAAAAAGAGAGAGAGAGAGAAAGGGCTACACACAGAAAAGGAGTCCAGATGACAGGGGCCGTAACAACCAAGATCCTCCACACGTGTGTGACGCAAAGGGGCAGCTCCGCCTCATTTCCTGCGTGTTTACACCGTGACCCTGCCTCCCAGCTCCCTCTCCTCACTGTTGCCATCTCACCTGCCCCTTCCCCCAGAAAATGATGAAGGACAACAACCTGGTCCGCCACCTGGACGCCTGTGAGACCATGGGCAATGCCACGGCCATCTGCTCGGACAAGACGGGCACACTCACCACCAATCGCATGACGGTGGTGCAGGCCTACGTGGGTGATGTCCATTACAAGGAGATCCCCGACCCCAGCTCCATCAATGCCAAAACCATGGAGCTGCTGGTCAGCGCCATTGCCATCAACAGCGCCTACACCACCAAGATTCTGGTAAGTGGTGCAGCCTCCACCAGAGGGAGGAGCATCCAAGGGGTGATACAGAAGTACTGGGCAGGCTAAGCAATGTGATGCATAATTTTAAATCCTACTGATGTATTTTGGGTGGTCAGATAGTAAACAGCTTGTTTCTCTCTGACTTAGCTATGCTGTTTGCATGACACACAAAAAAGATTGTTGTTAATTGTGTTTTTTAGACCCTGTCATTGCCCTCCCTACCAAAAAATAATAATCTTTTTATTAGTTAGCTTTTGCTGTATAACTACTCCAAAATGTAGTGGCTGAAAACCAGACTGTGTATTTAGCTCACATTTCTGGGAGTCAGGAGTTCAGGCCGGGCTCAACTGGGGGACCATGTCCTCGTGTGTCTGCGGTGGGTCACATCCACAGCTCTGCTGATCCTGGCAGGACTCTAGGCTGATCTGGGATGACCCCGGCTGGGATGGTTCATCTCTGCTCTGTGTGGTCCACCTCCTCCAGCAGGCTAAGCTGGGCTCTTCACGTTGTCATTTTGCCACATCCTATTGGCCAACACAAGTCGAGAGGCCTGTCCAGATTCAAGCAGCAGGGAAATAGACTCCATCTCTAATGGGAGGAACTTCAAAGTCACATTGTAAAGGGCGTGGATTCAGAGAGGGTACTAACTGTGGCCATTTACACAATCTACCACTGGCGACGACATTGTTTTTAGTAATAGTACTGGCAGTACTAGTTTTGTTGAGAAAAGCTCTCATGTTCCTGTCTCAGCTCAGCCGCCTAGACGCATCATGCTAGAATCCCTGATTGGTTTAGAAGCATAGGTTGCCTTTTTGTAATTAACCAGTATTTGAATGAAGAGAAATACAAACTTGTCCATCCAGAGCTCAGTCGGCTCCCAGATGTAGGACATTTCTACAGTGTGAACATCTGGGTGAGCAGCTGAGCTTTGCTGCTTACCCTGCCAACGTGCCCTAGCCCTGACCTCTCCTTCGGCTCCTGAGCCAGCCTGAACCTTCAGGATCAGGCTGGGTGGCGGGAGTGCCAGAAGCTTTAGCGAATCTGGGAGAAGAGCATGAGTCAGCGGCAAAGGGCCAAAGGTTGGTGGGGGGTACGGGAGGAGGTGACTCCTGCCTCTAGACCCTGGGGCTGCAAGGACTGCACCCTCCCCTGCGGTTGAGCAGGTTCTCCTGCATCAGCCCAGAGCTGCAGGCTGGGGAGGCAGCACTGACAGAAGGAGAAAGTAGGTCGGGAGAAAGCGTGCAGATGGATGATAGAGGATGCTGGGGGTGGCAGGAGCGCGGGGCGGGGGAATGCCAGAAATGACGGCGTTTTTGTCTTCTCCCCACCCCACCCCATCCCCTACCTCCCAGCCCCAATTTGGGAATCAAGGGAGGTTGACGATGCTTTATTCTGTTCCCCAGGCCTTCCTGAAATAACTGAGATACTGTTAATGATCTCGTCCCGCAGAGAGGGGAGTGGGGCAATTCCCAGAACAGGCTTCTGGTGATGGGGGTGGCTGTGTGGGCAGAGCCCTGCAAGATGGGCTTGAATTGAGATGTATATTATGCAATTACAGTAAAAAGGAGTTCTTGGATCTGCCAGGAGGGCTGCGAAACATCTTTGCAGCGATAAGGCTCAATTAGGCAGTGCTTCACAGCACCGGTGGCAAAGCTAAAATTCATTTCCAGATGTCGTTGACTGAGGCTGTATCCAGGTGGCTTAAAGGACAGGGGTCCATCAGTCCGCCTGGGGGAAAAGTGTATCTGCCAAGGCTGGAAAGAGCTCAAGGACCTGGGAACCGGGATCCTTGGTTTGTAAACAGGCCAAGTCACTTACCTCTCGGGCACCAGTGGTGTCCCCTTCTGTGCCTTGAACCCTGGCATCTAGAACCCTTGTGCCTTTCCTTCTGGGGCTTCCCTGAAAGAACCCTGGCCACACGGTTCTCTTTGCTGGGGGCTGATGGCCGTCAGTGTGGAAGGGACAGCAGAGGCCCCTGGTATGTCTGGATGGTAGTTAAAGCTCACACTCTGGAGCCAGACGGCCTGGGTTCAAATCCCTCACTGGCTGTGTGACTGTAAACCAGTTACTTAACCTCTCTGTGCCTCAGTTTCCTGGGGGAGATGATAGGGTTACTGTGAGGATGAAATGAGTTAGTAAGTGGAAAGTGCTTAGCACAAGGCCTGGCACGTATTCAGCACTCAGGGTGATTAGCGTTGTTGTTCGTCAGCAGTAAAATCATCCCTTTGTGACCAGGCAGAGGCTAATCAATAAACGAATAGACAGCAGAGGCATCAGGGCTACAGAGGGAAAGGGTCTTGCCCAAAGTTACACAACCAATTAGTGGCAAAGCCAACTTATAGATACCCTAAAGCCAGCTATTGAGTAGGGTGTCCAGATTCGGTTCTTGGTCCTTGAAACCAATCCTGCAGCATCTTTAGTATTGGTTGGTCTCAGGAAGGAAGGCCTGCCTGGAGTCCAGAGGGTCCGATTCACAGCCAGGGCTGTCAGCCATATTGGGAGAAGGGGCTCCCAGGGACTGCCCTTCTAGGCCTAGAGGAATTTTGAGAAGAGTCACAGGCTGCTCAATCGAGGGTGGAAGTCCAGCCACCCTCCAGACAAGTCTGGGAAATCTAGACTGCAAAACGTCCTTACCGTGCAAGAGGAGATGGGCAGGAAAGGCACGCAGTGTCCCCACACTACCCATAAGCTTTGGTTGGGAAATGAGCTTGACCTGGGAAACAGACCACGGGCAAGGCTGTATTTCCCCCTGTACGAGGGTGCCAATTCTTCTGTGTCTTCTTGCAGTCTGATGCGGGCTGTGTGCTCTTTGAGAGGGAGAGACACAGCTGAGTTATCTCTGCTCCCCACCCCCAGCATAGGCTCTTGGGAAGTACTGGTTGGGTGGGTGAGGTCAGTGAATTGACTGGTGAATAAATTTATAGATATGTATCAGTGAGATGAGGACTAGAGGCAGAGGGATGGATGGATGGGTGGGGCATGGATGGAGAGATGGGTGGGTGGATGGATGGATGAGTAAATGGAAGAGTAGACAGACGGATAAATATGTGGGTGGTGGATGGATGAATATGAATTGATAAGAGGCTCAGGACAGGGCTACCTCTGTGTTCTACTCTCCTATTCTTGTGGCAGCAAGAAGTAGGAGTTGGCCTTGGTCCCAGTCCCACGGCTAATACCAGTGCTCTCTTGGTACCTCCAGCATGCCGAGCGAATATCTTCTGAAACTGCCCTCAACTCTCTAGTCTGCATTGATCCGGAGACTTCCAAATTAGCTAGTGCCTGTTATTCTAAAAGATTTTTTTTTTAAACTAGATGACTATTTGCAGGGGTAGGTTGTGTAGGTGTAATCTACATGGATTCGCGGACCTTAAGGACCACCTGGTCCAGCCCCCTCACTTTACTCTGAGGCCCAGAAATGGGAGAGGACTTGGGCCAAGTCACCCTGTGGGTTAGTGGAGTTAGAATCCAGATGTCCTGACACCCAATCCAGTAAGCAGAAGTTAAGAGCTTTGGCTCTGAAGTCCGACAAACCAAGATTCAAACTTCAGCTGCAGCACTTACCACCCATGTGACCCTGAGCAAGCTAACTAACCTCTTCAAGCCTCTGTTTTCCAGTCTGTAAAATGAGTATACAATTAATCATAATCACTAATACTCACTTAGCCAGACTCATTGCTGTGTGCTTAACCCATGTTGCCTTGTATGAGGACCCCATGAAGTAGGTGACATCACATCTCCAATTCATAGATAAGGACACTGATGCTGGGAGGAGTTAAAGAACATGCCCAGAGCCCCAGGGCAGATGAGAGGCTGAGCCAGGGTTCACATCCAGGTCTGTCCAGTCCAGAGCCTGCACAGCTCACCACCACTCCTTCTCCAAGTCCTCTGGCTGCACCTTTGCCTTGAGGCAGTTCCAGGGCTGCTCTAAGATCAGATGAGAAGATGTATGTGTGGCTGTCAGCACAGTGCTTGACATGTAACAAGCACTCAGTCCTCTCCAGTTGCTACTCTTATTACTTCTGTTATTATTTCTGAGCCTTACCCTCTGTAGTTTGCTTTGCCAGCCACTGTCTAGCTTGACCCTCCACATCCCTTCTAGGTAATCAAGGCAGATAGGACAATTCCCGTCTTGCAGCTAAGAAAACAGAGCTGCAGAAATATCGAGTAGCTCCTGACGCCAAGTGACAGAACTGAGTCCTGAGAATTCTGGAGGAGTTTACCAAGCGGGTGAGGGAGCAAGGTCATTCCAGGCAGGGCCACAGCCTGCCAGAGCCCAGAGACCTCTCAGGAGATGTGGCAGTCTGTGGCCTGGACATTTCCCAGGGCCACAGTGATGAGAGGCGAGGCTGGGAAGGCTGAGGGGGAGTTGGGTGGCAGCAGAGAAGCCCTTAGTAGGCTTTCTCATCACAATGCTCAGAACCACCCAGGCACGGGTGGAGGGTGGTGTGAGAGCCAAGGCTGCCAGCGGCAAGGCCAGAAAAAGTGACCCAGGAGGCCCCTCTCAGAGGACCAGCCTCAACCCCATGCCCCATCCCTTCTGCGGGTGGCAGAACTTTCTTCTTTCCACTCTTATTTCTAATCACTAGGAACGAGACTTGCCCTCTGAGGGAAGCTACGTGAATCATCGTGTAGTCAGAAATTGCTTCCCCACCTCAGAAATCCTGGCACACCCTCAGATTTGCTTTGTCGCTTCTGACTCTTTGAACGTCAAGATTTCTGCTGGCTTCTTCTTGTAGCCCTGCTGCTTCTTGAGCTGCAGCTGAGCTTTCAAATGGAAATAGCTCCTCCTCAGACTTTAGAGGCACTGCGCTTTCTTGGGAAAACATTCTCCTTTTCCACCCACGTTTATTCTGTGTGCTGAAACCACCCAAGCGGACTTTAAGTTTATATTTTATGAGACCTCTTTTAACGTAGGTTGACACTACAGTTAACATTTGAATCATTAAAATGAAGATGGGCACTTGTGGAGCCGAATTGTTGGAAGTTTACGACGTATGTTCTGGAAACATCAACTACTGAAAGAAAAACAAATCTCCTTGGAGTCCCTGAAGTGGTTCTGGAAGAAGGAGCAGGGAGGGTCTGCCTGGAAGGATGGTTTTCCTGAATAAATAAGCCAAACTTCACCTAGTTAGAAACTCCGGGTCTACAGTCTACCCCATTCCCAAACTGAGGTGCCTTCATCCACAGAGAGCCCCCATGACCCCCAAAGGCAGGAAGGATCTGCTTGATTGTATTTCTCACAAATCTTAGACCTAGAGCTCCTGAGAGGAGGGGAGAGTGGGGAGGTGACTCTAGGAAGCAGTCAGCCCTTGAACTCAGATCTGGCTCCAAACCCAGGGTGCAACTAAATATTCCAATGAACCTCAAACCCCCTGAGTCAAGCCAGCTCTGCGAGGGGCTCTGGCCAAGACAGGGGTTCCAGAAGGCACAGAAGCCCCTGGAAGTGGCTTAGCAGGGCATTAAGATGGGGAGGTGGGGCGGCCCTTCGTTCTGGTCTGTGAAGTGACAGGGGCCTTTGTGTTGGATACAGCAGCTGTTTTGGTTCTGTTTGGTTTTGTTTGTTTGTTTCTGCAAACACCATCCCTAGGAGAACAGTTTAAAGCACATAACCCTGAATGGGGAATTCTGATTTTAACAGCACTGTTAATCCCTATATCCCACCTTCTCACCCTGTGCATGTGACACAAAACACACACCACATGCGCATACCACACACACACACACACACACCCCACAAACACACAGCACATACACTCACCACACACATACTCTACACACAAATCACACAGGTATATGCACAAATATACACACACACGCCACATGCACACATATGCACAGTGCATTGGCAAGCTCGGGAAGGTCCCCAGGAAACCTGCTTTCCAGCGTGTGTCTCCCCAGGGCGTTTCAGCCTATCCCAGCTGTTCAGGACACACACCCTGCCCTATGCCTTTGCAGTCTCTGGGGAATGTCCGTGATTCTGCCCCCTGCTGCTCCTCGAGGCCCAGCACCTGAGAGACTCCTGGGGAGGCAGACCCTCAAATGACAATCCTGGAGGCCAAAATTCTGACAAAATCCCATCCCACCTGGCCTCCCATTGGCAGCTCTCCACACCCACAAACACCAAATTATTCATTTATTCATTCAACACATATTCATTGATTACCCCAAGTGGGAAGCAGAGATAAGCAAGACAGACCTCCCCACCCCCCCACCCCCACCATGGGCTCTAAACCAATCACCCACCGGTTGATAACCGGTAACACCGGTTACCTAGTTAAGCAACCATCTCAAATGCTAGTGAAGAGAGGCAGGGCTGCTGGGAGAGCGTGTGCTGTGTGAGCTCAGAGCTGAGAACAGCTGGGGTCAGATCCTAGCTCGGCCACTTACTAGCTGTGTGACCTGGTCTCTCCAGGCCTCCCTGTGCACATGGGAATAATAACAGCCTGACCCCTAGGGAGCCATGAGGATGCAACCGAGGATGCATGTGAAGAGCTTAGTAAAGAGCTAGCAAAGTCACTGCTGCAGCTGCCGAGGCTGCCTGATGGTCCATCTGCGCATCGTCTGCCAGTGCCTGTCCTCAAGGGGTGAGGGGGAGTGGACTAGGCCACCAGAGACAGCCAGCAAGCAAAAAGTCATTTTCTAATGCGCTCTCACAAATGTCATCCTGTGGCAGTTGCTGCGATTTACTGTGTTATGGTTGCTGCATTTGGGGGGACAAGGAGGATGGGGTGTTGAGGATTTTTTAGTATTGTAATAAAATACACATAACTTAAAATTTATCATCTTAGCCATTTCAGTGTGCGGTTCAGTGGCATTAAGTACATTCACATTGTACAACCATCACCACCACCCATCTCCAGAACTTTTCATCTTCCCCAACTGCAACTCTGTCCCCATTAGACACTAACTCCTCCTCCCCCTCCCCCAGCCCCTGGCGCCCACCCTTCTACTTTCTGTGTCTATAAATTTGACTACTCTAGGGACCTCATGTAAGTGGAATCACACAGTATCTGTCGTTTTTTGTCTGGCTTATTTCACTTAGCATAACGTCCTCAAGGTTCATCCATGTTGTAACATGTGTCAGAATTTCCTTCCTTTTTAAGGCTGAATAATATTCCACTGTATGTGTAGATCACACTTTGCTTATCTATTCATCTGTCCATGGACACTTGGGTTGCTTCCACCTTTTTGCTACTGTGAATAATCCTGCTGTGAACACAGGTGTACAAATATCTTCTCAAGTCTCTCGCTTTCAATTCTTTTGGGTATATACCCAGAAGTAAAATCGCTGGATCATATGATAATTCTATGTGCAGTTTTTTGAGGAACCGCCACACTGGTTTCCACAGTAGCTGCACCATTTTACATTCCCACCAACAGTGCACAGGGGTTCTGATTTCTCCACATCCTCGCCAGCACTTGTTTTCTGTGTTGTTTTGGATAATGGCCATCCTCATGAGTGTGAGGCAGTACCCACTAGCTATGTGTTTTTTCATCTCATTTTTGCAGGTGTTATTTATAACTTGTCACTCTTCAAGTCATCATTCCTTGGTCTTAGCTCTAGTGACCCCCAAGCATCCCAAAACAGGAGCATGAATTGTCCTCTCAAAGTTACACCCATAGCTGCATCCAGCACTCCCAAAGGGCTTAGTGCCCATACAGGGAAATGTGCTGGATACAGTGTGGCACTAGGAATCAGGGGAATTGGGGGTAGCCCCAGGCCTACCGCCCTGCAGGTCTGTGATGAGGAGCAAATCACTCCCCCCCGGGCCTGCTTCCTGCCCCTCAAAACCACATTAGCCTTAACTCCCTTACAGAATTAGAGCCCTGGAGAGCAAGCCTCATGGAAAGTCTACAGCAATAGTAAAACCTCTGGGTTTGTCAAGATAAAAAAAGCCAAAAGAAAAAAGGGGCGAGTCCCTACTTCTTAATAATGCATGTAGGCGATTTTAGAGCTCAAGTTCATGGTAACAAATTGAATTACGGAGGAGGCAGCTCTGCCATTTGCAACCATAGATTGTTTGAAATCCTTTTAGGGGAAAATTAAAATATCTCACAGAGGGTAATAAAATGCTGCCTGTTTCACAGGCATAACTGCTTAGGTCTCTTGGGCAAATAAGTAATTAGGCATTTTTATTTCAGTCCTCCGTGTCATCATCTTCTTTCATTAGTGGAGGGGGAAAAAACTGTTGTGGAAGATACATAAAACCCAGGAAATCACCAGAAGGTTAATTATAAAATTGTAAAAAAAAAAAAAAGATAAGTAAATAAATATATAAATTTTAAAAGCACAACATAACTGCATACTGCAGAGACTAACGGGCGTGCTTAGAATTTCTTTTCCCAAACATCAGAAAGGTGAAACTGTCAGATTCCTCTGCTTCCAGATCAAATCCCACTGAAGAGCTTGGGTGTGGGGAGCCTTCCAAGGCCCATGATGCCTGGACATAGCTGAACGTGGCATGGAGCAGGGAGGGTGTTCTAAGGCTTGACCCGCGGCCCCCAGACCCCCTCTGAGGGACCTGCAGCTCTGCCTTGTTCTACTATCCTTCACCACCGTCCACCATCCACTTGAAGGAGTGGGTTGATTTTTCTCTCAGCTAGAAATCATCTGCTAGAGCCTCTCCATTTTACAGATGGGGAAACTGAGGACAAGAGCTTAGGGTCTAAGGGTATGTACGCCTAGGTCAATGCCCATGACCGGACAGGGCTCGGGTCTGCTCCTGGGGCCCGAGTCCTAACTGTGGATGGGGCAGTTGGCCAGGGACATGTCCTATTGCCATCCTGCCCCCCCGCACAGCCAGTCTGTGCAGCATCTTCTAGACTCCGTCTTCTTCTTGCCTGCTGCTCTTTGGAACAACATGAAGGAAGCTGAGGGTGAGGATCCAGAGGGTTCCTGTGCAAGGCTGGTCTGAGACCCACAAAGAGCCACTCACAGCAGGGTCGGGGGACACAGAATGCTCATAGGTATTATTCCTCTTCAATATCTCTCTGGGGTTTGGGTTTATCCGTGGTGGCTTTTACCACTCCCACAGCCAGCTCCACCTGAGTCGCTGCACATTAATTTTATACCAGTGGTCTGAGTGTGTATGTGCACGTGTGGCAGCTGCCTGTGGGAGGTGAGTTTACCTGCCTTATGAACTTCCCACAGCCACCTGCCAATCCTACCATTAGTGCCCACGTGGAGGCGGCTCGTTCTTACCTATTCGCCTGTGCCTCCCCCCCCCGCCAGACTGGTCTGCGTTGAGCCATCCAGCAAACAATGAGTAAATGCCTACTATGTGCCGGGCTCTGTGCTGGCCCTGAGAACCCAGTGGGGAAAGAATACAACAACTCCTACTCGGGGTGACACACCCACAAAGCAGTTTTCAAAGACAAGGAAGTATCTGTGCTGGTCCTTAAAGGGCAAGGAGGAGTTTGCCTGGCAGAGAAGGAGGAAGCAGGGGTGAAGGCACAGAGGCATGAAACAGCTCGTGTTCGGGCAGCCACACGAAGAAGTGAGAGGCGCTGGGGAGATGTGGTCGGTGGCTTGACTGAGGCTCAGGGCAGGGGCTGTGGTGTCCAGTTAAAAAGAAACGAACTAACGCTGTGAATGGGGATGACTCTCAAAAATTGAATGTTACATGAGTGAAGCAAGTTACGGAAGAATATGTACAGCCTCCTTACATGACATTTTCAACATGCAAAACAGTGCTGCACATATGTACGTTAGGTTAAACTACATGAAATTGCCAGTGGTTGGCCATTGTGACATACAAAAATAGCAGTTGCATTTGGTTCAACCTCCACTGAAGTCACAAGGGACATTGCATCCAGAGCACAGAATACTACCCAGTCATGAAAAGGAACACGCTCCTGACACATGCAACAACTTGTCTGCATTGCCAGGGGATTGTGCTGAGTGAAAAGAAGCCAATCTCCAAAGGTTACATACTGTACAATTCCATTTATATAACATGCTCAAAATGACACAATTATGGGGCTGGAGAACAGCTTAGTGGTTGCCAGGGGCAGGGATGGGGAAGGGAGGGAGGTGACTGCAGTCATATAAGGGTGGCACGGGGAGTGCTGTGATAAACTGTTGTGTGTCTTGATGATGGTTGTCACAGGAATCTACATGCGATGCCATTCTCAGAACTAAACACACACACACACACACACACACACACACAGGAGTACACTAAAACTGGTGAAATCTGAATCCAGCAGGTTAGATTGTATCAGTGTCAACATCTTGGTTGTGACATTGTGCTACAGTCATACAGGAAGTGAGCACTGGGGGAAACGGGATGAAGGATATGACATCTCTCTGTGTTATTTCTTATTGCCTGTGAAACTAGCACTATCTCGAAATAAAAAGTTAAAACACACAGGGCAAGTATTAATGCCAGATTTAAGTTAGAGTTTCTTTCTGGGACAAGGGGTGCCTTATGCAGATGCGGAGGGGTACATAGGGGGATTCAACTTTATCTGTTAGGTTTTACTTCTTAAAGAAAAATCTGAAGCAAACATGGCCTAGAACTAAGGTTCTCCAGAACTGGAGGGTCTGTACACAAAATTTTTTTATTATTCGGTCACAGGTTTATGTTTGACCTAGTTCATAATTTTTAAACAGCTGATCTTGCTTAATTCCCTTCAAACAGAGCCCGGATTGGGTCTGGGACGCAGAAGCCTGAGGTGGGGGGGAGGGGTGGCCCCACCCACAGGCAAGCGGCAGCCCGGTGAGCACCCCACCTCTCCCCGCAGCCCCCGGAGAAGGAGGGCGCCCTGCCCCGGCAGGTCGGCAACAAAACAGAGTGCGGCCTGCTGGGCTTCGTGCTGGACCTGAAGCAGGACTACGAGCCTGTGCGCAGCCAGATGCCGGAGGAGAAGCTGTACAAGGTCTACACCTTCAACTCCGTGCGCAAGTCCATGAGCACCGTAATCAAGCTGCCAGACGAGAGCTTCCGCATGTACAGCAAGGGCGCTTCGGAGATCTTGCTCAAGAAGTAAGCGGTGCGGGAGCGGGGGTGGGGGGCAGGGCGCAGGCACAGGCCACAGGGAGGGGCCGGGGGCACCCAGGGTCACAGGAAGGGCCGTGCCCAACCTCCCGCAGCCAGACCGCCTGCACGTGCCCTCCCCCAGGGCTTTTGCTACTATTTCCTCTTAAGCGTTTCTGCAGGGGGTCCTCCCTCTTCTCCTCCCTAAGTTCACTGGCTCATCAGGAAGTTCTTCCCATTTAGTCACCGTCAGAGCCCCCTCATGTCACTTCCCTGAGCTGGAGTTGGTAGACAGCATGAGTTTTCACTGTGAGCCGGTCTCCTCTGACTCCAGGTGCCAGAAGTAAGCCTGGAGAACTAAGCAAGTCAGCCCCCCCTCTCTGGGCCCCAGTTTACCCATTTGTACCTTGAGGGGGACTCAACCCTGGTCACACATTAGAATCGCCCCAGGGAGCTTTTAAAAAAAAACACTGGTTCCTGGACTCGCCCCCAACAAACTGAATTGGAACCTCTGGCGTGGGGCCCGCAGGGGGGTGTTTTTTCAGGGCTTTCCCAAGCCATCCTGATGCGCAGACAGGGTCAGGAACCTCTACTAGGACAGGTTTCATGCCCTCTGAATACCATTTTCGCTGTGGAACTATTTTTTTCAGATGAAATCTTGTGAAGATGAAACAGAGCAAAGTAGATCTGCTCTTGCTGAAATGGCCTGGGGCAGATATTACAACAAGGCCGCCTGATTTCTTTTTGGCTGGTCCTGATTTCATCCCTGCCTGGGGCCCAGGGGCCAGGACCACCCCTGAAGCATTATGGGAGATGGTCTGGACGAGCCCTGGATGACCAACCACGGCCAGTGGGACGTCACTGGGGAGGTGGGGGTGAGCTCCGAGCCCGTTGGAGGGAGGGTCTTTGGGCCCTTGGCTGGACCTTACCTGGCCCCCTCCCACCTCCCCCAGGTGCTGCAAAATCCTCAACGGGGCGGGTGAGCCCCGGGTCTTCCGGCCCCGCGACCGGGACGAGATGGTGAAGAAGGTGATTGAGCCCATGGCCTGCGACGGGCTCCGTACCATCTGCGTGGCTTACCGCGACTTACCCAGCAGCCCCGAGCCCGACTGGGACAACGAGAATGACATCCTCAACGACCTCACCTGCATCTGCGTGGTGGGCATCGAGGACCCTGTGCGGCCCGAGGCAGGTGCCCCGCCGTGGAGCTCGGGGAAGGGGGTGAAGCTGGGCGTCCTGCCTGCTGGGTGACCTGGCGTACGTCGCCTCACGCCTCTAAGCCTCAGTTTCCCTGCAAGGCCCACGGGGTCTTCTCTGTACCTACTCCTAAACATTCAGATTCTTAAGGCCAGTATAGCCACAGTTATCTGCTTGGGACATGGGGTGCAACCCACAGCCTGCCAGCCAGCGTTGCTGTACCGTGAAGGCTGCCCTGCCCTAGAAGCCTCAGAGGAGCCAGGATCTCCTGTCACAAATCCATAGGCCCAGATTCCAGGGTCCCTGCAAAGGAGACACCCAATAACAAAGGTTACCACACTCAAGAAGACCCCAAATGTGGGCATCGCCATCAGCATTTAGAGTTCTCCCCATCCAGACCAAGTTTACCAGTTAGTTTTCCCTAGTGGCGCAGTGGGCAGTCTGCCTCTATCAGGTTTCCAGGGGAACAGAGGTGGAAAGTTAACCAAAGGTCAAGTTCTCAAGCAGAACGGGGGTGGGGTGTGTGTATGACAGCATTCCCACCCCGTAAAGATCGAGAAAAGTGATGTAATATGTGCACCTACTGGGGTGCTCAGATGACAGTGGGTCTTCAGTCTCCTTTAGCTGAATCTGCATCTGGGGGGAAGGCCAAGAATCCAGTGCCGGGAATTTGCAGGGTTGGGGAAGGATGGGACGTGCGTGGTCGGTCGAGCTGCCCAGGCTGGGAAGAGGGTGTGGGAAGAGGAGAGAGCTGCCTCGAATCTCCGAAATGCTGCTGTGGGCAGGCAGAGCGAGCTTGCGCACCCTGGGAGCCCGGGAGGCAAGGCACAGGAGGGGCTGGCCTCCTCTTCCTCGAGGACTAATGCTGCCGGGCCCAGGTGGGCCTTGGCAGCGGGATTTGGTAATGCTGCCCCTTGGGACTGTTTCTGACCAGGATTCTTGGCCCCCTTTGTCAGTAGAAATTGACAGGAGGCCATACAAGAAATTCAGGCAAGGCTTTATTGGGGCTCCTGCTGCAGCAGGGGGGAGTGAGAACAAGGAACAGGTTCCTTTGCTCTTGGTTCCTTCTATGGGGTGACGGTAGGGGTGTGTCCAGGGGTCGAGCTGAAGGGGGCGCTTAGGTGGTCTGCCCACCCTTTTGGTGGTGCTGTGGGCAGGGGGCATGCCCAGTACCCTGCTTTTGCTCCCAACTCTTGGGAAGTGGCAGTTGGGTTCTTTTGGTCTTTTTTGTATCTTGTTGTCTATAATTTGCCCCAATGGGACATGCACGCGGTTATTTTTGATCGCTTATAGTTTCTTTGTATGTCTTGCTCGAGGAGACGTCTGTCCAGGTGCAAGCACTGCAGAGAACGGTCCCAGGTCCCAGCCTGTCTCAGGGCCGCCTTCGTCCACCAAGGGCAACTTCAGTGTCCCCCGCTTACCCTGACACCATCCTCTGGGGCCTCTGGCTGTTTCCTGCTCCTTCTGGAGCCTCCATGTCCCCTTCTTTCAAGTGAAAGGGAGCAGGCAAGATGCCCTCCAAGCTCCTGGCCCCGCTGTTGTAAGACTCTGCATTCCAAGGACTAAGTGAAACTTGAAGGTCACAGACGTGGACTTTCACATTTAGGCAGCAGGGAGAGGGGTCCAAAGTGTGAGTTCGGGCATCAGATAGACCTGGGATTTTGAGTCCCTTGGCATTACGAGCTGCGTGACCTTGGGCCAGTTACATAACCTCTCTGAGCCTACATTTCTTCATCTGAAGACTAGGGACAATAATAGTATTCTACACACATGCACACACACACACACACACACACGCGCATGCGCCTCCTCACTCCCACCCCCAGCCTAAAACAGCAAAGGCAATTAATGCCCCCGGTGCTTGGCACTGGAGCCCATATGTGTTTGCCTGTAGCCTGCACCTCTCCCTGGACACACAGCCACTTACCAGTCTCCCTGTGGGACACCCGCTCATTACCAGCTGCTAATGGGCTCGGGCTTTGCTGTGATGTGTTATCTCCTTACAGGCGACTGAGATGCGCAGTGTACAAGGCCGGCCTGTGGCTCCCCCATCCTTCCTGCCCCCAGATCCCCCTCCAGCTCCACACCCAAGCCCCTGCCTCATCACCCAGGGCGAGGGAGGTATGGAAAGTGGCATCGGACACACACTTTTTTGGCCGTGACCCCAATGATAAGAAATGTATTTTATGTCAGGACTCAGCAAACACACACACTTAACCAAAATACGACTCTCACAAAGTCAAGTGATGCACAGAAGTATTTTCTATTCTCTTCTATTTCTTCTTTTCATTTTTTAAACTCTGGTCACCACCCACGAAACTGATTTCAAAATCCACTAGAGGGGCATGACTCAAGGTCTGAACTGCTGATCTATTCCAAACTCCTTCCCACACTCCCAATTTGCAGAAGAAAACACAGAGGCCCAAACAGGGACAGTGAGGTGCCCACAGTCTCGCTGTAAGTGGCTCACCAAATCCAGGTTAGAACAGGTTTTCTACCTTCCTGCCTGGGGCCTTCTCCTGGGGGCCACATAAACGAGAGGGCAAGTGGCTGTGAGTCAGGAGGGTGAGGAGAGGAGAGAGAGGGCCTGAGAGGGCTGAGCTGGTTCCCTGGCATTTTCTGTTGCCACCAAGATCATCCAGAGAAGCTGGCTTCAGGCGCAGACTCTGGGAGGGGGTGCTGTCCACCCAGCAGGGCTGGGAACATGTTCAGCCTATGTCAGAGAAAGGGGGCCTGGATCCAACCCCAACTCTGCCACTAACAAGCCACTTCTCTCTGTGCCTCAGTCCCCTCATCTGTAAAATGGGTGGTCGGCCTGGGGGCCCCTCAGGTCCCATCCAGCTCTAAGGTTCTGAGCCAGCTGCCTGGGAGGTTTACTCTCATGCCTTTCTTTGCTTCCCTCCGTCAACACATCCCTGTGGGTGACATTCTCTCTCCCCTGGGCTCCCCCCGGGATGTGGATTTGGAAGCTGTAACTGTGTTGGAGGGCAGGGACGTACTGGAAGGACACAGCAGTCTAGGGACAGGGGTTCTCATCCCGCCCCTGCCGCTCCTTCACAGAAGACCTTTGGTGTATCGCTGCCCCGGGCCTCAGTTTTTCCATCTGAACAATAAGAAAGTTGTACGTCAACAAGTGAGGGGCACAGTGGAGTTCCTGGTGATGCTACCTGAAAGTATGAAAGCTCAGGGACTTCCCTGGCAGTCCAGTGGTTAGGACCCCGGGCTTCCACTGCAGGGGGCATGGGTTCTATCCCTGGTCAGGGAACTAAGATCCCTGCATGCTGCGTGGCACAGGGAAAAAAAAAAAAAGAACGTATTAAAGCTCTGACCTGTTGACTCAGCATCTCCCGTGGGGCGGGGGTGGACGCAGAGCCTCAGGAGACAGGCAGGTATGGTTTTTGATTTGTTTGTTTTAGGCTAGGTGATGTATGGAGCCAAATTCAAAAGGTTCGATAGCACAAACAGGGTGAAGTAGCCCCCCATGCCACCCCCAGACCCCAGTGCCCACCTCCGAGGCAGCCACAGTCACCAGTTTCTCGGGTGACCTTTGGAGAGGGTCCCTGCCTCTGGTGAGCATGTGTGTGTATGTTGCCAGGACAACCATGAGGCCGGCCAGAGAAAAAATCCCCACCCAGACTGCCTCTAGGGTCCCACAGGCCTGGTCAGATTCATTTGCTGCAGGAAAAGAAACTCGGCCTCCCTCCCTCAGTTTCCCCATCTGTCAAGGGGGAGAAGATCATAGTGCCTTCCTCCCTTGAGAAGACAAAGGACAGAACAGATAAAAACAGGGTTGCAAACCCCCCTCCCCCAAGATGCTACAGTGATGCATTTCCCAAGTCTGATGGAAGCCAGTGAGGATGAAGCCATCAGGAGAGCAGCGGCCTGGGATTTGCCGGGTTACCCGGGGGTGTTTGGGACCCTCGGAGTCACAGACAACTGCTGTCGCCACAAACGACAGGTGTTTAAAAGCCTTTATGTAATGAAAACAGGAAGCACCCATTTCCTGGCTGGTTTTCCTCAGTGAGAAATATCTAGGATAATTTTAGCCAAAGAAGGAGTCTTTTTTTACAGCTATTTTATCTATGGGGAAAGCACATTTCAACCAGATCAATGCCTCTGGGGCTTGGGTCTTCATCCTCTCTGCATCCTCCCTGCCCGGAACAGTTAGATGTTCCATAGCTGTTTGTTGCATAAATGAGTGAGTGAAGCGATAAAAGGAAGGGCTGAGCAGCTGCAGGAGGTGTCCCATTGGGTTGGAGGGACCAAGGATAGCTTCCTGAACACAGAGCATTTCATGTGCAAGATGGGGAAGATTTGTGACACACAGAGATTCAGGGAGAGAGGGCATCCCAGGTAGAGGGGACAGCACAGGCGAAAGCACAGAGGTGGGAAGGGATGCTACGTGTCTGGGGACTAGTGAAAACCCTAGCTGGGTTAATGAGAGAAAAGGCTGGGAAGGGAGCTTGGAGCTAAACTGTAGAGGGTTTGCATGTGCCCGTCCAAATCCATTCACCCGGGTCAGGCTTCAAGGGACTTAAGCACAAAGGTGTTTCACAGTGACCCACATTGACCAAGGACCTACCCTGCACGAGGCCCCTGAGAGCGTTCTGAGCGGCTAGCAGCCCCTGCCCTCCAGACCCACAGCCTAGTGAAACGAAGGGTGAGGGGAAGTATATATTCATGGCACACGAGAGTGTAAAACCAGACAGGACTGAAGCACGGCAAGGACGTCCAGTTAGGGGCCTATTGCCTATAAAGGAAGTGGAGTAACTCGTGGTGGCCAGAGGAGGCTCCTCCGGTGTTTCCAGATCTGTCCTGAATTCTCCCCCCACATCTTCAAGGCAGGTCACAGGCCCCTAATATACCTGATCCAAGGGTCGTGGTGAGGAGCCCAGCCCATCCCACCGCCCCAGATACCTGTGCCTCCAAGTGCTCTAGATGCCCGCTGCACCCCCATCCCACGCATCCGCATCTGTATCCTTCCTCTGTGTCCCTGTACCCACCCTGAAGCGGAAAGAGCAAACAAGGGAGCCCGGGTTCAAGCGTCCTGCCAGCCTCCTCCACCCACACGTCACCGACATGTGCTGGCCCTGAGCTTGGTGACCTTTCCTGCTGTCACAGAATTCTCCAGCCTCAGTGAAGGGCGGAGGCTATCACTCCATTTTACAGATGAGGAAACCAAGGCTTAGGTGGGAGCCCAGGGCAAAGCCCAGCCCAGCCTTTTGGCCCCTGAGCCCTCTCTCCACAGGGCAGAGACACTTCCACTGCACAGAGTAAAGTGTGGCGACCATAAAAATTAGCCTCCTCCTTTTTTTCCCAGTCTGGCTTGTTCAGGGGAAGCCCAGAGGTTGGGGATTCCAAGCAGGCAGATTTCAGCTTCTTGAGACAGTCTTGAAAACAGAAGTCTTCCTAAAACATGGCACCCATCACCTTATTCCCAGTTCAGAACTTGATATGCCTCCCAGGCCTGAAGGAACAAGGCCCTGACTCCCACACCTTTGGACCTGAAGCCCCTCTCCAGCTCCATGGCCACCGACCCCTACCCCACATCTTCCCTTGGCCTCAGCCACTCAGATCACCCGCAGCACTGTCTGCAGTGCCCTCCCTTTCTCTGTGTACCTCATGGGACAGTTGTCTGCAGCCAGGACCACAGTGAACTGGTCATCTCTGCAGCCCCAGCATGGGCCCAATGCCAGGCATCAGAGCCTCAGTTAGTGTTGGCTGAAAAGAAGCAGATCAAGTATCCCCTCCTCCGGGAAGCTCCCACAGATTTCTCCTCCCCACACACTTCTAAAGTAACAGTGCGCTCCGCTGGGCTCCCAGAACTCTTTGTACACATCTTTACCAAAGACCCTGTCTCTGTACAAGAGAATGGGTCTGACCCAAAGTAACTGCTCTCTTATCCGAAAAAAGAACAAATATGTGAAAGGGGGACTTCCCTGGTGGTGCAGTGGTTAGGAATCCGCCTGTCAGTGCAGGGGACATGGGTTCGAGCCCTGGTCTGGAAAGATCCCAATGCCGCGGAGCAACTAAGCCCGTGCGCCACAACTACTGAGCCTGCGCTCTAGAGCCTACGTGCCACAACTCCTGAGCCTGCGTGACACAACTGCTGAAGCCCGCACACCTAGAGCCTGTGCCCTGCAACAAGAGGAGCCGCCACAGTGAGAAGCCCGTGCACTGCAACGAAGAGGAGCCCCTGCTCGCCGCAACTAGAGAAAGCCTGAACGCAGCAATGAAGGCCCAACGCAGCCAAAAATAAATTAATTTTTTAAAAACAGATTATGTGAAAGGATACAATGGACTTGTTCTACCTTAGAGCAGCCAACGGTAGAGGGCATGAGCACCTTGTCAACAGAGGCAAGTAAATAGAGGCTCTCTGACCATCTGTCAGGGATGCCTGGGAGGAGATCTAGGCAATGAGCAGAGGGTCAGAGTCACGACCCAAGAGTCCCTTCCAACTCCAAGCATCTTTTAAACAAGCATAACCTAAATTATTCCTTTCAGGGCAGGAGCCAGATGAGGTGTGTGTTCCCAAAAGAACAAAGGCTCTTTCCTATCCCCTGGGGCAGGAGACAGCAGGGGGCTGCAGCCAGGTTACAGCCATTGTGGGGACATCGATAAATTATGTAAACGGGATCTTGGACCTTCCACATCCCCACTCCCTCCGGCTCTATAAAAAGAGGTCACGTTTGGTTATGTGAGCAGCTGCCGTGGCACGAGGCAGAAGCCTTGCTCACGTGGCCCCAAGCCCTGAGTGGGCACCAGAAGGCTCCTCCCCAGACTCTGGAAATACACTGAGAGGAGGCCCATGATCAGCTCGCCCCGCTCCAGCCCTTCAACAGCAGGGAGATCGCTATCTGCCACCACAGAGCCGGTCTGTTAGAGAACTCGGGGAGCTGGAGGGGCCTCCCCCAACCTTGACCTAGGCCCTGCCTGTCCCCGGCATTTGTTTCTCACTCCACCGCAGAATGGCCGTGCTCAGGAGTTGGAATTTTCTCTACCGGCGGCGGGGTGGAGGCCCAGAAAGGGAGCAGCACACAGGCTAAACTTGGGGCAGGTAGCTGGTGGTCGGGGTAGGGGCAAGATGGAAGAGGCGAGGCCAGAGGCAGGGAGACTGGGAAGGGGCTGGGCAGTGACCTCTGCTTGAGATGGTGGTGTGGACGGGATGTGGATAGAGGCAAGATACTTTCAGTGTCAGTTCTTGTTCTTAAAATTCTGAGCGCAGAAAGGGACCGGTGGGCATAAGTTGTCCGCAGTCAGGTTTTGGACCAGCGTTCTAACTCTTTGTACTCTTTGCTAGGGCTGCCATTACAGAGTACCACAAACAGCAGAATTGCATTGTCTCCTGGTTCTGGAGGCTGGAAGTCTGAGATCAAGGTGTCGGCAGGGTTGGTTCCTTCTGAGGGCTTTGAGGGAGGCTCGGCCGCAGGCCTCTCCCCTTGCTTCCGGTGACATGCTGGCAGTCTTCAGCACGGCTAGCATGTAGCAGCATCGCCCAGATCTCTGCCTTCCTCTTCCCATGATGATGTCTTCCCTGTGTGTGTGTTTCTGTCCAGATTTCCCCTCTTTATGAGGACACCAGTCACATTGGATGCAGGCCCACCCTAATGGCCTCATCTTAACTTGATTACCTCTATAAAGAGCCTGTCTCCAAGGAAGGTCACATTCTGAGGTACTGGGTGTGAAGAGCTTTCTGGGGTGGGGGAGGGGAGGGGGCGGGGAAACGACACAATTCAGCCCATGACACCTTTAAACTCTCTCAGCAGTGACTTGTCAGGGTCGGGGTGGAAGTGAGTTCTCAGACCCCAGGATGTGGAAGAGGAGAGTTGGATTCAGGTCCCCCTTCCCACCAGATCTGAGATTCTAAAGTACTTT
Source organism: Mesoplodon mirus (assembly GCF_964341445.2). Taxonomy (NCBI): domain Eukaryota; kingdom Metazoa; phylum Chordata; class Mammalia; order Artiodactyla; family Ziphiidae; genus Mesoplodon; species Mesoplodon mirus. The sequence continues at coordinate 6,984,516 of NC_138988.1, forward strand.
TAGTACAACTGGATTTTCTGCCCTTGACATGTCCTCTCCCACTGAAGGACGTTTTACAGCAAATATTGCCTTATTATTTTGTTATTTGTCACTGGGTCAGAATCACTTGTTCAGTTGATCTGTGCTGTGTGTGAAGGGCCATGGCAGCTCCAGGCTGGTTTTTTGTTTTGTTTTGTTTTGTTTTGTTTTAACATCTTTATTGGAGTATAATTGCTTTACAATGGTGTGTTAGTTTCTGCTGTATAACAAAGTGAATCAGCTATACGTATACATATATCCCCATATTCCCTCCCTCTTGCATCTCCCTCCCACCCTCCCTATCCCACCCCTCTAGGTGGTCACAAAGCACCGAGCCGATCTCCCTGTGCTATGCGGCTGCTTCCCACTAGCTATCTATTTTACATTTGGTAGTGAATATATATCCATGCCACTCTCTCACTTCATCCCAGCTTACCCTTCCCCCTCCCCATGTCCTCAAGTCCATTCTCTACATCTGTGTCTTTATTCCTGTCCTGCCCCTAGTTTCTTCAGAACCTTTTTTTTTTTTTAAGATTCCAGGCTGGTTTTTGCATCCTAATTGCTGGGCAGATCCAGCGCCCTGCAAAGGTGGGGGTGGACAGCTTCTGATTGGCTAGGTCTGCTCTGGCCTAAATGGCCCAGATGTCAGTCTGTTATTACAAAGAGGGCAGTAGGCAGCCCTTACTCTCACAAGGAGATGTCATGTTTTACACAAAGCCTAATCATTCGCATTTATTCTAAGCCAATGTCACATTATATAAATAAATTGTCCTAAAATGCAATGTCCTTCCCCTGCCCGCCCCCCTGGCAAAAAACTGAAAACACGCAAACATATTTATCGTTGAGTTTGCAGGAAATATGCATGTAGATGAAGCAGGGTCAAGATCTTGTTCAGCAGTGGACTGTTCTGTACTCTTGCCTGGGACCATATCCAAGAGGACGTTTATTGTGGTCTTTCTCAAAGTCCTTGTCCAGGTCAGGATAGCCAATGGTTTCATCTTAGGATGCAGTATCATGGGTGATAGGTGGTGGCTGTCTGGGACACTGCAGAAAAGAATTGTGAGACCACATCAGGGTTTCATCAGAGGGTGCTATGATGGATTAACAATGCCTGCCGTGGGCACAGGAAAGGAGGAGATGGTCTGTGTGCCATCAGTACCTCCTGGTCATCTAGGCCCCTCACAGTGGCGTTACCTGTGAGCAGGGCTCACTCTGGAATCCATGAGGGCAGGGAGGGCCTGCACAAGATGATGTCCACTCCATGGCACATGCCCTCCCACCCAGGTCCCGGAAGCCATCCGCAAGTGCCAGCGAGCAGGCATCACTGTCCGCATGGTCACCGGTGACAATATCAACACAGCCCGGGCCATCGCCATCAAGTGTGGCATCATCCATCCTGGGGAGGACTTCCTGTGCCTTGAGGGCAAGGAGTTCAACCGGAGAATCCGCAACGAGAAAGGGGAGGTATGTGGCCCAGTGCAGAGGGTCCTCAGAGGGCAGGGCTTGGATGGGAAGCTGGGAGGCACGGGCATGCATGAAGCTCCAGCAGCCAGCCAGTGTGCCACCCAGAGCCCAGTGATCGAGGCAAGTCCCCTCCCTTCTCTGGGCCTCAGTTTCTCTCCCCGACCCCACCGACCCGCCCCTCCCCCATCCCTCTCCAGATTGAGCAGGAGCGAATCGACAAGATCTGGCCAAAGCTGCGGGTGCTGGCTCGCTCCTCCCCGACGGACAAGCATACCCTGGTCAAAGGTAAGACTTGGGCGGGCACGGGCAGCTCTGAGGCCCAGGCGCCAGGCCTCCCCGGGCCTTCCTGTCCTGGCGCCTTCAGCTTCTTTCCAGGATGGAGGGAGCTCCTGCCTGGGGCTCCCCGCACCTGGGGACGCCCTGGGAGGCCCCTGTTAAGGGCCATAGTGAAATAAGGAGGTGGCGAATCTGCTCCCTGGGCCCCACCTCCCATGGGCAGCAATGGGATTGCCTATCCAGGGGCCAAAACTCATGGCCTGAGGGCTGAATGGGGCCCACAGACGAGTTTATTTGGGTGGTGGGTCTTTTTTAATGTTCAAGTTGAATGACTTTATACAGAGCCTGCTTCCTCCCATGTGATGCCGTCTTAACCACTGTTGTCTGACACTCCGCCCATTTCATTTACTTATGTTCTCAGTCTGACCCCAGAGCTTGTGAGTTTGAGACCCTTGGTCTGCCTGTTCTCTAAGGATGCTATCTGACATGTGTAACCAGGACGCCAGGAATGGGCTGTCCTGGGAATAGCAATCTGAGAAATGAGCCAAAACTCAGCATCCTTCTTCCCTGACTCCCTCCAGGGAGAGGGCACACCCCTCACTGAGCCCATCTAGCTGGTCAGATGCTGGGCACTTTCAGAGTCCCATAGGCCTGGGTTTAAATCCAGACTCTGCCCCTGCCCTGCTCTGTGGCCTTGGGCAAGTGCCCAGCCCCAGGGCTCAATTTTTCCATCTGTAAAATGGCCGTAGGGGGAAGGTTTCTGGCTGAGGTCATCCCTAGGGCATCTTGGATTCCTCTCCTAAGGGTGCTGCCCAAAGACATTAATGAAGGCAGATCTGGCCTTGGAACAGAAACACAAAGCCCCAGAACCACAGATACCCAAGCAGGAGACCACCCCCAACCCATCCCCATTTCCTATTCAATCATGCACTGATTCATTCACTCATTCTCTTGATAAATGTTTACTGCGGATCTAGTATGTGCCAGGCCCAGGTCTTGGCCGACGTGGTCCTCCCGTCTTGGAATTTGTGGTCCAGGTTTTATCCAGCAGACACTGAATAGGTGGTTTCCCTACGTAGAGCTAAAGCTGCACTGGTGGGAGAGAAGGGTGATCTGGGCCCTCTGCTGGCCTCTAACTCGAGCTGGGGAGGGTGTCATATTGCAGGCCGTGGAAGGTGGGTTGGGGGGCCAGGGGGAAGGGCCTGTGTTTCAGGCAGGACAGGGAACTACACTATGAAAGCCCAGAGGCAGAGATTTCCAGGCACTTTCAAGGACTTCAAAGAAGTTCAGTTGACTGGGCTGGAGCCTCAAGCGAGAGAGAGAGACAAGAGGAGGAGGCCAGAGAAGGAGGTGCCAGCATCAGATCACATAGGGCCTTGAACGCCAAGCGGTGACCTGCACAGTTAGCCCAGGTGGGGAGCCGAGGGAGGGCCTTGAAGGGGAAATGTTGTTTTAGAAAGCTCCCTCCCTGCTGCTGTGTGGAGAGTGGCCTGGAAGCACAGGGCCCACCAGGATTGTCCAGCTGTGAGCGGTGACACCTGGGCAGGGGTGGTGACAGTGCAGGTGCACTGGAAGGGGACGGGTCTGAGAACTCTTTGTGGGCAGGAAGGGCCTGGGCCCGGCGGTTGTTCAGGTGGGGTGGAAGGATCGGGGAGAGGGGAGTCCAGGATTGCTCAGTCTATACCTGCTTGAGAGTCTGCTGCACAGTTTACCAGGGGGCAGCGAGGTGTCAGGAGTCGCACAAGAAGGGACCAATTCGAGGGGACGCTGATGCACGTGCTTTAGGAGGCCGAGCTGGAGGCCCTCTGACATCCAAGTGGAGATGTCCATGGAGTCAGGGCTCAGGAGAGAGAGCTGGCCCCCGAGGAAGACGTAGGTGGGGTGTGCCGAGCGGGGGTAAGCAGAGGAGCCGCTGGACCCAGGAACCTCCCACCTGCGCGGTGAGCAGAGGCTCAGACCTGTCAGCGGATCTGTCACCAAGAAGAGGCAGCCAGAGGGGCCGGGGGACAAGCAGGCCGAGGAAGGAGGCCTGCTGAGGGGGAAGGCGTGGTCCACGGTGTGAATGGCTGCTGAGAGGTCCAGAGACAGGACAGGAACCATAGGAGTCGGCCACAGGGAGGTCCCCGGGGACCATGCACTGCGGGGCGTGTCACTGGTGGTGGAGGAAAGAGGTCTGGGGGAAGGGGCTCTTGCAGCTCCCCCCTCTATCGGGAGCCGTAGGAGAGCTGGGCCAGCCTGGGGAGCCACAGGGGAAAACTGGCCCCCTCCTCGCCTCGGAGAAACACGCAGTAGGGCCCAGGGAACCGGCAGGGTGAAGGCCTCAAATGCCAAGTGCACAGAGATCGGATAATCCGGGGCAGCAGAGCAGCTTGGGGGAGCGGCCAGGAGGACTTCCGGTGCACACGTCCTGAAGCCAGACCTTGAAGAGGGTGGAGCTTTGACCCTTGCAGGGAGCTGGGGGGAGACAGGGTCTGGGGGTACAGTGCCCCAGTTCAGGGAACTCATTCCCTCTTTCCAGAGGCTGCTGCGGTTTGCCAATTGCAGGACACATGTGTGGGAGCTACAGTGACCTGATTAGGGTGGGCGGGGGTCCTCAGGGTGTCACAAAGGCTTCCCAGGGAAAGCAGTATCCGGGCTGAGACCGGGGGACTGGGTGACAGGGACGGCTGGCCCAGGGAACAGCCTGTGCAAAGACGGGCAGGTGGCCAGCTGCATGGGATGGAGAGCCGTTCCCGTGGCAGAAGCACAGGCTAGGGGTGGCTGGGGGGAGGGAAGAGATCAGAGAAGGGGCGGGGTGTGACCACGGAGGACCCAGTGGGTAGAACCGAGAACGTCATCCTGAGGCAAGGGCAGTGAGAGCGTGACTCTCATGGGGGCCGGGTTCAGACTCAGGTGTCAGAGAGAAAGGCCCTGGGGCTGCTGTGCAGATTGGAGGGGAGCCTGGCGTTAGGGACAGGGGGAGTGGAGGCGCTGCATGTGGGGTGGGCAGAGAGGAGGGTAAGGATCCCAGTGGGGCTTCGGGACTGTAGGACCCGCAGACGCAGTGATGCACCTGATGTGCGGAATGGGACAGGGATGTATCAAGGTTGACACCCGAGTTTCTGTCCTGCCATGGATGTCTCTGCTTGGGGCCCCACAAACTCCACACACACCCAGTGACAACTTCTGTCACGCCTTCTTTTCTACTGGCCCCAGAGCAGTGACAGGGGCCGTGTGTCATCTGTTCACTCTGTTATTTGCTGAAGATTTTACTGAGGATGAACGTCTGCAGAGCAGTCATTGGCAAATGGCAGAGCCCAGGCCTCCTTGGGTGTGACTGACACCGCCCGCCCCACCCCCAGGCAGGAGGTGCTGAGGGAGCAGATGGTAGGCCCCCCGGCCAAACCCTGGTGCCCCAGGAGGACAGAGGGGCCCCTGGGGTATAGGCAGAGGGGAGGTGCGTCCGGCCAGGGCGGCTGCCACTGTGGCCACGGGCTGCAGAAAGCAAAGAGGATGCTGGAGAGGCGACAGGCCCAGACCACAGAGGACCACAGCCGGCCCCGGACCCAGGGGCCCCACGTCCCCTGCAGGTGCTGGGAAAAAGCTCGACGGGAGGGGGCGGCAGGGCAGGGGCCAGAGAGGAGGCTGTCCCCGCCCCGCTGGGAGTCCCAGGGCCCCCAGTACATGCTCACCCCACCCACAGGCATCATCGACAGCACGCACACGGAGCAGCGGCAGGTGGTGGCCGTGACGGGGGACGGCACCAACGACGGGCCCGCGCTCAAGAAGGCCGACGTGGGCTTCGCCATGGTAGGAGCTCGCGCGGGCCCGGGGCAGCGTCCGGCAGGAGCCCGCAGGCAGGGGGCTCGGGGGGCGTGGACCACACAGCCTCCGGCAGAGAGTGCATCACCCCCAGTGCACACTCCACCCACCCTCCGTCCACCTGATGCTCCCAACGCTCTTGAGGCTCGGCCTGGCCTCTGGGTCTCCCTGGAAGGGTAGAGGGGGCTTCCTGTAGCGATGGGTCTGGGGGAGGGAGGGGGAGGGAGTGGAGGGCCCCCCTTCCTGAAGGCAGACCGTTGGCCTCAGGGCTGGGTCTGTGAGGAGCAGGGCTGTGGTGTGCATGCGTGTGCACACTCGTGCATGCCTCATGCGGCCTGGCGGTGCGAGGGTGGGTGGGCGTGTGCAGGGGCTGGTGTAGGGGTGAGGACAGTGTCGCCAGCGCTGCCGGCCTCTCCGGTCGCCACACCCAGGCTCCTGTCCCCATCCCCACAGGGTATTGCAGGCACAGATGTGGCCAAGGAGGCCTCGGACATCATCCTGACGGACGACAACTTCAGCAGCATCGTCAAGGCGGTGATGTGGGGCCGCAATGTCTACGACAGCATTTCCAAGTTCCTGCAGTTCCAGCTGACGGTCAACGTGGTGGCCGTGATCGTGGCCTTCACGGGCGCCTGCATCACGCAGGTGGGTCCTCCAGGGGCGGGCAGGATGGCACAGGCCGAAGCCTGGGGAGGGCGGACACCCACACGGGGTGTCCCAGATCATCACACCTGCACGCTGAGGGCCAGGAACTGCATCACAGACCCACCCACGTAGGCTCCAGCCCCACAGGGTGCAGGAAATGAGGCTCAGAGAGGTGGCGGGATTTGCCCAAGGTCACCCAGCAAGTGGAGATGCCAGGCCCACCTCCCCATCTGCCTGACCCGGGCACAGGCCTGGCCCTTGCTCCAAGAGGCAGGAGAGGTGATCCTCAAGGGAAGGCAGGACCCCTGGCCGCATAAAGGGCCAGAGAGAGGCCGGGACAGGACAGGCAGCCAGCTGAGGTCGCTGAGCTGGCAGGGCCCTGGGAGCCTCAACCCCGGCGTGGAGTGTGTTGGGAAATGCCTCTGTGCCTGGGTTCCTGGGCCTCATGGAGCCGACAGGCAGGCCCCAACACCTGCAGCCTCACTGCTTCCTCACCCACCCCACGAGGCGGGAACTGTGGTGATGCCCATTTCACAGAGGCAGAAACCGAGCCTCAGAGGATGGGCCTGCCAGGCACATGACGTTGCTCCCGCAGCCTCCTCCCTCACCCCAACAGGGGCAGGAGAGGGCAGGTGTTCCGAGGCCTGGCCCCTCCCAGAACCAGGTGGGCAGGCAAGCTCCTGCCCATAAGAGCACAACAGAGGCCAGCACTGCCCTGAAAAGCTGTGTGGCCCTGGGAATGCTGTCCCCTCTGTTGTACTCTGAGCCCTTGAGGGTGCACGTGGCAGCACCCAACACCCCAGCCCTGAGAGTGAGAGCCCTGGGGGGTGCCTAGGGCAGGGTGGAGGCGGGGGTCCCTTCTGCTCATAAGGGCCTTGTTTCCTGCTCTGTGGACAAGAGGCTCCCTCTAGTGGTGGCTTGAGGGACACTCCCATGGTACAGCTGCTCCCACCGGGCTTCTTGGAGACCTGCTGGTGCCAGATGAGGAAACTGAAGTGCCAAGGGGACCGTCAGTTTGCCTGGGGTCTTGGATTGAGTTGGTGGCAGGGTTGTGAAGGCCTTGGTGGGGAGATGGGGGCCCTGACCCCAAGGTGCATAGAGGAGGCTGATGGGCAGGAGGAAGCTGAGGGGAGTGGGGAGTGTGACTGAGCCCGGGCAGAGGTGGGAGAGGTGGCGTGGAGGAAGGGCGGTGATAAATATCTAGGAGGTGAGTGAGTGTGTAAGGTGTAGGCAGAGGGGCCTCAGGAGCCAGCTCAGTCCAGGCTGCTGGGTGTATAGGATCTACGGGCTTCCTGGAGGAGGTGCTCGGGCAGTGTAGACCACACGATACGACTGTGCACAGACAGTATGAATATGTGATCCCTGTCTCAGCCAGAGAGAAGTGTGGGGATCCACACCAGGATGTGGACGGTGGGAACCCGTAAATGGTGAATGTTGATGAGTTTTAGCTTCTTCTGGTCCTTACTTGCCCAAATTTTCTACCAGGAAAATACATTATTTTTGGCATCACAGACACACATAATAATTGCTTAAATTAAACATAAGAGGTAAAGAGAAATTGGGTGGTAGTAAAAAAAGGGACAGGGTCCCAGGCATTGTTTGTGGGATAGGAGAGGCCTGAGCCATTGGTGGTCGAGAGGAAAGAGGCAGCGGGAAGCAGAGGAGGTGGGGTCTGGGCGGGAGATGGTTGTGGGAGGGTCGTGACCTTAGCCTGGAAGAGAGGCTCGTCCAGACGGGGGCTGGAGAGGAGGAGGAGGGAAGATGGCGGGGATGTGGCTGTATTTATGGGGGCTGGGCTGTGGAACTGGTGGCCATCGGGCCTGGGGCTCAATTTTCTCCTTGTGGGAGAAGACAGGTCTGAAGTGGGCGGGTCTAGGCTGTTCCCCAGGGAAGGCCTAGCACACCTGCGCCATGCCTGCTCTGGAGCCCAGGGGGTGGGCCAGCTGAGGAAGACCCACGGGGAGAGCCGGCCTCAAGGCTCCGGTGGGAAGCTGCTGACGCCTCAGGAAGGAGCCCCACCGCAGGCACTTGGGGCCAGCAGCTGGGCCGGCCGCCCCATGACAGCCCCCTGTCCACTCGCTGTCCCCAGGACTCCCCTCTGAAGGCCGTGCAGATGTTATGGGTGAACCTCATCATGGACACGTTCGCCTCGCTGGCGCTGGCCACCGAGCCCCCCACGGAGGCCCTGCTTCTGAGGAAGCCGTACGGCCGCAACAAGCCCCTCATCTCGCGGACCATGATGAAGAACATCCTGGGCCACGCCGTCTACCAGCTGACCCTCATCTTCACCCTGCTCTTTGTTGGTGAGTCCCCCACCCTGCCCACCGGGGACGCCATGGCCCAGACCCAGTGCTCTGGATTCACAGCTGCCTGCCTGTTTGCTGGTGAGGTAATGGAGGCCTAGGGAGGTGACGTTAGTTGCTCAGGGTCACACAGCAAATCTTGGGTAGAGACTGGCCCTGCCCCAGGTCTGGCTGACTCCAAAGCCAGGGATTTTTCCACTGATGACAGCTCCAGACACTGTGTACACAGTGCAAGGTGGTGCCTCACGCCAGCCCCACAGGAGCCTGCAGCTCTAGGGGGAGTGACCAGCCCCTTCTCTCATTGCTCCCACACTTGGAAGGATCCCCACCACGCCATCCTCAGAAAAGAGCCACATGCCTGCCTACCCGCCAGCTGTTTCCACAACACTTTTATTTAGGACCCTCTACCACCAACCCCCATGACGATGAGGGCACCGAGCACAGAGAGGGGAGGTGACTTGCCCAAGGGCACGCAGCCGGTCTGAGGTGGCACCCTAGCTGGTTCTAAGACTGGCCTGGCTTCCAGGGTGCTTCAGAGATGATCCGGGCAAAGCCCACCCCTGGCACCTGGAGAGGCCCAGAGGTGGGCAGGAGCTGGCCCACAGCCGCATGGCAGGTTGGGGCCAGCTTGGAGTCCCCAGAGCCTCTCTGAGCTGGGTTTTCAATGCCAACAAGCCCTTGCCCTCAAAGTCCAGATGGGGATGGGGCACGATCCCATTCCTCAAAGTGCAGTTCCCTTCCATTGTGTTGGCAGCACGGTTGCAAAGATGATCATGAAAAGCCTTGGAGGATGTTTGGGGAATGCAGAATTAGTAGAGACTCGGAGAACGCTGTCAGGCTGGGGAGAGAGGGGGCGTGGTGGGCTCCTGCTTTACTTGCTGGCTTCCCCACTTGAGCGCCTGCTCTGGGCGGTCCTGGACTCAGCTAGATCCTCACACTCAGAAAACCCCACAAGCCCTCCCAACACCAGCTCATGCAGCTTTGCAAAAGGACGCAGGATGGCATCAGGCATGCCGTGGGTGGGTGTCCACACAGCAGCCCGGGGCTGTGTCCCCCACACACCGCCACGTGGCAGCTCCTGTGACAGAGAATTAGGCCACCTGGGTGAGTCCAGAGCCAGCCTGGCCTGGAAGCTCCAGCCTCCATGCAGGAACTGGTCTCTCCTGTAACAGCCCCTTGCGCTTCCAGAGGTCTCAGCAAGGACGTGCTCAATTACAAGCAGAAAGACTTTTGGGGGGCACCCAAAGCTGTGGTCTCCCGCCAGGTATTGTGAGGTCACTCTACGACCTCCCAGTCCGGATGAGTTTGCCAACCAGGGATTGCTTTTTATAAGCCCTGTCGCCTTGTAGCACAGCTGGCCTCCCACCTTTATCAGATTTCTGCAGAAAAAGTGGAAGAAAGTCCACCCAAGGCCTTTCTCCCCTAGAGGAGAAAGGGTTTTGTTACCCCTTCACTTACACCCCACAGCTCAGGCCCACCTGTCCCCCAGTGTCCAGAGAGCACCTCCCGCATCTGGGTGACCCACCCGGCTGCTCAGAAGAGGCCCCCACGCAGGGCCAGGCGTCCCACCAGCTCCGTCCCTCAGCCCGGCTCCCGCCCTCTCGGCTTGGCAGGCGAGAAGATGTTCCAGATCGACAGCGGGAGGAACGCACCCCTGCACTCGCCGCCCTCCGAGCACTACACCATCATCTTCAACACCTTCGTCATGATGCAGCTCTTCAACGAGATCAACGCCCGCAAGATCCACGGCGAGCGCAACGTCTTCGACGGCATCTTCCGGAACCCCATCTTCTGCACCATTGTGCTGGGCACCTTCACCATCCAGGTACCAGGCCCCCACCCTGACCTGGCCGGGGTGGGCAGAGGGCAGCGGACAGCCGGGGCCCCTCAGCAGTGACCTGAGAGCCCAGACCTCCGAGCTGGCCCCTGATGGCCTGTCCCTCTGTCTCTCTCTCTGCTCCCTGTGACCTCCAGATAGTGATTGTGCAGTTTGGTGGGAAACCGTTCAGCTGCTCTCCGCTGCAGTTGGACCAGTGGATGTGGTGCATATTCATCGGGTTAGGAGAGCTCGTCTGGGGCCAGGTGAGTGCTGGGGGAGCTGCAGGAGGGGCCTCTCAGCAGGGGAAGGGAAAGCGCACTGGACGGGGAATCCAGGAGCCCCAGGCATGGGTCATGGCTCCTCCATGGATTAGCTGTCTGGCCCCGGGCAAGGGCCTCCCCGTCTCTGGGGACCGAAGCAATGGGGGGTTGGCCCAGGTCTCAAATGCTGGTCATTTGGGTATCGCCACTGTGATTTTTGCTTCTGTCTATACACCCCGCTGATCCTGTTATTTACTTGATACTTTCTTTTAGTCACATCTGTTTTTCTAACTGAAGTTTATTTCAAAAGGTAACATATTACAGATATGATTGGAAAATCAGTATCACTTGTCATAAACAGAAGCTAACAAACAAAAATGTAACAAGCACGACGTTATTAAAGTCTAACTAGATGCCATGGCCAGCCAAGGCTCAGAGCTCGAAGCCGGCTTGTTGTAAAGAGCATATTAGTAGGTGCTGTGACACCAAGCAGAGGCTCCTTCAGAGAGCTCAGAGGGAACATAAGAAGGGCAAACCCTGCTGCATCACAGTGCTGTGTCTGCAGCCATCTGTGGCCCTCCCCAGCTTCGGCGAACCCTGGGCTGGATCCTCTCTAGAGGCCCTTCTAGCCATGACCCCGGAACGTTCTCCCACCAGGCACATGCACACACGCACGCACACGCACCATCATGGAACTCACAGCTTGCAGCTCAAAGACGCCTGACCAGGACATGGTACCCGGAGCTGGATCCAGGCAGTGGGGGCCCCAACAGGCCTAAGACGTTGGTCTTGCCTTCAAGCTGTTCCCAGGCTAGAGTGGGAAATTCCAGTGAGAGAAATGAACTAGAAGGTAAAGAATAAAATTTAGTTTCACTCAGAACAATCTTCTTTAAGCTTTGGAGCTTCTTTGGAGAGTTGATAAACTACATTTGACTTAACAACGCCATTCCTTGGGCACCCTCAGGGCCTGGGCATCTTTGTCCCACTGGACAGTCCCTCAGAGAGCCCTCGGCGTCTGGATGAGCAGGTTCCTAACACCTAAGGAAGATGCCAGTGGGCAAGGCCCACCTTAAACCCCCGGGGAACCCCTGGGAGTGTGCAGGGCAGCCCCTGTCAGTCCCTAGAGGAGACGTCAGGGGCCTCTGACCTCTGCCACCTCAGCTTCCCCACAGGGCCTGCCGCTCAGGCCTCAGCCCCAGGACAAGCCCTTTGGAGGAAGAGTAAGAACAAAGGCGTATCCCCCTCCCACATTGCCTTCCCTTTCCGGGAGGGCAGCCATTCCAAGAGTCCCAGGATTGACTGCCCCCAAGGCACGCAAGCTCTGAGCCCCTGTTGCCCAGGGTTGGGCACCCCAGGACCCAGTGACCTCAGGAAGAATAAGCCAGAGACCTGAGGGCCAGTGACTTAGACACACCATCTCCAACTCTGAGAACTGTTCCCAGCTTTCCAGATGGGAAAGCCGGAGCTCAGAGAGGTTAAATGACTTGCCCAAAGTCACAGGACTTGTAAGGTCTGGGGTATCCAAAGTCACACGTGTCCAACTCCCCAGATTTCCCACGATTTCCCCCTGCCTCTGGATGAGTGAGTGAATTAAGAAGCAAATTAAAAAGAAACCTAAAGATTGACTTGAGGAAGGGGTGAGACGAGTTAAGGAGTGAGTCGAATGTAACTAGGTCAGTGGGTAAGAAGAGCAGGAGGGAGCGGGGGAGGCCGACCCCTCCGCTGACAGCTGGGCCCCTTGCAGGTCATCGCCACCATCCCGACCAGCAGGCTCAAGTTCCTCAAGGAGGCGGGCAGGCTCACGCAGAAGGAGGAGATCCCGGAGGAGGAGCTGAACGAGGACGTGGAGGAGATAGACCACGCCGAGCGAGAGCTGCGGCGGGGCCAGATCCTGTGGTTCCGAGGCCTGAACCGGATCCAGACCCAGGTACAGGCGGCTCCTGGGGCTGGGCCCGTGCCTGGCGGGGTGGGTGGTGATGGGGATGAGGGGGTGAGGGTGGGCCCAGACCCTCTCTCGCCATCTCACCAGCCTCCGGTGCACCCATGTTCCCCACACACACACTCTGCGTGGCTGCTGAAGAGCAGCCTCCTTGGGAAGGTCCCACCTCCCTGTCCACCTGGCCGGGGTCGGACTGGGGTCACACCCACTGTGGGCTTTGGGGCGGGGGGCAGGGGGTGCCCCTAAGGTGGAGGAGGGGTGACCCTGAGGGCCGAGGTGAGTGAGGGGCTCCTGCCAGGGTTGCTGGGGCGCCGCCAGGAGGGTCAGGCGAAGCTGGAGACTGATCCACGTGAGGCCAGGATGGCAGCTTCAGGCCGGGGTGGGCCCCAGATTCTCCCGGCCACGTGGTCAGGCCTGCGGTGCGGGCTTGTGCACATGCACATACATCTTCCTCCACGGGGGGCTTCAGACACTCTTCTAGCCCCCACTGGGGCATTGAGTCAGTTCTGGGGACCAAAGCTTGGTTTTCCACACACACACCACGTGCACGCACCCCCCTCCCAAGGACACACATGTAGAGCACACGTGCGGGATGTGTGTCCGGCCAGAAGCAGGTCTCTGCCTCAGCACGGGACTGCGTGGCCACCACGTGACACACGCCATGAACATGCAGCCCCCGTGTTCCCACACGGCCCCTCTCCCTGAGTCAGGGTTGCAGTTCTCGGGGTGCTTTCACAGCCTTGTAGGATGAGGAACAGAGGGACCAGGAAATCGAGAGAGGCTCAGTCTCCTGCCCAGCCAGCCTGGGACAGCTGTGCTGGGACGTTCATGGCCACCCTGCCCCCGTCACGCTCTGGGAAGTGCGTCAGGGCCCCCCACCTTGGGCCTGCGGTCCTGCAGTCCTACGTGGCCTACCGCTGCATTTCCACCTAGTGCAACAAAAACAGGTCGCCTGGGCTGCCTCACACCCTACAGGGACTGTCCCAAACATTATCTCATGGGCCTTCCCAGCCCCCTGAGAGGTCAGTGTGCCCCGCACCTAGTTTTAGGGGTAACCGAGGTTCAGGAGACAGCCCTTTCTGGGCGCTGGGTCGGGGAGCAGGTTGCAGACCCAGAGCCTCCTGACAGACAGCAGTCTGGGCTCCGGGACTAGCCCTCCGGGTAGCCCCCACCCCCCACTTCCCAGGCGAGCCTGGCAGCTCTCAGCACACACACGGCCCTGGTGCTGTCACCAGCCTGGCCACAAAGCCTTTGAGGAGGACACCGGGACTGTAGTTTCTTGAGTGAGCACGAGTCCTATCTAGCCTGACTCTTACGGACCACTAAGTGGGCCAGTGCTTTGCCCCTCACAGCTAACCCTGCCAGGTAGGTGGCATTGCCCCTTCTGAAGGACAAGGAACTGCCGCCGGGCAGTGACTTGCCCAAGGCCGTCTAGCTCATAAGTGATAGAGCTGGGGTCTGGGCCAGGGTCTGTCCACCCCAGAGCTCCCAGCACACCACTCTGGCTCCACGCCTGGTCCCAAGGGCTGAGCACCCCCTCTGCCTCCAAACACCATGTTTAACGCCCCACCCGCGGCCCCCAGCCCAGCCCATCGGCCCCTGAGTCACTAGAGCAGGACCAAGGCCGGGCCCCTGTGGCTCCCCCCTCAACCGGGCCCTGGGGACCCCAGGTGCCCGAGCTGAGCAGACGTCTCTCAGAGCCTTGGATCGTGCCTGGTATTGTCATTTTGGTTTAAGTGGCGTGCTGTCTTGCCGTGGCTGCGGCTGTCCTCGTGGCCTGGCGCCTGTCAGTCGTGTAGCTGTCGTGTCCATTCTTTTCGCAACTTGTCTCGTTCTCTCCTCCGTTGCAGATTGAAGTAGTCAATACTTTCAAGAGCGGGGCCTCCTTTCAGGGAGCCCTGCGGAGACAATCCTCCGTCACCAGCCAGAGCCAGGACGTAGCCAATCTCTCTAGCCCTAGTCGCGTGTCGTTGTCCAATGCTCTTTCCTCTCCGACCAGCCTTCCTCCTGCTGCAGCTGGGCGTGAGTGTGAATCCTTACCGCCTCGGGTGCCACCGCCGCCAGCGCCGGGCGGGCAGGAGGGCAGGGGCCGGGGCGCCAGGGACTCGGGGGGCAGGAGGTCGTGATTAGGCCCAGGGGGCTGAGGGGCCCCGGCCATTGAGGAGGGTCCCAGGCAGTCAGCAGACCACAGCCAGGCACGGGGTGGCAGTCCCTTAGTGGGTCAGGGTCGGCTGGGGTCAGGGTCAGGGGTTATGACCAGGCAGTCATGGGGTCGTGAGGGTCACAAGTAGTCAGAAAGTCTGGGTCAGTCAAAGGATCACCGTCGGTCAGGGAGGTTTCAGTGATCGAATGTCACAGTCCCCCACAGGGTCACGGTGGCCAAGGGGGAGCAGTCAGCTGGGGGACGTGGAGCATCCCAATCAGTGTAGGGTCATACCCGGTCAGGAAAAGCCTGGCTCGTGAGGGCCAGGGTCAGAGTTGGCCAGGAGATCACAGTCCTGCAGTCGAAGTCAGGCCAAGGGTTACTGTGGGTCAAGGGAGGAAAGGCTCTGAGGGGTCACAGTCAGCCACAGTGAGGTCCAGCCCAGAGGGGTCACTGTAGATCAGAGGTCACAGTTGGTCAGGGGACCCAGGCCCCCAAGGAGATCACAGCCCGGAGGCCCTGCACCCAGTAGTTCAGCCCCTTCTGCCCTCTCTCCTTGTACATCTGATAGCACCAGCTACCTTACACACACTTCTCCCTGCAGCAGGGCTTGGAGCACAGCGAAGGCCTGAGCCCTTCCTGGAAGGGACAAGGCTCCTGACCCATTCCACTTGACCTCAGGTAGAGCACAGTGGGGGTCTCATCTTGGCTGGCTGACAGCAGGCCCGAGGGACCCAGTCTAACCTGTGGCTTCCTCCTTCCTCATTGGAGGGACACCTGGGACTCCAACCCCCTCCCTCACCTCCCTCCCTCGAGCTCATCTCCTCACACCAGGGCTTCTGACCCAAGTTTCTCAACTCTGGCCTTGTCTAGATCTTTATGAACCCCCCATGGCTCCAGGCCCCAGAGGGCACAAGGAGTTTCTATTTACCGCCTGCCTCCCTTCCCTGTCTCCAGTCAGCCCCTCCTAAACCACAAGGGAGCTGCAGTCTGGTCCTCTCAAGTTGTCTCTGTTCACTCAGCCAGCCCTTGGGCTTCTTTGATGAGACTCCAGGCTTCATCTCTTGATACTTTATAAGGTGCCTCTGCCCCCCTCCCAAGCACAGAACACCCAAAACACACATCTCTGCCACCGGGCAGGAGAGGACCATGTGCTGGGTGAGAACGATGCCATCTGAGCCCTTGGACAAGAGGCGCGAGCCACAGGTTGCTGTCGGTGGCGTGTGCTCACGTCCCACGACCTTTCCGTGGGTGCAGTCCTGCCAAGTCCACAAAATGACAGGGAGGATGCAGAAACGGGGGAAAGCCCCTGTGCTCGTTCATCAGCACGAAAACACAGCGATGGGGAGGCCAGACGAGCCAAGGTGAAGTGAGGCCGTGTTTGAGCGGATGGTGTCTGAGTCACGTTCCCATGAGGCACTGTCACCGGCAAGTCATTGCCAGGCTTTCTCAGAGCAGGAGACGCTTTGTTCCCACTCACTCCCGCTCCACACAGAGAGCCCTCGCCTCGGTGGGAGGCCCGCGCCCAGCTGCCCTACTCCTGCGTCAGCCGAGTTCCAGCCTTGCTCAGCGCTGCCTCCTGTCGTGAAGTGCAGAGACCAGAAGTGCTCAGGGCTGGAGAGCCACCTGGGGAAAGGATCTCTTCCTCTCGGGGTTCCCACTGCCCTCCCATTGCCTCCTGCATCCCTCCGGCCGGCCTGACTGCCAGAAGGTGGCCGCCGGGTCCAGGCCCAGTTCTTCGTCCTCCCCGGTTCGGCCTCTTTCTTGAAGCGTGGTGCCTCACCCAGGCCAACACGGAGCTCACGGCACTCCTGGGCACCTGCAGCCTCTCCCTTGGTTAGGCCCCGCACCTTAGCTCTTCCGGTCTCGAAGAAAGAACGCAGTCATCTTGAACCTTTTCTTCTGTCCTTTATAAAACCATGCAATAAGGCCAGTCCTGTGACACTTGGTTCTCAACACTTTTCCTTCAGAGAAATGCCCCTTTCTGCCTGCCCTTTGCTTCCTATCTCTAAGCCAATCTCCTTCTAGCCCAGATTAATCCCTTTATCCCATGGTGACCCAACTTTGGAACAGCCTTTAAGAAGGATGCTATAGGCCTT
The DNA here is from genome assembly GCF_964341445.2 of Mesoplodon mirus. Classification (NCBI taxonomy): domain Eukaryota; kingdom Metazoa; phylum Chordata; class Mammalia; order Artiodactyla; family Ziphiidae; genus Mesoplodon; species Mesoplodon mirus. Next base: position 7,001,283 of record NC_138988.1, read on the forward strand.
GCCCATGACCCATCATTTTCTCAGAGGACCCAAAGGGGCTAATCAAGCATGACTCCCTCACCCAAGTGCCGTCTTGCCTCTCCCTCAGGCATCATGCCTCCTTAGGAATCTTGCATTCCTACCTGCAATTGTAGAATCCAGCCTGTAATTCTGGGTCCCTTCTGGGACTCTTTTATGGGCATGGGGTCTCAAAAAAAGCCTGACCACCCCCTTGCTCAAGGGTACTGGTTCCAAAATGGATCACAACCTCTGTGGTTTCAACAGACACGTTTTGGTCAACACAGTCACGATGTGAAATATTCCCTAGTTCCTCCTTTGCTTGAATAGTTTGTATAGCAATGTCACCTCCTCTGGTCTCCAAGGACTCAATGAGAGCCCTCTAGATACCAGGCAGGGTCCCTACAGAAGCCAAAAGGCTTTCTTCCCACAGGGTGTGAAGCAGGGGCCCAGGAAGTAAGAGAAGGGGTCCCCAATGGGGTGGGTGGAGAGCTGGGCTCCCCCCACCCCCTGTCTCCTCCGAGCAGGATCTTCTTCCCAGGATTCTCCAGTAGAGTAGGGTGCCTGTTGAGTTGAAAACACCTGGGCTCTCTGTGCCCTGGAAAGAGTCAAACCACTGTCCTTTGGGCTATCAGGAGTGACCACCAAGTCCTGGGGCAGGGTGGCGTGTGCATGGCTGACTTCTGACTCATGACTTGGGGTGAGGAACCCCCCAGCACATCACACATCCCTCCCTCAGCACCACTGTGAGGCGGAGGGCCCCAGGCAGACAGATACCATGCGGTGACAGGACAGTCTGTCTGGTCAGACTGGCATTGGAATGATATGGAGGAAACTCTGGTCCACAGCCTTGCTTTCCTCTTCTGACTTACTCAAAAGCGAGTTTCTTTTTTTCTCCCAGAAACTTTAATGGCACACCCCTAATGCCTTATACTTGAGCCTCACCCCAAATTTTCCAAAGCAGTTCAGCACATCCTTCACTCCACATATACCTCACAACTGAAATGTGAAGGGGGGGAGCTGCCAGTACCTCCATTTAACTGAGCAAGACCCTGAGGCTCAGAGAAGTGAACTGACTTGGCCAAGATCACACAGTATGTAAGTGACAAGAGATCTGACTCCAAAGTCCCTCATTTTTCTCACCACCCACGCCACTTCCCAGATAAGCCCACAGACCTAGAGCCCACAGAGGTTGAATTTCCACTGTGGAACCAGTACCCACTCCTACAGCCTCATCCAGTGAAAAGGAGCCAGTCCTCTGGGGTCTAGAAGGCCAGGGAAGCTCTTTCTCTGCTTGAGTTTCCACCAGCCTGGCAGGGACTGAGAAGAGAGGCATCTTCCGATCGGTGACCAGGAACAGAATTAGCATTTAGCTCTTAGATCCAAGGCCAAGCTACAGGGCTCCTCTCTCTTACTGCCACAAATTCCTAACCCATCTCAAGCTACCTTTGTATTTAGCAAGTTCATTAGCACGCTCCACGTTCATGAGTGAAGGTCCTGTTCCTTCAAACCAACCAGGCCCAGAGCATCAGACTCCTAACCCCAGACCAGCCACTTTCTGGACGCCGTACCCTGCTAGATAGGGCATCCCCCATCCCACTCCCCCTTCAGATTCCCGGTTCTGAGGACTGCTAGGGCAAGGAGTTTGCATCTCTTAGGGGGAGAAGTGAAGAAGAAGGGAAGGAAAGGAAGCTGGACCTCTCATTAGCATTCTGGTAACTAACTTAGTGCAACCTTGGGTTGGCGAGAAAATGGCTTGCTTCTGGGGGGGAGTCCAGACCTCTCCGCTGTCTGAATATTCCATGTGTTTGTTTCCCTAGAGGGCTAGAGAACCCTGGACACAGAGTTCAGCAAGAGAGAGTGAAATTAAAAGAGGTTGTGAGTCTTTAACCTTGAGCCTGAAATGAATGTGAATCAATCCCAGACTCTTGGCTTCCTTGAAGCCGGGTAAACATTCGAGTATGTCGAACCCGCCCCAGACCGGGGCCCATGCATTTCCTCAGAGCCACCGACAACGGGCATGGGGCTCCCCACCCGCTTTGTGCTGATGGAACCAAAACGTCTGAAAGCCCACAGACCGAGGCCCTTCCTCTCTTCCCCCTCACCCCACGCCCCAGTGCAGCTCATGCCAGCAAGGCCCATCACCAGGGCAGGCAGGGAGGGGAGATGGAAGAGCTTTTTTTTCTTCCCATACTTTTTTCCATTTCAGCCGCGAGAGATCCGAAGTGGAGACTTGAGATGGCCGTGGCGGGGTGTCCCGAAAAGTCTTGTCCCCACAGTCTTGTCCAGAGCAGTTCATTCTTTCTGTTGTCTCCATTCCAGGGGGAGGGCGAGGGGCCTACATTTCATTGTGTGTCATCCCCCCTCCCCGCGTTGTCAGTCACACGACAGGGTCCTGCCACCATCCCTCCTCCTCCACCAGGCACTCCCGGCTGGCATCTTATTGCAATTCAGCCAGGCTCTGGGCTGAGCAGCTACAATGATCATTATTATTCCCATTTTACAGTTAAGAAAACTGAGGCCTGCAACATCATTTTTGTTGTTGTTTTCACGTAATCAAGGGAGTAATGGCCCAGTTATCAGGAGATCAGAATATTGAATAATCTCTACAGAGCCACAAATAGGGAATCCAGGGAGAAAGAAACCTCAGAGCAGCCAAATGGCCATCACGGAGGACCAGCACTAATGCATGGCGTCTGGCTGGCTCTCGCTTGGCACCTGATGCCTCTTACTGAAAGCAGGATTCCACGAGGCAGGTTTCCCTGGAGTCCCCTGCCCATAGCACATAAGAAGGAGAGGGGACAGAGATGCTTTTGAGAAGACAAGGGAAAGTCAGAACTAGTAAGTGATGGCTGACAGCAAAGGAGAAAAACTTAAAAAAAAATCAAAACTGTAGGGGTCTTACACAAGACCAAGAAGGCTTATTGACAAACTTAAATTCTTCTCTGTGTTCTCTAAATTAAAAGGCAGAGGAGCTTATGATGTGCTTTAGAAAGACTCCTCTCTGAAATAGTCAAGCAAACCCTGAGCTGTGACACTTAAAACCATTAGCCACAGTCGCTGTGAAAATTCACTCCTATGGACAGGGCTTTCCACCCTGAGCCCCACCAACGAGCTACCTCTGGGTTTAGCTCCGCAAATCCTGGGACCACAAGGGCCTCCCCACAACTGCCCTGTCCAGTCCACTGTCCCCCTACAGGCCTGTGATATGGGGGGAGGGAAGGCCAGACGGCCGGCCGCAGCACCCCGGCCGCCTCGGCTGAGGTTCTGCTCCTTGGAAGCATGGATGCTGCCTTGCTCTCCCCGCCACTGGCTCCACTCTGAGTTGGGGCTGGGAAGAGAGGAGGAGGCGCCTTTGTCCCAAGTCCCATCGGCCCCTTGAGATGGCAGGCTTGGCTCCCCCTCCCAGGAGTCCAGAGAAGGGATGCCTCTCTTCAAAGTGAGGGTCCGGTTCCTGTGCACCCTGTGAGGCGGGACAGGGGACGGCCAGGCCGGTGGTGTGGCTCGCCCGCGGTCAAGGCACCCAAAGTGGCAGAGCCCGGACGCAGACTCGGGTCTTCCTGACTCTGGATCCAGCGCTCTGCCCACTGGCCTGGACGACTCAGCGTCCAGCCTCCTTCCCTTCTTCAGGGAACCCAGCTTCCAACTGAGACACAGAAAATGAAAGAACTTGCTGTTTTGTGGCTCAGTTCCACACCCTCTTAGAATCCCACCCAGGGCCTGGGTTTGGCCCTCTGATTCTGGCCTCGTTTTTTGGTATTGTGTTTTCAAAGCACAAATAAAGAAAGGAGGCAAAAACCCCAGGAAATAAGGGACCCCAAAGCCAACTCCAATGAGTGGCCAGGGCTTTGAGTCTATACTCGAGTGTTTACCTCCCAAATGCATGAAGGGAAGAAACGTTGGGTACAAACGACCTCCATTCACATTGTCCAGGCTTCCAAGTGTAGCCGCGTGTCTTTGTGTGCCGTGTGGCTCCCGCCCACCCCCCCCACCCCGTAGCATGCTCGTGCCCCTGAATGTCATCAGTCGCCGCTGCCATCGTGCTTTCTGGCTGCCTCTGCTGTGCACCCCAGAAAGCCCCGAGTTGGCTTCGGTTTGCTTTGCTGCTTCGGTTGGATGTTGCCCTTCTCTGTTTGGCCCTCGTGTGTCCCTTCTCATCCCGGCTCATCCAACTGTCTCTCCTTCCTGTTCCTTTTCTGTTTGTGACACGTTATCTGTTCCATGTCGTGTGGTTTCTTAACCGCGTGTGGTTTTTCTAAGATTAATTTTTTACAAATAAATAGCCTCTTCTCCTTCCTCCTTTATTCCCACCTGGTCCCGCTCCCCTTCTGCATGGTCGAACCTCTGCTCTACAGTTAACAAGGCTCAGTCTCTCACTAGGTCTGGGTGCCCGCTGGAGTGGACTAAGCTTCCTCTAACCACTGTTTCCCATCATCGCTACGATGGGCCTTCCCTCCTCCTGTCCTAATACTGTAGTCTTTACCCAAACCCAAGCCATTTTAAAAACCTCACGGATGAACACAACCTAAATCCCCGCTTCCGTTCTTCCCTCTCCTCTCCGTGCTCATGACACCCGGCGACTGTGGATTCCAGCCACCTGCTGTGCCCGAACCCCCTCTCCCCCACCCACCCCTCCTCCGAGCCCCCCAGAGCTTGGCCGCCGGCCCCCCTGGGGGCAGTGCTCCTCACCCCCGTGCTTCCCTTGCAGATCCGCGTCGTGAAGGCGTTCCGTAGCTCTCTCTATGAAGGTCTAGAAAAGCCTGAGTCTCGAACCTCCATCCATAATTTCATGGCTCATCCCGAATTCCGGGTCGAAGATTCACAGCCCCACATCCCCCTCATCGACGACACCGACCTGGAAGAAGACGCCGCGCTCAAGCGGAACTCGAGCCCGCCGTCCTCGCTCAACAAGAACAACAGCGCCATCGACAGCGGGATCAACCTGACGACCGACACGAGCAAATCAGCTACCTCTTCAAGTCCAGGGAGCCCCATCCACAGCCTGGAGACGTCGCTTTAGCTGAGGACCCCGCCACCACCCACCTCCCGGGCAGCCACCCGTCCAGGCACCCGACTCACGCAAGCAGCAACGAGCAACAGCAGGAAACCAAATACTGGCGAGAAAACCGTTTCCACCCAACAGACCCTTTTTCTGGCTGCGATGCTGTTTGAACTCTTTTTCACTTTGAGGCGAGGGCGGGATCTCCTCCGGGGGCTTAAGGGAGTGAGCGGTTTTTTCCCAGAACTAGCCCTTCCTGGCTCCCACCCGACATGGACCAGCCATGCACCCGCCCGGCGCCATGTCCCCTGCATGAATGTACTGTACACTTCCGGTCCTCCCCTTGTTTGGTTTTTCGGGGGTTGGGGAGGGGGGTTTTTTTGTTTGTTTATTTGTTTTCTTAGGCGGGAACTGCAGACAGACTCTTTTCTGAGACTATTTATCCAATCCACCGGTCTGTGAGTTTTTGAAATGCTTGCGCAGCATGGTCTCAGTTGTATAGGTTAATTTAACAACTTTTTGAAATTGCAGAGCTTAACTCGCCTAGTAAATTTGCACCAATGGAACCGAAGAACTTCAGACACTCACAAGGTTATATCCATTTCTTTGTATCTATATCAACGTATACTTCCCCAAGACTGTATACGTCCATATAGATAGGTAGATATATATGTGTGTGTGTGTATATATATATATATATATATATATATATATATATATATATACACACACACATGGATATATAAAGTTTCTTTGCCGGCATGTTGCCTTGTTTCTGCTTAAATTGCTCTATTTTAACTTATTTATGTCCTAAAAGAAGAATGTAATTTGTTTACAAACCTGTAGATATCGTCTTCGGCTATTTGTACGGTTTAAGAACACTGGTGGCTGAGATGCTATAAAAACAGCTCAGCCTGATAGACACCTCCCTAGATTGCATCCTTGATGTTTTACGATAGCCATGCTCTGATTTTTGCCTGCTACTTCCGTTCAATAATATCACTACCGAGGGAGGCTCAGGCAGAAGCCAAATGTTAGCGAGTATCCATCCTGAGGGGTCCAACAGCGTGCTCCGTAGACAAAGGGGGAGGAGGAGAGAAGTCTTCCTGGGCTCAAAGCACTGATGGCCAGCCCGGCCCCAGGGTGACGGGGTTGGCAAAGCACTGGGTGAAGACTTTCCTCTCAATGAAACTCACTTGAGTTTACTAAGAGCATTTCAAACAGAGATTCTCTCTGGCGCTGTCTGTACAGAGACTGAGGTAGTTTTGCAATATTATAAATGCTATTGTGTTGATTTTTTTTTCAGTTAGTAATTTGGAGGCTTATTTCCTTATAAATTGCAGCAAGTGAGCTGTTGGCATATTGGATGAGGATCATTATGGCTTGCTGCTTTTATTTTTATTTTTGAAGAAGAATAGCCTTTTTCTCTGCACTATTTAGATCCGAACGAACCTTATGACATGTATATTGAGATGTATTCAGTGTGATTTTTTTAAACCAAATTGTCTTCCTGTAGTCGCAATATATACTGTAGCCTTTGAACAGCAAGTCTTGCTTTCCCAGACAGAAAGCCATTCTGAAACCCTACAGTATCACAGGTGAGAAAAGGTGGTTATTTTCCCCCGAGACAATAACAGCAGTAGTAATCCCACTTAAATAGGAGCTAATTTAATTGTATGTCAGCCTCTTAACTGCTAAGCACTTTGTGGGTATCAGCTTTTTTCATAAAAGAACTTTTGTATTTAATACAAAGTTTGCTTTGAGACTTTTCAGCATACGATCTTTTTCCATAAACTTGTACAGTGCAAAAGACATTTTGAATACCATGATCGATGATGTCCCATGCTTCAAGGAAAACCAAACGCTTCTGCCTCGCTTGCGAAATGCATTCTTCACACTGACCCTTCCCACAGTTGCTCTGTGTCCACCCGGGCCCTTCCCTTCTCCAGGCCCAGAGAATTCTTCCACAGACAAGATGAGAGCCACTCGGGAAAAGAGCCATAGTCAGCTGGGAGGGCCTGCATCTGGATGGCTGTGGAGAAACCCGAGGGTTGAGGATCCCAAGTCAGCCCACCCACCTGGCAAAACCTTCCTGGAAGGAGGACCTTCTGTGCGCAAGAGCATCTCCTGAATGTCGTGAAGAAATATCTCTGAATGTACCCAGCAGAGGAAACTGCATCCCCCGAGGGGTGACCACCCTCAGATATGCTTATTGGATTCCAAGACCAATACCACCAATACCGCCCACTGTTCTCCTCAGAGAAAGGAAGACCCGCTCCTGTAAAACCTGGGGCAGCTTTGGAACGTGGTGTCTTTTGTAGTTTCCTTTTTCAAGGTTCTCCATTTCCCGCTTTGTTCCAACCTTGTGTCTGTGACCTCATTCCATGACACCAGGAAAGCCCCGCTTGCACACCACGCTCCCTGCTCGTTTGGAGCCAGGACGCAAGGGAAGCAGGAGGGGTCTCCCCTAGTGGGACCCAGCCCAGGGGAGAGGGAGCCATGGAAGCTACCGAGAATGCCCCATGTCAGTGTTGGTCTTTTCTTGTCAGGAATAATGGATGCTCACACACACACACACACACACACACACACACACCCTCACCCTCACACTTGCACACACACATCCACACACACAGGAAATGATTGGTTTGTCAGAACTCCCTGTAGTACATAAAGCTTGCACTCGGCGTCCTATATCTAGCAGCATGGGGTACGTTTGGCAGTTCACCCCATTAGGGGGTAAATAATTTATGACCATTCATCTGTTTTTATGAATTTTTTTATCTAGACAATAACTGTAAATAAAGAACTCACCATCTCTGTTCATTTAATACTATGCAATGGTGATGCTTTCAATTGCTGACTCTTCTTACTCCGCAGTATGGTTCTGAAATGTCTGTGGTCTTAAAAAAAAAAAAAAAAAGGCTAAAACCAACATCAAACAGAACATAGTAAATATATACTCTGTAATGTATACTTTTTGCTGGTTTTGGACTGCACCATCCCCTCAGCTTCTTGTCTGCCCTCTGGACAGGGGCTCCAGGAGAAGGTAGCAGATTCAGTTCCAAGGTCTAAGCTCACCAATCTGTCTCCCCCTAACAGATGACGGAAGAGCAGGGGACCCATTCAACGAGTCACCCACCTTTGGAGGTGGACAGGGAGGAAACTGAAGAGTTTTCTTCCCTAACTCAGCAGCAGCCTGGGTTGCTCCCACCAGCCCCCCACCATAGCCCCTTGCCCCCTTGTCCCAACCAGAGCAGAGAGTGGACAAGAAGGAGGTCCCCCTGCTTCTGAGACCAGACCAATGATAGTGACTGCACTGGGACAAGGACCCTGGACCTGTCTCAGCCCGGACGTCCCAGTTATTGAACAGATGCTCTTCCCCAACTGTGCTGAAATTCCCCCTTTACCACATCCTGACAGCTCAGAGAGACTTGGGTCTATTTCTGGAATATCTCCTCTGTTCCCTTATCTGGGTGTCTCATCTGGCACCAACCACACAGTTTTAATGTCACTTTATATAATGTTTCATTATGTGGTGGGATAAATACCCTTTTTTTTTTTTTTTTTTTTTTTTTACAAAATTTCCTGGTTATTCTCACATCTATTCCTCCAAGTAAACTTAAAATTTTGCTGAGTCCTGCATCCTCCTGCCCTCCTCTCACTCCAAATATTGGGCCCTTTCATTGTAGGTGCAAACATCTTCCCACCATTGTAAGCACCCCAGCTCACTAAATAGCCCTCTAAGGAGAAATAAAAAGGGCATCCTGAATCTTGAGGGAAGCCAGATAGTCCTCCCATCATCTCACCTGTCCCCTAAGCCAGGGTGTCGTTAGGAGAGGCCATCAAGCCCCCACCCAATCTCAGTGTGGGACCCAAAGTCACCCACCTTGGCTGTGCTGAGGTGGACCCTCCATCTGCCCTGGTCCAGGTGAGAAAGAGGGGTCTCTCCCAGACCTGGAGCTACCAGAATGTGGAGCCCAGTTACCAATTCTCCTCATGGAGTAATGTTTATTCCTATATCCCTTTCCTGAACTATTTTGGTGGGGGCAGGGTCACCTCTCGCTCTTTATTCACAGTTTTCAGCAGTTGCGATACGTCCTTTGGGACGCAGCAATCTCTTCCCTGGACCTTCTCACCACCCTGATGACTCCCCCTAGTGGTTCTGGCTCTACTTACAGGAGGCTGTCAAACGCACCCTGTGACGTGCCTCCCACACAAAACTCTCTCCGTAGGGTCCGAGATCCCACCACTAGAAGATGGGGGGTGGGGTGGAGATGGGTTGCGTTTCTCTGAAGGCTTCTGGGTCCTCCAGAGCCAAGGCTGAAATCAAGCAACAGCAGAAAATCCCCAGGTGTTTCCCAAGTTCCAAAGCAAGCTCTCCTGATTTTGATGTAAAGATCCTGTTCACCCAAGTGGGGGGAGGGGGATCCCAGGCCCTGGGCATCAGCCATCACCCCCTCCACGGAAAACAAGGTCTTTAAGGCTGCTTTGGGACTGCCCTTCTTGGCTCCCTAAGTCTGTTTTGTAACGCCTGTGGTGCTCTCCCTGCTCACCTTTCCTCTCGGGGCAGGGGTGGTGGGGAGTTAGTCGCCACACTTTGCTAACTCTTGTGTGCACGTATTTTATACCAGAGTAGCGAGGAAATGGTGCCGCCTCCAGCTTCCACGAGCTACCCGGGCTCTGGGGGGCTCTGGGAAAATCGGGGCTGGGAAGTGACTGTGCTCTTATTGTACACTCTTGATTTCTCTGTATCTCTGGCTTGTGCTCTTTGTAATTAATGGGATTTGTCTGCCTTTTCAACACTATACTGAGCAATAACAATAAATGCACACGTGGAAATGCAGACACAGTACACATCACAAGGCCTTTTTCCGTGGGACAGCTGGGTCCCCACCCTCCGTGGATTTGAACTCAGAGGGAAACCAAGTGCCTGGGAGGGAAAGGCACTTTGCCCAAGGGTGCATGGCTCAGGGGTGGTCTCTCTCCTTCCGCCGAGTCACACCTTTTGAACAGTCACCGTTTGAGGGAGGCAAGTTCAGCTTGCCATGAGTCGTTAACCCTCCATGAGGAACAGCTGACAATCCCAGAGGGCAAGACTCTGGGGGAAGAGGCCTCAGGAGGATGAAGAAGAGGTGGAGGTTCAGGATCTGGGAGGTCAGGGCACAAATTAGGGAAAGCATTTTTAGCTTTGGGGTCTGGGATTAACTGGAGGGAGCTGATGGGAGATGTGGACAAAGGATGTAGGTGGCATCCCCCACTGGGGACAGGGGGATGCAGAAGGGACCCTGGCACACTGAATCTGAACTTTGCACACCTCTGGTGGACATCAGCAAAGAACGAGAATGTGCCCAGACCAAGAGACAGTCCCAATGTTGGTTCAAAGGTTGATGGTTGCACATGCATGCACGCATGTGCACGTACACACACACACACACACACACACACATACACACACACTAAAACCCAGCTCTTCTCAGGGAAAACTGATCCCCAGATCAAGCACTGTAGGCCCAACCGCTTCCAAACCCAAACCCAGTTTCACATCCAAAGGTCCATTTACTCACAAGATCAACCTTCCAGAGGAGGTATTATTACAATTCCCACTTAACAGAAGAGGAGATGGCAGCTCAGAGAGGAGAAGGGTGTGCCCACCTAGTAAGTAGGGGATACAGTATTGATACCTCACAGTCTTGATGCCAGAATCAGCACTCAAAACTTTTCAGTTCCACCAGCAAATACTTTAATGAATAGGATAACAGTTGCACTGTTTGTCCCAAATCCTCAATCTCTCCAACTTCAATGCCTACACCAGGGAATTCTTTAAATAACAACTATGCCCCATGCATTGTGTTTGTATTATATCTAACGTGTCATTGTCCCCACTTTCTACTGGAGGAAACTGAGGCTCAGAAAGAAGTGATATGATTTTATCACCCAGAGAATCAGTAGTACATCTACAGATCTGAGATCAGGGGATGTCCCTTGAAGAACAGGAGACCCAAGGGCCCCTCCCACTTTGTTCCCTGCAGTATTTCCACCATAAGCACCACCCCTCACACCCCTGCAATCTTTTTCCATTAGAGGGAAATTATGGGTCTTGAAAGCTGGGGTGGGGGTGGAGGGTGAGTTGCTACCTGGAGGCCCAGCCCTGAGTTCTGTAAGACCCCACTCCCCGACACCCTCTCCAAAGCTCCTCGATGGTCTGGATCTATCACACCCTCTGAGCCTTAACATCGTCCCTCCAGCAGTGACCATCTCCTGCTAGGACTCTTCCCTCCAGTTTCAAGAGGGGAAACAGGGATTTTGACTCAACCAAGGGAAGCCTAGACTCCATCCTGGGTCACTCAACTCCTTAAAGCCATGAGAGGTCAAGGGTTGCCAGACCATGTGTGGCTGAGGGGAGCCCCCAGGCTCTGTCCAGCTGTACAGCATTCTCACTGTGCCGATGTGAAGCCAGGGACCTGGGGGTTGGGGAAACTGGCGATTGGGTCCTGGGCTCTAGCTGCGGGAGTCTGGCTGAGATCCTTCCTTGCCTGGGGAATCTACCTGATGGGCCAGACTCACAGGATCCCAGAGCTATGAGGAAGGGGCAGTTTGAAGGCATGGGTCCTCTGGCCTGGAGAGGGCAGGGCGAGAGGCTCAGCCTCTGGCTAGGGGGTTATTCCCTGGGCTTCTTTGTCCCTGGTCCCAGCCTTGGGTCCTGAGGAGAGACTGACAAGGAAGCACTAAAACCAGTCTGGCCACTACTCCCAAAATTAGTCATCCTAAATTGTTCACCATAAGGCCAGTCGCACCCAGAACCGCAGAGAGGTGGGTGGAGGTGTCGTTACGTATGAGTCCCTTTTTTCATGTATGGATCTCAGGAAAAGGGAAGGGTTGGTCACGAAAGAAGACAGGTTAGAGCTTCAGATTTCAAGTTCCGGACCTGGCTCGCCTGGAAAACGAGAGTCCCACCCCTTTGGTCTCGAGCGTTACGCACGGAGAAGGGGAGGGGCCGTGGGAAGGCTTGGCACCGCCCCAGAAAGGACGGAACCTTCGTGCGAGCGGAACGTGCTGCTGCCCGGAGGCTCCTGTGCCCCGGCCAGACGGCCTGCTAGCCCGGCACCGGAAGTGAGCTGTTCTGAGGCGCCGCCGGGGCCTGCCACGTCCGCGGCCTTGAGCTGCCGCTGCCGCCGCCGCCGCCGCCGCCACCGCCACCACCGCCGCCACCGCCACCGCCGCCACCACCATGGTGAGTGCCGGGGCCGTAGTCGCGGCCCTCCCGGGTTCCTCGCCGCGCTAAGGTTCAAGTCCCGAGCTGGAGCCGTTCAGCTCTCCCGCACCGCTTCGGGTCTGGGGGGCTCTGGCCCTGCCCGTCCGGACCTTTCTGAGGGGGAGGCCAGGCGGAGGCCGCGGAACCTCCCAGAACTCTGCGGGCCGCGTCTCCTGCTTCTTTTCCTTCTCTTTCCCCAACAGTTGAAAACAAAACCCCAAACACCGTTGGAGCTACTGTGGCCTGAGCCCTTAGTAGGTTCCAAGCATTGTTCCTACTCTCAGCCTACTAACAGCCCCATGAAGTCGGGGCTGTTATTATCGACCTTTGACAAATGAGGAAGCTGGAGGTTCAGAGAGGTGAAGCCTCTTGCACAGGGAACAAGTGGCAGAGCTGAGATTCAAACCCTCACAACCATTCCCTTCTCCCACCTCCCGCCTCTCCCAGCAGAGATGTTTGTGGAACAGGTGCTTAGCCCAGGGCCCCGAGGTATGACGGGCACTTCAGGAAACTGTAAGGATGTAAGGATGAGCTGAATGCCCCTGTGATGCAGGGGCTCGGGTTTTTAAACCTCTGTGGTATCCACAGTGTACATTCACTCCACACTTACTCATCCAGTGAATGACCGCCAGTGGGAACTAATGGATAGAAGCATCTAGCCTGAGTCTGGCACAGAGTGGGGGGTTCGGTAAGCCGGTGCTCTCGGGAAAATGGCTGTGCCTGGGTTTTTGAGGAAACGTGGGTGAACCCAGAAGCCTGGACGCTGGGTTTGGCTCTTGCTTTGCAGGGCACTGGGTTTTAAATTTCTCGGGGTTTTTTTGGTCTCTGATTCTTCAGCTGCTAAGTAGAGTTGGGGTCTCTTACACCCTGACACCCAGCTCTTTTAAAATGAGTTTTTAACTCATTAAGTAATTCTGAAGAGCTTAATTGTTTTGAGGGCTGTCTTTTACTACTTAAGGAAGACCGTACATCTTGAGGTGCTTAGGAGGAGGGACTTTTTTTTTTTTAAGGCGCTTTAAAAAAAAAAAGCACTTGTTCATCAGTCCTGGTTGGTGCGTGAGAGTGGTTCAAAATAAATGCTGGTTATCTCCAAGGTCCTCTAGCGAACCAGTATGAAACTATCTGTAAGCTTTCTTCCTGCCTCTGCTTAGCCCTCAGCCACTGATTTAGGGAATTGGATGTAACAACTAGATGGGCAGCCTAATCAAGTGGAAAGCTTTGTGGGCTGGGAGTTAGCAGGTGGGGCTCTTCTCCCAGCTCCACCCTTAACTAGCTCTGTGACTTGAGCAGGTGCTTTCTATTCCCTGGGCTTCTTCATCTCCTTAGTCCATCGGGCAGCTCTGATGAACTCTGCCCTTCAGCCTTCCCAGTGCACACGTGAGAGTACTTTGTAACCCGGACAGCTTGGCACACGTAGGAGATGCTTCTCTTTATCTTCCTTACTTGGCCTTTGCAGACCTCGGGGGCCTGCTTTGTAGGGCATCTAGACTTTGGTGAGAGAACCTGTGCTTACTTGACATGTACCTTTTGAACTGCTTTGCAGCCATGCTCTTCTAGTATCCACCTTTCTGAAAAGTCAGGTCAGACTTTATACCTGAAGGGCTTGTGCTGGAAAAAGATGAAATGGGGGAAATGGTAAGAAATATCATTTCCAGTCTGAAACCTCCTTTTCCGTCCCTTTTCTATCCCAAGAGTTTTGAGAGAATAGTGGTTGAACAAAGTAAAACTGTGCATTTTTGTTCATTTACTTATGCATTCAGCAGATAGTCACTGAGTTCCTTCTGGTTGCAAAGCACTGTGCTGGGTGATTTGAGAGGATTCAGAACGGCCAATGACACCGACCCTGGCTCCAGGGAGCTCACCTTCTAGTTGGGAGAAGAAACGGTGTAAAGTGTTGTAGACATTCAGTGTTGATATTCAGAGGAGTCCAGCCAGTTGGGGAATCTGGGAATCTTCAAGTTGCGGGGCGGGGGGGGCAGCGTAATTTGAGCTGCACCTCAGAGAATGGGTAGGAAGGTGATGACCATGGCAGCTCTGTTCCAGCCCTATAAACTGGGCTCTGTCACAGATGGTGTACCAGGCAGCAGCCTCAGGAGAATCAGTTGAATCAATTAAAGTGTTAGGTATTAACCCTGTTATGCAGAAAACTGCCTGGAACATCAGAGGCTCTGTCATCCAGGAAGGAACCCCAGCCATAGCTCCCTCAGGGTCCCTCTTCAACCTCAAATGTAGCCAGGACCGCTCATGCCACCATCCCCCCTTCTTTGCTCATGTTTTGCCCTCTGATTGGACTGTACTTTTTTTTCCCTGTGCCACCTGGCAAATTCCTCATCATCTGAGCCCAGTTTATGTCCACCACCACCAGCCCCTCAGACTGCTATAGCATATGTTAACCACCATTAAAGTATTTATCTTGCCTTGTTGGGGTTACTTAGGTGCAGGCTTCTCAGGGGCAAGAAGTACCTCTCTTTCGTGTCTGTATCTCCAGTCCCTGTTACAGTGCTTGGCAAAGTGAAGGCACTTAGAGTGAACATTTACTGAATGAATGAATGAATGGATGAACAGATGCAGTCAAGAACTTTAAAAATGATCAGTGGATTCAGTGAGATGATTGCATTCTAACTACTATCAGCGCATTTACCAACAATATCTTTGGTTCTAGGTGTCAGTAATTAACACTGTGGATACTTCCCATGAGGACATGATTGTAAGTATTCCTTTAGCGCTTCCTCACATGCTGTGGACATGGGCATTTCTGTTGATCATTTATGAATCCACTGTGGCTTTGCAGCCTTTGCTAGTTAGGCTGTAACCTGAGGGGTATGGTCAGTCTCCCAGCAGTGCCCTCTGAGTTGGCAGGGCTGTGATAGTCTGGTCACTGTACGGCAGGAGAAACCTGGAAACAGTTTGTAGCTCAAGGTCCTCGGTCTCCTGGCCAAGAAAGTAACCGTCTCTGGGATGGGGTAGAAGTGGGTGCAGAGGTTTGAATTAGTCTTCCCACCTATCTTCCTCCTGCTGTCACTTCTTAGCCCCATTGGAAAGGGAAGAAAAAAATAGGAAAATGACTCGATACAAAGGCAGAGCCAGGTAGGACCGGCACAGACAGCAGGCCAGACAGTACTCTTTGAACCCGAAGTCATTAACTCAAGGCGTTTCCTGAGAGGCAAACATAGGGTTTGGTGTAAAAGGACAGGGCTGTGGGAGAAGGTCCAGAGGTTAAAGTCTCCAGCAGCAAAGATGTGGACTCTGCTTCTTGCAGTGCAAGGAGTCCAGGTAGCCTTTGAACAGGACCCAGGTCAATCAGCCTACAGCATTTTATCCCAGGCATCCTGCCATCACATCCTTCCCACCAGCAGTTGCTTTTGGGCTTCTGAGGGGCTGCCTAGTCTCAGAATTGTATGTTCCCTGGATGGGATCATGTGTGTCTAGCTGTGAGACCACACCACCTTGGAGACAGCGTGGCACCTTGGGTAAGAAGATACAGTCTGAGATCCCTAGTCAATCTCTCTTTTTTTTTTGAATTTTATTTTATTTTTTATACAGCAAGTTCTCATTAGTTATCCATTATATACATATTTGTGTATACATGTCAATCCCAATCTCCCAATTCATCCCACCACCACCACCCCGCCGCCGCTTTCCCCCCTTGGTGTCCATACGTTTGTTCTCTACACCTGTGTCTCTATTTCTGCCCTGCAAACCGGTTCATCTGTACCATTTTTCTAGGTTCCCCATATATGCGGTAGTATATGATATTTGTTTTTCTCTTTCTGACTTCACTCTGTATGACAGTCTCTAGATCCATCCACATCTCTACAGATGACCCAATTTCGTTCCTTTTTATGGCTGAGTAATATTCCATTGTATATATGTACCACAACTTCTTTATCCATTCGTCTGCCGATGGGCATTTAGGTTGCTTCCATGACCTGGCTATTGCAAATAGCGCTGCAGTGAACATTGGGGTGCATGTGTCCTTTTGAAATATGGTTTTCTCTGGGTATATGCCCAGTAGTGGGATTGCTGGGTCATATGGTAATTCTATTTTTAGTTTTTTAAGGAACCTCCATACTGTTCTCCATAGTGGCTGTATCAGTTTACATTCCCACCAACAGTGCAAGAGGGTTCCCTTTCCTCCACACCCTGTCCAGCATTTGTTGTTTGTAGATTTTCTGATGATGCCCATTCTCACTGGTGTGAGGTGATACCTCATTGTAGTTTTGATTTGCATTTCTCTAATAGTTAGTGATGTTGAGCAACTTTTCATGTGCTTCTTGGCCATCTGTATGTCTTCTATGGAGAAATGTCTATTTAGGTCTTCTGCCCAATTTTTTTTTTTTTCTTTTTCCGGTACGCGGGCCTCTCACTGCCATGGTCTCTCCTGTTGTGGAGCACAGGCTCCGGACGCACAGGCTCAGCAGCCATGGCTCACGGGCCCAGCCGCTCCGCGGCATGTGGGATCCTCCCGCACCGGGGCACAAACCCATGTCCCCCACATCGGCAGGCGGACTCTCAACCACTGCGCCACCAGGGAAGCCCTTCTGCCCATTTTTTTTTTTTTTTTTTTTTTCTTTTTGCGGTATGCGGGCCTCTCACCGCTGTGGCCTCCCCCGTTGCGGAGCACAGGCTCCGGACGCGCAGGCCCAGCGGCCATGGCTCACGGGCCCAGCCGCTCCGCGGCATATGGGATCCTCCCAGACCGGGGCACGAACCCGCATCCCCTGCATCGGCAGGCGGACTCTCAACCACTTGCGCCACCAGGGAGGCCCTTTCTGCCCATTTTTTGACTGGGTTGTTTGTTTTTTTTTAATATTGAGCTGCATGAGCTGTTTATATATTTTCGAGATTAATCCTTTGTCCGCTGGTTCGTTTGCAAATATTTTCTCCCATTCTGAGGGTTGTCTTTTGGTCTTGTTTGTACTTTCCTTTGCTTTGCAAAATCTTTGAAGTTTCATTAGGTCCCATTTGTTTATTTTTGTTTTTATTTCCATTACTCTAGGAGGTGGATCAAAAAAGATCTTGCTGTGATTTATGTCAAAGAGTGTTCTTCCTATGTTTTCCTCTAAGAGTTTTATGGTGTCCGGTCTTATATTTAGGTCTGTAATCCATTTTGAGTTTATTTTTGTGTATGGTGTTAGGGAGTGTTCTCATTTCATTCTTTTACATGTAGCTGTCCAGTTTGCCCAGCACCAATTATTGAAGAGACTGTCTTTTCTCCATTGTATATATCCTTGCCTCGTTTGTCATAGATTAGTTGACCATAGTTGCGTGGGTTTATCTCTGGGCTTTCTATCCTGTTCCATTGATCTATATTTCTGTTTTTGCGCCAGTACCATATTGTCTTGATTACTGTAGCTTTGTAGTATAGTCTGAAGTCAGGGAGTCTGATTCCTCCAGCTCTGTTTTTTTCCCTCAAAACCACGTTGGCTATTTGGGGTCTTTTGTGTTTCCACACAAATTTTAAGATTTTTTTTTGTCCTAGTTCTGTAAAAAATGCCATTGGTAATTTGATAGGGATTGCATTGAATCTGTAGATTGCTTTGGGTAGTATAGCCATTTTCACAATATTGATTCTTCCAATCTGAGAACATGGTATACCTGTCCATCTGTTTGTATCATCTTTAATTTCTTTCATCAGTGTTTTATAGTTTTCTGCATGCAGGTCTTTCGTCTCCCTAGGTCAGTTTATTCCTAGGTATTTTATTCTTTTTGTTGCAGTGGTAAATGGGAGTGTTTCCTTAATTTCTCTTTCAGATTCTTCATCATTAGTGTCTAGGAATGCAAGAGATTTCTGTGCATTACTTTTGTATCCTGCAACTTTACCAAATTCATTGATTAGCTCTAGTAGTTTTCTGGTGGCATCTTTAGGATTCTCTGTGTATAGTATCATGTCATCTGCAAACAGTGATAGTTTTAGTTTTACTTCTTCTTTTCCAATTTGTATTCCTTTTATTTCTTTTTCTTCTCTGATTGCCATGGCTAGGACTTCCAAAGCTATGTTGAATAATAGTGGTGAGAGTGGACATCCTTGTCTTCTTCCTGATCTTAGAGGAAATGCATTCAGTTTTTCGCCATTGAGAATGATGTTTGCTGTGGGTTTGTCATATATGGCCTTTATTATGTTGAGGTAGGTTCCCTCTGGGCCCACTTTCTGGAGAGTTTTTGTCATAAATGGGTGTTGAATTTTGTCAAAAGCGTTTTCTGCATCTATTGAGATGACCATATGGTTTTTCTTCTTCAATTTGTTAATATGGTGTATCACATGGATTGATTTGCATATATTGAAGAATCCTTTCATCCCTGGGATAAATCCCACTTGGTCATGGTGTATGATCCTTTTAATGTGTTGTTGGATTCTGTTTGTGAGTATTTCGTTGAGGATTTTTGCATCTGTATTCGTGAGTGATATTAGTCTAATTTTTTTGTAGTAACTTTGTCTGGTTTTGGTATCAGGGTGATGGTGGCCTCATAGAATGAGTTTGGGAGTATTCCTTCCTCTGCAGTTTTTTGGAAGAGTTTGAGAAGGATGGATGTTATCTCTTCTCTAAATTATTGACAGAATTCACCTGTGAAGCCATCTGGTCCTGGACTTTAGTTTGTTGGAAGATTTTTTTTTTTGCGGTACACGGGCCTCTCACTGTTGTGGCCTCTCCCGCTGCAGAGCACAGGCTCAGAACACACAGGCTCAGCGGCCATGGCTCACGGGCCTAGCCTCTCCGCAGCATGTGGGATCTTCCCAGACCGGGGCACAAACCCGTGTCCCCTGCATCGGCAGGTGGACTCTCAACCACTGCGCCACCAGGGAAGCCCTGTTGGAAGATTTTTAATCACAGTTTCAGTTTCATTACTTGTGATTGTTCTGTTCATATTTTCTCCTTCCTGTTTCAGTCTTGGAAGGTTATACCTCTCTAAGAATTTGTCCATTTCTTCCAGGTTGTCCATTTAATTGGCATAGAGTTGCTTATAGCAGTCTCTTAGGATGCTTTGTATTTCTGTGGTGTCTGTTGTAATTTCTCCTTTTGCATTTCTAATTTTATTGATTTGAGTCCTCTCCCTCTTTTTCTTGATGAGTCTGGCTAAAGGTTTATCAATTTTATCTTATCAAAGAACCAGCTTTGGGCTTCCCTGGTGGTGCAGTGGTTGAGAGTCCTCCTGCTGATGCAGGGGACACGGGTTCGTGCCCCGGTCCGGGAAGATCCCACATGCCACAGAGCGGCTGGGCCCGTGAGCTATGGCCACTGAGCCTGTGCGTTCAGAGCCTGTGCTCCGCAGCGGGAGAGGCCACAACAGTGAGAGGCCCGCGTACCGCCAAAAAAAAAAAAAAAAAAAAAGAACCAGCTTTTAGTTTTATTGATCTTTGCTATTGTTTTCTTTGTTTCTATTTCATTTATTTCTGCTCTGATCTTTATGATTTCTTTCCTTCTATTAACTTTGGGTTTTGTTTGTTCTTCTTTCTCTAGTTCCTTTAGGTGTAAGGTTAGATTGCTTATTTGAGATGTTTGTTGTTTCTTGAGGTAGGATTGTGTTGCTATAAACTTCCCTCTAGAACTACTTTTGCTGCATCCCATAGGTTTTAGATCGTTGTGTTTTCATTGTCATTTGTCTCTAGGTATATTTTGATTTCCTCTTTGATTTCTTCAGTGATCTCTTGGTTATTTAGCAATGTATTGTTTAGCCTCCATGTGTTTCTGTTTTTTACGTTTTTTTCCCCTGTAATTGATTTCTAATCTCATAGCGTTGTGGTCAGAAAAGATGCTTGATATGATTTCAATTTTCTTAAATTTACCAAGGCTTGATTTGTGACCCAAGATGTGATCTATCCTGGAGAATGTTCCATGTGCACTTGAGAAGAAAGTGTAATCTGCTGTTTTTGAATGGAATGTCCTATAAATATCAATTAAATCTATCTGGTCTGTTGTGTCATTTAAAGCTTGTGTTTCCTTATTAATTTTCTGTCTGGATCATCTGTCCATTGGTTTAAGCGAGGTGTTAAAGTCCCCCACTATTACTGTGTTACTGTCGATTTCCTCTTTTATAGAGTTTGCAGTTGCCTTATGTATTGAGGTGCTCCTACGTTGCGTGCATATATATTTATAATTGTTATATCTTCTTCTTGGATTGATCCCTTGATCATTATGTAGTGTCCTTCCTAGTCTCTTGTAACATTCTTTATTTTCAAGTCTATTTTATCTGATATGAGTATGGCTACTCCAGCTTTTTCTTTTGATTTCCATTTGCATGGAATGTCTTTTTCCATCATCTCACTTTCAGTCTGTATGTGTCCCTAGGTCTAAAGTGGGTCTCTTGTAGACAACATATATACGGGTCTTGTTTTTGTATCCATTCAGTGAGCCGGTGTCCTTTGCTTGGATCATTTAATCCATTCACATTTAAGGTAATTATCAATATGTATGTTCCTATTACCATTTTCTTAATTGTTGTGGTCTTGTTTTTGTAGGTCCTTTTCTTCTCTTGTGTTTCCCACTTAGAGAAGTTCCCTTAGCATTTGTTGTAGAGCTGGTTTGGTGGTGCTGAATTCTCTTAGCTTTTGCTTGTCTGTAAAGCTTTTGATTTCTCCATCAAATCTGAATGAGATCCTTGCTGGGTAGAGTAATCTTGGTTGTAGGTTCTTCCCTTTCATCACTTTAAGTATATCATGCCACTCCCTTCTTGATTGTAGAGTTCCTGCTGAGAAATCAGCTGTTAACCTTATAGAAGTTCCCTTGTATGTTATTTGTCGTTTTTCCCTTGCTGCTTTCAATAATTTTTCTTTGTCTTTAATTTTTGCCAATTTGATTACTGTGTGTCTTGGCAGTTTTCTCCTTCGGTTTGTCCTGCCTGGGACTCTCTGTGCTTCCTGGACTTGGGTGGCTATTTCCTTTCCCATGTTAGGGAAGTTTTTGACTATAATCTCTTCAAATATTTTCTCAGGTCCTTTCTGTCTCTCTTCTCCTTCTGGGACCCCTATAGTGTGAATGTTGTTGCATTTAATGTTGTGACAGAGGTCTCTTAGGCTGTCTTCATTTCTTTTCATTCTTTTTTCTTTAGTCTGTTCCACAGCAGTGAATTCCACCATTCTGTCTTCCAGGTCACTTATCCGTTCTTCTGCCTCAATTATTCTGCTATTGATTCCTTCTAGTGTATTTTTCATTTCAGTTATTGTACTGTTCATCTCTGTTTGTTTGTTCTTTTATTCTTCTAGGTCTTTGTTAAACATTTTCTTGCATCTTCTCGATCTGTGCCTCCATTCTTTTTCTGAGGTCCTGGATCATCTTTTTTTTTTTTCTTTGGTACGCCGGCCTCTCACTGCTGTGGCCTCTCCCGTTGCGGAGCACAGGCTCTGGATGCACAGGCTCAGCGGCCATGGCTCACGGGCCCAGTCGCTCCGCGGCATGTGGGATCCTCCCGGACTGGGACGTGAACCCGCGTCCCCTGCATCAGCAGGCGGACTCTCAACCACTGCGCCACCAGGGAAGCCCCCTGGATCATCTTTACCATCATTATTCTGAATTATTTTTCTGGAAGGTTGCCTGTCTCCACTTCATTTAGTTGTTTTTCTGGGGTTTTATCCTGTTCCTTCATCTGGTACATAGGCCTCTGCCTTTTCATCTTGTCTCTCTTTCTGTGAATATGGTTTCCGTTCCACAGGCTACAGAATTGTAGTTGTTCTTGTTTCTGCTGTCTGCCCTCTGGTGGATGAGGCTCTCTAAGAGGCTTGTGCAAGTTTCCTGATGGGAGGGACTGGTGGTGGGTAGAGCTGGGTGTTGCTCTGGTGGGCAGAGCTCAGTAAAACTTTAATCCACTTGTCTGCTGATGGGGGGAGCTGGGTTCTCTCCCTGTTGGTTGTTTGGCCTGAGGCGACCCAACACTGGAACCTACCCGGCTCTTTGGTGGGGCTAATGGCGGACTCTGGGAAGGCTCACACCAAGGAGTACTTCCCAGAACTTCTGCTGCCAGTGTCCTTGTCCTCACGGTGAGACACAGCCACCCCCTGCCTCTGCAGGAGACCCTCCAGCACTAGCAGTTGGGTCTGGTTCAGTCTCCCCTGGGGTCACTGCTCCTTCCCCTGGGTCCCGATGTGCACGCTCCTTTGCGTGTGCCCTCCAGGAGTGGAGTCTCTGTTTCCCCCAGTCCTGTCAAAGTCCTGCAATCAAATCCCACTAGTCTTCAAAATCTGATTCTCTAGGAATTCCTCCTCCCGTTGCTGGACCCCCAGGTCGGGAAGCCTGACGTGGGGCTCAGAACCTTCACTCCAGTGGGTGGACTTCTGTGGTATAAGTGTTCTCCAGTTTGTGAGTCACCCACCCAGCAGTTATGGGATTTGATTTTATTGTGATTGCACCCCTCCTACCGTCTCATTGTGGCTTCTCCTTTGTCTTTGGATGTGGGGTGTCTTTTCTGGTGAGTTCCAGTGTCTTCCTGACCATGATTGTTCAGCAGTTAGTTGTGAATCCGGTGCTCTCGCAAGAGAGAGTGAGGGCATGCCCTTCTACTCGGCCATCTTGAACCAGACTCGTAGTCAGTCTCCTAACTTTTCTGAGTCAGCCCTGATTTCCTCATAGCTGAGATGGGGAAATTAGAGATATGCTGCCTCTCTGTGTGGGTTCATCTTGGGGAACAGATGAGACAAAGCAGTAATGACTGACGTCTGCGTGCTCACTGTGCATCACACCCCATGCTGAATACTTCTCATTTAACCTTCATAACAACCCTCGAAGTAGGTGCCATCATTAGGTCCATTTAAAGATAAGGAAACTAGGTTCAAGGGTATTAGGAAATTTTTCTAAGGTTGCACAGCAGGTAACTTGAGATAGGGTTTAAATCTCTTAGGTTCTTTGCCCTCCTTCCTCCCGAAGTGTGAAAGCACTCTGCTGGAGCAGTGCTTCAGAAAAACACTTGCAGAGAAGCTCTGTCATAGCACCTGCCCTGCCTGCCTTCCAACAAGCCAAGACCTGGAATGGTGGAGGGGGTTGACCTCCCAGGAAGAATCAGGATGTTTTCCTTGGGTAGGGAGGTGAGGAAGGAATGTTGAAGCAGACGAAATGATTGCTCCCCTTTGAAAGGATGTGATTGCCCCTGATGACCGCAAGAGTGACAGCTAATAGTTCCTGAAACCCTCAAGGTGCAACAGTGAAGAAAGTTTCATCTGTTGGAATAGGCAGGGCCAGCAAACAGGAGGGGTCAGTAAGTACAGTGAGGCAGCCGGTGGATTGGCTCAGAGGAGCCATCGCCCAGATGGAAAGGGAGCTGTGGGCAGGGCCCAGCCCTAGGTCTGGATGGCCAGGCAGCATCGGTGAAGTCGGTTCATCAGTGATGGGACCAGTGACATTTAAGGCATGAGTGGAGAGTCTGGGGTACTGGGCACACTACTAGGGAAAAGGTCAAGTCGAAACCCAGGAACAAAGGTCCACGAAGGATCCAGGACCATGGATGCAAGAAGGAGCCTAAATGTCTGAATGGGGCCCTGTGTGCAGGCCAGATGTGCATCATGGAGGACCTGATTGGGGCCTGCAGGCAGTCAGTGGCCTGCTTCTTTGGGTCAGCGTTAGCCCTGGGTTCTGGCGCTGAGCCAGACCTTCCTGGCGGCCCACGGAGCCTCGGAACACAGTGGGGCGTGAGGAAGGAGCTAGGCAAGCTTCTCTTCTCCCACCCACCCTGCAGAACAGGATTGGGAAGGACCTCCCCTGGGATGTAGAGGGTCTAAAAGCAGCTGCGTGTGGTTTTTCTTGTCCCTTTCAGAAGGACATTACCTGTCAGAGAAGTGAGAACGTTGACATGCTAGCTTCCTGCCTGATAGTGATGATTCTTTGAGGTTTGATTAATTTCAGGTAGATTCTGGTCCCTACTAGACTCGGTCCTGGTGACTGCCCCCACCCCACCCCCCTCCGCCCAGCCTGCCGGCTTCCCGAGCTGTCCTCTCTTTGCAGCATGATGCCCAGATGGACTACTACGGCACCCGCCTGGCAACCTGCTCATCAGACAGGTCCGTCAAGATCTTCGACGTGCGCAACGGAGGGCAGATCCTCATCGCCGACCTCAGGGGGTGAGTGCAGCCAACCCCGGGCAAGGTCTCAGAGAGTGGGCTTCTCCCGCAGTGCAGTCAGCGGAGAGGACACCCGGTCCCAGCCAGCCGGCTGCCCTCGTCAGGTGTCCCAGGCTGATGGAGCCCGGAGCGAATCCCAGTTCTGCCGCCCAAATGCCCACTGGCAGACCTGGGGCGAGGGAGTCAGTTATAGGCTCTCAGAGCCTCCACCCACTCACCCCCAACACAGGTGCCGCTGTCTCCGCCCAGGTAGAGCCTACTTGCAGCAAGCGTCCAGCGGCCACTGCTGTTTTCAAAAGTGGGAAACTAGCTTTTTTTTTTTTTAAACAAGTTTAGCTACCACATGATCTAACGTGACTCAAGGCTGGTGATCTAAGAATGTAATAGTAATTATATAAATCCCATAATTCTGCCTGTTTGCCTGTGGCAGGTCCTCAGTGAATATTTACAAATGTTTCATTTACCTTTCTCCCTGCTGAGATTCTTGAGATCCTGGCTCTCAGTTTTGTGGCTGCACTCTAGTGCTTTCCCTCAGTTCACTACCTCAGGTAGATGGGGTTCTTAACCTGGGTACCATGGATCTCCAAGGGTTCTGTGGGTAGAATTCAGGAGGTGGTGAACTGGGAAAGGGAAAGAATTACCTCTTTATTTTCAGTGACTCTGATATTTAGCATTTCCTTCAATTATGGCTATAGGCCAGGAACCGCAGTAGAATTCATAGTACCTGTCACTTTGTTACCAATAGGAGTTACAGATTTTTTTTTAAATAAATTTATTTATTTTTGGCTGCGTTGGGTCTTCGTTGCTGCACACAGGCTTTCTCTGGTTGCGGTGAGCGGGGGCTACTCTTCATTGCGGCGCGCGGGCTTCTCATTGTGGTGGCTTCTCTTGTTGCGGAGCACAGGCTCTAGGCGTGCGGGCTTCAGTAGTTGTAGCTCGTGGGCTCTAGAGTGCAGGCTCAGTAGTTGTGGCGCACGGGTTTAGTTGCTCCGCAGCATGTGGGATCTTCCTGGACGAGGGCTCGAACCCGTGTCCCCTGCATTGGCAGGCGGATCCTTAACCACTGCGCCACCAGGGAAGACAGTCACAGATATTTTTATATCACTTTACAGTTGTTGTAGCTTTCTCAAAACAGCATTTATGCTCATCACTATTTTGAAGTTAGAATGGTTATTAGACTTGCCACTAGAGTTTGTTACTTAAAGTGTTAACAAAGAAGCACACGTATCACTAATAACATAAATTGTTCTTTAACGTTTTGATAACTGTATATCAGTGTAATTGGGTTTTCTTTATAATCCTAGCTCTATGTATTTTATCCATTATTCTGAGAAGGGACCATAACATTCACCAGACTGCACAGGAGAAGTTAAGAATCACTGACAAGTGGGTGTTCAGTACATGTTTGTGAATGGGTTAAAAAAGACATAGCTAAGTCAGTAGCCGTTTCGGGAGATAGGCCTAGAAGTTCCACCTCTTCCTGAGTGTCAGGAGTCAAGTGACTCGGGAGCCAGATGTCGCCTTCCCTGCTCAGCAGCCCGTGGCTGAGCAGAGAGCTCTGAGGGCGAGGCCTGGCTGCCAGCACTGGCGGGGGCTGCACCGTCTGCTGTCACTCGGTCCTCTGCTCTGCGTTTTCCTTGCACTCAAAGTATGAAAAATATTGGAGGGTAATAAATTCAGGCCCCCATTCTTCATTCCCTCAGTTAAAATGACGCTAGTTGTAGGACGTTTGAGTCTACAAGAGTTTCATTAGCAGCTCCTTTGTAGAGACTGGGGTTGGCCCATTGTCCCAGCTGGAGGGAGGAGAACTCTGAGTGTCAGCAGTCCCGGGGTGAATGGCTGAGCAGGGAGCAACACTCAGAGCTAACAGGCATCAAGCTTGTGTTTTTTCCTTTTCTTGTACCAAGCACTGTTCTAAGCTCTTTACTGAGTTATCACAGACATTTCCCTCATGACCGCCACGTGAAAGAAGTCTTGTTGACATCTCTATTAAGAGACAAAGCCAAAGAGAGGATATGGCCCTGGCCTAAAGTCAAGCAGCAAGTGAGTGTGGAATGGGTGTGAAAGAGCCTGTCTATTCCCCTCTGTGCCACCCACCTCTTGTGTGCTGGGTGCCCCCCGTTCTGAGGGACAGCCCCAGTACAGAGCCTGGCACAGGGTATGTGCTGAGACAGTGAACGCACAGAGATGGGAAGAGAAGAGAGCGACATGCCTTTTGATAAAGTTAAAAGAGTAGTGGCAAGTATCAAAATGAAATAGTTACTGCGTCCTCAAGGAGGTGACCGTCTGGGAAGATGAGTAGTGATTCATCTACAGATACATCCTGAGCACTTGTGGGGGTAAACCCTGGATCTGTTGGTGACTGTGCTGATGACAGTAGATGTAGACTATGCTGGCCACCATCTGGGGTAGGTGAGGGCTCTGCCGGGTCGGGACAGAGGGGCTGACTCGCCTTCGGCCTCAGGGTCTTCACTGCCCAATGACGGTCCCTTTTGGAGTGACATATACACAGCTCTCCTTTTTGAAATTTTTAGGCAGTTCTGTCCTGAGAAGCCATTCATTTCTGTCCAAAGTAGTGGCTGGCAGGGCACTGTGGGTTCCTCTGGCCCATCTGAGCAACCTCTGACCCTCTCCCCTTGCAGTCATGAGGGTCCTGTGTGGCAAGTGGCCTGGGCCCACCCCATGTATGGCAATGTCCTGGCATCCTGCTCCTACGACCGGAAAGTCATTATCTGGAAAGAGGAAAATGGCACCTGGGAGAAGACGCACGAGCACACGGGACACGACTCCTCAGGTACACTGAGTGTGGCGGGAGAGGGCGGCGGGCAGAGGGGCCCTGGGGGAGAGGGGGAGGCCTCTGTTTTGGCTAACGTTCAGCTGTCCCCTTGTGATGCTCGTCGTTTGTCCCCTGGGCTTCGGTTGCTTTTCTGTTACTCTTTCCACAGCAGAGGTAAGGCCTTAAGACCTAAAGCCAATCCAAAGCAAAATGAGAAAAGGAAAGACAACATAGCGAGATTTTTGTTTTTTTAAGGTTTATTCATTTTAAGTACTGGCCTTGTTCTCAGATTATAAGATAGGCTTTAGTTTATGATGATATTAGTAGTGATGGGTTTTTAAAATCTCCTTAATTGACAAAATTACAACCTCCCCCTGGTGATCCCTACAATTTTTTTTTTTAGAAATTTAGTAAAACAGTAAGTCTCAGAACTGAAAGTCTGCTCACTGTGCCTCCCTCCTTCTTGCAGTAAACTCTGTGTGCTGGGCCCCCCATGACTACGGCCTGATCCTAGCTTGTGGGAGCTCGGATGGAGCCATCTCTCTGCTGACTTACACCGGGTTGGGCCAATGGGAAGTGAAGAAGATCAACAATGCTCACACTGTAAGGCACACCCTTCCTGTGTATGGTGGGTAGCTCTGTGGCCTTGCCATGTGTCCCCTGTTCACTCAGAGAGTGGCAGGAACAGTGTCACTGCTGTGCGGTGGACCAGCGGAGGGGGCTGCTGATCAGACATGCTTGGGAGAGCAGCTCTGAGCCTCTCTGCTCTAAAGCCAGACAGGCTGCACCCAGGGAGGCCAGGCTGCACCAGCCTCATTCAGCCCATGGCAGGGTTGGCACTGGTCCCTCCAAGTCGAGGAGGGCCAGGGCACTGGCAAGGTGGCAGCAGTAGGCTGCCGAACTGCCACCCTTGCTGTGGACACCTCAAGTTGACATGGCCTGCAATGGTCATTGGGACCCCTGGAACTGAGTGGTGTTAAAAATCATCATGGGGGCTTCCCTGGTGGCGCAGTGGCGGAGAGTCCGCCTGCCGATGCAGGGGACACGGGTTCGTGCTCTGGTCTGGGAAGATCCCACATGCTGCGGAGCAACTAAGACCGTGCGCCATGGCCGCTGAGCCTGCACGTCCGGAGCCTGTGCTCTGCAACGGGAGAGACCACAGCAGTGAGAGGCCCGTGTACCTAAAAAAAAAAAAAAAAAAAAAAAAATCATCATAGGAATTTAGTTCTCTACTTGTAGTCATTGGACATTAAGGTTAAAACAGTCAAGAAAGCACAGTGGGGCTTCCCTGGTAGCATAGTGGTTAAGAATCTACCTGCCAATGCAGGGGACATGGGTTCGAGCCCTCGTCCAGGAAGATCCCACATGCCGCAGAGCAGCTAAGCCCCGTGCGCCACAATTACTGAGCCTGCACTCGAGAGCCTGCGAGCCACAACTACTGAGCCCGTGCACCACAACTACTGAAGCCCGCGTGCCTAGAGCCCATGCTCTGCAACAAGAGAAGCCACTGCAATGAGAAGCCCACACACCACAATGAAGGATAGCCCCCACTTGCCGCAAACTAGAGAAAGCCCACACGCACCAACAAAGACCCAACGCAGCCAAAAATAAATTTAAAAAAAGAAAGAAAGAAAGCACAGTGGACAGTGAGGGGAAATCTCACATTTCTTGAGCATCTATTGTATGTCATGTAATCCTCTCAAATGTTTGTGAATGAAAGAAAAAATAACAAATGTACGGATTTACAAGGTTACCAGTCCCGTTCTCATTTTATGATTAGGTAAGTGAGGCTTAGAAAAAGTAAGTGACTTAGAGAAGGTACTGTGCTGAGGTTAGAACCCTGGAATCCGTCTACCTTCTATCTACACAGCAGTCCAGCTTTCACGGCCCCAGCACTTCTGAAAACTATGCAGATGGAAGTCAGCAGCCCCAAGTTTGACACTGTACTTTTGCAGTTCTCAAATTCAGGGGGTCCACAGCCTGCCCAGCCTTCAAGGCCCCAGGAGCCTGTCTCAAGGTCTTGTTACTTGGGACCCTGTGATCCCCATCTGCTTACTAACTTGCAAAACTGAATAGGCTGAGAGGCTTCTGGGAGGATGGTGGGGAATGGCAACATAGTGCTTGAGTCTTTTCCAGTCTTTGCATAGAAACCAGCAGAGCAACTAGGTAGCAAAAACAAAACCTCCTGAACAACAGTTAACAACAAAATTGGGTAGCAAGGTATTTCCACAAACTCCAAAATACAAGCAGAGAGCAGTGGACCACCGACAACCGCAAGACTGTGAGGTATTGGCATCCGAGCAGGAGGAAGAAGTAATGCAGTGCCTTCCACCACACCTGAGGAGTACCCCCAGAAGAGCCAACAGGTGTTCACTGGAAAGCATAGCTGGCCAGTTGGCAAACAGCAGCTGTTGAGAACAGGAATTTTGTACTTTTGTTTGTAACTTTTTTAAAAATTAAGATAAAATTCATATATCATAAAATTCACCCTTTTTTGAAAGTATACAGTTCTGTAGTTTTTAATATACTCACGAAGTTGTACAACTCTCACTGCTAGTATCCAGATCTTTTTCATCACCCAAAAAGAAACCCCATTAGCAGTCACTCTCCACCCCACCCTACTCGTAGCCCCAAACAACGCTAATCTGCCTTCTGTCTATGGATTTGCCTATTCTGGACATTTCCTGTAAATGGAATTATACAGTATGTGGTCTTTCGTGACTGACTTCTTTCACGTAGCATGTTTTCAAGGTTCATCCATATCATAGCATATATCGGTGCTTTGTTCCTTTTTATGGCTGAATAATATTCCATTGTGTGAATATACACATTTTATTTTGCCATTCATCAGTTAGTGATCATTTTTAGCTATTATGAATAATGCTCCTACAAACATTTGTGTGTCCGTTTTTGTGTTTTTAACTTTCTTGGGTAACTACTTGGGAGGAGAATTGCCAAGTCATGGAATCCCTGTGTTTAACTTTTTGAAGTACTGCTAACTGTTATCCAAATTAACTGCACCATTTTACATTCCTGCCAGCAGTTATGAGGATTTCAGTTTCGCCACATCCTTGCCAACACTTGTTGTCTTCTTTTTTTGTTGTTGTTGTCTTCTTTTTGATGATAGCCATCCAAGTGGGTGTGAAGTAGTACCTCATCATGGTTTTGATTTGCATTTCTCCAGTGACTAATGGTGTTGGGCATCTTTTCACGTGCTTATTGGCTATTTGTATCTCTTCTTTGGAGAACTGACATGGGGCCTGGTGGTTGCATGACCTCATACCAGGTGAGGGCAGGGGGCCTACCAAAAGAAAGACTAAAGGGACTTGGGGAAATCAGACCCTCATGACCCACTGGGCTTGCTTCCACAGTAGTGCCCCTTGTGAGCAGAGGGACACAGAGCCAGAGAGGGACACACACTGAAAGGAAAGAGAGGATGTAGACCAAGGTGGGGAGAGGAACAGAGCCAGGAAATCCCAGAAGCAAGTTGTCACATTTGTTACTACTACACAAAAACAGACACTTCTGAACTTAGAAAGGCTTTCCTGAACCTCATTTGATCAGGAAAACTAATTTCACTTAAAAATAATGAAGAAGTATTTGAGGTGAAATCTCAAAAGTTTTCCTTTAAGGAAGTGTTTTCCTTTAAGAAAAAATGAATATGCAGAATAACATTCTCACAGGCAGTGGAAGAAAGACATGCCCACAAAAACAGAACCAGTTGTCACCCACTATTTCCAATCAAGCTAAGAGACTTTTTTTAAATGACATAAGACATTAAAAAATAGCATAAATCAAAATTAGAAAGAAGAAATGAGGTGACAGAACTCAGGAAAGAGTTAGAAATTAAAAATTATTTCACAAATAAAGACTAAACTAGAAGGAATACCAGAGCAAACAAACACAACAGATAATGCCTTAATAGAAATAGTGTGAAAAAGGAAAAAAAGAAAAAATGAAGAAATAAAAAGATTTTGACAAAAAGTGAAGACAAGCAGAGATCAAACGTGAATATTAGGATTCCAGAAGAAGAAAACAGAACAAATACTAAAAACTGATTCAAGAAAACTACCTTAAAATTTAAAAACAATATTTGAAACTATATATTGAGAGAACATACCCTATACTTGACTATCAACCCAGAATCACCAGCAAAAAGACATAAGTATAGGGAAATTACTGGCCTTAAAGGAAAAAAAAAAAGTCCTTTGGGCATCTAGGCAAAAGGAGCCATGTAACTTACAAGGGAAACAATTGGATTATCTGGCTTTTCAACAGCAATGATCTGTGCATGAGAAAATGGAGAACACATTTACAATACTCAAGGATAGAATGTGTGAGCCAAGGATTTATGACTAGTGAAGTTGACTTTCAAGTTCACACAAAGACTTAAATACAGAAGTTCATAGCAACTTTAATAGCCAAAACCTGGAAATAATCCAAATGTGTATGAACAGGTGAATGGGTCAACAAATTGTGGTATATCCATACTACAGAAATGCTACCTAGCAATAAAAAGAAATGACTATTGATAAACACAAGATACATGAATTTTAAAATACTTATGCTGACTGGAAAAAAATCAGGCAAAAAGTACATACTGTGATTTCATTGTATGGAAGAGCAAAGTGTAGTGACAGCAGGTCCGTGGCTGCTGAGCGTGGGGAGGTGGGCGGCAGAGACGGATTGCAAGGGATCCCAGGAAACTTGGGGATGAGAGATGTGTTCATTCTCTGTTTTACCAGTAATTATCTTTTTAATCACTTCTTTTCTTTATTGAGGTATTAACTAGTCACCAAGCTGTATATCACATCCCCATGACTTACTTATTTGATAACTGAAAGTTTGTATCCATTCAGCCAGGCTGTCTTTTGGTTGGAGCATTTAATCCACTTATGTTTGAGGTAATTACTGATATGTATGTTCTTACTGCCATTTTGCTAATAGTTGTGGATGTGTTTTTGTAGGTCTTTTTTCTCCCCATCCTCCTTTGGTTTTCTCTTGTGATTTGATGACTAACTTTAGTGTTGCATTTGGATTCCTTTTTCGTTTTTGTGTGTGTATCTATTGTAGATTTTCAGTTTGTGGTTACCATGAGGTTTTGGTGTAGCGGTCTATATATAAACAAGGTTGTTTTAAGTTGCTGGTCTTTTCATTTTAAATGCATTTCCAGTATCCTGCATTTGTCCTCTCCTCTCCTCATGATTGCTGGTTTTGATGTCATATTTGTGTGTGAATGATTTCCTACCTTTACTGTATGTTTGCCTTTACTGGTGAGCTTTTCTATTCGTAATTTTCCTGTTTCTAGTTGTGGCCTTTTTTTCCCACGCCTAGAGAAGTTCCTCTAGCATTTGTTGCAGAGCTGTCTGGTGGTGCTGAAACCTCTCAGCTTTTGCTTGTCAGTAAAGCTTGTGATTTCTCCATCGAATCTGAATGAGAGCCTTGCTGGGTACAGTATTCTTGGTTGTAGGTTCTTCCCTTTCATCACTTTAAATATATCGTGCCACTCCCTTCTGGCCTGCAGGGTTTCTGCTTAAAAATCAGCTGATAACCTTATGGGAGTTCCCCTTGTGTGTTATTTATTCTTTTTCCCTTGTTGCTTGTAATGTTTTCTCTGTCTTTAATTTTTGTCAATTTGATTATTATGTGTCTCAGCCTGTTCCTCCTTGGGTTTAGTCTGCCTGGGACTCTGCACTTCCTGCACTTGGGTGACTGTTTCCTTTCCCATGTTAGGAAAGTCTTCAGCTATTATCTCTTCAAATATTTTCTCAGGTCCTCTCTCTCTCTCTTCTCCTTCTGGGACCCGTATAATGTGAATGTTGGTGCATTTAATGTT
Organism: Mesoplodon mirus; assembly: GCF_964341445.2. Taxonomy (NCBI): domain Eukaryota; kingdom Metazoa; phylum Chordata; class Mammalia; order Artiodactyla; family Ziphiidae; genus Mesoplodon; species Mesoplodon mirus. Next base: position 7,034,189 of record NC_138988.1, read on the forward strand.
GTGACAGAGGTCTCTTAGACTGTCTTCATTTCTCTTCATTCTTTTTTCTTTATTCTGTTCCGTGGCAGTGAATTCCACCATTCCGTCTTCCAGCTCACTTAACCGTTCTTCTGCCTCACTTATTCTGCTATTGATTCCTTCTAGTTTATTTTTCATTTCAGTTATTGTATTTTTCATCTCTCTTTGTTCTTTAGATCTTCTAGCCCTTTAGTAAACATTTCTTGTATCTTCTCAGCCTGTGCCTCCATTCTTTTTCCAAGATCTTGGATCATCTTTACTGTCATTACTCTGAATTCTTTTTTGGGTATATTGCCTATCTCCAGTTCACTTAGTTGTTGTTCTGGGGTTTTATTTTGTTCCTTTGTCTGGGACATATTCCTCTGCCGTCTCATTTTGTCTAACTTTCTGTGATTGCATTTTCTGTTCTGCAGGCTGCAGGGTTGTAGTTCTTCTTGCTTCTGGTGGATGAGGCTGGTCTGAGAGGCTTCTGCAGGCTTCTTGATGGGAGGGACTGGTGGACAGAGCTGGGTCTTGTACTTCTGGTGGGCAGGGCCGGCTGTGGGCTCAGGAAGACTTTAGGCAGCCTGTATGCTGATGGGTGGGGCTGTGTTCCTGCCCTGTTAGTTGTTTAGCCTGAGCCGTCCCAGCACTGGAGCCTATAGGCTGTTATAACTGAAAGGTTATACCTTTTGACCTCTTTCACCCATTTTGCCCATCCCTCATCCCCACTTCTGGAAACCACCAATCTGTTCTTTGTATCCATGAGCTTGGGGGTTTTTATTAATTTCACAGGTAAGTGAGATCATACAGTTTTTGTCTTTTTCTTTCTGGCTTATTTCACTTAGCATTATGCCCTCAAGGACGATCCATGTTGTTGCAGTTGGTAAGATTTCATTCTTTTTTTATGGCTGAATAATATTCCTGTGTGTGTGTGTACACACCCCACCTATGTAACCATTCATCCATTGATGGACACTTAGCTTGTTTGCATATCTTGGCTATTATAAATAATGCTGCAGTGTGCATGGGGGGTGGTGTGCAGATATATTTTGAATTAAGGGGGTTTTGTTGGGTTTTTCTTTGTTTTTTGGTATAAATAGCCAGAAGTGGAATTGGTGGGTCATAAGATAGTTCTCTTTTTCATTTTTTGAGGATCCTCCATACTGTTTTCCATAGTGGCTGCACCAATTTACATTCTCACCAACTGTGCACAAAGAGGTTCCCTTTTCTCCACACTTGCTGTTTCTTGTCTGTTTGATAATAGCTATTCTTGACAGATGTGAGGTGATATCTCATTGTGGTTTTGATTTGCATTTCCCTGATGATTAGTGATGTTGAACATCTTTTCATGTACTTGTTGACCCATCTGTGTATCTTCTTGGGAAAACCATATATTCAGATCCTCTGCCATTTTTAAGTTGAATTATTTGGTTTTATTACTGAGTTGTATGAATTCTTTTATATTTTTGATATTGACCCCTTATTAGATACATGGTTTACAAATATTCTTTCCCATTCCGTAGGTTGCCTTTTCACTTTGTTGATGATTTCTTTTGCTATACAGAAGCTTTTTGTTTGATCTAGTTCCCCTTATTTTTGCTTATGTTGCCTTTGCTTTTGGAGTCAGACCCAGAAAATCATCACCAAGATCAATGTCAAGGAGCTTAGCACCTATGTTTGCCTCTAGGAGTTTTATGGCTTCAGGTCTCACATTCTTTAATCCATTTTGAGTTCATTTTTATGTACAGCGTAAGATAGTGGTCCCGTTTCGTTCTTTTGTATGTGGCTGTCAAGTTTTCCCGACACTGTCTGTTGAAGAGACTGTCCTTTCCCCATTGTATATTCTTGGCTCCTTTATCATAAATTAATTGGCCACATATGCATGGGTTTATTTCTGGGTTCTCTGTTCTGTTCCATTGATCTATGTGTCTGGTTGGTTTTTTGTTTGTTTTTTGTTTTTGTTTTACACTTTAGTGATGGTAGAAAATATCAGGTAGACAAGTAAATTGTAGATAGCCAGTAACAGTGTTGTAAAGAGTATGTGTCTGTTTTTAATGCCAATACCATACTGTTTGATCACTGTATCTTTTTAATAAAGGGGTCTTTTGTGATTCCATACAAATTTTAGGATTGTTTGTTCTAAACAAACAATTTAAATTTTAGGATTGTACTGTGAAAAATAGCATTGGAATTTTGATAGAAATTGCATGGAATCTGTAGATTGCTTTGGGTAGTATGGACACTTTAGCAATATTATTTCTTCCAATCCATCTGCATGAATATCTTTCATTTGTGTTGTCTTTAATTTCTTTCATCATTGTCCTCATTGGTTAAATTTATTCCTAGGTATTTTATTCTTTTTTCTTTTTTTTTCTTTTTTTTCTGGCGGTACGCAGGCCTCTCACTGTTGTGACCTCTCCCATTGCGGAGCACAGGCTCCAGACGTGCAGGCTCAGCGGCCATGGCTCATGGGCCTAGCCGCTCTGCAGCATGTGGGATCTTCCTGGACCGGGGCATGAACCCATGTCCCCTGCATCGGCAGGTGGACTTTCAACCACTGTGCCACCAGGGAAGCCCGGTATTTTATTCTTTTTGGTGCAATTGTAAATGGATTGTTTTCATAATTTCTTTTCTGATAGTTCATTGTTAGTGTATAGAAATGCAAGAGATTTTTGTACATTGATTTTTTTTCCTGCAGATTTATTAAATTCGTTTATTATTTCTAACAGTTTTTTGGTGGAGTGTTGAGGATGTTCTATATATAATATCATGTCATCTCCAAATACTGACAGTTATACATTTTCCTTTCCAATTTGGATGGCTTTTATTTCTTTTTCTTGCTTGATTGCTCTGGTTGGGACTTCCAATACTTTAATGAGTAAAAGTGGCAAGCATGGACATCTCTGTCCTGTTCCTGATCTTAGAGGAAAAACTTTCAGCTTTTCACTATTGAGTATGATGTTAGCTATGGGCTTGTCATATATGGCCTCTATTATGTCGAGGTACATACCTTCTGTACCCACTTCGTTGAGAGTTTTATCATAAATGGATGCTGACTTTAATCAAATGCTTTTTCTGCATCTATTGAGATAATTATATGATTTTTATCCTTCATTTTGTTAATGTTGTGTATCACCTGGATTGATTTGTGGGTGGTAAACCAACCTTGCATCCCTGGAATACATCTCACTTGATCATGGTGTATGATCCTTTTAATGTATTGTTGAATTTGGTTTGCTGGTATTTTGTTGAGGATTTTATCATCTTTGTTCATAGTTATTGGCCCTTTGAGATTTTCTGTTTCTTCATGATTCAGTCTTGGAATGTTCTGTGTTTCTAGGAATTTATCCATTACTTCTAGGTTGTCATTTATTTGCATATTATTGTTCATAGTGGACTCTGATGATCCTTTGTATTTTTGTGGTATCAGTCTGTATTTCATTTATTTCTGCTCTGATTTTTGTTGTTTCCTTCCTTCCACTGACTTTGGGCTTCATCTGTTCTTTTTCTGGTTCCTTGAGGTATAAAGTTAGGGTGTTTTTGAGATCTTGTTTGTTTGTTTCTTCAGGTGGGTATTTATCGCTGTGAACTTCCCTCTTAGAACTACTTTTACTGCATCCCATAAATCTTGGTGTGTTGTATTTCCATTTTCAGTTGTCTGAAAGTATTTTTTTTTATTACTCTTTTGATTTCTTTGTTAACCCATTGGTCGTTCAGTAGCATGTTGTTTATTCTACACATATTTGTGGATTTTCCAGTTTTCTTCTTGTAATTGATTTCTAGTTTCATATCATTTTGGTCAGAAAAGATGCTTGATAGGATTTCAGTCTTCTTAAATTTATTAAGACTTTTTTTGGCCTAACATATGATCTATCCTGGATAATGTTCCATGTGTACTTGAGAAGAAAATATACAGGCATACCATGGAGATAGTGCAGGTTTGGTTCCAGACCACCACAATAAAGCGAATATCACAATAAAGGGAGTCACATGACTTTCCTGATTTCCCAATGCACATAAAAGTTATGTTTAAACTCTCCTAGTCTACTGAGTGTACAATAATAGCATTATGTCTAAAACAATGTACATACTTTAATTTAAAAATGCTTTATAGGTGAAAAAGCTAACCATCATCTGAGCCTTTAACAAGTCATAATCTTTTTGCATCAGTAACATCAAAGATCACTCATCACAGGTCACCAAAACAAATGTAATAATAAGTTTCAAATATTGCAAGAATTACCAAAATGTGACACACAGACAGGAAGTGAGTAAATGCTGTTGGAAAAATGACACCAATTGACTTGCTTGACATAGGGTTGCCACAACCTTCAGTTTGTGAAGAACTCAGTATCTATCAAGCACAGTGAAACAAGACACAATAAAGTGAGGTATGCCTGTATTCTGCTACTTTTGGTTGGAACGTTCTCTATATATCTGTAAAGTCCATCTGGTCTAATGTGTCCTTTAAGGCCATTTTCTGTCTGGATGATCTATCCATTGACATAACCCTACTATTATTATATTGCTGCCTATATCTCCTTTTAAGTCTGTTAGTATTTGCTTTATATATTTTGGTTTTCCTGTGTTGATTGCATAAATGTTTACAAATGTTACATCCTCTTGTTGAATTGACTCCTTTATCATTATCTAATGCCCTTCTTTGTCTCTTATTACAGTCCCTGTATTAAAGTCTATTTTGTCTGATACAAGTATAGCTACCCCAGCTTTTTTGGTTTCCATTTGCATGGAATATCTTTTTCTATCCCTTCTTTTTTCAGTCTGTGAGTGTCCTTAAATCTGAAGTTAGTTTCTTATAGGCAGCATACAGATGGTTCTTGTTTTTATAATTCAGTCAGCCACTCTATGGTGTCTTTTGATTGGAGAATTTAGTCCATTTACATTTAAAGTAATTATTGATAGGTATGTACTTATTGCCATTTTGGTTTTTTCTGGCTTTTTATAGTTCTTTTGCTCTCTTCCTTTGTGGTTTGATGACCTTTAATGGTAAGCTTAGATTCCTTTCTCATTATCTTTTGTGTATCTACTATAGGTTTTTGCTTTGTCCTTACAATGAAGTTTACATATATAACAACCCATATTAATAGTCTATTTTAAGTTGATTACAACTTAAGTTTGAACCCATTCTAAAGCTCTACATTTTAAATATATATATATATATTTTTTTTTTTATTTACCTATTTATTTATTTTCACCATGCCAGGTCTTCACTGCAGCATGCAGACTTCTTAGTTGTAGCATGCAGACTCTTAGTTGCAGCATGCAGACTTCTTAGTTGTGGCATGCATGTAGGATCTAGTTCCCTAACCAGGGAACAAACCCAGGCCCCCTGCATTGGGAGTGCAGAGTCTTACCCACTGGACCACTAGGGAAGTCCCTAAAGCTCTACATTTTTACACTCCCCACCCACCTTTTATGTTTTGATGTCACATTTTACATCTTTTTATCTTGTGTATCTTTAATTACTGTAGTTACAGTTTTTATTTTTTTAACCTTCATAATAGCTTCATAAGCAATTAATCCACTGCCTTTAATACATATTTACCTTATGAGTATAAAACGTATGGAAGATTTATACTTTCATATGTTTTCTTGTTACTAATTAGCACCCTTTCTTTTCAGCTTAAAGAAGTCCCTTTAACATTTCTTGTAAGGCCATTTTAGTGGTGGTGAACTCCTTTAGCTTTTGCTTGTCTGGAAAACTATCTTTCCTTTAATACTGAACAGTAACTTTGCCAGGTAGAGTATTCTTGGTTGGAATTTTTTTTTCTTTGGAATTTTTTTTTCTTTCATCACTTTGAGATTCATTTGTTATCTTGATTGTAGTGATGGTTTTACAGAGTATACTGATGTCAAAGTTCATCAACTTGTGCACTTTATGTTCTGTTAATGTCAATTAGATCTTTCTTTAAAATTGGGAGTGTAGGGGGCTTCCCTGGTGGCGCAGTGGTTGAAAGTCCGCCTGCCGATGCAGGGGACGTGGATTCGTGTCCTGGTCCGGGAGGATCCCACATGTCGTGGAGTGGCTGGGCCCGTGAGCCATGGCCGCTGAGCCTGCGCGTCTGGAGCCTGTGCTCCACAACAGGAGGGACCACAGCAGTGAGAGGCCCGTGTACCACAAAAAAAAAAAAAAAAAAAAAAAAAATTGGAGTGTAAAGAATGCACTGTTTCCAGTATGCAAGAACTCAAGGACTGTTGTTTCCATGAGCCCTGCCTGAGGTATCTACTAAAGAATAAGTTTTAGACAACAAAAATGACTAGAAAGACATCCATTTAAATATACAGTTAATTTTAAAGAACTAAGACTAAACAAGGTCCTGATCGTGTGCTCGGCTAAGATAGATAGAGTATAACTGTTAAAAAAAACGGTGTGCAGCACAAGCAGCTGGTACCATTCACATGAAACCCCCCCAAAAAAACGGGGTGGGGGAATGGGGAGGGCATTGCAAATACTTTTTTAAATGTTATTAGTAATCATATTGACAATATTATTCTGAGACTATTCTGCTGTGTGTTAAATGAAATAAAATATGTACCAGTGAGCATCCCTAGCACCAGAAATACACTTGAAATACAATTTCTCACTAAAAGAAACCAGAGCTCTTGAAGAAATGGCTGATCCCAGGTCTCAGGCAGGAAAAGTACAAACATCTTGTCATACCAGGTAGAAATGATCAGTGACATACTCTTTGACATACTAGGGTTATGTCAAAGGAGCTAACGTGAACAGGCTCACACTGCCAAAGATGGGCAGTTTGAGTGTAAAAAATTAGAATAATGGCAGTGAACTGAAACCTGTCAAATATGCTTCAATCCATGAGTTCATCCTGATATTTAAAAGAGAATCAGTCATCTTTGGAGAATGACAGAACTAGTTCAGAAAGAATCAAGCATTTATCTTGCCTTTCTTATCTGATCTGTACCCCTCGGGAAGCAAATATTAATGAGTGAAATTGCCCCTGTCTAGAGTATTCCATGTAATAAATGACAAATAAATGAATAGAATGACAGTATCACCATTTTGTAATGCCCAGTGAATTGAGAGACGCGTAAATTATTGACAGGTGGTAATAACGTAAAAAGAGAGACAGCCTGACATCATGTGCCTCCTGACGAAGGAACACACCACCACCACCTGTAGTCTTGGCAAAGGGAAGAAACCTGAGTCTGATCCAGTGAGATCAGATGGGGAATCTGTCAATTAGAAGATGCAAGAAACATCAAAAAAAATGTTTACTCACACCGGTCAGAATAACCATCATCAAAAAGTCTACAAATAATAAATGCTGGAGAGGGTGTGGAGAAAAGGGAACCCTCCTGCACTGCTGGTGGGAACGTAGATCGATGCAGCCACTATGGAGAGCAATATGGAGATTCCTTAAAAAACTAAAAACAGAGCTACCATATGACCCAGCAATCCCACTCCTGGGCATATATCCAGACAATACAAAAACTCTAATTCCAGAAGATACATGCACCACAGTGTTCATAGCAGCACTGTTTACAATAGCCAGGACATGGAAACAACCTAAGTGTCCATCGACAGACGAATGGATAAAGAAGATGTGGTGTACATGTTTACAATGGCATATTACTCAGCCATAAAAAGAATGAAATAATGCCATTTGTGGCAACATGGATGGACCTAGAGATTATCATACAAATGAAGTTAAGTCAGAGAAAGACAAATACCATATGATATCTCTTATATGTGGAACCTTTAAAAAATGATACAAGACAGAAATAGACTCACAGACATAGAAAACAAATTTATGGGACTTCCCTGGTGGTCCAGTGGTTAAGACTCCATGCTCCCAATACAGGGGGCACAGGTTCGATCCTGGTTAGGGAACTAAGATCCCGCATGCCGCATGGTGTGGCCAAAAAAAAAAAAAGAAAACCAACTTGTGGTTACGAAAGGGGAAAGGAAGGAGGATAAATTAGGAGTTTTGGATTAACAGATACATACTACTGTATATAAAACAGATAACCAACAAGGATTTACTGTATAGCACAGGGAACTCTATTCAATGTCTTGTAATAACCTATAATGGACAAGAATCTGAAAAAGAATGTATATGTATAACTCAATTAATTTGCTATACACCTGAAACTAACATGGTATTGCAAATCAACTGTATTTCAGTAAAAAAGAGAATATTGCAATTTAAACAAAATTTTAAATGGCAAAACTAAACTAGCACCTAGGGATGCACATTTGGATGACAAAGCTAAAAAATAGACATTAGAAATCAAAATAATGGTTACTTACAGGAGAACAGAGGGGCTATGATTCAGGTAGGACATAAATGATAGGGCTTCTTGGGTAAATGGTAGTTTTATTTCTTGACCTGGGAGTGATTACAAGAGTGCTTTAGAGTAATTCATTAATCCATATATTTACTTTGTGTGGTTTTCTGAATCTGTGCCCTCCCTTCATATGTTTGGAAAATGTTCTTTTCTTAGATTCCTGAGATTCCCTAATTCCTTCTTTAAATACATGTGCTGAAAAATACATGCACTGTTAGGAATCCTTGAAGAGGAGTTCTGGGTGGCTAATCCTTAGTTCATTAAAACAGCTGCCCTGCATAATCCAGTCCTGAGAATTGCAGAGGGCATAAACATCAGCGTTGGGTCTGCAGAAGCAGTATATCCTTTTGCCAGGCAAAGGGGCAGAGTCACCACAAGTCCCCCTTCCCCCTCCTTACAGATTGGCTGCAATGCCGTCAGCTGGGCCCCTGCTGTCATACCTGGAAGCCTCATAGACCAACCATCTGGGCAGAAGCCCAACTACATCAAGAAGTTTGCATCAGGCGGCTGTGACAACCTCATCAAACTGTGGAAGTAAGTGGAGCTGGTAAACTTCTCAAGGGGACACTTCTCACCTTCTACCCTACCACGACTCAGCCTCAGTTCACCAGAAACGGGATCAACTGTCTTTTTCCCTTCTGCCCATAGAATACTGTCTTCAATCTCTCAGAGGACATCCTTTTTAAAAAAAAAAAAAAAAAAAAAACTTGCCCTTTACTCAGGAGCTTTGACTCTTCCTAACTCACAACCGCTAGAGCCGACTTGTTGGCTGTGGAGGAACAGAGCATTTCCTGGAGGGCTTCTTTATAGCTGGTGAACTGAATAAAATTCTGTAGGTTCAGCAAATGTTATCAGAACGGTGGAATAGCTTCTCCACCCCTGTGGAGCCTGTGGGGTGGGGCAGGAATGGAGGTGTGGGAATGGCACCTGGGCTGCTGCCTGCTGAGTTCTCCCCACCATCTCCCCTGTTAGGGAGGAAGAGGACGGCCAGTGGAAGGAGGAGCAGAAGTTGGAAGCGCACAGTGACTGGGTTCGAGATGTGGCCTGGGCCCCCTCCATCGGCCTGCCCACCAGCACCATCGCCAGCTGCTCCCAGGTCAGCTCAGACCTGTGCAAGCATCCTGTGTTAGTTAATCTCAGGAAGTCCCATCAGCCCTTACAGTTCCCCTAGGGAAATCCTTGAAGGGGAAGGGCAGGAGACAGGCAACTGTAGACCATTGTAAATAAGGGAGCACCTGGGGGGCTTCCCTGGTGGCGCAGTGGTTGAGAGTCCGCCTGCCGATGCAGGGGACATGGGTTCGTGCCCCGGTCTGGGAAGATCCCACATGCCGTGGAGCAGCTGGGTCCGTGAGCCATGGCCGCTGAGCCTGCATGTCCGGAGCCTGTGCTCCGCAATGGGAGAGGCCACAACAGTGAGAGGCCCGCGTACCGCAAAAAAAATTAAAAAAAAAAAAATAAGCGAGCACCTGGAGCCCGGTCATCACGCAGTGAAGCCTTGGTCAGAAGCCACAGTGGCTTTCTTCCACTGAGCCAAGAGCAACACCAAATTCACGACTAGTTTCCCCTCCTGACCCTTTTGTGGATAGGGAATGGAGGTACCCAGGCATCATTCTGAGAGTGTTCCCAAGCAAGGACCAGGAGCAACGGGAAATTGTAAGACCTTGGGCTCGTCGACCTACTCACTATTCCCAGACAGATAACAAAAGTAAGACCAAGGATAAGCTTTTAATTATATGCTAACACCCAAGATGAGAGTTAAGCCTGGCCTTTTACGTCATTTGAGCCTTTTCTACTTGGTCCTAAATTTGAGAGGTCCAAGTAGAACAGGCTTAAATGATGTAAAAGTTAAGTCTGTTTGTTCTGTTTTAGTTTGTTTTGTGTGTGTGTGTTGTTTTGTTTCTTGGTCCCATCTCATTATCTGAGCTTGGCTTTTAGACAGCTATACCCATTCAGTTGAGAAAGTACAGAGCCAGAGGGAGCCAAAACAACGAAGTTACTTGGCAGATGTCAGGAAAGCCCCAGAGAAAATTTGAGAATTAGCAGTGCAGACAATGAAACCAGTATGAGGAAAGGAACCTGGGAGACTCCTGACCAATTTGAAGTGTGTTCCTGGGGTAAAGGGATAAAAGCAAGGGTGCTGGGCTGGAAATTAGTCCTCAAAGCTGTGAACACTGAGGAGGTCCTTGGCTGTGCTTTGCCCTGAATCCCCCACCCTATTCCTGCGAAAGTCCAATGTAGCTCCAGATTGAGAGGATATCACCAGGGCAGGATTGCTGCCCTCGTCTCCTGACTCTAGCCTGTCTTTTCCCAGGATGGTCGAGTGTTCATTTGGACCTGTGATGATGCCTCGGGCAATGCGTGGTCCCCCAAACTGCTGCACAAGTTCAATGATGTTGTATGGCACGTGAGCTGGTCCATCACAGCCAACATCCTAGCTGTCTCAGGCGGAGATAATAAGGTACATACACCCTATTTCCATGGCATGGCACACAGGGCCCTGTTTGTCTTTAGTTTGTCCAGTAGAGGGCACAGTTGAATCTTCCATCTAATGCCAGGGTTGGGAGGAACCTGAATGAAGACTGTTTTGAGCATGTCTCTTATTTACATCATTAATTCTTACGACCCCCCACCCAAACCCGAGGGGTTGTATATCCCCCTTATACAGATAGAGAGGGTGACAGAGATTTGACTTGCATAGGGGTCATGAAGCTGTTCAGTGGCATAGCCAATAATCAGACCCAAGGTAAATCCAAAGCCACCACCCTGGCAGTCCATCACCCTGACCATTTGACAACCTCATCTTCATGGTAACGTTTAGTTATATGTAAAATACATATAACAAAGTTTACCATCTTAACTTCTTTAAGTGTACAGTTCTATAGTGTTAAGTATTGATACATCCACGTTATTCTGCAGTCATCACTGTCATCAACCCAGAACTCTTCATCCCAAACTGAAATTCTGTGCTCTTCAAAAAGCACCTCCCCATTCCCCCTCCCCCAGCCCCTAGCAACCCCCATTTTGTTCTCTGTCTCTATGAATGGACTACTGTAAGGACTTCCTGTAAGTAGAATTATAAGGAATTTGTTTTTTTGTGACTGGCTTGCTTCACTTAGCACAGTGTCTTTTTTTTTTTTTTTGAATTTTTGTACTTTATTTTTTTATATGGCAGGTTCTCATTAGTTATGCATTTTATACATATTAGTGTATACATGTCAATCCCAATCTCCCAGTTCATCACACCACCACCACCACCACCCTCCACTTTCCCCCCTTGGTGTCCATACGTTTGTTCTCTACATCTGTGTTTCAATTTCTGCCTTGCAAACTGGTTCATCTGTACCATTTTTCTAGGTTCCAGATATATGCGTTAATATACGATATTTATTTTTCTCTTTCTGACTTACTTCACTCTGTATGACAGTCTCTGGATCCATCCCTGTCTCTACAAATGACCCCATTTTGTTCCTTTTTATGGCTGAGTAATATTCCATTGTATATATGCACCACATCTTCTTTATCCATTCATCTCTCGATGGGCATTTAGGTTGCTTCCATGACCTGGCTATTGTAAATAGTGCTGAAATGAACATTGGGGTGCATGTGTCTTTTTGAATTATGGTTTCCTCTGGGTATATGCCCAGTAGTGGGATTGCTGGGTCATATGGTAATTCTATTTTTGGTTTCTTAAGGAACCTCCATACTGTTCTCCATAGTGGCTGTATCAGTTTACATTCCCACCAACAGTGCAAGAGGGTTCGCTTTTCTCCACACCCTCTCCAGCCTTTGTTGCTTGTAGATTTTCTGATGATGCCCATTCTCACTGGTGTGAGGTGATACCTCATCGTAGTTTTGATTTGCATTTCTCTAATAATTAGTGGTGTTAAGCAGCTTTTCATGTGCTTCTTAGCCATCCCTATGTCTTCTATGGAGAAATGTCTATTTAGGTCCTCTGCCCATTTTTTGATTGGGTTGTTTGTTTTGTTAATATTGAGCTGCATGAGCTGTTTATATATTTTGGAGATTAATCCTCTGTCCATGAATTCCTTTGCAAATATTCTCTCCCATTCTGAGGGCTTTCATCTTGTTTGTAGTTTCCTTTACTGTGCAAAAGCTTTTAAGTTTCATTAGGTCCCATTTGTTTATTTTTGTTTTTATTTCCATTACTCTAGGAGGTGGATCAAAAAAGATCTTGCTGTGATTTTTGTCAGAGTGTTCTTCCTATGTTTTCCTCTAAGAGTTTTATAGTGTCCAGTCTTACATTTAGGTCTGTAATCCATTTTGAGTTTATTTTTGTATACGGTGTTAGGGAGTGTTCTAATTTCCTTCTTTTACATGTAGCTGTCCAGTTTTCCCAGCAGCACTTATTGAAGAGACTGTCTTTTCTCCATTGTATATCCTTGCCTCCTTTGTCATAGATGAGTTGACCATAGGTGCGTGGGTTTATCTCTGGGCTTTCTATCCTGTTCCATTGATCTGTATTTCTGTTCTTGTGCCAGTACCATATTGCCTTGATTACTGTAGCTTTGTAGTATAGTCTGAAGTCAGGAAGCCTGATTCCTCCAGCTCCGTTTTTTTCCCTCAAGACTGCTTTGGCTATTTCAGGGTCTTTTGTGTCTCCATACAAGTTTTAAGATTTTTTGTTCTAGTTCTGTAAAAAATGCCATTGATAATTTGATAGGGATTGCCTTGAACTTGTAGATTGCTTTGGGTAGTATAGTCATTTTCACAATATTGATTCTTCCAATCTAAGAACATGGTATATCTCTCCATCTGTTTGTATCATCTTTAATTTCTTTCATCAGTGTCTTATAGTTTTCTGAGTACAGTTCTTTTGTCTCCCTAGGTAGGTTTATTCCTTGGTATTTTATTCTTTTTCTGGCAGTGGTAAATGGGAGTGTTTCCTTAATTTCTCTTTCAGATTTTTCATCATTAGTGTCTAGGAATGCAAGAGATTTCTGTGCATTAATTTTGTATCCTGCAACTTTACCAAATTCATTGATTAGCTCTAGTAGTTTTCTGGTGGCATCTTTAAGATTCTCTATGTATAGTATCATGTCATCTGCAAACAGTGACAGTTTTACTTCTTTTCCAATTTGAATTCCTTTTATTTCTTTTTCTTCTCTGATTGCTGTGTCTAGGACTTCCAAAACTATGTTGAATAATAGTGGTGAGAGTGGACATCCTTGTCTTGTTCCTGATCTTAGAGGAAATGCTTTCAGTTTTTCACCATTGAGAATGATGTTTGCTGTGGGTTTGTCGTAGGTGGGCTTTATTATGTTGAGGTAGGTACCTCTGTGCCCACTTACTGGAGAGTTTTTATTATAAATGAGTGTTGAATTTTGTCAAAAGCTTTTTCTGCATCTATGGAGATGATCATATGGTTTTACTTCTTCAGTTTGTTAATATGGTGTATCACATTGATTGATTTGCGTATATTGAAAAATCCTTGCATCCCTGGGATAAATCCCACTTGATCATGGTGTATGATCCTTTTAATGTGTTTTTGGATATTGTTTGCTAGTATTTTGTTGAGGATTTTTGCATTTATATTCATCAGTGATATTGGTCTGTAATTTTCTTTCTTTGTAGTATCTTTGTCTAGTTTTGGAATCAGGGTGATGGTGGCCTCATAGAATGAGTTTGGGCGTGTTCTTTCCTCTGCAATTTTTTGGAAGAGTTTGAGAAGGATGGGTGTTAGCTCTTCTCTGAATGTTTGATAGAATTCACCTGTGAAGCCATCTGGTCCTGGACTTTTGTTTGTTGGAAGATTTTTAATCATAGTTTCAATTTCATTACTTCTGATTGGTCTGTTCATCTTTTCTGTTTCTTCCTGGTTCATTCTTGGAAGGTTATACCTTTCTAAGAATTTGTCCACTTCTTCCAGGTTGTCCATTTTATTGGCATAGAGTTGCTTATAGTAGTCTCTTAGGATGCTTTGTATTTCTGTGGTGTCTGTTGTAACATCTCCTTTTTCATTTCTTTTTTTTTTTTTTTTTTTTTTTTTTTTGCGGTACGCGGGCCTCTCACTGTTGCGGCCTCTCCAGTTGCGGAGCACAGGCTCCGGACGCGCAGGCTCAGCGGCCAGAAGAGGGTACTAACTTCATTCTATCTTAAAGATGACTCGTATGGGGATGTTTGCGGGAATGGGAGGAGGGAGATCCCCAGAGAGTATTGTTTCTTGTTTGTTTGTTTTTTTGTGGTACGCGGGCCTCTCACTGTTGTGGCCTCTCCCGTTGCGGAGCGCAGCCTCAGCGGCCATGGCTCACGGACACAGCCGCCCCGCGGCACGCGGGATCCTCCCAGACCGGGGAACGAACCCGCGTCCCCTGCATCGGCAGGCGGACTCTCAACCACTGCGCCACCAGGGAAGCCCTCCTTTTTCATTTCTAATTTTATTGAGTCCTCTCCCTCTTTTTCTTGATGAGTCTGGCTAATGGTTTATCAATTTTGTTTATCTTCTCAAAGAACCAGCTTTTAGTTTTATTGATCTTTGCTATTGTTTTCTTTGTTTCTATTTCATTTATTTCTGCTCTGATCTTTATGATTTCTTTCCTTCTGCTAACTTTGGGTTTTTTTTTTTGGTTCCCCTTTCTCTAGTTCCTTTAGGTGTAAGGTTAGATTGTTCATTTGAGATTTTTCTTGTTTCTTGAGGTAGGCTTGTATTGCTATAAACTTCCCTCTGAGAACTGCCTTTGCTGCATATCATAGGTTGTGGATTGTTGTGTTTTCATTGTCATTTGTCTCTAGGTATTTTTTGACTTCCTCTTTGATTTCTTCAGTGATCTCATGGTTCTTTAGTAACGTACTGTTTAGCCATGTGTTTGTGTTTTTTACGTTTTTTTCCCTGTAATTGATTTCTAATCTCATAGCATTGTGGTCAGAAAAGATGCTTGATGTGATTTTAATTTTCTTAAATTTACTGAGGCTTGATTTGTGACCCAAGATGTGATCTGGAAAATGTTCCATGTGCACTTGAGAAGAAAGTGTAATCTGCTGTTTTTGGATGGAATGTCCTATAAATATCAATGAAATCTGTCTGGTCTGTTGTGTCATTTAAAGCTTGTGTTTCCATATTAATTTGCTGTCTGGATGATCTGTCCATTGGCTTAAGTCAGGTGGTAAAGTCCCCCACTATGATTGTGTTACTGTCGATTTCCTCTTCTATAGCTGTTAGCAGTGCCTTGTGTATTGAGGTGCTCGTACGTTGCGTGCATATATACTTATAATTGTTACATCTTCTTTTTGGATTTATCCCTTGATCATTATGTAGTGTCCTTCCTTGTCTCTTGTAACTTTCTTTATTTTAAAGTCTATTTTATCTGATATGAGTATTGCTGCTCCAGCTTTCTTTTGATTTCCATTTGCGTGGAATATCTTTTTCCATCCCCTCACTTTCAGTCTGTATATGTCCCTAGGTCTGAAGTGGGTCTCTTGTAGATAGCATATATATGGGTCATGTTTTTGTATCCATTCAGCGAGCCTGTGTCTTTTGGTGGGAGCATTTAATCCATTCACGTTTAAGGTAATTATCGATATGAATTTTCCTATTACCATTTTCTTAATTGTTGTGGGGTTTTTTTAAAGGAATTCCTTTATTTTTATTATTTATTTATTTATTTATTATTTTATTTTTGGCTGTGCTGGGTCTTCGTTTCTGTGCAAGGGCTTTCTCTAGTTGCAGCAAGTGTGGGCCACTCTTCATCGTGGTGCCCAGGCCTCTCACTATTGCGGCCTCTCTTGTTGCAGAGCACAGGCTCCAGACGCGCAGGCTCAGTAGTTGTGGCTAACACCCAGTTGCTCTGCTGCATGTGGTATCCTCCCAGACCAGGGCTCGAACCCGCGTCCCCTGCATTGGCAGGCAGACTCTCAGCCACTGCGCCACGAGGGAAGCCCTTGTGGGTTTGTTTTTCTAGGTCCTTTTCTTCTGTTGTGTTTCCCACTTAGAGAAGTTCCTTTAGCATTTGTGGTAGAGCTGCTTTGGTGGTGCTAAATTCTCTTAGCTTTTGCTTATCTGTAAAGCTTTTGATTTCTCCATCGAATCTGAATGAGATCCTTGCCGGGTAGAGTTATCTTGGTTGAAGGTTCTTCCCTTTCATCACTTTAAATATGTCATGCCACTCCCTTCTGGCTTGTAGAGTTTCTGCCGAGAAATCAGCTGTTAACGTTATGGGAGTTCCCTTGCATGTTATTTGTCGTTTTTCCCTTGCTGCTTTCAATAATTTTTCTTTGTCTTTAATTTTTGCCAATTTGATTACTATGTGTTTCCGTGTATTTCTCCTTGGGTTTGTACTGCCTGGGACTCTCTGTGCTTCCTGGACTTGGGTGGCTATTTCCTTTCTCATGTTAGGGAAGTTTTTGACTGCAGTCTCTTCAAATATTTTCTCGGGTCCTTTCTCTCTTCTTCTGGGACCCCTATAGTGCGAATGTTGTTGGCGTTAAATGTTGTCCCAGAGGTCTCTTAGGCTGTCTTCATTTCTTTTCATTCTTTTTTCTTTATTCTGTTTTGCAGCAGTGAATTCCACCATTCTGTCTTCCAGGTCACTTATCCGTTCTTCTGCCTCAGTTATTCTGCTACTGATTCCTTCTAGTGTATTTTCCATTTCAGTTATTGTATTGTTCATCTCTGTTTGTTCTTTAATTCTTCTAGGTCTTTGTTAAACATTTTCTTGGATCTTCTCGAGCTTTGCTTCCATTCTTTTTCCGAGGTCCTGGATCATCTTCACTATCACTATTCTGAATTCTTTTTCTGGAAGGTTGGCTGTCTCCACTTCACTTAGTTGTTTTTCTTGGGTTTTATCTTGTTCCTTCATCTGGTACAAAGTCCTTTGCCTTTTCATTTTGTCTATCTTTCTGTGAATGTGGTTTTCCTTCCACAGGCTGCAGAATTGTAGTTCCTCTTGCTTCTGCTGTCTGCCCTCTGGTGGATGAGGCTATCTAAGAGGCTTGGGCAAACTTTCTGATGGGAGGGACTGGTGGTAGGTAGAGCTGGGTGTTGCTCTGGTGGGCAGAGCTCAGTCAAACTTTAATCCACCTTTCTGCTGATGGGTGGGGCTGGGTTCCCTCCCTGTTGGTTGTTTGGCCTGAAGCCACCCAGCACTGGAGCCTATCCAGCTCTTTGGTGGGGCTAATGGCGGACTCTGGGAAGGCTCACACCAAGGAGTACTTCCCAGAACTTCTGCTGCCAGTGTCCTTGTCCCCACGGTGAGCACCAGGCACCCCCTGCCTCTGCAGGAGACCCTCCAACACTAGCAGGTAGTTCTGGTTCAGTCTCCTGTGGGGTCACTGCTCCTTCCCCTGTGTACTGATGCACACACTGCTTTGTGTGTGCCCTCCAAGGGTGGAGTCTCTGTTTCCCCCGAGTCCTGTCAAAGTCCTGCAATCAAATCCCACTAGCCTTCAATGTCTGATTCTCTAGGAATTTCTCCTCCTGTTGCCAGATCCCCAGGTTGGGAAGCCTGATGTGGGGCTCAGAACTTTCACTCCAGTGGGTGGAGTTCTGTTGTATAAGTGTTCTCCAGTTTGTGAGTCACCACCCAGCAGTTACAGGATTTGATTGTATTGTGATTGTGCCCCTCCTACCATCTCATTGTTGCTTCTCCTTTGTCCTTGCCTGGGGGTATCTTTTTTGGTGAGTTCCAGTGTCTTCTTGTTGATGACTGTTCAGCAGTCAGCCGTGACTCCAGTGCTCTCGCTATTGGGAGTGAGAGCACGTCCCTGTACTCTGCCACCTTGAACCAATCTCAGCAGTGTCATTTTTTTTTTAACTGAAGTATAGTTGATTTAAAATGTGTTAATTTCTGCTGTACAGCAAAGTGATTCAGTTATGTGTATGTACATTCTTTTTCATATTCTTTTCCATTATGCTTTATTACAGGATATTCAATATAGTTCCCTGTGCTATATAGTAGGACCTTGTTGTTTATCCATTCTATATATAATAGTTTGCATCTGCTAGTCCCAAACTCCCAATCCATCCATCCTGCACCCCCCCATCCACCTTGGCAACCAGAAGTCTGTTCTCCATGTCTCGGAGTCTCTTTCATAGATAAGTTCATGTCATATTTTAGATTCCACATATAAGCAATATCATATGGTGTTTGTTGTTCTCTTTCTGACTTACTTCACTTGATATGATGATCTCTAGGTCCATCCATGTTGCTGCAAATAGCATTAATCTTTTTTATGCCTGAGTAATATTCCGGGGGAATATTGGAGTACTATGTCCTGTGACCATTAATTTAACTGCACATGTTGGTTGTGCTAGTCCAATCAAAAATACACACAGGTCCAGCTACAATTTGCTTGATAGTGACGGGGCCTCCCCGAGGCCATAGCTGAGTCGGTGCAGACCCCCCAAAAAGAGAAATACCAAATGTATGAAATCTCAGTTATGTGTGAGCATGGGCTGATTAGTCATTAATCCATCGAGATGTCTTATTTAAGAGGAACGAGTGGGCGATTTTAAGTTAAAATGGTCCTGAAGTAAGAACCAGATGTCTTATAAAAGGCAATATTAGCTACCCCCACAATTGATGGGCCCGGTGCGAGAAGAGGGATCCCTGCCAAGCGGGTTGCTGGTTTCACGCGGCATGGTGATTAAGCTCGTGATCTAATGGACGGGCACATGTACGATAAATGCAAATTATGTACTTATGTAAAATTAAAAAAATTAATTACGAGCTTTAACTCTCCGTAGTGAAAATAAATGAATGCACAGTTATACATAGTATATATATACATACACTCCTGGAGAGACGCTATATACTGGTGGGTGGGCGGGTGTGTCTGTGTAATTAATACAGTAAATGTACTGTGGGATTTTTTTTTTCAATACTGACGTAGTACTGTAGGGTTGTGGTGATTCTACAATAAAGCTTTTTCAGGGAATAGTTTATGTAGAATTTCAGCTTTGGGTGTTGATGGTGAAGCGTGATGCTTCTTCCCTGAAGTCTTAGGGAGGTGTGGTTTTCTCCATTTTCGGTTTACAAAACCGGGGTATTTTGTTATACTACAAAGACTCTTCATTTTAGTAGTTTATTTTCGATGAAACTAGCTATTGGTATTAGTACTAGGATTAGGAGAAAGTATAGGATAGATGCTAGTTGGCCTATGATTATGTAAGGGTGTTCTACAGGTTGGCCTCCAAGTCATGTTAGGGTTAAGAAGTCTGCGATTAGTAGTCAGAAGAGGAATTGGCTGAAAGGTCGGAATATTATGCTTCGTTGTTTGGATGTATGAAGTAGAGGGATAAATAGTAGAATGAGAATTGAGAGTAGTAAGGCTAGGACACCTCCTAGTTTGTTAGGAATTGACCGTAGGATTGCGTATGCGAATAGGAAGTATCATTCTGGTTTGATGTGTGCTGGAGTGCTAAGTGGATTTGCTGGGGTGTAGTTATCGGGGTCTCCTAGCAGGTCGGGTGCGAATAGGGTTAGAGTAAGTAAGGCTAGAATTAGTAGTAGGGCTCCTAGGATATCTTTGATTGTATAATAAGGGTGGAATGGGATTTTATCTATATCAGATGGGATTCCTGTAGGGTTGTTGGATCCTGTTTCATGGAGAAATAGTAAGTGGACGATTGCTAGGGCTAGGATAATGAATGGGAGGATGAAGTGAAAGGCGAAGAAGCGTGTTAATGTGGCTTTATCTACGGAAAAGCCACCTCAAATTCATTCGACTAGGGTAGTGCCGATATAGGGAATGGCGGATAGGAGGTTAGTAATGACGGTTGCGCCTCAGAATGATATTTGTCCTCAGGGCAGGACATAGCCTACAAATGCAGTGGCTATGACTGTGAAGAGCAGGATTACTCCGATGTTTCATGTTTCTTGGAAAATATAAGAGCCATAGTATAGGCCACGTCCGATGTGTGCGTAAAGGCAGATAAAAAATATGGAAGCTCCATTTGCATGCAGATATCGGATAATTCAGCCATAGTTGACGTCCCGGCAGATGTGTGTGACAGATGAGAAGGCTGTTGTTGTGTCTGGTGTGTAGTGTATTGCTAGGAATAAGCCTGTGAGAATTTGTATAATTAAGCAGAGGCCAAGTAAGGAGCCAAAATTTCATCATGAAGAGATGTTTGATGGGGTGGGAAGGTCGATGAATGCATTATTGATGATTTTTATTAGTGGGTGTGTTTTTCGGATGTTGGTCATTGGTGTTCTTATAGTTGAATACAACGATGATTTTTCATGTCATTGGTCATGGTTAGAGTCCATGTAAAAATAATGATGACATATATTGTTTTTATTATAAGTATTATTTTTGTAATTAGTTTTGTGGGGGTAGCTTCAAAACCTTCACCTGTTTATGGGGGTTTAGGGTTAATTGTGGGTGGTGGTGTTGGATGTGGTATTGTTTTAAATTTTGGTGGGTCTTTTTTAGGGTTAATGGTATTTTTAATTTATTTGGGAGGAATATTAGTTGTGTTTGGCTATACGACTGCTATAGCTACTGAACAGTATCCTGAAGTTTGAGTTTCTAATAAAGTTGTATTAGGGGCATTTCTTTTAGGCTTAGTAGTGGAATTTTTAGTGGTGTTGTGCGTGTTAGAGAGTGAGAAAGTGGAGTTTGTGTTTGAGTTCAATGGATTGGGAGATTGAGTTATTTATGATACGGGAGATTCTGGATTTTTTAGTGAGGAGGCTATGGGTATTGCTGCTTTGTACAGCTATGGAACTTGGTTAGTGATTGTAACAGGTTGGTCTTTATTTATTGGTGTTGTGGTTATTATGGAGATTACTCGGGGTAATTAAATAAGATTAGGCTAAGGGTAATGGTAATGAGAAAAGATAGGAAGTAGAGTTTAATAAGGCCTTGTTGATTTGAGGTTAATGTGGAGGCTTTCATTTGGATTAGGCTTGTAGTTTTTGGTAAAATAATTTCTAATCAAGTTAAGTCTAGTAAGGATGTTGATAGTTTTTGGCTTATTGATAGGTTTAGGTGAGGGGGTAGGCGGTGTATAATTGTAGGGAAGTATCCTAATAGGGTTGAGAATTTAGAGAGGTTTGAGGTCTGGGTGTGTTTTAGATATTGTGTATTAAGGTTGATTTCGAATGCGAGGATGAAGCCTAGGGTTGTTACTGCAAGGGCGGTTAGTTTTAGATGTAGGGGTATTGTTATTAAAGGGGTGGTTATTGGGGGGATGTTATTAGTTAGGATGAAGCCGGCAAAAATGCTTCCGATTAGTAGGCGTTTGATGGGGTTAATTAGTAGGGGGTTATTTTCATTAATGTCGACAAGGGGTAGGAAGCGAGGTTGTCCTAGTAATGCAAAGAAGATAATGCGGGTGCTGTAAATAGCTGTAAGGGTGGTGGCGATTAGGGTTAGTAATAGGGCTCAGGCGTTGGTATAAGACCAAGTGGCGGCGTCAACGATAGGATCTTTAGAGTAGAATCCGGCTAAGAATGGTATTCCTGTTAGTGCAAGACATCCTGCAATAAGAGCTGTTGTAGTGAAGGGAAGCATTTTGTATAGTCCTCCTATTTTCCGAATGTCTTGTTCGTTGTTTAAGCTGTGAATGATGGAGCCAGAACATAGGAATAATATGGCTTTGAAGAAGGCGTGTGTACAGATGTGGAGGAATGCTAGATGGGGTTGGTTAAGACCGATAGTTACTATTATTAGGCCTAGTTGACTTGAGGTAGAGAAAGCAACGATTTTTTTGATATCATTTTGTGTGAGAGCACAGATAGCTGTAAATAGAGTTGTAAGGGCACCTAGGGAAAGGGCTATTGTTTGGGCAAATTTACTATTTTCTATTAGGGGGTAGAAGCGGATAAGTAAGAAGATTCCTGCTACAACCATTGTGCTTGAGTGGAGTAGAGCTGAAACTGGAGTGGGGCCTTCTATTGCTGAAGGGAGTCAGGGGTGAAGGCCAAATTGAGCTGATTTTCCAGCTGCGGCTAGTACGAGTCCTATAAGGGGGAGGTTTAGGAGATTTTGGTTAAGCATAAAGATTTGTTGTAAGTCTCATGCGTTTGTGTTAGACAGGAATCATGCTATTGATAAGAGGAAACCGATGTCTCCGATACGATTGTATAGGATTTCTTGAAGGGCAGCTGTGTTTGCATCTGCTCGTCCGAATCATCAGCCGATAAGTAGAAAGGATATAATGCCTACTCCTTCTCATCCGATGAAAAGTTGGAAAAGGTTATTAGCTGTTACAAGGATAAGTATGGTAATGAGAAAAAGGAGAAGATATTTAAAGAATTGGTTGATGTAAGGGTCAGAGTGTATATATCATATTGAGAATTCTATAATGGATCATGTAATAAATAGTGCTACAGGGATGAATATAAGTGAGAAGTAATCTATTTTAAAGCTGAGTGTTAGTTTAAGGGTTTGAATAGTAATTCAGTGCCAGTTTGAGATAAGTGTTTCTTGGTTTGTGTGAAGATATATTATTGCTGGGATTAAGCTGGTGGTGAAGGCACAGAAGGTGGTATTTTTTACATAGTGTTGGTATTTGTTACTTTTGTAAAAGTTAGTACTGGATATTAGAATAGGGGTTGTTAGGATTAATAATGTGAGTAGAGTGAAGGATGTAAATAGGTTTATTACTTTTATTTGGAGTTGCACCAAGTTTTTGGTTCCTAAGACCAATGGATAACTCCCATCCTTTAAAAGTTTGAAAAAGCCACAGTGTTAGGTGTGGGAGCATGAGTTAGCAGTTCTTGCAGTACTTTTTCGGTAAATAAGAAGGTTCTGTCTTCTATTGCTAGTTTCACAAACTAGTATTTTTATTAAATTATATTTACAGTAAAGGGGACCTATAATAATTTTGGGATTTAGAGATAGAAGTAGTAAGGGTATAATATGTAGGGCTATTAGAACATGTTCTCGTGTAAAGGATGGAGTGAGATTATTGATATGGTGTGTGTATTTGCCATGTTGTGTTATGATTAACATGTATAGGGAGTATAGGGCTGTGATTACAATATTTGTTCCTATTAGAACGATAGTAAAGTTTGATCATGAAAAAGCTGATATAACCACAAGTAGTTCTCCGATTAGGTTAATAGTGGGGGGTAGAGCAAGATTTGTTAGACTTGCCAGTAATCATCAAGTGGCTATTAGTGGAAAGAAAATTTGTAGGCCTCGTGCTAAAATTATAGTTCGACTATGGATTCGTTCGTAGTTTGAATTTGCTAGGCAGAATAATATAGAGGAAGTTAAGCCGTGGGCGATTATTAGTGCGGTAGCTCCTATGTAACTTCAAGGTGTTTGAATGAGGATGGCTGCGATGACGAGTGCTATGTGGCTTACTGAAGAGTATGCGATAAGTGATTTTAAGTCTGTTTGGCGTAGGCAGATAGAACTAGTTATAATTATTCCTCAAAGTGATAATATGAGAAATGGATAAGCTATATGTTTTGTTAGGGGGTCGAGTAATGGTGTAATTCGTAATATGCCGTAGCCTCCTAACTTTAGAAGTACGGCTGCAAGAACTATTGAGCCTGCAATAGGGGCCTCTGCATGTGCTTTGGGTAGTCAAAGGTGTAGTCCGTAGAGAGGTATTTTTACCAGAAAGGCTATTATGCAGGCTAGTCATATTAGGTTATTAGACCAGGTTGAGAATAGTGGTTGGGTTCAGTGTTGTAGTGGAAGAAAATTTAGAGTTCCTGTTGTGTTTTGTAGATATGTCAGGGCTACTAGTAGTGGAAGAGATCCAATTAGTGTGTAGAATAGGAAGTAGAGTCCTGCGTTGAGTCGTTCTGTCTGATTGCCTCAGCGAGTGATGATAATGAGGGTTGGGACTAGTGTGGCCTCAAATGTGATGTAGAAAAGGATTGTTCTGTGGCGGTGAATGTTATAATGAGGAGTGCTTGTAATATAATTAGTATTGTGATGTAGAGTTTTTTTCGAGTAAGGGGTTCTTTAAGAAGGTGGTATTGGCTTGCTATTAATATTAAAGGGAGAAGTCATATTGTTAGCATTAGTAGTGTGTAGAAAGAGAGTCGGAGAAGAATATTAGAGAGTAGTTGAGGCTGTTGTCATTAAATTGATTGAGGAGGAGAAGGCTTGTAAGGCTAATTAGTAAGCTATGGGTTGTAGAGTTGATTCAGATATAGTTGCTTTTTGATAGTCAGGTTAGGGGTATTAATATGATAGTGGGGATGATAAATTTTAGCACTGGAGGAGATTGAGGTTTTGTACATAGTCAGTACCATGTGTATTGGAAATTATAACTAGTAAGGCTAGTCCGATAGCTGCTTCACAAGCTGCGAATACTAGAAGGATGATTGGTATCATACTAGCCAGGGTAAAGTGTGAGTTTAGGATTATAAGGGTTGCTAGGACGAATAGTGATAATATCATACCTTCTATACAGAGTAGTGCAGATATTAGGTGGGATCGATATATTAGTAGGCCTATAAGAGATAGGGTGAAGGCTGTAATAATATTTATATGGACTAGAGACACTTGGTATTTGTGAGTTTGGATCGCAGTCTAGTGAGTCGAAATCACTTGTTTTAGTTTAAACTAAATACCATATTCGGCTCATTCTAGGCCTTTTTGGGTTCATTCATAGGCTAGGCTGGCTGCTAGTAAGGAAATTAAGAATAAGGCTATGGTAAGTATTGTGTTTAGATTATTTGTTTGGATTGCTCAGGGAAGAGGGAGTAGGAGGGCAATTTCTAGATCAAAGAGGAGGAAGGTGATTGCTACTAGGAAGAATTTTATAGAAAAGGGTAGACGAGCCGATCCTATAGGATCGAATCCACACTCGTAGGGACTTGTTTTTTCTGCGTATGTATTTAGTTGGGGTTAGTCAGAAAGCGATGATTACAAGTGATAGAGCCAGGGTTATATTTGTTATTAGTGTTAGTCGGAGGTTTATTGTTCTTTTTCGGGGTGCACCGAAACTAACTGATTGGAAGTCAGTTGTACTTGTTAATACTAAAAGGACTATGAACCTCATCAATAGATAGATACGTAGAGAAATAGTCATACGACGTCGACGAAATGTCAGTATCAGGCAGCGGCTTCAAAGCCGAAGTGGTGGTTTGATGTAAAGTGGAATTTTATTTGGCGTAGAAAGCAGACAATAAGGAAAGTGGATCCGATGATGACGTGTAGTCCGTGAAAGCCGGTGGCTACAAAGAAAGTAGATCCGTAGATACCATCTGAGATTGTGAAAGGGGCTTCGTAATATTCTGATGCTTGTAGTAGGGTGAAATAAATACCAAGTATAATTGTAATGAAGAGGGCTTGGAGCATGTGTTTACGGTTTCCTTCTATAAGGCTATGGTGGGCTCAGGTGATGGATACGCCGGAAGCTAGTAGGATGGAAGTGTTAAGGAGTGGGACTTCTAAGGGATTTCGGGGATGGATTCCTGTTGGAGGTCAGCATCCGCCTAGTTCAGGGGTAGGGGCAAGGCTTGAATGATAGAAGGCTCAGAAAAAGCCTGTAAAGAATAGAACTTCGGATAGGATAAATAGGATCATGCCATATCGAAGTCCTTTTTGAACTGTTGGTGTATGATGGCCTTGAAAGGTGCTTTCTCGGATTACATCTCGTCATCACTGAGAGACTGTTAGGATGATTGTTAATAGGCCTAAACCAAGTAAGAGAATTGAGTTAAAGTGGAATCATATGATTAGTCCTGATGTTATTAGAAGTGCTGAGAGGGCTCCTGTAAGGGGTCAAGGGCTAGGATTTACTATGTGATAGGAGTGAGTTTGGTGGGTCATTATGTATTATCGTGCAGATATAAGCTTACTAGGAGAGTGAACACGTAAGCTTGGATTAAAGCAACAGCGAATTCAAGAATAGTTAATAGAATGAGGATTATAAATGTAATGAAGGCTACAGATAGATTAATGTTTATTAGTACAAGGGTTGTTTTTCCAATTAGATGTATTAATAGGTGTCCCGCCGTAATATTGGCGGTTAGTCGTACGGCTAGTGCTACTGGTTGGATAAACAGGCTAATGGTTTCAATAATCACTAGTATGGGGATAAGAAAAGTAGGTGTGCCTTGTGGTAGGAGATGGGCCAGGGATATTTTTGTTTTGTTGCGGAAGCCTATAATGACTGTGCCAGCTCATAGGGGAATAGCTATTCCGATATTTATTGAGAGTTGTGTAGTGGGTGTAAATGAGTGGGGTAGTATTCCAAGGTTTGTAGAGGCGATAAATAAAAGGAGTGAGATGAGTATTAGGGATCAAGTTTGACCTTTAGGGTTGTGTGTATTTATTAGTTGTTTTGACGTAAGTTTAGTTAACCATTGTTGAAGAGAGAGTGTGCGGTTATTAATTAATCGGTTTGGTGTAGGGAATAGAATAGTGGGGAATATAATAATCAAAGTGACAATAGGGATACCTAGTATTACTGGGACTGTGAAAGAGGCAAATAGATTTTCGTTCATGTAGTGTTTCAGGGGGTTTGTTGTTTTTGTGATTTAGTGATTGTTTTGGGGTTAGAGTAATAAAAATGTTTTGAGATTTTTAGTTGAAGTAGTGCGAAAAGGGCTAAGAGTATTGATAAGATAACAAGAAGTCATGTTGATGTATCTAGTTGTGGCATGCCATTAAGGAAAGTCTAGGCTTTCAATCTTTAACTTAAAAGGTTAATGCTGGTTTAGCTTCTTAATGAAATTATAGTATAGATGTGGACCATTTTTCAAAGTTTTCTAGGGGTACTAGTTCAAGGACAATTGGTATGAAGCTATGGTTGGAACCACAGATTTCCGAACATTGTCCATAGAATAGGCCTGGCCGTGTTGATATCAGAGTTGTTTGGTTTAGGCGTCCAGGGATGGCGTCTGTTTTTAGTCCTAGAGAGGGTACGGCTCATGAATGTAATACGTCTTCGGAGAATACTAGTACTCGGATTGTTATTTCTATAGGTAGTACTATTCGATTATCTACTTCTAGTAGTCGTAGATCTCCGGGTTTTAGATCTGATGTTGGAATTATGTATGAGTCAAAGTTTAGGTCTTCATAATCGGTGTATTCATAGCTTCAGTATCATTGGTGGCCTATGGTCTTAACTGTAAGGGAGGGATTATTGATTTCATCTATCATATAGAGAATTCGTAGTGAAGGAAGAGCGATTATGATTAGAATAATAGCTGGAAGGATAGTTCAAATAGTCTCTACTTTTTGGGCGTCTATTGTACTAGTATGTGTTAGTTTAGTTGTGAGTATTAGAGTGATAATATATAGAACTAAAGAGCTAATTAGGAAGACAATTATTAGCGTATGGTCATGAAAATGTAGGAGTTCTTCTATGATAGGTGATGTTGCGTCTTGGAAACCTAGTTGGAAGGGATATGCCATAGAGATATACAGGATTTTCACTTGTGACTTAACTTTGACAAAGTTATGTAAGACTTTACTAATATCTCGTTTATAAAGAAAGACATAGTGGTTATGGTGTTGGCTTGAAACCGACTATAGGGGGTTCGATTCCTTCCTTTCTTGATCATTTTGGGTTAACAAATGCTGGTTCTTCGAATGTGTGGTATGGTGGGGGGCACCCATTTAGTCATTCAAGGTTGGTAGAGGTTCAGTCTACTATTAGTACTTCTCGTTTGGATGCGAATGCTTCTCAGATGATGAAAATTATTAGTATAACTGCTGTTAGTGAGATAAAGGAGCCTATTGATGAGATAGTGTTTCATGTTGTGTAAGCATCTGGGTAGTCTGAGTATCGTCGAGGTATACCGGATAAGCCTAGGAAGTGTTGGGGGAAAAATGTTAGATTTACGCCTACAAATATAATTATGAAGTGAATTTTTGCTCATGTTGAATTAAGTGTATATCCTGAGAATAGGGGGAATCAGTGGACGAATCCTCCTATAATGGCAAAGACAGCTCCTATTGATAGCACATAGTGGAAGTGAGCAACTACGTAATAAGTATCATGGAGTACAACATCTAAAGATGAATTGGCCAGAACAATACCGGTTAGGCCACCTACAGTGAAGAGGAAGATAAAGCCCAGAGCTCATATTAAAGCGGGAGATCATTTAATATTTCCTCCATGAAGCGTTGCTAGTCAGCTGAAAACTTTGACTCCTGTAGGAATAGCAATAATTATGGTGGCTGATGTGAAATATGCTCGTGTATCGACGTCTATTCCGACTGTGAATATATGATGGGCTCATACGATAAAGCCTAGGAATCCAATGGAAACTATAGCTCAAACTATTCCTATATACCCGAAAGGTTCTTTTCTTCCCGAGTAATAAGTTACGATATGCGAGATTATTCCGAAACCGGGTAGAATTAGAATATATACTTCGGGGTGGCCAAAGACTCAGAAGAGATGTTGATATAGGATTGGGTCTCCCCCTCCTGCAGGATCAAAGAAGGTTGTGTTTAGATTTCGGTCTGTTGGTAGCATAGTAATTCCAGCTGCTAAAACAGGTAGTGACAGTAGAAGTAGTACTGCTGTAACTAGGACTGACCATACGAAGAAGGGTGTTTGGTATTGAGTCATAGCGGGAGGTTTTATGTTAAGAACAGTTGTAATGAAGTTGATGGCCCCTAGGACTGAGGATGCACCTGCCAAGTGTAAGGGAAAGAGAGCAAGATCAACAGAGGCTCCTGCACGTGCTAGGTTTCCAGCTAGAGGGGGATATACAGTTCAACCTGTGCCTGCGCCGGCTTCAATTACTGAAGATGCTATTAGTAGTAGGAAGGAGGGGGGAAGTAGTCAAAAGCTTATGTTGTTTATACGAGGAAAGGCTATATCGGGCGATCCGATTATTAAAGGAACTAATCAGTTTCCAAACCCGCCGATTATGATAGGTATGACTATGAAAAAAATTATTACAAAAGCGTGGGCTGTCACTAGTACATTATAAACTTGGTCGTCTCCGATTAGTGTGCCAGGTTGACCTAGTTCAGCGCGGATCAGTAAGCTTAGGCCAGTGCCCACTATTCCTGCTCAGGCACCAAGTAGTAGGTATAAGGTGCCAATGTCTTTGTGGTTAGTTGAAAATAGTCAGCGATTTATGAACATAGGTAAAATGGCCGAGCAGGTATTAGACTGTAAATCGAAAGACAGAGGTAGAGTCCTCTTTTTGCCAAGTCCTGTAGTGAATAGTCATTTTGAATTGCAAATTCAAAGAAGCAGCTTCAATCCTGCCGGGACTTCTCCCGCCTTTTTTTTCTCGCGGCGGGAGAAGTAGATTGAAGCCAGTTGATTAGGGTATTTAGCTGTTAACTGAAAATTCGTGGGAAATGTATCCCTCCAATCTAGTGAGGACTTAGCTTAATTAAAGTGTTTGATTTGCGTTCAATTGATGTGAGATATGATCTTGCAGTCCTTGTGGGCAGAAGTTAAGTGGATTGTACTTGCTTAGGGCTTTGAAGGCCCTTGGTCTGATTTAACCTAAGCTTCTATAGTAGGGTGGAGATTATTGGTGTAAGGGGTAGGAGCATTGTAGATATTACGATTGCTGTTGGTAGGAGGGTTATTCGTTTTGTGGAGTGGAATTGTCATTTTATTTTTATGTTGTTTATGGAGGGAAAAGGGTTAGTGCTGTGGAGTAGGCAAGGCGTATGTAGAAATAGAAGCTGAGGAGTGCCGTGATGGCTATGAGTGTTGGTATAATGAGGGTATCATGTTTTGTCAGTTCTTGGATAATTATTCATTTGGGTATGAATCCTGAAAGTGGGGGGAGTCCTCCTACAGAGAGTAGGGTAAGTATGGTAAGGGTTGTGGTAATGGGTATTTTGTTTCATGTTTGGGATAGTGATAGTGTAGTGGTGGTGGAGTTTTGGATAAGTAGTATGAATATTGTGAAGGTTATTGTAATGTAGATTAATAGGTTTAGTAGGGTTAGGGTTGGATTGTACAGTAGAATAGTTGTTATTCATCCTATGTGGGCGATTGATGAGTAAGCTATAATTTTCCGGAGTTGTGTTTGGTTTAGTCCGCCTCAGCCTCCAATTAGGATGGAGAGTAGGGATATAGTTAGTATTTGGTTTAAGTTGATTGATGGTGAAATTTGGTAGAGAATTGATAGTGGTGCGAGTTTTTGTCATGTGAGTAGGATTAGGCCTGTGGTTAGAGGAATGCCTTGTGTTACTTCAGGTACTCAAAAGTGAAATGGGGATAGTCCTAATTTGATGGCTAGGGCTATTGTTATTAGTATGGATGCTGTTGGATTAAATAGGTTTGTAATGGTTCATTGACCGGAGTATATTGAGTTGATAATGACGGCTATCATAAGCAATGTAGATGCAGTGGCTTGTGTTAGAAAATATTTAGTGGAGGCTTCTGTAGCTCGGGGATTAGGGTTTTTTATTATAATGGGGATGATGGCTATTATATTTATTTCAAATCCAATTCAGGCGAATAATCAGTGGGAACTAGTTATTACGATTGTTGTGCCTAGAATAAGGGTTGTTAGGATAATGGTAAAGATGAGCGGGTTTATTAGCATGGGAAGGGTATAAACCAACATTTTCGGGGTATGGGCCCGATAGCTTATTAGCTGACCTTACTATAGATTGTAGTGTAATATGGTAGCACAGAGAACTTTGAATTCTTAAGAGTAGGTTCGGTTCCTATTATTCTAGAAATAAGAGGGCTTAAACCTCTATTATTTACTCTATCAAAGTAATTCTTTTGTCAGACATATTTCTTTTACTATGTTTGGGGAGGAATACCCGCTATTACAATGGGTAATGATACGTGTCATATACAGAGGGCTAGTGTTAGGGGAAGAAAGTTTTTTCATAGTAAGTGTATTAATTGGTCGTATCGGAAGCGTGGATAGGATGCTCGGATTCATAGGAATGATATTGTAAGTAGTAGTGTTTTGAGGATGATGTTTGTTGTGTATAATTCTGATATGTAGGGATCGTGGAATGCTCCTAAGAAGAGGATAGCTGTGAATATGTTTATTATGATAATGTTGGCATATTCTGCTAAGAAAAATAGAGCGAAGGGTCCTGCTGCGTATTCTACATTAAAGCCAGATACGAGTTCTGACTCTCCTTCTGTTAGGTCGAAAGGAGCTCGGTTAGTTTCTGCTAGAGTAGAAATAAATCATATTATAGCTAATGGTCAAGAAGGAAATAGTAATCACAGTCGTTCTTGTGTTGTGGTTAGTGTAGATAGGGTGAAAGAGCCGTTTATTAAGAGTACTGATAGAAGGATGATAGCTAGTGTTACTTCATATGAAATTGTTTGTGCTACTGCTCGGAGGGCTCCGATTAGTGCATATTCTGAATTGGAGGCTCAGCCCGATCATAGGATGGAGTAGACGGCTAGGCTGGATATTGCTAGTATAAATAGTACTCCTAGATTTATGTTGATGAGTGGGTATGGTATGGGTAAGGGACACATCATATTGTGAGGGCTAGAGTTAGAGCAAGGATTGGTGCAATGATGAATATGGAGGTAGAGGATGTGGCTGGTCGTAGGGGCTCTTTAGTGAATAGTTTAATTGCATCAGCAAAGGGTTGGAGTAGGCCATGTGGGCCTACGATGTTTGGTCCTTTTCGGAGTTGTATATAACCTAAGATTTTTCGCTCTACTAATGTTAGGAATGCTACGGCTAGAAGGATAGGGAGTATATAAGTATTAGAATATTAATTATAAACATTTTGTTGAGAAGAGGATTTGAACCTCTGGGTGTAAAAGTTTAAGTTTTATACAATTACCGGACTCTGCCACCTCAACAAAGCCCTGGTCTTGGGCAGATGTAATTTGCGCTTATTATATTAAGTTGAGATAAAATCATTAATTGTTTGAAGGCGCTTTTTTAAAGTTGGCCTTATTTCTCTTGTCCTTTCGTACTGGGAGAAATGCGTAATAGATAGAAACCGACCTGGATTACTCCGGTCTGAACTCAGATCACGTAGGACTTTAATCGTTGAACAAACGAACCCTTAGTAGCGGCTACACCATTAGGATGTCCTGATCCAACATCGAGGTCGTAAACCCTATTGTCGATATGGACTCTAAAATAGGATTGCGCTGTTATCCCTAGGGTAACTTGTTCCGTTGATCAAAAAAATTGGATCAATAAGTGATTTAACACTTTGGCTGGTAAGTATGTATGTTTCACATCTTCTTTATCCGTTCATCTGTCAGTGGACATTTAGGTTGTTTCCAACTCTTAGCTCTTGTAAATAGTGCTGCTGTGAACATAGGGGGCATGTGTCTTTCTGAATTAGAGTTTTCTCTGGATATATGCCCGGGAGTAGGATTGCTGGATCATATTGGTAGCTCTGTTTTTAGTTTTCTGAGGAACCTCCGTACTGTTTTCCATAGTGGCTGCACCAGTTTACGTTCCCACTGTCAGTGTAGGAGTGTTCCCTTCTCTCCACGCCCTCTCCAGCATTTGTTATTTGTAGCCTTTTTGATGGTGGCCATTCTGATTGGTGTGAAGTGGTACCTCACACCTACCTCATTGTAGTTTTGATTTTCACTTAGCATAGTGTCTTCATCTGTGTTGTAGATCACCTATGTTGTAGCGTATGTCATTGTTTCTTCCTTTTGAAGGCTGAATAATATTCCATTGTGCCACGTTTTATTTATCCATTCTCTGTTGATGGACACTGGGGCGCTTCCACCTTTTGGCTATTGTGAATAATGCTGCAATGCACATGGGTGTGCAAGTAATATCTCTTTAAGACCTTCTGCAGACAGCTTTTACCCAGCCTAGGGTCCCTTTTGTGTTCAGTGGTCCTGGAAAGATCCATCAGGCCCTATCTAAAAGCCACAGAATTTGAGCTGGAATGACCCTCAAAGGACAGCTAATCCAACCCTATTTCTAGCGAGTGCCAATATCAGGACTAGTACCCAGGTCTGGTTGCACCCAGGACAGGCCACTGTACCCTGACTGCCCTCAGTAGTGTTTACAAATCAGTAGGCAAGTACCTGGCTGTACGTTCCACGTCTGCTGTCTTTTATGCTTCTTACTCTTCCTTATAAGCCTGTTTCCCACAAAGAGCTCAGTGCTATTGCTGTCTTTATTGCATTCCTTTGCTGAAGGACTTAGTGTGTTTTCACTGCAGAGCATTCTACACAGTGCATGCTCAGTGAATAAAGTCTATCCCTAAGGCAGTTCTTAGAATCTTTTTTTTTTACCAAGTTAATGTACATAGCTTTAGGTAGTTTTTATTTGGTTTTTTGTTTGTTGTTTGGCTGCCTTGGGTCTTCGTTGCAGTGAGTGGGGGCTAGTCTTCGTTGCAGTGTGCGGACTCCTTATTGCCGTAGCTTCTCTTGTTGCAGAGCATGGGCTTTAGGCATGTGGGCTCAGTAGTTGTGGCTCCCGGGCGCTAGAGCACAGGCTCAGTAGTTGTGGTGCACGGGCTTAGTTGCTCTGCAGCATGTGGGATCCTCCCGGGCCAGGGCTCGAACCCATGTTCCCTGCACTGCGCCACCAGGGAAGTCGCTATGATTTTTTTTTTTAATGCAGTCTAATTTTCCCTGTATGGGGGTAAACCTTTTCAACTTTTAGCTGCTGTTTCTGCTGTTTACTTCGGTGTATAAATAACATACCTATTGATCTGTTATCTTCCTCTACCACAGTTCTCGAACTTTAGCATTGCTAAACTTGTTAAAACAGATTACCCACCCCACCCCTAGAGCTTCTGAACCAGTGGATCTGGGCTGGGACCCCAAAATTTGCATTTTTAACAAGTTCCCAGATGCTCCACACACTCTGGCCTGGGACCACATTTTGAGAACCACTCTAACACCCCATAACCTCTCACTGGAGCTCTATCAATTTGGTTAAACGGCATCCATGTTTACATTATTATTATTGCCAATATTTCATGTTACATCATTATTCACAGGATTGCCCCTCAGTTACTGTTATTCATATGCTTTTTGTTTAATCTCTTCTTCCAGTTTTAGTGATATACTTGATATACATCACAGTATAAGTTAACAGTGTATAGCATAATGGTTTTGACTTGCATGTACTGTTAAATGATTACTGCTATAAATTTAGTTAGCATCCATCATCTCATATAGATATAATGGAGAAAAAAATTACTTTCCTTGTGATGTTACCTCTTAGGATCTCCTCTCAACGGTTTTCATATATATTATACATAAGTGTTAGCTGTAGTCATCATGCTGTACATTACATACCAGTACTTATTTATCATGCAACTGGAAGTTTGTGGGTTTTGACCATCTTCCTCCTATTCCCCCTGCCCCACACACTGCCTCTGATAATCATGAATCTGATACCTTTTTCTATGAGTTTGGTTTTTTGTTTTTAGATTACACATCCAAGTGAGATAGTACACTTGTCTTTCACTGTCTTACTTTTTTCACTGAGCATAATGCCCTCAAGGTCCATATATGTTGTCACAAATATCAAATATTCTTTGTTTTCTGTGGCTGAATAATACTCCATTTTATGTGTGTGTGTATATATTTATATATAAATACAACTTAATTATTCACCCCTCTGTTGATGGTCAGTTAGGTTGTTTCCATGTATTGCTAATTGTAAATACTGCTGTTATGAACTTGGGGGGTCAAATGTCTTTTCAACTTAGTGTTTCATTTCCTTTCGATTTATACCCAGAAGTGGAATTGCTGGATCATATGGCAGTTCTATTTTTAATTTTTTTAGTTTGTTTTATTGAAGTATAGTTTATTTACAATGTATTAATTTCTACTTTGCAGCAAAGTGATTCAGTTACACATATATATATATATTCTTCTTCATATTCCTTTCCATTATGGTTTATCACATGATATTGAATATAGTGCCATGTACTATACAGTAGGACCTTGTTGTTTGTGCATTCTATATATAATACTTTGCATCTCCTAATCCCAAACCCCCAGTAGATCCCTCCCACACCCCCCATCTAACTTGGCAGCCAGAAGTCTGTTCTCTACGTCTTGGAGTCTCATAGATAATTTGTGTCATATTTTGTTTCACATGTAAGTGGTATCATATGGTATTTGTCTTTCTCAT
The DNA here is from genome assembly GCF_964341445.2 of Mesoplodon mirus. Classification (NCBI taxonomy): domain Eukaryota; kingdom Metazoa; phylum Chordata; class Mammalia; order Artiodactyla; family Ziphiidae; genus Mesoplodon; species Mesoplodon mirus. The sequence goes on from NC_138988.1 coordinate 7,069,447, forward strand.
CATGACTTATATCACTTGATGTAATATCTGCGTCCACCCATGTTGGTAGAAATGATATTATATTCTTTTTTATAATAATAATAATTCCACTGTATATATGTAGCACATATTCTTTACCCATTCTTCTGTCAGTAGACATTTAGGTTGTTTCCATATCTTGCCTATTCTACATAGTGCTGCTATGAACATAGGGGTGCACGTACATTTTCCAGTTATACTTTTATCTACGTATGTGGCAAGGAGTGGGACTGCCGAATCATATGGTAGCTGTGTGTTTACTGTTTGAGGAACCTCCATTCTTTTCTCCATAGTAGTTATTACCAGATGGCAGTCCCACCAAAAACATAGGAGGGCTCCCTTTCCTCCATGCCCTCCGCTACATTTATTGTTTGTAGACTTTTTGTTCATGGCATTTTGAGTGGTGTGAAGTGATGCCTCCTTGCAGTTTTGATTTCCAATTCTCTAGTATTAGGAATATTCAGCATCTTTTCATGTGCCTCTCTTTTTAACACTATGAGTAAAATGTACCTCTGGAAATTGGCCTCATAAAACTGGGCCCTGTTTTGAATTCCTTTCCTATTACCTGCTTCTGGGCATTTCGTGATGGCAGGTGTCTTTACAGGCTCACAGGCTTTGAGAATATGAAGTTCCCCTGAGCACCTGCTTTAAAGTTGTTGTTACTGGAAACGGCCAAAAAGTGGCAGGATTTTTTCATGCCCACCTCTGGTTACACCTGCATGTACAGCCTAAGGGGAAGTCGTGTTCCTAGGTTGTGAATTAATTAGTGGAATGTGTCAGCACAAACACCCAAGGGCTTGTATCTCATTACTTCATTGCCCTCCTCCCAGACAGTGGAGACTGTGGTGACATCCCCAGGGGACTAGACACTCCAGGTCCAAGGGGGGCTCATTTGCTGGTACATCTTCCCCAGCTCCCTCAGGCCCAGAACACTCCAGCCTTGTGTTGCTGGCTGCCCAGGTTCCCCAAGCCAACATGGAATAGAGGAGGCATTTTTCTCTTTTTATTGTATTTTGTTTTTACTTCTGATTTTAGTTTGGAGTGTTGTACATTTACAGTGTTGTTTTTGTTTCCTGTGTACAGTGACGTGTTTCAGTTATGTAGATACATATATCTGTTCTCTCTCGGATTCTGTTCCCCTATTGGTTATGACAGATTGTTGAGTAGAGTTCCTTGTGCTCCACAGAAGGTCCTTGTTGATTATCCATTTTATAAATATTAGTGTGTACAGGTTAATCCCAACCATGGCATTTGTCCCTCCCCCCATGCTTTCCCCCTTGGTAACCCTAAGTTTCTCTTCTACGTCTGTGAGTCCGTTTCTGTTTTGTACGTTAGTTCACGCCTGTCAGTTTTTAGGGAAATCATATCTGTTCTTCTCTGACTTGCTTCACTTAGTGTGAGCTCTAGGTCCATCCACCTTGCTGCCAACGGCATTATTTCCTTCTTTATGCCTGGGGGTTCATTCCATTGTATCTATGTACCACATGTTCTCCATTCGCCTGTGGATGGAGATTGTGGTTGCTTCCGAACCTTGACTGTTGTAGGTCTTGCTGTAGTCAGTGAATGTGCAAGTGTTGGCTTTCCAAGCATGGTTATCTGCGGACGTGTGCCCAGCAGTGGGCTTGCCGGATCCTATGGTAGCTCTATTTGTGGTGTTTTAAGGAACCTCTGTAGTGTTCTCCATAGTGGCTCTACAAATCTACATTCCCCCCAGTGGTGTAGGAGGGTTCCCTTTTCTCCTCAGCCTTTCCAGCATTTATTGTTTGCAGACTTTTTGATGATGGCCATTCTGACAGGTATGAGGTGATACCTCGTTGGAGTTTGATTTCTCTTAATGATTAGTGATGTTGAGCATCTTTTGTTTTTTGTCATTCTGTATGTCTTCTTTGGAAAACTGTGTATTTAGATTTCCCACCCATATTTGGATTAGGTTGTTTTCTTGATATTGAGCTGCATGTATATTCTGGAGATTAATCTTTTGTCTGTTGTTTCATTTGCAAATATTTTCTCCCATTCTGAGGGTTGTATTTTTGTTTTGTTTATGGTTTGATTTGCTGTGCAAAATCTTGTCTCATTAGGTCCCATTGTTTATTTCCATTTCTCTAGGAGGTGGGTCAAAAGGGATCTTGCTGTGATGTACGTCATAGAGTGTTCTGCCTTGTTTTCCTCTAAGAGTTTGATAGTGTCTGGCCTTACATTTAGGTCTTTAATCCATTTTGAGTTTATTTTTGTGTATGGTGTTATAAAGTGTTCTAATTTCCTTCTTTTACATGTAGCTGTCCAGTTTTCCCAGCACCACTGATTGAAGAGACTGTCTTTTCCCCACTGTACATCCTTGCCTCCTTTGTCAATTAGCTGACCATAGGTGCGTGGGTTTATCTCTGGGCTTTCTTTCTATCCTGTACAGTTGATCTATATTTCTGTTTTTGTGCCAGTACCATACTCTCTTGCTTACTGTAGCCTTGTAGTATACTTTTTAGTTGGGGAGCCTGATTCCTCCAGCTCTGTTTTTCTTTCTCAAGATTGCTTTGGCTATTTGGGGGTCTTTCGTGTTTCCATACAAATTGTAAAGTTTTTTGTTCTAGTTCTGTGAAAAATGCCATTGGTAATTTGATAGGGATTGCATTGAATCTGTAGATTGCTTTGGGTAGTATAGTCATTTTCACAATATTGATTCTTCCAATCCAAGAACATGATATACCTCTCCATCTGTTTGTATCATCTTTAATTTCTCTCATCAGTGTCTTATAGTTTTCTGCATACAGGTCTTTTGCCCCCTTAGGTAGGTTTATTCCTGGGTATTTTATTCTTTTTGTTTGAGTGATAAGTGGGGGCGTTTCCTTAATTTCTCTTTCTGATTTTTCATTGTTAGTTTATAGGCATGCAAGAGATTGGAAGTGGGCTTCTTGACAGTGGGCCCTGTTTTGAATTCTTTTTCAAAGAATTCATTGTACCTCTGAAAGTGTGCCAATACAGTTCTTCACTAGTCAGCTCAATTTGGGTTTCAGGCTTTCTCTCCTATTAGTGTTCTTAGGTTGAAAGGACCTGCTATTAAGTTCTGTTTTGGGTTGAGGCACTTTTTTCAACTCTGAATATGCCACTGGCTGAGATCAGGTAGATAGAACAGCTGGTTTCTTTCCCTGCACCAGTGAGGCTGGAGCATTGGCTTCACAGCTGCCTGTATTCTCTGGTCAGGCTTGCTAGACAGTCAGGACTGGCTACTCGACTCAGCAGTAGGTGAGGCGAGAATTACCTTCCTTGCCCTGGCAGTACACAGCAGGATGGAATCCAGAGAATGCATGGCTTATTTTGGGGGGAGCTGAAGAGTCAAGAGTGTGCACTGAATTCCTGGTCAGGTGAGGCCACCGGATTTGCTATGCAGACAGTGAATGCCACCAGCAGTGCTTTCTATTCCTGTGTTACCTTAAGCAGGGTTGTTGACTGGCTGGCTGTGTGGCTTCGCTGGTTGGGCAGTCCAAAGGCTGTATTCAGTAGGAAGTGCAGCTATGAACTGGTGCTTTCCAGGGGAGCAGCTTTAAGGTTACTAATACTTTGTTTGTGGTCTGGACTGAAGCCTACCTGTGCCCCAGCTTCCCTGTCAGAACAGACTCACTTGGGCCCTGCAGGTAGGGACTCAGGCTGTGGAGATCTGAGTGCTGGTTGTTGGAAGCCCTCTCTGGTCACAATCCAATTCTCAGCAGTTGGGCCTCACAGATTCAGCTGCGATCCTGGTGGAGCAAAACCAGAGTATCAGCACCTGCAAAGTGATGACCACAGTGCAGTGGGAGGGGGGAACAGGTGCTGGATGTCACCCAGGGCTCTTTTCTCACTCGAGGGGCCAGAGCCTCAGGGGAGGCTGCTCCCTGTGGTAGTGTGCCAGCCCCTGGAAGGGATGCTGGGATCAACATGTGGCCCCTTCTCTTACCTTCTAATGCAGTCTGTCTCAGTGTCCATAGTGCAGGACACTTCAGCTTCACTGCTGTGTTGTAGGATTTGTTCAGTGGTGTGTCTCTATGAATAGCTGTTAGTTCTTTTAAGGGAAAGTGAAGCCAGGAACAAGCTGTGTCACCATCTTCATGACATCACTGTCCATACTCCTCCTTTCTTACTCTGTGTGGATACTTTTTCCTTTACTTTCATTTTGGTGGGATTTCAGTGGGGGGAACCAAGGTAAGTGCTCTCTTTACCCACAAGACTGTGAGCTGTAGTTCTTGCTGGAGATCTCTGCCCTCTTTAGAGAATGCAGGGAGGTAAGGGCAGGGATACTTACCTGTAATAGGATGTGTGTGCTGGCTTGCAGGTGACCCTGTGGAAGGAGTCGGTTGACGGGCAGTGGGTGTGCATCAGTGATGTCAACAAGGGCCAGGGTTCTGTGTCCACTTCAGTCACAGAGGGTCAGCAGAACGAGCAGTGAGAGGACAGGCAGGGCCTGGTCTCCACCTGCTGCCTCCAGGACTGCCCCTTCCTGCCAACTGACCACACAGCTGGGAGGAAGAACACCCAGCTGCCACAAGATCACTTTCCCGGGAGTCATTAACTGATGCAACCAGACTTATCATCTGCCTTAACATGATTTGATATGGTTTGTAATTTACTGTCCAGCTGAACACACACTTGTTCTGAGGGAAAAACGACAATTAACCGTCAGCTCTATTATTTTAAGATATTGTTGGTCATTTTTATGTACCTTGTAGGTTCAGGCATCATTTGGGGGGGGTTGTTTCCAAAGTAATAAACTTGTATTGCTTATAATTCTTCCTGCATTTTTCTAACCCCTCCCTACAAAGCTCGTTTTATCTCTTGTTGGTTAGTGTCCTTGAACAGCATTTTACCAAGACCCAGGTCCCTATGGGCCTAGCTGAGTCCTGCCCACAGAGCTGATCTGTCACTGTTTAAGAGTCCTTGTGACTCAGTTTATGCTGAAGGCACCATACAAAGCTACACTTGGCCTTCAGCGATGGGACTGCAGCCCCCAGCTCTGCTACTTATCCTGAGTATACATCCTCTGCTGGAGACTGAGGCTAATAAAGTCTGCCCTGCACATACAGGGTAGTATCAACCATATCCCAAGAGTCTACAAGACTGACGAGGAAAGCAGGCACAATTCACCTGGTTTACTGCCCAGTCAGTGGAAGGACAGGCTCACCGACACTGAACCAAGGATCACCTCTAATGGGAGGCCCTGGGACCCTGAACTGAAACAGCAGTCACGGCAGGAGCCGAGACCTGTATGAGTGGCATGAACTTGGACCTTTCACACGTAAAGCAGCACAGCAAACCTGTGTAGGCGCGTACCGCCAACTTACTTACTGGTGAGGAAACTGGCAAGAAGGTCAGGAGCTGCCCTGGGCCGTCCACCGCCACGTGCCAGAGGCAGCGTTGGCATCCTAATCCGTCTCAGCTCAGAACTCTCAAGGCAGGAGTCCGGGACCTGGTGCTGGGGCTCCTCAGCCGTAATCAAGGAGTGGAGCTCACGCCAGGCCTGTATGTGCGCACACACAGATGAAAGGTCAGGCCGCTCACTGCAGGAGGTTCTGTGCACAGGTAAGTGTGGACCCCTCTTCTACCTGTTCTTTGTCCATTTTTCAGCAGCAGAATCCCTGTTGTGAAATAAATCTTACATCATAACATATAAAATTGGAAAAAGCGGAACTACATTTGTTGAAGTGAGGATAGAGAGGACTGGCCCACTAGGCCTCCCAAATCATTCTGCAAAATCCTACCTTCCCAGAACAATAGGCAAATTGCTGCTCCTTCCCTTCCGTTATTCAGATGCGAAAAGAAAGGCCAAGGAAGCACCTTTGCTCGGGCTTCTCAATGGACACAAATTACACCGAATTCTAGTTAGCTCTACATATCTGCCTTCCTTAACAAGCTCTGTGCTCCCGAGGGCAGGCCTGGTCCTCCTTACAGTGCCACATACAAATGAATAATGAGAAGGGACTGGTCGCATGTCACACACTGGGTTACTGATAGGTCATTGGGCTCCTGGCCATAGGCTGTGTTTCTAGCTTACACCAACAGGATCAGTTTGAATAATCTGGAAGTAAATGAAATGACCACTGTCAACAGTTTATGCTTAGGGTGATGATAACATGTTAGCCATTCCTGGGGTAAGGGAAATACCTCCGATTTCTTAGAACAAAACCAGCCAACCAAGTGCAATGCCATGTTGAGTGTCCATCTTCAGGGCAGTTGCCAAGCCCAAATGAGAGGAATGTCAGGGTAATTTAAAAGATACACAGAGAATTCTAGTTAGGGCGAGATGGCAGTAGCAGCCACACTGATTTTCAATCCTTTCACAAAAGCAAAGCACCTAGGATAGCAAAAGAAACCCCCGGATGACATTAAGGTAGCTCCTCAAACTCTGAAACATCAAGGAGTAGGGCCAGACCATGCATAAGGGGGAGATTTCCACTTCCACACATGAAGGATTCACAGCTCCAAGAGCTTCCCTCAAGCCATTAACAACTAGAAAAACACAAAATCCATGAAACAACTGCTTTCCGATGTAGGACAACAGGCAGTGTTTGCAAGAAGAGGAAACGGTGGGCGTGGGAGGGGAGCCCCACAACTGCCCCAGCTTCTTCCTAGAGAGAGTTCCCAGGACAGGGCAGGGAAACAGGATCCAGAGCGGCCTCACTGAGTTTACAAGACAGGTGAGAGTTCAGAAAGGCAAAGGTGGCCTTTACACAGCAGAGTACTACAGAAGAGGGAGCTGCTCAGAGATAGCCAGCTCCTCGGATCTGCAGGAGGGTCTCCTAGACTTTTGACCAAGGACTAACCTGCTTAGGGGAAGGGTGAAACTCTCGTGACCGAAAAGCAGTAGGCCAAACAATTCCTGGAACTCAACAGAGGGCGAGTAGTTCACGTTCCCAAGAAGCAGAGGGCAACAGCTTCGCGATACAGAGGGCATTGGGTCGAGTCCTAAGAAAGATCATGCGTCAATGGTGTATCTTCAATCAGGTCTACAGTAAAGGCTGCTCAGGACTTTAAAATCAACCCTTGAAAGCATCAAACTGATCCACTAATAATTACACTTTCTGCCAGATCAAAGCCCAATATTCTTTAAAGGAGTAACAAGGAAATTCAGCATATGACAGCAAACATGTACAATGTCCATCACCTAATCCATAATTACTGGGCAGGCAAAGAAGCAAGCAAATGACCCATAACCAGGGGAGGAAAAAAAGTGCATAGCCACAGACTCAGAAAAGAGATAGACCACGGAATTAGCAGATGACTCCCTTAAAGACAGCTATTATAAATATGTTCAAGAATGTAAAGGAAACTGACCATAAGAAAAATGGGAGATATAAGAAAGTTGCAAATGGAGTCTCTAGAAATGAACAATTCAATATCTGAAGTGAAAAATACCCTGGATGGGAGTAACAGCACATTAGACACTGCCATAGGAACAATCAGTACATCTGAAGACAGCAATAGAAACTATGCAAACTGAAGCACAGAGAGAAAAGCAGACAAGACAAAACAAAAATAACAGGCAACTGTGACTCCAGTATTAAGTAGTCTAAAATATGTGTAAGTTGGATTTCAAAGGAGACAGAAAAAAATGTTTAGAGAAACAGTCCAATTTTCTCAGCTGGATTTGAACTATAACCCTACAGATTCTAGGAAATTAAAAAACCCCAAGCAGAAGAAAACACACATACACACACACAATAATAAGACTGAAAATTTTAAAAAAATTATATAAGCAGCCAGAAAAAAAAAAAATTACATACACAGGAAAAAATATAAGAATGACAACCAACTTCTCATTAGAAATTATACACATCAGACTTCCCTGGTGAAGCAGTGCTTAAGAATCTGCCTGCCAATGCAGGGGACACACATTCAAGACCTGGTCCGCGGAGATCCCACATGCTGTGGAACAGCAAAGCCTGTGCGCCACAGCTTATCCTGAGCTCTAGAGCCCATAAGACACAACTGCTGAAGCCCGCACGCCCAGAGCCCATGCTCCACAACAAGAGAAGCCACTGCAATGAGAAGCCCATGCACAGCAACGAACAGTAGCCCTGGCTCACCACAACTAGAGAAAGCCTGCTCAGAGCAACGAAGACCCAATGCAGCCAAAAATAATAAATAAATAAAATAAATAAATGTATTTTTTTTTTAAACTGATTCTAGAACAAGAAATTTCAGATAAAGTAGACTTTAGAACAAGGAATACTTATAAGGGATAAAAAGGGGCATAATAAGAAAAGGGTCAATTCATCAAGAAGGCAACAATCCTAAATATGTACGCACTTAAAATAGAGCTACAAAATATGTGAAACAAAAACTCACAGAACTGAAGTCTGTTTACAATTCCAGTTGGAGATCTCAACACTCATCTTCCAGTAGTAGGAAAAATAGGACCCTAAAAAACAGTAAAGTTACAGAATACATAAACAAACCTATCAATCAATTTGACCTAACAGGCACTCATAGAACATTCTACCCAGCAACAGTTAAACGCATTCAAGTACATCTGGAACACTCATCAAGACACACTAATTTCTGGACCCTAAAACAAACTTTAACAAATCTAACAGAATTTAAATTATCTAGAACATATTCTCAGACTATAATGGAAGTAACCTAGAAATCAATAATAGAATACTTGGAAAACCCTCAAATATTTGGAAATTTAAGCAGTATATCTAAATTACTCATGGGTCAAAGGAAAAAAATCACAATAAAAATAGTTACCTATAGAGTAAAGAAGGAACAGAATGAAGGGGGAAGGAAGGGAAGATAATAGTCTCTGCATGTACCTTGTCTTATACCATTGACTTGGGAACCACGTAATGTTTAACCATTAACCAATACAGGGGAAAAATATCCCTAAAATCTGAAAAAACAATTGGATGTAATCTTAGTTATACATCAAGCCGATGGCATAACCACACATAGAAAATATTTAACTCATTTGACTGTATATTCCTAAGACTGCGGTTAGTAGTTTTATGGTTTGTAGTGATTGTTCTAGTCTTTTTTTGAAAGTATTATGTTGATACTGTAAAATACAGCAAGATGGAGGGAATTTTGTTAATGTAATTAGAAAACAACATTTTTAAGACAAAGGAAGGAATTTAAGTATAAAACCCAAGAAGTGAAAGCACAGTGACCTTAAGCTTTACTTGGAAATAACAGTATTAATTCATGACCTATTTTTCTCCTTCTAAAAACTATGTTTTTCTCATCTATGCACTGAAAACACCTAGAAGCAATACTAGTAGTTAGAATCCAGATTCTGTTCTTTAAAAACTATTTCCCACTGAAAGAAACCAAAACTTCTTAGAGAAATGGCAAAATAAAGTCAGAAGCAGGAAGGACACACACAAGATGAGGCCAGGATTTCTTAATGAGACAGAAAGGAAATAAACTATGAAAAACGATAGGGTTGTGTCAAAAGCACACAGGAATAAACTCATCAAATATGGAAGCATCAAAAAGAAAATGACTATAATGAATTGAAACACTTATATTTTAAGAAAAAAATCCGTAAGATTGGTTCAGGTTGGCGGAGTAGAAGGACGTGAGCTCACTCCCTGTTGGGAGAGCACCGGAATCGCAACTAACTGCTGAACAATCATGGACAGGAAGACACTGAAACTCACCAAAAAAGATACCCCAGGGCTTCCCTGGTGGCGCAGTGGTTGACAGTCCGCCTGCCATGCAGGGAACTCGGGTTTGTGCCCCAGTCCGGGAAGAACCCACATGCCAGGGAGCGGCTAGGCCTGTGAGCTATGGCCACTGAGCCTGTGCGTCCGGAGCCTGTGCTCCTCAGCAGGAGAGGCCACAAGAGTGAGAGGCCAGCGTACCGCAAAAAAAAAAGAAAAAAATCCAACAAACAAAAGTCCAGGACCAGATGGCTTCACAGGTGAATTCTTTTTTTTTTTTTTTTTTTTTTTTTTTTGCTGTACGCGGGCCTCTCACTGCTGTGGCCTCTCCCGTTGCGGAGCACAGGCTCCGGACACACAGGCTCCGCGGCCATGGCTCGCGGGCCCAGCCGCTCCGCGGCATGTGGGATCTTCCGGGATCGGGGCACGAACCTGTGTCCCCTGCATCGGCAGGCGGACTCTCAACCACTGCGCCACCAGGGAAGCCCCACAGGTGAATTCTATAAAACATTTAGAGAAGAGCTAACACCCATCCTTCTCAAACTCTTCCAAAAAATTGCAGAGGAAGGAACCCTCCCAAACTCATTCTATGAGGCCACCATCACCCTGATACCAAAACCAGACAAAGATACTACAAAAAAAGAAAATTACAGACCAATATCACTGATGAATATAGATGCAAAAATCCTCAACAAAATACCAGCAAACATAATCCAACAACACATTAAAAGGGTCATACGCCATGATCAAGTGGGATTTATCCCAGGGATGAAAGGATTCTTCAATATACGCAAATCAATCAATGTGATACACCATATTAACATACTGAAGAATAAAAACCATATGATCATTTCAAAGGATGCAGAAAAAGCTTTTGAAAAATTCAACACCACACCCATTTATGGGAAAAACTCTCCAGAAAGTGGGCACAGAGGTACCTACCTTAACATAATAAAGCCCATCTACGACAAACCCACAGTAAACATCATTCTCAATGGTGAAAAACTGAAAGCATTTCCTCTAAGATCAGGAACAAGACAAAGATGTCCACTCTCACCACTGTTATTCAGCATAGTTTTGGAAGTCCTAGCCATGGCAATCAGAGAAGAAAAAGAAAGAAAAGGAATACAAACTGGAAAAGAGGTAAAACTGTCACTGTCTGCAGATGACATGATACTATACATACAGAATCTTAAAGATGCCACCAGAAAACTACTAGAGCTAATCAATGAATTTGGTAAAGTTGCAGGATACAAAAGTAATGCACAGAAATCTCTTGCATTCCTAGACACTTAGCAATGCAAGATCAGAAAAAGAAATTAAGGAAACAATCCCATTCACCACTGCAACAAAAAGAATAAAATACCTAGGAATAAACCTACCTAAGGAGGTAAAAGACCTGTACTCAGAAAACTGTAAGACACTGATGAAAGAAATCAAAGATGACACAAACAGATGGACAGGTATACCATGTTCTTGGATTGGAAGAATCAACACTGTGAAAACTACTATACTACCCAAAGCAATCCACAGATTCAATGCAATCCCTTTCAAATTACCAGCGGCATTTTTTTTTTTTTTTTGCAGAACTACAACAAAAAATCTTAAAATTTGTATGGAGACACAAAAAACCCTGAATAGCCAAAGCAGTCTTAAGGGAAAAAAACGGAGCTGGAGGAATCAGACTCCCTGACTTCAGACAACACTACAAAGCTAGAGTAATCAAGACAATATGGTAATGGCGCAAAAACAGAAATATAGATCAATGGAACAGGATAGAAAGCCCAGAGATAAACCACGCAGCTATGGTCAACTGATCTATGACAAAGGAGGCAAGGATATACAATGGAGAAAAGACAGTCTCTTCAATAAGTGGTGCTGGGCAAACTGGACAGCTACATGTAAAAGAATGAAATGAGAACACTCCCTAACACCATACACAAAAAGAAACTCAAAATGGATTACAGACCTAAATATAAGACCAGACACCATAAAACTCTTAGAGGAAAACATAGGAAGAACACTCTTTGACATAAATCACAGCAAGAGCTTTTTTGATCCACCTCCTAGAGTAATGGAAATAAAAACAAAAATAAACAAATGGGACCTAATGAAACTTCAAAGATTTTGCAAAGCAAAGGAAAGTACAAACAAGACCAAAAGACAACCCTCAGAATGGGAGAAAATATTTGCAAACGAACCAGCGGACAAAGGATTAATCTCGAAAATATATAAACAGCTCATGCAGCTCAATATTAAAAAAAAACAAACAACCCAGTCAAAAAATGGGCAGAAGACCTCAATAGACATTTCTCCATAGAAGACAGACAGATGGCCAAGAAGCACATGAAAAGGTACTCAACATCACTAATTATTAGAGAAATGCAAATCAAAACTACAATGAGGTTATCACCTCACACCAGTTAGAATGGGCATCATCAGACAATCTACAAACAACAAATGCTGGACAGGGTGTGGACAAAAGGGAACCCTCTTGCACTGCTGGTGGGAAACTAAATTGATACAGCCACTATGGAGAACAGTATGGAAGGTCCTTAGAAAACTAAAAATAGAATTACCATATGACCCAGCAATCCCACTCCTGGGCATATAACCAGAGAAAACCATAATTCAAAATGACACAGGCACCCAAATGTAAATTGCAGCACTATTTACAATAGCCAGGTCATGGAAGCAACCTAAATGCCCATCAACAGATGAATGGATAAAGAAGATGTGGTGCATATATACAATGGAATATTACTCAACCATAAAAAGGAATGAAATTGGGTCATTTGTAGAGACGTGGATGGATCTAGAGACTGTCCTTATTTTGAACATTAGTAAGTAGACAAAAAAATTATGTATTTTTCTTGCCTTTCATGTACAAACTGTGTATCAAGGTGATGAAATAATTGCTGAAGGAAAAAATGCTAATGTAGGAAGGAACAATAGAAAAAGAATCAGGTTTAGGTAAGGGGGTTGTTGTAGACTAAGAGAGTGTGTTTTATCTGTTAAAGATACACACTGAAGATTTTAAGGCTGAAATTACATGATTGCTGAGATTTGCTTTTAGAATATTACTCCCGAAGGAAAAAGAGTATGGGGGATAAATACACGAAGATGCTAATAAATGTTGAAACTGATGATGAATGCTTGTGGAGACTCATTGTATTACTCTCTCTGCTTTCATTGTAAGTTTGAAATTTTCCAGAATAAGAAGTTCAAACATACATGGAGAGAGAGTTTATCTTACATGTGGCCAAATTTTCTGCTGGAAACATTATTTTATAATCAGAAAGGAAGTGCCTGAGATACTTGTTCAGTATCTGAGAAATACAGATTCTCTCACCCCACTACAGACTTACTGGATCAGAATCCGAAGATGAGACATAAAAAAGACTGCTTTCTTACTGCTTCCCCTATGAATCCACTGCAGCCCAGCACAGGCCTACACCCAGTGGCTGAGATTAGATGACCCTACAGGCCTCACCCTGAGATCCTAGGGCTCTTAGCCATCCCTAGACTGCGCCACCTGTAGCTCTGAGAACAGTCTCAGCACAGTGGCTGGCGGGGGTGCGGGGAGTCAAGCTACAGAGTGTGGAGGGGCCAGTATCCATAAGGAACAGGATACAGGGACAGGAAATTCTGCCTGGACACGGTAGCATGAGGGCAAGAAGGCATCAACACACCATTCCAGGATTAGAGAGACCTGGGCATATTTTAACGCTGAGGGCAAAAGCTCTTGGAGAGAAAGACTGACGATAGGAGACCAATACTGGGGGCTCCAGCCCCACGATGGCAGGAGAACAGGGAAGCCTCTCTCCCACTGGGAGGGGCTGGGTTTGGAGCAGGAGGGATGAGAGAGCACTGGGCTAAGGCTTGGAAGTTGTAAGAGTGACACCCGTGGTGATCTAGAGCTCGTCCAGTGAAGTAGCCGTGAGCAACAAGTAGCTGCTGAGCACTGGAAATGTGTCTGGTCTGAACTGAAACGTGCTGTGAACATATAATACACAACGGATTCGGAAAATTCAGTAAAAGGAAGACCAGTGCCAAATATCTAAATCATTTATAACACTGATTACATGTCAAATTGATAGTATTTTGAGTATATTACAGAACATTACTAAAATTGATTTTATGTTTCTTTTTACATTTTGTAATGGGACTCCTAAGGAATTTTTAATGGCATGACTGGCATGATACTTCTAGCGATCGATGCTGTTCTACAAGTTATGGAAGCCACAACAGGGAGAGAAAAATAAGCCCCGCCCAAGAGCCCTATCTATCTCAAAAAATGAAACCTGTTTCTGTTACCCCAGAATCTGCCTCATTCACACCAAGGTTTGGCCAAATTCATGAAAAAACTCCTTGCTCAGCCAACTACTTAACAGCAGAAACAAAACTCACACCGGACAGTATACACAGTTTGTTCTCAGACACCACTGACATATAGCAAGTAATTTGGTGATGATGCGCCCTTCTCTGTGGATGAAGCTGGGCCCTCAAGGCCCTGCTTTGGGAAGGAAGCCTTCAACCAGCAAGCAATCCAGAGGAAGGTTCAGAGAAGGAGACAGACGGACAGACTGGCCTTGGCGTTCATTATCCACACTAAAACGAGGGGAAACACGTGCTAGGGCAAGTTGGTCCTCCCCACCACGAGCCACGCAGTCCTCCTCAAAGGCCTCTGGGCTCAGGTCTGCGTGCGTCCCCACCCCAGCCTGCGCACCGTCCACAGCTGGAGATGGGCAGCGAGGTACTTTCTGGGTGCCGCCTCCCCCTCCCTCAGTGGCTCCGGCATCCTTCCTTCCTCCCCCAACCAGCCTCCGCCCTGCGGGATGTGCTTCTGCTCCGGAAGGGAACGCAGCAGCCGGTGTGGGTGTTTGCCTGCGGGGTGTTATCTAAGATCAACACTGGCAGCTCCTGTCTCCAGGGCCGGGACTGAAGAGGCCTCACATCTCAGTGGCGCCTGGTCACCATAGTCTGTTTGGGGTTTGGGGGGCGGGGGGGACCACACTCTGAAAAAGCTGCAGGCCTTCTCTAGCATCTCCCTACCTGCTCCACCTACAGCCCATCTGAACCCCAAGGCCAAGAGGCATCGGCTCAGGTGGCCCCCAAGGGCGAAGGCCTCCAGGTGACACGCTTACACTCTGCTGGGACTGCGGGAGGATTCTGGCCCCCCACCCAGTGCACAGCTGGTGAGAAGTTTTCCAGCAGGAGGTACTCAGTCCCCACATTCTACTGAGGGGCTCAGTCCAGCCCCTCCCGGGCACCCACTGTCCCTAGAGTCTCCACAAGGGTCCAGTGCCCCCTGACGACCATCTCAGTCAGGCGGTCATCGGATGACCAGCGTTCTGCTGGCTCCCCTGCCCCATCCCGTCGTGCTCAGGAGCCTGGCTAGGCGTCCGGGCACTGCCACTGAGGGCTGCGTGGCTTTGGGGAAAGTGTGATCCTTCTGGCATTCAGGTTTGCTCCCCGTGAAAAAAGGGTGCAGCCTCCCAGGTCTTTAAGGTCGTGTCCTGTCACTCCTCTGCTCAAGAGCCTTCAGCGGCCTCCCTCTTCCAGATCAAGCCCAAACTCCTTGGGCCCCCAGCTTGCAAACTGTGCTTATCCCAACCCCACAGCTCCTTCTAGGCCTTTTCTTACGACCCGCCCCACTGCCACGCTCCTCCGAGCACCCAGCCTTCTCACTGGGGCCACAAGCAGTCTGCACCCACGCCTGCTGTTCCCCTCCGCTCCTGCCCCTCTGCCTGCAGCGGTGCCCTCCCTTCAAAGGCCTGCTCCACTCCCGCCACCTGCATCATGGAGCCCTTCCTGCCCTCCCAGCCCGAGCCCAGCCACAAGGGAGCTCCTCCTCTGAAACGCTAGAACGTCTACACAGACAAGTCACCGAGCCCTTAGGGGTCACCACCTGGGCATCCTGTGGGATGAGCCGCTGCGGGCACGTAAGGAATCCCCCACGTGGTTGATGCACTCTTCGTCCGCGAACATCTGACGTGGCAAAGGCTGGCCAGGGTACAAAAAACAGTTGTCACCTGCATGGTACTTGACAGGTTATAAAGGATCTCACACCCATCACCTCAGTTAATCCTCAAGACCCTCTGAGAGGCAGCCGTGAGCAGGGGAACGCTCAGTGATCTGCATAAGGCCAATCTGTGTGTGGTCACCTGTGGCAGCACCAGGTCCCGGCTCTCCTGCCCCCAGGGCACTCCGCTCCCTCTCAGAACCTGTCTGGGCGAGGGGAGACAGGCCCGCACATTAAGAAAGACCAAGCTGAGCAGAGCCATCACCACCACCCAGAAGACAGGACTGGAGTCCAGCCCTGTTGGAGATGGTCCCTGCCCTGCTCCCCGGCAGTTTCCTCATCTGAAAAATGGGGCTTCTCTCAGGGAGGTGTGTGAGTTCCAAGAGCGGGCTGCCATGAGCTCGAGGATCCCGCAAGCCAAAAAACAGAAATGCATGACCACACACCTGACTACCTGACCGCGCAGTGGCGTAGCTCACCGAGCCCTTGCTCTGAAAGCATCTGCCTCTAAGTGGTAATCACACTTTGAAAGGCATTATCCCCACTAGAGGAATCTAAGGTATTGGAGAGCAGGTGCACTACGTGGGTGGAGGGAGAGAGGAAGCAGAAGTCCGCCTCCAGTGAGCCAGCCACTCGCTCTGATGCAGAGACCCACACGCAGGCCTGGAGCTGAGGCACGTCCCAGCTCTAAAGCTTAGTAGGGGTGCAACGCTGATCATTACTAGCCAGGCCCACCGCCCTCTTTTCAACACCCAGCGGAGGTACCAAGACTCAAACATGGTCAAAGGGCCCAAGAAACCAGCTCCCGACCTGCTGGAGAAGCAGCCAGACGGGGCTCCGGGAAGGATGGGGGCCAGGCCCTGGGGGGAATGCTGGTCACCTGATGCTCGCCCACAAAGACAAGGCCTTACTCCTTTCTCAAGGGACACACAAGCCTTCTCTCCCACTTGCCTAGGTCAGTCACTCCAGAAACAGACGTTAAGCACCCACTCTGGTCAGGCTCTCTCACCTGACCCAGGCAGCAAGGTGGGGTGGAAAGCTGAGGCCTTCAAACTCACACCTGAATCTGAACACCAGCTGTCTGGTCTAGCCCACGACACTGAACTTCTCAGGCTCCTCCCATGTAAAACACCCACCCCCTTAGTCACTGTCAAGACTGAACACAGTGTCTCACGTGAGGACACCTACACATAGTAGACATTCAATCAGCCTGAGAGCCACCATTTACACCATTCTTGCTGTGCACCAGGCACTGTTCTAAGAGACCTTAGACCGAGAAGGACAAATACCATATGATATAAGTTCATTTTCACAAAAAAAACCCTTAAGCAGGACAAAACTGATATTCACATAAATTAAATGACTTCCCAAGGTCACACAGCAAACACGTTTCCGACTCAACCCGAGCTGTGGGTACAGGCTCCCACTCCCCCATGTTCTACAGCTTCCCAACCAATGTCACCCCACTGCACTGCTTCCTGAGGTACAGGGATTACATCTGTTTCTGTTTTTGTATCTTCCTTCGTAATACAGGAAAGAAAGAAACAGACTCAAAGATCTAGGAAAAAAAACTTACGATTACGAAATAAACAAGCTGGGGAGAAGAAGAGAACAAGACGTTGGGATGAACATCTACACACTAATATATATAAAATAAATAATCAACAAGGAAATACTCTATAGCACAGCCCACTGTAATAACAACCTATATGAGAAAAGAATCCAAAAAACAATAGATTATATGTATGTGTATAAATGAATAATGTTGCTGTACCCCTAACACAAAGACAATGTTAAACATCAACTACACTCCAATACAAAATAAAAGTTTAATTTTAAAAAATTAGTCCTCACTGGGCTACCCTGGTGGCACAGTGGTTGAGAGTCCGCCTGCCGATACAGGGGACACGGGTTCGTGCCCCGGTCCGGGAGGATCCCACATGCCGCGGAGCGGCTGGGCCCGTGAGCCATGGCCGCTGAGCCTGCGCATCCGGAGCCTGTGCTGCGCAAGGGGAGAGGCCACAACAGTGAGAGGCCCGCGTACTGCAAAAAATAAATAAATAAAAATGAGTCCTCTATTCCCCTCAGGCCCCCAGGACCACTGTCACATCCCTAACCAGACTTGGGTCCCAAGGCTTAACTATCATGGGGCCGAGGGAGCCTAGGAGGATGTGGCAGCTATGAGCCCCCTTGGTCTCGAGTGCCTGGTAACCCCTAGATGGGACCACAATCTTTAGATCCAGGTGGGCCCTCTTGAAGCTAAACCAAGGCTACAGGACCCAACAGCCCGGTTAAACCTCGGGCTGAAAGACATTTGAAAAGTCACCACGTCTCCATGGTCTCGGATGGTGGGGATCCCACCTCCAGCCTCCTTCCTTAGACTCACCCCACCGAAAAAGGACAACCCCTCGGCATAGCAGTCTGGCGGGGGGTTGGGATATATCTGGGGGTCACAGGGTAAGGAAAAGGAGTAATGAGACACAGGCCCTTGGGTGTTTGTGCTGGCACATTCCACTCTAATTGACAACCCAGGAATACAACTTGCCCTAAGGCTCTGGTCACCCCAGTAACCAGAGTGGGACATGAAGAAATCCTGCCGCCTTGTGGCCATTACCTGTAACTACAACTTGCAAATCGCTGCTTAAGGGCACTTAATGTTCACAAGGGCTGCGGTGCTGTATTAGAATAACACCTTGGGCTTCCCTGGTGGCGCAGTGGTTGAGAGCCTGCCTGCCGATGCAGAGGAAACAGGTTCGTGCCCCGGTCAGGGAAAATCCCACATGCCGCGGAGCGGCAGGAGCCATGGCCGCTGAGCCTGTGCGTCTGGAGCCTGTGCTCCGCAACAGGAGAGGCCACAACAGTGAGAGGCCCCCGTACTGCAAAAAAAAAAATAAAAAAAATAACACCTACTCTAATTAAGTGTCCTGGGGTAGGTCATCGAATGAGAATTCAAAACCTGGCAAACTTAACAACAAACCAATTTTAAGAGTTAAATTTTAATCACGTTTACAAAAAAAAAAGAAAGAATGTAAGAAAAAAGCATATGAAAAGATGCTCCAAATTACTTCTACTTAGAGAAAAGCAAATCAAAACTACAACCAGGTACGACCTCGCAGGAGTCAGAATGACCGTTAATCAAAAACTCTACAAACGGGCTTCCCTGGTGGCGCAGTGGTTGACAGTCCACCTGCCGATGCAGGGGACACGGGTTCGTGTCCCGGTCTGGGAAGATCCCACATGCCGCGGAGTGACTGGGCCCGTGAGCCATGGCCGCTGAGCCTGCGCGTCCGGAGCTTGTGCTCCGCAACGGGAGAGGCCGCAACAGTGAGAGGCCCGCGTACCGCCAAAAAAAAAAAAAAAAACTCTACAAACAATAAATAACGGAGAGAGAGTGCAGAAAAGGGAACCGTCCAGTGCTACTGATGGTAAAGTGCATGGCTAACAGCCACCGTGGAGAACAGTGCACAGGTTCCTTAACTACAAATACAGCTACCATACAATCCATAAATCGCACTACTGGGGTTACATGCAAAGGAAATCATAACTGGAAAAGACGCTTCAGCCCAACATTCACTGCATCACTGTTTACAACACCCAAGGCTCGCAAGCAACCGAAATGTCCATCGACCGATGAATGGATGAAGACGACGTGGTTAAGTATATACATGAGAATACTACTCAGCCTTCGCAAAGCATGAAATAATTCCATTTGCAGCAATGTGGATGGACCTAGAGGTGATCATATTAAGAGACCTTAGACCGAGAAGGACAAATACCATATGATATCACTTATAGGTAGAATCCAAAACTTGATACAATTGAACTAGTTTACAAAACAGAGAGAGACTCACAGACCTAGAAAACAAGCTTAGGGTTACTAAATTGGAAAGGTGGGGGAGATAAATGAGGAGGTTGGGATTAACGTATAATCACTACTATTCATAAAACGCATAATTAAGAAGGAAATATTGTAGAGCACAGAGGATTCTACTCAACACTCTGTCATAACCTATATGGGAAAAGAATCCAAGTGAGTACACATGTATGTATATCTATACTGGATCACGTTGCTCTACATCTCAAACACAACACTGAAAATCGACTATACTTTAAAATGAAATAAAAATTAAATTAAAAAAAAATGCCTAATAAAGTCCCCTCAGGCCATGGCAATTTAGGCTACTATCACATCCCTGGAGCCTAAGAAGTCTGGGTCCCAAGGCTGGCCTCTCGTGGGGCTGACAGTTTAGAGCACGGAGTATGCAGAGCATGGTTCTGGTCCTAAGCGACTCTGAACCAAGGATCACCTTTCCCCAGAGGCCCTGGGACATGACCTGAAGCAGCAGTCGCAGCGGTAGCTGGGATTTGCTGAGGCCTGAGTGAAGCAGCACAGAAAACCTGTGTAGGCGCATACCCACGACTTACCGATGAGGAAACTGGCAAGAAGGTCAGGAGCTGCCCTGGGCCGTCCACCGCCACGTGCCAGAGGCAGCGTTGGCATCCTAATCCGTCTCAGCTCAGAAATCGGAACTCCCAAGGCTGGAACCCGGGACCTGGTGCTGCGGCTCCTCAGCCATAATCAAGGAGTGGAGCTCACGCCAGGCCTGTATGTGCGCACACACAGATGAAAGGTCAGGCCGCTCACTGCAGGAGGTGGTGTGCACAGATAAATGTGGACCCCTCTTCTGCCTGTTCTTTGTCCATTTTTCAGCAGCAGAATCCCTGTTGTGAAATAAATCTTTCATCATAACATATAAAATTGGAAAAAGTGGAACTACATTGGTTCAAGTGAGTGAGGACAGAGGGGCCTGGCCCACAAGGCCTCCGGAGGCATTCCGCAGAATCCTAGCCTTCACAGAACAACAGGAAAATTGCTGCTCCTTCCCTTCCGTTATTCAGATGCGAAAAGAAAGGCCAAGGAAGCACCTTTGCTCGGGCTTCTCAATGGACACAAATTACACTGAATTCTAGTTAGCTCTACATATCTGCCTTCCTTAACAAGCGCTGTGCTCCCGAGGGCAGGCCTGGTCCTCCTTACAGTGCCACATACAAATGAATAATGAGAAGGGACTGGTCGCGTGTCACACACTGGGTTACTGATAGGTCATTGGGCTCCTGGCCATAGGCTGTGTTTCTAGCTTACACCAACAGGATCAGTTTGAATAATCTGGAAGTAAATGAAATGACCACTGTCAACAGTTTATGCTTAGGGTGATGATAACATGTTAGCCATTCCTGGGGTAAGGGAAATACCTCCGATTTCTAAGAACAAAACCAGCCAACCAAGTGCAATGCCATGTTGAGTGTCCATCTTCAGGGCAGTTGCCAAGCCCAAATGAGAGGAATGTCAGGGTAATTTAAAAGATACACAGAGAATTCTAGTTAGGGCGAGATGGCAGTAGCAGCCACACTGATTTTCAATCCCTTCACAAAAGCAAAGCACCTAGGATAGCAAAAGAAACCTCCGGATGACATTAAGGTAGCTCCTCAAACTCTGAAACATCAAGGAGTAGGGCCAGACCATGCATAAGGGGGAGATTTCCACTTCCACACATGAAGGATTCACAGCTCCAAGAGCTTCCCTCAAGCCATTAACAACTAGAAAAACACAAAATCCATGAAACAACTGCTTTCCGATGTAGGACAACAGGCAGTGTTTGCAAGAAGAGGAAACGGTGGGCGTGGGAGGGGAGCCCCACAACTGCCCCAGCTTCTTCCTAGAGAGAGTTCCCAGGACAGGGCAGGGAAACAGGATCCAGAGCAGCCTCACTGAGTTTACAAGACAGGTGAGAGTTCAGAAAGGCAAAGGTGGCCTTTACACAGCAGAGTACTACAGAAGAGGGAGCTGCTCAGAGATAGCCAGCTCCTCGGATCTGCAGGAGGGTCTCCTAGACTTTTGACCAAGGACTAACCTGCTTAGGGGAAGGGTGAAACTCTCGTGACCGAAAAGCAGTAGGCCAAACAATTCCTGGAACTCAACAGAGGGCGAGTAGTTCACGTTCCCAAGAAGCAGAGGGCAACAGCTTCGCGATACAGAGGGCATTGGGTCGAGTCCTAAGAAAGATCATGCGTCAATGGTGTATCTTCAATCAGGTCTACAGTAAAGGCTGCTCTGGACCTTAAAAGCAAGCCTTGAAAGCATCAAACTGATCCACCAATAATTTCACTTTCTGTCAGAACAAAGCCCAACACTCCTTAAAGGAATAACAAGGAAATTCAGCATATGACAGCATAAAATTTACAACGTGGGCTTCCCTGGTGGCGCAGTGGTTGAGAGTCCGCCTGCCGATACAGGGGACACGGGTTCATGCCCCGGTCCGGGAAGATCCCACATGCCGTGGAGCGGCTGGGCCCATGAGCCATGGCCGCTGAGCTGCGCCCTGGAGCTTGTGCTCCGCAACGGGAGAGGCCACAGCAGTGAGAGGCCTGCGTACCGCCAAAAAAAAAAAAAAAAAAAAGAATGTAAAGGAAAATGAACATAAGAAAAATGGGAGATATAAGAAACTTTAAATGGAGTCTCTAGAAATGAACAATTCCATATCTAAAGTGAAAAATACACTGGATGGGAGTAACAGCACATTAGACACTGCCATAGGAACAATCAGGACATCTGAAGACGGCAACAGAAACTATGCAAACTAAAGCACAGGGAGAAAAGCAGACAAGCCAAAACAAACACAAGCAACTGTGACTCCAGTATTAAGTAGTCTAAAATATGTGTAAGTTGGATTACAAAGGAGACAGAAAAAAATGTTTAGAGAAACAGTCCAATTTTCTCAGCTGGATTTGAACTATAACCCTACAGATTCTAGGAAATTAAAAAACCCCAAGCAGAAGAAAACACACATATACACACACAATAAGACTGAAATTTTTTTAAAAATTATATAAGCAGCCAGAAAAAAAAAAGACATATTACATACACAGGAAAAAATATAAGAATGACAACCAACTTCTCATTAGAAATTATACACACCAGACTTCCCTGGTGAAGCAGTGCTTAAGAATCTGCCTGCCAATGCAGGGGACACACATTCAAGACCTGGTCCGCGGAGATCCCACATGCTGTGGAACAGCAAAGCCTGTGCGCCACAGCTTATCCTGAGCTCTAGAGCCCATAAGACACAACTGCTGAAGCCTGCAGGCCGAGAGCCCATGCTCCACAACAAGAGAAGCCAGTGCAATGAGAAGCCCATGCACGGCAACAAACAGTAGCCCCGGCTCACCACAACTAGAGAAAGCCTGCTCAGAGCAACGAAGACCCAATGCAGCCAAAAATAATAAATAAATAAAATAAATAAATGTATTTTAAAAACTGATTCTAGAACAAGAAATTTCAGATAAAGTAGACTTTAGAACAAGGAATACTTATAAGGGATAAAAAGGGGCATAATAAGAAAAGGGTCAATTCATCAAGAAGGCAACAATCCTAAATATGTACGCACTTAAAATAGAGCTACAAAATATGTGAAACAAAAACTCACAGAACTGAAGTCTGTTTACAATTCCAGTTGGAGATCTCAACACTCATCTTCCAGTAGTAGAAAAAATAGGACCCTAAAAAACAGTAAAGTTACAGAATACATAAACAAACCTATCAATCAATTTGACCTAACAGGCACTCATAGAACATTCTACCCAGCAACAGTTAAACGCATTCAAGTACATCTGGAACACTCATCAAGACACACTAATTTCTGGACCCTAAAACAAACTTTAACAAATCTAACAGAATTTAAATTATCTAGAACATATTCTCAGACTATAATGGAAGTAACCTAGAAATCAATAATAGAATACTTGGAAAACCCTCAAATATTTGGAAATTTAAGCAGTATATCTAAATTACTCATGGGTCAAAGGAAAAAAATCACAATAAAAATAGTTACCTATAGAGTAAAGAAGGAACAGAATGAAGGGGGAAGGAAGGGAAGATAATAGTCTCTGCATGTACCTTGTCTTATACCATTGACTTGGGAACCACGTAATGTTTAACCATTAACCAATACAGGGGAAAAATATCCCTAAAATCTGAAAAAACAATTGGATGTAATCTTAGTTATACATCAAGCCGATGGCATAACCACACATAGAAAATATTTAACTCATTTGACTGTATATTCCTAAGACTGCGGTTAGTAGTTTTATGGTTTGTAGTGATTGTTCTAGTCTTTTTTTGAAAGTATTATGTTGATACTGTAAAATACAGCAAGATGGAGGGAATTTTGTTAATGTAATTAGAAAACAACATTTTTAAGACAAAGGAAGGAATTTAAGTATAAAACCCAAGAAGTGAAAGCACAGTGACCTTAAGCTTTACTTGGAAATAACAGTATTAATTCATGACCTATTTTTCTCCTTCTAAAAACTATGTTTTTCTCATCTATGCACTGAAAACACCTAGAAGCAATACTAGTAGTTAGAATCCAGATTCTGTTCTTTAAAAACTATTTCCCACTGAAAGAAACCAAAACTTCTTAGAGAAATGGCAAAATAAAGTCAGAAGCAGGAAGGACACACACAAGATGAGGCCAGGATTTCTTAATGAGACAGAAAGGAAATAAACTATGAAAAACGATAGGGTTGTGTCAAAAGCACACAGGAATAAACTCATCAAATATGGAAGCATCAAAAAGAAAATGACTATAATGAATTGAAACACTTATATTTTAAGAAAAAAATCCGTAAGATTGGTTCAAGTTGGCGGAGTAGAAGGACGTGAGCTCACTCCCTGTTGGGAGAGCACCGGAATCGCAACTAACTGCTGAACAATCATGGACAGGAAGACACTGAAACTCACCAAAAAAGATACCCCAGGGCTTCCCTGGTGGCGCAGTGGTTGACAGTCCGCCTGCCATGCAGGGAACTCGGGTTTGTGCCCCAGTCCGGGAAGAACCCACATGCCACGGAGCGGCTAGGCCTGTGAGCTATGGCCACTGAGCCTGTGCGTCCGGAGCCTGTGCTCCTCAGCAGGAGAGGCCACAAGAGGGAGAGGCCGGCGTACCGCAAAAAAAAAAAAAAAAAAATCCAACAAACAAAAGTCCAGGACCAGATGGCTTCACAGATGAATTCTATAAAACATTTAGAGAAGAGCTAACACCCATCCTTCTCAAACTCTTCCAAAAAATTGCAGAGGAAGGAACCCTCCCAAACTCATTCTATGAGGCCACCATCACCCTGATACCAAAACCAGACAAAGATACTACAAAAAAAGAAAATTACAGACCAATATCACTGGTGAATATAGATGCAAAAATCCTCAACAAAATACCAGCAAACATAATCCAACAACACATTAAAAGGGTCATACGCCATGATCAAGTGGGATTTATCCCAGGGATGAAAGGATTCTTCAATATATGCAAATCAATCAATGTGATACACCATATAAACACACTGAAGAATAAAAACCATATGATCATTTCAAAGGATGCAGAAAAAGCTTTTGAAAAATTCAACACCCATTTATGGTAAAAACTCTCCAGAAAGTGGGCATAGAGGAAACCTACCTTAACATAATAAAGCCCATCTACGACAAACCCACAGTAAACATCATTCTCAATGGTGAAAAACTGAAAGCATTTCCTCTAAGATCAAGAACAAGACAAGGACGTCCACTCTCACCACTGTTATTCAGCATAGTTTTGGAAGTCCTAGCCATGGCAATCAGAGAAGAAAAAGAAAGAAAAGGAATACAAACTGGAAAAGAGGTAAAACTGTCACTGTCTGCAGATGACATGATACTATACATACAGAATCTTAAAGATGCCACCAGAAAACTACTAGAGCTAATCAATGAATTTGGTAAAGTTGCAGGATACAAAAGTAATGCACAGAAATCTCTTGCATTCCTAGACACTTAGCAATGCAAGATCAGAAAAAGAAATTAAGGAAACAATCCCATTCACCACTGCAACAAAAAGAATAAAATACCTAGGAATAAACCTACCTAAGGAGGTAAAAGACCTGTACTCAGAAAACTGTAAGACACTGATGAAAGAAATCAAAGATGACACAAACAGATGGACAGGTATACCATGTTCTTGGATTGGAAGAATCAACACTGTGAAAACTACTATACTACCCAAAGCAATCCACAGATTCAATGCAATCCCTTTCAAATTACCAGCGGCATTTTTTTTTTTTTTGCAGAACTACAACAAAAAATCTTAAAATTTGTATGGAGACACAAAAAACCCTGAATAGCCAAAGCAGTCTTAAGGGAAAAAAACGGAGCTGGAGGAATCAGACTCCCTGACTTCAGACAACACTACAAAGCTAGAGTAATCAAGACAATATGGTAATGGCGCAAAAACAGAAATATAGATCAATGGAACAGGATAGAAAGCCCAGAGATAAACCACGCAGCTATGGTCAACTGATCTATGACAAAGGAGGCAAGGATATACAATGGAGAAAAGACAGTCTCTTCAATAAGTGGTGCTGGGCAAACTGGACAGCTACATGTAAAAGAATGAAATGAGAACACTCCCTAACACCATACACAAAAATAAACTCAAAATGGATTACAGACCTAAATATAAGACCAGACACCATAAAACTCTTAGAGGAAAACATAGGAAGAACACTCTTTGACATAAATCACAGCAAGAGCTTTTTTGATCCACCTCCTAGAGTAATGGAAATAAAAACAAAAATAAACAAATGGGACCTAATGAAACTTCAAAGATTTTGCAAAGCAAAGGAAAGTACAAACAAGACCAAAAGACAACCCTCAGAATGGGAGAAAATATTTGCAAACGAACCAGCGGACAAAGGATTAATCTCGAAAATATATAAACAGCTCATGCAGCTCAATATTAAAAAAAACAAACAACCCAGTCAAAAAATGGGCAGAAGACCTCAATAGACATTTCTCCATAGAAGACAGACAGATGGCCAAGAAGCACATGAAAAGGTACTCAACATCACTAATTATTAGAGAAATGCAAATCAAAACTACAATGAGGTTATCACCTCACACCAGTTAGAATGGGCATCATCAGACAATCTACAAACAACAAATGCTGGACAGGGTGTGGACAAAAGGGAACCCTCTTGCACTGCTGGTGGGAAACTAAATTGATACAGCCACTATGGAGAACAGTATGGAAGGTCCTTAGAAAACTAAAAATAGAATTACCATATGACCCAGCAATCCCACTCCTGGGCATATAACCAGAGAAAACCATAATTCAAAATGACACAGGCACCCAAATGTAAATTGCAGCACTATTTACAATAGCCAGGACATGGAAGCAACCTAAATGCCCATCGAGAGATGAATGGATAAAGAAGATGTGGTGCATATATACAATGGAATATTACTCAACCATAAAAAGGAATGAAATTGGGTCATTTGTAGAGATGTGGATGGATCTAGAGACTGTCCTTATTTTGAACATTAGTAAGTAGACAAAAAAATTATGTATTTTTCTTGCCTTTCATGTACAAACTGTGTATCAAGGTGATGAAATAATTGCTGAAGGAAAAAATGCTAATGTAGGAAGGAACAATAGAAAAAGAATCAGGTTTAGGTAAGGGGGTTGTTGTAGACTAAGAGAGTGTGTTTTATCTGTTAAAGATACACACTGAAGATTTTAAGGCTGAAATTACATGATTGCTGAGATTTGCTTTTAGAATATTACTCCCGAAGGAAAAAGAGTATGGGGGATAAATACACGAAGCAAGATGCTAATAAATGTTGAAACTGATGATGAATGCTTGTGGAGACTCATTGTATTACTCTCTCTACTTTCATTGTAAGTTTGAAATTTTCCAGAATAAGAAGTTCAAACATACATGGAGAGAGAGTTTATCTTACATATGGCCAAATTTTCTGCTGGAAACATGATTTTATAATCAGAAAGGAAGTGCCTGAGATACTTGTTCAGTATCTGAGAAATACAGATTCTCTCACCCCACTACGGACTTACTGGATCAGAATCCGAAGATGAGACATAAAAAAGATTGCTTTCTTACTGCTTCCCCTATGAATCCACTGCAGCCCAGCACAGGCCTACACCCAGTGGCTGAGATTAGATGACCCTACAGGCCTCACCCTGAGATCCTAGGGCTCTTAGCCATCCCTAGACTGCGCCACCTGTAGCTCTGAGAACAGTCTCAGCACAGTGGCTGGCGGGGGTGCGGGGAGTCAAGCTACAGAGTGTGGAGGGGCCAGTATCCATAAGGAACAGGATACAGGGACAGGAAATTCTGCCTGGACACGGTAGCATGAGGGCAAGAAGGCATCAACACACCATTCCAGGATTAGAGAGACCTGGGCATATTTTAACGCTGAGGGCAAAAGCTCTTGGAGAGAAAGACTGACGATAGGAGACCAATACTGGGGGCTCCAGCCCCACGATGGCAGGAGAACAGGGAAGCCTCTCTCCCACTGGGAGGGGCTGGGTTTGGAGCAGGAGGGATGAGAGAGCACTGGGCTAAGGCTTGGAAGTTGTAAGAGTGACACCCGTGGTGATCTAGAGCTCGTCCAGTGCAGTAGCCGTGAGCAACAAGTAGCTGCTGAGCACTGGAAATGTGTCTGGTCTGAACTGAAACGTGCTGTGAACATATAATACACAACGGATTCGGAAAATTCAGTAAAAGGAAGACCAGTGCCAAATATCTAAATCATTTATAACACTGATTACATGTCAAATTGATAGTATTTTGAGTATATTACAGAACATTACTAAAATTGATTTTATGTTTCTTTTTACATTTTGTAATGGGACTCCTAGGGAATTTTTAATGGCATGACTGGCATGATACTTCTAGCGATCGATGCTGTTCTACGAGTTATGGAAGCCACAACAGGGAGAGAAAAATAAGCCCCGCCCAAGAGCCCTATCTATCTCAAAAAATGAAACCTGTTTCTGTTACCCCAGAATCTGCCTCATTCACACCAAGGTTTGGCCAAATTCATGAAAAAACTCCTTGCTCAGCCAACTACTTAACAGCAGAAACAAAACTCACACCGGACAGTATACACAGTTTGTTCTCAGACACCACTGACATATAGCAAGTAATTTGGTGATGATGCGCCCTTCTCTGTGGATGAAGCTGGGCCCTCAAGGCCCTGCCGTGGGAAGGAAACCACCAACCAGCAAGCAATCCAGAGGAAGGTTCAGAGAAGGAGACAGACGGACAGACTGGCCTTGGCGTTCATTATCCACACTAAAACGAGGGGAAACACGTGCTAGGGCAAGTTGGTCCTCCCCACCACGAGCCACGCAGTCCTCCTCAAAGGCCTCTGGGCTCAGGTCTGCGTGCGTCCCCACCCCAGCCTGCGCACCGTCCACAGCTGGAGATGGGCAGCGAGGTACTTTCTGGGTGCCGCCTCCCCCTCCCTCAGTGGCTCCGGCATCCTTCCTTCCTCCCCCAACCAGCCTCCGCCCTGCGGGATGTGCTTCTGCTCCGGAAGGGAACGCAGCAGCCGGTGTGGGTGTTTGCCTGCGGGGTGTTATCTAAGATCAACACTGGCAGCTCCTGTCTCCAGGGCCGGGACTGAAGAGGCCTCACATCTCAGTGGCGCCTGGTCACCATAGTCTGTTTGGGGTTTGGGGGGCGGGGGGGACCACACTCTGAAAAAGCTGCAGGCCTTCTCTAGCATCTCCCTACCTGCTCCACCTACAGCCCATCTGAACCCCAAGGCCAAGAGGCATCGGCTCAGGTGGCCCCCAAGGGCGAAGGCCTCCAGGTGACACGCTTACACTCTGCTGGGACTGCGGGAGGATTCTGGCCCCCCACCCAGTGCACAGCTGGTGAGAAGTTTTCCAGCAGGAGGTACTCAGTCCCCACATTCTACTGAGGGGCTCAGTCCAGCCCCTCCCGGGCACCCACTGTCCCTAGAGTCTCCACAAGGGTCCAGTGCCCCCTGACGACCATCTCAGTCAGGCGGTCATCGGATGACCAGCGTTCTGCTGGCTCCCCTGCCCCATCCCGTCGTGCTCAGGAGCCTGGCTAGGCGTCCGGGCACTGCCACTGAGGGCTGCGTGGCTTTGGGGAAAGTGTGATCCTTCTGGCATTCAGGTTTGCTCCCCGTGAAAAAAGGGTGCAGCCTCCCAGGTCTTTAAGGTCGTGTCCTGTCACTCCTCTGCTCAAGAGCCTTCAGCGGCCTCCCTCTTCCAGATCAAGCCCAAACTCCTTGGGCCCCCAGCTTGCAAACTGTGCTTATCCCAACCCCACAGCTCCTTCTAGGCCTTTTCTTACGACCCGCCCCACTGCCACGCTCCTCCGAGCACCCAGCCTTCTCACTGGGGCCACAAGCAGTCTGCACCCACGCCTGCTGTTCCCCTCCGCTCCTGCCCCTCTGCCTGCAGCGGTGCCCTCCCTTCAAAGGCCTGCTCCACTCCCGCCACCTGCATCATGGAGCCCTTCCTGCCCTCCCAGCCCGAGCCCAGCCACAAGGGAGCTCCTCCTCTGAAACGCTAGAACGTCTACACAGACAAGTCACCGAGCCCTTAGGGGTCACCACCTGGGCATCCTGTGGGATGAGCCGCTGCGGGCACGTAAGGAATCCCCCACGTGGTTGATGCACTCTTCGTCCGCGAACATCTGACGTGGCAAAGGCTGGCCAGGGTACAAAAAACAGTTGTCACCTGCATGGTACTTGACAGGTTATAAAGGATCTCACACCCATCACCTCAGTTAATCCTCAAGACCCTCTGAGAGGCAGCCGTGAGCAGGGGAACGCTCAGTGATCTGCATAAGGCCAATCTGTGTGTGGTCACCTGTGGCAGCACCAGGTCCCGGCTCTCCTGCCCCCAGGGCACTCCGCTCCCTCTCAGAACCTGTCTGGGCGAGGGGAGACAGGCCCGCACATTAAGAAAGACCAAGCTGAGCAGAGCCATCACCACCACCCAGAAGACAGGATTGGACACTTGCCCCTTATTGTTGCCCTCAGTGTGTATTGGGCTGATTGCATTCCTGAGGGTCCCCTTTACACACTCGTCCACCCCCTGTATTTCTTGGGAATTGAAACTACAGCAGCTATAGACTCAGGTTTGATTGTTTTTTGCAAGGTGGAGCATGCGA
The DNA here is from genome assembly GCF_964341445.2 of Mesoplodon mirus. Lineage (NCBI taxonomy): Eukaryota > Metazoa > Chordata > Mammalia > Artiodactyla > Ziphiidae > Mesoplodon > Mesoplodon mirus. The sequence goes on from NC_138988.1 coordinate 7,100,158, forward strand.
TTCTACCAAGAGTTACAGAAAAGTAAGACTTTTCTTATTTGCTTGTTTCTTATTACCAAATGAACATTCAACCTAAGTACTAAATATAATTCCTAAGAAGAAAAAATTCAATAGCATATGTCCTTCCAGATAGTTGGCTGTCTATATTTGTTGTATTTTTCTGTCTTGTTATTTTTCCATAAAATGGGATCATACTACACATTTAAAAAAAAAAAAAAAAAAAAGGACTGGAGTTCAGCCCCTGTTGGAGATGGTCCCTGCCCTGCTCCCCTGCAGTTTCCTCATCCGAAAAATGGGGCTTCCCTCGGGGACGTGTGAGAGTTCCATGAGCCAGCGTTCCATGTGCTCGGGGCCTGTGGGAGCCAGAGCAGCCTCCCTCATGGAGAGCAGCGAGCGCAGGGGCAGGACAAGCTCCTGAGTTCGACTAGGGATACCTCGTTCTACCCCGGAAGGAAGGGAGTGGCAGAAGGGCCAGTAAGCCAAGGCCGCAGAGCAGCAAAGCCAGACCAGACCCAGGGCCACTCTCCTCCCTCCCGCCTAAACCAGGGCCAGGCACGCTTGCGGAGAGGAGCAGCAGATGGCCACCTCACGTGGCTGTCCCAGGCCACCCAGCCATCTCTCAGGGCGTTTGCCCACCGCTGTTGATTTCTACCCTGAGGACAACGTGCGCATTTTTAGTTCCCAAGGAATGTCAATCAGCCCCCGGATACTGGGCTGCCCTGAGGTGGGGCTGCTGGTTTAAAACAAACACAGGCTGCCTATATAATGACCAGACGGCCACCAGGCACCACCTCCACCAGGAATCCCAGGTAGGCACCCTGGCGACTCTCTTGTGTGTGGGCGGGTCTGTTTATGGGTTAATTCACCTCCACTACCGGGCATCCGCAGGCCCATCTGAACTCAGGGAGGTCGCACGACCTGGGGCAGCCTGGTTGCTCAGAGCTGGGCTTGGGAGCCGCCCCAGTGCCCCCATGTCTCCTGGGACCTTGCCAGTTCAGCTTCCTCAAACATGCTTGAGAAACTTGGCACAAGGTCCTCGGAGCCTGGGATAAAGGACATGGGGAGTCCCACTGCCAAGCATCCTGCCCCCAGATGAACAGTCTTGGAAAAGAGCACACACATCCTTCCATAGCTCCTACCTGGGGGGAGGCGGGCAGAGGGCGCTAAGAGCCGCTCTACTCAGCAATCATGGCCCCAGGTCCAGGGCAGAGCCCTTCAGCCTGTCTGCTGGGCTCAGAGGCACAGGGAGGGAAGCGGGGGGGGGGGGGGGGGGGAAGAGGGGATGGAATGGGAGGGGATGGAATGGGAGGCGCATGCTGCCCAGAGACGCTCTCTCTTCCAGGCCCATCTGTCCCCAGCCAGCCGAGGTCATGCCCTCCCCAGGGACCGTCTGCAGCCTGCTGCTCTTCAGTGTGCTCTGGGTGGACTTGGCCATGGCGGGCTCCAGCTTCCTGAGCCCCGAACACCAGAAAGTGCAGGTGAGACGTCCCCCGACGAGCCCTGCGTTCTGACTGGGGAATCTCATTGCAGTCCTGCCATGAGCTGCGTGACCTGGGCAGTGGCTCACCCTCTCTGCGCTTCAGCCTTCTTCTCCCAGAGCACAAAGCACTCTGGTTTTGACCGTGGGCCCCCACCTCACTCTGCTTCTGCAAGGACAGGGGGGCTTAGGGCCCTAAGGAGAATACCTCCTCTTTCCAGCAGAGAAAGGAATCCAAGAAGCCGTCAGCCAAACTGAAGCCCCGGGCCCTGGAAGGCTGGCTTGACACAGAAGTCAGCAGTCAGGCGGAAGGCGCAGGGGACGAGCTGGAAATCCAGGTGGGTCCCTCTGCAGTTTTATACTTTCAGCAGCGGAGGGGGTGGGGCGGGGGAGGGCGTGGAGAGGCGGCCATCCACAGGGACTCACCAGCCACTCAAGGAATATTAAATAGAACAAAAACAGTGGACTCTGCACCACTAGGCCCTGGTGAGATCGGCTTTGCCGATCAACAGGCAAACGTCTAAGCAACTTTGCTGTACTAGGATGAGCCTCAAGCAGAGGGGAGAGGGGGCGCCAGCAGATGCCAGGTGATCTCAGAGGGGAGCCAGCAAACAGACACTCGGGAAGAAAGACTGGTCACAGACTGGAGGCGTTTCCTGCAGAAAACTTTCTGATTGACTTAGGGGCCCCTCAGACCTTACCTTATCCAATCTTAACAGGCGGCGGCCTGGACAGGTGAGCGACGAGCCCAGCTCTCACCAAACCCCACCTGTAGATGAGGATGGGGCTCATCAGGCTTGCTTGAGCTTTGATGAATAGTTCATGGGGCAGGGGAGCCGTTTAGAGAGAAACGGAGGACTAGGAGAGAGAAAGCATGAAGGCGTTTTAGTTACCCCTGTCGAGCAGCTGCGGTCTGGGGAATGGCTCTGACAAGAGTTTAGGTGAGGACAGATACCCGCACGCAGGGAAACCAGAATCCCCGTAACTACTGTTAGTAACTGCGGTCTCCCTTTCCGGCTGCTTTACCCCCCTGCTTCGCATTTAACCTCTACAACCACCTGTGAGGTCAGTGGGGCTGGTTTCTGTGCCCTCACTTAGAGATGAGGAACCGAGGTTCAGCCAAGGGAGCTCACTGGGCCGAGGGGCCACAGCCTGCATGGGGAAGAGGTGGGACCCACAGTCCGGGGGACTCCAATCCCCAAGCCCTGTGTCCCCATCACCGGTCTGGCAGAGAGCGAGCAGGTGGCCCAGGTAGTCTCCTCTGCCCTGCCTCGGCCTCCCTCCACCTACCCCCAGTCTCTCCTCCCCTCAGGGGTCCAATCCCCAGCCCTCGCCCTCTGACCCTCGCCAGGCGCCTCCTCGGCCACGTGTGAGACCCCACCCGCCATGTTCCCACTCATCAGCCTGCAAATCCTTAGACTAAAACCAGGGAACTTTCCCGGTGAGAGTGCCAGGTCCAGTGGGGCCAGAGACGCCCTATGTTAGCCCAGGCGGGGAAGAGGTTCCAGTGGCTGATGACTCACGGCTGGATATTTCCAGTTTCCACAGAGCAAACGGCAGGCCCTGCCTCCACTAGAACCAGGAGTCTGAAATGTCAGAGGTGGTGAGACGCCAGAGGCAGGTGGGAGGCCTGTAACACAGGCCGCAGAGCTCGGGCTGTGCCCCCCGAACCCCTCCAGGGCTGGGGTCCCACCTCAGTCATCCCAGGCCCCTACACTCCCTCCAAAAGTTTTCCTGAAATCAATCAAGTTTCACAGCTGGAAGCTTTCAAGACCAAGTTCCACCCATCCCCCACTGACCACATGAGACACTAAGGAGCCTTTTCAAGTCACTGGAAGCCGCTCCCCTATCCAACAGCCGCTGTGCCTCCCGTCAGTTGCCCGTCACCGGTTCCAGGGTGCAAACCAGCCCAGCTGGTCCCCAGCTTCGTGCTCGTGGTGCTGCAAAGTCGGCTGGGGTCATCCAACCACCCGCAACAGCCACAGGGGTGGAGAGGAAATGAGTATTTACTGAAGGGAAGGAACAGAGCGGCCTCGGTTCCCCCCAAATCACTCATATCATCTCCACCCGCTCTACCTTCACGATGAAGAGGGGCAGGTAAATTTTAAAAAGGGGACCAACAGATATCTGTTGTTTTAATAACATCTCTGAGCATCTCAGAGCATCTCTGCTCATCTGTGAAATGGGAGCAACAGTGGCTCCTGCCCAGAGGGAAAGGGGCTCAGCCTGGGCCTGACCAGGGCAAGGGCTGCACGCAGGGTAGGGCAGCGGCTCTGGGGCTCAGAGAGGCTCTAGGGCTGGTGGACTCAGGCCTGCAGTCTGGCCCTTGCCTCCACCTCCCTCTGTGGCCCCAGGCAAGTCGGGACCTCAGCTCCTTCATCTGAAAAATGCGGCTGACATGTCCTGTCTGGAGGGCAAGGAGGCAGGAGGACCAAGGACCGAGGGCTCCCTTTCAGCCCCAAGATCCCTGCATCAACTCATCCAGGATCTCACTGACCAACAGGGCCAGGAACCCAGGCAGTTTACTGGATGAACGGAGCTAAAGATAGTCTCCGCTCCCCAGGTGAGAAACGATGATGTGGCCGAAAACAGAGCTCCTTCCTATTCACCCAAAACTGAGCTCCAGTAAATCATCTTATAGGCTGCCGAGAAAATAGGGGAAATGGGGTGCTCTCCCTTTAGAAGGGACGAGATGGAGGCACAGAAAGAAGAACAAACTTGACTCAGAGCATCATTCTAGGGAAAGGTCAGCTTCCTGTCCAACTTCGTACAAAACAAGGAGAGGCCTTTGCAAATGAGAGGAAGACCACCTGGGAAGGGAGGAAGGTGGGGGGCAGAGACCGTCCCCCAGGCTAGTGCTGTGTACACCAGGGAGAACCCTGCTCCCCAGATCACCCTGCCAGGGCCTGAAGCTCTACCACTGGCCATTCAACCTTATGTCTTCCTAAGCTGCAAGGAGCGGGGAAACTTGATCTAGGGGACTTCACAGCTTTTATCAGTAACCTTCTCAGAGGTAAGGAAAGAGGGTACAAGGTAAGCCTCCTAAAGATGGTGCGGACAGTAAGACTAGGCCTGGGCAGGAGAGTAACCTGGCTGAGCTGTCCCCTCAGTGGTGCCTGCTGGACCCCAGGCCCCCTCTCTCCCTCTCCTGAGAGCCCAGGGCTTCCACTGGGATGGGGGCGGGGCAGGCACGGGAGGGTGTGACCTCTGACAATTCCTGGGTCCTCCTAGTTCAGCGCCCCCTTTGACGTTGGGATCAAGTTGTCAGGGGCTCAGTCCCACCAGCACGGCCAGACCCTGGGGAAGTTTCTTCAGGACGTCCTTGGGGAAGACGCCAGCGGTAAGTCCTTTCTCCAGTTTCCTCGGAGTCCCAATGTGAGTCCGCCTATGGGTGACAAAACAGAAGTTTTCTTCCCCATCTTCGCCTCTCAAAAGAGCTTCTAATTCCTCTTTCCCAAACACAGCCATCCCTCAGTACCTGCGGGGGATTGGTTCCAGGGCCCCCAGCTTTTAGGGGATGTGCCCAAATCACACGGTCCATATTCTGAGGCCAGCGCTCCCCCCATTACAACACACCACCTCCGTCACCTTGTGGAAGAAAAGTCAACTTTGACGGCACTGGCAGAATGGCGGACACAGCACTACTTTTTTGGTGGTTTTTTTTTTTTTTTTTTGGCTGTACTGCACGGTGTGCGGGATCTTAGTTCCCTAACCAGGGATCGAACCCGTGCCCCCCGCAGTGGAAGCATGGAGTCTTAACCACTGGACCACCAGGGAAGTCCCAGACACAGCACTTTGACTTGACCTCTTGCTTTTCAGAAACCCCAGCCCACAAGTGACCAGCCCTGAGTCTAGCCACCTCTCCGTTTTCCCACCCTCAGAGGCACTCACCTGGCTTCCAGAACGCTTCCGAGACCACCCCCAGCTCTGAGGGGTACCAGCCTAGGAGGTGAATAAATGCTCAAACTGGATGGTGAAGGTTCAAAATGTTTATTTCACGAAAGAGGAAAAGTTCACATTTCACTGAAAAACACCCCCTGCCCCATTCTTGGTCTATGGTCAAAGGGAAGAGAAAAGAAGAACATGTTGCAACGAGGTGTCAATGCTTAGAAAACCAAATTAGACCCATTTCTACAAGCAGATAAGGCTACTGGGGGAATGGAGGTAGGTGAGAGGAGGTGGACAGAAAGGGGGAAGGAGGGGCGAGACAGAGGAGAAAAACGAGAAGACAAAGTTCCTTTAAATATCAGAGCTTCCTGATGCAAAGTTGCACTGAGAGCTTATTAACAACCAGCAAGGCCTGTGTGGACAGGAAAACTTCAGGTGACACTATCAGAGCCAATAGCCATTGCACTGAGATCCATGGGCAGAAAAGGATGCTGGGAATGTGAGAGCCTGAGTTTGAAGTTGGACTGAGTGGGCCGCTAACAATGGCTAGAGCCACTGCTGGACACGGCTGACCTAACTCCTCCTCCTTCCTCCTCATCCACTGAAAAGACCTGGCACAGCAGACACCACCTCATGTGGCCAAGGCTGGCCATTACCTTGATTTGGGACACCAGGTTGATGTCCAAAAACACTCCCAACTCCAGCTCACAGCTGAAGTGAGCCTTGGTCCTTAAGTTCCACAACTGAATTCCAGTGAAGACCCAGTCTTCCTGGGAGGAATGTCACTTATCAGTCACTTGCTCTTTGGTATAAACACGTGAACTGACTTGAGAGCTAGTGACGATGGATGCGTGATCACAAGGGAAGGAGCACTGCCCACCCCGACAGGTGCGCACCCATCGGAAACATGCAGGATGCCCCTCTGCGAAGCTGGGGTAACATCCATATTCTGGAGAAACCTCTGTCACAAAGGGCTCCCTCTAGGAGCCAAGTATCTTCTCGAGTGAAATTCTGGCCACCTGGCACTCAAGGCACAGCCCTACAGCACTAACCACTGATCACACTAAGTGGGCATCCCGAAACACCACCACCATGCCTCACACCATGTGTGAGGAGCCACACATGGTCCATGGAATGTCACATGATCAGAGACCCGCTTAGAAATGCAGTCTCAGGCCCCGCCCTGCCCTAGTAGATCAGGATCTGCATTTTAAAAAGACCCCCAGGCGCATATATGAAGTGGCTTAGAGGCCACGGGGTCCTATTCAGGCAGCAGAGCCAGGTCGGCCCACCTGGCTTAGAGCAGGTGTGGACTCTTATATAACTTAAGAAAATGCAGACTTGGCCACGGGGCCCTCAACAAAACTGAGAGCGCATGAAAAAGCTGTCCTGTTCCCTCTTTCACTTATCTCCCCCACCAACTCTCTAAGCCCCAGCTCTGCGGTCAACTCCATGCCCATGCATTGGGCACACAACACACACACACTCTTCCATCTCTCGGGGAACCACACACCTGACTATCTGGCCGCACAGTGACGTAGCTCACGGAGCCCTTGCTTCTGAAAGCATCTGCCTCTAAGTGGTAATCACACTTTGAAAGGCATTATCCCCACTAGAGGAATCTAAGGTATTGGAGAGCAGGTGCACTACGTGGGTGGAGGGAGAGAGGAAGCAGAAGTCCGCCTCCAGTGAGCCAGCCATTCGCTCTGATGCAGAGACCCACACGCAGGCCTGGAGCTGAGGCACGTCCCAGCTCTAAAGCTTAGTAGGGGTGCAACGCTGATCATTACTAGCCAGGCTCACTGCCCTCTTCTCAACACTCAGCAGAGGCACCAAGACTCAAACATGGTCAAAGGGCCCAAGAAACCAGCTCTCGACCTGCTGGAGAAGCAGCCAGACGGGGCTCCGGGGAGGATGGGGGCCAGGCCCTGGGGGGAATGCTGGTCACCTGATGCTCGCCCACAAAGACAAGGCCTTACTCCTTTCTTAAGGGACACACAAGCCTTCTCTCCCACTTGCCTAGGTCAGTCACTCCAGAAACAGACGTTAAGCACCCACTCTGGTCGGGCTCTCTTACCTGCCCCAGGCAGCATGGTGGGGTGGAAAGCTGGGGCCTTCACGCTCACACCTGAATCTGAACACCAGCTGTCTGGTCCAGCCCACAACACTGAACTCCTCAGGCTCCTCCCATGTAAAACACCCCCCCCCGTCACTGTCAAGATTGAACACAGTACCTCCCACGAGGACACCTGCACATAGTAGACATTCAATTAACCAAAGAGCCACCATTTACAGCATTCTTGCTGTGCACCAGCACTTTTCTAAATACTTCTTACATGAACTTAATGTAATTTCAGTGAATTTTCACAACAGACCCACTTCAGAGGGAAAACTAAAGTTCAGAGGAATTTAGTGACTTCCCAAGGTCACAGAGCAAACACGTTTCCGACTCACCCACAACTGTGGGCTCAGGCACCCACTCCCCCACGTTCGGCTGCTTCTCTACCAATGTCACCCTCTTGCCCTGCTGCTTGGGGTCCTAGGGATTCCTTCTGTTTCTGTTTTTCATTTTCTTTCATAATACACGGGGTCAACTTGGAGTGGGCTGAGGACAATTTCAAGTCAACAACCAGCAGAAATAAAACTGATCACAGGAAACAGGCAACACACTTGAGAAAACGTAGCATTTCAAACCTGGTCCCACGTCAGCCTTCTCGACCTGTTCCTGCATGTGTCACTTCCTGACACCACTAACTTCTGGTTCTCTAAAACAGCTGTATATACCCCTGGGCTGAGCAAGATATTTGCTGCAGGAAAAAAAACCCTCCTTATAAAAAAACTTTTTTATTTTATAATATACCCAGTACATTAGTGTAACAGCTCAAGTATTTAACTTTTTTTTAAATTAATTAATTTATTTGTTTTAATTTTTGGCTGTGTTGGGTCTTCGTTGCTGCGCGTGGGCTTTCTCTAGTTGCGGCGAGCGGGGCCTACTCTTCGTTGCGGTGCGAGGGCTTCTCATTGTCGTGGCTTCTCTTGTTGCAGAGCACGGGCTCTAGGCACACAGGCTTCAGTAGTTGTGGCACTCGGGCTCAGTAGTTGTGGCTTGCAGGCTCATTAGTTGTGGAGCACGGGCTTAGTTGCTCCGTGGCATGTGGGATCTTCCCAGGCCAGGGATCAAACCCGTGTCCCCTGCATTGGCAGGCGGATTCTTAACCACTGTGCCACCAAGGAAGCCCGTGTTTAACATCTTACACACTTACAGAGGGGTAAGAAATTCTCTTACAATGGTGTACAGACAGAAGAATAGAGATCCACGCTTGGCTACCTTCCTTTAGTCTGAATCCACTTCCAAACATTGTTGACATATGAGCATTTACAAGGAGCACAGGGCTGCCTGGCCACTGACAGTTCTGCTGCCATCCTGGACATCTTATTCAAGCACTGTACACTTCAGGGGCCCTTTGCCCTGATCTTACAGAAATGCCTGAGGCAAAAATGAAAGTGTTCGTGGTAAATGATTACTATTGGTCCCAAACTTAATACAGAGAGAGAGATGTAAAACACCAGAAAGGCCAAGAGCAGATTTCCAGCCACAAAGAGACTATCACTGTGTCCAGTGGACACAGCTGCCATATGTCCAGCTGGGACAGAGCTGAGACAGTGAGGAATGTGCTGGAAATACGCAAACCAACGACTGCGTCTGACATGAGGCATCAACAGATTCCAAATTTCTTTACCATTCTTGGAACAGAGCCTCCCTTTTGACGGGTTTACTTTGGGCTTGAGCACTTACTTGTGTTCAAGGATACCTTAGGACAAAACTGGAAGACTGACTGCAAGCAGTGAAACAGAATTTCCTCCAAAGTTTACCCAGCTGCATCAGAGTTCACAGTCCAAAGCCCACAGTACAACTGAGTCATCAACAACACCCTCGTGTACTCAATTTTTCTTCCTCCTACTGCACTGCTCTGGAGCAAAGAAGGTGTCTGTATTTTTCACTGCTAAGAAGCAGCAGCGTATCTGGGTGTTTCCAGGCGGTAAAATGAGAGTTAATGCTTAAAGGCAGCAGAACTTTTAAGAAGGTACCAGGGATTCTTCCTTTCAGTTGAATTTTTTTTTTTTTAGCAAATCTTTTTTTTTTTTTTTTTTTATTTTTGGCCACGTTGGGTCTTTGTTGCTGTGTGCAGGCTTTCTCTAGTTGCAGAGGGGCGGGGGCTACTCTTTGTTGCGGTGCGCAGGCTTCTCATTGCGGTAGCTTCTCTTGTTGCAGAGCACGGGCTCTAGGCGCACGGGCTTCAGTAGTTGTGGCACACGGGCTCAGCAGTTGTGGCTCGCAGGCTCTAGAGCAAAGGCTTCAGTAGTTGTGGCGCATGGGCTTAGTTGCTCTGCGGCATGTGGGATCTTCCCAGACCAGGGTTTGAACCCGTGTCTCCTGCATTGGCAGGCGGATTCTTAACCACTGCGCCACCAGGGAAGCCCTTTCCAGTTGAATTCTGCTGAGGCACAGGTACATTTGTGAATGTCTCCAGACCTTTGGATTCTTAGGTTACAAAGCTAGTCAACAACTAAACCATCATTAACACTCTGAGAACTATAAACGAACATGGAGACCATGGGAGTTGGCTGAAGATCCATCACTTTATTTTCAGAAAGAGATGGTCAAAGGGAGCGAGGGGGCAGAGATACAGAGGCATTCCGGCAACACAGCAAAAACAATCAAGTCAGCCATCCAAAAACAATCAAAAACAATGCCAACCAGCTTTCACTCCCACACAGGTAATGTTTCACTGTGGAACAGAAATGATAATCCTAAATCCTGGAGATAAAAGTATATAGCACCTTGTGCTTTACTTTGGCAGGGAGACTGCAATGGCTCAGAGACATCCACTGAGTTATCACTCTTAGTCCTTGAACACAGGCCCGGTTGGTTTCCCTCGGAGGCAGTTGTGATGTACAGGCCTTGCTGTGAAGGAGATGGATAAGGGACAGTTCATTGGGTGACAACAAAGCACTGTGAAATACTTAGTCCTCCAAGTCTTCCAAGCAGGAGAACAAGGCCCCGGATTTGCCAAACCTGCGGCACAGATGACGCACAGCTGATCCATGGAAGGTCGACAGTGAATTAAGGCCTACTTCCCAGGCCAGCAACTTGGGTACCAGGGCAAGAGGGAAGTACTACATATGAAATGCAAAGTCCATTCCGTTGCAGGTTACGAGGTTCAAAAGCACCTTCCACAAATACCTAGAGGCATCCAACATAAGCGATGGATCTTACGATTTCAGCTATTGGCCTCCAAGAAGCAGACAAGGGACTCAGGGTGGCCTGTCGCACTGAGGAAGATTGGAATAAAGGATCCTTTTGTCCCAAATGCAGAGCATCCTCACTCTTTTTTTTTTTTTTTCCTTTTTTTTGTGGTACGCGGGCCTCTCACTGTTGTGGCCTCCCCCGTTGCGGAGCACAGGCTCCGGACGCGCAGGCTCAGCGGCCATGGCTCACGGGCCCAGCCGCTCCACGGCCTGTGGGATCCTCCCAGACCGGGGCATGAACCCGCGTCCCCTGCATCGGCAGGCGGACTCTCAACCACTGCGCCACCAGGCAAGCCCGAGCATCCTCACTCTTAACCCTGGACCGTCCTAACCTCCCAGGGCCTGTAATGAACACACCTTTACAAGGCGCCAGCAGGGAGCAGAGTCCAGCTCAGAACCTGAGGTGACCTGGCTGTTCAAAGTCCACAGAGGGGCTCTCACTGTCACCACGGAGAAAGGACGCAGCAGAGGCCAAGGCAAGGGAGAGCCCTAGGACGGGGAACGGGAGATCCATGGACACCAGGCCTCTTGTTCTGCATAGGCAATAGAACAGGGCTGGGCAGCGCCAGCAGAGCTTTGGAAAATTAAATTGGTTTACCTCTCGACCTGGATGGGGCACACAAGGGGCTGTTACATGAGATGAAACAGAAGGAGTATTTTTGGTCCAGTGCTCCAGGAGAAGGGGGCAAAGTGGAGCACAGGGCAGCTGGGAACCCCTGACATCAGACTAGCAGACAGCATCTGCTGCAGACTGGACCCTGTCAGTTTAACACAACTGAGCTGCAGCCCTGGGGACTTCGGTAAGTGGGATCACCTTCCTCGGGGTTGTCTTCGTCAAGCAGGCTTCCTCCTCCTCGAGTCCCCCAGTCTGTCCAGATGTTCCTCGGCCAGGACTTGCCCTGGACCATGAGCACTCCTTTGGCCCCTCCATATTGATGGCAGTGGAACCAGTGAGACCAGCAGCCAAGGTCCTTCCACCAGTGCCCACTCGGAGCTGACGCAGCAACAGTGAGAGCCAGACTGAAGAGTCACCCGGGGAAGGGAGGGGCTGCCTTCTCCGGCCGCAGGAGCATCAGCCTCTAACACAGGTCTCTGGCAAATGTCCCCCAGAGATCTCCCACCGGGGGCTCGTGTTGACAGTGGAGAACCAGGAACCAAGCTACGCGCCTACATGCACTTAGCTGAGGAGCAGTGTGACTTTATTCACAGACTGCTCGCACCACAAGCTGTGGAGACAGGCACTGGGCGGGCAAGCTCGCTGTGCCCTCACATCAGCCTCCTCTTCTTCCTGGGCTGCCCTGGAGCACTGCAGCCGGGAGGCCAGCCCGAACCCCTCGCCAGCCCCCCACACGCCGGCCCCACCCACAACCAGCCTGAAGTGGAAGCCTCCGACGAGGTCTCAGGAAACGTCCTGTCCGGGTTTCCTCCATCCCAGCAGGCTCTCAAACATCCTCGAGCAGGGACACAGAGCTCACACGGCCTTTCTCCTGTCAGGCCGCTGGTCATCCTGGAGGGCAGGGAAGACAAAAGGATGAAGGTTAAGCCTGAGTTCACTCAACACAGACCAGATTCATTGCTCACCCTATGTCTACATGCTCTACATTTAAAAAATATAAAAAAATAAAAAATATAGCCGAAGTCATTTTTGTCCTGGTTTTTAAAAACTATGTAATGTGATTTTTATCACCTTTTCTGGGAGACTCCTGATGGCACCCTCTCTGCTTAAAGACTGTAGAGGCGGCAGGTGTTCTCACGCAGGGTGGCCAAGGTGCGGGCGAGCGGCAGGTCTTTGACCCTGGCAATCTCTCGAACCGTGTGCAAGGCCAGGCCTGGGTGGGCGTACTGGCAAAGGCTCTTGGGAACCTGGAAGACACCAAGCATTCAGGATATCATTGTGCCTTCTGTGAAGAGTTGTCACGTTCAAGTCCCTCCCCAGCCCTTCCCCAGCAGGGCCTCTTTGGAGCTGTGTAGAGACCCCTTTACCTGCAGGTGCAGGGAGAGTCCCAGTCAGGGGGGCTCTGGGTGAGCAGGGTCCCACGCTTCCTTGGACTACCCTCTACAGGGTAGGGCTTTGCACTGCCTGGAAGAGAGTGGTTACCCTTCAGCTTCTCAGCCCCCTAGACTTTGGTTCTGCAAAGCAACAGAGAGGAGACACCTACACAGCCAAGGGTGGGACCTGGAAAGGTACTGTGGCTCTGTTCCTGCCAGCCTTGTAAGGGGGACTGCACACCTCCCACCCTCTCTCCTCAGTGCCTCAACTCAGCTTGAAGACACCCTTACCTGTCGAGGCAGGAAATAGGGAGCATCAGTTTCCACGATGATCCTCTCCAGCGGGATCTGTTTCAGAGATTCCCGGGCCTCCCAGGCAGAGGAGTAGGTCAGGACCGCCGTGAAGCCCACGGACATGTTGGGAAAGTACTTCAACAGGGGCTCAATGATTGGGTAGCTGCCAGTGAAGCAATGCCTGCAAGGAGGAGAATTCCAGATCAGGGCTCTCTCATAATCCCCTCTGCAGAAGCCCCCAACTCCCTATGGACATTTCACCTCTTTTAAGTTATTTTCGGTGGGTAAATTCTCAGAAATGCAAAGACTGCATCCAAGGGAAGGACTCACAATCAACACAGTCAGAAGCAGAATTAAAAACTGCAGCCCAGCTGGATCACAACTACAGTAGGTAAAAACTAGGTCCGGGTAATCAAATGAACCAGAAGGAAACAAAAAATAAAAATACTGGGGAGTGGCCTACAGGTGAATTTTCTTCTCTTAACCTGGTATCTGTTCATGTTCTTAGGACAGTACATGTTAGTCCAGAAGGGCCGAGGGACTGTGCCTCATCTCATCTCTGGTGGTGGCTCCACTCAGAGGCATCACTCTCTCTGCCTGGGCACCTGGAAGGCAATGCTCTACAGGCCTAACAACCTCACCCCTTCAGCCACCTGGCACCACCTGGCTTGGGCTCTAGACTCCCTGTTTTTCCAGTTAACCCACCTTACCCGTCATGGAAGTGCCAATGGGCATCACCTCTTGACCTCTTTGTAGCCAGACGCAGCTAAGGGCCCCTCCTCTGGTTCCCAGGGCACCCTGTGCCCACCTCGGCCCCATGCCCTCTGCAGAGTCGCCAGCTGACTATCTCCCACTGCTCCCCAGGGCCCCCCAAGCCAAGCCCATGCCCAGGACAGACACACCAGGGCAGGTTGGTGAGTTTACCAAACTGGAGAACCCCTAGATACCATTTAAAGAAAATACATCCTGGACTTTAACTGTGGGTGGGGGAAGTGGGGAGGGATGAGCTTTCAAATTCAAAGTAGAAGAGAAAATTTCTTTTCAGGTGCCCTGGAATGTTCTCTGTGTGCTCCGTCACTGGACCCACAGCAGCCTCTCCCAAGATCGACAGCTCTCAGTTCTGGGAACCGAGCCTCCACTACAGCCTGCTTCATGTGATAGGGGGTCACAGTGATTTAGGGTATTAGCTCAAACCATATGAAGTTGCCGTTTTTTAGGTTAAAAAATGGTCAAATAATTAGAAATTTCACATGGGTCAACCTGATAGTTAATCTTGAGAAAAGATTCTATGTAAAGACGTAACATCATCAATCCTCTCCTCACTGAATTTGTTTTCCCACGAACGTCCTAGACAGAGGGACATGTTCACTTCATTTGCCCGCTGAAGTCCTAGACTCTCACCTGTGAATCTTGTAGTCTGGAGGCACAAATTTTTTCATGATTTTCAGCAGATCATCATCAGCCTCTCGGCAGTGGATCACCAAGGGTTTCCTGAGAGACACGGCCAGCTGCAGCTGCCTCTCAAACACCTGGGAGGAGACAGAGTGGCAACACCTGTGGGTTAGGGCTACTCTGGATGTCTGTTACCCCAGAACAGCCGGTCCACTGCACAACCCCCACTGTCTTCTTCTTTACTTTTAAACTCTATAATGCATAATAATAGCTAACACTCACCGAGTGCTTACTAGGGAGTATTATTATTTAGGTGTATTATAACATGTAATCCTCACAAGCACCCTAAGATAGGGTACTGCTGTCAGCCCATCATGCAGTCAAAGAAACTGAGGCTCTAAATGAGGTCAAGAAACTTGCAGCTGGTAAACTACAGCACCACAATGCAAATCTGAACCCAGGCTGTCCACACAGCCACCACTAGGCAATGCTCACGTGCGGCTGCAGGGCTGGGCTGGGCTCAGGAACACCACTACAAGTTAAGTGTCCTCCTCTTCACTGCCCCCGCCTCCACTCCCACTCCCAAGAGGTAATCCATCACCTTGCACACCTTTTCCTATGCAAAAAGTTGCCATGTATACTATACGTCCGTGCAATGCCTGGCTCTCAGCAGGTGCTCAAGTATTTGCAGAAAGAATAAGTACTATACATATTTCCTGCAGCTTGCTTTCTTTACTTAACCAAAATCAGATCTCCTTCTAGGTGAATACCTACAGATATACTACTTTTTTTTTTTTAAACTCTAGCTACTTTAAAAGTCTTCAGTAGTAAAATACACGTGTTGCTAATAATTTTAAAGAAAAAAGTAGGGCTAGAACTTATTCTTTCCTCTTATTCTTTCCTTATTCTTATTCTTTCTAAGTTCAGGTTTAGAAAAAAAGACAAAAATACTAATTCATTATAAAGAAATTACCTCATCTTAAACTTTATGTTTTCACGAGTAGCTTTTTCAATTGTGCAATATCATTCGTGTTTGAATTTTTAACATCAAATAAGAAGACGCTTTTGGTAATTTGAGCCAGGTGGTATTCACCTGAGAATGACATTTTCAAGTCCAACACTTCTACTGCCTCTTCTCAAAACAGTGGCACTGTGCCAATACCAGCTCTGATATAACTCACTTTTAACCAGTGTTTTCAACTAAAGCAAAGTGACCCTGGGAACCAACAGCATAGAATACGTGCCAAGGACGTTAAAGATGAGCTGGTTCCACTACCTACAGCCGGCAGGGTCCCTCCCCAACACATCAACCCTCCGTGAACTTCTCCAGAGGCAAGAGGTTGCAAGGGATTCTGATTCCAACATTTAATGTTTGCTTCTAAAAAATTCTTCCTTGAGTACTCAATACTATTATACTCAAACGGTTGAATACTCAAACTATTATAGCCTTGACTACGCAAGTACTCAAACTATTATACTCAAACTATTGAGTACTCAAACTATTATAGCCTTGGGGTGGAATATAACATAGCTGTTAAAAAGCGTAGTTTTCAAAGCACGTTCAATGAAGCAGGAACATTTTCACAGTGGAAAAAACATTCAAATCTGTAACTTTCTCTTCTTAACTTTCCTAAGTTCTTTTTTAAAAAGCACATGCATACAACACACATTTCCTTGATTCCATGACAGGTGCTTGTAAGACATACCACCAATTGTCCCTTGCAATTCTCCAAGGGACAGCAACATTAAAAATATGAATTTCAAAACACATCTGAAGTTCAAAAACGTTAAGAAGGAAGAACTGTTAGGGGACAGGAACTGTGCCTGGGTTGGAGCATCTGTCCTCCCTGGGAAGCCAGGTGAAGCACAAGAGTAAATGCAGCCCGCTGGGAGGGGAAAGTCTTATGATGGTAATGGTCACTATCTCTGATGGAATGGGAAATGATCTTCTTTACACATTTGTGTATTTTTCAAATATTCTGGAATGGGCACACTAACTTTAAAATCAGAATAAAAATATATTGTTTAATTAAACAAACACAACGTGTTGCTTCCCAAGAAGGAACGGAAGTTTTGACACCTGTATCATTAGCTGTAAAAGTCACTCAGCACCTAAGCCCCTCCTCTTGTATAATTAAGCTGAAAGGTAAGAAACAGTTTGTGAAGCATTTGACCAATGACATCTACAGGGTCTGGCTAAGAGCAATCATATTTTTAGAGACTCTAAACTCATTAGTTCCCAAAGTAGAGCAACCTTGTGTTTCAACAACTAAAAGAGGAACTAAATAAATAATAGTTTGTCAACAAACTAAGGACGACATTACCTTGTGCTGCTCTGGGACAGGTGTGGTGCACTTGTGAGAGTAATCCAAGCCCATCTCCCCGAATGCCACGGCCTTGGGGTGCCTTAAGGCCTGCAGAAGATTTCTTTCTTGACTCTCGTTGTAGTAACGTGCAAAATGGGGGTGACAGCCAAAGGCCCCCCACACCAGATCCTCTTTCAACAGGTCCTCCCAGAGGCCATCTGTCAGCGTGCGAGGATCGCAGAAGTCGGAGATGCAGCCCTGAAACTCCTTAGGGAAGGAGCTGCTGTAAATTTTCCTGAACTTTGTGAAGCTCCCTTTGAACGACAGCTTGGAATACAGCATGTCCAAATGACAATGGGTGTCGATGAAACCCTCCAACCTGGGCTCCCGACGGCTCCTGGGCAGGGAGCTAGATGCAGGTCCTCCACACGGACGTGGCGGCACGTCCTCCCGGAAGGTTCTTTTCTCCTTCACCTCTTCTTCTTCCGAGCTTCTGGAGAGACGAGATGAACGCGACTTCCGGGATCTGCCTTCCTCAGCGGCCTGGGGCTCTCTGGAGTTGTGCGGGGGGCTCACCGTTGAACGGGGGGAAGAGCCCCGGCCGCTCCTCTCCACCTGCACCGTGTCGCTGCCGCCACTGCCCGCGGAGTGGTAGCCGGGGGCCTTGGGACCGCTGGTCCAGTAGCTGGCGTAGTCACACCAGGGACTGCTGTACAAGTGAGCTGGGTACATGACGTAATCCGTGGGGAAGGGAGAAGGCTCTGGAACCGCTGAGGGTTTCAGGGATACGGGGTCCTCCTGAGAGAACCGGACTGTGGAAATCTCGTCCACGTCGGACCAGTCGCTTCCTGAAGAGGTGTGCTCCATCACCACCTCCCGGTCTTTAGGCTGCAGAAAAGAAAAGAAACACGTTAGCCTTCTTCCTGTGTGAAGACAGCCTCCCATGCTCAGTCACCTCCAGAACAGAAGCCCTGGCTGCTTTTCTGGCCGTGATGATGGCTTTGCATTGGCTCCTTTGCTCACTCTGTCACCTGTGTTCCCCATTATTCCCAGAAAGCGAGCCAGCTTACAACTAGCAACAGTCCTATCAGCTTCAGGGAATAAACTTGTGCCCATGGTCTCATATGCAACCCCTGAAAGGGAAGCTGTGCCTACATTCCCTTTCTGAAGACCCCTCTTGGGAAAAACTGCTCTCTAGAACACACAGTGTATTGGGGGTTTTAAAGAAAAGAAGCACCCAGCATCTCATCCTTAACAGGTCTCTCACACATTCAAAATGCACAACCACACAGGTGTAGCAGTTTCAAGATGTTTGCAAATTCTTTGATATTACTCTCCACTGTAAGATGGGGTTTGTGACCCCTCTCCTTGAACCTGGGCTAACTTGTGTTGTAACTGATGGAACCAAAAGGGACACTGCAGCTTCCAGGGCTACGTCAGAGCAGCCTTGCTATTTCCCCTGGTTCTCTCTGGTTGCTCCTCTGGGAGAGGCCAACCACCACATGATATCTGAGTACCCATGACCACATGCTAGAGAAGTCACACACAGGTGCCAGCACCAAGTGCCTGACGTGTTCACATGTGAACAAATAAAATGTCTATCGCATATACTAACACATAATTAACATGTTTGCAATCTAGCTCTTCAAAATATAATTCACCATTTTTTTCAAAAACAAAAGTTAATCTGATTAAAATTACAAAAAATGCCCACATGGAAGGTAAGGGTTTCTCCCCAAAATGATGCTCCCTTTTCTGAGGGGTCTGTTTTATTTTTTTATTTTTTATTTTTTATTTTTTATTTTTGCGGTATGCGGGCCTCTCACTGTTGTGGCCTCTCCCGTTGCGGAGCACAGGCTCCGGATGCGCAGGCCCAGCGGCCATGGCTCACGGGCCCAGCCGCTCCGCGGCATATGGGATCCTCCCAGACCGGGGCACGAACCCGTATCCCCTGCATCGGCAGGCGGACTCTCAACCACTGCGCCACCAGGGAGGCCCGGGTCTGTTTTATATTCAAGTCCCCACAAAGTCTCTTCTATTACAAGATGTACTCTTTTATTTGAAAAAGACAAATGACCCCAAACAAATCTCAATCAAGCTAATCTGAGACGTTTAAAAAGGTTCTCTAAGCTCATTCCTTTAAAAAGGAGGGGAGATGGGAAGCCAAAAAAGGTAACAGAGTTAATAATTATTCCTGCGGGTATGACCTCACAGTTCTGTGTTGGACATCATTTTTAACAAAGCTTTTCAAGATTGTTTTTACTTTTTTTTAAAAGATAACTTTTTAAAAAGCAGTATGGGGCTTCCCTGGTGGCGCAGTGGTTGAGAATCTGCCTGCTAATGCAGGGGACACGGGTTCGAGCCCTGGTCTGGGAGGATCCCACATGCCGCGGAGCAACTAGGCCCATGAGCCACAACTACTGAGCCTGCGCGTCTGGAGCCTGTGCTCCGCAATGAGAGGCCGCGATAGTGAGAGGCCCGCGCACTGCGATGAAGAGTGGCCCCCGCTTGCTACAGCTAGAGAAAGCCCTCGCACAGAAACGAAGACCCAACACAGCAAAAATAAATAAATTAATTAATAAACTCCTACCCCCAACATCTTTTTAAAAAAAATAAATAAATAAAAAATAAAAAATAAAAAAATAAAAAGCAGTATAAGTGGTTATGCATAAAATTACACTGGAAAAACACTTAAGATAGGTGTAAAGTGGTATCCAAGTGAAGTAATAGGGCAACACAGGGCCAGCTGGAAAGCTATTTCTCACTAAAAACATTTTTATTTTTAAACAATGTAAATATATTTCTTTAAAAAGTAACCTAAAAAATAATTAGACATGGTTACACTGTTGGGCTGCCAAAAATATACCTCCAAAAACTGAACACAAACTGCATGCAATGGGAACAGCTATTTGCAAGGTGGGATAGAATTTCCACGGGCAGACCAATACAAATTCAAAAAGTGCTACATTGCATCAGTAAGATCTCATCTGCAGGAAATTCTGCAACTCAAATGAAACCTTTTACTTATTTTAACAACAAATAAATAACAACACAGGGTTGGGGAGGGGAGGAGGACTCTACAGAGACTAAGAGACTTAACACATTTAGAAACTGACACACATGACTTACATCCTGTTTCAAAAAAACTGAAACAATCATGAGACAGGGAAATTTAATCACTGACTGGATAGTTGATGTTATTAAGGACTGTGGGGAGGGACTTCCCTGGTGGTCCAGTGGTTAAGACTACACGCTTCCACTGCAGGGGGCATGGGTTAGATCCCTGGTTAGGGAACTAAGATCCCAAATCCCGCATGGTGCGGCCAAAAAAAAAAAGGACTGGAGGAGAGAGAGGGCAGAGGGAGAGATCAGAACTGTAGTTATGCTTGTTTTTTTCCCTAAAGATCCTGTATCTAATTTTAGAGATACACACTGAAATATTTATGGATGAAATGATACGGTAGGTGGGATTTGCTTCAAAATAATTTGTGGAGAGAAAAGGGATACAGAGATACAACAAGATTGGCAGTGAGTTAATACTTATTGAAGATGAGTGATTGGTATGTGGGTAATTTTCATAAATGTTTTAAATATCCCATAATAAGAAGTTTAAATAGAAATAATAACAGTTAAAATTCCAACTCAGATGTAAGGGTAGACATGTCCTCTGACTGCTTCACAAACTTCTCTATCATCCGAGAGTATCTGTTAAAAAATACCAATTCCCCAGTCCCATCTCAGACCTCCTGAGTCAGATTCTTTCATTCTTATCATCAGGGAAGTTCAGGAAATCACATTACATAACACAAAAAGTAACTCCAGTGACAACAAAGACCATGTCAGAAAAACATGTAAAGAGGTTTAACAAAATTATTTAATGAAATGTGAGGCTGGAGGAAAAATGGCAGAGTGGGGAAAAAAGTGACTTCAAAAATGCACATGCACCTAGAAATATATATGATAAACAGACTTATGATGACATCATCTAAGACCCTGAAAAGCTTTAGATAGTCAAGTTGGCCAGGAAAATGTTTTTGGATTTCCTTTTTGGGAAAACCGGAGATTACCTATACTCAAGACTGCCTAAGGTTCAAGCCCATATGGTAAAATTTAAAGCTACATTTATTGAGAGTCTACTATACTCGAGGCACGGAGCAAAGGATTTTCATGTATTAATTCAGGGTTCAGCAAACTGTGACCCACAAGCCAAATCCAATGCACTGCCTGTTGGTGTAAATAAAGTTTTACTGGAATATAGTCAGGCCCATTCACTTAAATATTATCTATGGCTGCTTTCATGCTACTCCAGCGCAGTTTAATAGTTGCAACAGAGGCCTTAAAAGCTCAAAAAGCCTAAAATATTTACTATCTGGCCCCTTACAGACAGAGTTTGCTGATCCCTGTATGAGTCTGTGATAACATTTGTAGAACCATGCCTTTTATACAGAGGAAGAAACTGGGGCTCCAAGAGGTTAAAAGTGAGTTTCTCAAGACTGCAGTTTAGGGGGGCAGAGCCAGGATTTGAACCCAAATGTCTGACCCCAACACTCATCTGTTGACCTACCATTTCATGCTGCCCCAAATAGATACCCAACAGATAATCTAAATGTCCAGTTTGACAAATAGAAGTTTGGGTATATACGTTTGGGAAGTTCATCCATACCATGGAATTCCAGGCAGCCAAACAATGATCTATGTTAGACAGGAAACACAGACATTGTATATTCGGTGGGAAAAGTAGTTTACAAAACCTACCGCTCTTGGGATTTCCAATTAAATACAGCACATGTGGGTTTTGTCCTCCCCACCCAAAAACTCTTAAAATTACAGGAAATGGACTTGAAAAAGCATAAACTTACAAAGAGAAAGCATATAGAATAAACAGCAAAGCAAATTAAATAAAAATGTGATGCTAGAAAGCAGATAGATGAACAGTTACTGGATAAGCAGATCGCAGATGGCCAAAACCTAGGCCCGCGATGAGAAAAACCCAAAAACATGCTGAATCACACTACAGGACCCCAGAAGACTAAGGAGTTGGAGGTACCAGACCTCTCAAAATGAAGGTGAAGCTGGAGATGAAAAGAAGAGAATTGGTGAAGTGAGATCCCCAGATCCCTGCTCCCATCCTGCACAGAGGGGCCTGCCCTTTCCCTACCCAGCAAAAGATAAAGTTCACACTTGGAAAACTTAAACCACGGAGACTGTGGAGTAATCAGGGACAACAGACACATAGCTGAGGGTGACAGACCATCACACGCTGGACAGTGAGAACCCAGGCACCTCCCTCAATCTGACCCCTAAAACACTAGCAGCCAGAGGTGTGCTCCTGGGCACAGCACTGGAAGATTTGTCCCAGGGACCCCTAGCAGCCTCTGAGAATAAAGTTACAGGTCCAACTGGGAGTCCACAGGTTATCACCTGTGTTCAAGGCAGCAGTTAATAAGCCCTTCCAGGCACTGAGAACTTCCAATCAGCTTTTTAATGCGTCATTTAAAAAATATGAACAGATACCCAAAACATCTGAGGAAAGCCCTATCACAAAAGACAGAAACCAAAATATTTAGGAAAAAAAAAAATCAGAAGGAAACTCAGCAGTGCAGAAAGAAAACTTCAAAACAAACCTTTATTCCTATTCTCAGAGAAACAAGAGAAGGTATTTAACCTCAAAACAAGAACAGGATGTCCTAAAAAAAGGAATACTCAGAAGACTAAGCCAGTGTTCTTAGATATGAAGTATGTCAAAAATTTTAAGAGTATATATTATCATTATATAGGCTCTCCTTAATTATTCATAAAGAAAGCAGAGATGAAAAGAGACAGAGGAAAAAAGGAATCTTAAGGAAACAATTAAAAGGGCTATACCTCGAAAAAAAAAAAAAGGTGGGGAACAGATTACTTATTTTGACAACATTGAGAAGAATTTTACGGTACTAGCAATTTGGAGATGAAATAGTCATAGTCACAGGAACAGAGAAAACTAAAGGAAAAAACAAGGTAAGATGAACTCCAAGGAAAATCACCTTTTGTAAGAAAGGAAATGTAATCAGAGTATACTAAGTAACTCAGCTATGAATATGGTGATAATAAATCAAATAGATTTGGCTAAAAATGGTATTATGATACAGGGAGCTGCAGGAAGGGAGAGAGGATACATTTACGGGCGTGGGTGCTGTCAAAGTGTAGAGAACTAAATTCTCATCTCCTGAGTAGGAAGTCCACAGATGTCTACATTTTCAAAAAATAAACAATGAAAAATTACTTAGAAATATGGAGGTAAGTACTAGAAGCGAGAGTTAAAAGAGACGAAAGGGGCTACCTCCAAGCAGCCGTAGTGAAGGATGGGCGGAGATGCGTACAACAGAGGAGTGCTTTTCTCCTCGGAATTATAAGCAGTGTTAATAACCGTTAGTTTCCCTCCAATATCATTCAGTATCACTCTCTCCTTCCTCTACAGTAATAAAAGTTTATCTGAATGTAAAGCTTCCCAGATGGAAATTAGTCTGGAATCTTCCAGACTCTCTTGCAGGTGTTGGCCAGGTTTCTAGATTCTTGTCAGCAGCTATGAGCAGATACAATGGGGACCACTTCTGAGCCCAACTCTTAAAAGGCAGGGAATGTACTATGCTCTCCTCCTGTTCCTCCCGGCTGGAATGTCAATGTAATGTGCTGAGCCCGGTCACAGGGGCTCAGACCGCAAGATGGAAACTGCTGAGGGGCAGCAGAGAATCGAGCAGAAGACACCCCAGGCCCCCACACTGTGGAGCCATCCTCCTTAAAGCAAACTTGTTTTCTTTAAGCCACAATTATTTTGGCCTTTGTTACACAGGCAAATCTATGTCTTAACAAACATAAATCCTAAAACAAAAACAGCATTGAATTGAGGTTTCTTAATAACTCTGAAAGCTATGTTAGAAGAGAACCAACAATTTGCTCCCTGGAGCCCTGGGTAAGTCAAGTACAGTGTTGAATGAGTAACACTCAGGATCAAACTAAAAAGACCAAATACATTTAACAGAATTCAAAACCCCATGCTTGGCATGAGCTTGACTCACTTTCTGGCCGTTTACATGCGAGTCAGAGTCATCCAAAAACTCCAGGACTGGACAGCGCTTGTCAATGACTGTCCTTTGGCCACCCAGGGGCTCCTCGCTGGGTTTCTCCTGAGGGTCTATCACCACTCTCCTGTCCCAGAAGCTGCTCTTCTCCGGCACAGCCTTCTCCTCCTCTGCTCTGACCTCTGGGGCAGACTTTTTCTCTTTCTGAGGAGCACGCGTGGTGACACTCCTGGCTGGCCCCTCTCCGCGGCTGGCGCGCTCTGCCGTGTTGGGTTTTGCCTTCATGGCAGCCTCTCCCTTCCTTTTTGGCATCGACTTTCCCAGGATGCCCTGGATGGCCTTTAGGTAGATCATGGTAGAGCCTTGGTCTCGAAGTCTATCCCTCTGCCTTTTCTGGACCTTGTTTGGTTCCTCAATTATGTCATTTTGAACCTCAGCTTCAGCTGCAAATTCAGAATCCATGGGGTTACGAGAACTATCTTTGGAATCAACCTGGAAGGAAAATGACACATCATGAAAGGTGATTTCCTATATGAAGCACTTGGCAAATGAGACATCAGTGGAGATGTCATGCCAGCCCTCAGCACTGTCAGCCACTGTTAACAATTTCAGGGGCTCCCAGCCTGCTCCCTCCCCCCATCCTTTCTCTACAGGTGCCACAAGGAGTTCTACAATCTGGCAATGTCACACCTCTGCTTAAAACCCTTCATTGGCGGGCCTCCCTGGTGGCGCAGTGGTTGAGAGTCCGCCTGCCGATGCAGGGGATACGGGTTCGTGCCCCGGTCTGGAAGGATCCCATATGCCGCGGAGCGGCTGGGCCCGTGAGCCATGGCCGCTGGGCCTGCGCGTCCGGAGCCTGTGCTCCGCAACGGGGGAGGCCACAGCAGTGAGAGGCCCGCATACCGCAAAAAAAAAAAAAAAAACCTTCATTGGCTCTGCATCTGCCTGCAGGATACATCCCAGACTCCCGAGTGTGACCCCGGAAGCCCTCCTCCCCAGGCTGGCCCCCAGCCTTCCTTCCAGCATCACCTCCCGCCTTTCTCCACACACCCAGGTGTTCTGGGAATGAGGAAAGCGCTGGAGAAGGGGGAAAGGAGGGCCCCAGGAACAAGCAGTGCCCCGAGTGTCAGACCAGCATCTCCTGACACTTTTTGGACATACGTTGCTCCTGTTGCCTGAAATGTCCTTTCTTCTGCCTTGGCCACCAACAGAACTCAAATGACACCTCTCCTGTGAGGACTTTCCCGATGGTTACTCACTCAAGTCCTCTGACCCCTCGTACTTCAAATATCCCTGTTACAACACTCCACACACTGCACTGTGATGAACTGCCTTATTCTCTGCACCTCCAGCCCCAGCACAGCCTTGCACCCAAGCACTGGACATCCGCTGAGTGAAGATACAGGAGACAGGACCACCCGTGAAAGCTGCATCCCTCAAGAGCCAAGACGCACAATGCTCTCGTGTCTGGGCTGCGTGACCCTGCAGAGGGCTCCTCAAGGGAAGGATCCTGCCCTCTCCATTTCCCACCCCTCACACCTAACACTGGGTCAGGAGGAGCACATGCTCACAGAGGGCAGCAGCAGAAAGAACAAGGGCTTTGAAGACAGACTCATCTGAGATTATACCACAGCTCTGCCCCGTACAAGCTGTGTGGCCTTGGTCAAGTCATTTAACTTTTCTGAGTCTCATCTTCCCAGGGCCTACACAGAGCAGGTGCTCAAATATGTGTTGACTGATATCTAAGTATTTGTTAACTAATACGTAAAGGTAACACTGCCATCAACTATACTTCTATAAAAAAACAAACAAAAAAAGATTAAAATCTCAAGGGTTTAGCATAATCATGATTTTACTTCTCAAAAAAAAAAAAGATAACAAGGCCCACCTCACAAGACTGAGGATTATGTGAGCATCTAGAGGTCAAATATTGAGACTCATATTTGACAAGCTCTAGCACATAATAAAGCTTAAATTTTCCCTTCCACTCTTCCTTCCCTAAATTGAATTAGAAATTTGGGTATGTCATACTAAAAACTAAAATTAAGGTAGGTGAAGATGCTCATGACAGACACATTTAACCTTCTCTATAAAGTAAACAAAGATCATCAGCTACCATTAGAATCTGAGAAAAACCTCGCAATTATCCTGGAGGTAATAAGGCACAAACAAGAGAGGCTGGCCAGCAGGAATCTCTATTGATTCCAAAATGCCCAGTCTAGCTATGGTCTGAATGTGTTCCCCACAAAACTCTTATGTTGAAATCTGACCCCCAAGGTGATGGTATTAGGTGTGTCCTTTGGGGAGTGATTAGGTCATCAAAGTGGAGCCCTTACTGATGGGATTAGTGCCCTAGTCAAGGGGCCCCAAGACAGCTTCCTTGCCCCCTCCTGCCATGTAAGGACACAAAGAGAAGACTGTGACCCAGAAAAGAGTCCTCACCTGACCAAGCTGGCACCCTGATCTCAGACTTCCAGCCTTTAGAATTATAAGAAATAAATTTCTGTGGTTTATAAGCTACTCAGTCTGAGGCATTTTGTTACAGCAGCCAGAATGAACTAACACAAACATCTTCCCCTCAGAATATTCCATGACCTGGCACAGAGACTTCTGCGTTGAGGGGGACACATGAAGGTAAGTGTGTACCCCTCAATGTTTACAGAGCAAATGCAGAAGAGCAGGTGGATGGGTGGGTAGAAGGTAGGCGAGTGGTAAGGGGACCTTAGGAGGACCCAAGGGGAGAAGAGGCCGTTTCTGTGCATGCCCTTCAGCAGCGCTTGCTGACAGGACTTTGGACTTATTAGATAAACAAGCGTGCAAATGACTGCAGAAAAGGGGGGGAAGAGGTGCAGAGAGAGGGGAAGGTCAGAGAAGCATTTTCAAATTCATCAAGATGAGTATAGGGAGGGGACATGGGGATATTTGTATACGCATAGCTGATTCACTTTGTTATACAGCAGGGACTAACACAACATTGTAAAGCCATTATACTCCAATAAGGACGTTTAATTAATTAGTTATTTTTTAAAATGTGAGTAAAGTACTGTATCTTGTTTTCAAACTAACAAACACTCTCTAAGGAGAGCCCTTAGCAGTACTAGAGTAGCACAACTGGGATCGATCCCATCAACATCCTCGTATTCTATCCAACATGAATGATCTTCCAAAAGCGCAAATCTGCCTTCCCCCTGTATAGAGCTCCCTAACGGCTTAGAATAAAATCTAAATTCCCTTGGCTCATAACACCGTACAGCAAGCTGCCCCCAACCTAGCTCCCCAGCCTCCATTCCGGAATCTCTGTCGCACCAAACCACCTGGTGAGGCAGTCTTGTGACTTCCGCAGCCCTCCCTCCGGACTGGACGCTCCTTACAAGCCACCTCATGGCTCCACCATCCAACAGAATGCTCGGCACACAATCCTCACTCAAGCGCTTATGCCTGAGAGCAAGGCACCGGCAGAACCCGAGACTTCTGAGACGGGACCAGACTACTCATCGCTCCATGGTTAACCGTTAAATTGGGGCAAAACAAGACCCATTAGCCCTAAATTAGAGAAACGTGTGTCTGTGATTGTATTAGACCACCCGGGAAGAGAGGCCACACCCTCAACTCTCCAGTTCCAGCCCCACAGGACAGCCCGAGCGGAGAGGATGCAGCACACATGAAACACTAAGCTAGATTCCCCCGTGCCTCCTCAGCTTGTTATTGCCATTACCTTTAATCAACTGACAGTTTTACCCTGTACCCAGAACCACTGAAGCTGCAGCAAGAATGACAAGATCAAATTAGCCTCATATTTACCTGATTTACATTTGAGTCATATTCAGCATTCTTAGGTCAGACAAAGCTTTTCAGCTCACCATTAAATTTTTTTAAAAACTCAGTGTGCCCACAAGAGTTCTGACTGTGAGGGCCAAACTGAAAACACCTGGAGCACTTCGCCTAAAAACAACAGCCTGCCAACGAGGATACAGAGCTAAATACAGCCTCACTTCTCAATTCCACGTAAGAAACCACTGAGCAAAGGCTTAAGGACAAACCACTTTCCTTCCGGCTGCGTTTGGGTTTTTTTTTATGATAACTTTATCTAGGGGCAGCCCATCTCACCCAAGTAAGACTTTTCCTCCATTCCTTCACACACAGAACTCCTCCCCACCTCTGAAGGCCCAGACCTCCAAAACCTAGAAAGCAAATCCCAGGCAACTAGAAACACTGCCTGGCACAAACCAGGCCCTAGATAAATATTTGTTCAAGACCTGATTAAAGAGGTGGATGACGCTAACACAGTAGCCAGTAACATAAACTAGGGCGCCTCTCCTCCCTCTAACCTGGAAGCAGCAGACTGACTGCAAGAAACTGAACCTTTCCAAACTCACGATCAACCCTGTCACACACACACACACACACACACATACTCGCACGCGCCGAGAAAACATTTTTTTTTTTTTTTTTAAGTTAACATAAAACTGGGCTTCCCTGGTGGCGCAGTGGTTAAGAATCCGCCTGCCAATGCAAGGGACACGGGTTCAATCCCTGGTCCGGGAAGATCCCACATGCCGCGGAGCAACTAAGCCCGTGCGCCACAACTACTGAGCCCGCGCACCTTGAGCCCCGAGCTCCACAGGAGAAGCCAGCACAATAAGAAACACGTGCAGCACAACCAAGAGTAGCCCCCGCTCCCACAACTAGAGAAAGCCCGTGCGCAGCAAGGAAGACCCAACGCAGCCAAAAACAAACAAACCAATTTATTTTAAAAAGTTAAAAAGAGTTAACAAAAAACAAATGAGTGGATGAACTGCACGTCCTCCATGAAGCACTCCTCAGTCTGCCCCCCAGTATTATGAAATCCTCCTGTGTGTACCCACTGGGGAACTAAACCCTGAACCTCCAAACTAAACCCTGCCCCACCACGCAAAACCCCAACGTGCTGGAAACCGTAACCTTGGTGAAAAGCCACACCAAGAACCAACTTCTTTTTCTTGGTTCTGTGCTTCACAGGGCACAATTCCCTAAATTTACAACCGAAATAACATACATCTGTGTCTCCGGGGCACGCCATCTACCTCCCGGCGCAGCGAGCCTCCATCCTGACTGACTGTGGGTTACAAGCGCCTGAGGAATATTTATATACACCTGGCAGCTCCGCCCACACCCCAGCATAACCTCATCAGGGTGGCAGGAAGGCGCAAGGATTCTAAAGTAGTTCCAAAATGCTGCCAAGTTTGCAAACTACCTCTCCACCGACCTTCAGGCCATCCTCTGACGTCTTCCAGTTTGCTCTCCCCTGGGGAGACCCCAGAGATCTTAAGAGACCTGGTCTTTTTTTTTTAGTATCCTTTCACCAAAATTCCCATCTCCAACATCTCAAGCCAAGTGGAAAGGGCTTCACCGTTTGCAAGGCGTTGGGGCCACTTACCTTAAGGCTGCAGGCTTCCTCCTGGAGAGAAGCCATTTCTTCTAGAGAAGGTCTGGCAGGGCACAGAGGGGATCCCCCTGACGAAAGGAATTCTCCTGAGCTCTGAATCAGGCCTCCTTTGGAGGCGGCCCCACCCACACCTGGGCCAGAGGAATGGGAGGAGGAGGAGGAACTTCTGCGGCGGGATGAGCCCCAGGACACACCATGCTCCTTCTGGGTTTTCATGCGCTTGGGGCTGCTGGCCCCTCCTGAACGCGACACAGAGCTGTGAGCTGGCCGGCTGGAGGGGGCCACATCACTGGGCTCCCGGAGGCAGCTGCGCTTGCGGGAACTCCGCTCCGAAGGGCTGCTCCAGTGGTACTTGACCTTGCGCCTCTCCGACGCCATGGGCACCTGCAAGGTGAAGAGGGGGCCGGGAATCCACCACCACTCCTGCTACAGCTGCCCCTCCTCAGCCTCCCGCTATCCCGGGACTCCCCGAGGGAGGGCAGGCCAGTAGGTCAGAGCCAGGGGCTGGCTTCACTGACCTTTCCCCCTTCTTTCCACTGCCCATCACAGTGCACAAGGTTTCAGAGATGTCAACGCGCTTCGAATGTCTGCGATTCCAAAGCGCTTCGGAGAAGTCCAGAAGGTCCCAGGATTTACCAAAGGCTTCGTTCGATTTGGTTTCCGAGCCCACAACGTGCTTCCGCGATTACCAAGCGCTTCAGTTTGCACAGCGCTACTTCGGGGATGTCAAAGCGCTTCCGGGACTACGACGCGCTCTGATTGAGTTTACAATACAAAGCCCTTCGCAGATGTCAGCGCTTCAGAAGGCTACAGGGCGCTGTTAGGTCCACACCTGGAGGCCAGACCCGCAGCCCCTGGGCGAGAGCGCGGCCCGGAGGCCCGGAACGCCGAGCGCGGGCCGCAGAGCAGGGCCAGACCCGGCACGCAGCCCGCCCTGCCCCCGCGGCCCCGCCGACCAGCCCCGGGCCGGAAGGGGGCGAGCCGCCCCTCAGAAGCCGGTGGCGCCCCAGTCCGCCTCCTCAGAACACCCCCGGGTCCGCCTCGCCCCGCCTCCCGTCCCTGCTCCCGCGGCCCGGACGTCGGCCCCGCAGCCTGCACCGGCCTGACGCCCTGCCCTGGCCGCCCGCTCACCGCTCGCTCGCCGCCCGCCCCACTCCTGCGGCGCCGGCCCTGCCTCCGCCCGGGTTCTGACCACACTGGCCTCCGCTACGCCCGCCTACCGGAATGAGCAGTGAGGTCTGCAGCCGAGCGGGCGGCGGAGGCGGGTCCTGCGCTGAAGGGAGAGCGCCCATTGGTCAACTCGGCAAGGGGCGGGACTCCAAGCAAGACGGAGCTTTCCTTTTGGCCAGGATGTCTGGAGGCGGGACCCTACGCCTTAAGAAGCTCGTCCATTGGTCGGAAGCTAGACGGGGCGGAGCCACTCACGTTGGCTCGAAGAGCGCGAAGCTGAGGCCGGGCCGCAGTTCCTCAGGCCTGCCCTTGGAGTGGGTAGGGGACAACAAGGGGAGCCGGGTTCCCGAGGGCTGCTCCCTGCCACTCAGCGCTGTCCCCCTTAGCAGGACGCCTTCAGATTCAGATACGCTCATCGAACCCACACCAGCATCATCACTCCATTTACAGAGACCAAGTGACAAAACACAGAAAATGAGAGAATTGGAATTATAAATTAGAAACTACGGGGGAAAAAATAAAAAAGACTACACAAAAATGTAAAATATCCTTCTGGCAAAAAATATAAAAGTTAAAAAACAAGGTACGAACTTGGAAAAATATTTGGAACACGTGGCAAAGGGCTGATGTCCCTACTATGTAAAAACTCTGGCAATAAGATATTTCAGCGGACAAAGGAAACGAACTGATGAACGAAACAAATCACGAAATTTGTTAGATTTCATTTTAACATATGAAAAATGGGTCCATCTCAGTCATTTAGAGTACAAACAAAATTATGTTTTCACCCATTAGGTTAGCAAAGATCAAATAGCCTGGTAACATGCTTCGCAGCTGAGGATGTGGGGAAACGCACTCCCATACATCACCGTATTGGTGGAGCCTCCTTGGAAGGCAGCACCATTGGGAGCAAGAAGAATGGAAACAATCTCAGTACCCGCAAGTGAAACTAGTTATGTAAATTACAGAAGGACCATACAATGGAATCCAGGCAAAAAGAATGAAAT
Source organism: Mesoplodon mirus (assembly GCF_964341445.2). NCBI lineage: Eukaryota > Metazoa > Chordata > Mammalia > Artiodactyla > Ziphiidae > Mesoplodon > Mesoplodon mirus. Next base: position 7,131,474 of record NC_138988.1, read on the forward strand.
GCTCCAAAAGGACTGTTGAGGAAGAATGGCCAAGAAAGACATGAGAAAACACAGGTTCCTGGATGAATGAAAATACCCTGTGTACAGCAAAAAATAATAAATGAGAGAGGAGTGGAGCCTCGAGATAAAATGTTTTTAAATGCCTGAGAGTAAGCACTCTGTATTTGTGTGTTTCTAGCTACTTTATTGAGATAAAATTTACATACCATAAAGTTCACCGATATATAATTCTATGATTTTTTAGTACATTTAGAGTTGTGCAACCATCACCATAATCTAATTTTAGAACTTTTCATCACCCTAAAATCTTGTGATCTTTACCACTTCCCTCCCCAAGCCACTCCCCCTCCACACACACACACACACACATCTAATTTCTGTCTCTATGGATTTGCCTGTTCTGGACATTTCACAAAAATGGAATCATACAATATATGATTGGCTTCTTTTACTTAGCATTGTCTTTTCAAGTTTGCCCATGTTGTACCATGTATCAGTACTTCATTTTTTATGGCTGAATAATAGTCCATTGTATGGATATACGACATTCTGTTTAACTTTTCATCTTTTGATGGACATTTGGGTTGTTTCTACCTTTTGGCTATTATGAATATTGCTGCTATGAACACTGGTGTGTAAGTTTTTGTAGGAATATGTTTTCATTTCTCTTAGGTAGATACCTAGAGTGGAATTGCTGGGTCATATGGAAACTATGTTTAACTTTTCCAAAGTGGCTGGCCATTTTACAATCCCACCAGCAATGTATGAGGGTTCCAATTTCTCCACAGCCTTGCCAGCGCTTGTTTTTTTTTTTTTTTTTTTTTTTTTTTGCGGTACGCGGGCCTCTCACTGTTGGCCTCTCCCGTTGCGGAGCACAGCCTCCGGACGCGCAGGCTCAGCGGCCATGGCTCACGGGCCCAGCTGCTCCACGGCATGTGGGATCTTCCCAGACCGGGGCACGAACCCATGTCCCCTGCATCGGCAAGCGGACTCTCAACCACTGCGCCACCAGGGAAGCCCCAGCGCTTGTTTTTGTCTGTCTTCTCTATTCCAGCCATCTAAGCAGGTGTGAGTGGTTATTTCATTGTGGTTTTGATTTTTTTAAATACCTAATAAAATTTATTTTAAATACCTGATAGAGATGACAAAACAGATGACAAATGTTCAATTTTTAACATACATGATAAAGTCACTGGAATGCTCTTAGTTGTACCCACATTCAGAGAAATGTTGTTAGTATTGCAATATTGGTCAAGATAAATCTATCTCATTTTAATTGGAATTTCCAGTCATTCTCAAAAATCTCTTTAGAAGATATTTTTCCCCCAGGGGTGTCTCTCTGTATGGTGGTTTTGATTTTCATTTCCCTAATAACTAATGAAGTTGAGCACAAAGATTTAAAAAAAAAATTTCTTTTTTATCTTCTCTGGAAGAATCCCCAAACTAGTAACAGCTATTGCCTCTGAGAAGAAGAAATGAGGGACTAAGATCCCAGTGGGGAATCCCCCATGTAATCTTTTCTACTGTTTGAGTTTTTTGTTTGTTTGTTGCTGTGTGCATCTATTAACTTAAAAAAAGTCAGGCCTTCCCTCTAGGAATTCATGGAAAGACACCTTGGTGCTCATGAACCCCTAGAATTCATATACAGAATTGTGTATGTATGAATTTACAGCTTGCTGGAGGAAGAAGGTCCAAAGCTTTCATGGATTCTCAAAGTGGTTCTCTGACCTCTTCAGAAATTTGTGAAGCCCTGGTCTGGAAATACAAATCTGTCTGGGTAATATTACCCAATTGGCAACTGTCCTCTATTGCTCAAAACGCTTTGGAAACATACTGCTCATAATTTTAAGGTGCTTACCACACGCCAGGTCCTGTTCAGGGCACGTAACACAGACTCTGGTTGAATCCTCACAGCCACCAGAGTTTAAGACAAGGGTGGGACTTCCCTGGTGGCACAGTGGTTAAGAATCCACCTGCCAATGCAGGGGACACAGGTTTGATCTGTGGTCCAGAAAGATCCCACATGCCGTGGAGCGACTAAGCCCATGTGCCACAACTACTGAGCCTGTGCTCTAGAGCCTGCCAGCCACAGCTACTGAGTCCATGCGCCACAACTACTGAAGACTGTGTGCAGCAACGAAGACCCAACGCAGCCAAAAATAAATAAATAAATAAATAGAAATAAGGGCTTCCCTGGTGGCGCAGTGGTTAAGAATCCGCCTGCCAATGCAGGGGACATGAGTTCGAGCCCTGGTTCGGGAAGATCCCACATGCCGCAGAGCAACTAAGCCATCAAGCCACAACTACTGAAGCCCGCACGCCTAGAGCCCGTGCTCCGCAACAAGAAAAGCCACCGCGATGAGAAGCCCGCGCACCTCAACGAAGAGTAGCCGCCGCTCACCGCAACTAGAGAATGCCCACACGCAGCAAGGAAGACCCAAAACAGCCAAAAATCAATAAATAAAATAAATAATTTTATTAAAAAATAAAAATAAAATAGGACACGCTGAATTTAAAAAGACTTGCAGGGCTTCCCTGGTGGCGCAGTGGTTGAGAGTCCGCTTGCCGATGCAGGGGACACGGGTTCGTGCCCCGGTCCGGGAAGATCCCACATGCCGCGGAGCGGCTGGGCCCGTGAGCCATGGCCGCTAAGCCTGCGCGTCCGGACCCTGTGCTCCGCAATGGGAGGGGCCGCAGCGGTGGGAGGCCCGCGTACCGCAAAAAAAAATAATAATAAAAAAAATAAAAAGACTTGCAATGTGACTTTTCAGAAATATACCCACTGCAATAAATGTTAGGTACGTGACAAAAATAAACGCTTAATGTCTTTTTTTAAAATTTATTTAATAAAACAGGACAAGTGCATTTTCAAAGTACTTCTGTAGCCATATCTCACCCATTCCTCCCCAACAGCCCAGGGAGGGAGGATGAATGCATGTTACTTACAAGGAAACTGAGGTTCCTGAAATTAAATTAGCAGCAGAATCAAACATGAACCTAGTTCTCCTGGTTCTTCATCCAGCCATAAATAATACATATTCTCTAAATAAAAACTCCATTTAAAATATTAGCATTAGTGGGATGGGAGGATAAAGGTGCAGAGTGGGCATTAAATAAATATCTGTGGGTTGCAAGATTTCTGAAAGAGAAAGCAGAAAACCTCTAGAGCCTTCTGCCAGGTGTCTGGCATTTGTAAAACTTGAGACCTTGACGAGGGAGTGAAGAACCAAAATGGGACACAAGTTGAAAGTCTTTCATGTAAAGGTCATGAAAGTTTGCAGGCGGTTGGTGGCAAATATTACCCAGAGATCTTAGCTTTGGAAAGTTCCATCAGCGCTCAGAATGCTCAGTCGGTTGTCGAGGGTGAGAGCCAGGCGATGGCATCTATTGGGGTGGTTATTGTCACATGCTCCCCGGAACCACAAAATCGCTCACATCCTGGGCTCATGTATCAGGGTTTCCCCTTTAGTCTCCTGATAACCCAGAGCTCTGATTGACAAATCTCAGAAAGGAAGAGGACTTCATGGATTTTTGTGTCTCTGAAAGCTGAGGTCCCGTCTCCCCTAACTCACTCTGGTAAAATGGAAGTGTCTCTGCCGCCACCCAAGGGAAGCTGATGTTTGGTGTTTCCTGGGAGATCCTGATTCTTCCTTAGATCTTTTTCTCGATTGACGTTCATTTTTCCAATGGAGGACGAGGGTCCTCAGCTGTGTTCAAGTCATCAGTGGCCAAAAAGCTCGATGCTATCCAGTTTCTCTTCTTTGTAGAGCTGGATATTCTCCATCAGTTTCTTTTTGGCCTCATTGATCTCAATTTTCCACGAAGTCTCTGTAGCTGACATTCAATGCAAAGTAAAGAACTTGAACAAAAGGTATTTGGAAACAGTTGTTATAATTCTTAGAAAGTCAGACTTGGTCTGACTTTTAAGAGTTTTTCACTTAAATCGGGCTTCTGAATCAGGCCCTGAGTGGAATGAGCACTGTCATTGCTTCTGCCTTTTCAGGGAAGGCCTGTCACCTGCCCCCCACCTTTCAGAGAGGAGGGGCTTCCATGCTTCTCCCCTGGGGGTGGGGGGCAGTGTTAGAATGAAGCTTACACTCTCTCTCTCTTCTTCCTCTCACCTCCATGTGGGAGGAGGAACAACAGGAAAGGTCAGAGCCTGAGACATTCACAGAGCCACGTTTACCAGGGGATGAGGACGCTGAATTGTAAAGGCCTTCCGAATTTTTATTTCAGAAGGAAACCTGGTGTGTTTGGACCCCAGAGTCAGAAATAGAAGCTATCTTTGGAAGCAGCTGGCAAGGCGTGAAGTGAGGATAGAGAGGCGGCCGGCGACAGACCACAAGGGGCTTTGCTGGTCCCAAGAGAGAGTTTTTACTTGGTCTCTAAGTGCAAAGGGGAACCACAGAAGGGCTTTAAACGGGGGGTGACATGAGTTGTTTTTAAAAACCACTCTGGCTGGCCCCTGGAAGAACTGGTGAGGGGCCAGAGCAGATCAGGGAGGCCACAGGGAGGCTGTGCGGTCATCCAGCAAGAGGAGAGTAGCTTAGATGAGGGGTAGGGGTACGGGGACGGGCAATGCAGAGAAGCAGATGGAGCCGAGGGATATTTAGGTCAGTGGACAGGACTGAGTGAGGGACTCGACATCGGGGGCTGAGGGAGAGGGAGGATGATTCTCTTGGCGCGGCCAGCTAGCAGGTGAACAGCTGGATAATCAAATGCACGCATGAATGAGGGAGAGAAGGAATAAATGATAGGCTGAGGTGGGGACATAAATGAGAGTGTATAAGGACTCAAATGCCATGCTTACCATCCTGGGGAGGTTCTGGACTGGCGCGGGCCTCAGAGGAGGAGTCTGCTTCCACTGCCCCACCAGCCGGCAGCTCGCTTTCTCCATCCGCTGTGGGGGGAGGCGAGTCGGCAGCCCCGGCCCAGGGTGCCTCCCTCATGGAGCAGGAGGCTTCGAAGCTGGAATTGTCCACGTCGTCCGTTTCTTCCGGGGTATTGGAGGAAGAGCCTGTGCGCTCAGAAAGACCACTCCAAGGGAGCGACGTCTCCTGACCTCTCAGCTGTTCTTCCACAGCAGCCACAGAGTCACACACCTTGGGGAAGAGAGACAAGAGCACTCACCAAGAACTTTTCCTGAAATTAAAAATCTACCAGGTCTCCCAGGCCGAGAGAGAGAGAGAGAGAGAGAGAGAGAGAGAGAGAGAGAGAGAGAGAGAGAGAGAGAGAGAATGCACCACAGGAACAGAGATACAGATATTTGTACTTTTGCTGGTTGAGACCCTGGGTCTAGCTGCCCCAGCAATACCTATCCTGCCTGCAGTTTGGTTAAATGAGCAATAAACCATTCATCCTCTCATTCATAGGCTCCCTGCTTCCTTCTCTGTTATGTGGTTACGTGTGTGTCTGTGGGTCGAATCTAATAATTCGAGTTGAGTTTCTATCACTTTCAGCTAGAAATGCCCTAAGTAATATAGATATTGCCCTTGAGGGCTTTTCTGGTTAGGGAGGTTAGTAAAATTAGAGGCAGGCAGGGAAGGAATATTTCTTCTTTACACACACACACACACACACACACACAACAAATGGCACACAAACCTACCCTTAGTAAAAATAACAAATTTCATTTGCTCAGTGCCTTGCAATTTACAAAGCACATTTGACACATAATGTAAATGAGTTTTTATAAATAAAAAATTAAAAGATCAGAGAGGTTAAGTTCCCTGCCTAAGATCACCCAGTCAGTGAGTGGCAGAGCTGACCACTAAACCCAAGTCTGCTTCTCTTCAAGGCCATGACCCTGTGATCTCTCATCTTCCTAGCTTGGTTGTGAAATACTGCGGACAATGACCATTTTCATTCCTCTTTGTATATGAAAGTGCCCTATCCCCTTTATTCTACATAGCAAATGCTTCCTCATGCTTCAAGGCCCAGTTCAAATGTCACCTTTTGAGATAAATCTTCACAATATATGCCCAATAAATACTTGCCAAGCTAAAAACTACAAAACTATATAACTAGGCTCTGGCCTAGGTTCTGGCCTATGGGAGAAAAAGTGATATGTGCATTTCCAGGTCACACCCTTACGAGGAAGGGTGTATGTTCTCCTTTTTAACCCCCTTTCAGTGGCTGGAATGCAGATGTGATGGCCTGAGCTAGAGCAGCCTTCTTGGATTCTGAAGTGGAAGTCACATGATAAGGGTAGCAGAGCAACAATACAGGAGCCCAAATCCCCAATACTGCGGCACTGCCACATCAGCTCTGGACTGCCTACATTCAAACTGTTGAGCTAAACAGAACAAACTTTTATCTCACTTGGAGTCTCCTCATTATAGCAGCTTCTTTGAATGTACTTTAACTGATGCACTGAACAAAAGAATAAAATGAAGGAATGAAAGAATAAGTGGTTGAGGGAGAGAGATCTTTTTAAAACATAAGTCTGATTATGTCCTGCCCCTGCTTAATACCCCCAGTGACTTCCTCCAAATCCTGACTGTGGCTGCAAAGCCCTCTGTGGTCGGGCTCCTCCTTCCCCAGCAGCCTCATCACAAGCCACTCTGCCCCAGGTACTCTGTGTTCTAGCCACTCTGACCTTATTCCAGGCCCTTGACCTTGCTAGGCTCTCTCTCAACTCAGGCTATTTGCATGAATTGTTCCTTCTGCTTCGATTGCTCTTCATCTGCTTACACATCACTTCCTTGGGAAAGTCCTGGTGGGGCCGCTGTAATATGCTACACCAGCGCTCACCAGATGGTTACTGCACAATGTCTGTGAACTCCAGGAAAGTGAAACTGGGCCTGCCTTGCTCCCCAATATATCCCCGGGGCCCAGCACACCACTGCTGAATGAGTGACTGAACATTGTGGCACACGGGCAGCTGGAGCACAGCCTAGGCTGAGAGTGGTGACTTGGTCTCTAGCTCCTGCCACGTCCTGGTGCAAGAGGGTAGACCTGGGGCTGAGCCAGGAGTCCAGAGGGCTCTGACAGAAACTCCCTCTGGCCTCATCTCCCCCTCTCTTGGCCTCGACATCTCCATCTGTAAAAGGGGAGGCTTGGGCTATAGCAGCGGTGTTTGAAGACTTTTTTTTTCAGCTACCAAACCCTTTCCTCCGATAAAATACTGAGAACCCCATACAATTATGAGAAGTGACAGTGGATGTCTGCGTGGAGTCATGGGTGGGGCCTGCAGCCATCCACAGCCCTCTTCCTGCCAAAAGGTACTCCCAAGGAGCCCCTGTCTGTCAGACACCACTTGAAAATCACTCTGTGGGATGATCTCTATGAGCCCTCTCAGGCAGTTATTTTGTCCTTAGAAAGGCCTAGTAAAGTTGGTGCCCAAATTTACACCTGTTACCATGGAAACCCCCTCTGCATATCCTGTCCATAGGAAAATGTTTTATCCTCTGTGGTGGTTGATGTCTGCCTAGTCCATGGGCTAAGGAATGATCCCTTTCTCTGGAACCTGGCCCTTCCACCCTCCAGGCTTGACCCCCTGGCCACCGGGTTTATATACCTGACCCCCACCGTACCTGATTGGCCAACAGGTAGTCACCTGACCCTAGCTAAGCCAATCAGTTTCTCTCACTAAGAGGTTGGAATTGGGCCGCTCAGTGAAGACAGAACCATGACATGTAAATGAATATGGCTGTATCCCCTGACCAAGAGGATGGAGGGAATGAGAAGGGGCCTACAGAGAGGAGGAGGAATAAAGCCGGTTCAGAGAAAGCAGACGGACTTCTGTTATAGCCGAGGGTGTGGTCCTGGGCACCCTCAGGACCAGACCCCAGTTTGGCTGCTGGGGGCTCCAGCAGATACTGCTGTTTGCAAACAAATATGGCCCTGGTGTATGAAATCACTTCTCGGTAAAGCCATCGGTAAAGGGATCGTGACAGAGCCCCTGGTAAAGCAGACTCATGCAGCCGGGGAAGTGAGGCCCTGCTGACGCAGGACAGGGCTCATTGCTGGGGTAAGGCTGAACGTTAGGCTCACCTCCGCCAGGATGGCGTTGCGCCTCCGCAGGCAGAGGCAGGCGGCCGTGGCCAAGGCCTCGGCGCAGGCCTCCGGCAGCTTCCCTGCTCTCTTCTCCAGGTACTTCTGGCAGATCTCCTTGGCCATCACTTTCTCCACATCTGTCTTCCTGGAGCAGAGCCATGTGGTGCTGCTGGGAATTTCACTGAGGAGTAAATCCTTCTGTGGGAAGCAGAGTGGGAACACCCCCGTGTGAGCTGCAGCGGTGTGGAGTCTAACCACACGGGCCCCACCCGCCTCCAGGATTGCACCAGAGCGGCAAACACTCAGAAAACCAACAGTGTTTTTAAAAATAATTGCAAGGATCCCAGGAACAAGTAAAACAGCGGAACTGGAGAACTGCTAAATTCCCCACATGTACAGGGCATTCCATACCACACTCATAAGCCCCTTCAGGCAGGGGCTTAACCTTTCTAGGCCTTGGGGTGCTTCATCAGGAAAATGGGGATAATAGGACTAACACAAAAATTAAATGACATAGTGCATCTAAAGCATAAAGTGTGATAAAGTGTGATACTTGACACAATCTACATTCAATAGTCTATTAGTGATAATAATTAATAGTAATAATAGCTACCATTTATATAGTACTTACTATGTGCTGAGCACTTTACTTACACCAATAATTCATCTTATTAATAACATTTACAGGAAAAATCTCTCATGATACAAAATAAACATTTTAGGATATAGGATTCTGACCCATGTATATTTAATAGGAGATGTACTATATATAATATTATGTATATTTTTATATTTAAAATTTTGTATTTACATGTTACATTTTATGCTACTTAGAAAGCAGAAATCTGAACTATTCCTAAAACAGAAGATATGCTGTATAAATAATAATAAATATATTAGTATATAAGTATACTTGTATAGTACAAATTGTATGTTATATATGACATTGCACATGTATATATTTACTTATTTGCAACTTACATAAATATAAACCTACTTATATAAATAGGTTACAAATATATTACTTGTACTGATTAAATATATTAAATATAGGAAATTAATATGTAATATAATTATGTATAATATTGATTGACATAGTATATAGTGCATTAATCTATCATATATTAACATATGAGATGTTAAAAAAATATGAAACATTTGTATGTATTTTTTATATTTGCGGTATATTTATTTATGTAAACACTATAACATTTATATATAAATTTTCCATGTATATTCTACATGTATACATATTTATATATAAAATATTGTATACTTTAAACAATATGTTTGTTTGTTTGTTTGTTTTTTGCGGTATGTGGGCCTCTCACTGTTGTGGCCTCTCCCGCCGCGGAGCACAGCCTCCGGACGCGCAGGCTCAACGGCCATGGCCCACGGGCCCAGCCGCTCCGCGGCATGCGGGATCCTCCCAGACCGGGACAAGAACCCGTGTCCCCTGCATCGGCAGGCGGACTCCCAACCACTGCACCACCAGGGAAGCCCAACAATATGTTTTATATATACGTATTTGTAATGATATTTCAGATATATAGTACTTTATATGGTTGCACATATAACTATATAAAACATTTTATATAACTATATATATAACATACAAATATATAATATATATTTATATATAATATATAATACTTTAAATAACTATATAAAACATTTATACAGAAATATTTCAATGCACTTTATGTTATATGCTACATGCATTATATAAAAATATTGTATATTTCATGCTATATAAAATGCAAAAATTGAAAATCCATGTTATAAATAATATAAAATATAAATATATATTTAAATATAAATAATATAAACTGTGTGTATATATATATACATAGAATAAATACCAGGGGACAGGGTGTAAAATATTAACAATAGTCATCTCCAAGAATGATTTCTATTTTATTTTCTATATTTTCCTATATTTACTAAATGTTCTACAAGCCTGTTTTGCATTTATATTTGGAAAATAAAAGGGTTTTTTTTGTGTGTGTGTTTTTTAATAAATTTACTTATTTTATTTATTTATTTTGGGCTGCATTGGGTCTTTGTTGCTGCGCGCGGGTTTTCTCTAGTTGCGGCGAGCAGGGGCTACTCTTAGTTGCAGTGCCCGGGCTTCTCATTGTGGTGGCTTCTCTTGTTGCGGAGCACGGGCTCTAGGCGCACAGGCTTCAGTAGTTGGGCTCGCGGGCTCTACAGCGCAGGCTCAGTAGTTGTGGCGCACGGGTTTACTTGCTCTACGGCATGTGGGATCTTCCTGAACCAGGGCTCGAACCTGTGTCCCCTGCATTGGCAGGCGGATTCTTAACCACTGCGCCACCAGGGAAGCCCTGTGTGTTTGTTTTTAACATCAACAGTTCCTGACCTCCTATAATACGTCCCCGACCTCCTATAATACATCCCCATCTGTTAACTATGGCCTTCAGAAACCCCCGATTTTGTGACAATCTGGCCCCTGCAGACCTATCCCATCTCCTCTCCTCCCTCTGTCCTTCTAGCTCACTGTACTCAGCCACTCTGTCTCCTCCTTCTATCTTGGAAGCCCCTAAGCTCATCCTGCCTCAGGGCCTTTGCACTTATTCTTCCCTCTGTCTAGAATGCCCCTCCCTTGAGCTTTATCATGCTCTGGTCCCTCCCTTCATTTGGGTCTCTGCTCTGATGTTACCTACACCAAGAAGCTTTCCCTGACCTAAAACAGCCCTCCTCCAACTCTTTCACTCTGTCCCCTAACATTACTTCACGTTTCTTCATAGCACTTACCACTGGCCTGGAATTACGTATATTTTCATTTACTTAAATATCCTTTGTTCTCTTCCCCTAGAATGAAAGCTCCAGGAGGGTAGGAGCTTTGATTTTGTATCCCCAACACCAAGAACAGTACCTGGCAAATAGTAAGTTCCTTACAAATGTTTTTACATATTGTACAAGCTAATTTATTTTCTGGTTAAGTTTCTTCTTTTTTGTGTAATTTTATTATTTTTAATAGAAGTGATTCATTAAATGTAAAACTAAATTTTTATTGCTTCATACAGCTTTGTATACAAATAGTTATAACTCAGAGTAAAATATTATCAGAGATTATCAGACATGGGTTGTGATATTTGCTTCAAGAACAAAACAAAATAGTCCCCACTCTGCCTCAGTTTCCCAATTGAGAAAATGGGCTGTCTAAGGATCAAAAAAATACCTAGACACCTGACACCATCGGTAACTCAGTACCTGCAGACTGAAAACCTAAAACTGGCAAGGGGTTCATTTTTAAATGCCCTTTTGCACAATTCTTTCATGTGAGCTCTGCCTTTTTAAATGTTTATCTTTTTAAAAAGTGTAATGGTGGGACACCCCTGGTGGCACAGTGGTTAAGAACCCGCCTGCCAATGCAGGGGACACGGGTTCGAGCCCTGGTCCGGGAAGATCCCACATGCCGCGGAGCAACTAAGCCCGTGCGCCACAACTACTGAGCCTGCACTCTAGAGCCCGTGAGCCACAGCTACTGAGCCCGCACGCCACAACTACTGAAGCCCGCGCGCCTAGAGCCTGTGCTCTGCAACAGGAGAAGCCACCGCAGTGAGAAGCCCGGGCACCGCAACTAAGAGTAGCCCCTGCTCACCGCAACTAGAGAAAACCCACATGCAGCAACAAAGACCCAACGCAGCCAAAAATAAATAAATAAAATTTATTTTTTTAAAAAGTGTAATGGTATTTAAAGTTGACAGATCTGTCAATAAGAATAGAAGCATATTATTTATGGATATGGAGGTCACCACCATCTGAAACAAATGAGAAACTGTGCATAGTGATTGCCCTGAAAGAACAGTGTAAGAAGATGCTCCCCACTTGACTACCGCCCATGAAATCCTGGGTCTCATGCAGTAACGGCCATCACGAGATGCCATCCTCCATCAAGAACACTCGGAGGCAGAGTGACAGGGAACTTAGTAATGGAGGGACTCAGCAACTCCACCTGAACCCTGATGAATCCTAGTACTAAAAGGAGGGCAGTCTGCCGCACTCCTCAGGCTGTGATGCAAAAGGAAGTACACAGAACCACCTAGACCATGATTCTAATCAAGTCTCAAGGGCTGACAACCAGGGCACAGGAAACAGGGGGAACAGAGAAACAAGTTAAGGATACAACAAGATGCAATCAGAAAAATCCAGCACGTGAGTCTACCACAGAAGCGACCCACTTTATGCAAAAATGCAATGCTAGGCAGAAAGAAGTGGGGAGGGACACAATGAGAGAACCAGTCTTCAGAAACACGTCACCTTGCTTGCATCTGGTTTCAAACAAACCAACTTTAAAAAGCAATTTTTGAGACAATTTGGGACATCTAAATATGAAATGGGTATTAAATGATAAGTAATTAAGAAAACTAAATTCTATGGGTGAAATAACAATATCTGGGATTTGCTTGAAAGTACACAGACAAAAATGGTTTGGGGGATGCAAAAGAAATAAGAAAAGCATGATGTTGATAACTGATGGGATGGATGAATGGAGATTCCTTATATTCTTTTCTTGACTTTTGTGTATGTTTGAAATTGTCCATAATAAAAAGGACTTTTTAAGGAAGTGGGCGTCCCTGAGGGCAGGCCAGGGAAAGAGGCCTGGAGTAGTTGCTAGGTGCTGCTACGTTTTCTAAGCCAAGTATGCAGATTACTTGAATTAAACATTTTAATTAAAAAGAAATTATTCAAAATCAACAATATTATTAAAAACATTTTTTTGTTGTTGTTAAAAAATAAAATAGAAGCAGTTGAAGTTTTAGGGCAAAAGTTAACCCTTCCCCTTATTTCAACTCTCCAAAGGCAACCCCTGCTAATAGGCTGGATTATATTTTTCTAGAGTTTCTGCTATAAAAGTCCACAGTTATAATCACTTTAGTTATATGCAGTAATTATAATAGTGGCAAGCAATCTCCTAAGAGCTATTAAAATAAGACTAGTGGGCTTCCCTGGTGGCGCAGTGCTTAAGGGTCCGCCTGCCGATGCAGGGGACACGGGTTCGTGCCCCGGTCCGGGAAGATCCCACATGCCGTGGAGCGGCTGGGCCCGTGAGCCATGGCCACTGAGCCTGCGCGCCCGGAGCCTGTGCTCCGCAACGGGAGAGGCCACAGTAGTGAGAGGCCCGCGTACCGCAAAAAAAAAAAAAAAAAAAAAGAGTAGTAATAATAATAGCTACCACACAGAGTGCTTACTATGTTCTAGTCACTGTTTTAGGTACTTCACATATTATTTAATCTTCACTAAACCCTATCAGGTAGGTACTATTATTAGCCCCAGATAAATAAGAAAATATAAGATACAATTTGTAAATTCATTCATCTATTTATTACCAAAGACGGGATCACACTATATATACTGTTTTGAACTTGCTTTTTTCTCACTTGTAGATATCTCCCTGTCAGAAAATATACGTCTTTCTTGTTCTTTTTTTTCTAAAATAAGAATGTTTATGTCAGCTTTATTCAGAATTGCCAAAACCTGGAAACAACCCAGATGTCTAGCAACTGGTCAATGGATAAACAAATGGTCGGACATCCATACAACGGAGTATTCCCCAGCAGGAATCAACCACTGATACATACACCATGGATGAATCTCAAAGGCAGAACGCTAAGTGGAAGGAGCCCGAAACGAACAGGCACACGCTCTATGATTCCACTTACATGACGCTCCAGAAGAGATGGAACTACACAGACAGAAACTAGATCAGGAGTTGCCAGGGGCTGGAAGCGGGGAAAGGGGATTGACTATAAAGGGACGTGAGGGAATTTTCTGGAATGAAATAAATATTCCATATCTTGATTGTGGTGGTGGTTACCCGACCGTCTACATTTGTCAAAACTCATACCATTTTTGTATACCTCAAAAGTGTGAATTACACCTTGACAGAAATAAGTGCATACGTCCACACTGAGATCCCCACACAAAGGTACCAGCAGCTTTATGTGTACTGGTCAAACGCTGGAAACGCCCTACACGTCGTCAACAGGTGAATGGACAAATGGGGGCACATCCACACACTAGAGCATCATTTGGCATCTAAAGAAATGAACTCCCAACACACACACAGAGCATGGGTGCATCTCACAAAAACTACGCTGAGTGGGAAAGGCCAGACAACAAAAGGGTACACACACTCTCTACGGTTTCCTTTACAGGAAACTCCAGAAAAGAGAAACTTTTGTACAGTTGTACAGTGACAGAAAGCAGACCAATGGCTGTGGGGACGGCAGGGTGGGGAGGGGTGAGAGGAGGGTGACAAATGAGGAGAGTTAACTTCTGGGGTAGTGGGCATGCTCATTATCTTGATTTGGTGACGATTTCACAGATAAACACAAATGTCAACATTTATCATATTATACACTTTATCCTCATTATAAGTATTTGCAGACATACGCATAGAGCTTCTTTTATACATAACTTCACGGTGTTCCATGGTGTGTATGATCATGCCGTCATTCGTTTCACTGCCTCCCAATTGACAGATCTTTCACTTGTTAGCAACGCTTCACTACCATAACCAGTGCTAAAACGAACATCCTCGTCCCTCTGTCTTTCTTTACTTGTATGTGTTTCCCTAGCGTACAAGTGAAATTGCTGCATCAGAGGGTACACACATTTTAAATTTTGATGGAAACCACCCAATGACCTCCAGAAACACTGCAGCCATGAACACTTCCAAGCGTGGAGGAGAGGCCGGCTCCTCCCACCCTGGACCACACTTGGCAGCAGCTTTCATCTCTGACTCGAATTTTAATTATTTGCACAATGAATTATAAGTACCACACAAGGGATGATGGGAGATCCTATTTGGGTCCAGAAGAAGAGAAAGAAACTAGATTTTAAAAAAATTATTTCCTCCACGTTTTTAGAAACCATTTACCAAAAAAGCCTTCTGGAAAGTTTCACCTAAGTGTCTCCAAAGGCTCCTTCCCCTGTGACATTCACCCAGGGAGCCCCACAGGAGTGCTGGGTAATACATCTGAAGGAAACTGTCAGAATATGAGAAATTGTCCCAAACTGCCCTGAACCACATCTGAGCTGACCAAACCGACCTCTCTGCAGTACCGGGGGCCTGGTGCCCAAAAGGGGCAGAGCTCTGGGAATTCAGCAAAGGGACAGGTCGTGACTGGCCGCATATAGGGGAGGTCTTCAGCTTCCCACCCCAGGGTGAAGGGGATGCTTTTGGAGTCTAGTCACAAAAAAGCCAGCTGCTCCAACGGCCTCCACTTCAAGTCAGAAAAGTGCTCCCCCCTCAAATTAGTGAAGAGGATTAGGGCTTGCACAGGGGTCAGAGCTCTACAGGAGACATGGGTTCAAATCCCAGCTCCAACATCTCGCTGGGGGTCATAAGATAACTCTCTTCACCTTGGCCTTAGTTTTCTCATCTGTAAAATAGGGATGGTAATAATAACGATGATGAATCCATATGGTTGGACTGTCATGAGAATTAAACAGTCAGGAGAGCGTTGGGGTTAAGAACTCAGGATCTGCAGTCCAGCAGATGTGCCTCAGGATCTCAACTCTGATACTTAGTCAAGCTGAGATCTCAGGCAAACCTCAGAGCCTGCTCTCATCTGTAGGTGAACATAATGACTTTATCAATCTCATGGGGACTCAGATGACTTAGAAAGGTAATATATGTAAAGTGCCAAACACAGACTTGGGCCATGTTGTTATATTTTTGAAATGACACTATACACATGCACATGTATATTTGAATGACAGTTCTTATAAACCTACAAAATGGAAATTATTGTTTTTATTATAGAAACCTAAAAGGGCTGAAATTAGCTTTCACCAATTTAAAGATAAACCCTAGGACTTCCCTGGAGGTCCGGTAGTTAAGACTCTGGGCTTCTGCTGTAGGGAGCATGGGTTCGATCCCTGGTTGGGGAACTAAGATCCCACGTGCTGCACGACACGGCCAAAAAATTTAAAAATAAAAAAATAAAGACAAACTCTATATGATTGCCTGACATGCAGAGAGAAGACATGGATTTCCCCTAAACATTCTTAACTTTCTTATCATGAAAAAGT
Source organism: Mesoplodon mirus (assembly GCF_964341445.2). Classification (NCBI taxonomy): domain Eukaryota; kingdom Metazoa; phylum Chordata; class Mammalia; order Artiodactyla; family Ziphiidae; genus Mesoplodon; species Mesoplodon mirus. The sequence continues at coordinate 7,147,536 of NC_138988.1, forward strand.
AATTGTTGCCTGGATGGTGAAGGGGGAAGGTTACAGCTACTTTTCACAAGTACAAATCAAACCCGGGACTGAGGCCTCGTTAGCATCTGTAAAATGGGTACAGTGGAGGTCCCTGCCCTCCCCACCCCTTGACCCCTCATAGCTGTGAGAAAGAAGTGACTGGTTCCCTTACCAAGTAAACCGGGCTCCGGTCGTTGTCCATCGCAGGGATGCCAGTGAGGACCTCGGCTAACACCTGTGAGAACATGGAATTAGCACGGTTCACACACACATGCACAAGTTCACGCAGGAGCTTCTGGCCAAGAAAGAAGTTTCTTCTCAGGAACAAATTCTGAGCTCCAGGCCTGGCTCTGCCATCTGCCAGCACAGACACTTGCCCAAAATCTGGAACGTGGGATTATCACTGAACACCTCCTCCAACTTAACACACCACCCAGCTACTAGGAGAAGGTTTAAGTTAATTGACAGCAAGGTAGGGAGGATGAAAACCAAACGTGTGTGTATTACCATCAGATAGATAGGTAGATGCGCGCGCGCACACACACACACACACACACACACACACACACACACACACCTCTCTCTATATAGATATACATATATACATCTATCTGTATACACACATACATATACATACACACACTATATATACTAAAGATATTTTCATTTAAAACCCATCAGGAACGGTAAGCAGGCATTGCTATGTTAATCTCAAGAAAAGGAGGAATCCACGTGCAGACACCTATTCTAGACAGAAAATCTCAGCAATATCCATAGCACGTTTCATCCACAGGCCTTTATTTACATTATTTGTTCATTAATACATCCATTTAAGAAAGGAGCACAGCTCTGTAAGCCACCACAAAATTGACAAACTGATTTGTATCTTAATAAATGGGAAACCTTCTCTGAACAGAAATTCAGCAGAGATGACAGTACACTGGCTAAGGGGTCCAGAGTCAGACAGGCCTGGGTTCAAGTTCTGACTCTGTTCCTTACATGCTTTGGTGCTCTTTGGGCAAGAAACTAAAATCTGGGGACTTCCCTGGCGGTCCAGTGGTTAAGACTCAGCGCTCCCACTGCAGGGGGGTGCGGGTTCGATCCCTGGTCAGGGAACTAAGATCCTACACGCCGCATCTGAGCCTGTATCCTTACGTGGTACATGGTGATCTAGTGGCTGTAAATATGAGGCAGTGGGCACTCCATCTTAGTGTCAAATCTCCCTCCCACAACTTCTCTCAAAGTCAGAATAAGGTCACATGACTGCCAAGAACTCCTCCACCCAGAAAGGGCCTGCAGGGTTACTAACAGACTGGCACTGGCCAGGAGGGGGCAGCAGAGGGCACCCCTGCAGCTGGCGGAGGAGCCCATGGAAAAGGGACTCCGGTTGGGGTCCTGCCAAGGCAGAAGGGAAGCATAACAGGAAATAAATAGACAGACATTTCCTCTGCCTCTTCCACGTGGCAGGCCCTGTGCCAGGCCTTTTACAGAGGTTTCTTAGCGCTCATCAAAAACAACACTGACCTGCTACGGTATAGCACAGAGAACTCTATTCAGTATTCTGGGATAAACCACAATGGAAAAGAATATAAAAAAGAATGTATATATGTGTATAACTGAGTCACTGTGCTGTACAGCAGAAATGACCATAACGCTGTAAATCAACTATACGTCAATAAAAAAATAAAGAAAAAAAACACACAGAGAAATGCAGTGTTCCCCACGACAAGAACCAAAGTTCAAAATCATACCATCCATCAGTGGCATGGCTGAGAAAAAGACTGAAGGGAGCCAGTAGGCACTCACTGAATGAATGAATGAATGAGTGAATAGGAAAGTCGATTGTTACATCAGGAGCCGAGTTAAAAAGTCAAGAGTAAACAGAAATCAGGAGTGAGGGTGTGAAGGTAGGAATAATAACGATAACCATAATAATAATAATCATGTTGACCTATGCAACGTACTCTGCTAACCAGTTTATATACGTTATCTTATTAATCTCCATATGTATGAATACCCCCATTTTCCAGAGGACAAAACTGAGGCCCAGAGTTATAGGTGACACCCTAGGTCACACAGCTGAAAGTAACTGAGCTGGGACTCAAACCCATGCTATTAAGCTCCACCCTGTAAGTGCCTGGCAGCCTTGGGGTTCAGTTCCACTGGTTCTTAAAGGAGCAGGAGCTTGGGCTGGCCCTACTGAGCTTCACTGGGCCCCTCGCAGTGGGGCTGATGGGGGCGAGGAGGGGGAGGCAGGAGGGAACTGGGGAACAAGTAAACCAGAAGGGCCGATGGGCTGGGAGACAGAGGGAAGCAGAATCTGGTGTGTGGAGGCTGGGCTGAGGGCAGAAAGTGGCTCAGAGGAAGGGCATTAGTGGGAGAGGTAGATGGACAGACTGTGTTCAAAGAGAGGAAGTGTGGAGTTTAAGGCTGGAGAGGAAGAGAGAAGGCAAGGTCCAAGATGCAGCTGTTGGCTCCTGGCAGAGGTCAGCCAGCGACTGTCACTTTTCTCAGCCAGCATTTCCCAGACCAGGATCCACAGGTGTCTGATGCTTAGAGATACTAAGAAAACAAGGTTCCATAGTCAAGGGAATTTGGGAAACATTTTGGGAAGGGGTTGCCATGGAGACCCTTTCGGAAAACAGCTTAGTAGTGAGCAGTGCCAGCGAGTTAGGGTCACTGAAGACCCTCAACAAGTTTATAAACCAGTCCTGATGGGGGGTGGGGATTGGGAGCTCACCTCCATACCATTGCTGGGTGGTGGTGAATTCACAAGTACCAGATTAAAGGCTATTTACCATATGAAAGGCTCTTGTTAATTTTGTGGTAACTTTTTTTTTTTCCTGCTTAACCTTGCTCAACCCAGCATTTCTCAAACCTATTTAAACACATCAAAACCCTTTAAACACATCAAACCTATTGAGATCTCAGAGAACTGGTGTTCTTTGGAGACTGCTACACTCAGACCATGAACTCCTGGGGGAGGGATTGCGTTTCAGTTACATTTACATTCCAAGTGCCTGACACACAGTACTGATGGGCCGCAGTGGTGACAAGGACAGAGATTGGATGGGTCGATAGATACTGAATGGATGGGTGACTGTTGCCGATGAATGGCTGGATAACAACTGGGCTGATGGATGGATGGACAGATGAACAAAACAGATGGATGAACAAACAAGAACAAAGAGACAACTGGATAGATAGTTAGATGGCCGGCTGGATGTGAATCAGGGAAGTCAGGAGGCATCTGTAGCCTATTGGAATCTGGACACTCATGGGGCAGGGGACCTTCAAGGGTTGGCAAACTTCTTCTGTAACAGGCTAGATAGTAAATATTTTAGGTTTTGTGAGCCGTAAACAATCTCTGTCACATATTTTTATTATGATCGTTGTTGTTGCTGTTATTATTCAATCTTTTATAAATGTAAAAACTAGTCTTAATTATAGGCCATAGAAAATAGGCCATTGGACTGGTTCTGACCTGTGTGCCATAGTTTGCCAACGCCTGCTGTACTTGGTGGAACATTTCTAAGACCCTCTATTATGCGCTTACAAAGGAGCCATGGGAAGGACAAATGTGTACAGGCCCAGATCTGAGCAGAGAAGGAAGCTCTTACTATTCCACAGCCGAATATGTCCACTCGCTTTGTCAGCTGCCCCACCCTGATGACATCTTCTGGAAGATATGCAGCGGAGGCCTGGAAAAGGCAGGTCTTCATCGCGGTGTATTTTGACTTTTTGTTGACAGGACACCAGTGAGCCATCGAATGAGCCAGCTTGGGGGTGAAGTTTTGGTCTAGCAAAACATTGGAGCTGTGGGAAAGAAGGCAGAGAGAACCCTCCTGTTTTGAGGTAGACAAGAAGAGGTTGCCATGCAGACCCTTTCGGAAAACAGCTTAGTAGTGAGCAGTGCCAGCAACTTAGGGTCACTGAAGACCCTCAACAAGTTTATAAGCCAGTCCTGACGGGGGGTGGGGACTGGGAGCCCACCTCCACCAGCAAATGGGGATGGAGCTAAGATTAGTCCTGCTGCCCCAGAAATGGCATTTGGTGGCCAGACAGGTGCAGCCATCCTGATCCCCATGGATGTCAGCCCGGATCAACCTCAGCCTGCCAAGCCCAGAGGCTGTGCCGCCTCCATCTCTTCAGAAGCTGCTCCAACCCCCAGCTCTGGCCCAGCTGACTCAAGTCTAAATGCCAGCATCCTTTGGGACTGAACCTGCCCAGATCATGGGGAATAAGAGCAATAAAAAATATTCTTGGAGGGCTTCCCTGGTGGCGCAGTGGTTGAGGGTCCGCCTGCCGATGCAAGGGACATGGGTTCGTGCCCCGGTCCGGGAAGATCCCACATGCCGTGGAGCAGCTGGGCCCGTGAGCCACGGCCGCTGAGCCTGCACATCCAGAGCCTGTGCTCCACAACGGGAGAGGCCACAGCAGTGAGAGGCCCGCGTACCGCAAAAAAAAAAAAAAAAAAAAATATTCTTGGACAGTGGGAATGAACACTCTGAGAAAGTACTCCAAAGGAAAAATTAAAAGTTTGTAAAAACTAAGCTTCAAGTATAGAAATATTCAAACTAACCCCAAATGGTTTTTAAAAAGTAGACACAGAGAGCAGTTCTCCTAGGTTCCCTTACCCTGCTGCTCTGCGCTCAAGCTCCCCCTTTCAATAAAGCCTTTGGTTTTGTCATAAAAAGTAGACGCCAATTCCAATATCCACTGTTAGGAGTTGTTATGTAAATTATGGGCAAATACCTTCCATGGAAGACTAACAAGTTATGAAAAATGATGACAGGCAATGTGGGGAAACATTTACCATGTTTAAATCATGGGGAAAAGAATATGAATTGGTAAACAGGTAACGGTGCTATCTTAGGGCTGAGATGTCTGCGTGGGCAGGGGCTGGAAAAAACCCAGAAAAACGGCGGCCAGCTGGTGAGTGAGGGCAGCAGGGCCAGGATGACCACTTGCCCTTTCATTTCCTTTCTTCCTATTACAACTGTTTGTGCAATCAAATAAAAATCAGGAGGGAGAAAAGAGGAAAGGGCTTCCGCTTGCCAAATGGGGAGAGAACTTTGGGGAAGTATGAATTCTACGGTTTCGAGGTCAGTTTTGCCAGATCTTCTGGTTTCTTCTGGAATCCCTCTCCGTGCTTCCAGTCTTGGGAGCACGTTACTGATATGCTGGGGTACACACCTAACTTGCATCACAGTATCTGTGACAACGGATGCACAAGCAAGAAAGGGTCTCCAGGACTTCCCTGGTGGCGCAGTGGTTAAGAATCTGCCTGCCAATGCAGGGGACACGGGTTCGAGCCCTGGTCCGGGAAGATCCCACATGCCGCGGAGCAACTAAGCCCGTGAGCCTCTGAGCCTGCACTCTAGAGCCCGCGAGCGACAACTACTAAGCCTGCATGCCACGACTACTGAAGCCCTCGCTCCTAGAGCCCGTGCTCCGCAACGAGAAGCCACCACAACGAGAAGCCCGCGCACCGCAACGAAGAGTAGCCCCCGCTCGCCACAACTAGAGAAAGCCCGCGTGCAGCAACGAAGACCCAACGCAGCCAAAAATTAATTAATTAATTTAAAAAAAAAAAAGAACAGGTCTCCGCAAAGACCCTGAGCAAGGAGCTCCAAAGCTGAGGGAGCCTGGCAGACATGGCCCACAGCTCAAGGACCTGATCCAGACCAGCTGCTGGAGGGGAAGTGAAATACAGAAGGGAAGTGGAGGGCTTGTTGGGGAAATACCAACAAGCTTTTGGGGGAAATACCTTTGTTAGGGAAAGACAAACGTGGAGACAGGCAGTTTATGCTGACAGCAATTAGAGACAGAGTACAACCCAGAAACACTGATGTTCGAGGGTATAACAAAGAAAGAAGAGCCCCAAGAGAGGCAAGGGAGAGAAAGTGAAAGAGAAGAGAGACAGAGGGAGAGGAATGGGACCCAGGAGTGTGCGACATCTCATCCCTGTAGCCCAGCCCTGGGCAGGGCCCAGCCCACCTCTCTCACCTCTTGACGTTGCCATGGATGATCTCCAGGCCATGCAGATGTTCCACAGCATGAAGCAGCCCTGAGCAGATGATGACACGCTGGGGCCAGGGGAGGGGGTCCGAGCCACCCTAAGACAAAGAAAAGGAGGAGAAAACAGTCACACATATGCCTTTGTAAAGTTCCAGTGGCAGAGTCCTGGGCTCCTGTCTCTCCTCCAGCCCTCATGTCCTCTGCAACAGGGCTCAGCCAGCATGGTTTACTGGCAGGGTACCGGTTTTGACATCAGACACATCTAGGTATAAATCCCAGCTCAGACATGCACTTAGCTGTGTGACTTTGGAAAAGACACTCAACGTCTCTGAGCCTCTGCTTCTTCAGATATAAAATAGAAATGTTAATCCCTATGCTTTAGGGTTGTTGTAAGGATTCAAAGGAGTGAATGGTATGCCCCTAGCATAGTGCCTGTTACACAGTGGGTGCTCAAAAAACAGAAGTTATTTTTATCATGACTATCGTGGGGCAGCTCTGGAATTCTTCTCTAGGAGAGGCTGGTTGAGAGAGGAGCTAGGGAGCTTGTGTTGGCACACCAAGCACATGGGCTGATTTTATAAGTATCTGGGGAGATCTCACAAGAGCTGATGGGGATTATGGGTGGTCTAAAGCCCCCTACCTTCCCCTACCTGCCACTGAATGTCCAAGCAAAATCACCTCTTATTTTTTGGGTCGTCTCTTAGGTCCCACATCCTCTAAGAACTGGCCTTGCTAATGGATTTCTTCTAAAAAACTCTGGAATCTGGAGCCACACAAACCCAGTTTAAACTCTAGCCCTGATACGTGTCAGCTGTGTTCCTTTGGGTAAGTCACTTTGCCTCTCTGTGCCAGAGACTCCTCTTTTTGAAAATGGGGGAAACCTCCAGGGCTGTGGCAAGGTCCGAAGGAGATGTGTAAAGCCATTACCAAGTTGTCTTGCACACAGTGAGAGTTCAGCAAAGCTACCAATCATTATTATACCATGAATAACTGCTTTGTCTGGTCCCTGCCAAGGGAAGCAATAATTCTGTTGCAGAATGACTTTTTGCCCTCTGTTTGAGGATTTTATGGGAAGGAGGCTTGTCTTAAAAATGGTAATTTTAATAGATACAGCACTCACATAGTATGACCTGCAAAAGGTCAAAAGGGTGTGGAGTAAAAGTTTCTCTCCCAACCTATGCTCCATCTACATAGTTCTCCCCAGAGGCAGTCAAGGCACCAGTTTCTTGTATCTTTCAAGAAATATTCCATAAATTCATGAGCAAATAGGGATTAATTAGAATAGCATTTTTTAATAAAAATCTGCCTCCACTTTCCATACTCTGTTAATTCTTCTTCTTGTCCTGTTGCATTGGCTAGCACCTTCAGAACAATGTTGAATAATACAGCACTATGGGGTTCCTTTGTCTTGCTCTTGACTTAAATGCCTCTTGTCAAAAAACATTTTAAATAGGTTTTTACCTGAAGATGTTTAGCCAGATCTTATCTGTCTTGGCCCACCTCCTCTTCAAGGGTCTCTCAAAGGCCCCTTTCCCCTCTGGACTCCTAAAAGTCCTTAACCCTTGATTCTCCAACTGGGTACTGACTAATCCTGTTCTTTGACCATGACCGAGCCCCTTACCTGACCCTGGAGTCTGTCCTGTAAAGAACCATTTGCCATGTACGGGTAAATCAAGCTGTAAAACTGTTTTCCAGTGCAGAGGCCCAGCAGAGGTAAGACATTGGGGTGGCAGCATCTGAAATGAGACATCAGTACAGGGATGAGGAGTCAGACAGAAAGAATCACCAAAGACTGCTCCATTTCCTACCTCCTAAACCTCTTCTGCCCTCTCCAACCCCTGAGGCCACCAGTAACCTCCCAGGTACTAAATGCTCTAAACCCTGAGAGCCCAGCAACAGAGGAGAGATGACAACTGCATGCCCTCAAGGAGCTTAAAATCAAGTAACTCAAAGTACATGACACCCTAACCACCCATCTTCCAGAAACAGAGGCTTAGAGGTTAAGGAACTTGCTCAAGGTCACAACTAGCAAACACTGAAGCCAGGACCAGAGAGCAGGTCTGTTTGACTCCCAGGACTCGGATTCTTCCCTGAAATCCTCTTCTGGTGGGTTCCGAGTCAATGTTCCCTCTTGACCCTCCTCCTACCTCTCTGACTGCTCTTTCTTGGCCTTTTCCACTAAGACCCTCCTCCTTTGCCTTCCCCTGAAACTTGAATCTCCCTGGCTGGGCTCATCATCTTGTTTTATAAGCTTCTCCACCAGGAATCTCTCACTTCTATGAGGAACGCCCCCAAACCTCTCATCTCCAGGCACATCCCACACACCAGAACTGACTGTCAAATTGCATCCCAATGTTCCAGGTGAACAACCTAGACTCAACAAGTTCCAAACCTGCTTCTCTGCCCACAGTTATTTTCTCAACCAAGGGCACCACCATCCATCCAGTTTCCTAGAAACCTCCTTACCTCCCCCATCTAATTAGTCACCGTTCACTGTCATACATAGCTTTCAATACACCCCCTTCATTCTCCCCTCCTCTGCCTTGGGTCCGACCCCAATGAACTCTCCCCAGCACTGTTGCAACAGCCTCCTGATTGATCCCTTGGCCCCCCTCCACTCCCCCCAGGCCATCCTACTGCACAATTTTCACACTCAGTAGAGTTATTTACACTTCACTCTCCCCACTGGACCATAAGCTTCCCCAAGGCAGGGGCTGTGTATTCTTCATGTCTGCACTCCCTAGAACAAAGAAAGGCCCTGACTGACGACTCACATTTGCCAAATCAATGAATGAAGGAGTGACTACCGACTCCAGAAAGGCACTACGCCAGGTGGAAAGGGAATCAGATTTCCCGTTTCCATTAAGTGTGTCTGTGTGTGGATAAGTGTGTGTGTATATATGTGCATGTGCGCACGTGTGTGTGTAGTCATGCATATGTATGAAAAGAGAAAGGATTAAAGAAATATATCAAAATCTGAATACCGTAGTAGTTACTTATAGGTGCTATGGAAAATTGGTGATTTCTATTTTCCTCTTTATAATTTTCTTTATTTATTAAAATACTCCACAATCATCACACACTGGCCGAGGCTACACACTGGCAGAGCAACTCAGACAGTGACTTGCCAGGTTGAATGACAGCTGGTGTCCAGCACACTGCAGGGGTCCAGTATGTGCGTGTTCAATTCATCAGGCAATGACAGCAGAGCCAAGATAAGTGTCCAGGTATCCAAATGTCCTCCCCCTCTCTTTCCCAGTCCCCCCCACCAAGCTCTGTGACGGGGAGGCTCACTTTACTTCTCCAGCCTCAGTTTCCTCATCTGTAAAATGCAGGTCTGAGGATGACTTCTGAAGGTCCTTACTGCTCAAAACCAGAGGTAAGCAAAAGTTCTCTATAAAGTAAATACTAGAGCCATTGCAGGCCATCTGGCCTCTGCTGAAGGATCACGCAAAGCAGCCACAGATGACACAGAAATAAATGAGCACGGCTGGGTTCCAATAAAACCCTCATTAAAGACACTGACATCTGAATTTCATATACTTTTCATGTGTCATGAAATAATCTTTTTATTTTGTTCAATCCTTTTTGTTAAAAATTAATTTATTTAATTAATTTATTTTTGGCTGCGTTGGGTCTTCGCTGCTGCGTGCAGGCTTTCTCTAGTTGCAATGCGCGTGCTTCCCACTGCAGTGGCTTCACTTGTTGCGCAGCACAGGCTCTAGAGCGCAGGCTCAGTAGTTGTGACATACGGGCCTAGTTGCTCGGAAACATGTGGGATCTTCCGGGACCAGGGCTCGAACCCGTGTCCCGTGCATTGGCAGGCAGATTCTCAACCACTGTGCCACCAGGGAAGTCCCTGTTCAACCTTTTAAAAACGTAAAAATCATTCCTAGCTCTCAGGCCATAAAAACACAGGCTGGGCCAGATTGAGCCTGTGGGTCATCATTCGCCATTAAAGTTGGAATCAGTAAGTTTCTGTCCGTCTCAAAAAATGGGACAAAAACAGATTATCCACGCCCCCTCCCCGGAAGGAAGGAGTTGAGCCCAGTGAGCCAAGGTCCTTTTCTAAGTCTAATCCATGCGTACAGTGGCTACAGAGAAAAAGCACGGCCGTGGAGCCAGACCAACCAACCACATTCCAGCTCTGCCACTTACTAGCTGTGTGATCTTGGACAAGACACTTAACGTCTCTGTGCCTCAGTGTGCCCATGTGTAAAATAATGTGATAATAGTAGCCATGTTACAGGGGTCTTGTGAGGATTAAATGAGTTTACATAAAGAGAATGCTTAAAAGGTGCCTGCCACATAGGAAGCACTATATACAGGTTAGCGGTCATCACTATCAAACAAAGTATTTTCCAAAGGGGAGGCTTACCTACGACAAATTTGTACCTCTGCCTGGAAGAATCTTTCAATTGACCCTGGACCTGAACACGCCATCTGTGGGAAAAGACACTGAAACATGAAAATCTAGCCTCACCATGTAGTCTCCACCCCTTACTGGAAACCAAGAAGTGCCCACCTCTCTGAGCTTCTTGAAGACAAATGGAGTGCCAAGCCTTTGTCCTCTGTAGATGTCAGCAAAGGTCCCCTCACTGATTTTGTGGTTTGGGTTGAAGTTATCAGTTGCCTGGACCACGTCCACCTCGCTCCAGAAAAGGCTGTCATCAGCCAGACTCAAAAGTGTCTCCTGCTTAGGAATGGAGGTGCTGAAATCCTGGGAATTCAGAGAGAAGAGACTGAGATTAATATGGAATTAATATGGAAAATGCTATTTTCCCTACTACCTCAGGGACTCTTAGAACAGCAGAACTGAGGGGTGAAGGGGATCATCTCATCCAGTGAGGAGGGATGGCAAAGAGGACAGATCCCAGCTCTGCTTCTAACGTGCTCCGTGACCTTGGACAAGTTACTTAACCTCTCTGAGCCTTCATTTCCTCATCAGCAAAAATAAAGATAACCATAATACCCTGGAGGGTAATTCTGAAGATTAACTAAAATGTGAGTATTCCCAGCCCATGGCAGAGGTTTCCTTTTTTTTTTTTTCCCCCCTGTTTACAAAGGTGAGCACCAAGGGGGTCAAAGAAATGAAGTGAGATTACACAGCGGGTCAATGGCTGGGCTTGTGCCCCAGGTCCTGCACACGGTATACATGCCGGGAAGCAGGACACAGGTTCACATAACCTGTGTAAGCCTAAGAAAAGCAGCTCTGCATCAATCCCTTTTCTTCTTAAAAATAGGTGTACATAAACTTCCATTTTTTTAAGTTATATGTGCTCTTATAAACAGTTTTAGATAATTAGAGGAGAGCTAATTATACATGATCTCATTATCCACTTAACTGCTATTAAAGTTTAGTGTAATTCTTGCCAGTTAGATACACGAGAATTTATTTTTAAAAATTGGGACCATGCCGCACCCACCGTTTTGATTTCCAGTGTTTTCTCTAAACGTTATACCATGATCATTCTTCCAATTACTAATCATCTTTGAAAATGATTAATTATTAAAAAATAAATAAGCCTGCTTAAGTGACAGTCCCCTTTATGGAAGAGCTCCACTAACCAGACCCATGTAGCACTGGCTTCCCAGCCAGGCACTCTGCCCAGGACACCTTTAGGGGCCCACGAAAACATCTTAACGTCATTTCTTTCGAAGTCTGATGAACAAAAATGAACTTTTCAAGTTGAAGAAAATGTTTTAATTTTTAATTCAACTTGGATTATGTTCACCTTTATACCATTGCAGTCGTAAAATATAATTTTAAGTAATATTTTTAAATGAAAGAAAGGGCCTAGAAAGGCAAAAATGCTTAAGATTCACAGAAGTCACTGTGACCCTGGACCCAAATCATTAAAAATTCAGGATAACTCCGATATATTTTGTGTTGAAAAAAGGTTGAAGGGGAGGCGTTTTGACTACTGCAACCAAGATATTTGGGGAGGAGGAAGATGCCAATTATCAGCTCTCATTTAAATACAAATAATGGAAAAGCTCATTAAAAACTAGAGTGCACCCTCTCCCCGCCCCTGATTTACTGAGGGCCAGCACTGAGAGTCTTAGAAGCTCAGAGTAATTCGATGGGCCTCGTTTCTCCCCTTTACCCTGACCCCTAACCCCCAAACTGTTCTGGAGGAATCAACACGTTGCATTTCTGAGAGAGGCTCACAGCTGGGGGCTACTGCTTGGAGGCAGAGGATTTACCTTTGAACCAGATGAGGCTGGCGGGTCGGTGTTTACGGAAGGAGAGGCATCTTCAGCAGGGCCCCGGAGGCTGGCTCTGGCTGGAGCAGGCCCTGGAAAGGAGGGATGGTGGGTCAGGCCACAGCCACTGGAGGAAGGAGGGACGGGTCCCTGCCTGGTCCCCAGACCCAGTCAGTCTCTCATTCACTCCACATTTTACTGTCAGTGATGACAGCTGCCATTTCCTGACACCACAGGAGCCAGCCTACCCGCTGCTCGAGCGTTACCCCGTGGAAGCCTTATGACAGCCCTGTGGGTTGGTCCTACACAAAGTCCCCATGTGACAGGTGGAGAAAGGGAAGCACTGCAGGTGGCCATTTGCCCAGGGCCATGCTGACAGTAAGTGGCAGAGTCAGCCTTTAAATGGAGATCCTTGGGCCTTCCAACCCCTACACTGTCCCACCTCCCACAAAAGCAGCAGAGAAGGACACAGGTGCATTAGCTACAGAGCCTGCCTTCCAGAAACCTCCATGGCAGCAGGAATGGCAATAACCAGCCTCCCAGGGCAGAGGCAGGAGAAGCCTGCCTTAGTGGGTTGGGAGATCAAGGAGGGCTTCACAGAGGAAGGAACACTTGACCTGAGCTTCAAAAAGGGGAAAACATTTGCAACAAGTAGCTATGACGTAGGGAGGGCACCGAGGCCGTGGAACCGGCCCACGAGGAGGTGTGGCAGCGGGAAAGCCCAGGCGTGCAGTAAACATTCCGGGCACGCTTACTTAGCAAACACTGACAGCATTCTCAATGCTTCCCTGAGATCACGCATTTCACGCTCATAATAGCCCCAGGAGAAAGATGCCAGTATGATCTACTCCTTACAGGTGGTGAAACTAAGGCACAGAGGGGTGACCCAACCTTTCTAAGGGCACCCAGTCAGTGGCTCCAGAGTCTGTGCTCTTAATCCCTTAGTGAATGTAGAAGATTCACAAGAGAGGTGTGGCTTGAAGAGTAGTTCAGGGTCAGGGAAAAGTCAGGTTAAAGAGGGTGACATGTCTTCACCAGGCACCACGTGAAGATTAATCTGAAGACTAATGGGGCAGTCTGGGGTCTGCAGGTCAGAGCAGGTGCAGGCTGGGAACAAGACAGGCCACGTAGCTGACCCACATGAAAGTGCACCTTGACCAGAAGCCTGAAGCTTCAGATGTCACCGTTGGAAATACCCAAGTGGCCCTACTGCAGGGCTGGCCTCTGAGTAACAGGGGGCCGGCCCTTCCAAGGGAAACTAACTTTGACCCAAGGGTTGCTGGCCAAATCCACCTATTTCAAGTATTTCTGGCTTACCTCATCAAGAAAGGAGTGATTAATGTGGACCTTTGACCATAAAAAAAATTAACTCAGAATACTGAAAACAGCACCATGGTGAAACTAGAATCAGCCTTCCAAAACTATTAACCAAGGCAGCTGATAAAACAAAACTCACCTGATAGAAAGCCTGAGGCTCTTTCATCCTCTCAGAGGAGGGGCCACCCTAAGCCTCTCTCCCTGCATTGTCTGCTGCTTCTAGAGTCTTTTGTTTGTTTGTTTTCTTTTTTTCACATTTTCCAGCATTGGCGATATTTGAAAGGACTAAACTTGAGAAGGTACCGTGCTGGTACACCCACACTGCACCAGCAACCCCCAGAATGGGGTACTAACAATAAACACCCCTCCCCAAAATACACAGGTGCGCACACACATTCACACACACCCTCTTTGTCTCTCAGTGCACTACAACTTAAACTGACCTTTGGACTTCCCTGGTGGCGCAGTGGTTAAGAATCCGCCTGTCAATGCAGGGGGACACGAGTTCGATCCCTGATGGGTTCGATCCCTGATCAGGGAAGATCCCACATGCCACGTAGCAACTAAACCCGTGCGTCACAACTACTGAGCCCACATGCCGCAACTTCTGAAGCCCGCGTGCCTAGAGCCCAGAGCTCCGCAACAAGAGAAGCCACCACAATGAGAAGCCCGTGCACCGCGACGAAGAGTAGCCCCCGCTGGCGCAATTAGAGAAAGCCCTTGCACAGCAACAAAGACCCAATGCAGCCAAAAAAAATTTTTTTAATATATAAACTGAGCTTCAGGGTAAGAGCTATAGCTCAGACACGGGAATTAAACCTTTGGCAAAAAAAGGCAAAAATAAAACCAGAATAAATGGATAAAGAAGATGTGGCATATTTATACAACAGAATATTACTCAGCCATAAAAAAAATGAAATAATGCCATTTGCAGCAACATGAATGGACCTAGAGATTATCATACTAAGTGAAGTAAGCCAGGCAGACAAATAGCATATATCACTTACATGTAGAATCTAAAAAAAAATGATACAAATGAACTTACATACAAAACAGCAATAGACCCACAGACATAGAAAACAAACTTATGGTTACCAAAGGGGAAAGGGTGAGGGAGAGATAAATTAGGAGTTTGGGATTAACAGATACACCCTACTATATATAAAATAGATAACCAACAAGGATCTACTGTATAGCCTAGGGAACTATACTCAGTATTTTGTAATAACCTGTAGGGAAAAGAATCTGAAAAAGAATAGATATATATAACTGAATCACTTTGCTGTATACCTGAAACCAACACAACATTGTAAATCAACTATACTTCAATTAAAAAAATAAAAAGGTAAAATAAAAAACAAAATAACTAAAACCAGCAACGTGCTACAGACCAGCTGGCAGCCCTGTAACCGACCAGAGCCCAGCTGTTCACTTAAATCCATCCACGTATCCACGTGCACCCAGGCCACGCTTCCCGAGGCTGCTCCCACCCCGAGCCCCCAGCCCTGGTGACTGGGTGCGGAGGGGAGACTGCCTTGCAGTAAGGCTCCTGGCCACTGCTGCTCCCGTGGTGGAGGCCTCTGCCCTTGCCCTGCCTTCTCTTGGGCTCAGCTCAATACCCTTGGCCTGAGTCACCCAAAGTGTGGTCACAGTCATCCATCTCCTAGGTGTGGGCCATGTGTCTGTGCTGCTCTACAATGAGTTACTTGATGTTTTCTTTCAATCCACTCCAGTTCACGTATTACATATTCAGCCTTGAAATCCCTAGTTTTTGTGCATGTGATATATTCTCTGCCTAACACCCGTGTTCCATGTACCACTGGGGACAGAGACTCTACACTCTGGGAACTGCTGTTCCAGGCCAACTCGACTTCCCTCCTGCCTCTTTCCTGGAGTTCTGCTCTATCTGCTCTCCCCGCCCCGGGGCTGACCTCAGAGCAGGCTGCACACACGGTCCCTTATCCTCTCCCACTGCCCAGCGAGGCCAAGGTCAGTGCTGGCCTCACACAGCCATGATTCTCTGGTCTGATTGATGCCTGGGGTTTGCTCTGTGGGCTGCACCAGGCCTCTCAGTGTGGGGGGATCACTGAGGTCTGCTCTTGTGACACAGGAGGGCTACTAGGGGTGGTTGAGTCTATTTATCCCTGTGGTTTGCGGAGGGGGAGCGGGGGGAGGGAGTGGAATTTGAACCAATACCGCAAGGCTGAGAAATCAGATAAGAACTAGCCCTTGCTTCCACTCATGGAAGGCCTGGGCCAGGGAAGACAGTGGTCTACACAAATGACATTTCCAAAACACTAAGAGTTAACCCTTCACGGTGCCATTTCCCACAGAAATCTTTCTAGAACGTTTGCTTTCTCAAGCAGAATGCACCAAATCTTGTCCTGCTGAGTTGCGTCACTGCAGGCAGCAACAAAGAACACGCAATGTTGCTGTATCTCATTTGGGGTTTTCTGGATCCTGCCCTGTGGCTGGCAGTGGGTCGGCCTCTACAGCTTCCCCATCTCTTTCTTGGTAGCAGACAGAACTGAGCTCAAGTCCTGGCTCTGTCATTACTAAAGATTTGACCTTGGGTGGGTTGTGCTTCCTTTCTTTAGCTTTCTTAGATGTAGAAAACAAAACAAAAAACAAAAACACAGAAATAGTCCATTCTTTGTAGGGCTCTTGTCCAGATTAAACGACATGATATAAAGCACAAAGATCAGTCTCTGGTATATGTGGGGTACCAAGGCTGGTAAAACTATGTGTGGATTAAATCAATTCTGATGGACAGACGATGGCCTCTCCCATAGGTAAGGCTTTGCGACAGTTATTTCAGCCACTCAGAGCCCTTTTATCTGAAATCTAGCTTTGAGAATCTGTTGAAGGAGGTGCTTAGAACCTGTCCATGGCTCATCTGCTCGTGTATTTTCCTTCTCCATGTCTCTCCCCACTACAGATGTTAGGATGTGGGCTCTGGAACAATCCACCTGAGCTGAATCCCAGTCCCACCGCTTGTTCAGCCATGGAACTCTGGCAGGCTATGTCTCCTTCCCCAGCTATCAAGAGCCCCCTCCCCGTGTGGTCAGGCTGATTCAGTGACAGCCGGCACCATTCCTCCCTGTGTGTGCCCTCCTCCCCAGCCACCTCTGCCTCCGCGTTCTCCACTCCTACGAGATAATCAGCTGGAACTCTGGGCCCAATGGAACTTTGGGTTTTCCCAAGAAAAGACTGGCTTTGGGTTATCTGATGAAATTAATGATGATGCCTTTATTTTTAGTTTGGGCAAAGATAGACAATCAACTTCCTGTCTCTGTCTACAGATTCTATTTATCGTCCTGACCTGTGTGGGCACATGTCCTCCCAAGTGCCATTCAAGAAAGCAGAGGGTGCAAAGTCTGGCAGAGACACATGATGCTTGTTTCCACGGCAGCCTAGATAAGGAAGCTCTGAAGAAGCTGCTACACCAGTAACCTCCTCCAGCTTCACTAGCACTCCCCTAGAATTTCCCTATTTTATTATTATCTTTCCCGTTGGCCATCAATCAGTACCATATTAGCTTTAGGACCATTTCCCCTTATCTTTAATTGCTGATCAAGGTTCTGCTTTTTTTTTTTTTTAAACTCTTTAGCTACAGGAAATAATTTAGACTCCTTGGTCTAGGATTAAGTTTCCAGACTCAACCTATCTGGGGTGCCTGGAATGTTCCTAATATCAGCTAACATTTAATGAGCACCTACGTGGTGGCAACACCAAGGTGTATGATTCCTAACCACACACGATGATGTACGTGGTTACGAATTATTATTCTATTATTATGTGCATTTTATAGATGAAGAAAATGAGGTACAGAGAGGCTAAGTCATTCTCCTGCTGGAAAGGGCAGAGTTGGAATTCAAATATGGGTCTGCCTGATGCAAAAGCCCGTGCACACGCCTCTCAGCCAATGCTGACCCTGGCTTTGGGAGCCACGTCAATGGATTGGGGAGGTTTCATGGATTTGGGGTCTCCGGCTTTGCACTCATGAGGCTGCAGGAGAGCAGAAGGCGGGCGGGGCTCCGGGGGAGAGGTGGGGAGGACGGCATGAGGAGCGGGTACCCCTCGGGAAGTTACCCGCTGGCTGAGTCCTTCCATCATTTGGCAAACTGTCCCCCAGCCCTTCCCTGGGCACAAGGGGATGGAGACAAAGCTGAAGTGGGCTGAGAGGCTTTGGGGTAGGGGTGTGTGCAGCGGTTGAGGATATAAGCGTTCAAATCATATGGCTCAGATGCCTGTGCTGGGGGCTTGGGAAACCACAGGTAAAATACCTGGGCTCCGTAGCATATGACCTTGGCAGGCTGTTTAACCTCTCTGTGCTTCATTCTCCTCATCTGTGAAATGGAGAGAAAAACAATACCAAACTCATACAGTTAGTTGAGGGTTAAACAGCTCAACTTCTTGAAGGGCTTAGAACAGTGTCTGACACATCGAAAGCCCCCAGTTACTGAGTGTCTTTTTTCTTTTTACAAAAATGGGCAACTTCCCTGGCGGTCCAGTGGTTAAGACTCTGCGCTTCCACTGCAGGGGGCATGGGTTCAATCCCTGGTTGGGGAACTAAGATTCCCACCAGCTGCGCAGCACAGCCAAATTAAAAAAAAATTAATAATAATAATTAAAATACACCTCGCTGGGAATTCCCTTGTGGTCCAGTGGTTAGGAATCCACGTTTCCACACCAGGGGGCATGGGTTCGATCCCTAGTCGGGTAACTAAGATCCCACATGCCGTGCAGAGCAACCAAAAAAAAAAAAAAGGTAATAGACGGTATATATCCTTTTGTCATCTGACATTTTAACTTTTTAAACTCAGTATATCGTGAGCATATTTCCATGTATGTATACAGACCTACATCATTGCCAGCAGGATTTTATTGTCACCACCATCTGTGGTTAATTTTGCCATCCACATTTGTTGTTTCCAATTTTTTGCTATTATATCCTGAACTAAATATATTTATAGATAAAACATTTCCTTAAATAAATCTTCTTTAAATTAAAATATTAAGTTAAATTAAAATTACCCGGGCCTGGAAAGGTGGCTGGCCTCATGGGCTGCTCCTTTTCTTGTTCATCCTCAGCGTTTCTTACAGAAGCTGCCAAAGGCTTTCCTGGCTTCACCATATCCAAGAAGTCTGGGATGGAAGACTTGATTTCAGGAACTGATTTCCCTGAAATGAGGTGGGAAGAAAGAAAGCTATTATCATTCAATGAAGGGGGCTAGCCATCGACAGGCTGGGTCCAGAAGTCAGAGACCTTGATCAGAGTCTTGGCTCGGCCTCAAGTTCACGATGTGCCCCCGAGAGTTGTTTTCCCCTCTGGGCCTCGGCCTCCCCAATGTGTAAGGTGTAGCTCTTGGACCCGACAATCGTCCAGCTGAGACACCCTGTCAGACACATCTGGCTTCCAATCCTACCCGCTGTGTGACCTTAGACAAGTCACTTTCCTTCTCTGAGCCTGTTTCCTCACCTATGAAACAGAGATGATCATCATGATAACATAACATCTGCTTGCCTCCCTCACAGGGCTGTTGGGAGGGGGGAATGAGAGTGCAGACATGAAAGGCCTCTGCAGACCACACGGTTCCCTGAGCACATGGGGAAGTCAAAGACCTCCATCCAGCTGAGTCCCTAAGTCGAGCCCCTAAATATAAAAGTACTGGCAGTCCTCCAGCTTCCCCTTCCAAGAGCAGTGGAGACATGTGCATCCTTCCCTGTTTTAGAGATGGGAAGCCTGAAAATAGCAGCCACATCAACTGCCAGCTGACAATGTACGATGCGTGGCCAGGTCTAGCTCTGCACGCATGCAGTCCTCACAAGGTCCTTCACTGCAGCCTGGTGGAGATGAGGACCCTGAGGCCTGAGCAGGTTAAGTGGCTTGTCTGAGATCACACAGCCTGGTCAGGCAGGAGCAGCTGAAAGAGCCTGGGTGGAGGTCACCTGTTTTTCGAGAGTAATCACTTCTTCTTTGCATTGAATTGGGAAACCCCAAAGGTGCCAGAGGGTGTGTCTCCACCGGCTTCCACAGAGCCCGCTCCGCTCTGAGTGGACCTGCTTCCTCTCCCTTCCCCCCACCACTGCCATCCTCTCTCCAGGATGGTCCCAGCCTCCAGCTCCAGTGGCCTCCAGAGCCCTCCCCAGGCTGCATCTTGCTAAAATACAGACCTGGCCTCACCACCTCCCTGCTTAAAGCCTTTACGATTCCCCACGGGCAGGATAAGGCTCACACTCTTCACATGAATCCTCCTATCTCCCCACTGCCTCCCAGACCAAATCCAAATTCTACAGCCCTGCATTCAAAGCCCTTCATCCTCTGGTGGTCAGAGGTGGACCCATGTTTGAGAACCGAAAAAACAGAGGGCACTGACGTCCGGGGAAGGCCAGCCCACTTGCTCACTCTCACATGAGGCACCAGGTGGGGCTGAGACAAAACACCTCCAGCCTTTCAGTCTCCAGGAGCACTTATTCCAACAGGTAAACAATGTCTCTCTCTCTCAACAAAACCGATCGTCAGCACGGGACCAAGCACGGGACCAAGCTTCTCAAATCCCAGCTTTGGGACTAGAACAATATTAGCAATGCCTCAGTGAATGGCACTACAGTGTGTATGGCACGACGCAGATTTATTTGATTTTCTTGACAACCTCTGATGGTTAACAGAATTCTCTGATTTGATTTTATTTTATTTATTTTCTTTTTTGCGGTACACGGGCCTCTCACTGTTGTGGCCTCTCCCTCTGCGGAGCACAGGCTCCGGACGCGCAGGCTCAACAGCCATGGCTCACGGGCCCAGCTGCTCCGCAGCATGTGGGATCTTCCCGGACCGGGGCACAAACCCGTGTCCCCTGTATCGGCAGGCGGACTCTCAACCACTGCGCCACCAGGGAAGCCCCTCTGCATTTTATTTTTGAGCATATTGAGGCTCAGATGGTTAAAATGGTTTGTCCCAAGTCAAACAGCTGATGGGATTCAAACCTGGGGATGGTTTTGCTGTCATCCGGTCCAGCAGAACCACTCACATGGCCACTGTCCTCAGCATCCCTACTCCCCTCTGCAGATGGGCCCCGACTGAGGAAAAGCAGGACAAAGGGTACGAGCAAGTGAGGAAAGGCCAGAGGGAATGCACAGAGGTAACCAGAAGGCCGAATGGGGGAGAGTGGGTGACTTTTTCCTTGTTTCCTTTACTGACATACTGTTCTTTTTTTTTTGCGGTATGCGGGCCTCTCACTGTCGTGGCCTCTCCCGTTGCGGAGCACAGGCTCCGGACGCGCAGGCTCAGCGGCCGTGGCTCACGGGCTCAGCCGCTCCACGGCATGTGGGATCTTCCCAGACCGGGGCACGAACCCGTGTCCCCTGCATCGGCAGGCGGACTCCCAACCACTGCGCCACCAGGGAAGCCCAACATACTGTTCTTTTAAATGGAACTATCTTCTAAAAGAAGTAGCAGAGCTTAGCTGTTCAGGGTCCAGGCTCTGACCTGACACCAGGTCCCTCACCTCCCAGCTGTGTTTGCTTTGGATAACTTCCATGAGACTAAGGGAGAGAGCACATGTTAACCAATTAGCTCAAAACGTGGGAACTTCGTTGGTGGTATTGTTATCATATTTTTAAAATACCGGGTCACCTCTTAAACAGCCCAGAGTGGGTGTAAGGAGCATAGTTCGGGAGTCTTTCCGTTTTCATTTAACACAACTCCGCATCATTTACACTTTTTTGTTGTTTTACTGTATTTGTTTTTTTAAACTGCGGTAAAATACATTTCACGTGAAATTTATCATCTTAATCATTTTAAAGTCTACAGTTCAGTGGCATTGCGTGCATTCACACCGCTGTCCGACCACCACCACCATCATCTCCAGAACTTTTTCATCTTCCCAAACTGAAACTCTGCCCTCATTAAACACCAACTCCCCCTCCCCGCTCCTCCAGCCCCTGACAACCATCATTCTACCTTCTGTCTCTATGAATTTATTCATTTAAATATTTTGACTTGTGTGAGGTTTTTTTTTTTTCACTTTAATAGTAACTAAAAAGATGTATGTGGATATCCATGATATGGAGAGGTGTTAATATATTTTTTAATTGAGATATAATTGACATAGAACATTATATTAGTTTCAGGTATATATCATAATGATTTGATATTTGTATGTACTGTGAAATGATCACCACAATAAGTCTAGTTAACATCCATCACCACACAGAGTTACATTTTTTCTTGTGATGAGAACTTTTTTTTTTTTTTTTTTTTTTGTGGTACGCGGGCCTCTCACTGTTGTGGCCTCTCCCGTTGCGGAGCACAGGCTCCGGACGCGCAGGCTCAGCGGCCATGGCTCACGGGTCCAGCCGCTCCGCGGCATGTGGGATCTTCCCGGACCGGGGCACGAACCCGCGTCCCCTGCATCAGCAGGCAGACTCTCAACCACCGCGCCACCAGGGAAGCCCCTGTGATGAGAACTTTTAAGGTCTACCCTCTTAGCAACTTACAACTATGCGAAATACAGTATTGTTAACTACAGTCACCATAACGCACATTACATCCCCTGTACCTATTTATCTTGTAACTGGAAGTTCTGCCCTTTGACCCTCTTCACCCATTTTGGGCCCCCGCTCCACCTCTGGCAACCACCAATATATTGTTGACTGACAACGAAAGAGGATATATAATGTGCTACCCAGGTTTTTTTTTTTTTTGTAAAATATGTGTAGAAGTATAGAAGACATCTACATATGAAGAGAAAAAGAACCTGAAGAATATACAGGAAATGCTAACTGTGAACATTTCTGGATGGTGTGATTATCAAGGCCTGTATAATTGTGGGTTGGGGGGGTTATTTGCATTTGGCAGAATCTTTCAGCAATGATCATGTATGTATCAGTTGCACAGTAAATTGTTTCTTTTTTTTTTTTTTTTTTTTTTGCGGTACGCGGGCCTCTCACTGTTGTGGCCTCTCCCGTTGCGGAGCACAGGCTGTGGACGTGCAGGCTCAGCGGCCATGGCTCATGGGCCCAGCCACTCCGCGGCATGTGGGATCTTCCCAGACCAGGGCACGAACCCGTGTCTCCTGCATTGGCAGGCGGACTCTCAACCACTGCGCCACCAGGGAAGCCCCTAAATTGTTTCTTAAGAAAAAAGTCAGTAAGCAAGCTTGCTCAAACAGGGACTAGAACGGAGTCTTCCGATGAGGGTGAGTAGCCAGAAAGCAGGTGAGCAGCAGATGCAGGGCCTGCTCGCTCCTGGATTTTGCCACTGATTGTCTAGGACGTGCCCTTGACACCTTCACTGTGTGTGTCCTCACCCCAACCCTAGGGGTAGCAAGGAGGGAAACGGAAGCTCAGGGAGGCGGGGTCCCCTGCCAGAACCAAGGGCGGTGAGCAGGATTTACGGCCCCTGTGGGGACCCCGGAGGACACACACTTCGTTTCTCCCCACCTGGGGTCCTCAGGCACCACGCACCCCCAACCCAGTCACCTCAGGGAGAGGCCCTTCTGGCCCAAACTGGGATCCCAGAAGCGAGGCTCCCACCCAAGGGCAGCCCTGCCGGCAGGACTCACAGACTCCCACGTCTCTGCTCATGTAATGCACTGCTCTCCACAGGCACAGGGTGACACCGCCCCTCGTGCAAAGTGACAACTTTGCCGGTGAGAGTCACTGGTGGCAAAGGCTGACTCGTGAGCAGATCCAGGGCAGAAGCAAAGACCCCAGGAGGAAGGGGTCCCAGTGCCACTCTGAGCCCTCTTCCCCCCTGCCCTCCCCTCTCTGGCCCAGGGAGACGGCCCCTTGATGCACCCTCCCTCCACCAACTGCCTCAGTTGGGGTCCCACCCGTGTACCTCAAAGGGCCACGTCCACGCCATCCTCATGATGACATCTGTGTATGAGACACAAGGGCAGATGTGACTCCTCTGCGGCCCCAGCTCCCCTCACGTCAGGCAGGCCGGGCCTGCTGGTGAAGGGGACCCCAGACAGCCCACCACAGTAGGAGGTGTTCCTGGCTGTATCAGCTTCTAAAGGTGCCACCTGCACCCCAACTGCCTGCGTCCCCAGAATAAGCAACACTTTCCCCCATCCAAGGCCTGGCTGAGCCTGTTTCGTCATCAGACAAATGGAAGTGAAGGTGACGGTCCCGGCCTGACCTAACCTCAGTGTCCTGTTCCTTTTTTCTTTCCCTTTCTGCACAGATCTTTGCCTCTCCATCAAGACCTATGTGGCAGGAATACCAAAGCCACCCACCCATTTGTGGCTGACCTCCCTGGCCTCCACCAACAGGGGATAGAAAAGGCTTCATTATGTTCTCAACCTAAGGTGAGTCTGCAGTGACAGGCAGGGGCCTACAGCTGGCACCGTGGTCCATGCAAACGTGGGATTGGGGCACATGCCCGCCCGAGGAGGGAACAATCCTGAGGCATCGGCACCGGCACCGGTGGGTGCCAGCCTGAGACGGAGCTTGCCAGTGCATTTCTGCTGCAGCGCCCCATCCCACCTAGTCACACACGAGGGCCCCACCCAGCCACAGAGGCCAACGTCAGGCCTGCAGTAACAATCAGATGACAGGCTTCAGTTTCCTGTGAAACCCCCGTTTCAGCCCTCTGTGGGTTTTCAGATGCAGACAATAAATAAGAGGCATAAACAGGACACGTCTTCATTTTGACTCTTAGGTTGCTGGTGCCCGATCTTAGTTGGAAGGTGCGGGGCAGGCCTTTGCTGGCCTCTTTTCCCACCAGCAAACCCAGAAGAGGGAGAAACTGGGGCTTTTCTGCCCTTAATGCCTGGAAGCTGACCCCTGATAGCTGAGCGGATACAACACCCACTCCTCTGGGCCGGTGCATAAACCAGAGTGCTGTTGAAACGAAAATAGAACATCGAGGGCAGGATGGAGCAAAGGAGGACAAAATGTTCATGAAAAAGGGTCGTGAGGAGCTTGAAATCTCACGAGTTTCCTGTGAGTTTCCTGTCTGCCAAGGCCAAGACCAAAAAGCAAGCCGGTTATATCACTTATTCCTATGACTGGTGTACAGGAACAGCCTCATGCTTCTAGGACAGCACTTTCTTCCGCTAGAATTATATTCTCACAAAGATTCCACGCATAAAGTTACTTCTGCAGGATCATGAGATCCAAAAATAGGAATTATGATCACAGAGGAGAAGCGAGAGCAAGTGTGGGGAAGTTTCCAGAACCAGCCTTTCTGATCCTAGCTGTACGCACAGGGACAGACTTCTTAACCCTCTGAGCTTCATTTGCATCTTCTGTGGACTCAGAATAATTATAACCCCTCTGTCCCAGAACAGTCCCAGGACTCAGTGGGACTAGATACAACAAGCAGCTGGGCCAAGGCTAAGGCCAGGACACAACCCATGACATAGTCATCCTCTGTCCTCTCTCCCTACCCAAAAGAACCTGTGATCCCAACTTAGGGTCCCTGAAGGAAGCAAATGGGGTGGATGGCTGTATCCAACAGTTTAAACCCTCTAATGGGGACTTCCCTGGTGGCACAGTGGTTAAGAACCCGCCTGCCAAGGCAGGGGACACAGGTTCGATCCCTGGTCCAGGAAGATCCCATATGCCGTGGAGCAACCAAGCCCGTGAGCCACAACTACTGAGCCTGTGCTCTAGAGCCCACGAGCCACAACTACTGAGCCCACGCACCACAACTACTGAAGCCCGCGAGCCTAGAGCCCACGCTCCGCAACAAGAGAAGCCACTGCAACGAGAAGTGCGCACACCACAACAAAGAGTAGCCCCCGCTGGCTGCAACTACAGAAAGCCCACACGCGCGCAAAAATGAAGACCCAACACAGCCAAAAAGAAAAAAGAAAAAAAAACCCTCTAATGGACACATGACTCTCAGTGGGCAGTGGCGGGGCCTTGAAGGTGCAGTGGCCGTGGGGATGAGTAATACAGAAGCCCAGCTAGACCTGCTTCCGCCCGCTGTGTCATTGGCAGCCAGCCTGGTCACACACAGGAGGACAGGTGGCTTGGGGTTTCCCTGCCAGTGCCCCTAGGGACGGGAGGGGATACCAGTGCTCGAAATAACAGCTTCAGTGTCTGTGGGCACCAAGGGGTTTGATGTATTGGTTCTCAGATCAATTAAATCAGAGTCTGGATGCTTTCGAAAGTTCCCTAGGTGAGGCTGAGAAGGACTGGCTTAACCCGGAGTGATGAGGGTTGAGTTTCTGGCACCAGAGGGCAGAGAAAGGGGGCAAAAGCATTTCTCTGTGCTCTCTCCACGGTTCCCAGGGGACGACGGGCCTGATTCCTTTTTCTCTCTGCTTTGTATTTTCAGGATGTCCCACTCTCTCTAATGAGCACAAATCACATGTGTTGTGGAGCCCAAAGATGAACTCAGGGTTTCCAACCCGCCATGCACACCACAGCCAGGCTCACAGGGAAGGGAAACGCTCCAAATCTCATCCGACAAGTGGAACAAGGAACTGTATCCTACACCCCCAGAGATGATGAAATAAGTAAGTGCTCAACAGTTATAAGCTACTATTGTAATTTACTATCATTAGGATCATGACCCCTAAATCTAGGTCAGGCTTTTTTTTTGGTCCTAAGTGCTTTCCTGTAGGTGTGGCCTATTGAATTCAGAGGATACCTCTGGGGAGAAAGCCCAGTTGCTCTCTCTAGGTTATACTTCTGTAAAGTGAAACCTGAAATAGTTCTCTTATTTACATGTTGTTTATTGAGGCCCCGCTTCCTTTGGTCAAAAGGCTTATGTGTGCTGGGCCCTTGGCAGAGGGGCCTGGGTTCTCCTCCCCGGCTGGCAGCCTGGGGCAAATTTAACACAGTGGCAAATCCGGGAGCCACATGCTTGAGCAGAGGGGACTCCAGCTGCCGGCAAGGTCTTTCCCCAGTGAGCACAGTCTGGAATTGCCCCCACTCTTCTCAGCCCTCAAAGTAAACAGTGAGGTAATATTTATATATTTGTTTTTATTCTTTGTATTTATTCTGACTCATGTGGCTGAAACAGATCCCTTCCAGAGAAAATGAAAGTGATTCATCCCTAACTAAAGAACCTAGGTGCCAGCTGGCCGTATCAAGACAAAAAGAGCTTTCTGGACCCTCTCTTTTCCTTTTCCTTTCCCTCCCAATCCCTGGGCTCAACCTTCCTGGGCATCCAAAGTCCACGTACACAAACCACTCAAAACTCCCAACTCAAGCTAGATGGGAAGTTAGGCAAATAGGAGGGCATGACCTGTCTTAAGACCTAATCGCCGTATCACGGCTCCTCCACTGGACCTGCTCACCGGCTGCTAAAATGACTCATCCATCCCTATTCATTTATTCACTGTGTTAGGGACTGGGGACTGTGTTATCAAAACTCACATGACAGTTAAAAGATGCCTAATTTTAAACTGGGAGGAGTTCTATGTTGACAACAAACTGGAGGAAGGGAGGGGGGGTACCTGACACTTACTTACATGGGGTGCCCAGGGCAGACTTCTGTGGGCAGGTGCCATTTAAGCAGAGACCCAAAAGATGAGAGGGATGAGCCATGGGAAGAATGCAAGGGAGTTCGGGAGGGACCAGCATTCTAAGGAGAAGGAATAGCATATGCAAAAATCCTGAGGAAGAAAACAGTTTGGTGCATCTCCTCAAATGAAGGATGACCCTAGTGGCTGAGCTGAATGAATGCGGGGGAAAGTAGCCAAGATGAGGTGAGAGAACTGGGCAAGGGTTAGTCCACGTGAGATCTCGTAGGCCATGGTTAGGCAGAACCTTAAAATAAACCCCCTTGAACTGAGGTACCCGGTAGCTGAGACAGGGCTTACCAAATAGTCATTGGCTCCCTCTCAGACCCCAGCCTCCCTCGCAGTTAGGCTGGGGCCACGTGACTCGTTCTGGCCAATGGATTTTAAGTGGAAATGCTACTGTTACTTCCTGGACAAAGCAGTGAAGAGCTGGTGAGCCTCGTCCATCTGTCTCTTCCCCTCCACAGTGACCCTGGAAGCTGTGCATTCCCAACGGCCTGCCGAGGGCAAGAAGGCAGGAGCCAGCACTGGACTTGGAGAAATTGATTCTTTGCTGTGTTGAACAGCTGAGATTTCTGGGTTTATCTGTGACTGCAACATAACGTAGCCCATCCTGATTAATGGGTAACCTCGACATGTGTCCAAAGCGCGTAACCCAGAGGAGCTGCTTACGACCGCATTGCACAGAGCGGGAGCTCAGTAAACCGCACATCCTCTCCCTCCAGCTCCCACCCATCCTCTCTGAAAAACTGGGGGCTGGTTTAGAGGCACCACACACAAGCCCCTCTGTCCATGCTCACATTTACTCCCAAGAAACCCGCAGTGATTAAAGCCTCGCTCTTTTCTAGTGGAATAACTAACACGCAGGACAGTCAGAAGACCATCCTGAGCCACACAGCAAGGATGTTAGAAGAGCCTCACATCGCTTATGTTCTGAAGCGCCCCCATTTACGAGAAAAGCAGACAGGGCAATGTCTATGCCTATTTTTCAGAGACTTGATGCCATCTAGTGACCTCCCCCAGCAGGGGTTAAGGTCACGCAGACCTGCATCCCTTCCCAGCCCATTGCTTATTTGCTGTGTGGCTTTGGGCAAGTTACTTAATCCTTGCACCTCAGTTTCCTCATCTGTAAAATGGGAATAGCGAGATTTGTGAGATAAGATGCTTGCCTGGCACATATTAGGTGCTAAATACAAGTTATGACTAGCATTCAGATAACAGTGACTCCTGGCCAGGACTCTGGGGGGGTGGGTCTTGGTCCTGTGCAGTGCCACACCCAGGGGCAAGTCTCCAGGGGCCCCAGGGTCTGAGTCCTTCCCACGCTTTTTTGTTCCCTAGTGGTAGGAAAGGGACAGATGTTGGGAAAACTTCCAGGAGAACACACACGAGCCCTGTCTGGCCCTTGCAACACCTCAGCCTCTTTGGGAGAGAAAGGGTGTGTTCTCCTCCATTTCACTTCGGGCAGCAGATAGAAATTCCCCACGCAGTGAAAGCCCAGCTCCAGGAAGGAAATGACTTTGGCTGAGCTGCCAAACCAAAAGTTAGAAACTGTGAAAGCTGCACAACCAAGAAGAGACTGTGTGAAAATTGGGAAACTTGAAAGAAACTCCCAGGAAGATGGTAGTAGCAGATGGGAAGATGAAACGTTGGTCGCCTCCCTTGGAGTCCCTTCAGGTTCCAGAAGCTTCTTGCTTTCCTACTCAGTTGACACCTGGAACCTCACAGGCCCCTGTTCCCCACTGTGGCCAGAGCAATGGGGGTACTCCCAGGTAGAAGCTCTCGAAAACCTTCCCTACACGCCTGATGAAAGTAGACCTGACCACACCCAAGCACTGCTCCTTCCCACCACCGGGCCTTTGCACATGCTATTCCCTCTGCCTGGATACGCCTGTGTGGTTGGCCCGCCAGTCCTCTGAATGGAGGCTCAAGTTTCAGCTCTTTGGGGAAGCTTCCCCAGATGAGATCAAACCTTCCCCTCTCCCACCCTCCTACCTACCTACTCACCCGACCTACACTTCTCCCTTGAGCACTCCTGTTGTGGTTGGGTACATGTCTCTATGCCATCATCCTGTTCATACCCGTCTCCCACACTAAACTGTAAGCTCCTTGAGGTCGGAGACCTTGTCTGTAGTTCCACTGCTGTGTCCCCGGCACCTAGCACACAGCAGGCACTTGATAATATGTCTCGGTTCACTACTGACTCTCTTGTCCAGATTCTGTGTATCTAACTCTCTATGGGGAGGAACGAGGGAGAGTGTCACCTCACGAATCAGGCACACCTGGTTTCAAGCCTCCATGCTCAGAGTTAGAGCCATCGGACCCCCCCCATTGGCAGGCTCAGGTCCCCTGCCTGCCTCAGTGGCCGTGATGACAGCCGACTTGCCTCTGGCTGGAAGCCACAGCTCTGATACATCGGCCTCTGCCTTGATTCCGGCTCCTGAGACCCGAAGATGCCAGCAACTAGACCCTGGAGCCTGTCTCACAGTCTTCTCCCTAAATAAGCCTGGTGGTCGGGAAAAGTCCTCCTCAGGAGTAGGACTCTCACGTTTTAAGCCCCAGGGTGATGGTTGGCCCTAGGCCCCAGGGTCAGACTCTCCTGACGTTGAATGCTGACCTGGCCATGCAAATGCTACCCCTGATCCCCCAGACTCTCTATAATGAGGCTCCCCTGGGATGCCCGGCAATTGCACCATGGCCACCATTTTACCAGAGCAGTGATTCCCACAGTGTATTGGTTCCATGGGAATATTAATAAGTATCAAATGAAAAGGGGGCTCTGTGGTCAAATGTAAATGGAAAACACTGACCTAAATAGATTTCTTTGCTATAGAACTTATCAGAGCCTTAAAACGTTGGGTGTGCATTGTGACTCTCCAAAGGTAGGGGGCACTGATAAAGCATACAGATTTTCCAAGGTTAGTGATTCATGAAGCCTCCAGTTGCACCGCGTAACCTGCTGGAGCACACGTCTGGGGTATGTGATTGGGGGAATGCTACTCTGCACCATGACTCGCCCTGTGGACGTCCTATGCACACAGTGCTTTCCCCATCACAAAAAGACATTTTTCAATCAGGACACAAAGGCGGCATTCTTCTTCCTGTCCTGACCCACAGACTGGGGCTTCATCCAAGACCCAGCTCTTCCCTCTGGGCTCAGAAGAGCCTGGAGATGTGAAGACATCCATGGAAGACCACTTTATGACGGGTCTTTGCCAGAAGTCGGGAGGTGAAAGTGGAGAGGGGAGGGTAAGAAAGGGCAAGTAAATGATGCTTCACCTTACAAAGTGAAGCATCAAGAGGCACTGCTTAGGGCTAATGGAAAAATAATTATATATGTAATGATATTTGTTAAAAGTTAGAAAAACGACCTACAGACCCACAGAGGAGCTAAAGGGGGAGAGGAGGTATGTGGAGCCGAATCCTTGTCTAGGAAGTTAATGGATAATATATAAATCGATACATATGAAAAGAACAGGAGAAGCACATTATTTAGAGATGGTACAAATGTGGTAGAGAACAGCCGTTCCCCTTGTCTTCCTATATTCTAGAAGGTTTAGCTAGACATATGGCTGCTAAAAACCACATTTTTTAGCTACTGCCAGACTCCCTTTGCAGCTAATTGTGGTCATGTGACTAGGTTCTAGCTAATAGAACTTAGTGAAGTGATAAAGTGCATCTTCCAGATTGTACCCTTAGAAGGAAAGAAAATCCCCTCCCCTTCCTGCTGCCCGGAAAGTGGAAAAGAGAGGAACAGCCGGAGCGAGTATCTCAAACCACAAGATGGAAGCCACATGCGCAGGGCAGCAGAATAAGGTAGAAAAAAAGCTTGAATCCCTGACACTGTGGATCCACTCTATCAGCTTTGGGTTGCCGACACACATACTACTAGTGGAAAGAAACCCTCTTTTAGTTTAACCTATTGTTGTTTTGGCCTTTCTTACCGGAACCAAATCAACATAACAATGCTCCAGGTGGCAAGGACCCAGATATTGCAGACTGGAAAGCTGATTAACGGTTCTTATACCAAAGCAAAACCGTCACCCGTGACCCTCGGAAGGCAGGCCATGTGCTAAGAGTGCCCATGACTCTAAGGGGAGAAGCTGAAAATGCTCTGAATGATGGTGCATGTTGCTTCTCTTTTAGGGACCTCCAACAAAGGGAGAAGAACTCCATTGGAGCCAGACCAGGTTCAAGCAGAGATGAAAAGGAAGGCTCCTGGCCTGTAGTGGACAATCCAAGTTGACCAAGAACCCCCCTGTCAGGGGCCCTGCAGGGTCAGCCCCAGCAGGAGGTGATACCATGGCCCCAACCATTCTAATCCCCACTCCACCTTTCTCAGTCCACTGATGAACTGCAGGAGGGGCTCTCTGCCAGACACAGAGCCCAGAAACAAGAGTCAAAATAAGAGCGCTTCCGCCCCATCTAAGCTATTGTTTCAGGTGGCCTCGAGGGAGGCTCCAGGTCTGTACCTTCAATTAGGAGGAGAGGGGGGCAGGCCGAGCACACAGGCCACCAAGTGAAAGAACAAACCTTTCAGGGTTAAGAACTAAGCTCCCTAGGCTAGATCATCAGCTGTGGTTATCACACAGAGAACTGATGAGAAGCCAAGAGACCAGAAGCTTCTAGCATTTTGAGAGACCTGTACGGCTGAAGAAGCCACAGTCCTGGTGTGACAAAAGCCGGCCATTATTTGACGCCACAGCTCCTCCCAGGTGCCCAAACCCCTCCCCCAGCAGGAAGTGGGCTGTGAAAGCCATGTAGCGCCCCCATAAGGGCAGCCTCTCCAGTTCCCACTTCCACTGAGGCCACAGGCATGCTCCCCCAGTGCCTACCCCACCCCCCAAGACAGAGCCAGAAGTCAGAGAACCAGGTACTGGATCAGCGGTTCTTAAACTTTTATCCACACCTGAATATCCTGGAGGGAGACTCAGGACCCCACCCCTGGAGTTTCTGAATCGGTAGCTGAGGTGAGGCCTGAGAACCTGCATTTCTAACAAGTTCCCAAGGGATGCTGATGCTCAGAAGTCTAGGGAACACACTTTGAGGATCACTGGTCAACTGAGAAGAACAAGGGGCTGCCAGACGGACCAAACAAAGGACTCACTCCCCTTGCTAGAAGACACTCCCCTGGGGAAAGGGTGAGCATGTTTTGCTTGTGGGAGGAAGGGTGCATATGGATATTTGGGTGGCCCAAAGCAGAGGCCTGTAGGAAGACAGCTGTCCCTCCAGTATGTATCCCCTCCTCTTCTAGAGTAACAGACGCTTTGGTTGTGCACACAGGCTCCCAGCTACAGATTACATTTCCCAGCCTCCCCTGCAACTAGGCGTGATCATGTGACCAGTCCTGGCCATCGGCCTGGGAAGGGAGGTTATGTTGCAGCTTCCAGGGGACTGTGCCCTTCTTGGAGGCTGGAAGGTACATGTGGAGGCACAGAGTAGCCATCTCAGGTATGAGCTGGCAGCCAGCTGTCCCAGACAGCAGAGCAATGAAAACGAAAGAAACTGGTCCTTGACACTGGGCAGATGCCCTATGAGCCCTGGGCAGCTTGGACTGTCACAGGAGAGAGAAATAAACGTCTGTCTCATTTAAGTCACTATAGTCTACCCTTAGTAATAGCAATGAACCTGGGATGCTAATACAGAAAGCCACCAAGAAACAGCTAAAAGAGTAAAATGGTTGACACTGGCAAGCAGATTTGCCAGAAGAAGGAATGGTAAGCCTTCTGCACTAATTTATTCTAATTCTTATAACATTTAATGTTTGACAATTGAACAATAATGGTCTTGGCAATTAATGCTGAGAAGATACCAAGGAACAGAGACCCACACACCTAGCTCTCTCTACAATGGGACTAGCAGCCCCAGAGGACATGATTTCAAGAGACTGGACACACATGTGGCCCCCAGGGAACCCCACACTCCACCTTTCGGTTCACGTACACCCTCCGGAAGGCCTCTGCTAAATGCAAATATATTACCTGGAGTCATAAGTCTCTGAGGACAACATTTTGTCTCTGGGACTTTTGGTATCTGGTTTTCAAGCTCTGTTTTATTCAAACTTATTCTTAAAGCTCTCTAATAAGTGGTGGGCAGAAGTCAGGTTCTCAAACTGCGGGGGGCCACTGCACAAGTTCATAAACAATCTTCAGCAAGTAAATGCAAAAATAAGGTTTAACTAATGTTACAATTAGGGAAGGGAAAACTGACCGGTTGGAATAAGAGAAGCTTAATATGCTTCACACATGCCCTCTATATTCACTTCCAAAAATGACCAAGACTTATGGCACTTTTTCTCCCTAATGAAAACAAACAAACAAACAAACAAACAAACAAAAACCCAAGATACAGAAAGGGGAAGTGTCTTGCCTGAGGACTGAAGGCAACAGTGACAACACAACCGAACTCCCAGGACAAAAGTGGGTGTGGAGACAGGCTTGACCCTCTCTTCCTCAGGCAATTTTAATCAGCAAGGCTAAGCAGCAGAGAAAAGAGGACTGGGGAACTGAGTAAAGTTCTAAGAAGAAAGGATGACAGACAAATATCACTGTTTCCTGGAAGCCCAACACCGAGTGCAGTGAAGTTCCCATGAGAGAAGCTAAGAACGAGGGCTCTCTGATCCAAACGCGCCTGCGTGTGGCCAGACCTGTGCCCTTGGGGGAGGCTCTGAGCCGTTCCTGACCTCCGTGTCCTCAGGGGGAGAAGGGGCTCCTTAGATCGCCCACCTCGAGGGGCTGCTGGGAGGAGCCACGCACAGCGCCTGGTGCCTCAAAAGTGCCCAGTCAGTGTCAGCTTCAAACAGAGTGTCACAATGCAATGAGTGTGTTTCTTTGAATCTGGCACTGTGTTGTGTGCTGACCTCAAATCGTTAAGAATATGTTCGAGATTAGTCAACAGCCAGGTTCTGACGTCAGTGGCAAGTTGGTGTGCCCAGTGAGAGGCCTGTGTCACAATCCCCAGTACGTCTCTGCCCACAGGCCTCGGGACACCCCTGCAGCATCCCAGTGCCCTGCAGAGACAAAACCGGCGTCCCCCTCCTCAAAGTGGCTTGAGCAGGAGGCCTGGTCCCTCCATTCTAACTGTACATGACCCAGCGGCTTTCCCGCTCCCCCTCTGCAGCCCCCCCTCTCCACACCTACCTCTTTCCCTCTCTCCTCTCTCTCTCTCTCTCTGGCATCCTTGGGTGGGCATGAATTTCCTCACCTCTTTTTGAACCCAGTAAGAGTTTATCACTGGACTTCCCTGGTGGCACAGTGGTTAAGAATCCACCAGCCAATGCAGGGGACACAGGTTCAAGCCCTGGTCCGGGAAGATCCCACATGTCACGGACCAACTAAGCCCGTGCGCCACAACTACTGAGCCTGCGCTCTAGAGCCCGCGCACCACAACTATTGAGCCCGTGTGCCACAACTACTGAAACCCACGCGCCTAGAACCCGTGCTCTGCAACAAGAGAAGCCACCGCAACGAGAAGCCCGCGCACCACAACGAAGAGTAGCCCCCGCTCACCACAACCAGAGAAAGCCTGTGCGCAGCAACGAAGACCCAACGCAGTCAAAAATAAAATAAATTTAAAAAATAAATTAAAACAAAAAGAGTTTATCACTAATTCTCTTAAAACATGAAAAGTATGTGAAGGCACATCTACTCAATAATCAGTTCTACCACGTGCCAGGTTCTGGGGATACAAACAAGCCAGAGAGGGGTCTGCAAGCAGCTACACAAGATAGGCATTGGTCTCACCAACCAACCAATGTGGCATGGGTCTGAGCAGGTCTCCACCTGTAAGGCCACCCAGGTGTCTCCTGATTTATCTCTGAGGGTGGAGGTCTCTAAGCCCCCACTCCTCCTCCTGGAAGCCCTCCCTGATTTAGTCAGGCAGGTGCTGAACTGAGGTCTGTTGGTTCAGCCAGGTTATTCCCAGCTCAGGAACCGCAGCCAGGACAGCTCCAGGGCCCACAGGGTCTTCCACAGGCTTCTGGGGCTCTGAATGCCCTGCTCTCTATCTCCCACACCAGCTCTATGCTAGTTCCTGCAACACCCCAGGCCTTTGCACAAGGGCCTTTGTCCCCTCTCCCCTGGGCTTTCTTTTTTTTTTTTTTTCTTTTTTTCTTTTTTTCTTTTTTTTTTATTAGTTTCTGCTTTATAACAAAGTGAATCAGTCATACATATACATCTGTTCCCACATCCCTTCCCTCATGCATCTCCCTCCCTCCCTCCCCTGGGCTTTCTTACTCCAGCTCTTCACGTGGCTGTCTTCTTTCCATTCCTCCAACTTCACCTCCTCAGACTGGCCTTCCATGACAACCATGTTCTAGAAGGTTCCCCTACCTTGTCACTCCATCCCATTATTTTTACTTGTTTTCCTGTCTACTGACTGTCTCCTCGTGACTATGCTCTCCACGAGGGCAGAGGACCTATCGCTTTGCCCACCTGTATTCCAGGACCTTGGACAGCACCAGGCACCAGGCACTGGCCAGGGGCTCAGTGAGTACCTGTGAGAGGTCTGGCTCACTGTCCCACACTGAAGGGGTCTCTGGGGACATGGCGGGGGGGCCCAGGTGGAGATAATCAGACCCCTCATCCCCCTGCCTCTGCTGAACACTGGCTGAACACCAGGCCCTTGACACGTTCTATTTCTTCAATTTCACAGACACCCTGCAAGGTAGGGAGGTATTATTTATTACCTGCTAAATACATTCCCACCATGGTTGTATTCTCCTGTAGGAGGACAATTTGGTAATACTGGTATTGATATCAATCAAAACTTAAAATACACAAACCTTCAACCCAGCCATTCCAATATTGGAAAGTCATCCCACGCGAGATTCACATGTGTGCAAACGGGGTGCACATCCCAACACTGTACACAAGAGGCAACTGCTAGAAGCAACCTGAACACCTATCAAATAAATCATGGTACATCTGTCAAAGGAATACAATGTGGCTGTTGAAAGAATGGCTCAATATGAAACAATCTGCAAGATCGACTGCTAGGTGAAAATAAAGCGGACAGCCAAGTGCATGGTGTTCTCTTACTATCTGTATTAAAAAGTGTTGTAGACACATATATACATTTGCCTAGAAAATCTCTAGGAAGGTAGATAAGAAATTGTGACTACTGGTTACTTCTTGGGATGCCAAATTGGGAAACAGGATGAGGACGTAAATAATTTTTACTGTAGACTTTCTTGAATTTTTATGTTATAGCCATTTTAAAATTTCTATTTATTTATTTTTAGAACAGAGAACAAAAATTTTAAAGGTGCAAAAAGACTGACAATAAAGTCTATCTCCAACACCTGGTTCCCTGGTCACCCGATTCCTCTCCCCAGGGGTGACCACCGTTACTAATTTCTTACTTGGATGGTAAACTCTTTCAAATTTTTTTAAGATTAAGAAAGGTTTTCTAATTTTATTTATTTTTACATTTTGGCCATGCCGAGCAGCATGCGGGATCTTAGTTCCCCAACCAGGGATCAAGCCCATGCCCCCTGCAGTGGAAGTGCGGAGTCTTAACCACTGGACCGCCAGGGAAACTCCAAGAAAGATTTTAAGGTGAGAGGGCACAGCTCACGCTGGCTGCGAGGGGGCCTTGGTAACTCACAGTTGAGGATGATCTGGGCGGCGCGGTAGAGCTCTAGATGGCACAGGAGGTCCAGCAGCTGCTGGACGGTGGCCTGCCGCATGCTCCACCACCACAGCAGCTCGCGTGTGATGCTCACGCCCTGCACCCGCTCCATGGACTTGATCTTCCGCAGCTGGGTCAGGTCTGTGATCACATAGGAGGCTGGAAGGCGAGCAAGAAGGGATGCTTAGAGCCAGAAGGGCAGCCCCTCCACCAGAGGGTCACCATGCTGGCCCAGCTCTGTCTACCACAAAGCCTCCTGGCCCCATCCTACGTGCAACTCCACAGGAGCTGGGGTCCCCAGGCAGCCCAAGTCATTCACTGCCCGCGGGGTCCAGCACACTCACGCTTGAATGTAAATGTCAACTGGGTTGCCACACAAGACTTAGGAGAAAGACCAGTGGACGAGAGGGCCAGGGGCCTTGAGGTTTAGCTGCTTATTTGCTATGGGCAAGTCACTTCCCCAGTGGGACTGGAGCCTCGGTTTTCTCAACTGTAAGAGAGAACTTCCCTTCCAAACAGAAGCCCCGCGTAGGCAGAGAGTTTTCTCTGTTCCGTTCGCTGTTAGATCCTCAGAACAGAGAAGAGTGCCTGGCACGGAGTGGGGGCAGGGCCAGGACCAGAGTGAGGCAGGGGAGGCACCCAAGGCACAAATTTGAAGGAGGTGCTCATCCTCAGGGCTGGTCCTCCACCTGCAGCAGCAGCCAGAGAGTAGGTGCCTCCTATAATTTTCCCTTGGGCATCTCATTCTCCTCATCTCTAAGTCCCAGCCCTGGCAGGGGGGACTGAATGGATAAATGGATGAGTGAATGAATGAATCCACAGCCCACCATCCTCACAGAACTGCTATGAGGAGCAAGAGAGCTACGGATCTAAAAGCAGTTTGCCAACTCTGAAGCACTGTGCAATTTGCAGGGGGCTACTGTCTGCAATACTAAAACGAATGCATTCCTTCTTTTCATTGTTTATTATAACATGGTTGCTCATTAAAGAAAACTTGGAAAAATGCAGGGGAAAAAAGCTAATAAATTACACAGCATCCCACTAGGGTACTTTCCCTTTCCAAAAGTCTCCCCACCACACGCACAGGTGTGCTTCTGGATGCAGTTACTGCCAGGCTGTAAGTAAGACTGTGCATCCAGGCCTTATTTACTGACATTATACCATAAGCATTTTCCAAGTTGGTACAAGCTCTTCATACATGGAATTTTTGAACGGTCATATAGTATTCTGCTGAGTTTCCTGGAGTGAGGGAGGCATTTTTTACTCCCCTAAACTAGGACTAAAATAATCGGACTTCAGTTCCAGGATTTCAGAAATCGTGGAGCAGGTATCTACGTGAACATCAAGTCACACAATCATTCAACAAAATATTATTGAGCTCCAGGCCTGTGAGAAGCTCTAGAGATACAGTGGTGAGTCAACCAGAAGCCCACAGAGCTTTTCTGTTTGAAAAATACAAACATATGTGAACTGAGTGGGGAAGAGGAAGACAAGAGACCACGCCTACGTAATGAAGGGGCTCAAAGGCCAGGCTACAGTTTGAACCTGATCCTAAGAGCCACGGACACCAGGACACCATGGAAGACCTCAGAGCCAGGGAGGGACGTGATCATATTGTACAGTCCCTGTCCCTCTGGAGGAATGGGGAAGGAATGGGGAAGGTTGTGACAGCCTCCCACAGAGAGAAAGCCTCTGGGAGAAGCGCCCTGTTAGGGATGGAAAGTTCTTGAGTTGTAACATTAGTCACTGGAAACCCCAGGCCGGATTCCTGGTCCATGGGAAGTGATGTCAGCAGGGTCAGGGGCTGCCTCCAGCAGCAGAGAGAAAAGAGTAGAGGGAAGAGGAAGGAACCCCTTCCCCCCAGCCGTCCCTGCACAGAGCTCTGTTCGTGGGCTCACCTCCCACTCTCTGAGGTAGAGTGATGTCATGGGAAGAACAGAAGCCCAGGGCCGCCCCTGGGGCTCCACTGTGGCAGCAGAAGCCAAGCCCAGCCCTCATGTCCGTGGGCTGCACTTTCCTCACAGGCAACGCAGGAGGAAGAGGAATTAAACCCAGAGGGGCCTTGCAATGTGGATGTTGTAGCTCCGTGAAAGTGGCATCTCTTATGGTGTTGACCTGTCAGCGTTTAACAAGACCCTTAAAACAGGGTCAAGACAAGATAGAGATGTCAGGGGGATGAGTCACTGCCGAGCGCCCTGCTGAGTCCATGGCTCTTTGCCCAACACACACCAGTAATACCTGGTCGTTACAGAACATTTGGAAAGCGGGAGAAAATCAAAGCCCCCATGATCATCCCACTTGGAAGACCCCAAGAAAAGCACCGGTTATACTCTTGCTTCTAATCTGCTAGATTTTTCTATTAGATATAAAAATACATGCTTATGTCAGCAGTATGGTACAGTGGTGGGTTCAGGGCCCAGACTGGATTCTGAGGCCTGGGTTCAAATCTTCTCTCTGCTACTTACTTCCCACGTGCTTGGGGAAGGCCCTTCACTTCGCGCCGTGCCTCAGTTTCCTCATTTGCAAATGAGGAAAACAACAGCACCTGCCTCAGAGGTTGTTGTGAGGATTAGATTACTTATATGTATAGAATAATATGTATGTGATATAAATGTTCACTGCAATTGTTAAGCCATCTACACTCCATGAAAACCTGCTTTTATCCCCAATGGTTAACACTACCTGGTGACCATCCCTCCTGGTCTCTCACCCTCGGGTGAAACACCCTTTGTCCAGACTAACCAGACTCTTTCCTGGTTGAGGGAAGGGGGAAGCGTCTTGTCCCTTAAGCCTCTCAGCAACTCATCCCCATTTTACAGATGAGGAAACTAAAGGCTCAGAGAGAGGCAGTCACTCGCCCGAAGCACATAGCTGGGCAGGGACAAAGCAGGCCTGTGCACAAAGGCTGGCACATGCATGAGACAGCAAGATGGAGAGCCATCCAACAGAGGAAGCCCTGCCCCAGGAGCCCTCGGAATACACCTGGGGTGAGTGAAGCTGCGAGAAGCCTGGTTTCCCCCAAGGGCAAAAATGAACGCAGCCACAATCATAGGGAAATGAGCAGGAGGCAGCCACATTATTTGCCAAAACTGTCAAATCCAAAGAGCGTGCATATTTGTGGCTCTGTGGTTTTCTGAATCACTTTATGGATTTTTCCACCTCCACTCCCCAGTATCACAATCAGCCCCAAGGGATGATCTCTTCTAAAATGATGCACATTATCTGTAATAGTCAAAAACTAGAATGTCATTTTTAAAAAAAAGAAAAAATTGTGGAATATGCAGTAGGATTTTTCAACCTCAAAAAAAAAAAGACTCGCAGAAACCGAGACTCTCTAGGAGTGGAAGGACAATCACAGTCGCTTACTGTGCTGAACAGAAAACCATGGAGTGCTGTGACTTGCCAAGGAGCTGCTACCTGAGGGGCACGGCTAGCTCCCAGCCCAGTGACCTCTGACCCAGCACGGAGAGCTGGCCAAGCATGGGCTCCAAGCCATCCCGTGTCCCCACTGTTCCCACATCCTTCAGCCCATCATTCATTCCAGTGGCACTGAGTGTCTGCCCACTGGCCAGGCACTGCCCCAGACACTGGGAATACAGGAGCAAACTAGATGGGTGATGTCCCTGCCCTCATGGCGCTGACATTCTATAGGGAGAGACAGACATAAACCAATAAGGAACAAGGTCAAAGCATGTTAAGAGGAATGAAGAAAATAAAACACGCTGATAAGATAAAGAGGAAAGGGGGACAGGGTCAGCCTCTCAAACAAGGTGACATATGAACTGAGAAATGAAAGACTATGGCCCCCCAAAGATGTCAGTGTCCTAAACCCCAAAACCTGTGAATATGGTACCTTACATGACAAAAGGGACTTTGCAGATGGCATTAAGTTAAGGATTTTGAGATGAGATTATCCTGGATTATCTGACTGAGCCCAGGGGTCCTTATCAGAGGAAGGCAGGAGTGTACGATTCAGAGAAGATCATGACAGAAGCAGAGGTCAGAGAAAGAGATTTGAAGATGCTATCCCGTTGTCTTTGAAAGTGGAGGAGGGGCCACAGGCCAAGGGATGCAGGCATCCTCTAGAAGCCAGTGAAGGCAAGGAAATGGATTCTCCCCTAGAGCCTCCAGAAGGACAGCTGCCCTGCCAACACCTTGATTTTAGGACTTCTGACCTCCAGAACTGTAAAATAATAATGGCTGGTTTTTGGGGGTTTTTTTTGCGGTACACGGGCCTCTCACTGTTGTGGCCTCTCCCGTTGTGGAGCACAGGCTCCGGACACGCAGGCTCAGCGGCCGTGGCTCACGGGCCCAGCCACTCTGCAGCATGTGGGATCCTCGCGGACCGGGGCACGAACCCGTGTCCCCTGCATCGGCAGGTGGACTCTCAACCACTGTGCCACCAGGGAAGCCCTAATGGCTGTTTTTAAACTATCAAAGTTGTGGTAATTTGTTACAGCAGCAAGAAGAAACCATCAGAGACTAGAAAGCTAGCCACGTGGAGGACAGGGAGAAGAATGTCCCAGATAGAGGAAACAGCAAGTACAAAGCCCCTGAGTCTGGACCAAGGAGGCCAGTGTGGCTGGAGCAGGGTGGGCATGAGAGGGTGTTGGAGGAGAGGACGTCAAAAGTCACTGGTGCTCAGACTGTGCCAGACCAGGCAGGTCTGGTGAGGGATTTGGATTATAACCTAAATCACAATGAGCAGCTCCTGAGGACCTTGAGCAATTCTGATGTCTCCAAGCCCTAAGGAGTCAGAGGTATTCTCCTCAGAGGATGTACAAATGCTCATGAAGAGACGCCCACCATCATTAGTCATTACAGAAATGCTAATCAAAACCAGAGCAAGAGGCACTTCCCTGGTGGTCCAGTGGTAAAGAATCTGCCTTCCAATGCAGGGGACACAGGTTTGATCCCTGGTCGGGGAACTAAGATCCCACATGATGAGGGGCAGCTAAGCCCACGTGCCGCAACTACTGAGCCCACACGCCCTGAAGCCTGTGCACCACAACTGGAGAGAGAAAATCTGCACACCACAACTAGAGAGAAGCCCAAGTGCCACAGCGAAGAGCCCGCACGCCACAACGAAGAACCTGTGTGCCTGCATCTAAGACCCGACGCAACCAAAATAAATACATAAATAAATAAATAAACACAGCAAGAAACCACTTCTCACTGCTCAGATGGCTACAAACTCAGAAAGACAGACGATAACAAGTGTTGGGGGGAGGGGACATGGAGAAATTGGGACCCTCACACATTGCTGGTGGGAATGTAAAATGGTACTCGCATTTCCAAAAACAGTCTGACACTTCCTCAAAATCTTAAACATAGAGTTACCCTATGACTCAGTAATTCCCCTCCTAGGTATCTACCTAAGAGAAATGAAAACATAAAGGCACACAAAGACGTACACAAATGTACACAGGAGCGATATTCATAATAGCCAAAAAGTGGAAAGAACCCAAATGTCCATCAAATGACAGAAGAATAAATAAAATGCAGTACATCCATATGATGGAATGTTATTCAGGAATAAATAAAAAGAAATTGGGACTTTCCTGGTGGTCCAGTGGGAAAGAATCCGCTTTGCAATGCAGGGGAGGCAGGTTCGATCCCTAGTCAGGGAACTAAGATTCCCACATGCCTTGGGGCAACTAAGCCGGTGCACCACAACTACTGAGCTCGCACGCCTCAACTAGAGAGCCTGTTTGCCGCAAAACTACACAGCCCATGTGCCCTGGAGCCTGCGCACCACAACTAGAGAAGAAAAAACCCCTCACACCACAGCTAGAGAGAAGCCCGTCTGCCGCAACGAAAGATCCCACGTGCCACAACTAAGACACGACGCAGCCAAGAAATAAATAAAATAAATAATAAATAAATCTTAAAAAAAAAAGATATTAAGCATTGATACATGCTATGACATGGAGGAACCTTGGAAACATGTTAATACGTCAGTCACAAAGGACTACATATTGTATGATTTATTCCATTTATATGAAATGTCCAGAATAGGCAATGCCTAAAGCTGGGGGGAAATGGGAGATGTGTGTGAGAGTGCTGAGGGAAACAGCTGAGGGGTACAGGGCTTCTTTCTGGGGTAATGAAAATGTTCTAAGACTGATTTGGAGACGGATGCACAACTCTGCATATACTAGATGCCACTGAATTGTACACTTTAAATGGGTGAATTGCATGGTAGGTGAATTATACCTTAATCAAGCTGTTTTTGTTTGTTTGTTTGTTTGTTTTGCAGTACGCGGGCCTCTCACTGTTGTGGCCTCTCCCGTTGCGATGGAGCACAGGCTCCGGACGCGCAGGCTCAGCGGCCATGGCTCACAGGCCCAGCCGCTCCGCGGCATGTGGGATCCTCCCAGACCTGGGCACGAACCCGTGTCCCCTGCATCGGCAGGCGGACTCTCAACCACTGCGCCACCAGGGAAGCCCAATCAAGCTGTTTTTTAGAAAAAGTCAAACACAGAGAACAGACTAGTGGTTGCCAAGGGGGAGGGGGTGTGGGGGAGGGATGAATTGGGAGTTTGGGATTAGCAGATTCAAACTAATATATATATTGACAGAATGGATAAACAACAAGGTCCTACTGTATAGCACAGGGAACTATATTCAATATCCTGTGATAAACCATAATGGAAAAGAATTTTTAAAACGAATGTGTGTGTATATATATATATATATATATATATATATATATATATGTATAACTGAATCATTTTGCTGTACAGCAGAAATTAACACAACATTGTAAATCAACTATACCTTAATTTTTAAAATTTTAGTAAAAAAAAAAGAAAGCCATAGGTGCGCCTTCTAAAATAGCAACAATATCCTAGAAACAGAAGTTGGTGTGGCCTTCACAATTGAGGCCAACATGGAAAACACTAGAGAGAGTCTCTTCCACAAAGTTCGTCCACTGCCCAGGAAACAGTCGCAAGTAGTTAAATCACGGATCACCTGAGCAAAGG
Organism: Mesoplodon mirus; assembly: GCF_964341445.2. Classification (NCBI taxonomy): domain Eukaryota; kingdom Metazoa; phylum Chordata; class Mammalia; order Artiodactyla; family Ziphiidae; genus Mesoplodon; species Mesoplodon mirus. Next base: position 7,191,181 of record NC_138988.1, read on the forward strand.
GACACAGTGCAGTCTAGAAAATCAGATGGTGACAGACATTCTCAGAGGTGCCCTGACTTGTTACCAGGGACAGCCTCTGTGGGGAGGCTGAGGGGCAGGGAGGGAAAAGATATTTATTTTCCCCTCCGTCCCAGGGGCATGATTTACACCATTTAACCTAGTACATCTGTTATTTTTTTCCACAAAAAAGTTAATAAAAATACACACTGAAAGTAAAAGCCTAAATCCATGTTGCTAAAGAATATTGCTTGGCAAGAAAAAATAATTGTGATATAGTTTAAGTGAAAAAAGCAGGCTAGTAGAATGTACAAAATGATACGATTTTTGGAAAACGTACATACATAAATAAATATGGTTAGTAAAAAAGACCAGAAGGCATAAACACCCAGCACTCCGCTGGCACATATTGAGAAGCCAATACATGTCAGAGGCCGCTGTTATTATTACTATTGGCATCCAAATGGTAAGAATGGTATCCCTTATGAGGATATATATACACATATAGCTGATTCACTTTCTTGTACAGAAGAAACTAACACAACATTGTAAAGCATTTACACTCCAATAAAGATGTGGAAAAAATAAAAAAAGAATGGTATCCTTGGGCTTTTCTGGTGGCACAGTGGTTAAGAATCTGCCTACCAATGCAAGGGACACAGGTTTGAGCCCTGGCCCGGGAAGATCCCACATGCCACGGAGCGACTAAGCCCGTGCGCCACAACTACTGAGCCTGAGCTCTAGAGCCCGCAAGCCACAACTACTGAGCCCACGTCCCACAACTACGGAAGCCCGCGCACCTATGGCCCATGCTCCGCAACAAGAGAAGCCTCCGCAGTGAGAAGCCCGCGCACCGCAAAGAAGAGTAGTCCCCGCTCGCCGCAACTAGAGAAAGCCCGTGCACAGCAACAAAGACCCAACATAGCCAGAAATTAATTAATTAATTAATTAAAAAAAAAAAACCTCCCTCCAAATTAAAAAAAAAAAAATGGTATCCCTGAGTGGTGGAGTTTGAGCTACTCTTTATCTCCCACAGGATTTTGCAATAAGAGTGCATTATTTTTGTGACTGGTTTAAAACAGGACTTCTGAACCTCAGCACTACTGACACTTTAGGCTGGGTAGTTCTTTGCGGAGGGGCTGTTCTGTGCATTGCAGGACGTTTAGCAGCATCCCTGGCCTCTACTCACTACGTCCCCCAAGTTACGACAACCAAAAATGTCTCCAGACATCGGCAAATGTTCCCTAAGGGGGCAACGTCGCCCCTGGTTGAGAACTACTAGGTTAAAATATATATTATTTCCTCAAACTGGATGGATAAAAACATACATGTTCATTTTATTATTATTCTTTCCACTGTACGTAAATATTATATTCCCTTTGTACGAATGGTATATATTATAATCTCAATTTTAAAGAAAATATAGATATTACTTTAAAAATAAAGTGGCACCAGTCACATTGACTTAAAACATGAACCTGAGAATAACTGTTAACACTTCCTTAATACTTACAAGAACCTCTGACACATAGGTGTCAAGTGCTTTTTATACAATTTTCATTCCTCATGACCACCTCCAGTTTACAGATTAAGAAGCTGAGACTCAGAGAGGTTAAGCAACTTGCCCAAAGTCACCAGCTGGATGTGGTGGAACCTGGAAAGCGCCTGAGGACCACACGCGCAGCCTCCCACAGGATGCCAAGCCCTCAGCCAATCACCAAGCACAAATAAACAAAATACACCAAGGAGTTACGATGTCCTGTCGGGGCCAGCCGCCGGGGTTCACAGCCCAGTACGCCACTTAGCAACGCCATACCCTGGCCCCCCAAAGTAACTCTACCTTTAAAGCCGTTTCGTCGTCTGTAAGATGGGGTAAGAGAAATAGGCACTTTACAGGCTGTCGTGGGAATTAAATGAGATAATTGGTGTCAGGTGCTTACATCAGGGCCGGGCACACAGTAAGCACTAGTCACTGCTGAGAGCGATCATTTTCGGCTTTACTGTAAACAGCGAAGTCGAGCCAGTCATTACTTAGCGACAGACTGAGTAACAACAGAAATCCTCCGAGATCATCTAACACCTTCCAAATGACCACAGAGAGGGGGCAGCGCCTGCCCGAGGGCACACAGCGAGGCCCGGGTCCAGAATGGCAGCACAGAGAGCCCCTACAATCAGGACCCGCGTAAACAGGCGGGGAGAGGGTTTAGCGGGGTCGCAGGGGTGCCCACTCACCGAACTGCATCCAGTCCCACTCGCTCAGCGCGTCCATGTTGCGGCACAGGTCGTCCAGCACCCAGGAGGGCAGCTGGTAGATGTAGCAGGACATGGCCGGGCTCCGAGGGCCGGCGGGCAGGCGGCGCTGACAACTGAGTCCTACGCGGCAGGACTCTGCTTCTCTACCGGCCGGTGGGTCCACCCAGCGCGGGCCGCCCGGGAAGTGGGCGGGGCTGGGCTTGGGCTCGACTGCCCCCCAGCGGCCACCAGGGGCGCGACGCCTCCCGGCCGGCTGAACCAGCGGCTGCGAAACCAAGAGGGTCAGAGCCGCCGGGAGGGGAAACAGGCCCAGAGGAGCGAAGGAACACGTGCAAGGCCACACGGGAATTCACTGGCAGTCCCAAGAGACCTTCTGACTCCACTTCCTGGGCTTTTGGCCCTCTGCCACATACGATTCCTTCAAGAGCTAGTCTATTAATTACCTGCTATATGTGGGGCAATGTTCGAGGTGCTGGAGATGCATAAGTGGAGAAAACTTACCTAAGTCCTTGTTTTCATGGGACTTTCAACCTAGGCGGGGGTGGGAGTGGGGGAGGAAACTAGCAACAAATAATAACAGTATTGAATAGGTAAGTTACATGAAATGCTAAAAGATCAAAGTGCTATGGCAGGGGGTGGGGGAAGGAAAGAAAAAGAGGAATGAGGAGTTTAGAGCGAGCAGGGGGAGGACTGTATTAAATAGGTAGTCAGGATAGACTGATTTTTTTTCAAATAAATTTTATTTATTTATTTGGCTGCGTTGGGTTTTTGTGGCTACACGCAGGCTTTCTCTAGCTGCTACAAGCAGGGGCTACTCTTCATTGCAGTGCGTGGGCTTCTCACTGGGGTGGCTTCTCCTGGTGCAGAGCACGGGCTCTAGGCCAGCAGGCTCAGTAGTTGTGGCTCACGGGCTTAGTTGCTCCGCAGCATGTGGGATCTTCCCGGACCAGGGCTCGAATCCATATCCCCTGCATTGGCAGGTGGATTCTTAACCACTGAGCCACCAGGGAAGTCCCTAGACTCTGATTTTAAGGGCTAATATTTATTGAGCAGCTACTATGTGCCAGGGACTATTCTAGGTGCTGGGGTTCCCTCTGAAGAAAAAAAGGACAAAATCCCTGCCCTGGAGAAAGACACACAATAAGCAGTAAAAATGCTAAATAAGTAAATAATTTAGCACTGTAGAAGGTGATAGGTAACGTTTGGGAATAAAAATAGAATAGAGTAAAAGAGAGTAGGAGTAGCTAATTGCATTATTCATTGTCTTAGAAGGTGATAAATATTATTGGGGCAAAGCAGAATACGGTAAGAGGAACTGGGAGGCAAAGTGAATTATTGAATAGGGTAGAAGGAGAACATAATCACTACTATTTATTAAGCATTTATGATGGGCAAACTTCACCAGGGTTGTTTTACTTACTCCTCACAATGACCTTATGGGTTACCCCCACTCTACAGATGAGGAAACTGAGGTACAGAGAAGTCAAATAACTTGCCTAAAATCATACAGGTACAAAGTGGCAGAGCTGGGATTTGAGCCCAATCAGTCTGACCACTAGCTACAAGCTGCCTCGTTATTGCAATAACTACCGTTTATCTATACCTACAATGTGCTTTGCATAAATCATTTTATGTAACTCTCATAAGCCTATGCTTTTACACAGAAGTAAATGGGTTCCAAGAAGTTAGGCAGTATCATCTAAGGCACATAAGCAACTAGAGCACCACTTTGCAGCTGCAAACATCAGCGATGGAAAGAAGAAGGAAACTAAAAGGAAAGTGAGCAGCCCTGAGAACAAGCCCCAGCTCTACTACCAACAGGTTTTGCGACCCTGGACAACTCATGTCACTTCTCGAGCCTCGCTTTCCACATCTTTAAAGTGGGACTAATCATTCCTCCTGCTTAGAGCTGTGAGCGAAGGAAGTGGATTAAATCAATTTACACAATTATAAACAGATTAGTTTATAAACAATCGCTCATATATTGATTAAATCAATTTAGACAGGGTCTTCCTTGAACAGAGAATGCGATCCAAAAATGGTAGTCGCCATTGATAATATTGAAAAAGCGCTCACCGGCCTTGGGGCCCTATCGGGATTTGCGTCCTAGTTCAGTCACTGTCTCTGGCTCTTCATCCTTGAGCCAATTTGCAGTTTCTTCTTTTGTAAATTGGGTATCCTGCTCCACCCACTTCGAAGGATTTCTGTGAAATTTAAACAGACCCCAAAATGCTCGCGGTAAACTGTAAAGTGCTGAGCCCCATAAGGAATCACCATTATGTGAGTGCACCTCCTGGGTGTTTGACACGGGGTGCATTCCAGCGCTCCAAGACTGCTTTTCAGGGGAAGTCTCGTGTTGCAGCAGTGGTTGAAGGAGGAATTTGAGGTGGAAGAGCTCCAGGAATGGTCTGACAGAGGCCAAGTGGAAAAAGCACCTACATCCCAGGTGCAAGGGGCAAAGGAGGATAAGGGTTCTTCTTTTTCTCTCCTCTATTTGCAGAGTCCCGGCCTGCTTTCCCCTCTGCTGCAAGCACAGAGCCGCTGTCCCTTGTAGTGCTTTTCCCCTAGGGCCAGGGGGCTTCTTCCCCTTGGTGAGGCTTTATAACCACATAAGGTTCGCAACAGCCTTGGCCCATCCAGGAGACAGGCAGGCCGGGCAGGCCCTCTCTCTCTGCTGCCTCCTCCGGCCCCTGGTTGCAGGGTTCCTTCTTGCCCGGCTCCAGAGCTTGTGACCTGAGTCCTAGGATTCTTTCCTGCAAAGACGACTGAGTAGTTTTGGGCCTAAGCAGGCCATCTTAGGCACACGTCTTTGTCCCCATTCTTTAGAATATGTTCTTCAAAGTAAGGTCTCTGCTATCACTAATTAACAGAGTTGCCACTCACCTATCAAGTACCAGGCATTTAACACATATTATCTGGGATCCCTACAACGACCCTACAGGGTAGGTTTATCATTCCCATTCTACAGATGGGGAAACTGAGGCTCAAGTCAATTGTAACTTGTCCAAGCCAAACTGGCCAAGTGACAAGATTCAACCCAAGTCTGATTCCAAAGGGAGGGCTCTTTGTGCCCTATTATATCACCTCACCCTGAAAAATTTCCTGTGATCCTGCACACATGTCTTCTCCTAATTCGCTTTTCCGTGACCAACAGCCTCCGCACCAGGATCAGTTAGAAACAGTTATTGAGGCCGAATGTAATTAGTGATATAGTGTGCCATTTTGACCTGTTCATGTTTTATTCCCTTGAAGTTACAATCAGAGGTTTGCAATCCCTGCTACACCTTAGAATCAATCATCTGGGAGCTTTAAAAAGACTCTACAGGCCCAGCCCTACCTCCATCCAGAGATCCAGGCGCGATTGTTCTGGGCTGGGACTCAGGCGCTAGCATTTCAAAAAGCTTCTTGGGTAGTTCTACTTATGTGCCAGCAGAGTTGAGGACCCATGTGACAACAGGAAGATGGGCATGAAGGCTGATGAAAAGGAAATAACCACAGTAAGGCTTTTCTGTGTACTTTGCACATATTTTTTCTTTTCTAATAAAAATAACTTTATTGGTTTTTCTGATAGTACATGATCACTGTCTGAAAAAAGGAGTGAAGTAAGAAAAAACCCAGAGACTTCCCTGGCGGTCCAGTGGTTGGGACTCGGCCTTCCAAAGCAGGGGGTGCAGGTTCGATCCCTGGTCGGGGAGCTGAGATCCCGCATGCCTCAGAGCCAAAAAAACAAGACACAGAGCAGAGGCAGCATTGTGGCAAATTCAGCAGAGACTTGAAGGATGGTCCACATCAAAAAAAGAAAAAACCCAGTCCTAACCTTTCTTCCTCCTGTAGAGGGGGAAAGCCAGTTTCCCCTTCTGTGTTTCTCCTTACCTTTGTAACCCAGCAGGACCCTATGGGGCCTTCCCAGAACAGACACCCCGCACCCCTGCCACCCCCAGTGTCCTCTGCCTGTCTTTTGTCTGTAGAAAACCTTTAGCCCCCAGGCCTTCCTCGAGTTCCAAAGAGTGAATTTAATCAGCAATGTGAGAAAATGCAGAAAGAAAGGGAAACAGTCAAGCACGACAGAACAATAACAGTTTAGCCATTAAACAAAGTTGTGGACTTTTAGCTCCTCCTCAAGGGCTATAGGTAATATTCTGAGCCAAATTCTTTGAACTGTTTTGCAGACACTAAAACCCCCACTGGGTGGAAGAAGTTAACCTTACGCTGCCCACAAGCACGTAGACCCCAGACCATTTGGGACCAGAAGGTTGATGTTGTTGACTCCCAATTATCTCATCCCCAACCAATCAGAAGAGTGTACACTAGCTGACCACACACCCCACAACACCCTCTCCCTCACGCTGTCTCTAAAAACCTTTTCCCAAAAGCCTTCGGGGAGTTCAGGTTTTTTGAGCACCAGCCACCTGGACTCCTTGCTTGGCGCCCTGCAATAAACGCTGCACTCCCCTTCACCACACCCGGGCGTCAGTGGATTGGCTCTACTGCACGGGGCAAGCAGACCCAAGTTTCGTTCGGTGACACTATTACACATGTCACTTCTGACACTTCTGGTCACCAAATGGAGGAGAGGGGGTAGTTTCCCCACAACAAGCAATTCTCTGTGACACCAGCTGGGTGTCCTACAATTAAACTTAATGCTAACACTATCTACCTGGAGATAGTGTCAGATCCCACAGGTTAAGGGCTCCGTTCCGCAAGACTGCCCCCAACCCCCCTTCAGATGCCAGTCCCAAGTAGTAGGTCCCCGGGTTACCCATAACTTCCGTCCAACTTGGCTACAAATCAGAGGTTCCCAGGACCCCTCCTCAAGTTCAATTAAGTTGCTAAAGTGGCTCACAGAACTCATGGAAACACACTTACCAGTTTATTAAAGGATATGATAAAGGATACAGATGAACACCCAGATGAAGAGAAATATAGGGTGAGATCTTCGAGGGTCCTGGGCACAGGAGCTTCAGTCCCAGTGGAGTTGGGGTGCATCACCCTCCCAGTGTGGGTGCATTTGTCCCCCTGGAAGACCTCTGAACCCCCTACTTTGGGAGTTTATGGAGGCTCCCTCAAGTAGGCAGGATCAATTATGAACCTCATTTTCAGCTCCTCTCCCCTCTCAGGAGAAGGCTGAGGCAGGCTGAAAATTCCAAGCTTCTAATGATGGCTTGGCTTTTCTGGTGACCAGACCTCATCCCAGTCATCCAGGAACCCACCAGAGTCCTCTCGCTAGAACAAAAGGTGCCCCTAGTGATCTTGTCACTTAGGAATTTACAAGGGCTTTAGGAGCTCTGTGCCAGGAACTGGGGCAGAGACATACCTATATCTATATCTATGTCTATGTCTATATATCTGTATCTATTCCATTATCTCAATTATCTCAGAGAGAGAGAGAGACAAAGAGAATGAACACCTTCCCATAATTTCATCCTGGATGGGCCACCATTATTAATACTTTGCTGTATATACTTTCACGTATTTTTAGATCTCTATAAAATTAATTTTTAATATAAAAAATTTTAAAACATTTAATTTTCTGTAAATGTTTTTCAATCAATAATAGTTTTTCATGTCCTTAAATAAGCATCTACCTTCTCCTTTTTTTCTTTTTTTTGCGGTACGCGGGCCTCTCACTGTTGTGACCTCTCCCGCTGTGGAGCACAGGCTCCGGATGCGCAGGCTCAGCAGCCATGGCTCACAGGCCTAGCCGCTCCGCAGCATGTGGGATCTTCCCGGACCGGGGCATGAACCCGTGTCCCCTTCATCGACAGGCGGACTCTCAACCACTGTGCCACCAGGTAAGCCCTCCCCCTACCCCTTTTTATTTATCATTTATTTATTTTTAACAAAGACAACAGTATTTTCTTAAATTTTTATTTATTTATGTATTTATTTATGTATTTATATATTTACTTATTTATTTTTGGCTGTGTTGGGTCTTCGCTGCTGTGCGCGGGCTTTCTCTAGTTGCGGTGAGCAGGGGCTACTCTTTGTTGCGGTGCATGGGCTTCTCATTGTGTTGGCTTCTCTTCATTGCAGAGCAGGGGCTCTAGGTACACGGGCTTCAGTAACTGTAGCACGTGGACTCAGGAGTTGCGGCTCGTGGGCTCTAGAGTGCAGGCTCAGTAGTTGTGGCGCATGGGCTTAGCTGCTCCACGGCATTGGGATCTTCCTGGACCAAGGATTGAACCCGTGTCCCCTGCGTTGGCAGGCTGCCTACTTTCAGTTAGTAATATGCATTTAAATTTCCTCCGTGTCTTTTCACGGTTAACAGCTCACTTCATCTTAATGCTGAGTAATATTCCATTGTACTAGAGTTATTCCATTATATCACAGTTTATGTGTTCATTCACCTACTGAAGGACATCTTGGTTGCTTCCAAGATTTGGCAATTATGAACAAAGCTGCTGTAAACATCCATGTGCAAGTTTTTGGACGTAAGTTTTCAACTCCTTTCAGTAAATACTAAGGAGCACAATTACCGGATTGTACGATAAGAATATGTTTTGTAAGAAACCACCAAACTCTCTTCCAAAGTGGCTGTACCATTTTGCATTCCCATTAGCAATGAATGAGAGAGAGTTCCCGTTGCTCCACATCCTCACCGGCATTTAGTATTGTCAGTATTCTGGATTTTGGCGATTCTTTTTTTTTTTTTTTTTTTTTGGCCATTCTTAATAGGTGTGTAGTAGTATCTCACTGTTGTTTTAATTTGCAGTTCCCTGATGATATATAATGTGGAGCATCTTTTCATATACTTAGTTGCCACCTGTATGAGGTGTCTGTTACGGTTGGTTCTATTTTCATGAAAAAAATAAAAACAAACCACCTGTGTTCCAAATGTGAATGCTTTTTTTCTTAATACTTTTCTGTAGAGCTTAAATTTTTTACAGTGATATTTCATTTTTACAAGAAAAATAAAGCTAAAAGAAACAAAGTTTTAAACAAAATCCAGTGCTGGAAAGAGAAGGGACTGACAATGAAAGCAGGTTTCTTGCCTTTGTCCATCCACCTCCCCCACCCCAGCCCCGCCCCCCTTAAGCCTTTAAGCAAACATGGCCTTCACACCTCTCCAAGAGAGAAGAGCCTGGCAAATGACACCACCACACCTTACCTATTTCCTTTACTTAGCACCATTTAATGTATCCAAAAAAGCTTTTTTTTAACTCAAAATAGATAAGATCACAGTCTCTTAAAAGTAATACATTTAATACATTCTTAAGATTTCAAATGAGTACATACATGCTATAGGTTTTCAATCTTCCTTGGACAACACAAAAAACACAAAAAACACAGTACTCAAATTGCAAGTTTTGACAGGAACATGAAATCTCATTTTGACACAAAGACAGGTTTAAAAAATAATAAAACCAACACTGAACTAATCGAGCACCAGCAGGCTTCCTTAAATCTCCCATCCTATCCCACTTTTGAAATCATATGGTTGCCTTCTGTACCAGCATTTCTTCTTCCCTACCCAACAATTAGACAAAAAAATTAGATAAAAAATTATAGGTGTGTCACTGAATGAGTACCACAATAGGCTAAAGAAAAAAAAAAGCCCACTTGCTTGCTGAATGTTGAAAGAGGAGAATAAGATTAGGTGGGAAAACTGTACGGCGTTTGATTCATTCGCTTCACTCTGATATCAGAGCATAGGAACTGTGCTCAAAGGAACTAATAAAGATGCCAAGAAATATCCCAACATTATTTATAAAAGGCTGCACTCATGTCTATGAAGAGCTTATAATACCATGGAAAAATATTTAAGTTATAAAGTTAAATGAGAAAGTAGAAATACAAAACTTTATATTCAGTATGATCTCAACTACTACGTAAAACCAAGCCAAAAAAAGGCTAAAAGTTCAAAATGTTAAGTTAGTGGTTGTATTTAAGTAGTGTACCTAATTGGATCTTTTCTCTTCCTTTACTTTTCTGTCTCTTCCAACACCTTCTCTACTGGGTAGTTTTGTTTTTTGTTTTTTGTTTTTTTTAACGATTAGCTACCAAAAAAGGAGGCCTGATAGAAGTATTGAATTTGATGAATTTAAGTCCAGCCTATCGGAAAGGATCTGTACATGTATAAAACTAGAAAACATTCCAGGCTACCCTCTGAATCCATGGTGTGTTAGCAGTAACTTCCGAGAGGCTGGAGGGCTTTGTCCTCTCCTCCAGCCAGGTGCAAAGTGTCACCAGATCCTGCCTGATGAAAAACTGCTGAATCGAACAAAAATGTCCTGGATTTACAAAAAGGAACAGAAGTACCCACATTTGGCAAAAACCTATTTATAGTACAGGAGTAGCTCTTTAATACTATGATTAAACAAGGGGACGGCTATTTTCTCCCATCTTCTGTGCACACAGCAAGTTTCAAAAAAGCTATCGTCAATAAGAACTGTAGAAAGCTAATCCTGGCTTAGAAACAGAAATAAAACAGCTCTGCAACAACAGTGGGCAGAGAAAAGCCACAATTTAGAAAATTATAAAAACTGCTTTCTATAAAATTATGCCCTTTAAAACATTTGTTTACTGTATATACAGTAAGGTCCCCACTACCACCCGCCCTCAAAAAAAAGGGTGAAAACGTCTAACACTTTCTACCAAAGTAGCCACTGGTTTGTTCATTCAACAAACACTGAGGGAAGGCTCATAACGTGCGAGGCACTGGAGTCTCAAAGAGCAGACCGCTATGCCCCTGCCCCAAGGACATCTTGGTCTCTCAGTGCGGGACGCGGGCACATCACCAACCACAATACAGGAATGAAAAGCAGACGTCACTGCTTTCCTACAACTCAAGAATAAGCTACAATTCTCACTGAATTACTTACACGAAAGTCCTTACACAGAAACTTTCCTGACTCACTAGGAGGCAAAAATGCAACTACTTTCCCTTCAATAAATACTTCTAGAAGGAACAGGCATTAAATTACGTTTTGTGACATTTGCCCTTAAACATCACAGTGCCCAGTAGTGAGGTGACTTAACTTTCTTTTAAGCAATGGAGCTTTCTGACTCCAAGAATGAGACACTTTGAAGCCAAGAAAAAGTGACCAGTCCTAGGTCTAGATCAAGACTTGTCAGGACTGTCAAAAGTTGAGACCCAGGAGTGTAAATTTCAATTAAAATCGTCAGTCTCCTCTACCATCCGCTGATTTTCAATATGCTCCTGGGTCAACCGCTCCAGGTCCTTCCACACATTTGGGTGGTCTTCCAAATCTTCGTAGAGGGATCTCGCGATGTCCAGTCTCCTGTAATCCTCAGGCTTGACTAGGCTTCGCACAACCTGGAGGCACCGCTCTTTCAGGGTGTACACTGTAAGGGCAGAAAACCGACTCTCAGCAGCAGACTCAGGCCTGAGGACGAGCGCTGAGTGAGAGGCTTTGCCAACCGTGGCAATTACATTTGCAACAGCTGGACCTCGCTTTGGACAAAAAAAGTGAGTACATGGGTTGCGGCAGAGTGTAATGTGATGGCTGCAACAGACGTCTCACAGTATTCATGACCTTGTGTAGGAACTTTCCTCGAGAGTGGGCTGGGCCTGGGATGTGCTTTAACTAACTGAATGTGGGCACAGTGACGCGGTGGCGATTCTGGGTCTCAGCCTTAAGAAGCCCTGGCAACGTTCGCTTTTACACTCTCAGGAGCTCTGAGCTACCCAGCAGGAGAGACCATACAAAGAGGGCCAAGCCCTGAGATGACCCGGGAGAGAGGCCCAGGCCCCAGCCAACCTGCCAGCAGAAGGCAGTGATCACCAGTGAGCAGAATAACCACCGAGCTGAGCTCTGCCCCGGTTGCCTGCCCCGGCTGCAGAATTATAAACAAATAAAATGGCTGTTGTTAGGTTGGGGGTAGCTGTCACACAGCAATAGATAACCAAAGAAGTGTGTAACTGGATTTTGGGGGAACTCAAATCCTATTTTAAACTTATCGGGGAACTTACTCTTTAAAGGTCTCCTTTAAGGCAAAATTTCCTACATTTAACTTACCAGTGCTCACTTCTGTATACCCACTGCCTTAAAGCAGGATCTAAGTACACATACTAGTTTGAACCCTACATACATACTCGTTTGAAGCTGCAGGTATTTGGGTTTTTTTAACCCAACAGATCATCAGTTTCTAAGGGTTCAACCTAATAAAATCACTTGAGTTTTAAACAAGTGGTAAGCTGTGAAGCTAATGTTCAATTTGGTGATTCTTCTTTTTTTCTTTGCAGTACGCGGGCCTCTCACTGTTGTGGCCTCTCCCGTTGCGGAGCACAGGCTCTGGACGCGCAGGCTCAGCGGCCATGGCTCACGGGCCGAGCCTCTCCGCGGCATGTGGGATCTTCCCGGACCGGGGCATGAACCCGTGTCCCCTGAATCGGCAGGTGGACTCCCAACCACTGCGCCACCAGGGAAGCCCAGTGATTCTTCTTAAAACCCCTGATTGACACAGTGACCTTGACTGGGTTAAATTACATTGAAAGATACAACACTAGAAGTCAATAAATAAGCCATGATATCTCATTCTCTACACCTTTTTTTCTCCTGAGACTCCAGGGCATAATTCTGCTCCAGGGCCAGCGAAACAAAACGCATTCATAATTCTACAATCAAGTATTTTAATTTAGCCCACCCCTGACCAGCCCAAAGAGCTTCTGAGGCACCACGACATCTTTGTCCAACATACAGCATACAAGTAAATTACTTCCACTTTATTTATGGTGGAGAATAGGACACAGAAAGGCTGGATACCTTGCTCAGCATCAGGCAAAAATCACTAATAACTGGGCTCCTTCAAGTGGCCTATCCTCTACTTGGTACAACAGCCTATCTTTTTAAAAAGTAAGATGGAACATCAGTACCTGGCAGTGTGATGTTTGCAAAAATAGGCTGTCCATCAACATTGAGAGACGGCACAAACAGCTCAGTCTGGTTAACTAGAAGCCCATCAGATGTCCCAGCATCTCGGAAGAGCCAAAGATGACCTGTTCAGACAAGCAAAGGTTAAGGAGCCACACACCTATTTCCTTCATCTCCTCACTCTGACACTGAAAATATCTGCCTCTCTTTCTGCTTAAATACCATACAAAGCCATTCCAATAATGTTATTTTATTTAGTCCTCACAAAAGATCCAGGTAAATATGAGAAAAAAAGGTCTGAAAATGCCAAGTGACTTGCTCAAGGCAACAGGGACAGTAAGGAGAAGGGCAAGTATTCCAGTGAGGCTCCAAAGCCCAGGCCCTTTCTGCTATCTTGGTGCAAAAGCAAAGTATGGGAATTGCAAATCACACCAAAGGCTGCAAACTAAAAGGAGAGAAAAGGTCACCAACTCCTCAGAACTGTGCTTCTCAAAAGCAAGAAGATACAAAAACATCACGTTGAAAGAAAAAAGCCAGACAGAAAAGGGTACATTCTGTAGAAAGAGATAAAATTAGTCAATGGTGTGAAAAATCAGAAGAGTGAAAAGGGGTAAGAGAGAACTTTCTGGGGTGACGTAAATATTCTAATCTGTAACTTGATCTAGGTGTTGTCAAAACCCATCACACCCTAAGATATTTGTATTTTACTCTATGTAAATTATACCTGAATTTAAGAAACAAACACATCTTATGCAAAAAATAAGAGAGAGAGAGAAGGGGCCACTTGGAAGGAGACAAAATCCCAGGGCTAAGATTCTGTTTAAGGAGGGAGGAGGCTGCCTCAGAATAAAAAACAGCATGTGTTCCTGGGGCATAAATTTACTTGAAGATTTGGTGGGAAAATTTAAGAAATGTAAAGTAGGAAGTAATTTTTTTTCTTGTAGTAACATATACATAACATAAAATTGACTATTAACCATTTTTAAGTGTACAGTTTAGCATTGATAACATTAAGTACATTCACGTTGTAATTTTTTTTTAATGTTTATATTAAATCAGGCACAGATAAATTTTGGAGAAGAATACAAAATTCACACAATTTCCTAGATAAAATAGGAGACTACAGAAATGTTAATGCCTGGAAGAATTACGTTCTTCCTCATTTAATATTAGCAGAACTTCGGTGTAGAAGTTTGAAGAGCATTATTGAATATGCCACCCTCAAGGAAAAAAGATTCATTAGGATCCTCCGAGGAAGGTAGTGAAAATTTAGCAAGCATTAACTTTTCTTCTTGAAAACCTAGGGAAGATTACTGCCACTTTAGGCAGTAAGGCCTAGACAGCCCCAACTGGGTTATTACGACAGTTTCCTAACTGCTACCAGTACTCTTCCCCCTCCAAACTACTTTGCAACCTGGGTAAGCTTTTCAGTATTAAATCAGGCAATGTCATTTCCCTGCTTAAAAACTTTCAGTGGGCCCCCATTTCCCTAGGGGTAAGATCACCTTTCAGACTTCCTCTCCCACCATTCCATACCCTCTCCCCTTTCCCAGGCTCCAGGTGTTAGCCCATGCTGTTCACTCTGCCTACAACTCTCCACTCCTGTCTTGGGTTAGTAAGATCCCATTCATCCTGCAGGATTCTCTTTCTTCTGTAGGAAGTTCCAGATCAAAGCACACACCCCTCTCTTTCACTGAGCAGGTGCCCTGCTGTGCTCCGTTCCTATGGTAGCAATTATGACACTGGCTTGTTCTTAACTACTTATGCATTTGTCTCGTCTCCCCCACTTGACCGCGATCTCCATGAAGGCAGGGACCCTACGCGGACGTGGCCCACGGGGCACATGAGAATGTGGGATTCTCCCATTCACGGACTGAACAAATGGGCGTGAGGGAGGGAATACACGTGGGGTCGATCATCAAATGCAAATTATGCACTCTTAAAAGAAGAATGCTCTGTCACTAGCTGAGTCTACTTGGATCTGTCACAACCTCTCTGGGGCGTCAGTTCCTCAGGTGTAAAATGGGAATAATAATGACAACAGCACCTGCCTCCCAGGATGGGGCGGGAATTCGGTGAGATCGAGTCACCGTTATCGTTGTTATCAGGCCTAGAGCGCTGGGCAGCGCGCTGGGCACAGCTCAGCACCGGGCCCGTTGAGGCTAGGACAAGGGGGCGGCGCGGCCGGGCGCGACTGGGCGACCCCGGCCCGCCTACCTCGGTAGCTATGGATGCGGCGGCCCGTGCCGGGGGGCAGCGTCGGGTAGGGCTGCGGCTCGCCGTCGAAGTTGAGCCACACGGGCAGCACCACGCGCGGGCTGCGGTTGCAGAAGATGACCTGGGACGGCTCGCGAGTGTTCACTGAGCGCAGCATAGGCCGCGGCCGCCCAGCCTCCATCTCCTGCTGGGAGCCGGGCTCCTCCGGGTGGGACTCCTCCGGGTGGGACTCCTCCGGGTGGGGCTCTTCCGGGCCGCACTCCTCCGCGTCAGCCTCCTCCGCGCCGGTCTCTGCCTCTTCCGCGTTCCCCGCCCTCCCGGGCATTACCTCCCGGAGCCAGAACTACCCGGTCCTAGCCGCCTCGGGATTCGTGGGCCACGCGGGGCGGGGCGGGGCGGGGCGTGCGCGTCCCCGGCAGGCGTGCGTGCAGTTTTCGCGCGCTCTCGGTGGGGGGTGGAATACAGCCTGGAAGATGGCCGGCTTGAGGCCGTGCGCATGCTCAGATGGATCCCCTGACGATTGAGGGTCCCGCTTTCACGGAAGCTGGCGGTAGCGATAGGCCGTCCTGTCGCAGGGTTTCCCCTGTAAATTGGATTCTCGTACCTCTCGTACGTTTCTGACACAGCGTTTCTTTAGTTTCATTCATTGTCTTAAGACCTTCATGGTTTTTGCCATATTCTCCCTACCTCCTGCACTATTATTTATTTACTAATTTTCTCATTGATCAAGTTTGTTTTGTCTCCATTTGGGGTCACAAAATTTGAGTTTTGTACAGAAAAGTATGATAAAGTGAAATTTTCCCAGTCCCCCCAGCCACCTAGAGAGAGTTCCTGGAGGCAACAGTTATCATGTTTTTTTGTCCTTCCTTTCAAAATTATTCTATGCATACGCAAGCAATTAAACACATTTGAGAAGAAATTTTATATCACTACCATCAATGGAAATTCTTTATCATTTGCCATAGAAGAATACAGTGGAACTAAGTTAAAGAAAACAAAACAAGTTACTAAACTTTGTTCTCTGTAAAGTCTCTGAGCCTGCGTTCTGTTGGTTCAAAAGTCAGCCAAGTGTTAAATGTTAGATACCGAGTGTTAGTTGTCAAACCAACTTCCTTCCCCCTGGACATAATCAGAAAGATTAAAGGAAACTGAAGAGGGAGTAAACTTTCACAATTCAGTCTGTGTGCCCTCTGAAATTCACACCCACCTGGGTTCTCATTCCAGGTTTAGCTTCAGATATGAGATGTCTCTGAGCCTTTAACTGCTCATCTTTGAAACTGGCATTTTTAAGAAGTACCTATGTCATAGGAGTGTGGATTAAGTGGAAAACTGTTCAGTGCCTAGCACATAGCAAGCACTCTGCAAATAGCAGCAGTTACTATTTATAAAGATGAGTTAAAAATACTGTCTCTACCCTCAAAATGCTACTGGGCTACTGGGAAAGCACAGGACATGTAGACTTTTTTTTTTATTGTGGTTGATGTAGGATATGTAGTTTTATTATTGGTTATACCAGTAAAAGAGCAAGTGGAAGGTGACTAGCTGATCTGAAAAGAATCAGGTAAATCTTCATTAACCCCAGGAGGGGTTAACGTCTGAGATGAACTTTGAATAAAGCCTAAGAGTTCTCCCTTCCCAACTCCCATCATACAAATATCTAGCCTGGGTGTCAGATCAGGCATCATGCCCATCGGGAGGCAGACACCGCAGCAGGCACTGATTCCCCTATCCAGTTTGCTTCTCATTGACTAAACTCACTGCCTCCAAGCCCAGGACTCCTACAGTCCTACCACTTACTGAAAACTCACCTGGTGGCCCACGCCAAGAAGGAACACATGCTTGTGCCCACAGACCAGCACTATGGCCCTAACATTTAAAAGAAATAGCAGGGAGAAGGGAGCAAATAGGCTTTTCTGTTTTTGTTTTTGGTTGCACTCCTAGACAGCTGTTCTCAGTCAAATCCACAAGTAAAGGGGTTTAGGTTTATGATTTTCACCCATCTGAGCAACCTCTTTTTCAGTTTCTTTGGTTGCCTGACATGAAAGCAAACTCTTCTCCACAAACTACACTGGAGAATAGCAAGACCATTCAAAATAGGGAAAACTTACTGAGGGAAAATGAAATAAAAGGGGGAAAGAGCTATCAAATTATATGCATAGTGATGACATTTATGTAAAATGTGTCATTATTTCCTCAGCCGACCCCATTTTCCAGAATATAGTTTTATTACCTTTATAATGAAAACAACTAAATCAATCCTCCCCCAGCTTTTATTGAGATATAATAGACCTAAATCAATTCTTAAGAGCCATGAAGAGGAAAAAATAACCAGAACTACTATGTGCAAAGCGCTATGGTAAAAATTTGAGAAATGAGATGTTTATTTATGAAAGATTAAAAGTACAAAGTTTAAACCCTCATTTCTTCCTTCATTCTGAGAATATCTGAGGGCCTACTAGGTGCCAGGTGCCGTGCTGAGTGTTGAGAATACTGCAGATAAGTCATGCCTTCACAGCACTTCCATGAGGGTCCCGTAATCATCACACAAATAAAAACAAAGTTGCAGTTACCACTAGTGCAACAAAGGAGAGACACACGGTGCTAGGTAAACCTGAAGAAAGATGGTACATGAGTCCCTGTAATGAAATTTCAGTGACCTGAAATAGACTGTACTTGGAGAAGCTCGGAAATAGAGTTCAGAGGGTTTCATTTTAGTCAAAGATGAACTTCAAGGAGAAAGAATAAATCTACCCAATGCAAGGCACTCTACTAAGCATTCCACATTCATGAAAGCCATGTCATTATCTCCACTTTACAGCTAAGGAAACTGAAGAGGTTCTAAGGGTATAAAGAGGGTGGTCAGAGGAGAGTGCTGGATTAGAGAGGCTTATCATCTGGTGCCTTTGAGAAAATGATGGTATGAGTGAATCTAAGGAGTCTGACAAATCTACAAAGGAACTAACACCCTGAGCCTAGGTAATCCTCCTCTGGGCTGTCTTTGACAGCACATTATACAAAGAGATGGCACATCCTAATGGCCTCCAGCAGGATTAAGTGACCAGCAGTGACACAGACCGCCAGGTTTATCGAACATTAATGTGGAAATATTTGTGGAGGGAAACCTGAGAAAGACAGGACTTTCTGTTAATCAAATCCCAATGGCTCAGAGCCATCATAATTCTCAGCATTCATGCAAACATACCCTTACTCCCAGGATAGTAAGGTGAAACATACCAGTTTAATATGACAGAAATGTCTACATCCCTAAAATGAAAGCAGTTGTGGAGATAAACGCAGGCCTTAACAGTGACATTCTATCACTGCAAATGTTTACAAAGATCACTTAAGAGGAAGGAAAACATATTTAGGGTACTCTAAGTAAAAGTAAAGCTACAGGCTATATTGTTCTTAGAGTACATTTTCCACTATTGAAAACCAAACAAGTAGAGAGAAAAAGAAGAAAATGTACCCAAGTATTTTAAAACAACTGGTGATTTTTTTTTTTCCCTTCTACTTTGCTGCCTTTTCAAATTTTTCTTTTAGGGGACTTCCCTGGTGGCGCAGTGGTTAAGAATCCACCTGCCAATGCAGGCGACAAGGGTTCCATCCCTGGTCCGAGAAGATCCCACATGCCGCGGAGCAACTAAGCCTGTGCACCACAACTACTGAGCCTGTGCTCTAGAGCCCGCGAGCCACAACTACTGAAGCCCACGTGCCACAACTAGTGAAGCCCATGTGCCTAGAGCCCATACTCTGCAACAAGACACCACAATGAGAAGCACGTGCACCACAACGAAGAGTAGCCCATGCTCGCCACAACTAGAGAAAGCCCATGCGCAGTAACGAAGACGCAATGCAGCCAATAAATAAATGAATTTATAAAAAAATAAGTCTTCTTTTAGGATATATTTTGCCGTGTTTATACTTTGACCAATCAAAAAATACCAAGATGTACAATAATAAAGCAAACACTGATAACCTTATCACATAAAATAAACAACACATTTTCATTTATTTACTTTTTAAAGTTAAGACAACATAAATGATGAGGCTAAAATACCCTTTGACTTCCACCCTAGTCCCATTTCCCTCCTTCCTCCTCAGAGGCAATAACTACCATGAGTTAGATGTGTATCTAACCAGGCTATTTTTTTTTTCTAAATTTATTTTAAATTTCCAGAGTTCACTCTTTTTGGTGGATAGAGGTGTGTTTTGACAAAATGCATAGTCATGTAACCATCACGACAATCAAAATACAGAACAATCCACCCTCTCCCACCCCCCAAAGAGAATGTGATGAAACCCTACCCCCAGGCTTAAGTCTTGGCAACCACTGACCCATCAGTCCTCTGACTCTATAGTGCTGCCTTTTCCATAATGTCATATAATGGGATCACACAGCATGTAGCGTTTTGAGTCTGGCTTTTCACTTAGCATGGTGCATTTCAGATTCATCCATGTTGTAAATGTATCAAGTTTATGTCTTTCCATCACCAAGTGGTACACCACTATGCACTCACCAGTTAAGCGACATTGAGCAATCATGAATAAAACTCCTATAAGCATCTGCATACAGGTTTTGTGTGTGTGTGACCATAAGTTTTCACTTCTCTTAGGTGAGACTCATCTAGGGATGAGATTGCTGAGGCATACAGTAAGTGCATGTTTAACTTCGTGAGAAATTGCTAAATTGTCTTCCCAGAGTAGTCACAGCATTTTGCATTCCTACCAGCAATATATGAGTGTTCCAGTCGCTCCACATCCTTGCCTGCACTTATTATCAGGATTTTGTTCTTTTTGAAAAATTTTAGCCATTCTAAGATTGCTTATGGTGGTATTTCGATGAGGTTTTAATTTTTATTTCCTAATGACTAACAATGTTGAATGCCATTTCATGAGCTTGTTTGCCATCCTTTTGTCTTTGAAGTAGCAGTTCAAATCTTTTGTCCATTTCTTTATGAGCTTGTTTTCTTACTGTTGAGTTTTGGTAGTTCTTTTATCCGGGACAATTTTTATTCATGATGGTGAGGTAACTGAGAACAATCTGGATTCAGAAAAGCTGGGTATAGTATTTAACCTCTCTGAACTCCTAGTCTCCTTATGGTTCAAATCAAAACAGCTATCCTGGCAACATCTTAATTTTATTATAAAAGGATAAAACAGATGTTTAAATTTTAAAAACTGAACGATTTAGTAAACAGATTAAAATGTAAAGTATAACTTTATCATCAACGGTGAGGGTGAAATGTTAGTATAACAGAACTCTAAGTACATAAGTTGAAGTGACACACTGGGGACAAAATAAACGGCGGTTTAGCATAACACTGTTTATGGATCGAAATGACCTATGAGCAAAGACGTGTATAACTTGAGAATAAAATCCCAGTTTCTCGAGCCTGACCAAATAAGGTCTTTCAAAAGAGGGAAACCCAGAGACAGCTAGGGAAAGTGCCAGAGTTGATTAAATTCCTTAGGCAAGACTTCCAGAAAATACAACACACAATCCAGTCTTCAGAGAAAGGAAGCTGTAAGAAGTGAAACTTAACAACACAGACATCAACGCAAACAGTGTTTGCCAGACACAGCCAGGAAAACCCCTGAAGCCTTCTTTACCAAAGGAAGGACGGTGAAGAGGAAGGTAAGAATAACGTGCGTATGTAACACCTTAAAAATTATCTAATGGGGCTTCCCTGGTGGCGCAGTGGTTAAGAATTCACCTGCCAACCTACCTAAGGAGACAAAAGATCTGTATGCAGAAAATTATAAGACACTGATGAAAGAAATTAAAGATGATACAAATAGATGGAGACATATACCATGTTCTTGGATTGGAAGAATCAACATTGTGAAAATGACTATACTACCCAAAGCAATCTACAGATTCAATGCAATCGCTATCAAACTACCAATGGCATTTTTCACAGAACTAGAACAAAAAATTGCACAATTTGTATGGAAACACAAAAGACCCCGAATAGCCAAAGCAATCTTGAGAAAGAAAAACAGAGCTGGAGGAATCAGGCTCCCTGACTTCAGACTATACTACAAAGCTACAGTAATCAAGACAGTATGGTACTGACACAAAAACAGAAATATAGATCAATGGAACAGGATAGGAAGCCCAGAGATAAACCCATGCACATATGGTCACCTTATCTTTGATAAAGGAGGCAAGAATATACAATGGAGGAAAGACAGCCTCTTCAATAAGTGGTGCTGGGAAAACTGGACAGCTACATGTAAAAGAATGAAATTAGAACACTCCCTACCACCATACATAAAAATAAACTCAAAATGGATTAAAGACCTAAATGTAAGGCCAGACGCTATCAAACTCTCAGAGGGAAACATAGGTAGAACACTCTATGACATAAATCACAGCAAGATCCTTTTTTGACCCACCTCCTAGAGAAATGGAAATAAAAACAAAAATAAACAAATGGGACCTAATGAAACTTAAAAGCTTTTGCACAGCAAAGGAAACCATAAACAAGACGAAAAGACAACGCTCAGAATGGGAGAAAATATTTGCAAATGAAGCAATGATAAAGGATTAATCTCCAAAATTTACAAGCAGCTCATGCAGCTCAATATCAAAAAAAACCCCAAACAACCCAATCCAAAAATGGGCAGAAGACCTAAGTAGACATTTCTCCAAAGAGATACAGATTGCCAACAGACACATGAAAGAATGCTCAACATCACTAATCATGAGAGAAATGCAAATCAAAACTACAATGAGGTATCACCTCACACCAGTCAGAATGGCCATCATCAAAAAATCTACAAACAGGGCTTCCCTGATGGTGCAGTGGTTGAGAGTCCGCCTGTCGATGCAGGGGACATGGGTTCGTGCCCCGGTCTGGGAATATCCCACATGCCGTAGAGTGGCTGGGCCCGTGAGCCATGGCCGCTGAGCCTTCGCGCCTGGAGCCTGTGCTCTGCAACGGGAGAGGCCACAACAGTGAGAGGCCCGTGTACCGCAAAAAAAAAAAAAAAAAAATCTACAAACAATAAATGCTAGAGAGGGTGTGGAGAAAAGGGAACCCTCTTGCACTGTTGGTGGGAATGTAAATTGATACAGCCACTATGGAGAACAGTATGGAGGTTCCTTAAAAAACTAAAAATAGAACTACCATATGACCCAGCAATCCCACTACTAGGCATATACCCTGAGAAAACCATAATTCAAAGAGTCATGTACCACAATGTTCACTGCAGCTCTATTTACAACAGCCAGGACATGGAAGCAACCTAAGTGTCCACTGACAGATGAATGGATGAAGAAGATGTGGCACATATATACAATGGAATATTACTCAGCCATAAAAACAAATGAAATTGAGTTATTTGTAGTGAGGTGGATGGACCTAGAGTCTGTCATACAGCGTGAAGTAAGTCAGAAAGAGAAAGACAAATACCGTATGCTAACACATATATATAGAATCTAAAAAAAAAAAAAAAAAAAAGTCATGACGAACCTAGGGGCGAGACGGCAATAAAGACGCAGACCTACTAGAGAATGGACTTGAGGACACAGGGAGGGGGAAGGGTAAGCTGGGATGAAGTGAGAAAGTGGCATGGACATATATACACTATCAAATGTAAAACACAACCAGTGGGAAGCAGCCGCATAGCATAGGGAGATCAGCTTGGTGCTTTGCGACCACCTAGAGGGGTGGGATAGGGAGGGTGGGAGGGAGGGAGACGCAAGAGGGAAGAGATATGGGGATATATGTATATGTATAGCTGATTCACTTTGTTATAAAGCAGAAACTAACACACCATTGTAAAGCAATTATACTCCAATAAAGATGTTAAAAAAAAAAAAAAAAGAATCCGCCTGCCAACACAGGGGACACGGGTTCGAGCCCTGGTCCCAGAAGATCCCACATTCTGCATAGCAACTAAGCCCGTGAGCCACAACTACTGAGCAGCCTGCATTCTAGAGCCTGTGAGCCACAACTACTGAGCCCACGTGCTGCAACTACTGAAGCCCGCACACCTAGAGCCCGTGCTCAACAGCAAGAGAAGCCACCACAATGAGAAGCCTGCGCACCGCAACAAAGAGTAGGCCCTGCTCGCCGCAACTAGAGAAAGCCCGTGTGCAGCAACGAAGACCTAACACTGCCAAAAATAAAATATATAAATTTATATATTAAAAAAAGTATCTAATAGCACTGAAGTAGGAACGAGAAAGGAAGTTTTAGATGTGGTTATACCACACTCAGTAGTGGAACGGTTAGAGCAGTCTGAGGCAGGCAGGTCTAGGTCCAGAGTCCAGCACCTTTCCTTACTTTGTATGACTCTGGACAAGTTTCAGCCTCTCTAAAGAACTGCGTGGAGGTAAGAACGCCTACTCCTTAGGGCTTGAGGACTAAAGGAAACAGAGTACACAAAGCACTTAGCACATCTAGCACGTGGTTTAACACTCAATAAGTTACAGACAATACTAGTTACATATCCGTGAGCGAGCCGAGGCTCCTGTTATGAAGGGGGTATTGACAGTTACACAGGAAAGCACTCTGGCACCTCAAAGTGCCAGGTAAGCAGGAGGAGTTACCGCTACTGGAGGAGGTCAGGCTCCCTGGTTCCCACGCCAGTTGCTCTCCTTACAAGCAGCAGCTTACCATTAGCAACATGGTATTTAGGGCACTCACTTTTTTAGAAATATTACTTGGATATCAACAGATTAACAGAATGTCTATAGGACCATAAAAAAGTAATCATTTTCACTCATCTAAGGAAGGGTTTTTCCGGCTTCTATAGATTATCATCACTTTGGCCTCTATAACTATCTTGCTATAGTCCTCGCTCATAGTAGGAATTTAGTCAGTATCCGTTAAACTGACTGCAGAGCACCGGATCATCTAAAACTTGAACTTTACAAGTACTTATGTATCTCAGAAAGGATAGAGAAGAGGTTATGAATAATGAACTCAAGCGATTGTTCAATCACCTCAGATGAGCTCAATAATGCTGAAAAACAGCCCTTACCAAAGTAAAGGAGGTCAGTATTGCCTCCATTGTAATACCACATTTTTAAGCGAAGGTACTACTTAAAATGGTCTTCCAAAGGTCTAAGCACGGATCTAAGCGCAGATGTGACAATGCAAAGCAGCTTGAGCTCTGTCAGGTCAGTTCAATTGCTATTTACTGACTACCTGCCTTTTGCAAGGTACCCAGCTGAGCGACACAGGCAAAGGCGCTGATGTATACTGCACGATGCAGACACCAAGGCAGAGAACAAGATCAAACCCAGGGCTGAAGTGCAGTATTAGCACGGCAGGATGGGAGGGACTGAGAAAAGGAACAGGGCAGCACTGAATGAAAAGTAAAGTTAGGAAACCTTTACGGAGAAGCTTCGGCGTAAGCTAGACCTTCAGTGGCAAGTAAGATGTGAAGAGGGAGAAGTGACTTCTACGTGACTAAACTGAAAATCCCACATGGGGGTTAAGCCTTTAGGAGTGGGTTGGCACAAGTTTATAGCAGGCTTTGATGCTAGAATGAAAAGTTTTAGACTCTTCTGCTTAAATGATTTGCTTTTCAAAGAGAAGGAGACATTTAGCTTGTACCTTATAAAACTAATAGTCTTCCCTGGATTGCAGTTAAATTGTGTAGATGCTGGCATTTCAACAGACTGTAAGCATCACGCCTGATTCAACACTGTATATTTTATTGGAGCATAAAGTGCCTACATACTAAGTACTCGGTAAATGTCCACTGAATGACCAAACGATTCCCAGGATGAATTAGCGCGAAGTCCAAATATGGGGGCTCCAGATGGCAAGCCACCTAGGGTTTGATCAAACAGCTACACCTGAAAGTTTGCTGTTAGAATAAGAATCCCACACGTCAGATTTCTGTGGAATACGTGAGCCCCATCTCTAGGTCCTCTCCCCACCACAATCACAGCAGTCAGATAAAGTTGAGGAGTTTATTAGGGAAATATGAGAGATAAAGACACCCCAAGTGAGAGAAAGAAAACTCTGAAAATGTCCCTTTTCAAGCCAAGTGGGGGCCTGGACTTGACCTCCCCCAAAGGACAAGAAACTGGTGGGTGAGCAACAACATGCTCCGGCAGCCACCTCGCCAGGGCTCCTCAGCCAGGACTGCCTCTGACCCCCGGCCAGAGGTGGGGAGGAGACAGAGAGCGCCTATAGAATCAGTGCAGGGGCAATGAGGGCTGCAAGGAAAGGCTGAGAGAGGGCGAAAGAGAGAGGCGGGGAGGACCTGGACAGAGTCCCACCTTTCAGCTCTTAGCGCCTCAAATATGTTGACAAGTAGTTCTACAAAGTGTCACTGAAGAAGTAAAATGCCTAATGTTGTTTCTGAGAGTCCCCTGGATTCCTCCCCACACGCCACATCACACTGCTGGGTGTACGTGGCAGAGCCCAAAGGCCACATTTTTGAAAAAAAGAAAAACAAGAATAAGCCCTGTTGCTCTTTAAGGAGACAGGAAGGAGCTGAAGGCTGCTGGGGCCTTTCCCACGAGGGTCTGCGTTCTGTAAAAGCAACTTCCCAGCAGCAGCATGGCACAGTTCTAGGTGAGGGTCTCACCTTTTGTCACCTGTCAAAGGAAAATTGACAATCAGATAAATTCAAAAGCATTAGAGGGGTCTAAAAAAAAAAAATCTTATTTTCTATCCTAGGTAGTTGGGAGTGGTAGAAAAGATGACAGCTTCAGAGTCCCAGAAAGCTGGTTTAAATTCAGGCAAGGTAGTTAACTTCTCTAAGCCTGTTTCTGCTTCCAGGTTTTTTCAGCAACAAGTGGAAATGTGCATTCTCTCTTGCACAGCCATGCCTGCCTCATGAGGAAGGCCCTTGCCCTTCATACTCACCCTTGCTTCAATGTACTCTATTCGCCGTTCAAGAGCTGTCAATTTCTCGTTTAGTGTTGCGAGTCTTGAACGACAAGACATATCTGGTAAAAGAAGACTGACGTTCAGGATTAATGCCATTCCAGACACAAACACACACACAGCCACTAAGATGAAGAGGAGGAATGATATATCATGCAGAGCACAGATAAGAAGAACGAGTGGGCAAAAAAAGGCAGTGGGAGGATAAGGTGAGAAGTATCTTAGGAGCACAGCTGCTTAGAGAGGATCTGCCTAACTCCCTACCAAATGTGGCAGGCAGAGAATAATGCCGCCCCGCCCCCCCGCAAGATGTCTACGCTCTAATCCCCAGAACCTGTGAATATGTATCCTACAGGCAAAGGGACTTTGCACATGTGATTGAAGCTAAGGACCTTAAGATCTTGGATTATCCAGATGGGCCCCATCTAATCACAAATCCATAAATGGAAAAGAGAAAGGCAGAAGAAAGGTGGAAGAAGAGATTCGAAGTGTGAGAGGGACTCAACCTGCCACTGTTGGCTTTGAAGATGGAGGGAGGTGGCCATAAACCAAGGGATGCAAGTGACCTTTAGAAGCTGGCCGTGGTCCTTAGCTGACAGCCAGCAAGGAAATAGGGACCTTAGTTTTACAGCTGCAAGAAACTGAATTCTGCCAACAACCT
Source organism: Mesoplodon mirus (assembly GCF_964341445.2). Classification (NCBI taxonomy): domain Eukaryota; kingdom Metazoa; phylum Chordata; class Mammalia; order Artiodactyla; family Ziphiidae; genus Mesoplodon; species Mesoplodon mirus. The sequence continues at coordinate 7,218,006 of NC_138988.1, forward strand.
ATGGGCAAGGAAGCAGCTCCTCTTCTAGAGCCTCCAGCCCTGCTGACACTGTGATTTCAGCCCAGTGACCCAGTGTTGGACTTCTGATCTACACAACTGTAAGATAATAAATCTATGTGGTTTAAGCCGCTATATTTGTGGTAATCTGTTATGGCAGCAATAGAAAAGAGAAAACTAATACAGCAAGGCTGTACAGATGGCCATTTGCTAATAGGCAAACCAAGAGTTTCAAGAGAGGGGAAATGACAAGAGGAAGAAAATAATCTCAATAGGGAAGAAAAGCAGAGGCCAAGGAAGCAGCAGACCCTGAGAAGGGAAGGTGTGGTGTTTCTGAGCTCATGGAAGCCAGCTCACTGCTGCTACTCTAAGGGCACTTGATGTCCCACCAGCACCTGCACAGGCCTTTCAGAACAAGAGAAAACTTGGAGAACAGCAACTACCCTGTGGATCCCATCTTTCATCTGCAAAAAATTCCTTTTCTTCCCCTACCTTTTCCAATCTCTTTTACCACCTCACCCAAAAGGAAACCTAGATTTGCCCTAAAATACCTTTCTCCCTGCAAACTTCTCTGACACAAATCTCTTGGCTACTCTTCCTCCCAACTGTTCTCAACATCCGGGAGAAAAAGGTTTCCAGGCATGCTAATTACTCCCATACTCCTCCCAAAACTGTTCTTCAGTCGTCTCTCAATAATCCTCACTTCTGAACTTTAAAATATTCGCTCTCCGAGACACTCTCCCACCCAGTGATCTAACACTTAGCTCACACCCCTCCTTTTCATCTCTTCCTTGGATGTTATGCAAAAGCGCTTCAGCACCCAATTTAACAAATCTTGCACACCCTGATCTTGCCTTGGCTTTCATTTCATCAAGTCCAAATCTTACTCATCTTGCCCTTTTAAACATTCTCCTTCAAGTCAGTTCAAAGTGGACCTCTGAGAGGTCTTTGCTGAACGGATATAATTCTCCCTCTTCTGTAAGGATTTGCCTATTCCGGACATTGTTCGCTCTTCTTTTTAATCGTTTTGTTTGTTTGTTTGTTTGTTTGTTTAATCTGCTAGTGCTGCTGCTTCTAATTCCCAGGTCCAGCTGGAGGAGAAACACCTCAGCACCCTCCTTTTCCCGGACACACTGCCACTGCTAGGACGGCCCAACAGGACCTAATCTCTTTTCAGCCTGGTTTTTAGAAGCTCAAAGGCATATCGTGTATGCTATTCAGTAAGAGCATGAATGTTATCACCGACAACCTGTCTTTTCCCATAAAGACGTCTGCCAAAATGAAGGGGCAGGGTGGTGAGAGGGAGGGTTCCTTCCTGGATGGCTGTTCTGTTCTAGCTCTGTCAATCTGGTGATGAATCAGAATCCAAGAACAGCACTATGTTACTGGCCTGCATGGATAAGCACTGTTGAAAATTTAAAATGCTGAACTCCAGAAACTTCAGTCATATTTCAGATCCCATTAAATATATACCGATTCAAACAAAATGCTGGGAAACCATGCGGCAGACGGACAAATTTGAAACCACAATGCATTTATATGTACATTATCACCAGACTATAATGGAAAAAGCCAGTTGTCCTCATCAGGGTGCTTGATGGTGTGCATACATTACCACCGCTAACAAATGCCAGTTACCAGACAACTTCTCTGAACTCTTACTGCACGTAACCTTAGCCTACAAAAATCAACACTGTCTTTCTCTTAAGGTCTTATTTCTCCAACAAAATTATAAACTTCCTAGGAGTGGCTATGTCCATTTATTCTTATTTATCCCTTTCTCACAGCATCTGATGCACAGCTGGAGTTACAAGAGGCAAGCTGTATTTGTTGGCTAAGTATAAGAATTGAGATTTAAAAACAGCCTCATTCTCTATTTTTTTTGGTTACATTTCTCTGAACATATTAGCTTTAGAGTCAGGAAAAAAGGCGTAAAAATAAAAAGCTATCATCTGTAACAATCTAGTTTTAGAAACTTCATCAATTCGAAGTACAGAATAGGCCCAGTGTTAGGATGTTAGTGCTGCATCATGATCTGTGTGTCCTCAGGTTCAGGTGGTCCTCCAATGCTGAAAGGGTAAACCACAAAGAGATCAAAATTCTACTCACACCAGCTGGAATCACAGGGTAAAAGCTGTTCAGAATCATTAGGTATCCTGGAAAAACAGTTCCCTCCCCAAAGCGCATGCCCTACACAACCTCTCTGTGGTCAGGGCGAGAATTATAGGTCTGCTGCCATTTTCAAAAAGCTATAGATGCCCCCTCAAAGTAAACGCCCGCTAAACCTTTGCATCACCAAATCACATTATAAACACAATACAAAGCCCCCCCAGATACATGTCAGAACTGAGGAGTCATGTTAAGGGCTTAGAAAGGGAAAATACATCCCACACTCACTCATCCTGAGTCATCCAATGCCAAGATAACACACTCAAGTCTATCCTTATGATTTATCCAGTTTCTCAGCCTGGTGGTCTCTGTCTAAGCTCTTGTATCGTGATACCATCAATCTTCAGGAACTTGCCTTACCTAACTGCTAAGATAAATCGCTTTAACTTTTAATCGTGCTTCCTAATTGTTCTTATTTGTAATTAATTGTTTTCTTTAAAAGGTCTAAATCCACTTTCTAAAATCTTCAAAAACCACCTAGTAATTACTCCAAACATTAGGCCATTATCCTCACCTTAAAGGAGAATAATGGCCTAAGCCAAGGGAAGCCATTTCTTCCAGCTCCTGAAGAATGGAATCCTATGCATCTATTTCCTTGGTCTAGGACTTGCTGGAAATTTTGAAGAAAAAAAAAAAGTCTTTATTCTCGATCTGATCATAAAATGGGACTCACACGCAGTTGCTAAAATCTCACAACAGGTATTTCCTTGCTTATAAAGCAAGAAAAGAGACACTTCTCCGCAATCCTAAGCTCAAACTCTTCAATTTTTGGTTAGTTCCAAGACTCACCCACTAAAACTTCAGTAATATGTCAAGAAGTTTTATGTCAGAGATAAAAGTATGTTTATCATATGCTTATTAATATGATTCTGTGCTCAGAAACGAAGTTATTACATTACCTAGATCCAAACTGGGGGAAGTGAGATGCTAGATCACTTTTAAATTTTGAACAACAGCACCAGTTTAACTTCTTATTTTAGATGCTTTATTTACTGAACTGACATTCTTAATACTCTGTTTGGATATTCTGTGTCTACATATCAGATACTAACTCCTACCAGATAAATGAAGCCTTTCGCTTCTGGTTTTAAAAGTAAAAACTCTCGGGCTTCCCTGGTGGCGCAGTGGTTGAGAGTCTGCCTGCCGATGCAGGGGACACGGGTTCGTGCCCCGGTCCGGGAAGATCCCAGATGCCGCGGAGCGGCTGGGCCCGTGAGCCATGGCCACTGAGCCTGCGCGTCCAGAGCCTGTGCTCCGGAACGGAAAAAGTAACAACTCTCCACGTCAGTTATCTGTCCAACTACTTTCCACTGCCTCTCCAGACTAAGCCAAAGTGTCAAAGCTGTGACCCTGTCATCACGCCATCCCTCCCGAGGCATGGAACATTTTGTTTTCTCTTATCTGGCTCTGGCTCTGAGGGAACGTTATGAGTAAAGAATGCCCTAAAGAACCCCCAATAATAGTTTAGCTCTCTAAGGAAGCAGGAGAGACAATTAGGAGAACTAACATCAAAATAGTTTGCACAGAACTTAAAAAATAATTTCAGAATACATGAGATCTATGACTTCTTGACTACCATTCCCTACTACAACCTCTATACTAAGTTATATGTGTGAATTTGTATCACTGACATATAATTTATACTAGTCTCATCTCTCATTAATACTACCTTCACCCTCATTCCCTGAGTGAGGAAATCCATCACACTAAGTCGCACTGTATGTGAATATATTAAGACAAAAGCAATGTTCTACTTTGTTCTGAAGTGGTCCTTATTTCTTCTTCAAGGCAGAAATTCTTTAAATGCAGGAAATGGTTCTTATTCTGTGTCCCCCACAGAACCTGAGAGAGAGCCTTGTACTCAGATCTAGTTTCTCTTGCTGATGCTTTCTGACAAGAAAGACTCTTGCCCTGTCAGCTTTATACTCCTTAGGACCTGTCAGTTCTCTAGCTAGAAAATAATTCCTTTTGAAATCTTTTTTAATACATCTGTGTCCCCTCCTTAATCTTAATCGCTTAATGTTGCTGAAAGAGTGGACCAGAAGCACACCAGTTGGAAAGAGATCACTAGACGTCATCCCCACACCTTGTGATGACATAGAAAGTCTACCCAGTGTTCAGTTCTCTCAAAGAAACACTTGGAAAACATGAGGTAGGGGGTCTCTGCTAGGGGCCTGCCGTCCAGAAGGATGTGGAACAATGCGGAGAGAATTTAAAACTGTCACGAGCAGGCCTAGGAAAGATTTTGCTAGAAGCAGACAGAACACCCACTGTCGGCTAGAGACTAGCAATGCAGAGATGTCCATGGCCTGACGCGATGTGGACCTTTCTCTGCCCTCATCTGCTGCCACTCAGCACAGCGCGCGCGGAGAAAGGGAGGAACCCACAGGAGGGGCCGGAGGGGCGACTAAGAGGCTCGGAGCTCAAGGGTTTCGACTCGATCCGGAAGGAGATGGGCAACCGTCTAGAGTCTTTACAAGGCAGTGACACAGCCATGCTGCGTTCCGAGCGCCAAGTGGGGACTGGAAGCGAAGCACAGAGGAAGGAGGGAGGCGACTGAAGAGAAGAAAAGTAGCAGATGATGGATGGGGCTGCCTGACGTATCCGGGAAAAGGAAAGATTTGTTAATGGATCCGGGGTGAAGGCAAGGAAGCCGATGAGCTCAGCGTGGGGCAGGAACACCCCACAGGGACTGCCCAGTGGAGGCCGGGGGTCAGGGCGAGAGGGGGAAGGTGCGGTCTGAAGGAGGAAGCGAAAACCAGCAGGAGCCCAAGGCTCCCCGAGTCCCCTTCAAAGCTTCTCAGCGCCCTCCCTCAGCGGGCCTCCCTCCTCCCAGCCTCCCCCTGCTCGCCCGCTGACCGAACGAGTTGAGAAAGTCTGCGATTTTCTTGATGCTGCTGGTGATGACCTCAATGTACTCCCGGTTCGCCCAGTCCTGGTGAATCTCCCGCTGCACCGGATCCTCTTGCCCCGCCATGGCTGCAGCCTAAGGAAGCGCGATTGCGCAGGCGCCTCGACCCTCCAGGCCGCCAGTGCGCCTGCGCCGCCAGCCCACACCGGTCCCGGGGCATCCACGAATCCACAGGCCTTGTGGTGCGCCTGCGCATTGTCGCGTCTTCACCGGCCTCTTCGCGTTGCTCCCACGCCCCTGAAGACCGTCGCCTCCAGGCAGTGGAGAAGAATGGAGTGCGCACGCGCCAAAGTCCACCCCCACCCCCACCCCATCCGCCGCGCCACCGCCACCACCACCTCTGTCACTGGAGGTTACGGTCGTTGGCGGGGGAGCATGGGCCCGCATCACCCTTTCCCTCGGGTGCTCCAAACTAAGCTTGCGGTCTGTGTCCACAATAAGCTGGGCATAGCCAATTAAACCACATTAAATACAAATCATTTTTAAGATGCCTTTTAACAACACAACATGATGTCCCACCTTACAATTATCAAATGAACAAACTTTTTTTTTTTTTTTTAACGATAATAGTGTTGAAGAGGCTGAGGGGAAACTGGTAAACTCGTAAATAGCTGGTCACACTAAACTGGCACAAACCCTTCGGAAGGAAATTTGTAAATTGTTAGCAAGAGCTGTAAAATTTTTCAAGCTTTTTAGCCTAGGTATTAACAAAATTATTGAAAAAGAAAAAACACTTTATGCACAAAGGTGTTCTTTGAGGCATGTGTTTTTAAAAAATAAATCTCAACAGTTGGGGAATGGCTAAACATTGGTTTGGCCACTTAGAGCAATATTATGCAGTCATATAAATGCTAATTATGAAAAACTGTGGCAACATAACGGAGATGATAAATGAAAGGGAAAACAAAATGCATGTGGTTTTTTTTAAAATTGCAACTATGCGGGGCTTCCCTGGTGGCGCAGTGGTTGAGAGTCTGCCTGCCGATGCAGGGGACGCGGGTTCGTGCCCTGGTCTGGGAGGATCCCGCATGCCGCGGAGCGACTGGGCCCGTGAGCCAAAATTACTGAGCCTGCGCGTCTGGAGCCTGTGCTCCGCAGCGGGAGAGGCCGCGATAGTGAGAGGCCTGCGCACCGCGATGAAGAGTGGCCCCCGCTCTCCACAACTAGAGAAAGCCCTCGCACAGAAACGAAGACCCAACACAGCCAAAAATAAATAAATAAATAAAGCAAACTGTCAACAAGTAAAAATAAACACTATTATAAAAATAAAATAAAATAAATAAAATTTCCCAAATATCTCCAATATGTAGGCAGACTTGAGAACCAGTTCTCAACCCTGTTTGCAAATGAGAGTCACATGGGGAGCTTTTAAAACATATTAAAAAAAAAAAATTGCAACTATGCAAAAATTATGTCTGCTTGAGGACAAGAAGGACAAACCAAAAAATGTCAATACCTGGTTTGTTAAGGTAGTGGAAGTACGGGCAATTTTATTTTTGTTTCAGGGAATATTTACAATCTGGTTTGTATGGTAAATGCCTTTTATTTTTTAAAAAGTGATGCTGAACAGTCAGATTTCTTCTAGCAGTAGCTGGGAAGAAAACATTACTAACAGTCCTGTACTCTGGTAGAAGATCTTATAAGCTATAATGCTGCTTTTTTTGTTAATAAATTTATTTATTTTTGGCTGTGTTGGGTCTTCATTGCTTCACGCAGGCTTTCTCTAGTTGTGGCGAGCGGGGTCTACTCTTCCTTGCGGTGCGCGGGCTTCTCATTGCGGTGGCTTCTTTCATTGCAGACCATGGGCTCTAGGCATGCAGGCTTCAGTAGCTGCAGCACGCGGGCTCAGTAGTTGTGGCTCACAGGCTCTAGAGCACAGGCTCAGTAGTTGTGGCGCACGGGCTTAGTTGCTCCGCTGCACGTGGGATCTTCCCGGACCAGGGCTTGAACCCATGTCCCCTGCATTGGCAGGCAGATTCTCAACCACTGCGCCACCAGGGAAGCCCCTATAATGCTGCTTTAATAGCTGGATCCTCACAAACCCTGTGGAAGGAAGTGAGGAAGAGGTTCCCCATTTTACAGATGAGAAAACTGAAGTCCAGGGTCACAGAGCCAATTAAGTGGTGGACCTTCACCAGCTGATTCCAGACTCCATTATCTTTTCACTGTACCACTCTGAGAACAGGTTAAAGTCCATCTGAGCTCTCCCACATTTTCATGTAAATGGTTTCTAAAATAATAATAAATATCGATCCTAAATATCAAACCCAGGCATCCAGAAGGCTCTCTGCCATTCAGTCCTCCAATTATGGGTTTACCAATGTGGTAGTTCTTCATTGTAGGAATTGTTCCCAATGCAGGGCTGCACAGGCAAGCTTCGGGAATGCTCTTGGTGCAGCAAGGAGTGCTTCCGGGTGATAGACTGCCTCAGCATAAGGGAGACAGGTCCCTGTCCTTGAGTCTGTCACACGCTTCACAGAACTTGGGGATCTTGTCACTGACTCCAGGTACAACAATCAGCACGAAATCAAATTCTTGAAGAAATGTTTTGATTGCATTGTGTGGTCATTTGAGTTGCCTTTGCAATCATGTGTACTTGGACCATTATTTGCATGGCTATAGGTATAGTGTGTGCAGTGCGGCAATGTTGCTGGCTGCTGTGAAAACATTATATGGGCTCTCAGCAGAGCAAATGCGGCTGTTGTCACGAGAATCCCTGGGTGGTGCAACCAGAATGTTGTGTTGCATGATACAGACCAAACTGATGTTGTAGATCATCAATAATATGAAGTATGGGAGATTCTGGCTTTCTATACATGTACGGTAGCCGTGGAGGTGGAGTATCAGACTTGGAGGTGATGGCAAATGGTACCTCCAGGAATACATCCCTTAATGTTGGGCAGATTAGGCAGAGGACTGTGGTGCAGATTGTCATAACAGCATGAAGCCTTCTCTATCCAACAGTTCTTAATCATACAATTCTGCTTTGGGGGACTTTCATTTAAAAAACACAACTGTGCAATAAAAATTACTGTTTTGTTTGCTTTTTAAATAACAAGTGTCTCTTTTATTCAAGAGGAAAATAAAAATAAACTTACTGGGTGAAAAAAAGCTGCAGTTCAAAATCATCTCAGGGGACTTCCCCAGTGGTCCAGTGGGTAAGACTCTGCGCTCCCAGTGCAGGGGGCCTGGGTTCAATCCCTGGTGGGGGAACTAGATGACACATGCATGCCGCAACTAAGAGTCTGCATGCCGCAATGAAGATCCCAAGTGCTACAACTAAGACCCGGTGCAGCCAAAATAAATATTTTTTTTAAAAATCATTTTGGTCTTTTCCAACACTCATCATTCTCTGCCCCTCTCTCCACCTCCAACTCTCTCATCTCTCCTTCCACATGGATACACATGTGCATGTACACACACACACACACACACACACACACACAGTGGACATCTGACAATTCTTGACAAGTCCCTCAAAACTATCTTGTCTTCCAAACCAGGATCGCAGCCTGACCCCATCCCTGGGCCCCAGTCTTTCTCCTTCAGCATCACCCAAAGAGCCAGGCAAAAGGTGACGGCTCTTGTTTGTGCTGTGTTCTATGGTTCACAAAGTGCAAGGGCAATTTCTGGGTATATAAGGGAAGGGCAGGTGGGCCATTAGTTAATTCCTCCTACAAATACTGCACCCTGCCAGGCACTGTGATAGGCACTGCGGATATAGGAGTCAGCTGGGTAGACCTCTCTTCCCCCAGCCTTACAGAGTAGTTGTTTGCAGTGAGGTTTAAAATAGTCAGATCACTCCTTTACTAAGGTGAAAGTGTGAGTTTTTCAGCTTCGTGAGAATGGGACAGAATCTTCCCTCTTGAGGTTTAACAGAAAGCAAAGTTTTTGGTTGGGAAGTCAAGGAGACACATCTTTGTTTGCTCTTGACAAGCGAGCACGTATAAATTCTGTGCCCCTGCATTGGGATCATTTCAATGCAGCAACAGAGGCCTTCAGAATTCTGGGTAACTCAGCCCAAATACCCAGGGCAGGGTTTAAAGAGTAGAGCTTACATTTTAACACTAACTACAGCTCCCGGGACATTTATGCAGGTTCCTGGCCACAGTCTTTGAAGTGGGCGCGTTGTGCTCTCTGACCAGATCAAAGGCACACCACTGGGGCGAGGCAGGGAGGAGGTGGAGGGGAACAGAGAGGACGAGGATTCGGACCAGCGCTCCTGAAGGGCTGAGTCCTGGACCAGGTGTTCCAATCAGGGGGTTCCTAGCTGGGGCGCCTCGAGGCCCCCACCCCCACCCCCCTGCGGCTCGGGCTCCCCCGCGGTCCTGGGTCACAAAGGCGGTTGCCAGGCTCCGGGTGGAGAAAAGATGCGGCCGGGGAACAGCGGCCGCCACCCTGGAGCGTTCGGCCCGCGGAGTTCAGCAGGTGAGCCCCCAGCCCGGATGGTGGGACCGGGACCGGGCTCCCACCGCCACCTCTGCCTCGGCCAGAGCCATCTGGCCCCCGCCCCGGATAGGGGCCCCCGCGGGACAAACCCCTCTTCTGGCTGGGAGGGGGAGCCTCCTTCACTCAGGGCAGCTCCAGCCCCTCGGGATCGCAGTTCACAGTTCACGAGGACCTCAGCTGCACTTTGACGCTGCTTTCCCCTTTCCCAGGTGGGGAAATCCAGGGACTGGGCTCCTTGGCATGGGAGGACTGGTACGATGGGGAAGCCTTTTGGGCTAGAACCATGTGTTCCCTATCCGGGAGCTATGAGAGCAGCTTGAACAGACTTCCTAGATTCAACCCCTCCTGGAATGGATGACGGTGACTTCTGGGTGGTAGGAGTGGGGGGTGAACTATCTTTATTTGAACGCTGTGTGAAAGTGGTGGAAAGACCTGGGGTCGGAAGCCCTCTTTCATCCCATGTTGGTTCTGCCCAATATTTAGGCTGGACATTTGATTAAGCCTTTTCCCTCTGGCCCTATTTCCTCTTAGGAGACAAGCGAGGAAAGGCTCCTGGAATTTTTCCTTTTTTGGTCATATGCTCAGAGGCGTTAACGCCTTCCACCTGCACCTTGCCTTGGTAGTGTACCAGAGCAGCCCTGATCCTGGATGTATGCTCCTAGGGTCATGATATCAAGCACCAGAAGCCTTCCACAGGCTGTTTGGGATAGATAACTATCCCCTGGGTGTCAATTTCTCATCCGAAGGCAGCCGAGATATTTGAGCAGTATGCGCAAGGGCCTGCATAGATCAGGAGAAACATACCAGTTGGAGGAAATCAACAAATCTCCTTTCTACTAACCACTGTCAGGGCAGGTCTTCTGGTTTGAAAGGTCACTAACAATTCCCTTTAAAAAGCAAAACTTACTGTGTCACAAACCATGGTGGAGGTGTCAAAGTTTTCACAGTATTTCCTGGGCAATTACTGGATGGGATGGGATCAGATCTGCTGCTAACTTTGAGGGAGACTAGAGAAGGGGCAGAGAAATACACTTGACTGGAAAGAAAAGGGATATGCTATGCCCCTTAACATAATAGGTAGGTGCTCAAAAATGTTAGCTTCTCTTGAATTCAGTGAAATCCTTTATATACTGGCAATTTTAAAGTAGAAAAATGGAAAGTCCGAATTCTACTTGGATAAATTGAGTTAGCAACATCCTCCCAGCCCTTTCCTTTATCTCCAAAGGCGGGGGTGGGGGGGAGGGAATCAAGTTCTTAACCAGTGGGTCTTTCATAGATAAGAAAAAAACAAAAACAAAACACACATAGAAGAACCAGAAAAATCTTTTAAAAACTTTAAAACACTGGCCTTTGGAATTTTTTTTCCCTCCCAGCTTGGTATAATTCCTCTGAGGTGGTATATAAGTAGCTCAGGGCCCTGAGAGAGCTGCTCTCTTGTGTCAGAAAAGAGGTTTTTAGGGCCAAGAGCAGACTGTCTCCATAATTAAGAATAGTAAAAGCTGAAGTTCCTTAAAGGAACAGCATAAGAAGTTCTCAAACTACAAGGTACATCAGACTCCCCTGGAGGGTTTGTTTAAATGCAGAATGCAAGGCCCTCCCCCCACCCCCAGAGTTTCTGATTCTATAGGTCTCAGGTAGGGCCCAAGAATCTGCATTTCTGCCACATTCCCAGATGACTGTCATGGTTCTAGTCCCAGAATCATACTTTGAGAACCAACGGTATAAATACATGGGATTTAGAGTCACAAATATTTGGCAAGACACACCTTTCGGAGCATCCATCCACAAATAATGTCTCATCATGAAATGCCAGCAGCTTCTGCCACCTGAGAGGCATAGATTCTGACTTCAGCAGTTATCAACACAGCACAGATCCTAATGCTGAACAGGGACACTCCATTTTGGACACATCTATTTCCTCATCTGTAAAATGGGTAAAAACCTACCTTCAGAGGCTTGTGATAAGGTTTAATAAGTTACACATAGCAGTTGCCAGATTCAATACTTGTCACTATCCTCTACTGCCTTTATAGAATTACTAATATCCTAACATCTACTGGAATCTTTTCATGAGAACTACAGAGTAAGTTAAAGTCAATAATGAGACAGAGATGTGAATTTAAACAGCCATGCCCTCGCCAAAAGCATGCTAGGAAAATTCCATGTTCTGATTCCTCTCCTCTAGGACTGTCAATGGCAGGATACCAGCTCTGGTCACCATGGACCCCACTGGATGAGAGCTTCCAATGGCTGCGGCATACAACACCTACACCTTCTTCCAAGCACCCCTTTAGGGCTTCCCCCTGCTTCCCCCACACCCCTTCTGATCTTGAAGTGCAGCTGTGCTTTCAAGAGGTCTCTCTAGTTCTAGACAGTCCATTCCTGGAGCCTGGAGTGAGTCCCAAGTTGCCCTGCCACACGTCAGAGCTCCGAACCATGAACAAGAAAGGGCTGGTCAGGAAGCCCCAGCCTGTCTGCCTCAATGGAGTGGATTCTGTCTTTGGCAGGGTCATCACGGCTCAGCCGCCGAAGTGGACTGGGACCTTCAGAGTTTCAGACAAGTCAGCCTTTTGCAAAATCATCAGCCGGGAGCACCAGGGGCCCACTGGACTTAAGGAGCCTCAGATTCAGATGACAGTGACCACGTGCAAACAGATGCTGCGCTCCATCCTCTTGCTGTATGCGACGTACAATAAGTGCACCTTTGCCTTGCAACGCTCCAAGTAAAGTGGCCCCATCTGATCCCCATTCCTCACACCACGCCTTTTGCTATGTGCCCGAAGCTTACATAGACCTTTCTGTGTAAAGGAAACTATGTTTGCCCCAGCCATCTTGCTTTTCAGTCAAGCCGTGACAATTCAGGAGCCCCCCTCCTCTCTTCCCGTCCAAAAATGGGCCAGTGACAGAGCAAGGGAGAACATTTCCATTGTAAAGCTGAACAACCATTTAGAGTCAAACTAGCACTGACATGTACATGTGATAAAGAACCACTAAACAAACCATATAAACCAATGAGCCTACTGTGAACTCTTTTCAACACTGAAGACCACAATGAGTTGGGGAAACAAAGAGTGTCAAGGAAGGAGATTATGGATTTCTATGTACATGAGGATGAAGGGGTCAAAAATCTATATGTGGGTCAACGATTAATTTAAAAAAACAAAAACAAATAACCTCCCCCACCAAAAAACCAACATAAAAACCTAGCCAGCCACACCCTAATACTACCAGAGAGTATAAAAGTGGGTAGAAATATAACAAATATTAATTAATATTTATAGCCTGGCAAAAAAGAACTTGGTAGCAGCACTGAAACTGGGCTTTCTGGCAGAAGACATGAGAGCTCCCCATTTTAGCTGAAATGTACTCCTAATGTTCTATTTTTAATAAACTGTAAGTAATTTTGTAGCATTGTTGTAACTAGATTATAGGTATAACTCAGAATAATGTGGAAATAAAATAAAAATTATATATGCAAAGTTAACATGAATTTGATGCTGCCTTTTTCTCCTTTATCATATCTACATGACCACCAAAAATTTAAAAAGAATCCAAACATTCGACTTTCTTTGGGCATTGAAAGAAATTCGTCACTCCTCCAAAAAAGAGCACAAAATATCTTCTCATGTCAAATATGAGGGTCCTTGTAATAGGGAACATATGATTGTAACTGGTAGAACTGATGTGTTGTACCAGTCTCCCTTATTTCTCTGCACAAACACCAATTCAGTTCCATCTATGAAGGAAATTCGAAAAGAGGAATGAGGTAGCTGAGGTAGCTGAACTTAAAACAGAATTTATTTGTAAGACTGGTACAAGCCTAAATTCTAGAATAAATCCAGAGTTTCAAAACTAGCTCCTGAAGCTCAGAATCATGACTACTCTAGCACAGCACTGCCATGTTCGCCTAAATTGGTAAGTAACACTACGTTCGAATTCTGAGCCACGGTCTTTGATGTTAGTAGACAACCTGTGAAATCCACAATTAAGTCGACTCAATAAAGCCCCTTCTTTAAGGACAAAATAGGATGCTTCCAGTTAGAAAGGCAGACAGCAGATTTGAAACCCTGAACACAAAATGGTAAGTAGCTGGCAGAGATGGGGAGGGAGTATCTTTCTGTGGTCTAATCAGAGTCATCATTACTCTCATCACTCTCTTGCTCCTTTTCTCCATCACTTGCTTCATCTTCTTCACCGTCCTAAGAGGCAAAGGATAATTAAATATTTTAGGTCATCCGGGCGACGCCATGACTTGCAACACTGCTCCCACAGCATATATGACTGTATTGTATTGTTGTTAAAACCAATGATAGGTTTTAAACCATTATTTTGAGAATGAATCAGAGGCTCCCCCATTCTTGTATCATGGCCTCTAAGCCAAGACGATGGAGGGAGCCATTTTGATACTGACTTATGCCATTCTGCAACCCAACCAAATATGCATGATTTGTAAATAAGCCACGGCCCTCCAGCTCTACTGCATGTGTGTGACATAGGAACAAAATGGGCATTCAATATAGAATGAAATATTTGTTAAATTCAAAATCCAAGAGGAATCCAGAATAAAATTCTCTCTGGTTTGTAAAATCTAATCTGGGAGGCTTGCTTATGACAAAGCACCAAACTAATAGGATACTGTCTGCCTCAGAACTTTTTTATGGGGACTTCCCTGGTGGCGCAGTGGTTAAGAATCCACCTGCCAATGCAGGGGACACGGGTTCGAGCCCTAGTCCGGGAAGATCCCACATGCCGTGGAGCAACTAAGCCCGCGTGCCACAACTACTGAAGCCCGTGCTCCGCAACAAACAGAAGCCACTGCAATGAGATGCCCGTGCACCACAATGAAGAGTAGGCCCCGCTCGCCGCAACTAGTGAAAGCCCGCATGCAGCAACAAAGACCCAACGCAGCCAAAAATAAATAAGTTTTAAAAAGTCATAAAACTTTTTTTATGAGAACAAGGTGGAGATATTCTATACAAATAAAACAGAGGACCATCTAATAAAACAATTCTTCATACTAAATGATCCTTACGCATCAGCCTCAAATTGCATTACAAATTGTATCCACAGCAGGGGTTGTTAAATCTCAGCTTCTCTGTATCTATAACCCACCTGAATTGTAACAAACTTTTATAAATATATACATTTTTCTTTAGCTTTCTTTAAAGTCTCAAAAGCATTGGTAGTAGCCCAAAAGAGCATAAGGACTCCTACTCTTACTTTAGTCCTCAGTGGTAGCAGCTTTTGATTGTGCTTTAGCTTTCACATTTCTATTTTAGATATTCAAACAACATGTTTAAATCGTTTAACTCATTCTTCTCAACACTCAGAGAACACTTTGACCTCTTCTTATCTCCCCTCTAAAATGGTTTCAGATATTAATTCAGGAGGCTATAATGGAAGGGAATTTTCAACTCTATAACATATGCTACAAACAACTCCAGATACTCAAGTTGTGATTAAAATATTGAGTGATTATAATATTGTGTGGGTTTTTTTTTTCTGGCCCCCACAGAATTCACATAAGCACAGAAGCTTTTCTGGAGGGAATGGAGATGCGCATAGAAATATCTGATTATAAAATCAAGCAGGGAAAGTTCTGCACTCTCTACCATCAATACTACTCTGGTGCCTTTTACAGACATACCTCTGTTCCTTTGCTCTTGGAGACCTGGGATGACGTATCATCCTCACTCTCCTCTGCTGTGCTCTCCTGGGAATTCTGGGATATAATCTCTTCACCCTGAATGTGAATGGGCCAGGACAAACAGTGGGTTATAATGATCACATTTGGGGTCTCAAGGGGAGAAAGGCTTAGTTTATAGACAAGGCAAAGAAAGATATTCAGTCATTCAAATATGGTCAAACACGGACACCAACCTGTGACCCAGCATCTAGAGAAGTGATAATCAACCCAAGATTTCTAAGATGCTTGTGGCTCTGACACAATATGTAGTTTTACAAAAGGTTCATCTTTGTATTCTAATATCATACTAGTTTTACAAGGCCAGACTGTATTGGTGACTCTTTCAGGTAATGCTGAATATGGTTCTAAAGTTTCCCAAATACCTTAAGGTATGTGAGCATGAACACCAACACACCAATCACAAATGGCCATGTAGAGGCTAAAGGATGGTATACTAAAATGGTTTAAGAACATCAAATCTGGATCAGGACTGTTTAGACTCAAACCCTTGCTCCACTCACTTATGGCTGAATGATAAGTTACTTAACTTTGCTGAGCTTCAATTTTCTCATGGAAACAAGAGATTGATGTGAAGAAAGGAAGCTAATTCTCTGAGGAGCTATTTTTTCATATATAAGATTTTTTTTTCTTTTGTCATATATAAGATTTTAAGACTCAGATGTTGTAAGCATGAATGAGGAGGGCTTGGACTGTATTTGAAAAATGCTATAACTCCAAAGTAGTAGTATAAGCAACACAAGATTTCAGCCAGTCAGTCAGACAACTGAAAGAACTAAGAAATGCTCATTTGTTAAAATTAGCCAGAGAATAATTTCAGGAACCAGACTGGTTTTAGGGGAAAAAACCCAAAATAACTAAACAAACCAAGTTTTTCCATATACAAAAATATTCTAAATCTACCCACAGTAGGGTTTAAAGGTATCCCTCTAGCTATGGAAAGAGGTTTTCCTGATCAGCTCCTCTATGTCTGAGGCCTTGTTGATATCAATGGTATGTTTTGGTGCCTTCGCTGCCTGGGATGAGGAGTGCAACCTGCAACCAGAGCTCAAAGGCAATGTACCCTAACGTTAAGAGCTAAACAGTCACAGATTTGAGAAAAGCAGTTTTGAGTATTGAGAGTGGGGCTTAGGTGACCTCCCTCAGATACTTTCAAATGCTCTCACAAAGAAAGGGAGTAGATTATTACTGGCGGGCTCCCAGGCTTACCTGCAGGTCCCGGTTTTTGAGATTGCCCAGCCAAAAAGCCTCTCTGCAATTGTTGAGGATAAGCATGGCTTTCACTCTGCAAACTAACAGCTCCAGGGTCTTTTTGAGCAAAGGCACATGTTTGGTGAGTTTCGTGTCCTGGTGAATCTGAATGGAAACAAATGCATCCAAACTCATCTAGGTTTATCATCATGCTTTCACATTTCCTATACGGGAACTTTTGAATTCCTGACACCTTGAACACTAAACAAGACCATATGCCCTGCCAGTACAGGCCAGAGACATGTTCCATCAAAGAGCAGTAGTCCGGCAGAGTATTCCCAAGAGAATGGCAGCTGTCCTTCAAGCTAAAGAGCCTAGAAGACATACCAACAACACCTCACGGTTCCTCTTCATAACCTCTTATTGATCAATTATCAATGAATTTACATAAAATACTCTTGAATGTATATTCTACTGATATTAAACAACAGAGTATCCCTGCTTAGCTGAGGGAGCCCTTATAAAATTCCACTGTTCAGTACCTTAAAAAGTTAGAATCAGGGGAGGAACTGAACAACAGGAACTGGGCTTGCCAGTGACTGCAGAACTCCATGGTTCTGTGTTCCTTCACACAAAAAATGACTGGCTCAACCCCAGGCTTCAAGTGGAAAAGTCCTATAATGCTAAAATGTTCTCACAAAAGACAGATGTGTTCCTTGACAAGTAATTAGTACAGCTGAAAAGCTCGAAAAACTGAAAAGCTGCTTTTAGAACTACCTCTTGTCTCCAGCAGAGTCATCACTTACATAATATTCCTCCTGCCCAGAGTACTTTGTAGTACTTTCCTGGAGGAAACAGGGCTATGGAGTTTGAGTCAAATTTCAGATGCAGAAATTCCCCTCTAGATGATTACCCAATCTCTGTCAGCAACTGAGGATTTGACCACTCTGAATAAACTGCCTTTGGACAAACACAGTCCCAGAAATAAAGGCTCAAGAGGGGTAAAAAAGGAAGAAGGCACTGGAGCCCACGGACCTCCAAAATCACAACTACAGATTAAACCAACAGCTGGGTGGGTGGTGTGACCTGCTTTCCATCTTACCTTGGAATGCCCACACAGGTGATGAAGCAGCCTTGTATTCAACTGGAAGGTTTCCAGTAAACTCAGAACATCTTCCTATAACCAACAACATTCGTAAGTGACATATGAAATGTTCTCATTTCATTTTATATGCAAGATATTCTTGCAACCAAGGGTTCCAAAGAGGATCAAGCCTGCAGGTTCCAGCTGTATATGGATAATCATCTCTTCTTTTTTTTAAATTGAGGTGTAGTTGACTTACAGTATTATATAAGTTTCAGGTGTACAACATAGTGATTCACAATTTTTCAAGATTATGCTAGACAATTGTCTTAATTTGGCCCTCAAATAAGAGGAGGAGTGATCACTGGCTATCCTCCCCTTTATCTTTCTGAGTTATGAGGGACCAAGCAAATATTGTGAGAGTGTTTTGCAAAGTTCAACTTGCTAAGTATGTGTAAGAAGTAATCATCTCTGTTTCTGTTCTTTTTATTTTTTATTATTTTATTTTTTTTGCGGTACGCGGGCCTCTCACTGTTGTGGCCTCTCCCGTTGCGGAGCACAGGCTCCGGACGCACAGGCTCAGCGGCCATGGCTCACGGGCCCAGCCGCTCTGTGGCATGTGGGAATCCTCCCAGACCGGGGCACGAACCCGTGTCCCCTGCATCGGCAGGCGGGCTCTCAACCACTGCACCACCAGGGAAGCCCTGTTCTTTTTATTTTTAAATTAAAATTTTTGGCTGCACTGTGGGGCAGGCGGGACCTTAGTTCCCCGACCAGGGATGGGACCCGCACCCCCTTCAGTGGAAGCGTGAAGTCTTCACCACTGGACTGCCAGGGGAGTCCCTGTTTCTATTCTTATTTCACTACTCTAGTCTTGGATCACACTTGGGTAAAAAACTCTCAAGACTGTCCGTTATAACAAGAGTTTACGACACAAATGAGGTTTTTCTCGTTCGTTTGTTCTGTTTTTAAATTCCCAAGACCAGACTTAGAGAAGCACACAGGAATAAGCAAATGACACACTAATATGTGAGGTCCTGGGACTGAAGTAGCACAATAAAATCAAGCTAAAAAGAACAACCATCCTCAAATCTGGAGGAGAAGTAGGAAGGCGGATGTACTATGGAACATTCAGTCCTACATGGGCATCTCTGGGGATAGCTGAAGTGACCAGAAGTACCTAAGCAGATCTGTGGCCCAGAACCTGGGTAAGGGGACCACCCCCATGCCAGCCCAGGAATCGCCGTGGACATATCTTCTGAACAACTGTACAGAGCATGTCTTTGCTCTCTGTTCTCAGTTCTTACCCGATGTTTTCTAAAACTGAAGTCTAGGAGAGGCATACACTGCTTCAGAAATGCTTCCACAAAGAGACATCCGTACTGAAGAAGAGAAGAGACACACTGGTGATGACCTCTAGCTGAGGTCTTTTACCTGAAAGGCCCCTGCCTAAGGCAGCATAACATTTCCCAGACCAGGGGGTTTATTTTCTTATTTTTATATATAAAAAATAAATTGGAAAGGGTCCAAAAGGTTAATTTGGAGAATGTAGCTTAATGCAAAAGCTAAATGGGCCTGCTAATGAAGCCCCAGAATTAGGTAGACTTACCTACCCCAGACACAGTCAATGCACAGGGGTGTTGCTCAGCTTGAGAATGAGGGCACAGAGGAACAGAGGGGAACCCCAGCTCCCTGAGGACACCTTCCTCTCAAGGGGAAAGAACTGGGTAGAGCTGAGAAAGCACATGACCACTTGCCCAATTTACCAATCAGGTAAATGACTCCCCCTTCTCACCCATCTCCCATGATGGCACCAGGGTGGAGTGAGTAAAGAGGAAGAGAGAAGCCAGGAGATAATGAGAATGGGGCACCATCCACAAGAAGGAACTGTCAAGAGTGGGGCTAGAAGCATTCTCCCTATAATGTTCTTTAGCTCTTAAGCTATCAAAGATTTGATGGGTTTACCATCAAATCTAGGGCTAATCTGGGATTATCCCCTGGCAGAGGAGTTCAGCAGATACCAGAACACCAGCTCCCACATTGATAAGGCCACACATGGGCTTTAAAAAGAGCAATCACCCACTCCTCCTTCCTTTCTATTGCCTGGGAAGGAATGGCAGGGAGTGACTACTGCTCCTGAAGCCACTAATCCTATTTCTAAGACTAAGTGTTCAAACTCATAGGAAAATTGGTTTCTCTTGTCATCCAACTAGTATGGGAAAACATATCCATGGTCTTTTCTAGACTACCTGATAGCACAGATTCTGGAGACTGGCTTTTGGGCAAGGTATTAAGCAATTCCATTCAGCTAACTCACAGGAAAAATAAACACTAAAGAGGGCCGGTCTCACCTTCAAACATACATGCAGAACAGGACGGCTATCAAACACCTGGAGAGAGGGAGGACAAGAAACCAAAGCTGAAGTCTGCTCCTCTGAGCACCCCAGCCTCCTCCCCACCGTGCAAAGCACAGCTCTGAGTGTTGCAGAGACGTCTAAAATGAAGAAGGCAGGTCAACATGTCAACAAGTCAATTACAAAGCAGAACGAAGTAATCCCTGTAACTGAAGTTCAAGAAAAGGAAGAGGGGGGCAGAGAGGAACAAGGAATTGATTCCAACTGGGAATGCTAAGAAGAGAGCATTGCAGAGGCCCCAAACCTTGATCTGAAGCCTGAAGAAAGAGTAGATGAGGCAGAAAGGAGAGAGAGCAACATTCTAAGCTGGAGGAACAGTCTGAGCAAAATCACGGAGTGGGGGAGAGCACAGAGTATGTGTGAGGGATAAAGAAGGCACTCAGGTTGGAAGAGGGACACAGTGGGGAATGTGCTCAGACCCACAGTGGGGTGGTGGTGGGGATGACACGGGGAAGGACCCATTAAATAGTAAGTGCTGTGGCACAGATGGGAAGGAGGAAGGCAGAGAAGAAAAAGACACTGCCCAGGAAGAGGGGAAGGGGTTATCCAGGGTGGGTGGGGCATAGAGAGGAAGATGGGGGAAGCAGGTCCCCAAGGGAGGCTGGGGAGAGGAGCGGGAGGGTCCATTTTGGAAGCCAGGCCCCTTGGTGGTTCCTGCAATTAGCCAGTGAGATGAGATAAGGAGCCTCCATACTCACCTTTATCAGGTTGATGAGGATACTGAAGTCTCGAACAGCCATGTTCCAGTAGAGGAGCTTCTCTTCATGAATCTAGAGGCAGCCAAATACACACACACCTCTGAATCACAGCCAAATACTTCTCTTACTGTACTCCTACTAATATATGGTTCTTGAACTACACAGTTATACAGAGATTTAAGCCAATTATCCTCCTACAGAGATGTGGCAACCAGTGCACCCACAAGATGGTTCTGAGGCCTGCATGTATGTGGTAACATTAGGGTATCTTATAGAGACTTTCTAAAAAGAGGACCTCTCTTCAATAATTTCCAAGTAGGAAAAAGCCTCTGCAACATACCTCTGGGCCATCAGCTCCCTGTGGCTTCTCTGATTCCCTACGCAAGCCCTATCTCCCAGCAGGCTAGCTCGGTTCTGGTTAGCAGGCTACCAAGGCCCAGGCTACCACAGCATCTCAAACAGGCTTGCTCACCTCATGCCAGATCACAAGTTGCAGCCGGGTACATGAGGCTGCAAACAAAGATATTTTTTTCCAGACTAGCTCTATGGAGTCCCAAGTCCCCTGGGAAGTAGCCAGGGAAAACAGAGCCCAATCCTCACTTCCAACCAGAGGGAAAGGAAATTAAACCAGAAGCTCTTTGAAAAAAAAATCCTGGATCTTAGTAACTCGAAGGAAATAGCTTAGAAGAAAATTCTGGACCCGAGGAGTAGAAGAATCAGCAGCTTCCAAGTAATCCAGAGTCTACTTCTTGGGGTGGGAATATCTGACTTACCTGCTCCGAGTCTGCTGCTGTTCCAGCCTGAAGACCTTTCACTGTCTTCTCTAGTTCAGCCATCATCACACGGAAGAAAATGACAAACGTGTGCCTAGAAGAGAAAAGCATGATGCCCACACATTGATGGACTGCTCAGAAACAAAGTCCTGAGAAGAAGCCAGGAAACCAAAAGTTATTTCCCTCCCCACCTCTCTGAATGTCCTTTCACTAGGGTCCACCCTAAGAGGACACGAGAGTGGGAAGGATTTAGAAATGAGCCGAGAAGACGGCCTGTGAAATAAGGGGATTAACTTCATGAAGGGTGAGTGTAGTGGTAAAGAGCAGGAAAGTAGTGGTAAGAAGATCTGAGTTTAAGTTCCTAGTTCCATATTTACTTTATTGCCTGTATCAATTGAGCAAGCCCCCTAACACTCATTTTTCTCATCAGTGAAACAGGGGTAATGATACTTACCTCACAGATTTATCAAAAGGATCAAATGAGATAAACGATGTAAGAGTGTGTTATAAACTGTGAAGACCATACAAGTGTCAGATAACCACTGATATTATGAGACACAAAACCCATTAAGTGAGATATATGGTTAGATACAACAATCACTGTATCCTTCTAAAGATGGCTACAATACTGGAAAAGTAATTTCACATTTAAAGGATGAAAGCACTGATAGAAGTCTGGTGATTAAATATCCAATGCCGCTGAAGACTGTAACTACTGAAAATTCATTCCTCAGT
Organism: Mesoplodon mirus; assembly: GCF_964341445.2. NCBI lineage: Eukaryota > Metazoa > Chordata > Mammalia > Artiodactyla > Ziphiidae > Mesoplodon > Mesoplodon mirus. Next base: position 7,240,131 of record NC_138988.1, read on the forward strand.
AAGGTCCTTTCACATGTGCTGGCTAAGAGCCACTTGGAGAGAATGCACAGTAGACACTGTGTGTGTTGAATGAATGATTGTACCTACCCTCTGTATCAGAACTAGATGAAGAGTAAAGTAGTTATTTGGAAACTACATACATTAGACAGTGTGATTCTCATTTAGGGAGAGAACAAGAGGAGAGTACTCCCTTACCTGGTCAGTGTAGGGAATGTGGAGGAAGATGCCTCTTTAGGAGAGTTGATCAGTTCCGGGACACCAACACCAGCGATCTCCTCTATGGCCTTCAGAACACCGTCTGTGTGCTCCAGGTAGATGCTGCATTGACAGCCACAGGAGTATGAACGCATGTTACAGAATTCCTAAATCAAGATTTCTTTCTTGAGACATTACCAGGTACTAAGCTTTAAAACAACTATTAGGGGGCTTCCCTGGTGACGCAGTGGTTCAGAATCTGTCTGCCGATGCAGGGGACACGGGTTCGAGCCCTGGTCTGGGAGGATCCCACATGCCGCAGAGCAACTGGGCCTGTGAGCCACAGCTACTGAGCCTGCGCGTCTGGAGTCCGTGCTCCGCAATGGGAGAGGCCACAACAGTGAGGGGCCCACACACCATGATGAAGAGTGGCCCTCGCTCGCCGCAACTAGAGAAAGCCCTCGCACGGAAACGAAGACCCAACACAGCCAAACATAAAAAAAAAAAAAAACAATTAGCATTTATTTTACTTTATTTTATTTTATTTTTTATTTTTTGGCTGCACCACGTGGCTTGTGGGATCTTACTTCCCCAACCAGGGACTGAACCTGGGGCCATAGCAGTGAAAGCGCCAAGTCTTAACCACTGGACCGCCAGGGAACTCCCAATACTTATCTTTAATAAGGATTCCAAATACTTGTCAGGAGGTAAAGGAAATGATGTCTCAGTTGGAAATAGTTAGACACCTTGGAAGTGATCGCTGTGTCTTGGATATGGTAGGCAATAATAAATATCTGACTCATTGGTTAACAAGGCAGGATACAACAGCAGACGCCCCCACTTCCTCTATGATTTGATTTAATAAAGAACTAGCTGACAGTATAAAACAAAACAAGAAGATCTGACAACCCACATATTCCAAATTATGTTAATTTCAAACCTACTTCACTGCTTCCAAGTTACCCCTAACCAAGGTAATTTCTCAGTTTTTGACCAGACAAGGGATCTGAACAGTGGCAAAATGGAAGGCTATTTGGCTTGTGGACAGAAACTGAGCCTCTCACCTAAGCAAAGCCTGGAGCTGGTCATTAGGAATGCTGCTCTTCTCTTTCTCCCCACTTGGCCACACCTGACAAAGGAACTGTCTGGCCAGGGAAGCTGTTGGAGAAACAAGGCAAAGACATCTCATTCATGGAAAATGAACTTCACTCTTGTTTTGCAGGCTTTTGGGGATGATTATTGACCAAAAGGATTATTCTTTTATATTTACTATGACATTCCTGGGCTAACAGACAATTTGAAAAAAAGCTGTCATGAATTCCTGCTCTACTGGTTCTTCTACCAGAAATAAACCCATTTCTCTAAGACTCAACATGTCCCACCCGCTTACCCTGTCTTGACACAAACATGAACCACACAGACACACAGAGAAAAGGAACACTGCTGGGCAGTGGGAAGTCCATCTCAGCTCCTCCTTGGCAGGCCAACAAGCAGTGGCTGCTTCCTAGATTCATACCAAACCCTCCCCTTTTAAACAACAGGGAATAATAAAGGTTTGTTTTGCACGTTCTCCTTGCTTTCTGTCTGTGCTGCCAATTAAGTTGTATCAGTGAGATGCATTCCAAGAGCTATGTCAAAAGATAGTTAAAGAAAAAGATCAGGGGGACTTCCCTGGTGGTCCAGCGATTAACAATCCGTCTTGCAATGCAGGGGACGCCGGTTCGATCCCTGGTCGGGGAACTAAGATCCCACATGCCACAGGGCAACTAAGCCCGCGCACCACAACTAGAGAAAAGCCCTCGCGCCACAACTAGAGAAGCCCGCGTACTGCAACGAAAGATCCTGTGTGCTGCAACTAAGACCCGACGCAGCCAAAAATAAATAAATAAAAATTAAAAAAAATAAGAGGAGGAAAGAAAGAAAAAGATCAGGGACGGGGCCAAACCCTTCTTTACACTTAATTCTGATTTCTCCTCTCTCTCCCATTTTATTAACTTCATGGTTTATGTCTTTCAGTCAAATGTCTCAGATACTTAAGGGGGGGAAAAAAAAAGAAGGACATAAACAAAAGCCAAACAAAATCGAGCCAACTGAACTAACCACACTCAGTCTAATCAATGTCAGCAGAGATCAGACATAGCTCCTTCTGGAAAAATGTCCTTCTTGGTATGGCAAGAGAGCACATCCAGGGTTATGGACAGATTTGCTTACAAAATTTACAAGGTCCTAGGAAGCCCTAAGTTTACAAGTCTATTCATGAAAGAAAAAAGAGGATATGGCCCATCACCAATTTTTCCTTTGTTCTGAGTAGGAGCTGTAGATTTCTCCAAAATGATCATCAAAAGTCTGAGGAGATAAAGAGCACACTGGAAACTGGGAACGCTGAGATGGAAATTCTGCAAGTAATGGAAGCTCTGGCTGTAAGGAGACAAGAAAAAAAATAAAAACCACCACCACAAGTATTACAGATGTGTCCAAATCCATGAGTTATCCAAGTCTGCTTAAATGCTTGATGGTCTAATCAGAATCCTCCTCATTTGCCGGGGCTTTAGTAGAACCTTCTTTCAAGACCTTACAGAGACTATAACTTTGTATAAAGAAAGTTAGGGCATGGAGGCCAGAGCCCAGTGGGTGAAATGCTGGCCTTGAAGAGGTCATATATGCCAAGATACCCAATTGCTAGCATAGGCCATGCTGACTACATTATTCTCAGTGTAGAATAAATTACTTGCTTTTTAAGGCATTAGGCAACACACTGAGAATAATGTTTAAATTCTGGGTTCATAGGGACAAAGTGAAAGGAAATGATAAGGCAGAGAAAGCAGAGCTTCTAATAAATGTACCATAAATGGCTAGCTTTCAATGTTCTGAAGTAATGGTAGATGAGGAGTCACAATTAATCCAAACCTGTAGGTGAAATAAAACTAGAGTCAACTCCTGATTGATTGGTGAGAAGGAAGTCAAACAAATTTAAAAGTACTGTATTGAAAATGAAATAAGGCTCTCTAGGCAGGAATGGCAAGCATTGACTGTGGACCCAGTGATGGCCTAGGCTATCAGGGGAGGTAAGGAAAAGACCAAGGTGCTCTGGTTGAAGCTGGGGTAGAGGCTGGAAGCTGTGCCCCTTAGAGCTTCTTCTCACCTCCTGTGCCCTCGGCCTAGGCTCCTCTTCCAAGATGAGGGAAATGGACAGGTAATCAGTGGTAACTAACTGCTACCTAATTACCCAAGCCTACTAGGAGACAGAGTAGGTCCCTGGATAATCAAGAGTTGACTACAGATGGCCAGTGCTTTCATCAACATTACCTGAAAAGGTGAACTTTACAGGATGAAGGGTGCATAAAGATTTAGTTTGATTAATTCAACAGTTTCTAATGCTTCAGGATATATCTGAATACACACAAGAGAAAGCTCACATAGATGAGGAAAAGTCACTGAAAATACCAAGTTATCTCCAAGAAATCTTGCCAATCTTATTCCTAGGAGCTTCTTGGGACAACAGTCAGGGAGGGGTATGTGGTCTGACCCACCTAAGCAGCTCCTCCAAGGCTTGGTCAGGCTCTCCCAGCTTCAGTCGGTTAGAAAGGACCTCAAGGGCTGAGTATAGTAAGTTAATATTTTCAGGTTGAAAAAATCCGTTCCTAAGGGAAAGTCAAGGAAACGTAGTTTAGCTCAGTTCCAGGAAGATTACGTGGACAGCAGCTGAGGATCCTGGCCTCCAGTCTGTACCATCGATAAAACAGAAGAAAAAGGAGAACTGAAGTACTGAAAGTACTCAAGTGCTAAGTTCAGTCACTGCTGTGAGTATCAGACTAGAAGTTGAAGTGTATCTGAAAAAGTCTTTCCTTAAGGACCTAACAGTCCTCCTAGGATTATTTTCAAGGGAAACAAAGCTCTCCTTCATTCTGTACATTCTAGAGATAACTATCAGTCTTCTCCAAAAAAACAGGAATAACTTTGTGAAATTGCTTAAATCCATGTCTAATCCATAGTAGATGTTCAGCAAAGAACTTATTCCTTCTTCTGTATTAAGTCAAGTCTTGACAATTCTATCTTCAGATTATCTTTCCTATTGTCCCTTCCTTTCCAAGCCAAGGCCATCACTCTAGGCCAGGCCCTTATCACCATCCCATGCACAGATCATGTCAACATCTTTTGACTGGTCTTTTTGATTGTCTTTCCAATCCCTTTGTCCTGCATGCTGCTGCCAAAAGGATTTTCGTAAAACACTGCTTTCACTATATCATGGATGTGATCATAAAACTCCAAAATTGCTTCCCTGGACAGCATTCAAGTTCTTCGGCCTGACCTTCAAGGCCTAGCACAATCTGACCCCCTAGATCTTTCACTCCTCTAGAAACATTTCCACATCACCAGTGGTAGCCTCTCTTCCTTTCCACAAATGAATTCTGAGGGCCTCTTATGGGCTGCAGGTTTTTCAGGGGGGGGAGGTGGGGGGTGGGGATGGCTTTATTAAAGTATAATTGACATATAATAAAATGAATGTATTTAAAATGCTGAATTTGATCAGCTGACTTATATATAAACCCATGAAACCACCACTGCACTGAAAATAATAAACATATCTATTACCCCCAAAAGTTTCCTCGTATTCCTTTGTAATCCATCCCTCCTTCCATCCTCCCGCCCAATGCGAGGCAACCACTGAACTGTTTTCTGTCACTACAAAATTATATGCTTCTTCTAGAATTTTTTTTTTTTTTTTTTTGCGGTATGCGGGCCTCTCACTGTTGTGGCCTCTCCCGTTGCGGAGCACAGGCGTCAGACGCGCAGGCTCAGCGGCCATGGCTCACGGGCCCAGCCGCTCCGCGGCATGTGGGATCTTCCCGGACCGGGGCACGAATCCGTGTCCCCTGCATCGGCAGGCGGACTCTCAACCACTGCGCCACCAGGGAAGCCCTAGAATTTTATATAAATAAAATCAAATACTACATACTCTTACAGTCTTGGTTTTTCTTCACTATAATTCTTTTTTCATCCATATTGTTGCAATGTAGTATTCTACCACATCAACATATCACAATTTGTTTATCTGTTCACTATTCGATGAACATTTGAATTGTTTCCTATTTGGGGCTATTACAAATAAAGCTGAAATAAACATTCATTCACAAGCCTTTGTGTAGACACACGTTTTCATTTCTCTCGGATAAATACTAGGAATGAAATGGCTGGGTTGTATGGTAGGTGTATATCTAACTTTTTAAGGAACTGCCAAACAGTTTTCAAAAGTGGGTGTACCATTGTACAGTCGCACCAGCAGCATGTGAGAGCTCCAGTTACTCTACATCCTCACCAACACTTGGCGAGGTAAACCTTTTTAATTTAGCCATTCTGTGATTTTTACTTGCATTTCCTTAACAACTAATACCGCTGAATATCTTTGCATGTGTTTATTTGCCATCCATTTATCTCCTTGTTTCAGCATCTGTTCAAATCCTTTGTCAGGCACTGTTTTTAAGTACTGAGGATATGACAGTGGCTGGTCTCTGCCTTCAGGGAGCTCACAGTCCAGCAGGGAAGACAGATCAACAAGTAATTATAGTAAAATGTGATCAGTTTTATCGTAAGAGTATTAGGAAAGAAGTGGGGATAAGAGAGGCAGAAAGGAGACTTACCTGGCCTAGGGGTCAAGGAAGATGCCCCTGAGGAAGTACAGTTTAAATCCAGATCTCAAGGATGAGTTCGAAAAGACTGGGGATCAAGGAGGGTGAGGATCCTGGTAGAAGGATGGGTATGTGTGGAGCCTTCCAGGTAAAAGCTACACAGGGTGGTGAAATTAATTCAGTATAGCTGGAGGGCAGAGTGCAAGACAGTGAGTAGAATAGCAGGAGTCAGATTAAAAAAGGCCTTAGAAGCTGGGTAAAAGAGTTTGAACTCAAGAGAAATCTAACGGCAATCAGAAACCAAAGTTGTGCTAGGATAAGATCGGGTTTGTGTTGGGAAGATTGCTTTAATTGCTGTGTGAAGAAGGGACCGAAAGAGGACAGCTGGAGGCAGAGAGACCAACTGTGAAACTAATCCAGTCCTGATGAGAGACGACAGAAGTCTGGAAGCAGTGGAGGAGGAGAGGACACGTGGTCATTTAGGTGTTATCTAGAAGACAAACTCAGCAGGATTCTGTGATCAGATGTGGGAGAGAGAAAGGGTAGACAGTAGAGGAAGGAACGAAGAATAACTCCTGGTTTCTGGCTCAACAACTGGTGGTGCCATCTATCTAGCCAGGGAAAGATGAAGGAGAGGTGGGAAGGATGAAACACTTGTTTTGGATGTGATGAGTCTGAGGTGTCAATGACATATCTATAATGGGGTGCTGAGTAGGCAGTTGGAGATAAATGCCTGTAGCTCAGAAGTTAAATTTTAGCACGAATTTAAGCTTGGGTGGGACTGCCCAGGAAACCTGTATAATGAGAACAGAGAGACCAGGACCCAGCCCTGAGGAACAAAAGCATTTAAAGGGCACACCTCCCTCGTTTCTACTTCTGTCCATGCCATGCTTTCCAGTTTCTTCCTTTACCTCCCAAAAAGCCATCTACCCTCCAAGGGCCCCGTGAAGTCCCATGATTTCATGAGGCATCCCTAAACACCCCAGCCTACACAGCCTTCAGCTCTTTACCTCATAATCTGGAATTTATCTACAACTTGTTTAATAACAACTTCTTAACTGACAGTCTCTCTGGTGCTATTAGGGAAAGGTTGCCACAGCAAACTCATTAAGAATCAGACGGCCAGATTTGTTACAGGTTAGCCAAGAGCAAGTCATCTGATTTTCAGATGAGTTAATAATAGTGACTCCATAAGACACAGAGCGTGCAAGACCAAATGAAATGATGCAGACAAAAACACTCCAGAAAGAATAAGCATCATATTTACATAAAATCCTGGAGCCCTTTCCTTCTTTTCTATACCTCAGTGCCTTGGTGACTGTCAAGTAGAAGCAAGGACATACTTGATTATCTCTACCTACATACTCACCAAGCAAAAAGTCCATGTAAAATCTGCAGTAGCCTCTGATAGCAGGAAGACATTATGTGGTACTCCTGACCTTTAATTCCTGGTCCATCAACTACACCATGATTCTTAGCAGTTAAGCACTACAAGGGAAAAATGCTTTTAAGACTGTTGCTTCAGCAATTGCCCTCATTTTCCTTCAATATTTCTCAGCCAAAAATGAAATCTCGGGCCTCCCTGGTGGCGCGGTGGTTGAGAGTCCGCCTGCCGATGCAGGGGACACGGGTTCGTGCCCCGGTCTGGGAGGATCCCATATGCCGCGGAGCGGCTGGGCCCGTGAGCCATGGCCGCTGGGCCTGTGCGTCCGGAGCCTGTGCTCCGCAACGGGGGAGGCCACAGCAGTGAGAGGCCCGCATACCGCGCAAAAAAAAAAAAAAAAAAAAAAAAAATGAGATCTCTTGTTCATTAAGCAATTTCTAAGTCTCTATAACGATAAGATAGGCTTCTGACCTGAAAATAGTTGTGAATGTTCTCCAGATGGTTACACATGGGGCTCAGCAGTTGAACAACACTATGAGCGATTTCTGAGGCAGATCTCTGGTGGAGATGTGAGAATCCAATATTCCGATTTCCTTTGCTCTATAATAAATTCAGAGTTACGAGGGAAGGAATTGTTGGATAGCTTCTCTGAAACTAAGAGTTTATTATAGAGTTTAATCAAACCTTGTGCCACCAGGCAGAACGGACAGAAGAAATTAGGGATATATTTTGACAGAGGGAACTCACTCAATCTTCAAATAACCAAGAGATTGGCTTAGAGAGTACAGACAGTGTTTGAGAAGTATAGACCCAAAATTACTAACGAGATAAAACTCACACAAAAATAGAAATCATGTAGGCTGATAAGAATGTACAGCAAATAGTTAAGTATAAGAAGAAAGGATCAAGTAACTGGATATACTAATTTTAAACGTTTACACCTAAAACTTACACATTTTGTCGTTTGTATCATCCCACTGCTTCCCCAGAGGCTACATGCATTTGTCCATTAGATAAACACTCAAGATTCTGGACTTCTCTAGACAGCCAACTACTATGCTGAGGCTTAGGCAAGGGCTTAGTTTGGGAGGGTGTTAAAACCAAAACCCAAGCAAAGAACAGGATTCAGGAATGCTCAGAGCATTTAGAAATACATTTTCTGTTTTGGGTGGCTTTTTTGTTTTCTCTGTTTCAGAGTTCCTTTCTAAAGCAAGATGAACGTGGGCTGGCAACGGGGCTGGCAACGGGGCTACCACCATGCTACCCAAAAACAATACCAGAGAAAGTGACAACTTACTCACTACTAAGACCTCCTTGTTTCCAAATCCAGAGGCCAGGACCTGTGCTCCTGCCTGTACTAACCTTGAGGAAGGGGCATCTCCTGGTCACAGAAGGTGTTAGCATGTTCTCCAGCTTCTGGGCGAGATCCTCCAGCAAGAAAAGCAGCTCAGGGGGCTGAAGCTGCACAACTTCTGTAGCCTATCACACGGAGGAAGGAAAGAGTAATTCCCAGAGTGTCCTAGCCATCTTTCTGGGGGACACATTTCATGTTTACTCTTTACAATGGGTGAAGAATCTGACCACTACCAAACAAGGGGGAAATTCTGCCCCACCTCATATAAACGGCTGTAGTGCTCTGGCAACCAATCAAAAAGTCATGCACTTCTTAAGTAAAACAAAATTTAAAATTATTAAATGGGAATGAGGCAGTGTAGTTTTAGAAGACACACTTTTGCTCTAGAAATAAATGCCTCTGGTGTATCCTTCCACCTATGGACCCGTGATGCATTTCCTAAGTACCTTGGGATAAAAAAAATGACTAATTAAAGGGAATTTTGCTCTTCTCTGTTCATTAAGTAATTCTTTCATATTTTCTTTCACCTAATGTTTTGCTACTATTAAGTCTGGGCAGGATCCTTATAACTATATTACACTACCATAAGTAGAATAGGTCTAACAGTCTCACTTCAAACTTTTCACTCAACATACATCTATGGAGAATCTCCAAGTACAGGCTGATGTAGAAAGACCGAAAAAAAAAAACCCTCTATTTTGAAGGAGCTTCCATTCTTGAAAAATCTATGGTAAAAATCCATGCTATTTCTCAAAAAAAATTTTTTAACCTGGAAAAACTCTACTCTCTGGTGAAATCCCATACCAAAAGATACCTTCTCTGTGTAAATGTCTTCTACTTCCAACTTCATTATAAATACCATTCTCTCCTCAGTTTCACTGGTACTTGGTTCAGACCATCAATATAGCATGTACTGCTAGTTGTTTCCTTCCTTTATTAGATGATAAGCTATCTGAAGGCAAGCATCATGCTTATGTAATACTGAATTGCCAATATCTAGATTTGCATCAAAAACAAAAAAGGCCTCAACAAACATCTCATGGATACTGAACAAATGTCATGAAAAAGTGAAAACAGCATTGTGTAACTATAAATCAGAACAGTGTTGCTCCACAAAAGTAATCTAACTAGGTTATTATTAGTAACGTAAAGTAAGGATCACATCATTAGCATGATCTTTCGTAATGCCTAATGCACTATAAAAAAAAACTTGGATTTATGAACATCAAGATGATGAGGATGATTATTCATCCACACTTGCACATATAAAGGCTTTGGAAGCCAGAGTCCAACTTCTCCCAGGGTCATGGTTTTCTTTTGGAAATAGGAATAGAGCTGAGTAACTTTCTGAAATAAGATTAAGTTCTGGGATCTCAGCTCTGTCACTTACTTCAGTGTGCATTTCAGTATCTAAGATGAACTTGGCCACGAGCCCACAATGCAGAATAGAGAAGACCTCAAGGTCCAGTTCTCGGAAAAAAGCATGGTAATTCTGTAATGATACTGATGTCTTTTCTTCTTTCCCTCTGAACTCCTGGGAAGAAAGTACCAGAAACCAATAGAATAAGGCTTCTATATTAATCTAACTTTAAATGAAGATTTCAAAATGCAATTGTGCATTTATTTTATGTAAAAAGTTACAGTTCATCACATCCTTTTACCAACGTCCCTAAATATTCCTGAAACAGATCACCTATTGTAATTTTGGGATATAGGTCACACATCGATACTCAGTTGGTTTCCACTTAGGGATGAACTATTAGACAAATCAAGGCACTATGGTGTGGTACAGAAAACTATGAGCTTAGGGGCCAGAAAGATTTGGCTTCAAATCCTTGCTCAAGCACTTATTAACTGTGTAACTTTGCACAAGTCACCTATCCTCTCTGGATCTTAGTTTCCTCATCTATTAAATGTAAATATCAATACTAAGCTTGAGTTTTTAGGAAGATTAGAGGAGTTACACATAAATTCTCAATAAACAGTACCTAAAAAACAGAAATAATTGGGATCCATGTGGTTTAGGCAATTTCACAAACCTACCCTGTGGGTGGTACAATTACAGGAAAAGACCTACTGTTTATTAAGTATCTGTATTAAGAAACTGTATTAAGCATTTCATGTCATCTAAATTCATTGAGAAGTAGATAACCTGGGATCGGAAGAGGAAAGAGGCTAAAAGAAGTATATCTTGAACTACATACAAAGACAGAATTTGCTAATTGCTACAAGAGAGAATTCAAAGTACTCCTGGGGTGCAAAAAAGAGAGTAATACAATCAAGAAAATAATTAGAAAAACAGTGTGTGGTAGTGATAAATGTTTGGAGTCTAACCCAAACTCTGCTACTGAGAGGGTCACTCCAAGGCCTAGGAAGTTTGTTCGCCTCTCTTTCCCCTAATCTTTCTCTCTGTAAAATGCATAAGATAATGCTGGCCCTTTGTTAATCTCACCGGGCTGTCACACACCTTCATAGATACCAGTCATTCCAATACCTTTTCCAGCTGGCTCCTATCAGATGGTGCAGGGTCGCATCCTGAATTATCTTCCTTTGAAAGTGGGTCAGGGGAGGATATTTTACTGCCATTGGCTTTTCGTTTCCTTCCTCCTTATGTTTCAAGAAGAGAAAAGTGACTCAAATAATCAATAATCATGTTTACTAAATATCACTGCCTTCAAGAAACAACCTGCTGAAGACTACCTAGAGATAGCAGGTAATTTTATAATCCTAAATTATAGTTCACTGATAACCATGCCAAAGAAAGGGTTCAATTATATAATCTCTCCAATTACTGATGCCTTGATGCACATAACCTCTAAGTGAATTCAACATGGCACATAGGGAGACACAGAATAAGAAGAAAAGAGCATACTCACCTAAATTTCCTTGTATTCTAATTTTTGCTGAAACAGCAGTACTGGTATGAGGTGTTACTTCTGAAGTTTCCAAGTCGAAGTTTGCAAGGGGAGGAACATAGTCTGGAGTGACTGAAACAAACAGCAGGAAGCTCAATGTATACCAACCATATACCACTATTAGACTTGAATGCTAATCACCTGATTAGCTAAAAACTAGTTTCCAGAACTACCAAGCATGCCTGACTGCCTGTAAGATGCATTCAGGTCATCTGACATTAATCATTTTGGCATAGTAAAATAGCCAAAGATAACTTACAGGAATATCATATTAATTGATTATGATCAATTAAAGTAAAACCATTATACCAATATAAAACATCCAAGCAGGGCCTCCCTGGTGGCGCAGTGGTTGAGAGTCCGCCTGCCGATGCAGGGGATACGGGTTCGTGCCCCGGTCTGGGAGGATCCCATATGCCGCGGAGCAGCTGGGCCCGTGAGCCATGGCCGCTGGGCCTGCGCGTCCGGAGCCTGTGCTCCGCAACGGGAGAGTCCACAACAGTGAGAGGCCCACATACCGCAAAAAGAAAAAAAACAAAAAAAACAAAAAAAAAACATCCAAGCAGATAAGAACTAAAAATAAATTAACTTACATTTAAAATCTAAAGATATTAGCAATATTTGGTCACATAGCAGTTTGTTTTACACACAATTATTTAGATGAGAGCCTGAGGGAGGCTCCATGTTTTCCCCAGAGAATCAAACTAGCACTTTATTTTTATTTATTTATTTATTTATTTATTTATTTATTATTTTTGGCTGTGCCGAGTCTTAGTTGCAGCACACAGGATCTTCGTTGCAGCAAGCGGACCTCCTAGTTGTGTCATGCGGGCTTCTTAGTTGCAGCATGCATGTGGGATCTAGTTCCCCGACCAGGGATCAAATCCGGGCCCCCTGCATTGGGAGCAGGGAGTCTTACCCACTGGACCACCAGGAAAGTCCCAAAGCTAGCACTCTAAAATGACAAGTTTTCATAATGGCCAGAAGGTATTAAGAGGCCTCTCAGCTGTATTCCTGGTTCATAATGATGTTCAAGAAGGCAAAGGGGGACTTCCCTGGTGGCGCAGTGGTTGGGAGTCCGCCTGCCGATGCAGGGGACACGGGTTTGTGCCCTGGTCTGGGGGGAATCCCACATGCCACGGAGCGGCTGAGCCTGTGAGCCATGGCCGCTGAGCCTGCGCGTCCGGAGCCTGTGCTCCGCAATGGGAGAGGCCACAACAGTGAGAGGCCCGTGTATTGCAAAAGAAAAAAAAAAAGAAGGCAAAGGGCACTGGAAGTTTGATATCCAAAGAAGCAATGTAATTTACAAAAAGCCCAACCAATGTTTTATATCTTGTATTAAACACCAAGGTTTCCTGGAGATAACAATAGGAGGAAAAAGGATGTATTCTTTTTTTAATTAATTAATTAGTTTATTTTTGGCTGTGTCAGGTCTTTGTTGCTGCACGCGGGCTTTCTCTAGTTGTGGTGAGCGGGGGCTACTTTTCGTTGCAGTGCAAGGGCGTCTCATTGTGGTGGCTTCTCTTGTTGCGGAGCATGGGCTCTAGGCGTGGGCTTCAGTAGGTGTGGCACGCAGGCTCAGCAGTTGTGGCTCACGGGCTCTAGAGCACAGGCTCAGTAGTTGTGGCACACGGGCTTAGTTGCTCCGCGGCATGTGGGATCTTCCCGGACCAGGGCTTGAACCCGTGTCCCCTGCGTTGGCAGGCGGATTCTTAACCACTGCACCACCAGGGAAGTCCGACGTACTCATTTTTTAAAATTTTTGTTGAGCAACCATTTTCTTGTCCCACGAGTCGGGGGCAGCTATCGTTGAGTCTGGCTTAAAAGCTAACTCTGCTATCTCCTTACCACTGACCAGCAGGACTACAATACAGGACCCTTCCCTCACCTGCCAAGTGCTTTTCCAGGAGTTGCTGCAGCTCTACAATGTGCTTTAACCGGGTGAGCACCTTCACCTTCATCTCGGGTAATGTTTGCCGACAGAAGGCATTTACAACCTGTGGAAGTAAAAATTATATTCTCACACTGTGAACTGTTCAGATTTTAACCTTGTTTGCGTTATTCAGCAAGAGCTAACAGAGTTGTCTGGTGACAGCATCTGTGAGTCGAGTGAGAAATGTCCAAGTGTTCTCAGCAAGGCGCTGTAAAGAAAAAAGCCCTGGGCCAATAGAGGAGATGAAACTTCTAATCCTGGTTCTACTTATTTCTAGTTAAGTAACAAGGTGGAACAGCACAATAGCTAGAAAGTATACACTTCAGTGAAACAGATCCTAGTCTGCTTCTTACTAGTTGTGTGACCTTGGCCAAGTCTTTAACCTTTCTGAGCTTTTATTTCTTCAGCTATAAGACTGGAATGCAGTCGTATGGATTAAGTGTGAATAAAGAAACTAGCCCAGCATTTGGCACGTGTGTTTGATAAATTTTAACGACTTTGAACTCTCTGTACCTGCAATTCCATATGTGTAAAACGAGGATAATAATACCCATCCCGCCTACATCATAATATAGTTGTCAGGATAAGAAGAGATATTTCAAGTGAATAAACATTCTCAGAAATAATATGCATGAGGAAGGAAGTGTGATATAGATGTAAGATGTTACCATCATTTTCTGCATTTCATTTTCATTATATTTCATTACGATTGTGCGTTTCATTAAGCACAAAAATATTGTAAAGGAAAGTGAAAACTATCATTCACTTGATCTCACTAAATCGAAACATTAAGTGCACAGCGATGTAAGGAGGAACAGTATTGGGGCTTCCCTGGTGGCGCAGTGGTTGAGAGTCCGCCTGCCGATGCAGGGGATGCGGGTTCGTGCCCCGGTCTGGGAGGATCCCATATGCCGCGGAGCGGCTGGGCCCGTGAGCCACGGCCGCTGGGCCTGCGCGTCCGGAGCCTGTGCTCCGCAACGGGAGAGGCCACAACAGTGAGAGGCCCGCATACCGCAAAAAGAAAAAAAAAAAAAAAAAAAATAAAGGAGGAACAGTATTTTCACAGTGGTGAAGGTGAAGTTGTTCCAGGCAGAAGTAGATTACCATGAAAAGGCTTGGAGGTAGTAAGCATGGCCAACAGTAAGTGAATTCTAAGTATTTTGATTTCGCTGCATTAGGAGGTGCGTATGATTAGGGAAGGGTAGGATACAACCTCTGCAGAAACACACAGGGGTTAGTGGTTGGTGAAGAATTTTTAAGGAGCCTCGTGGAACCAAGAAAACAATTTCCTTTCAAGAGAAACTACAGACAGTAAGTGAATTGTCCTAGTAACTCTGCTCACCTCTCGGAACCAGTTGAGGGTAAGAAATATAAGTGAACATATGAATGAACGCTCTTTAACAGACATGGACTCCAGTCTCTCTCCAGGCTCCAGGTCAGTAAGGAATATAGGACAGTCTGAAAGAGAAGGACAAACATTTCTATTCCCCTTTAGCTCAAGTCAACAGAACATGGATGCTGCCCCTAGAGCTAGCTCTCCTTCTACTTACTTTCCCCTTTAACTAGTATTTGAAGGTCAAGCTTTGATTAGTCTCAAAAATACTTCCATATCACGCAACAGTCAATAAATATAATCTAAAAGTCTCTGTGACGTTAAAAAATTCCTTCCCCCACACACAGGTACCAGTCTGCCCCTTCCCTAAGTTTACCAAAGAAAGGTTACAAAGAAGAAAGGATCTGATAACTTCATCCTATACCTAATAAACCATCAATCTCCTCCAAGTTTCCATTATGTTGTCTGTCCACACAAAGTCTCAGTAGCCGGAAGTAGGGAGCCAGGCACAACGGAGAAACCAATCTGGGAAGGAAAAATCCATTTCTAGACCACGGTTTATAGACACATTAGTCCATGTTTATAGAGAGCCCAACCTTATAATTAAGGAGGTTTGCCCAAAATAAATGTCTACTTTTAAGAACATATAACAAGGAATGTAACGGATGCTCAGCAAATAAATAATGAACTGAATTGGAGGAAGACAGAGGTAAGTAGACTGAATGTCCATGTGTTAGGAGAAAGCGGAGATAAGACGGAAGGAGGGTGTTAAGAGTGGCAGAGATAGACAAACACGTTCATGGGTGGGAAAAAGGAACAGAAACAAAAGCAGCCTCACAGAATATCTGTTGGCTGTCATGACTCAATGCAAATCCCAAACCCAGGGTCTGGGAGAAAACAAGGAGTCTGCCCCATTCTTAGGAACCCATCCATATACCACCTGTCTTGGGAGAAATCCTTTTCAATCAAGTTCTCAAGAGACTGCAAGAACTGTGGCATTCTCCATGAACATTTAAAATACCAACAGAGGTTTTAGAGAAGAAAAAGTGTACTGACTTTTGGTCTGATTCCTGCGAAGTCAGTCTACCCCCATCTTTCACAAAGTCCTGAGAGAACAACAGTGGCAGGAGGTTGATGGCAATCCCATCACAACTATCATCGTCTTCTAGTCCGTAGAGAGCTTTCACGGGAAACGGATAGTCACTGTGGAGAGAACCCAGAATCTGATACCGCAATTCAAGGGTATGGCAAGTCTATGGGAGAAACCACTAGAACAAACTAATCTCCTCTGTTATGAGGAGAAGTGAGAAAGAGGAGAAAGAACAAGTGGGGAATCTTTAAGCAATCCTGGAGCTGGGGGTGCTGGGATACTGAGGTTGGGAGGAGGGAAGTTGTGGGAGTGGGCTAGACTTGGCTGAGGTCAAGACATTCTGAGGTTTGCACCAGCAATTGACATAACTGATATAATTTCTTTACCAGTACAACCATGTCAGTGGGTAAACGGTACTTACCCTTCTGGAACAACACAGATGTCCACCACAAAGGCATCCTGGAAATCATCAGAGATGGTCTGCCCAGCCCATTCCTTCAGGAAGCAAACAAACAAAAAAGGCTGTGTAGACCAGGCTATATGTGCTATAAAGCCCTAAATAAACTATTAACCTTTCTAAAGCTTCAGCTTCCTCATTTCTGAAAAGAAAATAACAATAACACATACCTCATCATTCTGATGTGGAATAGACATAATACATGAAAAATGCTTAACACAGTGCTTGGCACAGAATAGATGGTGGCTTTCAACAACATCATTAACCACACGTTCATCATCCTCATCCCTTATTTTTATTATGTGAAGGAGGCCTCAGAGGAGAGGCCTGGGGCCGAGTGAGTCAGAACAGCCTCCCCAATTAGAATATGGGAGAGCTCACAGGAAGATCTTTTTATTTTTGCAGCACAACAGAGAGAAGGGTTTGAAGAATGTATAGTAAAGCAGCCCTCATGCTTCATTGTTTTAAGAAAAGATACTTGGACATACCAGTACTTTTGGAGCCAGCTTTCTGCCCTGGATCAGGTTGGCAAATTCATCGTAATAAAGTGCAGAGGCCTGAGGAGACTGCTCACTGCAGGAATGAACCAACTGTAGCAAGGAGGTCACCTGGAGCAGTCGAAGAGAAAGAATGGTCCAGCCCTTGGGCTGCCAATGCTTCCTAATTAAACACCATTCACCCCATTCAGCAGTAAGTTTTTCCCTTTCCGATTTCACTGGCAAAGCTCTTATCACCACCTCTCACCTGAGGTTTTTCCTAAGCCTCCTGACCAATCCATCTCTTTTGAATCTCATCTCTTTTCCAATCTATCAGACACATGAACCTGATTAATTTCTCTAAAGCGAAGCTTGGATTATGCCATTTCTATGCTAAGAAACCCTTAAGGACTACCTCTGTGTAAAAATTAAATCAAAATGTCTTGATTCACATTCAGAGCTCTCTGTTTTCTATCTTCAAACTAGCTTTATCTCCAACTCTCCAATTACACACTTACTTGTCCCTATGCTCCAGTCAATCTGCTACTCTCAAACATGACCCACCTTTTTTGCTCTCTAGGAATTTACAATTTAATTAGGAAGATTAGACAGATACAGAACTAAAATACAACCCAAGCCAGTGGATTCCAAAGGACAAAAGAGTGGTACAAATTACAAAAGCTATGAGTTCAGGAAAACATATTTTGAAAAAAGAAGGCTTCTTTCTGGCAAGGTGACAGTGACCAGAAGCAATTCCTCAGTTACTCATAAACATATCCAACTACACGACAAGAACTTACCTGTGTACACTGTTCACTGCTGAGGTCTCCTCTCCCTGGGGTCAAACTGGAAGATCCACTTCTAAAAACATTATTTTAGACCCATTTTTGTAATATTTTGTAACAACTGGCAATAAATTTAAGAATTGTGCCTTCCTTGGGATTGGGGTGGAGATAAAAGTGCATGAAAGCACAGACAAGTTTGTTTGTTTGTTTTTAAAATATTTATTTATTTAGCTGCACCAGGTCTTTGATGCAGCATGCGGGATCTGGTTCCCTGACCAGGGATGGAAACCAGGCCCCCTACATTGGGAGCGTGAAGTCTTAACCACTGGACCACCAAGCAAGTCCCCAAGTATTTATTTAGACCATACAAAATGTGGATTAGAGCAAACAATGGTTATCTCAGATTTTTTTAAGGGTACATTAAATTAGTAAAAATCATAAGGGCAAGCACTCGGCATTGTTCTAACTATTTAATGCTCTCAACAACTCTATGAAGTAAATACTATTAATATCTTTATTTCACAGATGTGAGAATACAAAGGCACAGAGAGGTAAAGTAACTTACCCAAGATCATTCAACTAATAAATAACGGAGCCAGTATTTCACCCCAGGCAAGCAGTATGGCTCCAGAGAATGAACTTTTTTTTTTTTTTTTTTTTTTTTTGCGGTACGCGGGCCTCTCACTGCTGTGGCCTCTCCTGCCGCGGAGCACCGGCTCCAGGTGCGAAGGCTCAGCGGCCATGGCTCACGGGCCCAGCCGCTCCACGGCATGTGGGATACTCCCAGACCGGGGCACGAACCCACGTCCCCCGCATCGACAGGCGGACTCTCAACCACTGCGCCACCAGGGAAGCCCCAGAGAATGAACTTTTAACCAGTATACTATGCAGCCTCTACGGATTACTAATGCTGACTCTAAGGATGTTTCCTGAGGTCCCAGGAATTCATGACAAATCATTTCCAAGAAGCATGAACTAAATTCCAATCTCATTTTGCAATGGTAACAACTTATCAAGCCCCAAGCTTCTTTTAGGTGTTACAATTGTGGCATCAAAGTGCAAAGGGGGAAAAATCCACAGGAAGACATTATTTATATGAAACATGGTGTTCCAGACAGGAATAACACAGCAGTGGAGAAACCTGTATGGTGTAGTGCCCAGGATTGGAGCAGATGCAGAAGAATGCATCCCAGGGAGATCAGGGTTTCCCTTTTTTAGAAACATTTCTAGAACTTAATTTCTTAGCAATCCCTAGTTTTAAACCATCAGAATGTAATGACTGTGATCGCAATTCTGTAAAAATTACATGTAGTATATACAGTCAAGATTAGAAGGAACATGGGGGAATTCCCTGGTGGTCCAGTGATTAAGAATCCGTCTTCCAATGCAGGGGACAGGGTTCGATTCCTGGTTGGGGAACTAGGATCCCAAATGCGGCAGGGCAACTAAGCCTGTGCGCTCTAGAGCCCATGCGCCACAACCAGAGAGCCCACATGCTGCAACTACTGAGCACGCACACTCTGCAGACTGTGCACCACAACTAGAGAGCCCGCACACTCTGTAGCCCACGCACCACAACTAGAGAGAGGCCCACGCGCCACAACGAAGAGTTCACGCACCGCAATGAAAGATCCCACGCGCTGCAACGAAAGATCCCACATGCTGCAACATGGAAAAGTGGCAACAAACATTTGCTCACTTCTCTTATTATGGTTTTAATGTCTTCTGTTACAATGATGTCTACACAATGTAACAATTTATTTTGTAAGACAGCAACTTGATTAATTGACCATGAGCCACAGAAATCAGAATTTCCATGCATACCTGTCTGCCGCTATGATGCCAGCCATAGTGACAGCACCAATGATACCAATGAGCTTGTACTTGAACATGGTGCTAGAGAGCTGTTTTCGTATCACCAGGTGCATGTCATCCTACAAGGAAACAATGATAAAGAGGAAGATGTTGGAATGGTACAGCAAAAGAGCCTACGAATATCAGAGCCAAAAAACCTAGAATAGCAAGGGTTCTATCATTTACTAACTGTGTGGTCTTTGGTGAGTCATTTAATCTTCCTGAGTCTCAATTATTTTCATCTATAAAATGGGAAAGGTTTTTCAAGGATCAGAGACAAATTACACAAAATTCAAAGAACGGGGCCCAACATATGGTAGACATTCAATAATAATAGCTGTTATTGTTACCGTTGTGATAGTTGCTTGATATAGATAATGTGAATTATCATAATGTTGTTGGCTGATCAGGCAGAAGTAATCAAACAGAAAACAGTACTTAGGAATAAATTTAACCAAGGAGGCAAAAGACTTATACATTAAAAACTGCATAACATTGCTGAAAGAAATTAAAGAAGACCTAAATAAATGGAAAGATATCCCATGTTCATGGAAGACTGAACATTGTTAAGATGATAATATGCTCATTCAGTGTAATCCTTATTAAAATACCAACGGCATTTTTTACAGAAATAGAAAAACCCATACTAAAATTCATATGGAATTTCAAGGGACCCCAAATAGCCAAAACTATCTCGAGGGACTTCCCTCGTGGCGCAGTGGTTAAGAATCCACCTGCCAATGCAGGGGACATGGGTTTGATCCCTGGTCTGGGAAGATTGCACATGCCATGGAGCAACTAAGCCCATGCACCACAACTACTGAGCCTGCGCTCTAGAGCCTGCAAGCCACAACTACTGAAGCCCACACACCTAGAGCCACAGTAAGAGAAGCCACTGCAATGAGAAGCCTGCACACCACAACGAAGAGTAGCCCCCGCTCGCTGCAACTAGAGAAAGCTCGCACGTGGCAACAAAGACCCAACGCAGCCAAAAAATAAATTTAAAACATAGAATTAAAAAAAAATGTTGAAAAAGAACAAATTTGGAGGGCTCACACTTCCCAATTTCAAAAGTACTACAAAGTTACAGTAATCAAAAGAGTGTGCTACCGGCATAAGGACATACATTTAGACCAACAGATAGAATACACCCTAGAAATAAACTCTCACACATATGGTCAATTGATTGTCCACAAAGGTGCCCAGACCACTCAATGGAAAAAGAGTCTTTTCAACAAAAGGTACTAGAAAAATCTGGATACCCACACACACAAAAATGAAGTTGAGGGACTTCCCTGGTGGTCCAGTGGGTAAGACTCTGGGTTCCCAATGCAGGGGGCCCAGGTTCAATCCCTGGTCAGGGAACTGGATCCCGTATGCGTGCTGCAACTAGTAGGTCGTATGCCGAAACTAAGAGTTCTCATGCTGCAACTGAGAAGTCCTCATGCTGCAACTAAGAAGTCCACATGCCACAACGAGGATCCCGTATGCCACAACTAAGACCTGGCACAACCAAAATTAATTAATTAATTAATTAATTAATTAATGAAATAAAAACTGGTTTGGTTAAAAAAAAAAATGAAGTTGAACCCTCACCTTACACCATAGTTAAAAATTAACTCAAAGTGAGTCAATGATGTAAATTTAAGAGCTAAAACTAAAACTCTGAGAAGAAATCATAGGGGAGATTTTTCATGACTTCAAATTTGGCAATTTTTTAGAAGTATGACACCAAAAGCACCAGTAACAAAAGAAAAAAAATAGATTGGTTGGACTTCATCAAAACTACATCAAAGAACACTGTCAAGACTAAAAGACAATCCACAGAACAAGAGGAAAAAATTTGCAAATCATATATCTGATAAGGGATTAATATCCAGAGTATATAAAGAACTCCTATACATCAACAACAACAAAAAATAATTCATTTAAAAAGTGAGCAAAAGGGCTTCCCTGGTGGCGCAGTGGTTGAGAGTCCGCCTGCCGATGCAGGGGACACGGGTTCGTGCCCTGGTCCGGGAAGATCCCACATGCCGCGGAGCGGCTGGGCCCGTGAGCCATGGCCGCTGGGCCTGCGCGTCCGGGGCCTGTGCTCCGCAACGGGAGAGGCCACAACAGTGAGAGGCCCGCGTACCGCAAAAAAAAAAAAAAAAAAAAAAAAAGTGAGCAAAGGACTTGAATAGACTTTTTCCAAAGAAGATATACAAGGACCAATAAGCACACAAGATGTTCAACATCATTAGTCATCTGGGAAATGGAAATCAAAACCACAATGAGATACCACTTTTCAAACAGTAGGATGGTTAAACATAAAAAATAGAAAATAAGTGTTGGTGAGGATGTGGAAAAATTGGAACCCTCAACTGTTCATGGGAATGTAAAATGGTACACCCTCTGTGGAAAACAGTTTGGTGGTTCCTCAAAATGTTAAAACACAGAATCATCACCTGACTCAGAAATTCCACTCCTAGGTATGTACCCAAGAGAAGTGAAAACAGGGACTCAAAGAGATACTTGTACATCAATGTTCATAGCAGCATTATTCAAAATAGCCAAAAGATGGAAAAAAGCCAATATCCATCAATGGGTGAATGGATAAACTACTTGCAGTCTATAAATAGAATGGAACACTATCAGCCATAAAAAGGAATAAAGTCCTGAGATATTCTACAACATGGAGGAACCGTGAACACATTATGCTAAGTGAAATAAGCCAGACACAAAAGGATAAATATTGTACGACTCTATTTAAATGAAGTACCTAGGTGATGCAAATTCATAGAAGTATATTAGAGGTTACCAGGGTGTAGAGAAAGGGAATGGGGAGTTACTGCTTAATGGGGACAGAGTTTCTGCTTGGGATGATGAAAAAGTTCTGGAGATGGATAGTGGTAGTGGTTGCACAACATTAAGTCAATGTACTTAATGTCACTGAGTTGTACACTTAAAATTGGTTAAAATAGTAAAATTTATCTTACGTATATTTTACCACAATTAAAAAATAAAATAGGGCTTCCCTGGTGGCACAGTGGTTAAGAATCCACTTGCCAAGGCAGGGGACACGGGTTTGAGCCCTGGTCCAGGAAGATCCCACATGCCGTGGAGCAACTAAGCCCGTGCGCCACAACTACTGAGCCCATGTGCCACAACTACTGAAGCCCGTGCGCCTAGAGCCCGTGCTCCACAACAAGAGAAGCCACTGCCCTGAGAAGCCCGCGCACTGCAACGAAGAGTAGCCCCCGCTTGCCACAACTAAAGAAAGCTGCATGCAGTAACGAAGACCCAACGCAGCCATAAATAAATAAATTAAAATAAAATAAAATAAAATAATGATGTACTTCTATTATTACTGACATGAAGAAATCGTCAAACTGTACTGCTAAATGAAACAAGCAAGACACAGAACAAGAGGGTAAGGTGTGGAATATAGGTATACAAGTAAATACAAATTTGTTAATTCTCAGAACATCTCAGAAAGCCATAAGCTAATAACAGCGATTGCCTTTAGAGCACCAGCTGCCTAGACGACTGAGAGGGAGGAGACATCTTTCACTACCTTTCTATACCTTCTGAATTTTGTACCATGCGTGTATATTACCCAGTCAATTAACTTTAGTTAAAAAAAAAGTGCTGGTTGTTCAAAGTCACAGGCCAGTATGGATTACTGCCACAAGGTGGCACGAAAGATATAAAAGAGCTATGAGTTATGATTCCAACCTAATCTTTAGTTCCTTTGCCTGGCTTTTTCAGTGAATGATGCCCACAAATGAGAGCAGGCCCAGATGGAGTTCACATTAGATGGAGATGTTCCTTAGGGAACAAGGGAATTCCCTGTGTCCCCGTGGCACTCAGTATAGTACTTGAGTGGCTTTTCTTACTCAGTTTCATAATTAGCTGATTACAGACTCATTTTCACCCTAACAGACTAAGCTCCTTGAGGGCAGAAGGTCTAATATATACCTATCATCTCAGTGCTTGGGACACAGTAGACACCTAATGTTTGTAGTAAGAAAAGAATAAACAAATGCTAGGACTACAGCTATGTACTCTATTTCTACCACTACACAGGCTGCAGTAATTTTGTTCAGCAAATTTCAATTGAAGAGGTTTAAAAGATTCTTTCTCAACACACTGCCTCTTACCTGGATGTGACTGCTGGCCTCATGCTGTGTGCTAAATGCCAGTGTGCTGAGAATATAGAAGAGTTTTCGTATTTGCTGGGGTGACATATTATCCAGATAGTCTAGAATGCCCTGGGAGAAAAAAATGCCAATGATGAGATTAGCAAGTAACATTTTTTCCCTTTAAATAAAAAAATTAAAATCCTCATAAGAGGCACACACAGATAGCCAGGCATCTGTT
Organism: Mesoplodon mirus; assembly: GCF_964341445.2. NCBI lineage: Eukaryota > Metazoa > Chordata > Mammalia > Artiodactyla > Ziphiidae > Mesoplodon > Mesoplodon mirus. The sequence goes on from NC_138988.1 coordinate 7,263,896, forward strand.
CCACAAAAGCTTCAGTTCTCTACAACTATACTCAGAGCCCAAAGGGTTGATGTTCTGCTTAGTCATGCTAACATACCTCCTCCTAGTTCCCCTCTTTTTTTTTTTTTTTTGCAGTACACGGGCCTCTCACTGTTGTGGCCTCTCCCGTTGCGGAGCACAGGCTCCGGAGGCGCAGGCTCAGCGGCCATGGCTCACGGGCCCAGCCACTCCGCAGCATGTGGGATCTTCCCGGACCAGGGCACGAACCCATGTCCCCTGCATGGGCAGGCGGACTCTCAACCACTGCGCCACCAGGGAAGCACCTCCCCCTATTCTTTTTCTCCACACTTCCCTTTTTCCTAGTGAAAACAGTATTTTGCCAAAAGTTATGTCTCTGACCTTATTTCTCAGCTTCTACTCCATGAATAACTTATTCATCCTCTAGAGATACGGAAAGAGTCACAGGGGAACTACTTATTTTTTGACCTTGGGCAAAGCCTCAGTTTTCTCATCTGTAAAATGGGGATAACAGGGCCTACACAGTTATCTTTCAAAGCCCAGACTTGATTATGTCAAACCCTCATTAAAAACCTGTAACAGGGGACTTCCCTGGTGGGGCAGTGGTTAAGAATTTGCCTGCCAAAGCAGGGGACACGGGTTCGATCCCTGGTCCGGGAAGATGCCGCAGAGCAACTAAGCCCGTGCGCCACAGCTACTGAGCCTGCGCTCTAGAGCCCATGAGCCACAACTACTGAAGCCCGCACACCTAGAGCCCGTGCTCCACAGCAAGAGAAGCCACCACAATGAGAAGCCCACACACAGCAATGAAGAGTAGAGAAAGCCCACGTGCAGCAACGAAGACCCAACGCACTAAAAATAAATAAATGAATTAAAAAAAAACAAAACTTGTAACAAGCTCCCTCTTGTCCATAAAATAAAGTTGCAACTCTTTAGCATAGTATTTAAGATCCTTCATAATCTGGCCCTGTCCTATGTCCTCACCTCCCGCGACCGCTCACCTTATCCTATCCGCCAACCATGCTAATCTACCTGTCATCCCTCAGGCACACCATGGATGTGGGTAGTGCCAATTTGCTTCTGTTCAAACTGTTCTCTGCCTAGATGTACTTCCCTTACTTTTTCTTGTCAAATCTCTATCCTTCAAGAATCACTCCAATGTTATCTCTTCTTTGAAGACTTCTCCAGTTAATTATTCCTGCTCTGGTATATCTACAGCACGTTATTAGAGAATTCATCATGTATTTTTAGTGACTTACTTATGTGTCTTACTTTCTATCATCAAAGGCAAAGACTAACTTTTATAGCCACAGCACCCAGAATAGAGCCTGGCACATGGTTAGGTAAAAACAAGTATTCAGGCGACTTCCCTGGTGGCGCAGTGGTTGAGAGTCCGCCTGCCGATGCAGGGGACACGGGTTCGTGCCCCGGTCCAGGAAGATCCCACATGCCGCGGAGCGGCTGGGCCCGTGAGCCATGGCCGCTGAGCCTGTGCGTCCGGAGCCTGTGCTCCGCAACGGGAGAGGCCACAGCAGTGAGAGGCCAGCGTACCGCAAAAAAACCCCCAAAAAACAAGTATTCATTGAATGAATTAATACAAAGATAGATGAGTTATTTTTTCTATTATTTGCCCCATCACTCTCACCTCCATTATCACCTGCTTCTACCAATCACAGTACTCAATATCTAGAGTACAAAATAAATTGCTGTTAACTAACAGATATATCAGGTACCTCTCAAATATATGCAAGAAAGAAAAATGATTCAGTATGTCAATGGTAGGACTAGTTACCTTCACAAAGACAGCATTCAGCCTCATAGCAGATGGGTTTAGAACTACCAACTCTAGGAGGACATCCAATGCAGTATCAACTTCAGCTTCGTTCCCACTGCAGATATGGGTCACTAGGGCACCAATCACTTCCTATACAGAGAAGAGTAAACAGTGTGAAGCTAAAATATGGTATGGTCATCTAAAAGAGGTTCATGCCAGAGCCCATTCCAATCTAAAAGAGGTTCATGCCAGAGGCCATTCCAATCTCAACTTGGTTAAAATCCCAACCCACCCAATCCCATCGTCTAATTCTATTAACTAGTTTTCATTAATGTTAGATTCAGGAGGTTTAGGATTATGTCACTCTAACAACACTACCATCCAGTCTTCATTTATTTCCCATAATTTACCAGTGAGCACTGTCTAAACCCTCCTGATTTTGCTCCCTGGCATAGTCTTTTTCTTTTCCTTTTTCTCATATGGGTTAAATATTACCCATTCAGTTATGGTTGTACTTAATCTATTGAAATTTACTGAAAAGGTGGCACTCAAGGAGCTAAAGGTTTTTACGAGTTAGACTTGTATGTTTCAAGTAAACATGGGTCATGATGTTGTCTCTAAGACATTAAGACGATTCCCCCCAAAAGTTTTAGATGTCATTCTCCTTTCCTTTATACTGCTGCTCCACACTGAGTCACATGGTTTTCTCAAGTGCAGTACCTATCTCATGCCAGCTGAGTCTATAGCTCTGTTTTTTTGTTGTTGTTGTTGTTTTGCAGTATGTGGGCCTCTCACTGTTGTGGCCTCTCCCGTTGCGGAGCATAGGCTCCGGATGCGCAGGCTCAATGGTCATGGCTCACGGGCCCAGCTGCTCCGCGGCATGTGGGATCTTCCCGGACTGGGTCACGAACCCATGTCCCCTGCATCGGCAGGTGGACTCTCAACCACTGCGCCACCAGGGAAGCCCCTATAGCTCTGTTTTAAATTTTAAAAATTTTGTCTTCATTTTTAAAAGTTCCATTTAAATGTGCTTTAATGTTGTTAATAAAGGTATAGCATACATAAACAATACAAAATAAGACACTTTGTTCTTTGTTTTTATAATCACTTTCCATAAGTACAGCCCTCCCTGACTGGATATGTGCTACTAAATATGGTGTCCCGTGTTCATGGGAACAGGGTTAGGCCCTCAGGCATTTCTCCTTCATTTCTTTTCCACCACACTTTTTTCTAGAGAACAACTCCAGGATCAATTGGCAGTTGATTATTTAGAGCTAAGTTTAAAACTGCCATTACTGTACTGTGAAAATTGCACGATAATCCCAGCCCTTTAAGCCAATGTTTGTTTGAAGCAGACTGGAGCTGGACCTTATTTTAGACTCAGAGAATTTGAAAGCTCAAAACACAGAGTTAGATCCTCAAGTCCAATCTCATTTTGAGACTAGGACTAGAATTAAGTTTTCCCAACTCCCAGTTCAGAGTTCTTTCTCCTTCAATGCCTTCCAAACAAGAAGAAATAAAAACATCAGATCACATGCAAGTCACCTGGAATTGCATTTCTTTCCTTTTCCCTGTTCCCTCCTTCCCAAAATAAACATTTCAACATACCTGCTGGCAGTAAGTGTCAAAAAAGTTAAATGCATATTTGTATAGGAGACTGCCAAACAAAATTATGCTCTGGTCTAGGGAGTGCAACAAACTCTGCGCCAGGGACAAAATGGATGGACAAACATCCTTAAGAACCTTGAGGAGGGAAGAGTAGAGAGAAATGAAGCTGTGGGAGAAACTTAGTTATCACAGCATCTAGAGTTGCTATTGCTAACCCTACTAAGATGTCAGAGTTCTCCCCAATTCTCATTTTAACTTAAGGAACCTTAATTTTTGTTTTACTCAGAATAATCCTTCACCATTCTGAGTTTCTCTCAGGATCAGTGAGATTCAACATACGGGTAAGAATTGACCTGTAAGCTCAAGGAAGTTAAACCACAAGCCTAATAGCTGGTAATCTGTTCCTATCTGCCCAGTTCGGAACTAGAATCCAGATCTCCTAAATCCCAATTTCCTCATTTAATCATACTGCCACACTGGGGATATAGCAGGTCTCCTCTGCCTTGGTTATGATTTGAAATCAGTCTATAAGGTTCAATGCTAACTAATCTGATTTCTTTGAAAGAACATCAAGAGGAGAACTGATCATGTCCTACCAAGAAGGTAGTAGGTGGACATTAATGGAACCAGAATAAATAATCAGTTATTAAGTCCAGTTTCTTTACTGATATCATCACAATTAAAAAAAAATCTTAAATTAAGCACTGAAATGGATATATAATGCTTTATTCAGGAAAATGCAATAAAAATTATATATGGTTTCTGCCCTATGCAAAATTATAGGCCAAAACATGTATCATAGCAGAAATAAGCACAGAAAGAACTGTAAGATAAAATAATACAAACTTTAAATCCATTCCTAAATATAAAGTCTATTTATGTATGTATGTATGTACGTATTTATGGCTGCATTGGGTCTTTGTTGCTGCGCACAGGCTTTCTCTAGTTGCAGCGAGTGGAGGCTACTCTTTGTTGTGGTGTGCAGGCTTCTCATTGCGGTGGCTTCTCTTGTTGTGGAGCTCGGGCTCTAGGTGTGAGGGCTTCAGTAGCTGTGGCTTGCTGGTTCTAGAGTACAGGCTCCGTAGTTGTGGCGCACGGGCTTGGTTGCTCTGTGGCATGTGGGATCTTCCCGGACCAGGGCTCGAACCCGTGTCCCCTGCATCGCCAAGTGGATCCTTAACCACTAAGCCACCAGGGAAGCCCATAAATATAAAGTCTTAAGACGCAGCTACATATTCTCATTAGTTCCTAAGTCAGGTCCTAAACCTCTGGTTCACCCAGTTTTCTAAGAAGGTATATACACTATTAATATCCTGAATATTCACCTGGAAAACACCATTCCTAGATTATAGAATTCCAATTCAAATGGTTTATATTTCAATAGGAATGATCATCTCAGGGTCATAGTGTTGAATGGCTAAATAGTGATGGTTCAATAGATACAAAATTATGTCTCTATTAGCATTCCTCTGATCCTGTTATACTCAGGGGTTTTTAGAAACTACTTAAAACAGGATACAGAAGGCAAGTTTATCAAAGTTGCAGATCATAGAGAGCTAGACAATTAAAATGATTAACATAAAATTAAGATTCAAAAGTCTCAATGGGCTTGAACAATGGGCTGAAACTAAGATGACATTTTATAAGGGAGCTGTAAAGTTTTCTATTCTAGGTTAAAAATAAAGTTATATAAGTATGTCATTAGAAGACCTGAATTGCAATATTTCCTATAAAAAAAGAATGTGGGGTTTGAGTCTAGTAAGTTCAACATAAACCAATTTTGTGATTTTTGCTAAAAAGATGAAAACCGATCTTAGTTTGATTTGATTAACATCATAATGTCTCAATCAAGGTAAGTAATAATCCTACTATGTTTTGAAATATACTGAGCTCCCTGCCAAACATCTACACCCAGCAAAGCTGGTGATGCCATCATTCCCACACTGGGTAGGAAAGGTTAAAACGACCTCTCTAAAATTTTAAGACTAATGCTGTCTGATTCTCTGACACTTACCAAGTAATGAATATGGAATGTACTCTGTAGCAGCTGTTCTTGAAAGCAGCCTGATCGAATCTTATTTCTTAGCACCCTCTCAATGTACTTCTTTGTCTGAGTGTTGGTGCTATAGATGATGAAAAGCATTGCCAGGTCAAGAATCTGTTGTCAATAAATATGCAACAATACGAAAACAGTTTAATAAATCAGTACATTTACTACAACAAAACAGCAGCTTTCAACTTTTTCCCATTAAAACAAAGAATACTCATTTACTCAACATACTCTCATGGGAGTACCTATGTTTTCATAAAACCCAGAAATATTTTTCAGAGAAATAAAGTGTCACAATTATTAACCACTGGTAACTTTTAAAAAAATATTGGAATACAAGCAAAAGTAGTATTATCACAGAAATAACTTTGAATAGCTTCACATTTATTATGGAAAAAAAGATTAAGTCACTTGCCAACTTCACTATACATTTTCATTATTATTAGGAAAATTACTTTGTGAAAAGTTGGAGAGTCTGTAAATGTCTGTCAATATGAAAAAGGTTATATAAATTATGATGGTCATTTTCAGCACATTATATGGCCATTAAAAATGAGATAGGGGACTTCCCTGCTGGTGCAGTGGTTAAGAATCAGCCTGCCAATGCAGGGGACACAGGTTTGAGCCCTGGTCTGGGAAGATTCCACATGCTGCAGAGCAACTAAGCCCATGCACCACAACTACTGAAGCCCACGTGCCTAGAACCTATGCTCCGCAACAAGAGAAGCCACTGCAATGAGAAGCCCACGCACCACAACAAAGACCCATCGCAGGCAAAAATAAATAAATAAATAAATAAATAAATAAATAAATAAATTTATTAGAGAGAGAGAGAGAGAGAGAGAGATAGGCTAGAGACTTCCATGGTGGTCCAGCAGTTAAGACTCCATGCTTTCAATGCAGGGGGCGCAGGTTCGACCACTGGTAAGGAAACAGATCTCACATGCCGTGTGGTGTGCCCCCCAAAAATATTTTTTTGCATAAAAAATATTTTTAAAAATGAGATAGGCTATATATTTTGACAGACATTCACAACATATTGTGAAGCAAAAGAAAGCAACCTGCAATAATCATAGTAATTCTATTTTTGTAAAAACAATATACAAGTACAAATATGTATAAGAGTGAGTGTTCCTGCACTTGCACACACATACAACTTGTATATGAATAGGAAAAAATCTAGAAGAATGATTATCCATGAAGAGTGGCACAGAGAGCAGAGGTAAACTTTATTTTACACATATTTAGATTACTTGTGGGTTTTTTTTCTCCCCAATTAGCTTGTATTACCTATGTTTAAAAAAAAAAAAAGAGGGACTTCCCTGGTTGTCCAGTGGTTAAGAATCTGCCGTCCAATGCAGGAGATGCAGGTTCGATCTGTGGTCGGGGAACTAAGATCCCATATGCCACAGGGCAACTAAGCCCGTATGCTGCCAAGTACTGAGCCTAATGCGCTCTAGAGCCCATGTGCCACAACTACTGAGCCTGCACACCACAACTAGAGAGCCCAAGGGCTGCAACTACTGAGCCTGTGTGCCAAAACTAGAGAGAAGACCGCACGACGCAACAAAAGATCCCGCATGCCGCAACTAAGACCCGACATAGCCAAATAAATAAATAAAGAGTTACAGCTGCCAAGTAACAGAAGAATATTTTTTTAAAAAAGAGAGATGGGCTTCCCTGGTGGCGCAGTGGTTGAGAGTCCACCTGCCGATGCAGGGGACACGGGTTCGTGCCCTGGTCCGGGAAGATCCCACGTGCCGCAGAGTGGCTAGGCCCGTGAGCCATGGCCGCTGAGCCTGCGTGTCTGGAGCCTGTGCTCCACAACGGGAGAGGCCACAACAGTGAGAGGCCCGCGTACCACCAAAAAAAAAAAAAAAAAAAAAAAAAGAAAAGAGAGAGACAGAGAAGTTAAAAAGTCAAGCGGGACAAAAAGGAAAAACACAAATTACTTGGAACTCACACAACTGAAAAGCAAAAAAACAAACAATCCAATTAAAAGATGTACAGGGAATCTGAATAGAAATTTTTCCAAAGAAGACATACAGATAGCCAACCTCCATGTAATGATGTTCAACATCACTAATCATCAGGGAAACGCAAATCAAAACCACAATGAAATACCACTTTGCACCTGTTAGAACGGCTATCATCAAAAGGACAAAAAATAACACATGTTGGCAAGGATGCAGAGAAGAGGGAATCCTTGTGCACTGTTGGTGGAAATGTAAATTGATGCAACCACTATGGAAAACGGTACAGTGGTTCCTCAAAAAAATAAAAATAGAACTACTATAGACCCAGCAATTCCACTTCTGGCTACGTATCTGAAGAAAACAAAAAACACTAATTTGCAAAGATATCTGCACCCCATGTTCATTAGAGCATTATTTACAATAGACAAGACATGGAAACAACCCAAGTGTCCATTGATGGAATGGATAAAGAAAATGTGATATAAACACACACACTCTCTCTAGAATATTATTCAACCATAAAAAGAACAAATCTTGCTATTGGCAACAACATGGATGAACCCTGAAGGCATTATGTTAAGTGAAATAAGTCAGACAGAGAAAGACAAATAGTGTATGATTTCAATTATATGTGGAATCTAAAAAATAAAACAAAAATTAACTCACAAATACAGAGAACAGAATGGTGGTTGCCAGAGGTAGGGGTAGGGAGTTGGCAGAGAGTTGGTAAAGGGGGCCAAAAGGTACAAATTTCAGTTATAAAATAAATAGGTCATGGGGGTGTAATGTACAACATGGTGAATATAGTTAATAATACTGTATTGCACATTTGAAAGTTACTAAGAGAGGAGACCTTAAAAGTTCTCATCACAAGTAAAAAAAAAACGGTAGCTACGTATGGTGATGGACATTAATGACTTATTGTGGTGATCATTTTGCAATATATACAAGTAACAGATCATAACACTGTACACCTGAAACTAATATAAAATGTCAATTATATCTCAATTAATGAGAAAAGATTTTAATAAATGTTAGATGTTCTAATTAATAAAAGCAAAAACAATAAATTACTTGAGACATCCCTTCACTGAAGGCCCAACGCAGACACCAAAATTCTGACAGATTATAGCAGGACAGAATACAGTTATTAAAAATGACAATAAAAGGACTGCCCTGGGCTTCCCTGGTGGCGCAGTGGTTGAGAGTCCGCCTGCTGATGCAGGGGACACGGGTTTGTGCCCCGGTCCGGGAAGATCCCACATGCTGCGGAGCGGCTGGGCCTGTGAGCCATGGCCGCTGAGCCTGTGCTCCGCAACGGGAGAGGCCACAACAGTGAGAGGCCCGCGTACCGCAAAAAAAAAAAAAAAAAATTAAAAAAAAAATAAAATAAAAGGACTGCCCTGGCAGTCCAGTGGTTAAGACTCCATGCTGCCAATCCAGGGGCATGGGCTCAATCCCTGGTTGGGGAAGATCCTGCATGTGGCATGGTGTGGCCGAAAAAAAAAAAAAAGACAATAAATACAATGCAGAAGCATGCAAAATGTTTATGACACAATGTGAAGAGGAAAAAAATGAGAATACAAAATTATATTTATACAATGATCAGAAATCTAAAAATAGCTATGCAGGAGGTCAAGGGTTATGCAATAATAAAACCGTTGTCTTGGATATTTTGATTCCCTACCCACCCTCAACCTGGCAACCACAAAAAATTATTGAGTTTTTCATTGCTTTATTCAGTATCACAGCAGCTTTTAAAATAGTCATCCAACAACTGGATAATCCAACTAACAAAACTCTACAAAACAAGAGATTCCAACTAAAGAAAATCCTTAAAGGGAACCAATCAGTACACAAGAAATTCAATCATCTGTCTTCTTGACTGAAGAAAGTATCTCCAGATTTAAGACAGATTCAGTACCACTGCCCTGAGAGTAGATGGACTATTTGATTCAGTTCTGTCAGGTAAAGGAAAGTGAAACATGAAATGCCACTATCTTGACAATTCCATGTGGTGGGAGGAAGGGCAATCAGACAGACAGAGGGGCCTGGATACCTAACTCATGACCCAGGCGACTCTAGTCCTCACCTCCTCATGGGAGGGGGACTCAGTTTCTTTGACTGCAACTCACTATGCCTGTTTGGAATGTTACTATTTCCCCTTATGGATATTTTATTTCATTTTATTGCCAGAATAAAGACCATCTGGCAAGTCACCCCTTCAGATTATCTTCCTCAGGCAGCTAATGTTTATTAGAGCAGCTACAAAAGTCACAGAAGGGATGACTGGAAGGAGCCAGAGAAAACAGCAGGAAGGAAAGCCAGCCAATATCACTAATTTTACATCTGCAATACTTAAAATTCATAGTACATGAACATTACCTTGTGTTCCGACACTGAGGTGGTGTTTTCAATTGCCTGGAAAAACAAGGGTTACAAAAATATTACAACACATAAGAACATTTTTCGCCTTATTCAGCATGCTCTGTTCTCTTATCTGAGAACCAATCTGCCCATCTGGCAACCATCACCTATTATTTCTACTTGACTGACTTTTAAGACTTTTATTTCAACCTACCTTTACTTACATATCTGTCACTAATTGCCACCCATTTCTTCCTCAATGTTTAAAGATCTCACTCACCTTAATCCAAGCTTCTGAAATGATTTTCTCATATCTAACAGCTGACTTTATTACGTCAAAGAGAAGAATAACACAGTCTTGACTGCTGTTTTCTTGAGTTCTTGAAGAACTACAAGTAGCAGAGGGAAAAAAAAATCAGTCTTCCACTTACCACAGAGGAACCTGTAAGATCTGGGTTCCTGCTTACTAGCCACGTGCCTTAAAACAAGTCACAACTTCATGTGTACAATGGCTAGTAAAATTGTACTGCGGTCTATCTGGAATTGATCTGCAGAGCAAAGGGAGTACACACACACACACAGATACTTATACATAGAAATATGATTTGAAAAACTGTACAGTAGTACACGATTGTAATACTACTACCACTGTTTGTAGTTGTTAAGTATTAAGATCTTCTGTCCTGGATTCAGGATAAACGTCAGAAAACTTTCCTTGCCTATGTGAGAAAAAGGGTGATAACTGTCCATGAGTTTATACCTTGTTTGTCCTTTATTTTTCAACTTGCTTTGAGAAGCCTGCAACAACGATGGCAAAATACAATGCTGCAGATCCAAATTCTCCCGAAGCTCAGAAATTACCTACAGCAAATGAATATTAGCTATGTGTTCTGCTCATTCATAGCACATAAGCACAATCTATTCTTTCAATAGAAAAACCATAACATTCTCCTGAAAGACTGAGGAAGAAGAATTATTAAATTAAATGTATTGTTGGGACTTCCCTGGTGATCCAGTGGTTGAGAATCCGCCTTCCATTGCAGGGGACACAGGTTTGATCCCTGGTCGGGGAAGTAAGATCCCATATGTCACAGGGCAGCTAAGCCTGTGCGCCACAACTACTGAGCCCACACACCCTGGAGCCTGTGCATCACAACCACAGAGAAGCCCACGTGCCCCAAGAGCCCACGTGCCACAACGAAAGATCCTATGTGCTGCAACTAAGACCTGACACAGACAAAAATAAATAAAATAGTGTTTTACTTACTTAATTAAATGTATTGTTAAACAAGGCATTTTGAAAAAGGCAGCTGATGAAAATAGCTAATGTGAGTATAGTATGCCGTGCTCTTTACTTTTTAAATTATTTTTAAAAATATTTATGGGCATCCCTGGTGGCGCAGTGGTTGAGAGTCCACCTGCCGATGCAGGGGACACAGGTTCGTGCCCCGGTCCGGGAAGATCCCACGTGTGGAGCAGCTGGGCCCGTGAGCCATGGCCGCTGAGCCTGCGCATCCAGAGCCTGTGCTCCGCAATGGGAGAAGCCACAACAGTTAGAGGCCCGCGTACAGCAAAAAAAAAAAAAAAAAAAAATTATTTATTATTTTTGGCTGCATCAGGTCTTAGTTGTGGTATGTGGGATCTTTTGTTGCAGCACGTGGGATCTTTCGTTGTGGTGTGCGGGCTTCTCTCTAGCTGTGGTGCTCGGGCTCCAGAGTGCATAGGCTCTGTAGTTGTGGCACTCGGGCTCTGTAGTTGTGGCACATGGGCTTTCTAGTTGTGGTGCGTGGGATCAGTAGTTGTGGCACATGGACTTAGCTGCCCCGTGGCACGTGGGATCTTAGTTCTCCAACAGGGATTGAACCCGCGTCCCCTGCTTTGGAAGGTGGATTCATAACCACTGGACCACCACGGAAGTCCCTGTCATGCTCTTTAAAATTTCAGAATTCCTTCAGGCATTACACTGAAATCGCAAATATAACCTGTAGTAGCTTATATAGAACAAGTCTGGCTGGTAGCTCCATTCTCTCCCCTGCTGGATTAATCAGCATTATCAATTAGTTTCGGGACAGAGATGAGCAATTTGAACCGATTAATTTAAATAATTTATCTTGATGTATCTTCCTCAAGGTTAGTCTTTTTATGACTTCTGAGTTTCACAAGGGTACCACTGCTATCCCCTGTACTCTCTAGGATCTAGCTGCCTACAGTGTTTGTTGGGAAACAGTAGGGTACCTCAAGTGCATCCGTGGCTGTTATGGAATGAAGAATGAACTTGATGATCATAGGTAAATCGTCCAACATGACAGATGACAGCTTACCCATCACTAACTGGCGGACCTAAACATAAAAAGCACAAAAACCTTACATATTTTCATGTTAATGCCTCAATCTAGTACTGACTCGTTAGGTAAAATTAGAAAAATTATTTCTCTCACTCAGTTTTCTCACTTGTAATTTTGGAAGAAAAACGTCTCATTTTATTTTTTTTTTCCAAATTACAAGCTTTCAATTGTTAATGCTACAGCTTCTTCAAAAACAGACAGGTGATAAACATGAAAGTCTTCTTCTCTTAATTTTGGAGGCTTTTGAATTTTCCACTGGCTAGAGGAAGGCATAAAAAGTTGTTATTCCTATGGGAGCAGTTTGTAACTATACAGGCAATATAGAAGATTTCCACTAAAACATACTGATTAAAAATGAGCAGTTAATCTATCATAGTATGGCACATGAAATTCACTGAAAAGAAAAAAGAGAGCAAACGTCATTCAGCATTGTTTCAAAATGAAATTTTCGGGCTTCCCTGGTGGCACGGTGGTTGAGAGTCCGCCTTCCGATGCAGGGGACACGCATCGCCTGAGCCTGCGCGCCCGGAGCCTGTGCTCCGCAACGGGAGAGGCCACAACAGTGAGAGGCCCGCATACCGCAAAAAAAAAAAAAAAAAAGAAAGAAATTTTCATTATATACGATTGGTCCAAGGCAATGACTGATTGACACTGGTTCTGGGAAGCGAGCAAGCTGGAGCTCTTTCTGGAGAGCAGAGTCCTCCCTACCTTAGTCAGGAGCTTCGGCTCAAGTCGGAGGCTAGAGAGGACATCCAGGATTGGGAGAGTGAGCAGAGTATTCTCTGTTAGAAGGTCACTGTGAATAGTAGAAAGAGAGAAGTTGTGCAAATTTTAACAGAGCTGGGCAAATAATGACGGGAAAATCACTCAAGGTATAGGAAGAGAGGATATACTTAGTTCCAATGAAATTCTATTTATAGTATGTTTCATTAACATTCTCTTGATTTAATAAAAAACTAATGCTCATTTTGAAAAATTCAAACAATAAACAAAGCAGAAACAAGAAGCCCTACCTCATCATCCCCACTACTCAGAGGAAACCACTACTGAGTTTGGTATATAGCCTTCCTGAGAAAAGGAAAAAGAAAACCTACAACAATTACAATGAAGTGTGATAAACATGATAGACGTAAGTGTAGGGTTCTACAGTAGCACACAGTAGAGAAGGACAGTGACGGATCCTAAGAGAAGGTTATACAAAAGGACAAGCAGGCAAAGTGGGGTATACAGTGCTATACACAGAAGGAGCATCCTGCCCAAAAGCACAAAAGCAAGAAATCACTGGACATTTTTGGAGACAGCTTTACAGACAACTATAGAAAAGGAGGTATAACAAATTGGAAGTTTTTAACTACTTCTAGGATAAATACATGGTTGCATTAAAACAGAAATAAAATTATGTAGTGATATTGTTCTCCTCTTCTTCATTATTGCCCTATCAATTAGTATTTTTCACGTAAATGTTAGTAAGCAATGGATGTCTGCAATAGATCTGACACAGCAATGTGCATTAGAATGAATCATTTAGGGACCAAAGAAGTTGATGTTTAATAAGCTCCACAAACTATTTGGATGTGTAGTCAAGATGGAGGACACCCTTGGAGAGAGAAAATGTTAACAAAACGAAGGAATAATGTTTATGTCTCTGCAGACCAAATTTATACACCTAATCCTAAGCCAGACTTCATATTCATGACAGATACACAGGTCTACTCAAATATATACTCATTATTAGAAAAGAAAGAAAGTACACGGATCTACTCAAATATACACTCATTGGGGCTTCCTGGTGGCACAGTGGTTAAGAATCTGCCTGCCATTGCAGGGGACACGGGTTCAAGCCCTGGTCTGGGAAGATCCCACATGCCACGGAGCAACTAAGCCCATGCGCCACAACTACTCAGCCTGCGCTCTAGAGCCCGCAAGCCACAACTACTGAGCCCGTGTGCCACAACTACTAAAGCCCGAACACCTAGAGTCTGTACTCTACAGGAAGAGAAGCCACCATGATGAGAAGCCCACGCACTGCAACGAAGACGCAACACAGCCCAAAATAAATAAATTAATTAATTAAAAAAACTAGGGACTTCCCTGGTGGCGCAGTTGTTAAGAATCCACCTGCCAATGCAGAGGACACGGGTTCGATCACTGGTCCAGGAAGATCCCACGTCGTGGAGCCACTAAGCCCACATGCTGCAACTACTGAGCCCACGCACCACAACTACTGAAACCTGTGCACTCTAGGGCCCACGTGCCACAACTACTGAGCCTATGTGCTGCAACTACTGAAGCCTGCGCGCCTAGAGCCTGTACTCAGCAACAAGAGAAGCCACCACAATGAGAAGCCCGTGCACCACAACGAAGAGTAGCCCCCACTCGCCGCAACTAGAGAAAGCCCATGTGCAGCAACAAAGATACAATGCAGCCAAAAAAAAAAACCACTCATTATTAGAAAAGCAAGTCAAATTCCATACCCTAGAAAGATGGGTATCATCCTCTTTTATAAAAAAAAAAGAAACACATTATTATTATTATTATTTTACATGGATCATCACAGCATCTTTATTTTTAACAGGAAACACATTATTACTACTCTTTATACTGCAGTGATAAGGCTCCCAAAGTGAAGTCTTGCTCAAGATGCCAATGAGGTGCTTACCCACCTGAGTTCTTTCCCCACATCAGCATGCTGGGAATCCCCTAGGATCTCAGGTAGGCTGGTGACAAAGTCATGCTGCAGGTACACTGGAGCAATACTGATCAGCTGCATGATCTTGGTGGTGAGATCCTGCAGTGGAGGAGACTATTAGAATTGTAACACTACCCAGAATGGAGAAAGACCTCCTACTCATGAAATGTAGAGCTGGAATTATTTTGTGTACAATACGACAACTACACACGCACTTAAGCTCAAAGCCTAAAATCAGAGGTAAGTGACCCAGAGATTTTCACAAATGAGATGGTACATAGAAAAAAAAAATAGGCTGGATGTCATATTATTTAATACTTTTTTTTTTTTTTTTAATTTTTTGGCTGCACTGAGCAGCTTGTGAGATATTAGTTCCCCGACCAGGGACTGAACCCGGGCCCCTAGCAGGGAGAGTGCAGAGTCTTAACCACTGGACTGCCAGGGAAGTCCAACAATTGGGGGTTCTTTTGCTTTTTTTTCCCCCCCATTTCTACTGTCTTTATTTCACTTAATCTTCACAACTGTATTCCCATTTTTAAAATGTAGGGTTATGTGCTGCTCAAGGATACACAATTAATAAGTGGCAGACCCAAAATTCCAGCCCAGATGAGATTCCAAAACTCATGTTCTTCCAAATAAAGATTTAGCCTTTGAATGTCTGACAAAAATTAGTAGAATTATTTAAGAACTCTGAAAAGAAATGGGCCTTAAGCAACAGGCTCAAAACAGATTCAACTTTACCAAGGTGCTTAATAACAAGTAACATAATCCCAAAGAAAGTTTCCTCAATATGTAATTAAAATAACACATTTGCAATGAAGTAGGATGGTTTCGGATCTCATCGCTTTTTTTTTTTTTTTTTTTTTCCTTGCGGTACGGGGGCCTCTCACTGCTGTGGCCTCTCCCGTCACAGAGCACAGGCTCCAGACGCGCAGGCTCAGCGGCCATGGCTCACGGACCCAGCTGCACCGCGGAATGTGAGATCCTCCCGGACCAGGGCACGAACCCATGTCTCCCGCATCGGCAGACGGACTCTCAACCACTGCGCCACCAGGGAAGCCCCGGATCTCATTGCTTTTGAGAAATAAAACATAATAATAATCTCTGTACTTTGAGAAGTTAATGAGCTCCTTCCAAATATTTATTTAATAAATGACATCCAGTCATCATAATTAGATACACTTCTTATTTTAGAGAAATTTAATGGGTGAAATAACCATGGTTTTCAAATTATTAAAGCTAAAAAAGATAATGGATAGAAAAATATGAATTTTTTGTTTAGAAAGGAAAAAATACCATGCAAATGCCAAAAGTTTAAGTGTGGAAAACACACTATAAACCCAAGAGACAAAAAGTCCCCAACTTACCTTACTATCCACAACTCTGTCAAGCCACTTCAGTTGATTGATGATGAGTCGAGGCATGTTGAGTCCATCACTGTTCACGCTGAATGTTAGGATGGATGAGAAGTCAGGAACGTACCCTTTCTGACTTACACAGCAGCAAGCATTAATACTGCATATAACATTTCAGCCGTTCAGTTAACATTTTCTAAACACTTACCATGCGTTGCACACTGTGCTAAACACACAGGTAATACAAAAAAAAGCATGAGACATATGCTTATGTATGTTGAGAAAGATGTCTGGAGGAAGACACACTAAACTGTTAGTGGCTATATCTGGGGAGGGTTTAGAGAGGGGAAGAAAAGTCTGGAGAGTATCTCTTAAAATATATGAACAATTAAAAAAAATAAAGGTAACAAACTTTAACAAATTGAATAAGATAACTTGTTTTTAAAGGTAAACAACTGGGACTTCCCTGGTGGCGCAGTGGTTAAGAATCCGCCTGCCAATGCAGGGGACACGGGTTCGAGCTCTGGCTCGGGAAGGTCCCACATGCCGCAAAGCAACTAAGCCCGTGTGCCACAACTACTGAGCCTGCGCTCTAGAGCCCGCGAGCCACAACTACTGAGAGCGCGCACCTAGAGCCCGTGCTCCGCAGCAAGAGAAGCCACCGCAATGAGAAGCCCACGCACCGCAACAAAGAACAGCCCCTGCTTGCGGCAACTAGAGAAAGCCTGCGCACAAGGCCCAAAGCAGCCAAAATAAATTTTAAAAATAAATAAAATAAATAAAATAAAATAAGAGGTAAAAAACTAATTACATCAATGTGATAAAGTACTAAAAAATGCAAGTAATTTTTACCACTATGGAAACAGAAGGTCAGATTTAGACTGTCGAAGTACTGAAAACCATTTATGGATGAAGAGAAGTTGGCTCAGTATTAGTATTATCATTAATATAACAATATTTATTAATAATCATTAATTATTATTAATATTCATAATAAATTATTATAAATAACTTCCCAGTATTATTTCCCCTAAAATGACAGTCTCTGCCTTCTTACCAGCCTCCTATATCTAACTTTTGGACCACCTCCAGCTCCTCTTCTTGACAGCATTCTCAGTCTTTGTTTACTATAGACAAATTTAACTGCTAAAAAAGACTTAGCCAGGACACAAAGCATAGTGCAAGCCATTCAGGCAAATCATATTATTTCTAAAGATAAATCTTCAAGTTTACTATTGTTACATACAAGACCCAGAAGCAGCACATATTAAAAAGGAGGAAATAAAAATTACCTAAATCCTCTCTCCCAGAGAGGTCCACCATTGATATACATGTGTATATGTGTCTATGTAAATGTGTATGTATGTACCTTTTTTTAACAAAATACTGAGTGGAACTGTAAATACTGATTTGTAGCCTGTTTTTTCAATTAATGCATGGTATTAAATAATCCTCTTTAAAATTTTTAATGTCCACATTATATTCCATTACGTGGATATAACTAATTTACTTAACCAATCTCCTATAGTTGAATATCTCAGTTTACAATTTTTGTTACTTTAAACAGTAATATTATTCATTACTGTTTTCATTCATAGGTATTGCCTTAGGATAAATCTGGAGGCATGGCTGAACATTAAAGGGTATGCAATTAGGTTTTGATACACACAACCTACTGCCCTTCAGAGTAATTACACTGCTTTATATGTTTACCAGTGATATATGAGCATGCCTGTTCATCGCACTCAACAAGGGAGATCCTTTGAGAGGGAAAAAATCTATTTATTGTTTGAAATTGTTGTATTTGATTATTAATGAACTTGAGCATTAAAAAAAAGTGTTTAATGCTCTTATATTTCTTCTCCGTGAATTGTCTATTCATGACCTTTATCTACTTTTCTGTTAGGCTGTTCTTTTTTTCTCTTAGTTATTTTTTTATTATTACTATTTTTAAGTAAATTTATTTATTCATTTTTAATTTTGGCTGCATTGGGTCTTCGTTGCTGCATGCAGGCTTTCTCTAGTTATGGCGAGTGGGGGCTACTCTTCATTGTGGTGTGCGGGCTTATCATTGCAGTGGCTTCTCTTGTTGCGGAGCATGGGCTCTAGGTGCGCAGGCTTCACTAGTTGTGGCACATGGGCTCAGTAGTTGTGGCTGGCGGGCTCTAGAGTGCAGGCTTAGTAGTTGTGGTGCACGGGCTTAGTTGCTCTGTGGCATGTGGGATCTTCTCGGACCAGGGCTCAAACCCATGTCCCCTGCATTGGCAGGCAGATTCTTAACCACTGTACCACCAGGGAAGTCCCTTAGTTATTTTTTAAAGTAAGAAAGAATTTTTGGGGGGGCCATACCACATGGCTTGCAGGATCTTAGTTCCCCCGACCAAGGATCAAACCCAGACCCCAAGAGAGTGAAAGCCCGGAATTCTAACCATTGGACCGCCAGGAAATTCCCTTAAAGTAAATTTTTTAAAATGGTAGCTCATATGCAGTATAAAATTGAAAAGGTAAAGAACAGTATTCAGAGAATATATAACTCCAGCCAATTGGCTCCACTCCTGGGAGACAACCACTATTACCAGTTTACTGTGTATCCTAGGAATACATGGACATATAAATAGATGAAATTTCAAAGAAAGTCAACCCAGTAAAACTTCAGTAGTCATTTAAGAATCTGGAGTCATAATAAATATGATCTTCAGACATACCAATGATGCTTCAGAGCAACGTTTTCAGAGAGAAACATAAGTACACCAGGGTACTTTGAGCATTCCAAAGTAACTCCACTTACTTTTTGAAAAGAAACTCTGGCAACTTTTCAAATAAGATTTTGATAATGGCAGGCTAAAAAAGAAGACATAGGGAGTTAGGAGATTGTCTCAAAATGTACAACAGAAATGCATAATTAGCTGTAATTCTCTCCAACGAGAGTTCTTGGAGGAAAAACCCTGCTATAATTGAAATCCTCATTATAAGAATGTCCACCTGGCAGGAATGTAAATTGATACAGCCAATATAGAGAACAGTATGGAGGTTCCTTAAAAAACTAAAAACAGAACTACCATATGACCCAGCAATCCCACTACTGGGCATATACCCTGAGAAAACCATAATTCAAAAAGAGTCATGTACCACAGTGTTCACTGCAGCTCTATTTACAATAGCCAGGACATGGAAGCAACCTAAATGTCCACTGACAGATGAATGGATAAAGAAGATGTGGCACATATATACAATGGAATATTAATCAGGCATAAAAAGAAACGAAATTGAGTTATTTGTAGTGAGGTGGATGGACCTAGAGTCTGTCATTCATAGTGAAGTCAGTCAGAAAAACAAATACTGTATGCTAACACATATATATGGAATCTAAAAATATATATATATGGTTCTAATGTACCTAGTGGCAGGACAGGAATAAAGACACAGACGTAGAGAATGTATGTGAGGACATGGGGAGGGGGAAGGGTAAGCTGGGACGAAGTGAGAGAGTGGCATGCACTTATATATACAACCAAATATAAAATAGTTAGTGGGAAGCAGCCGCATAGCACAGGGAGATCAGCTACATGCTTTGTGACCACGTAGAGGGGTGGGATAGGGAAGAGTGGGAGGGAGGCTCAAGAGGGAGGGGGTATGGGGATATATATATACACATATAGCTGATTCACTTTGTTACACAGCAGAAACTAACACAACATTGTAAAGCAATTATACTCCAATAAAGATTTAAAAACAAAAAAGTATGTCCACATGAATGCTGCCTGTATTTTGAATATAACCTGTTGGAATACAAAGATTTATCAATAATCTGTCCTCTGAAAAAATTACAAAATGACTATCAAGGCAACATTAAAATAATCTGATAATCAAAAACATTATTATGATGACAATTGTTAACCCATGAAATGCAGGCTTTAACAGATTATCAAATAGTTTGCAAGAAAAGATTTCTCTTTTGAGGAACAAGAGAGCTCTTAGATTTTTTTTTTTTGAGAGCTCTTAGATTTAAGCTAACTAAATTTATTCAAGATTTCCAATGAAAAGGAATTAAGATTAACAGTGCAAGAGAAGAAAAGAGGAAAAATGAAAGACAGGGTGGGAGGGAGACTTTTCATTGTATATATATTTCTATAATTTGAGATGTTTAAAACATCTCACTGATTGTCTAATCAATAAATTAAGAGAGGGCTTCCCTGGTGGTGCAGTGGTTCAGAGTCTGCCTGCCGATGCAGGGGACATGGGTTCGTGCCCCGGTTCCGGAATATCCCACATGCCGCGGAGTGGCTGGGCCCGTGAGCCATGGCCGTTGAGCCTGCGCGTCCGGAGCCTGTGCTCCGCAGCGGGAGAGGCCACAACAGTGAGAGGCCCACATACCGCAAAAAATAAATTAATAAATAAATAAATTAATTAAGAGAGAAAGGAGGAGGAAAAGGGAAAGATCTAGTTAATAAGCAAATACGAAGCTAAATGGGAGATGATGCAGATGTGAATATGGCAGAGATATACAAGGTACTCAGAGCACACAGGATGAAGCTTTACAAAACAGGAATCAGAGGCCGCCAGATAAATGAGGTTTCAAGATGTATTGGGTTTATCAGCTCAGTCCAAAGACACAGATACTGCCCTATAAGATTCATGTCAGCAACAGGGCTGTGGTAACCTGTTGCAAACCCAAACTCTCCCATTAACCCTGCTCTGCCCTGTGCTCCAGCCACTTACACTTGGGCATACACCACAAACCACATCCATTAAATGTTCACAGAAAAAGTGGCACAGTCTCACCTGTAATATGTCAATCCCCAGAAGCAATTTAATGAGGCTCTTACAGTAAGATGTGCCCATGCTGTAAAAAAAAAAGGGGGTGGGGGAGATTGGTTTTCTATTTTGTTTTTCTTGTTTTAATGTTTTTATTATCTTCTCCCTGTAAAATTGGTTAACTATGTAATTTTTAGGGAGAAACTATCCTGTTAGATAAGAAATACAGAACATGAGAAGATAGCTTTTAAGTCACAGACAAGTAGAGTTGAAACTGTATCAACACAGGTGAGACACATTCTAGAAAACATTCTGGCTCTTAGTCTTGTTATCATAAACTTAATAATTTAAAGGTTAGGTTAAAACTTTGAGGAAAAGAGAGCTATAAATCAAAAGTAAAATTCCAAAAAAATCACATTCTGCCCCAACTCCACCTCCCAATCCAGTTAAGTGTAACAGACTAAATTTCAGCAACAGTCCAGTGCTTTGTCTCCACACCTGGCTTCCTCATCCTGCAGATGTTCACAAGACAAAAGGCAGTTCCTGAAACTGTCTTGGTCCTCAATGTAAGACTCCAGGCCAGTAATGAATTCTTCTACTATCTTAGTGACATTAAAAAAAAAAAAAAAAGAGTAAGATTTTTAGTTTAACATTTGCTGTCGATTAGCTAAAATCATTCAAGCCTATTCAACTTTATGTTAGTGTCTTTAAACTCCCAATTCCAGAGTACTGGGCAAAAACAAAAATACTAACGAGAAAATACATACTTTGGGATAAGAAGGATGTTTCCTCAGAGTCTGAAAGAGCTTCTTTTGGAAAATGATTTGATCCACAGCTATGAGGAAAGAAGACTAGTTGGTCCCCAGTGTCTTTAACACTTCCTACCAGAGTTTTACTTTCCTAAGACCTAGGTTCCTGTCTGATGAAACCAATAAAGATATTTCTAACCTAATTTCAGAGCCAACTCTTATAAACCCATTGCAAAAGTGAATTAGCTTTTATAAAGGATAGCTACTAAGTATTCTTTAAAAAAAAAAAAAAAAAGCCAAAACCTTAGCTGGATGGAATAATCTATGCCCCCAAAGTAGGGCCTTACGTGGCTTTATAAATTTTCTTCTGAAATTATTCTGACACAGATCTAATTGCTCTCTAGGTATTAATTTATTTTTTCACAAGAAAACATAAAGTAATACTAGTACATAACATTCTTTCTTTAAAAAAAAAAAAGGATTAGACATCCTTTACTTAACATTCATTAATCAGTACCAAAGAGAATAACAACATTCTCTAAAAAGCCATTTCAGTTTCATCCTTATCTCAAGACAGATGGTGTTCCCATTTCTAATCTTCATTGCCTCTCTAGAAAATCCATGATTCAGTTCTGAGCCCTTTCACTATACCCAGACAAAAGATTTTGTTTAAAATATTACCTAGTTGATTCTGACTCTCTCCTGTTTTAAGAGTAATTCCTGATGTCTTAAGGAGCTTTACAAAGACACTGTCATTTTCTTCAACTTCATTATGACCATGAGATTTCTTTGTCTTTTTGGAAAGTGGCTGTTTCCTGGCTTCTGAAAGTAGACAAAATTTTCAAGAATGTGACAAATACTAAAGCAAAGGTTAAAATGTAAACCCTAGAACAATAACCCTAAGAGGAAAGTTGATGGGTTCCTGAAGAACTATACTGGAACTGATGCTGCTGTGCAATTTTCTCTCTAACAAGGGTCAGCAATAATGGCTTGCAAACAAACAAATAGAACAATCAACAAAGTGAATTATTTTCACCTACTGAGTTTTCATTTGAAGAATTCAAAATGTGCCACCTCCAACAGGAATGACCAGAGAAATGTTTTCCAGCCAAATTCTAAAGCAGTCAGGGTGTCTCATGTGGTCTACAAACCATTGTGTTGGAATCACTGGGAAGCTTACTAAAAGCATATTCTTAGGTCATGTCCCAGAGAATCAAAATTTCAGGGATGGAGCATGGGAATCTGAATTATTAATACGCTCTCCAGGTAATAATCCTGATGCACACCACAGTTTGAGAACCAACGATCAGGATACAGAGGTAGAAAGAATGCAGCAGGTTCTCCTATATCATATCTTTGAGTACAAAGCCCAGACTGATTTCATCCCAAGGCTTTCAATCCATAAGAACTAATAAAAAATAAGCAAACAAAAACAAAAAGGTACCTGAAGTTAAGATTATCTACTCTTCTCCCTTAATGAAGCAACGTTAGAATTGCCTTAATAGAGTGGATGAGTGTGATGAATGAAAGACTCATTGGAACTCTTAGGGCTTCTGTCAACTGCATTCTCATATGGACAGATTCTGTACTCTTCCTTTGCCTCTGGTGTGCTTGCTTTGAGATGATGCTTTTCCTTTATACATCACCATCATAGCATTTATCTAGATCATTTTTAAGGCAGGAAAGGGGACCATAAGATTTTTAAAGGTAAGGGACTTCCGTGGCGGTCCAGTGGTTAAGAATCTGCCTCCCCATGCAGGGGACGCAGGTTCAATCCCTGGTCAGAGAACTAAGATCCCACATGCCAAAGGGCAACTAAGTCCACGCACTGCAACTACTAAGCCCACATGCCACAACTAGAGAGAAGCCCTCACACAGCAGAGGAGGATCCCACATGCTGCAATGAAGATCCTGCGTACCAAAACTAAGACCCAATGCAGCCAAAAATAAAAAAATAAATAATAAATATTTTTTAAAAAGTGGTGGGAAGTGGGGGAGCTTGTTTAAAATACAACCCAATCCAGAGATCCTTTAAAAACAATAAAAATAAAAAATAAAGGGTATAGACTATGTCATATCTTTGTGCTCCAGCACCTAAAGGATGCACAATAGTTAAGCTCTTATGTATGTAGATTCCTCCTACGTATGTGGACACTGAAACTCACAGACTATAGTGGGCATACCCAAAGTCATACATGCAATTAATCAGAGGCAGAAATTTCATTCCAAATCTCCTGATACTAGATTCTGTGTGCCCCATCCATTAAGCCTTGGTGACTCCAGCACTTGAAAGTAGGAACTTTATAACCCTTTTAGTGCCTCACACATTTGCTACAGGAAATAAAGCAACAAATGACTAGACACTTACTAGAGGCATCTTCTGTCAGGCTCTCTTTATCCTCAGATGTGGGGAGTCTTCTTTTGGAAACCATTTTGACCAAAGCCTTTTTCAGTTAAATTATTTTGCAGAGCAAATCAGAGAACAGAAATTACCTGTTAGAAGCTAAATTCTGAGAAGTTAAAGCTATTAGCTCAAAGAAAACTATCCAAAACCAAAGACTTTGTAAAATCCTATCTATATCCAGGTGCTGGGAAAATTTCAACTCCTCTATCTGGTCAAAACTCCCTTGTTTTCAAGACTTGTTTACCTAGTTGCCTCTTTAGCCAGACCGTTTCCCTCTTGCTGAAAGATAAAACCCACAGTTGTCTGACATTTAAGATTCTTCATCATCTAGCCACAATCTACTGCTCCTTTAACTCATTGACCCAATACTATATGCTAGGGACTGTGCTAGGTGCTGGGGTTACAACTGTGAATCAAATACAATCCCTGTCCTCAGGGAGTCTACTATATAGTACCACGTAGTCCTGATGTAGTTATAAAAGAAAAGTGCAGGGCTTCCCTGGTGGCGCAGTGGTTGGGAGTCCGCCTGCCGATGCAGGGGACGTGGGTTCATGCCCCGCATGCCGCGGAGCGGCTGGCCCCGTGGGCCACGGCCGCTGAGCCTGCGCGTCCGGAGCCTGTGCTCCGCAACGGGAGAGGCCACAACAGTGAGAGGCCCGCGTACCGAAAAAAGAAAAAAAGAAAAAAAAAAAAAAGTGCAAGGTGCTATGAGGAAATCTAGTCTAGTTGGCGGTGATGAAGAAAAGCAGGGACGATTTCCCAGGGATAATCTCTTTGAGAAAGTGATTTTTAAGCAGAGACCTGAGGGTTGAAATAAGAGTTAGCCAGTAGAAGAGGTATGAGAAGAGTGGTCCAGGCAGAGGAAAACTCAACACTGAAACAGGGAGAATGTCGAGTGAGAAATGAGCCTGCAGAGGTAGGGGAGGGCCTGAACCACAGGGAGTTCTAGTTTGTAAACTAGAACCTTCCTGGTTTCAGTGCTTTTGCATAAGATGTTGTTTTCACCTGAAATGCTCTTATCCGCCTGGAAATTACTCTTGCTCCTTAAAGACTCAGTCAAATATCATCTTCCTCCAATCCCCAAGGGAGATTACTCCTCCAGCTTCCCTGCTCCAGAGTATATGTAGGAGCCCTTACAATGCACTAGACTGTGGGGCTCCTTGAGAGCAGGAACCCAGTGTCCTTTATTTCAGGTATGCCTAGTGCCCAGCTCGGTACCTGGCATAAAAAAATTTCCGAGAATATTCGCTAAATGAGAATAATGGCTGGCAGGCAAGTAAATAGTAACAGCTAATAAAAACTATTTTAAGTGCTTTACATTTGATACTTCATTTATTCCTCACAAAACTTTCTGAGGTAGTACCATTATTCTCACATTCAGTGGCAGAGCTGGGATTCCAATTTAGCAATCCGGCTCCAGGATCCTCTTAACTACCAACTACACTTACTCTTGATTATAATAGTGCCTTGCAATAATATTTACCATTTACTATGTACCAAGCGTCATGCTAAGCGTTTTCTTTATCCTTGCCTCGTTTACTACTTATAACCATTACTGGCCATTCTGTCGATGGAAAAACTAAGGCAAGTCAGGGTCTCCTGATTTCAGGGCACACGCCCGTAACACGTGCTAACCGGTCCCGCTTCCAGAGAAGCCTGAAAGCCGGGGAGACCGGACGGGCTGCCCGGACCACGTCCTCCGGGTAGGGAGCAGGGGTCAATTCCCTCCTCACTTCGTCATTTTAACGACGCAAGGAGGTACCTGAGAGGATCATCCCACGACAAGACAGTTGAGGAAGCTGAGGTTCGGGGCGCAGAGGCCCAGAAGGAAAGGCCGGGCTCTGCCGGGGCCTAGAGACCGGGCCGCAGAGACGCGGGGCCTCTAGAGGAGACGACCGCTGCCCCACTCACCCGCCGAGAAGCCGTTGCTGCCCCTCCTTTTCGACTTTCCCGCGCTGCACAACGCCTCACGGACGCCACCTAAGCGCGCCTCGCCGTGCGCGCGCCTCGCCGTGACGTCAAACTTCCGCGCCGGAAGCCAGCGGCCGCGCGGCCCGGCGTGGGGCAGGGCGCAAGGGCAGAGGCTGAGGTGGGGTTCCGGGCTCGCCTGGCTGAGGGGCGTGAGACGGCCCGGAGGCGAACTCGACGAGCAGACCTGCGCCCCGGTGAAGATCGACCCGGCTACAACTGGCCGGGAGCCGGCTCTCTGTGAAGATGGCAGGGCCGGAGCTGCTGCTCGACTCCAACATCCGCCTCTGGGTGGTCCTGCCTATCGTTATCATCACCTTCTTCGTGGGCATGATTCGCCACTACGTGTCCATCCTCCTGCAGAGCGACAAGAAGCTCACCCAGGAACAAGTCTCCGACAGGTCAGCTCCCTCCCCTCTCCGGCGATCTCACTCTCTCGTGACCTTGGGCAAGAAAGTGCAGGGGTTATGTCAGTTTCCCCGGGTTCACATCGCGCCCCCGCTAGCTGACTGTCCTTGGCTGAGTTACCCCTCTGTTTCACTTTCTTCATCTGCAAAAGGACGATGATACCAGGACATGCCTCATAGAGCAGGCGTGGGGATTAAATTTTATATGACGTCTGTAAAACATTTCTCTAGATACAGTATAAGTTTCCATGAGCCTGAATGATCACAAAATGGGACATTTGGTTTCATAAATTAAGTTTTACTGCCCCAAAAGTTACTAAAATTTTTCTAAAATGTGTTAAACCAAAACTGAAAAATACACAAATAAAAAAATATTAGACCATATTTGGGAATAGAATGTATGTAAAAAGTGGTTCTCAAGATTGAAGAATACACTGACTCTTCGGAAAGGAAAAAAAACAAAAACTAGAGTTTTATTTTAAGAAAATGTTTTTCAGTTGCAAATTACCACTGCAAAACAGAAACTTTACCTTTATAACCAGTACAAGGACTTATTTTTAGATATTAATGGAAATGAAAATGCAAAATTAAAAATTTCTTGTCGAATTTGCAGACCTTAGAGAAACTGAGTGTTTAGAATGTATAGGATAATTTAAGTTTGCCTTGCTTCAGGGTTTAAATGCCTCAAGGTCACCATTCTCAACCCCACTTCTGCAAAATTGCTCAGCAGTATAGAGACCTAGCCGAATTTCTGTTCAGCCTGTGGAAGTCCTGAATTATCTGTAGTGAACAAGGGTTTCTTGATGACCAGCCATGTGCCCTGCACTGTGCTTTATGCTCTGGGGTCCAAAATATGACAAGGTCAAGATCCGACTCTCGGAGTTTCAGTCCAAGTGATAAAACATGCACAAGGGGGCTTCCCTGGTGGCGCAGTGGTTGAGAGTCCGCCTGCCGATGCAGGGGACGTGGGTTCGTGCCCCGGTCTGGGAGGATCCCACAGGCCGTGGAGCGGCTGGGCCCGTGAGCCATGGCCGCTGAGCCTGCGCGTCCAGAGCCTGTGCTCCGCAACGGGAGAGGCCACAACAGTGAGAGGCCCGCGTACAGCAAAAAAAAAAAAAAAAAAAAAAAAAAAAACATGCACAAGGAAAATAGGAGATACCATTAACTTAGTGCTTAGGATATGCCAGTACAGTGGTAATCACTTTAAATGACATAATATATGGGAAGAATTCAGCTTAAAGTCCTTCAGTATTTCCTTTTTGCTCTTTAAAAAAAAAATGTGGTAAAACACACATAACAGGGCTTCCCTGGTGGCGCAGTGGTTGGGGGTCTGCCTGCCGATGCAGGGGACATGGGTTCGTGCCCCGGTCCGGGAGGATCCCATGTGCCACGGGGCGGCTGGGCCCGTGAGCCATGGCCGCTGGGCCTGCGTGTCCGGAGCCTGTGCTCCGCAAAGGGAGAGGCCACAGCAGTGAGAGGCCCGCGTACCAGGAAAAAAAAAAATAACATAAAATTTTCCATTTCCACTGTTTTTAAGTATACAATTCAGTGACATTAAGTACATTCACATTGTTGTGCAACTGACACCACCGTCCACTTCCAGAATATTTTCCTCATCCCTAACAGAAACTCTGAGCCTATTAAATAATGACTCATTTCCTTCTCCCTCAGCCCCTGGGACCCACCATTCTACTTTCCATCTCTAGGTACTTCATATAAGTGGAATCATACAGTATTTGTCTCTTTGTGTCTGGCTCATTTCATTTAGTATAATGTGTTCATGGTTCATCCATGTTGTTGCAAATGAGGGGTTTCCTTCTTTTTCGTGGCTGAATAATATTCCAGTATGTGTGTGTGTCTACATATGTATCATGTTGTCTTTATCCTTTCAAGGTTGTTTCTATATCTGGGCTATTGTGATTCATACCGCAATGAACATGGGGATGCAAATATATATATATATTTTTTAATGTGATTCTATTCTATTTTTAATTTTTTGTGGAACCTCCGAACTATTTTCCATAAAGGTTGTACCAGTTTACATTCCCACCAGCAGGGGTTTCCTTTCCTCCCGCTTTTGCTTTTAAGATAAAGACTAAAATACAGTGGAACGCTTAAAAAGAAAGGAATCATGTCACATGGTACAACATAGATAAACCTTAAGGACATTAAGCTAAGTAAAAGAAACCAGACCCAAAAAGACAGTATCTGTATGATTCCACTTATGTGAAGTATCTAAAGTAGTCAAATTCACAGAAAATATTGATAGAATGGTGGTTACCAGAAGCTGGGAGAGGGGGAATGGGGGAGTTACTGTGCAATGGGAAGAGTTTCAGGTTTGCAGGATGAAAAAGTTCTGGAGATCTATTTCACAACTATGTGAATACACTTAACACTACTGAACTGTGCGCTTAAATGCGGTTAAGATGGTAAATTTTGTTACATGTTTTTCACCACAGTCTTTTAAAAAAGCATTGGGACTCACATGGCCTTGCATAGTCTGGCTCTTGCCAACCTCTCAAGCCTTGTCTCACCACATTTCTGTAGTCCTCTTTCTTCCAGCCATATGGCCTTTTCTCAGATCCTCAGAGACATACTGCTTACAGTGCTGGAAGCTTATAGTGCTCCCTCACAGCTGTTCCCTCCAGCACGTGGCCAAGGTAATCTTTACTCATCCTTAAGATTTCAGCGTCCTCTTACTGCCTCAGCGAAGCTTTCTCCAAGACCTCGACTTACTAGACTCAGTCACATCCCCCATTCATCTGTCCTTCCTAGGACATAACAGATGAATTTCACGTTTATTCCTGTGGTTATTTGATTAATGTTTTTCTCCCCCACTAAACTTTAATTTTCTGGAGATACTTGCTTTTTGATCGCTGTTGTTCATGTCACCTAACATGGCACTCAGGAGCTCAAGAAGTATTTCTTCAGTGAGAATAAATCTGTTATTATACACAATATGAATGGAGGCGTAGGGAATTTAAATGACTCACCCAAGATCACATAATAACAAGTGGCAGAGCAAAGACTTCAACCCATGTGCCCAACATCAGAGCTTAAATTCTTACCCATTATTGGAGACCCAGTGCTGCTTAAACTGTCAGTGGTAAAGGACCAATTTTTTTGGTTTTTCCATTTCCAATTTATCTCAGACTGGTGCTTTTGTAAAATTTTTTGATCACATATTTGGATGTTGTGACAATGTCAATTTACTATAAAGGTTTCTAAACCCTCACTCTCAGTGACTTTTCTTACCTCGTCACAGACCGGTGTTGGTACATAGGCGACATTGTGAATAACTTTATTTATTTTTTTAAAAAGATGTCTTTATTTATTTTTTAAATTTATTTTTGGCTGCATTAGGTCTTCGTTGCTGCACGTGGACTTTCTCTAGTTGTGGCGAGTGGGGGCTACTCTTCATTGCAGCGCGTGGGCTTCTCATTGCGATGGCTTCTCCTTGCGAAGCATGGGCTCTAGGTGCACGGGCTTCAGTAGTTGTGACGCGTGGGCTCAGTAGTTGTGGCTCATGGCCTCTAGAGCACAGGCTCAGTAGTTGCGTCGCACGGGCTTAGTTGCTCCACGGCATGTGGGATCTTCCCGGACCAGGGCTTGAACCCGTATCCCCTTCATTGGCAGGTGGATTCTTAACCACTGCGCCACCAGGGAAGTCCGTGAATAGCTTTAGACTAGCTCCCAGGGAATGAAACATATCACCTGTCGCCTCTGTAGGCTTGTGTATAGAGCAGTCAGCTGTACAGTATAATGAGGTCAAGAGGAGGACCAGAGAGAATTCCATGAGGCCACTGGGCCTCAAGAAGAGTTCCATGGAATATTACTCAGCCATAAAAAGGAATGAAATGTTGCCATTTGCAGCAACGTGGATAGACCTAGAGAATATTATGCTTAGTGAGATAAACCAGACGAAGAGAAACACTATGTCACTTATATGTGAAATCTAAAATATAATACAAATGAATCTATATAGAAAACAGAAACAGACTCACAGACATAGAAAACAAACTTATGGTTACCGAAGGGCACCAGGAGGCGGGGAAGAACAAATTATGAGTATGGGATTAACAGATACAAACTACTGTACCTAAAATAGATAAGCAACAAGGATTTACTGTATAACACAGGGAATTATATCTAATATCTTGTAATAACCTATAATGGAAAATAATTTGCAAAAAAAAACGGAATCACTATGCTGTATACCTGAAACTAATGCAATATTGTAAATCAACTATACTTCAATTAAAAAAAGAGTTCTAGGGCTTCCCTGGTGGCACAGTGGTTGAAAGTCCGCCTGCCGATGTAGGGGACACGGGTTTGTGCCCCGGTCCGGGAAGATCCCACATGCCGTGGAGCGGCTGGGCCCGTGAGCCACGGCCGCTGAGCCTGCGCGTCCCGAGCCTGTGCTCTGCGATGGGAGAGGCCACAGCAGTGGGAGGCCCGCGTACCACAAAAAAAAAAAAAAAAAGAAAGAGTTCTATGGAGAAGGTGGGATTTGAAAAGGGTGTTGGGGCATGATGAGGTAGAATTGGTGAGGGAGGGGGCACTAGAGCAATCCCAGCACATGGAAAAGCTAGAATATGCATAAGGCGACAACGGGACCCTAAGCGTACCGGCTGACTGCTTAGAGAGGTGGTCTACATTGAGGAGTAGACGGAAAACCAAGAACAGTTTTCTTGTGTTCATTTCTGTATACAGTTTTTTTCACTTTTCAAGAAGGATTTCCATTAACTTAAGGAGTTTTTTATTCCCCTCATTAAAACAACCTTTGAAAATCTAGAAAAAATGAGCATTTTTATCTCTTCTGTGTGATGTTTGTATCTTAGCACTGCCTACTTGTGGCATTACAGTTTGTTATCTGTAATGATCAATTATGTTAAAGTATCAGATAATTTCATTTATTAATTCAATAAGTATTTATTGAAAGCTTACTAACAGCCTGAATCCTGAGTACAATTTCTATTTGTTGTCTGTCAGGTAACAACCCTGTCAAGTCTTATACTCACTTCTCTATCGGGTTTAAAAACTTCCTTCGTTTATCCTCACCCTTCCTCCCTCCTCCTGGCCCCAGGTCTTCTGAGTAGCATCCAACTGCTACTCTTTTCACTCAGAGAAAGTTCCTTCTTAGCTCATTATAAAGTAAGAAAAAGCTGAGCGTAATGTCCCAAATGTGCCTTCCTCAGAAATCTTTGTTCAGGAACAGTCACTTCTGAAAAATCCTCTTTTGGAAAGCTCATTGTTGGGTTAAATATGTTCTACTGGTTTTTAGGACACTGTATTTTGAAAAGTTTCCGCACAGAGCTATTGCCAAATGGGCCCTGTCTTGTGTTTAAATAGGTGTTCTACTTTATTCTCTCATTTTCTTCTAGTGTTTCGCTTTTAAAAATCTCATTGTCTTGGTTGTATTTTTCAGTCAAGTCCTAATTCGAAGCAGAGTCCTCAGGGAAAATGGAAAATACATTCCCAAACAGGTACTCATAAATGAGTAAAAGCTCCATGATTCACTGTTGAGGGCAGTAGATATCTGAATGTTTTATAAGGGGATTCTTCGGGGAAAGCTGAAGGTGGGCAAGTCAGTAATTAAGCTGTGTCCTGGTGGTGTTTGCTGTCATTGTGACGTTGCCCTTCTTGGGAAATTGTTTTTAAATGTGACTCAGCTAAAGTGTCAGGTCGGCTGCCAAGTAGGCTGCCAGCTCTGAGTGTAACAGCATATTCCAAGGGCCTTCTGACTAAACCTTGGGGGAATAATTTGACAATGTGTGTGTCACAGTTTTAAGACTTAAAAAGTTCTTTTTTCTACTAGTCTTTCCTGACACGAAAATATTACTTCAACAACCCAGAGGATGGATTTTTCAAAAAAACTAAAAGGAAGGTTGTTCCTCCTTCTCCTATGACTGGTATGTTTATTCCCTTCTCTCATCTTTAAGGAAGACTTTTAACATTATTGGGGGGATGGGCAGGGAGGATGTCGTTTTATTTGAAATTTAAATTTTACAAGACAGTAATCTAAGGGACCTTAGGGATCATCGGACACAGGGATCTACAGAAGTGGCGTTCTCTTTTTCCAATAAATCTTCAGGGAACCCCACTGTATAAAGTGGATAAAAAAAGAGCTCTCAGCTGAGGGGGTGGGGACTAGAGCCATTGTCCCTGGGTCTCTCCCCTTTGCTGTTCCTCAGGACCCGGGGCTCTGAGGAGCACAGCTGGAAAGCATTCCAGTCCCGGGTCCCATCCAGTGCCTGGATCCTACTGCTGACACATGACCTCCAGATTCTGCCTGACTGCTTCCCTAGACCATCCATTTCTTTGTCAGACATGATTGCTTGGTCCGTCCTACAGTTTTTCCTCTAACAGATTTCTTACTTTCTCTGGTCCCAGTCATGTGAAAAATACAGCATCTTTAAAGTAAAACAAAATAACTTATTATTCAGTGTTGCCTATCCACTCATTTCAGTACCTATTTCTTTAGGTGAGATACCCAGTTATTTTAAACCTAGACAGAAGATACTGCGATTGATTTTAATAAGTCTTTTAGAAAACCTACAAGAAAAAAAAGACCAATAAGTATATGAAAAGATACTTGACATCACTAAAATCAGTGGAATGCAAACTAAAACAAAATGTCATTTTTAGCCCATTAAACTGGCAAAGATTGAAAAGCTTGACCAAAACTGCTACTGTCAAGGTCATGGGAAGTTAGGCCCTCTCACTGTTGTTGAAAGTCAGTTTTAAATGGTCAAATCCCTTGGCCTAGAAATTCTTCTAAGAGTTTCTCTTACAGAAACACTTAAATAAACATGCAGATTTATGTACAAGGAAGTTGTTGGTAACACTGTTTATTGGCCAAAAAACCAAACAAAAAAACAATCTATAGGCCTACCCAGAAGTGATGAGTGACCACACAGTGGACTCCCATGCAGACATTAAAAATAATGAGAGATATTATACCAATGTGGAAACACCATTCACAATATGTTAACTTTTTAAAATTAAGAAGCAGAATAGGGACTTCCTTGGTAGCACAGTGGTTAAGAATCCGCCTGCCAATGCAGGGGACATGGGTTCGAGCCCCGGTCTGGGAAGATCCCACATGCCATGGAGCAACTAAGCCTGTGCGCCACAACTACTGAGCCTGCACTCTAGAGCCCGCGAGCCACTACTACTGAGCCCATGTGCCACAACTACTGAAGCCCGCGCACCTAGAACCCATGCTCCGCAACTAGAGAAGCCACTGCAATGAGAAGCCCATGCACCACAACAAAGAGTAGCCCCCGCTTGCCGCAACTAGAGAAAGCCCACATGCAGCAACGAAGACCCAACACAGTCAAAAAACAAAACAAACAAAAAAAGTAGAATAGTAAGCATAGTATCCCTTTATATGTGTATATATATATAGAGAGAGAGAGAGAGAGAAACTATTGTGTGTATATTCATGTATAATTGCATATGTATGTTTTTATAGATATATAAAGATGGAAGGAGATAAAACAAACAGTTAAAAATGTTCAGAGAGTAGGCTCAGAGGAACTGTCTGCATCCTGTGTTTCTATGTTGTTT
Source organism: Mesoplodon mirus (assembly GCF_964341445.2). Classification (NCBI taxonomy): domain Eukaryota; kingdom Metazoa; phylum Chordata; class Mammalia; order Artiodactyla; family Ziphiidae; genus Mesoplodon; species Mesoplodon mirus. Next base: position 7,297,912 of record NC_138988.1, read on the forward strand.
GAATTTTTTACAATGAGCTTGTATTACTTTAATTATCAAATAAATTAAAAACTTACAGAAAATAGGAGTAAGTCCCTGCAAACAGTGGTAACAGGTATTGGTTTCTTGTGTTTTTGTCTTAGATCCCACTATGCTCACAGACATGATGAAGGGCAATGTCACAAATGTCCTCCCTATGATTCTTATTGGTGGATGGATCAACATGACGTTTTCAGGCTTTGTCACAAGTAAGTTACAGACCCAGAAGACTTCAGGTTTACTTCATCTGTGATCCTTTCCCATGACCCTGTTCAGAAATCCAAGGGCTGCTGAGACACTGCTATCACGGGTCCTATGTTCTCTAGTGGAAACTGAGGAGTCTTTGAACAAAAAAATTTAATATGCTCTGATTTTATGGCTCTTAGCCCAGATTGATCATAAATTCATGATGTGGTTGCTTTTTTACTAATAGGGACTCAAACAAGTGGCTTGCTAGTTTATATCCGAAACTAGTTTGGTATTCTAGTGAGTAGGGAAAGGGAAGCCTATTTCTGTCTTGACTTCATTTTCTAGGTGTTGGGGTGAGTTGTTGGTCAATTTGTTTGTAAGCTGCTTTGATTTAAATGAACTAGGTTTCTTAGTAATGTAGTTCTTTGTGTGTATGTATTCCACTTTGGGCTTAACAGATCAGTGCAAGTTTCTTTTCCAGATTTTGGGACACAGCTCAGTTTGAGGCCCTGCTTCTTAAGCACTAGAGAAGCTGGTGTTATTCAAGGAACTAGAGCAGAGTGACATTTGACTGTTGATTCTTCAGAAGGTGACACACATCTCCTTGTGGAAATCGTTTTCTAAACACCGTATGGTACAGATTTCCCACCTCCTCAGGGAAATAATATATGCATCACACTTAAACTGTTCTACAAATGAAGCTGGGAGTGATTCTGAATTTTTTCTTTCTTCTCTGCAGCCAAGGTCCCGTTTCCACTGACCCTCCGTTTTAAGCCTATGCTACAGCAAGGAATTGAACTACTCACATTAGACGCCTCCTGGTAAGGACTTTCTTCTATTTAATAAAAACACCAACCAAAATCTAAAACAGGGATCTCTTAAAGAACAGGATTTCCAGTTTGCCTGCTTCACTGGAATAGGTTTTTGGAGTTTTTCTCATTGAAACTCCACTCAATGCCACAGGTGGATTATGGCAACTTTTACATGAGTCTTGCGAAAGGAGAGAATGTATCAGCCTCTTAAATTAATTAATTTTACTTTTGGCTGCGTTGAGTCTTCGTTGCTGCACATGGGCTTTCTCTAGTTGTGGCGAGCGGGGGGCTACTCTTTGTTGCAGTGCGCGGCCTTCTCATTGCGATGGCTTCTCTTATTGTGGAGCATGGGCTCTCGGTGCGCGGGCGTCCGTAGTTGTGGCACACGGGCTCAGTAGCTGTGGCTTGCAGGCTCTAGAGCACAGGCTCAGTAGTTGTGCTGCATGGGCTCCGTTGCTCCGCGGCATGTGGGATCTTCCTGGACAGGGGCTCAAACCCCCGTCCCCTGCATTGGCAGGCAGATTCTTAACCACTGTGCCACCAGGGACACCCTGTATCAGCCTCTTTTTCCCTAGCATCTTGGGGCTTAGGAGTCCAAGAGCAGATGTGTCTACCCCAAGAAATTTAAAAGATAAAGCCAGGAACTCTGGCCAAGGCAGACTTTTTAGCAATACATACCCTGGAGCTTATGGAAGTGGATGTTGGTATTCTTTTTTCCAAAATACATTACTGGTAATAACAACATTAATCCTTTACATTGGTACCAGTCACTGTTCTAAGGATTTTCCATATGTTATTTTATGGTATATGGAAACCCTATGAAGTAATTGGAGACATTGAGATTTGACCACAAACCTGTCCAAATCCAACACTCGTGTCTTACCATTCTGTTTTTTATAGCCAGAGTAATAAAACCCCAAATCTGAAGAGCTCTTAGAATACTGCTACAGCCTCTGGAATGCAGTAGTGCCTCTTCATGTGGTCTCTCCGGATTATTTTGTCTATGGCTTCCCAAAGACTAGCATCTAAAGGAAGCCAAACAGTAGGAGGAGGAGGAGAATGGGCAACGGGGGTAACCAGTGCTGATCTTGATTCACTCCCCAGTCGGAGCAGAGCAGTCTGGTGGTTTGGGAGGGACAGGATCGACCGGGTGCTGGGAGAGTCTTGGCTATGTGCCCTTCCCCCAGAGGAGAAAAGCTATACTTAATATGAGTAGCATGACCCTATTAGACCTTGACCTTCCTGTCTCATGTGAGCTAAGCAAAAACTTCATGGGCTGGAGAAAAGCTTTTTTATCTTTTCTCAGCATCTGACATACTTGTGTGGACAAAGGAGCCTAGAACCGGATATAAACTAGCTTACCAAGCTGCAACATTATGTACAGATAGGTGTGACCCAAGTATTGGAATGAAGTGTGGGTTCTTTCCAACTCTGTATCATTTCTTATAGTCTTTAGTTGTTGGTTTTTTTGTGTGTGTGTGTGTGGTACGCGGGCTTCTCACTGTTGTGGCCTCTCCCGTTGCGGAGCACAGGCTCCGGACGCGCAGGCTCAGCGGCCATGGCTCACGGGCCCAGGTGCTTCGCGGCATGTGGGATCTTCCCGGACCGGGGTACGAACCCGTGTCCCCTGCATCGGCAGGCGGACTCTCAACCACTGCGCCACCAGGGAAGCCCTTTAGTTTTTATTATATGCGAGCATATTAACTTTATTGGGGTAAGGTGGGAAACCTAAACTTAGGAGAGCTTTGATGATAATAGTTCAAAACTTGGAATGGCTTCCCTAGTTGCTACAGTCTTCAGTATGAAGCCCACCAATGCTTGTGTTTCCTTCTAGAGAATGGAATTCAGGACAGGAGGCCTCTTTCTATTTATATTTTATGTACTTCAGTATTGTTTGCATTTATTATATATAACAAATGTGTGTTGTTTTTATGATTACAAATAATAAATGGTTTGAAAACCCATTATGTATGAAGAAAAATTAAACAAAGCTTGCATTCCCTGATAAAATGAAGCACACCAGTTGTGAGTTCAGTTCCTGATACTGAATGCCAAAGAATTTATCACATAGCCAGAAGGAGCAGTTTGCCTCCATATATTACCTTATTTTATCCTCATGGCAACTCTGTGAAGTGAGTGGAGGAATTGAGATTTGACCCCAAAGTCTGCCCAAATCCAGTGCTCAGCTGTTCGCCTGCAGAGAGCTATAACTATTTGTAACATGGCCTTCACGACTTGTGTTTCTTCTTTGGTTGTGCTTTGGATGACTACAGCCTGCCCCAGGGGATTCCTTTACATACTCTGAACAACTCTGGGTGGTAGAAAAGTGTGTGAACTAGGTTAATTCTGAAATAACTTACCTACATTGTTTCACTTTTGCTTCCTAGGGTGAGTTCTGCATCCTGGTATTTCCTCAATGTCTTTGGGCTTCGGAGCATTTACTCTCTGATTTTGGGCCAAGATAATGGTAAGAAGCAAATACTTCAATAGATGAGTCATTCATGCCAGGGCCAGAATGATCATGTAGGCTATGCTGTTTGTGAACACAGCCAAATACAGTGCTTCATTCCTTAAACGTATTCATAAGTTTCTGAGGTATTCTGAGTCTTAAAAACCCCAGGGTCAGACTGAAGATCTGAATTCTCCTTGGTAATCATGGGGATAGTATTTAGTTGCCCAGAGTCTGATGCCCTCCTGTGAGGGATCCAGCACAAGCAATACAAGCTTGTAAACCTGAAGCTGAAAGAAGGCCGGGTTTGATCAGTTTACTCGTTGACTAGAGTTCCTGCTGGTATCAATCCTGGCTCTCTTACTTAATAGCTAGGACCTTGGGCAAGTTACTTAACCACTCCAGTCCTCTGTTTGCCTATCTGTAAAACAGGGACCTTAATAATTGACTTCTGGGTTTGTTGTTAGGAGTAGGTGAGGTAGATACATAAAGGTCCTTAGTGAAGTACCTGGCATGTGGGAGTTGCTCAGTAACTGATGGCTGTTGTTAGTGTTATTTAAATTTGAAATAATGTTTAGCACTTCCTTTAGTTATCTTCCTTCTCCTGCTATTATCATGTCCATTTTTCAGAAGACGTAAAGTGCTTTCACATAGTGCGTGACAGGGCCAGTGAACTGTCATATGGTTCTCTAACCCACTACCAAGCATCTGTAAGTGCTGTGTAAGGACCATCCTTCTCCGAGGGTCCTGGGTGCTTTCTGCGCCCTGGCACTTACGCGGATGTGTCTTACGCTGCAGCTGCTGACCAATCACGGATGATGCAGGAACAGATGACTGGAGCAGCCATGGCCATGCCTGCAGACACCAACAAAGCTTTTAAGGTACACTCACTTCTCCTCCGAGCTTCACTGAAGCTCGGAAAGGTGTTACTAGAGTTACTTTTAAAGATGAATTTCCTGAAGTGAGTGTAGTATGTATGGTTCCATCCTTTAAATTTAGCAAAAATGTATTTCTGTTTACATGTCTCTTATTCCAGAGACAGAATCATCTGTTAAGTAACTTAGAGATTCTTGGTACTTTTACTGGTTTTTAAATGCTCACCCAGTTTAATCCACACTGTAAATGAAGTTATAAAAACAGCCCAATCAGAGGTACCAGGTAAACATTTGGAATATTTTGAACTTTTTTGGACTGTGATATAAATTTCATTCAATAAAATCTAAATTGGGAATTCCCTGGCGGTCCAGTGATTAGGACTCCACACTCTGACTGCTGAGGGCCTGGGCTCAGTCCCTGGCCAAGGAACTAACATCCCACAAGCCACATGGCACAACCAAAAAAAAAAAAAAGTCTAAATTACTTACAGCCTTTCATGAAGTGATTCTGGAATTTGTAAAATCCAATATAATTTTTGTACAGTAAACTCTCACTAATTTTTCATGATAAAAACTAGAAATAGAGGGGAATTTGCTCATCTTGATGCAAGACATCTATGAAAGACCCACAACTAACATCCATACTCATACTGAAAGCTTTTCCCCTAGGGTTAGGAACAAGACAAGGATGTCCACTCTCACCACTTCTACTCAACATTGTACTAGATGTTCTAGCCTGGACAGTTAGGCAAGAAAAAGAAATAAAAGGCATCTAGGGCTTCCCTGGTGGCGCAGTGGTTGAGAGTCCGTCTGCCGATGCAGGGGACACGGGTTCATGCCCCAGTCCGGGAAGATCCCACATGCCGCGGAGCTGCTGTGCCCGTGAGCCATGGCTGCTAAGCCTGCACATCCGGAGCCTGTGCTCCGCAACGGGAGAGGCCACAGCAGTGAGAAGCCCACGTACCACAAAAAAAAAAAAAAAAAAAAAAAAAAAAGGCATCTAGATTAGAAAGGAAGAAGTAAAACTATCTCTGTTTGCAAATAACATGGTCTCGTATATAGAATATCGTAAGGAATGCACAAAAAAACTATTACACGTAATAAGTTCAGCAAGGTTTTAGGATACAAGATCAATATTCAGAAAGCAGTCGTTGTTCTACACGCTGGTAATAAAGAACCTGAAAATTTGAAATTAAGAAAACAATTCCAAACCATAATGGAAAAGAATGTAAAAAAATAATGTCTATATGTGTATAACTGATTCACTTTTCTGTATAGCAGAGATTGGTACAATATTGTAAATCAACTATACTTCAATTAAAAAAAATTTAAAAAACCCAATTCCACTTACAATAGTATCAAAAAGAATAAAATAAGAAATTTAAAACATGCAAGACTTGTACACTGATAATTGTAAAATACCGCTGAAAGAAACTAAAGAAGACCTAAATAAATGGAAATATATCCATGTACATATTATCTTGACTTAATATTACCAAGATGGTGATAGCCCTAGATCTGTTGATCCACAGATTCAACATAATCCCTATCAAAATTCCACCAACCTTTCTTGTAGAAATTGGCAGGCTGATCCAGAAGTTCATATGGAAATGAAAGGGCCCCAGAACAGGCAAAACAATGTTGAATAATAACAAAGTTGGAAGACTCACACTTCCTGATCTGAAAACCTACTTCTGAGCTACAGGAATCAAGACTGTGTGGGATTGGCATATGGAAAGACATCCAGATCAACAGAATAGAACTGAGAGTTCAGAAGTAAATCCATACATGTAGATCAAATGATTTTTGACCAAGGTGCCAAGATGATTCAGTGGGGGAGAAAAGATTCTTATTGCTTACTGGGTACAAAGTTTCTGTTTCAGGGGATGAAAAATTTGGAAATAGACAGTGGTGATGGTTGCACGGCATTGTGAACCTAATAAATGCCACTAAATTGTATACTTAACAGTGCCTAAAAGTGGCAAATTTTGTATTGTATATATATTTTACCACAATAAAAAAATTTTTTTAATAAAAGTTTTTAAATGGGTCAAAGACTTAAAGAACTAAAATTATAAAGCTCTTAAAAGAAAACATAGGTGTAAATGTTTGTGACCTTGGATTAGGCAATGATTTCTTAGATATGATATCAAAAGTATTAGCAGCAAAAGGAAAAATAGATAAGTGGAACTTTGTCAAAATGAAGACTGTGCTTCTAAAGACACTATTAAGAAAGTGAAAAGACAACCCAGAGAATCAGAGAAAATGTCTGCAAATCATATAACTGATAAGGGTCCAGTATTCAGAATAAAGAACTCTTAGAACTCAACAATGAAAAGATGATCGAGTAAAAATGGGCAAAAGACATGAATAAACATTTCTCCAAAGAAGATACACAAATACCCAATAAGCTAAGCTCATGAAAAGATGCCCAACATCATTAGTCATCGGGGAAATGCAAATCAAAACCACAATGAGATACAAAAATGGATAATGAGTGTTGACAAAGATGCAAAGGAACTGGAACCCTCATACCTGCTGGTGATTGTGCAGCCACTTCGGAGCACAGTTTTTAGCCTTTCCTCAAAGAGTTAAACACAGTTACCATATATGACCCAGCAGTTCTACTCTTAGCTAAGTGCCCAGGAGAATTGAAAACACATATTCACACAAAAACTTAGTACAAGAATGTTCAGGGACTTCCCGGGTGGTGCAGTGGTTAAGAATCCGCCTGCCAATGCAGGGGACAAGGGTTTGATCCCTGGTCCGAGAAGATCCCACATGCTGCGGAGCAACCAAGCCCATGAGCCACAACTACTGAGCCTGTGCTCTAGAGCCCTCAAGCCACAACTACTGAAGCCCGCATGCCTAGAGCCCGCGCTCCGCAGCAAGAGAAGCCACTGCAATGAGAAGCCCACACACCGCAAGGAAGAGTAGCCCCCGCTCACGGCAACTACAGAAAGCCCGCGCAGCAACGAAGCCCCAACAAAGCCAAAAAAAAAAAAAAAGATACAGAAAGTAAAGTAGTCGTTGCCAGGGGTTGGGGGAGGGGATAGTGGGGAGTGTTTGCTGTTTGATATGGAGTTGTTTTTGCAGTGACGAAAGTGTTCTGGAATTAGGTAGTGGTGATGGTTGCACATCTTTGTGAATATACTAAAACCCACTAAATTGCACACATTAAAGGGGTGAATTTTACGGCCTAAATTATATATTTAAAAACCCACACCCATGAGCTAACACTTGTATTGCACATTAAGTTTCATACAACATTTTTTAAAAACCTACTAAAGGCGAAAGTAGTCAGCATTAATAGAATACTTGAGAAATGTAATTAGTTGCCAGCTCCAATGACTTTGATCAAATTCTTTCTTTCTTAGCCTAGTCTCCTAGTCTGTAACTTGGGGGCAGGGGGTGGGTAAGGGGAGAGCAGCACCTACCTCATAGGATTGAGTGAGCTTCACATGTACTTAGCTGAGCCCAGCTCCTGGCCCAAGCAAGTCAGCGCTGCTCTTATAACAGCCCTTCTCTCCCTGCCCCCACGTTCTCTTCCTCTGCAGACAGAGTGGGAAGCTTTGGAGCTGACGGATCACCAGTGGGCACTAGATGATGTCGAAGAGGAGCTCATGGCCAAAGACCTCCACTTCGAAGGCATGTTCAAAAAGGAATTACAGACCTCTATTTTTTGAAGACGAATCGGGGGTCAGCTGTGTCAGGAACTCGGAGTAGCGCTTAACCTTGTAACTTTTGTTTGAGCTGGAGCCTCTCGGAATAAAAAGGGGGATGCGTGAGCTGGCGGGTGTGCAGCAAGAATTGTTCTTGTCTGAGCTGGGTTCCCCTTTATGTTTGAAACCAGAAGAAACTTGAGGAGTGTGTGCTGCGTGACTTGCCCAGAAACAACTAGTTTTGAAATATTTAAAATTTTCCTAAGTAAGAGAGGGGGGAAACTCAAGCTAGTAATAATATATAAAACTTAGCAAAAATTCAGGAATTTCAGAAAAAGTGTTGTCAATTAAACCTAATTATTATGTACAGTCACTCTGACTTCTAAACCATAGTAAACTCCTGTTTTCTTGGGATCCAAACACCCCGCGTTTTACCTTTAATTTTTTGTTAGTATTTTTATAACTTTCCTTACGCAAATAATACATTTTCATTACCAAAAATTTAGGACCAATGGATGAGCAAAATGAAACTCTCTGTGTTGTTCATTTTGCGCCTGCAGAATGACATGAAGAGCCAATATGTTAAAACCTTATTCAAACAAACTCTTTTCAGAGTGAATACCCAGGGCCAGGACAGACTTGGGAAACCTTCTCTCTGTCTTAATACTGTCCAGTGAAAATCGGTGACCCTGAGACACTGCCAGATTCTCTCAAGTGCCTTTGGGATCCTCAAAGACTTCAACGGTTAAGTAATGCAGGGTCTTGATCTGGAGTTCAGAATATATCAAATCCGTTGACAGATCATTGGTGCTGTACTGTACATGGCTACTCCATTGAACGAAAGACCCCATATCCAAGTTATTCTGGATGAGAGAGAGCTTACATATGGTTGTAAGAAGGGAGAGAAGAAAAAAAAAATTCTTTAATTAAAAAAAAAAAAGAGAGAGGGTGGTTGCTGGCAGACACATAGGTAAGGGTTGCCCAGGAATAATTCTGCCTGGATTAACTGTCCCAGGGAAGTGGCAGAGGGCCATTTCTGTACCAAGAGGTGAATGTAATTTACATGCTGAACGCTATAATCAAAAACAAACAACTCAACTCTACAAATTCATCCATCCTGTTTTCTTTGCCTGTAAAAGTGTTGCCTCTGTGGGTCACTAACAGCCTTCTGCCAGCAGTTATGAGTGTCTATCATGGAACAGTGCTGGAGAGTCTAAGATGGAAAAAGATGTAACTCTTGCCCTCAGGAACTCAGAAGAGAGACACATAAGAAATTGGTTCTTAATCGTTCACTGGGTCACAGGACCTCTTTGAGAATCTGATGGAAGTTCTGACCCTCCCCTCCTGAGTGACAAACATGGGCACAGACACACAGACCTCTCTGGTAACCCCAGGAGCATTAATAGACCTTCCAAAGTCTATTCATAGTGACCCACTGACCCAAGGTAAGAAATGCTAATATTTAAAAGAGCTGCTAAAATAAAATATTAAAGGAGCAAGGGTTCCCAGGAGAGCTAACCTTTGACCTGGGCCTTGAAAGAGTTCTGCAGTGTCGAAGGGCCTCCCAAGCAGAGGGAACAGAACCAGCAAAGGCCTTCAGATTAAAATGTCTACAATTCACTGCTCCCTGACAAAGTGGGGAGTTGTATGGTATATACCAAAGGTCCAGGTAGGGCAGGAATGGAAACAATAACTGGTGACTGAGTGATGTCACCCTCTTTCCTACAAGGCATCCTCAGAGCATTTCAGTCTGCCTCTTGATCCACACACAGTTTGTCCTTTTCCCTGTAGCAAAGTTAGGTGGGTAAAATGTGTGAGACTTTTCTGACCCATCACAGTGGTAAATGCACATTTCCTTGGCACCAGCAAGTCAAAGGAAAAAGCCAAGTTTGTTTTAGCAGGCTCTTCCCAGAACCAGCTCACACGTTCAGGGAATAGTCCTCATCATGTGTGCTTCTTGGAGTTTAATTCGGGTCAGACTGCTAGATGAACGTTCTACCTTTTCCACCAACCTGGACTTAGCACCTGAAACCATTCAGGACAACCTGAAATGTCCACTTACTGATGGCGGTATGGAAGGCACCTTGCATGGAAGGCTAAACATTGACAGTTGCACAACACAGCTCAGAAAAATAATGATGACTTAGATTTGAGGACAGTAGGTAAACCTGCACTTAGAAGCAAAAGTCAGTGTGGTTCCTCTGTTTGGTCCGTAAGGAGTGCAGTGGGCATGGGTGTATGTGTGAGACACGGGGGATTACTAACTGTGTGAGGAATACTGCAGTTGCAAGTGATAGAAACAGAACTCAATCTGGCTTAAGCAATTTTTTTCTAAAGGAATGTAAGTTGGTTCAGTAACTAAAATGTTCAATGGTCAGTGTCTTCACTGTAGCCAGGGCCTCACTGATATCATCAAGACATGGTTGCTTTCTCAGGTCTGCCTTTTTCTACTATCAGGTAGTTTGTCTTCTCATGGAGACACCAGCTTAGTAACCCCAGTGAAAAGCACCCCTTAAAATTCCAATAAAAGTCAGGCTACTTGATTTGGGTCATGTACACATTCCAGGAAATGCTTAGCCCTACCTAAACTATAAGGAATGAAAATGGGATAAGGATGATACCCTAAAGGAAAATAGGGGTGTTGCTGCCAGAAGAAGGTGGCATGGGTACCAGGAAAGAAAAAACAATCATGTTTTACCCTTTAATTACCTGGAATGTTTCCCAAAGGAGGTACTGCCCTATACTAGTAGGCCATGAAGTCTGCAAATATTTACTGGATTTCTGCAACATGCCCCATGCCATGCTAGATATTTTCACATCTTCCTGTTCGCTAAACAAGACATTCATTGACCATCTGCCCAAAACCATGCACACGAGCAAGCCACACTCCAGACCTTAAGAGCTCAGAAAACTGTCACATGTCGTGACAGGGATAATCTGAGGGAGGCTGTGGGAATGTCCTGCAAGTCATCCAACCTGGGAGGCCAGGGAAGGCTTCCCAGCAAAGTATCATCTCAAGATGTGAAGGATTACAAGGAATTAGATACAGAGCCAGGGGAAGATATAAGGGAAGATTATCCCAGGCAGACGGAACAGTGTATGCAAGGTCCCAAGAGCTGAGGTGGTGGTGTTTTCACGAAACCGAAACAAGACTTGGGTGACCCTGAAGTGTAGAGACTAAAAAGATGTAATGAGCGCCAGGTTACTTTAAATGAATAGTAAGGCATTTGAATTATATCTCAATAAAGCTGCATTTAAAAAAAAAAGACGTGATGAAGCAAAGGCAAGACCAGATGGCAGCCTGTAAGTCACCACTCAGACACGAACTTGATCTTGATGTGGCTTCAGGAGCCTTTGGGAGGGACTGATGGGAAAGGATTTGCTACTGGGCAGGGAAAGGAATGGATGGGGTAGAAGTGGAGAGTGAGACGGTAGTGAGGTCATAGTGGGGTGGAGTTGAGCCCATTTAGATGATTAGCTCCTCCTTTCTTGCTCTGATTCAGTGTGTGGCTTTGCATAAGACACTTCCCCTCTCTGGGCCTCCATCTCCCCATCTGCCAAAAGGAGATCTGGAGCCACTTTGGAAAATAGTCTGGCAGTTCCTCAAAAGCTTAAACAAAGTTTCCATATGATCCACTCCTAGATAGATATCCCAAGAGAAATGAGAACATATGTCCACACAAAAACTTGTACACCATCGCTCACAGCAGCATTATTCACAATAGCCAAAAAGTGGAAACAACCCAGATGTCCATCAACTGATGAATAGGTATATAAAATACGGTATATCCATACAATGGAATATTATTCAGTAATAGAATGAAGTTCTGATACAACCTATGATGCGATGAAGTGTGGAACTAAATGAAGAAGACAATCACAAAAGATCACATATACGATCCTATTTTTTATGAAATGTCCAGAATGGGCAAATCCATAGGGTCAAAAGATAGATTAGTGGTTGCCAGGGCTTGCAAGGAGGAAAATGGGGAGTGATTGCTAATGGGTACAGGTTTCTTTTGGGGGTAATGAAAATGTTCTGGTGGGAATGTAAATTGGTATAACCACTATGGAGAACGGTACGGAGGTTCCTTAAAAAACTAAAAATAGAGTCACCATATGATCCTGCAATCACACTCCTGGGTATATACCCGGAAAAAACTATAATTCACAAAAAATACATGTACCCCAATGTTCACTGCAGCACTATTTACAATAGCCAAGACATGGAAGCAACCTAAATGTCCATCGACAGATGAATGGATAAAAAAGATGTGTTATATATATACAATGGAATATTACTCAGCCATGAAAAAAGAATGAAATAATGCCATTTGCAGCAACATGGATGGACCTAGAGATTATCATACAGTACTAAGTAAAGTAAGCCAGATAAAAGAAAGACAAATATATGCTATCACTTATATGTGGAATCTAAAAAAAAAAAAAAAAGGTACAGGGACTTCCCTGGCGGTCCAGTGGTTAAGATTCCATGCTCCCAATGGAGGGCACATGGGTTCTATCCCTGGTCAGGAAACTAAGATCCCGCATGCTGCATGGCATGGCCATAAATAAATAAAATGAATAAATAAATTTTTTAAAAGGTACAAATGAACTTATTCACAAAATAGAAATAGACCTACAGACATAGAAAATAAACTTATGGTTACCAAAGGGGAAAGGGGTGGGGGATAAATTAGGAGTTTGGGATTAACATATACACACTACTATATACAAAACAGGTAACTGACAAGGAACTACTGTATAGAACAGGGAACTATACTCAATATTTTATAATAACCTGTTAGGGAAAAGAATCTGAAAAAGAATATATGTGTATATATATGTGTGTGTGTATATATATACATATATATATATCTGGATCACTGTGCTGTACACCTGAAACTAACAACATTGTAAGTCAATTATACTTCAATAATAAAAAATATAATAAAGAAGAAAATGTTCTAAAATTGTGGTGATAGGGACTTCCCTGGTGGCGCAATGGTTAAGAATCTGCCTGCCAATGCAGGGGACACGGCTTGAAGCCCTGGTCTGGGAAGATCCCACATGCCGTGGAGCAACTAAGCCCGTGCACCACAACTACTGAGCCTGCGCTCTAGAGCCTGTGATCCACAACTGCTGAGCCTGCGTGCCACAACTAATGAAGCCCACGCACCTAGAGCCTGTGCTCTGCAGCAAAGAGAAGCCACTGCAATGAGAGGCCCTCGCCCCACAACAAAGAGTAGCCCCCGCTCGCCACAACTAGAGAAAACCCACGCACAGCAACGCAGATCCAACACAGCCAAAAATAAATAAATAAATAAATATTTAAATGAAATAAATAAAAAATAAAATTGTAATGACAGCTGCACAACTCTGTGAATATAATAAAGCCCACTGAATAGTACACCTTAAATAGGTGGATTTTACGTCATGTGAATTACATCACTGTTAAGCAGGACAGGGGGATCATAAGCCCTTGGCAGCTGACATCAAGATCTCTCATGGTCGTGGCTACGAGAGGCTCTTGTAGACTATCCAGGCTGCAGAAGGAGGGCATCGAGGAGACATCTGCGACTGCTGGGTGCAGAGGGGTGTCAGGGGTCTCCCAGCATGTCCCTGAGCCTCTCCTGTGCTTTAACCCCCTGCCCTGCCACCCCTCCTGCTGACCCTGCTCTCACCTTGGTCCCACCTCCCCATCTCCCGGGCTCTGGGGCAGCCTGGGAAGGTCAGTGGGCTTCAGAAACCTGAGTTCTGTATCCCTGCCCCTCCAAAGTGGGCTAGTACCCAATACATAAAATGTTTTATTAAATTTATTTTTGTGAGCAACCAGCTCACAAAATGCATAGCCAACCCTGTGCAATCTTTTCCTTTCTTCCATTTCTTTGTGAATTTCTTTTTCATTTAAAAGTTCTTATTATGGAAAATTTCAACCATACACAAGAGTGGAGATGATAGTATAAGGACGTACCCATCTCCCTCCACTGATAATGAATAATTCTCAACATTCTGCCAGTATTTCATGTATCTTCCAAACCCGCTTTTTTGCCTGGAGTGTTTTAAAAGTAAATCTTAGATACGATATCATTTCAAACATAAATATTTTAGTAAGTAGCTCTAACAGATAAGGAATTTTTAAAACACGACCCACTACGCCATTATTCACCTAGTCCAAACATGTTTATTCTTTAGTCTATGCTAAGGACCAATCAATGTTCAGACTACCCCCAGGTATCTTAAAACGCCTCTGTGCAGTTGGTTTGTTTGGATGAGGATCCCAACAAGGCCCACACGTGGCATTTGACTGCTATGTCTCTTAAGTCTCTTTTATAACATTTTCCCCTCCCCCTGCTTTTTTTCAAGCTGTTTATTTGTTGAAGAAACCACGTATTTGTTACAGAAGTCTGTGAGTCTTTTTGAAAGTATTCTTATCTGGATGGGAAACCAAATCTTTAGATTATTTTTCGCTTCAAGGAAAGATTAAGGGGAATTAACGATAGATAGATGAATTAGTGATAGATGCGTAGAAAATTAAGCAAGTAAAAAACCAAGCAACACTTACCCCAGGAAAAACAGAAGATCTAGCAAGGGAATTATAATCACAGTACACTCCTGACTCAGCCTGAATAATTTGTTTCGTGGTTCTCGTATTGTAAATGCAGACTTACGATATAAACAAAAGCAGCGCAGAGAAATGTGGAAGGCAGTACGAGAGCTAAATCTTCACGTTCCTTTGTAGTAGTCAATAGGTAGAATCTAAAACTGAAAAAAAAAATTAACATTAGCAGTATAAATCTGACGCTTAGAAAATACATATAAAAACCAGAAGGAATAATCAGAAATAACCAGAAAGAGTTGAAGGGAATTGGGAGTGAGAGGGAATGAAATAAGGAACAGTTGATTTTAAAGTGTGTACTGGATAATCAGACTTATTAACAACAAAAAAATATGTTTTTTTAAAAGACTGGGTTCGTTTAGTTGGTATCTGTGGAGGCTAAAATCTGAGAAGAAATGAGTTAAGACTGCAGGAACCCTTGAGGCTTAATTTGGCCAGTTGAGTGAAAGGGTATAATTGTTCCTGCCCTCAGAGATAGGACAGCGGGCAGAACACAAAGAATGTCCTCCAGGCGACAGCATCTCGCCCACGCCCCACCGCACCCGCCACCCCCCCACCCCGGTGCTGCCTTTTGTCCCTCTGCTCCTGCCCTCCAGAGCTACCAGCCAGAACACAAATGCCAGCCAACTGTCCTGTCTAAGCAGGAGACTTCATCATTGCTGTCACTCACCTTTGCCTTTTCCTTCTCTCTCCCTTTCCTTGGGAGCTTCCCAGGTACTCTAGGGTAGGAGCTCCCAACAACTCCCAACGCTGGTGGTTTGCTGTCCTTTCAACAGAGATCCCAGTTGGAGGCCTATTTTCAGACTCCAACTCTTAGCACAGTTTGAGCCACCTGGAAGGCTGGGTTTTTCATCTCCGCTTCTCTCTCTGAGATGCCTCCAGAGGGGCAGGATGGTGTCATCACTCTTAAGATCACTGGCTCTTATGGTTTGGCTTCTTATTTGCTGTGTGTCCTTGGACAAATTACTGCACCTCTCTGAGCTTGGACTTGCTGGCTGTAATATAGAGAGCATAATAATATATAGGGTTGCTGTCAGGAATTAAAAAGAATAATGCATGTACGGTGTGTAGCACAGCTCCTGGCAGACTAAGCACTTGGTAAACAGAGCTACTGACCATCCCCCATAAGCTTGGAATCATCCCCTGCCCATTCTTGCTGTCCCAGAGTCTCCAGAATAATGCTAGGAGCTCCTTTGAGAGTCAGGATACTCCCCACCTACACCTGGCACCCCATGCTCCCCACTTACATTCACCTCCACCCCCAGTCAGTCTCCTCTTTCCATTGGATCAGCTTTCATCTTGGCCTCTGGCTAAAGGGATCATAATATCCCTTGCCTTTGTGTGTGATCTCAAAAGCCCTACCAATCCATGGTTTGGAAACACAATGGGATTGGGGCTCCTGGCTCCAAAGAGGTATCCAGGGAGCAGCCAAAGGATCCTGCCTGGATTGGGGGGATGGGCACTCTCAAGGCGGTGAGACTCTGCAGGGGCATGAATGGGTGGTCCACGCACACACACCCTGCCCTCCTCGGGGGAAACTGAGGAAGGGAACCAAGCCAGCTCCAAGCCTGCTGAGGGAATCTTGACATCTCTAAGGAGACTCATTAGAGAGTTCACAGGAGGCACTGAGAAGAGGGACCTGGACCCCACAGCTTCTGTAGTGGCCCCTAGAACTGTCCTCCCACCAAGACTGCCCACAGGGGAAAAGACAGAGGCCCCTCAAAGGAAATTAGGATACTGTCAGGAAGAGAGATCTTGGACAATGCCAAAAAATGCCAAGTATCTATTACATATAGAATCAGGATCCAGATAACTTCCCACAAGATCAGAACAACTGGCTAGATCTAACAAGATAAAATAAACAACAAATAAAGTAGCATCCTACAGTGAGGGTCAAGAGACCAAATGCACACAACGAGATGAGGAAGACCTAGTCAATATTGGGCAATAAAGTGATGTGGCTGCCAGAAACATTACTTTAGGGTGAGGTCATATTAATAGAGGAGTAGAATCTAGGAAAGGGGAGGTGAAAGTTCAGCTTTATTCTCAACTGGGTTCAGTTCCAAGAGTTATACTTTAAAGAGGACATCATTGACCCGGTAAAAAGGAAACAGAGGAGAGATGTCACAATGGTGAAATCCCAGAACCCTGTCCTTCGAGAAAAGACTAAAAGAACTGGGAGCGTTTGGCCTGGAAGGAGAAAATTCTAGAGAAATGAGAGTTGACTTTACAATCCTGAAGGGGTTCCCACAAGAAAAACAGTAAAGCTGGTCAGATGATATGGTGAAATGGGAAAAGCCTGAACCCTCTCCCAGAGTCAGAAAAGCTGGATTCGGGCTCCACCGTTGATCAGCTACTAGGGACTGAACACCCTTCAAACTGCAACATGTCAGACACAACTAATGGCTGAGTATTGCTCTTCTGTGAGAGACGCAGGTAGGAAAACACTGGGAGAGAGATTTCAGCTCAAACCTAGGAAGGATCTTTCTTTTTAAAATGATATTTATCATTCTTATCTCTGATCACAAAAGAAATACATGATTGTATTAAACATTGGTAAACAGAAAAGCAAACTTAGATAAAAATCACATCACCCACTATTTACCTTCTAATATTTAGGGATAGGATAGATGATTGATTGATTGATTGACAGATATTAACAAAAATGGGATCACACAAATACTTATCTGAGAGAATTTAGAGTATCAGCATTAATGATGTATATATTAGCGTGTAAGGATGCTTACTGCAGTATTGTTTCTAGGAGGAAAAAAAAAGCTGTCAACCACCTGATTACTTATCAGTAGGGAAATACTGGGAATATTTGCGAAACTAACGGTACATCCACATCATACAATACTGGGCAGCTAATTGAAAGAAAGGGTGGAGCTAGTATGTATTGCCTTTGAAATGCTTCCAACATATATCTGCTTAAGGCAAAACAAAGTTATAGAATAATGGGCATAGTATGATCCCATTTTTGTAGAAATGCATGCACATATATATTTTATATGATGCAAAGAAAACAGAATGGTATTAACAATGGGTATATCTGGGGGGCAGAGTTGGAGAGACCAAGGATAAGACAGTTCATGTGTTCTTTGAACATTTCTATGTTGCTTGAATTGGGACAATCAGCACATATTACTTTTATAATTCAAATGACTGAAATTTAAATAAATAAACAACAACCTACTCTGGACATGTCTCCATGCCATTAAAGATTCTACATCATATTTAATGACCACATGTATTCCTTGTGTGGATTCCTCTTAATGCATTGAGCCTAATGGTGGAGATTTAGTACATCAGGAGCTGTCCAAAGAGGGACCTGGAGCATTTTGACAGACAGACCTGAAAATGTGCAGACCCACTGACCTAACCATGCCTCGGGGAGGAAATTACCTGACAGGTACACTAGTGCCTGTGCACAAAGATGTCTATGCGAGAAGGTCCCTGCCTCATGATTCCTGCTAGCAAAAGGCTAGAAACAATCTACCTGTCCAACCTCATGAACCAGATAAATAAAAATGACAGGCTGATCATAAGCTGCAGTTCTCAACACTGAATACAAGAAATGAGATGGATCTGTAGAAATGTACATGGAAAATGTGCCAGGATATATTGCAAAGTGAAGGGGAAAAAGGCAAGTTACAGAATGACATGTACAGTATGATCTCTTTTCTATTTAAAAAGTATAAATGGCTGTGCCTTGAAAAAGCTGAAGGATACACATCAAGCTGTAGGTAGGATTTACCTGTAGGTCCGTATGTAGTATGTATGTAGCCCTATAAGGATATAGGTCTAGAGACGTTAAGGAAGTGAGCTCCCCGTCCCAGGAGGTATGCAAACAGAGGTTGGCTGCCCCTTTTTCGGGGACGCTGCGGAAGTGATTTCTACATCCCTCGGAGATGACCTCAGTTTCCTTCTTAGCCCTGAGAATCTCTCAGAGAGGGGTGGTCAGGACTGGGAGAAGAATCCACCCCTAAGGGGAAAGGGTTAAGCGGGGATGGCGCTCCTGTGGGCGGGCTCCGTCATCGGCAGCGCCGGGCTCTGTTAGCCAAGTCTGAGCATCTCGGAGGATGCGGCGCGGCAAGCGGCTTCAGGGACGCGCGCAAGGTGAACGCGGGGGCTGCCAGCTCGGCGCCCAGGTGAGGAGCTGGACTAGGGAGGGGGTGATGGCGGGGCCCAGGCAGGGAGCATGGCCTGCATCCCCCCTCTCAGGTGCGAGCGGCAGGGCCTGCACCAGCGTGCACCCCCCACCCAGGACACTGCGGGAAGGCGCGGAGCCAGGGGAGAGGAGATGGAGGAAAAGGAGAGGTAACTCGAGATGGACCAGCTCCTGGAGGCTGCCCTGCGGCGGCCCTCGCCTTGCCCCCAGGCCGGCCTCTTCCCAGTCCCTGAGGGAGGGAGAACAGCCCCCCCCCCAAAAAAAAAAGTCTCTTCAGCAGCAGGAAACCAGGACTGTGCAGCCCCCTCCCCATCCAGCGACGACTGCATCTCTTGGACCGCGGGTGGTGAGCAGATGGTAGATGCTTAGCACTAAGGGCCCGCCTCTGCTGTCTCCTCCCCTGCAAAGCTTTCCGGACCCCCTGTGTAAAGTGAGCCAATGCGGGTTTCACAGCCCCTAGTGTGGCCATTTGCAGTCTCTGTGACCTTGGGCGAGTTGCTCAACCTCTCTGAACCTTGCTTTCTTCCCCTATGAAATGGGTATACCCACACCAGCTTGTTTAGGGAGGGGTGGATAAAATCGAGGACAAGCAGCTAAGCTTAGCACAGGAGCCTAAGTGGGTAAGAGCTCAACACAGGAGCACTATTATTAACCAGTGCCTGTGTTAGTGGCCTCAGCTCACCACCACTCCCCACACTGGAACTGAGGCTTCTCTTTGGGTCCCCAGCACCTAGCCTGGGCCAGGCGCAGAGCGTGAGCTCAGTGAATGTTT
Organism: Mesoplodon mirus; assembly: GCF_964341445.2. NCBI lineage: Eukaryota > Metazoa > Chordata > Mammalia > Artiodactyla > Ziphiidae > Mesoplodon > Mesoplodon mirus. The sequence goes on from NC_138988.1 coordinate 7,317,479, forward strand.
GATAAACGAACTAATGAGGCAGATTGGGGAATGGGTTTAAGGGGTCTTTGATTCCCCCTAAAATTACCCACAAGCTTTGGTGAACCTGGACACTTCTCTGGGGAGACCACCTGGAGTTTTCTGCGGCTTCTCAAGGTGTCTGTGAGCCACCAAGGATCTTTGAGCACTACTGTTTCCCAGAAAGGAAGGGAACAGGGCCTCTGCCCCTAAACACACCGGGGCACTGGCTCTCACAGGCGCTGGCCCCCTCTCCTGGTCCCCCTCTCCTGGCCGTGGGGTCCCGTCTTGCCTCCCGGCTCCATTAGGGACTCTCAGGAAGCGGCACCATAAGGGAATATCCACCTGGGCCAGGCATATGCAGTGGCTGGAGACAAGAAATAAAAGACGCAGACGCAGCCCTTGAGAAGCCCCAGGAGGGTGGGGGAGAGAGGAGATTATTATACTATGTGACTGGTGTGACAGGAAGGGGTGGAGAGAGTGTCAGGGAAAGAAATACTCAAGCTGAAACAAGCCACCATCCTATCCTACCTGGATTTCTGCACTGGCCTCTCTCCCCCTTTTAAAACACTTCTCAGATCTCATGACTCCCATGCTTAACCTCTCCATTGGCTTCCTGGGACACTTAGAATAAAATGCAGGTGCCTTTTCGTGGCTTTTGAGAAAGGCCCACCTTCCTGATTTCATCTCCCTCTGCTGCTTTCTCCTGCATCTGCTGTGCTCCTCATTCCTGCCGAAGGGCCTCTGCACTTTCTGTTCCCTCCTCCAGATGCTTTTTCTGGATATCATCAAATGGCTGACTCCTTCTTCCCATTCAGCATTTAGCTGAAATATCACCTGAGTGGCCTTTCTAGCACTCCTGTGTAAAGTAGCCCCCCCTCCTTCTATCTCTTAACCCTGTTTTACGTTCTCCATAGCTCACCTTATTTGAAATTATTCATTGTCTCTTACCTACAACACCAGCTCCATGAGGGCAGGTATCTTGTCAATCTTGTTCACTGCTTTATCCCCAAGGTTTGGCACATAGTATGTCCTCCAATTATTTGTTGACATAGTTAAGGGGGCTGGTGGGAAAGAAAGCTTTCTGGAAAAAAGGAAAAGTAAAAGGGCTCTAATGCTTATTAAGCTCCAATTATGGGCCTGGCCCATCCTGTGTTTTGTTATGTCTTATAAGAGCCCCTCTGAGTTAGGTACTATTATTATACCCATTTTACTGATGGGAAAACCATGATGCAGAGGGGAAAAGTAACGCACCCAGGAAATGGTGAAACTGGGATTGAAACCCAGGTCCCTCCTCAAAGGCACGGGTGTATTTCTCTCCCTCTCCACCTCTCTGATATTTGACCTGGGCCCTCAAGAATAGGATTAAAAAAAAAGAATAGGATTTCAGCAAGTGAAGGAGAAGGGAGAGGGCATTCCAGCCTGAGGGAAGAGCAGCAGCAAAGGCATGGGCCCTCAGGCAGTTCCGAGGGTGTTGAGGGTGAGGTGAGCATCCTGGTGTGGCCTTGGAAGGCCAGGAGAGGAGCTTATATTCTCTCCTGAGGGCGATGGGGAGCCATTGAAGGTTTTGATTTAGGGCAAGTGGCATGACCAGAGATGCAGTTTTAAAAGGTCACTCTGGGCAGCATGAAGAGGTTGAAGAGGAAGGGGCGGGTAGAGGAGGAGGATTCTTCCTTTCTTTCCCACCAGCTTCCTTGGGGCAGCCATGGGAGACCCATCTCATGCCATCCCCCTCTCCTTTTTTTAGGCTCATCCCGTGAAGATTGGAAGCTGAGGGCTCCAGGCCCAGGCATCAGAGTGGACCATGGCTCCCAGCCCCTGGGGCTGTGTGTATGGCCTCCTGCTGCTGTTGCTGCTGCTGTCCCTGGGGGCTGGATCTGCCCTGGGCCAGGGCCTTCCCAGGCCACTTGAGGACTTGGAACCACACTTGATCCCAGGAGCCCACCCCAAGGGCCCTGTTGGCACAGAGCCCCAGGCCTTTGACTTCTTCTGGGAGAAGCCCAGAGACGAGAGTCCCTGGGACTCCAATGTCCCCCAGGTCCCTGCCGAGGAGATGCCTGAGAGGCCCACAGACTCCCTTGGCCCAGCCCTGCATGGACCTAAAGTATCCCATGGGGTGCAGAGAGAAGGACTCCCAGTAACTGATGACCTCCAGGTGGCTCAAGGGCCAATTTTTCAGGGCTGGACAGGACCTCCTGAATCACAGGAGTCTATGGAGCAAGAAGCACCAGCCCCCTATCCAGTGGGCACCCCCCATCTCACTTTCATCCCCACAACTCCCAGACTCCAACTCGGGCTAGCCACGGTTCCTCCCACCCCAGGGCGGCCTGGAAGCCAAGTGGGACAGCGGCCACCTAGAGATGAGGGTCTTGTGGCCAAAGCCAAGATCGGGGTCTCAGAGACATCCCCCTGGCACCACAAGGGCCCTCCCCACACTCTTACGCCACACCCAGGCACTATCATGAGGCCAGGGCTGAAAGAACAGGGTGGGAGTGAGGAGGACTTCCAGCAGGCAGCTCAAGGCCCCCTCTCCACTCAGCAGGATCCAGCAGCCCCTGATGTTGGCTCAGTATCACCAGCTGAGGTGGCATCCTCTCAGGAGCCTGGGTCCCAGCCAGACCTGGCATTGGCCAGAAGCCTTCCTCCTGCTGAGGAGCTGCCCATGGAGCTCCCCGAGAAGACTGGAGGTGGGGAGACCTGGGAAGTCAGTATTCCAAGTCCCTCACCCACACAGACTGACCTCCCTGATGTTAGGGGCTCATCAGGACCCCAGCCCTCAGGTCTCCCAGCCTCAGAGACTCCTAATGGGCAGCCCAAGCCAGGTGAGTATCAAAGTGAGGGTGCTGAACAGGGCTGGGACGGGCTGTGTTCTAGGGCAGCTCGATGCCCCAGTTTCTGTGTGACCTCTGGTCCCTCTGGGTCCTGCTTTCCTCATTCTGGCAAATGAGGGTGATTGTGCCTCCCTCCTGGGGGATTAGATTTTGGGGAACGCTGAAGGGTCAGGCAAAGCAATGACTGCTTTTGTTATTTCAGAGATAGCAGCAATGAATGGAGCAGACCCCATCTCCCCCCAGCGGGTGAGAGGAGCAGTGGAGGCCCCAGGTACCCCCAAGTCCCTCATCCCTGGCCCTTCGGACCCTGGCCCAACTACAAACGGAACAGAGAGCCCTGTGGGAGCCCTGCAGCCAGGTGAGGGCATGGCTCAGGGGTTGGGGAGATCGGGTACTCTAACACCTAAGAACTTGTGTGAGGTATATATGCAAGGGGTGGGGAGTGAATGGTGACAAACATCTCCTTAAAGGAAATGGCCAACAACTTCAAACAACTTAGGATAATAAACTACTACTCACTGGGTACTCTGGGAGAAGTCATTTGCACTTTGGGGGCTAGAAAATTCTTAAATATAAATTCTTAAGTATACATGGGTATATTTAGTGCAGTGATTCTCCAACTCCCACAGTTCACCAGAGGAGCTTTTAAAAAATTCCAGTGCCCAGGCCCCAGCACAAGGAATTCTGACTGAGTTGATCTCCAGGTGATTCTAATATGAAGTCCCCGTTGAGAGCTGCTGGAATGTTAATTAAAATGATAGGTCACATCCATTTAACACTTATTGGGTGTTGGGGACTGTGCTAAACATTTAATCCTCACCACAACCCAGTGAGGAGGGGTGCTGTTACCATCCCCATTTTATAGATGTGCTTAGAAAAGTTAAGTAACTTGCTCACCACACCGGAGGATGATGGAAAATCAAAAGTACTTTTCAAAGGGCTATTTTAATATTGTTATTGTTGCAGATGAAGCCGAGGAGTGGCCGGGGCGCCCCCAAAGCCATCCCCCAGCGCCCCCTGTCCAGGCCCCCTCGACGTCACGCCGGGGCCTCATTCGGGTCACCACGCAGCGTGCCCTGGGCCAGCCACCCCCTCCGGAGCCCTCCGCCAGCTCCGTGGCATCAGTCCCAGCCTCCAGCCCCCCAGCCAACGCCACCTCACCCCCCCTGCGCTGGGGTCCCCTGCGGCGGGTGCTGAGCTTTTCCTGGGAGCTGCACGTCTACGGGGTCGGGGTGCTCTTCCTGCTGCCTGCGTTGTTGGCACTGGCCTCGCTGGCAGCCGCCCCTGCGGGGCCCCGGTTGGCACTGGTGGCAGCGGTGCTGGTGCTGGTGGCGTCGGGGCTGCGGTCCGCCTACATGCTCACCGACCCCTATGGCTCGCAGGCACGACTGGGTTTACGCGCCGGCCTGGTGCTCTACAATCTGCCCTTTCCCTTGCTACTCACCGCGCTGGCGGCCCTGACCCTGCTCGGCCTGGGCGCGGGGCTTCCACAGCAGTTGCAGAACCCGCTCCTCCTGGGAGCGCTGGCGTTGGCGCACGGCTTGGGGCTGCTCGCCACAGACCTGCTGTCGGCGAGGCCTGCGCTCAACCTCCTGGCTCAGGGCTTATCGTGCGCCTGGGGCGCGTCCGTGGCTCTGGGTACGCTCTGCCTGTGCCGTCGCCGCCTGCTGGAAGGGCCGAGGGGCTGGGATGCCAGCCCGGGCCCGAGGCTGCTGGCCGTGGCGGGCGCGCTGGGGCTTCTGGCCAGTGGCTTGCAGCTGGCGGCCGCGCTCTGGCTGTACCCGGGCCCCGGCCGGGTGGGCCACTTCTCGTGGGCCTGGTGGGGCGTCCACTTCTGGCTGCGCCTGCTGGAGCTGACGTGGGCGCTCACCCTGGCGCTGGCCGCTCTGGCCGCCGCGCGGCCCAGGCCGCCCACGGAGCACGCCTGCTGGGCTAAGCTGCTGCGCCTGGCGTGCCCTGCGCCCTCCAGCAAGAGCGAGGTGCCCGAGAGGCCCAACAACTGCTACGCGGGGCCCAGCAGCGTCGGCGCAGGTACCCTGGACATTAGCAAGAGCCTCATCCGCAACCCGGCGGAGGGTGGGCCTCCAGCCACGCCCTGTTCAGGCGCCTGGGGTTCGGCTGCGTCGCTGGGCCGCGGTCCCCTGGGTGGCCCGGGACTGTCCCGCAGCAGCATGGGGCCGGCGCCATCGATGAGCGAGCTGGACCTGCGGCCGCCATCACCCATCAACCTGAGCCGCAGCATCGACGCCGCGCTCTTCCGAGAGCACTTGGTGCGAGACAGCATCTTCCAGCGCTGCGGCCTCCGTGGCCTGGCCTCCCCGCCGCCCGGGGGCGCGCTGCGGCCGCGCCGGGGCAGCCACCCCGACGCCGAGCTAGACGGCGCAGGTTCTTCGCTCCTCCGCGGCCGCAGCCGGTCGCTCAGCGACGTGCGCGTGCGCGGCCCGGTCCCACCACATGTAGTGGATGGGCCTGACGGGGCGCCTTCCGGCAGCTCCGTGGACAGCTTCTCACGGGGCTCGCTCAAGATCAGCTGGAACCCCTGGCGCCACGGGCTGTCGTCAATGGACAGTCTGCCCCTGGATGAGCTGCCCAGCACAGTGCAGCTACTGTCGGCCCCAGCTCCTGCCCCGGGTCCCGCCCGGCCCGGGGAGCCCCACAATGGGATCCAGGCTCGCTGCAAGCCCGGGGACTCCCGCAGCGCCTCCAGTGACACCATCGAGCTCTGAGGGGGTCCAGAAACTCAGGACCAGGGCCCTGCCCTCGATGACCCTACCGCGGCATGACCTTCTGGGATGCTGAGCATTTGAAAAACATTCCGGGAGTATTCCTGGGCCCCAACTGATTGCAGCCTCCGGAGACAGCCGGACACGAACCCACCCCCACCCCCAGATTTTTGTTTTTTTAAATATCTCTATTTTTCAGCGGGTATTTTGCACAGAGGCCATGACTTATGCGGAATACAGGGTGGACATGCACGTATTTGGGAATGGGGAACAGGGTCCAGGTGCCCTAACATCCCATCCAGACTCTCCAGTGTGAAGATGAGGCTTGACTGTCCAGACTGTCGTCTTTGTGCCAAAGAAATAAACCCTTAGGACTTGGCTCAAGCCTCCCTCCGGCCATGCCAGGATCCTGTTTAGAGGAGACGCCCACCCCCAGTGATTCCAAGTCCTGTGTTTATTGCGGAGGGGAGGACTTCCAAAGGAAAGGACCCTCAACCCTTGGAGGCTCTAGAAATAATGGTTATCAATATTTCATGGAACATCTATCTGCTGTACACTGTCTTCAGCTTTTCACATCCATCACCTTAATTCTCACATTAAGCCTGAGTGGGAAGTGTTATCATGCCCATTTTATAGATGAGAAGAGTGAAGTTCAGAGATGAAAGTCATGTGTCAGGGTCCTTTGGCAAATGCCAGCTGGTACTGAACTGAGAAAGTTCCACTCCTAAGCCTGGTTCCTCCATCTCCCTTCTCTTAATGCTACTTCAGGGCCAACCCTCTCCTCCTACTGCTCCTCCATCAGGATAGCCCACAGTTTCCCAGGGTTTTAGGAAACTTCCCCAAGGGTGGAGGGGCGCTCAGTAGCTTAGGCCAACCCATGGTGGGTGGGGGCAAGTAGTAAGACAAGCTCCTCCATTTCCCAAGACCTTTCTTTATTTCCTGAGATGAATAAATAAATCAGTGGCTAAGGGGCAAGGGGGTGAGGAGAGAATAGGAGCTGACAGCATGCAGCTGGCAGGAGGGGGTTGTGAAGGGACACCCCCCCCCCACATCCTGGGCAGGGGCCAAAGCTCACTAGCAGCCACAACGAGGAGACACTTTTTAAAAAAAATTCACAACACTGTGAACCCTGACCAGTGCCCCAAGGCCAAGATCTCACGGCACCCACCTATAGGGCTTTTTCACCCAAGGGCCTCACCTGCCCAGGCTCAGGTGTCTGGGCTGCTCCATAAGGTGGGTAGAGGGTGCTTACCACACTCAAAGCAAGTGCCTCAAATGTCCAGGTGGGAGAGTCCCGACCTTGGGGGCAGCCTGGGCAGGAGGAGATGCTGCAGGTGTGGCAGGGATTATCTGCCCTTGATGAAGCCCTCCAGCACACGGTCACTGCGCTCTGACAACCAGTAGCCGGTCATGGCTGCCACAGCCCCAATGAAGATGGCGGTGAAGACCAAGTCACCCTTGGCGGCCAGCGTGGCCAGTGCACAGATGATGACGCCAAAGAACATCTGCTGCAGCACCACCAGCTCGTCCTCTGTCATCTCCGAGAAGAAGCCTGCTGACTCTGGGCAGGAGAAGCGCCCGTCACTCATACCCTGTTCCTGGAGCCTCCCACACACCTGATCATCACTGCCACACGCCTGCCTGGCACGCCAGCACACGGTGTCATTTACTGCTGAGAACAACTCCAAGACGGGCATTTATTACCCTTGTCTTACTAGATGGGAAACTGAGGCGCAGAGAGGTGAAGAGGTTTGCCCAAGGCCACGTGGGAGAGTTGGGGCAGAGCATGTGTACTAGCCCCGCTGCAGAGCCAGAGTGCCTGGATGTGACGCCCAGCTCTGCCACCTGCTTGCCATGGGGCCCTGGACAAGTTTTTTCATCTCTCTGCGTCCCTGCTTCCACTATGCAAGATGGGGATGAGAATAGCTACAGCACTGGATTTGTTTTAGGGGTGAAACAAGTTAATACATGCAATATATCTGGAACAGCGTGTGACACACAGGAACTGTGGAAGTGGTCACTATTGTCATCACTGTGATTGTCCTTCGTCTCATCACCCCCACGGCCTACAACAGCCCTCAGGCGGGGCAAGGGCGGATGAAGAAAGAGGCTCGGGGGGCACAGAATGATTTGACGCCAAGTCCGGTTTCCTTTCTACCCTGGGAGATGTGAGGCCACCAAAAGCCACCCTGGTGGTCAGAGGTGGGGTGCGGGTCCCAGGGCAGCCTCATGAGGGCTGGGTGGCAGTGCAGGTGGGCCAGGGCCTGCAGCTGCCTGGAGGACGGGTTTGCCTGCCCTCCCCCTGCATGAGGACCTCCCTTCCCCCGGTTTCTGGGGCCAAGCTGGGGCTCACCTGGGATCTGCTCCTTCACACAGACGCCCTCAACCTGTTTGTAGCCCTCAGCACAGACACAGCGGTAACTGCCCTCGGTGTTCTCGCATCGCTCGTCCTCTCCTGGACACACCGCGATCTCACACTCGTCCACGTCTTGACGGAGGCCAAGGAGAGGTCAGAGCCCTAACCACCAGGGTCCCACAGGCAGCACCCCTGACTCCGGTCTCACTCACATCCTGACACCCGCTCTGTGCTGACCCAGGCAACATTCCACCCTTCCTTCCCACGCCCCGTCCACACTTCGGCCCCTGTCAATTCATGGTGGACGAGGCGCTCCCAGGTGGCAGGACACTCACCGAGACACTTGGAGCCCACCTGCTGGTAGCCAGGGCTACACTTCTTACAGCGGCCAGGCCCTGCCCCCATGCAGCCCAGGCAGGCCTTGGCACAGTCTGGAGAAGGGAGAGGACAGACAAGGGTGCAAGCTGCCCGTAGGCCTGGGGGAAGCCCCGCTCCAGAAGAGGCTTAGGGCGGGTGGGGGGTGGGGGGCGGCGGTGCCAGCACCTGGGAACGCGGCAGTTTCTGGGGAAAGGCGTGGAGCAGTTCCTCCTACCCTCCCCACACCCCTCCCCCGCAGGAGCGGACAGTTACCTCGGCACTCATAGGAGCCCTCCGTGTTCACGCAGAACTGGTCGGCTCCACAGCTGGCTCGCTCTGTGCCACACTCATCAATGTCTGCAAAGAGGCCGGCAGGGTGGGGATTTCAATCCCTATTTCACTAACAGGGAAGCTGAGGCCAGGGTTGTTGGGAATGGACTTGCCCAGGCTTAAACAGTGTGGCTGATACTGCAGGCTGTCCACCAACACAGATGCAGAGGTGCAGCTGGACTCAGGGCTGTCCAGCTAGAGACTGTGTTTTTCAATCTACCTTGCAGCTAAGTGTGGCCTTGTGATTCAGTTCTAGCCAACATGTTGTAAACAGAAGTGATGTGCTCCACTTCTCACTTGGCCTTAATACAACAGACTTGGATCCTCCGTGCACTTTCTTCTCTTTCGCACTTCCTGAATACCAGGTCATGATACATAGAGGTGCCCGTGATCCAGCCTCAACACCCAAGGGGATGACTGTCCACTAAGACAGAATGAATCTAGGTCTTTAATGACTAAGACAAGCAGAGCTTCTCCACCAGTCTGGACCACTGGCTTCCAGACTGTGATATGAGATGAAAATAAACCTCTAAATTCATTAAGCCACAGTCTTTGGGGATCTTTCTGTTACAGCAGCTTAGCCTTTACCCTCGTCTCGAACACAGGTGTCCTGACCCCAAGTTCAGTATGCTCATTCCCCGGGTTAACCCTTCTTCAATTTTCGAGACTTGACCCAAGTGACACCTCCTCCAAGAAGGCTTCCCTGATTCCCCACTACCACTGAATTGGAAGAGAGACATTTCTCACTGTGCAACGATCAGTCTATACTGTAAGTGCCTGCTTACTTTTCTGCCTTCCCAACCAGGCTGCTATCTCTATGAAGATGGGGACTGGACTGGTCTAGCCTAGAGATGTGTGTGTTGATGGGGGACCAAGCCCAAGACCTTGCCCACCCCTCCAGACCTAGGGCAGGGTCCCACTCACCTACACACTTGAGGTGATGCAGGGCCCAGCCCTTCTTGCACTGTAAACAATTTGATTCCTCAGGTCCTGAGCAGCGGGCACAGGGGCCAAAACAAGCTGGGTGGAATGGGGGAAGTATGAGGGTGGGCAGGCAGGTACCCCACACGCCCCTGCCCAAAGCCACGCCTCTTGGTTACCTACCCGAACATACCAGATGGCTGGCATTGCGCTCCGCCTCAAAGTAGCCGAGGCCACACTGGCCACAGGCCTCACCCCCATAGCCGGCTTGGCAGTCACAGTGCCCGCTGCCTCCTCGAGTTCCTTCCCCTTCACACTGCCCGTAGCCACCGCAGGGCTGCTCCGCACCCCCAGGACAGGCTGTGGGCAGACACCAAACCGGGTGGGATCGTAAATACAACCTTGTACATAGAGAATATTTTCCCCGTATTAGTAAGCATTTTTGGAGAGGAAACAATTTTAACGACATCATAATATTTTGTCATGAAACTGTATGAAATTTACTTAACCAACACCCCATTGTGGAACAGTTAGGTTATTTACAAATCTTTTCTTTTATAAAAACTGAATTGACCATCTTTGTTGCTAGCTTTTTATATCTGCAGCTTTGAGATTTTTCTAAAAGGGGCTGGTAGTTAAGTTCAGCTCCTGACTCAGGACTGTGTGTAGAAAAAGGTGGTGACAACAGGGCCTTCAGCAGCACCTGCCTGTCCCTGGGAAGGTCACCTTAGTCCAGACATGGGAAATGCCTGGTGAGGGGGGGCATTTCTTAAATACATGACAGAAACCACAGCCGCATCTGACTCAGTCTAACCCCATATCCCTTTTCAGAGCCGTTCCCCATGGATTTGTTCATCTCACCAGCCCTGTGAGGCAGGCGAGAACAGAGGTCCAGAGAAGTGATATGAGAGCCTGAGCTCACACAGCCAGCCAGGGGCCGAGCCAGGACTGGATCCCTGGCCCCAGCAGTCCCCTTCCATCTCCCAAGAGGAACTTGAAAAACTCACGAAGGCAGGAGGGCCCAAAGGTGCCTGAGGGGCAGCAGAGCTTCAGGGAATCTGAGCAGAGCCACTGGAAGAGGTCTGGGGCTTCCTGCTGCCTGAGGAGGAGGGATGGTGAGGGGGCTGAGACAGCGTCAGAGGTGCTGCCGTCTCCCGCAACCTCCCACAGGATCTGTGATACAGCCCATCCTGGGCGTAAGACCCATAAGGCTGCCCTTTCCCCGTCCGACAGAGGGGCAGTCTGCAGCTCAGAATGAGAGCTTGGGACCCCCAGCAAGTCCTCAGCACACCTGGGTTTGGAGGAAGGAGCTGAATGAGGACACAGCCCCTAGCTCGCCACCCTCTGCTTTACCAGCCGGCCCTGCCTGAGCCCCTCCCAGGAAGGCCCCCGCTACTCACTTGTGAAACCACCAGCTCTCCACCAGCTCCTCACTCAGCTCCAGCAGGCGGTGGCAATCGAAGTCCGACTTGCTGCACACGCCCTCGAGCACCTCTACCAGGCGGGTCTCACTGTCCAGACAGGGATTGGTGGTAGGAACACACTCCAGCCCACCCACCACCCTCTTTACAATCTCCCCACTCCCCACCTCATGCCAGATAATGTCAAAGGCCAGAGGCCACAATGGAAGGGGTATTGGTTTGGGGAGACCTGGGTTCCAATCTAGTGGTGTGACCTTGGGCAAGTAACTTAACCTCTCCTGAACGTGTTTTCTCATCTGTAAAATGGGGACAATGGCTCTCCTGTAGGTTGGCTGGAAGATAGCTCAGTCCCTGTATCTGTACAACAGAATATAATACCCTTGCTGGGTAGATGTGGTTAAAAATATATCATCTAACAAGCGTTAGCAAGGATGCGGAGAAACTGGAACCCTCCTACATTGCAGGTGGGAATGAAAAACGGTGCAGCCACTGTAGAAAACAGTTTGGCAGTTCCTCCATAAATTAAACATGGAATCACCACATGACTCAGTAATTCTACTCCTGGATACATACCCAAGAAAATACAAAACAGGTGTTCAAACTTGTACACGAATGTTCATAGCAATACTATACACAGTAGCCAAATGGTAGGAACAACCCAAATGTCCATCAACTGATAAACGGACAAACAAGTGTGATCTATTCATACAATGGAATATTACTAAGCCTTAAAAAGGAATGAAGTACTGATATTTGTTACAAGATGGACGAACCTTGAAAACGTTATGCTAAGTGAAAGAAGCCGGACCTAAAAGGCCATATTGTATCATTCCAACAGAATCAGCAAATCCATAGAGATGGAAAACAGATTAGTGGTTGCTAAGGGCTGGGAGGAGGAAGAATGAAGAGTGACTGCTCAACAGGGATGGAGTTTCTTTTGAAGGGGATGAAATCAGTCTGGAACTAGAGAATGGCAATAGCTGGAAAACCTGAATATACTAAATGTCTCTAATGGCAAATTTTATGTTATTGCATTCTACCACAATAAAAAAATTTTTTTAAATACATTTACACATAAAATATATTATATTATATATTTAAAGGGTCTGGCACAGTGCCTGGTGTGTAGGAGGTGATTTAAAACAAAACAAGAAAACAGTAACCATTATAGAGCTAGACGTGTCCTTAAGGTTATTTTGGTCAATCCCCTCATTCCCAAATGAGGCAACTAAGCCCCACTGACGGAAAGGAAAATGACCAGTGTTACGTAATAACGAAACTTTTATTTCTAGTACGTATCATAGTTTAATCCTTACCACAATCCTATGAAATAGGATTGGCATTAATACTCCCATTTTTACAGATCAGGAAATTGAGGATCAGAGAGGTGACTCTAAGGTACAAAGGGTCAGAAATGACAACCTGGTCTAATTCCAGTTTGACTTTGAAAAGCTAGAGGGCCTAGGACTCAGGCCTCTCCTCTCAATAAAATCTCATCTTGTCCCCTGGCTTTATACACTGACTATAGGCTGATAACTGTCAAATTCATGTTTCCAGCCTACCTCTACCCTGAACTCCTGACCCCTAAATCTAACTCTACCTGACTGTTTAACAGACATCTCAGCCCAACATGTTCAATGAGAACGTCTGATTCCAGGCACCCCCAGACCCGTTTCTCCCATCTCGGAAGACAGTCCCACGATTCACCCAGTTACCAGGCCCAAAACCTAGTGAGCACCTTTTATTCTACTTTTTCTCTCACACCCCATAATGATTCCATCATCATGTCCTATCAGTCTATCTGCAAAATATACCCAGAATCTGACCCCTTCTCACCAGGTCCACTACTACCGTCACGCCTAGACTGCGCACTAGCCTCCCAACTGGTCTTCCTGCTCCTCCACCTTGGCCCCCTATAGTCTGTTAGTGTGAGTGACCTTTTATAGGTATAAATAATACCACATCACTTTCCTGCTCCAAACCTTCCAGTGACTTCCCGCTATACACAGAACGAATTCTGAAAGCCTTTCTGTGGCCTTCAAGGTTCTCTGCCTTCACCTTCCACCACTCTCCCTTCTGCTCACTCCAAATCCAGCCACTTATCAAATACACCAAGCTCAGTCCCGCTCTGTCTAAAACCCTTCCCCGACTGTCGCACAGTTTGCTTCTGCACCTCAGGTCTCTGTTCGAATGTCATACCTTGAATGCCATGCCTCCCACCATTCTGCTTTACTGTTCTTCACCTGATAAGACATTATTTACTTACTTATTCACGGTTTCCTCTACTAGAATAAGAAGCTCCTTGAAGAAAGAATTCTGCTTGGCTTGTTTAGTGCTCTCCTATAGATATTCAGTGACATTTGTTGAATAAGTGCTCCCCAAGGGTCTCTAGGCTTCCACCAGCAGAGCACAGATTGGGATGTTCGATATACAAATCCACCCCTCCAGCCTCTTCCTTACCTGTCCTTGTATTTGGACAACTTCTCTTCCTCCCAGGCAGTGTTTCCACCTCCAAAGTTATCCCGGATGGTCCTCTCCAGGCCCTGGAAATGGAGAAAACTAGTAATAGCTAAGTCCAGTGTCTGGCACATTCTAGCACTTATATTTCACTGACCAGGAAACTGAGGCACAGAGAGTCACCTACCCAAGGCCATACAACCAGTAAGTAACCAAGCTGGGACACTTGAGTCTAAGCAGACTTGTATGCCAGGGCTCCCAGCTCTCAACCCCCGTGCTATAGTAGCTAGCCCCCTCCTCTTACACTGCTGGCACACCCACCTTGTTGAAACTGTCGACCAGTCCCCGGCAGGTGTGACATGGATGGGGCTCAGTGGGGGAAGAAGACTTGGGAGGCGGAGAAAACTGGACCCAGACCGGGCCTGGGAGGCCAACGAAGAGGCTCAGGCCCCAGAGCAGAGCTGGGGCTAGGCCCCTCGGGGCCCGCGGGGCCATCTTTTCCCAGGCTGGGGACCTGTAGACACAGGACATGGGGAGGGTTCGCTGGAGGAGCCAAGTGGGAAAGAAAAGCGTGGGTTCTGAGGTGCCGCGGGTCTGGGAGCCCAGATCTGTGTCATAAGAAAAGAAGGTCTAGACTGGGGTAAGGCAGAGGGAGGGGAGATAGTTGGGGAAAGGAGCCTGTTCTGCAATTCCTGGACGGGAACAAGGTATCCTCGTCACCGCGGGGGGAGGTGGCCTGGATCCTCGGCAAGGGGGTAGGAGTCAGGCCATTGTTTTAGGGTCGGGATATGGTTCTTAAGGGCTGGGTCAGCGGAATTAGGGAGAATGGATCAGATTCCTAAATACTGCGGGAGAAGGCGTCGGATGGACGGTCTTAGGGGGAGGAGTCCGGAACCCCGGTCTGGGGGAGGGGGGAGGAGCCCGGATCCGGATATGAAGAGAAGGGGTCAGGTTCGGGGTCTGCAGACTGCAAACGCACCGCCCCCGAGCGGGCAAGGAAGGATCCAGACCCACGTAGGCCGCGGAGGAGGAAGAGACAACCCACCGAGCCCGCGGACGCCACAGGCTCAGTCTCCTCAACGCCGCCGCTGCCGCCGGCTGCGTAAGACGTGCGCCCTCCGCCGGCTCTGCAGTCCAGGGGGCGGAGCCCGCACCACAGCCAATGGTAGCGGGTCATGTGCCATTGCGTCACCCCACGCCAGCCAACCAGAGGCGTCGCCGTCCTGCACCTGTCCGGGTGTTAAAGGGGCGCGGGGATACCGGATACGGGGACAGTTAGGCCCAGCGGCTGGGTCACTGAGACACACGTGGGAGACACGGGTAGAAAAATAGCGTCTGCCTTTATTCAAGTCCTGTTCTCTGCCTCAGGCCCCATCCCGCGTCCCGTCCCCGGGGCCCGGAAGCAGCTGTCCAGGGCGGGCTGCAGGGCCCGGGATACCTGCTCCGCTCTCTCCGCGAGCCGCCAGGGGTGGGGGGCTGCGGGGCCCTGCAGGGTCCCCAGGAAGTCGGGCAGCTGTGAGGGCAGTGAGAAGACCGGCACGCTGCGGAACAGGGCGGGCACGGCGTCCGGGGACAGCAGTCTGTCGAAGTAGGCCCCGACGTAGCGGCCGGGCGCCCGACCTTGCAAGAAGTCTGGCAGCAAGCAGCTGAGCGAGGCGGCGAAGGCGTCGTGCGGGCCGTGAGCCCCGGGCGCCGACGTCGCGTCCTGCAGCCATTCGCGGCACAGCGCCACGGCCCCGGGCGAGAAGAGCAGGACCACCACGCCGCCCTCCTGCAGGGTCTGGCGCCGCTGCGCGTGGAACCAGGCCAGGGGCCCCTGCGCACTCAGTTCGCGGCGGCTCCACAGGTCCACGGCCACGCGCAGCGGCAGCTGGAACAGCGCCGAAGCCAGGGCGCCCACCAGGCGCTCGAAGCCAGCGTCGTCGGCGGAGTAGAGGAGCAGGGCCGCGCGGCCCCTGGCGGCCGCTGTTGGAAAGAACAGAGCCGGAGCGGAGACGTGAGCTGGCCCGAGGCCCGGCCCTCTGGGGGCCGCCCCCCCGCCCGGAGCTGGCTCACACTCACCCCCCGTGCGGACGTCCTCCTTCAAGAGCCTCAGCCACCCTGTGAGGGGAGAGGAGCGGAGGCAGCCGGTGAGCCCAGCCGCCGCCGTCTCCTGGCCAGCTCCCAGGTCCACTCGAGTCCTGCCCCTGGGGAATGGGGAGCCGGGAAGCGCTCACCTTTCACGTGGTTCTTTTTGAGGAGGAGGAGAAGGAAAAGCACAGCGGCCAAGAGTAAGCAGGCCAGCCAGACCAGGGCCCAGCGCCGGTGGATGTCTAGGAGACCCAGGGGAGAAGACAGGCTTGTTAGAGACCCCCGCTTCACGAAGGAGAAAAACGAGGCTCAGGGAAGTGAAGAGATTTGCCCGAAGTCCACAGCTCACAGGGTCAGTGTATGAACATAGATCCATTTACTTGGGTGACCTTGGATAAGTGACTTCCCCTTCTGCCTCAGTTCACCTCTAAAATTGGGATAACAATAGTGTCTACTTCACAGGATTGCTGTGAGGACTACATATATTAATACACATAAAGCACTGAACAGAGCGCTGGGCACAATAAGTGCTCAAATGTCAGCTAAGGTTATTGACCCCTAAGGGACTTCCCTGGTGGTCCAGTGGCTAAGGCACCGTGATCCCAATGCAGGGGGCCTGGCTTGGATCCCTGGTCAGGAAACTACATCCCACGTGCCCAACTAAGAGTTCACATTCTGCAACTAAAGATCCCGCATGCCGCAGTGAAGATCCCACGTGCCACAACTAAGATCCAGCGCAGCCAAACACATCAATAAATAAATAAATAAATGTTTTTTAAAAAAAGATTATTGCCCCCCTAAGCCTAGCGTTGCTGGACCCTTGACCTCACTCTCTTGGATGACTGCAACAGCCTTCTAACTGGTGCTCCTGACTCCTTCTTGCCTCTAATTCATTACAACATGGCAGCCCCAGAGATCTTTTTTTTTTTTTAATAAATGTATTTATTTATTTTTGGCTGCGTTGGGCCTCTGTTGCTGCATGCAGGCTTTCCCTAGTTGCGGCGTGCAGGGGGCTACTCTTCATCGCAGTGTGCGGGCTTCTCGTTGCGGTGGCTTCTCTTGTTGCAGAGCATGGGCTCTACATGTGTGGGCTTCAGTAGTTGTGCAGGGTCAGTACTTGTGGCGCACGGGCTTAGTTGCTTCGCGGCATGTGGGATCTTCCCGGACCAGGGCTCGACCCCGTGTCCCCTGCATTGGCTGGTGGATTCTTAACCACTGTGCCACCAGGGAAATCCCCCGAGAGATCTTTTTAAAATACAAATTTGGGGGCTTCCCTGGTGGCACAGTGGTTAAGAATCCACCAGCCAATGCAGGGGACACGGGGTCGAGCCCTGGTCCGGGAAGATCCCACATGCCCGTGCGCCACAAGTACTGAGCCTGTGCTCTAGAGCCCACAAGCCACAACTACTGAGCCTGCACTCCACAACTACTGAAGCCCTCGCTCCTAGAGCCCGTGTGCTCTGCAACAAGAGAAGCCACCGCAATAAGAAGCCCACACACCTCAATGAAGAGTAGCCCCCGCTTGCCACAGCTGAGAAAGCCTGCACGCAGCAGCAACGAAGACCCAATGCAGCAAAAAATAAATAAATAAATAATAGATAAATTTATTTTAAAAAAATACAAATTTGATTATAGCCTTTTGGGAAGCTCCTGCTACTCTTAACATAAAATCCAAATTGCTTACATCGGCTCCCAAGGTCCTACATGACCCTTGCATCCTAATCTCATGACAGAGGCCTATTTCTCAAAACCCTCCAGCCACATTGGCTACCTTGGAGTTCCTCAAAAAAGCACCCCAGAGTCTTCACAAAAATGCATCTCTTCCCCCTTCATCTAGCTCAGCCTTCAGAGTTCACCTCCAACCTTTCCCCTGAACTAGGTCAGGTCCCCATTATATGCATTCAGGGCTTTGGACACTTTTATAGTGAATGCTTCAATAGCCCACACTTCCTAAATGATTGTTTAGCTAATGTCTTTCTAGCTTCTATGGCTGGCATGGGGACAGGGAATGTGTCTCTTTGGTGATGCAGGGATCCCTGCAAGCGCCCCTTGTGGTGTTTGAATTAATGAAGGAATGACCCTCTGATTGAAAGGCTAAGGCCATTGTGTATGCTCCCCCAGGAATGGTCCCTGTCAAGGTTCCAGCTCCTGGAACAGAGAAGAAGGGCAGTTCTTGTAATACTCACACTTTTCCATGGGGCAGGCCCATAGTGCTCCCACGTCATCGTCCCACAGCTGTAAGACACAAACAAAACCAAATCCAGAGCCCCCAGCTTGGTGTTCAACACCCATCAAGTCTGGTCCCAAATTTCCAGCCTCAGCTATGCATATTTCACACACACACACACAGCAGCCACAAGCTGCTCTGCCTTTGCTTATGCTGTGTCTTATTTCCTGGACTGTACCTTCCTACGGGTGCCAGATTGGGCCCACATGAAAAGACCATTCCTTGAATCTCTCCCTGGAACCCAAAGCTTAGCACATTGGTTATTAGCTGTCTTAACCCAATGGTTATCTCTTCGCTGGTCTCTCCAGCCATGAGCAACTTGGGGACAGGAACTATGCTTCTTCAACTCTTAGCTTCCCCGGGGCTGGACACAAAATAAGCACACACAGATGGTGGGTGGATGCTAGAGGGACAATGAGGAGGCCCCTGCCCCTGAAGAGTGACAGTTTTCCTGCTAGGCACAGGAAGAGGTAGAAGAGGTTGAAGACAGGGTTTGAGGCCTGTTGCCTTTGGGCATCGGGGAGGGCCCTCCTGCCACCTACTCACCTGAAGACACTGGCCTGACCGCACATCTTGTAGTAACGGCCCTCCAAGACGAGCTGCCCTCTGCGAAGCCAAGGGATGGGTGCTGTCACCTAGAGGCACAACACCTAGGAGGCCACCAGGCTACAGCTGGGCAGAATAGTAGGGGGGAGGGTCTGGGAGACTTTTGAGAGGCCACTGAGAACAAGGCCCAGGTCTGAGTTACCCCTATATTCCCAGAGACCAGCACAGGGCCTGGCACAGAGGAGGGGAAATTGAATAGTGAAAATTTGAGGCCAGGTTTGAAGTGGAGCTGGAAAGGGACATGAAGGAGGGTCCCCCATCCCTCACCGTGGACGCCCTGCTAAGCAGTGGAGTGCAGCCACTGGGTTCCAAGGCGCAGAGTGATCCGTTGTCCTGGGGGCCTCGTGTCTCCACCAGCAGTATGTCATCCTTGAGGGGCCCCAGGGAGTCTGGAAAGGGTGAGAGCCCACTCTCAGTGAGACCCAACCTGGTTGAGGGCTGCCACTCCCCTGCCCCATGCCTGACTTTCACCCCCAGGAGCTGGCACTTCCAGGGTCCACCCCTATTGCAGTGGCCCTGCCCCAGCCTCCCCCAGGTCCCACTCACCAGCCCACAAACACTCTTGTAGCTCCTGCTTCTCCCAGGTGCTCACCTGCTCAGAAGGGGCCAGGGTTAGGGGCACGAGGAAAAGCAAAAGCTGAGGCCAGAACAACCAGAAGAGAAGGGACAGACAAGGGGAAGCCTGTCAGGTTGGGGGGCGGGGTCTGGACTCTGGACCTGACCTTAGGCAGATCTGGGTTCAAGGCTGAGTAATTAGGAATCACTCCATCTTTCTCAGCCTCAGCCTTGTGAGGTCATCTGTGCTAAAAGGGCTTACGGCTGTAAATTAACTCTTCAGTTCTGACAGAACACTTTATACACTCCCTTCTCACCTAAACACCTTCTCAAAGAGGCTTCATCTGACTGCCCCTCTTGAAATTGCAACTCCAGCCCTCCTTTATCCTTCCCCACCTGTTCCTATAGTATTTATAGACAATTTTAACATATTGTATAATTTACTTATTATGCTTGTTGTCTGCCTTTTTCCATTACAACATGAACTCTTTAAGGGTGGGAACATTTATTGGTTTTATTCACTGACATATTTATTCCAAGAGCCTAAAACAGTGCCTGAAACATAATAGCTCAATAAATCTGGAATTAATATTTTTATAACTACCCTTTGAAGTTATAAAGCAACCCATTTCTACAGGAAGAGAAATAGGATAATTATAGCAATAATCAAAGCAGTTAACACTTATTGAGAATTTAGTTTGTGCCCATTGCTAAGGTGAAGCACTTGTTTAATCTTCATAACCACTCTATGAAGTATTCAATAGTTACTATTATCATCCCCATTAAACAGATGAGGAGACTGATATTCAGAGAGGTGAAGTGCCCAGGGTCCCACGCCATGCACTGGTAAAGTAAACAGTGGAACTCCTAAAGAGGAAGCTGGTAACCACTTTGCTCCAGGGACCCAAGGATAAAGTGGATTCAGAAGACAGTGACTGTCTGGGAGTCCGCGGAGGTCCTGACCCCAAGCCCGGCTCTCTGGCACCCCTTTCTTGCCTGGACACAGATGTTGGGGTGGCCTTTCAGCAATGGAAACTCAAGAGCCTTCTGTGGAAAGAGGGTAATGAGTGGGGTCATTGACTTTGGGCCCCTAGGTTCCCCTTCCTTCCCCAACCACGGGAACCTCCTGCCGCTTCGCTTACGTTCACAGTGACATTCTCTCGGGGCAGCGGTGGGACCAGCGGCTGGCAGGGGCCCCCGTCCGGTGCCTGCCAGCACAGTGTGGCCTCAGCGGGTACTGAGCACGGCACATCCAGCCGCCAGGCCCGCGGGGGCAGCAGCTGCAGCCGGGCGGCACGCCAAAGGTTCCGGTGTGCACGGGGGTCTGCAGGGAGAGGGTCTGGTTACTGCCTGCCGGCAGGTCCCGCCCACACCACTCCCGCCTTGGCAGAGCCGGTCCACTCACCCTCCCTAAACGGGCAGACGCTGGTCCTGACAGAGTCGGGCTCCAGACGCCACACCTAGAAAGGAAACGGGGCTCCACAGGTCAGTTCAACCCAGCCAGCACCCTGCTAAGCCCTGGGGATGCATTCACTCAGCCCATACAGTCAGCACTCCTTGGCCCTCTGTATTCGCTGTTCTGCATCCTCGGATCAAAAATATTCCAGGGAAAAAAATTCCAGAAAGTTGCAAAAAGCAAAACTTGGATTTGCCTGCAGGAAACTGTTTACATAGCATTTACATTGTATTAGGTATTATAAACAATCTAGAAATGATTTCAGGTATACAGGAGTATGTGAGTAGGTTATGTGTAAATACTACACCATTTTATATTATATAAAGGACTTGAGCATCTGCAGATTTTGGTATCCACAGAGATCCTGGAACTAATCCCTCTGGGATACTGGATATGGAAGGAGGATGTATTTCACCAACATATGCCCAAGTCTTTTTGCCCTTTACAAGGCCCTAGAATTGCACAGATTTATTCTTCCAGCAAACCCTATGCCAACATCTGGCAACATCTTCACTCGACAAATTTTTAATGAGTACTTACTATGTGTCTTAGCACTATGGTAGGCACAGGGACTTTTAACAATTAAATCCACAATCACTTTGTGAGAACCTACTTAGCACAGGTTCTCAGCACAGCGTTAAGGACACGTCCATTTATTCTCCATTTTTTCTTCCAATAGACTTTTTTTTTTTTTGGTTGCGTTGGGTCTTCATTGTTGCGTGCGGGCTTTCTCTAGTTGAGGCGAGCGGGGGGCAACTCTTCATTGTGGTGCACGGGCTTCTCGTTGTGGTGGGTTCTCTTGTTGCCGAGCAGGGGCTCTAGGCGCACAGGCTTCAGTAGCTGCGGCTCGCGGGCTCTAGAGCGCAGGCTCAGTAGTTGTGGTGCATGGGCTTAGTTGCTTCATGGCATGTGGGATCTTCCCGGACCAGAGATCGAACCCGTGTCCTCTGCACTGGCAGGTGGATTCTTAACCACTGTGCCACCAGGGAAGTACCCAATAGACTTTTTAAGTGCACCCATTCTTGGCTTAGCCCTGTTCTAAGCACTAGAGATAATATATTAATTTATAAAACAAATGTATAAGAGCACCTACTACGTAGCAGGCATTGGGCTTGGCAGTGAGGACAATTATATCACAGCAAACATTTCATGAGTGTCTGTTATATGTCCTATCACTGTGCTAGGCAGTAGAGTTTCACTCATTCACTCATTCATTCACTTAACAAACTTAATTAGCACCCACTACATACCAGTTATTATGCAAGGCTCTGGAGAAATTACTAAATTTGAATAGATATCATTTCCTTGCCTTCAAGGAAATTACAAATTCACAGTTGTAGTAAGAATAAGACATGTATACAAATTAATAAATCAATCACTCATTTATTGAGGATTTGTGGTATGTAAGAAGAGACAGGTGCCCAAATAAGAAAACAAGTGATAAATGATAAATAGAAAAGAAAAGACAGAAATGCAAGAAGATTTGGAGACAGAAGAGGCCAGGAGGTTGGGCAAAAGCTTTGGTAAAGAGGTGACTGGAAGGACTGGGGTGTATGGAAAAGAAGGATTGGGGTGTATGGAAAAGAAGTGAGGGCATTTCAGGTAGTGGGAATGAGAGACATTAATGTCAGAGGTAAAACAGATGGGACCTGATGACCAATTCAATGTATAATCAGAGGGAGAATATATTATTATAACATATATAAGCCGGAAGTGGCACACTTCCTTATAACAGCCCTGTGAGGCTGGTACTGTTTATTCCCATTTTACTGATAGGAAACAGGCTCAGAGAGGTGAAGTGACTTGTCCAAGTTCACACAGCTAGCAAATGGCAAGTCAGGATTCAAATAAGTCTGAGTTCACAGTGCACGCCCTACTCTCCAGGTGAGCACAAAGAGGGAATTGGAGGAGTAGTGGAAGCCTTCAAGGGGGAGATGACATCTGAAGGGGGCCATGAAGCACAGGTAGAAGTGCTGTGGATAGAGGATCACGAAGAGCATTCAGGGCATGTACAAGCAGAAAACACAGGACGGCAAAGGGAAAGGGAGGGCCAGTCCCCCTAGGGAGCCATAGTTTCCACCTCAAAGAGGAGGGTGGAGGGTGGGGAGACCAGGAAGCTGAGGGCCAACCATCTCACCAGTTCCCTAATCCCTGTCCCCGGGCACCCAGCTGGACTCTGCTCCTACCTGAATACAGAGGCAGGGAACCAGGTCTGTGTGGTTCAAGGTAATGGTCTGCGGCCCAGTCTGTGGGACAAGCAGAAGGAGAGAAGTTGAAGAAGATGAGGAAGAGGAAGGCTGGAAGCCAAAGTTAAGGACACCGGGCAGGTAGCCGTTCCCCCACCAATGTTCCTTGCTTTGGGTGTGGGTGGCTGTGTCCTTTTCAAAGGTGCCCTGTGATAATGCACTTGCAACTTTAGCACAAGCATCGGCCTGCAGTGGGAATGGACTTGGGGAGGGGGAGGCCTCACCAGGTTTCTGTGCCACCAGGGTTTTGCAGGGCCTGGGACCTGGTTCCAGTACAGGAAGAGGCCAAAGCGCTGCTCCTCAGGCACATCCAGCACCAGGCGCACGTCGTCGCCGTCTGCAGACACGTTGAGCCAGGTTAGGGCTGCGGAGGAGGCAAAGAGAGAGACTTCCTTCACCTCTTCTGTACACCCAAGCCTGGGTCACACCCACCTACTGCCCCTTTGGAGTTTCCTTCAAAGCCCTTAGACTAGGAGGCCCCTGGAGGGCAGAGCCTGTGTCTCCATGTCAGACCAGACTTCAGCCACAGCCCAGGACTGAACCCATGTAGGCCCCAGTATGGGGTCTGGAGAGGGCTCTTCTCCTGGCTTCTCCCTCTGCAGCCAGAATTACCTGTAACCACTGTAAAATAAATCATTCTCCTCTGCTCAGAACCTTTTGATGGCCCCCACATCACCCCAGAGTAAAAGGCAGAGTCATTACAGTGGCTTGCAAGTCCCTCCCCAGTATGGCTGCTGTGAACACTCTAACCTCATTTCCTAGCACTCTTGTCCTTAATTAACCTGCTTCAGACACATTGTCCTCCTTACTAATACTTAAACACACTAGACACACTCCTGCCTCAGGCCCTTTGCACTGGCTATTCCTTTCACATGGAACCCTCTTCCCTCAGATACCCCATGGCTCCTCCCTCACCTCCTTCAGGTCTTTTGCTCACTGACCACCCCAACTCCCAACCTCTCTATCTCCCTTCCCTGAAATTTCTCCATAGCACTAATAACCATCTAACTTATTGCATATTTCACATCTCCATGTGTTTATTGTGTCCTCCATCACCCCCACCCTGACCCTGACTCCCAGCTTGAACGTCAGTTTTGTCAGTTTTTTTTTTTTTTTAATTGGTTTGTCTCCAGTGCCTAGGGCTATTCCTTGAGCAGGGTAATGACTCAATATCTGCTGAATAAGTGAATCAGTGTCTACCAAATGAATAAAGACATGAAATCCATGATGTGTATCTGTATCCTCAAACCTCTGGTGCTGAGTAGTCTTTAATGAATTACCAAAGAGTCATCAAGCTTAAGTTTAAGAACCCAAATAGAAAATAAAGTTGAAATCATTTGAGTTCAAAAGCATCCCAGTGTTTCTATCTCGATGTGACTGGTAGTTATGCAAATGTATACATATGTAAAAATTAATTGAACTGGACATTAAAATTGGTGCACTTTACACACTTTTCTGTATGTATGTTATACCATGATAAAAAAGAAAATACAAAACAAACAAATGAACAAAACAAAGTCCAAATAGTACATGAAAAAAATCATCAGAACCTTGAGTTTCTTAGCGCTTATTTTATGATTTAATATTATTTTTATTTTAATATATGGGGGCGGGGTGCACCGTAATCTTGACAATGTTTTGGGCCACTAGATGTTCCTGGTACTAATAAATATTTGTTCTAAGAAGTGAGAGATTCACCTTTATATTCTAAATGCCTGGCACTGAGTAAGAGCTACCGCAGTTCTTTTGTGATAAATGAATGAATGAATAAATGAGCTCTGTGAGCCTCTGGGATGTGGCAGCCAGACCTGAAGTTCACTCCAAGGGTCCCTCACACTCCAGATCCACCCCCACCCTCCTCCCAGCCCTGCTGGCCCTAGCTCCTACCCCAGCAGCTCTGAATGTTGTCCCGGACTTCGAGACCCCTGCAGTCTGGGGAGAGATCACAGAAAAGCCTCTAGTGGGGTTGGGGGCAAAGAAAGAACGGGGGCAATCCAACCCATGGGGAGCCCTGGGAAGGGCTCCCTGTCCCCTCAATACCACCCATATCTATTCCAGTGCCCAAAGCACCTTCCCCAGGCACTGGGAAGCATGTCCCCTCAATACCACCCATATCTATTCCAGTGCCCAAAGCACCTTCCCCAGGCACTGGGAAGCAATGTCACCTGGGGAGAGGAGGCATGAGGGACTGACTATGGGTGGCTGGGAGTGAGAGTGCCTGAGAGCGGCTGGGACGAGGAAGGAGGTGAAAGCAGAAGGGCAGTGGCCGGCGGGGAGACAGACTAAGGGGCCAGCACTTGGGGCCCCTCAGGCTGTGGGACCACTTACCAGGCAGCTGCTGTGTGAGATTGAGTTCCTTCTGGTACCGGGGCAGAGTGTAGGACCAGATTCGCACCTCAGCCCCCAGGGCAGCCCCGAAGCAGTCAAATACTACAGAGCCCTGTGAGGAGAGGGTGGTGGAAGGCTGGTGGTATAGGGCTCAAAACTGAGGCTCCTCTCCGTGGTCTGCTCCACTCACCCTCCGCCCTATTCCCAACCAATGACTGTTCATACTGTATGGCCCCCAATTCTGCCGTGAACGTGTCCTCCAAGGCCTCCAGGTCTACAGCCCACGCCCTCAGGAGGGGTGGCAGTAGAGCCAGGATTAATGCCCCCACTCTAGTAGGCCTTGCCTCATCCCTGCTGTTCCAGGTCACGGGCCAAAGCTAAGGTGATCGGAGACCCCAGACCCCAGCACAAATGTGGGAGGCCCTCCCCACAGAAGGCGTTCTCACTCCCAGTGCCTCAGTGGGCCTCATGATTGCCCTGTGAGGGGGACCAGCAGGTGATCTCCCATTATTTTCCAGGTAAGACGATATAGACTGGGGGCTGGGGACAGGAGGGAAGTCAAAGTGTGAGTGACTTGGCCCAAGTGGAGATACATATCCCAACCATGAGCAGCCCCCTGAGGCTGGGAGAAGCTCCGCTGGGGGACAGACATGGTGTATGTGGGGCAGACACGGACAGTATGGCAGGGAATCCGGAAAAGTGGATTCAGCCTACAGACCTCCCCTCTGTAAGCCTCAGCTTCTCTATCTGGAGCATGAAGGCAATAATGTCTAGTTCATGGGGGTAGTTTTGAGGATTACAAAAGAAAGGAAAAATTAAACTTTCTGAGACTCTTTCGTGTTGGGTATTATACCAGGTGTTTTATACATATCAACTCATTTTATTCTCACAACAGCTATATGAGGTAGGACTATTCTTTTTTTTTTGGCCACACCGGGTGGCCTGTGGGATCTTAGTTCCCCAACCAAGGATTGAACCCGGGCCCTCGGCAGTGAAAGCGCAGAATTCCAACCACTGGACCACCAGGGAACTCCCGAGGTAGGGCTGTTCTTTTCCCCACTTTACAGACAGGAAAACTGAGGCATAAAGGACTGAAAGGACTTGCTCAGAGCCCTGCCAGAATCAGGACCTAAAGAGATAATGCACGTGAAAGCACTTCATAAATTCATTATTATTTTGCATACCACAGACTGACCAGGCTGCACGAGGGCAGCAGGCACTTGCACCTCCAGTAGGACGCAGCGGGCAGTAGGGTAGGCCTGGAAGGAGAGCACGACGTGGGCCTGGAGAGAGGCTGTGAGCAACAGGGCAGGGGGTCGGTCAGGCTCAGGGGCCCTGGGCAAGGCTCTGGCGAGGGGCAGTTGGGCCAGCCGGCTTCTCACCGTTCCTAGGCTCCTCGATCGCTGGGTCCTCTGCAATTCCAAACTTCTCTTCATCTTCAGCCTCTTCCCAGTATCCTGGAATGACCCGAGAGCAAGGCTCAGATCTAGCCCCAGCTCTGGCTTTGGGTTCCTTCCAGGAAGCTCAGTGCTAGGAAGCAGAGGCCAGGCTTGGGGCCGGGGGTGTGGGCGGGGAGACCAGTCTGACCTGGGGGGTCCGTTGGCCAGTGTCCTCCAGGAGAATACTGAGGATGCCCTGTGCTTCCTGACAGACACCCTCCCTGGTCTTCGTGCCCACTCCAGACACACTCACATGCACCCATGCCCAGTCATGGGATGACAGGCTCACCATGCACAGCCAAGTGGACGGCCACACGCACACAGAGGTCACAGTCGGTCTCCTTGTAGCACCTTAGCACCAGCTCTGTCTGCAGGCGTGTGGGCACCAGCACGGGGCCTGGGGCAGACACGAGGCTCCCAGGCAGGCAGAGCACGTCACCATCTGTGTGTGAAGGGTGGGGTGGGAGCTGAAGCTTCTCAGACCCAGAATCTGGTTGTACCTGACACCCCCAGAGGGCCAAGGAGCTTTGGGCTCTTCCTGGGCTGAGGGCAGGTGGTGAGGGCATGGGACTGAACAGCTCCCCTCCCTTCTGCCCACCTGGGAAGATCTTTCCTCTCTAAAAGTAGGGCTACTTACCCCAGAGGTGGCAGGAAAGGCCCTGGGAAGGAGGTAAAGACAAGTTAGAGTTTATGCGTCCAAATCTAACCATCTTTTCCTGAGGCCCCCCCACCCGCCTACCTCTTTCTAGGGCTCCCTTTTCCAAGTCCCTCCCAGAAGAGCTCAGGCCCAGCTCTTGCCCCCTCCCCATTCTTCTCTTACCCCATCAGCACCCGACAGACCAGCCAGGGCAGTTCTGACAGTGACGGCAGCGGCAGGAGCCAGGCTAGGGCCTCATTGGCCGCAGACCGAGCCCTGAGCCTTCCTCAACACTCCTGCGGCCCCAGACTCACCTGAGAGCAGCGGGCAGTGTCCTGAGGCCCCACAACCCTCTCTAGAGAGAGGACCGCAGGGTTTCGGCCCAGTGCCAAGGACAGAAAGAACCAGGGCACAGGCATCTTCCACGTGCCAGGCAGCACCCAGGCCTGAGGCCCTGTCCTGCCCCCCCCCCGAAGGGGGGCTGACACCACACCTCGTCTCCCACTCAGCTGCGTGCCTGCGGGTAGGAGAGGCCGGAATCCCTCCCCAGTCTCGGGGTCCCGGCGCTGGGCCGCTTGCGCACGCCCTCTCCCAGGAGTCCTGACTCCCATCCAGTCCCTGCCACAGTGCTTTCGTTTTGGCTCCTGGCAGGCAGCCGGCTGTTCCCGCCCCGCCCGGTCCCTCCCACCAACACCAGGCCTGGGAGCCAGCAGTCTGGACCGGAGTGGTAGCCTCACTCCCTCCCTCTTTTCCTCTCCTCCTCTTCCCCTCCTCCTCCTTCTCTGCTGACACCTGGCTGGGAGGGGCCCCTGAAGAGGGTGGTGGCTTAATGGCTGAGTAAGGGAGTTCTTACTCACTCTGAGTGTTCCTAAGGAGGAAGTGTCCATCGAGACAACCAAGGCCCTATGCAATCCTGGGGCATTTGCACTTCCCATGTGACTCTGGGGTCTTGGTGTCCATGGGGCCCCTCTTACTGGCCACCCCAGGTCCCTTCAGACATTCCTCTTGGGCCTCATTGTAGGACCTCTAAAGACAGGGACAAGGGGCACCATAACGTGAGCTTTTCACCACTTCCCAGCCTATGCTCAAGTGAGGGGTGGGGGGGATGGGACCCAGGACCCAGAGCCAGGAAGACAGGGTCCTATTTGTGCTGTTGCCATGGGCTGGCTGCGTGACTGTGGACCCACACCACCTTTCTGAACCTGTGTTTTCCTCTCTTCTCTCTGAAGAATCACAGTGAGGATCAAGGAAATTTCCAGGGAGACATCGCTTGTGAGAATATGACAGACATGGATGTGGATTTGGGCCCAGAAAATGATGCATAACAACCGCCAGGCAGGGTCTTGCTGACCCTTCCCCCAACTCAGCACCCTGGGCACACTGGAAAAGCACCTTGTGTTTCTGTTTATCCATCATGTTCATCTTTATTCAACTTTCTCTATCTCAATCTCCACTGTCCCACCTTTGCCCCCATCACCCAGGACCAAAGTCTCCTTCCCTGGGTCCAGAGCCCTCCCTCCCTCCCTTCCTCCCACTCTGGGCAGGGCCCCGGTCTGGAAAAGGGGGATCCCTGGCTCCCAAAGGGGTTTTCTGTCCCCCTACCCCCTCTGCAGCCGCCTCCCACTCAGAGCTGCCATGTCTCCTGCCTCCCCAACCCCTGTCCCAACCTCTCTGGCCTGGACTGGAGCACGTGCAGACTATTCTCCGGAATTTCAGAGAGAGGAAGTGGGACGATCCCCCACTCACAACAGCACTGAGGTCAGAGGAGTTCTCGGGAAAGAGTGACTCTCCCTGGGGGTTCTGAGGGAGAGAACCCTCAAGCATAAGCATAAGTAAGAGACTGGACCCTGGGGGAACGTGGGGAAGGGCGGGGACAGTGAGTGTGGGAGGCAGCGTAAGGCTTTGTGGCCAGTGGCCCCTAGGAGGCATCCAACGATTCCAGGGTAGAAGCCTCATTCGGGGCTTCCAGCCAGTGTCCCTAGGCCTGCGGCCACAGACATCCGGACTGCAGTGAGCTCTGCTCAGCCTTGATCGGCAAGTTTGGCGGCCTCGCGTTCCAGCTGGCGGCACAGCTCCACGCGACCCCGCAGGCACGGCCGGGCCGCAAGGCGGCCCCAGCTGGTGGCTTGAGTAGAAGTCCGCGCGTCCAGCGCCCGCAGCAGGCGCGGCATGTCTTGCAGCAGGCGATAGCGGGGCAGGGCGCGCAGGGGCGGAGGAATGTCACCTTTGGCGCAGAGGCGACTGAAGTAAGCGAGCAGCGGCAGCGGGCGCGGGGCGGCGCGGAGCAGGGCGCGCAGGGGCGCGGAGCGGGCATCCGGGCCGCCGGCGGGGCTCGGGCTGGCGCAGCTCCACAGCAGCAGCACGGTGCCCCGCTCCCGCGCCACGCGCGCCCGTGCCGCCCAGAGCCAAGGCAGCGGGCCCACGCGCGCCACCCGCGTACCCTCCCACAGGTCCACGATCACGTCGCGCCCGCCGCCCAGCGCGGCCCGCAGCAGTTCAGCCAGCGCTCCCACCAGGCGCCGCTGCGCCTCGGAGTCCGCCACGTGCAGGAGCAGCACCGGCCGCGCTCGACCTGGGCCTGGGGGTGGGAGCAACAGATGAACAGGGTGGCGGGCTAAGGGACAGCCCAGCCCTTTCCTCCCACGCCTCAGGGCTACATGATAGGGTTAACTCCACCACCCCCCCTTTCTTCATCTGCGCTGGGGATGGGTACCCAAGGCAGTTTTAGCCTACAGGCCTATAGGGCACCTTTGGGCTAATTAGATAAAGGTGCCCAGGAAGAGGAGAGGGCTAGGGCGCCAGGTGCAGCGCAGGCTGGATTTCTGCCCCACTAGCGTCTGGCCTAGAGACTGGTGCAGTGAACCACCTGCAGAAGGACCTTTGCCCTGCCTTAACCACTCCTGCCCACTAGGGGGCCTGAGGCTCACCGCCTTGGGTAACAGAGAGGGGGGTGCAGCGGCAGGGACAAGGCTCTTTCGGAAGGGAGCCTGGGCGGGGGAGGGATGGGGGCAACTGGCCTAGGAGCCAAGCAAGTCTGAATCCCCAGGTTACCCCCAGTGAGCTTACCTGACAGTGGGCGCTGGCAGGTGAGCACCAGAACAACACCCAGTAGGGTGGTGAAGGCCAGCAGTGCCAGGATCAAGAGCCCCAGGAGCCTATGAGAGACTGAGTCAAGCAGGGTGAGGCCAAGCCCAGCTCCTCAGTGCCCAACCTCCCTCTCACTCCCCCCCCACCAAGAACTCACCATCCGGACACAGGAGGTGCTTCCAGGCAAACTGGACATCTGACCTCCACACCTGAGGGCACAGAGCCCCCCAATCCCTGTAAGCCAGGGTAAACCCTCCTCCCAGGGGAAGTTGAATAAGGCATGGGGATAGTGAAGGGGAATCCCCCTGGATAGGGGATTCCTCCAGCACAGGGTTTGTGTCTGGTCCAGCTCTGGCTGGGCACAGAACAAGGTCAAGAGTGGCAAACTCAGAAAGTAAACCCAGGGACTTCCCTGGCGGTCCAGTGGTTAAGACTTTGCCTTCCAATGCAGGGGGTGCGGGTTCAATCCTGGTCAGTGAGCTAAGATCCCACATGCCTCAGGACCAAAAAACCAAAACATAAAACAGAAGCAATATTGTAACAAACTCAATAAAGACTTTAAAAATGGTCCACATCAAAAAAAAAAAAAAAAAAGAAAGAAAAGAAAAGAAAGAAAGTAAACCCAAAGTTAACCAGAGCATCCATGAGGACACGGAAGGCACAGGCCCTGACTGAAGTAATCAGACACCACTGAGCTCCAGCCCATGATCACCATGCCTGAATGCGGAAACAAAGCACCAGGTTTTCTGATTTTTTTCAAGAGACGCCAGAAATCAACTTTTTAAAATGTGACATCTCCCAATATTTAAGTGGTGGCAACTAATTCCAATTTTGAACACCGTGCTGGCCAAATCAAACATTTTTATGGACTGGATTTGCCCCATGTGTCACCTGTGGTACAGATGACAGGGGAGTATATGCAGCAGAGTGAGGGCAGGATTCCTTACCAGGACACAGCCCCCTGGCCTCAGGAAGGGAACGATGAGGTCTAGTGTCACTGAGCTTGAGCCCTGAGTCTGTGGGAAAAAAGAGCAGAATGACTGTCCCCATAGAGGCAGATCTGGCTCTGTACAGCCCCTGAGCCTTTGCCCATTGCTGTGTTCCTCCTTTCTACCCACCATCCCTACCCAAACCCTGCCCAGGCTTAGGGCCAAGTGCCACCCCTGACAAGAAGCCTTCCCAGGCTTCATTCCCAGATCCCGCTGATCGTTCCCAGATCTGAACTGCTGCACAGATAAACATTAATCAGGCAATCAGGCACTTGTCAACATACTCTGGGTGCCTACTCTGTGCCAGCCCCTGAGGAGCCAAGGCGGGCATGGACATTGTCTCTGTCCTCCAGCAGCTCACAAACCAGGAGGCTAATTATATGCTGCCTCCCTTCTCTGTCCTGCGCACCTGAAGGGGCAGCTTGTCCATTGGAAAGAACGTAAGTTGTAGAGTCAGGAGACCACAGCTAACAAAGTCAGGCTTAACTATTCCCTTTGTGGTTCCTAGCATGTGGGATCTTTGCATGGAGATAGACTTCCTTTCTCCTTGAGCCTCAGTTTCTTCATTTGTGTATGATAGATAATAATCCTTGTTTTACTGGGTTACTGAAAGCATCGAACGGGAATATGCAGGTGAACCCCCTTTATAATACAAAGTACAGGGACTTCCCCGGTGGTCCAGTGGGTAAGACTCCACGCTCCCAATGCAGGGGGCCCGGGTTCCATCCCTAGTCAGGAAACTAGATCCTGCATGCAGGCAACTAAAAGTCTGCATGCCGCAACTAAGAGTCCGCAGGCCGCAACTAAGAAGTCCGCATGCTGCAACTAAAAGATCCCATGTGCCGCAACTAAGACACTGCACAGCCAAAATAAATAAATATTTAAAAATACACAGTGCAATGTGTATTCATTTAGTAGTAGTAGCTGTTATTACATTATGGACTCCTTAGGGACAGACTGTGTTATATACTTTTCTTGTATCTCCCAGGGCCTAATACAGAGTGGGAACAGAGTAGGCACTCAATAAATGCATGCTGAACTGATTGCCATCTGTCTACAGGCAAGGATGTGGCTTCACCCTGTGCTCTGGGTGCTGGTTAGAGAGTTGATCAGTCTCCACCCTTTGGGAACACCCTCCACCACCTACCCCATACCCCAGCCCTGCCCCAGACCCCATTCTCCAGCCAGCTGTGAGCAGGTGCTGATGCAGTGGCTCTCAAATCATGGTTAACTCAATGACGTTCTCAGCTCACAAAAATAAATGAGTCCGTGGATTTATCTCTCAATTTTAAGTTATCCCACATGACTTTGTCGTCAATCTTAAGCATGGTTTCGTCTTAAATCTTAAGCAGTTCCTACCACCTGTAGGCTTGGGAGCCCTCACAGAATACAAAACAAGTAAACAAGCTGCATGTAAGTAAGAAAGAACTGAAACAAGCTAGCTATGCTTAGTCAGCTTGGTGCTGTGGTTTTGCGGATATATTTGATGGTGGTTTTTATGTCAGATACACAGAAGAGAGTCTGCTAGTCAAACTGTTTTTAGTTCACATGATAGAGTTAAATCTGTCAGTAGTTTACAGTATTCTGCGAAGAGCACTTCAGCTTCCTGGGGCTCTGCCTCCCAAAGATAGAGGACTTCTGCCAGGAGCCTTGTGGAGGAAGGCAGGAGAGCAGTGGTAGAGGACAGCTGGTTCAAGAGAGGGCATCAGGGCCTCCCTGGTGGCGCAGTGGTTGAGAGTCCGCCTGCCGATGCAGGGGATACGGGTTCGTGCCCCGGTCTGGGAGGATCCCATATGCCGCGGAGCGGCTGGGCCCGTGAGCCATGGCCGCTGAGCCTGCGCATCCGGAGCCTGTGCTCCGCAACGGGAGAGGCCACAACAGTGAGAGGCCCGCGTACGGAAAAAAAAAAAAAAAAAAAAAAAAAAAGAGAGGGCATCAATATAAAATGTGGTGGGAGTTCGAGTGGGCCAGAGAACAGCTGGGAGTGGGAGGGCCAGTCTCTTGTCTCTGTTTATCCCTGTAGGTTCAAAATCGAAAAGGATTAGAGGGACTTCCCTGGTGGCGCAGTGGTTAAGAATCCGCCTGCCAATGCAGGGAACACGGGTTCGAGCTCTGGTCCGGGAAGATCCCACATGCTGCAGAGTAACTAAGCCCGTGAGCCACAATTACTGAGCCCACTCGCCGCAACTAGAGAAAACCCGCGCACAGCAACGAAGACCCAACACAGCCAAAAAATAATAATAATAAATTTATAAAAAAAAAAAAAGAAACTGCTCCATCGAAGACCCCAGTGACTGGCAGAGGAGGCAGCTGAACAAAGGCTGGCCAAGTAAATAAATAACTAGATGTTGTAAGAGATTTGCTTGCCTCCACCTGCTGTGCTCTAATCAACAGGTTCTAGTGGGGGCCAAGCCCTGGCTAGGCCATACCTGGCTGACGCTGTACACAGGGGGCACCATGCTGTCCTGCCCCACGCCTGAGTGGCTCCAGGCAGCACTGAAGGTGGCAGGCATCCTTGAGGAGAAGTGAAGGACCAGCTGCTGAGCCTGGGTATCCATGCTCACGTTCCAGGATGGGGCTGCCAGGGGGTAGGAAAGGGCATCATGTAATAGGTGATGGTTTGTGGGAGGTGATAGGAGCCGGGCTGCAGTTAACAGAGAAGTCAGGGCAGGGATAGAGTTTGGCTTTGCCACAGTTGCATGAGGGTGAAATGGTGGGAAGGGGTCCCAGCCAGGGTCACTTATTGGCTCACCGAATGTCTGGTGGGGGCATTCAACATGGCTGCTGTTTCCAAAAGAGAACTGAGAAATCCAAGAATGGCAAGTCAGCAAGCTCCAGGAACCACGCACACCCTTCTCCCTCCTGTGTTGCCCATGCTTGTACCTTGAAGCAGAGCTGGGGGTGCAAGTCCACCTTCTCCAAGACATACCACTGTGGTGGGAGAAGGGAGTTAGGGAGCAGGGCCCTGGGCCCCAGCCCCGCCCACCCAGGTCCTAGGGAGGCTGTCTCACCCCCTCTGACTCTCGAGCCGTGGCATTGGGGACGTCTTCGCAGAGGGTGTGCCAGCCCCGCCTCTGGCAGAGGGAGGCGTCCAGCTTCAGTGGGCAGCGGAGTGTCAGGGCCATGACCATCTGACTGTGCTGGCTGTGGTCAGTAAAGTTCACCGACTCCCAGAAGTCTGAGCCATCTGGGCAGGCAGCAGGGGCAGAGAGTGAGGCCCAGGAGGCCTGAGCCCCATCCCCAGGGCATCGGGAGATGATATTTGTGAGGGAGCCTGGCACAGCCCTGGTCTGCCTAGGTGCCTGATGAACGAGCATGCCTCCTCCTGCCCCTCCTTTTGCCTCTTCTATTTAGCTGTCTCCTCTCCTTCCTGCACCTCCATTCTGGCCGACTCCTTGCTGCTCCCCCAACTCGAAATCTTCATATCTTTGCTTATGTTCCTCTCAGAATCAGGAATGCTTTCCCCTCCCTTCTCTCCTTTCTAAATCCTGCGCATTTTCTGAGCCCAGCTCAGATGTCACTCCCTTTAGGAGACCTTTTCTACTCACGGACAGCCGTCATGGGCTTCTCCCTCCCCTGAGTTCACACCTTACAGCCTATTCCTTGATTACAACCCTGCCCTGGACCACAGGATGCTTTGTGCTATTCGTTTGTCATGTTTGAGAATCCTGTCTCTGCAATTTGGGCTCAACAGTATGCACAGATGCCACCAACCACTTTCGCACATAATATCGAATTCCAGCCTCATAAGGAGTTGGAAAGCGAGGCAGGGCAAGTATCATTAGTTTATAGATGAGGAAACTGAGGCTCAAAGAAGAAGAAGTGGCAGAGCTGGGCTGTGAGCCCAGGTCCTCTGGTCCACCTTCGTAGGGCATCACCTCCCGAGGTGGGTATTTCTGGTGCCTCTGAACAGTGCTAGTACAACGCTCAATGCTCTGACTTATCGGCAGTCTGATTGCTAGACATGGTAGCCCATGACTTACCCCCGCTGACTCCAGAGAAAGTGCCTGCATGCCTTCTGGGGACTTCCTCCAACGCAGGTGTAGAGGGTGTGCAAGTGCGTGTGTGTGTATGTGCATGTACACGTACGTTTGTGGGGGAGAGAGAGACAGAGAGAAGCTGTGCATGCACAAGAGTCACGTGAGCGGCACTCACAGGCTTCAGGCCAGCTCTGGAAGGGACATTTTTTGTGCCTCACGGTGTCTTCTTGCAGGTAGGACACCTGTGGGGACAGGGGAGCAGGGAAGAAGGGTCAGAGGAATGGCTTTCCCTACGTCACTTAGACTTGAAACTCATTCTGGCTTGACCTTGACCAGATGCAAGCTGCCTGAGCTGGCAGGGCACCGAGGAGGGGAAGAAGTGTGGGGTGTGGGCAACGGTGGGTGGCACGTGGCACTCAGGCACGAACCCCAGACTATAGGAGCAAGATCAGTGAGTGAGGGGCTGAGTCCTATTCTCCCGGAGAGGAGAACATATCCCCACAAAGAGGCAAATCGTGAGGTCCACATTCCTCAACTTTTGCCTTCCCTGGCCTCCACTCTCAGCGATTCCTAAGGCGCTGAGTGCCCCATAGGGCCCCTCCCTCTGAAAGCCCAACACCCAATGTTATCCCCCTGGCAGGTGCTCCCCGCTCCAGGTCTCTGCCTGCACCCTCCCTTTTGTCTCCTCCTGGGTGACAAGGCTCCTGCCTTTCCTGTCTAGTCCAAAGGAGTCTTAACACTAGGCACCTCAGTCTTACAAGGAGAGGAGGAGGACTTCCATGCAGGGCTAGTGGGGATGAGACTTCTGGGGCCATATGGAGCCTTGCAGTGGCCACGAGCCCCCGCTGTGACAGAACACCCAGTGAAGGCAGCTGTCTATTCTGCCTCTGTGCGCTGAGGCCGGGTCTCGACAAAGGCAAGCTGAGTTTGGGTGGGGCTGAGGTTGGACTCACCCCCAGTAATGTGCCATGGTCAGCAGGACACCTCCATCCCTGGCTCTGTGTGTGGCTCACTGTCAGGCTGGCACCAGTCTTCCCTAGCATCTCGTTAACACCAGCCCTTTTAAAACCTGACTTAGTGGAGATATGCTTGACCAATGGTGCTATCTGGGTGGCCTAGGAGTGAAGCCATGGACCACCCACACCTTCTCCTCTGCTCACCTCGATGCACAGACAGGGCAGAAGGAATTCATAAGGCAGGTCTACAGTGTAGCCCCCAGACACAACTTTCTGTGGACAAAGCAGCAAAGGAAGAGAAGAAGAAGGGCCTGAGAAAGAGTAGAGGCACCCTGGAAAACAGCAGGAGAAAACTGGGACCTTGGTCACCACATACCCTACTTTCCCTCTTATCTGAGACATTTCTTTCTCTGAGAAATTTCCTCTCAGGGGGTCTCTGCTCTGTAATCTGACCATCTGCTCTAGGTGTCTCAATATATAGAAAGAGGTGGGTGGGGAGGAGATGGGGAAAGGAATATACATTTATTGAGCCCCTACTGTATGCCAGGGAGGGTGCTAGGTGTTAGAAGCACCAACTCAATTAATTAAATGCTAGCATCATGGTAATCTTGGGAGGCATCATCGCCATTTTAAATGGGGAGAACTGAGGGACTCGGGTACAGCATCAGTCCCTTCAAATGGTACCAACTGTATACAAGGGCATCCGTGACAACTGGAGGTTGAGGTGGAGTGTCAGGGCCTAGGCTGGAAGAATAGGGGACATCTCATTCTCTGAGGAGCAGTGACAAAAGGCAGGGAGATGGAAGGGAACCAAGACAGATGTGACCATTTTGTTATTTTCTCAGGAGAACAGCTTCTTGGGGGAACTGAAAAGTTCTCTTAATGCAACCTGAATCTCACTGAGGGTCCTCTCACTGGGGGTAAGTGCCATATCCATTTCTCTGCTAGGCATTCATGGCTGCCCCAGGTCTCTGCCTGCCCTTTCCTTCCTCTCCTGCCAGGAGACAAGGCCCCCTGCGTTCTCTGCCTAGACCAAAGAAGTCTTCATGCTAGGCACTTCAGACTTGTAAGGAAGTCTTGGACAATCACCACCTCTCTCTGGGACTCAGTCTCCCCATCTGTATAATGGGTAGGTCCTTTCACTCCAGCCCTGTGTGATTTGGCTTTTACAGGCAGATGGCCCTCCATACCTGGGCATCAAAGGGACGGCTCAGCTCCTCACACTCCAGTGCCCACTGGTGGCAAAGACGTACACTGACCTCAGGGCCTGGAGGAACGGTCACTTGAATAACCCTTGCCTCAGGCAGCAAGTCAAAGGAGAACTCAGGCCCTGGGGAGAAGGGGGACTTGGTGGCCTTGTCTTTTGGCCTTAGCACAGGTACCACTACTTGGCTCCACCATCTCCAGTCACACGACGTGCCTACCTCCAAGCCTTTGTGAGCCACGTTTGGAGAGAACTTCCCCTTTCTCTGGATCTGCAGGTTGGGTTCTTTTGGAACGCAGCCCCTTGTGGGAGGTGTCTGGGGAGGGGACGGAGATGTGATGGCCCTTCTCAGACAGGCAACGGCTACTTAGCAGCTTCCTCTGCAGGCAGAGAGCAAGGCTGGGCTGGCCTCAGGCCAGGAATCAGGAACTCTGGCTTCTATTCCTGTCTCTGGAATCCAGGGCACCACAGGAGAGCTGCTCAACCTTTAACGCTCAGTGTCCCTAACTGTGTAATGGACAGAATAGTCTTCTTGAGCTCCACTCTTTCCATCTCTCTTTTATGGCTGGAGAACAGAATGAGAAGCCAGAAAGAGAAGGGCTGTGGGGTATAGGGCAGGGCTGGACCTGGCAGGGAGAGTACCTGAGCAGATGCTGGCATCGTGTGCCTCCTACAGAACCGGAACTTGTAAGACTTTTTGGATTTCTGCACCAGGAGGTGGAGCCAGCCCCACTGAAGACCTGCACAGGGAATGACACATTTACTATCCAGCCCCTCACGGCCCCTCCCCTACCTGGAGATGTGACCCAGTGTTGGACAGTCAGTCATTTTAGATCAGGGAGGGTAATGATTGCAAACTTCTTTAGTCCTAAGTTATGATACAATCAAAAAAGCTTTTTCTCCTCTTAAGTAGAGAAAAACTATGTATATACAAAGATGTTCATGGTAGCATTATTTATAACAGTGAACAATTAAAAACTGTCAATTCTTAAGCAGTGTGTGGGCATTTAGTATGCCCCAGGCACTGAGCTAGGCAATGAAAATGTAGAGTTGAGTAAGACAGATCTTACTTTACAGATAGAAGGTAAAAACAGTAAACTCATAGAACTAAAACATTTTAATCCCAAGAATTGGTGCCAGCTGAAAGGAGAAACACCTTCAC
Source organism: Mesoplodon mirus (assembly GCF_964341445.2). Taxonomy (NCBI): domain Eukaryota; kingdom Metazoa; phylum Chordata; class Mammalia; order Artiodactyla; family Ziphiidae; genus Mesoplodon; species Mesoplodon mirus. The sequence goes on from NC_138988.1 coordinate 7,355,814, forward strand.
AAAGCGATACAACTGAACTCACGAATATCAATCATGGTGTGTGCTGTTTTAGGAGGGCCTAATTCTCTGCTGAGGTTGACAACAGGACAAACATCTCTTCTAGTAGGATAAGTTTTACTAGCGTCAGCCTAGGGCCCCCCCCAAATTCCTCCAATTCCAATCTCCACTAAGAATGGCCCAAAGGACTGTTTCTCATACCCGAAGGATCTGACACCAGATGCAGGCACCGACAGCAGGGACAGTGGCAGAGCCAAGCACACCAAGGCTTTGGGGAGGGGGGAAAGGCCGATAGGGTATGGCGAGGAATCTGGGCAGACCTTCCTGTGAAAGATGAGAAGGAAATCAAATGGCAAGGTCCCAGGAGTTCCCTCCTGCCTCAGAAAAGTTGGACTTGGGGCTGAGCTCTGCCACTTACATCCTGGCCGACTGACCTGGGGCAAGTTACAGACTCCTCTAAGTCTCAGCTTCATCATTCATAAAGTGGAGCTGCTGTCAAGATCAAGTAACATAATGCATGGGAAAATGCCTTACAAAGTATAACAAAATGTACCATAAAACAGGAAGGATCATTGTTGTATTACTGACTGGTGAGGGACCAATTAAGGGAGAGTGCCTGGAGATGTACCTGGCTCTCATTTAACCCTCCCCACAGCTCAGGGACAACTGTTTTCATTGTATAATCATTTCTACTGTGCTGCTATACCCCTCAGAAACTGTGCACTGCCTGAAGCCATGCATGGAGTATGTGGCAGAATTACAACGCAAATCCAGGCTCACCTTGTGTTTTTTCTTTGATACTATGCTACTTCCCAGGTTGAGAACCAAATATTAGAATGGAAGAATGGGGAAGACGAGCAGGGCAGGGAATGAGACTCACCAGTGAAACTGTCATCCTGAAGGCACAGGGCCCAGTAGGGAAAAGAAAGGACAGAAGTATAATTAGTAGGTATTCCCACGAGGAGCATTCTCCCTGGGGTCTTTGCCTCACATCACCTAATTTCGAGGTCCGCAGAAGCCAATAGCCCATCCACTCTGGCTCTTTTCTTCCCAGCTCCACCCTGCCCAGGCCCTCAGTGCACCAGGACCTTGACTATCCCTTCAAGACGGTGTAGAGAACACACTGAGGCTGCCATCAGAGCTCAGGGACTTGGGTAGCAGGAAAGGACAGGCGGAGAGTGGGGAGCTTTACCAGCCTGTGCCAGCCAGGTGTCCCCACCCAGCAGCAGCAGGCACACCTTACCATGTGGGAGGCCAGCAGACAGAGGGTGCTCCAGCTGGGAAGGGAGGGGCAGCCAATACCAGCAGAGGCAGACAGGCCAAGGAGGAGCTGGACGAGAGGCAGGAGCAGGGCTGCCAGTCCGGGGCTCCCCATGGGCTTCCGAGGGGTCAGGGTATCCAGAACATGGCTGCACCTCCTGAAGGTGGGTGGCAGGGCCTTGCCGTGCAGCAGCAGGGAGTGCAGTGCCAGCAGGAGCCCTCGCCTCAGCCTGCCCCTGCCCCGCCCTGCCCCAAAGCTCCTCCTCAAGCCCAACCAGCCGGCCAGGCCACATTCCTTCTCCTCCAAGTGGAGGGACTGAAGGACACTAGCCCCCCAGAAAACCCTACTCCCCTACCTGGAGGGCAAGGGGGCTCCTGCTCTGGCAGAGAAATAACAGGCAAGAGGCCGGCACAGGGTCAGGGGGATGGATGGTGGCTGCACCCACTTCGTAACTCCTCCTACTCCTGCAACACCCTGCAGATCAGACCCGCCCCTTAGCATGCTCCTGGCCTTGAATCTCCCCGGGACACGTCCTTCATCCTCTCACTTAGAAGACTGACAGAGCCATCAAGCACTTCTCTGCAGTGGGTGCTGGAGACCGAGGTGACTGATGCACCACTTAGAGCTGGGCAGGACAAAAAAGCACTATAGGATGCACGTAAACCTTATGTCCCCCTGTGCATCCTGGCTCCCACCTGGCTGACTTTCAGGACTAGGGTCCAGCTTTCTCTCTCTACCCGTTGGCCACTTCCAGCACTTCTGCCAAAGGGCCTCCAGCTTCAAGGATGCACTCATCAGTACAGTCTGCTCAGGAAGTCCCAGGTCTCATAGCTGAGCCCTGGAGCTGAGGGAGTGGGCCCCACGCATTGACCTGGTTTCCTGTGGTTTCCAATGCTGATGAGGCTCCATTCTCTGTGGGGACCCTCCACATCGTCCCATGGCTTCCTCCTGCTCATGGAGCATTTGAACTGCTTCAGCCCTCACCTTGGTGACACACACCGTAGAAAGTTTGGGGCACACCTACTGGGAGAAGGTATCTTGAGACTTATTATCCCTCTGCACATTAGTAGCTTGATCATACCTATCTTTAGGCCAATTCTAGTTCTTAAGTCTTCAGGTCCACTGTCTAAAGACCCCATTGTACCCATTATCCTAAAAATACTCTCTAGCTTTTGAGTTTCTTAGAAAGACCCTTTCTTATCTTTATGTTTTTCCAGTGCCTAGCAATGGATGTCGTGAAATAGGCGCTCTGTAGTTGAATAAATGTAAATTATGATGTTTCATCTAAGCAGCCGTTTATCTATTTCACATTTCATAAGCACTTTCATATTTGATCCTCCTAACCACCTTACAAGACAGGTAAGTGAGAATTATTCATTTCATAAAGAGAGAAATAAGGAAGCAGAAAGGAGAATGATTTGGTCAAGGTCTCCAGCCCAAGGAGCTCCAAATCCTCTCACAGTTCATTTCTCTTTCTACCATCCTTATGGCCTCTCCTCCCCCTGCTTCACCCCCCTCTGCTCCTGGGAACCCAAAAGGGCCTGCCTGACACAGTTCTCTTTTGGCCTTGAAGTCCATCACTGCAACCAAATCAGTAAGATGTGAAGGGAGAAAAGGGTGGTCTAGCCATACTAAAGACAGCTTAGGGAGTCTTCCCCCTAAATTTCACCTAGCCCACAATGGTTTAGATCTATACCGATAATGTGTTTTCTAATGCTGAGTGCGTGAAGTGAGAAACTTGGCTCCATTCTAGAATACTTTTCTCTTTTGACTCCTCTTATCTTCTGACTTGATTCTCACAGTGAAAATATTTGGTTAATTGCTCCCTGACCCTGGCTAAGGTATGGTAGGAGAAGCAGAAAAGAAATAACAGACACATACACACGTGAAATAAAGAACAGAAAGGGAAGAAAAGGACCACATAGAAAAGGCAGAGGAAGAAAGAAGAAAGGGGGAAAGGACAGAGAAAAGGAGGTCTGTACTTTATTGTTTTTTTAGTTTATTGTAGAGCCTGTTCCAAAAAGGATTTAAAGTAAAAAGCACAGCGGGTGAATTCCATCACACCTTGGGGAACGGGGAGGGGGTCAGATCACAATTTGCTGAACTCCTACTATCAGGCTCTGGGCTGTGTGCTTTGCCCACATTATGTCATATTATTGGTACTACAACCCTTGAGGTCAGTCTTACTAAACATCTTACAGACTTGGAAACACTGGGAAGATTAAGTAACTTGTCCAAACACAAAATGGAGAGCTGAGACTCACCCCTCACCCCCGTGTCTTTCTAGCTCTTTCTGTCAGAACACACTGCTTGGGGAGATCTGTGGTTTCTGGGCCCTGTAGTCCACAGAAGTACTAGATTGAGGGGACTTCCCTAGTGGTGCAGTGGATAAGACTCTGTGCTCCCAATGCAGGGAGCGTGGGTTCAATCCCTGGTCAGGGAGCTAGATCCCCACGTGCATGCCATAACTAAGAGTTCTCATGCCACAACTAAGGAGCCCGCCTGCTGCAACTAAGACCTCGTGCAACCAAACAAATAAATATTTTTTTAAAAAATAGATGTCGTGAAGGACTTTAAAAAAAAAAAAAGAAGTACTAGACGGAACGATGTGATGAGTTGGTAGGATTAACAACATGGGGGGGACAAATTGTAATAGTTGGAAAGAAAAAAGGATAGTAGGTCTTACGGGAGTGAGTTATCAGTGATCAGATTTCTAGAACAGCAGGGATTGTTTGGCAAGTGTCAACAAGGGAGGAGTACTTCTGTGGCTGGAATAGGAGGGGGCCAACTGGAGTAAAGGCAACAGAGGTGTGTGGTAGGCCTGCAGCACAGAAGTCCTGTCCTTTTGGAAGGTGGCCAAGGCCTATCTCACCTGTGGTTTGTGTCTGAATGAGCTGATCCAGACTTTACTCTCCAGTAACCTTTAAGTGGGGAGCAAGCCAGGCGCTCAGGAGGTCTTGGCAGGCCCCTACGCGTGCTCAGGTAGAGAGTACACTGTGGGGTCCTTCGGCAGCCATTCTTCCTGACAAAGCCTTACCCATGCATGGACGCTGGTCAGATAATGCAGCAGCGTCTCCAGGCTCTTTCTGTAATGCCAGATTCCCAAGGTCGGTTGGGGCAACTGTGCCTACTGTTTGGGCACCCTGGGCAAGAAGGTCCGACCAATTAGACCAACAAAAACCAAGAGTACACAAGTGTTCCTTTCTTATTCCTGCTCTTCCAGAAGGGATCAATCTCCAGAATACCGATGCAAGAAGTTATGCTTAAGAGAAGAGGAAGGGACCCCCGATCTGAGAGGGGAACACCAACACTACTCATCAAGGGAAGGGATTTTGATATTTATTAAGCACCTACTATGTACTATACAGTTTATATACATTATTTTATTTGATCCTCCCAACAACCCTGGGTGGTAGATGCTATGATCCCCATACGTTAGATAAAAACAGAGGCTCAGATATCTCCCTCAAGGCAAAAGGTAGCAAAATGCCTGGCTAGATTTCTAACCTGAGTCAGTGTAATATCAAAAACTGTTCTTTCCACCATACCACACTGCCTTTCCCATAGACTAGATGCTCACTAAGGGTTCTTCCAAGGCCTACACCCTCTAGCTCTGTAAACATCAGGGGTTAATAACCATTCCTCACACTTGTATAGTGTTAGAGTTCTTAAAGCACCTTCAACAAGATTTTACCTCATTTGATCTTCAAAACAATCCTGTGAATTTGGCAGGGCTGATCTTGGTACCTGAACCTGTCTTCTGATCCAAATACAGTGCTCTTCCCACTAAATCAAGATCCCTTTCAAAGGGAATCTTGTTTACTTCAGGGAATACTACAACCATGAGGCAGGGGGAAAAAAGGATTGGAAAGCCCAAAAAGCAGGATCCCAACAAGCCAACAAGCAGAAAACTAAAATGAACCAAACGCTCTCTTTTCGTGTGGACAATAATTTTCATAATGGGTCTCTCTTTTTTTAAAATTTTATTTATTTTTTGCTGCTTTGGGTCTTTGTTGCTATGTGCGGGCTTTCTTTAGTTGCGGTGAGTGGGGACTACTCCTCGTTGTGGTGCACGGGCTTCTCGTTGCTATGTGTGGGCTTTCTTTAGTTGCGGTGAGTGGGGACTACTCCTCGTTGTGGTGCACGGGCTTCTCATTGTGGTGGCTACTCCTGTTGCAGAGCACGGGCTCTAGGTGCGTGGGTTTCAGTAGTTGTAGCACACGGGCTTAATTGCTCTGTGGCAGGTGGGATCTTCCCGGACTAGGGATCGAACCCATGTCCCCTGCATTGGCAGGCGGATGGTCAACCACTGCACCACCAGGCAAGTCCCTTTATAATGGGTCTTGAAAAGCACTACAAGACTGTAAAGTACCATTCCAGTAATCAAATAAATTTTAAATTCTTTTTTTAAATAATAATTATTTACATCCCGGTTCTTTAAAAATCAGCAATCTGTGCCTGGTGCACATAACTCCATTACCCACTCATTTCCATCTGTACCTCTCTGCTATCCAAATCCTACCCTTCACTCTAGTTCCTTGCTCTGACTTTAGTCTACAATAGAACAAGTTACTTCATTCAATAAATTCAGAGTGGGCTTCCCTGGTGGCGCAGTGGTTGAGAGTCCGCCTGCCGATGCAGGGGACACGGGTTCGTGCCCTGGTCTGGGAAGATCCCACATGCCGCGGAGCGGCTGGGCCCGTGGGCCATGGCCGCTGAGCCTGTGCGTCCGGAGCCTGTGCTCCGCAACGGGAGAGGCCACAACAGTTGAGAGGCCTGCGTACCGCAAAAAAAAAAAAAAAAAAATTCAGAGTGCATGCTGCACACTAGGTACAGAGCAAGCGGTGAGGAAAAGACATGTAAACTAGTAATTCTGTCAGTAGAAGAGATAAAATTAAAATGCCATGTGAATTCAAAGAAAGAACCCTCACTCCTTGAAGTGAAGTAGCCAGAAGGCTCCAGAATTACCATATAAAACTAGGTCTTGAAAGATAAGTAATAAAGAAGTATAAAAGAAGAAAAGGAAAATTTTTAAGGAAACTGGGAAAACATGGAACCAATATGGGGATTCATAAGAGGTTTTCCTGAGACAGACAGTGTGTGGGTGACAGTATCAGGAGGTAAATCAGGAGTGATGCACTGGAACCACACTTTGGAAATGTCTGGAAAGGATTAAGGAATTTTGGTTGTTCAAAAAATAATGGCACATAGGGCTTCCCTGGTGGCGCAGTGGGTAAGAATCCGCCTGCCAATGCAGGGAACATGGGTTCGAGCCCTGTTCCGGGAAGATCCCACATGCCACGGAGCAACTAAGCCCGTGCGCCACAACTACTGAGCCTGTGTTCTAGAGCCCACGAGCCACAACTACTGAGCCCACGTACTACAACTACTGAAGCCAGCACACCTGCAGCCCGTGCTCCGCAACACGAGAAGCCACCGCAATGCGAAGCCCGCACACCACAACAAAGAGCAGCCCCCGCTCGCCGCAACTAGAGAAAGCCCGCGCGCAGCAACAAAGACCCAACGCAGCCAAAAATAAAGAAAGAAAAGACTCATTAGAGAAATGCAAATCAAAACTACAATGAGATATCATCTCACACCAGTCAGAATGGCCATCATCAAAAAATCTAGAAACAATAAATGCTGGAGAGGGTGTGGAAAAAAGGGAACACTCTTGCACTGCTGGTGGGAATGTGAATTGGTACAGCCGCTATGGAGAACGGTATGGAGGTTCCTTAAAAAACTACAAATAGAACTCCCATATGACCCAGCAATCCCACTACTGGGCATATACCCTGAGAAAACCATAATTCAAAAAGAGACATGTACCAAAATGTTCATAGCAGCCCTATTTATAATAGCCCGGAGATGGAAACAACCTAAGTGTCCATCATCGGATGAATGGGTAAAGAAGATGTGGCACATATATACAATGGAATATTACTCAGCCATAAAAAGAAATGAAATTGAGCTATTTGTAATGAGGTGGATGGACCTAGAGTCTGTCATACAGAGTGAAGTAAGTCAGAAAGAGAAAGACAAATACTGTACGCTGACACATATATATGGAATTTAAGAAAAAAAAATGTCATGAAGAACATAGGGGTAAGACAGGAATAAAGACACAGACCTACTAGAGAACGGACTTGAGGATGTGGGGAGGGGGAAGGGTAAGCTGTGACAAAGTGAAAGAGCGGCATGGACATATATATATACACTACCAAACCTAAGGTAGATAGCTAGTGGGAAGCAGCCGCATAGCACAGGGAGATCAGCTCGGTGCTTTGTGACCACCTGGAGGGGCAGGATAGGGAGGGTGGGAGGGAGACGCAAAAGGGAGGGGATATGGGAACATATGTATATGTATAACTGATTAAATTTGTTATAAAGCAAAAAAATAAATACATAAATACATACATAAATAAATAAACAAATAAAAAGAAAGAAAAGAAAAAAAATAATGGCAGATACTAGGGACTTAATGATGATCCAGAGCTGTACTCTTGGTATACTCACTTGCACACAGGGATGCAGGAAGAGGAATGAATATGAGGTAGAAGGCAAAGAGTTAAGTTTAGGACACACTGAGTTGGAAATGATAATCAGGACATCTAAAGGTTGTGTATCTAGAAGTACTGCCAGTACCTAATAGAGACTGAGTACATACCTACTGTTTTTGTTTTTACTTACTTTTGGCTGTGTTGGGTCTTCGGTGCTGCGCACGGGCTTTCTCTAGTTGCGGCGAGCAGGGGCTACTCTTCGTTGCAGTGTGCGGGCTTCTCATTGTGGTGGCTTCTCTTGTTGCAGAGCATGGGTTCTAGGTGTGTGGGTTTCAGTAGTTGTGGTACGCTGGCTCAGTAGGTGTGGCTCGTGGACTCTAGAGCGCAGGCTCAGTACTTGTGGTGGCGCATGGGCTGAGGTGCTCCACGGCATGTGGGATCTTCCCGGACCAGGGCTCGAACCCATGTTCCCTGCATTCGCAGGTGGATTTTTACCCACTGTGCCACCAGGGAAGCCCCATACCTAATGTTTATAGAACAGAATGACTATAACTGTGGAAAGGGCAGAGATCTGCAGTTAGAGATCTGGGCATCATCCAGACACGATAAAGTCAAGTGGGTAAGAGCAAAGGGACACACATCTTTTATTTATTTTTTAAAATAAATTTATTTATTTTTGGCTGCGTTGGGTCTTCGTTGCTGCACACAGGTTTTCTCTAGCTGCAGCGAGCGGGGGCTACTCTTTGTTGCGGTGCGCAGGCTTCTCATTGCGGTGGCTTCTCTTGTTGCGGAGCACGGGCTCTAGGCACACGGGCTTCAGTTGTTGTAGTGCACGCACTTAGTTGCTCCGCGGCATGTGGGATCTTCTCGGACCAGGGCTCAAATCCGTGTCCCCTGCATTGGCAGGCGAATTCTTAACCACTGCGCCACCAGGGAAGCCCAAAACACATCTTCCATGCAATAAATTTTTACTGTGTCAGACTTCTGTGTGTGAAAGGGCCTTTAGTTCACAGATCTCTTTCCCACTTCTATTTTTAACTTCTCTGCTCCACACCATTACATACTGTGTTCATTAGTTGTTTCACATGGATACTACATTTCACCTAGATTGCAAATTTTCTATATGCAGGATACTTTAAAATTCTTTTGGATACCATAAAACAGTATTAGACACATAACTAACACTGTTAACACTGAATGATAAACATGAATATCCAACCAAAAGACGAACCCATAACCCAAGCTGGATAAATGAGAACGGACCATTTGAGAGGTGGAGGTTAAATGTATGGCCCACAGTAGTTCCTGCCAATCAGCTGCAGGGTTGCAACTATGACTTAAGTTCCCTATGTCCAGTTCACTTCCCCACCGCCACTGCCAGTTTTCTCGGGGAGCCTCTACGTACCTCCTAGTGACTAAGGCCACTCAAACAACACACTTTTCACACTCTATCAGATGCCGAACACAAAGCACAGGGGGGACAACGCAGTTGTAACTTTATTGAGGTTTTTTCAATTAAAACGCTTCACAGTAGAGACCACAGCCTGCAAGGGGAGCAGCCTCTCAAATGTTTCCTGCCCCATGACTCATAGGTTGAAGTAGAATGTGATTTATTCCCTATCTCCTTCAGTCTCGGTGGCTAAGGGGTGATGGATGGAAGCAGAGAGAACGACCGAGAAGAGGCAAGGATGAAGCACTCAGAAGGATCTCAACTTCGTCCAGCTGGAATTCGTCTCACAGCTGCTGCCACCCAGTTCCACCAACCAGGAGTAGATTAAGCATAGTTTTGCTACCAGCTGATGGCAACAGAAGGGGCTTTGCAGAACTTGGGCCTAGTTGGCACTCGCTGCCAACATCGCGGCTGCCACAATCACCGAAGGGGGTTTTAGAACAGATCCTCCACCCTCTCACTCCACTGCATGGGAGGCCCAGGCTTCACCTCACACAGTAGTTCATCAAGCAGGCTTCATGTACGCTTCTTCTCCTGTGTGCTGGTGAACCAAGAGTCTAGGAGCTTCTTGCTGTAGTATAACTGCCAGGCATGCACTTGGACCACCAGCACCAACACCAGATACATGACGGAGACGGCAGAGAAACCAAAGAGGAAGCGGTAGGCCTTGCCATGGCGGTAGAGCTGCTGTGCAGCAGGGAACATCTCCATGCTGCCATATATGAGGGGAGCGATGGAAAAGAGCCCCATGCTGATCATGGAGAGCACCAGGTAGCTAATGTTGTTGCGGGGGAAGGAGAGGAGGCCCAAGAGGGAGGGCACAATGCTCAGCAAATAGGGGTACTCCCACTGATAGGGCATGGCCACCTGATCATGCGACAAGAGCCTCAGGTGCCCCACGCTCATCTTGGCAACCAGCAGCAGCCATACGACCAGATGCACGTAGATCAGCTTCTTGATTTCATACTTGAGGGTCACACTGTGGGGCAGAGCAGAGGGAGAAGTACCTTTCATTCAAAATTTTCTGACCACCAACTCTATGTCAGGTAACTATCCTGGACACTGGGAAACAGACGTGAATAAGGAATAGTTCCTGCCTGGAGGCTGGGAACAAGGTACACAGGAAGAAAAGAGCAATTAGAAAACGAACTGGAAAAACTCTAGTAAATCTATGTTGCAAAATATATGGAATCACAGGAAGGAGTAACGAATTCTGATTGAGATGAGTTGACCGAGAAGGCTGTCTGGACAAGGGTGTTATCTGAGCTAGGCTCTGAGATGCGGGTGGAGATGGACATTCGAAGCAGAGGTAACAGCATGCAGGCAAAAAGGCATAAGCATTTGTGTTCCAGGAGAGCAAATGGTTGGGTGTGGAAGGACTACACTGCGGTGGAGAGGGGAGTAGCAGGATATGAACTTGCAAAGACTATCACTGAGTCACTTTAAAGACAGAAGAGCAACTCAGGGCTGTGTTTAGAAAGAGAACTCTGGGGAATTCCCTGGCGGTCCAGTGGTTAGAAATCTGGGCTTTCACTGCCAAGGCCACAGGTTCAATCCCTGGCCGGGGAACTAAGGTCCTGCAAGCCCCATGGCGTGGCCAAAAAAAAAAAAAAATGAAAGTGAACTCTGACTGCAGCATAGGAGAATAAGCCTATGGAAGGAGGTATTGGCAGCAAGGAAACCAACTCAGGCTGCCCATACTTCTCCAGCTAGAGTACATTTTTCGTCTAAAGTAAGGATATTTTCTCTTATTCTTTGGATTCCCTCAGGTCCTAAATACATCCCCTTCACACCTTCATAGAGCAGAGTTTCTGCTCTAGACAGGCATGAAAACACTGGCTTGAGTTGTGAGGTGCCCTTTAGACAAGGGTCTAAGGATAAGAATAAAGTGAGGTTTCAAAGAGCTTGTCATTCTTTAAAACTGTGGAGAAAAAGACGTGGAAAAGATTCTGGGAAATTTCAATGGATTTAAGTAAAGAAAATCTCTAAAAATTTTTTATTTTTTAGAATATTCATTATAGAAAGTGCAGAAAGGTGGGGCGGGAAGGGAATCAGTCACTTGTAGACTTCAAGCTCCATGAAGGCAGGGACCAGTTTTGTTTATCAATAAACTTTTTTATTGAAGGTATAACATGAATACAAAGACGAGGGCTGCTTTCGCTATTCTATCCTCAGGGCCTAGCACAATGCCTGATGGGTAGAAGCTCAATAAATATTTGTTGAACGAATAAACGAATGTAGAAATATCCCGTATGTGTGGGGTTTCATAAAACTCATGTGAGGCAGAGTAAGTCTGGACTTCAAGGTCCAAATCCCCAAAACAACCCAAAATATAACAGCTACCGCGTACTGGGCAGACTTATGTGCTAGATCTTATGCTACGCTCTGTACGCGATTATTGGCTCACTAATTCATCACCAAGACCGAAAAGGTAGATTAATTTTCCCTTGCCAGATAAGCAAACTGAGGCTCAATTAGAAATCAGGTTCCCGAGGTCAGAGAGCAGGGCCAGCATCGCCGAGACACCGGAGCCCAGGCGGGGCCGAACCCCTCAAGGCACAGCGGGATCAAGGGGTGGAGCTCACAGGAGCGATAGGGCTTCCCGGGATTGGGGGCCGACCCCGGGCCGTCGCAGTAGAAGGGGACTTGGCAGGTGCGCGAGAGCGGGCTGGGGAGCAAGACCTGAGGCCGGGCCGGCGTCGCGTCCCAGGCCCTGCGAGCTCCTCGCCTCACTTCATACCTCATCTGGTAGTGCGTGGCGACGCGCTCCCGGTGCTGAAAGTCGCTGCCGTCGGTACCGGCCGCTCGCGGGCCTGCCCGAGACGCCATCTTCCCTGTCCAGAGCCCTAGAGCCCTTCACGCCGACCAGCTTCAGCGACTAGACCACCACCAACACGCCTGCCAACCCTATGCGCACCGCCTCAGCCCCGCCCACCCAACAGCCGAGCGGTTCTGTGAGGACAACTTCCGGCCTCTCTGTCTCCGGAGGACCGACTCTGTAGTCACGTCCCTGCGCACGCGCACATATACGCACACGCTTTTCTTCTCGGCCCCGCCCTGTCCGTCTCTCACCAGCATTCGGAGCGCGCAGAAAATGAAGCCCTAGCACGTCTTTCTTTTTGCCAAAGTCGGGAGCTGATACTCCAGCCTCTCGAGCACTTACACTTTCTTTAATTCGAGTTTAAGACGTCTCTGTTCCCACTTCACAGATGGAGACACTGATGCCTGGAAGGTTTCTGTGACTTTCCCAAGAGCGTGCCATCTTTCACACTCAAAGTCTCAAAGTATCTCCCCACAGATTAATCTTTGCAAGAAGAAACGGTAACTTTACAGTGGAGAAAACTGGCACGCACGCCCTTAACTAAGTAATCAAGTTAACTTGTCCAGAAGTGAGACAAACTGACTCCTTATGCCTCCTGCTAATATTAGGGACATAGCATCACTGAGGTGATATTCTTGCCCAAAATACTTAACCTGAATCTAATCATGAAGAGGTGACAGATAAACTCAAATTGAGGGACATTCTACAAAATAACTGGACTATACTTTTAAGAAATGTCAAGGCCATGAGAGAAAAAAATTAGGTAGAGGCAGAAAGCAGAGTAGTGGTTGCCAAGGAATGTGGTGATGATGGTTGCACAACTGTATGAATATACTTCATGCCACTGAACTGTATACTTAAAAATCGTTAATTTTGGGCTTCCCTGGTGGCGCAGTGGTTGAGAGTCCACCTGCCGATGCAGGGGACACGAGTTCGTGCCCCGGTCCGGGAGGATCCCACATGCTGCGGAGTGGCTGGGCCCGTGAGCCATGGCCGCTGAGCCTGTGCATCCGGAGCCTGTGCTCCGCAACGGGAGAGGCCACAGGAGCGAGAGGCCCGCGTACCGCAAAAAAAAAAAAAAAAAAAAAAAATCGTTAATTTTATGTTATGTACATTTTACCACAATAAAAAAAACACATAAAACAAGAAAATTTCAAAATTGTTATCTGAAAAAACTGAAGTATCTTTTTATGTTTGAGTCATTTGTATTTCATTTCCTTGAACTGTGTTTGTATCCTTTGTCCATTTTTCTACTGCCCTGTTGGTCTTGCTAATTTATATACAGATGGCAGAGAGAGAGAGAGAGAGAGATGACCTCTTGTCTATAATTTTAGTTGCCATATATTTTTCCTATTTATTGTATGTCTTTTGACTTTACTCATGGTGTTACAATTTTAACATGCAGAATAGTTTTTTCATAAGGTTGAATATATAGTCTTTTCTTTTTTGGCTTCTCAATTTTGCTTCATAACTAGAGTCCTTCTCTGTTCCAAGGTGCTCAAATGATTTTATGCATTTCAGCATTTGAGAACCACGCTCAGACATCTGCCTCCCAGACTAGAGGTGAGCACCTCAAAGAGAGGGGTAAGAACCGAGTCATCAGGACTTCTCTGGTGGTGCAGTGGTTAAGAAAATGCGTGCAGGGGACACGGGTTCGATCCCTGGTCCAGAAAGACCCCACATGCTGCGGAGCAACTAAGCCCGTGCGCCACAACTACGGAGCCTGCACTCTAAAGCCCTTGAGCCACAACTACTGAGTCTGTGTGCCGCAACTACTAAGCCCGCGTGCCTAGAGCCCGTGCTCTGCAACATGAGTAGCCACTGCAATAAGAAGTCCGTGCACCGCAACGAAGAGTAGCCCCTGCTCACCGCAACTAGAGAAAGCATGCGCACAGCAACGAAGACCCAACGCAGCCATAAATAATAAATAAATAAATAAATAAATAAGAAATGCTTGCTGAATACATAAATTATGAATGAGCCAAAACTATCCTCTTGGGGGCTCCCCTGGTGGCGCAGTGGTTGAGAGTCCGCCTGCCGATGCAGGGGACACGGGTTCGTGCCCTGGGCCCACGAACCGCAAAATAAAACAAAACAAAACTATCCTCTTCTCCTAAGCACTGTGAAGAATCCTCAGGTTCACCAAGCATTCCTCCATCCCCCACAGACACCCTCTGGCTTTAGCTTGTGCTTATCTTTTTCTTTTCTGTGTGTGATTTCCATGATGTTCATCAGGGCTTCTGAGTCAGACTGCTTCTGAGTCATCCATTGGCTTATCATGAGACACTAGGCACATGTTAGATGTTCAATAAATATTTGAGGCATGAACGTCCAAGGGAGGGGCCCCAACCCCTTCCCCAGAACTTCCTCCCTGAAGTACTGGTACTTCTCTTCTGGCTCTTGGTCTGTCTTGAAGTTTCGTGATTTGTGTTCCTGTCTCCTCACCCTGCTCATTCTCTTCTCAAATCCTTTGCACTGATGTTTCCTTTGCCTTGAATGCCCCCAGCCCACCCCCAGGACTTCAAAAGACTGGATTCCAGTGCCGGGTGGAACACTATAGTCTGAATGTTTGTGTCCCCCACCCTTGCCCCCATTTGTATGTTGAAACCTAATCCCCAATGTGATAGTATTTGGAGGTGGGATTTGGGGGTGGTGGGATTAGTGTACCTATCAAAGAGACTCCCTTGCTCCTTCTACCAGGTGAGGACACAGACAGAGGACAGCTCTCTGTGAACCAGGAAGGTCTTCACCAGAGACCAGAACTACCAGCACCTTGATCTTGGACTTGTCAGCCTCCAGAACTATGAGAAATAAGTTGCTTATTAGCCACCAGTTTATGGTATTCTGTATAGCAGCCCAAACAGACCAAGACACTCCAGGTCTTGAAAAGACTGACTTCTCATCAGTCAGGATTTAGCCGAAAGCTCACCTCTGTGGCCTTTCCTTTTTTTTAAAAAATTATTTATTTATTTATTTATTTATTTTTGGCTGCATTGGGTCTTTGTTGTTGCACACGGGCTTTCTCTAGTTGCGGCGAGTGGTGGTTACTCTTCGTTGCGGTGTGCAGGCTTCTCACTGCGGTGGCTTCTCTTGTTGCGGAGCATGGGCTCTAGGTGCATGGGCTTCAGTAGTTGTGGCTCGCGGGCTTAGCTGCTCCGCGGCATGTGGGATCTTCCCGGACCAGGGCTCGAACCCGTGTCCCCTGTGTTCGCAGGCAGATTCTTAACCACTGCACCACCAGGGAAGCCCTGAGGCCTTTCTTAAGCCCACAGGCCAATCTAGCTCTCCAGCCATTTGCTATCATATCACCTTGTGTTGTTTTCTTCCCAGAACATCATTATCTGAAATTATCTTGATTATTTGCATATTTGTTCATGGTCTGAGTTCCCCCTTCCTCCAGGAATGTCAGCTCCTTGAAGTGTGGGACAAGGCTGTGTTGTTTCCTGCTGTATTCTCAGACCCTAGGAGGGCTGGCACACGGTAAGTGCCTAATAAGTATTTGTTGAGTGAGTGAATGATGGTTGCCTGAAAGCTTTTATAGGGAAGGATTTAGATATAAGTAATAGGATGATGATGATGATGATTAGCTATTTATTGAGCCTGAAAGGTGCACTAAACTTTATATCAAGTACTTTTCACGATTATCTCATTTAATCTTCATGACAACCCAGTGGGGTAGGAACTATTTTTAATCCCCATTTGTTAGATCCAACTGAAGCTTAGATGAGTTACATCACACAGCTGCTGGTTTTCAGAATAGGGTCCCTAAGTAGCCACAGTGTCAGCATCACCTCGGAAACTCTTAGAAATACACTTTCTTAGGCCCCACCCCAGACATACTGAGTCAGAAACTCTGCGGTGGAGCCCAGCAATCTAATTTTTAACAAGCCTTCCATGTGATTCTGATGCATTAGTGTGAAAAATCCAACTCTAAAAGAAAGGTGAGGTTGAACTCGTTTTTTTAAAACAGCTTTATGGACATATAATCCATATACCATACACACTTAGGTGTACAATCCAATGGTTTTAGTATATTTGCAGGGTTGTACAACCTCCAAATAGACTTAGCACAATCATCAAAGTAGATTGTGTTTAGATTACTAGATTAGAACTTTTTTTTGGCTCCCCTGAAAGAAACCCCATGCCCACTAGCAGTCCCCATTCCCCTTACACTCCCCAGCCCCTCTAAACAACCACTAATTAATTTTTTGTCTTTATAGTTTTGTCTATTCTGGACATTTCATACAAGTGGAATGATACAAGTATGTATGTGATCTCTTGTGACTGGCTTTGCATAATGTTTGCATAATAAATCCCTTGTGATTTCACTTTGCATAATGTTTTCAACATTTGTCCATGTACTGTAGTAGCATATATCCTTTCAATTGACAAATAATATTCCATTTATGGATATACCACAGTTTTTTATCTGTTCATCAATTGATGAACATTTGGGTTGTTTCTACATTTTGCCTGTTATGAATAACACTATGAACTTTCTCGTGTATGAGTTTTTGTGTGGACATAGATTTTCGTTTCCCTTGGAGATATATATATATAACTCCAAATATTAGGTATATGTAGAACTGCTGGGTCATAGATCTTACTACACTCTTAACCACTACACATTTTAGCTAGTCTTTATTATTATTATTAAATTATCTGCTATTATTAAATAATTATATTATCAATAACACCAATATTTGTTTCTATCTATTAAGTATCTCTGTTGCAAAGCCCTTTACTTTTTTTTTTTTTTTTTTTTTTGCTGTACATGGGCCTCTCACTGTTGTGGCCTCTCCCGTTGCGGAGCACAGGCTCCGTACACGCAGGCTCAGCGGCCATGGCTCACGGGCCCAGCCGCTCCGCGGCATGTGGGATCCTCCCAGACCGGGGCACGAACCCGTGTCCCCTGTATCGGCAGGCGGACTCTCAACCACTGCGCCACCAGGGAAGCCCAAGCCCTTTACTTTTATTATTACAAATCCTTACCTCGGTCAGGATCATTAAGACAGGAGTCATTATCTCTGTTGAAGAGGTGAGAGAAACTGGGGCTCAGGAGGTTAAGGGAACTTGTCTACACTCCAACAGCGAACATGGGTAGAGCTGAGACCACCATGCACACCTGCCTGTTTCCTGTGCCCTGTGTGCCCAGTACCATGTCCTGGGCCATACTCTGCCCCAAATCTTTCAAAACATGCCTCCACCCCTCCTTTCTGGCTTTTTCTGGAAGCGAGGATGGTTTGACATCCCAAGGGTGAGAGCTGCACACTCAGTGCCTGTGCTCTTTTCCAGCTGGGGCTGGAGGCCATGGGAGGGGCTGCCCTGGGAGCTGGAAATAAAATGGAGGGAGGGCTGGGCTGAGCAGGGCAGTATTGGAAGGTAAGGAGGCTGGGAAGCGGGAGGTAAGGAGTTTCTTATTCTGGGTTTTTTGTTTTGTTTTGGTTCTGGCTCCTAGAGAACCACTGAGGTGGGGCTGGGTGGAGTTTTGCGATTGGGAGGGAGGAGGGAGGCTGAAGCAAGCTGATGTGGGTAGTGCTAAGTGGGGGAGAGGGCTTTCACAGACAGGCTGGCCTGGGGCGTCCCCTGCATTGTCAGAAGGAAAGACTGGGGAGGGGGCTGCGTTCCATGCACTCCTTGGGCCCCTGGCTCTGAGGCAGGTCCTGTCTGCATGGGGGCTGGGAAAGGGAGAACATCTCAGGGCGAGGCACCCAAGGAGCGGGGCTGCTATGGCAGAAGCAGACACTGAGGCCCACTTGGCTAGGAAGAAGGAAGTGCAAGGATGAAGGGGAAATTCTGTGAGCCTCTAAGAAGGCTTTCCGAGACGTGGAAAACAGTGAAACTCGGGCTTCAGGGCTGCAAATGTTTAGCCCTGGGCCAAGGGAGGCATTACAGGTGGAGGAACTGCCTGCAGGAGGCCTTGGAGCCTGCAGGAGCTGGACCGAGCAGACTCGGGAGAGAAGGGCTGGCAGGTCAGCCCAGGGCCGTCGGCTAGTGCCCAGAATGGCTGCCAGCAGCCTTGAGCCACAGTGGCTGTGTACATTTAAGTTAGTTAATATTCAATAAAAATAAAAATCCAGCTCCTCAGTCGTACTGCCACACTTCAAGTGCTCAGTCGCCATGTGGGGCTAGCAGCTCCAGTATTGGAGAGAACTGATATAGAACGGTTCCATCATGGTAGAAAGTCTCTGGCCAGCAGGAACCCTCAGGAGGGGTTCGGATTGCTCAAGGACCCACTGGAGAGAGCAGGCTTAGACTGGGTTGCCTGGCCTGGGAGGTCTCTGAACAACAGGTGAGGGAAGGTCCCCAGCAGTGCAAGGTGCTGTGACTCGCTTCCTGCCAGCATAAAGTGGACTCTGCCCCCAGGGACAGGAACTAACCAAGCAGGGCCTCTTCAGTCCCGACTTGCGAACCCTGATCAGTGTGACCAGAGCCAGGGTCAGAGAAACATGGAGTGAGTGGTGCTGGGGAGGGAGGAGCGGCTGCTGAGGGGGGCTGAGCCTGGGCACTAAGGGGGTCTCCAGCTTGGTCACAGTGGTGTTCGTGGGTGGGACAGGGGAAGGGCTGGGGGAGTTGTGTGTGTGTGAGTTGCTAGGGGAGACCGGAGCAGAGGCTTGCTGGATGGAGGTGGGGTTGCTCTGTGTCAAAAGACAAGAGAGAGGGGACCCTCCCATCCCCACCTAAGGAGCTGTCTCTGCTTCCTTCCCAGGGCCAACGCTGTCCAGCTGACGAGAATGGAATACGCCATGAAGCCCCTCAGCCTCCTCTACCCCAGCTCCCTCGCCAGGTGAGGAGAGCCAAGCGTGGAAGGGAAGGGGAGATACTGTGAGCTGTAGGGCAGACCTGAACTTCGATGGGCACAGAAGTCACCTGGGTGTCTTGTTCAAATGCAGGTGCTGATTCAGGAGGTCTGGAGTGGGACCCAAGAGTTGCCCCTCCCACAAGCCCCCGGGAGAGATTAACGCTGCTGTCTCTCCCCCCAGAGTCCCCCATATCACACATTGAGTAGAAAGAGGTAGATACTGCTTGATGCTTTCATTACTGATCTCATTTACACCGCACCACAACTTTGGGAAGTGGGGATTATGATGCCAAATTAACAGATGGGGAAACCGAGGCACAGGGTGGGCTCTCTCAGTCACCTAGCAAATGGGTAGTGGAGTCAGGATTCGAACTTGGGTCTGCCTGACTCCAAAATCTAGGTTCACTGCACTCCTTTTGTTCTACATCGTGTATCTGAGTTCAAAACTGTCTTATATTGACCTCAGCTTTGCCACTTCATCTCACATTACAGGTGAGAAGAATGAGGCTAAGAGAGGAAAGTGGTAAGTGGGCAAATGTGGGGTAGTCTTCTATCACTGGCTACTTGTCATGGTCTGAAACCCAGCAGTGTCAATATCACTTGGGAACTCATTACATACATAAAATCTCAGAACCTACCCAGACCTACTGAATCAGAACCTGCATTTTAACAAGATCAGCAGGGGAGTGATGTGTCCACTAAAGTTTAAGATGCACTGATCCAGGGACTTCCCTGGTGGTCCAGTGGGTAAGACTCCGCACTCCCAATGCAGGGGGCACGGGTTCGATACCTGGTCGGGGAACTACATGCCACATACATGCCAAAACTAAGAAGTCCGCATGCTGCAACTAAAGATCCTGCATACCACTATGAAGATCCCGCGAGCCGCAACTAATACCTGGCACAGCCTAAATAAATAAATAAATATTTTAAAAAAACAAAACGATGCACCAACCCAGCAGGCTTTTGAGGAAGACTATCTAGAGCAGGTTTGGTGGGTGGTAGGGGAGGAGGAATATGATGAGCTCAGCCTAGAGGACTGGGAGGGTAAGTTACCCTGCTGTGCGTTGAGGGCTGGGAGGCAACACACAGCTCATTCTGATGCTCCATATGGCCTCCAGGTACGTGGCAGTCAGCACCTCGGTGGTGACCCAGAAGCTGCTGTCAGAGCCCAGCCCGGAGGCCGCCAGGGCCCGGCCCTGCAGAGTAAGCAGTGCTGACCGGAGTGTGCGGAAGGGCATCATGACACACAGCCTTGAGGACCTCCGCCTCAAGGTAGGGATGGGCCTGCCTCTGCACAGCCCACCATGGGGACCTTGTCTGAGAGATGGACCCAACAGCTGCCTCTGCATCATGAGCTAGGAGTTCAGCAGGGATGGAGTTCATGGCTTAGACGGTGAAAAGATTTCCTTTCTAATGGCAGCTCCAGTGGGCTTGTAGTGCCCACCTGGAATCCTGTCTGTCTGTTGACAGGGGGAGGGCAGTACATTACCATCTGATACTAACAATAGGTCAGCGGTATATTTGGAGTCTATTTTTCTTACTGGAGGGACCCTTAGGTTCCCTTTTCCAGTAGTACTTAAACTTGTAGAATTGCCCAGAAGTTGGAGTATTGAGCAAGATTTTAGAGATTCCCTTCCCTATCTCCTTCCCTTACCTTCATGCAGGGCAATTCTCCTTCAATCTGCCTCCTACATTGGCCTTCCATGCAAAGCTTTGCTAACAGCTGTGGAAGACTTTCTTCAAACTATTGATTAGGTGGGACTTCCCTGGTGGTCCAGTGGTTAAGACTTCCTGCTCCAATGCAGGGGGCACAGGTTCAATCCCTGGTTAGGGAACTAAGATCCCGCATGCCCCTCGGCACGGTCAAAAAAAAAGTAAAAACTATTAATCAGGTAAGCTTGCAGAGAGGAAACCAAGGACACACAGCTCTTGTGGGTGGTAGTAACATTGGGCAAGAATGACACCCTTCCCCATTTCCATGCTCCCCCTACACCTGGTTGGGAGTAACTTGTCCTAATCTTTCCTTTTTATAAAGACACCTTTCCTTTTTACAAGTCATAGTGGATTATGGCCCACTCTAATGTCCTAATTTTAATGTAATTAATTCTTTAAAGACTCTATCTCCAAATATAGCCATATTCTGAGGTACTGGGATTAGGACTTCAACATATGAATTTGGGGGGGATAGCATTCAGCCCATAATACATACAAATCAACTGAATAGAACTGAGAGTCCAGAAATAAATCCATGTATCTGTGGTCAATTGATTTTTAACAGGATTCCAAGACTATTCCATGGAGAAAGAATAGGCTTTTCAACAAATATTCCTGAGACAATGGGCTATCCAAATGCAAAAGAATGAAGTTGGATCCCTCCCTCATACTACATATAAAATTAATTCAAAGTAGATCAAAGACCTAAATGTAGAGCTAAAACTATAAAACCCTTAGAAGAAAACATAGGTATAAGTGTTCATAACCTTGGTTTCTTAGATATGGCACCAAAGCACAAGTAACCAAAGGGAAAAATATTGGACTTTATCAACATTAAAAACTTTTGTGCATCAAGGGACACTATCAAAAAAAATGAAAAGATAACCCACAGAATGGGAGAAAATATTTGCAAATCACATATCTGATAAGGGTCTAGTATCAAGAATATATAAAGAACTCTTAAAACTCAGTAAAAAGATGATCCAGTTGAAAACGGGCAAAGAATCTGAGTAGATGTTTCTCCAAAGAAGATGTACAAACGGCTGATAACACATGAAAAGATGCTCAGCACCCTTAGTCATTAGGGAAATGCAAATCAAAAACACTTCATACGACTAGAATGGCTAAAATAAAAGACAGACTAAAATAAGTGTTGGTGAGGATGTGGAGAAATTGCTGTTGGGAATGTAAAATCATGCAACAGCTTCAGAGAACAGTTTGGTATTTCCTTAAGAAGAATAAACGTAGAGTTATTATATGACTCAGCAATTCCAATCCTAGGTATATATCCAGGAAAATTGAAAAGACATGTCACACAAAAATTTGTACATGAATGTGCATAGCAGCATTATTCATAATACTCAAAAAATAGAAACAACCCACATGTCCATCAATTGAAGAATGGATTAAAAATGTGGTATATCTATTTAGTAGAATATTATTCAGCCATAAAAAACTAAAGAATCATGCTGCAACATAGAAGAACCTTGAAACCTTGTTAAGTGAAAGAAGCCAGTATAAAAAGACCACACATTGTATGATTCCACTTATATGAAATGTCCAGCATAGACAGATCCACAGAGATGGACAGAAGAGGAGAGGTTGCCAAGGGCTAGGAAATGGGGAGTGACAGCTAATGGGGTTAGGTTTCTCTATGGGGTAAAAATGGGGTTGAAAATGTTTTGAAATTATACAGTGGTGGTAGTTGCACAACTTTGTGAATATGCTAAAAACCACTGGATTGTGGACTTTTAAAGAGTGAATTTTATGGCATGCAAATTATATCGCAACTAAAAATTACATGTGTGACTCCCATTGTATTTTTTTTAAGATTTATGTATTATTTATTTTTATTTATTTATTTATTTATTTTGGCTGTGTTGGGTCTTAGTTGTGGCCCACGGGATCTTCGCTGAGGCATGAGGGATCTTTCATTGTGGTGCGTGGGCTTCTCTCTAGTTGTGGCATGCGGGTTTTCTCTTCTCTAGTTGTGGCGCGCGGGCTCCAGGGTGTGTGGGCTGTATAGTCTGCAGCACGCAGGCTCTAGTTGAGGCGCACAAGCTCAGTAGTTGTGGCACACAGGCTTAGTTGCCCCGCAGCATGTGGGATCTTAGTTCCCTGATCAGGGATCGAACCCACTTCCCCTGCATTGCAAGGCAGATTCTTTACCACTGGACCACCAGGGAAGTCCCTCCCATATTTTTATTGGACAGCACTATTCTAGAATATTAACCATGAAGTCAGATACCAAGGGATACCATAATATAGGTTCTTTGGATGGTGATCTCACAGCAAGAGTCCTGGGTTCCAGTCCCATCTCATAAATCCCGGCCCACTCGTGTGTGTGTGAGGTGTGCCAGCTGAGGTGTGTGATGTGGGTCTTCCCCATACCAGCTCTGTGGCTACATGTGATGGCAGAAGCATCACTTACCTTATTCTCCAGGTCCAGGATACCCTGATGCTGGCAGACAAGCCTTTCTTCCTGGTGCTGGAGGAAGATGGCACAACTGTAGAGACAGAAGAGTATTTCCAATCCCTGACAGATGACACCGTGTTCATGGTCCTCCATAAGGGGCAGAAATGGCAGCCCCCATCAGAGCAGGTGACATCCCACCTGTCAGGGACAATACTGGGAGCTTAGGAGAAATTCTTGAGGGGTGCCAACCACATGCTTGTCTTGATGCAGGGCACTAGGTACCAGCTCTCCCTCTCCCGTAAGCCTGCCAAGAAGATCGATGTGGCCCGAGTAACCTTCGACCTGTACAAGGTGAACCCACAGGACTTCATTGGCCGCCTGAACGTGAAGGCGACTCTCTATGGCACATACTCCCTTTCCTATGATCTGCGCTGCTACGGGGCCAGGCGTGTCATGAAGTGAGTGAATTGGGGTTAGCTGGGGACAGGCTGGGAACACAGCAATGGGAGATGGCGCTATCTTCTCCCATGCACCTCAGACTTCTCGGAGCCTGAGCCTGGTGTTGATGCTGACAAAGCATGACAATTAGCATTTGTCTAGGACTTTATGGCTGAATTCATGTTTTATTTTATAGTAGTGTATGCCAAAGGGATACATATACTTCTGCTGGTGGAACCTGGATACATTTAGCTTTTCTCATTACCTTCCACTATAACAACTAATTATTTTTCACCTAAAGTAGTAAGTTTTCCTAAGTAGTCTTCTAATCTTTTGATTAGAAGAGCAAAAATATGTCAAAAACTTTATTGAACTCAACTAGTGAGGGAACCAGCAAGAAGTTACAATCAGTTCAAAATCCCACCCATATATAGATCCAACAAGAATGCCGAGCTATTTATAAATACAAAATTGGATTTTTCCATGGGGGTGGGAGGGATGAAATAACTGTCCTTCCATAGAACGGAATTAATTTGTATGTCTATGGACAAAAGTCATTTGTATCATCTAATGAACTTTAAAAGAAACTTTACTTTACTTTTGAAAGTCTAATCAAGTATCACAGGAAGCATGGGAATATGTTTAATCATAAGACAAGTACTGTTATGGTAGTGATTTCCAAATTCAGCTATTCCAGTGGTGCTCTAGAGAATTCTTACCTCATTAGACGGATGTAGCCACTGAGGCAGAGGCATCCAAATAGTCGAAAACCACAAAGCTGGCCTCTTGCCAGTTACTTCTGACAGATGCTACTCCTCCCCAGTTGCTTCATTTAGTGTTTACTGAGCACTCTGTGTCCTGGCCCTATGCTATGAGCTAGAGACACAGAGATAAATAAGATGTCAGAACAAGCTCCATGAGGGCAAGAACTGCTGTTGCCTCCAATACCTTGGTGAATGCTGGTACATAGCAATAATTCAAATAAGTGTACAATGAATGAAGATACATATGATCCTCATTCTCAGGGGCTTCTGAGAAATCCTACACCTTCCAGAGTTCTGCCAGAACGTATGCAGCTAGAGCACACCAGACCTTCTTGCCTTTCCGAGTTTATTCTCTGCATTCCCAGTCCGCAGATGAGGGACCTGAGGTCGCATGGTTCTGCCTGCCACAGATAACCCTCAGCGGCAGGTTGAGCCTCGTTCTATGGCAAGAAGTTCCATTTTCCTCTTATACCATATCATATACCCCTCTTGATCTGGGCTTGCTGCCAGCAGTTTGCAGATTGCAAAATCTAGAGCAAGAAGTTTCAGCCTTTAAACTCAGTCCATCTAGGGGAAGTGGGCCCCTCAGACCTAAACACAGTAGGCATATTGGTCCCAAAAGAAAAACAAAAAACAACAGCAAGCTGGAATCAGTAGAATGACTTAGTGGCGTCAGCAAGTGTTTTTTCTTTAATGGTGGTAAAATACATATACCATAAAATTTACCATTTTAACCACTTTTTTTTAAGTATAAAATTCAGTGACATTAAGTACATTCACAGTGTTGTGCAACAGTTACTTGTGCATCTATTTCCAGAACTTTTTCATCATCCCAAACTGTAACTCTGTACCCATTAAACACTAACTCTCCACACCCCCTTCCCCCAGCCCTGTTAACCTCTGTTCTACTTCCTGTCTCCATTAATTTTCCTATTCTAGGCAACTCATGTAAGTATAATCATACAATACTTGCCCTTTTGTGTCTGGCTTATTTCACTTAGCATAGTGTTTTCAAAGTTCATCCATATTGTAGCATGTGTCAGAATTTCATTCCTATTTATGTCCAGACAGCTGGTTTGAAGCCTCAGTTCTCTAATTTGAGAAATGGGTATACTTCTCAGGTTTCACCTTTAAATTTTTTAAGTATTTTCATGTACAGATGTTTATGATTCTAATTGTCTTCCTGCCCCCCTCCACCTCAGCCATAACATAAGTTCATTTACTGAATGAAGGTTAATAGAAGACAAGTTTTAATATCAGCCAGAAAGAATTTATGTTCCTTTTGTTTTCTTCTCCCTGATCCCTCCTAGGACTAGACACCCCTAGTCACCCTCACCTGTCTCTTTCAAACAGATCTGGATAAGAAGTTGGTTAAAGTAGTCAAGCATTCAACCAGCTGGTCTTGACCCTACGTTTCCCCTTCTCTTCTACATATCAGGTCCTGTGTTAAGTGATTTATGTTATTTCATCCTCCTAACCCTGTGTGGGATCAAAATGGTATGATCTCACTTTACAGATGAGGGTGCCGAAGCTCAGAGCTATAGGAGTTTGCCAAGGTTGCCACAGCTAATGAAACTGAGTTAGCACTCAGGCCTGTCTGACTGGAGTTCTGTCCTCAGTACACTGCAACACCAGACATGGAGATCTTCACGTCCAGCACTCTGAAAATTAGCTAGACTACAAATGACTTGGAAACACTTCTGTCTAGAACAGAGGTTGTGAACGGCAGAGTCACATGACAGAGGTCAGTCTGGCTGGCCCAAAGTAGCATTAGAAAGATAAAAGGCCTTGTTAAATGAGCTTGAATTTTGCACGAGAAGAGAGAGGTTGTGGACGTCTCAGTTAAGGTACGATTGCAGTTAACACTGTAGACCCTGTCCCATTTGCTGAGGGAGGGCAGCATCTGTTCTGTTTGCACATCACTCTACAGTTTATGAAGTTATGAATGCAGCGTGGGGGAGCAGGCATTTAGGGGGAGGAGGAAGGGGCTTTCTCTGTGTTTTGACCCTAGTGCCTTCTCATCCCACCCAGAGAAGCTCTCCGCTGGGCCCTCTTCAGCATGCAGGCCACAGGCCACGTGCTGCTCGGCACCTCCTGTTACCTGCAGCAGCTCCTGGATGCCACAGAGGGAGGGCAGCCCCCCAAGAGCAAAGCCCCATCCCTCATCCCGACCTGTCTGAAGATACTGCAATGAAAGCCCAGCCAAGGAGTAGACCGGGGACCCCATGCTCAGCTGGTAGCACCCACAAGCCTGGCAGCTAGAGAGCTTCTTACCTTCCCAACACCTCCCTCAGCCCCACAGGAACATGAATGATGAAGCAGGGGGAAGGGCCGGAAACCTGGGCTGGGCTGGCCAAAGGAGAACTGAGGGCTCTTGGCCTGGCTGGGCTCCTTCCTGCCCCAGGTAGCTTAGCGGGCCAAGACTGGTCACCAGCAGGCTATGGCAGGAAGGCTGCCCCTCAACAACCTGTCTTCACGTGCTACACTTTCATTACACTGCCTACGTCCTGGCCTCCTGTCCCAAATGCTTCTGAGTGAATTGTCAACCCACTCGCGTATGATACTAGAGAGTTCGCAATAAATTATTTATGCTGATACATCTTCTTTACTTCTGTTCTTTGCGAGGTGAGGGTGGGATTCTATCTGGAAGGTTGGTAAGGTCTACGGGAAGAGAGAACTCTGTTGTCAAACCATTCTCCATAATGTGGGGTTATAGGAAACAGCACTTTTTCTACCAAAAAAACAAACAACAAAAAAATTACGGTTAATTCTGAAACTAATGTCTGCTTAATCTGAGGCTTGAGCAGATCATGTAATCAATATGGTAAATGACAATTTCCAAAATAAGTTTGCCTACCAGAAGGACTTTGGGAACACAAAAGACCCAGAATTGCCAAAGCAATCCTGAGGAAAAAGAACAAAGCTGGAGGCATAACCCTCCCAGACTTCGGACAATACTACAAAGCTACAGTAATCAAAACAGCATGGTATTGGCACAGAAAAAGACATATGGATTAATAGAAGGAAATAGAGAGCCCAGAAATAAACCCATACCTACAGTCAATTAATCTTCGACAAAGGGGGTAAGAATATACAATGGAGAAAAGACAGTCTCTTCAATAAGCGATGCTGGGAAAACTAGACAACTCCATGTAAAAGAATGAAATTAGAACATTCTCTACTACCATATACAAAAGGAAACTCAAAATGAATTAAAGACCTAAATGTAAGACTGGATACTATAAAACTCCTAGAGGAGAACAGAGGCAGAACATTCTTTGACATAAATCGCAGCAATATTTATTTTGGATCTGTCTCCTAGAATAATGTAAATAAAAGCAAAAATAAACAAATGCAACCTAAATAAACTCAAAAGCTTTTGCAGAGCAAACGAAACCATAAACAAAATGAAAATACAACCTCCAGAGTGGGAGAAAATATTTGCAAAAGATGCAACTGACAAGGGCTTAATTTCCAAAACATAAAAACAGCTTATATAGCTCAATATCAAAAAAAGCAAACCCTATCAAAAAATGGGCAGAAGACCTAAATAGACGTCTCTCCAAAGAAGACATATAGATGGCCAGTAGGCACATGAAAAGATGCTCAACATTGCTAATTATTAGAGCAGTGCAAATCAAAACTATAATGAGGTATCACGTCACACTAGTCAGAATGGCCATCATCAAAAAGTCTACAAATAATAAATGCTAGAGAGGGTGTGGAGAAAAAGGAACCCTCCTACACTGTTGGTGGGAATGGAAATTGTGCAGCCACTATGGAGAACAGTATGGGGGTTCCTAAAAAACTAAAAATAAAGCTGCTATATGATCCAGCAATCCCACTTCTGGCCATATATCTGGAAAAGACAAAAACTCTAATTCAAAAAGAGACGTGCCCCCCAATGCTCATAGCAGCACTACTTACAATAGCCAAGATATGGAAGCAATTTAAGTGTCCATCAACAGATGAGTGGGTGAAGAAGATGTGGCGCATGTATACAATGGACTAGTACTCAGCCACGAAAAAGAATGAAATCATGCCATTTGCAGCAACATGGATGGACCTAGAGATGATCACAAAAAGTGAAGCAAGTCAGACAGAGAAAGACAAATATCATATGATATCGTTTCTATGTGGAATCTAAAAACATGACATAAATGAACTTATTTAGAAAACAGAAACAGACCCACAGACATAGAAAACAAACTTATGGTTACCGAAGGGGAAGTGGGAGAGGGGGACAAATTAGGAGCCTGGGATTAACAGATACACACGAATATATATAAAATAGGGGGGGCTTCCCTGGTGGCGCAGTGGTTGAGAGCCCGCCTGCCGATGCAGGGGACACGGGTTCGTGCCCCGGTCTGGGAGGATCCCACATGTGGCAGAGCGGCTGGGCCCGTGAGCCATGGCCGTTGGGCCTGTGCGTCCGGAGCCTGTGCTCCGCAACGGGAGAGGCCACAGCAGTGAGAAGCCCGAGTACCCCCCGCCAAAAAAAAAAAAAAAAGGTAAACAAGGTCCTACGGTATAGCGCAGGGAACTATATTCAATATCTTGTAATAACCTACAATGGAAAAGAATCTGGAAAATAATATATATATATGTATAACTGAATCACTTTGCTGTACACCAGAAACTAACACAACACTGTAAATCAACTATACCTCAATTAAAAAAAAAAAAAGAAGAAGGGCTTTAATAGGGATTATGGGATTAAGGCACTCTTCCAGTTTCTCAATGTCACATTTTAGTACAACCTTTTAAGTGTGTAGGTGGGAAAGTACTAGTCAAGCTGTAATGCAACTCTCCTCCGAAGCCTTCCCTAGCTTGCTAGACAGCTCTCCTTTCGTGTTCAGAACTCTTAATCTTAGGATTTCGAAATGAGCCGTTAGGTAGCCACAGAGTATTAGCTTATCAGTGTGAGCTGGCATTTTTCAACATCAAGCAACTCAAACAAGACAAGCATGAAAGGCTAGGTTTGTAGGAGACTGTGCTTTGGTCTGTGCCTCTCAGATTCAAATATGTGTCATTTCTGACTAACTATAAAGGCTACTTGGGTTTATTAAATACTAAGACAAAGGCCTATGTTACCAAAGTTAAAGTCTGGAGGGTTATTTCTGGCAGCTGACCCATACCCTGCAGCCATGTGTGGAAGGAGCTGCCAGAGCTAGCAAAGAACATTTCCATTCTGGGCTTTCCTGCTCTTGCAGCTATGGTTGGAGGCCTGGCTCAGTGCTGTCCTGGGTCCATGGGGTAGGCCTTCTGGTATGAAGGCATTATGTTTACATCAGCACAGAAGCTATTCCCATTCAACTCTTGCTGAGGCTGTGGCCTACCTGCTCTTCTTGTGAAGTTAGTCATAAACTGAGTTGGGCTGGGGTGGCTGAAACTTGGAATTTGTCCCAACTTGCCTTCCCCCTGATATTCTGAGTTTCACACGTGAGTCTTGAGTGGCTGATCACTGTCTCTTGGCACTAAGCCCTCCCAGCCTAGGGATAATTAGGTTTCTTCCTTTTCTTCTGGAAGCTTGGAGATTAATGGAGTCGCACCAGCTGTGGGCAGTGAACAGGAGAGGGCAGGCTTTGCTGAGGCTGGGGCGTGTGGAGGGAAAATTCCAAAGAGCAAGGGAGCTCAAGCCTTGGCAGGGCCAGGGGCCAGTCCAAGTGGGGGAATGGCCTTCCTGGGGCCAAGTGTGGCCAGTGGAGGAGAAGTCTGCTGTCGGTAAGGTAGGTTGTCCTGCCCCTCGGCCTCCGCCTTTCCATCTTTGCTCAAGCTGCAAATTATGAACGCACCTTTCAGAAGAGGGGTTCCAAAATACCGCGGGGCCTTAGGACACAGCACAGTAATGTCCAAGCCCAAAACAAGATAAAATTACTTGCATTCTTGCTAAATTTCTTGCCAGTCCTGTCTGAATTTGTGCACATTTAAAAATTGACTTTTGGGACTTCCCTGGTTGGTCCAGAGGTTAAGACTCCACGCTCCCAATGCAGGGGGCCCGGATTAGATCCCTGGTCAGGGAACTAGATCCCACATGCTGCAACTAAATGATCCTGCGTGCTGCAACCAAGACCCAGCATGACCAAATAAATAAATATATATATATCTTTTTAAATTGACTATTTAAATCTTTGAATTAAAAACAATTAAGTTTACTGAGGTATAATTTACATACAATAAAATCTACCCTTTTAAGGTATATGGTTCTATAAAGTTTGGCAAATTTATACAGATATGTAACCACTAGTTCCAGTACACCAAAAATTTCCCTTCTTCCCCTTTCTAGTCGATTCTCATTCCCTCAACCACTCCAGCCCTTGTCAACCACTGACTTCTAAAATGTCATGTAACTAAAATCACAGTCTTTTAAAATTTTTATTTCTACTTATTTTCATTATTAAAAATTTTTTTTATGAATCATAGTCTTTTATATCTGGCTTAGTTTTTTTTTTTGGCCATGCCATGCAGCATGCAGGATCTTAGTTCCCCAACCAGGGATCAAACCCACACCCCCTGCAATGGAAGCAGGAGTCTTAACCACTGGACCACCAGGGAAGTCCCTTTTTTTTTTTGGTCTGGCTTATATTTTTAAACTAGGGCTCCATGTGTGTCTGAAGAAGAGATATATCAATGAGGTTAAAAATTTAAGCAGTTCTAAAGGGTAAAAATAATTATTCACTTTCTCACTTCAGATTCCTTTTCTGGAAGCAACCAACAACTCATTTGTGTATGTCCTTTCAGAAATGCAGAAATATACAATAAATATATGTAAATCACACTCATGCACATACGCATATTCTAGTCACACTGTTCTTCACTTTTTTTTTTTTTTTTTTGCGGTACGCGGGCCTCTCACTGCTGTGGCCTCTCCCGTTGCGGAGCACAGGCTCCGGACGCGCAGGCCCAGCGGCCATGGCTCACGGGCCCAGCCGCTCCGCGGCATGTGGGATCCTCCCGGACCGGGGCACGAACCCGTGTCCCGTGCATCAGCAGGCGGACTCTCAACCACTGCGCCACCAGGGAAGCCCCCACTTAGTTGTTTTTTGATTTAATATATTCTGGAGATTGATTCACATTATCATATGTAGACCCCCACACATTCTTCAATTAATGGCTGCATATGTATGTGCTACAATTAATTTAGCCATTCCTCTGTTGACAGATGTTGGTTTATCTGCAGTCTTTCACTAAGGCAAACAATGAATTGAAAGTTATAGTGCTCTTAGTGAACAAAATAATACGCAGGTTGTATGTAACTTTTCCATAGTTGTAATTACAGGATAGAGCCCATTTTGCTTTTTGCTTTTTTTGCACTTACCGTCTTCTTTTTCCTGTTGCCCGCTCCCTCTCCTCCCACCCACACCTTTCCCTCCTGGTGAATTTCCCAGTTCTCCACAGTCTGTCAATCACAACCCCTGCTGGGGAGCTTTCTCAGACTTCAGCGGGCTCCTGGGCTCCTCACTCTTCTCTCTCTCAGCATCTCCACAGCTCTTCGCAAGGTGGGTTGTGATGCTGTGATCTTAAAGGTGAACTTCTTGTGGTTGGGGCCGAGTCTTGTTAATCTGTTTGCAGTTCACAGATGCCAAGGCCTTGCGTAGAGTTAGCATTCAAAAAATGATGAATGGGTGATGAGTAAGATTTATTTCCCTTATAGATCTAATCAAAGGACAATTTGTTTCTGGTTTTGAGATTTGTTTTGGTCTTGCTTTTATAAATAATGGTGCAGTGAACGTCTTTCTGCCTCTGGCCTTTTTTTCCTTTTGGATTTTGCACCAGGCTGTGTTCTTCAAAGCAAGTTCACTGTACCAACGAGTGTGGATTTTTTTTTTTTTCTTTTCCAATTTGCCGTACAAAATTGTGCACAATGGCGGGTTCTTTTTTGAAGTCAGAAGACTCCTAAGAATTGCAGTGATGATCAGAAAACCTGGCTTTGTTCTAAGACAGGTCCTCTGACCCCCAGTAAATTCCTCCTCTGCTCCGTATCTCGCTTTCCCCAAAAGCACAGACGAGAATTTCTTCACCTCGTTCCTTGGCAAAGGCAAAGCTCCGCCTTCTCACAGCTCTGAGCCTCGCTATTCCGATTGACAGTCAATCTGACCAATCAGCGCGCTGTGGGGCATCCCCGGGGAGCCCTTCCGGACACATGCGCACTGTCCTCACTCCGGAGATGGGCTGCTGTCGTGTTTTGGGCCAGGTCTGGGATGGCTGGCGGCGGGGTCCGGGGGTCCGCGCAGCGCGCACAGCCTCAAGCTTTGGCACCGAGGCCCGGTGATTAGCAACCCCCGCCCTCCTTTGTGTAGGAGGGAGGTTGGGGCCGGGGGAGGGTGTGTGCGGGATCTGGAGTTAGGCAGATATGGCTTCTAATCCAGCTCTGCTGTGTGACCCTAAACTGGTCAGTAGATCTCTCTGAGCCTCAGTTCTCTGTTCTGTACAGTGGGGCCAGTCGAACCTAACATTTCGGGAAACTCAACCCAGGCTTTCTGAAGCATTAGTAGGAAGCCGCAGGATTTAGGAAGAGGTGTGTGGAGATAAGAATGGGCGGCAATGATTCTCCTGTTGCTTACCTAACCTTTTCCAGGCATCAGCAGAAACGTCTAGGCTCCAGCAAACGGTCGGGGCCCCTGGATGACCAGCCTGTCTCGGGGCTGCTGCGGCCAGAGAACCTCAGTAGGGAGGAGCTGGTTGATGTGCTGAGGGCAGCTGTGGTGGATCAGAAAGGTGAGGGGTGGGAGGGACAGCTGCAGGGAGACCCAGAAGGGGAGGAGTCTTCACCTGAGCCTTCTGAGCATCTGGCTGGGTTCCCTACTAAAGCCTGTGGGATCAAATCCTGGTTCTGCCTCCCACTAGCCATAGGAGCTGGGACCAGACACATAATCTCTCTGTGCCTCAGCATCACGGGGATAGGGCTGTGGGGTGGGAAAGTGTAAATAGCTAGAGAGCTTTGCACTAGTAGGCTCTCTGTAAAGGAAATTGCTGCAATAAAGTGTTTATTGAGGGGCAAAACACAGGCTTCGGAGCCATATCTAGGCTCTGTAATCAGCTTGCTGTGTGGCTTTAGGAGAATAATTTCTCTGAGCCTCAGTCTCCGGTGATTTTTAAATTTTCTCAGCTATTTACTGAGCATAGGCTATGTTCCAGGCACTGTTCTAGACATGGCTATATAGTGCTGAACAAAATAAATATGGTTTCTGCCTTCAGGGAGCCAACATTTCAGCGGGAGAAATTAATTAACCAGAAAATAAATGAAAAAGGTACTTACTAGAGATTAGTGCTATGAATAAAACAGCGATGATGAGGAACTGCAGGGAGCAGACATTAGATTGGAGACTCGGGCCTCTTTGTGATGGTGACATTTGAGCCACGATGATATGAAGAAAGCAGCCACGTGAAAATCTGAGAGAGAGGAAACAGCAAGTGCAAAGGCCCTGACGTGGCAGGTAGCCAGCTTAGCATATGCAAGGTTCAGAAACTTCAGGATGATAACTCATGTATGAGTTGTATTGGGACCACACGATAATATGAATTGAGAAAGTGCTTTGTAAACTGCATTTGCTGTTGATGATGTTTATGTATTTTACGTTTCAGGACCTCTGGTGACATTGAACAAGCCACAGGGCCTGCCAGTGACAGGTATGGGTAGGGGAAAGAGATGCAATGAAAGGGGTTTTGACGTCTCTGAGGGGAAGAAACAGTGAAGAGAAAGGAAAGGTGGGATAAAGTTGCCTCTGGGAGGAACTTGTACTCTTCCTTTTTTTTCCCCAGGAAAACCGGGAGAGCTGACGTTGCTCTCAGTGCTCCCGGAGCTGAGCCAGTCCCTCGGGCTCGGGGAGCGGGAGCTCCAGGTTGTCCGAGCATCTGGGAAGTAAGTGGTGGGGGTGAGAGGAAGGTAGAAGGACAGACATCCATCTGGGGTGGGGGCATAACTACTTGGGAATAAACTGAGACATGTTCCATGGGCTGGTTTGGGATCACAGAGGTAGGATACAAGGAAAAGGAGGAGGAAGTGGATAGATCTGGGTTCAAATCCTTACGCATAAACTGTGATCTTAGCTACCACCGAGCCTCAGTTTCTTTAATCATAAAATAGAGCTAATAATATCTATGCTCAGTGTGCACTCACTTCTCTAATTCCATATTCATGGCAGGTATTGTCAATTGATCTGTGATATTCTTTCCTCTAATTGCCATCTATTAGAGACGGTGCTTGAGATGAAATGTTTCTGCAGTTCCACAAACTCGTGGGCTTGCTTGTGGGGAATTTAATTATTTAATAGCTAATATATATAAAATTCCTAGTATAGTGCCTAGCACATGGTAGACACTCAACAGTTGGCGGTAATTGTTATGATGTTTGGCTCTGAGCTCCCTGGGAGCCAGAGCAAAATGAGGAACACATTTAAGCAATGTACTCTTATTATCAAACATGGGGAAGACTTACTTGTTTCTCAAGAGGATGTAACTGTTTGGTCTTAAGCAGGTCAGGTGTTCCTTTCTAGAGGTCTTTTTTTTTTTTTTTTGGCTGTGCCAAGCGGCATACAGGATCTTCATACCAGGTATTGAACCCGCACCCCCAGCACTGGAAGCGCAGAGTCTTAACCACTGGAACGCCAGGAAGGTCCGGGGTCTCCTTTTTGTGTGGGTGAGCCCAGGGGATTTTAACTTTTGTGATTTGTCTCCTTCCTCCAGGGAAACCTCTGGGCTTGTACTCCTCTCCAGTTGTCCCCAGACAGCAAGCCGCCTCCAGAAGTTCTTCACTTACTCACAGAGAGCCAGGAGACCCACAGTCACCTACTGGTGAGAGGGGCTGGGAGGCTCCCAGAGCAGTGGGGAGGTCCCAGCAAGCCACTACGTGACTTCCTCTTGCCTCTTTCTCAGTGCTGTCACTGATGGGATCCCAGCTACTTCTGAGGGGAAGATCCAAGCAGCTCTGAAACTGGAACACATTGATGGGGTCAATCTTGTGAGTCAGGGTCTAGGTGGGGAAGAGGGGGGGTCCTTCCAGACATATTACCCCTACAGGATATAGACGTGGGGTGACTGGCCCTCCAGACCCCTAATACAGGCGAGTGACGACTGCCTTTACTGTGGCCCTGTCCTGAGTCTGTTGGGAACGAGGAGAGTCTGCGGGTAGTTCCCAGGTGTGTGTGAAGCTTGTTCATTCTTGGGGGCTGCCACCACAGGTTGTTCCAGTGAAGTCCCCATCCCGAAAGGACATCTTGGAAGGTGTCAAGAGGACCCTCAGCTACTTCCGTGTGGTGGCCACGGGCTCTGGCTGTGCCCTGGTCCAGCTGCAGCCACTGACAGGTGGGTCTGGAGCCCCAGCCAGACTTGACAAATGCTATTTGGCTGGAGGAGGCAGGAGGTGGGAGGGTGGTGGTAGTTTTAGTGGCAGCCTGGGGAGCATTTGATGGACTGTAAGGATGTACGTGACCAGCTCCACCTGGAGGGGCAGTGCTTCTCCTATCAGTCTGATGGTCACCCCTCTGCAGCACACCTGTTTTTTCTTAGTTATTGATCTCAACGTCTTCTCTTTACCTTTGATGTTCTGTAGTTTCACTATGGTGAATCCAGGTGTGTGGGTTTGGTTTTATTTATCTTGCTTGGGATTCACTGTTTCCTGAGTCTGAAGATTAATCTATTTCACCTATCCTGGAAAGTTCCCTTTTCAAATGCGCCTCTTGCATCCTTCCTTTTGAAGGCCTGATAGACGTCTTTCTCATTCTACTGCTCTCAACTTTTCTTTCACGTTTTTCATGTCTTTATCTCTGCTGCTTTCTGGGTAATCTTTAGATCTACCTTCCAGTTGAGTAATTTTCTCTTCCACTGGATCTAACCTGCCAGTTGAACCTACCCATTGATTGTATTTTTCACTTCTACAAGTTCTAGTTGGTTCTTTTTTTTTTCAGTTGGTTCTTTTACAAATACAAATGGCCTTCCAAAAAATAGGGTATCTGTTTTTTTCTCATATTACTTGTTCTTTTTTGTCTTTAGTCATTTAAAACATATTTATGTTGTGTTTCTGTAATTCCATTGTCTGAGATTCTGAGGGTCTAATCCTGTTGTTTCCTGCAGACTCTCTCCCCTTGGTGGATTGTTTCCTTCTTGTTCTGATTCAGGATTGTGAATTCAGGTTAAGCTGGGCCTTTATCAGTGGAAATCCTGTATTGCCTCATTGGAGGTGGTGACTTCAGGAGAGGTTCTGCCTTTGCTTCTGCTGAGTGCCCCATGTCACTGCTTCAGGACCTAAATATTAATGTCTCAGTTGGAAGTTCACAGTTCATGCAAGTGGTATTAGAGCCCCAAACCTGTGTGAGAGCAGCTTATGGTTGTGAATTCTTTTTTCTTCCCCTCATCCAGACCTAAGGTTCTCGTCTCCCTTCCTTGGTGGCTGGCTTTTTCTCCTGGTCCATCCTGTCAATGAAGATGTAGCCTCTCTGATTTCATTTGGGCACCAAGACCTCACCCCTGGCCCCTTGTAGCTACTTAAACCCAAGTCCCCTGCATCCCAAGATTGGCAGTACCCTAGAATAGGTGAAATGTTGGCTTCCCTGTGCTCTGGATTTGTTTTCCTTTTGTATCTTCATCTGGGGGACCTTACTTTCCTCTGTGCCCAGCTGTGTATTTAGAAGGATGATCATTAAAGTTTTCCAGTGTTTCTAAGTGGTTTATAAGAAGTGGATTTTTAGATTATCCAGCATATTGCCAGATGTGAAAGCAGAGGACAGCTCCTGGGTTTGAATCCCAGCTTACGGTGGGCCAGTCACTTCTTTTTGAGCTTCGGTTTTCCTGTCTATAAGGTGGGAATGATGATAGAACCCACCTTATAGGGTTGTCAGGAGGATTAATAAGTTTACTTATGTGAACAATTTTGTACCATTTAAGTTTTCCCAAAACCAGTTCAAGTTGGTGTCATCTAAAAGGGGAAGTTATTGGCTCAGGAACTCAAAGTTCAGGCCTGGCTGCATCCGGAGGCTCGGAGGACATCATCAGGAAGCTGTTTCTCACTTTCTTTTCGCCTCCTGCCCGCTGGCTTCTTCCTCCCGCAGGCTCTCCCCGTGGGGGCAGAGATGGCAGGTGCTCCAGCAGCCCCAGGCTCACACCCCAGCAGGAAAGAGCGTTCTTCATTCCCAGTAGCTTCACAGTAAATTCAGGGTTGCCCCTCTTCATGGACGAATCCCACAGGGCCGGTGGATTGACAGCTCTGACTGTCCCGACCTGGTCATGCGCCCCTCTCCACTGGCAGGGGTGGTAGCATTCACCTCTCTGAAACCACACCATCTGAGAATGCGGGTGGCACCTCCCCAGAGGAAAGGGGAGGGGCAATACCGGGTGGACAGAAAGAGCCGCTGCCTGCCATCTGTCCTGTCTCTCTTGTCTTCTAGCGTTTCCCAGCCAGCTACAGGCGCACATGGCACTACAGCTCTGCCCTCTGCTCGGGGACCACATGTACTCTGCCCGTGTGGCCACTGTTCTGGGCCAGCGCTTTCTGCTGCCTGCTGAGAGCACCAGGCCCCAAAGACAGGTACCCAAGCCCACCTGCCGGCTGCCTTTTGGGGTGGGCTGGGGGTGGGGGTGGAGAGCATCTCCAGACATTAGCTATGCAGCTTGGGCTTCCATAGCTTCCTGTAGCCCTGTCTTGCTCTGTGGCCCTGAGCAAGTGAAACCCCCTCTCTTGGGTCTCTTTCTGCCCATCTGTTCAATAAGGAAGTCGAACTGGCCGATTTCTAAAGGCCCTTCTAAGTCTGCCATTCTTTTTGGTATAAGGGGTAAAAGAGGTTGTGTCTATTTGGGTAACTCTGTCTGCTCTAACAGAATAACCTCAAGTACCAGAGCCTTAACACAATAACTTCCTTCCGTGTTAAGTCCAATTAATGGTGGTAGGGTAGAGATGGGCTTGCTCCAAGCATGGGTCACTCAGGGACCCAGGCTGTCGCTATCCAGCCAGCGGAGGAGGAGACAGGGCAGGTTCATGGGGGAGGTTTTCTCGGGCCAGATCTGGAAGCAGGATACATGCTCACACTCCTGTGGCGTTCAGTGGGGCTCAATCACACGGCCTCACCAACCTGCAGGAGAGGCTGGGGAATGTAGTTTCGCTGAATGCCCAGTAAACTGATTCGGTGACCCCCTAGCTGGTCTCTGCCGTAGTGTGTGTGTTTGAGTGTGTACGTGTGTACGTGTAGAGAGGCATGCAGAACACGGACGCAGAGGGAGGAGGAAGTACTTGCCTCACTCCCATTTTGCTTAGAGCTCACCTGGCTGAATGCTGACATGTCTCTCCCACCCCAGGTCCTGGATGAAGCCCTCCTCAGCCGCCTCCACCTGACCCCCTCCCAGGCTGCCCAGCTGCCCCTGCACCTCCACCTGCATTGTCTCTACCTCCCAGGTGCCAGGCCCAGGGACCCACCCATCAAGCTTCTGGCTCCTTTGCCCTCTTATTTCTCCAGGACCCTGCATTGCCTGGGGCTCCACTACCAATAGTCCTTCTGGGCCTTCTGTCCCCGCTGGAAAGCAGTGGGGGTTGGAGGGCGGATGGGCTGCAGTCAGGCCCGAGGAGAGTGAGGTCAGTGCTCAACACGCAGAAGGCCACAGTGGAAGATCCTCTGTAGTTGGACAAACTTAAGATCACATCCTAACGCCACTTGCTGTGTGGTGTTGCGCAAATGACTTCACCTCTCTGGACCTGAGATAATAAAAGTACCTACCCTCATAGTACTGTTTGCAGGATTTGCTGAGAAAGAAAATGTTTATCATGGACCGTGGTTTCTGCTGAGTTCAGTATGTGGTCTTCATATTTGGTTGTTTCTGGCCCAATTTTAGCTGAGAGAAAATGTTAGGTTTTTTAAAAAATTGTGGTAAAATACACCTAATAAAATTTACCATCTTAACCATTTTTAAGTGTACAGTTCAGTGGCATTAAGGACATCCACACTGTCGTGCAGCCATCACCACCATCCATCTCCAGAACTTTCTCATCTTCCCAAACTGAAACTCTCCCCATTAAACACCAACTCCCCTCCCCCACCCCTCCCAGCCGCAGTTGCCACGGTCCTGTCATCTGTCTCTATGTATTTGACTACTCATTCAAGTGAAGATGTTAGATCTTTCACTTTAAAAAAACCGTGAAATATATGAAACATACAGAGTGCATAAAACATCTCTAATTTAAAGAATAACTCTAAGGTGACACCCACATAACCACCACTCGGCACAAAAGAGAAGCATCCCTCCCTTCTCCTATCCTAGACAACAGCAGCTCTCAACCCTGGCCCGACGTGAGAACCCCCTACCCTGCCCACTCAGAAAGCTTAAAAAAAACACCCATGCCTCCCATGACTGCACCCCAAAGATGCTGGTTTCACCAGTCTGGGATGGAGACCCTGGCATCAGATCTTTTTTAAAAGCTCTGGAATGGGTACTGTTGTTCAGTCAAGGTTGGAAACCACTGCCCAGACTTGGGAGAATTCTTTGTTTTTTAGAGTTTTAACCACATATACATGCATCCCTAAACAATATATTTCATTTTGCCGTTCCTGAAGTTTCTGTTGGAATGGAATTGTGCTGCATATATCCTTTTGTGACTTGTTCTTGCTCTACCCCGTGAAATGCATCCGTTGTGCGGCGCAGAGTTGGAATGTCAGAGCTTGCAGTCTATCCATCTGACTGTTAATGGACACTTAGGTCGTCAGCTGTTACCACAGTGCTGCTGTGAGCCTGCTTGTACGCATCTCCTGGTTCAGCTGTGCAAGAATGGATTCATAAATATACAGAATTTATGTATCTTCATTTGACTAGTGTGTTAGTTTCCTAGGGCTGCTGCTGCAACAAATTACCACAACTCGAGTGGCCTAAAACAACAGAAATGGATTCTCTCCCAGTTCTGGAGGCCATAAGTCCAAAATCAAGGTGTCAGCAGGGCTGTGCTCTCCCTGAAGGTTCTAGGTGAGAATCCTTCCTTGCCTCTTCCTGGCCTGTGGCTGCATCACACCAGTCTCTGCCTCTGTCTCCACATGGCCTTCTCCTCGTTTGTCTTCTCGTCTCTTGTAAGGACACTTGTCATTGGATTTAGGTCCCATCTGGATAATCCAGGATGATCTCATCTAAAAACCTTCAACGTACTTACATCTACAAAGACCCTTTTTTCCAAATAAAGTCATATTCACAGGTTCCAGGAAGACATACCAATGTTCAACCCATTACAATGAAGAAATACCAAACTTTTTCAGATGGGTGTGGCTTATTGGATATTTCCTTTTTAGGTGACCTTGGCCCCTTGCAGAGGAAGGGAGATACCCACTTCATCTGGAGAAGGGCTGGGTCCACTCTTCTGCTGTGTCTCCTGCTGTAAATCTTGTGCCCATTAGATGTCATTCTGCTGCCAGCCCAGCTCCTCCTCTGGGCTTGGGGACCGGGGAGACCCGCAGGGCTCAGCAGTCGTAGTAATGTGTCCCAGCCTTCTGCTCACTGCCACATGATCTTGGGCAAGCCATGTCTCCTCGTTCAGACTCAGTTTCCTCATCTGTAGCATGAGACTTATCCTCCCACCCCGAGATCAGAGATGCCAGGGGAGTCCCTGGACAGGATGCCTCATGTCTGTCACTGGGTGGGAATTCTGGGCCTTGCTTTGGGGAGGAGTTGCTGATGGCCTCTAGCTCTTGTTCTGGACCTTGGGGTACAGAGCCGCACCCTACTCTCTCTTCACCCTCTAAGAGAAAAGGAGCCAAGCCTCAAATACTTCATTTGCTTTTTTACTTGGTGCTGCGTCCAGGATAAGGGCAGTGATGATCGAAGCAAGGACTTCTGTAGCCACACGTCCCTCATGCCCCCCAGACCCTGGTGTGCACTGATAAGGGGCAGGGGTCCCGGAAGGCTCAGTGTCGTCATGAGGCATGTCTCAGCCTTGGGTTTGTCACAGAGTCTGGCCTTGAAGTTGCCTTTGGCCTTGATCTTCCTATGGGTGCTAGGAAGATTTCCGACTTCAAAGGGTTGAGACCACAAGTTACTTCCAAGTGGGGCACCATGAAAGCGCTGGGGAGCAAGAGCCTCAGTGTGAAAGGAGGAGAGAAGGGGAGAGATGATCAGGAATCTGTTCAGGAAGGGGGTTCTGAGGGATACAAGCCCTTCCCTTGGGGCTCAGGCCAGCCTGGGGGCTACCCTCTACCTGTGCCCTTCCAGCCCTAAGCCCAGTTCTCAGCATTGCCCACTAGGGTATGGGTCACCGTTCGAGGCCCACCTTTCTTGGTTTCAGGGCGTTGGGTGCCAGCTTGAGCTCAGGGTTAGGTGGGAGGGAAATCAAAACCTTGGCAGTAGGTAGAGTCATCAAGGCCTTGCCTGTGGTTGACAGGGCCTCAGAGCCCACCAGCCTGCTGTGCTTCAGTCTGAGTCCCCGGCCCTGGGGTCGGAGCACACAGGGAGAAGGCAGCTGGGCCGTCCTGTGGAGGGTGGGGAAGTGGTGATGGGCTGTGAGGGCCTGGGGAGCCCCAGGCTGACCAGCTGCCCCTCCAGGTGTGCACAGAGGGAGGGGAGGCAGGGGGAGCTGACGGCTGGGGTGTGTGAGGGCAGATGGAGCCCACCCGGTTCCTTCTCCAGAGGCTGTGGGAAGAACACAGGGTTTGGAGTCCAACAGGCCTGGGTCTGCATCCCAGCTCTGCCCCTTCTG
Organism: Mesoplodon mirus; assembly: GCF_964341445.2. Lineage (NCBI taxonomy): Eukaryota > Metazoa > Chordata > Mammalia > Artiodactyla > Ziphiidae > Mesoplodon > Mesoplodon mirus. The sequence goes on from NC_138988.1 coordinate 7,397,635, forward strand.
AGCTGTGCAAGCTCGGGCAACTTCCTTAAACTTCCTGATACCTCAGCTGGAAAATGGGGATAACAGCACCTACTCACTAGATTGTGAGGACTAAAGGAGCTGGTCAGGTATCAACGCGGTGTAAACTGTTAGGTGCTGTACAAATATTAGTTCCTTTCCACAAGGCAACTTTGCATGGAGGCAAAGACAGAATACTGCAGCAGGAAAAGCTTGGGCTCTGGAGAGAGATCAACCTGGGACTGAGTCCTGGCATCTTTGAAATGAGCACAACTGCCTGGCTGAGTGACTACTTTGGAGGGGACGATACTCATTTGGTTGTGTGTTTTTTAAAAATACTTTGTAAGTGGTGGCTTCTATTTACTACTGGTGGCTCTTGGGTGGGACAAATCCAGGTGGTTAGGAGGGGCTTGGAGAGCAGGAAGAAATTGCCTTGAGACCCTGGGGTGTTTTGGGGGAACGGTCTTACCCAGGGCCTGGGGGTTCTTCAGACTCAATAGCAATCTGTTCAAGGGGTGGGGATGCCTGTCCCCACTAGCAAAGGTCATGGTGAAAATGCAGCCCATCCTCGTGCTAGGGGGGTCCCACTTCCGGAGACTGGGGCGGACCAGGGCTGTGGCACTTTTTGCCTTGCCTTTCTTCCCCTTTCCAGGGGCCGAGGTGGTGGCAGTGGAGTCTGGCTTCTCAGTGTGCCCCAGGCTCCTGGCCCCAGCAACTTTCTTAGAAGCTGACCTGTGGGTAAGGGTTCCCGAGTCCTTGTATTCCCCAGAGCCTCGCTGGGTCAGCAGGTGAGGGAGGGCTGGGCGGACTTCTATTTGCCGGTGACACCTCGCCAGGGGCTTCTTGATGGTGGAGCCCTCTACTAGAAGCCGGATACCCACATACTGGGGCACCTCCACGGCAGGCTGTGGGGAAGAAGAGGAGACAAGGCCTGCTCAGACAGTGCTGCTGGAATCCTAGGCCTGGAAGGACTCGGAGCACAGGTAGATGGAATTAACTTCTGGGGCACCTAGTCAGGAGACATTTCTGGGCCGAGAAATGCAAAGCCCATCTCTGTCTCTTAAGGGGTCTGGGCCTGGAGGGCTGAATCAGTACCTAGAGGGTCACAGAGCCACTGAGATGAGTAACCCAGAGGAGTGGGGAAGTCTTAGCCATGCCCCCACCTGCACCCCTCCAACCCCTTGCTCTCCTAAACTGCCCAGCCGCTGCTGGAATGTGTGTTCTCCTCCACAGGCCACTGCCGATGGACAGCTTCCTGAGATGAGCGAGATTCTCTGCTGAGAGCATATGAGTTATGACACCCAGACAGATAAGAGGCCTAGAGCCTGCCTAAATCCTTGTCTGAACCCGAGACATGCGGAAGCAGAGCCTCAAAGAAGGCGTTCTGTGGAGAGCATGAAGTAGCAAATATGCAGACCGAGGCAGAGAAAACAGCTCAAGAAGGGAGTTCCTGTACCACTTTTAATTCCCATTAAGCCAAGCTGTACTTCCTGCAGCTGGACACAGGAGAGCCCCCACCCTGTGTCTTGCCAGGAATTTCCTTTTATTTTATTTATTTATTTATTTATTTTTCCGGTACGCGGGCCTCTCACTGTTGTGGCCTCTCCCGTTGCGGAGCACAGGCTCCGGACGCGCAGGCTCAGCGGCCATGGCTCACGGGCCCAGCTGCTCTGCGGCATGTGGGATCTTCCCGGACCAGGGCACAAACCCTCATCCCCTGCACCGGCAGGCAGACTTTCAACCACTGCGCCACCAGGGAAGCCCTCCTTTTATTTATTATTTATTATTTATTATTATTATTATTTTTTGGCCGCACCACATGGCATGCGGGATCTTAGTTCCCTGACCAAGGAGCAAACCCATGCTCCTTGCCATGGAAGCACGGAGTCTTAACTGCTGGACTGCCAAGGAAGTTCCTAGTAACCCTCCTTTTCATCTGGAGCTAGTTTGAGGTGTTTTCTGCATCATGAAAGGATCCTGATTAGAATCTATCTAAAAAGTCACTTGGAGCTTCTTAAAAATACAGATACCAAGTTCCTACTGTATAGCACAGGGAACTACATTCAATATGCTGGAATAAACCATAAAGGAGAAGAACATGAAAAAGAATGTATGTATATGTATAACTGTGTATAACTTCTGCTGTAGAGCAGAAGTTAACACAACATTGTAAATCAACTATACTTCAATAAAAAAAAATACAGATATCAGAGCTCAAGGAAAGCCCAGTTGATGAGGCAAAGCTCAACTTTATGGAAAAATCTCAGCTAATAAACGTAGAAGGAATGATAGAATTAGCAATTTACCATTTTGCAACTCTAATACAATAGGTAAGAATCAAAACTAGATATCAAAACAAGTAGGTGAAAAGGATGAGAGGAAAATGTGTCATCTGCACACTGCCAAAGAATCACCCTGCAAAGAAACTGATCATTGCAAAGGGGAGGATGCAACTTACAATGGAGAGATCTGGCAGCCAAGACCTTAAAGCCATGGTCAGACATAGCATCACTAATCATGAGATACTCCGACAATGTGTGCCTTGTGATGCTGTATGAGGTAGCCAGCATCACCTCTCAAGTATACTTGCCAAAAATGTGTAATCTGAACTTCATTAAGCTGTGTGACCTAACTTCTACTTTATAGGACATTCAGATAACAGATGAACAAGTTAAATACCACCATGAGGAAACAATCAGATAAATTCGGAATGTGGGGCAGTTCCGTAAAACAACCAGCCTGGTGCCTTCAAAAGATCCAAACATGGGGAAAAAAAGCAGTGGGGCTGTTCTAGATTATAAGAGATTAAAGAACATCAAAGAGAATAAAATACCTAGGAATAAATTTAACCAAGGAGGTGAAAGAACTGTACACTGAAGACTGTAAGACACTGAAGAAAGAAATTGAAGATGACACAAATAAATGGAAAGATACTCTGTACTCATGAATTGGAAGAATTAATATTATTAAAATGTCTATATCACCCAAAGGAATCTATAGGTTCAATGCAATCCCTATCAAAATTCCAATGATATTTTTCACAGAAATAGAAAAATCAATCCCCAAATATGTATGGAACCACATAAGACCCCGAATAGTCAAAGAAATCTTGAGAAAGAACAAAGCTGGAGGCATCACACTTCCTGACTTCAAACCATATTACAAAGCTATAGTGATCAAAATAGTATGATACTGGCATAAAAACAGACATGCAGATCAATGGAACAGAATTAAAAGCCCAGAAATAAACCACACTTATGTGGTCAATTAATTCATAACAAAGGAGACAAGAATATACAGTCTCTTTAATAAATAGTGTCAGGAAAACTGGACAGCCACATGCAAAAGAATAAAACTGGACCACTATCTTACACCATACAGAAAAATCAACCCAAATGGATTAAAGAGTTGAACATAAGACCTTAAACCATAAAACTGCTAGAAGAAAACAGGCAGGAAGTTCCTTCACGTCAGTCTTAGCAATGATTTTTTGGATTTGACACCAAAATCAAAGGCAACAAAAGCAAAAATAAACAAACTAAAAAGCTTCTGCACAGTGAAGGAAATCATCAACAAATCAAAAGACAACCTACCAGATTGGTTCAAGATGGCAGAGGAGAAGGACGTGCGCTCACTCCCTCTTGCGAGAGCACCGGAATCATAACTAACTGCTGAACAATCATCGACGGGAAGACACTGGAACTCACCAAAAAAGATACCCCACATCCAAAGACAAAGAAGAAGCCACAATGAGACGGCAGGAGGGGCACAATCACAATAAAATCAAATCCCATAACTGCTGGGTGGGTGACTCACAGACTGGAGAACACGTATACCACAGAAGTCCACCCACTGGAGTGAAGGTTCTGAGCCCCATGCCAGGCTTCCCAACCTGGGGGTCCGGCAACGGGAGGAGGAATTCCTAGAGAATCAGACTTTGAAGGCTAGTGGGATTTGATTGCAGGACTTCGACAGGACTGGGGGAAACAGAGACTCCACTCTTGGATGGCACATACAAAGTAGTGTGTGCATCAGGACCCAGGGGAAGGAGCAGTGACCCCACAGGAGACTGAACCAGAGCTACCTGCTAGTGTTGAAGGGTCTCCTCCAGAGGCCAGGGGTAGGGTGTGGCTCACCGTGAGGACAAGGACACTGGCAGCAAAAGTTCTGGGAAGTACTCATTGGCATGAGCCCTGCCAGAGTCCACCATTAGCCCCACCAAAGAGCCGGTAGGATCCAGTGCTGGGTCAGGCCAAACAACCAACAGGGAGGGAACCCACCCATCAGCAGACAAGTGGATTAAAGTTTTACTGAGCTCTGCCCACCAGAGCAACACACAGCTCTACCCACCACCAGACCCACCCATCAGGAAACTTGCACAAGCCTCTTAGAGAGCCTCATCCACCAGAGGGCAGACAGCAGAAACAAGAAGAACTACAATCCTGCAGTCTGTGGAACAAAAACCACATTCACAGAAAGATAGACAAGATGAAAAGGCAGAGGGCTATGTACCAGATGAAGGAACAAGATAAAACCCCAGAAAAACAACTAAATGAAGTGGAGATAGGCAACCTTCCAGAAAAAGAATTCAGAATAATGATAGTGAAGATGATCCAGGACCTTGGGGAAAAAATGGAGGCAAAGATAGAGAAGATGCAAGAAATGTTTAGCAAAGACCGAGAAGAATTAAAGAACAAACAAACAGAGATGAACAGTACAATAACTGAAATGAAAAATCCACTAGAAGGAATCAACAGCAGAATAGCTGAGACAGAAGAACGGATAAGTGACCTGGAAGACAGAAAGGTGGAATTCACTGCTGCGGAACAGAATAAAGAAAAAAGAATGAAAAGAAATGAAGACAGCGTAAGAGACCTCTGGGACAACATTAAACACAACAACATTCGCATTATAGGGGTCCCAGAAGGAGAAGAGAGAGAGAGAAAGGACTCGAGAAACTATTTGAAGAGATTATAGTTGAAAACTTCCCTAACATGGGAAAGGAAATAGCCACCCAAGTCCAGGAAGTGCAGAGAATCCCAGGCAGGATAAACCCAAGGAGAAACACGCTGAGACACATAGTAATCAAATTAACAAAAATCAAAGACAAAGAAAAGTTACTGAAAGCAACGAGGGAAAAACGACAAATAACATACAAGGGAACTCCCATAAGGTTAACAGCTAATTTCTCAGCAGAAATTCTACAAGCCAGAAGGGAATTGCATGATATATTGAAAGTGATGAAAGGGAAGAACCTACAACCAAGATTACTCTACCCAGCAAGGATCTCATTCACATTCGATGGAGAAATCAAAAGCTTTACAGACAAGCAAAAGCTAAGAGAATTCAGCACCACCAATCCAGCTCTACAACAAATGCTAAAGGAACTTCTCTAAGTGGGAAACACAAGAGAAGAAAAGGGCCTACAAAAACAAACCCATTACAATTAAGAAAATGCTAACAGGAACATACATATCTATAATTACCTTAAAAGTAAATGGATTAAATGCTCCAACCAAAAGACACAGGCTCGCTGAAGGGATACAAAAACAAGACCCATATATATGCTGTCTACAAGAGACCCACTTCAAACCTAGGGACATATACAGACTGAAAATGAGGGGATGGAAGAAGATATTCCATGCAAATGGAAATCGAAAGAAAGCCAGAGTAGCAATACTCATATCAGATATAATAGACTTTAAAATAAAGAATGTTACAAGAGACAAGGAACAACACTACATTTTCAAGGGATCAATCCAAGAAGAAGATATAAAAATTCTAAATATATATGCACTCAACACAGGAACACCTCGATACATAAGGCAAGTGCTAACAGCTATAAAAGAAGAAATCGACAGTAACACAATAATAGTAGGGGACTTTAACACCTCAGTTACACCAATGGACAGATCATCCAAACAGAAAAATAATAAAGAAACACAAGCTTTAAATGACACAACAGACCAGACAGATTTAATTGATATTTATAGGACATTCCATCACAAAACAGCAGATTACACGTCTCAAGTGTACATGGAACATTCTCCAGGATAGATCACATCTTGGGTCACAAATCAAGCCTCAGTAAATTTAAGAAAATTGAAATCATATCAAGCATCTTTTCTGACCACAATGCTATGAGATTAGAAATCAATTACAGGGAAAAAACATAACAAACACAAACACATGGAGGCTAAACAATACGTTACTAAATAACCAAGAGTTCACTGAAGAAATCAAAGAGGAAATCAAAAAATACCTAGAGACAAATGACAGTGAAAACACTATGATCCAAAACCTATGGGATGCAGCAAACGCAGTTCTAAGAGGGAAGTTTATAGCAATACAAACCTGCCTCAAGAAACAAGAAAAATCTCAAATAAACAATCTAAACTTACACCTAAAGGAACTAGAGAAAGAAGAACAAACAAAACCCAAAGTTAGTAGAAGGAAAGAAATCATAAAGATCAGAGCAGAAACAAAGAAAACAATAGGAAAGATCAATAAAACTAAAAGTTGGTTCTTTGAGAAGATAAAATTGATAAACTATTAGCCAGACTCATCAAGAAAAAGAGGGAGAGGACTCAAATCAATAAAATTAGAAATGAAAAAGGAGACGTTACAAAAGACACCACAGAAATACAAAGCATCCTAAGAGACTACTACAAGCAACTCTATGCCAATAAAATGGACAACCTGGAAGAAATGGACAAATTCTTAGAAGGGTATAACCTTCCAAGACTGAACCAGGAGGAAACAGAAAATATGACCAAACCAATCACAAGTAAGTACTTTGAAACTGATTAAAAATCTTCCAACAAACAAAAGTCCAGGACCAGATGGCTTCACAGGTGGATTCTATCAAACATTTAGAGAAGAGCTAACATCCATCCTTCTCAAACTCTTCCAAAAAATTGCAGAGGAAGGATCACTCCCAAACTCATTCTATGAGGCCACCATCACCCTGATATCAAAACTAGACAAAGATATTACAAAAAAAGAAAATTACAGACCACTATCACTGATGAATATAGATGCAAAAATCCTCAACAAAATACTAGCAAACAGAATCCAACAACACATTAAAAGGATCATACACCACGATCAAGTGTAATTTATCCCAGGGACACAAGGATTCTTCAATATATGCAGATCAATCAATGTGATACACCATATTAACAAATTGAAGAAGAAAAACTATATGATCTCAATAGATGCAGAAAAAGCTTTTGACAAAATTCAACACTCATTTATAATAAAAACTCTCCAGAAAGTGGGCAAAGAGGGAAACTGCATCAACATAATAAAGGCCATATACAACAAACCCACAGAAAACATCATTCTCAATGGTGAAAAACTGAAAACATTTCCTCTAAGATCAGGAACAAGACAAGGATGTCCGCTCTCGCCACTATTATTCAACATACTTTTGGAAGTCCTAACCAGAGCAATCAGAGAAGAAAAAGAAATAAAAGGAATACAAATTGGAAAAGAAGAAGTAAAACTGTCACTGTTTGCAGATGACATGATACTATACATAGAGAATCCTAAAGATGCCGCCAGAAAACTACTAGAGCTAATCAATGAATTTGGTAAAGTTGCAGGATACAAAAGTAATGCACAGAAATCTCTTGCATTCCTATGCACTAATGATGAAAAATCTGAAAGAGAAGTTAAGGAAACACTCCCATGTACCACTGCAACAAAAAGAATAAATTACCTAGGAATAAACCTACCTAGGGAGACAAAAGACCTGTATGCAGAAAACTATAAGACACTGATGAAAGAAATTAAATATGATACAAACAGATGGAGAGATATACCATGTTCTTGGATTGGAAGAATCAATATTGTGAAAATGACTATACTACCCAAAGCAATCTACAGATCTAATGCAATCCCTATGAAATTACCAATGGCATTTTTTTTTTTTTTTTTTTTTTTTTTGCTGTACGCGGGCCTCTCACTGCTGTGGCCTCTCCCGTTGCGGAGCACAGGCTCCGGACACACAGGCTCCGCGGCCATGGCTCGCGGGCCCAGCCGCTCTGCGGCATGTGGGATCTTCCGGGATCGGGGCACGAACCCGTGTCCCCTGCATCGGCAGGCGGACTCTCAACCACTGCGCCACCAGGGAAGCCCACCAATGGCATTTTTTACAGAACTAGAACAAAAAATCTTAAAATTTGTATGGAAACACAAAAGACCCCAAATAGCCAAAGCAATCTTGAGAAAGAAAAAGAGGAAGGAATCAGGCTCCTGGACTTCAGACTATACTACAAAGCTACAGTAATCAAGACAATATGTTATTGGCACAAAAACAGAAATATAGATCAATGGAACAGGATAGAAAGCCCAGAGATAAACCCACGCACCTATGGTCAACTAATCTATGACAAAGGAGGCAAGGATATACAATGGAGAAAAGACAGTCTCTTCAATAAGTGGTGCTGGGAAAAGTGGACAGCTACATGTAAAAGAATGAAATTAGAACACTCCCTAACACCATACACAAAAATAAACTCAAAATGGATTAGAGACCTAAATGTAAGACTGGACACTATAAAACTCTTAGAGGAAAACATAGGAAGAACACTCTTTGACATAAATCACAGCAAGATCTTTTTTGATCCACCTCCTAGAGTAATGGAAATAAAAGCACAATTAAACAAATGGGACCTAATGAAACTTCAAAGCTTTTGCAAAGCAAACGAAACTACAAACAAGATGAAAAGACAACCCTCAGAATGGGAGAAAATATTTGCAAACAAATCAACGGACAAAGGATTAATCTCCAAAATATATAAACAACTCATGCAGCTCAATATTAAAAAAACGAACAACCCAATCAAAAAATGGGCAGAAGACCTAAATAGACATTTCTCTAAAGAAGACATACAGATGGCCAAGAAGCATGTGAAAAGCTGCTCAACATCACTAACTATTAGAGAAATGCAAATCAAAGCTACAATGAGGTATATCACCTCACATCAGTTAGAATGGGCATCATCAGAAAATCTATAAACAACAAACGCTGGAGAGGGTGTGGAGAAAAGGGAACCTTCTTGCACCGTTGGTGGGAATGTTAATTGATACAGCCACTATGGAGAACAGTATGGAGGTTCCTTAAAAAACTAAAAATAGAGTTACCATATGACCCAGCAATCCCACTACTGGGCATATACCCAGAGAAAACCATAATTCGAAAAGGCACATGCACCCCAATGTTCACTGCAGCACTATTTACAATAGCCAGGTCATGGAAGCAACCTAAATGCCCATCGACAGAGGAATGGATAAAGAAGATGTGGTACATATATACAATGGAATATTACTCAGCCATAAAAAGGAATGAAATTGGGTCATTTGTAGAGACGTGGATGGATCCAGAGACTGTCATACAGAGTGAAGTAAGTCAGAAAGAGAAAAACAAATATCGTATATTAACGCATATATGTGGAACCTAGAAAAATGGTACAGATGAACTGGTTTGCAGGGCAGAAATTGAGACGGAGATGTAGAGAACAAACGTATGGACACCAAGCGGGGGAAGCAGTGGCAGGGGCGTGGTGGTGGTGGGATGAACTGGGAGATTGGGATTGACATGTATACACTAATATGTATAAAATGGATAACTAATAAGAATCTGCTATATAAAAAAATAAATAATATTAAATTAAAAAAAGACAACCTACCAAACGGGAGAAAATGTTTGTAAATCATTTGTAAGAGGTTTATATCCAAACATACAGACAGAATCTTGTGGGATCTTAGTTCCCCAACCAGGCATCTAACCCACGCCCCCTGCAGTGGAAGCACGGAGTCTTAACCACTGGACCACAAGGGAAGTCCCCAAAATATATGAAGACAATCTGATTAGAAAATGGGCAGAGGATCTGAATAGACATTTTTCAGAAGAAGACATACAGATGGGCAACAGGTACATGAAAGGTGCTCAACATCACTAATCATCAGGGAAATGCAAATCAAAGCCACAGTGAGATATCATCTTACACCTGTTAGAATGGCTATCATCCGAAAGACAAAAAATTATAAGTGTTGGCGAGGTTGTAAAGAAAAGGGAACCCTTGTGCATGGTTGGTGGGAATGTAAATCGCTACAGGCACTATGGAAAACAGTATGGAGATTTCTCGAAAAGTTAAACATAAAACTACCATATGATCCAGCAATTGCACTTCTGGGTATTTATCTGAAGGAAATGAAAACGCTAACTTGAAAAGATATCTGCAAGCCCATGTTCATGGCAGCATTATTTACAATAACCAACACATGGAAGCAACCTAAGCATCCACTCATGGATGAGTAGACAAAGAAAATGTGGTATATATATATATACATATATATACATATATATACATATATGTATATATATATATATATATATGTGTATATATATATATATACACACACACACACAACGGAGTATTACTCAGCCATTAAAAAGAAGAAAATCGCAGGACTTCCTTGGCGGTCCAGTGGTTTAAGGCTCTGCGCTACCACTGCAAGGGGGCATGGGTTCGATCCCTGGTCGGGGAACTAAGATCCCCACATGCAGCATGGTGTGGCCAAAAATAAATAAATAAATAAAAAGAAGAAAATCTTGCCATTTGTGGCAATGTGGATAGACCTTGAGGGCATTATGCTAAGTGAAATAAGTCAGACAGAGAAAGACAAACACCATATAATTTCAATTATATGTGGAATCTAAAATCAAAAACAAATTGAACTCACTGATACAGAGAACAGATAGTTGGTGGGTAGGCAAAGTGGGTGAAGGGGATAAAAAGTTACAAACTTTCAGTTACAAAATAAATAAGTCATGTAAGGTACAGAATGGTGACTATAGTTAATAATGCTGTATTGTATACTTGAAAGTTGCTGAGAAAGTAAAGGCAAGGAAAAAAAATTTGTAAGTGTGGTGATAGATGTTAACTAGACTTACTGTGGTGATCATTTCACAATATATACAAATATTATGTTGTACATCTGAAACTAACCATGTTGTATGTCAATGATATCTAAAAACAAACAAAACAAAAAAAACTTCAGAGAAATCTAAGCCATGCCTAATAGGTCCTTTAAAGCAGCTCCAGGTCTTTTCAGCATCCCAAGTGTATAACTGTAGGTCTTATGATTAAGTCTTTAACACATTCTGAGTTAAAAGACAGGGTTGCAGGCCCTCTCTGTTAACAGCAGGGCTTCTATAATTTTGAGGGCTGTTGTCCTACATCAGCCTCATGGAAGAGAGAAGAGTTTATCTCTAAGATCTGTGGACATGGCCTTTGTGTAATAAAATGGGTTATAAATTGATATACAAGAAACCCACAAGGCTTTTAAAAATATCAACTTGGACTGAAAGGGACAGATGCAATATGAAATGAAAGAGGCTTCTGTACCCCCAAAATTCTTTGAGCTGGTAACAGACTAAGAACTACCGAGCATGATCACAGAAGAGGGAGGATGACTCAAGGCTGCACTGACTTCCCAATGAATGGAAGCAAGAGACACAGGGAACTCCTAGAAAGTAATAATGGATCCTAAGAGCAAAAGGAGAATTAAGTGCCAGGGTGGATTTCACAATTGCTAGGGACTAATGATTCCTATGTACTTCCCACCCTGCCTCTCCTTTCTGAGTGGGAGTATCTATTTTAAAAAAAAAAAAAAAAAAAAAAAAGCAAAGAAAGGAAATGAAAGAGACAAAACAACCAATGCAAAGTGTGAATCTTGATTACATGCTGGTTTACAAAACCAAAACAAAAAGACTTGGCTGTAAGAGATTTTGGGAATAAGTAGGATATTTGAAAAGTGCAGATGCATAGTCCCTAAACCAGTCATTTCGGGTCAACCTCTGGGGGTGGGGCTTCCTGACAACGGTACCTTTGGAAAACTTTCCAGGAGATTCTGGCCTGTGATCAGCATTTGGGAACCACTAAGTTAAAACTTTCCCTTCCCCTTTGTTTCATCTTATTTTCCTGCCCTTATGTTTTCTCATTTACATTTTTTGAAGCCAAAATGCCAATATATTAATTTAAGATACAATCAGTAACTGACAAAGACCAGGACACTTGGGTTATACGATCAGCACATTCTCTCCCTGTGGCCAAACTTTGATGGAAGCCTAATCCTAATCAGAAGGATTAGGATACTTAATTTAATAACCACAGGAAATTACTTGCAACGTTCAGAAACCCTTGAAGTCAGTTTTCTGACTTTTAAAAATCTTCTTTCTTTCTTTTTTTCTTTTTTTTTTTTTTTTGCGGTACGCGGGCCTCTCCCGTTGCGGAGCACAGGCTCCGGACGCGCAGGGTCAGCGGCCATGGCTCACAGGCCCAGCTGCTCCGCGGCATGTGAGATCTTCCCGGACCAGGGCACGAACCCGTGTCCCCTGCATAGGCAGGCGGACTCTCAACCAATGCGCCACCAGGGAAGCCCTAAAAATCTTATTTCAATAAGTGGACTCAAATCTCTTTTTGGAACAAGGTAAAATAAATAACAACAACAACAAGAACATAACAATAATAAGAGCAGCCTCCACAAATTGACTCTTACTACATGTGAGGACTCTACAGTGATGGCATTTATCATAAAACCCCTAACAACCTTACTAGGTACTAACAATAGCTAAAACCTCTGCAGCATTTACTATGTGCCAGGCACCTCTAAAGTGCTTTACCTGTATCAGCTCATGTAATTTTCACAATCTTATGACGTAGGTACCATTTTCATTCCCGCTCTACAAATAAGGAAACTGAGACCCCTAGAGGTTAGGAATTTGAGCCAGGATTTGAACCCAGGGAGGTTTCAGAGTCTATGCTTTTAACACTATGCTACTGGCCTCTCTAGAAATATTATCCACACGTTAACTCATTTCATCTCCCAAACCCCAGGAGAAAGATGGTTATAGCATGTCCATCCAACAGATGGGGAAATGGAGGCTCAAGGGGGTGAAGTGGCTATACCCAGTCACTGTGGCAGGACCAGGACTTGAGCTGGGTTTATGTGACCGCAAAGCCCTGAGCTCCACTATGGGAAGGCCTCCCTGGGTGCTGCCTGGGCCTGGCCACCTCACCTGTTTGTAGATGAGCTCGAAGGCCCCCGTGTCACAGCTGTGGTCCAGCCGCCGGTCGATGACCACGCGCAGGGTGTCGGCCTGTACGCCAGCACAGAGCTGGGCAGTGACAGCCGTGGAGGGTGCCATGGTGGGGCTGGCGTTGATCTCGATCAGCCAGGGCTGGAAGTCCTCACCAAACACAAAGTCAGCGCCATAGAGCTCGAAGCTGGCCTTCCGACACTGCACGGTGTCCTGGGAGGTCTGCAGGGCGTGGATCACCGCAGCCTTCATGCCAGGCACAATGATGGTGGACCAGGCGTTCGGGGCCCCCATCTCCCGCAGGTGAGCCTGGAACTTCTGGCTTGACCACATGTTGTCTGAGGGCAGCAGTGGGTGTCGGTGGCACGAATTCTCCAGGTGCTTCTGGATGGAGTTGTTGCACAGGTGCACAGAGCTGGGACAGAGAGCAGAAAGCTGAGGGCTGGCTCCCTGTGCCCCTCCCACCCAAACGTGGGGAGGGCAGGCAAACCCCGGAACCAGCCTGGCGCACTCTGGACCGTTCAGCTTGAGGTGACAAAGGCCTCATCACATTCTTCTAGGGCCACTAACAGTCTTCACTCAGGACCTCTCTGAGGGCACTAACTACAGGGGCCACAGTGTTAAGTACTTTGTGACAGTGTCAGTTAACCCTCCCAGTGCCTGGAAGATAAGGAGGTGGTTAAGAGTACGGGCCCCGTGGTCATCAAGACACGTGTTGAAGTTCTATCTTCATCGCTGACTGGTAAGACCTTACATAAGTCATTTAACCCATGGGCTCCTTTCAACATCTGTAAAATGGGGGTAAGTAACAGTACCCACTTCACCGGGTTTTCATGGAGGCCTGAGATAACATACATGAAGTGCTCAGCAATCGTCACATACAGAGCATTCAGTAGCCGACAGCTATGAGCTCCATATTACTGCCTCTGTTCTTCAGATGTGGCAACGGAAGCTTAAATACTGATAGGTTTTCACCTGACCCAAGTCACAGAGCTTGGAAGCTTCAGAGACGGAACTTGAACCGAGGGCTCAACAGGTTTCCTCTCCCCCGAAATGAAAGCTGCAACCTGCCTCTCTCCTCTCGCATTTCTCCTGATTCCCCTTTACCCGGCTCTACATCCTTTCTTCCATAACACGTATCACTTTTAACCCATTAGATGACTTTACTGATTATGTTCATGGCTTGTCTGTTTCTCCCTGCTGGAATATGAACTCTTGGGGGCTGGGCTCGTTTTGTTCACTGTTGTGTCCCACGTGCCTAGAACAATGAACGGCACAGGGTACACACAGGTGGTTGGATGGATAGAGGCCTGCCTGCCTGCAGAGTGTGTTTGGAGCCCCGCATTGCCCTGGAATCGCTGCTCCTTGCCAGCTCCCCAGCTAGACTGGGAGCTCATGGGAGTGAGGGTTCTGGGGGAGACTCACTTGTCCAGGTTCTTCAAGGAGAAGGGCTGTGTAGAGAAGCGGATGTAGCTGTCGCGGTAGAACCACACAGTAAGTGGGTTCCAGTCGGTCACCAGGAACCACTGTCTCAGATCAAACTTGGTGCCAAAGATGAGCAGGGGCTGCTCAATATACTTCTGCACCACCCACTTGCCATCCTTCATCATTATGGGATTGCCGTCCACCAGCTTCAGCATCTCCTCCAGGTGGTCCATGCACACGATGCCTTCGGGGGAAACAGGGTGGTCAGGGATCAGGCCAGGCTTGGGCTGGGAGATGGGTCAGGGAACCATGGACAGCTCATCATAAGCTCTCATCCCCAAAGGACTGATAGGCCCAAGTGGATAACCCTGTCCTTCTCCCTGCTCCCTTTGGGAAAGCTGAGAATCTGCTAAGGATTTAATTTTAAAAAAAAATTAACCAGTTTTACTTGATGAAAAGGAATATATGCATGGATAACAATTCAAACAGTATTGGGCTTTTTTAAAAACCATGTGCATAAATGACTTTGATTAGTTTTTCACAATAACTAATGGAATATAAAACAACAGAAGTGAAAAGTAGGCAGTACAAAAGGGTATACAATTTAAAAAAATACATCTCCTTCCCCAGAGGCAGCCAAGTGCTGCTTCCAGGTCCTATGGATAGGCTCCCAGGTTATGGAAGAGTTGTGTGTGCCTCAGTTTCATAGGGTTCTATGCACTTAAACATGCTAAGGAATTGGAACACTGCTTGGCACTTGGTGAGCATTCAGTAAATGTTAACTCGTATCATTATTACTAGTTACCTGTGGAAAACATCTCTAGCTATAGATTTGCTGGCTCAAAGGGTATGTGCATTTTTTCAATTTATAGAACAAAAATGTTCTACCAATCTGCACTCCCACTAAGAGTGTATGAGATGTGTGTGTTTGCCCACATTCTGTCAACACTGCTGATGATTTATCTTTGCCCTTCTCTTAGGTAGAATGATATTTTATCTGTTTTATAACGAGTGAAGTTAAGTATCTTATGCTAATAAGGCATTATTTTAACGCTGATATATACAGTTGACCCTAGAACACGGGGATTAGGAGCGCCAACCCTCCGAGCAGTCAAAAATTCTCATATAACTTTACAGTAGGCCCCCTGTATCCGTGGTTCTGCATCCATGGATTCAACCAACAACAGATCATGTAGTACTGAAGTATGTATACAGCGAAAGAAATCCGCATATATGTGGACCCACGCAGTTCAAACCCACGTTGTTCAAGGGTCTACAGTAAGAATCACAAGGCAAACAAACACACAAATCAATGTCATTTCTTCATTGTTTGGCCCCTCAAACAGTCTGATTGCCCGCCAATGGCACAGAATAACTTGTGCTGGGTTCCCAAGCCAGATCCTTTCTCAAATGGCCAGAATGATCACTAAGATTCCCAATAACATGACGCCTGTATAGCCAAAGATGGAGGCTGTTCATGACCTCTGACCCAGCAATTTCACTTTTAGGAATTTATCCTAAGGAAATAAATGGAAAGGCTACTAAGATATCTGCACAGGATATTCATCACAGTGTTGCTTGTAATAGCAATTCATCAATCAATAATCAAACAAACAGGAAAAAAAAATGGTGGCCATCTAAATATCCATCAGAAAAGGATTAGGTAAGACCGTGAGAGTACATCTAAACAAGATTAGACTATGCAGCTGTAAAACAGAATGAGGTAAGAAAGCACATACTGTACTTCTATATAAAATTCAAACACAGGCAACACTCATCTATGGTGTTATAAGTCAGAATAGGGGTTCCCATTGTGGGGAGGTAGAGACCTGGAGACAGCACGGGAGGGGGCCCTCTAGAGTGAAGGTAGTGTTGTATTTCAGGATCTGGGTGCTGTTTCCACGCGTGTGCTCACTGTGTGACAATTCACTGAGTTGTGTATTCACAATGCGTACCCTTTTCAGTGAAGTATATTGCATACATATTTCAATTAAGTTTTTCTAAAAATGGAGAGAAAATGTTGAAATACTTTGGGATTCACTGTATTATTCTCTCTGTTTTTGTGTATGTTTGAAAAGTGTCTATAATAATAAGCTAAAAACAGGCGGGGAAGAAAAGCAGATCTAGATGTACTAAAATGGAGTGATCTCCAAGATCTACTGTTAAGAAAAAAGAAAGGTGCAAAAAATAAATGAGTAATACTCACTGATATGGAAAGATATAATAAATGAAAAAAGGAAGCTACCAAATAGTATGCTCTTATTTAAAATAAAATGAAACATGCACACACTCTCCAGATGCATAGAAGAAAGTACAGAAAGAAACACATCACAAGGTGAATTGTAGTTATCTCAGTGAAATCAAGGGTGTCTTTGGTTCCTTCCACTTTTCTGTACTGTCTGATCTTTTTTTTAAAAATAACAATAACGTATTTTCATACTTGGAAAAAACCAACAAAACTATTTCCAAGGTAGAAAAAGAAAAGACTATGATGCTGGTTTTGAAAAGACATCCCAACAGGAGTGTCCCATAGTGTGTGAAGCTGCGACAGCTTCACTTGGACGTGATCAAATTCACCCAAGGACAGGCAGTGCATGGAGTGATCTCCTGCCAGAAGTCTGGTTTTTACATCTTGGAAGTCCTTAACCATCTTTTAAAGGCTGGGCTAATGCACCACCCCAGCTTGCTGGCTGCCCTGTTCAAATTCCATTCATGCTGAGCAGTCAGAATAACAGCTAAGAATAACAGCTGTTATTACATAGCAGGTACTCTGTAAAAGCGCAGGATCTAAGCACTTTCCATATATGATTCTCATGTAATCCTCTCAGGTAGGCATTATTGGTTTCATTTGAACAATGATGAAAATGAGGCACGGAAGAGGTTAACTAACCTGCCCCAGGTCTTGTGGATATTAGGAGGCAGAGCTGGGTTTGAATCCAGGAAGTCTTGCCCCCAGCATCCATACCCTTGACCCCTGTATTATACCCTCCCAAGGATGCACTGGTCAAATATGAGAGCCCTTAGATGACAAGCAACTGCATGTGAGTATCACCAGACCTGCCTAAAGCATTAACCTAAACCCTCAGGGCAGGAGAGGAGGTGCTGGCATCATCATCACAGCAGCCAACATGGATGGGGTGGCTACTGTGCGAGGCACCATGCTGAGTGGTAGATGCACTACCTCGTTTAATCCTCATCCGATGAGGGAACTGAGGTTCAGAGAAGTGATATAACTTGCTCAAGGTCACACAGCATATAAGTAGCAGAGCTGGGATTCAAACCTAGGTAGTCTGGCTCCAACAGAACCTGTACTATTTAACGTCCCTGGCCTCTAGCTGGGGAGGGTGTAGGGTGCTGGTACAGGAAGCAGGGGCTGACCCCCACCTCGTCCACGGGACTTGGCTCCCGGCTTCACGATCCAGATGTTGCGATCTCCTTCCATGTCCATCTGGGGCACCACGGCCCGCAGCTGCTGCAGGATGTCCTCACAGCGTTGGACCTGAGTGTCGAGGTACCTGAGTTCCGCCCCCTCGCTGTGGGGAGATGATGGGACTTGGGCAGCGCTGGGCCTGGGGGCATCCTGGTGAACAAGGCAAGGGGAGACAAAAGCTCCCTGGCCATGGTCCAACCAGCTTTGGTCACGCCCTTCCCCTAGAGACCCAGATAGGTCTCTCCCAAACCTCCAGCCCCATGCTCAGGCTGCCCCCAAAACCCACCCTGCCCAGGGCACCGTCCCAGACTGCTGGGATGGGAGAGGATGGAGACATTCGACCTACTGCACCGCCCTCACTCCAACACTCCCCCTTCTGCCACCTCCCTTTCTATCACATTAAAACTGCCTTTGATAGAATTGAATCATACCAGCATCAAATGAGGAGGCACCACTATGTGCCAGGCACTGTGCCAAGGGCTTTACCTATATTTTCACTAATCCATCTCCAGGGAGATGTTACTGGTCCCATTTTAGAGAAGTATAAACTGAAGGTTGGAGAGTTGAGGGATCTGCCCAAGGCCACACACTGAGTTAAGTGGAAGGATGCAAACTCCACTCTTCCTGATTCTTCCATCCACAGGGGCTTTTGGGGGTTCATTCCCTTCCTAATCAGAACCTAACACTGGTGGATAGGTGGGCGCCTTCCTAGTCTAATTCTTTTCTAGCACATCTGTATCACACGTCTCCTTGATTTATTTCTCTTCCCATCACTTACCACCTGACACCCAGACTGATTTGGCTATTGCCTGTCTCCGCTCACTGGAATGTAAGCTTTATGAGAGCAGGAACATTTTTTGTAGTTGTTATTCTCTGTTGTAGTCCCAACCCCAGGCAGTACCCAGCACTTATTAGGCACTCCCTGAAAGTTTGTTAACTGAATGACTGGTTGGATAAGTAAGTCCTCTGGCGGGAGCTGGCCTCAGCAACTGGGCTGTACTGACAAGGGTTCATGGACAAAGAGGGACCTGTTCCCTACAGGACACAACATGTCCTCAGCTAACCAAGTCACAAAATATCCCAGATGGTAGCCTCATCCGAACTCTCCCATTTGTTTTCTTCTGAATGAATACGAACGAAGCCTCCACTAGATGGTAACGTGTCTTTAACATCTTAGCCTCTTGAATGTCTCCAGCCACGGAGAACCTATCTCTCTGTTGCTAAGGCAGGAGCAGCAGCAGCAGCTGGGCAGTGCCAGGAACAGGGACAGTCAGATGGAGGGGGCTTGGCAAGGCCTCTTATTCACATGTAAGTCCTGGCTCTTCTATTTCCACAAGGTTTGCTGGAAACTTTTCTGTGGCCATGGCATGAAGAATCTGCGGAGCAAATCTGTGATTTGGCCCAGGAGTGTCACATGGTCGTGGCAGGGGTACGTGCAACTTGAAAAAGTGTATTCAACATGACGACGTGACTTTATATTTAGCAAAAAAAAAAAAACAGTGTTTCTGTGGAAAGTGAACCTTGATAAAAGCCTGGTTGGTGAGGGGAGCGGGAGAAAAAAAAAAAAGCCTGGCTGGTGCGTCATGGATTTGTTTTTTAAAAAGTTGAGAAGCAGCGGTAAATACTGAATAAATTAATGAAAGCTAATGATCTGTACTGAACAATTCAAGGCAATGTTATATGATGTAATATTTTACGTAATCCTGACTTTTGAGAGGTTCCTCCAGCCCCCAACTTGCCTCACATCCAGAAATGCAGAGGACTGACATTCTCTCCACCTACTGTTCTAACTCAGTCCTGATAATTCTTAATTTAAGAAGGGTGGCTTCATGTTTTCTGGCAGGTGAGGGGAAAATATGGCGTCACCTAGTTGTTGTTTCCCAATGTTTAAAAAAAGATACAAATGAATTATTCATCAATGATGTGGGTGTGCTTGGTAAGTCATTCGTCCAAAGTTCATTTATTAGTTCTTCAGTCTCCCCTAACAATCATTAAATCTGTCTGTTCCTTTCTATTCTAACGTCATGCCAGCTGAGGCCCTTGGCACTCCCCCCAGCTTACTGCTGTGTGCCCCTGAGGGCAGGGACTTCGTTTCATTTCTGGAGCCTGGTACAACTCCTGGCACATAGGAGGGGCTTGGTAAATACTGAGTGCGCTCCTGCCTTCAGGGCCCTCCTCCGTCCAGTCTCTCCCACACACTCTGTTGAACGGAGTCTCTCTACAACAGCTCCAGGTCCACCTCAATACTCCTTTGCTCTGCTCAAGAACCTTTTCCCGGAGTGTGTTCTGCAAATGCAACTGCTCAGGATGCTTGGGGCGGGGGGCTGGGGTCACGTAAGTACAGGGTATACTTGCACACTCTGTCTCTCTTGAAGGTTTATACCACCAATAGGTTCTGAAAAGTCCTGCATCACGGAAACCTATTTTAACTAACTCTGTTTGACCCAATGTTTTCCAAATGTGATGGACCACAAAAGCCCTTTTTTCATAAACTCTATTTACAGCCTGTAGTACTGGCATCCTGTGTAATACACTTTGGGAAACGTTGGCCTGCAGGATAAAATCTAAATGACTTAATAGAGTCTTACTTTGTGAGTGAATACTATGAGTCAGTGCTGAGAACGTCATACAAATTATCCTGTCTAATCCTACCTTTCAGGCAGACATTATTTTTAAACCAATTTTACATTTGAGAAAAGCAAAGCTCAAAGATTAGTGACGTTCCCAAGGTCACGGAGCTTGGAAGCGGCAAAGGCAGACTCAGGTCTACCTGACAGCACAGCCGTGATCTTAGTCACTGTGTCAACATCTGGGAAGAGTGGTTTGGACCCTATTATGGAGGCAGTGGGAGCTCTTGAGGGTTCTGAAAAAGGAGAATAGTAGGGTGAATGAAACGGGGAGGCTTGGAGAGAGATGGGGGCAGCACTCGACAGAGAGGGTCTGTCCCTGAGCATCAGCTCAGAACACGGAAGCTGCCCGAGAGCAAGGAGCACCTGCCATGCCCCATGGCCAGGGCTGCAGAGGTACTCACTGGACCACTTGATAGTAGCGCTGGAGGAAGAGGGACCAGGCCTCAGGGCTCAGGTAGAGCGGAGCCTCCATGTCCTTGTCAATGTCCACGTGGGCCATGTTGTTAAGGTGCTCCTTGCAGGCGCACAGAGCCTCATCCACAAGCTCTGGGGACACCGTCACCGGCTTTTTCTCTTGTTTCTTGGGCTGCCTGTCTCCTGTAGAGACAGGGAGGGGGCTGTCACTATCCCATATGCCATGGCCCCCATTGCCCCAAGGCCTGTCACTTACCTGAGACTTCACCCTAAATACACCTGAGGCCCAGGACACACCTGCATCCCCTACTGCCCTGGGACCTATCAGTCACCTGGGGCTTTTGTTCTAAATTCACCTGCGGCCCCAGTGCTCACCCTTGGGCCCCAGTGTCCCAGGACCTATCACTCATTTGAGGCTCCACCCTAAATGTCCCTGAAGCATCTCAGCACGTATAACCCAGCACACACCTGCAGCCTCTCCGCGCTTGGGAGTTCTGACACACCTGCGGCCCTTGTGCCCCTGCTCCTGACACATGACAGTCTTCTTTGCACCTGACACACCCAAGAGACAGCAGCTGGACAGTTGGCCTCCGGAAGAGCCAGGGATTTTCCTCCTCCCAGTAGAGCTGCCCCTCACTTCTTCGAATCCCTGGCTGAGGAGACCCTGGGTTACAGGATGGAGGCTGTGAGGTAGGAGCTAAGTCCAGAGAGGGAAAAGGCAAGCAATGGGTTGAGCCAGCAGGCAGTGAGGGACTCTCTGTGTCCCCCTTCACAAGGCACAAGGAGTCCTCAGACCACGTGAAACTACACGGTTTCACAGCTTCCTCTCCTCACAGACCTGAGCTCCCCACAGGGCAGGGGTGGACCACATCCTCTTCGGCTGTCCTCTCTAGAGTGCTTGGCCACATGCCAGGCCCATGGGAGGGCTGAATGAGGCAGTGGGTCATTAAAAAATGTATAGGAAGACACTTGGGTAGGTGGTTGGGACAGAAAAGTGATGAGTGGGTGGGCCGGAGGACACATAGGTGGTGGACGGATGGATGGAAAAGAGTTAAATGCATGGGGAGACAAGGACAGATAGGTAGATAGGTAAGACGGCGGAGTGGCTAGATGGAGAGGGAGAGAGGAGCTGAGAGGAGGAGGTGAATGAACAGAACGACAGTGGGGGGGAAGATGAATGGATGGCTGAATGGGTAGGTGCATGAGGCGGGTGGGTGAGGACGTAGGCAGATGGATGGACAAAGGGTGGACAGATGGGTGGGTAAATGTACGGATGGGTTGGTAGCAAGGGGTGGTGGATGGGCAGATGGATGAGAAAAATACAAAGACAGATGCGTGGATGAACAGGTGGGTGCATGTGTGGCTGGGGGGGAGGATAAGCACCTGGGGGGGTGGAGGTAAGCACAGTACTTACCTGGGGCCTCTTCCTCTTCTGCTTGGATAGAGTATGACTTCCGTTCTGACTTCACCACCAGCTTGAGAACGTTGCGGGCAGCTGTCAGCCAGAAGTCCTCTGCGCCCGGGGGCAGGGGATACCCTGCTCAGCCTCTAGGCTCCAGGCCTTTTCTGGTTCTGGAACCTGATCATGACCTGCCCCATTTTGGATCCGGAACCTGACTACTGTTTCTGACTCTAGAACCCAGATTAGAACCTGGATTCTGTTTCAACTGTAGAACCAGACCCAGAGCCTCACTTGACTTGGCCCATATTCTACCTTCAGAATCATGCCTGGATCTGCTGTCTGATTTCTCTCTTCTGTTCCTGATCCACTTTTTTTTTTTTGGTGATTTTTTTTTTAATTTTATTTTTTAATGGAGGTATAGTTGATTTACAATGTCCTGATCCACTTTTGATACTTATCTAGCCTGAGAACCAGACCCTGGCCCAAAATCTATATCAGATTTGGAGACTCATTTAAACCTAGCATCTAATCTGGATCCAAATTCTGACCTCAATTTAGAGCATGTGCTGGAGTTGGAGCCTATTCTGCCTGAGAATCCCAAAGTCTAGAGCCTTTTCTAGATTTGGAACCCAGTCTAGCCAGTGGAATCTGACACAAAGTTGGAACTTATTCTGGATTCCAAACTCAACCAAGCGACCAACTTTTAGAACCTGCTCTAGAAAATAAGATAAGCTAGATCAGCTCTTCTGGAGGTCTGGGTTAACCAAGGTAGGAGGCTCATTAAGGGAGGCACATTAGGGAAAGATAAGGATTGGGGATGGAGAAGGATATCTGCTGGGGTAGATGAGGGCATGAGGAGAGGGGCCCTTTGCTCTCCAACACCAGCCAGGGCTTTAGCTCTCAACCTTTGGCCTGAGGGTCCATGGGGCTGGCATCTCCTTACCTATGAAGGCCTTTTTGTCATCCTCAGCCCCCAGGCGGTAGCAGCGCGGGAAGAAGGAGTCGGCATCAGCCTCGTCAAACCACGGCAAATTCCGGAGATTGAGACATAGACCCACCTATGGAGTTAGCCGCTGAGGGGGCAGGGTGCGACTGGCCCAGAGGGCCTCCAAGGGCCCCCACACTTGGCACACACCCAGACAGCTCAAGGGGACCCTGCTCGGACGTGCTCAGAGCCTCTGCCCCACTTGCTGGGCTTGACCCGCTCATGTCCACCTCCCCGTGTTGCCCACGTGCTTCCCATGCCGAGCATGCCCCACATCCTTCCTATCCACTCTTTCACACCCTTAAATACCTGCCTTCTCTAGGAATCCTCCCAGTCCACACTAATAATATACTAGCAGGTCTCAGTTATAAAGCCTATCATTCTTGCCATAACCCTAGAAGATAGGTCTTACTGGTATTCTCATTTAAAGATGAGGAACCTGGGCTTCCCTGGTGGCGCAGTGGTTAAGAATCCGCCTGCCAATGCAGGGGACATGGGTTCGAGCCCTGGTCCGGGAAGATCCCACATGCCGCGGAGCAGCTAGGCCCGTGAGCCACGACTACTGGGCCTGCGCTCTAGAGCCTGTGAGTCACAACTACTGAAGCCCACGTGCCACAACTACTGAGCCTGCGTGCCACAACTACTGAAGCCTGCGTGCCTAGAGCCTGTGCTCTGCAATGAGAGAAGCCACCGCAATGAGAAGCCCGTGCACCGCAATAAAGAGTAGGCCCCGCTCGCCGCAACTAGAGAAAGCCCCCGCGCAGCAACAAAGACCCAAAGCCGCCAAAAATAAATAAGTTAAAAAAAAAAAAAGATGAGGGACCTGAGGCTCAGAGAGGTGAAGTCACTTGTTAATAAACCCAGCTAAGATATAATGGATCCATCAGCCGGATATGCTCTGCTTGGAGAGAAGGGTCCTCCTGCTCACGATCACCGGACATGGTGTTTGTTCTGTCTCCAGATCCCATCTGGATTCTGGAGTCTATGTTAGGCATCATGTCTATGTGTACCAGACATGCTGCAGGGGTTGGATTTGAACCCAGCCGTGTCCGAATCCCACTGAGTCATATACCTCCCCATCTCCTGAAAACTCTTACTGACGAGGAGAACAGGGAGTGGGGTTGCCGGCCCAAGGGCGGCAGGGGGGTTAGAAGCTGCCATGCCCGCGCCCTGGAGAACCCACCTTTGTGGTAAAGGAGCCCGCCCGGGCATAGTGGTTTATCATTTGATCCTTGGAGAGGAAGCGACAGTCCAGCACATTCCGCCGAGTGGTCCAGATGAAGTAGGGGATCTCATCCCGAACCATGCGCGACTGTGGGGAGGGGAGGAGACAGGGGAGGCTAATGTGGGCAGCACAAGGCCCAAGGAGGCTTCTCCCCGCCCTGCTGAGCAAGGTGGGTGAATGGAAGGAGAGGATGCTACCAAGGGGGCCTCTGGCCCACACGCCATCTTTGTGTACGTTAAGAAAAGACATCTCTTCCTCCGGGGCACACACTGGGTGAGCAGAGAGCAGGTGAGCTCGCAGCTCCTTTGGCCAGGTGCCCCTAGGCAGTGACTAAGCCCCACAACTGAACGCCACACCTTGTTCCGGCTCTTGGCCATTAGTGACTTGCTCAGTGGCATGACTGTGACTCCAAGCTGATGGGCACACAGCATGTGACAAAGGCTTTCTCGTGGGCTCCACCTCTCTCCGTCCTTCCTGCAACTCTGGGAGGTAGGATTATTGATAACCTGTAACACCATGTGCCAGGTGCCTGTTCTAAGCTTGCCATGTCAACTCATTTAATCCTCACCACGACCCTATGAGGTAGGTGCTACCATTATCCCCATTTCACAGATGAGGGAACTGAGGCACAGGGACTTGTCCAAGGGCTCACAAGGTTGGGCCATATGGAAGCGGCAGTCCTCCACCTCGCCTGACAGACGAAAACGGCAGTTTGGTCTAGCTCAGCTCAGTAAGTGGTGGTGCCAAGATGGAAAGCCAAGTGTCCCCATCTCAGCACATATACCCTCCACAACATCATATCAGCCTCTTTCAAAACGTTTTAAGCCCTTCCTGCTAGCCTTCCCTTGCTGGGGACGGGGGAAGATGAACTATGGGGTTTTTATTTGGAAGGGGGAATTACCAGGCATGGAGGTTGTGCCGGCTTCTGATAACAACCTAGCAAACAGTTCTGAACCCAGGCCAGCCTTGTCTGTGTCCCTCACCACTCCGCTGGCCTACCTAGGCTTTAGAGAACCAATCAGTTTTTACCACAGATAGGGAAACTGAGGCCCAGAGAAGGAAAGGACTTGTCTGGGGTCACCCAGCTGGACTCTAGTGCTCTCCCTCAAACGAAGCAGACCCCTGTCCAGCCCACTGGGCCCTCACCATCACAGCATGCATCCCATGCAGGTCATCAAATTCCAGTAAATCATCGAAGTCGAACAGCTGTGGTGGCCAGAATGCTTCATCCTCATCTTCGTCCTCTGTGGATGCAGAGACCAGGCCTGGTAAGGCCCCTGTCCCCACCCCACAGGCCCATATCACAGCCTCAACCCTGGGACAGTGGGAACCAAAGGGATGGGACTCAGGAAGTTTCGGGAAAGGGAGGGATTGCTCACCATCCTCAGTGGTATCACTGTCACCCATGACTGAGCTATCCAGATCCTTGTGTGGTGGTGGCAGCATGGTACCCAAGTGATGGACCATCTTCTTCTCTACCCAGCCCCTCCGGCGCAAAAGGCACCGGATCACAGGGTAGTGGCCTTGGATCATGAAAATCTTCCTCTGCTGCAAGGTGACAGAAGAATGCTTGTTCAGTAAGTACAGCCTAAGTGCCTGCCACAGGGGATATAATGGTGAACCAGACAGCTATGGTCTCTGCCTTCAGGAAAATTTTATATTCCAGTAGAAGAGACAGGCTATAAATAAATAGAAAAATAACCTGCATAGTAATCATCATAAGAGTAACAATATTTATTTGCTAATATTTATTGAGCACCTACTATGTGTTAATCACTTATATATATTACTAACAATGATATGTATTTTTAATAGATACTATTATCACCACTTAACTGGTTATGAAACAGAGACATAGAGAGATTGAGTAGCTTGGCCACACAGTGGTTAAGTGAAAGAGCAGGAATTTACATCCAGGCTGGTAAGCTCGAGAAACTGGATCTTAATGGGGACCCAGAGAAACGCAGTCAGGGGAGGCTGAGAAGGAGCCAGAAATGTGCAGAGCCGGACAAATGGCAGTTCAGGCAGAGGGAAAAGCATGTGCAAAGGTCTTGAGGCTGGAGAGGTTGGGAGGAACTGGAAGGAAGCCAGGGTGAA
The DNA here is from genome assembly GCF_964341445.2 of Mesoplodon mirus. Lineage (NCBI taxonomy): Eukaryota > Metazoa > Chordata > Mammalia > Artiodactyla > Ziphiidae > Mesoplodon > Mesoplodon mirus. The sequence goes on from NC_138988.1 coordinate 7,424,351, forward strand.
TGGAGTGTGGAAAATGAGGGGGAGACCTCCTGAGAGGTAGGAGTAGACTGTGGAAGGTCCTGCAGGCCTTGGAACGAACTTGAATTTTATATTAAGAGTAGCATGAAGCAATAAAGTGAAGGGAGGGAGTGACATAGTTGGAGGCTGTAAGTGTGGCTTGCTGGCTTGCTGTCATATGGAAAACAGATGGAGGAGACAAGGATGGAAGCAGGCAGACGAGTCAGAAGGCTGTTGTGGTTTCTGCAGGTTCTCACAGTGGAGATGGATGGGAACAAGGCAACAGAGTTGAGATTTGTTTTGGAAATAGAGACTAATGGGATTAGATGTGTGGGTGAGGGAACAGAAAGATCAGATTTCTGGCTTGAACAACTGGGAGATAGAGAAGACCAGAGAGTAGGGAGGAGAACAGGTTTGGGCAGGAAAATCAAGAGTATGGTTTGGGACATGGGTCTGAAATGCTTTGATGTTCCCTGGGCGGAGATGTCAAGTGGGGGGTTGGATCTCTGGAGCGTGCAGTTAGAGAACAGGCTGGGCTGGAAAGGGCATGGAGGGGGCACAGCACACTGACTGGACTCACAGCCAAGGAGACAGGCGTGGAGAGGGACCCAGGGAACCAGGAGTGTCCCTAGAAGTCTTCAAAGGCTACTGAAAAGTAGCTGCCAGGGAGGGAGAAAGGAGAACTAGGAGTGTGCAGACAGCCAAAAGGGAAGGTATGTGTGGGGGGTCGGTGCCTAAGGTGCCAAACCAAGGTCAGGACAGAAAAGGGACTGACTGCTGGATCTGGCTCCTTGGAGGTCACCAGTGATCTTGACTAGAGTGGTTCCCGATGGGAGTGGAGAAGGGCAGGGAACCAGAGTGGTGGGAGCTGAGGAGTGAATCCCAGGTAAAGTAGACAATTCTGCCAAGAAGTCTGGCTGTGAACGGGGTATTGAAAAATGGGGAAGTATTTGAAGATGGGTGTGGGATCAAGGATTTTTTTCTTGTATGTTTTCTAAGGATGGGAGAAAATAGGGAGGCAGGATGAGCCACTCTCCAGGCCCTTTCTAGACCCCCAAGCTCCCTCCGACCTTGATAGCTCTCTCCACGTGGATCTTGGCGTTTCTGAGCCGGCCCATGTGTTGAGACGCCTTGGAGAATCCTCACCAAAGGACAAGAGAACCTGCAGAAAGATGCGCAGTGGGGCTGGGGTAGGCACCCCTCCTCTCTCTCCACTCTTCATCCGGATGCTCATCCTCTACAGCTCTTCTCCGGATCCCCACGTCCGCCCCAGTCTTTGGTCCTGGCCCCAACCGCCTCGGGGCAGGAAGGGCAGGCCGCAAGGGGCCTCACCGTCCTGTGGCGGGTCGTCCTCCTGGGCCGGGGTGAGCGAGGGCCCGGGGGGGCGGGGATCCGCGTCTCCCTGGGCGTGGCTGCCGTGGGCCGAGGACTCGAGGTCGCAGCCTAGGCGGCGCGCCGAGGCTGGGCTGCCGGCCCAGCGTTGGCCGCCTGCCGGAGCCACCTCTGGAAGCCGGAACTCGGAGTGGCGCGCTCAGGGCCATGGGGCGGGGGGACTGGTGCGGGGCTCGGGCGGCAGCGGCTTTCGCGGCCAGCTGCACACGGGACCCGCGTCCTGGCGGTACCAGGCGGTGGAGCCGCGGGGTGCAGCCCCCAGCCCCCCCCGCCCTCAGGAGCAGCGCCGCGCCGGGACCGTACACGCGCCCCTCGCCGCGCGCACGCGCGCGCGTTCCCAAGGCCCCAGAGCCCGCCTCCCCTCCGCGCGCAGCCGCGTCTCGCGGGAGGGCCCTTCTGTGCCCGAGCTGGGCCCTCCGTTCTGAGGCCCCGCCCTCTGTTTTTCGTCGCCTTAGCAACCACTCCCCCGGCACAATCAGGCCTCGGGTGGCTGGTTCGGCGGGACTACTTCCAGCAGGCCAAACTCCGAGCCTCACCTGCCCCAGACCCTTAATGAACAGGGCGCTGGAGTTGGAAGCGCAGAGCACTGGTCCGCCAGTTCCTAACAGAGTCCTAATTCTTTATCCAGCGCTGCCTGGGGCTTCAGTTATTCCTCAGTATTCATAGGGGACCACATGCTAGGTGGTGAGCTAGGTGCTGGGGACCGGAAGAACCACCTAGAGATGGTCCCTGATTTCACGGAGCTTACAGCCAAGTGAAGGGGAAACAAACAAAAAGCAAGCAACACAGGAATAAAACAGGTGTAGGTATCATAAAGGCAATGAACAAGCAATGAACTGAAACTAGGAAGGGGGCACACTTTATATAAGGTAATCAAGGATGTCCTCTCTGAAGAGGTGACATTTAAGCTGAAGACTACAGAATGCAAAGGTGTTGAGGAGTTCGCCAGGGGAGGAATAGCATTCCACGGAGAGGAACGTCTCAGCAACAGCCCTGAGAGAGTAAGAACCTTCCTGGGGAACTAAAAGGAAGCCAGTGTCCTGGTGAGACCTGATCAGATCTGCAGGACCTGGCAGATGGAGCTAGGGTAAGGTCCTTGGGGGTAGATTTGAAAGCCAGGGCAGTATTATGGGGAAAATAATGAAGTGCAGAACACACCCCTCCCGCCAAAAAAACCCCTCGGAAATAAAGTTTGACTTGACCGCAGAAAAAAACGAGTTATGCAACAGCCCTCAAGACAAGACTGTAAGCAACCTTTTTAGAAGTAGTAGGAAAGTGTTAACCTCAAATGTCACAGGTGAGATAAATAAGGCTCCAAGACGTTAAATACTTCGCCTTAAATCGCACAGCAGAGGCAGCACTGGAACCCAGATCTGACTCCAGAGCCCAACTCTGAAACAGAAATGCTATTAAACACAAGTCCATGTCATCACTCAGAAGGGTTGCCTATCAGTAATGCAAGTACCAAATGGACAGTCTGCGAGGCAAGCTCTAGCAATGCCCACTCAAGCAAAGTCCACGAAACCAGCTTTTTTATTCACTGGTAGATCTGCTCATACAGTGATGGTGGGTCCTCCACAGAGCTGTCTAGCCAACCCTAACCACTGAAATCACCCTTCCCAACCCTGTGGCTGGTGACTGGGCTTCCCAAAAGGCATGCCGTCAGGAGAGGACTGGCTGATTGGCAACCATCCAGTCTGTACTCACCAGCCAGCAAATTTGGTTTTAGGGGCTCTGAACCCTGGGAGATGGATCTGTGACAAATGAGAGTTCTGGCTGGCTCACCCAGGCAATGCTGTCCTGTGAGGGCTGAGTGAGCAGCTACCATACTCTACTGGACATCCACCTTCTCTGTGAGCACCTTCATGAGAGCAACATTCACTGCAAAGCTAGGATACAGCCATACGCCCCAGAGAAGGGCACACCTAATTCTGCAAGGCAGGAGGGGGAGAGTCACAGAGGCAATGTCACAAAAGGGGATGACAGCTGTCCAAGCTGCCCCCACCCCCAGCCCCTCAATCCTTTAACAGTACCTTGTCCTGTTTCAAGAGACCCCTTTTGGCCACATGGAAGAAACTCTTTTGAAAACTCAGCTCAAAGGCCAACCCTTCTGAAACTTTCCTGACATCCTCTTCCATAAAAACACCTGCTGTGGGCAGCCCCCCAGACTTCCACTAGTGAATCTGAAATGCTTCAACGCACCTATTTACACACCCAGCCATTTTACTGGCCAACAAGTCTCCCTGAGACAGGGATGTCATCCCCCACATCCAGCACAATGGAAGTTACCAAACAGCTTGGATACTGGGCTGGTGGAAAGATCAGTTCCTGTTTATTCAGTACCTGTACGGCAGGTACTGTGTCAGATTTACATCATCTCCACTTTAAGAAACTGAGGCACAGACTATAAATAACTTGCTCAAATTCATCAGTAAGAATCAGGACTCAAGACATTTTTTTTTTAACTTCAAGGTTATCACTAAGGTTTAGTGCTGTCCAAGGGGACTTTCTGCAATGATGGAAATGTTCTATTTACATACCCTGTGACACGGCAGGCATCAGCAACTTGTAGCTATCGAGCACTGATAGGACTGAGTAGATTTTAAACTTTTTTAACTGTAACAATTAGACACACGTGGCTAGTGATTAGTCTTAGCACAGGTAAAGGCAGAAATCCTGAACTTTACCTTCTCGCTCACTAGCTGGGAGATTTGGGGCAGCCTGCCGCATCTCATGGAACCTCAGTTTCCTTAGCCATGTAATGGGATCATTATTTCTCTGAGGTTACCTTCTAGCCCAAATGAGCTCATTACGTGAAAAGGACCAAAGCTCTGTAAAGGCAGAGAGCAGTTTCAGAAAGGGGGGGAGCCTGGACTGCAATGGAGGTCTCTTGGGTTGGGGCCCTCGGCAGGACTAACGCCAGGGGCCAATCACGAAACTGTCTCTGGTGGGGACCCCCCGGCCCAAGTGCCAGCCAGATGGTCTTAGGGAAGAAAAAGCTTCACTTCCCCTCTTTTCACGTATACACAGAGAGCACAGACCTCATGCACCCCCAGAGGGGCAAAAAGAGACTTTAATTAGGGGAGGGAGGATCCACCAGAATAAGAAAAGGTACAGCGAGCGTGGGAGCCGAGGAGCCAGAGCAGGCAGGAGGCCCCAGCCGGGAAGCTCTGGAGGACTCACCTCTCCACCTCTAGCACAGGCACTGCACTGAAAGACAAGGCGAAACAGCGGCCCCTCTCAGCTGGGAGGGCACGAAGAGGCCCCTGCGGCCAGAGGTTGCCTAGCTTTCAGGCCCCAGCTCCTAGGCGTGGCTGGTGGCCACCAGTTCAGCCCTTGTCCCCAACCAGTGCTGGGTGGCCATCTTCAGGCAGAGCTCAGGAAGCTGGCAGAGGGTCTCCACCGCTTCTGCTGGGCCCAAGGAAATAAGAGAACGAGGGAGAGGAACTGGAGTCTGAAACCTCCCTCCCTCCCCACCTGTGGTGGCTCCAGGGAGGAACAGTAGTCGCCTTCTGGCTCCAGGCCCGCCCAGACCCACAGCAACCAATAAGGTACAATCACTGGGACCAGTCACAGCCACTGGAGGTGGAGGTTGTTTGTTTAAAAAAAAAAAAAAAAAAAAAGACAAAAAGGTTACAGTCTCCTACAAGCACAGAGTTTTAAGTTTCAAGACATTAAAAAAAATCTGTCCCGGCCCAGGGGACTGAACATCAGAAGCCAGCCTGACCAGGCACATGTGGCCTTGGGGCAGGTCCACTGCTGCTTTGCTGCCCAGCTAGCAAGCACACCCCCCCTCCCACATCTAATGCCCACCCCGACACCCAGCTCCCCTCTGCTGCTGCTGCCGCTGCCGTCGCCACCGCTGCTCCAGGGAGTAACTCCAGGACGCCTTCGCAGAGACACGGGGGAGTCTGAGGGGGAAGGCCACGAGATCCAGCCAGATGCTTTAAAACTGTCAAGAGAACCAAGAGGCGGTGAATGATGGTTATTAGTATCCTCGCAGGCTTGCTCTGGGGAGGTGGGCTGATTTGAGAGCTGCAGCTGTACTCAGGTCTCTACAGGGCAGGGTTGGGTCTCAGGACACCCTGTGGGCACACTCTAATTTAGCCAGCATTCAGCAGTGACCTTTGGGGCACTGGCCCTAAAACCTAGCACTGGACAAGGCAGAAAAATTAAGGGTGACGTGGGTTTTTCCACAGCTCCCCTTGGCCGTGCCACAAGGGCTGCCAAAAAGCCCTGTCACTGAGCCTTGCTTGCTGAACTGAGGTTGCCTTCTTTAGAAATGGGGGCTCACATGCAAATGCTTGGGGATTCAGAGAGGGACCCAGGATCTGGTACTCTGTGTCAAGCTCCGGGTGGTCCTCCAAGTAAGACAGGCCCTTGAAATGCTTTCTAACCTCAAATATCTCCCATTGTGCCTAGAACAGCCCTGGACATTTTATAGACCAGAGGTTGTGGACCAATGGCCCACAGGCTGAACTCAGCCCAAAGATGAGCACTGTTTGGCCCACAGTTTAAAAGAATATGAATTAGTCGATATGAATACGAATTAGCCAACCTTGAAAATATAGTACACTGCACAAAGATCCAGATTTTGAGATTCTTTTTTTTTTTTTTTTTTTTTTTTTTTTTTTTTTTCTTTTTGCGGTATGCGGGCCTCTCACTGTTGTGGCCTCTCCCGTTGCGGAGCACAGGCTCCGGACGCGCAGGCCCAGCGGCCATGGCTCACGGGCCCAGCCGCTCCGCGGCATATGGGATCCTCCCAGACCGGGGCACGAACCCGTATCCCCTGCATCGGCAGGCGGACTCTCAACCACTGCGCCACCAGGGAGGCCCTTGAGATTCTTTTGATGAAGCCGGAGGGCCAGAGCTGTGCAGTGGTGATCCTCTTCAGGTGAGGCATGTGCTCACCAGATCCCCACATAGCCCGCCTCACTCATGTACATTACCGGCCTTTTACCGACCCTTACATGCACCTGATGCCATAATACTATCTTAGATCTTTTGAGTCTGAGAACTCCAATTCCTGCTTCCTTCACTTACTGGCTGAGGCACTTTGGACATATGACTTAACTTCCAGAGCCCAGATAATTCATCTATGAAATGGGGATGACACCTGATTCAAAGATTGTTTTAGGTATTAAATGAGATACCTGAATGTACTTTTTTAGCTGTATTACCACAGAAATGTAATTACTGTAACAACTAAATGACTGTTGAATGAATGACCCAAATACTAAATTGGGACAAGAACTATTTTTCTTCAGTTGAATTTAGAGGCCTCCCAGTGCCGTGGCCATATAACCTTGTGCTACAATACAGGGAAAGCTTACTATGCACCAGGTGATATGCTTTATACACATTTCTTCATTAATGCTCAACCACACTGAAAGGTACGTATTAATTAACAGTCTCACTTTACAGCCGAGGAAACTGAGGCTTAGTCAAGAGGTTCTGTAACATGCCCAAGGAAGCAGTGGAGCCGGACTCACACATAGGTGGCCTGACTCCACGGCCTGTGTGACCTGAACAAGCGTGTTCCCCTGGGTGCACAGTACAGCTACTTTGTACACTGGCTGTCCTCAGTATAATTAAAGCCCAGGGGCAGCGGGTGTAATATCCATTTTCAGGAATCTGAGCTCCTCCTGGGCTGGATCTGTATGCACTGGTAGGAGTAAACACTAATTCTACCATCTAGGGATCATAGTTGACTCTGAGGGGAACATAACAACAAACCAAGGACTGTTTGGAAAAAGAAAAAAAAAAAAGAAGGCACGTCGTGAATGACTAAAAAAGAACAACTGTGTCATCACTTCATCAGTGTAAACAATTCATCCTCCTCAAAGGGCTGTAGTCCTTTCCGTCACGAAGGCACAAACAACTAAAGAGGGATCTGTAGGACTTAAGCCATGAAAATGATGGAAAACAGGCTGAAGAAATCATGACTTTAAGCCTGAGAAGCAGATGCTGAAGGAAACTATTCCAGTCTGTTTGAAAAGTGGAATTATACTCTGATTAACTGCCCTATACTCCTAGAAAATTCACATGTGGATTTAACTTGCCTCACTCGGGGATTGAACTAGATACAGGGAAGGACTGTGTACATTTTGAGATGTAGAAATGAGCGACTAAGAGAGGCATCCCCCAGGCCCCCGGAGATGGAAAATGCCCTGCAGCTCTCCAACATGAAGCATGGGCCCTCCCGCCCCAAGGAATCGGGCTGACCTGCAGCCCACCAGAGTTCCTAGAGGTCTCAGGAAATATTCACCCACAGTTGGCACCACTTTCCCACCAGATGCTAAATTCTCAGCACGACGCATAGGTCTTTCTACTTCTGGAAGCAAACCAGCAAGGCCCCTACACTTACATTCTTGAGGAACTCCTCGGCCACAATGCGTGCACGGGCATTGACCGACAGCTTCATCTCACTGATCTCCTTGTCGATTTCTTCCATGAAGTGGATCACAAAGTCCACCAACTTGTGTTTATACATCTGCTCTGTGTGGAAGTTGGTGATCAGAAAACTGATGTCATACCCCTAGGGAAGGAAGACAGCGGGGAGCAGGGAGAGAAGAAACAGGAGAGAATCAGCATCCTGGGGGCGCTGAGCTGGCCATGCCCTCTATGTCCACTTAGCCACATGCTTCCAGCTGCTTGTGACCCTATCCCAAGCTACATGCCCTTCAGGCAGCAGTCCACCTGCTCTGGTGGGGTGTGTATGTTGGATGCAAGGAACCAACAGTTGGATCAACTAAACCCAGTTGAGAATTTTGTGTCTATCAGACATCTCTGACAGACTATCTGTGGCACACATAGTTGCATTCAGAATGAGTCAAGGGAGAGTGAAGGGACTGGAAATCTTGTCAAAGAAGAATCTCATCAAACAAAAGGAACATCTAGTCCAGAGAGAAGCGAAGATGCTGTGGGAGAAGGATGGGACTGAGGTCTTTAACTATCAGATGGGCTGTATGTAGAAGAGCAATTTTATTTATTCTGGGTGGCCCTGGAGGTTAGATCTAGGACCAGGAGAGATTTTAGCTCAGGATGAGGACAAGCTTGGCCAACATGTCTAATGCGTCTGACGATGGTGTTTGCTGCTCTGTGTGGTAGGTGCTTAGTCACTGGCAGAGAGTCGATCTGGCAGGGAGTCTGTAGGGGACTCAAGTACAAAGTCAGGCAACAATTGACCCAATGTCAACTGTGGCCTTGAGACTATGATTCAGTTGGTGGCAGAGTTTAGATTTATGATTCATCATGCCCTTTCTGCCGCTAGACTATAGGCTCTGGGAAGGTGCACAACAAATCTCATCTTTTTTGCCTTTTCCATGGTTGAGGTAGACCCAGCCTCCTAAGTTGATTCCCCTTATTCCCACAACAGCCGAAATGAAGGCCAACTCTCAACTAAGGCTGTGGGTGCCCTACAGCTGGGGGAGCAGCAATCCCAGTTCTAGAAACAATCCCAGGCCAGTGACAGTTGACTCGGTAGTGGAATTCTGGGTATTACAAACATATGGATCACACAGTCTCACCTCCACTGGTTTCCTTCGGAGGATAAAGAAGTTCTCTGCTCTCATCATCATGAAGCGCATGAACTTGTGACATAAAATCTTCTCGATCTCATCAGCCTGGTGAGAGCAAAGGAGAAATGTGTTTCCCTAAAGCTGACACTCTAGGCCAACAGAAATCTGGAGCCTGGTCTTCTGACTGCAATTTCTCGCAGGTTCGCTGGAGGTAGTGGGGTTGGGTATTGGAACACCGCCACCTGAACTCTGAATCGTGGGGTAACTCATTGCCAACTGAAAAGAGGGGCTACTGCATTAGAGCCGTCCACCTTAATGGGACGTTATCATGATCTTGCCTTCACCCATTCCACAAAAGTAATTCTGGCAAGCCCAAATCTTTTTTTATCTTTTGGCCATGCTGCATGGCATGCAGAGTTCCCCGACCAGGGATAGAACCTGTGCCCCCTGCAGTAGAAGTGCAGGTCTTAACCACTGGACCGCCAGGGAAGTCCTGGCAAACCCAAACCTTTTATCTGTTCCTTCCAGAGTCCACATCTATATTCAAAACTACCCTTTCCTTTCTTATTTCACTAGAGCTACATTTTCCAGTCTGTGATACATACTGTGAAGAATATCAGAGATAACCTTAGGTGGTCTCCACTTTAGTAACAATGAACATCAAACAAACCCCAAAGTTTCTCCCTGATGAACTCTCAACATTTCTGAAGGAAGAATTTTGGGGCTTCCCTGGTGGCGCAGTGGTTGAGAATCTGCCTGCCAATGCAGGGGACACGGGTTCGAGCCCTGGTCTGGGAAGATCCCACATGCTGCGGAGCAACTAGGCCCGTGAGCCACAACTGCTGAGCCTGCACGTCTGGAGCCTGTGCTCCGCAACAAGAGAGGCCGCGATAGTGAGAGGCCCGCACACTGCGATGAAGAGTGGCTCCCGCTTGCCGCAACTACAGAAAGCCCTCACACAGAAACGAAGACCCAATACAGCAAAAATAAATTAATTAATTAATAAAAACTCCTACCCCCAACATCATCTTAAAAAAAAAAAAAAAAAAGAATTTTGCTGCACAGGGCAGACACAGCCTTAACAGCCCCCAACACTTGTTAATCTCCCTTCAACAAAGAGAGCAGGCCCTTGGGTTAGAGCTTTCTATAGGCAAAAGTGTCTGGTCTGAACTTAATAACCTTGTTTTGTTTTCAATGTGCTTGTTTTTTAGAGTTGTCCTCAATTTGGCAAGTGGTATTGTTTTTCCATTTGTGGCACAAAGTTTCTTTTTCAAACAAATTTAAGTAGGAGAAAATAAGTTGGGCTTCCCTGGTGGCGCAGTGGTTAAGAATCTGCCTGTCAATGCAGGGGACACGGGTTCGAGCCCTGGTCTGGGAAGATCCCACATGCCACGGAGGAACTAAGCCCGTGCACCACAACTACTGAGCCTGCACTCTAGAGCCCATGAGCCACAACTACTGAGCCCACGTGCCACAACTACTGAAGCCCACGCGCCTAGAGCCCACGTACTGCAATGAAGAGTAGCCCCCACTTGTGGCAACTAAACAAAGCCCACGTGCAGCAGCGAAGACCCAACATAGCCAAGAAGGAATAAATAAATAAATAAATATTTTTTTAAAAAGACAATAAGTTAATTGAAAGAAATCTATTAAGTAAAGAAGTGTCCAGGTGGTCAATAAATATGGCAGAAATTCCAGTGGTAGTGGGAGTGTCAGACATTTGTGAAACACAGAGGAAACATAGGAAATTACACTTCCTGGGACTCCCCTGGTGGCGCACTGATTAAGAACCTGCCTGCAATCGCTGGGGACACGGGTTCGAGCCCTGGTCCGGGAAGATCCCACATGCCGCGGAGCAACTACGCCCGTGCGCCACAACTACTGAGCCCACACGCCACAACTACTGAAGCCTGTGTGCCTAGAGCCTGTGCTCCGCAACAAGAAGAACCACCACAATGAGAAGCCCGTGCACTGCAAGGAAGAGTAGCCCCTGCTCGCCGCAACTAGAGAAAGCCTGTGCACGGCAACAAAGACCCAGCACAGCCAAAAATAAATAAATAAAATTAATTTATTTTAAAAAAAGAAAAAGAAATTACACTTCATATTTTTACCCTAAATCTCACTTTTGGAGTTTATGGCTATCAAATTGATACTGTCACTGCTTATTTTTCTGAACTGGACTTATCCTTCATTCCTTAGGAAAAGTTTTGTGACCTGACACCAATCTGGCCTGTAGCCTTGGCTGCTACGTTTCCTGCCTTCTTTTTTTTTTTTTTTTTTTTGCGGTACGCGGGCCTCTCACTGCTGTAGCCTCTCCCGTTGCGGAGCACAGGCTCCGGACGCGCAGGCTCAGCGGCCATGGCTCACGGGCACAGCCGCTCTGAGGCATGTGGGATCTTCCCGGACCGGGGCACGAACCCGTGTCCCCTACATCGGCAGGCGGACTCTCAACCACTGCGCCACCAGGGAAGCCCCATTTCCTGCCTTCTAATGCAGACCAAGGCCTAGAAGATGGGCCTGATCTCTCTTTATTCTACCGAGCTGATGAGTTTGGCAAATCATTTCCTGGTAATAGAACCTGAGTTTCTTTGCACCCTGAAGCTGGCATGCTGATCTCTCACATGGGAGCCCCTGGCCTCCCGATGAGGCAGGGGATCTGTGGTGAGCTCACCTGTTTCACAGCAATGCTGACCCGGACAGAGTTGATGGAGCCTTCAATCAGAACCTTTTCCTTCTCATTCCTGCTGATGGTCACAGGCTGTAGCAGGAGCTCTTTGCTACTCCTGAAAACACAAAATCACAGAGGCCTCTGTACTATAAAAGAATAGAATGGTCAAGGAGACCCCACGGCAGGTCCTAAAATCACTATCTGGGACCACAGAGTCCAAGGAATAGGAGACTCACAAGCAGGGCTGCTCCAAGATGGGGGCCAGCAAGCATGTTCTCCAGCAGAAAGAGCACAGGCTCTGGAATCAGGGCGAAAACGTTTTGAAATCCAGCCTCCTCTGTTACTTTCCTTGGGCAAGTGACCCTGTTGGAATCTCAACTTCCTCATTTGTAAAATGACTCTGATTCCTATTTCACTGCTGAGGACTGAGAGAGATCAAAAAGGGTCAAGTGTCTAATAGTGTGCCTGGCACACTGCAGGAGCTTTACAAATGACAGCTCTTATTTTCGTAACTATAGGCAAACCCATACACTGTTTAGGGAATGAGGGGAGAGCCTGCCTCAGAGATAAGGACAAGCTACAGTCGAACAGTCTGGCCTCCTTTAATGATCAATCCAGAAGGATTCACTTGTTCAGCATTAAGATCCCTCTCAGCTCAGTTCCCATTTTGATGTCCCTGAATCCCTGTGATGAAAGTTGGTAGTTAACTATGGTGGTGCTATCTGGGAGCTATTATCCTTTAAAAATGCGTATTGGAAACCATATATGTTAAGTAGCATAACAGGGCACATCCTAACATCTTGTCAGTTTTCTTAAATTCAAATCATATCAACTTAGTGTGGTAACACTGCTTATCTCAGTTGTATATGTCCCACATTAAATTTTAAAGGGGAAAAAGAATAATTTATTTATAAAACATAAATTGCACAAGAGAAAATAATCCCAAGTATGGAATATTTGGAGTAGACGATGGAAGAGTCCAGTTGTTGTTTTTTTTTTTTTTTTTTGGCGGGGGGTGGGTGCGGGGGGGGGAATCCTTGATCTTTAAATTAGAAAAGAATAGAGATGGCATCTCAGGTAACTAAATTCTTAGTCTTCTCCTTAAACTGCCAGAGGGCTCACTAACTCCATGGAAGATCATTCCCAAATGGCCCTACGCTGAGAAGTCATACCTTGTGTCAAGCAATCTTGACTCCAGAGCAGCTTCTCCCCTGAGTTTTGTCCTGCCAACCCACTGACCCTATTTTCTGAACTTCAAATTGGGAACCATTGTTCATCTGGCAGCAAGACAAAAAATGTGAACTGTAGTTGTACGGACAACTCCAGGATGGAAGTTGTTCATGGCACACAGTCATCTCTGGGTGCTGCACCCATCAACCCCACCCCTTTCCCTTCCCTACCTGACTTCCACTTCCGGCTTGTTGTGTCGTTCTACCACCTGGGAGGAGAAATTCTCCAGGCAGAGGGCAGCCTGCAGTGTGGCCCGCACGGCACTCAGGTAGGGACGGAGAGTGGCAGTCTGTAGGAAAAACGCCAACAGAGGATCAGAATCTGTCTCACCAAACCCACTGGTCCCCTAGTCCAGCTACACAAGAGCCAGGCAGTACTCAGGGTCCCTGACTCTCAGATACTACAGTAAACACAATAGACTAGGCCTTCAAGGTGCCTTTCATTCTAGGTTTACAACAGTGGCTCTCAACAGGGGACCATTTTGCCTGCCAGGGGACATTTGGCAATGTCAAGACATTTTTCATTTTCACAACTTGGGGTGGGGTAGGGGTTACTGGCATTGAGTAGACAGAAGTCAGGCATACTGCTAAACATCCGACAATGCACAGCAAAGAATTATTCAGCCCCAAACAGTGCTGAAGTTGAGAAACCCTGGTCTAGAAGCATACAGGTGAATGACTGTCTTCAATCTACCTTTTTTTTTTTTTTTTTTTTTTTTTTGCGGTACGTGGGCCTCTCACTGTTGTGGCCTCTCCTGTTGTGGAGCACAGGCTCCAGACGCGCAGGCTCAGCGGCCATGGCTCACGGGCCCAGCCACTCCGTGGCATGTGGGATCCTCCCGGACCGGGGCACGAACCCGTGTCCCCTGCATCAGCAGGCGGACTCTCAACCACTGCGCCACCAGGGAAGCCCTCAATCTACCTTTTGAGCCAACAAATGTATAAATCTACAGTGTGCCAGGCACGCTAGGGGCTGGGAATTCAAAGATGATTAAGACCTTCTCTACCATTAAAACAGTTCAACTAGGTCAGGAAAACAGAGAAAGTAACTATGATATAATGGGTAAAATGTAAAATAAATTTACACATTTGCAAAAGAAATTGGTTTTGATTTGAAGATGGAAATAAGATTAGGAGGACTTTACAATGATAAAAAGTAGAATGACATTCCCAGTAGAGGCAACGGCATCTAGCTACACTGGCCTATCTTCAGTTCCTCGTATTAGCCCAGTTCTTTCTCACCTCAGGCCTTCACACATGTCAAACCATCTATCTGCAGGCTTTTCTCCCCCTTCTTTGCCTAAGTCATCCTTTAGATCTTGGCTTATTCAGGGAAGTCCTCCTCCTTCCTCAGAGAGGCCTTTCCTGACTTCCCTCTTCATAGCACTTACTATAATTTACAATGACACACCCTTTATATATCTTTAATAAAATAATTTTCTCCTTCACTAAACTGTAAGCTCCATGGTCAACAGACCATGTCTATTTTATGCAAATTTACATACCCTGCACCTAGCTCAATCAGCACCTTACATATACACTGTCTTACTCAGTGTCTGTAGAATAAGTGAATGAATGAAAAAAATAACTTAAGCAAGATCAGAATAACAAAAAAGCGCAGTAAGAGTTCCAGAAGTAGTAACGAGTACAGTGTTGCCGGGAAGCATTTTAGATTCAATGGATGAGGCTGCAGTGGTAGCCTAGAGATTCACGGGGAATCTCACATGCCAGGCTACTGAGTTTAGCTCTTCTTTGAAGGTGGCAAGGAACTGCTGGGGCTTTCTGAGGAGGAAGTTACATGACTACAGTTGCATGGCAACTCTGTGGAGAATGGACTGGAGGAGAGGGAAGTGAGAGAGCAGGCAGAGAAGGTTATTTAAGGAGGGTAATGAGGGCTTGGCCTGGGGCAAGGCAGCACAAGCAAGATGATCTCTGTCAAAATTCAGACAGCCAATCTGAAAAAGGTGCATTTTAGGTAGCCAGCCCTGTGGTGCCTGCCCTTTCAAAAACAGGACACATTCTCGTGTGATATCTCAACAAGTTTGATATTTAAAAAATCAAGAGGCATGGCCTAAATTAAAACAAAAAAAGAATATCCCAGCTCTCTAGCTGACATAAGAGGACACGAAGGCGGAATAAATAACACAAGAGGATGAGCAAGTTTAGGGAGAGAAGATGAGTTTTGTTCCAGAGGTCTAATTTCAAGGGGTCTTCAAGATATCCAGGTGAACCTTGAAAGAGAACCTTCCCAGGTGAACCTAGGACGGTAGATTTAGGAGTCACCATAAATCACATGGTCACGAAAACCTGTACATTAAATAGGTATCACCAGAGAGAGAGCAAAGAAGGGAAGATAGTGAGCCAAAGTCTCAATTGCCAGGAACACCCACAGTTATCAAGAGGATTTCCTGGAAGGGAGGGGTCAGCAGTATTAGAGCTTATATTCTACAGTAAGGCGGATACGGCTGAGTTCTGACCAGGAAGGGGTCTGCGTAGAGGCAGCATAAAAGAGATCCTTCAGTGAGGAAGAAGCAAGGCTGGGGCAACGTGACGAGTGGGATAAGCAAGTGTGGAAGTTTCCCTGAGAGAACTGTGGGGTCAAGCGGGCAAGAGAGAACAGGGGAGTGTATTTAGTGAAGGTCTACTCTGGGTGGGGAGGTGGCCCTACTATGTACCTCAGAGGCCCTACTACGGGCTGAGGCTTACTACGTGCCTTCGAGGCGCTACCACGAACCTAGGAGAGCCCACTTCCGGCTTCCTCCGTGCCTCAGTATCCCCCACCTGCTTCAAAGCCCAGACTATGCAGCCGCAAGGCCTGCTTCTTACAAGGGCGTCCCCCGCTCGCCCCTTCCTCGCCTCGGCCCCGCCCCGCCCTCTTTCTCCCAGCCTCAGGGTGCCCCCACACCCCCTGCATCCCTCTGCCCAGGGCCTCTCCGCTGCAAAGCCGCATCTCCCCCAGACCCAGATCCTTGAGACAGAACAGCGGGGGGTCCCTGGCCCGGGGCCCGTCTCTCACCATCGCGGGCGCTGGCTGGGCCGGAAAGCGGAAGTGCGGAAGTGGCCAGTCCCACACCGCCTTCCCTTTCGCGAGAAGCGCAGCCGCAGTCTCCGCCCGGACGCCTGGACTGTACCATCAACGCTCCGAGCGGGGGAGGAGGAGGCTAAGAACATTTGGCCCCTCGGAAGTTTTCCCCCTAGGACTGTCTTGGTAGTTTTAGGCTCCTGAAGTGTAGAGTCACTACTCAAGCTTCTCCCGTTACCCATGGAGCTCTTGCTTGCGACTCTGGCCGTCTTGTCGTCTTTGCCGCCTTCTTCCCTCATAGTCATGCAATGGTGCAGCCCGGCCTCAGGTTGGGCACCATATTAGGACAAGGCGAGGCGGAGGAGCCCTTCGATCCTTCCGGTTCTGCGCCCCCATCCTTTCTCCGGGTCCCTCCTACCTGCAGGCTTTGGGGCTCGACGGGACTAACTGCCCGGCAGAGAACCCGGCCGCCGAGCCCCGCCCCCCAGCGCCGGGCTGTTCCCTAGGGTCCGCGCGAGGCATACCCTCTCCACCCCACCTACAGCGGGCTCGCTTGCTGCCCGCAAACCTCCATCCTCCGAAAGACACAGGGTCTGGCCCTCGCGTCTTCCCGCCCCCGCGTCAACTGCAGGGGCCCCGCACATAGCCAGTTCCGGGGCGGTTGCTCGCACCGACCGGAACTCCCCGCCCCCTCCCGTGGCCGCGGGGCCGTGGGAGGCAGCAAGGAGGAGGTAGAGGGGGCGGAGGCCGCGGTAGGGTGTTCTTAGAGGACTGGGACCCTAAAGGCGGGACATTGGGGCGATCCATGGGTGGGGCCAGCCATTAACCAGCCGCACTTTTTCTGTGCCAGGCACTGAACTGAGCTCTTGACGGGCATCATCTCTTAATCCTCAGAACATCCCTGGGAGGTAGGTACTATTGTTACCCCATTTTACAGATTCAGACTATGGGGAAACAGACTCAAGCTTCTTTTGCCCTATTTTACGGATGGAAAAACCGAGGCTCAGGAGAGTTAATCAACATGTTCAGGGCTACATAAATAGAGATTGGTCAAGCCTGGGCTTGAATCCAGATATATCTGGCTTACCAGCCCACGTATTTTACTATCGGGGCAAAGAGAAGGGGCAGAGGTGGGGAGGGGCGAGACAAGGAGAGGCTGGGAGGCACAAAGAACATTAAGATAATAAGTATGGGATGCTTGGAACTCTGGGGCTTTGCAGAATTCAGGAAGAGTGGAACTGCAGGGAAGAGCATCAGGAAGACAAGCGTAGTATATCATGGCGGTTAGGGGCACAGACTCAAAACTATCTGGATTCAAATTGCATGTTGGTAAGCTTGGACGTGAACCCACACTTGAAGAGTCTCAGTTTCCTCATCTGTAAAATGGAGATGATAATGGTCCCTGCTCATGGGGTTGGGTGAGGAATTCAGTGAGAAGCCAGCAATGTGTCTGCACCTCACTTGGCACACAGTAGGTGCTCTACGAGTACGAGCTGTGCCGTCAACCTTGTCAATAGGTTACTGAAGCCTGACTTTCTCCTGGATGGAAGGAGCCCTTGGGCTTTTCTTGTACCACTTCCCCCCACCCCCCATCAGTGGTCCTTTCCTCTCCAGCTCCACAGCGTCCCCTATCCTGGGCCATGAGTGAGCTGAAGGACTGCCCCTTGCAGTTCCACGACTTCAAGTCTGTGGACCACCTGAAGGTCTGTCCCCGCTACACAGCAGTGTTGGCCCGCTCTGAGGATGATGGCATCGGTATCGAGGAGCTGGACACTCTGCAGCTGGAGCTTGAGACCCTGCTTTCTTCTGCCAGCCGACGCTTGCGGGTGCTTGAGGCCGAAACCCAGGTGATACCCCACAGAGGGTACATCACCAGGGATGGACTGTGACAAGTTATGGGTTAGCCTCATCTGCTGAGGCCTGGGTTACAGGAGCTTAGTGGGGAAGAGAGAGACCCAAACTGGGCTTGCGTGACATGGAAAATATGCAAGAATGTGCATGATCCTCATACACTGCGAGATTTCCGATTCACTAAGCAACTAGTGACCCTCACTCCTCACAATGTTCTGGGTCCTGTGCTAGTCACTAGAGAGAGGTAATTAGGACAGTTCTGGCTTTTGGGGAGTTTGCCAACTAAAGGGAAGGGCAGGTCAGACAAGTACCAGGAGAAGTCCTGTTGTGGTTAGGAGTACTGGGGGAACTGGAATGGGGAGGCCTGGATTTGAATCCTGACCTAAGCGCTTGCTAGCGTTGCTATTGCCAATGCTAAATTCCAACGCTTGCAAAAGTTACTTCCTGCCTCTGAGGATCAGTTCTCCATCTGCCAAGTGGGCTGGATAATAGGAGCTACCTCAGAGCTTTTGTGAGAATTAAAAGAAAGACTTTTTGCAAAGGCTCAGCCCAACGTCTCACACTAAATAAGCATGTTAAACATTATTTATTGGTATGACTCATTATTTCTATTTATGGCATAAATATTCTCTGAGCCCTGGGTGCCAGATGCTGTGCCAGATCCTGGGGACCAGAGATGGCTAAGATGAACTTCCTGGTCTCCAATAGCTTATAATCTTCTTGAAGAGACAAAGTACTCTGTTTATTCTAGTTATGACCAAACAACACGATTGGGCCTACAGTGGAGGCACGAAGTACCCGATACCCATAGAGGAAGAAGATGCCATTTTAACTGGACTTCAGAAGATGAATAAAATTAACTTGTGGTCCCTGGGAATCCACTGAAGCTTTTTGAGCGGGGCTGTGGCACAATCAGTTGTATTTTAGCATCTAAGAAGCTGGATAACTGATTCGGAAAAGGCTTCCCAGTTGTGATGACATTTGAAGTAAAGGTTTGCTGGGAGGCATGCTTGCTTCCACCAGAAAGTTACCACCAGCGTATTTTCCTAGGGCTAATGTGCACTGAGATGTGATCTACTTGTTTGAACTGCCTAATGCTGTGTGACCAGCTTGGGTGCTACGGAGGTGAATCAATACAGACAAACAAGTGAATGGAATGATGAGAAATATATGAATAAAATCCTGTGAGATGGGCACAGAAAAGGAGCTGAGTTTTGCAGGATGAGTAGGCGTTTGCTAGATAAAAAGGGGAGGGGGAGAGACTTGGCGCCTTCTTGATTTCTAGACCCTTGTTTTTAACCGGGAGACAGAGTTGTCCTGTGTCTTCCCTTCTCCCCCTCAGTGACAGTCTCTGAATTTCAGATCCTCACCGACTGGCAGGATAAGAAAGGTGACCGACGATTCCTGAAGCTGGGTCGAGACCATGAGCTTGGTGCTCCCCCCAAACATGGGAAGCCTAAGAAGCAGAAACTGGAAGGGAAGGCGGGACATGGGCCAGGCCCTGGCCCTGGGCGACCCAAATCCAAAAACCTTCAGCCCAAGATCCAGGAATATGAATTCACTGATGACCCAATTGACGTGCCACGTATCCCCAAGAATGACGCCCCCAACAGGTTCTGGGCCAGGGGACATAAATGGGCCTTGGGATTTGGGTATTGGAGGCTGTGGAAGGGCCCGGGGCTTAGGCTGGTGGGGCAGGGGGCACCCCGTCAGGCTCTGCTTCTCTCTGCAGATTCTGGGCTTCGGTGGAGCCCTACTGTGCCGATATCACCAGTGAGGAGGTGCGCACGCTAGAGGAGCTACTGAAACCCCCAGAAGATGAGGCTGAACATTACAAGGTAGAGACCCCAGGCCTAGATAGACGTGATGGAGAACAAGAAGGCTCAGAGGTGCCTCAGCATCAGAGATCGCAGTGCTGTACATCATCTTCCTTCCCTGCCTAGCCTCTCGTCTGTTCCATTAACGCACCCAGACACCCAGGTTCTTACTCTCAGCTTCCTCCCTTCTACCCCATCCAAATGGTCACCACGTCCTAAGGCATCTTCTTCAGTGAGATCCTCCCTTTTTCTCTCATTGCCATCCCCTCTGCTTTGGCTCAAGCCTTCATCAGCTTTTACCTTAACAGCCTCTTAACACTTTCTTCCCTCTAGAGCAGGGGTCCCCAACCCCCGGGCCGTGGACCGGTAGCGGGCCACAGCCAGTTAGGAACCAGGCAGCACAGCAGGAGGTGAGCGGCGGGCGAGCGAAGCTTCATCTGCCGCTCCCCCATGTGCTGACGTCACCGCCTGAGCCACCCCCCGGCCCCCCACCCCAGTCCATGGAAAAACTGTCTTCCACGAAACCGGTCCTGGTGCCAAAAAGCTTGGGGACCGCTGCTCTAGGGGGACTCTCTTTTTTTTAACATATAAAAATTTATTTTTTATGATTAAAATAAAAAAGGTTCCATCAAAGAACATGTAGAAAATACTGAAAAGCATTGGTGGGGAATTCTCCCATAGGTCAGCTGTCATGATAGGATGTGCTCATGACATGGCCTCCGCTGGCTCCCGTTACCTACAGAATCGAGTCCAAGCGTCTCAGCCCTTGGTGGCACAGCCCCAGTGCCCCTCTCCAGTTTCCTTGGCCACACTCCCTCTCCACTGCTGTATTTACCAGCCCCCCCAAGCACCTTGCCCTCACTCCAGGCCCACACAGGGTCCTTGCTCGTCTCTGGGCCTCTGCACATGCCCTTCTCCCCTTGGCAGACTAACACCCTTCGAGCCCCTGATCGCATGTTACTGCCACCACGATGGCTTTGCAGACTCCCCAGCAGGTTGGTCTGTCTTTTGTGCTGCCACAGCACCTTGACCTACCTCTGTCACTTCACTTGTCTGAATTTTTAAAAAATTTATCGGAAAAGATAATCCATACAGGCAGTAACAAGTTCAAGCAATGCAAAAGATATTTTCCTCTCAGTTCTGACCCTAGGCTCTATAGTTCTCTCTAGAGATAACAGCTGTCAACGGAAAAGGTCCATGTACACGCACCATTCTGCACCTTACATCTTGGAAATTGTTCTGTATTGCCGTCTGTGTGTTTCAGTTCCGTACGTACCTGGCTTCCTTACTAGACTGTGAGTGTAGAGATTTTATCTCCTTTATCTCTTCTCACCTGTACCAGGCTCAGGCCTTGGCCCTGGGCTGGGAACTTGGAAAGACAGGTAAATGAAGCAATGAGGGATGAACGAAGAGCCTGTTGGCAGTCCCAAGTGCACAGAGAGCCCCTGACACCCCAGGCACGACTGGCCTGTATTTACTGCTTTGGGACCGGATGGGATGTCTCCCACAGATCCCGCCCCTGGGGAAGCACTACTCCCAGCGCTGGGCACAGGAGGACCTGCTGGAGGAGCAGAAGGACGGGGCCCGGGCAGCAGCCGTGGCTGACAAGAAGAAAGGCCTCATGGGGCCACTGACTGAACTGGACACGAAAGGTAGGCCCCTCACCTCCCTGCCCACCCCAGGCCAAGACTTCAGTTCCTAGCACTTCAGCATACCTGTCCACCCCTTCTCTGCCCGATTCAGATGTGGATGCCCTGCTGAAGAAGTCTGAGGCCCAGCACGAGCAGCCGGAAGACGGATGCCCCTTTGGTGCCCTGACACAGCGACTCCTGCAGGCCTTGGTGGAGGTGAGCACCCTAACCCAAAATAAGAACTGTATTCACTGTTTCAATGTTTAATTTTTATTGTTTATTGAAGTACATTATACATTTAGAAAGGTACATAGATCATAAATGTACAGCTTGATCAGTTTTCACAAATGAGCACACTTGTACAGGTAGCCCCAGGACCACAAAAGAAAACATCATCAGTATTCTTTTTTTTTTTTTTTATCATCAGTATTCTTGAAGGCCCCTCTCACGCCCCTCCCAATTTTTAACCTCCCCACAAGGTAGCCACCACTCCACAGTTACTTTTGCTGAGCGTTGGCTAAAGGCCCCGTGCAAGGGGCTTTCTACACATCCTCTCGTTAGAGGCAAAGACAGTGGTTAACCCCATGTTACACCCAACAAGGTTGAGGCTCAAAAAAAAGGAACTGTTTGCTTGAGGTCACACAGCTAATACATAGAAGCAGGACTCAAACCCCAGGTTCAGGGTCCCTTTATTTATGCCTGCTGGCTGCCCTTAGGCATATTTCTTCACCTCTTGAGCCTCAGTTTCCTGGCTGTCTCAAACATGATAGCGTCTTTCTCTCCCACGTCTTTCTGGGCACACGTTCCAGATTGGCTGAAATGGGGGTAGGGGGACATCTCCGTCCCACACCATCAAGACAGAGACCCCACGTATGCTGGCTTTGCTGTCTTAAACATGCCTTCTGCACCAGGTCATTCCAAGTGTGATTGCCACTCCGAGCCCACAGAAAAAGAGCAAGGAGGAGTGTGTGAAGGCCGTGGCCAGCTGTGGCTCTTATCTCTTCTAATCACTTTCCACTGGAGAGAGTTTGTCAGATGACCACCCCTGACTGCAAGGGAGGCTGGGAAGTGTGGTGTATCTGGGCAGCCGTAAGCCCAGCTACTGTGGAAGAAAGGCGAGAATGGCTTTTGGACAGCTGGCAGCCTCTGCCGCAGCATGCTTAGTGCAGGTGCCTGGTGCATTGCAAATGGTTAACATACCTTAGCTCTTCTCATTACCATTGTTGAGTGTTACCGTCACTCTTTTGTGCTCCCTTCTTTTGGTATCAGTACAAAAAAAAAGAATTTTTAAAATGATCAAAGTTTTTGAGAGTCAGTTTGGGAAGACTTCCCACAGAGGATGGGATGAGAAAAAGATATTTCTGGTATGTGAAGACTGTCCATGTAGGTCAGAGTGGGGCAGGAAAATGGTAATACTATAGCTCTTTCTCCCTCCATCCATTTCTGTGCTCTTCTAGGAAAATATTATTTCCCCCATGGAGGACTCTCCTATTCCGGACATGTCTGGAAAAGAATCAGGGGCTGACGGGGCAAGCACCTCTCCCCGCAATCAGAACAAACCCTTCAGGTGAGTGACATCCTGTCCACACCTCACAGTCTGGCCTCTGCTTCTGTTGACTTTTGTCCATCCCAGCATGGGTGGTCTTCATTAATAGAGAGACTGAGGACATTTTGATGAAGACCAACAGAAGTCAGCTGTACGTGCTGGGCCAGGATTTCCAAATGCACAGGCTTAGTACAGGGTTTTCATCATGGCCCTGTTCTTACTATAAACAACCTAAATGTCCACCTGGAGGAGACTGGTTGACTAAATTGTCGTAAGTCCATATGATGAAATAACTTGCAACTATTAATCGTATTAGAGAAATATAGTTAACTGACACGCAAAGATGTAAACAACAGAGTGATAAGTGGAAGCTGTCCGTTGTAGCACAATACAGACAATATGATCCTATTTTTACTTAAGATATATTTAAATGTTGGTACGTGGTGGGGGAAAGCTAAAATAATACATTAAAAAAGTGGGAATAGGGCTTCCCTGGTGGCGCAGTGGTTGAGAGTCCGCCTGCCGATGCAGGGGACACGGGTTCGTGCCCCGGTCCGGGAAGATCCCACATGCCGCAGAGCGGCTGGGCCTGTGAGCCGTGGCCGCTAGGCCTGTGCATCTGGAGCGTGTGCTCTGCAACGGGAGAGGCCACAACAGTGAGAGGCCCGCGTACCACACACAAAAAAAAAAGTGGGAATAATATGTAACAAAATCCGGAATACATATAGTATTTATATAACAACATAAAATACATATTTTTATGTATATAATGTAACATGGTAAGAAGATGATAATATATATAATAGTAACAGATAACAAAATAGTGATTCTTTTTGGGTCGTTAGCATTGTAGGTTTTTCTGTATTTTATATTACATAGCATATCGATTATCTGTTGCTTATGTTTACAAGACCAGATGTGTCTGTCTCTTTCTTTTTTTTTTTTTAAATTATTTATTTTTAGCTGTGTTGGGTCTTCGTTGCAGCAAGCGGGGGCCACTCTCGTGGCCTCTCTTGTTGTGGAGCACAGGCTCCAGACGCGCAGGCTCAGTAGTTGTGGCTCACGGGCCTAGTTGCTCCGCGGCATGTGAGATCTTCCCAGACCAGGGCTCAAACCTGTGTTCCCTGCATTGGCAGGCAGATTCTCAACCACTGCGCCACCAGGGAAGCCCCCGTCTCTATTTTTTATGTGTAGATAGATAGAGAGGCAGTGCCCAAAGAGAAAGGAAGGTGTTCACTAACCTTGGGCACCTCAGAGCGGTCCCCCTTGCAGGCTGGCCCTTGAGCTGAGCACTGCCTTTCCCTGCAGTGTGCCGCATACCAAGTCCCTGGAGAGCCGCATCAAGGAGGAGCTGATCGCCCAGGGCCTGCTGGAATCTGAGGACCGCCCTGCAGAGGACTCGGAGGACGAAGTTCTGGCGGAGCTGCGCAAACGGCAGGCCGAGCTGAAAGCGCTCAGTGCCCACAACCGCACCAAGAAGCACGACCTACTGAGGTGAGTGTGGACAGGATGCCTGGGCCAGGGCGTGGCCAGCGAGGCCTTGGCCATGCTGGTGACCTTCCGGGAGCTTTACGACAGGCTTTCCAAACCCGGCAGGGCCTCTAAATCACCCGGAGGGCTTTGAAAAAAATGTCAGTGCCGGGCACCACCCCACTGGTTTTGTCTCAAACAGATTCTCATTCCACAGACTAGAGCTCAGGCACCTGTGATTTGTTTATTCACTTCTAATTGTGGTAAAAACAAATAACACAAAATTTACCCCCTAAACCATTTTCAAATGTACGGTTCAGTGGTGTTAACTATATTCGCATTGTTGTGTGGTTTATTATTTTTTTTTATTTTTTATCTTTTTGTGTGGTTTATTTTTAAGTCTTTTCATGCTTATTTTCTTTTTCCCCCAGAGTTTTATTGTGAAAAATTTTATACACACAGAAAATCTGACGGAGCAGTACAGTAAATACCAGTATACTCTCCACCTCAGTTTATCAACTGTTAACATTTTCTTGAGCATCTGTGATTACACCAGCCCCTCACCAGGAACTGACCAGTGTTTTAGTGCGATGTCATTCATTTTCTATTCATTCCCATCCATCTTGGTCTGCACTCCTCACAACAAGGGTGCAGGTGGTATCTGTAGGGAGATCATGGTCGTGGCTCCCCTTTTATTGGGGAGATAGAGAAGCAGCCCAGCTAAGTCCCCTTGCTCCTCGTAGGCAGGTGCTGTGTCTCCACCTCACAGAGCCCCAGCAGAGCAGGGCATGCTCATTCATTTGGCCACCTCTGCCTGTCTCTTAAACGTCATGCTGGGTTAGGGAGTGAGGCAGGGCAAAGGGCTTGCAGTCACCACGTGAGCGGCTGGTAAAGACGTGCATCATTAGAAGGAGGAGAAGTTGCTGGCAAGCTGCTGGGGTCTTTAAGGATGAGGGTATACGGAGTGCCTGCCGTGTACCAGGGGCTTCATGTACCCCCTCTTACTTAATCTCTGCTGTAGCCCAGGGAGTAGGTGCTGGTTTTCCCTGTTAACCAAATGAGGAAGTAAAGGCCCAGTGAGATGAGCGCTCTGCTGACGGTCACACAGCCAATAAACAGCTAAGCTGTAACTGGAGCCCAAGGCTGGATCCAGAGCCTCTTTCTAGTTCCCTTTCAAGGGCAAGAAGAGGAAAATACAGATGAAAGAGTACTGAGGAAGGGAAGGGAAGGGGAGGGGAGAGAGAGAGAAGTGGGGATGTGCAGCTACAGAAGTAATGGGCAGTGAAGGAACTAGCTTGGCTATCAGAAGGCCAGTGTGCAGCCCTCAGCCCTGCATGGGTAGTTGCAGGGCCTTAAGCAATGCATCTCCTGCCCTGAGCAGCAGCTTCCCCTTCTGAAAAATTTACAGGTTAGACTAGATAGATCTCTAAGTGACCTTCCAGCTCCACCATGAATTGAATTTATAGGTCAGGTTCCATTCGGAGGGGTCAGTTTGGTATCTCACTCACCTCCTGTAGACCTCAGGCTGTCTAGACCCTTAGGTTGCTCTGGAATTTGGTTGCTGAAGTAAAAGCAGGTCTTCTGCTGGCACCAGAACACTTTTTTTAAAAAAAATTATTTATTTCATTTATTTATTTTTGGCTGCATTGGGTCTTCATTGCTGTGCACGGACTTTCTCTAGTTTCAGAGAGCTGGGCTACTCTTCATTGCGGTGGCTTCTCTTGTTGCAGAGCACGGGCTCTAGAGTGCAGGCTCAGTAGTTGTGGTGCACGGGCTTAGTTGCTCCATGGCATGTGGGATCTTCCCGGACCAGGACTCAAACCCATGTCCCCTGCGTTGGGAGGCGGATTCTTAACCACTGCACCACCAGGGAAGCCCCAGAACACCTTTTAAAGAAGATTGTTTGGAGCAAGCCTGACTTGATTCAGATCTCCTCCTCACTAGTTGTGGGATCTTGGGGCATTTCTTATCCTCCTTGAGCCTCAGTTTCCTCACTGGTAACATAGGAATAATAGTACCTACCTCACAAGGTTGTTAGGAGGATTAACTGAGCTGATATATTTGAAGAGGTAGTACCTGGCACAGGGCGCCATGTAAGCGTGGCCCAATAACTTTGCTTTTTTTTTTTT
Source organism: Mesoplodon mirus (assembly GCF_964341445.2). Classification (NCBI taxonomy): domain Eukaryota; kingdom Metazoa; phylum Chordata; class Mammalia; order Artiodactyla; family Ziphiidae; genus Mesoplodon; species Mesoplodon mirus. Next base: position 7,450,623 of record NC_138988.1, read on the forward strand.
TTTTTTTGCGGTACGCGGGCCTCTCACTGTTGTGGCCTCTCCCGTTGTGGAGCACAGGCTCCGGACGGGCAGGCTCAGCGGCCATGGCTCACGGGCCCAGCTGTTCCGCGGCATGTGGGATCTTCCCGAACCGGGGCACGAACCCGATGTCCCCTGCATCGGCAGGCGGACTCTCAACCACTACGCCACCAGGGAAGCCCAATAACTTTGCTTTTTGATATGAAACGGTCCACAGGAGTGGCAGCCCTGGGTAGTGGGGTGGGCTCAGTTGGAAGAGGGAGGAGCCCTACTCTGGTGGGCTTCCCATGGCACCTGGCCGGCTGGTCCCCACAGGCTGGCAAAGGAGGAGGTGAGTCGGCAGGAGCTGAGGCAGCGGGTCCGCATGGCAGACAATGAGGTCATGGACGCCTTCCGCAAGATCATGGCTGCCCGGCAGAAGAAGCGGACCCCCACCAAGAAGGAGAAGGACCAGGCCTGGAAGACTCTGAAGGAGCGTGAGAGCATCCTAAAGCTGCTGGACGGGTAGCTCTCACCCCTGCCTCAGGCTGCCTCCCCCTGGCTTGGGAGGGGGAGGCCCACTTCCTTCTTTGGGCTGCCAGAAGCCTCAGCCTGTGGCTGCCTGTCTAATGGCGACAGTCTCTAGAAGCTGTGACCCTTTCCTGAGGTCTTTTGGCCCAGCTCTGTAGAGCCAGGACACGAGAGGCCCTGCTGGGCTGGCCTGGGGCCCAGTCTCTGCTTGGTCCCCCAAGATGGGGGGGGCTTCATTTCTGGGTTGTCCTCATCCCCCTCTTCACCATCTCCCACTCCCCTACCCCTTTCACCCTCAAGGACTTCTCCCTTGTGGTTTTGTAAAGTACAAACTTAAGAATAAAGTGACTGGTGTGGTTTTTTTAAAAAAGCATCCAGAATCTTTGAATGTCTGTTATTGTGGGGTAGGAAGGAACTTGTGTGGGTGGCATAGTTTAGGAGGGCATGCTTGAGGGCTCTCAGCCTGTGGCCACTCGCCTAGGTCATTCATTCAGGGAGAGCTTTCTGAAGATACTTGTGGCCACAGGTAACAGAACACCCCAGCTCAAGGTGGTTTAACAAGGAAGTGTGTTAGCTAGGGGTTTGGCGGTCCTGGGGCAGGGTGGCATCCAGGGTTAGCCAATCCAGCAACTCAACAAGGCCATCAAGGGTCCAGGTGTCTCCACACTCCCACGGTGTCAGCTTTTGCTTAAAGTAAGTTCCCTTCCAGCTGTGCAGTGGCAGCCAGTGGCAGCCAGTAGCAGTTGATGGAGGCCAAATGCTTCCTCATTTCTGTCCAGCACGAGAGAGGGCAGGAAGGCACCAGATGGCTTCCATGCCCACCCAAAAGAGCAAGAAGCCTTTCCCAGACACCCTTGTGTCTCACCAGCCCAAACTAGGTCCCACATGCCCATTTTTGAACCAGTCACTGGCAAGGGATGACTCTAATGGGTTTTAACTACTCTCCATGAAAATGGAGTCAGCTTCCCCACTAAGCCTAAGGCAGTGGGGAGACAAGGTGGAACCCAACAAAGATCTGAAGAGGAAGGGGAAATGGATGCTGGATAGGCCACCAAGAGCATCCCTTCCACAGCCCCGGTTAGAAAGCTAGGCCTGGGAGTCACAGATGAATAAATACACTCGCCTCCCTGCCTCCATTTGTTCCCAAACTATGGTGTCAGAGAGTCGGAGAATAATTTGCAATTTACTGTGGGAAGGTTGAGGTCCACGTGGAGGAGGGGAGGGGAAGCTTCCCTGAGGAACTGACCTATGAACTGAGCGGTAGAGAAGGATGGCCAGGACGGCCAACATTCTTGTATGCCCAGCACCTCTCCTATTGGAGAACTGTCCCCTCCCCGTTCCATGTAGCTCTGTGGGGCTGTCAAACTCGTGGACACAGGACCCTAGCTTGGCCAATCTCAGTCCACCATCCCTCTAGCCACAATGACTGATTCAAAGAGTGGGCATGTGACCCAAGCTGGGCCAATCAGAGGCCTTCCATAAGATTGCTCTATGGATGCGGAAAGAAATCCATTGCTCTATGGATTGCTCTTCCTTTGTATGAAAAACCATAAAATATAAGCTTGAACCACCCAGTAACCCATTTTCCTGCCACATGGAAGAGTCTGCCTGAGAATAAAACCAATACAGAGAAGCAGAGCCAGGAGATGGAGAAGACAGAGTGCTCGTAATGTACCTGGAGCCCTGGATCCTCCATTGGAGTTCAGTTATATCCACCCACAAATGCTTCTTTGGGCTTAATCTAGTTTACTTTGGAGCTGTCATTTGTCAACTGAAGAAGACCTAGTAAAAGCGGATTTTAGCAAAAAGAAGGGTGGAGTAGGGTCCTGCGAGAAAGGACAGCATGAGGATCTGCCTCCTGCTACATGGCGGGGGGGAGGGGTTGGGGTCGGGGGGCACGGCTGCAGATTTTCGGTGACCCACTGACCCTAGCTTGTGTACAGCCTTCTCAGAAAAAACACCCACACTTAATTTCTAAAATTAAGTGCTCAGTAAATTCAGTCCTTTACAAGGCACTGTTAAACTCATTAAGCTACTGAATCCTCTCAACCATCCCTCGTGGTAGGTACTAATAACATCCCATTCACAGATGAGGAAGCTAAGTCAGGAGTTTACATGTGTTGCTTGCTCAAACAATTGATTAGTGGTCGAGCCAGGTTTCAAGCTCAGTTCATCTGACTTGCGCACAGAGCCTCTTTATTACACAATGCATCAGGGCCCCACTTCCTTACAGTCTGTGAATGGTACTTCCAGGCTCAGGCAGTGCACAACATGTACAACCATACATGGCAGCCCTGCCTACAGACACCCTGTTCTTAATTCACTACTCATTTCCACGTCCATTAGACCAAACCATAAGTATGACAGGCGTTGTTAATAGAGTGTTCCAGGAACAGAGACAGATTTGTGGAGGAGGTACAGCTGGGCAGCTGAGGTCCCAAAATTAGGTAGAATTGTGAGAGAGGAAGGTAGATACTATAAATAGAAGGAAAAACCCTAGAAGAGTGACTGGGCCTGATTCATTAGGGAAAAAACTTAACTTTCTTATAGTTGTGAGAATTCTAGTTATTCTAGTTATTCTCTATTGTACACCTACTATCTGCCTAGTACTGTGCTGGGCCCTTTACTCCCATGTCTTATTTGATGCTCACCACACATCTGCAAGGTGAGTAGTAACATCCCTACCCTGCACAGGAGGACATCAAAGCTAAAAAAGGTTCACTGCCTTCTGAGGCTACACAGCCTTGCTGCAGTAACAGCTACCACCATGATAGCACCATCCCTGACAGAGTTGACAACCACAGCAGGACAGGGAGTCCCTTCTTATGGCCATACCCATGTCCGCTGGAGCCAAAGAAGGCTTCCTTTATGGGGTCTGGAGAAAGCTGGGTTCCCTGTGATGAAGGGGAGATTAGTTTCCAGCACCTCAAGGTTCCAATTTTATTTGTTTATTATTTTACTTTTTGGCCGCACCCCACGGCTTGCAGGATCTTATTTCCCTGACCAGGGATTGAACCTGACCCCAGCAGTGAAAGTGTGGAGTCCTAACCACTGGACCTCCAGGGAATTCCCTAGGCTCCAATTTTAATTAGAAACAATATTGACACTTTATCACCAGTTTGGTGAAAAAGTCTTTTGTGTCTTGGCCCTGAAAATCATCCACCAGCATCGATTACCTGAGTCCCAAAGGTCTTACAACTGACTTTCAGAAACACCAGGGTGAGTGAGAACAGGACTGGGTAGAGATTAAGCCCTGGCATAGGGAACATGACCCAGCATGGGTCCCCAGGCCAGTTCTGGGGACCTGACTGTTAGATGCTGGGTCCCAGGTGACTTCTGGTAAGAAGGAAGCAATGGGAGACTTCCCTGGTGGCGCAGTGGTTAAGAATCTGCCTGCCAGTGCAGGGGACACGGGTTCGAGCCCTGGTCCAGGAAGATCCCACATGCTGCAGAGCAACTAAGCCCACGAGCCACAACTACTGAGCCCATATGCCACAACTACTGAAGCCCACGTGCCTAGAGCCCACGCTCCTCAACAAGAGAAGCCACAGCAATGAGAACCTGGTGGCCTAGTGGTTAGGATTCTGGGCTTTCACTGCTGTGGCCTGGGTGGGGGAACTGAGATCCTAAAGGCCACAAGGCACAGGCAAAAAAAAAAAAAAAAGCAATGGCTGGAACTTTGTGGAAAAATGATCAGAGGGTAAATTCCTTTCCTGATCTGTGACTGAGGACTCAAAGGAGAGAACTAAGCACAAATGGATCATAACTCACTTGTTCGTGTATTAACTCACTCCATTTCTTCTCTTCACTCACCTCATTGAGTTATTCACTCCATCTACCTGCCTCCTTTTCCTCATTCATACTTTTGTTTCCTTACTCAGTGACCCTGTTACCGTGGCTAAGAGCTATGTAGGTGACTAAGGCTTCAGAGGTGGGGAGGCAGCTGGGCAGACAACCAAGACACAAGGCAATAAAAGCAATAATAGAAGAATGTACAAAATGTGTAGGGACCTGGGACAGAGAATGGTTTAACAACAGCTCAGAGGGTCAGGAAAGCCTTCGGGAAGGATGTGGAAAGGAGGTTGCCGATCAGAAGATATTCCAGACAAAAGGAACAGGAAGGCACAAAGGTGCGAACAGCTTGCCTGCTTAGAGAGAGGTGAGAACTTCAGTGTGACTGGAGCCCTGGGTGTGTGGAGGGGGAGGGAAGGATGAGAGATGAGGCGGAAAGTAGGTTGAGACCAGGCTGGAATAGCCTTTGGATGGCAGGTTAAGCAGCACTGGTTTTATTCTTGAGGTCAACGGCTCTCAAAGTGTGGTTCCTGAACCAGCAACATCAGCATCACCTGAGAACTTAATAAAGATGCACATTCTCTGGGCTTCCCTGGTGGCGCAGTGGTTGAGAGTCCGCCTGCTGATGCAGGGGACACGGGTTCGTGCCCCGGTCTGGGAAGATCCCACATGCCGCGGAGCGGCTGGGCCCATGAGCCATGCCCGCTGGGCCTGCGCGTCCGGAGCCTGCGCTCCGCAACGGGAGAGGCCACAGCAGTGAGAGGCCCGCGTACCGCAAAAAAAAAAAAAAAAAAAGATGCAAATTCTCAGGGCCCAGACCTACCCAGTCAGTAGGGCTACAGGTGGGGACCAGCTGTCTCTGTTTTAGCACGCCCTCCAGCTGATTCCTAATGCATTGTACAGTTTGGGCATCACTTTCCTAGGGAGTATGGAGCCAGGGTTGGTTTGTGACCAGGGCAGTGCCATAATAACACTCTGAAGTGGAGAGTACTCTGATAGCAGCATGTAAGCTATACTGAATAGAGGGGGTGAGGGTGAAATTGAGGCAGACGGGAGTGCAATCATGTGCAAAGAAATACATCTGAGGGACTTCCCTGGTGGTGCAGTGGTTAAGAATCCACCTGCCAATGCAGGGGACACAGGTCCGAGCCCTGGTCCAGGAAGATCCCACATGCCTCGGAGCAACTAAGCCTGTGTGCCACAACTACTGAGCCTGCGTGCCATAACTGAAGCCCACGTGCCTAGAGCGCATGCTCTGCAACAAGAGAAGCCACCGCAATAAGACCGCACACTGCAATGAAAAGTAGCCCCTACTCTCCGCAGCTAGAGAAAGACCGCACAGCTACAAAGACCCAACGCAGCCATAAATAAGTAAGTACGTAAGTAAGTAAGTAAGTAAATAAATAAATAAAAGAAGTAAATACATCTCAGATGGTGGATGTGGCAGAAACTGGTAGATGCCCTTCCAAATCTGTTCTCCCTATCTTCTATAGTAACAGAACTCCTGATTTTTAGCTGGTCATGTGCCTCTGAAAGACTAAATATCCCAGCCTCCTTTGCAGTTAGGTGTGATCACGTAACCAAGTTTTGGCTGACAGGATGTGAGTGGAAGAGATGTGTGTCACCATGAGGTCTTTTTTTTTTTTTTTTTGCGGTTCGCGGGCCGCTCACTGTTGTGGCCTCTCCCGTTGCAGAGCACAGGCTCCGGACGCGCAGGCTCAGCGGCCATGGCTCACAGGCCCAGCCGCTCCGCGGCATGTGGGATCTTCCCGGACCGGGGCACAAACCAGTGTCCCCTGCATTGGCAGGCATACTCTCAACCACTGTGCCACCAGGGAAGCCCCAATATGAGGTCTTGAGTCCCAGCGCGTGTGCCCTCCATGTCCCACTCTTCCCCTGGCTGGGATGAGGCATGGTGGCCACCCATCTTGAAATATGTGCTCAACGACACCATAGGAAAAGCTGAGCAATAAGATAAGAAGTTAGGGTCCCTCGCAGTAATCGTACCAGCCTGAGACTGCTGTGGCCAGATTGTTATACACTTCTATTTTATTTAAGTCACAATTATTTTGGGTGTCTCTTAGAGAAACCAAACCTATATTCTAGTTGATACAGTGAGTAGGTGGCATGCCAAGCCCTCTTTTCAAACTATACCTGTTTCCTTCTCTTCCCTTCTTCTCCTCTTTCTTTTCCAAAAGAATTTGAGAATACTTATAACTGAGGGTGTGTCTCATGAGTTTCATAAAATACAAACATAAAGTTAAGCCCATCTGATTTAATGGAGTCACTGTCATTAAGCATTAGATTTAGCTCTAAGCTTCCTGGAAGCTAAGGCAAAAAATGGAAATATGATGCATCAGTCTCAGAACATTTGATATCAGAGTAAAGAGCATCTCCCAGTTTTCAGGACAAAAATTCTAATAATTTGTCATGCTGGAGAAATTTCTCAACTAGAGTCATATGTTGATAAGATTCTCCATAAATTTGGCAGCAAAAGGAGACTGAGTTTCACATGGTGATTTCTTATCACAACCTTTGATGAAAGCTCAGGGCCTACTGTTAAAACAACATTGGGAGGACAGTTATGCAAGGGACAAAGCTAGGGTGATGCTCAGCAGTGTACATGAATTTGATCCTCTCAACAACCTATGTCAAAGCAGGTAATATTATTACACTTATTTTACAGATGAGGAAACCAGGATACAGAAAGGGGAAGGGCCAGATCAGAGAGTTGGTGGTGAGCCAGTATTGTAAGGCAGGTCTTAGACTCTAGAGGCCCTTTTTACACGTCCCTCTCTAGGGCCTACCAGCACCCTCACATACAAAATTGTAGGTATTGTGGGTTGAGAATCAGAGAAAAGCAGAAGAATCATTGCCCCAGACGGAGGGCAGGGGGGAAGATGGCGGAGTAGAAGGACATGAGCGCACTCCCTGTTGCAAGAGCACTCGAATCACAGATAACTGCTGAACAATCATCGACAGGAAGACACTGGAACCCACCAAAAAAGACACCCCACATCCAAAGACAAAGGAGAAGCCGCAATGAGACAGTAAGAGGGGCGCAATCACAATAAACTCAAATCGCATAACTGCTGGGTGGGTGACTCAGAGACTGGAGAACACTTATACCACAGAAGTCCACCCACTGGAGTGAAGGTTCTGAGCCCCACGTCAGGCTTCCCAACCTGGGGGTCCAGCAATGGGAGGAGGAATTCCTTGAGAATCAGACTTTGAAGCCTAGTGGGATTTGATTGAGGACTTCGACAGGACTGGGGGAAACAGAGACTCCACTCTTCGAGAGCACACACAAAGTAATATGCACATCGGGACACAGGGGAAGAAGCAGTGACCCTATAGGAGACTGAACCAGACCTATCTGCTAGTGTTGGAGGGTCTTCTGCAGAGGCGAGGGGTGGCTGTGGCTCACCGTGGGGACAAAGACATTGGCAGCAGAAGTTCTGAGAAGTGCCCCTTGGCGTGAGCCCTCCCAGAGTCCGCCATTAGCCCGACCAAAGAGCCTGGTAGGCTCCTGTGCTGGGTTGCCTCAGGCCAAACAACTAACAGGGAGGGAACACCAACCCACCCATCGGCAGACAAGTGGATTAAAGTTTTACTGAGCTCTGCCCACCAGAGCAACACACAGCTCTACCTATCACCAGACCCTCCCATCAGGAAACTTGCACAAGCCTCTTAGATAGCCTCATCCACCACAGGGCAGACAGCAGAAACAAGAAGAACTACAATCCTGCAGCCTGTGGAACAAAAACCACATTCACAGAAAGATAGACAAGATGAAAAGGCAGAGGGCTATGTACCAGATGAAGGAACAAGATAAAACCGCAGAAAAACAACTAAATGAAGTGGAGATAGGCAGCCTTCCAGAAAAAGAATTCAGAATAATGATAGTGAAGATGGTCCAGGACCTCAGAAAAAGAATGGAGGCAAAGATGGAGAAGATGCAAGAAATGTTTAACAAAGACCTAGAAGAATTAAAGAACAAACACCTAGAAGAATTAAAGAACAAACAAACAGACATGAACAATACAATAACTAAATGAAAAATACACTAGAAGGAATCAATAGCAGAATAACTGAGGCAGAAGAACGGATAAGTGACCTGGAAGACACAATGGTGGCATTCACTGCTGCGGAACAGAATAAAGAAAAAAGAATGAAAAGAAATGAAGACAGCCTAAGAGACCTCTGGGACAACATTAAACACAACAACATTCGCATGATAGGGATCCCAGAAGGAGAAGAGAGAGAAAGGACTCGAGAAAATATCAGAAGAGATTATTGTCGAAAACTTCCTTAACATGGGTAAGGAAATAGCCACCCAAGTCCAGGAAGCACAGAGAGTCCCAGGCAGGATAAACCCAAGGAGAAACATGCTGAGACACATAGTAATCAAACTGACAAAAATCAAAGACAAAGTTATTGAAAGCAACGAGGGGAAAACAACAAATAACATACAAGGGAACTCCCATAAGGTTAACAGCTGATTTCTCAGCAGAAATTCTACAAGCCAGAAGGGAGTGGCATGATATATTGAAAGTGATGAAAGGGAAGAACCTACAACCAAGATTACTCTACCCAGCAAGGATCTCATTCAGATTTGACAGAGAAATCAAAAGTTTTACAGACAAGCAAAAGCTAAGAGAATTCAGCACCACCAATCCAGCTCTACAACAAATGCTAAAGGGACTTCTCTAAGTGGGAAACACAAGAGAAGAAAAGGACCTACAAAAACAAACCCATAACAATTAAGAAAATGGTAATAGGAACATACATATTGATAATTACCTTAAACATAAATGGATTAAATGCTCCAACCAAAAGACACAGGCTCGCTGAATGGATACAAAAACAAGACCCACATATATGCTATCTACAAAAGACCCACTTCAGACCTAGGGACATATACAGACTGAAAATGAGGGGATGGAAAAAGATATTCCATGCAAATGGAAATCAAAAGAAAGCTGGAGTAGCAATACTCATATCAGATAAAATAGACTTTAAAATAAAGAGTGTTATAAGAGACAAGGAAGGACACTACATAATGATCCAGGGATCAATCCAAAAGGAATATATAACAATTATAAATATATATGCACCCAACATGGGAGCACCTCAATACATAAGGCAACTGCTAACAGCTCTAAAGGAGGAAATTGACAGTAACACAATAACAGTGGGGGACTTTAATAACACCTCACTCACACCAATGGACAGATCATCCAGACAGAAAATTAATAAGGAAACACAAGCTTTAAATGACACAACAGACCAGATAGGTTAAATTGATATTTATAGGACATTCCATCCCAAAAGAGCAGATTACACTTTCTTCTCAAGTACACACGGAACACTCTCCAGGATAGATCACATCTTGGGTCACAAATCAAGCCTCAGTAAATTTAAGAAAATTGAAATCATATCAAGCATCTTTTCTGACCACAGTGCTATGAGATTAGAAATCAATTACAGGGGAAAAAATGCAACAAACACAAACACATGGAGGTTAAACAATACATTACTAAATAACCAAGAGATCACTGAAGAAATCAAAGACCAAATCAAAAAATACCTAGAGACAAATGACAATGAAAACACGACGATCCAAAACCTATGGGATGCAGCAAAAGGAGTTCTAAGAGGGAAGTTTATAGCAATACAAGCCTACCTCAAGAAACAAGAAAAATCTCAAATAAACAATCTCACCTTACACCTAAAGGAACTAGAGGAAGAAGAACAAACAAAACCCAAAGTTAGTAGAAGGAAAGAAATCATAAAGATCAGAGCAGAAACAATAGCAAAGATCAATAAAACTAAAAGCTAGTTCTTTGAGAAGATAAAATTTATAAACCATTAGCCAGACTCATCAAGAAAACGAGAGAGAGGACTCAAATCAATAATATTAGAAATGAAAAAGGAGATGTTACAAAAGACACCGCAGAAATACAAAGCATCCTAAGAGACTACTACAAGCAACTCTATGCCAATAAAATGGACAGCCTGGAAGAAATGGACAAATTCTTAGAAAGGTATAACCTTCCAAGACTGAACCAGGAAGAAACAGAAAATATGAACAGACCAATCACAAGTAAGGAAATTGAAACTGTGATTAAAAATCTTCCAACAAACAAAAGTCCAGGACCAGATGGCTTCACAGGTGAATTCTATCAAACATTTAGAGAAGAGCTAACACCCATACTTCTCAAACTCTTCCAAAAAATTGCAGAGGAAAGAACACTCCCAAACTCATTCTATGAGGCCACCATCACCCTGATACCAAAACTAGACAAAGATACTACAAGAAAAGAAAATTACAAACCAATATCACTGAAGAATATAGATACAAAAATCCTCAGCAAAATACTAGCAAACAGAATCCAACAATACATTAAAAGGATCATATACCATATTCAAGTGGGATTTATCCCAGGGATGCAAGGATTCTTCAACATACGCAAATCAATTAATGTGATACACCATATTAACAAATTGAAGAAGAAAAACCATATGATCATCTCAATAGATGCAGAAAAAGCTTTTGACAAAATTCAACACCCATTTATGAGAAAAACTCTGCAGAAAGTGGGCATAGAGGGAACCTACCTCAACATAATAAAGGCCATATACGACAAACCTACAGCAAACATCATTCTCAATGGTGAAAAACTGAAAGCATTTCCTCTAAGAACAGGAACAAGACAAGGATGTCCACTCTCGCCACTATTATTCAGCATAGTTTTTGGAAGTCCTAGCCACGGCAATCAGAGAAGAAAAAGAAGTAAAAGGAATACAAATTGGAAAAGAAGAAGTAAAACTGTCACTGTTTGCAGATGACATGATACTATACATAGAGAATCCTAAAGATGCCACCAGAAAACCGCTAGAGCTAATCAATGAATTTGGTAAAGTTGCAGGATACAAAATTAATGCACAATGGACTTGAGGACATGGGGAGGGGAAGGGTAAGCTGAGATGAAGTGAGAGAGTGGCATGGACTTATATATACTACCAAATGTAAAATAGATAGCTAGTGGGAAGCAGCCACATAGCACAGGGAGATCAGCTCGGTGCTTGGTGACCACCTTGTGGGGTGGGATAGGGAGGGTGGGAGGGAGATGCAAGAGGAAGGAGATATGGGGATATATGTATATGTATAGCTGATTCACTCTGTTATAAAGCAAAAACTAACACACCATTGTAAAGCAATTATACTCCAATAAAGATGTTAAAAAACAAACAAACAAAAAACCCAAAATTAATGCACATATATCTCTTGCATTTCTATACGCTAATGATGAAAAATCTGAATGAGAAATTAAAGAAACACTCCCATTTACCATTGCAACAAAAAGAATAAAATACCTAGGAATAAACCTACCTAGGGAGACAAAAGACCTGTATGCAGAAAACTACATGACACTGATGAAAGAAACTAAAGATGATACAAACAGATGGAGAGATATACCATGTTCTTGGATTGCAAGAATCAATATTGTGAAAATAACTATACTACCCAAAGCAATCTACAGATTCAATGCAATCCCTATCAAATTACCAATGGCATTTTTTTACAGAACTAGAACAAAATATCTTAAAATTTGTATGGAGACACAAAAGACCCCAAATAGCCAAAGCAGTTTTGAGGGAAAAAAACAGAGCTGGAGGAATCAGACTCCCTGACTTCAGACTATACTACATAGCTACAGTAATCAAGACAATATGGTACTGGCACAAAAACAGAAATAAAGATCAACGGAACAGGATAGAAAGCCCAGAGATAAACCCATGCACGTATGGTCAACTAATCTATGACAAAGGAGGCAAGGATATACAATGGAGAAAAGACAGCCTCTTCAATAAGTGGTGCTGGGAAAAGTGGACAGCTACATGTAAAAGAATGAAATTAGAACACTCCCTAACACCATACATAAAAATAAACTCAAATGGATTAGAGACCTAAATGTTAAGACGGGACACTCCCGCACCGCAACGAAGAGTAGCCCCCGCTCGCCACAACTAAAGAAAGCCCGCCCGCAGCAACGAAGACCCAACGCAGCCGAAAAAAAAAAAGACTGGACACTCTAAAACTCTTAGAGGAAAACATAGGAAGAACACTCTTTGACATAAATCACAGCAAGATCTTTTTTGATTCACCTCCTAGAGTAATAGAAATAAAAACAAAAATAAACAAATGGGACCTAACGAAATTTAAAAGCTTTTTCAAAGCAAAGGAAACTACAAACAACATGGAAAGACAGCCCTCAGAATAGGAGAAAATATTTGCAAACGAACCAACGGACAAAGGCTTAATCTCCAAAATATATAAACAGCTCATGCAGCTCAATATTAAAAAAACAAACAACCCAATCCAAAAATGGGCAGAAGACCTAAATAGACATTTCTCTAAAGAAGACATACAGATGACCAAGAAGCACATGAAAAGCTGCGGAGCATCACTAATTATTAGAGAAGTGCAAATCAAAGCTACAATGAGGTATCACCTCACACCAGTTAGAATGGGAATCATCAGAAAATTTACAAACAACAAATGCTGGAGAGGGTGTGGAGAAAAGGGAACCCTCTTGCACTGTTGGTGGGAATGTAAATTGATACAGCCACTATGGAGAACAGTATGGAGGTTCCTTAAAAAACTAAAAATAGAATTACCATATGACCCAGCAATCCCACTACTGGACATATACCCAGAGAAAACCATAATTCGAAAATACACATGCACCCCAATGTTCATTGCAGCACTATTGACAATAGCCAGGTCATGGAAGCAACCTAAATGCCCACTGACAGACAAACGGATAAAGAAGATGTGGTACATATATACAATGGAATATTACTCAGCCATCAAAAGGAACGAAATTGGTCATTTGTAGAGATGTGGATGGATCTAAAGACTGTCATACAGAGTGAAGTAAGTCAGAAAGAGAAAAACAAATATCGTATATTAACGCATATATGTGGAGCCTAGAAAAATGGTACAGATGAACCAGTTTGCAGGGCAGAAACAGAGACACAGGTGTAGAGAACAAACGTATGGACACCAAGTGGGGAAAGCGGTGGTGGTGGTGGTGGTGGGATGAATTGGGAGATTGGGATTAATGTGTATACACTAATATGTATAAAATGGATGACTAATAAGAACCTGCTGTTTAAAAAAATAAATTAAATAAAATACAGAAATTCCAAAAAAAAGAATCATTGCCCCAGAATATGCCTGTGTTAGCCAAGAGAAATTAGTGAGATCTAGTAAATATTAGAGGGACCTCTGAGCCTCTGAAGATAGGCTGCCACTGATAGGGTGAGGAAGTAGGGGTAGGTACCATGGAAGCAAGGGGAAACCCCAAATTTTGAGCTTGATTTCGAGCTTGACTAGAACTTGTGGGGCTTCAAGAATGGAAGGAGAAATAATATTGAAAGTGCTGTCCTAGGGCAGATAATGTCTAGAAAAGGAGAAAAAAACTCTTCTCTGTCTCACTTCTTACTGAGCACCCACTCAATAAGTACCAAGTATGCACTAGGAACCCAAGTGACAACAAGGGAACTAGCCTACTGGGTGAAAGGCATTTTCTAAGTTGTCTCATTCTCAAAATAACCCTACAAAGAAGGTATGATTCTTGGTGTGATTATGTCATGCTCTAGATGAGGAAACTGAGGCTCAGAGCTGTTAAATGATTTGCCCAAGTTCCCACAGCTGGTAAGGGGTGGGGGTGAAGTTTGAACCCAGATCTGACTCCAAATCTTTCAATGCACTATCACTGTTTCATTAGCAGGGAGAGAAAAGGTGTGATGAATTCAACACTTAAATCCATTCTAGGGCTTCCCTGGTGGCGCAGTGGTTGAGAGCCCACCTGCTGATGCAGGAGACACAGGTTTGTGCCCCGGTCCGGGAAGATCCCACATGCCACGGAGTGGTTGGGCCCATGAGCCATGGCCGCTGAGCCTGCGCGTCCGGAGCTTGTGCTCCGCAACAGGAGAGGCCACAACAGTGAGAGGCCCGTGTACGGCAAAAAAAAAATCCATTCTATTTCTTTGTTGTTATTGATGTTAAAATACAATTTAAATAACTGAACACCAAATTGGTACACACCTACCATCTTTTGGCATAATTTTTTTAAAAGTGACTTTTTGATTGTAAAGTTAATATTACCCAACAAAAAAATGTTTGGAGACTACAGACATGTAGAGAGAAGTGAAAGAAACAAAACTGAATCAGAGGGACTTCCCTGGTTGCGCAGTGGTTAAGAATCCGCCTGCCAATGCAGGGGAGATGGGTTCGAGCCCTGGTCCGGAAAGATCGCACATGCTGTGGGGCAACTAAGCCCCATGCGCCACAACTATTGAGCCTGCACTCTAGAACCCGTGAGCCACTACTACTGAAGCCCGCGCGCCTAGAGCCCGTGCTCTGCAACAAGAGAAGCCACTGCAATGAGAAGCCCATGCACCACAAGAAAGAGTAGCCCCTACTCACTGCAACTAGGCAACTAGAGAAAGCCCACTTTTTCAATGAAGACCCAACGCAGGCAAAAATAAATAATTAATTAATGAAAAAAAAAAACCCCTAATCAGATAATTCTTTAACCATTAACATTTGTGGTGTTTCTCTCCACTCTGCTATGAATAATTTGTAGTTTGCATTTTACATTGAAGTTATCAAACTGATACCTGCTTAACATTATAAGCATTTTTTCCCTGTTTTTAAGTAGGTTGCATTACCATCAATTTACGAGCTGTGAAATATTACATCTCGTAGATGTACTTTATGTTTTTTAATCATTCCCTTCTTGGTGATTTCTTGTAAATTTTTCTGTTATAAAAATATTTCTTCAAACATCTTGGCGTGTATACCTTTGTCCTAATTTAGGATTATTTCCCTGAAATTGATTCCCAGAAGAGAAATTCCTGGGTCAAAAGGCCTGGACATTATTTCTTTTTTTAATAAATTTATTTATTTTTGGCTGTGTTGCGTCTTAATTGCTGCGTGCAGGCTTTCTCTAGTTGCGGCGAGCAAGGCCTACTCTTCATTGTGGTGTGCAGGGTTCTCACTGCGGTGGCTTCTCTTGTTGTGGAGCATGGGCTCTAGGTGCACAGGCTTCAGTAGTTGTGGAGTGCAGGCTCAGCAGTTGTGGCTTGCGGTCTCTAGAGCACAGGCTCAGTAGCTGTGGCGCATGGGCTTAGTTGCTTCGAGGCATGTGGGATCTCCTGGACCAGGGCTCAAACCCGTGTCCCCTACATTGGCAGGCGGATTCTTAACCACTGCACCACCAGGGAAGCCCCAGGCCTGGACATTATTTAAGCCTTTGATGCATACTGCCAAATTGCTTTCCAAAAGAAAGATTTTTAGCAAGTCATTTTCCCACCAGAAATGTAGAAGTATCCATTGCTCACACTAACACCAGCTTTTGGGGTTACCAGTTTTTTAAAACTTTATATCTGAGAGGGTATAAATGGCTTCTTTTAGTTTGTACTTCCTTAACTACTTGTGAGGTAGAGAATGTTCCATGTTCATTGTGTTTCATCTGTCTCCTTTGACCATTTATTGGGTTCTTAGTCTGTTATCAATTTTATGTTCTTTACATAATGGAAATATTAACGCATTGTCTGTAAAACATTTCCCCAGTCTGAAGTTTGCCTTTTACTGTTAGTTATGATTTTGGAATAAGGTAGGGTTTTTTTTTTTTGTTGTTGTTTTTTGTTTGTTTCCAAAAACAGAAGTTAAGAATGTTTTTATGTTTGTGATGCAACAGACAAGGGCTTAATTTCCAAAATATACGAACAGCTTATACAACTCAAAAACAAAAAAACAAACAACCCAATCGAAAAATGAGCAGAAGACCTAAATAGACATTTCTCCAAAGAAGAAATATAAATGGCCAATAGGCACATGAAAAGAGGTTCAACATCATTATTAGTGAAATACAAATCAAAATTACAATGAGGCACCACCTCACACTGGTCAGGATGGCCATCATTAAAACGCTACAAATAACAAACGCTGGAGAGGGTGTGGAGGAAAGGGAACCCTCCTACACTGTTGGTGGGAATGTAAGTTGGTTCAGCCACTATGGAGAACAGAATGGAGGTTCTTCAGAAAACTAAAAATAGAGCTACCATATAATCCAGCAATCCCACTCCTGAGCATATATCCAGACAAAACTCTAATCCAAAAAGATACAGGCACCCCTATGTTCACTGCAGCACTATTCACAATAGCCAAGACATGGAAATAACCTAAATGTCCTTCTACAGATGACTGGATAAAGAAAATGGGGTACCTATATACAATGGACTACTACTCAGCCACAAAAAAGAATGAAATAATGCCATTTGCAGCAACATGGGTACAACTAGAGATTATCATATTAAGTGAACCAAGTCAGACAGAGAAAGACAAATAACCATATGGTATCACTTACGTGTGGAATCTAAAATATGACACAAGGAACACCCTGGTGGTCCAGTGGTTAGGATTTGGCACTTTCACTGCCGTGGCTCAGGTTCGATCCTTGGTCGGGGAACTAAGATCCCGCAAGCTGTGCAGCATGGCCAAAAAAAAAATAAATAAATAAGATAAAATATGACACGAAATGAACCTATCTACGAAGCAGAAACAGACTCACAGACACAGAGGACAGATTTGTGGTTGCCAACAGGGAGGGGGTTGGGGGAGGGATGGGGTGGAGGCTGGGGTTAGCAGATGTAAGCTATTATATATGGAATGGATAAACTCAAGGTCCTACTGTATAGCACAGAGAATTATATTTAGTATCCTATGATAAACCGTAATGGAAAAGATTATAAAAAAAGAATGTGTATATATATATATATATATATGTATATGTATATACAGTTTATATATACGGTTTATATATATATAAACCGTAACAGAAAAGAATATAAAAAAAGAATGTGTATATATACATATACATATATATATATGTATAGGCAAATCACTTTGCTGTACAGCCGAAATTAACACAACATTGTAAATCAACTATACTTCAATTAAAAAAAAGAATGTTTTGGGCTTCCGTGGTGGCGCAGTGGTTGAGAGTCCGCCTGCCGATGCAGGGGACGTGGGTTCGTGCCCCGATCTGGGAAGATCCCACATGCTGTGGAGCGGCTGGGCCCGTGAGCCATGGCCGCTGAGCCTGCGCGTCCGGAGCCTGTGCTCCGCAACGGGAGAGGCCACAACAGTGAGAGGCCCGCATACCGCAAAAAAAAAAAAAAAATGTTTTTATGTTTGTAGAGAAACCTGTCCATATTTTCTTTGTGATTTCTTCCATTTCTCTCTAATCTTAAAATATCATTCACTCATCTAATGGCTAATTTTCTGTTGGATTCAAGAATTGATGGAGGGACTTCCCTGTTGGTCCAGTGGTTAAGACTCCTAGCTCCCAATGAAGGGGGCCCAGGTCTGATCCTTAGTCAGGGAACTAGATCCCACATGCTGTAACTAAGAGTTTGCATGCCACAACTAAAGATCCTGCACACTGCAACTAAAGATCCCACATGCCTCAACCAAGACCTGGTGCAGCCAAATAAATAAATAAATAAATAAATAATAAAAGAATTGATGGAGATGTCTGAGTTGTTTTGTCATTTTTTAATAATAAAAGAGAGAAGAGGATTATTTCCTTTACTTTTTTTTTTTTCATATATTTGACTTTCCTTGACTTTTTGCTTCAGTACCTTGAAATATGCTCACTGGAAGTGGGGGCTATAGGAGGAAGTGTGTATATGTATACACATCAAAAAAAGTCTGGAAGAATATGTACCAAAACATATTAATGCTGTTTTTTTTCTGACTGATGGGAGCACGGCTGGGATGGATTTATTAGTTGTGCCTGCCCAGCACTGCTATTTCCTTTGGGCAAGATAGCCATCTTCATTCCCTGTGACTTTGGTGTGGCTGCCCATGACAGCACACTTACCCTGTATAGTACCTTATTCCTCTGGCAACAGTTCTGGGGGTAAAGGCATAGGCATGTCACTCCAGCAGAGCCCATCGGAGTCCCTCCCTGAGGCTGATACATGAAACTGGGTATAGCTCCTCTTTTGCTGGGTTCAGGTGGAAAGTTGGGGCTGCCTCACACCATGCTTCCTGCCAGGTAGAGGAGATCACTCTGCAGAGGAAAGGAAGCCGAAGTGTAAAGAAAAATCGAGACAAGGAGAGATGAGAAAAAGCAAATCCTCCAAGTATTGTGTCTCCAATTCCAGTCTCACACCCTGATCCATGGTGTTCCTCTTTCAATCTTGCCTCAGCTATTGTGAGCCATAGGTTCCTCTTTGGTGAAGCTGGCTTAGATTGGGATTCTATTACTTGACAAGTGAAAGAATCTAACCAATGGCAAGGAGATTTACGGGAGGGAAATTGCCCCTTAGCCCCCTATCCTCAGGCAAATCAGGTCCGTTCTCTGAGCCTCAGTTTACACTAAAAGTAAATTTTAGCTGTCAATTTTTATTTATTTATTTATTTTTTGTGGCTTCTCCCGTTGCAGAGCATAGGCTCCGGACGTGCAAGCTCAGCGGTAATGGCTCACGGGCCCAGCTGCTCCACAGTATGTGGGATCTTTCCTGACCGGGGCACGAACTCGTGTCCCCTGCAGCAGCAGGCGGACTCTTAACCACTGCGCCACCAGGGAAGCCCTAGCTGTCAAATTTTTAATTCCAATGGTATTCAAGGCATTTCACATACATCAGTCTCATAGAATTCTCAGGAGAATTCTGAGTCAGTCATCGATATTCGCATATTCCCAATGAAGAAACTGAGACTCAGAAAGGCAGAGTGTGACTTAGATAAGTTAGTCTCAAAAGCCTTTTTAGGGGGATTTCCCTGGTGGTGCAGTGGTTAAGAATCTGCCTGTCAATGCAGGGGACATGGGTTTGAGCCCTGGGCCGGGAAGATCCCACATGCCACGGAGCAACTAAGTCTGTGCAGCCACAACTAGTGAGCCTGTGCTCTGGAGCCCACGAGCCACAACTGCTGAGCCCACGTGCCACAACTACTGAAGCCCGCCCACCTACTCTCGCCATAACTATAGAAAGCCAGCGGGCAGCAAGGAAGACCCAACGCAGCCAAAAATAAGTAAATAAAATAAAATAAATTTATTTTTAAAAAAAAGCCTTTCTAGGAACATTAGCCATCTTCCTTTCTCACTGTAAAATGGGCAGACACAGTCCTGAGGATAAGAGAGGGAAAAGCCAGTTGAAGTTGAGTTGGGGGTAAGCATTGTCCCTTCCCAATCTTCCTGGAAAATGCAGGAATTCAAGAGTTGGGGCCAGCACTGGGTGATGATGGAGGTGGAGTTGGGGTCCTCGGCAACGAGCCTCCTCTGGCTGGCTTCAGTCCATCCAGCCCCACCCCTACTTCCTGGGAGTTGCTGCCCCCCTCCCGCCCCCGGGCCACCTTCCCAAAGAAGGCCTTGCGTAAGAGGACGTCAGTCAGGTCCCTTGGCCCCCTGCCTAGCTCCCCGGAGCACTTTCGGGCTTTCCCTCCCCAACCTGGCCCCGAGCCATCGGCCACTGGCGCCTGCCCCGTCACGTGGTCCTCTTTGGCCGGCTTCCTGCAGGACCCTGATTTAACGCTCCCTCCTCCCCCGTCCCTCCCCGCCCCAGGCTCTCTGGGCGCCCTCCTGTTCTGCCCGGCAGCTCTGCCTCAGAGGGGGACCTCGGACTTTAGTTTTCCCGTCCGTCAAATGCGGCCCCCACCCTACGGTTGCCTCAGTTCTCTTCACTGCCTCCTACTCTTGCTTTGTCCTTTCCCTACGGCCCCATCCCTCCACACCCATCAGTCTCCTAAGCCCTTCCCAGGGCCTAATTCCCCGGGGCGGAGGTGAAGGGAGAGGGAGGGGAGGGGGGACAGAGTCCAACCTCAAGGGAGCTCACGGAACTGGTCTGAAAGAAACTCCAAGAGACAGGGTGAAAATGGCCAGCTTCCGGCATCAGACAGACTTGGGTTCGAATTCGACTCTGCTTCTGACCAACTGCTGATTCTGAACCCTTCATCTCCCTGTGCCTCATTTGCTCCTTCTGTGAAACGGGGACCCTGCCGGGAGACGAAGGATGGAAAGACTACAAGGGAGGCTCCAACCTGAACTGAGGGGTTCCCGCGCCCCCAGCGCCCCTTCCCTAGCCCCGGAGCGGATCCTCACCTCCCAGTCCCTAGTCCCTCCGCCGCAGGCTCCTCCTCCTCTGACGTCAGAGCCGCGGCCGGGCGGAGGGAGCCAGCTGAGCCCGAATCGAGCCCCAGCGCGAGAGCGGGCGGACGGCGGACGGAGCTCGGCACCTGCCAACTCGCGCCTCCCAGCCAGCCCCGCGGCTGGGCAGCCGCAGGTACAGCCCGGGAACCGCCCCGCCCGCGACCCTGGGCACTGGCGGGCGGCGGGACCTTTCAGCCGCTGGATACCACCCCCGAAAGATGGGAGGAGGTGCCTGGGCGTACTGGACTCTACAGGGGCAGGGCTGGGCCTTTCTCCCCGACCTATGCCCCAGGCCCAGCAGGTGCCTTTACTGAGTGGGTAAAAGAGGAAGGAGGAGACTGGGCATTAGGAGGTAAAGACGTGTGGGGGCCGTGTTGGGGTATGCGAATGTCATAGCACAGGCAAGTGGATCTGATATGAAGTTGCAGCATGTTGGTGTGTAAGGGTACCCGTATGGGTGGGGATGTCTGGGAATCAGTGTTTGGGCTGCACATTGTGTATCTAGGTGTTGTGTGTGCTGGAATCCGGCTCGAAGGGTAGTAAGTCAGAGTTGGGGGGTATACAGTTGTGTACTGAGGATGTTTGGAGTTAGATGTTTTGAGGATTTGGAGTTTAAGAGCTTCTAGGGTGTATAGAGCTGGAGGGTGAAGGGTGTGAATGAATCTGGGATGTCTGGTATACAGGTGAGGGGTATGTGTCTGTCCTGTCTGCATGTCATCTCGTCCAGGTGTATGTGGATGTGTTTTGGGGTGTGAGAGGGATCTGTGGGAGGGATGTCTGGGTGTGAGGATGTCTGAGGAAGTGTGTTTGGACACGTGTGCTGATGTCTGGGTGTACATGTATGATGAGATGTCAGAGTATCATCTGGAGATGGAGTGTGCTGGATCTGGGGGCAGGTGTTTGGGTTCAGGGGTGTGGGTAGGTCTTGGCGTGGTGTACCTGGGTGTAGGCATATGTGTGGAACTGTGAGGTTTGTACTTGCCAGGCCTCCAGGTGGGTTTTAAAATTCTGCCTCTAGAGCTTACCATCAAGTCTCCTTTCCTAGAAGTTTCTGCCCCTGGGATAGGTGGCCAGACCCCCCCTGGGAACAAAGTCCCACCCAAAGAGTGGGATCGCACACCAGGGGCTCTGGTCAGGGCACCTTCCCCTCATTTTCCCACAGAAGAAACAGAGAAGAAAAGTGCTCTCCCTGAGGTCACACAGTACACTGGTCTCTCTTTTGGCCTCACTTTCTGTGGGCCTGGGATGGGATTGAGAGGCTGTGTTCTCTAGATGGGTCCTAGTCTGGCTGAAGCCCCCACCAAGGCCTTTACCTTCAGCAAGCTTAGCTGGGGCTCCAGCTAGGGTCATTGGGCAACTCTGGGTCCAGACCCTATCCATCGCCAACCTCAGTCTCCCAATTCTCCATCTGATAAATGGAGAGAGAATGCTCACCCTCTACTGCTGGTTGAGACAGACATCTCAACAGAGAAAAGTACAGGCTGGATCAGGGTGAGATCAAGCCGGGAGGGGACAGGTTGGGTGGGACCATTTCTCAGGCTGCTGGGACCCGGATGGGGAGTCAGGAGTGAGAGGGGGTAACAGGAGGTCCGGGGAGCTCCAGCTGTGGCTGCTGTTGCTGTGGTAACAGTGCAGAAGGAGCTATTTAAAAACATGGCTGAGATATTGCTGGAAGCCCAGGCTGCCGGAAACCTGATTTCCGACTGGCAGGGAGAAGGAGGAGGGAGAGGAGACACCCCAGCAATTCCCAGGGTGGGGCTGGGACATCGCTGGTTCTGGGGACGGGGGATCCTCCGGGGCTGTGCATTTCTACAAGCTGCTCTGGGGTCTTCTCTGCTGTCCTCCCAGAGGTCAGTGTCCCCCTGAGTGTTTGGATTTAGAGAGGGAGAAACTGGGAGGTGAGCTGAGTAAACGAATGAATGAGTGACTTTGTTGAATAAAGAATTTTGCTGCCACCCTGAAGGATTTTCCTCTAGGCCTAAGGATATGATGCATGGATGTTGCTGAATGAACAAATGACCTGTGAATGAGTGAAAGTTGAATGATTTTGTCAAATGAATGAATCAAGGAATGAATAAATGCAGGCTGAATGGGGCCCCCAGTAAGTTCCCACGAAGAAGGCTGGGCCCTGCTGAGTCTTTTCCTTCCATTCCCTTCCCCAGGAGCCCTGGCTGTGGCCAGGGGGCAGTGGGCCATGCCGGGGGCAGTGGAAGGCCCCAGCTGGAAGCAGGCGGAGGACATTGGGGACATTTACGACTTCCGTGATGTTCTGGGAACGTGAGTCTCAGGGCAGGAGAGAAGGGGGAGCTGTCCCTGAGCTGGGGGGTGGGGTTGGGAAGGTCCTCACCCCTGGGCCTGACTGTCTGGGGAGGCTGAGTCCAGGGTGGTGCTTCCTCTAGCCAGTTGATCACTGCTTCCTGTTTCCTACTGCCCAGGCCCCATGGTGGCCTTGTATGGCCCGACTGGCCTGGGCTTCTCACTTCTGGCTGACAGTGGGTGGAACAGAGGCTGCTTTTGCCACAGCTCTGGGTTCCCGTGACGAAAAGAAAGTAAGAGGAATGAAGGAGGCAGTTTTTCAAACTTGCTGCCAAGAACTGGGGGTTCTGGCCTAGGTTTTAGAACTGAAGCTGGGCGTGGCTCTGTTCTCAGTGGCGGGAATCCAGAAATAACTCAAACCTGATCTCCCAAGTCGATCCCAAACATGTGAGGGAGACAGACCTACAGAAAATGACAACAGGGTGTGTGCTGTGCTCTAGCTAAATTCGGGAATGAGGACTTTGTTGAGCCCAGAGAGAGCAGTGGCTTCTGTGTGGAGAACTTTCTGGAGAAGGGAGTATTAGAGCTGGGGACTAAAGGATGGGTAGGAGTGTACTTGTCAGAGAGGGAGAAGGCATTCCAGGCAGAAGGAATAGCATCAGCAAAGGTTCAGAGGTATGTTATGTGTGGAAGGAGAGAGAGTCTAGTGGAGCTTCTAATCAGAGGCTGGGGGAAGAGTGGAAGAAGAGGCTGAGAAGAGAGAGGAACAGGTCATGTAAGGCCTGAAAGCCAAGCTATGGAGGCTGGACTTGATCCCATGAGCCATAAGAAGACATTTAAGACTTTGTGGCAGATCTGCAATTCAGGATGGTCACTCTGGCCACAGCATAGAAGGTAAATTGGAGAGGGACAAGACTGGAAACCAGCAATGAGGCTATCACAGTCACTAGTTATTCTGATGATTGAGCTTTCACGAGAGATGCTTTTCTTTGACTTATGACTTCTTATTATCCCAGGGAAAGCAAACCGTCCTAGAAAGAATGCTCTAGTAAACCCTCCTTAATCAGTGAACTTTAGTGAAAATGAATGTGTTCCTTTCTAAGAGCCTGTTAGAAAGCACTGCTTCTCAAACTTCAGTGAGCATACACATCACCTGACAGTCTTGTTAAAATGCAGATTCTAGGGCTTTCCTGGTGGCGCAGTAGTTAAGAATCCGCCTGCCAATGCAGGGGACACAGGTTCGAGCCCTGGTCCAGGAAGATCCCACATGCTGCGGAGCAACTAAGCCTGTGCACCACAACTACTGAGCCTACACTCTAGAGCCCGTGAGCCACAACTACTGAAGCCTGCGTGCCTAGAGCCCGTGCTCAATAAGAGAAGCCACCACAATGAGAAGCCTGCGCACTGCAACAAAGAGTAGCCCCCGCTCGCCGCAACTAGAGAAAGCCCGCGTGCAGCAACAAAGATCCAACACAGCCAAAAATAAAATAATAAAAATTAAAAATGCAGATTCTGATTTAGTAGGTCTAGGGTGGGGCCTGAGATTCCACACTTCTGAAAAGTTCCCAGGTGATGCTGATGGTTCTTCATGGTTCTAAAGGGTGTTTAATAAGCCATGACTCAAATTGGCTTTTGCAGAAGGAGTGAATCAGTCATGTACATAAAAAGCCTAGGGTTCCCTGGTGGCACAGTGGTTGAGAGTCCGCCCGCCAATGCAGGGGACACGGGTTTGTGCCCCGGTCTGGGAAGATCCCACATGCCGCGGAGCAGCTGGGCCCATGAGCCATGGCCGCTGAGCCTGCGCGTCCGGAGCCTGTGCTCCACAATGAGAGAGGCCACAACAGTGAGAGGCCCGCGTATCACACACACACACAAAAAAGCCTAGGGAGTAAACTTCAGGCATGGGATGCAGGGGCTCACATGATGTTATCAGGAAATTGTCTTTAACAGTTTCTCAGCTCTGATTTCCTTTGTGTTGGCTTCATTCTCAAGCAGGCTCTCCCCAAGTGGTGGCAAAGATGACCACCATTAGCTCCAAGCTTACATCTTACCAGCTTAGCAGGAAAGAGCACCTCATCCTCAAAGTGCCAGTAACCTGGCTTATATCACAGGACCCAATTACTGTGGCCAGGGGATAGACTACTCTGATTGGCCAGGCTGGGTCACCTCTGGCACCAGGGAGGTGAATGAGTGATGGAGGGAGGCTCATCCCATCTCCTTGGTCTGGGGATGGTCACGTAACCCATAGGGGGATGGAGGAGAGGCTGGAGGGAAGCTGAGTTCCCCAGCTCGTGAATCCCCTCTCTCTGCAGAGGGGCCTTCTCGGAGGTAATCCTGGCAGAAGATAAGAGGACTCAGAAGCTGGTGGCCATCAAATGTATTGCCAAGAAGGCTCTGGAGGGCAAGGAGGGTAGCATGCAGAATGAGATTGCTGTCCTGCACAAGTACGTGAGCCACATCCTGTCCCTGCCCTGGCTTGACCCTGCCTTGACCCCTCCCATTCGCTTCCTATCTCTGCTTTGGGCAAATCATCTAACCTCTCTGAGCCTCAAATTGTTCATTTGTAACACAGGGTAATAATCTCCACTTGGTAGGGATTTGGTGAGCACTAGAGGTCCTTTATTTCAAGTGCCTGGCACAACAGCTAACATGACAGATGTGACTGAGATGCCACTGCTTCTTTACAGTGGTTTAATGTCCAATCAGATCTAAAGGTCAATCCTTGAACATGTCTCGAACCCATGTATCTCAACTGACGTTATCTCTAGACCTACCGCAAGTTCCTGCCACATATTAAACCACCCAGCAAGTTGAAAAATGCCCATCTGCGGATGCCCTGACTCAACAACCAAATGGTCTCTGAACTGTTCATGCTGATGGAAAACCTGCTGTTCTCACTGGAAAGCTCATATAGAATCTTCACTTCCAGCCTCCCCCCTGAGCTTTCCAACCACCATGGGCAGGGACGAAATAATCATTTCCACTATTGGGTCAGGAAGACTGAGGCCCAGAGAGGACAAAGGACTTGCTCAAGGTCACACAGCAAGTTTGTGGCAGAGCCAAGTTTTCCCTCAATTACCATCATTGGTTCCTTTCTGGAGCGTTTACTGTGTGCCAGGCATTGTGCCGATTCTTCCCTGCATTTCCTCACATGATCCTCACTCCAGCACGTGGAGGGAAGTACTATCACTGGCTTCATATAATAGATGAAGAAACTGAGGCCCGGAGAGGTTACCCCCAATTCAGTGAATATGAGTGAGCACCCACTCTGCACCAGGTGTGGAGCAACAGTGGTGAGCAAGACAAAGCTGCTGGTCTCGTGGAGATGACATTCTGGTGGGGGAGGCTGACAACTTTATAAACCCAGACAAGTGTTAAAATCATATACTGATCAGCACTGTGAGGTGAGAAGACTTGCCCGCGAACAGCACGTGGCAGAGGAGGGTGAGGACCCAGGTCTGTCTGACGCCGGAGCCCAGTGTTAACCCCTGTGGCTCTCCTGCCTTCCATGACACTATGATACATCATGGTAAATCAGCTTTTCCCTTTGAGACCCAGATCTTAGGCTCGTCCTGCCCAGGTTTGCAGGCGGTGGTTCTTCACGATGAGGCTGGGGAGGTGGCTGAACTGTCCTCAGCTCTGAACCACCTCCTTTCTCCTTTCAGGATCAAGCACCCCAACATTGTAGCCCTGGATGACATCTATGAAAGCGGGGGACACCTCTATCTCATCATGCAGCTGTGAGTGGCCCTGCCTCTGCCGCTTCCTCACAGCTCTCCCTGCTGCGCCCTCCCTGGCCTCTCTGCCTCCCGTTCTCTTGTCCAGACTGCCCTGTCCCTGGCTACAGGGTGTCAGGTGGGGAGCTGTTTGACCGAATTGTGGAAAAAGGCTTCTACACAGAGCGGGACGCCAGCCGCCTCATCTTCCAGGTGCTGGATGCCGTCAAGTACCTGCACGACCTGGGCATCGTACACCGAGACCTCAAGGTGGGTGTGAGGGTGTGTGGGGAGCTGGGGCACCAGGGGTGGGGCCTCTGCAAACTCCTCACTGAGACCTTGGGTACCTCTCACCCCCTTGCTGAGCCTTGCCTTCCCATCTGCAGAATTGACCTGGTAAGCCCTAAACTGCTTCCTCCCCATTCCATCTCCGACACACAAATGGACACAAAGGTGAACTGTGCTGTGATTTTATCCCAGTCGCATCTTATGTCTTTTTCTGATAATAAAAGTCCCACTTGCTCTTTGTAGAAAACTTGAATGGGACAGCAAAACACAAAGAAGAAAGCCAGAAGCCCCTGAAAGCCTCCTCCTCAGAGAGACAATGATGGGGTTCACGCTTTGTAGTACATTTCATTCTGCTCTAGGAGAAGAGTGCTGGGGTGAAACAGATCTGGGTCTGAATTCTCTCCCTGCCACTCCCCTCCCTAACTGTAGATTCTCAGGCAAGTCACTTTGCCTCTCAAGGCATCAGTTTCCCCCCCGTAAAGTGGGATTATTCAGAGTGGGCTAGCAGGGATGTGGTAAGGATAAATTGAAATCAAGCACAGCACAGGATCTGGTGCACGGGAGCTCCTCAGAAATTCTTTAGGGCGTCACAGTATACACCTGAGGTTTATAGGAAATTCCCTTCCATATCCCCGAGGCCCTTGTCCTTTTGGAACTTCGAACTTAATTGAGTTTCTTGTGCCTCCAACCAAGATGGCAGTTGTGACGCCACAGTGGCTTTTGGGGGGCTCGCTGGGGTGCTTGGGGAGGCAGAAGGTCCTGCTGGCCTCTGGCCATCTCCCACTCCTCTTCCCCCACCTCCCATCTTCCAAGCCAGAGAATCTGCTGTACTACAGCATGGATGAAGACTCCAAGATCATGATCTCCGACTTTGGCCTCTCTAAGATGGAAGACCCCGGCAGCGTGCTCTCCACAGCCTGCGGGACCCCAGGATACGTGGGTGCGGAGGGCCGTGGGCTGGCACTGTGGGCGGGGGAGGAACCCAAAGCTGCCGGGCAGATTTGTCACCACCATGTCCCCTTCCCTCCACAGCCCCTGAAGTGCTGGCCCAGAAGCCCTACAGCAAGGCAGTGGACTGCTGGTCCATTGGGGTCATCGCCTATATCCTGTGAGTGGGGGCTTGGGCGTTGGGGATGTGGCTTCAGAGTTCTCCTCTCTCCTACTTTGCTCTCTTCCTCCTCTCTGCCATTTCTTCTTTCCTGCCGTCCATATTTATATCTACTAATTAATGACTAATATTACCTCACTCAACAGATACTATGTTTCTGGCACTGTGCCAAGCACTGAGGCTTTAGCAGAGAATAAGACAGACAAGGTGCCTGCCCTCAGGGAGCAGACATGCTAGTAAGGGAGACAGAAAATAAATAAGTAAGTAAACCTATAAAACAATGGCAGGTGGTAAGAAATATTAAGAAGAAAAATCAAGCAGGGGAGGGAGATGGGGATGGATGCTATTTTAGATAGGAGGTCAGGGAGCCTCTCTGAGGAGGTGGCATGAGTGGCATCCTGACTGAAGTGAGGGAGCCAGACATTCGAGTTGTGGGGGGAGAATGGTTTAGGCAGAGGGCACAGCAAGTGCAAAGGCCCTGAGGAAGGACATATGGCGGCATGTTAAGGAACAGAAAGCCAGGGTAGCTGGACAGGAGTGAGCAAGGCAGAGAGGGGTAAATTTCCCCTTTTTGTAAAAGGGGGAACTCCTTCCCATGGGTCCTGCCTGATCCCTGAGACTGCCCCAAAGCTCCATCCCGGAGCCAGTGGGTACAATGAAAATGGAAATGAGAATGAGTTTCTCCTTGCCCAGGCTCTGTGGTTATCCCCCCTTCTATGACGAGAATGATGCCAAACTCTTTGAACAGATTTTGAAGGCTGAGTACGAGTTTGACTCTCCTTATTGGGACGACATCTCTGACTCCGGTATTTGGGGCTTTGCTTTCTTCCCCTGGGTCCTACCTCCGGTGCCTTCCTCATCTGCTTTGGGGGTCTCCTCTCTGCCTTCCTTCCACCAGATTCCCCAGGCCCAGACTAAGAGCTGTCTTCAAGACCAGACACCCACCCTGGGTGCTTCTCTTTGCCTGGCTCCTGGCCTGAGAAACTGTAGGCTTTCATTCATTCAGTCTTCAAACATAGTATTTTAGAAAATACCTCCCCCCACTGACTTCCTAATGCCTAAGACACCACCATTCATGTTTTTATCTGTCCTCCTGTGCCTCCAATTAGGAGGCAAAGCTGTGAAGCCATTATCAATCATGTACACATCAGTGTGAATACACTGAGCACAATCTTCTCTAGGAACAAGTCATTCTTAAGGGAGAAAGCTGGAGAGTTGGGGTGGGTCTGGGGGCTTAGAGAAAAGGGTGCAGGTGGGGTGGGGTGGTGAATGGACAGATCTGGCTTTGGTGCCAGCCAGACCTGAGGGGTGGGTTCTATCTTGGGGGTGTTCTCAGGCACCACCATGCTGTCTTTGCTCTTATCTTGGGGATTCAGCCAAAGACTTCATCCGGCACTTGATGGAGAAGGATGCAGAGAAGAGGTTCACCTGTGAACAGGCCTTGCAGCACCCCTGGTGAGAGCTCCCACAAGCTGCGGGCTGGGGTGGGATCTGGGGCCCCCAGGCCTGCCTCTACCTTCACTGACAGCCCTCCACACACATCCGCTCTAGGATTGCAGGAGATACGGCTCTAGATAAGAATATTCACCAGTCAGTAAGCGAGCAGATCAAGAAGAACTTTGCCAAGAGCAAGTGGAAGGTGAGCCCACGTTTAGTCCTGGGTCCCAGCCTCCCCAGGACTCCTCCCCAGCCCCATCCAGCCCTCAGCTCACACAGCAGCTCGCACCTCGTGGGGCACAATGTAAATGCTCAGGGGTGCTTACTGAAGAACCTCATTCATTCATTCAGTGCTCTGTGACACCTACTCTATTCCAGTGATGGTCCCTGACCTCCAAGTCTAGAGGGAGAACAGTGTATACTTCTTAAGGAGACATCGAACCCAAGCTACGAGGTCCTGGAAGAGGCATAAACCTGTCAGACATGATAGCCGAGTAGGAATTAGCTGGACACAGCAGAATAATGTCTGAGGCAGACGGAACCAGGGTGCAAAGGGCCAGGAGACGTGAGAGTGCAGCCATTCAGGGCAGTGCAAGCGCTAAGCCTGGCTGGACTGGAGGAGCTGTGGGGCAGGAGCCCAGGCTGCAGATCCAGGTAGGGGCCAGGCTGCTCAGGGGCTTGAGTGCCACAGTGGAGCAATGACTTGATCCTGAGGATGCTGAGGAGCCCCAGAAGGATTTTCAGCTGGAACTTGCCCATTAGAAAGGGCTCTCAAGATGCAGAAAGGCACAGTGGAGGCTGGGAGACCCTTCAGGGGGCTGTGGCAGAGACACAATCAGGAGACGGTGAGGGCTTGGACCAGAGCAGTGGCAATGTGAACAGAGAACACTGGTTGGTCCAGCAGCCATTTGGGAGGCAGAACTGACAAGAAGTGATGGTAGAATGGATATTGGGGGAGAGAAGAGATGTCCAGGGCTGGCGCAAGATTTTGGTTGGGGACGAGGTGGATGGCGGTACCGTCACTAAGATGGAGATCCCAGGGGCAGAAACTTGTTTTAGGGGATGATTTTGGTTTGGGACATGGTAAATTTGAGGGACATCTCAGTGGATAGGCTGAATAGAGAATGATACACACACACCTGGGCAAGTTAGTTAACCTCTCTGTGCCTCAGCTTCCTCCTTTGACAATGGTGACAGTAATAGTGCCCACCTCAAAGACATTCGTGAAGATTAAATGAACTACTATGTAAAGTGCTTAGAACAGTGCCTGACACATAATGTTATATTGTTTACTATTATGTGACTATAAATTAATTATATATAAAAAGTTACGCACGTCTATCTATATATACATTTTATACATGTGCCTGTGTGTATTACTGTATGATATGACTGAATCTAATTTACTAAAGCCTTGTAGACGTTTCAGGAGTTTCAGGCGATCAACCAATATCGCCTGAATAAAACTAACAGAACTGCTGCGAGAATTCCACTGCCAGACCCTGCCCCGTGATGTCCCACTCTCTCCAAAGTCCCTTCTTCCGCCTCTCTCCACAGCAAGCCTTCAATGCCACGGCCGTGGTGCGGCACATGAGGAAGCTACAGCTGGGCACCACCCAGGAGGGGCAGGGACAGACGGCGAGCCATGGGGAGCTGCTGGCCCCAGCAGCTGGGGGTGAGGCCCTGGGCTCTGTGGAAGGGCAAGGGTGGTCCACAGAGAGGCACCCAGGCTAGGGCACAGGGTCTCCTCCTGTGGCCAACTCTGCTTTCTCTCCCCGTGTAGGGCCGGTGGCCAGCTGCTGCTGTCGAGACTGCTGCGTGGAGCCGGGCCCGGAACTGTCTCCCACACTGGCCCCCCAGCTCTAGGGGCCTGGATCCCCCGTGTAGGAGGGGTTGGGGGCAGCCTGCTCCCCCTCCCTCCCTGACCTGGGGAATTACCCTGCTCCACCCGCTCCGCACCCCTTTCCCTACAGCCCGTCCACTGCATTGTCCATACAAATGTCTCTATTTTATTGTTCCTTCTTATAATAAAGGGAAGAGGTTAAAACCACAGGTAGCGCTGTCTCCCCAGACAACTCCCATCCCACACTGGAGCGCAAACTGCTTGATCTGAGGGTGCCTGGCCCCTGAGGTAGCTGCAGGGAGCCCCCTTTCCAACGTGAGCCTGGACGGGGGTGAGAAGGGGGAATGGTGGGGAGGGGTGTCTGGGGAGCCCTCCGTCCGGCACCCCCGCCTAGCCTTCTGGCCCTGGGCAGCTCTTTCTGCGCTTTGCTGGTAGCTCCTGAGCTCGGTGGGGTTGGCGCAGGTCAGCACTGAACAGCACCTGGTGGCGGGGAGGAGTCTGAGTGGAGAGAGGGTACACTGGGGTCAAGACTCGGGGGGCAGTGTGGGGAGCCGGAAGGGTTCATGGCGGGCAGGGCTGGGGCAAGGAGAGTCCACTGGAGTCAGGGCTGGGGTGGGTGGAGAGTCCTTTAGGGTCACCTGGGGCAGTGGTGGGGTAGAAGCAAGTGGGTCAGGGCTTGGGGAGAAGTCCTATGGGGTCTGGAATGGAGGAGGATGGGAAGCCTAGGTACACTCACTGCTTGGGCCCAGCCAGCATAAGGTCCCCACAGGCTCCGGAAAAAGCTTCCTAAACCAGAAGTGGTGAGGCGACATTGATTGGCCCTCCTGCTCCCTATACACAAGCGTGGGGTGCAGGGGGAGGTGTGGGAAGTTTCCACCACCTCAGCCCACTGCCAGCCCCGACATCCCACTCTCTCCTTACCCAGTTCCTTGTTGGCCTGGGGGCTCGGACCCTTGGCGGTGGTGGGGTGCCAGCGGTAGTCACATTGAGCGATCTGCCACACGTGGACATCCACGGGCACAGCCTGGGGCTTGTCTAGGGCCATCAAGCAGATGCAGTCGGCCACCTATGACAGACACAGAGTGAGCCACAGAGGAGGAATGGCAGGGTCCAGCAGCCATAACCTGCTTCTAGCCCCAAAGCCAGCTGCTTCCTTCCCCACTCTGAGTTTACTATGATTGTACATTCTATTAATAATTTAAAAAACAGCTGTGTGGACTTCCCTTGTGGCACAGTGGTTAAGAATCCGCCTGCCAATGCAGGGGACATGCGTTCAAGCCCTGGTCCAGGAAGATCCCACATGCCGCGGAGCAACTAAGCCCGTGCGCCACAGCTACTGAGCCTGCGCTCTAGAGCCCGCGAGCCACAACTACTGAGCCCATGCACCTACAGCCTGTGCTCCGCAACAAGAGAAGCCACTGCAATTGAGAAGCCCACGTATTGCAATGAAGAGTAGCCCCTGCTCACCGCAACTAGAGAAAGCCTGCGTGGACCCAATGCAGCCAAAAATAAATTAATTAATTAATTTAAAAAAGAAATAGCTCCTGGTATTAAGAAATTCTTTAAAAAAAAATATATAGGGCTTCCCTGGTGGCGCAGTGGTTGAGAGTCCGCCTGCTGATGTAGGGGGCACGGGTTCGTGCCCCGGTCCGGGAAGATCCCACATGCTGCGGAGTGGCTGGGCCCGTGAGCCATGGCCACTGAGCCTGCACATCTGGAGCCTGTGCTCTGCAGCAGGAGAGGCCACAACAGTGAGAGGCCCACCTACTGCAAAAAAATATATATATATATGTATATATATATATATAAATAAAAATAAAAAAGAGCCATGATGAGAGTGCTACTGGGTGAACATCTTATGTGTGTCAGGTTCTCTTTTTTTTAAATAAATAAATTTATTTATTTATTTATTTTTGGCTGCATTGGGTCTTCGTTGCTTCACGCGGGCTTTTCTCTAGTTGCGGTGAGTGGGGGCCCCTCTTCGTTGTGGCGCACAGGCTTATTGCTGTGGCTTCTCTTGTTGTGAACCACGGGCTCTAGGTGCACGGGCTTCAGTAGTTGTGGCACGCGGGCTCAGCAGTTGTGACTCACGGGATCCAGAGCGTAAGCTCAGCAGCTGTGGCCCCAGGGCTTAGTTGCTCCGTAGCATGTAGGATCCTCCCGGACCAGGGCTCGAACCCGTGCCTCCTGTATTGGCAGGCGGATTCTAAACCACTGCGCCACCAGGGAAGCCCCTTGTCTTGTTTCGCAGACAAGAAAACTGAGGTTCTGAAAGGTGAAATGACTTGGCCAAAGTTACACAGCTAGGCAGACGCAGAACCAATATTTAATGTTAGGCTGGAGTTCAGAGCCCATTAAAGAGTTCTTTAAACAAAAGTTCATTTTTAAAGTACAGAGAAATATAAAAAAGAAAAGAATAAATGCCAAATTCCCAACCATCTTTCTGTAGCTAACACTGTTGATATTAAACAAGAAGTTCTATAAGTACATATAATTTTAAGAGAAGAACAAAATGAAAAGTGGAAACATCTTTTCATTTGTCTTCCCAAAGGTAACCACTATTAAGTTCCCTGTGATTCCTTCTGAAAATTTCTGCATATAGCAGTGTATATATGTACCTGAACAAATGGTTTTTCTAAAAATGCATTCAAAGAGCAATGTCTTTTATACACTTTCTGCATTCCGTATTTCTCTAATAAAACATCTGCTGGTATCCTTTCTCCTTCCCACTCTGCCTCCAGAAGAGAAGCCCGCATCCAAGCACCCAACTCTCAGGCCTGCCTTCTCTCCTCCTCCGCTAATCTCTGCATGGGTGGTGAGGGCAGCTCCTAGCCCCCTGGGGCCTTACCTTGGTGCCTACCCCAGGCAGGGTGCACAGGGCCTTATGGGCCTCCTCGTAGGGGGCCTTGCGCAGCTGCTGCAGCCAGGGAAGTCCACCCCGTTCTTCCAGGATGGCTCGGGCACTGGCACTCACATAGCGGGCACGATACCCCAGGCCCAACTTCCTGAGCTGAGCCTCCACCTGTGGCCCTGTGGGGTGGTGGGGAGGGGATCAGGGGTCAGGCATTATCACATCCTTCCTGTCATCAGGCTAGTGTGTGAGCCCTGCACCCCACAGGAATGCTTTCCCTAAGCACCCCTCTCCTAACTTGCCACCCTCTGGGAGACCCCAGGACACCTGCATGTACAAAGGAAAGGGTTAAGGCCTGGGTTCTGCCCCTCCACAAATGTTCTCTGAGCACTGACTATGTGCTGTGCACTGCAGCAGGGACTGAGAAGGACTTGCTGCCCTGGAGGAACTCCCCAGTTAAGTTCCTTAACCTTTCCAAAGGGCGTTCACATTCATGATCTAAAATAAAAGTCGTAATAACAGCAACAGCTTCTATTTTCAAGTGCTGGGTATCATGCATGGGCAAAGTGCTTTAGGTACATTATCATGCTTACTTTTCTCAAGGACCCTGATGACAATATTAGTGTTCTACCCACTTTATGGATGGAGAAAATGAAGGCTTAGAAGAGGTTAAGTAACTTGCTCAAGAAAGGACATGGTAGAGATGGGACCTTGCACTGAGGTCTGGGACACCAAGCCTGTGCTCTTAACCCATTACACTACCTACCTCATGATTGCTTTATCCATCCCTCAAACCCTTCTGGATAGAGATTGTTATTCCCATTCCACAAACAAGTTAAGAGAAGCTTGGAGAGGTGAACGAATTTCTTGCGGTCTTATGACTACTAAGCTGGGACCTAAGACCCAAGATTGGGTTTCTAAGCACCTAAAACATTGTTTTCTTCAGAGGGGGCTGTCTCCTTGCTATGCAGTCACCAAGCACTTTCTCTCGCTTGGTTCTCACATCTGCCAACTGATATACTTGCCTCTGTAAAATACGTGCCTCGCAGGGCTGCCGTGAAGAACACATGTGTTTCTGGTTGCAGAACTGCTGGATTCATTGCAGATAACAAATTGAATTTTCTGTTTACGTCCCATAAACCAAAGACTGTGCTAGGTGCAGTATGTGTATTCCTTTACTCAACCCTCATGACAACTCTGACAGGTAGGCGCTATTCTTATCCCATTCAATGGATTAAAAAACTGAGGCACACAGAGGCTAAATAATGTGCTCAAGGTCATATACGTAGAAGTCACGTGCCAGAGCTGAGATTCTGACCCAGGCAGGCTGTCTCTAGAATGCGTGCTCTTAAGCCCAAATTACTGTACACTGTATACAGATGTCTTCTGATGAGCCATTGAAGCCATGGGGCAAAAAGCCCAGACTAGTGAGGTGCTGACATTTCAGGGACAGATAAGGAAGATGAGGTGTAACCGGGGCTGATCAGACCAGGCAGGGTGGTTCTGGATGAGGGCAGTATTTAGAAAGGCAGGAAGCTTTGAGATGGGAGAAGGGCACCACGGGAGAACTGAACAGACCCTGAAAGCTGCTGGAAGGCCCGGAGGCAAGGACCCACCTACTCACCAGCCAGGGCCTGCAAGCTGGGGAAGCCATGGTAGGTGACATCATCAAGCTGGAGGAGCCGAGGTCCGAAGGTCTGGCAGAGCCGCTCCACCATGCCAGTGATGCGGGCAATGTTGTTGTTGGAGGAACAGATGAAGGAGAAGAGACACTCGATGGGGTCCTGCTGCAGGAGTCGCACACCTGGGGACCAGAAAGGCAGGGGGACCAGAAATCACCTGTTATTGGGAGTGGCCTCTTCTCACCGTCAGATTCTAGGTACCAAGGCACCAGGGTATCCCAGGGGAATGAGGGACAGCACTGTTAGAGAAAGCAACACCAGAGCTCTCATTCCTCATAGCATCTTGTGAGGTCTGGGTTATCATCCCATTCCACAGATGAAGAAGCCACAATGTAAGCACTATGAGGGTGGGGATTTGTTTCTGTTTTGTTCACTGTGGTATCCCCAGTCGCACAGCTGATGCTCTGTAAACATGTACAGAATGAATGATGTCACCAGCCCCAGATCACACAGCCAGGATTTGGCTCAATATCCTTGTCACTCCACTATGGTGGTCAGCAGGACAATAATAACAGTAATAACAATTACTATGTGTCAGGCACTATTCTAAGCACTTTACATGTCTTAGTTTCTTTAATCCTCATAAAATCCTATGAGGTGGATATAATCCCCATTTTACAGATGGTGAAACTGAGTAACCTAACCAAATCACAAGCACCCCAACCCCTGCCTCAGACTCTGTACTCACCTTGGAATTTCTGAGCCACCTCTTGAAAGTGGGGGTCCACAGAACTCCAGTGGTGATACAGCTGAGCAAGGCTGACATCCAGCTGGAAGTACTGTCGCACGGCCTTTAGCTCTTCCAGTGTGGGCCTGCCAACCCGGCCCTTATCCCCTCGGTACACAGTGCAGTAAAGATGCTCCTCAGTCTGGGTCAGTGTCCATACCTGGTCGTCCAGCACGCCACTCCAGTGCGCAGGGCTTTGCTCCCTCCACCTGACCCCCAGGCACAGGGCAGCCCTAGCACTCAGTTTCCCTGCCTGCACCCTTTGGGGCCCTCCCATCTTATAACTGCTCCATATACAAAACTGACTTTCAAATTGCAAAGTAAAAGTGCTTTCTTTTACATCAATTATATCACGTAATCCTCGCAACAACACTGCGCAGGCTTATTACCTCACCTCCACTTTATAAAGCAGGTAACAGGGTCACCACCCGTGCCTCAGTCTCCTCTTTTGTACTATGAAGTTTCTTCCATCACCCCCAATGCACCCCAGGATCTGCCGTGCCGAGGAGCCAGGAGCCAGGGCCACTCACCGGAATGACTGTCCAGAAGCCAGAACTAGGTCCAGGCGCAGCTCAGAGCGTGGACAGGGGATGGAGGCCCACAGGGCCGGGACGGAGGCTAGAGTGCGATGTCTCATGCTACGCTGCAGAAGGGAGCCGGCTACCATTTCCACGTCAGGCTCCGCCCCATGATGCCCCCGCCACTCAAAGCTGCTCTACGCTCCGCAGAGACCCCGCCCCAAAGGTCACGCCCCTCTAGGCCTCGCCCACCAAATGCTAACCTCTTAATTTGATTATTTAAGGCCCGCCCAGTTTTATTTAATTTCTCCACTCCCCACAGGCCCCACTCCTTACGGTCCACCAACGCTCCGTCCCTCCCACTCTGTCCCGACACTCCCGTCCTTCCTCCTTATGTAGCCTCCCCCGCCCTCCACAGCCTCCGGGCGCGCACCACAGTCCCCACTGTCCCAAACAGCTGCCGCGACTTTGGGAAGCGCGCGCAAGCGCTCTCTTCAGCTTTCTCCGGGGTCCGACCTCTCTCACCGGAAGTACGGTTCGAGCCCGGCTAATTGGATCCAGAGGTAGCCAATCCACGGAGCGTTAAGAGTCGCCAATGAGAATCGGGCGTGGCGGCGGGTGGGCGGGCCTTTCCGTGGCGCCGCCGTGGTTGGCGCGCGCTGGGCTAGCGGCCCGCCCTTGGGCTTTCCTCTGTGGGTTTGGCTGCACTCGGCACGCCAGTGTGTCCCATCCCCTCTCCGCAGGGTCCGGGCGCACTGTGCGACCTCAGGCCCCAGTGCTCACTGCCTGATCTTCTCAGAGCCCTGGGATTCCTCAGGGTCTGCCCGCCCACAGAACCAAGTCCTATCCCTCGCCGTCCTTAAGCGCTTCTCACCGAGCCTCTCCGGGCTGATCCTCGCCGATCCTCGCCCTCCTCAGTCGGCCTCCCCTGAACCACCCCCTCACTGAGAATCGCGCCGGAACGCAGCTCCGGGCCCGCCGAGCCCCTGAGGTGTCTCCACGGCGTCTGGCTCCCGAGGATTCTGGAACCGCTACCCACCAAGGGCTTGTCCCTGAGCCTCGACGCTGTAGGCTTAGGCCTCCTCACAGACTTCCTCGTCAGAGGCCTGCCTCCTCGGACTGTCCCGCCGGGCGCTGCCCGCTGGCTGCCACAGCTGCTCCCTCCGTCTAGGGCCTTCCTCCGCAGCACTCCCTCAGCCCCGCCC
Source organism: Mesoplodon mirus (assembly GCF_964341445.2). Classification (NCBI taxonomy): domain Eukaryota; kingdom Metazoa; phylum Chordata; class Mammalia; order Artiodactyla; family Ziphiidae; genus Mesoplodon; species Mesoplodon mirus. The sequence continues at coordinate 7,488,806 of NC_138988.1, forward strand.
AACGGGGCCCAGAGAGGCCACAGGACCACCAAGTGTGTGGCCCCCGGGCAGCCCCGGCGCCAGGGTCGGCTACGTGGCCCAGCAGAGCTGTATCATGTAACTCCTTACCTTCTGGAGAAGGACACAAAACGCAGGGACACAAGAACTGCCTCCGGGCGGTGATTCTTGGTTACTGTATCTGAGCCACCGTAAGGGACAGACCGGCAGCGGCTTTATCTGTGTCCCTCTTGCCACAGTTCCTAGCAGCGGGGGCTGTGAGCCTGGCAGCGTCTCAGTTCCGGGCTTCAGGAGCCACAAGGCCCTGGGGCAGCTGCTTCCTGGGCGTGTCTCCTCTGCAGGCACGACAGCCCACAGGTGCCTAGTGCTTAGAGGGCATTTCCTCCAGCGAATGTTTAAATTGTAAGAGGAGGTGTCAGGGTGGGGAATGAAGAGTCCCTCTGCATTCCTGCTCAGCCCCCAGCTGAACAGGGGAAGAAGGGTCACACAGCTATAGTGACTCTGAAGCAGCACCCGGACCATCCAACTGGCAAAGGACTCGAGGCACCTGCAGTTCACGAAGGAATGGCCGCTGGACTCTTCCCGTCCAGCCGTTGGGCGTACTGGTTGCAGAGCCAGCTTGGGAGGCAGGCGCCTGTTAAATGCTAGCCCTGCGACTTCCCAGTTGTGGGAACTTAGGAAAGTTCCTTAATTTGTCTAAACCTTGGTGCCTTTGTGGAGATAACTACCCTGTCATTAGCTTTCCCCGTAGTTATTGCAAGGACTGTACAAAACTGTGTATGTAAAGGTGCTTCAGCACAGGGTCTACCACTCAGTGAAGGACATGGGGGAACGGGAGCTGTCATACTGGGTTGGCCAAAAAGTTCGTTTGGGTTTTTCCGTAAGATGTTACAGAAAAACACGAACGAACTTTTCGGCCAACCCAATATTATCTTTGCTGTTGTCTGACAAGTGCAGCAGGCACAGCAGCCAGCAGCCACTTGGGCCCAATTATTCACCATCCCCGAGGAACACAGCCTTGCTTTTGCCCTGGCAGAAGGCAAGAACCAAGAATTCCAAACAGACCATGTATTTTCTAAGAATCAATATATTTTCTTCCTTTGAAATAAATACAAACCAGTTTGAAAGGTGGGGGAATCTATGGGAAGGAGGGACGTGGGGACAGGCCCCAGTCTTTTTTTAGTACCAAATGACTCTGGCGCGACCCGGAAACGCAGTTACAAATGAGAATAATTTAAATTCTCCACTATTTACAGTATTTACAACAGCAGGGGAGGGGGGTCACCTAGTGCCCCTCTTCCGGGCTGGACAGACATCAATCTCACTGCTAGGCTGTGCAGATGCCAGCTCACCTCACCACCTCAGGGGCCTCAGGCCACTAGGCAGTTAGGGGTCCTCCTGGCACGAGTAGGCAGAGGTGGCTGGATGGCCTGTTTTACGCAGCGTCCTGACCGTGGCCCACCAACTTGCGCTGCAATGCCATGAGGTCTCCGGAGCTGTCTGGCCTGCGGGACCTCCCCTCTCGTTGCGCAGAGCCCTCGTGGGCCCTTGGAGTGTTCTGTACAGTCCAGCTGCACTCAGGGCGGGAGGGACCTCCCCCACCCAGCTTCCCCTGAGACTGGCCCCAAGACCAGGAATGAGTCAGTGCAGAGGCCGGTGCCACTCCAGGACCGTGAGCAAAGGGGAGGAGAGACGCGGCAGGGCACTGTAGGCGGGGCTGTGCTGGACAGTATCAGTCACTATCGCTGGTCTCACTGCTCTGCTCGCCCTGCACCTTGCTGCGGTGCTGCAGAGCCCTGTGGTAGGCGATCTGTACTGACTTGCGGATGTTGGATTTCCGGCCCTCCAGCATCTTCTCCTTGTCAAGGTCCTGGTTCACGCCCAGAGGAACCAGCTTAGTCCTGGGCAGCCACTGCCTGTAGGACGAGGTGAGAATCGAGTAAGTCATCTCTTATCTCTGGGGAAGCAACAGGCACCAGCCTTCCTCACTTGTTCATTCCTTCAAAAACTCCTCCTGAGTGCCCCACTCTGGGCCAGGCTCTGGTGGGAATTAAAGAAACCAAGAGATGCAGTCCCTGCTCTCCAGAAACCACTCACAGGCTAGTGATGAAAACAGCCCAGTCATCGGTCACAACGGGGTAATCATAGGGTATTTATGGGCACCAAAAGGAGCCTTGACCTACCCTGAAATGGGTACCATGTCCAGTGGGCTCCAGGCAGACTTAACTGACATTAAACATCCTCTGCAGACAATTCACAACCAGAGACTACATGTGTGACGGAACAGGGATTCAGAACCTGAATGATTATGCCTGCTTTATCCCCATCTTGTCACCATGGAGGCAGAGGCGGGAAAAGTCAGTCTAGAAGCCGCCTTAGTCTGGGTGGGGAGCCACCCCCACATTTGTCACAGTCACTCACGGTCCTTTGATTTCTAGCTACAGCTGTCTGTCAGCTGCTGCCCGCTCAGTCTCTCAGACTCTTGGTCAACACAGCCCTTTTGCTCAAAGATCTAAGTCCCTCCCCCACTGATTAGTGACAGCTCAGGCTGTCTGTTGCTGGAGTTCCCTGGCAGCCTGCCCCGATACCGAGGGTTGCATCTGTGGCTATGAGTCACATCAAATGCTCCCCTCCTCCCTTACCAGGTTCGCTTGTTGTCAAAGAAGAGGACGAGGTAGAGATGCTCTCGGGCTTCCTGGGTCATCTGTTCCCCAAGTTTCAGCACCTCCAGTGGGGGCACAGGGATGGGAACCCCATGGTGGAACATACCTTCCCGGGGCATCTTTGGATCAATGATCTAAGGGTGTAATAAGACCTTGGTTTAGTTCAGTGTCCTCCTTCCCAAGGCTTACCCTATCCAAGAATTTGGAGACTACATCTGAAGTGGGAACAGAAAAAGGTTATCACACTCCTAGGGCTGCAGTGCTCACCTGTGGCTTCTTCCCATGCTGAACTATTTCAGAGCCCAAGGGGCAAAGGGAAGAAAAAGGGAGAGATGGAGAAACTAACCAGGGAACTCTAAGTGTCTATCTGCCAAAGACTCCTTCCTGTGCTCTGCAGCTCAGCAGAGAGTAGGAAAAGTCTGCTACTTTTGAGCCTGTGTTCTGGGGTTGGAAGACAAGGAATGTGACAAGAAAAGTGGAAGCCTACCAGAGCTGGGTATGATGGATACCCTCGGCATTTGGCCCACACCAGGTCCAGAGCATCCAGCGGGGAGTCCTCATCCTCTGACAGCCAGCCAGCTCCCCGGCCCAGACTCTTCCTTACCACTTCACAGCAACGGGAGAGAGGGGGCGGATCAGCAGTCCGGGGTCTGGCAAGGCCCTGACACTGGGCCCCCAGAACCCCTGGCTTTGGGCGGGCGTACTTACTGCTGTGGCCCACGCCGCGGCCAGTGCCCACGGAGTAGGCCTCGTTCTCAGTGCCTGAGGTATCTTCACTGCTGTCCTCTGGGAACGTGCCCCGAGAGAAGGAGGGCTTGCCCCGGCCTTGTTTTGAAGGCGTTGTGCTGTGGACAAAAGGGCAGCTCAACTCAAAGGAGGGTAAGAGTGGGGAATGGCATGGTGGGTATCCTCCCTTCTTTAAGCCCCTAGGGTCTAAGATGTTTGGAAAGCAGACGCTACTTGAAGAATTTCAAACTCAAATGCCCTCAGGGACTTGGGGGTGGTCTGACTGAAGTGGGCTGGATATGGCAGTAGCAATGAATGCATGCGCCCGTCTTAAGTCAACAGTGGCCAGAATTGCCAGTCTGATTTTTTTTTGTTTTTGCGGTACGCGGGCCTCTCACCGCTGTGGCCTCTCCCGTTGCGGAGCACAGGCTCCGGACGCGCAGGCTCAGCGGCCATGGCTCACGGCCCCAGCCGCTCCACGGCACGTGGGATCTTCCCGGACCGGGGCACGAACCCGTATCCCCTGCGTCGGCAGGCGGACTCTCAACCACTGCGCCACCAGGGAAGCCCGCCAGTCTGGCTTTTAAAGAGACTATAGAAACTGGGAATTTTATATGGCATTTCCGAATCTTTTTTTTTTTTAATACTATGCTGGCCAAACAAAATGTCTGCAGGCCGAATCCAGCCCTCAAGGAACCAGTTTATGCCCTCTGCTCTAAACCATCAGCTTAGCACAGGGCGGGCCCCTCTGTTTCATTATGGTGACAGGCGCATCTAGTCCATTTATCGTGCAGAGACCCTTTGGTTTGGGCCGTCTTAATCTAGGCTAAGATGGCTGCCGCCCCGCCCCCCACAGGGGGGTCCGGAAGGCCGTCCCGGAGGCGGGTCTTGACCCGGAGGACTGGTACCTGGTCCGGTCTGAGGCAGCGCTGCTGCTGCTACTGCTGCTGGACTCAGAGTCCGAGCTGCTCCGAGGAAGGCTGCAGTCATTACGATATACCAAGAAACTCTTCTTTACTGGCTGGTTTCCACCGCTGAAGCCGTTGGCTGGTAAGTCTTGGTTGGAGGGAGGGGGGAAGGGAAGGAGTCAGTCAGGAAGATGTAGGTCAGAGATCTGCTGGGGGTAAGTGGGACTCAGAGCTTGGCTTTCACTTCCGTGCTGGAAAACTCCTCCGACCTTGGCCAGCAGAGCCAGCTCTGGGCAGTGTCCACCACAGCTGGCCACAGCTCTGCCCCACCCCTTGCACTTCCCTTGGCAGTTACTGGCCTTAGGACACAAATGGCTTAAAGGAGATTCCCCAAGGAGGATAAGAAGAGAAAAGGTGAAGTGATACAATGGAGTGCGGGGTGGGGTGGGGGGTGGGCCCTGGATGGGAATCTAGCTGGGTCAGCATCTCTGGGCTTCAGTTCCCCGTCTGTAAAATGAGGGAATTGAATTAAAGGATTCCTAAGGGCCCTTCTAGCTCTGATATATTATGGGCAAATGAAGGGGTAGGTGGGAGTTATATTGGGAAGGATGGCAGCTTTGCTCACTCTACTGGGGGGCCGGGTGATGGTGACGCTCACCCATTGGGGGGTCTTCTGTGGATTTATCACTGTCGCTGTCTGAACTCGAACTGGGCCGAGGGCTCCTACCCCGCTTGCGCTGACGCAGGGAGCCCATGATGGGGAGCTGGGGGGGCCCCACAGGACTGCCTCCGTGGCTGGGGGTCATCTGGCTCTCCCGGTTTTTGGGGGGCCGGCCCGGCCTCTTGGGCGGTCCAGCTGTCTTCGGGTTCTTTTTGGAGAACAGAACTGAGGTTCTCCTGCCCACCTCATGTGCGGGGGTTGAGGACATGTTGGGACCCAGGCCTGGAGCAGAGAAAGAGAGAAGGAGAGTCGGTGAGGGGCCTGATGTGGGAAGGGCATACGTCCAGGGTAGGCCCTGGGTACATAGGACCATAACTCCAGCTAGAGTAGGGGAGATAACTTGGGGGGCATGGAGTTGGGAACATTGTCTCTTATACAAATAGCCAGAGAGGCAGCTAAGAGGCCCTTGACTGGGGAATGAGGGAGAAAGTGCAGCTGGCTGTGCATGAGGGACCTCTGCCTGGGTTATGGCAGGCACTGAGTGTGTGCTGCAGAGTCAAAGTCTGGCTGGCCTCGGGGTCCACCATGCTGCGGGGTTCAGACCTTTGCTTGTCTCCTGGCTGCTGCTCTCCTCGGCGGCACTGTCTGTCTGCCCGTCCTTGTCACAGGCTGCCGGGTGGGGTGTCAGGCTGCCCCGGCTGGAGGGGCCATGCCGCTCAGGCCCATCCCGTCCAGTTTCCCGCTGGTTGGCAAGCTTGCGCCGCAGTGCCGTCATCTCTTTCTTGATCATCTTTGCACGCCGTGAGCGGCCCACGCTCTGCTTACTGGCATTCACCTCATCCAGCCGCTCGAGCAACAGCTTCAGCTGCTCTTCCACTGGCAAGTGCTTCTGGTTCTCCAGCAGGACCAGCCGCTCTTCCTCTGCTGCCAGGGGTGGGAACAGGGAGGAAAGGGTCAGACTCAGGGCAGTCCTCTGGGCCCCGTGAACCTGGGCAGGCAACAAGAAACCCACTCTTCTCCCCCTCTGCTTCTCACCAGGAACAGCTGTAAAACAGTAGCACCGAGATATGGAATGGCAGGGATTGCTATCCATTCACCCAATCTGGCTTCTTAGAGAGCATTCCTGGGGATAGCCTGCCACTGCTCAGCCTAGCTGCTTCCTGCCTACACTGCCTGCTCCCAGGAGGGGACTTTGGAAAGCTGTTCATCCCTGGCATTGGCCTCTATGTGGAGGTGTGACTTATCACCCACCATCTTCGGTGTGGTGTGAGGCCTCGTCTCCAGCCAGGCTGTGGGGGATATGCATGCCCGTCTCAAAGTCAATGCCCATTTTTTCTGCCTGGCGCCGGGCCTGGCGGAGCACAGCACCACCCTGCTCACGGAGCCGCACTGCTGCCCGGTAGAAGATGGTATCCTTGGCATTATACTTGAGGCAGTTGCTGACGATGAGGTTGAAGTCCTCCTCAAAATCATCAAAGTTCAGGTAGCGGTAAGCCTCCAAGTTCTGCTTCATGGTGAAAAAGTCCATAGGCTTTTTGATGTGGTCTAGGTAGTCAGGTACCTGGGAGAACACGGTAGGTGTAGCTAAGTGGAGATACGTTCCGCATTCCCCCTGAGCCCCTGTTCCTAACAACCTCCCTTGAAATGCATCCAGCAACCTCCTCCCACCACAGTTAGAGGCAGGCATACAGCACAGGGGAAAAGAAAGCCGGATTCTAGTCTTGACTTTACTAGTCACAAGCTGTGTGACCTTGGCAAGCCTCTTAACCTCACTGGGCCTTCTTTTCCTCACCTAGAAAACAGTAATGAAATTACAGCCAAATCTACCTCCTAGAGCCATAGGAGGCTTTAGTAAGAAAACGACTAGGGGGTCCTCTGGAAGTAACGCCACCTTGCGTTCCTATAGCCCTGTTTACTCATCATTAAGACGTATAAGGAGGCTGTTGCCTCAGGCCTCTCAGTTTATACCTTTTAGAGAGAAGAGTCTGCCAGTCAGGACCTAGGGCTTCAGAGATGGTCCTTTAGGTGCTGAGCCTTCTAAATTCTCCGTTCTAGGGTTCAGCACCCGGAAAGTGTCTTCCTGCCCTGGGATAATTCATTTGGCAGACTCAGTCCCTGCCTCTGGGGAAGGAGTGCAGATTGCCTCCCATTCTGGGCCCTTGGGATATGACAGGGACAAGACAGAGTCCAGGTGATGCATGTGGCTCCAGTTCATCCTGGAGCCCCAGAGCCACCAGCCCCTCTCTTCAAGGTCCCCTCCTAGTCCCTGGCCCAGACCTGCAGCGGGGGTCCATCTGGGAGAGGAACAGAAAGAAGGTGGAGTGAGGGGAAGGGATTCTTACTTCGTCCAATTCGGTTACCTCAGACAGAGGGACCGGCTCGCTGAAGATGTTGCCTGTGTCCTTCTCTTGGAGCTGCTCCAGGGTTTTTCGGAGGAGGATGAGGAAAGGGGTCAGCTGCATCTCCATGGCAATCTGCTGGACCTTGATCTGACACACATAAAGGCCCAGTCAGCCAGGCCTAGGCCAGTCCCTTGGCAGAGAGGTCTGAGGAGATGGTTGTAGCTGGTATGGGAACTCGCCTTCCTTCCCACCCCACACAGCTCGGTGTACTTGACTCCTCTGGACTTTCCCTTCCTTGAGCTCCCAGCACCAGCTACCTGCATCAAATAATTTAGGATTCCGTTCATACTCTCCTGTGACATTCTGCTTCCGGTGGGCCTGAGAGCAAACTGAGCTCAGGAGACCTGACTCCCACATCAGCCCTGTTGCTTCTTGGACAGGTGACACATACTTGTCCGTGTTTTCTGTTTTCCTGGGTCTGTTTTCTCTACTGTAAAAAAGAGTTGGCCCAGGAGCACTCACCGTCTCCCTTTTGAGTTTCTCCCGCTTGCGGATCAGCTCCACCAGCAGCCGGGCTCGCTCCAGGTCATGCCGAAGCCGCTGCCAGGACTTGAGCTGTTCTTTGAGGGCCCAGTTCTTGTCCTCAGAATCTCTCTGAAGAGGCAAAAAAGGGATCAGGAAATGATGAGAGAGCCAGAGGAGACGAGGACCCAGGAAACTTGGGTCAAGGGCAGGTAAAGCCAAAGGAGGGAGCACAGTGATTTACTGGTAGGCTCACTAACTAACTGAAGTGGAAGCTGCTCAACCCACGTGTCCCCTAGGCCCAGCACAGAGTCAGTGCTCAGTATATGCTTGCTGTGAATGAACAGATGAACACATAGGAAAAATGCATTAAAAATAATCTGTAATGGGGCTTCCCTGGTGGCGCAGTGGTTGAGAGTCTGCCTGCCGATGCAGGGGACGTGGGTTCGTGCCCCGGTCCGGGAAGATCCCACATGCTGCGGAGTGGCTGGGCCCATGAGCCATGGCCGCTGAGCCTGCCGATCTGGAGCCTGTGCTCCACAACGGGAGAGGCCACAACAGTGAGAGGCCCGTGTACCGCAAAAAAAAAAAAAACAAAAAACAAAATCTGTAAGGATTTCATCCTGAGCTTGCTTTGAGGCCTAGTTTAAAGGAGGAAATAGCCCAAGCCCTCAGACACTGGAGACTACAGTCACAAATCTCTGTCCTTGGGGACTTCCCTGGCGGCCCAGTGGTTAAGACTCTGCGCTTCCAAGACAGGGGGTGCAGGTTCGATCCCTGGTTGGGGAACTAAGATCCCACATGCCGGGTGGTATGGCCAAAAAAAAATCTCTGTCCTCGTCCCCCTGGCACTAGTTCCTAGAGCCCACAGGGAATCTGACACAGTACCCCGACTTGGTCACAGTTCCTCTGAGACTGCAGGTGTGTCTGCAGGCGACGCAGCAGTGGGACCCCATTCCGTGACTGCCTCTTTAGCGTCCAGTAGCTGTGCAGCCTCTGCATGAACTGGCTCTTCCTTTGGATGGTCAGGCGGTTAGTGATTTTACTGAGCCTGGGAAGCAGGAGAGCAAAGAGAAAAACCTCTTGGGCCCTGATTTTCTTAAGCAGAACAGTGGTCTCTGGCTAATAAGAGTTTCTGAGTGGGGCTAAATAGGGAATAAATCTATTGTCAAAAAGGCCTAGGGGCTTCCCTGGTGGCGCAGTGGTTGAGAGTCCGCCTGCTGATGCAGGGGACACGGGTTCGTGCCCCAGTCCAGGAAGATCCCACATGCTGAGGAGCGGCTGGGCCCGTGAGCCATGGCCGCTGAGCCTGCGCGTCCGGAGCCTGTGCTCCGCAACGGGAGAGGCCACGACAGTGAGAGGCCCGCGTACCGCGCAAAAAAAAAAAAAAAAAAAAAAAAAAAAAAAAGGCCTATGACACTGGGCTAAGGCAAAGAAGAGCAAAGAGAGCTGTCAATGGCAACTCAGCAGACAGGAAGCCAAGCTCCCAGCTCTAAGCCATATCCATAATTCTGTTCACCAGTGGGTCAGGGAGCCTGGCCCCTAAGACTGCTCTTGTCACTGCAGCCCAGAGTACTATTTGACCCTGGGATACTCAACTCAGACTGAGCCTGGGAAGGTTTTAAGATGAAGTACTATTGTACAGCAGTAAACTATAGGAAATCGACTAGATAGCACGAGAGAGAGTAAAAGCTAACTGATGACTGCAGCCCTCATTTGGACTTATCTGTGGCAGTAACCATGTCACAACTCCTTGAGCGTATCCTTCCCCCTTCTTCATTCCATTCTCCCTTCAGAGTCAGACCATTTCTTCCACTGTGGCTGGCAGCTATTCCATCCTCTTTCTCACTAACTTAAACCACCTCATCAAAATGGAAGGCAGTTTAAAACACAGGTTAGGTCTGCCAGATAAAAGCTGAAGTTTCTGGTTCATAATGTAAAAGCCAGGTGAACCGCTAGAGCTCATCTCTTTTGATATGTAAAAAAAACAAAAACAAAAACAAAACCCCCAAAACTTCTATGCAGCTCCTGATAGGAAGAAGATACCCCAAGCCTGTCACTCCACTCAGGGGGCTGTCAGTCTCCAACAGGGCTTCTTCCCTCAACAGCCTGTCCACCTGCTCCCCTCATACCTGTGTGGTGGGATGCAGGGCACAGACACGACGGGTGCTGCTGCCCGTTTCTCTGCCAAGATCTTCCGCGCCTTCTTCATCTTGATCCGGGACTTGGCCTTGGCCTTCTTGACCTTCTCTGAGCTCCAGCTCTTCCCCTCCTCCTCTTCCTCCTCCTCCTCCTCCTCCCCCTCGCTGTGGGACAGGGCAGGCAGGCGGCGTGCTGAACCTGGAGGTGTATGGATGTCGCAGTAGGCAGTCTTGCGGACGCTGAAGGAGGTGCCATTGGCACCCGTCTCCCGCACAGGCTCCATCTTCATGTAAAGGCCGGCCTGCTGGGCACATGTCACATGGAAGGCTGTGTAGCAGTTGGCCTTGTGGCACTGGATGCAGGCCCCTGAGCCCCGCTGTTTGCAAATGTAGCAGGTCAGCTTCCAGCGAGCTGGCGGGATATGCTCGATGCTGTCGATAGGCTCCAGGAAGACCGTGTTAGCGAAGCAGACCTCAGGGATCCAGAGGGCACACACCACATGGGCCCAGCGCCCATCATCTGTCTGCTTGAAGGCACCACCCTTGTTGGGGCACAGGGCGCAGTCCACAGCACGGGAGGGTGACTGTAGGCAGCGGCGGCACAGCCACTGGCCTTCAGGGATGTAGGGGACACCGTAGCACTCCTGGTGCACAGCCAGGTTGCACATGTCACAGAAGAGGATGACATTGCTGTTCTGGCACTCACCGTCGTTGCAGATACAGCACACGGCATCCTCGTCCACTAGCGCATTGGGGTCGCCTTTATTGTGGCTCTCAAAGTAGGACTCTTTCTCCAGCCGGTCCATTAAGTACTCAAAGATTTCCTGCGGAATGGGACTCACACCCTCCGTCTTCCGCCGCTCGTTCATGATACCCAGCCAGATGTAGTCCTCCTCATCCATGTCATACTCCACTTCCTCATCCAGCTCTTCCGCCGACTTCTCGATGTACCTGCAGGGCACACAGGCAGCTCAGCACCAGAAGGTTCAGATTTCCCCCCTTAACGACCATGGGTTACATCTGCCAAGCACTCACCCTATTCCAGGCCTGTGCCTCTACATCCGTGTTGTCTCACTCTATCCTCCCCTTTACCCCAGGCACTCCAAGTCCTATATCATGCTTATTTTGCAGAAAAGGAGACCTTACATTTGGGGGGGTTAATTCACCTGCCCTGGCCCTCTTGTGAGAAAGTGGCGGAGCTGGGATATGAACCCAAGCATGCCGATTTCAAAGCTCGTGTCCTAGCTGCTACACTGCCTCCTCTGAGGTGCGGAGGCTCAGCCAGACTCCTGAAGGATGGGGCGGCTAGGACCCATTACGGGGGTGGTCCGGGTGATGGTACAAGGAGTCAGCGGAAGGAAGGTCCTCAGTTTTCATTTGCAAATCATACATAAGTTGTTTTAGCACCAACTGGCTATGTCCTGAATGCAGCTGCTGTTAGCTGGTGCCAGCATCAGCTCAGGGCTCCCTCAAACTCTAGGTACTCTTTGCTCTCTGCATAGCCTTGGAAAGTAACAGTCAGAAGAGCTAAGATTTACTGAGCATTTACTATAAGCTAGGCATTGTGCTAAGTTACGACATTTAGTTTCCCCATAGCCATAGGGTCCATGTTTTTACTGCCCTCACTTTATAGATGAGGAAACTGGAAGCTCTGAGAAGTTAATTCACTGCCCAACACAGAGTTCACACCACCAGGAAGTGGCAGAGTGAGGATTCAAACTCCTCTTCACAGCACTCAGTGGGCCAGCAGGACTGCGGCTAAGGATCGCTCCAGGTGGCTGGGACACAAAGCAGGCTCCCCACACCCTTGCCATGCACACTCTAGGTGGCCTGACCCTGGTGTTGTAAAGCTACAGGGAGCTACAACGGAAAGAACAGGGCTTTGCCCTCTAACAAACCTGGACTTACATCCTGGCTCTGTTACTTTCTGGCATTCAGGACATCACTGCCCTTTTCTGAACCTCAGTTTTCTTTTTATTTATTTATTTTTTTGCGGTACGCGGGCCTCTCACTGTTGTGGCCTCTCCCGTTGCGGAGCACAGGCTCCAGACGCGCAGGCTCAGCGGCCATGGCTCAAGGGCCCAGCCGCTCCGCGGCATGTGGGATCCTCCCAGACCGGGACGCGAACCCGAGTCCCCTGCATCGGCAGGCGGACTCTCAACCGCTGCGCCACCAGGGAAGCCCTGAACCTCAGTTGTACTGAGGACAGAATGAGGATACTACTACTTCCTCCCAAAGACGTCAGGATTAAATGGAATTACAGAAACAAATGGGCTAAATCAAGTGGCACACAGCAGGCCCCAGATAAATGTGAGTTCCCATGCCTCCCCTCTCCTCTCCACAGGGAAATGTGGCTCTGGGGGCTAGAGCAGGCCAGGCAAGCATAGGTTCCGGAGCCATGCTGTGGATGACAGCAGGCGAGTGAGCTGATCTCTCTGGGCCTCGGTTTCCACATCTGTAGAATGGTGATGCTAACTTGAACCTATTTCATACAGCTGTTGTGAACATTAAATGAGTTACTACAGGTAAAGGGCTTAGAACAGTAGCTGGTATGGAGCAAGCACTCAATAAATGTTAGCTTTATTATTAGTTTTCCTATAGATCTGCCCCACCCTGTCTTGCGTTATAACTGTTTTTGTGTCTTAACTCCTCCACTATTAGATAGAGGCAAGAACCATGCCTGAGTCACCACACAGAAATAGGTGCTCAGTGTTGTTCCTTTGAAAGACACTTAGGGGGTGGAAGGGAGGACAGACTAAAATACCGTGTCTATCAGAAGCAACTTCTTCCTTAGCCCTTTACCTCTTCCCCAAGGTGAAGGCAATGTCCTCATCCTTGAAAAAGGGTGTGGCTCAGGGCTAGTGTGAAACATCTGGTCCCTTCCAGGCCTTGGCACCAGCTCTCCTTTTCTCTGCCACGACACACGTGACATTATGTGATGGTGCATAACACACTCCCACCGTGCACCAGGATTACAGGCCTGGCGCAGATAAGGTAGGCTGCATGTCACGTACAATTCCTGACACAACAGCTGACACTCCACCCTCCCCGCCTCAGGAAAGCATACCAGATGTGAGCAAGAGCAAGTGGCGTTATTACAGAGATGACCTCAGATCCTCTTACATTTATATAAAAAGTAAATCATTTCCAGAACAGGCAGTTCTGCTAACAGTAGTAACAAATTACATGCAACACACCTCCCAACTGATTGCAGTGCACCAGCTGAGCGCTGCTGCCTGGAGAACAGATCTGATCCCCCGGAGGAAAGAGTGAATCTGAGTGGAGGGATGAAGAAAAGGAGCATAGGAGCTGGGCTGGGCTGCCTACTGGAGCTAAGAGCACTGAAGAGCCATTAGGAGAGAGGGCAGGCCCAGAGAGGGGTCTGTGTGTTGGGAGGTGGGCATGGCAGGCAGTACTAACAGACAAGAGAGACAGTGGAAAGCCAGAGGGAAATGCAGCTGGGCTGAACAGATGGAAGGATGGAAGAGAGGAAGAAGAGACTGGCTAGCATGTGAACAGCGGTGAGAGGAGAGTGACACACTGGGCCAAATTACTTGAGTTCCCAAAGATTTGCTTTTAAAAAACTGAGCTTTAGGGCTTCCCTGGTGGCACAGTGGTTGAGAGTCCGCCTGCCAATGCAGGGGACACGGGTTCGTGCCCCGGTCCGGGAAGATCCCACATGCCGCGGAGCGGCTGGGCCCGTGAGCCGTGGCCGCTGAGCCTGCGCGTCCGGAGCCTGTGCTCCGCAACGGGAGAGGCAACAACAGTGAGAGGCCCGCGTACCGCAAAAAAAAACAGAACAAAAAAACCCACTGAGATTTAGTATAACATCACATGGGTTTCCCTGCTGGTAAAAACTACCTTTCATATAAAAACCTCTACAACAAGTCCTTGTCAGAGATCAGGCTTTCTGATTAGCTGATACCAAAGATGGCTCCTTAACTAACTCACCCAAATGCCCTCTTTGACTTGGATGCCAAGGCTCTAAGAAGTTGTACACTTGGCTTTTATTCCATCCTTCAGCTGGGGTTTCTGTTCGTAATTCCACCACCACACTTCCCCGCTCCTTCATTTTCTACCTCAAGTTAAAGGAATTTAGCCTCATGCCTGCGACTTTTTAAAAATATTAATTAATTAATTAATTAACTTATTTTTGGCTGCATTGGGTCTTTGTTGCTGCACGCGGGCTTCTCGCTGTGGTGGCCCCTCCTGTCGCGGAGCATGAGCTCCAGGCACACAGGCCTCAGCAGTCGTGGCTCACAGGCTCTAGAGCGCGGGCTCAGTAGTTGTGGCGCACGGGCTTAGTTGCTCCACGGCATGTGGGATCTTCCCGGATCAGTGCTCAAACCCGTGTCCCCTGCATTGGCAGGTGGATTCCCAACCACTGCATCACCAGGGAAGCCCTATGCCTGTGACTTTATTAGGAGCCACTGTGACTAATTTTTGGAAGGAAGTGGGGTGCTAAGAAACAGTTAAATGAAACAAATAAAAGGGTCATTGGAGGAGTACAAAACATAGGCGATGAAAATACTGCTTACGCAGGCTAAAGGACGGGTGACAACAACAGAACAAGTAATGGGAAAATTACTTCTTTAGATTTACAAACTGATTTTATAACCTTATGAAATCATTGTCCCTAGTCTTGTACCTTTAGGCTAGCAGAGGAATGTTATACCTACTCTGCACATGGGGTCACTGCAACACCAAAAGCTGGATGCCTTTCCCAAGATCACAGAGTGATGGAGTAGAAGGAGTCAGGAACAAAAAATGGGACCTTTTGATACTGTGGAAATAGTGCAGCTTTGGAGTCAGAGGAACCTGGGTTTGTCAGCTACCTACTGACGTGTGACTTCTCGGAAGTCTGGTCCTTTTTCTGGACCGTGGTTTCCTCATCTGTGAAATCGGAACAATACCTACCTGAGTGAGTTGTGAGAATAAAATAATGGAATGCCTATAAAGCACCCAGTGCAGGGCCTGGCATATGGCAGTGTAGAGGAAGTGCCATCATCATTAGCTGGGGCACTTTTCTGCCTTGGCAGGACCAGTGTGCTTCTGCTATGCTTTACCCCTGCCACTTCCTATCACCTATCATTGACTCCTGAGCCCTGCTTGACCAGTTTTCCAGAGTTGGGAGGTGGAGGCGGCCTTACCGGTAATAGGAAGTTGGCCGGGGCGGGGCATCAGGGGTATCCTGCTCCAACTCCCGGTATACCACCTCTGGCAGCTTGGGAGTGGTGCTTGCAGAAGCATTGTGGTGATGGTGATGGTTGGAGTCCTTGCGCTTCTCCTTGTTCTTATGCTTGCCTGACTTGGGAGTAGCAGCCGGTGTCTCAGTGTTCTCCTTATTGCTGCCGTTCTCAGGGGCCTCCTCAGGGGCCTCCTCATCTTCTGACACCACATCCAGGTTGTCAAAGATGCTGATGCGGTGGACGCGGCCGTGCAGGTCCACCTCCACCATGCGCTGGGCCTGTGCGTAACTCATCACCTCACGGCTGGGCGACTGGGATACCTCTGAGGGGGTGGGCGACTGCTTGTTGGCTGGGCGTGACTGGCGCCCCTTCTTCTTGTGCTTTCGGAGTGGAGTCTGCTGTGGGGGCGGTGGGTTGTCATGGTCATAGTGGTACAGGTGGTACTCAATACCACTGTAACTCTTGTAGACCTTGCGGCAGGTCTCCACGGGGCACTCATACGGTGGCTTAGTTGCCCGCAAGTTGTGGCAGAAAGTCTTCACGTCAAAGTCCACCCCCATGCTGTCACATCTAGAATGTACAGATCAGTTAGCACAGGCCCAGGGAAGAGCTCCTGGCCACCCACTCCACTCTCTGCAGCCCTCCCTCTCCCCAAGGGTCCTGGCCAGCCAACCTCTACAGCAGCTCCAAATGCCCCCTCCTCCACAACATGGCCATAGTCTCGGCCTTATCACCTCTTGCCTGATCATCCTGCTCTATGTCTCAGTTCTTCTAGCCTAATCTCACACAATGTGTCCAGAACGATCTTTCTACCAAGTAGAAATGATCATGTTAGTCTCTTGATTAGAAGCATCCTGATGTTCCCCACTTACTTCAGGATAATATCCAAATTCCTTATGATGATATCCAAGGTGCTCCTTTCACTGTCTGGCCTTAGTCCTCCTTTCTAGGTTCTTCTTTTCACCAGTTACAGCTGTATTTCTGTCTAACCAGGGCAACCTGCCAGTCCCTGAATGCTACAACCTCTCATTCCTGCAAGATGATCTCTATTTAGAATGCCTTCCATCCTCCCTGATTAGTGAGCTCCTACTCATTCTTCAAAACACGGCTCGAATGTCACTCCTGTTATGCTTCTTTGTCTCTCCCACGGAGAGCTGTGTTTCCACAGCATTTCATCCTCACCTCCACCATGGCATTCACCACACTGGACGTTCTCTGTCTCCTCCCACTAGACTGGGAGCTGTGCAGTGCAGACACCAGAGCCTATCCACCTCTGTATCCCCAGTACCTGGCATGTAGTGTTGTTTTGGCCAATGAATAAATAATCTGTTGAATGAATAGCTAAATGAGGGGATCACCAGTTCTGGAGCTGAGATGGATGAAGGCTAGTGTCAGCCCATGCAGAAGCTTGAACAGGTAGCCAATGATTTGGTCCTGGACTCCAGCAGAAATCACTGGGTTACAGAAAGAATTAGTTAATTTCTGAGGCCTTTACGGTAAGCCTATGCCCTGGCCCTGGGAGTGGCACCAGGCCCTAAGGGTACAAACAGGAACATGACAATCCAGGCACACGCAGCTCCATGCTAGTCCTCAGAGCCCTCCCTTCCTCCTCTCCAGTGTTCCTGGGTGAGTGGAGACAGCAGATGGCACCAGCCCCCAGGAAGTCCAGTTTGGTCAGAGAGACTGTCCCAATTTCTCCAGGCCTAGCTGAGTGCAACAATTTAACTGTGGTCTTGGCACCATTCCAAGCAAAGCCACCCTGAGCTCCCTGATTAATAACGGTCCTTGTTGGCTCCTCTCCGGCCACTTAACCAAGCTAGTGAGCTGCTCCAGTCTCTCTGTCAAAGCCCCAGATTGTCATATCAGTAAAACTACTCCTTAAACTCGCCCCTACTTCCTACCTGCAGCTGTCTTTAAACAAACCAATCAGAAGCACAAACAAACTCTCCTCTTTCTATGATGAGTCCCTGGTGAACGCTGCAGCTCTGCGGCCCCGGCTCCCTAATCAGCACAGAAACCCCCAGCAAACGTCCCGCTGGGACTCAGAAACAGAAGCACTGAGGAGAGACAAGGCAACTTAGACCCGAAAGCCCGTGGGGAGGGCCCCAGCCCAGGGGTATGGCGGCGGCATCTGCCCCAGGCGCTCCGAGGGCTGGAGGAAGTAGGGGCGGAGGCCAGAGGGATTAGGCCGGGCCCGGGCGGTGCCCGCAGCCCTCTCCCGGATGCGGCTACGTTTCCCCTTTGTCGAAGTGTAAAAAGTTAAACAAGGCTCTTCTCCTGCCATTGGCCCAGGCAGCCCCAGGCAACCCCGAAGGATACACTGTTGCCCGGGATGCAGGCTGTGAGCGAATGCACTGTCAGTTCTCCGGGCTGGAGTGGCCCGAGGGTACTCGGGCTGGGCAGCTCAGTGCGCGCCCCACGAAAGTAGCCTACCCCTTCCCGGCTGGCCACTCCCGCCCTGGTCCCTGGCCCGCACTCACCGGCCACCTCGAGTCCGGGCTCATTGCCGAGGGCGCCCGCCGGGGCTCCGACCCCACTAGGGGAGGCCGGCGGGGAAAGACGGGCCGGGGATGGGGAGCCCCAATTCCGGAGACTGCAGACCTCGCCACCCCGACCCCCTGCCGCCCCACGCTCTGGCCCGGCTCCCTGGGATTCCCGCGCTGACCCCTGCCGCTCCCAGTCCCGCCGGCGCCCCGGTCTCTCGACTGCGGCGGCCGCCGCCCCTTAAGAAAGCCCCTCGGTTGCCCGGTCTCGGGACCCAGCACCGCCGGAACAATGGAGGCTCCCGGAGGCAGCGCGGGGACGGCAGCGGCGGAGACGGTGGCGGCAAAGGCAGTGGCAGCGGCGGCGGCAGCAGCGGCGGCGACGGCGTCTGCGCAGGGTAAACGCGACGCCGCAACGCTGCCGAGCTGCACTTTCGCCACAGATCCCCGCCCGCCCGCTGAGGCTCGAGAAGCCATTCTCTGGGATTCGGAAGGGCCCCTGGACACCCTACATGGCTTTTCTAGCACCTCCATCTTAGAGTTGAGTTTCTGGAGACTGAATTTGCGGTATTCGGGGTCCGGAGTGGTGGGGCCGTTTGTAGCGAATCTGCGGCCACGTACTGTGAGCGCGGACTGGGCGTGAGGAGCCCGCCCTTCTCCCTTCCCCCTCTGCCTCTCTCCCCCCTCCTCCCTCCCTCCCTCCTGCTGGCGCCGCGGCTGCGGTAGGGACCTGGCCTTGGTCTCGGAGGAAGGCGGCGAGGCGGGGCGGGAGCCATGGGGCGGGACTGGGGGCAGGGCCAAGAGCAAGAGGGACGCGGACTGGAGCCTAAGGGGGACCCGGAGTTATAGGTAGGGGCGGGGCGGGGCTGGAAGAGAATAAACCAGTCTGCGGGGCAGGGTTTGCGGAGAGTGGGCGGGGCTATCTGTAGAGCAGAACCCCAGGAAGGAGAACAGGGGCTGAACGGGGGGTGAAGCGTGGGACTAAACAGAAAAGTGGGCCTCAGAAAAGAAAGGGCGGGGCTTTGGGTGGGCCTGGAACTTGGAGATGGGAGAAAGGATATAGCTGGGAAAAACGATGCGAGGCTGAAGGTAAAGGGTGGGGCTTGGAAAAGGTAAAGGGGCAGGGCTGGAGAAAAAGGTGTGAATCTGAAAGTAGCGGCCTGATTGGGGGTGGTGCAGAAGGCTGGTGGGGCGTGAAAGGGGTTGTGTAAGGTAAAATGAGATTCAGATGCTGGAACCCTGTAGGTAGGCGGGGAAATGCTTCATGGCTACGGGTTGCCGGTTGGATGATAGTGTCAAAACAGAGCTGCTTTTAATGTGACTGGGCCGCTTAGTGGCCATGTGAACTTGGGCAAGTCGTTAAATTCTTCCTCCCTCATATCGTTAAATTCTTCCTCACCTACCTTTACTAATTTGTAAAGCTGAGCTCGACAACTCTGTTGTCAGTTCTTGGGGGCTTCGGAGAACTTGGGGGCCAGGAAGAGTCCACTTGTTAAACAATACTTGTTGCTGAGCCTGTCCAGTTTTGCCATCAACGGGGAGCGTGAAAGATTCTGCCAGCGTTCTGGGGCAAAGCCCAAAGCATCTGGAAACTTCTATTTTATCTTAATACAAACCTTGCAGTTGACCCACTATAAAGTATGTGTTTTCATATACAGTGTCTTCCCCCAAACATCCTAATAAAATTAACACCCCAGGAAGAGGTTTGCTGATTAAGATCTTGGGATCTGGAGTCAGTTGGGATCTCTACAATAAGTGACTTAACCTCTCTGAGCCTCAGTTTCTTCATGTGTAAAATGGAGATAAAATAGTGCTTACCTCACAGGATTGTTGTGAGGATTAAATAAGATGATACCTGTAAATCACCGAGCATAGTGTCTGATGTGTAGTGAATACTCAAGGAAAATATCAACTCTTTTATTATCCTCACTCAAAAAACTTGGACTAAATGGATTAGAGCAGAGTTATACAGAATCATCTTAAAGCTGACCCCTTTTGAGGTCAAGAACCCCTCTTAGAATCTGATAAAAGCTATGGGCGTCTCCCCTCAGAAAAAATGTATACACATAAAGATTCACTTGTTTCTTAACGTATTTGAAGAATGTCTGAAGTGTTAGATGATTGTGTGTTAGGATGGGGGTGAACCCTAGCTGAAACGGTCCTTGCCCCCTCCTTCTCTTGGTGTGGCCCCAGATCCTGGGTCCCTCCCTCCCCAAGACCCATGAGACAGAACTGGAGTAAAGATCAGCTTTATTATTGGCATGACGGCAGGGAGTGCCAGGCCCTCCTATGGCTGAGGGGGGCAGAGGGCTCGACCAGCCAGTACTGATCCTCCAGGCTGGCCTTCCAGTGAGGTCCAGGGTTCCAGGTGCCTCTGGCTTTCAGCACAAGCAGTGGGTAGGCAGGTGAGCAGGCTGCTAGGCTTTGGATAGGTGGGCTATTCAGGGATGCTGTGGAGCTGGCGTCGGTCTGGGGTTGGCAGGAGGTGGAGGGCGAGGCTGGATGTCCCTGGTGCGCATATAGGACAGTAGCTGCTCTGGGATCTCGGCCAGCACGTCCTTGGCTAGTCGGGCCATGCTCAGCACCTGGTTCCCTGACCGGTCGACATAGTCTCGGAATGGGACGAACTGGGACAGGCACAGACAATCAGATGTGGGTGGTGGACAGAAGAGAGGGGAGTGGGGAAGGCAGCAGTAGGGAGGCTTCCTCTCTGACCCCCTAATGTCTCTTTCCAAATATCACACACTCTCTCTCCCCCATCTTGAGCAGCTTTCTACATTTGCTTTCTCTCCACCCACTTTTTTTTTCACCTTCTGTTCACCCTCAACCCACTCTAAGTTGGCTTCATGTCGTCTACTGGAACGGCTCTCGCTAACGGTGTCAACAGCACCATTTTCCCAAATTAGTCCAGAGGGCAATGATTGTCAGCCTCATCTTGCTGACTCCTCTTTAGCTTTCTATTACATTTGACCATAATCTTCCTGAACACTTCCCACTCTTGACACATTACATTCTTCTAGATTCTCCTACCTTTCCGGATGCCTTTCCCCCCACCCCCACCCCCAGTCCTCTGGGTCTACCTAATCTCTAAATCTGGTGCCTTCTCTCTCTCAGTTCTCTTCCTGGGTGATTTCATACGCTTCTGTGACTTTACAAACTGTTCCCTGGATTAACAGATACAAACTACTATGTATAAAATAGATAAGCAACAAGGATATATTGTATAACACAGGGAGTTATAGCTTTTATCTTTAATAACTTTTAATTGTGGAGTATAAACTAAAAATACTGAATCACTATGTATACCTGAAACATATTGTAAATCAACTATACTTCAATTAAAAAAAAAAAACCTGTTCCCTGATGACTCCCCAATTTATACATCCATCCCTGACCTCTTTTTTAAGGCCCAGAGCCACTTATTTAGTTGTCCATATCACATCTCCTTTCATTTGTCTTAGATACCTCAAGCCCAATGTGTTTACAACGGAATTCTAGGCTTGTCTGCCAAATCTGCTCCTCCTCCAGCTTTCTCTTTCCCAGTAAATGGGACTATCACTCACCCAGTGGCTCAGTATAGAAAACTGAGAATCATCCTTGAAGCCCCCATCACTCCCCATCACCATTTAATCAAATCTTCAACTCTTGGAAATTTTTCTTAGATAATCTTTTGAAACTGCTTCTTCTCTCCATCCTTACTGCTTCCATTCCCATCCAAATCCCCTGTACTACTTCAAAGGCTTCCTCATTAACAGGTCTACCTGCCTCCTCTCTTGCCCTGCCATAGTCCACCGTCCTGCAGCATCTCTGCATGTCTTAAAATGCAAGTCTGACCACCCCACTTCTCTACGTAAAATCCTTCAAGAGCTTTCCAGTTCTTTTAGAACAAAGCTCTAAGCCTCACCATGACCGGCAAGGCCTTGGCTTCCTCTTCCTCTCACTCCCTGTGATCCTGCCACCCTGGCCTCTTGCCTTCTCCATGACTGGGCAAGTTCTTTTTTTTTTTGGTACACGGGCCTCTCACTGTTGTGGCCTCTCCCGTTGCGGAGCACAGGCTGCGCACGCGCAGGCTCAGCGGCCATGGCTCACGGGCCCAGCCGCTCTGCGGTATGTGGGATCCTCCCGGACCGGGGCATGAACCCGTGTCCCCTGCATCGGCAGGTGGACTCTCAACCACTGCGCCACCAGGGAAGCCCTGGGCAAGTTCTTTTGAGCCTAAGGGCATTCTCACGTGCTGCTTATACCCTCCTTTAGATTTCAGCTCAAATGTCACTTCCTCCTAGTAGCCTTCCCTGACTACCCTACCTAATCAGGTCCCTGTTATAGGCTCTCATTGTGGCATTTGCTGTCCCCCTGGAGCACTTATCACAATCTAATGAGATGTGTGATTATTATTGGTTGCCTCCAGTAGAGGGCAGGAGCCTGGGGATCTCCTACACTATGACTCCACAATGGCTGCAGCAACCTGCCTGTTTCTCAAAAAGAATTTGTTGAATGAATGTAGGAAGGCTGAAAGAGTGAAGGGAAGAAAGGTAGGTGATTAAGAAGGCAGTAAAGGAGAATAGCTGCTAACTTAGCCTCTCCTTCCCACCGTGCCTTTTGACTCCATGACTTCCTCTCCCTGGTCAGGTCTACCTGAACGATGTCCCGCTCTGCATAGCGTCCCCTAGAGGACACGCGCACGTCATCACCATCCAACTCTTCCATTGCTGCGGAAAAGACACCCCTCAGCTGATTGGCCTTTCCCACACCAACCCATGCTGCCCACTCCCTCTTAGCTCCCCTTTGGAGTCATCATGAGAATGCCTAACGGTTGTATCAAAGTCCTACAAATATTAGGCATTGTAATGGAGCTATTCTTATGCCCTCCCACGCATTCCTTCATCCCAGGAACCCCAGGAGGGAAGTATTTGTATCAACAGCCTCGGTTATGATGAGGAAACAGGTTCAGAGAAGGTCTGTGACTTGGCCAAAGTCCAGCACAGGCATCCATCCTATCTTTTCTATGAGGCAGGCCTGGGTGCCCAGATCCTCCCCTATTTTCCCGTTATTGGTCCCGCTCGTGGACACCCCCGATCTTACCCTCAAACATGGCTGGTCCCACACCGACAATAATGATAGACATGGGCAGTGAGGAGGCCTGTGAGGGAAAGAGGGTAAATGGTTGGGGTGAGCCGGCATCACAAGGGAAGTGACTGTGAGGAGACAATTCTGTGTGTGTGTGATGTTTCTGCACATCTTACAAGCAGAGGCACTGACTCCCTTTGTGTCAGATTATCTTTTCAAGGATGTCTCCATATGTAACGGCCTTGAAAGATACAGTGTCCTCCTACAGAGCAAAGGGCAGGTTTGTTTACTGTCCAGTATAATATCTCGCACTGGAACAAAGGGAAGGCATGCTTACTGCCCATTATAAAAGACTTGGGTTCTCTACACTCAGGGCTTCTGTTCTATAATGCAACCCACTGTGGGTACAGGTGTCACCTGGCCCTCTGCACATTATCCTGTGGGAAGTGGGACTTAGTGAATCAGAGCCAATGCTGATAGTTGAGCTACTGCTATTGCTGGGAATAGCAGAGTCCTTTGCTTGTTTTGGCCACGCTGCATGGCATGTGGGATCTTAGTTCCCCAACCAGGGATCGAACCCGTACCCCCTGCAGTGGAAGTGCAGAGTCTTAACCACTGGCCCACCAGGGAAGTCCCAAAGTCCTTTGCTTTTGTGTCTGCTGCCAGCACCCATGAAACTGGCAGGCTGACTTGTTAGCTTGCATGTAGGGTAAAATCTCAACCCCTTCACGGTTATTAACAGTGACCCCTCCCTGCCAAGCCCTCCTCCTCAGACTCACGCTGACAATGGCCTCCTTGGTCTGTGTCATGTCAGAGATGACCCCATCAGTGATGATGAGCAGAACATAGTACTGAGAACCATCAGAGATCTTGGCTGCAGCCCTGGGTGAGAGGCCAAGATCAGAATTCAGCTGAAAGCCCAGAGTTCAAAGGGATGTCCTGTCCCTAAAACTTCCATAGCCAGCACGTAAGCAGTGGACAAGGACTGGGGCTTCTGAAGCGCATGCTCCTTCCCCAGACCTGGCTGCCTGCCCCACCTGCCACCCCTGCGCTTACATGTGTAGAGCACTGTGTTAGGTACTGGAGGTGCACAGTGAGAAAAACCGAATCCACCCCAGTCCTCTTGAGAGGGGATGCTGACCTAAGAATCGCAGAAATAGCTACAGAAGTGCACTTGTGAGGGGAGTTGGGATAGAAAGAGACACTGCTATGACAGTGTCCTGTAGGGGATCTGGACACGGCCCAGGTCAGTGAAAGCTTCTTTAAGGAAACAATGTTTGAGGATAAGGGAGAGGAGGAAGGAGAAGAGGCTAAGTGAAGGGGGAGGATCATTCCAGGTGGAAGGAACAGTATGGACAAAGGCCCCATAATGGGACTGGAGGAATCCTACCCTTTCTGGAGCCCAGAAAGTGAAGGAAGCAGAGTGGACCATGGGACTGAAATGAGGTGGGGCCCAAACCACACAGGGCTTTGTTGGCCCTGTTAAGATTTTGGTATTTATACAAGAACAAGACCAAAGACTGAAGGCCTCCTTTCTTCCCTCTCTCACCCATTTCTCTCTCTCCCTTCTCCCCTCTGCTGACCACATCCCACTGCCTAGGCTTCTGGGTCCTCAGCCAGCCTAACAGCTGCTCCCAGAGCTCCTTTTCCTTCTCTCACTATCAGTCTTTGAATCCAAGATTTTTTGATCTGAAAAGGACTTCAGAAGTCATTAACTCTAGTCCCCTTATTTTACGCATAAGAAAAATGAGACCTCAGGGAGCACCGTGGCAGACCTGGTCTCTTGACTTCCAGTGTCGGGCCCTGTGTGGATTGGAAAGGATGGAGTTGCACTCTCCAGTAAGGTAGCCCCTATTGAAATTTATATTAATTAAGTTAAATAAAATTCAACACTCACTTCCTTGTTCACCCTAGCAACTTTTCAAGTGCTCACTATCTGTATGTGCCTGGTAGCTGCCGTAGAGGACATCACAGATACAGAACATTTCCATCATTGCAGAGTTCTGTTGGACAGTGCTGGTACTTAAGCTTGATATTAAAAAGGAGGAAAGCGTGGCGAGAGTGGAGAATTCGAATAGCACAGTTCGTTTTGCCCAGGGCCCAGGGTGGGAGTGGGCCATGATCCATTCCTGAATTCTGGCTGCAGCCTCCTCATAGGCCGGGGCTGGTACTGTTTCCTGTCACGCACTCGTTTTGCAAATAATCATTGCACACCTGCTATGTGTCAGGCACCAAGTTTGGTGCTGAGCATGCAGCAGAGAATTGGACATTGTCCTGGGGGGAGATGGATGCTTTCACCACTAAGATGCAGTGAGGTTAGGGCTTTGAGGACATGACATCTAACCTAAGACCTGAAAAATGAGTAGGAGTTAGCCAGGTGGAGGTGGAGATGGGGTGGGGGGAGGAAGGGAGGGTAAAGGGAAAGTGTTCCAGAGAGAAGGAATAGCATGTGCAAACCAAGAGAGTGTGTTCTAGGGGGTGTACTTAGGCCCACAGAAGAGAGATGAGGCTGGAGCAGCGGGCAATGGCCCCCTCATGAAGGGATCTGTGAGCCAGGGCATTGGGGGGCATGGAAGGGCTTGGGGGCACGGGAGGTACATCTTTGGCTCCCTGCCGATGCCTGGCATTCCCAAGGCCATTTAGACCTGGAGCTGGGTGACTGGCTGGGGAAGGCCAGTCTGTGCCCCACTTGGCTGTGGGGTGGGAAACGACAAAGAGTCGTCTGTGATCATCAAAATCACAGCCGCACTCTTGACATACGTGATCTAGTTTAATCCTCACCACCATTCTATGAGGTAGGCACGTTTTTTATTCCAATTTTTAAAATGAGAAAAGTGAAGTTCAGAGACATTAAGTAGCACCCCCAAGGGGTGGTGCAGCTGGGGTCCAAGCCCACGCTTGACCAACTGAACCGAAAGCCTGAGCTCTTGATTCCTCCAGGCTTCGTTCCAGCCTGCTCTTTGGATACTCCTCCGTACACACTGCACATTCTGGTCAGAGTACACGGTTCACTGTTTACCGAGCTGGCCCTTCACGTCTCTGTGCTTTTCACATGTGGTTCCTGCTGCCAGGCCTGCTCTGTGCATCTTCCTCTGATAGTCCAGTTTGCCCTCTGCACCCAGCCAAGCAGTCAGTCCCCTCCACGACTAGGCTGCCTTGGGTCTCTCAGACTCTCCTTCTCCCTCTGCCTTCTACGATGCCACCCACCAAGACGGGCTGTCTGCCCTTCCAAATGAGTTCTCACACCCCTGAGGGTACCAGCATGTGTACCAGGGGGAACCCAATGTCACAGGATACCGGAAGCACTCATTATACTATATGATTTGGTGGATAAAGCTAAATGACTCTAAGTACACTTAAAACACCTTCCCCCCCCCCAAATTATAGCAAACATGGACACAATATCAGAAGAATAAATTTGCATGAATTTTTAAGATAAAATATGGAGATTTCAAAGACATTTTCAGCTTGGCTGCTTTCAGCTGTGCCCCCAGTTTCCCCTAGGGGAAGCGGTTGTTTGCCTTTGCCAACAGGCAACTTGCTGGAAAAGTCTGGGAAGCTCCGGCCTACAGAAGGTAATGATTTGTTTCTATTTCTGTCTCCTGCACCAAGGCAGGAGGTCTCAAGGGCTGAGCCTAGATCTGGTTCATCTGTGAGTCTCTAGTGCCCCAGCAGAGAACTGAGCACACACAGACGCCCTTAGAATAGTAATACCGATCTTAACAGGACCAGTAATAGCCGACACCCATATAGCACTCACAATGCGGCAGGCACGGTTCTCAGTGCTCGACAAACATGAAGTTAGTCAGTCCTCACAACAGCTCCATGACACTATTATCCCCATGTACAGCTGAGGACACAGGCACAGAGAGGTTAACACTCTTGCCCAAAGTGACACAGCTAGCAAGTGGCAGAGTGGGTGTAACTTAGCTAGCCTAGCCCCACAGCCCACATTCATACGACCTTCTCCTTCACGGAACGTTCACTGAATGAAGGAATGAGTGAACTTGCCCAAGATAGTAGTTAAGAAGTCTGTTTAATAACAACCAAAAAATGTGCTCAGGTTCCATTATTAAGTGAAAACATCAGTAGTGAAATGTTACATGTAATTTGACTGCCATTATGGTTGCATAAGGAAAAGACTGTCAATAACTATATATACACCTACATTCCCATGGGCCGTATTCTGGGTGATTTCTTATTTAATTTCTCCAGCCTTGAAATTTTCTACAGCAATGTTATGTTACTTTTGTAATTAAAAAAACGATTATCTCACTATGAATTAGAAAATAACTAATCTTTATTAGAGAAAAGGCAAGTCTCTGGCCATATAAATCTCCCTGAAATCCTTCCACTTTTATTCCTTTTGTTTCATCTTTTTACTTTCAAGTTTTCTGAGGTACTTTGTTTTCATTGGGTCTCTTCTATTTAGCATACTATGGTTTACTTATTATTTTTTATTCAGTCAGAGAAACTTTAGGTTCACTAACATATGTTTGGTTTTAGTTGTCATTTTATCCGCATTTAAGAAAATCATTTGTTACGTGAGCTGGATTTTCTTTGCATTGTATATTTTTGTTCTGAAAATTTGGAGTTATTCTTTTGTTTTTAGAAGTTACTCTTCTATAGTTTAATCTGCAACTTGAGCTCATTTTAATCTACCATGAGCACTTATTATGGGCCACACACTGTGCTAATCATTCTTTTTTTTTTAAAGAGTTTGTGTAATTTCTTTTTTTAAAAATTTATTTATTTTATTTATATTTATTTTTGGCTGTTTTGGGTCTTCGTTGCTGTGTGTGGGCTTTCTCTAGTTGAGGCGAGCAGGGACTACTCTTCGTTGCAATACATGGGCTTCTTGTTGCAGTGGCTTCTCTTGTTGTGGAGCAAGGGCTCTAGGTGTGCGGGCTTCAGTAGTTGTGGCATGTGGGCTCAGTAGTTGTGGCTCATGGGCTCTAGAGCTCAGGCTCAGTAGTTGTGGCGCGCAGGCTTAGTTGCTCTGCGGCATGTGGGATCTTCCCGGACCAGGGCTTGAACCCGTGTCCCCTGCATTGGCAGGCGGATTCTTAACCACTGGGCCCCAGGGAAGTCCTAATCATTCTTATATTGTTATCTAATTTTAAATTCCCAATAACCCTATAAAGAAGGTACTATG
Organism: Mesoplodon mirus; assembly: GCF_964341445.2. NCBI lineage: Eukaryota > Metazoa > Chordata > Mammalia > Artiodactyla > Ziphiidae > Mesoplodon > Mesoplodon mirus. Next base: position 7,516,660 of record NC_138988.1, read on the forward strand.
GTTATCCATTATTACACCTATTTACAGGGATGAAGTGGAGGCTTAGAGAAGCTAAGTTGCTTCAGGTCACATGGTTAGTGAGTGGTAGACCTGGGATCACTCCCAGGTCTGATGCCCAAACTTGTGCCTTATCCACTGTTCTGTAGGCCCTTCTCTCTTCCCCAAACTTGAGGCCTGGGTCGTTGTTCCCAGGGAGTGGGGTTGGGGTACTTTGTTGACACCCTTTCTACCTCAGAATAAGGCATTATGTAACCTCTTTATAACAGAGCCTGGCCAACACTGAAACTTTCACCTTCTCCCCAGAGCCCAAATTCACCCAAGAGTGGTCCTAACTATCCTTGGGAAGTCAGTTCACTGTCTGGGTCCCCTTAATTTCCCCCAGCCCCACCCAGTTTCCTTACCTGGCCACCTGGTTGATGACAGGGGCGAAGTAGGTGGGCCCGTAGAGCTGCACTGTGCGCAGGCTCTGGAAGTAGCTCTCCAACACGCCCTCAATGCCCACACAGTTGGGGTCTTCATCATTGTTGTTCTGTCAGGGAAGATGCCCTGCTGGGCTGATCCTAGCTCACTCTTTCCTTCTTCCATCGCTGTCTCTCAGAGTCCCCTCCAAACCCCAACCCTGCCCCCTCCCTGCTCTGCCAGCTTCTCCTAGCTCCTCCTGCTACTTGGCAGGTCCTTGACCCTTAGAAGAGACATAAGCAGAAGAATCTTGTCAACTTGGGTGGGCCAGATGCCAGGGCATGGAGTCTAGATTCTGGCCATACCATACCAGGGGGAACTGGTGGGAGATCCGTCCCTCGGGAGGCAGCTTGGCCCCAAAGCCGTAAGCTGGGAACAGCTTGTCACTGTCATAGTCCTGGATGATTTCTCCCACTGCCTTGAGGGCCATGGCATAGGCGCTGAGCTGATAAGGACTCATGTAGTGCAGGGAGGTGGGCTGCAGGGGATTCCCTGTAGGGAAACAGGAGCCCCACCTCATGGTCATCTTGATGATCTATCAGTTCACCTGCCTATCATTGTATGCATCCATCCACCTATCCATTCATCCACTCTTTACCCATGTACTCCCTCATTATTTTACCCAGTCATCCAAATGTTCATTTGTCCATCTATCCATCCACCAACCCCTATATCTATCCATCAGTTCATCCACCTACTCATACATCCATTCACCCATCCACTGGCCATAAATCCATCTTTCAGTCTACCTATTCATCTCCATCCGTCCGCTTCTCCATTCTCTTATCCAACTGTCCACCCACCTAACCATCCATCCATCTATCCATCCATTCACTTGTTCACCTGCTATTTCTCTTTCTTTCCCATCCATCCATATAGCCATATTCTTTTAACCATCTATCCATCCCTATCCATCCCTATCCATCCCTATCCATCCCATTCATTCACCTGCCTGTCTGTCCTCATATGGGTCCATTCACCTGTCCACTCATCCATTTCCCCAATTTAAACATCTGAGCATTTGTCCACCCACGTACCAGTTCATGCATCCACCTGTCTAACCCACTGTACTCACTCATTACGCATTTGCCCCCTCTGTTTATAAATCTATCTACCCACCCAGTCATTCAGCCATTTACCTATTCGTCTCTCATTACACTCCTATTCCCTCCCATCCATTCATTTACTCATCTGCTTCTCAAGCTATGTAGACCTATCTATCCTTTCAACTTTCTTTGATCCATTTACCCACTTATTTTTCTGTACCCTCTCCCACCATTACACCCAGTAATCTCCTCACAACACTCCTGCCCCAGTATGAGCCTGACTGGGCCTTGCCTCAAGCCTGGGCTTCCTGGGTAGCTTAACTCTTATTCCCAGGTTGGAATCCAGGCCAATCCCTAGTGACTTCTTTAGAATTCCTCCGCACCCCATTCCCCCATCCATGCCTCACCATTGGAAGCTGTGAAGTCAATGGCTACTGTGAAGTTCAGCTGCGTCCTATTGGGGAAATAGATGGATTGAGAAGTGAGGGACTAATAACTTACTATACTGGGATTTCTCAAACACTAGTATGCATATGAGCCACCTGGGAATCGTGTTAAAATGCAAATTCTGAACTGAATGGTCTGGGTGGAGCCTGAGATTCTGCATTTCTAACAAACTCCCAAGTGAGGCAGATGCTGCTGGCCCACTGAACACACTTCGGGTGGCAGAATTAAATGCCTGCTGCACGACATAATATGACGATGCAATTTAATTTAACCCTTACTATCGTCCTGAAGTAGTACTTAACAGCTCCATTTTACACTGGAGAAAAGTGAGGTTTAGAGAAGACAAGTGCCTTTCCGAGGTCTGCCTGCGTCCACTAAACCAAGTAGGATGTCCCCTCCAGCCTGCTTATCATTTCCCTCTCCCTTGGTTTCTCCCTCGGCTTCTCCCTCTTGCCTGGACATATCTTCTGCCTGGGCCCCAGTAAGGTTATTGGGGACACCTTTGAAAACCACTGGTCTGTCATCTTCCCAGGGCGGGCTGGAAGCTAGGGTTGAAAGGCAGCCCCATGGAGAGAACTAAGATGGGCGGCACTCTGCACTTTATAAAGCACTTTGTAGTCTGCCAAGTGTTTTAAAGTTTATCCTCATGATCTCTTTGGACCCTGACCATTAATGAATAGTAAAACTGAGGTTCAGAACTGGGAGTAACTCACTGCTGGGCTTTCAGCCAAAAGCTTGGCCTGTGACTCACCCTCCCTTGATGTAATCGACAAAAGTGAATTCAGAGTCCACAGAAAAGGACAGCAGCGTCACCTGTGGAACAGAAGAGGCAGCCCTGCTACTTTGGAAAGTGTAGTTAGGGTAGAAAAAGGGAAAGAGGCACTTGATTTCACCCCCTACCCCATCCTGTCCAATTTCTGAAAGGGCAAAAAGGGGAAGCTGTCAGAAACATTTGGGTTTCCAAAAATATATTAAATTGGGAAATATAACTTAGGTTTTCCCCCAAAATCTGCAAAAGAGTAAATTTCAAAACAATTTCCTTAGGTGAGAGAAAAAAAAATTAAAAACAAAACACAACAAAAACTTAAGTGGTGCCACCTTGTATCCAACATTACTATATCCAAGTAATCTGTGCCAACAGCTTTCCCATACCCTCAACATTTATCATGTCATGCTAGGTCAGTGGGGATAGAGACAGAAGGATCCAGGGAGGGACAGGGCTCTAGGGAGTACTCACAGTTCCCGAGTTGACATATTTCTTCTTCTTACATTTCTTCCGAGGGTTAAGTACCTAAGTGAAGAAGGTAACAGTGATGGTGGGAAACAGGACGGGAACCACAGACCGAGCACACTAGGATGGAGGGCCTGGGCAACCTGGGCAGGGCTGGAGCTCTCACCTCATACACTGTGAACTGGTTCTGGGCCTTGCTCAGCTCTCTGTAGCTGGTGGTAAACTCACCGATGAAGTCGTGACTGCAATGAGACCAGAGGTGGGTAAGCAACAACTGCTGGTGGCTTGGAGCCATCTCTGAAACCAGTCTTTTTTTTTTTTAATTTAAATAAACCATTAGAGTACTGGGAGGTAATCTCATTAGTTTTATTTTTTTTAATTTATTATTATCTTTAAATTTATTTATTTTTGGCTGCATTGGGTCTTTGTTGCTGCACTTGGGCTTTCTCAAGCTGCAGCGAGCGGGGCTACTCTTTGTTGTGGTGCGCGGGCTTCTCATTGCAGTGGCTTCTCTTCTTTTGGAGTTCAAGCTCTAGGCGTGTGGGCTTCAGTAGTTGTGGTGGGCGGGCTCAGTAGTTGTGGCTCGTGGGCTGTAGAGTGCAGGCTCAGTAGTTGTGGTGCACAGGCTTAGTTGCTCCATGGCACGTGGGATCTTCCCGGATCGGCTCGCACCCGTGTCCCCTGCATTGGCAGGTGGATTCTTAACCACTGCGCCACCAGGGAAGCCCGAAACCAGTCTTTTATTTCCACTATCTGTGCCTCTACTTGGGCTGCAGGGCACTGGGGCTTGGGCTAGAAGAAGGACCAAGCTAAGAGGAAGAGAAGGGAAGAGACAGTATACCAGAGAGACAACTGAGGGCATCAATTGTAGCCAAGGTCTTGGCATCTGTCATCAACCTTTCTGGCTCCCAAGGCTACTTTGGGGTTCCTAGTGAATGCACTACATATTTCAGGGAACTGTTTGCTAATTACAGGAGAGGGCAGTACTATGCGGGGCAGTGCTACCTTCCATCCCGGTTCCAGTCGTACACATCAATCTTCACTGTTCTGAAATGCAGGAGATAAATGTAGGCTGGGCATGTATGATAAATCTGAGACACCCCCACCCACTTAACTAGACGTAAATCGCCTTCCAATCCACCATCTGTCCTTCTATCACACCTCCTCCTCCTCTCCGTCCTGCCCACTCATCAGCCCATGCTCATACCCAACCACCTACCGCCACTACCGCCATTACCACTACTACTACCGCTATTGACACTGCTCTCACTATACTTTATTATTGACCTTTTTTTGTTTTCTGGCTGCACCGCATAGCTTGCGGGATCTTATTTCCCCAACCAGGGACTGAACCCAGGCCCTCCGCAGTGAAAGGGTGGACTCCTAACCACTAGACTGCCAGGGAATTCCCTACAACTTATGGAGTCTTACGATATTCCAGGTATCGTTCTCAGCACTTTCACAGACGAATTTAATTTAACAATCATTCTATAAAGTAAGAACTATTGAGATAGCCTCATCCACCAGAGGGCAGACAGCAGAAACAAGAAGGACTACAATCCTGCAGCCTGCGGAAAGAAAACCACAATCACAGAAAGACAGACAAAATGAAAAGGCAGAGGACTATGTCCCAGATGAAGGAACAAGATAACCCCCCAGAAAAACAACTAAATGGAGATAGGCAACCTTCCAGAAAAGGACTGCAGAATAATGACAGTGAAGATGATCCAGGGCCTCAGAAAAGAATGGAGGCAAAGATCAAGATTATGCAAGAAATGTTTAACAAAGACCTAGAAGAATTAAAGAACAAACAAACAGAAATGAACAATAAAATAACTGAAATGAAAAAATAGACTAGAAGGAATCAATAGCAGAATAACTGAGACAGAAGAATGGATAAGTGACCTGGAAGCCAGAATGCTGTGGAACAGATCACTGCTGTGGAACAGAATAAAGAAAAAAGAATGAAAAGAACTGAAGACAGCCTAAGAGACCTCTGGGACAACATTAAACACAACAACATTCACACTATAGGGGTCCCAGAAGGAGAAGAGAGAGACAGAAAGGACCCGAGAAAATATTTGAAGAGATTATAGTCAAAAACTTGCCTAACATGGGAAAGGAAATAGCCACCCAAGTCCAGGAAGCACAGAGAGTCCCAGGCAGGATAAACCCAAGGAGAAACATGCTGAGACACATAGTAATCAAACTGACAAAAATCAAAGACAAAGTTATTGAAAGCAACGAGGGGAAAACAACAAATAACATACAAGGGAACTCCCATAAGGTTAACAGCTGATTTCTCAGCAGAAATTCTACAAGCCAGAAGGGAGTGGCATGATATATTGAAAGCGATGAAAGGGAAGAACGTACAACCAAGATTACTCTACCCGGCAAGGATCTCATTCAGATTTGACGGAGAAATCAAAAGCTTTACAGACAAGCAAAAGCTAAGAGAATTCAGCATCACCAATCCAGCTCTACAACAAATGCTAAAGGAACTTCTCTAAGGGGGAAACACAAGAGAAGAAAAGGACCTACAAAAACAAACCCAAAACAATTAAGAAAATGGAAATAAGAACATATATATTGATAATTACCTTAAACGTGAATGGATTAAACGCTCCAACCAAAAGACACAGGCTCTCTGAACGGATACAAAAACAAGATCCATATATATGCTGTCAACAGAAGACGCACTTCAGACCTAGGGACACATACAGACTAAAAGTGAGGGGATGGAAAAAGATGTTCCATGCAAATGGAAATCAAAAGAAAGCCAGAGGGCTTCCCTGGTGGCGCAGTGGTTGAGAGTCCGCCTGCCGATGCAGGGGACACGGGTTCGTGCCCCGATCCCGGAAGATCCCACATGCCGCGGAGCGGCTGGGCCCGCGAGCCATGGCCGCGGAGCCTGTGTGTCCGGAGCCTGTGCTCTGCAACGGGAGAGGCCACAGCAGTGAAAGGCCCGCGTACAGAAAAAAAAAAAAAAAAAGAAAGCCAGAGTAGCAATATTCATATCAGATAAAATAGACTTTAAAATAAAGAGTGTTACAAGAGACAAGGAAGGACACTACATAATGATCAAGGGATCAATCTAAGAATAATATATAACAATTCTAAATATATATGCACCCAACACAGGAACACCTCCATACTTAAGGCAAATGCTAACAGCTATAAAAGAGGAAATCGACAGTAACACAATCATAGTACGGGACTTTAACACCTCACTTACACCAATGGACAGATCATCCAAACAGAAAATTAATAAGGAAACACAAGCTTTAAATGACACAATAGACCAGACAGATTTAATTGATATTTATAGGACATTCCATCCGAAAACAGCAGATTACACTTTCTTCTCAAGTGTACACAGAACATCCTCCAGGATAGACCACATCTTGGGTCACAAATCAAGCCTCAGTAAATTTAAGAAAATTGAAATCACATCAAGCATCTTTTCCGACCACAGTGCTATGAGATTAGAAATCAATTACAGGGGAAAAAACAAAAAACACAAACACATGGAGGCTAAACAATATGCTACTAAATAACCAAGAGATCACTGAAGAAATCAAAGAGGAAATCAAAAAATACCTAGAGACAAATGACAATGAAAACACGACGATCCAAAACCTATGGGATGCAGCAAAGCAGTTCTCGGAGGGAAGTTTATAGCCATACAATCCTACCTCAAGAAACAAGAAAAATTTCAAATAAACCATCTGACCTTACACCGAAAGGAACTAGCGGAAGAACAAACAAAACCCAAAGTTAGTAGAAGGAAAGAAATCATAAAGATCAGAGCAGAAATAAATGAAATAGAAACAATAGCAAAGATCAATAAAACTAAAAGCTGGTTCTTTGAGAAGATAAACAAAATTGATAAACCTTTAGCCAGACTCATCAAGAAAAAGAGGGAGAGGACTCAAATCAGTAAAATTAGACATGAAAAAGGAGAAGTTACAATGGACCCCGCAGAAATACAAAGCATCCTAGGAGACTACTACAAGCAACTATATGTCAATAAAATGGAAAACCCGGAAGAAATGGACAAATTCTTAGAAAGGTATAACCTTCCAAGACTGAACTAGTAAGAAATAGAAAATATGAACAGACCAATCACAAGTAAGGAAATTAAAACTGTGACTAAAAATCTTCCAACAAACAAAAGTCCAGGACCAGATGGCTTCACAGGTGAATTCTATCAAACATTTAGAGAAGAGCTGACACCCATCCTTCTCAAACTCTTCCAAAAAATTGCAGAGGAAGGAACACTCCCAAACTCATTCTATGAGGCCACCATCACCCTGATACCAAAACCAGACAAAGATACTACAAGAAAAGAAAATTACACACCAATATCACTGATGAATGTAGATGCAAAAATCCTCAACAAAATACTAGCAAACAGAGTCCAACAACACATTAAAAGGATCATACACCATGATCAAGTGGGATTTATCCCAGGGATGCAAGGATTCTTCAATATCTGCAAATCAATCAATGTGATACACCATATTAACAAATTGAAGAAGAAAAACCATATGATCATCTCAACAGATGCAGAAAAGCTTTTGACAAAATTCAACACCCATTTATGATAAAAACTCCCCAGAAAGTGGGCATAGAAGGAACCTACCTCAACATAATAAAGGCCATATATGACAAAACCATAGCAAACATCATTTTCAATGGTGAAAAACTGAAAGCATTTCCTCTATCAAGAAGGATTCATCTATCCAACCAAACACCCAGCCATCTGACATTTGTCCATCTGATCATCCATTCTTCTACACAACCATCCACTTATATGCCCATCCATCCTTCTAGCCACTCACCTATCTTCATACTGCCCATTTGTTAGATCATATGGTCAGCCCATCCATCTACTTTACACTCATCCACCAACTAATTCATCCAATAATCCATCCATTCCCTCTACCATCCATTCATCTGTCTATCCATCAATCTACCTGTCATTCCACCCGTTTATGCTCCTGCTTTTTCAGTCATCCCTCTGCCTCTCCAACCAACTCACCAATCTCTCATATAGCCATCCATCCTCTCACACATTTAGTCATCCACCCATTAATCCACCCATCATCTGTCCATCCACTAATCCACCCATCAGTCCACTCATCTATTCATCTGCTATCCATTCATCCATCTCCCCCTCTACCCACCCACCAGTCCTCTTATATACCCATCCACATACCCATCTATGCATTCACCAGTTTATCTATTCATCTGACCACCCCTCCATGTATCTGCTCACTCATTTGTTCATTTGCCCTTTCATCCATCCATCCATCCATCCATCCATCCATCCATCCATCCATCCATCCACCTATTCATCCATGTGGCTATCCGTCTGCTTCCCTATGCACCCATCTCCATGTCCAAAACGCTGTCTCACTGAGTAGGATTCTCCAACACTATTATGACCCTTCTACCTTCATTCTTGGGCCCAGGAACCCCACTCTCACGCCCTTGTCCCCTTACTCCTTAGCTTATGCTGAAGCAGACCTGTCATAGTCTCCATTGCACAATACCCGCACAGGGATGCTGAAGGGCTGCCACACAGGATTCAGCGTGTTTTTCACAACCTCCGTCTTGTGGCAGATGGTGAACCTGGAGAGGACAGGAGGATTGGAACCTGCCTTTGGGGTAGGACTGAGCCCAGAGACAGGGCCTGATACTCTTGGAGATTCAAGCACATATCAGGCACTGCCTTGAGTGGATTCTGGGCTCAGGTCCTAGTGGAGTCTAAGATGTCCCAGCCTAAGAGCCCTAATGGGCCCATGGTCACAGTGGGGGCAGTGACTCACGTGCCATCCTCATTGCTCCTATAGAACACAAGGAAGGGGTCTGATTTCCCAAAGAAGTCCTTCTTGTCCAGCTTGTTTGCACACAGCTGCATGGTGGCAATATCCTATGGATGAAATTGGGCTATTGACACTCAAATTGCTCACAAACTCAGAGAGCCCACTACAGGGAGTTTGGGGAGAGAAGAGAGCCTCCTGGGTCTAGTATGTGGCCCTTACTGACCCGACAATTGCTAAGCTCCTCTGCGATCAGCAGTATGGTCCCACACTTCTTGCCTGGTACACCCCTGGAAGCAGAAAAAGCCTCTTTGTGAGGGGAGGGGGGAGAGTAGGAAACAAGAATTGGGGTGGCCAATCTGGGATTGGGTAGGTCAGGGGATCCAATCTGTCATTGAATGACAGTCCCGAGTATGTCCACCTCTGTCCTAGGTGGCTTCTGGTGGGGAAAGACTTGACTTTGACTGGGGAAGGTTTCTAGTCTGGAAGGAAGGGGTTAACCTAGCCTATGTGGACATATCATAATGGTAGCATAGGAAAGACATAGGATTTAGAGTTCTGGGCAAGTTATTTTCCCTTTCTTTGGGCCCTGGTTTTCTCTTTATGTAATGGGAATCTTGCCCACCTCTCAGGGTTGTGAAGAGATCAGAATGAATGCATGGAAGGAAAAACAGTTGGTAAGCTTGGTAGATATGAAGGTGGTTCTCTTTCTCAAAGCAGACTCTTCATCTACGATACATCAGACACTGTTCTAGGAATGAATTGGCCAGTTGGCACTTTCCAGCTCTGCTAGACCCTGCCTTCAGGGAGCTTCCAGGGGAAGGTGGGATGTCAAAGCCAATAGGCAAGTAGAGCGTGATGTAGCAATCCTAACGAGGGAGAGGAATTTCTATCCAGATCTGGGGCAAAAGGGCTGGTTTGCTAGGTCAAGGATGCTGTGCTTTCTGAAGACTGTGAAGAGTGAGATCAAAAAGTCTAGGGCAGCCTTATCTTCTTCTAACCCAAGAAGGGACACTTCCATGTGCCTGAAGGGTGCATACCAGGACACCCGTCCCCAAATTGCCTTGGGCCTCCAAGCAGTCAGGGACCCTGTTGATATGGGCCTGCAAACCCTAACCCCCATGGGATACAAAAGTGTGGTAGAGAGGAAGCTAGGTTAGGAGTATTCTCAGTTCAAGTTTTGACTCCAGCTTGCTATGTGGTTTTCCCCGTCTTTAAAATAAGAATTTGAACCATTTCTTTGGCCCCTTTGATCTCTGACTCTCTGTGCTTTAAAAAAAAAAGAGTGTAATGAGTACAGGGACTCTTCCCCTGCACGTTCAGAACGGAGTTGCTGATCCTACTGCCTTCTCACTGTTCTTTGCTTCCTTAATGTTCTCCCTCATCTCATCACCCAGTGTGAATTCCAGTTACTCTGGACTATAATAACCACTCCCTTGCATCCTACTTCTTTTCCCTTGCCCTCTCTCACTTCTATATACTTATCTGGCAGAACCACAGCCCTAGTTAAATCCAATTCTCTGCCTAACCCGTATCACACCTGTGCAACTGAATATGGCCAGAGGAAAACACACATTCATGCTAATTGCTTTCATTTTAAATGTGTGACCACAAACGTCAAGAGTGTCCTTAATCATACCGTACACCCCGAATCCCTTCACTTTTCCAGTTCTGCGAGATGGCAGTTTCACTCTTCCTCCTCCCTCCTCAACCCGAAAGCCTCCTCCTCCATCCTCATTCTCAGCCAATGACCTTGTTGCCTACCTCACTGACAAAACTGAAGCAACCAGAAATGTCCACAGACCCACCACGCACCCACCCTGCCTCCAGTATCTTCTCCAACACGAGGCCTTCCTACCGTTGCTATAAATGACTATCCATGTGCCTATTTACCCCTCCACTGTGTGCTACTTTCCACACCCTCCCTCTTGCCTGCACAGTGACGTCACTCTAGCAACTCTCCCCCCGCCCTTTTTTCTCTTTTGGCCACGCCACACTTTATGTGGGATCTTACTTCCCCAACCAGGGATTGAACCCACACCCCCTACATTGGAAGCGTGGAGTCTTAACCACTGGACCGCCAGGGAAGTCCCTCCCCTCTTTTTATTATGTCAAATTTTCAGTTTCTACTGGATCATTCCCATTAGCATACAAATGTGGTATAATTTTTCTCATGTTAAAATATTACAAACCTATTCTTGCTCTCACTTCCCTCTCCAGCCACCCCTCCTTTTCTCTTCTCCTCTTTGCAGCAAAACTGCTTGAAAGATTCCTAATTCCCATTCCTCTCTCCCATTCTCTTCTAAACCTCCCCAACCAGGCTGTCACTCCCATCTCTCCTTCAAAACTCTGCTTGTCAGCATCACCGGCGACCTCCATCTGGCTAAATCCAATGGCCAGTTCCTGATCCTCACCTTGACCTGCAGCAGCATCTGACATGGTTGGCCACCCTCTTGTCCTTGATACACATCCTTCACTTTGCTGCCAGGACAGCACCACCTGCCCTCGGTTACCCTCCCATTTCACTAATGATCCTTCTCAGCCTCCCTTTCTAGCTCCAATTCGTGGAGTCCTTGATCTTCCCGCTCTCCTCGCTCCCTTAGTGATCTCATCTAATCTCATGTCCTTAAAGAACACCTAAGATTCACGTTTCTTATTGCCTATTTGACACGTCCACTCAGACGTCTAATAAAAATTATGAAATTCAACAGGTCAGACTGAACTCCTGGTTGACTTCCTCCCACAGCTTACTCCTCCCTCACTTTTTAAAAAAAATATCATCGTTTATGGCAACTCTATCTTTCCATTTGTTCAGGCCAAAGGCCTTGGTATCATCCTCGACTCCTCTTATCCTCTCGCATCCATATGCAGTCTATCAGGAATCTGTTGGCTCCACCTTCAAGATACATCCAGAATCTGACCAATTCTCCCCTCCTTCACTGCTAGCACCATGGACTACTTCTAGCTTTGTCCACCCAAGATTTAGTCTCAACCTGGCAGCATCCTTTGAAAGCAAGTCAGATCCTATCAATCCTCTGCTCAGAACCCTCCAGTGACTTCCAACTCAGAGTAAAAACTAAAGTCCTTACAGTGGCTACAGGCTCTAACTGTCAATGCTCCAAACTCACCTTCTCCTTTCTTCCCCCTGCTCACGCAGTTCCACCCACACTGGCCTCCTTGCTGCTCTTTGAACATATCAGACTTCTGCACTGGCAGTTTCCTCTGCCTGGAACATTCCTCCTCCAGATATCTGCACAGCGCACTCCCTTACTTCCTTCAGGTCATTGCTCTGAAGTTACCTCTCTAGGAGGCCTACTCAAGCATTCTGTTGAACACTGCAACACCTACCCACCCAGCATTTCCAGCCCCCCTAATTCTGCTCTACTTTGTCTTTATTCCTCAATACTTAATGTCTTCTAATATATTATGTAATTTACTTATTTATTATGTCAGTTTTGTACTGTTTTTCTCCCCCTTCTGTTATATAAGCTCCCTGAGGGCACAGGAACCTTTGTTTTGTTCACCATTGCAACCCAAGCCCCTTGAACAGTGGCTGACATAGAGTGAGTATATATGCCCAGTAGTGTTTGTGGAATGGATAAATCCCTGGTGCCTAGCACAGGGTATAGAATACAAAATGAGCTAATAAATATTTAGTGAGTGAATGTAATGTAAATTCCAGAGAACTTGATTTAGTGAGGAAAGCTTCCTGGAGGAGAAGGGCTTGGAACTGGACCTTACAGGTTGAATCAGACTTAGAAAAAGAATGAAAAGGGTGAGGAAAGAGAGAGACAGAAGATCCGTCAGGCCTGAGACTGACTTGAGCAAAGCCCTGGAGGTTGGATTTTCCCAGGAGGGTGATGGAAGCCATTGAAGGCCCCTGACCAGGGGAATCCCAGCCTCCATCAGTACAGAGTCAGCTGTGTCTTTAGGAGGAGCATTTGGAGGCCCACCCTTGCCCCGCTCCCCTTCAGGTTCAGCTCACGTGAGGGGTCGCTCTACTCGGCTGCCCTGGCCTCCGATCACCTCTCCCAGGGCCAGGAACGCTTGTCCCAGGAAATCCTGCGCCGGGATACAGAGTCAGCGGGGCGAGGACCGGCTGGCGGCGCAGAGTCCCAGCCCAGCCCTGGTGACGCTGCTGCACTGACCACGGCGGCTGGAGGCAGCGGAACCACGCGGCCGGGGCTTTAAAGGAGGCGCGGGGTCCCCAGGAAAGCTGCCCTTCTTGGTCCTGCCATCACTTTAAGCCAAGATACCATCCCACCCCTCGCCTTTCACACACCACATGTCGCCCCCGCCCAGCCCCGTTCAGCCTCACCTTCTGTGGGTCCCAGCAGCAGTCAAGAAGGAAGAGTAGCAGTGAGTAAGTAAGAGGCACAGGCGGGAAACCGAGGCAAGAGCAGGAGAGGAGGGCAGGGAGGGCAGGTTCGGGGCCGAAGAAGGTCGAGTCGGGTTTGAGGGGGAGGAGGGTTCTAAGGAGGGTCGTTTAACACACACTGAGCGCCGCCTGTGTGCCCAGCCAGCCCGTGAGCGAACGGTCGCTCACCGGTTTGGAGACGTTGGTTCTGGAGTCGACGTTGTACCTGGGAAGAGAGTGGGACCAACATGGGACGGGGCTGGTGGGAGAGCCTGGAAAAGGAGTCGGATTTCGAGTCCAGGCTAAAATTGTGCGTGGAGGGAGGGGCAGCCTTGGACCCGAATTCAACCTGGACCTCCTTTGGGCAGGAGTCGACGTCATTGTGAGTCAGACCCGGGGCGAGGCCAAGTCCGGGGTCTGCTGGGGGCAGGGTCACGTCAGAGGTAGGGCTTGGGAAGGGGCGGAGCCAAATTAGGGAGAACGGTTGTGGGCAGGACTAGGCCTGGGGAGCGCACTGGGTTGGATCCGACCTAAGGGCAGGGCGAACCTAAACTTGTGGGCGGAGCTAAGGCTGAGCCGAGCCCTTCAGAGTGCCACAGAACTGGGCTTGGGGGTGGAGCCAGGCCAGGGGTGGGGGTGGGGGCCCGCGGAGGGGCGGAGCCAGCCGGAATTTCGGGCGGATCCAGGTCGGGGGGCGGTCCAAGCCAGATCCGGGGCGGGGCTCACACATCGAAGCGCAGGTTTTGCTTTTCCTCGAAAAAGTAGTCGAGGACGAATTTGCGCACGAAGTCTGGGTTCAGCGTGTTGTCGATCACCTCGGTCCGTCCGAACTGAATGGAGAGCGGAGGGTCAACGCGAGGCCTGTAAGGGGGCAGGTGATTCCCAGGGGCGGCTCCGGACTGGCCGAGGGTTCTAGGACTTACCTCCCGCCACTCTTGGCTGGCCCGGCTCTGCGTGTAAAGCACCACCACTGCAGGCGGGAGCGGGGGCGGGGAGGGAAGGACTTCAGGTCGGCCCGCACCCCCTCCCCGCCCCTCAGTCTTTCCCGGACCCCAAGTTCCCTCCCTCCTGGCCCTGGTGCCGCCTACTGGGGTCGGACTTGGAGAAGGTGTCGAGGTCCAGCAGGTTCCTAGAGAAAGGGACAGACAGACGGACAGGGGGTGGATCATTATGGAGCCCATCGCCTCGAACCTGCCCAGAGACGGGCACCTAGGGAGGCACGGGGCTCACATCACACTCGCCTCCCCCGTTACTACCTCCGGCTGGGGGTGTGGGGTCCGCGTTGTCAGCACCCTGGACAACACCGGAAATCTCCGCCCAAGAACCGTTTCTCTGCGGACTGGACTGCCTCCAAGGGCCCAGGAAAGAGGGCTAGCCCTCAGAACTTTGCCCTCCTGGGGCGCAGATCCTACTGGACCCCCGAGACCAGTCCCTTGAAGCCGCAGGCTGAGCCCTCTTTTGTGGTTGGAGCTGTTCCAGGAAACCCCCTTCCCGAGTCCGCTAGCAACTCCCCTGAGCCTGCAGCCGCGATTTTCCTTCCCGAATGCTGCTTCCCCAGCGGTCTAGCCCCTCTCCGCGTTGAGCCCCGGAGCTGGGTGGTGCTGGGGCAATGCCTAAGCCCTCCCCAGCGTGGCCCGCTCACCGGCAGGACACGGTAATTTCAATCTTGGTGGCCGGGACGCTGCCCTCAGAGGCTCCGCTGAGCGACATGGCTGGTCGGCTGGCCGGAGCTGCGGCAGGCTGCGAGACGGGGGCCGCCGGAGCTGCTAGGGGCGGCGGCGGGGTCGGCCCATGTGCCGCCGCGGCGCTGGCGGCGGAGGCTGCACTCCCTCCAGCCCTGCGCGCACTCTTGCTGCTCGCGCCTTCACTGTGGTCGGCGGCGCAGCGGCTCCAGATGGCAGCACAGCCCCGCCCGGCCCTGCGGGTGGCCCCCATCCCATTGGAGCAGCCTGGAGCAGGCCAAGAACCTTACACAGATTCGAACTCCAACCCACAAGGTGGGAGAGTCCTCCCAGCGCGTTTCCCCGGGGCCAAACCCAGTGCGCCCCCCATCCCCGCGAGCTGTCCCCGAAGCTGAAGGGTTCCAGATACCTGGTGGGCGTTGGGGTCGATTCCTCTTCTTGAGCCGCTCCCTCAGTCTGCTTCTCCTCCTTCCCACTCCCGTCCTCCCTCCCTCAGTCTCTGAAGAGTTACACATTTGCGTGACCTTGGGCAAGTTACTTAATCTGTGGCTCAGTCAGTTCATTAGTAGAAAGGCCATTAATAGCACCTACTCGGGGTGTTGTAAAATTTCATCGAGAATAATCCACAGAAAGGATTTAGCACAAGGGATTGTACACAGTAAATACTCAAGAAATGTCCACCGGCATTATTTCCTTCTTCTTGGCATTCGCACTGATGACCTCTTTTGTGTTTAGAGTCAGAGGTCAGTAAGTGGTGGCTGTTACAGCACACTGTGCAAAACCTTTTGTCCATGTCCTTGAACCCGCATGACTTCATGGTGTTAAGAGATGCAGACACACTCTGTGAGGATGCAACCCACTCCAGGTCACACGGTAGGTGGTCAGCCAGGTCCATCCTCCCCACATCACCTACTACCTCCAAAGCCCTGGAAGCCAATCCCTCACCGAACAAACGCAGGGGCTGCAGGTCACCTGTACCAGTCTGCTAAACTTGTTAAAAATGAAGATTCTCCCCACCCCCTTCCCAGCTAAATGAAGATCTCAGCAACATCAAGTCTGAATTTCAGACAGCCCTGGAAATCTGCATGGATAAACAGGCACCCTAGGGATGACTAGGGCCCACTCAGGCCTGAGGACCACTACTCCCACCTTAACAGCCTGTGACTACATGTCCCCATCTCACTGGAGACGCTCATGGCTCAGGAGTTAAGGGGAACACCCAAGTCTCCAGCTCCCTTCCTGCGTCATCTGTACCCCTCCCCCCAGCAAAAAGGACAGGGAGAACCTTCTAAATAACTCCACAAAGACAGGAGCCAAATGATAATGCGATAGAGTAGCTGTTCAAAAAGGCTTTGATTTCATTTTGTGATCTGTGTCAAACTGCCTCATTCTCAGTGCGGGTGACCCCTCCTCCCCAGGAGACGAGAATGGAAAGTGGGGGTCTTTTGTGAAGTCTCGGCCTCCACAAGGCCCCAGGGAAACCCCACATAGTTCTGAGAGTTGACAGGAATCCTGGCAAAGACTAAGGTGGGTGGGAGGCAGTGACAAGTAGGGTGGCGGACACCAGTCAGGAAGCTGGGGTGGGGGAGAACCCCGTCCTTGGCCCTGCTCAGCCTTGGGGCTGCCATGTGCATGATGGAGAAGGGGAGATTTCCCCCCACCTTGAAGCACCCCTTGGCTGGGCATGGCTTTGATTCCGCTTAGGGCTCAGGTGAGAGAGGAGCAGGAAGCTGTCATGAGCTGGCTGCTTCATAAGGTGCTGCTGCTGGTGCCCCGGAGTCCAACACCACGGACAAACTGCTCCAGCAGGCCGATGGCACCAGAGGGACTGGGGGCTGCTGCCCGAAGCCCCACTGTGCTGCTGTAGGCAGCCAAGAAGGCTGAGCGCACCTCCTGGAGCCGAGTCTCCCGTTCACTCAGGGCTGTAAGCCTGTGCGGAGGGAGAGAGGGAAAGAGAGAGAATTAATGCATAACCCTGGGGCAGGATCCAACATTCTCATCCTTACCCCACTGCCTATCCTGCATTCCTCAGTAGAAGGCCAGCATCTGCCCCGTGGCCATAATACACTTGTGGTTCACGCCCCAAATATTTGGCCCTGTTCCTCTCTTAAAGTCTCTCTCAGCTCTCAGGCTGCTGTTCCTACCTGGAGAGGCCAGAGTCCTCACCTTCAGTCACTGCAGTCCCCAGGTAAACAGCTAGGAAGGTGCTGGCTTTTCCAGCAGGACTTCTTTTCTCATTCTATCTGCTTTTCCTTCCCTGGCCTCTACAGGCACTTATCACAAGTCAAGAAGGGGAACAAGTGTGAATTCCACATAAGGCTGTTTGATGACTTGAAGAGTCTTTAATAGAAAAGGCCTGAGATACCAGCCACGCCCAACCTCTGGACTCAACCTCTGAAGTCTAGGGGTAGGAGGGACACAGAATTAGAGGAAAGGTTCCAGACCCACATGAGATGGGCCCTCACGTTCCCATCCACCTAAGCACCAAGACCAGCCCTGACCACTAACTCACTCCAAAATTTCCCCTAAGAGACCAATCACTGGGTAACCCCTCCTGCAAATTTGTTAGAAGCAGCAGCAATATCCCCAGTTCCCAAGCCCAAATGACCTGCACCTAGGGCCTGGGGTAGCACATGGAGATATGAGGATAAGTGAGTGTCCAAGGGTAAGTATGGGGAGGACAGACCCAGGGAAAACAGATTGGTGGGAGTGGGGGGTGTGTGAGAGAGAGTGAGAGAGTGAGAGTGAGAGAGAAAAGCAGCAGCAGCAGCAGAAGCAGGTTGCAGGGCGAAGGAAAGTCAAATCGCTCTAGCAGCAGCACTAAGCAAATGGGGCTGATACTGGATTCCTGCAACACCATGAACAACTCCGAAGTCTCTCTTGGCATGTGGGGGAGATACGTGGCCCCAGATTTTCTTTACTTCCAAATTAGGTTTTACATAGGCTGGAGACCATGTGTACTTCTTTAGCTTTTCCTGAGAGCATATAACCAGGAGAAATACAGGTAGTAGTTCATATTCACAGGGAACATCTAAAGGTCCATATGTATGCATTCTCATTGCCCCCTATTTCTAGGAGGCAGAAAGGGGAGAGATCACAACCTATTTAGAAACAAGGTAACTGGAACCCAGAGAGGGTATGTGATCTACTTGAGGACATATGGCAGGCAGAGACTGGAGCTACCATAGTGCCATTCCCTCTCAAGAGATGAGCTAGCAGGCTCAGAGAAGTCAAGGCTGATATCCCAAGACGGAACTGATAAACATGTTTTTTTGTTTTTTGTTTTTTTTGGCCATGTGGCATGCGGGATCTTAGTTCCCCAACCAGGGATCGAACCTGTACCCCCCCTGCAGTGGAAGTGCAGAGTCTTAACCACTGGACCGCCAGGGAAGTCCCCAGAGCTAGTAAACACAACAGCTAGGATTTGGATTAAATTTCTCTGACACCAAAGCCAAAGCAGTGAACCCACATAATATGTGACCTCATCAGGAATCAACCCTGACCCCAGGCCCATCCTGCAATCTTGGAGGTCATGGGATCATGGAGAACCTAGCTCTCCTCTGGGAACCACCCCTAACCTGAGGGTTGGCTGGGAGCACAGAGAGCTACCCAAGGCATAAACTGTAGGATCTGGGGCTAGAGCTGCCCGTTTCGGTGGCTAATACCAGGTAAGTTAGGGGTGCTATTAAGCAGGGGCAGAGATGTCTGCTTCCTCCAGAGATGGCTCTTAGGCTCTCTGGTTGAAGTAGGAAGAGCCTACGGCAAGGTGCAGACAAGTATTTCTTTAATCCTCAAAAATCTAAGAGATCTTGTTTCTGGCTTAAGGGCCTGGCTATAGAGAAGGCTGTACCAGGCCCTAGTGGCCTCTGAAGTCCTTGGGCTACTCCCTAGCTGCGGGGCCAGGGCCTGTGAGCACCATCTAGGAATCCCGAGGTCTGGCCCCTGCTTGCCCTCAGCAGGAATCCTTCTCAACTCCCAAGGGCAACTTGCCTCCAGCCTGTCAGCACTGGAGGGTATGAACTGGATTCTGGTGGTGGTGATGAACACCCAGCACCCGGTGGGGAGGTGAAGGCCCTTAGGCAGCCACAGACCAGAAGCAGATCCTGCTCCCCAGGCCACCGGAGGCTCTCCCCGCCTGACATCCGTGAAACAGCAGTGCAGGCAGGGGGGCAGGCGGCAGCCAGAGAGGCAGCTGCTCTGCTAGAACTGGAAGTCCAGCATTGGAGCTTTGGAGGGAGAGGATTTTACAGGCTTGGGCTTTGGATGGGCATCCCTGTCCAATTTTCTTTCCTGACCAGAGACAAAAGCAGATGACAAAAGGGGGGAGGGGACAGCAAGGAACCCTCGGTTCTGCTTGGGAGCACAGCCCTCGGGCTAACCCAGCTCCGTTCTGGCTCTGGTCTCCACCATACACCTTTCACTACTCCACTGTTCTGCTTTCAAAGGGTTCTCATGTCAGGCAAAGCCTTGGACAGAAATAGAATCTTTTATAGCTAGAGTCCAGCCAGCTTTCTCTAAGGGTGTGTGCCCCAAGAGACCCATGGATGGGTTTTAGAGGCCGGGGAGAGTGAACACGCTCCAACGCACTTCCTGAGCAGTCCGTCAGGCCTCCTTCATACCTCAGGGTCCGGGAGCAGTGACGTATACTTCGCTGAGCCACTCGGGAGGGGCAGGGAGCCCAGGCCGGCTCCCCGGGGCCTGCTGCGGCCTCGTTCCTAGCCAGCACTCAGTGGCTCACCAGCTTTTGATGTGGGGGGGGGGGGCATCCTGTCTTCTCAAGCAAGACACTTACAGACAATTGTTAGGGAGCTCATCCGGGAAGCTGAAAGGGAGAGAGGAGTCTGTGTGCAGGACAGCCCGTTCCTGAATACTGCCACAGCCTGTTACCATCTGCCAGCTGCCAAAGTCTGTGGAGAGAGAGGATCCGGGCAGGGGATGGTCCACTGATCTGGGGCAGAGAGGAGAGAGAGGGGAGATGATGTAGTCAGTCATATGCCTGACAGGGGAGGCCCTGGAGGAGTGGGGCGGGGAGGCTATGGTGGCCCTGGGACCGGGCCACAAGGGTCTGTTGGTAGAGCATCTGTAACCATTTGTTACAAATGGTTGTAAGCATCAACCATTTTCTCCAAAAGTACAAAAACAGCTGGACAGGTTATGACCAAGAAAGAAGAATAAAAACCACAAGGCAGGGGCTACCCTAGTGGCGCACTGGTTAAGAATCTGCCTGCCAATGCAGGGGACACGGGTTCAAGCCCTGGTCTGGGAGGATCCCACATGCCAAGGAGCAGCTGGGCCCATGCACCGCAGCTGCTGAGCCTGAGCTCTGGAGCCCACGAGCCACAGCTGCTGGGCCTGTGCTCTGCAGCAAAAGAGGCCACTGCAATAAGAAGCCCGAGCACCGCAATGAAGAGTAGCCCCCGCTCGCCGCAACTAGAGAAAGCCCACGCACAGCAACAAAGACCCAACGCAGCCAAAAATAAATAAATAAAATAAAATAAATTTATTAAAAAAAAAAAAAGACCATAAGGCAGGCTCAGCTGTGAGGACAATGCATCATGCAAAGACTTACAGGAGCAAAAGAACAAGAGCAAAGCATGGTGACAAAGGTGAGCCAGCAACCAAAGCCTGGGATCAGGGCATGCCTGCTCTGGCTGACAAAGCAAGTAAAATCTCAACAGCACCAAAAGGAGGGGAGCAAGGCTGAATGCCCCAGGAACCAGGGAGGCAGGATCACCCCACACTCCCTGGCATGCAGATTGGCAGGGTGGCAATGCAGAACCCAGGCCACTGAGGTCCTATGGTAGAGATGGGAGAACAAGCCTCTTGGGGACGGTGCGGGCTGTGACCTAGATAGAAGAGGAAGGTGACGGGAGCCCTGAGCCCCGCCCTCTTCCTCTGCAGCGCCTTCCAGGAGCCAAAGTTCGTATTCACGAGCATCAACCCAGCAAACTCACTGGCTATGCCCAGAGGAAGGAATGAATCAGGCAGCCAACTTGACAACTTCATCAGGCCTTTTTCAAACAGAGGTTTGGGGGGTGCGGGGAGAGGAAAGCTGTATTGGGAATCTACCACTGCCACCACCTCCCCACTCACAGCCCAGCCTTCTCTGCTGTCTCTGGACAGTAGCCCAGCTGGTGGGGGAGGAAGGGAGGAGACAGGGAAACATCAAACAAGGCACTTCCATCAGCTACCCCAGGTCCCAATCCCCAGAGGTGCATCATCTTTGATGCTTGACCCTTTGTTCTTTAATTCAAGAATAGCAGAAGGTGCTCCTGTAGGGACCCAGAAACAGAGCAGAAGCATGAATAGTGGTACAGGGGGTGGGAAACTGAAAAATTTGGCCCACCCAGTTAGCTGGAGTCAAGGGCTCCTAGACTGAGGTGACATTCCCCATGGGTCCCCAGGCCAGCTTTATCCTCAAGTAGTTGCCAAGCTGAGTGCAGCTCTGGCCAGCGCTGCATCTCTGCTGATCGTAAATCATCTCCTTCTTAGAGGCAGGAAAATGGCAGCCCAGACAGGTAAGGACACTTGCCCAAGGTTCCACGGCTACAGAGTGCAAGAAGAGATTTTTAAAGCCAAGATTGATCACAGATTTGTTGTACAACAGAACCACCTTGAGACCAGGGAAAACAGCTAGCTTTCTACGTTAAAGCCGCCATGAATCGGACCCCCCCCGCCCCCGCAACATAGAGACTTGCCATATTCATTGCTCCTGCTCTACTCTGGAAGGTGTAAGACAGCAGCACTGGGGATGAGGACAGGTCGTGGTCTGCTACCTGGTGGAAGCCCTAGTGACTGACAAAGCAGGGCTTCCTTCTTCCTACATGGAGAAACTTGGTAGGGTTCAGGCCAGACACTGTATCTCTGGTGATCCTTAACTGTCTGTAAATCAGAGACAGCTGCCTACATGCAAGAGCAAGCTACACGCCACCGTGTGATGCCTGCCCTGTGCTTCCTCTGGGTCATGCCGGAGTCTTCAGTCAATGCAACCCCTCTTGAGGGCAGCCTGGCTCCACAAATCTCACCTCTTGCTCAAACTTTAAGGTAGAGTTTCTTTTCCAGTTTTCGGGAAAATAATTGCTAAACAGCAGAGTGTTGAGGGAATGAAAACAACGTGAAGTAGAGGAGGCTGGGTAGGATGAGGGACTTATGGGGCAGGGAACGTGGGGGTTTCTTATGCTCCTAACCCTACTCCCCAGGGCTATCAGAGACTCACACTTCCAATGGGAAAATGACATATGGAATATGGTTACAGAGAGCTTCCCAGCAAGGGCTCTTGGTCTCCTAGGCTAGTCCCTTGCCTGTACTTCCCGTGTCCAGCAGGTAGCACCCCCAGGCAAGAACCATGCTTGAAGCAGCCAGGGGACAGCTGTAGTATGGAGTAGGCAGCACAGACAGCAACAGGGCACATGATCCCAGGGGTCACAAAGGAATCTCAGCAAGCAGCCAACCATCTTTTGCATCTTTTTCAAGAGTGAGCACACAGGCTCCAAATGAATCTTCGTATTTGAGGCTTTTGTCAAGGAAAGCGTTGCAAAGCAACCGTTGCATTCCTGGGTTTGAGAGCAAGGGGCTGTGCTAAGCAAAGACGTCCTCGTAAGTGCACATCTGGAGTAGCTGGCTAGAGGGAGCACCTAAAGATGACAGGGAACAGTCACTAGAAGGAAGCACCTGCACCTGCCGAGTGAAAGAAGGAAGGAAAACTTTCAAGTTAGCCTCAGTACACAGGTAACGCAACCAGCCTTAATAAAACCCCATGCTCGGGGCTTCCCTGGTGGCGCAGTGGTTGGGAGTCCGCCTGCTGATGCAGGGGATGCGGGTTCGTGCCCCGGTCCGGGAGGATCCCACGTGCCGCGGAGTGGCTGGGCCCGTGGGCCATGGCCGCTGGGCCTGCGCGTCCGGAGCCTGTGCTCCGCGGCGGGAGAGGCCACAGCGGTGAGGCCCGCGTACCACACAAAAAAAAAAAAACAAAAAAACCCATGCTCTTCTGCCCTATACCCTTACACGAGTGCAAACACAGCATCTACCTCCACTGATCTACCTACAGGACTGGAGGGCACACGGAGCCAAGCCACCCTCAAACTGGACAACTGTGGAGCTGACAGTGCTTCCAAGGTCATCCATCCACAACCCTAGGGCCCAGACCTCTGCCCAGGAGGTTGGCTTCTTGGCAATATTTCACTCCCTTAGATGGGTATGGCTTAAGCCCCTGTTCACAGCACCAAGAGAGCTAAATGGCCCCACCCTGCCCCACACCTGCCAGACCCCTGCTGTGGGCCAGCTCAGGCAAGTGTTTTAGCTTTTAGCTGGTCCTTTTGGAAGGGGATACAGGAGCACCCACACAAGCAGAGCTGGCCCAAGCCACACAGCTGAGGCGAGGAGAAAAAGGTCTGGCCTGAGGTACCTGATCTGGCCTTTTACCTAGCTGCCCAGTGCTCTGACACAGCCGACAGTCCTTCAGAAATGAGACTGATAAGGACGGGTCTTAACCACAACTACAGTTTACTGAGCATTTCTAGTACTCATGCAAAGGATGAGTATTACTATGTGCCAGGTATTTTGCTCCATTGTCTCACTTAAACCCAAAGTCATGGAGACCAGCATCATTACTCCCACTTTAAAGACGGGATAAAAAAGACTAAGCTCAGAAGGGAAGTGTTTTTTCCAAGTCACACAGCTAGAAGTGGCAAAGCTGGGATTGAAACCCAGGCTGACCAAAACCCATGCTAGCCGCATAGCACACCGATCCTCCTTCCTGGTAAGAGGTGGTGGAGGCCTCAGGGATTGGCTCGGGGATGGACACTTCCAACTTCCAACTGGAATAAAGCACAGAGTTTCTGATCTATGGTTGGAAAAGAGGCCTTCACGTGGTCCCTGGATGTGAGAAGGGAAGCACGTGGAGTAGCTGGCCACCACTAGGGAAGCTGCCCAGAAGACAAAGCTAGCATGTAGAAAGAGGCAAGGAGAAAGAACCATAGGGAAATGGAGTTGGAACCTTGATGAAGCTGTGCCTGAAGGCTGCATTTTTCCAATGTAAACCAACGGTTTTCCTTTATTGTTTAAACTGTTCTGAGATGGATTTTCTGTTACTCGCATCTAAAAGCACCCGATCTGACAGCTCACAGAGAGGGCTTGAAGGTTCACAGCTAGGAAGGACCCGGGCAGGTAGTTGCCCATTTAAGCCTCTGATGAGAAAAAAGAAACGCAAAGCTATCAAGTGACATGCCTGAAGTCATGCAGGGAACGAACATTTGAGCCAAGACCCAGAATCCTAGCCTTTCAGAGAGCTTGAATGTCACCTAATTTGTACCTACCCCCCCCCACCACCAAGCCTCCAGGTGATGGTCCCACAGCCTCTGCCCAAGTGAACGCCTCCAGGAATGGGGCCTTAGGGAAGAATCCTTCGGTTCAACAAGGGCCTGACCCCACGGAACAGGTGACTTCAGAAACGGCTAGGACAAGATTCATCAGATTTGAAAAGTCCTGTTTCCCTCAGCCTGGACTTCAGGCACTGGGGTATGTCTGTGTCTGTGTGTCTGTTTGTGCAGGTGTGTGTGTTTGTGTGAACCAGGAACCTCTGCTTTCCTGCAGCAGCCCAAGGAGAAGTCTTTTGGGGCTCCAAGTTTTCTCTTATGGGTCTCAAGCTCGCAATGCCTTTAGGCTTCTCACCGCTCATCTCTGGTCTGAAGCTGTGGCCCCATGGGAGAACACATCAAAGGTTAAGACAGGAACCCTATGTGTTCTAGAAAGCAATCCGGTTTCTCTGCCTCATTAAACATAGCTGGGGACAGAGCTCATTGCTCATAACAAGCAGTTAGTAGGTGGTGAAGGATGGGGAAAGGGCAGCTATCTGGGCAGCAGAGTTGGCGCCTATGTTGTCACTTAGCTCACCAACCAGGCCGCTGGATGTCCCTCAACCAAGTTCATGTGCTCTTCAGGCAGCTTGGCTTCCAGCTGGGCTCAGTGGTAGCGCCATCCCTCCTCAGGCACGGACAGTGCTATGCTAGCAACCCCCATCCCTAAAGATGTCTGACTCTGGAGCAGAGACCAAGAGTACACACGGAGTGGGGCACTTTACTGACCAGGGCTCGGAGAGGCATGTGAGCACTGGTCCTGCCTCTTCCCAGCCCCCAGCCCTACAGGTGACGAGAGATTTAACAATGGTCCAGAAACGCATCTCAGTTAGAAGCTGCTGCAGTAGAAGCTAATGATGCAAAAGGGCCACCAGTCTTGCCAGTGAAGGGTATGGGGTTGGGACTGGATAAGAGTCAGCACCCCACAGAACTTTCTTCTGAATCTGACACCTACTTCTTAGCTTTGAACAAAGCTTCACCAATTCTTTTCACAGGGAAGTCCTACCTTAAAAGAGATATGTTTGTAGAACTTGGGAATGTGGAGCATAGGAAACCCAGAGAATTCACATTGTAAGGGGAATTTCGGCCGTCACAGCTAGCTTTACTAAAGGGTTTCTTTCCACACAGTTCCCTCTGCTGCACTAAAAAGCTGACTGGTTGTTGTTCCCTAAGAGAAGCAGGAAAGCTAATGACAAGATCCCTCAGGCACTTTAAGATAAGAGAGACTAAATTAATTTTAATGTTAATGGAAATATGTAATTATAATTAGAATGCTCCAAATCTGAATAAACTAGTCTTTCAAATCCTCTGGCAAACAAGCAGCCAATCCAGAACCTTGTCACCTGGCCAGCCCAGCCTGGCTACAAGCAGGCACTCCCAGAATAAACCAGCAGAGCCATCAAACACCTCACAGCAGTCCACCTCACGCCTTTCCAAGGTGCCCCATTTTGGCCCAGTTACTCCAGCCTCCTTCACCAGGCCCCAGCTCACAGGGCCGTGAGATCAGGAGGACACCCCCAATCCTCCTCAGCCTCCTGGACCATCCTGGGCCAGCCATAAGCATCTGAGCCCCCAGTGCAGGCAGATAACCACTGGCGAGACCGAGGGAAATGGCCACAAGATTGGAACTAGGATCTTTTGTCAGGAAGAGGGAATGATAAAAAGCTAAGGTGTATGATGGGGTGCTGCGTCAGTGTGGGAGCCCCCAGCAGTTGGACAGTTAAGACCAGGGAGGACCCAGGGGACAGGAGGAATCTTCTGGTTTCCTTCCTAGTTGTCCAGCAATGTTGCACAGGCAGAAAAGGAGGCAGGGGCGATGAGCAAGAGCTCCGGCCCAGAAAAGGAAGGGTCACACGGTGCCGCAGCAGGCCCACAGGGGCCCCTAGGACAGCTGCACAGACAAGCAGGGTGGCACAGAGGACGCGGATGAGCACGGCACGTGGGCTTGTGTGCTCGGCACCATCTCCGCTCAGCTGCCTCCACCAAACCCGTGGGGACAGAGGGGTTGTGGCCTTTCTTTAATAGACTCAGCTACAGCGCTGACGGACATGGCAGAGCTCCGAGCGGAAGGGCTCCCCTTCAGAGGTGAGCACACGGGAGCCCCTGGACAGTGCAGCTCCACTCACCTGGAGCTCATCCGCTCAGCCTGTGTGGGGAGGGTGCTCGACCCCACCTTCCTCCATTGCTTGCTTTTGCCCAGAAAGGAAAAACCAGAGGACGGGGATGGGAGGAGAGTTCCCAAAGTTTCAGGGTTTTCCTTGTAATAAGCTGTGACCTTTGGGTTCAGTTTCCTCCTTGGTAACATGCCTGCCACAAGGAAAGACCTGAAATTCTGGAGCAGTATCCAACAGAGCTGGGCTTGAATCTAGAGTGGACTTCAACGCTCACGATCTTTCTGCTAGATGTCTTTTCTCCCTGGAATTTAGTAAGGACCTCCTAAGTCCCACACTTCTTTGTTCTCTTCAGAAGGGCCAGACATTCTCAAGGCCTTAGAAAACAAAGTAATTCACAGGCCTCCTTCCCTGGCTGTATGACATGGAAGGAGTGTTATGGGGTCAGCAAGGAAATGCCTCCCCCAAATGCCAGGCCATCCCTCAGTCCTAAGCCCCTGGCCAGTGCTCAGCTTTAACCTCACCAAGGAAACATCAGTTCTGCAGCACACTCCAGGCACACCTGTCCATCCTGGCTGAGCTGCTCCCTTTCCAGATGTGCAGGCCTGCGAGGGTTGCCCCAGCCACACACATCTAGCCTAGCTCCCTACCGTCTGTCCTCTCCAGTGCCCCACCCATTCAGACGAGGAACGTGAGAGACAGAAGCACCTCGGAGGATCTAGGGCCATCTCTTTAATCAGAATGTGAGGTCCACAGGGGGGCTGAGACCTGGCAAAGGCGAGAGGGAGGGGCAGCCCCAACTCCCTGCCCATGACATCACAACTACTACACCTTCTGGATACCCATCCGCCAGGGCTCTGGGAAGGGGGAGTCTCAAAGCCCTCTGCAAACCAGCTCCTGCTCTGTATCCAAACATTAACCCATCCTCCAAACAGTGCGTGAGCCTGCAAGCTTGTCGATCCCCTCTGGCCTCCTGGGTGCACTGCCCGCCAGGCCGCATGCCCTGGAACCCCACTCTCCAGCCTTATTAACAGGGAAGGGCTAGCCACCCCACCATTAGGACTTTGGAGGTCCTCACCTGGGCTTGGGGACCTCCAGGGGACTGCTACCCAGCCTGAAAAAGTTGTCAGAATGGTTCGAGGACGAGGAGCTGGAG
The DNA here is from genome assembly GCF_964341445.2 of Mesoplodon mirus. Lineage (NCBI taxonomy): Eukaryota > Metazoa > Chordata > Mammalia > Artiodactyla > Ziphiidae > Mesoplodon > Mesoplodon mirus. The sequence goes on from NC_138988.1 coordinate 7,544,330, forward strand.
GACTTGGCTTCCACCAGCGCCTGGTGGGAAGGCAGGCGGTCCTCTGAGGGCTGCGGCCGGTTCCAGAGCACACTCTGTGGAGAGGATGAGTGGCTCTTCCTCCTGCAGTGGAAAGATAGGGCTGCTGGCTAAGGGGCCACCTCAGGCAAACCCTCTGCCCACCTGTACTAAATCTCAGGGCCCACTTTTTACTTGCACTGGAAAAATGCCACATGGGAGTGGGCATACTTCAGCACTCCCCTGGGCTCGGCCATGGGCAGCGAGCTGTGTCTTCACAGAGGGAATGTGATGTCTGATCAAAACTGGCCTGCTGGCCTCAGTGCACATGCTGGAAAACAGATTCTTAACTAACACTTTAGTAACTGACCTTCCCTGCTCATGTTATACAAAATATTGAGCCCTTTGTCCAGAGGGAAGGTCATCTGATTCTCACAGGAGCTGACCCTCAACGAGCTCCCAATTCCCAATCATTATTTTGTACTCACGCCTTCTTTCTTTTTCTAAGCTGGCCCCCCACCTCCCAGGCAAACGATACAAGGGAGCACCCCCAGGAAGCCCCTTTAACGCCAGCGCCCCCCTCACCCGACCCTATCTTCCCAGCACTGCAGCTTCCTCCTTCGTCCCGCAGTGCCCCCCACCAATCAGATGGCTGGCCTCTGAGGCCCAGTAGAGACGGCAGGGCATGGAGCTCAGCTCTCAGGCCTACTGTCGGGGGCCCCTTTGTTCCTGGGGCTCCCTGGAGCTAGAGCCCTGGCTCACAGCTGTTAGCAAGCTTAGTTCCAGCCTGGCCCTCACCAAGCTGCCTGAGTCTGTGCTCCTGCAGGGACCAGCTCCACGGTCTCGTAGGTGAAGCTCCCGGCGGCTCCCGGGGAGCTCTCCATGACCAGAGAGAAGTCACTGCCAAGGCTGGTGGTGCTGCCACGATCCTTCCGTCCTGAAAGAAGCCAGTGCCATCAGTCAGCACAGTATCTTCTCCTGCTAGGGGCCCCCCACCTCTTCCACACAGAAGTTTCTAGAACAAACAGGCCCTATGTGATCTATAATCAGAAAGATATACAGAGGAAGTCTGCTGGGGCCCATGACTCACTCAGCATGCAGATATCTTCCACAGTGAAGCCTGCATCCCGGGCTGGCAAACTCTTCCTCCTATAAACAGAAGCCAGGACAGTGAATGCCAGATTGGGCTGAGGTCTCCCATGTCCCCCGCATGCTGTCCACCTGGGAAAGAAGCTCCAACTCACTGGAAACTCACGGACACAGGTCCTACCTAAACTGTTGCAGAAAGGCCAGGCCCACTTCTGGGAGGCCAGCAAAGCCTGCCGCCCCCGTCAGTGTGGTCCTCAGAGCTCAAGTCTGGTCCAGCACACTACGAGCTTAGATTTGGAAAGCTTGGACTTGGAAAGCAAGCAAAGACACCAACTCTCACAGGGGTCCTAAAGCAATTACCAAGCAAGACCCCTGTGTTTGCCAGGCTGGAAGCAGACTCTGCTCTGTGGCGGTGGGCTGTGCAGACACCCCTCTGCAGCAGCACAGGGAAGGAAGCCATCAGCTCAGGCAGGAGAATCTTCTGCCATGGTGGTGGCATGCGGAGCTGGGAGTCCCCCTATCCTTGGGCTGGCTTTTCCCTGCAGCAACGAGCCCTGCTCTCCTAGTCACAAGATGAGCCTCTTCAGCCACTGGCCCTCCCCAGGTACCCCTACCTGCCCTCAGAGGGAAGGCAGGGATAGGAAGCCAGCCTGCCAAGCATGCAGGGAAGCAGGGAAGGGATAAGGCAGCGAGCAGGACACCCCCCGCCCCAGCCCTAGCGCGGCCCCTCCCGGAGCACCTTGCTCCCAGTGAGAGCAGGTCTCTCCTTACCTCTGTATCTTCAGAGCAGAGAACTCCTCAGAGATGATATGCTTCAAAAAATTGAAGCAGAAGAAGAAAATCTGAGAGACCAAAAAGCAGCACACATGAGAAGATAGCAGTCTCCACGGAGAACAATCTAGGTGGCAGAACTCCCAGGAGAGGGCAACCAGTGACCCTGGTCAACCCCTGATGGACAGCAGCCCTGCTTTGGGGACCCTGCTGGATATTCTGGTGTAGAAACAGTACGGGCGGTAGAGAAGGCTTAGGAGGTCGGGCAGGTGTGCCTGGGCTGGGGCAAGGAAGGAAGGGTGTTTCCTTCCTGAGAACGCAAGAGGGTAAAGCCAGTGATGTTTCAAACCATATTCAAACTGAACACACATGTTCTCAAGCTACTGAAAAGGATGAAGAGAACAGCTGCTTCTCCCCCTCAGCCTCTCCTAAGAATCCCAGGGAGAGAGGCTAACAGGGAAGGACAGCTGGGAGAGAATTTTGGGGCAAGAAGATTAATGGACACAGCAGGAACACAATGCAAGGGCAAGAGATCAGATTTTGTAGAAGCAATACCCGGAAACAGTGGTTCAGGAGAACCAGGGGTGCGGGGCAGCTACTGCCTGGCCCACAGCCTGCACTGTTCAGAAACTCTAAGGGGCAAGACGAAGTCTGAGGCGGGCAAAAGCCGGAGGAGGCTCCTGAGCTCTGACCCCGCATCCGCATCCCCAGCTCCGTGAGCAAATTCTCTCTTCTCCCTTCCAGCCAGTGCCCTGGTCCAACGGGCCTCTGTGAAGTGCACACAATGCATAGTCTCTGCAGTTGATTACGCAAGGTGTGGTCGGTCCATCAACCCCTCACTTGGAAAAATACCCACAGGGTATCCCAGAGCCCCGTAAGATCTCCTCAAAAAATAAAAAAAGAGGGAGGGTGCCTAGGTCAGGCCAGTATGAAAACTTTGTTACATAACTTTTTTTTTTTTGGCCGCCCCGCACAGCTTGTGGGATTTTAGTTCCCCGACCAGGGATTGAACCTGGGCCCTCTGCAGTGAAAGCACGGAGTCTTGAGCACAAAGTCCTAACCACTGGACAGCCAGGGAAGTCCCCGTTACATAAAATTAAATAGGTGTCTTCACCACAGATTTTTTAGTCTTTAATATGCTAATGTGCTCTGAGAGCCTCAAAGGCAAAGGAGGGGTACGGAGCTGTTTAACAAGCCCCAGCTTTTTGCAAGTTTTTAAAGTATCAGAGTTTTGAGTGTGTGCGGGGAGGAAGGGAGGGCTAAGAGAAAAGCCCACATCCTGCCAACCCTCCCAGCTGAGAAGACCCTCTTGTTTATGTTGAGACATGGCCAGGGTTTGAGTCCAGAATCCACTGGGCTCAGCCGCATCCCCTGCCCAGTCTCTGAAGGAGGAATCTGGCCTGCTCTGGGGACGGGGAGACAGCATGGGGGACAGCAGGTACTGGAGCGCCAGCTCCAGCAAATCTCAAAATGAAAGGCTGCAAAGGGGCTTTACGTGCGGATTTTAGTGCCAAAGTCACCACCTCTGACAGAGTTCATGGAGGCCTCTGAGGAACAGGCTTATGAGCTCTGCAGTCCTGGCGGATGCAATAAGTGCTCAAACAAAGAGATTTAGAAGGGGAGAGGAGCAGCTGAGAGGGAGGAACAAAAGAAGAATGCACAAGAGATGATGCCCAGAAAGAGGTGGCCTCAGGAGGGTGAGAAAGATGCCTCAGGAAAATGCGGGGGGAGCCAACACCGCGTGCAGCTCCCACGCTGGGCATCTGGACTCGTTCTCTTTGTGAGGCAGCAGAATCGACACCGGGAGGCTCAAGGTTAATCGCATTACCCAAGGTCACCCAGGCAGTAAGTGGCACAACTGGGGTTCACACTCAGGTCTGACTCCAGGTCTGTGTGCAGGGAAAACAGGCTGAAAACAAGAGTACCCAAGAGCCAAAGACTGGAAAAGGTAGTTAAAGGATAAGGCGTGGACAGGGCAGAGAGGAGGAAGGAGGGACAGCGCGTGGACGGGAAGGGGGACCCACAGCCCGCGGGCCGGGACCGGCCGGGTGGCGAGGAGCAGGCAGGACCCTGCTTGCACGGAAGGCCCTGGGGCTTGAAAGCAGCCAAGTGGGTGTGATGAGACAAGGGAGGACAGGGAAGAGCTTCTGGCTTTAGCTGTGAGGGTGAGGGGCACAGGAAAGGACCTGTAAACTGGTTCCAGAGCTGAGTGCAGAAAACAAGGCCACCCGTAAGAAGGCCGGCACAGAACGGGGGGAAGAGGACTGACACACGAAGGTCACAGGTAAGTGTTCTCTCCGCGAGAGAGGGGGACTGAGGCTCAGAACGGGGCTGCTGTGCCGGTGCTGTTCCTGCCACGCTGCCTGATCCCAGCACACACCAGGCAAGGAACCGCCCCCAAAGTGTGGACACCAAACGGACCATCATCCTGTCCCTCTTGGGGGTAAAAGAGCCCGAGCTCGCGGAGCCCTGACGTGTGTTCGCGGACCGTGAACAGTACCCACCTCCTCTCCTTTGCTGAGTCGATCTACCAACATGTGCCTGAAACAAGAAGGCGAGGAGGTCAAAGCGAGCACCTCCCAGACAAGAGGATGAAGGGGGACCAGAGCCACAGGGACAGCCCATGGCTTTGGCACCCCAGCCTCAGATGGGCCCGACCACACCTTCTCTCTTCCCAAGGGGGTGGGACCGACTTCGCCTTCAACCCTGTCACAGGGGCCACCACACCCAGGCACACAAAAAGGCGGTTCCCAAGCACCGGAGCACCCCACAGCCCGACAGTTCCCAAAGGCTCACCCGAAAAGAAACCAGTCGTAGGCCACCGTTAGGTAGAGGATCTCAGCGGGCTTCAGGGATGCGTGGATGAGCCCGTCCTGGAAGAGACGGGCCCAGATCAGAAAGAAGCCTCCCCATGACAGCCCCCTCCTGGCCTCGGGGGCTGAGTCACAACCACCGCCCCCGTGACAACCAGGCTGCCTGACAGGCCCCGGAGCGGGGTTAAACACGACACCTGCTCTGGACACGTGTCCCTCGCTCTGAAGCCTCTCTGCTTTCTGGAAACAGTCCCAGCGCTCACAAAGGGTACATCTTGGAAGGGCCTCTGAATGCTCCCTGACCCCACGGCCCAGCCCGTCCATACTCACAGCCCACAAGGAAAGGCGCAGGAGAGAGATGAAGAGGGGCGTCCGGTCCCAGCCTGAGATACAGTGTACCAGCAGTCCGCTGTCATCTACACAGGAACATGGAACGGGAGGCCCAGAAGAGAGGCAAACACGGGCTGATGAGAAGGGGATGTGCCACCGCCCTGGCCTGGGGTGAGAGCCAGGCCACCCCAGAACCACGGCCTAGCTCCAAAGGCAGGCATGTGATGTTTCTGCCAACCTGGCCACAGTGACCGGTTCAAGGATGGGCACTGGATCCAAACTGAGGCAATGAGCAGGAGCTCTGGGACAGAGGCCGTCTCCCTCTTCTGGAGGGGTTAAGACAGCAGGAAACAAGTCTGGAACGATTGCCAGCCATGAAGCTAACTAAACAGTGTATGAGACAAGGAGAGATTCTTTGTGGTATTTGGCACCTGGCTCTGCTCTTGGGCCTTCTTGGTTATATAAACGAATACATTTCCATTTGTTCAAGCAAGTACAACCCCACACAGGTCCTGACTGATATGGAGGAACCAGAGTCAGACCGCCCTAGGACACTGAGCATGATGGGCTCATCCAATCAAAACAGTCAAACTGGCTGGAGTCCCCTCTGGAGAACAGGCCTGCCAGGGGCTCTTGTGTGTGCCCAAGAAGAGGCCAGGATTGACTTTCTCTCACCTTTCTGAACCAAAAGAGGCCACTGCAGCCCCACACAAAAGGCTGATGCTCAAAGTTCAAAGGCCAGCTGACCCAGTGCAGAAACACATCGGCAAAAGGCTGATGCTGAAAGCTCAAAGGCCAGCTGAATGTGGTTCAGATGGTAACAAGTTCATAATTTTGGGCATGGAATAAATCTGCCAATGACAAGGGAATCCCCAAATCCTTCTCCCATAGAGCAAAAGGCCCCAATAAACACACATTCGCGATGTCAAGACCTGGGAACACCCAGAAGATCCTATGGCTTGAGGCAAGCAGAGGCAGACTCACCATCACTGTTAATTATGGAAAGCAGCAGTTTCAGGTAGTTTTGTGTTTGTTGCACCAGATCCCAACTCTGTTGAAGAAGAAAAATAAAAGGATTCTATGAATAGGTGTTCACTCAGAATGGGAATTTAAAGCATTTTTAAAATAAAATGCTATGAGTTATTCTGGGGAAACAAGTACCCCAGGCTCATGATCACAGGCCACAGGTCCCAAATCCCAGACTATCTGAAACTTCACTTTTCACACGTCCCTGCACCCTCCCCCACGGGCCCCTCCCTCAGTGTGCTCTGACCCAACGTGCGGGTGAGGGAGGGGAAGCCGTGCAGGAGCCTGGGCAACCCACAGCCCCACAGCCACGAGCAGCAGCCGGACACTAGCCTGCTCTGAGCCCTGGGCTCCAGGCACGGCTGTCTAGAGAATTAACAGAAGCCGACAAAGAGCCCTGAGCCCATGGCCATTGTCACCAAATGGAAAGAGCCATTTCTTTATCTGCCATCACATCACAGAAACCAAGGTAACCATCAACCTTCTCATCAATCACGTTTCATACGTTTTTTATTGCTACTCACTGCATAGACTTTTAATGAGTAACAAATGCAGTCTGTTTGGTAAACAAAAATCTTTTAAAACAGGAGGCCCGTGAGGTAGGAGAGCAAAAATAAGCAAAAGCCATAGAGATCGGAACCTCTGTTCTAGCCCAAGCTAAAGGTCCAGACTAGACCCTCTGAGAAACAGTCCATTTTAGAATCCGGAACCCCATGGAGGGGCATGACCCAGTTCTGTGGCCCCCTCCCCCTAGCTGGGGACAGTCTCTTAACATGACTGCTTCTCAGTGTCTGGGGCTGTGCAGAGAGGGCGGTGAATGCCAGCTAGCGAGAGCGCTCCCCTGGGGAGGGTGAACACAGCACCTGTAATTGGAATGGTTTTCCCGGGAATTTAAACCAGGCTCATTTACCTGACCTTCCCACGGACCCTGGAGAGTCCTGACCCACTTTCAGGAGCTCCAGAGAAAGCCACTGCAGTGCCGTGCTAATAAACTTATTACTACCCATGGTGGCTCGGGGGTCTCTCCACTCATCTGGTTCAACATATCAGACACACCAATGCTAAGAGATTTCCTCCGAGCTGTGATTCCAATGGGTGAGGAGAAGCAGGAGAGGTGGGAGCTACGCAGCAGGTGTGCAGGGAGGTCAGGCTGGCTGGGGGAGGGCTGCAGTGGCTGGGAGAGGGCAGGAGGTGACCAAGGACGAGCCCGCAGGGCAGCTCCCACAACGGCAGCTGTTTGAAGGGGACACAAATGACCAAGGAGTGGCAGCAGACACCACTGGCCACCGTGCCCAGGGCTGGGGCAGGAACCACAGCCTGGGGAGCGCTGGGTCAGCAGAGGCCCAAGGTCACACACTGCACTGTAGGAACACTTCCTCAGATACCAGAGTGAGAAACAGAAGAGGACCTGGGAAATGCATGAAAATCCAGGCTCACCTCTGACTCTCTCGACCTATGTGTGCCGTGACAAAGCCTCCAGGTGCAGAGGTGAGTCCCACATATCGGCCTTACGTTTCCATGCCTGGTGCACTCTTTCCCTGGCTGGCAAACTCCTACTCATCCTTTAAAGGCCCAGCCCCATTATCTTCTCTACAGAGTCTTCTTTTGTGGCCACTGGTCAATACCCCTACTACGCAGGTGACGGTTATGCTGTTGCCTTGGAATTTTCCTAGACTGAGCCCAGTGAGGGCGAAGGCCATTTTGGCACCTCTGCATCTGTAAGGCTTCGTGCTTAGGGACTAGGAGGTACCTGTAGAATGCTCCTTCACTGACTATTCATAGTCAGGGGCCAGCTTGAGGAGCAGCAGCCACTGGAAGGGGTCTTCGGGCACAGAATGAAAGAGCAGAGCTCTATGGAATTCCATCTGGCTACACAGAGGTCAGCAACAGCCACACATGCACTACAGCTCGTGCAATGGGAAACAGTGGTGTGAACGTGACTGTGGGCCTGGCCCTGGGACACAGCAGTGAACACAATGACTCCAGCCCTGAGGCTGGAGGGAAGGGAAGGCAAAGTGAATTGCTACAGGTGTGCTAATTAAAAGGAGCCTTCTAAGATGCTGCAGGACCATGTTAATTGGGGAGGTGAGCCTAGCCTGATCCATGGGGACCCTTAGGGAAGGCTTCTTGGAGATGGTGACATGCATGCGAGAAAAGGGGAGGGAAAGCACACGAGTGTTTGTGGCAGAGAGAACAGCATGTGCAAACCTGGAGAGCATCTTCCCTAAGGGGTGAAGAGGCGGTCAGGGTAGCTGGAGGAGAGGGAGGGGACAGCCAGTGAGTCACAAGAACAAGCCTGGACCACGTGGAGCTGGGTGGACCACATAAGGGTCCTTGGACTTATCCTGAGGGAAAAAGGAAAGTCAGTGGCAGCTGTGAAGGAAGGAGTGACAGTGACGACCCTGCCCCATCATCTGAGTATCGCGCTCTGCCAGGCCCTATTCACGTGCTTTACGTTCACTATTTCCAGTCGGTTGCCCCTTCAACGTGGGCCCACGCTCAGCCATGAGACGATGGTAGCCTGCATTAGGCCAGTGACCTAAGAGATGGAGGCAAGAAGGACTGGGGAGTTCCCCTGGGGCAGAGACTTACAGAACTGATGGGACCAGCCGTGGATGTTGGGGAGAAGAGCCCCCATTTTTCGAGTCTGAGCATCTGGGTAAATGGTGGAGGGCCTGGGGGTGCTGTGGGTTGTGGCCAATTCCATTTTGGGCAGCTTGAGTTTGAAGTGCTTGCATGACGGGACACTTGGAAAAGGAAGTAGGTGTGGATCACCGAGAGAGGCCAGGCCGAGCCCAGAGCCTGGATTAATGGGAATGTAGATGCAAGCATCCAACCTCTCTAGGGATGGGGGCGAGGAGGCACATCAGGGAATTCTTCTTGGAGTGGACACTCGAGCCCAATCCTGAAGGCAGTGTGTCAGCCAGACCAGAGGAGGCTGGGAGGGCCAGCCAGGCAGAGGGAACAGACATGGGGAAGGCAGTGGGAAGAATGAGGCTATTTGTCCTGGCTGAAGCAAGTGGCAGGGGCACTGCTAATGGTCTGTGGGCGTGTACGGTGGGCTAAACATGGTAGAGAGACGGATCCATCCAGTAAGACTGGGGACCCTTTGGACTTCCTTGGTGGCACGGTGGTTAAGAATCCATCTGCCAATGCAGGGGACATGGGTTCAATCCCTGGTCTGGGAAGATCCCACATGCCGTGGAGCAAAAAAGCCTGTGTGCCACAACTACTGAGCCTGTGCTCTAGAGTCTGTGAGCCACAACTACCGAATCTGTGTGTCACAACTACTGAAGTCCACGTGCCTAGAGTCCGTGCTCCACAACAAGAGAAGCCACCGCAATGAGAAGGCTGCGCACTGCAACAAAGAGTAGCCCCTGCTCGCTGGAACTAGAGAAAGCCTGCGCACAGCAACGAAGACCCGATGCAGCCAAAAATAAATTAAAAAAAAAAAAAAAAAAAAAAAGACTGGGGACCCTTCCATGGCAGACGATGACAAGAGGAGAGAAGCACAGTGGAAATAATTTTAAGGTTTCTATAACCAAATCAGGTCAGGTAGCTCTGCACTTTCTCTGATGGAACACGCATTTAAAAGGTAAAATGAAAAAAGTCACTAAATCCCAGAGCTGGAAAAGCAAACTCCATGAGGTCCTCCTCTGGAAACAGAACCCCCTGGTGGATGCAAATCTTTTAGTGAGTCATGTTCAGAAAGCTTTGATTTTCTGGGCCAAGAAATCAGGAGAGAGAGTTAAACAGGTAAGCAGCTCCTCCTTTCCCAGGTCAGAGGTCACAAGCCAGGCCTTCAGGTGTCTGCCTGAGGGACTTGTGGGGCAGGCACCAGGGGTCCCCTCACCTGATACTGGCTCCAGTCAATGTTCAGAGAGCAAGTCAGGAAGTCGGGGATGCTCAGAGGGGCATCAACGTAGTCCTGGGGACAGAAAGACACTGTGAGATGCAGGCTGTCCACCAGGAGAAGCCAGGATGACCAGGCAGGTTGAGGCCCTGAAGCTGTGGCTACCACAGGCAGGCAGGATGTCCCCCGCCCAGTGCTCGCCTTCTCAGGGCCAGATGCCTGTGCCACCCTGGGAGTGACAGCTTAAAAATCAAAGGGACCAGATACTGCTGCCAAGTGGAGCTTTTCAGTTGGCCGTTTGAGTGTTTACGGCTGACACAGAGGTGATCAGCCGTATTCAGCCTCCGGCAGCTCCTGGGCTGCTCTCACCCACTGGGGAGGAGCTCTTCACACAGACAGCGGAGCAAAAATGAAGGACTTTTCCTACCTTGTCCCTGAAAACTCTTTTAAAGAAAGGGAGAAATTAAAGGGGGAGAGAAAAGTATATATGATGTACATACATGTACATACAAGGAGGAGAGAGAGAAAAATAATGAGACTCATTCAGGGAAGAGCAAAGAAAGGAGAAGGGTAGCTGTTTTCCCCAAGAAGATTACTAGCTGGTTTCCCTTCACAAACAGAAGACCCAAGCTGATGAATGTTATTGCTCATACCTGCTTCCAGTTAAAAATCAGCCCTTCAGCCATGTAATCCCGATCCTTATATTCCTTGAAAAATTCACAGCCTGGAAAAGAAGGGCAGAGTCATGACACCACCCTTCCTGGCCCAGTGTCCTGAGATGCCCCTGGGTGCTGGAGGACCAGGGCGGCCACCAGCGCACACACTCCAAAGTGGGCCCCAGCTGACACGAGTGGGGGCTGGACCGGGCAAGCGGGAGCCTCCAACGATCCTTGGGTTTCTAGCCAGAGACCTTCCCAATGAGGCAGCCCCTGCCTGCACACCTCTGTATCTCTCTCCATCCGTGCTCACTGGTTGTTGGTCACTTTTCTTTCATTTCAGGTCCCTTTGCCCTACAAGTCCCTGAAGTGCCAACAGCCAGCAAACAACAGCGCAGTTTACAACTTGAGCCCTGGCAGCACTTTCTCAGCAACTTACCTAGTTATGGAGGATCACCCTCCCTCCTGATACAGACACACTTCAGAGATATTGATGGTTCAGTTCCAGACCACCGCAATAAAGCAAACCACATGAATTTTTTGGTTTCCAAGTGCATATTAAAGTTATGTTTACACTGTATTATAGTTTATTGAGCGTGTGATAGCACTATGTCTAAAAATATATATATCTTAAATTTTAAAAATACTTTAAATAAAAAATACTTCAGGGAATTCCCTGGCTGTCCAGTGGTTAGGACTTGGTACACTGCTGTGGGCTCCGGTTCAATCCCTGGTCAGGGAACTAAGATCCTACAAGCCACACAGCACGGCCAAAAAAAAAAAAACCTTATTGCTAAAAAACGCTGACCATAATCTGAGCCTACAGTGAGGTGGAATAGTAACATCGAAGATCACTGATCACAGGTCAGCATAACAAATGGAGTGATAATGGAAAAGTCTGAGGTATTGTGAGAACTATCAAAATGTGACAGAGACATGAGGTGAACAAATACTGGAAAAATGTCTCCAACAGACTTGACACAGGCTTGCCACAAATGTTCAATTTGTAAAAAATGCAATATGTGAAGAGTAACAAAGCGAAGAGCAATAAAATGAGGTCTGCCTGTACCAACCTCGCAGGCTTTCAGTGAGGACCAAACATCGTAACATGAGAGAAAGGACCACGGACAGTGCCTGAAATGTGACAGGCGCTCAAGAGACACGTCCTTCTCCAACAAACCTCGCCAAGATGTGCTTTCTGTATCATTCACTAGAAAAACTATAAGAAATACCACCAGAGTAAGACCAGGAACAAAGAGAGGAGTGGAGGGAAAAGGGCCTTGGCAATGTTCCCAGCTTCAAACCTCAGCCTTTCACGTAGCTCTGTGACTGTGAACAAGTTAATTTCTCTAAGCCTTGATTTTCTCATTTGTAAAGTGGTTAAGGATGAAATGAAATAATACGTATAAAACAGCTGGCACAGCACTGGTACAAGTGGCACTCAGGCGACAGCACACTGGTGCCATCCTCATGCCACCGCTGCAGCGAGAGCCACAGTGCAGCCCTGCAGCTCAGCCTGGGGAGAACGAGGCCTGCACTCCTCTCAGTTCCTCCACCGGCACCAACACAAACTCCAGAGGGCACAAGGCTTTGGCCACAGGTCCAAGGCTGCTGAGGTTCCCAAAGGCAACAAAACAGTTGCCTGAATTCTGTCAAAGTAGCCACAGGCCATAAACTTTCACACGGAACTCTCCAGCTCCTCTTGGGACATGCTCCTATCTGGGGCCGCACCAGGGAAGAAAGCAAAGGTTCTTTCGTGGAGGAAGGTCTGGAGACTTAGCCTGTGTGTTCTGCAGACCTGGCTCTCCCCACCCCACACACTCCTGCACTCGAATCCCCCAGGCCTCACTGTGGACGGGGAAGTCGGGAATCAATCCTCAGCTCTAACACTTCAGCGGATTCTTGGGTGCCTCACTGGGAGAAAGAAGAAATATAAATATCAGACAGAGGTCCTGAGCTTATGAGCCTGGGCTTAGGAGGGACACCAATCATTCCTCAGAACTACCGTAAAGTGCTCTATTTTCTCAAACTTGAGCGCTTGAATCAACACTGCAGGCTCCAGGCCGAGCTCTGACCAGCATATAATGCAGAAGCAACTGACTGTGAGAAACGGAGAGAATTAAAACAGCCTCAGTACCCAGGGCAATGCCTTGACATTCATTACCTGAACGGGCTTCTGAGCCTGTTGAGAGGCAAACAGACAGGACCAAAAGTGAAGTGAGAACGGACGCTCACTCAAGAGGGAAACAAATTAGACTCATGCTGTGGAGTTTTTGGCCCCGTCTATCTTGGTGCCCTGAAGGAAGTGCTCCTAGAACACTTCTCGTTTTCAAGGGCTAGTCTAAGCCTAAGTTAGTCCTGACAGAGAACTGATACCACCGCAGTTCCTGTCTGGGCTTCAAAGTCATCAGAGGGCTCAACAGAGACCCCTGAAATGGCAGCAAAGTGCATTTCAGGACCTGGTCTGGATAACAGCAATTTTGTTACGAAGTGTAATAATGTACGCACGTAAAGAAATTCAAGAACATCAGCAGAGGAAGCAAGGTAATTAGGGTAAGCAAGGCAAGTGCTTCTCCTGTCCCCTCATCTGGGTGTGCAACAGCATCTCCTGCCACCTAGGCTTCTGGATTTTTACTGATGCCTCTTAATCTCCCCTCCACACCATACACAACTATCAGATGCAGTACATGATATTCTGGGAAGAATGAGGGACAAAAATTCACAGAGAGATGGTATCATCTTACCATTCTGGCATATTCTTTTCTTACCATTTTGTGTAAGCACTTTTTCTCTTACCTAGTTGAGATTGTAGTATTTAATTTTCTATCTTGCTTATTAGCACCTTAAGCATTTTTCTATGACGATGTAATATCTCATTCTACTATGGATGGCTGTACCATCGTTTACATCATCATTATTCTGATTAATGAAAACATTTCCCATGTTTGGCTGGTATAATCAGACATGATGAACATCTTCAGGCCCAAGCTGGCTGGATTATGGCCTAATGAATAACTGGGTCAAAAGGTGTTAGTTAATATTTCAGGAGTCTTTTAACAAGCTGCCCAACGACAGCAGAAAGGATATTGTGCTACTGTTCTGGAGCAAAACAATTTTTTTTCTTTTCTTTTCTTTTCTTTGTTTTCAAGTGTGGTGTGGTTTTTGTTTGTTTGTTTGTTTTTTTCTTTTTGGCTGCTGCCATGCGGCATGCGGGATCCTTATTTCCCCAACCAGGGATCAAACCCATGCCCCTTCAGTGGAAGTACGGAGTCTGAACCACTGGACTGCCACAAAACAATTTTTTCTAAGCCAAGTCTCACTGAGAAGCTGAATAAAAATAAAGAAAGCTGACGCCTGGTTCCTCAGCCAACTCAGTCCTCTCCCGTTCATTCGGCAGAGAGTACTTCAGTCTGGGGACCCCCAGAGCATCTCCTGAGAGTCAGGAGCCTAGTCTAAAAGCCAGCTTTAGAGCTACCTGAGGGCAGCTCCAGTGCAGACCCCCAGTGGGGACATCCCTGTCTTGACACATCTCTGACGCTGCCAAGCCCATGGCATCATCATCATGGTTCTGCATCTGCCGAAAGCGAGCCTCTCCTCCCATGTACCCATCACTCGGCCTGGTGTTGGCGAGCACCTGTCAGGGACAGGTCTGGCACTTCACCCAGAATAAGCACCATTAACCACATTTTATGCAGGATGAAACTGATGCTCAGAAGGGTTAAGGGACTTGTTCAAGGACACAGTGCTGGGACTGGAATGCACACCCAGCCCTACATGCCACCAAATGCTAAGCTAGCAGAGAAGAGTGAGGAGAGACCCTGAAGGAAGCCACTGTAAGAGAGCCAGGCCACAGGGGTCGTGGTTTGGATACCACCAGCTCACACTGATGAGGATGCCCTCTGCCCACGAGGCAGTGGATGAACTTGAGCTTCTAATGAGAAAGCCTCGTGGCTCTATTGCAACCTGGGGTCACCAGCCTGCTCTATTGGCCACATGGCTCCAAGATGAGGAGACAAGATCCAGCACAGGACTGAAGGCAGGTGCTACTGCTGAGGAGCAGGAGAGAGGTTTCAAGGAGGAAGAGTCCACTTTCTGCTGCCTGTTGACAAAGTTTGGTGCTGACGTTAGGGCTCTAATACCTCCTTGTACAAGCAGGTGCTGCCAGAAACAAAGCTTAAACGCTACAAACTGGACCAACACAGCTTCAGTATCCAGTGCAGAGAACACTGCCTTGGCCACACGTCGCATACAGTCTGTGCCAGAGACAAATGCAGCCAGCTGTGTGCTCACCACGGTGCTCTGTGACCCGGTGAGGCCACCAACCACGTGCAACTGGGGACAGAGAACTTACATCCTCACCACGGCCACAGCCAGCGCAGCACAGCTGGTTGCTGACACGGAGGACTCACGATGTCATTTCACACTGAAAGAGCACGTTAGCTGCACAGAGCACGCCGATCAACCTGACCTCACCTAATCCGCACAAGACCCTGAGCTAAGCCTCACCAACTTCCAGTGACACCTGAGAAAACCTGAGGCGGGGCGAGGCAAAGTAACTCGCTCAAGAGCGCAGTAGGGAGGACCTGAGCCAGGACTCCATTCCTGGGCCCCTCCCAGGGGAAAGCCCCCCCCCTCAACACACACAAGAACAGCGTCCTACCCTAAGGTGAGAGCCAAGGACCGGGAGCTGCACTGCCCTATGCTGAGCAACAGCAGATCCTGCCCGAGAGCTCCGGGGCATCTGTGCACCTAAGTGGCCAGGGCCTGAGGAGGGCCTCAAAGAGCCCCAGTCCTGGGAAGCCTGTCCCTTGACCAGACCCTGGAAAGAGCCCCTACCTGGATACGGGATGGAGAGGAGAGTGAAGTCGGCATAGCGCTGGGCTTTGTCCACCTTCTCGGAGGAGGTGACACTACAAGACAGGATACAACTTGTTACAGCATCACAACACGCGCACACCATTCCCCACAAGCGTTACCACAGCTCGAATGATCCTCCTGCTATAGAAACTACTGTTCAGAGTTAGGAATGATGCCCTCCAGGCGGCTTACTTAGAGCGACTAAGAAACGGGACTGCTCTGCCGCCTCTACCCCAAGTCACCAGGTGAGAGCTCCGACTCCCCTGGACACCACACACCTGCAACGAGACCTAAGCGGCGGAACAAGCTTCCCGAGAAGGCAGCACCGCCCCCTGACCTGCAGGGCGGAGTGAGAAAAGAGCAAAATAACAGAGACACTGTCCAAAAGGGGCCCTGGGGCGGACTCTCGCCTCCACCTTCTCTGGCATCCACTGCGGACACTCCCGGACAGCATCGGAGAGACGCAGAACTACTGTGACAGACAGCGGGATGCGCAGGTGACTGCAAACAGCTGAGCTGTAACAGCCTCAGGGTGGCTTATTTTCTAAGACATACTCGGCATAATTAAAAGTGGGTATTATAAAAAATAAACACTTTGGAAAAATTCCCCAAATTTCATCACCCTAACCCAGGTTCCATTTGTTTCTAATTTTGCCTTATCGTATGAAGATTTGTTCCATACAGGACATGAAAATTGAGTAAATAGTGATTTTTTTCGATCCACTTTAAAAGAGACTCTAACCTACCAGAGATGGCGCAGCGGCAGCAGAGCACACGTTCGCGACCCACGGCTCCCCTGGTGCTCTCTGCACCACCCTGAGCAAGTGACAACCTCTCCGGCTTCAGTTTCTCCCCTGCAAGAGGGGGACACTAGAACCTCCTTGCAGGGAGGGCTGTGTGAGGATACAGGGAGAGGATGCACGAGGCCTGACACGCGGTGTGCCCTTGTAACTGCTCTGTGCCATCTCCGACCCCACGAGCCTGTGAGCACAACGGCCTCCACCCACTTCGCAGGGGGTGCCCTGCACTCACTTCATGCCAAACTTCACCTTCTTGTTCTCCACCATCAGGTCACAGATGTATTTCACTGACAGGTACCGGAGCAGCTTGATGTCATACCCTCTGACCTTATCAAAAAGATGCGTGTCGGAACTTCTGAAACAAAGAGCCAGAGGGAGAAGCTGCACTGCACATTCATCCACAAAAGTCTGGGGCGTGAGGGGCGCGTTCAAGGAAGTCTAGTTTCTACAGAAGAACTTCTGATTCCCTTCTCCAGAAGACAGAGGGGAGGGTCAAGACAGGACAACCGCTCCCAGGGAAGGTGACTTTCTAAGAGATTATCCCGCTCTCTGGGACGCATTTCAAAGAGGAGCAATCTGCAGCTGGGGCAGGAAAGGGCTTTTTGGCACTGCTTGACTTTAAGCCAGAAGACTCAAGATAATCTCCGAGTTCTAAAAAGCAGCAGGCTAGTGGCTGATAGAGTCTTTGAGCCTCGTTAGAGTTTCCCTCTCTCCACCCCCCTCCCTTTCCCCCATTTATGACCGTTTATAGCCATATGACTTGCTCAAAATGTAACAGATTGAAACTTTCACTGGGAGATGGGCTTTTTAGAGCTGTTATCAACTGATTGTGAAATATGAGCAAGTGAATTCCTTCTGCTTAGAAGGCCTCTGAAGCAAGGAGGAAGATAAAGTTTTCCTAATCCCCAGGCTGCCTTTGGATCAGTCACACAGATAAAGGCAAAAGCAGAACGAATACACAGTCACTATTAATTTTTTTTTTCACGCCCACTGCTTTGCTGTTCCCGGCAGACCCCTCACCAAGAACAGTGCGCCCTGTGGAAGATGGTCTGGCTGGGGCAGAGGTCGTCTGATCCCGGGGGAAGGGCCAAACATTCTTGAGCACAAGCCAGAGCCACTGCTCTTGGAACTACGGGCAGAAGCCAGGCACAGCGAGATGCCTTTTCATGCACCGAGCCGTGATTTTGGGCGGCTGATCTGACTAGGGTGCTGGAGTGCATTCCAGAGACACTTGACACCAGTTAAAGACTTTCCATGTGGCACAGACCATGCAAAGGAGCTTTTCCAAAATATCCATTACTGCTGTTTTCCAAAACTATTTGGGAAGGAGAGAGGAAGAGTGGGAGCCAGCCTCCTCCCTGCCTTTAAGGGGGCCTGAAACATTCCTCTGTAGCAAGCTCCTTATGGCACCTATCACACAGCTGTGGAGCTTCTAGTGCCCACATCTCTCATCTGGGGACCACAGTCCTTGCTTGCCCTGTGCCTTGGGCCGGGTGTGCTGTGCATCACCTGGTAGGCCAGACGTCAGCACCCTGGAAACCGTGGGGCTTGAAGACACACAGATGTCTGGCCTGTGTTTTGGGCCGGGGGTGGCAGGAACCCCAGGGCTGGGGCACTCACTTTGCAGTCCTGGCGAGCACAGACTGCTCAGGTAGTCCATAAAGTCAGCTTCGGGTGAAGCTACAGGGTGGACTTCAACAACCCTGTTGCAGGGGCGTGGGCCTGGCAGCAGGAGGAAGGGAGCCAATCCACTCACCTGGACCACTGATGACGTCACAACTGTCAGTAGGAAAATGGCCACCAACGCTCAGAGGCCTGCCCCCAACCCAAGCCCAGACCCATAACCACCTGGCACTGACCGAAGCGCACAGTCCTCCTCTGTGACATCCTCTGCATCTGCCCAGGCGTCGTCTGCACCCCCTGTGGGAGAACCTGCGGTAAGCACCGAGGCCGAGGCAGGGGCTCTACCCAGGGGCTTCCTGACCAGTCTCCCCCCGGCTCCACCCCAAGGACCACACTACTGCCTCTCTCAGCACCCGACGCCCCACATGCCTGGCAGTCTTCTTCACCCCCAGCATCTCCTCAGGTGACGAAAGGAGGGCCCTTGCCCATCCCCCAGCTTGCTGCCCCCCACCTACACCACTGCAGCCCTAGGTGGCTATTCTCCACCACTGGGTTCCTGTTCTTAGTCAAAGATGGTGCAGCTCAATGCTCACCTGAGAAAATATAGTTGTAGCCAGTGCGTCCATACAGCTCCCCCCATCCAGCCAGCGTCGCTGACCTGCAAATATGCTGGGAGAGAAACCGCATTTTCAGGGTCAGGTGGTTTTCTGGAGTTTTTTGGTTTGGTTTTTCCCAGCCTTTCTTGAGATATAATTGACATATGACATTGTGTAAGTTTAAGGTGTACAACACGCTGATTTGATATGCTTACATATTGCAAAATCATTACCATCGTAGCATTAGCTAACACCTGCATCATGTCACATAATCACCATTTCTTTTTTTGTGGTGAAAACATTTAAGATCATCTCTCTGTGCAACTTTCATGTATCTAATACAATATTATTAACTATAATCACCATGCTGTACATTAGATCCACAGAACTTATTCATCTTACAACTGGAAGTTTGTACCCTCTGACCAACAGTCAGGTGGTTTTCTGAAGTGCACACAGTGGGGGGAACCCCTGGGGACCCTCCAGGCCAGGAAAATGGGTGCAGGAGCGCTGCCCATAGTCTTCACAGCAGTCGCTCCGAAGTATGCCTAGAATTTAACCTGCAGCCTCTGTCAAGAGGTTCTCTCTCCCAAACGAGAGGCCCCAGAGTGTCACTAACAGTAATGGGTAGAGTCAGTGGTCGTCACGCATGTACTTGGGTGAGATCTGGTGGTTATCACATGTGTTTGTGAGTATAGGCCTGAAACAAGTGCACCACCTTCCCACTGGATTTACACAAGCCCATGAGGGAGATGCGGCAGGCGGCAGGCACTGTTGCTGCTTCACAGATGAAAAGACGAGGGACGGGCGCAGGGAAGTGAAGTGATGCCTAAGGTCCCACAGAGGGGGTTGAGCTGGGATCTGATTGAGCCCACCTCCCTCTGGAGCCTGCGTGCTGACCGTCACTGGAACTGCTTAGCGCAGTGGAGGGCAACCTTTGCAGCAGGAGGGCCAATTAAGGGAGAAATGTTTGTTTTTTTTTGTTTTTTTTGTTTTTAAATTTTATCTTCTCTCTCCTCTGTATCAAGGAAGTGTAGTGGCTGTAACTGTGCTTAACTATCCTTTTACTCTTTCCTCATCACTAAGGAGCATTTCAAGAGCTAGAATTCTAGAAACCAGGCAATGGGCATGAACTTCATTATTTAACTTTAAGGCTGAATCTTTATAAATTGTGTTTGATGAGATCCAGGAGGAATGGGAGGAGGTATCTGGTGACCCCAAGGTCTAGTTACAGGCTGGGGGAGGCTGTGAGGGTGGCTGGGAGGTTACACTAGGCGGGGGGAAGGCATTTCTGAACGGGTCACGCAGCCTGGCGGTGTAAGGAGGTCCCTGGAAAACTACAGAATACTGCCCAAGGGGTCTCCTTCTCCACCCATAAGACAGGGGGAAAGAAACGGTTTTGCTGCTAGGAAAGGGGTGTGGTGGGAACCGGCAGGTCATCACCCGGCATTCTGAGGCAGTGGCAGCCTGGGGCAGGGGGCAGGTGATAGAAAGGCAACCTGCCACAACCCGGGGTGGGGTGGGGTGCTTTTCCAGTGCCAGGGGCAAGAATGCAATCGTGGGAGGGTTGTCCTGGAAGCCTATGAAGAAGGGCTCGGGCAGACATTCCTGCTGGCCTGAGCAGGATGCACTCTGCAGGGGCTGCTTCATTTTTTCTGGGTCCAAAAGCATTTTGAAAATCTGATGAAAATGATAAACTGTCTCTGGATAAAAATGTACACACCAGAGTTTACCTACATCTCCAAGTCCATCCATAGACCCATCTCCAGCCCCCGATAAGAGCCCCTACTCTGAAGAGACCAACCCAGTAATTAGGAACTGCAGCAGGGGAATGTCAATCTTCAGGTTGAGGACCCCCCAAGACTGTCACGGTAAGAAGGGAGGTCTGATTCCTGAAAGCAAGACAATGGGGGGTACGTGGTTTGAGTTTGACTGGCACATGTTATCATGCCCACCCTCCCCCATCATCCAAGCTGCTGGCACCAAATCTTGGTCTTTTTTGCATTACTGTTAAATCTTTTCAGAGCGGACACCCCCCCCGCTTCCTTAGCTGCTGAGCTCTGACTTCTTTTCAAGGCTCAGATTCTTCTTTCTGCTCAGTTCTCCCATCTCTTTTCAACCCTGTCTTTTTGGTAACTGAGGCAGACACACCTGGCACAGAGGACTCGTCAGATGGAGAAGAATGGGAGAGATGGCCAGCTCCCCAAGTGAAGCACCAACCTCTGCAGGAAGGTCCCGAGCCGGCACCTGGGGGAAGCTGCACCCCCAGGCAGAGTCTAACACCTGACCTTGCTCCCTGGCCTCATGGCTCCAAAGCATAACCTGCTATTTCTGTGCTTTAAGCTTCACTCTTGACTGAAAAAGCAGGATGTACTCTGAAAGCTCTCTATTTACCTAATTAGGAGTAGCCTCTAACTCTGCATGAGAAATACGGCTCTACAGGATATGCTAATGTAGTAACCAACTTTAGCACACGGAATAAAAGCAGCTGACCTCTGCTCCCCATCTCTTAAGGGAGGAGACAAAGAGAAAGATGACCTGTTCCAATTTTAATTGCCTAAAACCCAGATACACATGTTGGGGAAGAGAATGGCATGGGAGAACTGCTTACCCTTAAATGCTTGAACTTAGTTGCAAAAAAATTTTAGTAATATATCTCATTTAACCCAATATATCCAAAATATTACTATGTCAACATATAATCACTTTAAAAATTATTAATGTTTTACATTTTTTGGACTAAGTCTTCAAAATCCAATATGTATTTTATACTCGCAGCACACCTCAACTAGGATACTTTATTTTCAGCATTTAAAGGGAAACGTAGTCCTGCCCCAAAATAAAGTTGGGTTTAACCAAAAAAATCTACATTGCTTCAGCTATAAAATGGAAATTTTAATTGAAATGAAATACAACCAGACACTTAGTTCCTTGGCTGCCCCAGCCACACTGGACTGAATCTGCAGAGGAGCAGGAAGCGGGCACTTCTGAACGTACCTCCCCCTCCCCAGCCCGGCAGGATGTGCTGGTAGCGAACAGTGCTGTCACCGCACTGGCTAGGGCCTGCTGGGAGCCACGTCTCTGAGGATGAGATCCCCACCTCACAACAGAAGACCCTCTCCTGCCCTTCCGCATCTCCCTCTCAGCTGCTAGTTCACAGGTCAACCTTCCCCACTCACTGAGTTCCACAGGGACAGGACTGTCTTAGTCACCTGTCCCCCTAGAACCCAGCAGAGAGCCCACTACCACTTTAAAGAGCAGTGTCTTCCTACTGAGCTTGCACGTATAAGCTGGGTGGGCACTTGCCAGGCGCTGGGAGGACAGCAGCAAGACAAGGCCTCTGCCCTCAAAGGGATTACGGCTGAGAGGAGACAGCAGACTTGCAAACACAATAGGAATAAAACGTATATAAGGTGTTCGATCCCTGCTTGGGGAACTAAGACCCCACAGGCTGCACAGCCATGGCCAAAAAACAGAAAGAATCCCTCCAACGCTTCGCCCTCCCTCTGAAATGAGTTGCCTTGGGCTCTTTCTCCCAGGCCTGCTGCAATCTCACTGGACTAAGCCAGTCAATGTGGCACTTCCCAAATGCATTCCGGAAAGTCCCTTCCTCAAGGTCTGCCCAGTGAGAAATAGCAGACCTGACAACACTACACAGGTTCCTCTGCTTCAGGACTTCTCAGAGCCTTTCCTATGTCAGTGCACACTTACCGATGTACCTCTTGAATCTAGAGCTTGGGGGTCAGGCCAAATCTAGTAATGTGCTATCTCTCCCCCTGGTGTGACAGGGAATGCTTTGTACAAGCACATCCTTAAACTACTATTCTAGGGAACACACTGTGGGAAGCACAGGTTTGAGTATTTCCTATGTAATTTCTAGCAACAAGCACTATGCCCCACAGAGCAGTGTGTTATAGTCATTATCTAAACCGGAGCTCCCAGAGCTTACAGCAACACGAAACTTTCCAAAGGGGAAGAGGGAATAAATAGCTTTAAAAAGATCGATTTCTGGAACTTGACTTCCAGACATACTTTTCCCTAAAATCGACCTGTCCACGAAAGCCTGTGGTCAAGTCTCCTTTCCTACCCCCCTTTTCACATCCCCCTTCTTCCATTTTACGAAAGAAAGGCACAAAGGGATGGAAACAAGCCCTGTGTCTCTCCTCCCCACTGCCCTGCCCCAGCCCTCACCTGCGCTGGGAGCCGGACTATGGTCCGACAGGCACCAAGACCACAGCACATTCAGATACATACTGGACGACTAGAATAGAGAGCCTAAGGGACTTCCCTGGAGGTCCAGTGGTTGAGACTTCACCTTCCAATGCAGGGGGTGCGGGTTCGATCCCTGGTAAGGAAGCTAAGATCCCACATGCCTGGCAGCCAAAAAACCAAAACATAGAACAGAAGCAATACTGTAACAAACTCAATAAAGATTAAAAAAAAAAAACTCGTCCACGTTAAAAAAAAAAAAAAAGAATAGAGAGCCTACACCCCTGCTTCCCTCCCCTGCTCCAGGCTCTCTGTTAGTCCGTTCCTTCTGGATTAATCTTTCTCAAAATGCTATTTGCATCTTGTACTTCCCTGCTCAGAAATCACAGTGGCTCTCCCAGCAAACCTAAACACCTTGGCCAGCATCCAGCCTCCTGCGTTCAGTCCCTTCCATCCTCGGCTCCACCACGTACCTTGCGCTCCCGTCAGGGAGTCTCTCGGGCTTTCCGCGCCTGCCTTCATGCTCCCCCAATGCTGGCACCTGCCTGGAACACCCTCCCACCCTTCCTCCAAAGCTTGCTGCCTAGTCCCGCTCACTTAATGAGGCTGTGTCTGTCAGTCCACACTGCTGCCCATCTGTTTTGGTTTTTTTTATTTTAATTTTTGGCCACACTGCACAGCATGCAGGATCTTAGTTCCCCAACCAGGGATCGAACCCACACCCCCTGAAGTGGAAGCACAGGGTCTTAACCACTGGACTGCCAGGGAAGTCCCCAACTGCTGCCCGTCTTAAGTGGGTTCCTCTGACACCACACCATGTGGCCCTAAGCTGCAGTGTGGTAACTTGAGGGCATTTTGCAGTAAGTTTAAACCCCAGCTCTCTAGTTGTGTAAACTTGGGGAAGTTATTTAACCACTTTGACCCTTCGTTTCATCTGCAAAATGGGAATATCAAATACACCAAAGGATTATAAAAAGAGGTGAAATGAGACCATAGTGGGCAGCCAAATTAACAACAGTCACTAGAATACAAGCTTGATAAGGGTGAGGATTTTTGTCTACCTTATATGCTGATGTACCTCGAGGCCTGAACATGACACACATTCAATAAATACTTGGTAAATTATATGACTGAAAGAATGAACAAACAACAATGTACTTACTCATCTGGTCTAATCTATTCATAAACTTTTGATGTAGGCATGATTATTTTCCCCATTTTATAGAGGAAGAAACTGAGGCCTTGCACAGGTAGGAAGTAACAGAGCCAGGATCAGAACGTAGGCAGTCTGGCTCCAGGACACAGGGTGGGGTCCTCTGCTGTGACTGTCCCTTTCCTAATTAGACTCACCTTCAAAAAAAGTCATATCAGAATTGGTCTGTTTCTCTGGCCTGCTTCCCACCGCACCAGGCACCCAGTAATCACCCAAACTCGGCTGGCAAAAGCCAAGAACACGAGACTCTACACTTTGCATTAAGCCAGGTACCCCACGAGAGGGTCTCAGGGAGTGCGAGGCTACAGCGTGGTCTTACCTTGCCCTTGAAAAGGATCACTGGGCAGACAAACCGTCCTCTGCACCTGGCCGTCTTGCTGCGGTTGACGAGGTCCTGCAACTTGCTCACCTGAACGGTGCTCTGAAACCTTAAAAACGGGCAAGAGAGGTAGGTCAGTCTGCTTCTGCTTGAGTACTGTGTGCCCCATACTAGGGTGTGTGTGTGTGTGTGTGTGTGAATATTCATTCCAAATTTAATAAATGCTCAGATTCCTAAATTCTAGATCATGGGCATTCTAAGCTCTTCAAGAAAAGAAAAAAATGCTATATTATAGACACTAAAATGGAAGTCATCCTGATTTCAAAACCTTTAAGATTAAAAAAAAAAAGAAGTCAGCTACTCTGAAGACATGGTATTTAAAATACAGAAACATATATAGCAAACTGAATGTTGATTTTATCTAGGGTGTTCAGTATCTTACTCCAAAAGTAGTAAGACAATAGGTGTGCTGGGGACCCTCAGGAAATCATAGGGCCATTCTTGTCATCTTTCAGAGTGCAGGATAAGATGAAGGTTCACATTTCACATGGCCATGAGCCTCTGATCCCTCCCCAACGTTCCAGCTACCTCTAACAGTCCAAAAAGCCAACAGGGGAGGGAATGCTGGAGCAAAGGCAGTGAAAGAGAAGCTATTTGTGGCCTTGAGAAGCACAGTAGTTAATGCACTGGGTTTGGTAAGGGAGCTTCTAGAGAATGAAAAAAATACATTTAGAAATGAGCTTACGCAACTCACACATATTAAATCAGGTCAAATCAGCTGACCCCTAAAATAAGGGTCCACTCTCATAGCTTCACCCACTGATTCTTTTTTTCTTTTCTTCTTTTAAAATTTCTTGGCCGCGCTGACGGCATGCATGCGGGATCTTAGTTCCCCGACCAGGGTTTGAACCTGTGCCCCCTGCAGTGGAAGTGCAGAGTCTTAACCACTGGACCGCCAGGGAAGTCCCCACCCGTAGATTCTTAACAAAAGACTCCACATCAGCCAGTCAGGGCTTCTGGTTGCAAGAGGAACAGGAGGCAGGAAAGTTCAAGAGTGGGAAGCTATCCCCGCCATGCAGAGTAATGCCGGGTGACAGAAGAGAAGGGAGGGAAGACACTCAAGTGCCCTCCTTACAAGGGCTGAGCTTCCAGGCAGAGTCCAAGAGGGCGTTCATCCCTTCTACATCCCAGCTGTGCTAGCACTCCTGTGTCACCGCACAGCATGTGCACACAAATAATTGTTTCAGAATGAGTAAGTTCACCAACTCCTACACATCCGTGGTACCCTTGTAAGCGTATCTGGATGCTGCTGGCACCAATAAAAATACAGTCTTTTAAAAACACTGCTGATTTCTTAGTAGCCTTCATAGACGTTCTCAAACCAGTTACTAATAAAATAACTACTATCAAGTGAAGATGTGAAATTGAAGTTAAACAGCGGTCTTCAAATAAAAACCTGGACCAAGAGTTTGGTGATCATGGAAAGAGAACAAGGGGATAAAATAAGAGGACTTATACTTCCTATGGTGTATTCTTCTGTAAGGTCTGATTTAAGATTTTTTTTTCATTTTTATTAAACATTTTGTTTTAAATCACAGAATTATTACATCCTTACCATAACCAATTCAAACAACAAAGAAGTGACTACACATTTACGATTAAGATTTTTTCCTTTTTTGATGGAGGGTGGAAGGCTGGGGTGCCTCTTCAAGGTGCCCGAAGGATGGCACGGGCCAACCAGCCAGGTCCTAGAAAACACATGGCTCACTGAAAACCACGTTCTGCCGCCTTCCCCACACTCAGGTTCTCTATGAAATAAAAAGGCACCTCAGGGTTTCCCTGGTGGCACAGTGGTTAAGAATCCACCTGCCAATGCAGGGGACACGGGTTCAAGCCCTGGTCCGGGAAGATCCCACATGCCGCGGAGCAACTAAGCCCATGTGCCACAACTACTGAGCCTGTGCTCTAGAGCCTGCGAGCCACAACAACTGAGCCCACATGCCACAACTACTAAGTCCATGCGCCTAGAGACTGTGATCCGCAACAAGAGAAGCCATCGCAATGAGAAACCCATGCACAGGAACAAAGACCCAATGCAGCCAAAACATTAAAAAAAAAAAAAAAAAAAGGCACCTCAGAATGAAACAATGGCCTAATTAAACTCAGATGCCAAGATAATATAAAACTGAGCACACACAGTACTGCTCACAGTAGTCTCCTTCCCACCTTGTGGTGGCCTCCGTCCATTTGCACAGATGTGGTCAGCACCATCTGTTTTAACTGACTCTCACGGAGCTCACTCCAGCAGCTCTAAAAGCCTTGAAACTGCATTTGATTCTCCCAGGCTGAATCCTTCCATTCAGCAAACTCTCCACAAAACTGAGGGAGAGAACATGCCAGCATTTCCCTCTTAGAGGCTCTGGGCAGTCTTATCATGTGAAAGAAGGCACCTTTTTCTTGTTAGGCTAGCTGGTGCTTTATTTTCCTGGGTCCCCTACTCAAAGAACCAATTCAGTTTCTGTTCTCAGTGGTTCCTGTTTTTATTTTTGTTATCTCTTGTCCTCAGAATCTTTCCCTTACTGTGCTAAGCACTGGGCTGTGTCAGGCACCTGATACTCATATTTGAATGAATGAAAGTGAGCTTGTGTATTTATGTCTGTCTTGTGGGACTGAGCCCTTAACCTGTGGGATCTAATGCTATCTGTAGAACACAAGGCTGGCGTCTGAAAGTTAGTGGAATGGGAGAACAACTCCCCCACCCTACGCTCACACACGAGTTGGAATTAGCAAGTGCAGAACTTTAACCACTGTCTCCCAATGCTTCACCTATACCTGCCCTAATTCTGGCCTTTGTTACACTGTCATTGCTCACTGATTGGTCTGTGTTACCCACCAGATCTAAAGGTAGGGACTTCATCTCTCTGGTAGGGCCTCCAACTAGACCCCTGGGGTCTGCCTCATGGCAGCAGTTTGCCTCATTGACAAACTCATGCCTTTGTCGTTCAGAGATCCCCATCCAGGCTTCTATTCTCAGATACGGGCTCAACTGGGGAGGTTGGTTAAGAGGACCAAACCACTTCCTGAATCCAGTTCTACCCTGTGTAACTCGGTCTAATTAGTGTCATATTAACACCAAGTCCAGGCATGTGTAAAGAAGCAAAAAGTTCTACTTCTTCCCACCTGAACATGCACATACTCCCTTCTCTTTAACAGGCATCGCCCACTCAGTATCACTTTGAGGCCCTGCAAGAAGTGAAAAGTAAACACAAACTCCACGGGACTTCCCTGGTGGCAGAGTGGATAAGACGCCGTGCTCCCAATGCAGGGGGCCTGGGATCGATCCCTGGTCAGTGAACTAGATCCCACACGCGTGCCACAACTAAGAGTTCACAAGCCACAACTACGGAGCCCGCCTGCCGCAACTAAGGAGCCCACGTGCCACAACTAAGACCCGGCACAGCCAAATAATAAATAAAAACAAACAGGGCTTCCCTGGTGGCGCAGTGGGTGAGAGTCCGCCTGCCGATGCAGGGGACACGGGTTCGTGCCCCAGTCCAGGAAGATCCCACATGCCATGGAGCGGCTGGGCCCGTGAGCCATGGCCGCTGAGCCTGCGCGTCCGGAGCCTGTGCTCCACAACGGGAGAGGCCACAACAGTGAGAGGCCCGCGTACCGCAAAAAAAAAAACCCCACAAACAAACAAACAAACAAAAACAAACTCCACAGCTCCTCTAGGGTTAGGGATATACTGCAGTGGCCCTAGCCTGGGCGGCTAGACCCCGCTAGGCAAGATGGGAGCGCCGTGGTGGTGACAGAAAGAAGAGGCAGTCATACAAGTGCTCTGATCTACATTCCTTTTCCCAATACATTCTTTTCTCTCAGTGCACCCCACCACGACCTCATTACAGGGCACACTTATAGGTCTCCCATTTTACTCCTCCGCTTGAAAGGCTTCTCTGGCTCCCTGCGGTTCCCAGGCTAGAGCAAAGGTGAGACTCATCTAGGGAGCTCTCTGAGGCACAGATTCTGGAAATTGTGATTCAGGGGCCCTGGAATCTGTGATTTCAGTGAGTGCTCAGGGGGTACTAGCCCAATAACCACTAACACCCACAAGTCCACACGCCTGATGATCAAGACCATATACAAGCTGGTCCCTAACAAAGGACATTTCAGGGACACTCCAACTCATCCTTCCAAATCCAGCTGAAAGGTCTCCCCAAACACACACCAGGCAGAATCCACCCTTCTCCCCAGTTCGTCTGCAGCAGTGCTTCTCAAACCTCCACGTGCGTACGAATCACTGGGCCATCTTGTTATGCTGTGATTTTGATTCAGTGGCTCTGGAGCCCAAGACTCAGAACCTCTAGCCATTCCTGGGTGCGCTGACGGGCGCGCTGTGGGCAGCGATGGCCACTGCACTTTGCAGCACGCCTCTACCACAGCACTCATCATCACAGTGCTTCCACGGGGCCAGGCTTGCACGGATATTGCTGGCAACAGCTCCTGGAATTCCCTTAAAATCAACAGCAAGCAGGGAGCCTAGGGGAACAAACTTTGAGATCAACAAAAAGCACTTCCTAGAGCATCAGTGATTATGTATCAGTGTCAAACAACCGCGACCATTTACTGACTGCCTATGGGCTGCACCCTGTGCTGGGTGCTCTGTGTCTGCTCTGGTGTGAACTGTTACCACATGCAAAGCACTCGGGCCTTGGGAGGCCCTCAATAAATGGTAGCTCTTATTTCTAGTTCTTACAGCACACACATCAGGCTTTGGAATAATCCTGTTTATCAGCAGGAACTGCAAAAGCCACTTTTCTAAATAGAGGTAGAAACTGATGAGGAAACTAAGAGACGAAGAGGTTCAGTACCTTGCCCAAATTAGTTACACAGCCAGCAAGCAGGGCAGCCAGCACGTACGCTGACCTCAGGCTCTTAAGCTCTACATACGGTAAGTGCCCTTCCACATGTCGACAAAGCATACCTCCCACTTGCTCTCTTAAAAAAAAAGAAAAATACAGAACAAAAAACACTGACGTTCAGAGAGGTGAGCTGTGAAGTCAGCTGTCTCAGGACAATGAGCTACAGGGTAGGAGTAAAACAGGAGGCCAGAGCTGTGACTCCCAACCCCTCCTTCTACGCTGTGCTACTCTGCCAGTCTAAGATGTGAAACCCTGAAGAAAACAAAGATGCCAGTGAGGCTTGACACCTGGGAAAAGTGAGCCTGCCCCACCCAGCTGCAGACTTTCCTAACCCTGGAGATGAGCTGTCAAGTCCTTCCCAGATGGGCACGCTTTGGTTACATGATGCTCACGTGTCTTTCTCCTTCTCAGAACTCTCATACTCCAGGAACACGATGTGCTGGGGGTAGTGGCCGCAGATATCCCCATTCACATTTTGGATCACGCTGTAACAGTAGTCTCGGCCAAACAGCTCCAGACACCTCTTCTCAATGCGCTCAACCTGCACAGAGGAGGAGATCTGAGCATAAAGAAGATTCTGGGATTCTGAGAATTAGGCGGTTCCTGACCTGGAGAGGTCTCTGGGAATGACAATGTGCCTCTGATTATCATTCAGTACCAGGAAAAGACATCTTGCTAGATCACAGGCCCTAAACGTGTGGTTCATGAACCCACATGGTAAACTTTGGGAGAGACTCTGAACCCCTCAATGTGGTGGTGAAACTGTGTATGTTAAGCATTTGAAGAGAGGTTGACACCTTTCGTTAGATTCTCAAAAGGGTCCACAATCCATAAAATATTAAGAACCCCGGCTCTAAGTTACTTTATTTTATTTTATTTTTAATATATTTATTTATTTATTTATTTATTTTGGCTGCACTGGGTCTTTGCTGGAGCACACGGGTTTTCTCTAGCTGGGGCGAGCAGGGGCTATTCTTTGTTGCAGTGCGCGGGCTTCTCATTGCGGTGGCTGCTCTTGTTGCACAGCACAGGCTTCAGTAGTTGTGGCTCGCGGGCTCTAGAGTGCAGGCTCAGTAGTTGTGGCGCACACGCTTAGTTGCTCCGCGGCACGTGGGATCTTCCCGGACCAGGGCTCGAACCCCTGTCCCCTGCATGGGCAGGCAGATTCTTAACCACTGTGCCACCAGGGAAGTCCCTCTCTAGGTTACTTTAACTGGCACTAATCCATTATCTTCCTTTGGCTCCAGATTCTTCCCCATTCTCCAGCCACAGACCAGTACCTAGAAGCTCTAGTTAGTGTAATGAGTAAAAGATGCAGACAAAGCTGTCTCCTTACACGCAATCTGCTTATGAAATAGAAGGAACAGCTCCCTTAAAATTGCTCTTGTTTTGCTCAGTTCAGCGAAAGACCCACCAGAAGAACGACATAAAACCTGTAACATCTCAAGAAGTCTGCAAAAGATCAGAAGTTTAGGGCCAGGTGGAGTGAGTCAAGTCTAACTTTTTACAACCCTAATCTTCAGGGGTGTGTAAGAAGGAGGGGGGGCCCAGCAAAACTGACCCTCTAGCCATCCAAAAGGCCAATGTGGAGGGAAAAACTCACAAGAATGAGAAATCCTCAAATTTCAAGGGGCATGAGTATCATTAAGAAGCCTATTAGAAAATACAAATTCCAGATTCCCACCCTCAGAAATTCTAACTCAGTAGGACTGGGTGGGATCAAGGAACCTTTATTTTATTTTATTTTTTTTTTCTTTTTGCTGTATGCGGGCCTCTCACTGTTGTGGCCTCTCCCGTTGCGGAGCACAGGCTCCGGATGCGCAGGCCCAGCGGCCACGGCTCACGGGCCCAGCCGCTCCGCGGCATATGGGATCCTCCCAGACCGGGGCACGAACCCGCATCCCCTGCATCGGCAGGCGGACTCTCAACCACTGCGCCACCAGGGAGGCCCGGAACCTTTATTTTTAACAAACACCCCAGATGATGCTGAAACAGGTGGTCCTCAGGCTAAGCTCTGAAAAATACTCGGTCATTTGGAGAGTGGGGGAGACCTATCATTACTGAAGTCTTCCCTGCATTACTTCAGATTAGCAGATGCCAAGTGCAGTAAGTCCTAACATAGGTAACCCCTGAAGCCAAACCAGAGTTTTCATGGCCTGGGAGGGAACAGAATTCCATTAGAAAACCTGATGCTAAACCTGCCAAAACCACGTGGGGAATGAAAGATGGCAGGGTCGGCAAGATTCCCATCAAACTGCCAGGCAATGCCTAAGATGGGAATGGCCTGACCAGACTGGAAGCCTTCCAGGTCTGGCAATAAGGAGACTGAAGGGAATCCCGAAAGTAGAAAAAAAGAGAAACTAAGACTTGCTTTGACAAAGGAACAGAGGGAGTATGAGTTGCCTTCCTGCTTTATGGGGGAAGGAAAGGGATGGGCCTAATTCTAGTCATGCTGAGACTATACAAGGGGGCAACACACTCGGTTTATCTCTTGGCTCCATTCTGCCCCACCCCTCCAGCCCCTTCACTCTGATCTCTGACCTGGATAAATCCTCTACACTTCAAAAGATCTAGACATGAGGGGTTCTGTCCCCAACCCTAATGCATGGGAACAACCCTCCTCAGCTTCTCTAATCTCTGAACAAGGCCACTCAACGCTCATCTTTGACCTCCAAACCCTTTTGTCTCAAACCGAAACGTCGTCCTTCCTTGGCTTGGCTCGTTCTGAGCCCAGTTCCTCCTTTTCGGTTTTTAAACCCGACCCTTACTCTCCGGGTCCAGACACTGGGCACTTCTCTCTCTCTCTGTCCTATGACCCCTGACCTCAGCAACGTCGCAAACCAGGGACCTTCTGTTTCTGCTCATCGCGCCTCCGGACTCACCTTAGAGCCTCCCGTCCCGCTGCAGTCCTTGGCCCGGTACTGAGTCCGGGAGAACTCCTCCAGCAGCTCCCCGAGCCCCGGCTCCTGCGGCTGTGGGGTGCCTGAAGAAGCCGAGGACCCCGCTGAGGCGGCGGCAGCGGCCCGAGCGCCGGCCATGGCCCAGCCCCGCGTCCCTTTCAGCGCCCTGCGTCGCCCTCAGCGCGGGCCAGCCCGGCCCATGGCACCTGGAGGAACTGACTCCCAGCCCTGAACCTCCGGAGCCGCCTCAACCGCCTCAGCCGCCTCCTTCGCTTTCCACTTCCGGCCCCGCCCCACCCAGCCGGATGTTTACTCCAGAGCTGGCCAGTCGGAGCCCAGGACTCGCGCCCTGCCCCACGATTACCTGCCCACCCCCGATGCGGAGCGGTCCAAGTGGTCTCCGGAGAGGGGACCGCGGCCGCTCTCAGAAACCTCGTGGTCCGCCCCACCGGGTTTCCCCTGGGAAGCCAGGCTAAACCATTGGGGCTGCGGGGGGGATACAGCGCGGGACTACGGGGAAGGAACCACGGGAAAGAACCAGCCGAAGAGTGGAATAAACCATTAACAGGGAGAGGAGGCGGAACTCTCGGAGGCACCTAATTAGGGTTGGCAACCATAGTAATGACAATAAGTAATAATAAAACAGCATTTCGTAAGGCACTTTGCTTGCATTGCTGCTCACAGCCGTCCCTCTGATTATAGTGCTGCAATAGTCAACCCGCTTTATTGAAGTAACCGCGGGTCATGACTGGCTTGAAATTCTGTGATTAAAAAGACCCATGTTATTTTTCTTTTTTTCTTAATGGAGTATGTGAAACATTCACAGAAATGGAGAGAATAGTATAATGAACTCTCATGTGTCCATTAGCTTGTTTCAATAATCATCAACATACACCAATCTATCTTGTTTCATCAATCTTTGCCCCATCCAATAGTATTATTTTAAAGCACATCTCATTATTTAATCTGTGAATACTTCAGTATTAATCTTCTAACAGATTAGTATTGTTAAAAAATGATTAAGGGGCCTCCCTGGTGGCGCAGTGGTTGAGAGTCCGCCTGCCGATGCAGGGGATACGGGTTCGTGCCCCGGTCTGGGAGGATCCCATATGCCGCGGAGCGGCTGGGCCCGTGAGCCATGGCCGCTGAGCCTGCGCATCCGGAGCCTGTGCTCCGCAACGGGAGAGGCCACAACAGTGAGAGGCCCGCGTACGAGAAAAAAAAAAAAAAAAAAAAAAAAAAAAAAAAAAAAAATTATTAAGGAAGAGAATTTAGGTGTTAAACATACTTTAACACTTCATGAAGCCACCACTGTTTGTTCCCAGGGGTCCAAAGAACTGCAACGTGGGACTGAAGGCAGGACACTTTTATAGGATAAAGAATAAGAAACAAGGAAGAAATGTGAATTCCCTGGCGGTGCATTGGTTAGGACTCCTCTGCGCTTTCACTGCTGAGGACCTAGGTTCAGTCCCTGGTCAGGGAACTAAGATCCCTGCAAGCCACCTGGCGGCCAAAAAAAAAAAAAAGAACATGGAAGAGAAAAATAGAAAATGAATAAAGAACAAGGAAGTAATTAGAAAGCCCAGAGTTTGGGGATTGGCTGACTAGATATACTGTGTTTCTGGTCAAGCAGAACACTTACAGAGACACCAAAGTTACTAAGTTTTGCTCTCTTGCTGTGTGGCACTCTGGGCAGGAGTGGCTCCATCTCTGGCCTAGAAATTTATTTCAGTAATTCTCCCTTTTTTCATCCTCTTGACCATTCAAGAGGTTTGGTCAAAAATATCAGTACTAACATGACCCTCAGTCACCATTGCCTCTTCTGCTCTCAGTGTAGCATTCACAAGAGGTGATGTCAGGCTTGTATTCTTGGCCCTGGTTCCGTTCTTCTGTTCTCTTTTGTCACTTCAGTCAGAGAGAGACGATGTGTTGGCTGGTCAGTGGCTGCCCACATGCCTTTAAAACTTTTGAGAGAACCCAGCTTATCAGGGAGACAATAATAATTACTAGCAACAAAACAATGTCCATGGTTTGGAGAGTACTCCTGAGCCAGGGTCCCCATGATCCAAACCAGCTAGAAAACTGGGGACACTGCTTTAAGCCAGTTGGCCTGTTTATGTATTTCATGTAACTATGTCTCCCCTCCCCAGAAATGTTTATGCAGCGAGCTTGTTCCATTGAAACTGAGGTGTTATAAATCAGGGAGAAGTTTGTGACATGAAGAAAGAACTACAGGATCACCAGCATCCAAGCCAGTCCAACAGTCAGTTGACCCTACTTTGCAATGGTCTGAGGTAGGTGAACAGTTATCTTTCCAGGCTAGAGCAAGCCAAAAGGTGGAGAAGAGAATAATAAAGACCTTCATGATGTAAGAATTAGGAAAAGGATGGTCAGAGAAGGAAGAACGGAAGGAAATGCTCTTAATCGGACTTCTTGGGAGGAAACAGTCTACCTCAGTGTTGCCTAGTTCTCTTCCTAGTCAATTGGATTTTGAGGTCTTTGGCATTTAAACAGGGCCAGATGTCAGGTGGGGTCTTCTTCAGTTGTGAAACACGTACCCAAATTTTTTTGTTTGTTTGTTTATTTTAAAGTTGGCTCTTTTATTTTGTTATATATATTTTTATATTTATTTATTTATTTGGCTGCGCCGGGTCTCAGTTGTGGCACATGGGATCTTCGCTGTCACGTGCAGGATCTTCGTTGCAGCATGCAGTATTTTCTAGTTGCAGCATGCGAACTCCTAGTTGTGGAACGTGGGATCTAGCTCCCGGACCAGGGATCGAACCTGGGCCCCCTGCAATGGGACCACGTAGTCGTAGACCCTGGACCACAAGGGAAGTCCCTGTACCCAAGTTTTCACACCTTGTAATTCGACAGTGATGTTAGTGGTCAAGAACACTTGGTAGGGTCCTTTCCAGGAATCTCACTTTTGCAAAAGCATCAAAGTAAAACAATAATTGTCTGTAAATGACAACAAACTTTAAAATGGCCATGGTTGGAGATCTGATGAGAGTTCATTATAATGGAATTGACAAGGAAATTTGGTTATTTCTGTGACACCCAACATTTTTAATATGATAACTAGGAATCTGGGAAGCTGAGGCCCATTGGGTAGCTAGCAGGGCACAGGACTGAGCTGAAAAGCCATATTTCCCTGTTAACATCCTGTGCTCATGCCGAGGGGGCAATGGTGGCTTCCTGTATCCTCCTGCACACTGGACAGAAGATGTCCCTGATTGGACTGGGCACCTGGAAGAGCAAGCCTGGCCAGGTAAAAACAGTTATTAAGTATGCCTTGAGTATAGGCTACCGTCACATTGACTGTGCTATCTACAGCAACGAGACTGAGATTGGGGAAGCCCTGAAGGAGGATGTGGGACCTGGCAAGTTGGTGCCTCAGGAGGAGCTGTTTGTGACTTCCTAGCTGTGGAACATGAATCACCACCCTGAGGATGTGGAGCCTGCCCTCCGGAAGACACTCGCTGACCTCCAGCTGGAGTATTTGGACCTGTACCTGATGCACTGACCTTATGCCTTTGAACGGGGAGACAACCCCTTTCCTAAGAATGCTGATGGGACTATATGCTATGACTCCATCCACTACAAGGAGACTTGGAAGGCTCTGGAGGCACTGGTGGCTAAGGGGCTGGTGCGGGCACTGGGCCTGTCCAACTTCAGCAGTCAGCAGATCGATGATGTGCTCAGTGTGGCCTCTGTGCGCCCAGCTGTCCTGCAGGTGGAATGCCACCCATACCTGGCTCAGAATGAGCTGATTGCCCACTGCCAAGCACGCGGCCTGGAGGTGACTGCTTATAGCCCTCTGGGCTCCTCTGAGCATGCTTGGCGTGATCCTGATGAGCCTGTCCTGCTTGAGGAGCCAGTGGTCCTGGCACTGGCTGAAAATCATGGCCGGTCTCCAGCTCAGATCTTGCTCAGGTGGCAGGTCC
The DNA here is from genome assembly GCF_964341445.2 of Mesoplodon mirus. Taxonomy (NCBI): domain Eukaryota; kingdom Metazoa; phylum Chordata; class Mammalia; order Artiodactyla; family Ziphiidae; genus Mesoplodon; species Mesoplodon mirus. The sequence continues at coordinate 7,580,251 of NC_138988.1, forward strand.
AGCAGAAAGTGAGCTGCATCCCCAAGAGTGTCACACCTTCCCATATCCTTCAGAACATCCAGGTGTTTGACTTCACCTTTAGCGTGGAGGAGATGAAGCAGCTGGATGCCCTGAATAAAAATTTGCTATTCATTGTGCCCATGCTTACGGTGGATGGGAAGAGGGTCCCGAGAGATGCAGGTCACCCCCTTCAATGACCCATATTGAGACCACAGCTTCCTGGCTTCCTTTTCATCTCTCCAACTATAATGTCCTGCCATCTCCAGAAAGGAGTTAATAAAGCCATTGGAGTATCCATCCAAAAAAAAAAAGACGATAACTAGGATTATAACTTGTAACATTATACCATGCGTATCAGATTTTTAGGAATTTTATATAAGTTCTGGAACACTTATGTTAATAACATACCCACACAAAGATAAGCTAAAGTTAAACATCACTTCTTATTTGGCAATGTTTTCTTTGTAATTTAACATATCAAATAAGCCTAATTAGCTTCACATTTCTCTTTTTATAAGGAGAGAGAACAAATATACTAGGGGTCCTTTGGAAAAATCCCAAAGTTGGCCCCAGGTCAAAAACAACTTCATTTAGAATTTGATTTTGGGGGGTTCCCTGGTGGTGCAGTGGTTAAGAATCTGCCTGCCAATGAAGGGGACACAGGTTCGAGCCCTGGTCCCACATGCTGCAGAGCAAGTAAGCCCATGAGCCACAACTACTGAGCCTGCGCTCTAAAGCCCATAAGCCACAACTACTGAGTCGCGTGTCACAACTGCTGAAGCCCACGTGCCTAGAGCCCGTGCTCTGCAACAAAGAGAAGCCACCGCAATGAAAAGCCCGCGCACCACAAAGAAGAGTAGCCCCTGCTCACAGCAACTAGAGAAAGCCCGCACGCAGCAACAAAGACCCAACACAGCCAAAAATAAATAAATAAAAATTTAAAAAATTGGATATATTAAAAAAAGAAAGAATTTGATTTTGGGGAAGTTTGTCAAAAATATCCATTTAAGGGACCTCCTTGGTGGCCCAGTGGGTAAGACTCTGCGCTCCCAATGCAGGCGGCCCGGGTTTGATCCCTGGTCAGGGAACTAGATCTCGCATGCATGCCACAACTAAGAGCCTGCATGCAGCAACTAAGACCCAGAGCAGCCTAAATAAATAAATAAATAAATAAATATTTTTAAAAAATATCCATTTAACCAAAGTGACAAGTGAAGACTTCAAAGGCAAGTACAGAAAGTTACATAGTTGTAAAAACCCCAAACCCTTAGCTTTTTTAAGATTCAGGGTTTTCTATTCGCAGATTAAATGTCTTAAAAAATATGACTAGGCTTTTGAGAAAAAAATAAAACTGAAAATCTTGAAAACCTCGATATATCAGAAGTGTTTATTTTTTGGAATTGTTACCGAGTCCAAGCACGCTCTGCTCACCGCCCAACAGGGCAATGAATCGCAGACGAGGTGTTGAGGCAGGGGATAGGACTTTATCAGGAAAGCCGGCAGATGGAGAAGATGGCAGACTAGTGTCTCTGAGAAATCATCTTATCAGGGTTTGGATGCCAGTTTCTTTTATAGAATCAGAGAGGGAGAGGCGGAGAGGAAGTAAAGTAAAAGGGCCATCAGTCTTGCAAAACATCTCCTGGAATGACCAGCCTCGGTGAGGGCATGGGTGGGCAGGGTTCCCTGCGGCAGGCCATTCTGTATGATTATAATAACAAAAGCAACGCAAAGGAAAGGTTAAAGAAACAGATCCAACATGGAGTACAATTTAGCTCTTCCCTGTTACAATTTCCCACTGTCAATGTCCATTCCACAATCTTGTGGAAAAAAGGGGTGACAAAGTTCTAACTGCTCAGGCAGATGGATCTTTCTGGGAGTGTCCACCATCGGTGTCAGTGTTCCAGATGTTGAGATTTGTCTTTTGTTCCGCTTTGGAAGTGTCTACTTGACACCTGTAGACTTAAAAATATTCACAACCTAAAAGTTGAGAGTTGTCAGGAATTTTGAGGGCTTCAAGCCCAGGAGGCTGCATCTCAAGTTAAGAAATTTAGCATTTTTCTATGTATGGGAAGATGCTAGAGTCTGGGCTCACTGAAATAATTTCTTTGATATGCACCACAGCCCAGATGGGGCCTGTATCCTGTATTTTCACATCCTGCGTTTCCTCAGGGTTCACCATAGGGAGTGGCTGCAGTCAGATGGCTGCTAGATGGCAGGTATTCTTATCCTTCCTGAGTTTCCTCAGTGTTCACCGGCTCACACTGGGGGGTTGCAATCGCTGATGATTGATCCTCTCCTCTTGGTCAGGAATTTGACCAATATTTGGGAGACATTTCATGATCAAATTTGTCCCACGGTGCTGGGAGGCTCATCCCAGGTCAGTCGAAAATTCTTGAAATGCCACTCCAGGTGCTAATTTTTGGATTAGGCCCTGTTGATAATTAAAGATTCTCTGGATCCTCTGTCTAATTATGATCCAGGAGACATTTTCCCTTGTTGCTTCATCCCGTACCCAGAATCACATTATTACAATTATTTTTATGTTATAAAAGTGATCTATTTCCTTAAGATGTTTAGCCATAGAAGTTTTGTTGGAGGCCTGGTTACACACTGGGTACTGCAAGAGACAACAATCTTATAAAATAGGATATAAGTAACAGCTAGTAACATTGACAAAGACATAGTGCAGCAGGGAGACATAAAGCACAAACAATGTGGAAATAAAGAACAAATTAAAACAATGATTAGCATAATATCAAGTCCACAGGAGAACCAGCTGGAGACAACAAATTTTGTCAGGATCAGGTAGAGAGAAAAAGATAAATGTTTCATCTTTGTTTAAAAAGGCATACTTTATCAACTTGTAGGTCATAGCATAAGGTTATAGCATAAAAGTTTTTTCCTAAAAACAAAGATTAAAGTCAATATATTTCCTAAAGGCATAAAGTTATAAATCATATTTACCAGTTCACTCAGTCCCATGTAATTAATTCCCATTGGTCGGGATGAAATAATCAGGTTTCCCATTAGTTTTGTCATTTGTTACCCAGTCCAGTGATATTATCTAAAGGCTATAAGAAACTTATACTTGTTAAAAAGTTCCTTTTTATCAGTCTTCTTGAAAAATCTTCATTTTGTAAAAGCATCAGGACAAAAAACAAAATAGCATGGTTAAAAATTTGAGTACAATGCGATTAGCAGAATTCTTGGATATAACATTTTAGAATAACTAGTATTATGATTGTTAACATATCAGGACATATCAGATATTAGGAATTCCATATAAATTTTGGAATATCTATATAAATGACATTTATCCGTACACTATAATCTAAGGTTCATCTCCAGTCACTTTACGATGTTTCTGAAGTAACTTAGCATACCAAATAAACTTAGTTTGACATCTCTCTCTGAGATGTCTCAGAGATGTTCTTTCGAAGTATCCAGAGTCAGCTGGAGGCTAAAAAGCTTTAGTCAGATTTTGATATTTGGGAAGTTTGTTAAAAATATCAAAAAGGTTTTACAACACAACAGGATCGTAGGTCATTGTGAAACAGTACCTATTCATTTAACCAAAGTCACAAAATGATGAAACAAAAACAAATACGGAGCACCTAAGGGCACAGAAACTCATTTAATCTGTTATCAAAAGGAGCACGTCTAACAGAGAGAGAGATCAAATTTCAGTCTTGTATTAGCTTACTTAACGAAATCCATTTACTTATTTAACTTCAATCTAAATTCAGTTAATCCTGACCATGTACAAAACTTTCTTAGTAAAATGTAATTCCATTCCTCATACCTTCTTAACTGAAAACACACATTCTATCATACTGAAATGTTTTATTATTTTCAGTAGCTTTTTTTTTTTTTTTGCTGTACGCGGGCCTCTCACTGTTGTGGCCTTTCCCATTGCGGAGCACAGGCTCCGGACGCGCAGGCTCAGCGGCCACGGCTCACGGGCCCAGCCGCTCCGCGGCATGTGGGATCCTCCCGGACTGGGGCACGAACCCGTGTCCCCTGCATCGGCAGGTGGACGCTCAACCACTGCACCACCAGGGAAGCCCTATTTTCAGTAGCTTTAATTCTATATTTAAATTAGAATCTCCGACTCTTAAAAACCTTAATTTCTAGTGACAATCAAGAGGCAAGTAATACTTACCAAATCTGAAGAAACTATTTTAGATGATTTTTAGAACATAATTATTCTTAGAATTTACCTAAAAGCTCTTATCTCATTTATATTTACTTTAAAGTTTCATCATATCAAGTTATTTTTCTTGCTGACAAATTTGCAACAGATATAAGAAGATTTCATTTAGCTTCTATTAAACCTAGGTGCAGTGAAAGTACTATACTTAATGTTGATGGCTCTAAAGACATGTCTATATTAATTAGAGCAACAAACTTAAACATTAATACCAGGTATTAATTTAATACTAAATATTTCCTGGTTCACGTGAAACTGAAACTCATTTACCTTAATTTCTCTTGTATTTAGAATTGTTTGGTTTGTAAGCCTATTAAATAAGGCTCATTTACAGATTAACCTCAGCAAGGTTATCCAAGACAAAAACACATACAAACATACAAACAGAGAGACATCATAGTTCTCATTTCAAAATTTCAGCCCTGAGTCAGGTACAGCAGTGTAAAACCCATCAGTTTACAAAAGAGGTTGGATTAAAGTTGGGTTTCTGGCAGATGTAACAAATCAAGCTCATTTGTCTAGATGGCTAAACCCTTTCTACAAATATTTATGGTAAACAAGTCAAGTTCTAAATTACTGTACCCTCTTTTACAAAATTTGCATTTTAAAAAGATGGCAGAGATAAGGGTTTCTGAGAAGACCAGATAGGACATTTGTATCTCAAAGGTACAGGCAAGTTTCTCCTAGGATGACTTTGTTTCCCCTTTGTTTAATATTTACAAGCCTCTTAAGATTACTCATATTTATTAGAAAATCAATCAACTTGTTCCCCACTGTCAATGTTACCTCGGGCTCCAGGGAAAAGAGATGAGGTTCCATATGTAGGAGCATCTATGCTGTTGCATCAGGAGGAAAAGGAGTCAGAGGGCTGCCACCTTATCATGCCGTGATCTGAAAGGAAACCCAAGAGGGAGAGGGAGAAAGTGAGAGTGCGGACATGTTATTTCAAAACTTAGCCCCCACCCATGCCTATCCAGCTCCCCCAGTGGCCGAGCAGGCTACACTGGCAGTTGTTCCAATGTCCCCCGCGCCATGCTGCCGACATATTCACTGCCTCCTGTTTCCCCTACCCATTGGGATCAAATAGAAGTTAATGTGGTAACACCCGGGGCACAGCAACCTGGTTTAGTATCACCATCTAAATCACCAAGGGCAGGTCCCCATATGGTATCATTTATCTGTGGAACCTAAAATATGACAGGGGCGTCCCTGGTGGTGCAGTGGTTAAGAATGCACCTACCAATGCAGGGGACACGGGTTCGAGCCCTGGTCCGGGAAGATCCCAAATGCCGCAGGGCAACTAAGCCCGAGAGCCACAACTACTGAGCCTGTGCTCTAGAGCCTGTGAGCCACAACTACTGAGCCTGCGTGCCACAACTACTGAAGTCCATGCACCTAGAGCCCGTGCTCTGCAACAAGGGAAGTCATCTCAATGAGAAGCCCGCGCACTGCAGTGAAGAGTAGCTCTCGCTCGCCGCAACTAGGGAAAGCCCGCATGCAGCAAAGAAGACCCAAAGCAGCCAAAAATAAATAAATAAATAAATAAATTTATATATAAAAAAAGATACCATGGACATTTAAAAAAAATAAATGATGTCATATGGTATTTGTCTTTCTCCTTCTGACTTACTTCACTTAGTATGATAATCTCTAGTTGCATCTATGTTGCTGCAAATGGCATTATTTCGTTCTTTTTTATGCCTGAGTTGTATCCAATTGTATATATATTCCATTGCATATATGTACCACATCTTTATCCATTCATCTGTTGATGGACATTTAGGTTGTTTCTGTGTCTTGGCTTTCGTGAATAGTGCTGCTATAAACATACGGGTGCATGTATCTTTTTGCATTATAGTTTTGTCAGGATACATGCCCAGGAGTGGGATTGCTAGATCATATGGTAATTCTATTTTTAGTTTTCTTTTTTTTTTTCTCCCTTTTATTGGCTGTGCCACATGGCATGAAGGATCTTAGTTCCCTGACTAGGGATGGAACCTGTGCCCCCTGCAGTGGAAGCATGGAGTCTTAACCACTGGACCACCAGGGAAGTCCCATATTTTTAGTTTTCTGAGGAACCTCCATACTATTTTCCACAGTGGCTGCACCAACTTACATTCCCACCAACAGTATAGGAGGAGAACGCTACCACTTTCAATGATTTGTTAATCAATCAACTAATTAACCAAGTTTATATGGAGTGCTACTATGTGCCAGGCACCAGGCAAGGCCTGGGAGTGAGTGGCGGATCCTTGAGCTTTGCTATTCACCATCTTGTAGGGAAGGCAGAGGGTAAACAGCAATCCAGTGGGTGGAATTCCGAGGAAGAGCAATTTAGCTGCTCTGGCAAAATTTGCTCTTCTGGAATCTCATCTGCAGAAAATCTGAACCAGGAGGCTGAGTTCCCAGTTGACATCTCTCCCAGGACAGCTGCCTGAATCAGAGAAGGAATTAACTCTTCAGCCAGACTAATATATGCCCTCAATTTAATACTGCTAAATGGTGGGACTTCCCTGGTGGTCCAGTGGTTAAGAATCCACCTTCCAATGCAGGGGACACAGGTTCAATCCCTGGTCGGGGAACTAAAATCCCACATGCCATGGGGCACCTAAGCCTGCACACCGCAACTACTGAGCCCATGCCTCACAACTAGAGAGGAGCCTGCGTGCCGCCACGAAGAGCCTGAGCACCACAACTGAGAACTGACGCAGCCAAAATAAATAAATAAGTAAATAAATATTTTTTAAAAAATTGCCAAATGGTATCCCCAGAAAGATTCTGGGTAGAGTTTCATTATTGCTAATCAAGGGCCTGTCTGGTAGATTATTTAATAACAAGCCCCACTCTCATGACTTCTGACTTCAAGATGGATTTTTTTTTTTTTTGCTGTACGCGGGCCTCTCACTGTTGCGGCCTCTCCCGTTGTGGAGCACAGGCTCCAGACGCGCAGGCTCAGTGGCCATGGCTCACGGGCCCAGCTGCTCCGCAGCATGAGGGATCTTCCCGGACCGGGGCACGAACCCGTGTCCCCTGCATCGGCAGGCGGACTCTCAACCACTGCGCCACCAGGGAAGCCCCAAGATGGATTTTTTTGGCCCAGTTGAAGCCCAGGAAATTACATTTCTGATTGTCAAGTCTATCCTTACAAATAACTGGGATGAATCCCCAAAGAAAAGTGCGTGGACTTTGGAGTCAGGCAGACCTGGCTGTGCTGGGTTTCCAGGATATGTAACCTTGAGCAAGGCACTTTTTTTTTTTTTTCTCAGCTGTGCTGCACAGGATCTTCGTTCCTAGACCAGGGATTGAACCCGGGCTGGCAGTGAATGGACAGCTAGGGAATGCCCGAGCAAGGCACTTGTGTTCTCTAAGTCTCAGTTTCCTCATCTGTAAAGTGGGGACACTGGCATCTTTGTCATTGGTCATCAAAAGGATTAAAGGCAATACATATTATACAGACCCAACACGTGGCAGTCAAGAACAAACGTTTTCTTTGTTTTTTCCTTGTTGCACAAAATGACATTCAAATCAGTTGGGCTTTCTAAATAGGTTGGATTTCTTTCTAGAGAGAATGGCAGGGAGGTTAGTCAATATGGCTGGGATTCTTTTTTTTTTTTCTTTTTATTAGTAAACCAAATTTTATTTTTGGGATTCTTTTAGTTGTATAGCTCTTTGGTCCTTTTTAATTTTTTTTCCAAACCAGGATGATATTTGACACTTCAGAAAAAAATCCAACGTTGGCTGTTTATAGGAATAAGAATTATCCTTCATAGGAATGTAGAAAAGACATTCAGAGAAGAGAAGCAGTGTGAAGTCAAGCCAAACCCTGGGAACTCATCATGACACATTTACTGGAAATGTCCATCTTATCCATAATTAAACTATAGCTGTTAAGTTTATACTGCAAGTGAGAAAAATAACTATTTTGACTCCTCAATCTTTCTTTAACATAAATTATCACTTTTTTCATAAGGTATCAGCTATAAGGAGGCTTAGTGAAGTTTTGATTTTTTTGAAAAGAAGTTAATGATCTGGAAGTTTCAACTCACTTGAGTTAAAGACTGACTCACCTCACAGGTCAAGGTGTACACCATGGTCTGCAGCAGGGGTGTACCTGTGTAAAATGGCTGGGATTCTTGGGACAGAGTTTTAAAAAGTAAATTAGTCCTATTTTATTCTAATATAAAAGTAATACTGAATTTCAGCCTATATGGTAGACTGAGTTGGTAACAAACTATCTTTTCTCCCGGTCTACACTCCTAGAACTGTTTGGAAATGTTGCCTACCAACTTGTCCTTTCTTCACCATTGGAAGAGCCCACTTACCACTACAGAGAGTGGGGAACGCTCACATACGTTTTTCCAGCCTCTCTTGTGGATATAGGCAGGTTACTGAGTCCTGGCCATGGGGAACTGAGGGAAAGTTTGCAAAGGGATTCTGGGGAAGATTCTCCTCCCTAATAGAAAGAGAGGCATGCATGAGAGGAAAAGCCCCCTTCCTTTACTCTGGGCATGGCCATGTCGGCTGCTGCCATCTTGTGACCATAATAAAGAATATTACAGATGGACTGCAGAGAGGAAAGGTGGAAAGTTCTCGGTTCCTTGCTGTCATTGTTGTGTCACAAAGTTAAGTTGAGAATCCTTAATCTTTGCTACAACCATTCATCATTGAGTATTATGTTAGCTATAAATTTGTCATATATGGCGTTTATTATGTTGAGGTATGTTCCTTCTATACCAACTCTGTTGAGAGATTTCATCATGAAAGGATGTTGAATTTTGTCAAATGTTTTTTCTGCATGTATTGAGATGCTTATATGGTTTTTATCTTTTATTCCATTAATATGGTGTATTATATTTATTGGTTTGCATATGTTGAGCCATCCTTGCATCCCAGAGATAAATACCACTTGATCATGATGTATGATCCTTCTAATGAACTGTTGAATTCAGTTTGCTAGTATTTTGTTGAGAATATTTGCGTCTGTATTCATCAGGGATATTGGTTTGTAATTTTCTTTTCTTGGAGTATCCTGATCTAGCTTTGGTATCAGGGTAATGCTGTCCTCATAAAATGAGTTTGGTAGTATTCCCTCCCTTTCAATTTTTTGGAAGAGTTTGAAAAGGATGGGCATTGACTCTTCCTTAAGTGTTTGGTAGAATTTACCCATAAAGGCAGCTGGTCCTGGGTTTTTCTTTGTTGGGACATTTTTGAATACTTATTCAATCTCCTTACTATCGGTCTGTTCAGATTTTCTATTTCTTCATCATTCAGTCTTGGCAGGTTATATGTTTCTAGGAATTTATCCATTCTTTCTTTTTTTTAAAAAAAATTTAATTTATTTATTTGGTTGCACCGAATCTTAGTTGCAGCAGGCGAGCTCCTTAGTTGCGGCTTGCGGGCTCCTTAGTTGTGGCTTGCCCGCTCCTTAGTTGCAGCACGCGAGCTCCTTAGCTGTGGAATGAAAACTCTTAGTCGCGGCACGAATGTGGGATCTAGTTTCCTGACCAGGGATCGAACCCTGGCCCCCTGCATTGGGAGCGCAGAGTCTTAGCCACTGGACCATCAGGGAAATCCCTATGCACAAGTTTCTGTGTGTACATATGCTTTCATTTCTCTTAGGAAGACCTTGAGCTTGGAACACATGGAGAGCACTCACTTGCCCCCAAATTAAGCTAAACTATGTATGTTTACGGTATGTAAACTCCAGATGGTCAGGTTAGAACAAATGTGGGAATGTGTTTCTATGGAATCTGCTAGTCTTTGGGAGTTTCCTAGGAGCATTCACCTCTGCTTCTTATAGCCTTCCTATGTCTCAGATTTGAGGTCGTAACCTAGTCACTGTTCTCCTTTGTGAGGAGTGTAATTGCTGGGTCATATGATAATACTGTGTTTCACATTTTGAGAAACTTCCAAATTCCTTTCCATTTTGTATTCTTTTTTCTTTGGCCACGCTGCACGGCTTGCGGAATCTTAGTTCCCCAACTAAAGATGGAACCCGTGCCCCCTGCAGTGGAACTGCGGAGTCCTAACCGCCGTACTGGCAGGGAATTCCCTCCAGTTTGTACTCCTACCATCCATGTATGAGGGTTCCAATTTCTCCATCCTCATCAACACTTGTTATTTTCTGTCTTTTTAACTTTAGCTACCCTAGTCGTTGTGAAGAGGCATCTCAATGTGATTCAGTTGATTTCTGACAAAGGTGCAAAGGTTATTCAAAGGAGAAAAGACAGTCTTTTCAACAAGTAGTGCCAGAACAATTGGATGTACAGATGCAAAAGATGAACCTCACCCTAACCTCTCATCATAAAGAAAAATTAACTCAAAATGGATGATAGACTTATATGTAAAGATTAAAACTATACAACTTCTGAAAGGAAACTTAGAGGAAAATTTTTATTACCTAGATCAAGCACAAATTTCTTAGATATTATATAAAAAATATAATCCATAAAATAAAAAATGATAAATTGGCCTTAATCAAAATTAAGAACTTTTGCTCTTCAAAAGATACTGTTAAGAGAATGAAAAGAGAAGCTACAAATTAGGAGAAAATATTCACAAAACACATATCTAACAAAGGATTTGTATCCATAATATATAAAGAACTCTCAAAACTTTATAATGAGATAACCAACAGCCCAACAGAAAATGGGCAAAAGATTTGAACAGACACTTCACTAGTTAAGCAAATAAGAACATGAGAAGATGCCCAACATCATTAGTCATTAGGGAAATGTAAATTAAAAGCCACTCAAATGCCTCAAATTAAAAAAAAAAGTACCAAGTTCTAGTGCAGGTGAGGAACAACTTGAACACTTATACATTGCTGGTGGGAATGCAATGTGGTACAACCACTCTAGAAAACTGTTTGTCCTTTTCTTATAAAGTTAAATATATACTTACCACATGACTCAGCAATCTCACTCCTAGGTATTTACCTTAGAGAAGTGACAACTTATATTCATACAAAAACCTATACATGAATGTTTAGAGTAGCCTTATTTATAATTTTCAAAATGTGGAAACAATCCAAATGGCCCTCAACTGGCGAACAGATAGATAAACTACGGTTCATCTATACAATGGATCCCTACGTAGCAACTAAAAGAAACCAACTACTGATACACCCAACAACATGGTTGAATTGCAAATGCATTATGCCAACTTAAAGAAGTTAGACTGAAAACGGTACATACTGCATGATTCCATTTATGTGACATTGTTGAAAAGGCAAAACCCACAGGGAAAGAAAACAAACAAGTGGTGGGAGTTTGGGATTGATATATACACACTATTATATTTAAAATAGATAACCAACAAGAACCTACTGTATAGCACAGGGAACCCTACTTAATATTCTGTAGTAACCTAAATGGGAAAATAATTTGAAAAAGAATATATATATATATATATATAATTGAATCACTTTGCTGTGCACCTGAAACTAACACAACATTGTAAATCAACTATAGTCCAATATAAAATAAAAATTAAAAATAAAAACAAGAAAAAAAAAAGAGAACAAGTGGCTGTCCAGGGTTCAGGGTGGGGTGAGGAGCCTACATCAGAGGGAAAGTAGGGAATTTTGGGGAGTGATGGAACTGTTCTGTATTATAATTGTGGCAGTGGTCACACACAACTCTATGTGTCTGTCAATACTGAAGTGAATTAATTTTATTGTATCTAAATTATACCTCTGGCCTTGCCTGAATTTCTTGTCTGGCCTCTGATCAATTTCTATTGATTGAGGAAGGCCAAGAACCCTGGTCCGTATCACATGGAGTGAGATATCCAGACCCCCAGGGGATGGACAGCCGCCCAGTCTATCCAGTTTCCATCTATGAGCTGCAACGAAACTAAACTAGATGGCACATTCTTTACCCTTCACTGTAAACATCTTCAGTCTGTTCTAAAGCGCTGCAGCTCCGGGATACTCGAGTCTCCTGGGTGGTGTTCGCTGATACCCATCCACTGTGGGGTACAGCACACCAAGGTACGTTGCTCCATGTCAGACCACTATGCCCTTTTCCAGGCCACCCCGGTCACTGTCTGTGGAGAGGCATCTTACCAGCAAGCCCGGATATGACGGTTCCCCACGACTGCTCAGGCAGTCAAGAGTTGGGAATGTTCTAGAATTGCTTAATTAGGAAAGTTCCTTTCACACTCCAGTGGTGATTTTTGATTGAACTCAGCATGAGTTTTAATCCTCTGGCAATTCTTTCTGGATGAGCCTATACTTTAAAAGATCTATATTGGGGCTTCCCTGGTGGCACAGTGGTTGAGAGTCCGCCTGCCAGTGCAGGGGATGCGGGTTTGTGCCCCGTTCCGGGAAGATCCCACATGCCGTGGAGCAGCTAGGCCTGTGAACCATGGCCACTGAGCCTGCACATCCGGAGCCTGTGCTCCGCAACGGGAGAGGCCACAACAGTGAGAGGCCCGTGTACCGCAAAAACAAAAAACAAAAACAAAACAAAAAAACAAAACAAAACAAAAGATCTATGTTGGGCCACCAGGCTACTGAAATCCTGTTAATCCTTCAAGGCTCATTTCAAATGCTCCCTGCTCTAGGAAGCCTTCCTGGGTTTACTCTTCCCTCTCAACCAGTTGTGACCTCTCCCTCTGTCACATATTCTCTTAAAGCATCTGGCACTGCCTAGGTACCCCAAAATGCTGATCCCTACTTCCTCACCAGAGCACCTTTTGTATGTCATTTACTGAACTTGTTTTAAACTTGTTTCTCCCAACAATCCTCTGTCTGTCTGTCTGTCTCTCTCATAAAAGCAGGAACTGGGTCACTCCTTACACTGTGAAATTTATCCCTAAAATGCCCAATAATGTTCATGATCACACGGCAGGCACTGTGATTGACATTTTATCCTCAGAAAATAGAGATGTACAGGGATCCATGGCTCTCCTCAAGTCTTATATGTGAGATTCAAAACCAAGGTCATTGGAGACCTGAAGTTCAGAGCCCTTAAGTTGTAGCATGGTGGCTTTTACCTGGTAGATATACAAGGAAGATGTCGTACTGACTTTCCCTATTAGTGATCTGTTACTGTGTGTGCCACTAAAATTGCCTGTTTTTTTGTCTATTAATCAATAAAGTGTTTTCTGAACAGCAAAAAAATAAGTAAATAAAATAAAATAAATTATACCTCTGAGACTTCCCTGGTGGTCCAGTGGTTAAGACTCCACCCTTCCACTACAGGGGGCATACGGTTTGATCCCTGGTCGGGGAGCTAAGATTCCGCATGCCACACGGCATGGCCAAAAAATAAAAATAAATAAAAATAAAATAAAAATTAAAAAAAATTATACCTCAATAAAACGGACTTTCAAAAATTATACTTTGGGGAGCTATAACTAGAAGATGGAACTAAAAATATATAGGTAACAACAACAACAAAGATGGAAGAATATGATTCTAAGTTAAAATGTTCTAAGATCCATTTTTGCATAGGAGGAGTATAGAAATCTTAATTTACTTTAAATATTATGTTAGGTATCTCTGTTTTAAAATGTAGGGGTAGGGCTTCCCTGGTGGTGCAGTGGTTGAGAGTCCGCCTGCCGATGCAGGGGACACGGGTTCGTGTCCCGGTCCGGGAAGATCCCACATGCTGCGGAGCGGTTGGGCCCGTGGGCCATGGCCGCTGAGCCTGCGTGTCCGGAGCCTGTGCTCCGCAACGGGAGAGGCCACAGCAGTGAGAGGCCCGCGTACAGCAAAAAAAAAAAAAAAAAAAAAGTAGGGGTAACCAATAAAGGGTAGAAATAAAATACAGGCATCTCTTGCTTAACATCAGTAATCTGTGTTAGAAATCAGATGTTCTGTGTGAAAACACAGACCAGAAGGAAGCGTACTTCCCATTATTTTAAGTGGGAAAAATTATAATGCATGATGTGTCAACACCAAACCCCAATTTCCTAAAACATAAATAAAATACAGTGAAACACCTGTACACAAGCAACAACAGTCTATTGTATTAAGATTTAATATGATTAACCAGCAGTAGCGGTGGCACTTACACCTGTCCCAAGGTCTGGGCGAGGGGAGAACTAGGCAGCCCTGTACCACAGGCCCTCACACTTTCTTTCTTTCTTTCTTTCTTTTTTTTGGGGGGGGTGGGGGTACACGGGCCTCTCACTGCTGTGGCTTCTCCCGTTGCGGAGCACAGGCTCCGGATGCACAGGCTCAACGGCCATGGCTCACGGGCCCAGCCGCTCCGCGGCACGTGGGATCTTCCCGGACCGGGGCACGAACCCGCGTCCCCTGCATCGGCAGGCGGACTCTCACCCGCTGCGCCACCAAGGAAGCCCCTCTTTCTTTCTTGAAGAAACACAAAACCCTTGAGATTCATGTACTGTATGACAGAGAAAAAAAAAGTACCTAATGTTCCCCCCCAAAAAGAAAGTATATTTTGTACTTTGTAAAGTGTTCATTAAAATGGAAGAAAAAAGTGAAAAAAACAAAAGATTTAATATGATTAAAACCACTGCTTCCTTCAAACAGTGTAGTACCAACATAAAGATAGACATACCGACCAACAGAACAGACTATAGACTAGAAAGCCTAGAAATAAAGCCGCACATATATGGTCAGTTGATTTTCAACAAGGATGCCAAAACCATTCAATGGGGGAAAAGACAGTCTTTTCAATAAATGGTACTGGGGCAACTGGATAGCCACATGCAAAAGATTGAAGTTGGACCCTTACCTTACACCATGTACAAAAATTAACTCAAATAGATTAAAGACCTAAACATAAGAGCTAAAACTATAAAACTGTTAGAAAAAAACACAGGGGAAAGAAAAGCTTTACGCCATTGTATTTGGCAATAATTTCTTGGATATGACACAAAAGCACAGGCAACAAAAGAAAAAATTGACAAATCTGACTTCATCAAAATTTGCAGTATTTGTGCATCAAAGGACATTAACAAGAGAGTGAAAAGACAACCCACTGAATGGGAGAAAATATTTACAAATCATATATCTGATAAGAGATTAATATTCTGAGAATATAAAGAACTCCTACAACTCAACAACAAACAAGCAACCCAATCCAAAAATGAAGAAAGGCTGTGAATAGACATTTTCCAAAGAAGATGTATGAACATCAGCAAGTCCATGAAAAGATGTTTAACATCCCTAATCATTAGGGAAATGCAAATTAAAACCACAATGAAATACTACTTCATAGCAAGTAAGATGACAATTAAAACAGAAAGTAACAAGTGTTGGCAAGGATGTGGAGAAATTAGAACGCTTGGCACTGCTGGTGGGAATGTAAAATCGTGCAGCTGCTGTGGAAAACAGTTTGGTGGTTTCTCAAGAAGTTAAACATAGGATTACCATATGATCTAGCAATTTCAGTTCTAGGTTTATAGCCAAAAGAATTGAAAGCAGGGACTCAAATGGTTATTTGTACACCAACGTTCATAGCAGTGTTACTGCCAATAGTCAAAAGGTAGAAACAACACAAATGTCCATCAACAGATAAATGGATAGACAAAATATATTATATACATAAAATGAAATAGTAACTTTAAAAAAGAATACAATTTTGATAGATGCTACAACATGGATGAACCTGGGAAACATTATGCTAAGGAAAATAAGCCAGACACAAAAGGACAAATATTGTATGATTCTACTTGGATAAGGTACCTAGAATAGGCCAATTCATAGACAGAAAGTAGAACAGAGGTTACCAGGGGCTGGGGGACACAGAAGAAATAGGGAGTTATTGTTTAATAGGTACAGAGTTTATTTGAGATGATGAAAAATTTCTGGAAATGGAAGTGGTGATGGTTGCACATTGTGATTGTACTTGATGCCACTGAATGTACACTTAAAAATGGTTAAAAGAGTAAGTTTTGTTATGTATATTTTACTACACACAAAAAACAAAACCAGAAACCACTGCTTCCTAACCACCAAACAAATGATGCTGCTGTTAGCAAACGAGAGCCTTGTGTATAACAGCCCGATACCATGATACTTCCCTTAGCACCAACATCTCAGATGCACACCCATTTTGTTGATGTGGAGGCACAATTTACAAAGAACACTTCATTCTGATATTCTACCAATAGTGGCTGGAATATCGCTTGAGCTATTTCCTACACTGATTTCTGTTTAAAACATTGTGCTGAGTTTTAGGGATGTAAATATAAAATTTTCTTATCTAAGTATTGGCCAGAAAATATTGCGTTGAGAGATAAGAAACTTGTGTGATGTTCTGGTATTGAAAACAAAGAGGATTCTCATGGGAAATGTCTCACAAAGTATGAATTACAGATCTTCCAAACTAAGAGAAGCAAAACCAAGAATAAAGAAAACTAAACCATTAAAATAGAAGGCTTGGAAGGAGAAAAAAGATGCATAGAGAAAGCATAGTAAATGTAAAACACCAAATTAGATGGTAGAAATAAGTTCACATTGATCAATAATCACAATAAATGTAAACAGATCAATGTTTACCTATTAAAGGACAGAGACTTTAATATTGGATTTCTTTTTATGAAGCTTTTTGATTTTTACAAAAGACACCCCAAAAACATAATGACAGAAAGACTAAAGATAAAAGACTATATTTCAGGAAAATACTAGTCAAAAGAATGCTAGTATGCATCTATAATAACAACTTCGTCTCAGTATATGTAGCAAAAAATCAATAGACTCACAAGGAGAAACTGGTAAATCAGCAATCATAATGGGAGATTTTCCTCCCCAACATTTTTTTTTTTTTTTTTTTTGCGGTACGTGGACCTCTCACTGTTGTGGCCTCTCCCGTTGCGGAGCACAGACTCCGGACACGTAGGCTCAGCGGCCATGGCTCACGGGCCCAGCCACTCTGCGGCATGTGGGATCTTCCTGGACTGGGGCACGAACCCGTGTCCCCTGCATCAGCAGGCGGACTCTCAACCACTGCGCCACCAGGGAAGCCCCAACTCCCCAACATTTTTTAATGAAAAATTTCCAATGTACCACAAGATGGGAGAATCTTAGAGCATACATCCAAATACTTACTGTCTAATTCTACCAATAACAGTTTTACTCTGTATTTGCTTTTTCACAGGTCTATCAATCTCTCCATCTTTCTATTCATTTATTAAGCCATCTTATTTTGTATGTATTTCAAAGTAAATTCAGTTCCTTTTCCCTTAAAGACTTCATTAAATAAGGTTGAATATCTGATTGCAATTTTTTCTTTTGCAATGAATTTTATATACAATGAAATACACAAATCTTAAGTGTATATTTGCTGTGTTTTGACAACTGCATATATCTGTGTAACCTAAACTCCAGGCAAGATACAGAACATTACCATCATTCCATAAAATTCTCTCATCTTCTTTCATAGTCAATCATAATGGGAGATTTTTTTTTTATTTAAACTTTCTTTTTTTTTAATATATAAATTTATTTATTTATTTATTGGCTGCACTGGGTCTCTGCTGCTGTGCGTGGGCTTTCTCTAGTTGCAGTGAGTGGGGGCTACTCTTTGTTGTGGTGCGCGGGCTTCTCATTGCAGTGGCTTCTCTTGTTGTGGAGCACAGGCTCTAGGCATGCAGGCTTCAGTAGTTGTGGCTCGCAGGCTCTAGAGTGCAGGCTCAGTAGTTGTGGCACACGGGCTGAGTTGCTCCGCGGCATGTGGGATCTTCCTGGACCAGGGCTCGAACCCGTGTCCCCTGCATTGGCAGGCAGATTCTTAATCACTGCGCCACCAGGGAAGTCCAATGATGGGAGATTTTCACACACTTCTCAGAAATGCATGGATCAAGCAGACAGAAAAAAAAGAAAAGAGTAATGATCTACAAAATGTGAACAATGCAATTAACAGACTTGAGCTAACAGACATAGAAAGAACTTCCTTCCATTAACAGGGAGAGCATATTCTTTAAAAGCACATTTATGAAAATGAACCATGTACTAGGCCTCAAAGGGATATTCCACAGATTCCAAAGTATGAGTATCACACAGACCACATTCTCTGACCACAAAGCTAGCAAACCCATCTTGCCATGGCTTGGGAAGATCTTGCCTGGGCATGGAGCCAACCACGGATGGGAAAGCAGGGTCCATGGGTAGATGTTGACTCCCAACCCTACCACATGAGCTGCTGGATCCTACTGGAACCTATTCCTGCTTATGCCAGTTTTTATTGGGTCTCTGTCATTTGCAACCCAAGAGTTCTGAATAAAACAGATACTTCCCAGGTGAGACATGGTACAGCTATGAAGGCATCTTGTTATTGAATGAACAATTCTTCACAGGTAAAGTTTGTTTCAAGCATAGAGCCCATTATTTCATCACCCATGAAAGAATGCATACTTTTTAATGATGTCCTCTTTATAGATGAAACAACTGAGATTCCAAAAGTTGAAAGACTCATTCAATATCACAGCTCCAGCGAGCCCATTCACATGGCTCTGAAAATCTCTGAGTGAACCTCTGTCGTTCTAATTCTACTCCATCTGTTTCCTTGTTCCTGCACTAGACAGTGAGTTCCTCCAGGGCAGGGACCGGGTCTTCCTCATCTTTGTGTCCCCACTGCCTAGCAAAGGACCTGTCAAGTAGATGTCACTGACACTTACTAGCTAAGTGGTTGAAGGAATGAATGACTTGATTATCAAGTCCAAGAGCAAGATTTAATGTGTGAGTTTGAGGGAGGAAAGAGGAAGAAATGGCCTTCCTTAGGACTCTTTCAGGGACAGGAGACAGAAAACTAATTCAAACCATTGTAAAGAAAAGAGGGGGATTTAAGAAAACCATAGAAAGACAGGCATAACTTTTGCCACAGGCTCTTAAAAGTATTAAGAACCTCTTCGGAATTCCCTGATGGTGCAGTGGTTAAGAATCCGTCTGCCAATGCAGGGGACACAGGTTCAAGCCCTGGTCCAGGCAGATCCCACATGCCATGGAGCAAATAAGCCCGTGTGCCACAACTACTGTGCCTGCGCTCTAGAGCCCGCGAGCCACAACTGCTGAGCCCTAGTGACACAACTACTGAAGCCTGCACACTTACAGCCCATACTCAGCAACAAGAGAAGCCACTGCGATGAGAAGCCGGCGCACCACAACAAAGAATAGTCCCCGCTAGCCACAACTAGAGAAAGCCCGCACACAGCAACGTAGACCCAACACAGCCATTAAAAAAAAAAAAAAAGAAACTCTTCATCTCTCTGAGGATATGTTGGCCTATTCTCTTGGTCTTTGCCATGGGATGGTGAACATGTAGCATCCTTACAGCTTATAATCCAAGGAATGAAGAGCTGAGACTTGAACCCAGATGGTCTGATACCAGTAACCACATGATACGGAAATAAAAAGGAAACCCGGGTGGTTGAGAAGAATTGAATCCACTCTACAGAATAATCTATACGGCATGGTAGTTAAGAAATGTGGGCTCTACCTAGGGATAAATACCAGCTGTTTCACTTGCTAGAGGTGTGATTTTGGGGAAGTAATTTTTTTTCTTTTTGGCCACGCCTCGCGGCACGCAGGATCTTACTTCCCCAACCAGGGATCAAATCTGTGCCCCCTGCAGTGAAAGTGCAGAATCTTAACCACTGGACTGCCAGGGAAGTCCCTGGGGAAGTAAATTAACTTCTGTGTCCTCGTTCGTAAAATGGGCATACCTCATTGTCCTCATGTATAAAACAGTACACATCTGTATTAATTTGCTAGGGCTACCATTATAAAATACTACAAGCTGCGTGGCTTAAACAACAGATATTTATTTTCTCACAGTTCTGGAGGCTAAAAGTCCAAGATCAAGGTGTTAGCAAGTTTGATTTCTTCTGAGGCCGCTCAGAAGGTGGCTCCTTTCTTGCTATGTTCCCCATGGTCATCATCTAGTCTCTGTCCTAATCTCCTCTTAAAAGGACACCAGTGATACTGGATTAGGGCCCACCCATATCACCTCACTTTACCTTAATCACCTCTTTAAAGGCCCTATCTCCAAACAGTCACATTTTGAGGTATTGGGAGTTAGGACTTGAACATATGAATTTGGGGGTGGGGGAGAGGGATACAGTTCAGCCCATAACGCTACCTCTTAGGGTTATTGTGGAGATTAAATGAGATAATATATCTAAAGCAAAGATCAGGGGACCTAGAATGCTGTAAGAGCTTAATAACCGTTCAGTGTAACTGAACACTTACTTTAGGCATAAGGGTATCTGACAAGTCACAAACCTTTCTCTGCTAGGATATTGGCTGGAAGTGCCCTGGGGGCTTCTCTCAACCAGGTCCAGGATCATCTTTGCCTTATGGCTCACAACTGTTCTGTTCTGTTCTTCCTGTGGAGAGTTCTCAGACCTCCTTTCTGTAACTGCTCCAAGGTTAGTCTTGAAAACGAGACGTCCTGTCCCAGCTACTTATAGCTCTGCGAGTGCCTTTCCAATACCACTGTAATTTCTACTCCTTGGGCAAGCCACTTATTAAAATTTAATGACAATCACTTACATTTATAAAGCCATTTTCAGTTTACAAAGCTCTTTTCCATGCATTCTCTCTCTTGATCCTCATAACATCTGTAGGAAGGAAGGATGTTTTTCTCTATTTTATAAATGAAGAAAATGAGGCTGTGAGGAGTAGCATCATCGTCCTAGGTCATACAGTGGCAGAGATGCACCTCACCCTTTCAGGCACTTTTCTACAATATAAATAATCCAGTACACCAGCCCGGGTTGGGGGAGATGTAGGTAAATTATTTGGGACTATTTTGACTGGAAGTGACAAAAACCCAACGCAAACTGGCTTCAGCAAAAACTGAATTCATTAGTTTACCTAACAGAACAATCCAGAAGCAGGTCTTCAGGCATGGATGGATCCAGGTGCTCAAATTATGTCACCAGGACTGTCTCTCTCCATTTCTCAGCTTCTTTGTGTTCACTTTATTCTTAGACAATCTCTCTGCTTGGGGTGTCAAAGATGCCCCCCTGTGGTTGAAGCTGAAGCCCCAGCTCAACAAACTCAGTAAAAGGGGAACAATCTCTTTCTCGTAAACTGCAACAAATGACCTGGATATCATTCTTAACTATTTGGATTGGCTTATGGGCCCACCCAGAGCCAATCATTGTGTCTAGAATAATGGAATATGTTCATTGTCCAGGACTGATCATTTGCCCCGCTCTGGAGAGGAGTAAGGTGAGTCTCACCAAATCCAGGGCCTGAGTGAGGGGGAAAGGAGTTTCTTTAAAGACAAAGTACTGATGTCAGAAGCGGTGTGGGTGGCAGGCAGCTCTCTCCAGGGTGTCATTGCTCTGCAGAGCTAGAACAGAGCAACCAGTGAGGAGCTGGGGGCCCATCTTAGCAAGAACTCTCAGTTCTCCCCTGAAGAGAGAGTAGTAAGTGGACTTCTGTGATTTTTTTCCTGGAGTGCCTAGCTTGGCTCAGCAGGATAGGAAAAAAGCAATAATTCATGGCAGAATAAGGAGAAAAGATGGAACTTCTGGCTCCGGTAACATATTCAGAACAGTACCCACATCAGGAGCATCCACAGAAGGAGACTTTGAGATGCCCTTTGAGGATGACTTCCCTCCCCTGTCTTCCCAGCACCTTCTGTCTCCCTATGAAGCTGTGAGCTCCAGGAGGGCAGGGACCACGTCTGTTTTACCCACCATCTTCTCCCAGGGCCTAGCATAGTGCTGTGCTGGCACACTGCAGGAGCCTATCACATATTTATTGGGTGGATGAAAAAAATTAATGAATCAGGTTGATCACTTGAATTGGCAAGATGGACTCACCTCTTTGTACAAGTCAATCCCCCTCTTTGGCCTCTGTTCTCCACCTGTCAAGTGGGAGAAGGTGTAGAATGAGACTCTCTTCACAGCCCCTTCCAGCTCATGCTTCTGGGATCTTAGGGTTCTCAGGAGACAGCCTGGATGCCTCTTCAAGGAACCAGTGGAAGGGGAAACCAAATTGATTGAACATACTGTCTCAGGTGAGATGACTTCACATGGGTCTGTGGTCCCCAAATTGTGGGGGACTGCATTTTTTTTTAATTTGGGAAGGAAATAACACTGCCTGTTTTTTATTTTGCCAAATAAAGCCACTGGCGGTGGGGGGGGGAGCAAACTGTCATTAACTATCATCACTATTTCTTTAAAAAATGGAATTTTTTATATCAGGAAGACAGGAAGTACATCATCTCAGAAACAAAACAAAACAAAACAAGAAAACAGTCTCTCTACCCCGGGAAAAAAGACAGGTGGCAAACTCACATGATGATAATTATGTGGGTTTTTTTTTCAGATAGAGCTAAATTTCACCAGACTGATCCCTGTGTATGGTCCAGTATTTGGAACCTACTAAGAGATTATTTTCACCACCTCTCAACACCTGTGAAGTGGGGCTTAATCTGCCCACTTTACAGATGGGGAAACAGAGGTTCAGAGAGCAAGTGCAAGGTCACGGAGACAGTTAAGTAGTAGTCAGAGTTTTCTGGATGACAACCCAGATCATCTTGGCAGATCCTAAGCCAAAAGGTATTTCACTGCAGGGAAGAAATGACCTGCACTGGCTCCCTTGGAGTGTCCCCTCGTATTCTCGGGCCTAACCGCAAACTGCCTGGACTGGTATGCTCTGTTCTTTAACACACCCTCCTGATGTGTCCGCTTCATGCCAGGCACTGGGCGAGTGTAGGGAGAGAAACCAACACGTTCCCAGCCTCCTTTTCTCCTGTTCCCCATACTCACCCCGTGTCCCACTCTCCAGGCCCAGCTCCACACACTGGCGGCCAACGAATCCCCACCGCGGGCGTGGGCCGCTAACAGTTTAGGAGATTCCCTCTCCCAGAGGTGCTGGCAATTTCCTAGGAGACTCTGGGAACCTTCAACGCCTCCAAGACCCAAAGGACTGGAAGCGTAACGGTGCCACTCGACAGGCACTGTGGTAGGCTGTACCTGAGGTAATTTGGGAGCAAGGAATCAGTTCAAACGCTGTGAACTAACACCCTGTTCTGCCCCTCCCCCGTTCCCATGGGCTTTACGTGGGCCCACAATCGCACAGCTCCGGCCGGAAGGAGGGGGTCCCCCAAATTAGAAGGCCTTACTGTGGCGGGGGCTTACTGCTCCGGCTGGGGGACCCCAGGGACCGTGCCGACCCCTCTCCGGGACTGGCAGACACCGAGCTCCCTTTCCTGTTCCGCTCCGCCCCGCACGCCGGCGGCAGGAACGCGCCTCCGTCGGGCCGCGCCGGTGCCCGAGAGCTCGCGCCTCCGCGCGGGAACGCGCCCCGGGGAGAGCCCGAGCAAGATGGAGGCCGCGCCGAGGCCGCCGCCTGGGCCCGGGAAGCCGCCGCTCGGAGCGCCGAGCCGCGGCGCCTAGGCCGTGCCAGTCCCGGACCCACTGCTCCGGACCGGGCCCAGGTTGGTCTCCCCGCACCCCTTTCCCGCGGCCGCAGCCTCCGCGCACGTCCGGCCTGGGCGCGCGGCAGCCGCCCCCCACCCCCCACCCCTGGCCCTACCCGGGCCCGGCCGCTCCCCCGCGCCCCGGGGACAGCCCCTGCCCACTGCCCGCCCCTCGCGGCTCGGGCTGCCTGCCGGCGCCTGTCCCTCGTCCCCTTGGCCTGGAAAACCTCTCTCCCTGTAGCCCTGGCCCGCCAAACCTAGGCTCCCCCCAGCCCTGTCTTCTGATGGACCCTCCCAACCCCCCCGCCCCCTGTTCAGACCCTGCGGCTCCGGCCCCCGATGTCCCTCTAGCCTCATCCTGGTTCCTGCACTTCGCCCTCCCTGTCCCAGCCCCCATATCACCTTCCCAGTCCCCTGGCACTAGCCCCTTACATCCCCTTCTTAGCCCCTCGTAGAAGCGCCCACCCCCCTCTCCACAGCCCCTTTCTAGACACCCAATACCAGACCTCCTTTTACCCCGAACACCAGCCCCCAGATTCCCTTCCGAGCTCCCTGTAAAACCCCGCTGCTAATTCTCCGCTGCCGGTCTCCAGCCTCCATTCCATCTCCCCACGGTCCCCGCTTACTTCGCCGGTACCAGCCCCCAAGCCCCCTCCCCAACGCCACTGTAACCACTTTCTAGCGCTCCGCCTCCAGCTCTCCGGTGCTCATTCCAGCTCCCTCATCCCAGCCCCCCAACTTTCACATGGCCTCTTCCCATGTCCCCGAATTGGAGATCTTTGCCAGTCTCCCCCTACCCTGACACCTTCCCGATACTCTCATGACCCGCTCCTAGCTCCTCCATACCAGCCCCCGGGTCCCCTCAGCTCCGCCTCAGGCCCCGCCCTCGCGGGTTCCTTGGCTCAGGGTCGCTTCTCGCGTGCGTCCCCAGCTCCCGCCCGGCAGCCCGGCTGTCGGTCCCGGGCCGGCGGCCCCCGCAAGCCGCCGCCGGCCCCGCCCCCGGGCACCATGCTGCCCTCGCAGGAGGCCTCCAAGCTCTACCACGAGCACTACATGCGGAACTCGCGGGCCATCGGTGTGCTATGGGCCATCTTCACCATCTGCTTCGCCATCATCAACGTGGTGGTCTTCATCCAGCCCTACTGGGTGGGCGACAGCGTGAGCACCCCCAAGCCTGGTTACTTCGGCCTCTTCCACTACTGTGTGGGCAGCGGGCTGGCGGGCCGCGAGCTCACCTGCCGCGGCTCGTTCACCGACTTCAGCACTATCCCGTCCGGCGCCTTCAAGGCGGCCGCCTTCTTCGTGCTGCTCTCCATGGTGCTGATCCTCGGCTGCATCACCTGCTTTGCTCTTTTCTTCTTCTGCAACACGGCCACGGTCTACAAGATCTGCGCCTGGATGCAGCTCTTGGCAGGTAGGGGAGGGGCGGGGGTGGGACTCCTAGAACAGACGCTGAGGAAGGGGCTTCTTCCAGGACCCCTTCTTGGAGGAGTCAGAGACAGATTCTGCCCCTCTGTCTAAAGACACACCTCCTTCGCTGACTCTAAGCAGCCACTGGGGAGGGGATTCTATGAGAGAGACACCTTGGGGCAGAGGGCATAGCCTTAGAACTGGGTCTGTAGGTCTGTGTGCTTGGATGTGGGCAGATTGCGTTTATTGATGGGTGAGCATTATGTCTGAGTTTCTGAGGGTCTCTGAGAAAGATACCCTTGGTTCTTAAGGGAAATAACTATCTGAATGAGGACTTACTGTAGGTGTGAGCAATTTCTGTTGCATTGAAAAAAGCATGAGGGACTTCCCTGGTGGTCCAGTGGTTAAGATTCTGTGCTCCCAATGCAGGGGGCACGGGTTTGATCCCTGGTAGGGGAACTAAGATCTCTCATGCCACAACGGGGCGACCTAAAAAATTAAAAACAAACAAAAAAAAGAGATGGGGAATCGAGATCTGACAGTGACCTTTAACTTGCTAACGTTATCATTTTCGATGTTTCACTTTACTTCTCTGAGGCTCAGTTTCCTCATCTGTAAAACAGTGGAGAAGAGTCCAAGAACTCATGAAAGAGTAATTTATAAACTATAAAGTTGGGAATAGATGGAGGGTGGTGGTAAGAGAAGGCTGTCTATAGTGTCTGTCCAATGTTTGAAGTGTAGGTGGTTGACAACATGGGCCTCTGGAGAGCAGGTCTCCAGCCTCCCTCCCCCACCAAGGCAGGAAGGGTTCTGGTGCCATATGCCTAGTGGGAATGAGTCTCTGGGACCCTCTGAAATGTTTGGCTAAGACAGACACCTTGCCCTAAAAACCAGAGAAGGGCCTTTTGGGAGTAAGAACTGCTGAGACAGTTTTCCAGGATCCATGAGAGTCCCCCCATCACTGCCTACCTTTCAATCGAAGACAGATTTTGAAGATTCAGCAACTTGGGCATTTGCCTAATTGCAGGCAGGGAGGAGAGCTGGGCTGAGGACAGTTGGGCCAGGGGATGGCAGGGATGGAGGAGGAGGGCCGATGAAGGTTGGTGAAGGAAGATGTTTAGAGCCTTCCAGAGTTGAGAAAGAGAAGGGAAAATGTGATGATCATGCAGCAGAGATGGTTTTTAAAAATAAGCACCTCAGGATATTCAACAAGTGTCAGCCCGTTCAAAAGAGACCTCCTGAAGAAGCTGTTCTGTCACTTGCTGATGGTTCCACTCCTCAAAACACTGTAGGAAATTGTCTTTGGATTGTGGGGTGTATCGTCCTTGAGGGGAAACCTCTATTTTTTTTAAATTAAGTAATTTACTTATTTTTGGCTACATTGGGTCTTCGTTGCTGCGCACGAGCTTTCTCTAGTTGCGGTGCGCGGGGGTTACTCTTCATTGCGGTGCACGGGCTCCTCATTGCGGTGGTTTCTCTTGTTGTGGAGCACGGGCTCCAGGTGCGTGG
Source organism: Mesoplodon mirus (assembly GCF_964341445.2). Classification (NCBI taxonomy): domain Eukaryota; kingdom Metazoa; phylum Chordata; class Mammalia; order Artiodactyla; family Ziphiidae; genus Mesoplodon; species Mesoplodon mirus. The sequence goes on from NC_138988.1 coordinate 7,606,738, forward strand.
GCTTCAGTAGTTGTGGCACACGGGCTCAGTAGTTGTGGCTGGCGGGCTCTAGAGTGCAGGCTCAGAAGTTGTGGCGCACAGGCTTAGTTGCTCCGCGGCATGTGGGATCTTCCCGGACCAGGGATCGAACCCGTGTCCCCCGCATTGGCAGGCAGATTCTTAACCACTGCGCCACCAGGGAAGTCCCAAACCTCCATTTTTTTAAAGGAGGACTATGATTTTTGGAAATGACCAAGTGTAGAAAACACAATTGATGGGAGTTCCCTGGTGGCACAGTGATTAAGACTCTGCGCTCCTGATGCAAGGGACCCAGGTTCAATCCCTGGTCAGGGAACTAGATCCCACATGCGTGCTGCAACTAAGAGTTCGCATGCCACAACTAAGGAGCACACCAGCCACAACTAAGGAGCCCGCCTGCTGCAACTAAGACTCAGCACAACCAAATAAATAAATTAATTTTAAAAATTTAAAAAAGAGAAAATACAATGGGTGGTCAAATTGAGAATTGTCACTTGAGATGAAAGCCAAGGTGTGAAGGCAAAATCATGAGGCTGGTTTGCTTCCCCAAGAGGACTGTTACAAATGCTGGGAGGAATTTCTGGCGTGTTGGAAAAATTGTTCAAACTCCCAAAAGGACTACCTTGTAGAAGGCAGCATTTATTCAGTGTGGACATTCTAGTGGGCTTGCTCCAATTGACTTAGATGGAGGTCTTTTAAGATTTTGGAGAAAGTGAGAAAGGAGAATTGTAGGATGTGGGACGTATCTCCATATTTATCAGTACCCAGAAGGTGATTTCCATTCTACTCTTAAAAGGCGAGCGGGAAAGAATATATGCTCAGCTGGAACTCCCATATCCTGAACCTTAATTTGTAGTCTGCAGATGGGTTACTGACCTCTTGGCCTTCCCGTTCTCTGTAATCCATCCAATTCTCTGTAATCCATGTGGGTTTAATCTTGGGGATTTGATGAACTATCCAACAACCCCCATGTAAATATAGAATTTCAGGGATCTTAGGAATCAGCTTCTTCAAACCCTGCCTTCCTCCACTCCCATTATAGAGAGAGGAAACTGAGCCTAGAGACATGAAGGTCTTACCCAAAGTCACACAGCCAGTAATAGAGTAAACTAGTCATGACTCCTGGTCCAGTGCTCTTTCCCTTGTGTTTCGCCCCACCCCTGAGGGGAGTTATCAGAGTTGAGCAGTTCACTGTATTTTACTTAGAGATTTCTGAGCTCTGGGTAAGTGACTGACTTACTTTGCTTAATAAAGGGAAGAGGTCAGGGGCTTCCCTGGTGGCGCAGTGGTTAAGAATCTGCCTGCCAATTCAGGGGACACGGGTTTGAGCCCTGGTCCAGGAAGATCCCACATGCTGCGGAGCAACTAAACCCGTGCGCCACAACTACTGAGCCCACGTGCCACAACTACTGAAGCCTGCATGCCTGGAGCCCGTGCTTCAAAACAAGAGAAGCCACTTCAATAAGAAGCCTGCGCACCACATTGAAGAGTAGCCCCTACTCACCGCAACTAGAGAAAGCCCAAGTGCAGCAACAAAGACCCAACGCAGCCAAAAATAAATCAATAAAAATAAATAAATTTATTTTTTAAAAAAGGGGCAGAGGCCAGAGCACTAGACTACAAGTCATGGGATTGTGCTGGCGGGGGAGGGTTGTCTTAGTTAATTCTGCCGGTGACTCACCATTAGTGTTAAGCAACCACTTTTTAGCTTAAATCTCAGTTTTCTCATCTGTACAGTGAGGGACTAATCAGTCAGATTAGTGGATTTAAAGTATCTCTTTCAGGGCTGTGGGGTTCCTAGAATAACTCTTTCACCAAGATCATTCCACTCAGAAAGTGAGAAATCAGTCATCCTCAGAGAAACTGCAGAGAAGCAGACCTGGTGGTCCAGTGGTTAAGACTCTGTGCTTCCACTGCAGGGGGCACAGGTTTGATCCCTGGTTGGGGAGCTAAGATCCCACATGCCATGCAGTGCAGACAGAAAAAAAAAAAAAAAAAAAAAGAGAATGCCGGTTGTATGGTTCTTGTTCAAGTGAACATTTACTCAAACTGTTTTTTTGGCCATGCCATGCAGCATGTGGGCAATCCCTGCTCTCAGGAAGCTTACCATCTAGCTGAATCACTATATTGGTCAGCAGTCTTTCAGTGAAAAGTGACAGAAACCCAACTCAAGCTGACTTAAGTAAATGAAAATAAGGTAAAGAGGATAGTGTGTTTGGCTCACATACATTAAAAGTCAAGAGTACTGGCTTCACACACGGATGGATCCAGATGCTCAAGTAACATCATTACAAATCAGTCTCTCAGTAGCATTGACATGTATAAACTACCAAATGTAAAACAGATAGCTAGTGGGAAGCAGCTGCATCGCACAGGGAGATCAGCTCGGTGCTGTGTGACCACCTAGAGGGGTGGGATAGGGAGGGTGGTAGGGAGAAGCAAGAGGGAGGGGACATGGGAATATTTGTATACGTATAGCTGATTCACTTTGTTATACAGCAGAAACTAACACACCATTGTAAAGCCATTATACTCCAAAAAAAGTCAATCTCTTGGGACTTCCCAGTGGCTAAGACTCCGCACACCCTATGCAGGGGGCCTGGGTTTGATCCCTGCTCGGGAACTAGATCCCACATGCTGCAACTAAGAGTTTGCATGTAGCAACGAACATCTCGAGTGCCAGTGCAGCCAAATAAATAAATATTAAAAAAAAATCAATCAGTCTCCATTTCCTGGATCCTCTGTGTTGGCTTACTTTTAAGTTCACTTCTCTCTTGAAGGTTATAAGTAAGGCTACCAGCAGCTCTGAATTTACATTGCTTCAGCTTAGCGATGCCTGTGGGAAAAAAAAAGAGCTTTTATTCAATGGTTCCAGCAAAAGTTCCAGGGCTGATTCTGATTGTCTAGCTTTGGTCAAGTGCCTATCTCTTAATTAATTAGTGTGACTTTGTCTAAGGTCTCGGCCACATACCCATTCCTGGGACTAATGAACTGATAGGGGAGAAAGATAAATTCCCACAAAGGGAAATCAGGTGTGACCACTGGAAGAGGGCTACTATGGGTTAGACAAGTGCAGACAGAGGCCTCATCCTGGACAGTCTGAGCACTAATACGTGCTCAGCTTTAGGTGCTGTGGAAGCCCAGGGCAATTGAGGAGGATACCGTCTTAGTTGGGAGGTGAAGCTTGAGTGGGGCTGGGTGTGGACAGGTGTGAGTTGTGAGAGAGCATTCTGAATGGAGTGGAAGATCATGGACGGAGAGACACAGAGGCGAGAAAGCCACATCTGGCTTGAGTGTGGCATCCACTTAGGGGAGCAGCAGTGAAAGGCCAGGAAGGAATGATGGGGCTACAGTATGCAAGGCTCTGAGTACTGGGTCAAAAAATTTGGATTTAATCAGCAGGCAGTTCGAAGCTACTACCACTGTTAATAATCAGGAAAAAATAGTTAACATTTTCTGAGCCTTTACTATATGCTTGACCATATGCTAAACATTTACATGCATACTGTCATTGAATCCTCACAACAATCCTATGGGGTAGGTACCACTATGAATATTTCATAGATGAGAACACTGAGCCTCTGAAAGGAAAGAGTCATTTGTCCAAGGTCATACAGGGGGTAAGTGGTGGAGCCAGAATTGTAACTCAGTCTGTCTAACTAGAAAGCCCACGGATTTATAAAGGAACATTCAGGATGGGAATAGAGACAGGATGAATTTGCCAGAAGAGTCGAATGCTAAGTAGAGAGGCTGGGAGACTCAGGTGGCTCTTTGTGGAGTTAGGGGTCAGCTTTTCTTTTTTAAAAAAATTAATTTATTTATTTTTGGCTGTGTTTGGCCTTTGTTGCTGTGTGTGGGCTTCCGCTAGTCGTGGCGAGCGGGGGCTACTCTTCGTTGCAGTGCGCGGGCTTCTCATTGCAGTGGCTTCTCTTGTTGCGGAGCACGGGCTCTACGCATGTAGGCGTCAGTAGTTGTGGCATGCGGGCTCAGCAGTTGTGGCGCACAGGCTTAGTTGCTCCGCAGCATGTGGGATCCTCCCAGACCAGGGCTCAGACCCGGGTCCCCTGCATTGGCAGGAGGATTCTTAACCACTGCGCCGCCAGGGAAGTCCCAGGGGTCAGGTTTTCAAGGCTTCTCAGGATATCTCTGCTACTCTTTACCTGGTCTTTCCCATTTTCGGGGTGCTAGACACTTTCACATTCGTTATGTCATTTACTGTTCATCTGTTAAAATGACTTGTCCAAAGGTCACACATCTAGTGAAAGGAGGAGCTGAAACTTCACATGAGTCTAAATGGATCTAGAACCTGTTTTTACCCCTGAACTGGAACACAGGACGTGAATACACAGATTACAAGTTACAACTGTCGGGTGTATGTACTCAGTGTTTACCTGTGGGCTGAGTGAGGTTAGCCAAGGGGAGGTTGCGGGCTGGAGTAGAGACTCAGACTGGAAGCCTGGTCGAGGGTCCGAGGGGGCAGTGTGGGGAAGTGGTGGAGGACTTAGAATTCCCGCTTTGCCACTTCCCAGCTGTGTCCCTTGGATAAGTGGGTTTCCTCTCTGAGCCTCAGTTCCCTTATCTGTAAAATGGAGGTGATTATTGTACCTACTTCAGAGGTGAGGGAAAGAAAGAAATGAAACCATGGGGCTGAAATGCTGAGTGTGGTTCCTGGTATACAGTGAACAATCAGTAAATGGTCACTGTTATTCTTGTGACATGGTCTGAGTGAAGAGCAGCTTGTGAGGGGTCCTTGCTATTCAGGTGAAAGACTTTGGACTTGCTGAGATGATCAAAGGCCTTAAGAAGTCATAGACTGTCAGCTGGGAAGCGTCTTACCAATCAGCTGGCTCAACTCCCTTGTTGTACAGATAAAAAAACTGAGTCCCAGAGAGAAGAGACAAATCCATGCTCACAAAGTGAGACTCCTCTATCCACAGAGGGGAGGTGATTCTGACCACATTTATTCAGGGTCAAGAGCCTACTATGTGTCAGGCACTGCCCAGTGCTAGAATCACTGTGGCAAACAGCACATGTGAGATATAGTGGGAGCTGGGGAGACTGATGGTGGAGGTGGCAGCAGGGGCTGGTTGGTGCGCCAGAGGTGAGCATCTTCCAGCCTCCCAGATGTGTGTCCTAAATCATCAGGGGTCTCTGAGGTAGGAGCAGCAGTGTCACTACAGCTTAGAATGTGCATCCGCATCCCTCCCCACTTCCTTGGCTTATGTTTCATATTTGGTTTGGGATTTTTTTCATCCAGTGAGTCTTTGTTGTATGTGATGAGACTGCTGAGCACATTGGGGGAATTTCTTTCCTCCCACTCTTCCCTCCCTCATTTTCTTGCTCCCCCAATTCTCCCTTCCTTCCTTCTTTCCTGCCTTCCACCTTCCTTCCCTCCCTCCCTTCTTTCATTTTTTGCTTTGCTCCTTCTCTCCCTATTCCCTTCCTTTCTTTCTCACATCAGTCCTTTACTGACAGCCTCCTCTGTGTGTCAGGCTATGCTAGGCTCAGGGAATCCTGAGTAAGAGTCCTCGCTCCCAGGAAGCTCATAGTCTAATGGGAGAGGCAGGAAAGAAATTGGATCATCACACTGTGGCATGACACATGAAATGATTGAATCATGCAAGGGTATCTTGGGGGCACACACTTCTGACACATTAAGGACAGCCAGAGAAGTCTTCCAAAAAGTAACAGCATTTGAGCTGAGTCTTAAAAAGGATGAGAAGGGGAACCAGGCAGAAGAGACAGTATGATTGAAGGTGTGGAGGAGGGAAATAGCCTGGTGTGTTTTGGGTACCACAAACAATTAGCACAAGGGGAGGTGAGAGCTGAGACTGGGAGGGTGGACAGGGGCTGGATTGCGGATGCCTTCTAAGCCACGGTCAGGAGTTTAGACTTTATCTATAAGCAGCAGATAGTTGTTGACTTTTTTTTTTTAATCTTTAAAAAATTTTCCAGACTTTCATTTACTTTTCGGAAAAGTTAATACATGAACGTGAAACAAAATTCAAAAGATAAAATGGTGTTTAATCAGATGTAAGTCTCCTCCCTGCTCTCATTTCTCAGTGATCCTCCCAGAAGTCTCCTCCCAGGGGCAACCACTTTTACCATTTCTTGAGTATCCTTTCCAAGAAATCCCATAAATATACAAGCAAATTCAAACTATATTTTAAAAAAATAAATGGTAAGCTATCTATTGCTGCATAGCAGATTACTTCAAAACTTAGTGGCTGAAAGCAACAAGCATTTGTTTCTGTGAGTCACAGGAATTTGGGAGTGCTTAGATGGGTAGTTCTGGCTTGAGGTGTCTCCTGAAGTTGCACCCAAGACCTTAGCTGGGGTCAGCTGGAGAAGACCTCAGAATGAGTGCTCTGAGAGAGAGAAATAAGAAGGTATGATACCCACCCCCCCTTCTTTGGTAATAGCTTTATTGAGATTTAAATCATATGCCACACAATTCACACATATAAAGTGTACAATTCAGTGGATTTTAGTATATTTAAAGAGTTGTGTAACCATTACCACAATCAATTTTAAGATATTTACATAACCTCAAGATGCCTTATATCTATCCTTTAGCTCTCTCCCCTTAAGCCTACCATGCCCATCTTCTCTGTCCTCTAAGCAGCCACTATTAAGCCTGTTCTGGACATTTCGTATAAATGGAATCATATAATATGTGGTCTTTGTGATTGGCATCTTTCACTTAGCATAATGTTTTCAAGGTTCATTCATGTTGCAGCATGGGTCAATACTTCATTCCTTTTTACAGCTGAATAATATTCCATTGTATAGATATACTGCATTTTGTTTATCCAGTCATCAGCTGATGGCCACTTGGATTGTCTCCACTTTTTGGCTATTATGAATAATGTTTCTATGAACACTTGTGTACAAGTTTTTGTGTGGACACATGTTTTCATTTCCCTTGGATATATTCCTGAGAGTCTAATTGTTGGCTCAGGTGGCAACTCTAACATTTTGAAGAACTGCCAGATTGTATTCCAAAGGGGCAGTACAATTTTACTTTCCCAGCAGCAGTGTGTGAAGGTGCTTAGTCATATCCTCATCCACACTTATGTTATTATCTGACTTTTGGATTACAGCCATCCTACTGGGTGTGAACTGGTAACTCCTGGTTTTGATTTCCATCCCCCTAATGATTAGTGGTGTTAAGCATCTTTTCATGCGCTTTTTGGCCATTTATATACCTTCTTTGGAGAAACACCTATTCAGATCCTTTGCCCATGTTTTTCTTCCAGTTTTATTGAGATACAGTTGACATGCAGCACTGTATAAGTTTCAGGTGTACAGCATGATTTGGCTTAGTGAACATCCATCGTCTTATATCGATACAAAATTAAAGAAATAGAAAATTTTTGTGTGTGATGAGAACTCTCAGGATTTACTCTCTTAACAGCTTTCATATATAACATACGGCGGTGGTAATTATATTTTTGATGCTGTACATGACAGCCCTAGCACTTATTTACCTTATAGCGAAGTTTGTACCTTTTGACCGCCTTCATCCAGTTGCCTCTCACCCCACCCCCACCTCTGGTAACCACAAGTCTGTTCTCTTTTTCTATGTTTCTTTTTTTTTTTTTGAAGTATAATTGACCTATAACACTGTTAGTTCCTATCATACAACATAGTGATTTGATATTTCTATATATTTCAAAATGATCACCATGATGTCTAGTTACTGTATGTTACCATATAAACATATATTTATTGACTATACTCCCTACACTGTACATTTCATAACCATGACTCATTTATTTTGCAACTGGAAGTTTGTACCTTTTAATCTCTCTCACCTATTTCTTTCCTCCCCTCATTCCCTTCCCCTTTGCCCATTTAAAAATTGGATTATTTTTCTTTTTACTATTGAGTTGTAAGAGTTCTTTATACTCTTGTTATAAGTCCCTTATCAGATATATGATTTGCAAATATTTTCTTCCATTCTATGGCTGTCTTTTCACTTTCTTGATGGTGTTCTTTGAAGCACAAAAGTTTTAAATTTATACAAAGTCCAGTTTATCTTGTTGTTGTTGTTGCTTATGCTTTTGTCATTTCTAAGAATCCATTGCCAAACTCAAGATTACAAAATTTACCTCTGTTTTCTTCTAAGCGTTTTATAGTTTTAGTTTTTACACTTAGGGCTCTCATCCATTTGAGTTAATTTTTGTATATGGTGTAAAGTAAGGGTTCAACTTCATTCTTTTGAATGTGGCTCTCCAGTTGTCCCCGCACCGTTTATTGAAAACAGTGTTCTTTCTCAACTGAATGGTCTTGGCACTCTTGCCAAAAATCAATTGGCCATGGGTTAATTTCTGAACTCTCACTTCTGTTCCATTGATCTGTATGTCTATCCTTATGCCAGTAACAGTCTGTCTTGATTACTGTTGCTTTGTAGTGAGTTTTCAAATCAGGAAGTGTGAGTCCTCCAACTTTGTTCTTTTTCATGACTGTTTTGGCCATCCCACTGCCTTTTTTTTTTTTAATTGAAGCATAGTTGATTTACAATATTGTGTTAGTTTCACATGTACAACAAAATGATTGAGTTATATATATATATATTTCTCAGGTTGTTTTCAATTATAGGTTATTACAAGATATTGAATATAGTTTCCTGTGTTATACAGTAAATCCTTGTTGCTTATCTATTTTATGTATTGTAGTAGTTTGTATCTGTTAATCCCATACTCCTAATTTATCACTCTCTCCCCCTCCCTTTCCCCTTTGGTAACCATAAATTGGTTTTCTAGTTGTGAGTCTGTTTCTGTTTTGTATATAGATTCATTTGTATTATTTTTAGATTCCACATGTAAGTGATATCATATAATATTTGTCTTTCTTTGTCTGACTTCCTTCACTTTGTATGATATTCTCTAGGTCCATCCATGTTGCTGCAAATGGCAATATTTCATTCTTTTTTATGGTTGAGTAGTTTTCCATTGTATATATATACCACATCTTTTTCATCTTTTCTGGATACATGCCCAGGAGTGGAATTGCTGGATCATACAGTGGCTCTATTTTTTCTTTTTTTTTTGCGGTACGCGGGCCTCTCACTGTTGTGGCCTCTCCCGTTGCGGAGCACAGGCTCCGGACTTGCAAGCTCAGCGGCCATGGCTCACGGGCCCAGCCACTCCGTGGCATGTGGGATCTTCCTGGATTGGGGCACAAACCTGTGTCCCCTGTATCGGCAGGCGGACTCTCAACCACTGCGCCACCAGGGAAGCCCTCTATTTTTTCTTTTTTAAGGAACCTCTGTACTGTTCTCCGTAGTGGCCACAACAATTTACATTCCCACCAACAGTGTTAGGAGGGTTCCCTTTTCTCCACACCCTCTCCAGCATTTGTTATTTGTGGACTTTTTAATGATGGCTGTTCTGACCAGTGTGAGGTGGTACCTCATTGTAGTTTTGATTTGCATTTCTCTAATAATTAGTGATGTTGAGCGTCTTTTCACGTGCCTATTGGCCATCTGTATGTCTTTTTTCAGAGAAATGTCTATTTAGGTGTTCCACCCATTTTAAAATTGGATTATTTGGTTCCTTTGCTATTGAGTTGTATGAGCTGTGTATATATTTTGGATATTAACCCCTTGTCAGTTACATGGTTTGCAAATATTTTCTCCCATTCTGTAGGTTGTCTTTTCATTCTGTTAATGGTTTCTTTTTTTTTTGCCGTATGCGGGTCTCTCACTGTTGTGGCCTCTCCTGTTGCGGAGCACAGGCTCCGGACACACAGGATCAGCGGCCATGGCTCACGGGCCTAGCCGCTCCGTGGCATGTGGGATCCTCCCGGACTGGGGCACGAACCTGCGTCCCCTGCATCGGTAGGCAGACTCTCAACCACTGCGCCACCAGGGAAGCCCTGTTGATGGTTTCTTTTGCCTTGGGAGACTGATCTAAGAAAATATTGCTATGATTTATGTCAGAGAACCTTTTGCCTATGTTCTCTTCTAAGATTTTCATGGTGTCGTGTCTTATATATAGGTCTTTAAGCCATTTTGAGTTTATTTTTGTGTATGCTGTGAGGGAGTGTTCTAATGTCACTAACTTACATGCAGTGGTCCAGCTTTCCAAGCACTGCTTGCTGAAGAGACTGTCTTTTCTCCATTGTACATTCTTGCCTCCTTTGTCGTAGCAAATGCCTTTTATGTTCTAATCTCAGATATCACAGACCACTTCTGCCACACTCTATTGTTAGAAGTGAGTTACTAAATCCAGCCCACATTCAAGGGGAGGAGAATTCAGCTCCTCCTCTTGAAAGGAAGTATATTTAAAAAGTTGTGGAGGGTCTTCCCTGGTGGCGCAGTGGTTGAGAGTCCGCCTGCCGATGCAGGGGACGCGGGTTCGTGACCCGGTCCGGGAGGATCCCACATGCCGCGGAGCGGCTGGGCCCGTGAGCCATGGCCACTGAGCCTGTGCGTCTGGAGCCTGTGCTCCGCAGCGGGAGAGGTCACAGCGGTGGGAGGCCCGCGTACCGCAAAAAATAAATAAATAAATATAAAAAGTTGTGGACATATTTATAAACCATCACAAATGGTAGCATACTAAACACTTGGTTTGTCTTGCTTTTTAAATTCAACAACACATCTTGGAGATTGTTCCAGATCAGTGTACAGAGAGCTGCTTTTTTCTTAAGAGCTGCATAATATACTTTTGTGTGGATGTGTCATCTTTTATGCAATCAATATTTAAGTTATTTACAATATCTTGCTATCACAGTATTTCAGTGGATGACGTTGTATATAATTTGATACATATGTAAGTATAAGGATAAAATAAAGACCTAGAGTGGAATTGCTGGATTAAATGGTCTTTACGTTTACAATTTTGACAGATCCAGTCATAGTCCCCTCCGTGGAAGTTATGCAAAGTTACACTTCCAGCAACAATGTATGAGGGTACCTGTTTCCCCGCATTCTTCCCAACTGTGTTATCAAATATTTTATTTTTGCCAAACTGATGGGAAAAAGTACTCTCTTATGGTAGTAATTTGTCTTTCTTTTATGAATGAGGTTGAGCATCTTTTATATATACAGGCCGACCTCATTTTATTGCAATTCACTTTAGTGAATAACCTCACAGATATTGCCTTTTTTTTTTTTTTTTTTTTTTAACAAATTGCAGGTTTGAGGCAACCCTGTGTTGAGCAAGTCTATCGGTGCCATTTTTCCAAATAGCATTTGCTACACTTTGTGTCTCTGTGTGACATTTTGGTAATTCTCACAATATTTCATACTGTTTCATTGTTATATTTGTTATGGGTGATCTGTGATCAGTGATCTTTGTAATTGTTTTGGCATTTTTTTAGCTATAAAGTATTTTAAAGTATTATAAAGTATATTTTTTTAGACATAATGCTATTGCACACTTAATAGGCTACAGTATAGTGTAAACATAACTTTTATATGCCCTGGGAAACCAAAAAAAATCTGCGTGACTCGCTTTATTGTGATACTTGCTTTATTGTGGTGGTCTGGAACTGCACCCGCAATATCTCCAAGGTGTACCTGTATATTTTCTGTAAACTGTCAGTTCAGAAATATTTTTCTACCAAGCTAATGGTATTTTCCCTCTTTGATTTGTAAGAACTCTTTATAAATTAAAAAAGTTAGCTCTTTGTGATATGTTACAAATATTGTCTCCCAGTTTATTTTTTGAGTTTGTCTATGGATGTTTTCCCCATGGTGAAATTTGTTTTTTCTCAACATAAGCAAATCATCAGTTCCCTCCTATATGGCTCCTGAGTGTAGTATGGCTCCTAGAACGGCCTTGGAGTGTTTTGAGCAGGGGGGAGATCATAGATCTGGTTGTTGGTAGGGAGGATGGGCTGGAGGTGTCAAGAGGATGAGGGCTGAACTGTTCTTATTCTGACAGCCTCTTATTCTTTTCATTCCATTTCATGTTATTCATCATTATCAACCTTTTATCCCAGAGCCGTTTAATGGCATAAGGAGAGCCCTGGATCAGGAATCTGGGTTGGAACATAGTAGGTGCTTAATAAGTGTCTATTGAGTGAATGAATGATGAGCTCTTTTCTTTTTTTTTTGGCCGTGCAGTGCGGCATATGGGATCTTAGTTCCCTGACTAGGGATCGAACCTGTGCTCCCTGCATCGGGAGCGTGGAGTCTTAACCCCTGGACCGCCAAGGAAGTCCCTGAATGATAAGCTCTGATTTAAGTCCTAGCTCCACCACCCGCTCCTTTGGAGGCAGCATATTCAGCAGTCAGCCAACCTGAATTTGAATCCTGAGTGTGGCATTACCAACTAAGTGTCCTTTGGAAGGTTATACAATTTCTGACTCTAAGTTTCCTCCTCTAGAAAATGGGGACTATAATAGTAACTAGTTCTTGGGGCTGTTAAAGGATTGATTGAGAATGTGTGTACACACCCTGGCAGAAAGGAAACCCAATTTGCCAAATAGCAATTGTTATTAGCTGTCGTGTGACTTTCGTCATAACCCTTTGGTTCCAACATTCCATGGTCTGTGCTACAACCAGGGAGGAAAGGTTGAAAAGTGGGGAGAACTGGGAAATACACCTGGAAAAGCAGGGGAGCTCTGAAAGTTGGGCCTTGAAGTTTGGGGTCTTATTCTTAGGTTATAGGCAATTACTTGTAGGCATGGGAATGACCAGGGCCAGATGTGGGTTTAGAAAGATGACTTGGGGAATTCCCTGGTGGCACAGTGGTTAAGAATCCGCCTGCCAATGCAGGGGACACGGGTTCGAGCCCTGGTCCAGGAAGATCCCACATGCCACGGAGCAACTAAGCCCGTGCGCCACAACTACTGAGTCTGCGCTCTAGAGCCTGCGAGCTGCAACTACTGAACCCACGCACCACAACTACTGAAGCCCGCATGCCTAGAGCCCATACTCTGCAACAAGAGAAGCCACCACAATGAGAAGCCCGCGCACCACAACGAAGAGTAGCTCCCGCTCACGGCAACTAGAGAAAGCTTGCGAGCAGCAATGAAGACCCAACACAGCCAAAAATAAATAAATAAAAAAAAAAAAAAAAGAAAGATGCCTTGGGCAGTTGCTGCAGGGAAGGGACTGATGGAGGCCTGATGGGAGACCAGGAGCCTGGGGGGAAAGCAGTGGCAGTGGTCCAGGTGAGAGGGGCTGAGGCCGGGGGACGGGAGGAGGAGAAAACTGGAGACCTATTTAGGAGCCCAGTAGGTGTGTGTGTGTGGGGCGGGGTGAGGACAGGCAGGCCTTGCACATGACCCAAGGTCCTCTCGTTGAACGATTTGGTCTTGGAATGACATTCCTAAAAGACACAGCAGGGAGATCCGCTCAGTCTGGGAAATGCTGAATTTGTGGTCCCTATGAGACCCACAGGAGGAGGGCTCTGACCAGCTGTTGGCTATTCTGGCCTCGAACCGAGGAAAGAGGTCTCAGCTGGAGATGTTAGATGTCAGTCTGAGTGTGGGTGAAATTGCCCGGGGAGAGCATGTAGAGGGAAAAGAGGAGACAGCCTCGAAACACCAACCTTTAAGATGCAGGTCGAGGAGGAGCCAGAAAAGGCGGCTTGGAGTGAGGCGCCAGAGCAGCTGCTCAGATTAGCAACAGAGAAACTGAGAAGAACAGCCTTGAGAAAGGACGGCTGCCTGGAGGAGCCAGAGGGACGGGGAAGGGATGGAGCCACCTGGATCGGCCTGGGCCAGACTGGAGGAGTGAGGCAGGATGCGGGGAGAGCGGCGGGAGGTTTCTGACCGAGCCCTGGAGATGAGTGTGGCAGAGCCGAGCCCGGGTAGTGGGGGAGGCAGCGGATTCAAAGGTTGTCAAGAGGCTGTGTGTGGGCTCCATGCAGGCTGGGCCCAGGGGTGGTGGAGTAAATACTGTTTCCAAATAATTACCACACAAAGTGATGTGTGTCCCATCTCTCCATAGCAGCATCTGTGACAACAGACACAATTATTTGTGTTCCTAACTGTCCCCCTACTAAACAGTAGTTTCCTCAAGATCAGGAACCACGAGCCGGGGACTGAATGGCTTGGAGGAAGTGTCCCAGGGAGAGGGAACAGTCAGTGCCAAGCCCTCCGGGGGGGCTGAACTAGAAATGTTGTTAGGGTTAGGGTTAGAAGGCAGGCCCAGGGTGGCTGGAGTGTACGGATCGAGACGCCGGATGGCGTGGGGGAAAGTGGGGTGAGCCTGTGGGTCACACAGGCCAGGACCAGGCATCAGGGTTTATCCTGAGCGTAGTGGGAAGCTTTTGAAGGGTGTTGAGCAGGGGAATGGCACCATCTGCTTTTGACAGCTCACTCTGGATGCTGAGTGGAGAACAGATGATGGGGCAAGGATGAGAGCAGAGAAACTAGTTAGGAGGCCACTGCGGTCTTCCAGGAGGGAGATCATGGCAGCTTGGACAGATGGTGGCAGTGGAGATGGAGAAAAGAGGTCAGTCCGAGATATTTTTTGGAGGTCAAGACAGTCGGCCTTGCAAGTGGACTGGATTGGGGGTGAGGGAAATGGAGGAGTCAGGGTGTCCCCGTAATCTGGGTGCTGGATGGGATGTAGGGAGCCCAGGCACGAGAGTCCCGTCCCCTCCGAGCTCCCCAGCTGATGGAGGCACTAAGATTGGGCCTGGATCTTCAAATCCAGTGGGCAGGGTTGACTGTTAGGAGAGGTCTGGTCTCCCTTGTACGATAAGCCTCTGCCCTGGGGGGCAGGACAGAGCTGGTGCGAGGGACGTGAGGACAACCTCCTTCTTAGGGTGTGTGTGTGGGGGGTGTCTCCCTACAGCCCCCCAGTGCACCAGGCCTGGGGAGGCGCTCCCTTGGAAAGCTGTGGTCGTGGTGCCGACACAGGTCCTTCTCCGGGCTTCTCTCAGCCCCCAAATCAGCCTGGTTCTTTCTAGAAAAACCTTCCTAAATGTGAGGAAGGGACTCATAGAAGATACAGGATATGAGCAGCCATCCGTGCATTCTGTGCTATACTGCTCCTCTGTATATCTCACCTTTTCTAGGACTTTTACAGCTTTGTAAAATTATCGTGTTCTTTGTACAAAAATTGGAGAATATAGATGACCAAGATTACACACATAATCTCACTCTCCCAGAAACAGTCAACTTAACTGTTGGTCTGCAGTCATAACAGTATAGAGTACTGGTTATGAGCAGGCTCTGGAGCCAGACTGTCTGGGTTCAAATCCTGGTTCTGTAACTTACCAGCTGTGTGACCTTGGATAACTTGGATGACCTCTCTGTGCCTCTGTGTCCTCAACTGTAAAAAGAAGATAATAATAGTACCTACTCCACAGAGTGTTGTGGGGATTAAATGAAGTAATGTGTGTAAAATACTTAGCATAGTTCCTGATGTGGTAAATTTTATATAACTATTTGCTATAACTATGTAAGTATTTCTTCCCAAAATGAAATTATATTGCACATTATTTTTCACATCCTTTTGAAACCTAACATATCATAAGTATTTTCTGTATCATTAAATCTTCCTCAGTATAGTTTAATAGGGGAGTAGTATTCCATGGTATGAAAGAATATTCCTGTGTTGTTGGATAATTAGTTGCTTCTTTCTTTCCTCCCTTCCTTTATTTCTCCCTCTCCTCCTCCCTTCTTTTCCTCCTCTCTTCCTTCTTCTCTTTCTTGCAAATAAAGATGTGATAGACATCCTCATAGCTAAATCTTAGAGCAGATCCTTGAGCATTTTCTTAGAATAAATTCCTAGAAATTGGCAAGCTCAGTCAAAAGGGGTCTAGAGATTTTCAGTTTTATGGGTTTTTTGTGATTAATTCATTATTTCTGTGAGTTCCATTTGGCTTGTGCATTGCAATTCTTTGTTGCTTCAATTATTTCATTCCAAGTGAGTGAAAAAATCTCTGGCAATAGTCACTTATTAGTGGTCAACTCCCACCTACCTTAAGATTTCAGTAGGTAAGTTATTCACGTGGTCCTGAATTCAAAAGGTGTAGCAGGTTAGCAGTGCAAGGTCTCCGTCCTGTCCTGTCCTTGGTTCCTCAATCCCCTCCTTAGAAGTAACCAGGGTTATCAGTGTGAATGTTATATAAATGGAATCACAGTTTTCCCCAATGTTATGACTCTAAGAGGCATCCAAGTTGTTGCATATAGCTGCCATAACAAAATACCATAGACTGGGTGGCTTACATTTATTTTCTCATAGTTCAGGAAAGTAGAATTCCAAGACCTAGAATTCCAGACCAGCATGGTCTGGTTCTGGTGAGAGTCCTCTTCTTGGCTTGCAGACGGCCACCTTCTTGCTGTGTCCTCAGGTGGTAGGTGCAGGGAGAGAGCAAGCTCTCTGGTATCTCTTCTTGTAAGGGCACTAATCCCATCATGGGTCCCCACTCTCATGACCTCATCTAACGCTAATTACCTCTCCAAGGCCCCTTCCACAAATACTCTTACATTGGTTTATGGCTTCAAAATATGACTTTCATGGGGACACAGTTCAGTCCATATCAAGCCTCTTTGGAGTCTGCTCAGGGACAGAAAGCCCTGGGGGACATCCAATCTGACCCCCTAGTAATGGGTAGCAGCTGGGGTGCATTAGGCATGGAGGGGACAGCTGAGCATAAACAAAACCCTCCCTTTAGGAGTGATCGGCTCAGTGTATGTCCCTTGAGGATAGTGTAATGGTGTCATAATAAAACTCTATTAAAATAGCTAAGCATAAAATGCATAATTAAAAAGCTTTACATAAAGGCACATTTACACCACAAGCTTTAAAGGAAACAAACACCCACGTATATTGTATATTTTCTCTTAACTTCATCACTTTTTTAGTCTCATCCTGGGTTCATTACCCAAACTCAAGTATTGTTTTTCCTTTTAACTTTCCTTTAGTTGCTTAATTATATTTTAAAAGTGTAAGAAGATTTCATGGCCAGACATAGGTGGCAAAGGACTGGACATAATATTATCATTTTTATCATAAAAGTAATATATGCAAACGTTAAACACTTTCCAACAGTGCAGGAGGGCAGAGAATAAAAAGCGTCTCCCTCCTTTCCTCCTCCACCCTAGGCAGTGTTTCAGAGGTTCCCATCATTAAGTTGCTTCTGTATTCTTCCAGAAATGTTTATAGACATGCAAGCTTACATATGTATATATGTGGATTCTTTGAAAAACCAATATTTTAAATTATGTTTTTTAAATTTTATGAGTAATACATGAATACATTCACTCCGTGAAAAGCTGAAGCATTACAAACAGGCTAAAGTCCCCACCCGCTCCCTGCCCAGAGGCCACCATTGTTATAAACGTAATTTCTATCTTTCCTGATCTTTTTGTGTGCATTTACATACACATCCACGAGGAGAATACGTCGTGTCATTTTCTGTGTTCCCTTTCCTTCCTCACTCCCTTCCTTCCTCTTTCTTTTTTTTTTTTTTTTGGTAAAATACACATAACATAAAATTTACCATTTTACCCATTCTTAGATGTCCAGTTCTGTGCCATTAAGAGCATTCACACTGTTGTGCAGCCACCCTCA
The DNA here is from genome assembly GCF_964341445.2 of Mesoplodon mirus. Classification (NCBI taxonomy): domain Eukaryota; kingdom Metazoa; phylum Chordata; class Mammalia; order Artiodactyla; family Ziphiidae; genus Mesoplodon; species Mesoplodon mirus. The sequence goes on from NC_138988.1 coordinate 7,624,244, forward strand.
CCATCTGTCCTCACAACTCTTTTCACATGCAGAACTCTGTCCCCATTAAACACTAACTCCCCGTGCCCCGCCCCCAGTCCCTGACAACCAGTATTCTACTTTCCGCCTCTAGGAATCTGACTGCCCTTGGTTCCTCCTGTAAGTGGAATCATACAGTATCTGACCTTTTGTGACTGGCTCATATAATTTAGCATAATGTCCTCAAGATTCCTCCACATTGTAGCATGTATCAGAATTTCCTTCCTTTTTAAGGCACTCTGAGGTGTCTCAGATCATTTGGCAGGTAAAAGTATCCAGCTAGAACCTAAGAACAATGTTTTGTTTTTACTATACTTATGTTTATAGTTGCCTTCTATCTATGGTAAGTGATCCTGGTTTCCTTTTCTTTCATAGTGATATAAAGCTTACTTTTAAAGTAAATGCCTCTCAGTTAAAAAGTGGGTCTATGGAATTCCCTGGCGGTCCAGTGGTTGGAACTCCGAGCTTTTACTGCTGAGGGCCTGGGTTTAGTCCCTGGTTGGTTGGGGAACTAAGATCCCACAAGCCGCGTGGCACGGCCAAAGAAAAAGTGAGTCTATTCAGAGAGAAACATTAAATAAAGACCTGTCTGGGTTTGAATACGGAGCCCGCCACTTCCTAGCTGTGTGACATGGATACGATGCTACTTAGTTCCTCTGAGCCTCAGATTCGTTATAGGATTAAATGAGATCATGCATGTTAGGAGCTTCACACCCTGGCACATAGTTAAGCACTCAATACTATTTGTTATCGTTATCATATTATTAATAACAGTAATATTATTAATCTTAAATTTATCCAACACCACCTGGCTGCTTGGGAAGTCAGCTGACTCTAGGGTGATTGGATATCGGTGCCCCATCCGAGGGCCCCTTCCCCTAGACCAGCGGTTCTCAACCAGGGACATCTTTGCCCCCAAGGGGACATTTGACAGTGTCTTAAGACTCTTTTTTTTTTTAACCACTATGACTGTGGGTGGTGGGTAGAGGCCAGGGGTGATGCTGTACATCCCACAATACACCCCACTTACCCCACCCTGCACCCTGCACCTATGTCTATGCCTTATAGCAGGTGGCTCTTCAGCCAGCTCATTATTTCCAAGAGACTTGAACTTGGACTCCAGAGACCTCAGCCGTGATTTCCTCATCCAGCACATGAGGATGCTGAAGGCTGCCTTGTCTCTAGTTATTCCACCTCCTGATCGTTGAGCCTCTTGATCACCTACCTCGTCTATGCTGTCCCTAGAAGTCTCTTCCTCTCCTGCCCCAGGTCTCAGGAAACCTGTCTGATTGGTTTTTCTCCACTTGCTTTACTTCTGGGTGTTTGTCGTTCCCAGAGCAGCCTCTGGGGCCCCATAGCCACCACCTAAAACACTGCAGAGTAAAGGAGGCAGAGAGAGTGAGTGAGAGATGGAGAGAGAGGTCCCCCCCCCACGCCTTCTCTGAGTGCCCTGTCATCCTGGGTCGCCTTCCAGTCGCTCCCTGACATGTATAAATATTCTATTTGTGTGTTGATTTGATTTGATTCGTCTCCACACACCTCCGCTCCTGAGGACGAGAAACCATGGCTGGCAGTGTCCCCAGCACCCTGCATAATGCCTGACACATAGAAGACACTCAGAATTTATTTGTGGAATACATGAAGGGAGAGGCAGAGAGAGGAAAGGGCAAGGGGATAGATAAAGGGAAGGAAGAGAAGCAAGAAAAGGCAGGGAGAAGAGGAGGGGTGTTAAATGAATGTCAGATGCTGAGATCTAAGGAGAAAAGGGAAGAGGGAGGGTCAAGACTGAGGATTAAGCACCGTATAGACTAGCTGGAGAGAGGGGGAGGGGTGTGGAGAGAGAGGCAAAAAAAGATGAAAAGGGTGGAGAAGAGAAAGGAATGGAGACACACGACTAGAGAGACACGTGAGTGATGAGGCAGCGAGACAGAGCGAACGTGCAGGCGCAGAGCCCCTGGAGAAAACCTCTTGGAACGCTGAGCTTGCAGAGGGAGGAGGACCACCTGCAGGATACTGCCGCGGTTTCCATGGCGACGGGGATGCTCTGGGCAGGAGAGGAAACACTGTACCGGGGAGAGGAGAAGGAGGGACTGGGTGGGTTTTGCCCCTCCCAGGCTCTTTCCTCACCCCTGCCTCAAGCTGGAGATTCAGGGCCGAGGACGGGGAGGTGGGAGTGCAGCTCCCCCTCCTCCTCAAAGGACCCTGCAGATGTGAAGGACTTAGGCGCCTCGTCTCCCACTCCTCCATCCCTGGCATTTGACCCTCCTCCCCTCTCCAGGGTCCTGGAGGGTCCTGAAAAGTGTTAGGGAAATATGGGAAGGTGGCTGGGTCAAGCCCTCTCCGTAGGCTCCTCCTCTCCCCATAACGTCCAGTCCCAGGGATTTACATGCCCACAGCTCCCACATTTATATCCCCAGCCCTGATTTCTCCCTGAGTTTCCTTCTCCATTTGGGTATCTAAAGGGCATCTTCAAACTTGTTGAATTCTTTAACTCACCAAGCTCATTCTTGCCTCAGGACTTTTTTGCATTCGCCATTCCCTTTGCCACAAGCTCTTTTCCCCAGCCATTTTTTAGAGGTGTCTCTCACTCGAGCTAAGAATTGTCTTGGAGAAGGCGAGCGCGTTGGAGAGGGGAGGAAGGCCTGCTCCAACGTGTGTGTGTGTGTGTGTGTGTGTGTGTGTGTGTGTGTGTGTGTGTGTGTGTGTGTGTGTGTGTGTGTGTGTGTGTGTGTGTGTGTGATCACAGTGCTGTCAGGGGCGCCCTGTGTCCGTATAAGGAGTGCACCCTAGGGGAGTGCGGAAGGACTGTCCTGTTAGAAGGTCGGGGTGAGGCCAGGGGAGGCAGAACTCGAGGCAGGGAAGAGTCTGTGCCGTGGGGAGCACTTCCTCGTACGGTAGATGAGGGAAAGAGATGGCAAAGCCAGGTGTCCCTCTCCCCACCCTGGCAACGAGATGCACCTCCTAGACAGTGGGCAGAACTGACCGCCACTCCCACTTTGTCATCACTGTCATCTAAAACCCAGGTTAAGCACCTGTGGGCCTGGCGGGGGGTCAAGGGCCCCTCTGCCCCAACCTGAGCCTTGTGGTGACCTCAGGTCTCAGACACAGTAACCCAGTTGCTGGTGGACTGTCAGGCACTAAAAAGGGCAACATAAAGCCAGTGGACATAGTCACAAACTCACTGCCAGGAGGGGAAGGTCACAGCTGGAGGTGGCCTACTGAGCCCGGAAAATGGCTCTCAATAAAAAGTTGTTGAGTAAATGACAAAAAATAGAAAGAATGGTGAGGATGGGAGAGGGCAAGCATGGCCAAGATGCTAAAGGGAGCTGAAGGAGGTGACCCTGGTTTGCTATTTTCTCCTATTTCCAGAAGGGCTTACCGGAGGAGGAGTTGATTTGATGGGGGCAGGCGATGGCATTGTGCTTTGGAAAGTTTCTGCTCGCCAAGGCATGAGGCCCTCCCAGGGTTTAGAGTTTCTGGATCCACAGGAGGTGGTTCACAAGCTCTTGGGTTGATGGGCGGTGCGGGGGAGCGGGGCCCAGCCTCAGGGGGCCTCCTGGTGGTCCTCAGGCTCTGGGAAGTAATCTTCCCCTTCTCTCTTCCTTCCTGACCCTGGCGGTGGGCTCGGCCTGGCGCCCCCTCAGCTCTGTGCCTTGTGCTGGGCTGCATGATCTTCCCCGACGGCTGGGACGCCGAGACGATCCGGGACATGTGTGGGGCCAAGACCGGGAAGTACTCCCTGGGGGACTGTTCGGTGCGCTGGGCGTACATCCTGGCCATCATCGGCATCCTCAACGCCCTCATCCTCTCCTTCCTTGCCTTCGTGCTGGGCAACCGGCAAACGGACCTGCTGCAGGAGGAGCTCAAGCAGGAGAACAAAGGTGAGCAGGCGCGCACTTCCGGGTGGGCCGCTGGCGGTCGCGGGGTGCGGAGGTGGGCGAGGCCGGCCCCGCGCACCTTCAAAGTCAAGTGAAGCACATGGTGGAAATCTTAACAGAGAGGCCGACTGCCGGGGAGACAGTTGGAGGTTATCCCTCAAATCTGAGCATTTGCACGCCTGACCCAGCAAACCCTCCCATGAGTATAAACCCAGGAGAAATGTACATGAATGCTCTTGGCCGCAGTTTCAAAATAGCAAACACTAAAAACCACCTAAATGGCCATTGACAGGAGGATGGATAAATATATGGTGATACATTCACATCACAGAATTGTTTACAACTGTGGAAATGAATGAACGTGTTATATGTAATGGAATGAATGGAAACATAATATTGAGAGGGGAAAAAATATAATTCCAGAAGATGACAGTGAGATAATTTTTTTGAGTTAACAAACTAACACTATGCTAAATAGAGTTTATATATATATATATATGGTAATATTGCGTGTTTTTTAAAAAAGCAAAGAAATGATCAATACAAAAGGTACATGGTGGTTCTCTGTAGCTGGGATGGAAGCAGGGAAGCAAGGACATGAGGTGGGGGAACAGGTGGCTGTGTACAGACTATTGGCGAGTTAAGTACTTGCATGGTGAGCCCACAGATGTTTGGTGCAGTATGCTTTATACCTAGTATAGTACACATACACTTTCATATGTATCAGGTAACATTAATATACAATAAAGAAAAAGCTGACACCTAAGGCCAGAGTCTCAGGGATAACCACTGTTATCAGATGCTTACCTGTGTATCTACGTATGTCCCTTTGCGAAATATATGGTAGTGTTATGTGCTAATATAGGAGAGGCATCTGTCCAAGACAAATCCTCAGATTGCTTTTTGCGCTCAGCTCTAGAGCACGTCTTAAAGATCTTTATCATTTTGTGGAGAGCCATCTTGTCCTTTTTATCCAGTGCCTGGCATTACATAAGACGAAGGAATTACAGTTTCTTACCTGTTCTCCTTGTGGGGCTGTCAGGGAGGTTCCCAGGTTTTTACTATTACTGGCAATGCTACAATGACCACCTTTGTCCTTGCCTTCTGTTTTCTTGGTGTCTTTCCAGAAGTGGAATTGCACACTCACAATTGCAATGATAATTCCAGATTGCTCTCTAAAGGAAGGTCAGTCCTCTGACCCAGGGGCCCATGCTGCCCCTAGAGAAAGGGGAGACACCCTGTCTGTCTGGGTGCCCGTTTTCTGCCATGGGAAATCGGATTTCGTCGTCTCACCCTTCCTTGAGCTCGTAGCGTGCGCTGGGTGTATGTTCATCACTTTCCTTTAATTACATTCATCTCTTGGAGCCTCTTATCTGTAAAATGGGGATAATGACAGTGAGGGTTATTATCTCCTTTGGCAGGAGTTACTCTAGTATTGTGGTGTGAATACCCTTGGACTGTGAAGGCAGGTTTTCTGTGTTGGAAGCAGGTTGAGCTAAGAAATGAATTCACCTCTTTGAGCCTCAGTTTCCTTCACTACCTAAAATGAGGGTGGTGAAAAAAAAAAAGTAAGACTCAGGTCCTTTTTATCCCCCGAGGATACTCAGAGACCTGATCTATGGGGTGGTCCATAGTCTCCATCCTCTTCCAAGTACAACTGGACTTGGATACAAACAGGCACACCGGATGACCGGAAGGACACCTGACCCAGTGCTAAGCACTGACACCCAGACTCTACCTGACTCACCCCACCTGAGCCCAGTCCAGGCCTGCACTGTCCCCCAGTCCCCACCATCTATGCACATTCCAGACCAACCCCTCAGAACTGTCATCATAAGATGGGACAAGGGATGGGGAGAGGTGCTCCAGCTTCAGAACAACCCTTTCATTTCATCCTCCTGAGAAGCCTCCTAATCCAAGTCAGATGTTTCACATCTTAGAGGCATCTATTGCCGACCCTTGTCCCAGTCCATGTTCACCACGAGGCCTCCTCCTCTGCCTCCCCATGACAGGGAGGGCTCAGCCTCCAGTCTAACATGTGTTGGTGGTGACAGTGGAGTAAGAGAAAGAAGAAAAGAGCAGAATTTGTCTCATGAATCAGCACTCCCCCAACTGTGGTTTATGTAAAAAGTTTCAGAGCACCAAATAATATTGAGGGTTTCACAGCCCATTTCAGGTAATGTTATGTTTGGTAAATTTAACATGTTTTAAATGGAGGTTACCAACTGCTATATAAAGTGTTTATTAAATTAGAAAAAAATTGTTTGCTAATACTTTCACAAAATGTAAGTCAAGTCATTCTGCTGTACATCTCCAACTTCTGGAGTACTGTATGTCAATTATATCTCAATAAAACTGAAAGAAAAATGAAGGGAAAAAAAACAAAAAACGAGGGTGGTGAGAATGGAACCACCTAACAGGGCTGTCCTGCAAGGAAGAAAGATTGTGCCTATAACGGGGCAGTGGTGAATGCTCAGTGAAAGCTGTCACTCCTCACAGCTCCCCATCAGGCCGGCATTATGACCACCATTTTATAAATGAGAAAGCCGAGGTCTGGAGAGGTCCAGTAACTTGCCCAAGCTTACCTAAGTGGTGGAGCCAGGATTTGAGGTCCAAGTCCAAAGGCCAGGCTCTTCCCTGCTGCCAGTCCCCTTTTCAGGGCCCTCCTGGGCTGCTGTCCTTCTCTGAGGCTCCTGTCCCTGGAGACACTGGCACCTGGTGGTTTCTATGGTCTTGGTGTGAGGTCGGAGCCTGCCCTCTGGTGGCAGCTTCCAGAAGTGCAAGACTAAGACAGCCACGTGGCCTTTCCGAAGAGGTTTGGGGTTGTGACTGGTGTGAGGTTGGCCCGCTCAGCGTCCTCTCCTTCCTCCCCAAAGCGCCCTAACAGCTCAGTGTTAAAAGTGACATAAGGGAGCCCCAGTTTGCCTTCCTTCAGCATCTGGGGATTTCCTTCCCTCACTGGGAGCTCAAGGTGAGTGAGCCTCAGCATTCAGTTCTGAGCCAAAGACCTCTGGAAGAAAAGTAAGCTATACTTTGGTGTCATTTCCACTGTTTACTATGTGCCAAACACTGTTCAAAGCCCTCGGCTGGCATTATTTACATCTTTTTAACCCCTCAGAATCACTCTGTGAAGAAGTAGGCTATTATGTTCATTTTACAGATGAGGAAATTGGGGCTCAGAGAGGTCGAATGGCTGGCTCAAGGCCTTCCAGCTAGTCAGGGTTGGCTGCATTTCAGAACCTGGGCAGCTCACCCCTCTGCCCAGCTTTGCCCTGAGGAGTGGCTGACGGAGCCCCAGTGCTGGGTGGCCTCTGACTTTCTCCAATTCTCTCTCTCTCTCTTAGATTTTGTGGGCTCTACAGTAAGCTCTGTGTTGCGGCCAGGGGGTGATGTCTCTGGATGGGGAGTCCTCCCCTGTCCCGTCGCTCACTCACAGGGACCCTGAAGGCCGGGATCACAGCCCAGGAGTTGACCTGCCCTCAGCTTGTCCTGTCTCCTGCCCTCTCATCCCTCCATTCACGCTCTGAGGGAAGACCCCCATCTTGGACTGACCTCACCTGCTACCTGCCTGCGAGCTCCGGGCTTTGAAGAGAGGCTGGGGCTGGGATGCAGCCTGAGGGAGGGGAGAGGCCCTACAGAGCCTGGGAGGGTCTGGGTCTGCACCTCCCTCAACTGACCTAAGGGAGACAGCCCCCAGTCCCTGGCCTCCTCTTCCCCTCCAGCCTGGCCAGGGCCCTGCAGAGTCTTCAGGGGAAGGAGACGCCGTGGTTCCCCCACCAGGCTCCCTCAGTCTGGAGGGCTGCTGCCTGGCTCTATCCTCGCCGCCTCTGGTTCCCGCCTCCTGCAGAAACTTATCCAAGACACTGCTCCAGGGCAGCAAACTGGACTCTTTCCTATCTTTTTTTTTTGGCCGATGGTGGTTCCATCATCTCATCACAGAGCTCCAGGCCCCACCGGCCTCCCTGGGGCCTCTCTGCTCCTGCTGCAGCCTGGTCCCATCTCTCCCAAAGGAGTCTGAGCTGCACCGAGGAAGAAAGCACAGGGCCTTCTGGTCAGATGCTGACTGGGGCCCTGTCCACGTGGACTCTGAGCCAAGACAGGCAGGCTCTGGAGGCAGCGCTTGGACTCCTGTCTTGATGGCGCTTGGCCTCTGCAGCTGGGGCTGGAAGTAGCTTTGGGGCTGGCCTGGCCTCCTCCCTGCTCGATGGCTCACCAGTGACTGGACCCTTGACCCCGGCCTGTTTTGTACAGCAGACCTCTTGGCCCTGTTGTCAGGGTTGGGGAGAGGCGCCCTGAGTAGGGAATTAGGGGACGCGTCGCCCCTCTGCCCCTTCTCGTGCTGTCCCCCCGCCCCCTTCTGCCAAGGGCAGAGACTGTCTTGCCTCTTTGATACTTTTCTGCATAACTTGAACTTGCAGGTCACCTCTGAACAGGGTACCCCGTCCCCATCCCCAGCCCTCGTAACCCTCTCCCCACCCCTTCCTCCTCCCTGCCCACCTCTCGCCTTGCGGTTTGCCCAGGGTCTGCAACCCTGTGGGCACGCTTGGTGCCGAGGCATATGAGAGAGAGAGAGAGAGAGAGAGAGAGAGAGAGAGAGAGAGAGAGAGAGCGCGCGTAGGTGTGTGTGGGGCAGATGAAGTCTTCTCTCCCCCTCTCCTCCCACCGTGGGGACATCTCCTCCCCTCCTGCAGGGAGCACAGGAAGGAGACTGCAGGTGTTTCTGATCTCCCCTCACTGCCTTGGGGACCTGGTGGTAGAGCCATCTGGCTTGGGGTGTGGACGGCCCCTTCCAGCCCCCATTTTGGCGGCCGGTTGGCTTCATCTCGTGTGCCTACTTTTGTCTCCAGGTACTGGCTGCCTGGCCTATTGTGGAGGGGGGGCATGAGGCCCCTGCAGGCTCAGTGGGGAAGCGTGTGGTCTCCCTGTCATGTCGGCCTCAGCCCAAGGAGGGAGGAAAGCAGCGAGTGCCAAGTATTTGCAGCCTTGTGTTCATTTCCATAGGACCTGGACCTGACAGAGTTCCCAAGACAGACCCTAGAAATCCTCTGCCTGAGTCCCCCATCTGGACCCTAACTGGAGTCACATGCTGGGGCCTGGGAGGGTTCCTGAAACCTGGAACCTACTAAGTCCTGACCCCCGCCCTCTCTACTCCCTCTTCCTGGGCAGACACCTGCCCCTTGTGCTCTGGTCCCTGCACTGTGCTCCCCTCTCCCCTCCTCCCACCAGGGTCCCGTGCTGAGTGGGAGGGTGAGGGGAGCCTCGTGAAGGTGTGGAGTTGGGGGGCAGAAGTGAGTTCCTCCAAGATCCAAACCAAAGCCCAGTGTTGGAGGGCATCATGGGGAGGGACCAGGAGCAAGGGATTAGAAATGGGAGGAAGGGGACTTCCCTGGTGGGCCAGTGGTTAAGACTCCACGCTTCCAACGCAGGGGGTGTGGGTTCTATCCCTGGTCGGGGAACTAAGATACCACGTGCCGCGTGGTGTGGCCATAAAAAAAAAGAAAGAAATGGGGAGAAGACAGAGATGGGAGAAAGAGAAGAAGGTGGTGCAGAGACAGGGAGAGAAGGAGGGAGGGAGACCGAGCGATGGGGGATGGGGTGGATTTAGAGGGTACAGAAGTGGAGAAAGTGGCGTGATGGATAGAGAACTTGGAGGTGGGAGGGGAGATGGCCAGAGACGAGGAAGAAACAGGGATGGGAAGGAGGCAAAGGGAGAGGTGAGCTGTTGGAGAAAGGAAGGGGAAGGAGAGGAGGATAGAGGGGACAGGACTCGGAGGAATGGGGAGTAGCTGCTGCGTGCCCACTGTGCGAGGGGAGAGCCTACCACCCACGGGGGCCACAGACCCCTGTGGGCTGCTGGTGGGAAGGTTAGGACCTACCTCAGAGGCAGAGGCGGGGCCCAGGCAGCCATGTCCCACCCCATGGGGGTAGAGGCACCACATCAAGGGAACCGTCTAGGTGATTGCTGAGCAGGTTAGCGCCACTGGAGTGGGTTAGTGGTAGAGAAAGGGAGGGTGGTTCCCCTTGGGGTGGTTGGACAGTGATTCCCTGTTACCATCCACCCAGCCAGCTGCTGTGGGGCAGTGGGAGACGCACCCAGGAGCTTGGGGTTGGGAGGGGAGTGTTGGTGGGGCTGAAGGAACACCAGGGTGCCTTAGGGGAGGGAAAGAGGCTGGAGTGGGTACCACACCAAAGCCCTGTCCCTGAAGCTTTAGCCGAGGTGGGAGCAGAGCAGGAAACACGTTCCAACCAGAGACCCCAGGTGAGGCTGAAATGTCGCTAAGCCGGGGCCCGGGTGGCTCTCCGGGGCCAGGAAGCCACCACAGCAAGGATGTCTGTAGTTTGCTCTCACCCACGTCTGGCAACTTGGCTTAAGCCTTCGGGAGGAGGCTGAAGCAGAGATGGTCCGTTCCCAGATCGATCTCTTGGTCCCTGAAAGACGCTGAGCTTTGAGCGGCCCACTGAGGCACTCCTCCCCCAGCTGTGCCTGGACCAGAGGGCTCTGGCACCATCTGGTCGTCTTTGCCTGGTGTGGGACTATCTCAGGAGAGGCCAAGGCAGCTCCAACCTAGTGGGGGTTCAGAGCACTGCTTGTTCAAGTCCTTCCGGGTCTTGGGAGGTGTGAACTTTCCTCTCTGGGGACCAGTACCCGTGGAGGAAAACACCATGGGTAGGATCAAGATCTTTTTCAGGCCTGCTATAGCCAAGAAGTTGAGACCTTTTAGACAAGGCTGTAGGGAAGAATTCTTTGGCCACCCTTTGAAGTTCCTACTTGGGCACAGGGTAGTCACCCTTCTCCAGCTTCCAGTGTGAACTGAGAAAGGGAAACCCTCCCTCTGGAGAAGCTGGTAACCTTCCCAAAACGAGAAACTTCCGCAGGCCCCTGCCTGGCTCAGGGCTAGCCTTCGGGTGGGACTGGAGTTTCCTGAGAAGGGAACAAGGGAGCCACAGTCCTTCCCTGAGCTCTGATCAGCAGAGGGCCTATGCTGTGTGTCATTAGGATAGCTTGGTGTTCTCTACACCCCATTAGTAAGTTCCGTCTGAACGTGTCCTCACTGTTCATTGTCCAACTTGGTAACACTGATTTCGGTCCTGACCCCTTCTGCTGCTGCTGGGTTTGAGCTTCAGTGCAGGTGGAATGACATTCAAATAAAGAAACACTTTATATCACCCACGCTAGCTTCTCCTTCTCTGAGTTGGCCCCCAGGGGATTAAGAGGGGCGAGATTCAACCTGACCCTTTGTACCAGCCGTGGCTGCGTATTAACAGACCTTATGTGGAGGTAGCCAGACCATGACTGACATGGGACCCAGCACCACTTTCAATCCTGGCTTTCATCCTCAAGGACACCTCATGGCCTGAAGTGGCTGCTTGGACTCGTCACTTTGATCCACATTTCACTTTAAAGAGACTTCTGGAGATCCCATAGGACTGAGTCACACTGCACACCTAACTGAAATGTAATCTGTTAACAAACAAAATTGTTGTTGTTTCCAAGGAGGAAGGAGAGAATAGCTGGCAGTCTCTGCCAGCTCCTGATTGCATGGGCTTGAAAACAAGGCTCTACTTCTGCCTGTGTGGCCTTGGGCAAGTCCTTTCACTTCTCTCTAAAGTAAGGAACAAATGAGGGAATGCGTGTGAATTGCTTCGCAGTGTCTTGCACATAGTAACATGCCCCATGTGGCAGCTACGTTGATTATAATTTTTGCACTTGGGAACTGAATCTTCATTCAACACATTTTGAGCACAGAGTATCTGCTAAGAACTTAAAGAACGAAATCAGAGTCTCTGTCTTAAGGGTCTGATTGGGGAGATGAAATCTGCCTGGCGCAGGGTACTGTGGCTACCGCAGGTAGGGATACCTTGCATGACTTTAGGTGGGGTGGGTAGAGCAGGGGATGGACAATTTTAACTGTAGGATGAACAGGAGGTAAGCAGGCAGGCAGGGGCGAGGAGAGCCATACATGAAAGACAGCGCAGCTTGGGGAAAAAGGCTGAGATGAGAAGCCGAAATGAACCTGTGAAGAAATAAGAGCAATTTAGTAACGCTGAATTGTAAAGTGTGAGGTAGGGAGGGTCAGAGATTAATCTGGAGAGATCAGCAAAGGCCAGATGATGACTAAGCTCTGAGGCTATGTACAGCAGTTCAGACCTAAGAGCAATGGGGAAGGATTTTAAGCAGGAAAAGGACACAATTAGATATACATTTCAGAAAGATCACTCTGGTTGTAGTGTTAGGGGGTTGAGTTAGATGGAGACAATTTTAAGAAAAAGGAAAGCAGAAGTCTGGCCTGAAGCAAGGTGGTGGCAGTGGTTTTGAGAGAGGTAAGGAATTCAATATTTAGGAAATAGAAATTACACTGAGTAACTGACTGACTGTGGGGATAAGGGATACAGTGGCATCAAGGAGGAGAGTTAAATTTTCTGCTTGGGGGGGAAAAGAAAAATTTGCCAGTATAGCAGGGGAGCAAGATAATCCGTTCAATTTGAGACATGCATGTGGGACATCCTGGTGGACTGTCCAGTAGTCCAGTTGACTTACGTAGATTTGGGTGCGCAAGGGAAAGATTTGGGCCAGAAACACAAACACGTGCAGCTAATGGGTGACATATGAAGTACAGATGAGCTTGTTCAGGGTGACTGTGTAGTGTGAAAAAAGCATGGGGCTGCAAAATGCTGGAGAACAACAACATATAAAGGTCAGAGGAATGGATGTCCAGAAGGAGAGTCAGAGCTATGACGAGAACCATGAGAATGTGGTGTTAGCGAAACCAAGGATTTAGAATTCAAGGGGAAGATCAACTGGTCAGATGGAGCAGAGAGATCCAGAATTAGGGACTTAAAAATGTGTCTACTAGATTTGGGAACAAGGAAGCTACTGCTGGATTTGGTAAAACCATGTTCAGAGGAGTGAGGTTAGAGCCAAAATGAGGTCTGTTCAGGAAGAGAATGGGAGGTGACTGAGTGCGGACCACCTTCTGGAGAAGCGTGTCTAAGAAGGGGAAATAAGTGACTGGAACTCTTTCAGGAAATATTAAGTATAGTGAACAAGCAGTGGACAAAGATCAGCATGTAACCTAGAGGAGGCTATGGAATCTCTTTTTCTTTAAACATGGAAGAGTTCTGAATGTCTGTAGGTCATGGCCGTTAAGAGTTTAAAGATAAAGAGAGGATGACTAATGGAAGAGGAGAGGAAGCCTCTTTTTTGGGGTAAAGTACAAGGTTTAGGGAGCTCTTGCCTGATGGCATCCAATTCTTCAGTGAAGCAGGAGGCAACACTGTCTACTGAAAGAGAAGGGAATGAGCAAGGGGTTTGAGAAGAATTATGAAAGTTGGGAACAGTTGCTAAAGGGGCTGTCCAAGGATACAAAAGGATCAAGAAAAGGACTGATGGGTGACTATGAATTTGTGGTGACACCAACGGATGGGAGGGCAGGCACAGAAGGTAGACTATAAACTGAAAGGTAGGTGCAAGGTAAGCCGAGTCAGAGAGCCACCAACAGATCTAGGCTGGGTATGGGAAAAGGAGAGCCTGCAATGGGGCAAACTGATGGAGGAAATGGAGAAATCAAGGCGCTAAAGTTTATGTGAAAAAGCTGGAAGGTTAGGAGATTGTAGCTAATTAGAAAGTTGGGTATTTGACCTGAATATTCTGAGTAATTCTTATAAAAGACTTTGAGATGTGAGGCAACCTGGTTAGGATGTCCACCCAAATGGTGAGGATAATGGCAGAAATTGGGGTGCAGAAGACAAGCCAAGTTGCCCCCAAAATCAAAGAATCAGACAGAGAGGTTGGACGGTTAAGATGACAGCAGGAAGAGGGCTGAAAGCGCAGTAACCAATGCGTGAGCAGCAGAGGAAGCAGGGATTTTTAATCTGAGGGACAAGATATATTTTGTCTGGAAACATTTAGGGAGAGTCTCCACGCAACAGGATGTGAGAGAAGGAGCAGCCTCCACGTCAGAGGCTGCAAAAGAGGTGGCATCCTAAGGAGAGAACCATATTCAGTCAAGGCCAACAGACAATATGGAGGAGGTAGGGGTTTGTCCATCAAAGAAAAGAGCACTGTAGAAAAGTTGGGAGAGAAGGATGGTACTTTGTAAAAGTAGAGAGTGCTGGGAAGCCAGAGGACATGGAGAACTGTCATTTTGGGAGGTGACTAAGGAGCGTGAAATTGGTAGAACTCACCAGACTCCAAGTTTCCAACAGAGCTCTAGTTTGAAAACCCTTTCAAGTCCACTGAGGCAGCGCAGAAGGACTGGTGACACCACCTGCCGGCACCATACAGACCTGGAGGTTCTGGACAGCTCAGTTAGGTGCCGAAATTCAACCTGAGTGGGTTGGAGGCTTCTTCAGATTCATTTAGTCATTCAACAAAATATGTGTCAAATGCCTGTTCTGCTCAGGTACTGCCAAGCTCTAGAAATACACAGATAAGTCAGACAGAGGCCCTGGGCTCAAATGACATTAGGCCACTTAGTAGCAGGGCTGTTTGCCTGTTTATGGTGGCTATGTAAGGTTTTGTTCTTTGTTTTGTTAGACATATTGCAGCATAAGACAAATGTACCGGCAGATGACCTATTAAACGTAACCTCACCATAACCAAAGAAAATCTTGCTGACCGCCCAGAAGCCTTTCCAGTGCCCCCCAAGCACTACCCCGCTTCCTTCCCTCCTAAGAGTAACCACCACCTGGATTTTTATTGTAATCACTTTCCAACTTCTATCATTTTTTTCATCCAAGTGAGCATCTTTTTTTTTTTTTTTTTTTTTTTTTTCTTTTTGCGGTATGCGGGCCTCTCACTGCTGTGGCCTCTCCCGTTGCGGAGCACAGGCTCCGGACGCGCAGGCCCAGCGGCCATGGCTCACGGGCCCAGCCGCTCCGTGGCACATGGGATCCTCCCAGACCGGGGCACGAACCCGCATCCCCTGCATCGGCAGGCGGACTCTCAACCACTGCGCCACCAGGGAGGCCCAAAGTGAGCATCTTTAAACAAAATAGTTTAGTTTTGACTATTCTTTGGATATGTCTTTACCCACTTTGTTTCTTTTCATCCCTCCTTGCAATTTGTTGAAGAAACTGGACCATTTGTTAGGTAGTGTTCCACAGCTGGGATTTTGCTGGCTCCATTCTTGTGGTTTAGCTGAACAAGTTCCCTCTGTTCTCTGTATTTCCAGCAAATTGGATCTAGATGCTTATTCACATTCAAGTGTATGTTTGAACATTTTAATGACCGTTTCATAGTTGTTGTTGTTTTTTTATCAAGAGATACATAGTATCGAATTGCTTTTGTGTAATTACGGGTTGAACAATAGTGATGCTCCAAATCTATCATTCTCTTATTTGTGGGAAAGCTTCTATAAAGGGAAACATCCTCATTTTCGATCTAGCCAGCTAGTGGTACAACTTGTATAGGAAAGGCAAGAATAATGCTGGAGTATTTCCCTTTATTTTCTAGTTTTCAAAAATAGAGTTGGTTCCCTAACATCCTCCCAAGATGAACAATTATTATGTTTTGGTACCATTATGAACTCATGGATTTAAACATACTTGATTCCGTTACATTTATCATAATTAATGCTTAAAATGTTGTTGTTGGTTAGCAGAAGCCTTTTTAAATCGGTGTGTCTTTTTTTTTTTTAATATTTATTTATTTGGCTGCGCCGGGGTCTTAGTTGTGGCACGTGGGATCTTTAGTTGCAGCATGCAGACTCAGTTGCGGCATGTGGACTCTTAGTTGGTTCTCAAGGACATTGGATTCATTTGCTTTCTCTCACATTAAAGTCCTCATATATAAGACCACAAATATAACTAAAACCATATTATTTTCTGCTTATTTCTTTGTAGTTGCATGGTATTTACATTGCCTAGGTCACATGAACCAGCTGACACTGGCTGACCAGTCTCACCTTATATTCCTCATTCATTCTTAGTTCTACACGTAGCTAACTGCATATAATTAACTCACCACCAGACTTTCTGTTGCTCTTTTTTTTTTTTTTTTTTTTTTTTGCGGTATGCGGGCCTCTCACTGTTGTGGCCTCTCCCGTTGCGGAGCACAGGCTCCGGCCGCGCAGGCTCAGTGGCCACGGCTTACGGGCCCAGCCGCTTCACCGCATGTGGGATCTTCCCGGACCGGGGCCCGAACCCATGTCCCCTGCATCGGCAGGCGGACCCCCAACCACTGCGCCACCAGGGAAGCCCTCTGTTGCTGTTTCTTAAGACAGTTTGGTCATCCAAATCAGCTCAGTTTCTAACATATTCCTAAGAAAGAATTAACAGGAATAAAGTTCCCCAAGTTCTGGCATGAGGATGACAGTTTGCTGCTACTACATAGTTGGTAAGAAACTTTTGTTTCAGTCTCTTTGAGTATCTTAAATATATTCCATTCTCTTTTGCCATAAAGTGTGGCTGTCAAAAAACCTGACAGAGGGACTTCCCTGGTGGTGCAGTGGTTAAGAATCCATCTGCCAATGCAGGGGACACGAGTTTGATCCCTGGTCTGGGAAGATCCCACATGCCGCAGAGCAACTAAGCCCGTTCACCACAACTACCGAGCCTGCGCTCTAGAGCCCATGCGCCACAACTACTGAGCCCACGTGCCTAAAGCCTGTGCTCCGCAACAAGAGAAGCCACTCCAATGAGAAGCCCGTGCACCGCAACAAAGAGTAGCCCCCGCTCCCTGCAACTAGAGAAAGCCCGTGCACAGCAACGAAGACCCAATGCAGCCATAAAACAAAACAAAACAAAAAACAAAACCTGACAAGAGCTTAATTTTCCTTCCATTATAAATAACTTTTTAGGCCTAGATATCCAAGATTTTTTTTTCTTTTCTTTAAACTCCAACAATTTTAGAATGTCTTGATATTGGGTTTGAATTCTTGGTTGAATTTACAAGGTATGCATTACGTTCTTTCAGTCTGTAGTTTGAAATATTTCAGGAAAAGTTTTCTCGAATTATAACTTTTGGTATTCTGTTCTCTTGCTTTTTTTTGCTCTTTGGAAACACCTACTGACACATGTTGTCTTTTTTTGCCCGTCTTCGATATTTGCCACTTAAAAAAAGACTTTTTTGGGCTTCCCTGGTGGCGCAGTGGTTGAGAGTCCGCCTGCCGATGCAGGGGACACGGGTTCGTGCCCCGGTCTGGGAAGATCCCACATGCCGCTGAGCGGCTGGGCCCGTGAGCCATGGCCGTTGGGCCTGCGCGTCCGGAGCCTATGCTCCGCAACGGGAAAGGCCACAACAGTGAGAGGCCCACATACCGCAAAAAAAAAAAAAAAAAAAAAAAAGACTTTTTAAAAAAAAATTTATTTATTTTTGGCTGCGTTGAGTCTTTGTTACTGCGTGCGGGCTTTCTCTAGTTGCAGTGAGCGAGGGCTACTCTTTGTTGTGGTGCACAGGCTTCTTTCTCATTGCGGTGGCTTCTCTAGTTGTGGAGCACAGGCTCTAGGCGCGTGGGCTTCAGTAGCTGTGGCACACGGGCTTAGGTGCTCCGCGGCATGTGGGATCTTCCCGGAGCAGGGCTTGAGCTCGTGTCCCCTGCACTGGCAGGTGGATTCTTAACCACTGCGCCACCAGGGAAGTCCCTCAAGTCTTACTTAAAAAAAAATTGAGATATAATTGACATATAACATTAGTTTCCTGTATAAAACATATACACACGTTGTGAAACGATCACCACAATGTCTAATCAACATCCATCATCACGCTGTTACAAAAATTGTTTTCTTGTGATGAGAACTTTTAAGATCTACTCCTTTAGCAACTTGCAAATACAGTATTATTTTTTAATTTATTTATTTTATTTATTTTTGGCTGCATTGGGTCTTCATTGCTGCACGCAGGCTTTCTCTAGTTGCGGTGAGCAGGGGCTACTCTTTGTTGTGGTGCGCGGGCTTCTCATTGTGGTGGCTTCTCTTGTTCGGAGCACGGGCTCTAGGTGTGTGGGCTTCAGTAGTTGTGGTTCGCAGTCTCCAGAGCGCAGGCTCAGTAGTTGTGGCACACCAGCTTAGTTGCTCCGTGGCATGTGGGATCTTCCCAGACCAGAACTCGAGTCCATGTCCCCTGCACTGGCAGGCTGATTCATTTAAAAAAAAATTGTTTATTTGGCTGCATTGGGTCTTCGCTGCTGAATGCAGGCTTCCTCTAGTTGCGTCGAATGGGGGCTACTGTTTGTTGCAGTGTGCGGGCTTCAGTAATTGTGGCATGCAGGCTCAGTAGTTGTGGCTCTTGGGCTCTACAACGCAGGATCAGTAGTTGTGGCACACGGGCTTACTTTCTCCATGGCATGTGGGATCTTCCCAGACCAGGGCTTGAACCTGTGTCCCCTGCATTGGCAGGCAGATTCTTAACCACTGCACCACCAGGGAAGTCCTGTGAAGAGTGTTTAAGGTCTGTGTCTAGATACATTTTTTGCACGTGGATGTCCAATTGTTCCAGCCCCATTTATTGAAGACTATCTTTTCCCCACTGTATTGCCCTTGCTTGTTTGTCAAATATCAGTTGACTGTAATTTTGTGGGTTTGTTTCCGGGTGCTCTATCAACCTATTTGTCTATTCTTATTCCAATACCATGCTATTTTGATTACTATAGCTTTATAGTAAGTCTCAAAGGCCGGCTGACTTCATTCTTCCCTTTTAACACTGTGTTGGCTATTCTGGGTCTTTTTCCTCTGCCTATAAACTTTAGAATAATTTTGTTGATATCCAAAAAACAACCTGCTGGGATTTTTTTTTTTTTTTTTTTTGGCTGTGTTGGTTCTTTGTTGCTGCACGGGCTTTCTCTAGTTGTGGTGGACAGGCTTCTCACTGCGGTGGCTTCTTGTTGCAGACCACGGGCTCTAGGTGTGCGGGCTTCAGTAGTTGTGGCACGTGTGCTCAGTAGTTGTAGGGCTCTAGAGCGCAGGCTCAGTAGTTGTGGCACACGGGCTTAGTTGCTCTGCAGCATGTGGGATATTCCCGGACCAGGGCTCAAACCTGTGTCCCCTGCATTGGCAGGCATGTTCTTAACCACTGCACCACCAGCGAGGCCCTATCGGCTGGAATTTTGATTGGGATTATGAATCTAAAGGTCAAGTTGAGATCAGACATCCTGACATTGAGTCTTCCCATTCATGGCCATGGAGTATCTGTTTATTTAGTTCTTTGATTTCTTTCATCAAGAATTCTGTAGTTTTACCCATATAGGTCTTTTAGATATTTTGTTAGATTTATACCTATTTCATTTTTTCGGTTCTAATGTAAATGTTATTGTTTAAACTTTCAAATTCCAGTTGTTTGTATATAAGGAAGCAACTGACATTTGTATCATTAACCTTATACCTTGCACCCTTGCTATAACTGCTTATTAGTTGCATCTTTTTATTGTGGGGGAGGGTCAATTCTTTTGGATTTTCTGTAAGACAATTCTGTCCTCCTCTGTGAACAGTCATTTCTGTTTCCCCAATCCACATACCTGTTATTTCCTTTTCCTGTCCTATTCCATTAGCATGCTTTCATCTGTGGGGATATTACTCTGCTCCTTTCTTGTAACTGTTTGGAATTTGACTATGGTACTTTCTGTTACCCGTTTTTATGGGTAAATAAAGGGAGGCATGATTTTTTTCTAGTTGCAAGGTTTTACCGCACATTTTTGTGTGTAAAATATTAAAATATGGACTGTGCAAACAATAGCAGTTGACATTCAGCAGAACAATTTATTTTTTCACAAATTTATTTATTTATATTATTTTTGGCTGTGTTGGGTCTTCGTTGCTGTGTGTGGGCTTTCTCTAGCTGCAGCGAGCGGGGGCTACTCTTCGTTGTGGTGCATAGGCTTCTCACTGCGGTGGCTTTTCTTGTTGTGGGACATGGGCTCTAGGCGAGCAGGCTTCAGTAGTTGTGGCATGTGGGCTCAGTAGTTATGGCTCCTGGGCTCTGGAGCACAGGCTCAGTAGTTACGGCACACGAGCTTAGTTGCTCTGTGGCATGTGGGATCTTCCCGGACCAGGGCTTGAACCCATGTCCCCTGCGCTGGCAGGCTGATTCTTAACCACTGAGCCACCAGGGAAGCCCCAGCAGAACAATCTATGACCAACTGTTTCTCTCGGGAGTTAAAGAACAAGGTAAGTTATTTAACACTTTTATGGACAACCCTAGTTTCACTCACTCAAAATACTTTAATGTGATCCTCCACCTCTCCTGCTCAATTTGGATTCTATCAGGAGTTTCTTTTCAGTGTGGAGCTCTGTCCTGGGAGCTTTGCTGTTTAGAACTATCTTGGGCCCAGACTGCTCCAGCCCCTTCAGACTTACCCAAGCACCTTTGCACGCACTGCAAATCCCTTCTAGTTTGACTGTTGTTCTCAAATTGGCTCGCTGAACTTCCAAGTGAGTGCTCGTTTGGAGTTCTGAGACCCATCAGACACACCATTGCTTCCTCTGGAACAGAACGTGATACCATGAAGGTCTTGTGGCTATTGGTGTTTTGAGGCTCTGGGGGATGTGTAATTTTCCTATAAAGTTGCCCAAGGTTTTGTATCTCAGAGTAAGTTTTGAGTGTAGGAGCAGGGAAAAGTTATAGGGGAACACCATCTCCTTCAATACCTATGCTTTTTCTCCAAGCTGTTTCCTTTATTCATCTTCAGCACAAGAACCTTTCTGTCTCTGAGCCTCATAGCAGGTTATGAAGGCTGTGCTGATGAATTGATAATCAGTGTAGTTTCAAAGTAAATGGCCTACTCCATTTGGACAATAGTGCATTTTTTTCTTCAGGGTGACCCTTAGCAAACAGAGAACCATGCACCATCAAAATGATGCCTGAAGGCTAAAAAGCCCAGACTGCTTTTTAAGGCAAGAACTGGTAATGATATACTTTTCCTGCTAGTTAAGTGATTTCTAGTCAGTTTCAAAGCATCTCTAGCTATCTCTTTTTGTTTCCTGGGTAAACTGCAAAATTTCCAAGACTGTCAGTTGGAGCCTGCCATTTAGAAGAGAGAAATCTTGGACACATTATATCCTCTGAAACTAATAAAAACTTATAGAATGGGAATAATATACCTACCTTAACACATTCTAAGGATGAATGAGACAA
This sequence comes from Mesoplodon mirus, assembly GCF_964341445.2. Taxonomy (NCBI): domain Eukaryota; kingdom Metazoa; phylum Chordata; class Mammalia; order Artiodactyla; family Ziphiidae; genus Mesoplodon; species Mesoplodon mirus. The sequence continues at coordinate 7,645,208 of NC_138988.1, forward strand.
CCAATGACATAAATGGAAGAGCCTGGTTAACTGTGAAGTTGTATACAAGGTGCACTTGCTTATTTCTTTAATAGAGTTCAGCTTCTAATATTTATATCACATCGAAAGTAACGTACCTAGTAATAGAGAAGGAGGCTGTCTTATCTTCATATTCCCAGCACCTTACATATAGCCTAGCACTCAGTAGCTGTTTAGTAATGCATTATAGCCTGATCTTAATCATAAAATAGTGAAGGAAGATCAGTCTGTATTCCTGACCCCATTATGGACAAAGCAACACCAAGAGCACAGTCTCCTGAATGTGGGTCCATCTTTGCTCTCTTCAAGTAAGGACAGCGTTAGGAAAACCAGGCAAGCCAAGGTCACAGAACTGGACAAAGAAGTTCTCAACTTATGATTATTATGGTTAAGAATTTTATTATCAAAATTATTACATCTCTTGTGAAAGTTCAAATGTTACAGCAAGGTGTAAACACTCCACTTGAGAAAGAAGTGATACTTCTTCCCTTCCAAGAGTCCCCCCCACCCCCCGCCCCCACCCCCCCCCCAGAGGTCTGGTCTTGACAGCACCCTGCCCACACAGAGTGGCTGGGGTCTCTGCACGTGCCAGGCAGGGTGAGGGCCGCCTGCCCGCTGGCCTCTCCCCTCGGTTAACAGCCAAGGGGAGAATGCAAACCCCAGCCCAAATGGAGAGACATTTACATACGTTTTATATAATATACAAAGAAACCAGCATCCCAGGCAACATGATTTCCACTCCCAACGCTCTCCCAGACTGATGGGTTTGTGGGGGAAACAAAAAGAAAAGTATTTTGCTGAAGTCTCAGCATTAAAAAAAATCTCCCCTCATTTGAGCAAACACCTGATTTCAATTTTGAAAAAGTGAAATTTTGTAACAGTCACACACAAAGAGAGAAGACTGTGCATATGATAGTTGTAGGAGAGGGTAGAAAGAAAGGGGATGTAAGAGGCTGAGGGGAAAAAGGAGAAAACAAACTGGAGGGAAGGAAGGAGGGAGACTCACAGTATTATCTTGTCCAAAAGAAAGAAGGTCCACTGCAGCACCAGGGATTACACCTGTCAGATATCTGCTACCCCTACCATGGTTATAACTGAATACAAAATTAGATAAATAAAAACACGCCGGATATTACAGTAAACAAGTGAAAGAAATAAGCTGGCAACCGTATGGAATTTAAAAAGATTGTGTACCCCACCTGGCTGGCTCCAGGGCTCCTGCAGGGGTGTACAACAGGCACAATGCACTGATGGGGAGAAGCCAGTCTGCTCTCATCTCTCATCCAGAACAGTGTTATTAGGTATGTGGGTGGCTTTAGAACACTCTCACCTGGGCCACTCTCAAATAAGCATCTCCCAAAGAAACGTGGGACATGCCACACACAATCACAGTCCTGTCGGTGCCATTCCACAAACGTATCTTTCCACTCTTACCCTGCAGTCACGAGTGCACGCTCCCCAATCATGGAGGCAGTCCTACTCAGGGGATCGTCAACTCCTGATTAATTGGGAGTAGAAAAAATAAAATTCTAAGAATTCCCAAACCACCTGGGACCCTTCCTAATCAAATTTATTGCCAAAAGCTGATAAGTAGCAATGCAATTGGCCCATCTCAGTTATATCTCTTTTCTTTGCCTACTTACTTCATAGATTACTGAGCTGTGAAATAGCTTGGGGAAGGGGAGTGGGATGGTACCAGCTGGGGGCTCAGACAATCTACTAGGACAATCTGCTCCTGAATAATCAAGAGTTGACCATGAGCACTTCCTCAGAGATCCGGGCACCCCTCAGTCAGAGCACACTCCAAGCTTCACTATCCCTGCCTCTTTCTTGGTGTTTCTAAGACAAAGGTAAGGAATATTCTTGGGTGGACACATCTTGGCCAGATAACTGCTTTTGGAATGGTTTTCTTATATACCTACCTTTTTTCTTAAGTGCGTAAAACCCTAACACTACTCAGATGGCTTGGGGCTTTGAGATTGGCTCTTTTCACCGTTTTTTCCTTTGAAAACTTCTTTTTTGATTTAAAAAGATGTCCTCACTGCACAAGTGACTACAGGATACAGGCAAGGATGGGAGACGGAGGCTTCAACACAACTCATTGCACTTAGAACCATTACTAACCGAAACACCATTTGCTTGTCAACAATGTACCCTTAACAGCAGGGAGAAACTTCTTTATAGTCTCTGCTTCAGACAAGATTTACATCTTTCTCCAAGGCCAGAGCCAGTCACGACCACAAGTCTTGTTTCTTGTTGACCAGACCCAATCCTCTGGCACCTTGTACCCCCTCCCCCAGCAATATGCTTGGCCTAGGTTCCAGAGGCAGCTGGAAGGAAGCAGCTATGGGCTCATTCAAGTTCTGTTTGCCCAAATCCAGAAGCCCTAGGAAAGTCCTGTCTGAGTCTTGACCCCCGACCCCTGCAGTGGCTGGAGCCGGTACTGGTGCACACCCCCACTCCCTCGATGTGGGTAGTGCTGTGAATTGGAAACCGCAGATACCCTGGAGGCCTGGTAGGCAGCTGACTGCCCAGCACTGGGCAGACTGATAGTCCGGAAGTCTGATGGCAATGACGACCTAGAGTTCTGAGGAAAGGAGGTGGAACTCAGAGTTCCTGTGCTGGACTGGGAAACCGAGTCTGAGGTCGGCGAGTCTGAGGGGCCCTGCGGGGTAGGGCTAGCAGCACTAGAAGGGCAGGTCCTCCTTGGAAGACTGCTGCCGGTGCTGTTTCCAGAATGTGGCTGGCTGCTGTAATACCCTGGTGTCCCCGTAAATGGGGCCAACGAGTCTGTGGACACAGGGTGGGCAGGGCTGGAATAGGACGTGGAAGAGAGGGAGGATTCTGAAGAACCATGAGAAGGGGGGTTCCCAGGTCTCAGTGCAGTAGTTCGATAACTGTATCCCGGAGACTGGGTGGGATGTCCTCTAAAGGGGGAGGAACTCTGTTGAAGGAGGCTTTGTGATTCTGTCCGTGGACTATCACACTGCAGGAGCTAGAAAGAGTTGGGAGGAAAAGCATGAGGAGGTGAAAAAGTCCCTATTTAAGCCATTTAGGCTTGTGAATATTTAAAATATCCTACTTCTTCTTCATCTTCTTAAACATTTGTTCTTTTTAGGATACCAAGGACAGTAAAATAGCTGTCTTTGGTCACTTAATTTTTCTGGCATGATTTATTACCTGAAGGTGAGCAGGTGATGACTTATTTCCAAAGCTGCTTAAACTATATGCAAAGACGGCATCTCAACTGCAAAGGATGGCCAGGATCACAAAACATTTGGAACCCAGAACACATTCTTATGCCCAGAGCACCTTCTTGTCTCACCTGGTAGCTGTATCTGGAAGGGCTGTAAACGGCTGCTCCTTTAGAGAGTGCTGAGCTCAGTGTCTCTGGGCCTTCACCATCTGCAGGGTCTGGAAGGTAATACAAAATCAACTTATTTTCTTAGAATAAGTGTGAGAGATCCATTGTTCATTCAAGTGACCAATGCCAGCACCAACCCATGCCGCTCTCCTTCTGACAAATCAGGTGAGTGCAGCATGCCAGAAGGGCAAAAGGAGTGGTTAATTATGGGGTGTTTTAAATGCCTGATCTGATTTCTGTCTCCTTTTTTCTCTTCATCCTTCATCAAGGTGATTCCCAGGGCTTTGGAGAGATGAGTTACATAAAGGTATCCTTTGGGAAAAAAGAGCAGACAAAGAGCAAGCAATGCTAGATCTTAAGAATGCCGTAGCCCAAAAGAGTGAAAGCAAGACTGAGCTGGAACTCTGCATACAGGGGAGCCCAACTGCATAAGAAATGGACTCACCTCAGCCCAGCATTTGGTGTGCATTGTGTAGAGCCTGGCTCGTGTCCCTGTATCTGGTTGGCAGAAGGCCATAGGCTCACCTGAGTCTTTTTCTGTGATGTTACTCTCCCACGTGGGAGAAGGCTCTCCTTTTTGGGCCACCCTCACACTGCTTCGGAGGACCTTGGGGATGCTCCCTCCTTCTCGGAGTCGTTCTACTGATGTGGGAACCATCCTGTGAAGGCAATAGGGTGTGTAGGTTTATGCCACAGGACTTCAGAGATAAAGAGTCTGGAACAAACAAAGCTCTGACAAAAAACTGTACAACGTATTCTCTTAGAACACCCTCTAAACATTATTTTCTTCAGGACCAATTTAAAACAAGGTATTTTCTCTGCCTCAAACTATGTCAGGCACTTAAGAATAAACACTTTTAAAGAAAAAAGCAATTAAGGAAAAGGGGGATTGGAAGCTGTCTCCTTCTTTTAACCTCCATCTTGAAATGCTAACTTTCTGTTCTGTGAACTCATGTGACTGGCACGTGGTAGCAGTTTAATGTTTCACAGATGAATGAACATTACTCCCTTGAGCCATGTCTCTCCTTTCTCAGACCTCATTTCTTCAGTTCAAGATCCCTAAAATGCCTCATTCTTTATTTCACTCATTTGATACTCAGTACCTGACTTTAGTATTATTTATTTGCGGTGTCCCCTAAACCAGACAAATCCTTTCAGAACGTGTCACATCTCTCTGTATATGCTAGCTGTGTGAAACTGAGATATCTGTTGTTAATTTAAGGGGAACTGAGCTCAAATCCTGACTTACCTTTCACACGAAATGAGAAAATAGAAGAGGCAGTGTTAGTGCCCAGCGAAAAAAATAACTCCACTGTGTCCACAGCTATATGCCATCCAACATGTTGTTTTGCAGGCTCGGTGGCAATTCTTTGCTTCTGTAGGGCTGGTGGATTGTGGCTGATACGATTAAATCAGCTGAATAGGGTAGACAGCACTGTTGGCTGGCTTTCTCAGATAAGTGTTTCCATACATCTTAGGTAAAGAGCCTAGATGTTTACTTCCCTCCTGAATTTAATCATTAAAGCATCAAACATAAACTTACCACCTACTGCTGATACTCTCTTGAGGTCTGCAGTGAGATGAAGTGCCTCTGGAATCTGATGGGCTTACCGCCTCCAAATGAGACGTAGAGGAATGAGATGGGGAGAACTTTTTGTGAGGGGAAGATGGGGTTCGGGCTGAGGATCCCTGCACACCATGGGCACCAGTGTCAGAAAGTGAGTTACTGCTGCCTTGCCCAGCTCCTGCAGACTTGTTTTTGCTCTGTGTAGAGTCACCTCCCCCACCAGCAGAATTTTCCTTGGCTTCTTGTTTCCGTTTGCGGTACTCCAGCAGGGATACCTAGGAAGGAAAAAAGAAACAGGACCCTAGCTAGACATCATTAGTGGATCACTAGCAATGGGGAAAGAAGATGGAACCCTAGTAAACTGTTAGCAAGCCATGCAAACAAAGCAGGCACCAACAGGTGACTTTTTCCAAGTGTGAGAGAGACCTGAGCACAGCTACTTATTTAAATCAGTCAGAAACTGGTAAGGAAAAGAGAATACACTAGGAGATGGCATTTTTGGAAAACGGTATTCACCAGTAGACCTCAACCTTTATTCTGCCTTCAGAAAAACCTGTGAGATTACAGTTCCCTTCAACAAAAGTGTGCTATCATAGCTATTTGTAACAACGCTGGCACCTAGAAAAGGGAAGGTGAAGAGCTGGGAGTCTGTGTAGTTTGAAAAAGTCTCCTAGGTGATTCTGATAGCTCTTCCTCACTCCCCAGAAATCCCTAGAGTTAGCTGTTTAAAAACAAAACAAAACAAAACACACACACACACACAAACAAAAAGAAAAAGCCAATGCTTCAGTGTTTTTAAGTGTGCTCCATTTTTCAAGATATACCCAGGGATTTATTACTGTTACTGTTTTACACATAGAGAAACTAGTGTAAAAGGAGAAAGGAAAAGATTTCCTGTTTATACTTTAGCAAGCCAGCTCTAGAAAGCCTGTACTTGGAAGCTTCTCCTCAATCTGCCATTCCATTCCTGACCGCCACAACAAGCCCCTCTTCCCTGCCCTGCCAAGTACACCTCCTCTCTGCTGTTACAGCACACTGTGCTTACACTGCCTGTCGACCTATTACAATGTCTTGTATGCTTGTAAACTGTCATGTTCTACAAGGGCAAAGACCAAGTTTATCTGGCTTTTTATCTTTAACATACAGTGCAGAACTTGGTTGATAGCAGGTGCTCAACAATATTTCTGAAATAACAGATCATGATTTCACTTTTGCACATAATAAATGAAACCAGAAACCCAAAGACTGTTTCCACTTTTGTTCCTGCTAGTCAGTGCTGTTGATGCAACAGTATTCTAAACCCAGTGCTATTTTTTTTTTTTTTTGGGCTGCGCCTCGCAGCATGTGGGATCTTAGTTCCCTGACCAGGGTTCGACCCGTAGTGAAAGCACGGTGTCCTAACCACTGGACCGCCAGGGAATTTTCCCCGCAATGCTATTTTATTACAAATTATCTGCCAGTGTTTCCTCCTTCTTTTATCCACTTAGGGCTCTCATTTTTCTGTTCAAATGTAAAATATAACAAAAACACAAAGTAAGACAATTTTGTGTATGCATTTTCTATACACAATCATGGAAAGGGGTTAATAATAAATTCTGGTAACGTATTTCACTGTAATGCAAAGACAAAACGCCACTAGGCTACATTTGAACAAGAGTACCACAGACATTTTGCAATTATGTGAGACTGTCACACACACACAACATTAAACACCTCTAGCTCTGACCAGTAAATGGAAGTTGCTGTGACAACTCGAAATACTCCTATGCATTTCCAAATGCCCCTAGTTGAAAACCACTGACATAAAAAAGCACACCTCTGGCTTTGTAATTTATAGATCAGGCATCGCCTACAAGTCAAGCCCCAAACCAGATCTCTTCGACCTGGCTCTGCCCACCTCTGTATTCTCCTCCTGACTATCCCCACTATTCACCTGCCACCATAGCAACATTCAACTACAACCACATCACATCCCTGCTGCCCACTCAATGGAGTGTCACAGTTACTTGTTCTGCTCTCTCTTCTGTAAGACCTTCACCCCCTCAATTTGTTGGCTGATTGATTCCTACTTCCTGTTTTGAGATCAGCCAAATCAGTGAACTGTCACCTTGCACTCTACCACCCCTCAAACTTGGCTATGAACCTCTTGTTTGTTCTCAAGTACCCTCCACATATCCGACTTGGTCAGGTTTCCTGTTAAGTTGTTCTCATCACATCTGAACAACTCCTTTCTCATCATTAATACAATTATCTGCTAAACTCAGTCTGACTTGCTATAAGCTCCATTAGGGCAGAACCTAGGAGGCAATATAGCATGGTGACAATAAGAGCATGCAATCTGGAATCAGACAGACCTGGGTAGTGTCCTGGCTCTTCCATATACTAGCTGTGTGACCACGGGCAAGTTACTCAACTTGCCTTAGTTTCATCATCTACAAAATGGGAAATTACCCATCTTACAGGATTATTGTGAGGTTAAATGCATAAGAAGAGCTTAACAGTGCCTAGAACATGAGAAGTACTATATAAAACATGTAAGTAGCATTATTCTTTTTCACTGCTTTATCCTTTGAATTGCCTAGCCACGTGTATGGCACATACATGGTAGGCATTTGAATTTGCTTAACATTTACAACACTCATCAAATTATATTAAAACAGTCTTTCACTAGACATGCCAAGAGACTGTCTTACTTATCTTCATTTTCCTCACACTGAGCACAGTGCTGAAAACACAGTGGTAATTCAGTAAATATCTGTTGACTTATTCAGTTAAAGTTCTTCAAAACGGCCTATAAAATGTGAAACACTTACCTTTTTCCTCTGTGGGGGGTTCTGGGGGGCAGATGGGACTCCTTCACAAGCCCTTTCGCCACCAGGTGACATGGATCCACGAGAGAGGTCTTTCATAAAACCATGCTCATATCTGCTGGGAAACCCTTCTGCAGGGGAACAATAGCCCCCATCCAAATGTAAAGGCTTCCTATCCCCTACTAGGGGAGACCCTCGATACAATCCATCTGCTCGAGGCATAGCGTTCAATGGGGAGTAGGCATACATCAAGTTAAACTCTGTCCGAAATGTCTGGTCCGAGTTTCTCACAAGGGTCTGATGTCCATCTCCACTCCTGCTTGTCAAGCCAGTCTCAGAGGTGGGTCCGACAGAGGGATGAGGAGCCAGGTCAGAATGACCCGAGCTGATCAGGGAAGGTCTGTCAGCACAGCTGTTAGTGTTGGAGTCAAGGTAGCCTACTTTTGTCAAGTCCAGGTCTTTTCGGTGACAAAGCTGAAAGAATAAAAATCAACGGAGACATGGGGTAGAGGAGAAAGGAGAAAGTCAAAGGGCAGAAAAGAAGGGAAGTGAGGGGGCACAGGTGAATAAGAATAGGTAAGAGGGACGAAAGTAGAAGAGAGAAAGCCATTAACATCTGTAAAAGTCCCATGTAATACCAGTGTATACATGCCAGATTACCAAAGAATCCTGGCCTTCCCCAAATTGTTTTAAAGTCTTTCTGGAGGAGAATACTGGGAAAGTCAGAATTAGATAACTGGCCAAATGTGACTATTTTGCCTGCTTAGCCTTTCATCAGGTTTGCTGAGTCACCTTGCACTACATTCAGGGACTGGCAGTATAATTAGGGATTTACCTGAGCCCCATGGAGCCACAGAGGTGAGAATAGTGTCTTAAGATAACTGGCTTCTGGTGTTATTCATTTCTAAACTAATATTGATGGAAGGTGGGAGGAGGGAAAAAGGTGAAAGAAAGTAGAAAGTAGACGAAAATTCAAGTATTGAAGTTACTGGTTCAGGGAAGAAGAATGGTATTAGTTAACGACATCAACCAACCAGTTCTTCACTCACTTTCACTATTAAGTATGTATTTCTCATAAAACTTTCTGGCCACTCAATTCTTCTTTCTGCATCCTCTAACGTATGTTAACATACCACAAGGCCACTAATGCTCATCACTGCAGAGCATCTGAAATGCTGAAATGTATCAAAAATAAACCCATCTACCTGGTCATCATTACCTCCTAACATCAAGATTTTCTGCCACTATGTCAGCTATAGCTAACTCTCTAGAAAGAATAGTACCAGAAACCCAGATGACACACCATGTCAGCCTCCAAATTATGCTATCTTAGAATCTTTAGCAACTGAAGGAGAGCTTTACATTCCTTACAAAATAGAGTAAAAAACACCCAGAAGATCTCTAGTACACTAGAATACAATCTTCTTCAGTTTCACATTGATCTATAAAATCCTACTGATTCAGAATTTGGTCACCTGTCACTGAGTTTAGCACTAACTTTTTACTGGAAGGGTGTGGGGTTAACAGTTTAGTTGATTTCTGAAAGGTTAGAGAGACTGTAACTTTCTCTTTAAGAGGAAAAAGGCTCCATGTGGATTCATGGAGTTAATCATTACTACGTTTGTCCAAATCTTTTTAACAGTTAAGAAACTCTAGCACTAAAATCTGAATTTAACATCTCCATAGCAGTAGGATTTGATATTCTAAGAGGTACCATTTGTACAGCAACCATTTCCCAACCACTGCAGAATGGAGCCCTGAGTCATAGAAGCCATGGGCTGACTTAACCTGAGAGGCATGACTCTCCCTTTCTAAAGAAGCTGCTTAATCTATCAACCAAAGCTCAAAACATCCAGTTAAACAGCTGTCAGATTAACCCGGGAATAAGGCATAAATCACTGCCTAACTTTTCCAATATAAGCTGCTCCTTTATCAGCCCAAGATAATAAAGATCAAAAAACAGCTCCTACCAACTGTTGATATAACCTTCCTTGTTTAACAAACACACTGTTAGACTTTCTTTAACAAGGTTCCCACCACATCTTCAGCTCCTTTAAACTTGATTTCTAGATTCTATTCTTTAAGAAAACTCTTCAGCCATACCCTTCCCCCCACCCCCCCAAAAACAACAAAAACAAACCCATCACACACACACACACACACACACACACACTCTCACACTCACACAACTACTTCATTTTCCTCCATCTACATTGAGAGTTCTGAGTAACCACAGGCACACATGGGAAGATTCATTCAACTTACAGTGACCAATCGGCCACCCTCCAGCCCATCACCCCATTCACTCAGATCCCCCAGCCCTCCCCACACAGGCAGGAGCACACTCATGCACACTCACTCTCAGCCTCCAAGTGTGATTGAGATGGTGTGATAACTACCTCGGGTGACAGGGACTCGGGCCTATTCGCAGGGGAACTCTCAGGGGAGGATATGTTCTAGAGGAGGGAAAAGCATCTTGTTATTCATCTACTCAAAGAAGCAAAACAAAACAAACAAAAAATAAAGCAAAAAAAAGCAAGCATAGATGGTTAGCCACAAATTTTGGGGGGTGGGGGTGGGGCAGGGAGAAGGGTAAGAAGGCACAAGGGAAATGTTCAAATGCAGAATTCATCTCAATGGACAGAATGACTTGTTAAAATGCTTCCTGGCGTCTTTGAAAGCATTTAAGGATAAACTGGTTATGTATCATGCTGTAAGTAAACATCTCAAGCAGATACCAAGAGTTAAATTGGTAAGATTTTACACTATTACAGTAAATGTCTTTCTATGTTAGATGAGATTTCCTACAGTACTTGTTATTGAGGGGCACCCTACCACTCATTCCTCCTGCTTAGGGGCACCTTTTCTCTTCACCCCACACCCTCTTCTGAATGTCACATTTCCTCAATTCAGGCCTGCCACCATTACCCAGGGCAACTGCTTAGCATGTTGGGGGCTGAAAGGGCTAGGGAAATGGCCAGTTCCTCTTGAATGACAGTTGCAGAAGTTATGATTGATGGATTCTCTAGCTCATAGGCTAGATGGTTCTTAACATAATCCAACTGGATCTGACCACCCCCACTAAGGTTCTTCTCTGATATTAAAATCCACTGTACCTTGAGGAATAGAGGGAAAAAAGAAAAAAAAAAGGCAGATGTGTACACTTCCCGTGTAAACAGGGTCCTAAACAGGGCTACCGTTAGGGCAGCTTTTGCGTGAGGCAGCTCTCCCGTATGAAACAGGAACTGGGCAGTTAAGCTCAGATGGGAAGGTATGAAGGGTAAAAAGCAGAGAATGACAGTGGTAGCTATGACAAGGATTCAGGGGCAAGGTAGGGGAGGGCCTCTAATATCACAGGCTCTGGACAGCTGTGGCCTGGGTGGCTGCTTCAGCAGAGCAGGGGTACTGGTGTTCGCTTTATTTGGTGGGGTGGTAGTATGTGTGAGATGGATAGTGGGGTATGGCTCTCCAGGCAGGAAGACAAGGGAAGGGTTATTCTGCTGGAAAGGAGGGGTTCATTAAACTTGCCCTCCCAATGTTGCTTTCACTCTTTTTTTTTGATGCTTCCCTTTCCTCATGATCTTGTTTCTCTTCTACTACATGTCTTTTCAACTCATTCCCTTAGCGTTTCTCACTTTGCTCCTTTCAAAAATATTCTTCCCCCAACCAAGCTGATCTTTACTTGTGACACCTTTCTGCTATTTCTGTGTGTCACAGTCTTGGATGGAAATAAGGCTCTCCACCTCCCCATACTAGAATATAGGAAAGAGTATAGCAATTAGAATGGTGATAAAGATGGTCGGGATGATGAAATCTGTTTTCTGAATTGATGAAAAAGGCCAAATTTTCTTAGTTAAATCATGAGACTAAAACAGTGAAAACATGCACTGAACTTTTTGAAAGGATCGGCTACTTGATGTATTATATTTTCTTTCCCTCCTGGTATTCTAACATTATGCTTAGACTGTGCATCACTAAAATGATCTCTGATTTAAAAAAATAGAAAATAAAACCACCTTACATTTGCATAGAATTTCTCAGTTATCCAAAACGCTGCAAGGGATAGGAAATACACCGAGTGCTAAACCCGGCTGTTCTAGATGGCAACCCACCTTCTAATTTCACATTTAATTATAATAAAGCGTTAATTATAATAAAGTATGAAATTCTACTCCTAGAATCTACTGCCTCCCAGTGAGAACGTCCTCTCACGAAATTTTACCATCAAACTTTGGCTGCTAAATGAAAAATCAACTGCAATTAGATCCAAGTAAAGTTAGTAAGGCCCATATCAGTTGTTTTGCTATCTGACTAAAAAGAACGCCACAGGGAATTTGGTAAAGGGTAACTTCCCTAGAAATCAAATGTAACCAGAAGGTTCTGTTCGCCTTCTCAAAAAGGTTTGCTCCAAAAGTTAATATGGTCGAGTTTAGGTACAGAATACAGCTGCCTCTTACTTTCAAGGTTGCCAAGTTTCCTCTTTCTGAGTTAGCCTAGCCATTTAAAGGTTCAGGTGTTTTTAATCTCCATGCTCTCATAAAAACTGAATAGGTAGGATGGCACTGATTAGAACATTCACCTTTATCAAAGAACACATCTGGAAAAGTGCAAGGTAGGGTCAGAGCTGAGTGTTTAGTCATCAGAACAAATTTTTCTGAGAAGGAATAGATAGTGTCTGTTTAATTTAATTATAAACCAAAGCAACATGCGATAGATGAGTTTTTTTTTTTTAACGCACGCACACGGATTCTATTCAGTAAAGCTGCCGTCACTCAAACTTGAATACTAAAGCAATTCAGAAGTAACTTTTTGAAACAGCTGACCAGAGAGCGAGTGTAATAAATCTGGTTCTTATAAATGCATGTTGCTAGGCTCTTTCTACTTCTCATTCCTAACACATAACGAGAAGGGAAAGTAACCTGGGCATGAAAAAAACCCCTAAATTGCCATAAACCATACCTCAGTGCTTTCTAAATCTCTGTTTACTTAGGCACACGAGAATGCAAAATAACAAAGACACTTCACTTATTTAAAGGCCTAGAAATGGAGGCACAACCAATCAGTATAACCTGAGCTCTCATCTCAGGCAGGTGTCATTAATGGTTACTAAGCAGCTAGAGGCCTATTTGAACCAAGGTACACAGTAAAGATAAAGATCTAGCATGATTATCACCTAAAGTAACGGAGGTTGATGAACTGCATGCAAAAGATAAGATGAGTGTCACCTGTGGGAGCACTATTCCTATTCTGGGAAGTATGGGGACTGCCAAGATGAGAGGCTACCAGGTAATAGGTCACAATGACCCTGAGGTTTCCCATTCTCTTGCTAAGATGGGCGAAGAACATGGTAAAGAAACATTTGGAGTGATGTATTTGAAATGAGGAGGTGCAAATAATGATTTTCATATTCAGCACTCCCAACAACCAAACCCAAATCACCTCAAATTGCAGAGGAGTATTGCAGCGACTAGCAGTAGTAAGAGACGTGACTGGTGAGAACATGAGGCTGTATCCATTTCGACACTCCTCTTCTGGGTGAGATGGGCCAGGTGTGGTCAGCTGGGGGCTCTTTGAGCCTGGATTGGGAGGGGGTGGTGTGACTGGAGAAAGAGGCCGCAGTAACTTGGTAACATTCTGCTCCATCAGATAGCGAGATTTCCATTTCTTTAATGGGCTCAACAAGTCTGTGAAATACAAAGCTTGGATGAGAGGTCTGAAATTACATCCTCAAGGGCTGCTTCACAGTGAAGCCATTATTAATCTCTAGCCCACAATGGCTGCTAACTCCACTTTTGCCTCATCCCATTGTTATCTCCTGCAATCAAACCAAAAGCCCAAAGACTTTTTAATTGTCACACTTAAAGTAATTCTCAGAACTCTCTACCTCCCAGAAAATCACCAGATGAATTTGACCCTTCTGATAACTAATCCCTGGAGCTAATTTCATCTCTTGTAGTGGAAAATATAAATTTAGTTTTTTCACATTGAATTTCTGAAAATCTCAAATCTGTGTCTCTTTGCTAAAATCACCCTCTACTGAATTGCCACGTCACCAGCTCAGTTTCAAGCTTTTATATATTTTTGCCATTCTTTAGCGGCTCTTTATGTAATATTCTGCTTTAGTAGGGAAGAGTTACATATGATTACTTGATCCTTGTTGAGCCCCTAGTTTTAGAGTGCTTCAAAGTGTGAAATCATTTCTACAGAAACTTCTCCCAATCATTTTCAAAAACTAGGGTGGTACTCTTTTTCTGATTGGAATATCCTACTTTCTACTGTACACTTTAGTTCCACTTAGAAAGGAAGTTAATATGCTATAAATTTTACTGACCACTCAGGCCAATGCACCTATCTCACTTTCTCAAAGGAAAAATCTATTTTTATTCGTTTACAGTTCAAAGCTATTCATTTACTTAATACCTACAATATGGAAACCACTGAACTAGGTAAGTGGGGGAAAATGGTTATCATGTATTCTATTTTAAATGGGTTTACAAATGTGTAAGAAAAAGAAGACATATATAAAACTTGTAATATAAGTTTAAGAACCTCAACAGAGGTGATCATACTGCTATGTGTTAGTAAAAAAAAAAAAAAAAAGCTTAAGTGCTTATTACACACCAGGCACTATACTACGTGCTTTATGTGAATTATCAGATGTAATTTGAGTAACTCTATAAACCCAGTACTATTATTATCCCCACTTTACAGATAAGGAATTTGATGTATAAAGAGAGAAAGACTAGGTCACCTGGTTCCCATCTACATTCTTAATCATTAGATTAAATTATACCCCCAAGGCTTGGTGGAAGGAGTGACATTTACCCCAAGTCTTTGAGGAAAAGTTTTCGGACAGTAATCGGAGCTGTGCTTGAGAAAGATTCTCCTGGTAGCAATGGTTAGGATGAGAAGGGACACTGGGAAACTATTTGGAGTTAATGGAGTAAACAGAAAGAGTTATGAGGCTTGAACTACGGCAGCAGAGGTTGAAGCAGAGACAAGAAATAAAAGCAAAAAACACTGGAGATACATATTTTTCCTTTCATATATATAAAAATTTTCCTAGATTAGAAGTATATTTCTATTTTCCTTCTGTTCCAGATACTCATTTTTCTTTTCTCCTTTTGAAAAGTGCCTAGGTATAAACAAACAAACATGTGATTCATGACTTACAGGTTTATATATTTTGAGAGTCTTAAACAGTGAATCTTTCAAAAGACTGCTATACTGCTAGGTCCAATGCTGTAACTACTAAAGGCAATTATGTAAGTGATAAAGTTGATTATAGAAGTTATAAAGTTCAGATGAACTCTCCCACCCCCAAAATCAACTTAAAGGTCATTCATTTAAAATATATTTACTGAGTACTTATTGTGATATATTCAACAGGAGACCTGACACCTGCCCTTATGAGGTTTATGGACCAGTGGTAATCTGCCTACTTTTTTCTACGAATAGCACTATATTTACAAAATTGTTTTTTTCAAGTTTCATTTTTCTTCTTTTTGCCATACACAGCTATCAAATTTCATGTGGCTAAATCTATCTTTTATGGTTTTTTACCTTTACTCAAATAATTCCCAAGGTTATCTAAACAAACACCCACGTACTGAAACACATACATAACTTGAAATCATATCCACAAATTAATTCATTGTTAATATGCTGGTGTATTTTCATCAAGAACTCTTTCCTGACATGTCCTTACTCACCCTGTCTAAATCACACTGGACAATAACCTACTATTTTCAATCAGAAATACATAGTAAAAATCCTTCCATTACAATGACAAAAATGTTACAATTATATTTTAATTTTATTAATAGTCTTTAGCTATACAATGTTCTATATTTTTATTTAGTCAAATGTATCAACCATTTCCTTTATTTTCTGCCTCTGATGTCATGTTTTTGTCACCCCACCCCAAGACTATAAAAATACTGACCTATTTTCCCTTTATCTCCATATTTAGTTTTTGAATTCAACTCAGAACATATAGTAGATTCGGTACTAGTATGTTCTATCCTTTTCACATGCCAAATGGCTAGCATATTCTTCCAAATTCTTTTGTAATTATAGAATAATCATATTTCTCTATTGATTTGAAATACGACATTTATCCGACTAGATACTGGGTTTAGTTCTGAATGTTATTCTGTACACTTTTTAGTAAAATTGTTTGGGCAATTCCAGTTATTCTACTCTAGCTCTCCAAAATATTTTGCCTATTCTAACATACTTGTTCATGTCAATGAACTGTAGAAATCATTTGTCAACTATGCTGATACTGGGACTTCCCTGGCAGTCCAGTGGTTGGGACTTTGCCTTCTAATGCAGAGGGTGCGGGTTCGATCCCTGGTCAGGGAGCTGGGATCCTACATGCCTCATGGCCAAAAAAAAAAACATGGAGCAGAAACAATATTGTAACAAATTGAATAAAGACTTTAAAAATGGTCCACATCAAAAAACAAACAAACAACTTTAAAACAAAACAAACTAACAAACACTATGCTGATACTACCCCCTCCCCAAGGCTGATTGGGGTTGTATTAAATTCATGAGTAATTTGTAGAGAATTCTAACTGAGCACTGTGGCACGATCTTTTAGCTACTCATGCCTTCATTTATATTCCTCCTCCTCATTATTATTATTATTATTTTGGCTGCGCTGCGCAGCTTGTGGGATCTTAGTTCCCTGACTAGGTATTGAACCCAGGCCCTCAGCTGTGAGAGCATGGAGTTCTAACCACTGGACTGCCAAGGAATTCCTTATATTCCTCTTCATTATAGATCTGCCACATTTCTAATTAGGTTTATTCTCCAGTGTTCACTATTTTCTGTTACCACTGTGAACTGGATGTATTTCTCCCTGTGTATTACCTAAATGTTATTGCTAACATGTAAGAAAATGTTTACATATTTCTGTACCCAGGTACCCTATTGATCTCTACCAGTTTTTCAGTTAATTCTCTTGGCTTTTCTAGGTAGAGCAGCATATTATTTGTATACAATGGCAACAAATACGTCCTCCTTATCTCATAGATTTTCTTTTTGGTAATTAGTTTGGATAACAATTCTAGATGTTGTTAAATAAGAATGGTAATACTGGGATAAGTTGATAACCAATTTAAAAGTTTAACTAGTTTTCACCATGAAACATAACTGGCAATTGTTTTCAGAGAGATGTAAAATAAAAAATCATTCAGTATGTTATTTTATTAGATTTATAATTAAATTCACATTTACTGTGCTATCACTCCCCCTTCTCCATTTGGCTGGCTAATAAACTATATGAATAAAATTTCAAATACTGAACCACCTTTACATTCCACAGAAAAATTTTATTTCGCCATAATATACTATTCTTTTAATATTCTTACAGATTCAAGATTCAGATCAGTGAAATGTAATTCAAAAGTAGTACTGTGCTGTTTTTTGGAGGTTAATTTGATAAAATAAATTGAGTAAAAATTTTAATGCTACTGTATAGTATTCCACCAAAAGTATGTGTAATAGAAGATAAACCACAAATTCTAACATTTATTTGTTGAAACCCAGGTTGTTTTTATCCTGCATGTGTTTGCAATTATTAGTAATTCCATGACTAACACTTTGTATAAAAATTTTGGTCCACACCTATTTCTAGAGAACAAGTACCTAGAACAACAACTACTAGGTTAAGGAATGAATTTTTAAAAAGCATGACAGGGACTTCCCTGGTGGTGCAGTGGTTAAGAATCCACCTGCCAATGCAGGGGACACAGGTTTGAGCCCTGGTCCGGGGAGATCCCACATGCCGCGGAGCAACTAAACCTGTGCGCCACAACTACTGAGCCTGCGCTCTAGAGCCCGTGAGCCACAACTACTGAGCCCGCATGCCTAGAGCCTGTGCTCTGCAACAAGAGAAGCCACTGCAATGAGAAACCGTGCACTGCAAGGAAGAGTAGCTCCCGCTTGCCGCAACTAGAGAAAAGCCTGTGCGCAGCAACAAAGACCCAACGCAGCCAAAAAAATAAAAAAAATAAATAAATAAAATAAAATGCATGATAAATCTTACCAAATTGCTAGTAGGGATATTACTTCCCTGTCATTTTTATTGCAAATCCTTTCTCCCAATATTTTTGTCCTCTATTAATTCAGAGAACTAAGGACATAGAAACATTGTTTATTTAACTTTAATTAAAAAACATGGGGGCTTCCCTGGTGGCGCGGTGGTTGAGAGTCCGCCTGCTGATGCAGGGGACACGGGTTCGTGCCCCGGTCTGGGAGGATCCAACATGCTGCGGAGCGGCTGGGCCGGTGAGCCATGGCCACTGAGCCTGCGCATCCGGAGCCTGTGCTCTGCAACGGGAGAGGCCACAACAGTGAGAGGCCTGCGTACCGCAAAAAAAAAAACCCCAAAACCCCAAAACACTGAATGCACATAGAATTTACTTTGGCAAAGATCTAAGTCTTTCCCATCCCCCATGCAAGTAAAAATTCCAGAATAATTTACCAAATCTTTCACTTACATAAGGCCTGCTTCTGGCTATTCTGTTCCATATATACATCCATTATTGCACCTGTACTAATTTAATTACTAGCTTCTAGACTCATATTAGAAGTTAGTTTTACACTTCTAGGTAAAGTACTTGTCATTACTTTTTCAATTTTTTCTTATTTTCGTGTTTACTTTTTATGACAAACTTCCAAGATCATTTAATCAAACCCCCAAACAAACTAGTTTGATGGAAACTATCTGAAGCCAGGAAAGAAACTGACTCATTGTATTTCTTCTTTCCATTAATCAGTATGGGAGTTCCCTTCATTTCCTCAAGACTTAAAAAAATATTTCTCAGTAATGATTTGTTTTACTTTTCCCTACCATTATTCCTAGGCAGTTTCTCAGTTTTGTTAAGTTCGGCAATGAAAAATTTTTTCTTCATTTTCTTGGTACATAAATGGTATTAATTTTTGCATATCCAGCAGTTTTATTGAACTCCTGTTAATTTTTTCAAATGATTGTTTAGGCTCTCCTAGATAGATATCCACATCATTTACAAATAATGAACATTATGTCCTGCCCTACCTGAAGAGTAATACCATTTATTTCCATACAACTTTAGAGCTTCTAGGAACTTAGAATCTTTAATGTATCCTAGTATATGACTAACTTCTGTAAATGTTCCATAAATGCTCGACAAGAAATCTGTAGATAATGACAATAATAATTCCTATTAAGGGTCTGATACGGTAATTTATGTACCTTAATTTAATCTCATATTAGCTCTACAAAGCAGATATTACTATACCCGTTTCACAGACGAGGCTCAGAGATAACTTTATAACTTGCCCAACATCATATAGTTAGTAAAGGGTAGAGATGGTCTTCAAACTCAGGTCTGTTGGATTCTTTCTACTACACCAATTTGTATCCCTTTTTTGATTAATATTTTCTTGATCTTTTTGAGAAGCAAAAAACAGAAACCAAAGCAACAAATAAAAAGAATTCCTCAGGATTTACACTAACTTGTAGCAACATACCAAGTCACTCATGTGAATATTGCTTTTTTTTTTTTTTTTTTTTTGGCAGTACACGGGCCTCTTACTGTTGTGGCCTCTCCCGTTGCGGAGCACAGGCTCCAGACGCCCAGGCTCAGCGGCCATGGCTCACGGGCCTAGAAGCTCCACGGCATGTGGGATCTTCCTGGACCGGGGCATGAACTCGTGTCCCCTGCATCGGCAGGCTGACTCTCAACCACTGAGCCACCAGGGAAGCCCTGCTTGGTTGTAATTAAATATTTTCCTGTTTACGTTGTTCCTGAAGGGCAAGGTGTGTCCTTTGAATGTTTCTCACTGCTAGAGACGAGAGAAGTTCAATAAAGGTTGGTGACTAACAGTCCTAATTCCATTCCAACCAGGGCACATAATAACAAAGGCACTTTCCCTATGAGTCTTTGCCAGTCAGGACATGAATTGCTAATACAGCCTCTCTCTCTCTCTCTCTCTCTCTCTCTCTCTCTCTCTCTCTCTCTCTCTCACACACACACACACACACACACACACACACACACACACACGATAGAAGATTTCAGGACATGAATTGCTAATACAGCCTCCCTTACACACACACACACACACACACACACACACACACGATAGAAGATTTCAGGACATGAATTGCTAATACAGCCTCCCTTACACACACACACACACACACACACACACACACACACACTAGATAGAAGATTTCAGTTCAGTTATACTCTCACCGTACTGTAAAAGCTGCCAATAAATTGATACTATTGATGGAAATCTGTTACCAGCATTTCTTTATGTTAACCTGGTTTGAGTAAATCTCCCTAATCTTTGGTGAAGAGAATAATATATTTTAAATACATGGTATCATTTATCTTCCAGATGTTCTACACTGGGATCTTATTATCCTGAGGTTACACATGCGATAACTTACAAGGTATAATCCAATCTAGGGATAGAAAAACAAAGTCAATAATTTAAAAAAAATCTATTTTTAGTAGCCTATTTTTCCCCCATACAGTATTACACAAAGTTTTAATATAAAGCAGATATTACTAGTACAGATCTCTTTATTTAATTCAAGTTCATATTTACTCAGACAATGAATAGAAACAAAGAAGTGGTTTTTATGAAAATCTGAAATACTACTATGTGACTTTTAGCATCTTATTTATTTTGGTATTTTGTTTTGACTACATAATATTCACAAAATTGATTTAGAGATAAATAAACTAAGAGGAATCACACAGAACTTTTCAATTAAGGTAATACTGGCCAAGAGAAACTTCGGTAATAAGACTATCCCAAAATAAGTTAAGTTGGTATCAAGTCCATACATCAGTGCTTTCAACTGCAATTAAATTAAAACCCCTGCAAGAGTCACTGGAAAACCAGTGGGCCAGATGATTTTACATGACCCTCCAGTTTGAAAACAACCAATTCATAATAATTTCTCATTTACTTCACTCATCCCCTGCCCCCTTCAACCAAGTCCCACCCAACTCAATCACCTACGATTTTGATTCTTTCCTGAATAGTGTGCCCCGCATCTTTCTTGCTTACCTCCCCTCTTATAAATATGGATATAGATTTCCTAAACTTACTACTTTAAATGTATCTAACCTTTTTTTTAACCATTTCTGCTGTTATCTGTACACTGTCTAGTTCCTTCTTTGTCGTCCTGGGAATACTGATCCCTGACTTGAGATCTCTCTCTTCCTCTGTAAAGACAGATGTAAAGTAACTATTTAGAGAACAATGCTATTTCTTTTTTTTGTATCAGACTTTTTAAAGTACTCAGTGAAATTTTTTATGTAGACCCAAAATAATCATTGCTCATGTATTCAGAAAAGTCTGCCATACATACCTGCATTGTCTTTGCAGATACTAGAAGAATTACTATTCTCATTACTTTGGTATAGGTGCTGAGTTCTAGTCTCTTGGGGTACAGATGATGTCTGGGTCATCCCTTCTTCCAAGGCTTGCTTTATCCAGCGCTATAATGGGAAAAGAACCAGGGAATTATCAATAATCATTTAAAACTATTTAGGTCACCTATTTTAAATGCATTAACCAGGTCATTACGTATCAACTGGTGAGAGATGCAATACAATGCATTCATTCGGGTCCACAGTCAAGTAGTTTTTGTCTTGTGTTTCAGCATTTTAGGATAGTGCCCCATCAATTCCTTTTATGGGGCATAATTGAGAAAACCTAGATTACACATAATGAAGTCCCATAAAAAAGCCCAAACCAATAAAAAAAAAAGATTACTATTTAACTTTTCATATTGCTTAGAATGGGATAAATGGGAAAAGGAAGAAATCTTAGCATTTATTTAAGAGAGACTCCGATCACACAGGACGAAACTAGCACATAAAATAAGTGCATAGAAGGAAGATAAAAGATCTCTTAAGCGTTGTCTGCCCTGTGTTGGGCGTATCTGAAGAATAGAAAAGATTCACAGGAAAACTTTGGATGAGGATAAACAGCTCTTCACTACAAGTACCGAAATGCTTCCAGAAAGTCTACTACTCTCAGAATATCCTCTGAGTTTTCCCTCCTTGTTAAGTAGTTTGGTTAAATTATGCATGAATAATACAAATCATCTCCAGAATAAATGACCTTCTGCAGAAATCAAAAAGGCAAAAAAGTAAAAAAGAGCTCTCTAATCAGTCATTTTTGTAGTGAATAATGGAATCGAAAATGATGGAAACAGATTTTGGTCAGAAAGTAAGCCTGCAGAGATTAGCATAATAAGATTATGCATCCAGTGGAAGAGAGAAAATTTCTTACCTGTAATTGTGTTCTCTTAAGATACACAGTTGTAGGTTGCTCACTACTCTGTGGCTCTCCTGCCCTGACATAAGACAGATCGAATTTTGATAAACATCAATTTCTGAGTCAGACCCTATCCCGAATAGGAAGAGCAAAGGTGATTATAACTTTACACCTTTAGAGAACCAATATTACAGGTAAGTAAATATTCTCTTTACCAACGAGAGAAATTCTAATAGATTTACCCTCTTAGAAACTTAGGAAATAATGTGAGGAAACCAGACCATGTGGTCTGCCAAATGAAAGCAGAATAAAATAATGAATATGAGGAGGTAAAGAGTGAATAAGTATCTAAGAAAGACAGCTCAACATCTATTGAATCACATCAGCATTTTAGGATTTGATCAGGCCTCTGAAAGCCAAAACAAGACCAAGAATGAACTAACTCTCCTACATACAGAATATTGATATAAAGATGAAAACTGTCAGAACCATAGCTCCTTACATAGAAGAGACCTCAGAAGTTACCTTGTCTAATGCATTCATTGTACAGATGGGGAAAATAAGGCCAGGAGGCCAAAAAGAGTGAAAATCCTTTGTTATAGATACCTTAGTACATACAAGTTTTTCATCAGAGCAGATGACAGGACTCATTTGGGGTCACTGTGCTTTCTTCCTAGAGAAGTCAATTTCTTATATTTCCAGTGTCAAATAGATGCACCCATAAAAGAACTTATGCTCTGGATCTGATGACTACAAAAAGGGAAAGTAAAACCAGGACAAGGGCATTCTAAGGAATAAGAAGCTGCTTTGGTTAGCTTAAGGTCGAACACAGCAACATGATCAAACCCATTCCTCCCTGGCCCTATATGTATGTCTATACAATATTTCAGGGCCTGTAAACAAGGAACATGAACAGCTATTTGTATCTAACAAATTCCAATCACCCCTATAGATAATAAATTAACTCTAGACAACCCCTCTCCCCAAGTTCTAGCTACAGTTATTAAGGTCAAAAGAACATTTCTCCCTTCCCTTAAAGTCTCTGTTGAAGAGATTTTTGGGAAGCTCAGAGATGGGCAACAGAAATGTCTTAAAGAGTCTCATTACGATGGGGAAAGAGAAAGGAATTAATTTGGGTTTTAGGGTCCAAAGACCTGGATTGAAACTTGGCTGTGTCTCTTACTAGACGCCTAACTCTGGGCAAGTTACTGAATGTTTCTGAGCCAAAGCTTCTGGATCTGTAAATTGAAGCAATAATCCCAGCCTCACAGGGTTATCATGAATGGTGAGACAGTGTGTGTGAAGAAAGCTTGTAGCACAGTACTGGGCACACATGTTCAGTGAGGACTAGTTCAACTGAATTTCAGTGCTATGTACAGAGATATACAGATTAACAACCCTCCAGTGCACATCATGAAATATCAATGCAAAACACAGTGTTTCATTTTCAGTCTGAACGGGAGACCAAATGCCCACACATATTATGCCTACAAGGTAAGTTTAGAGATTTAGAGAGAGCACGGAGGGATACTACTGAAAGGCTTCTTAGCCAGTCATAAATGCTTCCATTCTAAAATAACAAGTGAAGTAAAATCCAACAAAAGACATGCCATAACATGCTAGTTAAGAACTGTGAATCGATTTAATTTAGAAACTACAGAGACATCATAAAACATTCTGCCAAATACTCTAAGAATCTGGGTGCAAATATACACATGCAGCTTTATACTGTTTTAAACTTATGAAGCTTTTACCTCCTTTAATCAGATATGAAAGAGTAAGCCTATTAAGAATGTACACTGTTCTAACTAATCCCATGGAGGACGACAGTTGTCCTCATCTATCTGTTTAAATTATATTCTTCTCTGAGGGATTTTCAGAAATTTATTACAATATTGTTTTATCATGGAAATCTTCTTAGGTCCTGTACTATATGAGTACTTTCTAACCAATCTAAAAAATCTTCTCCTTCCCCATCTAGGATAAAGCTGAGTTCAATTTCTATATAAGGCCCAATTTCATTAATTTTGTCCCATAAAAAGTTACAGTCTTGTTGTGTAATATAATCTTGATACATTAACAGCAACTATTAAATCTGTGATTAAAACTTAATTTTAAAAGACCCAATTTAAGTAAGATAATTTGATATATAAGTCAGCATACATAGCCTGAACTCTTCCGAAAGACCAATATGACACAAATAGATAAAAGTGCCTGAGCAGAGCCTGTATAAAACAAGACTAAGGATGGTCAGATACATGTGGAGAATATAACACGGACATGAGTTAAGTGGGATTTCTAACTGTTGCCAATGGAGACACAAAGATGAGATACAGATATAAGTCCTAAACCATAACCAGGTAAAAAGAGCTCTAAGAAATGGACTTTCTATCAGATTTGAAGTCATATTTCTACACATTTTCGATTTTCACAGAACTCTGCTACATGGAAAAAAGCAAGATGGGAATAGAAGGATTATAACCCAGCATCACAATGATCAAGGCGGTATTTTAAGAGGCTAGTCCTACTATTTACAATTCAGACTTCACTATTACTCTGTATTAATAATTGTTCACCCTTCTTAAAGGACCAAAATAAGAAATTCTATTATGTGACTTGGTAAGATGCTTCAGTAGTTAACATCCTAGGAAATCTAGTACTGTGTCTAGCCAAAGACACAACAAAAGGGAAAAGTTTATTTCATATATATCTTAAACCATCTCTTGACTTGTTCCTCCAAACTAAAGACCATATTTACAGCTTCTCTAATTGTTCAATACTACTCTGAAAACGTAGTTAAAGATTCTGAGCTGTTACTCTTAATGAGGGACTGAGCTAAACGTAACAGGAAGATTAGTTTTGCATGCCATACCACAGTTAATGCCCTTCTCCAATTATTACAGAATAAGGTTAATCGTAATGGTCATTAAATGGCAAATACTTTTTTTTCCTTCTCAGATAATTTCTAAGATCCAGGATAAGTAACTTGGTATAATAAAAGACCCCCAGAGACCCAACTTTCCTTTATCACTTAGGCAAATTTCTAGTCTTATTTTCTTCTTAAGAAAGTTGTCACTGTTTTCATTTCTGACACCTGAAAGTTATGTTAGTCCATCATCCACAAACACTTCTGGCAAAGATCTCATGGTCAAATTTCTCTTTAGGAGTTGTTCTACTTGGTGATTTCCCCTCAATGAACCAGTAAGTGACTCAAACACTTAGGTAAGATTAGGAAGACTTTCTTCAGTGTATGCTGCTCATTCAGTGGTAGTACCCTTCCTTTGTGTGCAGATCCCTGTTGCCCTCCTCCCCTCCATATCCCAACCACTTTGGCTCATCTTTTATGCCCCCTCCCCCCAAGAAATAGTATCTGCTCTTTGGGAAAAGAGAAAAGCTTTAAGTTTGGAGGAGTCAGGGAAGACCTGCCTGGAGTTGGAGACTTCATCACATCAAATAATCTATATGCAGCATCCTCATGTACGTGATGCCAGTGGAGGAGGGCAATGGCAGACACTGAGGAAGGCAGCCTGAATCCAGATCTGAGGATAAGAGAAAAGGGTGTTCCAGGGAACAGACTCTACCTCAAAGGAAGACCAAATGAAAGGGTGTCCTATACTTCTAGAAACACGAAAATGACATTATAGGTCTGAGGGAGTGATCTATTTTTGAGAGACACCTTTGGAAAATATGCAGGGCTTCTGGGAATTAAGAAAGAGCATTCCAAAAACAAACAACCGTCAAACACTACTGTCACTAGATCCAAAAACAATATATAACTAGAGAAGAGCGAGAGAGAGGCAGAGAGAGAGAGAGAGAGAGAGAGAGAGAGAGAAAATTTTATAGTGGGTTCCATAATCACTAGGGAATAAACAGTCCAACTTGTCATTTGATCAAGGAACAGGAATTATGCCAATTGTAAACAGGACTTTTCCTCTACTCTCAGTCAAATGATAACAGTGATTGAATTAATCCAAAACACAATTCAATCATTCTTCAACTTGTGCAACAGTGCTCTAGAGTACCTGGGGCCCAATCTCACACAATAATCACAAATGGACATGTTAACCAATATCACAAGAGCACACACAGAACACCCCTCCCTACCCAGTCACCAACTGCTATGTGCTCTCAACTCAGTAACCTCAAGGGCTCTCAGAAAAGACAACAGTGAATACTCACAAACTGAGCACCAAAAATCTAGTATACATCCCACCTTAGTCTCACTGACTCTTGATGCGTCAGTATTTGTGGTTGAACAACTAACTCATAAACTCATACGGGCAGAGTGTGGCTATCCAGAGAACGTGTTAGATATGTCACCACTACTGGAATCCTAGCTTAAAAGAAAAAACCGCGTAAACACAGACATACCTTTTTACAGGAGCTGAACATGCCATCAGGCAGAAGCGGCCTTCGACGCCTCTCAGGGATAAAGGGTGAGCCAAAGCGAATGTAGTGTTTGGGGGTGGTGCAAATTAACGGGGAATGGATAAGACCGGGTAACATGTTCAGGGTCGTTGCCAGTACAGTTGGGTCCGTGGTGATACGTAAAGGGCACTCAACAGGGCACTCTTGCTTCTCTGCTTTGTCATTCAACCACTCTGTAACTAGATACTAAGTTAAAAAAGAGACCATCAGTTGATGCTGCAGATGCAAAAGCCAGAGGAAGCAGTGTAGCTCACAAACACAAACCTCATCTAGAAACTAAACAGAGGGAGATATAGCAGCTGCAGAGAGTATGAATTGCACATTCAGAGCACAAGGGTATCTTCTTTCACCCTCTCCATGAGCACTATGGAAGGAATGATTTCAGCTTTGCAATTTAAACTCTGCCTAAAAATTATGGGAACAAAAGTGAGGTAGCAGGATGACCTCAGCCCTATGTGTCTAAGCATTTTATCTAAAACTTTCAATCTAATAATTCTTAGATTATTATTATTTTTTCCCCTGGGGATTACAGGTCCTTTCACTTTATTAAGCCACAGCTTTTGGCAGACTACACTTAACGAAGATGTACTTGTAACTTACCTTTTTGGTTTTGGGGTATTTAGATGCAGCACGGTTGACATGGGATCCAGTAACTAACACCACAGTTGGGTCAGACCCTGTTAATTGCCTGTTTTCTCCTGAACTGTCTACATTTCCAGCTTCAGTAGGAGTTACTGAGCTGTTATTTCCCCCCTCTTCCAAGGCAGCTTGTGATAACTCTGCCTGCTGTGCAATGGCCTGCTTCTGACGCTTTAGTCTTTGGGCTGAACTGGTCCGGTACCGAGAAATTCGACTCTTCGGTCGGGGCCTAGAAGGCTTTGCTGGAGGTGGTTTGGGGACTGGTTTTTCGGCAGCAACATCCTATAACAACAGCAAAGTTAACTGCTTACCAGAAATTTCTTATCAGCAAACATTCTATCCAGTTTCCTATTCACTTTAAGCATTCTGAATGTTTACTGGTGAAAAAAGTGAGCGTTTAAAAACATTAATTTCAAATGTAATCCTTATAAAATTTATACATTTAAATCAGCTAAAAAGGCTACAGGAAGATGTCTCAGTTATTTCTTTTTCTAATAAGTATTTATAAAATAGGTCTAAAGTCAGCTGAAAGTAGCCACCTAATTTTAGGTTCTTAGCAGGGAAGGTAATTCTTCCTTTGTCTCCTTCCCCAGATACTGAGGTTTTAGCTTAAGGCTTAGAATCCATGGCTAAGGTAGGAAAAGGAACGAAGAATTAATTCTGAGAATCCTATGAAAGGTCAGGTACATGACAGTGCTACACAGAGAGCCAAAGAGAAACCACATGATTTTTAAGAACTAACCACTAACAATATCTGGCAGAAATTGTAGAAAGTCCCATTCTAGTCTGAGAGTATCTAGTCATTCAAATTCTGTCTCCTTGAATCCCACAAATCAGCTGACTGAAAATAGCCTTATTTATTGCAAAATAAGGCAAAGCTGAAAATGCTGATACTAACCATTCCAAAAGATAGGTAACTGATATTAGCAAAAGAAAGACTGACTAAGACCTGGAGTCTTTTCATCTTACCCCTGCTTGGGAAGACCTCCGGGTGTTCACTCCAACACTTTGTGGGTTGCTTGGGATGGCAATGTTTGAAGCAGGGTTGCTAACTTCAGATTCATGGGCTTCAGTTTTTGTCTCCTCCCCCACAGGAGTCTCTGAGGTGGTGGTAGTAATCTCTATGTCAGAGTTGCTCTGTTCCAAGGTCTGATCCCGCCGCTTCTTTCTTTTCTCTAAGTTTTCAAAAGCATGCATGATGGCTTCAACCTTCCTATCTTCCCGGGTCTAGAAAGAAATAACATTAGCATAGAAGGAAGCCTCAACCAGGAGAAGGGAACAGCTTTTCAGAAGTATTATTAACAGAAATTGATAGACATTTATAGAAAATACTAATAAGATAATATATATATCTTTGAGAACATAAGATAAAAACTAAAAATGTTTCATCTTAAATGTTGCAAAGAGTTGTAAAGAAAGGCAAGGTCAAACCCAAGCTTTTCAAAAAGGGTCAGCTATTTTGAAACTTTTTAATACAAAAGAAAAATAGCTATCAAAACCAATTTTTCTCTACATTTTCAGAGTTCAAAAAAAAAAAAGTCAAGCAGATTTTCTTAAACAGCTTCTCAGGGACAGAAATAAACATGACTGATTTCAGCCATAAAGCAGAATTTTTGAATCCATATGACTGAAGGTTTTGTTTTTTAAATGTCAAAATTCACACAAACTTAGGAAATTCCTAAGTTAGAGTAAGTAGCCTAAGGATATTTTGTTCCATTAAGACAGTTTTTTGGAAATCACACAGTTAGTAAGAAACCTCTTAAAACCATCATCTGAATAGTCACTAGAGAACTACGTGTGTGTGCCTGTGTAAAAAATCATAATAAAATCTACTTTATAGAAAAAGCCCACACTGTGACCTAGAGGTCATGGCATAGTAACTTATTGAAGAAATAGGATGATATAAGGGGTTTACATGCTATAGGTAACGTGAGTCAGCAGGAACAAAATGACGTTAGAAGGTACTCACCCTCTTGCTATGAGCTGGGTTTTCCTGGTCATCTGTAATCTCTTCTTTCTCTTCTTCTGCTTTTTCTTCTGGATTGTCTATTCCCTTTAAGACAGAGGAAATATTCAGCTGTATTCTTAAGCTCTAAGAAAAATCAATCCCTGTTTTTTTGCTGGTAGCTTAAAACTCTCTAGAAACAATTTCTAGTGCTTTGTAGTGTTGCTCATGTGGGGTTACATGGTAAACACAGATGATAAATCTCATTCACTGGACTGAAACCTGATAAGTACCTGAACGGATGTTCTTGACATTGTAAAAAATAATAAAAAGATAATGAATGAAAGCACACCCACCTTGATATGAAGGTTATTAAGTGTTAATATAGATTCCCTACATAAAACAACATGTGGCAACCTGGGATCCTTTTCATCTGAAGAGGATCAACACCAAAGCAACAACCTCTGACCAGGGGAGATTACCTCATGGTCACTGGATACAATTACTTTCTCAGGAATTTGCTCTGGCTGCTGGTTGTTATCCTCTTCTGGAGCCTCATTCTGCTGCTCCATCTCTAGCTCTTTCCGTCGTGCTTTTCTACGTCTTGTCTCTGCTCCGATGGTGGGTAGGCTTGGAGGAGGTGGAAGTGGCGGTTCTGCAGCACTGGGATTCCTTTTCTGTATAGGGCAATTCCGGTTCCCCTTGTGACATGCACAGTCCACTTTATAATTACTGCTCCAAAGAAACAACCAAAAGTGCCTGTTTCAGTACCCTTGAATATCAGTTATATTATCCATTCATTCTCTTGAAATATTAGTATAGTTATTTCCTCTAGTTTCATCTTTGAACAAGGTAAATAGTCATTAAGAAAGTCCTATAACTACTTTCAATATTCTGTGTTTCTCTATATAACCCCAACACTTCCCCTATATATGGTCAGTGGAAAGGAAGTCCCCACTAAATTCAATTCTCCCAACTGTCTACGCTATTTAGTGAATCAGTGACAGACTCTGCAGTGGCCATACTTATCGTGTCTACCTTCACCATGTCCTCACTTTTATATACTGATTCCCTACTTATTATTAATACCTTTTCTTCTTGCATCAATTGCCACATAACCCCTGTTTGCCTTAACGGACCAAGGGAGAAAAGCATCCATTTTACAAAACCCATCACATAATCACCTATGACTTGCCATCAGTTTTTCTGCATTGCCATATACAGCTACATTACATGGCTTGAGTGGATGGAGCAAAGTTTTAAATTCTCATTCTATATGATCCCTGGTACAAGTGCTGTGTGCATAACAATAGATGCTACTGCAATTTCTACGAGTGTTTCATACATACACTTTTTGTTATGTTTGCTACATAGAGGCATAGGCCAAAACACCCTTGGTTAGAAGACTGGTAAGCAGTATCACACTATGTAGCTGTGTCTCTTAAAAAAACACCCTCAGTCTGTCTTTCCCTCCACAATTTCTAGGCAGAAAATGCATTACTCATGGAAAGATTAGGTTTAAAAAAAAAAAAAAAAAAGAAGCAAATGGCAAGGCACAAAAGCAGACTGAACAGAATAGCTTAATCTGTAAGACAAGCAATTCATGTTAGGAAAAGTTGTGGAAATCTTACCAGTTACTGTACTCATAGTCAAATGCTATGGTGACCTCAGCATCCTTGGTGATGGCAGACACAGCATAGATACAGAGGTGAATCATCCCATCTGCAATCATGTGTCGCACCTGTGTGAACAACGCTTATGGTTATGATTTATCAAAAAGACCAGGAACTCTCCATAAGAGGGAAAAAACCTTTTACCAAAATGATATCTCCTCACTTAGAGTTATGGTAGTCTGTCATTTAACTCCATCATTTCATTTGAAACTATCATATAGTAATTAAAAATTTATATCTCGAGATAAATGAAATCTTGAGATGTTAGCAATCAGCGTCTGCTCTACATTTTTTTTTTTTAAATAAATCTATTTATTTATATTTATTTTTGGCTGCCTTAGGTCCTCGTTTCTGTGCGCGGGCTTTCTCTAGTCGTGGCAGGTAGGGGCTACTCTTTGTTGCGGTGCGTGGGCCTTTCACTGCAGTGACTTCTCTTGTTGCAGAGCGCGGGCTCTAGGCACACAGGCTTCAGTAGTTGTGGCACAAGGGCTCAGTAATTGTAGCTTGTGGGCTCTAGAGCACAGGCTCAGTAGTTGTGGCACACGGGCTTAGTTGCTCCGCGACACGTGGGATATTTCCAGACCAGGGCTTGAACCCGTATCCCCTGCTTTGGCAGGCGGATTCTTAACCACTGTGCCACCAGGAAGCCCCTGCTCTATATCTTAAAGCTGTTTTCAGTTGCACCAGAAAATTAAAATTCCTTAAGTCTATAAGAAAAGCTCTGTGGATTTTCTTGCTGCATTTGATGTGGTTGCACTCATTATGCACCAAATATTGGACTTTAGAAATGTCTAGAATCTCTCTCATAATCCTATTAGCTAAAATCTAAAAAACTGCAACCACACACTTTCGTTTTGGCCCAACGATAAAATCTTTTATAGGGCAATTCTTTAATATAACCTCATTGGCTTCTTATCCAGTCTACCTCTTTCTCTTTAGCAAATGCTAACATGCTTTTTCCCATTTCTGCCTTCTCTAAAGAAAATCCATTCCTTGCCCCCATCCTGTGAGAATGAATGCATCATTACTTTTGTCTTTCATCTCTTACAATGAAAGATCACAACCATTATCTACAGACCTTAATCTGGGTGAAGTTTTCAGACTGCTTCTTCAGTTGACTTGTCCTTTTGGTGCTTCCATTCAAAGAGAAATTGCTGCAGAAATCTTACCTCTGCATTTGGTGTACATGATCTTCTGATGAACCGAGCATCATTACCGAAAGTACGTGCATCCACACACATCTCTACACCATTGAATTTTGAGTAGAAGAGCACAAAGGGGTATGGTCTAGGGATATAATTAAAATTCCTGTAATTCTCAATACAAATAAAAAGGCCACCCCATGATTTCAATATGAAGCATATGCTGACAGAAGAAGCAGTAGTCCTTTGGAACGCCTACACTTGGAAAACATCACATGCTTGTCTGCTTCTGATTAAAGAATAAGCACAAAGCAAGGAATGCTTCGCTTGGAAAGGAGTCATCACCACTTTATACGTTAAACAATTTGCAGGTTTATTTGCACTTCTCTACAAATAGCAGAGAGGCATGAGCTTATCTGAGCTGTAATCTTTTCCCCCAAGAGCATCCCATCAACCAGGATGGTTTTTACAGCCATATGCTCAGCCAGGCCCACTTTAGCCCTTACTATTCAATGAATGATGATCTTACTTTTTGAAGAAATGTCCATTGACCTCAAATTGCTGCCGTAACATGACTTTGCCTCGATACTCTATTATAAGAGTGTCCAAAGCCAAATCTCTTGCAGCCCTCAGGATCTTCCGGTGCTTCTGAACACGAGTGACTCTTCCCAACTGTAGCTGAATAAAATCAGAGTATTAACATTAGATAATATCAACAGCAGCTTAGCAGACATTTAAAATATTTCTTAATTGAGGAAAAGGCACCAATATTTTTAGGTTTTATTTGTACATGTTACTTAGCTCGATGATCAGACATTTTAAAATATGATAAAACCTTAGTATTTCTAGGAAACAGGCTCCATCTAGTGAACCTGCCACCCCCCCAATCCTCAAAGACAAGAAAAAAAAATCTAAGAAAAATATATGATTAAAATTTTAGTGGCTCTATGTGTAATTTAAGAGCTTAGGTTTCTATTAATCTTAATAATTCCTACTGCGGCTGTATAAAATTTCCTATCCTAATTTATCTATTTTTAATTAATAAAGATACGTAGTTTAAAAACATGTATCCGAACAGTTTCCAGTTACTGTAACTTGCTTTTAGTTAAAGATGCTCAATAGCTGGCTAATTTGTTATTCTAAGGCCATTTGAAAGAAACAGTAATTCCAAAATATGTCCTTCTCCTGGGTTCTTAAAATCTCAACTACAGGGCTTCTCTGGTGGCGCAGTGGTTGAGAGTCTGCCTGCCGATGCAGGGGACACGGGTTCATGCCCCGGTCTGGGAGGATCCCACATGCCGCGGAGCGGCTGGGTCCGTGAGCCATGGCCACTGAGCCTGTGCGTCCAGAGCCTGTGCTCCGCAACGGGAGAGGCCACAGCAGTGAGAGGCCCTCGTACCTCAAAACAAAAACAAAAACAAAAACAAAAACAAAAAAACCCCAACTACTTAGGGAGTCTTTAACCCTTTGATCCTTACCTGCATTTGGGAACCAATAACTGTATTATTACAGGCCAATTCAGTCTTATTAATAGTGTCTAAAATAGCAGGTTTGCCCACAAATTCTTTGCTAGAATGTAGATGTTGTTCAAGGGCGTTCTGTACATCTGCACTGTACTGATTAGTGAAGGCTTCTTCATACTGATCAGTCCATAGTCTTATCCGATTTTCCCATCCCTCAGTTGTATTCTCATCTAAATTCTGTGCTTCAGAAGGAGAATTCTGTAGAGAACAAAGGTCAAGTAGGTCAGGAGAGTCCATAAAAGGGCAGGGGTGGGTCGGTGGGGTGGGGCAGGCTGAATATCCAGAGATTAGTTTTCACTTGGCAGTTGGTGTGGCATAAGAGTAATGGCCTGGGAGTCAGGATCTGGCTTCTATCATGGTTTCACTACCAATGAGCTGTGAGGTTCAGCTTCCTCATTTATAAAGAGAGAAATTAATCTGGATTGCAATTCCGTCCCATCACTGTCATTTTATGACCATTTTTAAGTCATAAAAATCAAACTTATCAGAAGAATGACATCAAGTTCATAAGAAAATCTTCATAAAA
Source organism: Mesoplodon mirus (assembly GCF_964341445.2). Classification (NCBI taxonomy): domain Eukaryota; kingdom Metazoa; phylum Chordata; class Mammalia; order Artiodactyla; family Ziphiidae; genus Mesoplodon; species Mesoplodon mirus. Next base: position 7,679,141 of record NC_138988.1, read on the forward strand.
ATGAACAATACAGACACCTCAAAATATCCATATTGCTTAAATTTCAATACTTATCAAACAACAGTGTGCCATCTCAAATTGGTAGTTTTACTAGCATCCAGGAGAATGTTTTTGTGCGACTTATTATTTTTAATATACAATTAATACATGTTCATTCTAAAAATACATGTGAACCAAATAAACAAATAAGTAACTCATACTCTTGCCTCCCATAGAAAAAGCTATCATTTGGAGTATATCTTTCTAGCACTCTACCTTTGACATTTTAAAACAGCCACCCTCTGAAGAGGTGAGGTGGGTGGAGGGGCGTGGGTAGGGGCAGTGTAGGAAATGCTGAGAGATACTGTGCTATACCTCTTTCGGAAAACTGCTGCCCTCTATGACAGTACAGTACTGAGGAAAGACTATTACATCTCACCAACATCAGCCTAAACAGTTTTATATGTGCTGGTGCTATAGAGACACAGCTGAACTCTGATACATGTTCTCCTCCATGGTGTTCAGGACTTAAGGTGTCGTCAGAAAACAAAACAAACGTGTGATGATGTCACACTAGTGACAACTAGAAGGAAAAGACACTATAGTACCAAAGCTACCTACAAATCCATGTCGACTCTAAACTTGCAAAAACAGGTATGAAAAAAATTAAATATAGTTTCCACGAATGACAGAGAAAACATTTATACCCATTATAACAATTTCTTTCACTTCTGTGTCACAAGTTTTGATTGACTATTGTCTACCATCCTTCCCCCAAGGAACAGGGAGATCAAAGGAAAAAGTTAATACCACTGTTTTCCACATTTGTCACTAGAGTCCAAAAGAATGAACAATAAACAAAGGGATCTAACAAACACCTAAGGCTAACACACCGAGAACAGACTATCACCAGCTTGAGGTGTCAGTAGCAGCTGAGCAACAGAAAAGTACAAAAGTTGAGGCTTAAGGGTGTTTATAAGACTGGGGATTAGGGGTGCCCAAATAGTATTCCCAGGTTTAAGCACCCAGTAGTGATCACTGAACTTATGACTTGTTAAACAATGTATACTGGAAGCCCTTGCCATAGTTTTAGCCATTGTTCACTAATATAACTGTCTACTCTGCTATCCCATTCTTCCAGGTACTGGAGACCCCATCTCAGTGGGTTTAGAGCAGTGGTTCTCAACCAGAGGGGATTTTGCCACCAAGGAGACATTTAGTAATACCTGAAGTCATTTCTGATTAATACACCTGAGTGTGTGTGTTATTGGCACCCAGTAGGTAAATGCTAGGGATGCTGGTACACGGCTGACTGTAATGCGAAAGACATCCCTGATCCCTACAAAAGATTATTTGGTTCAAATGTCAACAGTGTCAAGGTTGAGAAACCCTGGTTTAGAGCAGTCTCCAGTAGGGAAATTCAACTTAGGGGTTAAAAAGCCAAATGATAGGTTCTTCTCATTCTTACGGTACTGTTCCCACTCAGATGTTCGGTGTAGTTCTTACTAACAATTAATTCTGAGTACAGAATTTATAACTCAATTTAGAATTCTGATATGAGAATCAAAATAAACCAACTAGTACTATTTTTTTTTGGGGGGGGGCTACTCTTCATTGCCGTATGCGGGCCTCTCACGTCTTGGAGCACCGGCTCTAGGTGCGTGGGCTCTAGAGCGCAGGCTCATTAGCTGTGGCGCATGGGCCTAGCTGCTCTGCAGCATGTGGAATCTTCCTGAATCAGGGCTCAAACCTGTGTCCCCTGCATTGGCAGGCGGATTCCTAACCACTGCGCCACCAGGGAAGCCCCAGTACTTTTTAGTTATCTAAATTTTAACATGCTTATGGGGCTATCTGTCAACATCTCAAAACTGCAAGCAATATTTGGGGTTTACATGTAGTTTTCTGGGAGAGCCAGTCAACTGCTTTCAAAAGAGGTTTCAAACCTCTGGAAGCAAGTTACACTAGTTAGCTGATAAAAGAGAAAAGGGCTTAACATCTGGGATCAGGGGCTACGTCTGCCCCTTAAATCTACTGAAGGTCTCCTTCTAAGCAATTGTCTCCTTGCAGGAGATAGATCTAACAAAGAAACGGTAATTGTGTTCCAAGACATCCCAGGATTCTGATGGTCTTGGGCTCTTAAGTCCTCTCCCATCTTTTACAGATACGTACAAATCTGTTTATGGCTATATGCAAGGTGAGGCCTTCTAATTTTATATAATAGTGCTACCTGAGATCTTTTTAACATGAGTCATATTGGTGTTCCATATGTGTATGTATGTGTGTGTGTGTGTGTGTGTGTGTGCGCGTGCGCATAAATCCTAAGAAAGCTTATGCTCACTAACAGAGTTTAATGTTTACCACAGAACGGTCATCAGGAAAGATCCTGCTTTTATATCAGTTACACATTTAGGCGTAAGTATACTTATGGAATTAAACTCAACCTTAATTCTAATTAAATGCTTTGAAGCCATTAAGTAATGGTTTGGGAGGTATGCTGTCCTTCTATATACACACATAGGTAAAGGAAGATACCAGACAGTATATTCAAATCTCCTTTGGGCAAACTCTTTCCTTATCACCTAGTAACTGAAAGTCCCTTTAAACCATTGTACATAATTTCTCTATTCTCCAACCACTACCCGAAATCATGCCTCATAAGCTCTTTTATTTGATAATTGAAGAAAAGAAGCACACACTAGCATCACCCGAGCCTTCTGTACCAAACAGATATGCCAGAAGAAAACAGCTCAAAAGTAAGTAATTCCAGTAAGAATAATTCTTATCAAAACTACTACCTTCCTACTGATGAAATTTATCCTTCCAACTGGTGATTAAAGCCTACATGGTGCTAGGGCGGGTGCACAAGAGATCCTCTATCACCAGAAAATCCTCACTCCTGAGGTGGAGGCCAATCACAATGATGGAAAACATCAGCCTCATTTTGTTTAGCAAAATGTCACTTACCCCCACCCCGAGAGAAGCAGCTAATGAAAAACCAATAAAGGAAGGCTAATTACAGAAACGGAAAATATTTCAGAAAACGGCCAAGAAAATCTACTTTGGAGAAAGGCTCTATGAAAACTGAATGGCAACAATTACAAACTAACGAAAAGCAGGGTCCAAGATTCCCAGACCATCAGTGTCAGGAAAGAAGCTGACCAAAATGCAAGATCACAGTGAAGTAAAACACAGCATCAGGGAAGAATACCCCTTACCTTCATCCGCAAGGACTTCCGGGATCCCTCTCGAAATGCCTATCCCAAAGAGGAAAACAAGTAGAACAAAACAAAACTTGGTACCAAGAATGACAGTTATACCTATCTGAGACTAAAACTAAGGCAAGAACTAGTGTTCTAGTCTGTCCCCTTTACCCTAGGTAACAAATACAATGGAATTCCCCACACTATTATCAAGAATAGGGGTAGCACATGGCCAGTGAACTCTGAGGCTAATTCCAATACTTTCCATTGCAGAATTAGGTAATAAACATGGAAGAGCATGCATCACTTAAATCCTATATGCACCCCTGACACTAAAAGAAAAAGTAAATAAAAATGTTAAGTAAGGCTGCAGATTTACCAGTTTTGAAATTAAGAAGGAAACAAAGACCAATCCCCTTAACAAGGGGTGGGCAAGTCACCTAGGAGCAACAAAGTTGCCGTGATGGGGAAGAAAGAACACAAAACAGAAGAGATTTCTTCTGGAGACTTTTTAGTTGAGAATACAGGAAAGTGACCACAACACTGAGGAAGCCTAGACCATTCAAGAGATGTTGCCTGAATTTTTTGTAACAAGGGAAAAACAATCAACCAACGACATGAAGTGGGCATGTACCAGGACAAGAATTTCAGACTGGGTTTTGGGGTTGAGGAGGTGGGAACTACTACTGTAAGGACAGTGGAAGCTTAGACTGGAGGCTGCAGCACACATGGGCTTGTGCCAGGTGGGGCTGGGATTTCATACCTGGGATGGGGGCTGGAGCAAAAGAAACTCTGTGCCAGTTGTGATGATATGGAATGGCATAAGAGAGGTTGATCTACATGTTCATAATACAAGTTAGCTGATTTGTGCAAGCAGAGCAAAAGTGGCCCTTCAAACATCTGGATCAAATTTCTTAAAAGAATTCTGGTGCATTCTTCATCCAAAATTTGGGCCATTTCAGACACATTTCTATTTGAGATAGTTTTACCCTTCATACCTTGATTTTCTTCGTCTTTGGTGCTGCACGACCCTTTTCTGGACTCTTTTTCCGCTTCTTGGGTTTGGTTCTTCTAACAGTTAAGGTGATGCTTGTAGGTGTGTGCTGTGTTGCTGTATACAACACAGTGGAAGGAGAAAGCTCCTCATCCCAGCTTTCTGTTGCACTGCTATCCCCACCTGAAAAAAGGTTATTTCATAGTTCACGTTGTACAAAAAGCCTCATAAATACATTAAAAGCAGCTTATTTCTTTAGCTCTAGCCCATACCCAGTAAGTTATTACTTCTACTATTAACTCTATTATCTGTAGAACATATACCTACATTCCATATAGAAACAAGGTTCTTTCTGTATCACTGGCATTAAGCATACAAACCCTGTTCTATATCATGTATTTCTACCCTTGAATTCAGTCCCCAAGCTCCACTGCCTCAATGTATATGTAACATAGAAAAGGATGTGTGTGTGCACGCGCGCATGTGCGCACACGCATGTGCGTGCATGTGCGTGCTCACAAGGAATATTTTGATTACTATAGGGCTAAAATTGTTGACTCTGGATACAATTAATTCACAACAATAGAATTACAATGGTCTTGAGAGGACTTCAATCACTGTCCATGAAAAGAGCTGGGGACCATGGGAACTTACAAGGTTCTTGGGATGAATATTAAAACCACAAGATAGTATATGTCAAAATATGGTCCTAACCCATCTTTGGCTCACCTGATATGTTGTCCTGCTTCCGCCGATGAAGTCTAATAACCTTCCCCCTGCTCATTCCCCTAAAGAGGGAAAATAAACTTAAAGTAGTCCTTCCAACAGCATGCAGTGCATCATCACACACATGGGAGAAGTATCTCTGCATATACTACCCCCTTCCTCCCACCTACCAAATGTTTCCAGGACATTAAATTTCATATCAAATTCAATAGCTTTAACATCAATCTCTCATTCCTTGTTGTCAGCAATTCTCACCTAGTGCAGAGAATTCGAGCCAAGGAGCACTAAGGAATCATCTACATTAACAAACACAAGAAAGAATACTTTGAGCTTTTCCCTACTAATAAGAAACCCTAATCCCAGCAACCCAGGGCTGGATTTAGATGGAACACGATCTTACCTGCACTTGTCACAGTTGAGAAGAAAGCCATCCTGAGAAAGACCACAAGGACACCAGGTAGGAACAGTCTCTCCTTCAGAGTTCGGGCTGTCTCCACAGCGTTCCTCTACGGGCGACGGCAGGCCATTCAGGTCAGAACGGGGGATGATCGTCTGGACAGGGGGAGAAGCAGGAGGTGTCGGAGGAGGAGGGGCTCCGTAATTATGATCCTGAAAATAAGATTTTTTAAATCAACAGTGTCCAAACACTGGCCCCTCTCTCCCCTAAAGTATGGTACATATGGAAAGAAAGAAGAAAGTAGTACCCTTCGTTTTTTGGCTTCAACCAGGAAAGTGATAAAACAAAATGCCAAGGTCAACTGGGACATAAAAACAAGAACAATGATGCAGGGCTAGACGTCCGCTGGAGGCAGGGAAGTGCAAAAGGGGCAACTTCGTCATGCTGCATATAAACATTTCAAGAAAGTCACAATGTATAAGAATGGATTACACTCCAGGAAGATCACTGCTCTGGAGAGAAACAAATGCATACTCACAGCATAAGGCAGTCCTCGACACCCATGTCTCTGAGTGGTCCCATAATTATGAGTGGAATACACGCTCTTCTCATTAACTGCTGGACTAGCCTCCACAGATTCAGGGCTGCACAAAGGCGAAAAGCAACGCATGATAGCATAACACCTAATCTTCCCTTAAACTAAGACTTAACTTCCCATTCTAACCCCTCCTCTTTCCACAACCACCAGCCACTAGAATAAGAGAAAGAACTCAGTGAAACAATCTGATTAACATAACTAAGCCTATAACAGTAGGAGTGTCATTAAATGTGGATTTGTGTGTAACATGAAGCCAGTACAGGCAGATGTCTCAAAGCAGGCACCTGGGATGCAAGGTGTCCCTAATGACAAACACAAACGTACCAGCTGAGCAGGGAGTTTCCCCTAGAGAAGCCACTCTGGGCTGGTTTAGACTCAGAACTATTCTTCTTAATTGGATCTCTTAATACTTCCATGAAACCTCACATGACATTTGCAGTGAGTGAGATGATGAAAGTGCCTTCTGCACTGCCCCAGGGACCAGGCCCTCTTCCATTCACTACCAAGACAGGATACCCTGAAGAAAGTACAGGTAAAAACAATGGCATCTTATATTTATCATACCTCTCATCTTGATGAACCCCCAAACACCTTCCAAATATTAGAGTAATAATTGCTCATCTACCAATGACATGCAAGCATATCAAGGACACAATTATTTAATAGCTGCATGATAATACCATAGAACTTCAAACTATTCAAAACTGTACTCAGAAGTTTAGTCTAACGACAAATAACAACAGTAGTATTGGCTACTATTTTGAATTGCCCATTACTTGCAAGGTGCTTTATATGTATTAATTCATTTACTCTGCCACTACTAAACATAATAAACAGCACCCCATCTTTACAGAACATGAAGTTGAGATGGTGAGATTATATGACTTCACCAAGGTTACTCACTGACAGAGCCAGGATTTGCAACAATGTCTGACTCCAAAGTCTGTGCTCTTTCCACTATGCCTAATTGGTTTGGAGACCAGGATAACTTTCTTCTTTTAAAGAAAATTACATAAGATCTTAAGTAACCAGGCTTAGTGAGAAGCTTGGTTGAATATTTTTTTGCACCCTCACTGAGTGGCAAGTAAACTGTTCAAGCACAATTTATTAAAATAAAATAAATCTGTTCAAATTCAGAAATTTAATGTAAGCCCTTACTTGATAACAAAAAGGCATAGGTGGCTAAGGACAAAATTCACGTTTTTGGGCAAAAAGAACTTTAACTCTGATTACTTAGGTACCTGGTTAGGTTTTGGAGAATTTTGAAAGATAATTAATGAATGCAATTGTATGATTTGCAGAACTGAATAATGGGTTATCCGTCATTTAAATTAACCAGTACTCAGGTTCACAAATCAAAAACTCCAAAGACACACATCACTCAGCCTTAGTGGTGGATCAAAGGGTCTTTTAGGGAATCAAATAATGAATATTGTTTGCTTCAAGTAATGTACATTTTTCCTGCTTGGAAATACACATAATATAGGACTTGGCAGGAATCAAGTGTGCAGTTCAATGTGATGCAATGTCAGCTGAGAAGTGAGGGATAAAAGAAAATTCTGAGATATGTATCCAACTCACCCAGTTATATGCTCCAAAACTGTAAGAAGGGATCTTATAAATAACAGCAAAGGTAATTTCTAGGTGAAGAACTTTAGACACAGGAAAGTATTCTCTGTTAGTGAAGTGCATGCATTTTATTACTTAAGAGTGTCTGCAAGATGGGAACTGGGCGGGGGTAGGGGAATACATCAAGAATGCAGGTCAGTATTCTCGAGAAATAGATGATCTGAACGTGGCTCACTGAGAGGCAATCAGCTCTGAGTATTAGGAAACAGGTGGGGTTTCTTAAATAAACCAAAGGCAAACAAGCATTAATAAAATGAAGGTAGAATGTAGTTTCTATGATGGACAGGTTAAGAGAAAGTAATAACTTTACACAACATTGTTAATTTACTAGATAAACAAGTATTTCAAAGAGCTGTACATATTTTATGCAAGAGATTTTGTACCACTGAACACATGGGGTGAAACATGATAGCTGTTTATTAGAAATGGAATTTGTTTTTTTTGGACGGGAAAAAGGAAAGTGGCATGAAACAAAAGATGGCCATGGAGATGGAGCTATGCCGGTTGTATCTTACCCATCTCCAAACTGGGTAAATATGAACATATGCACTTCATGTGCAAGTCTAGGGAATAAAAATAAAATGTATATTGTGTAGGTTAAAAGGCCATCCCACTGCACAATACTTTGTAGTCAAGCATAGCATTTAATATATTGCTATGCGTGCCAAATACTAAAATTTAAGCTCACATCTTTTGATGAGGAAACTTTGCAATTTCCATACTGGTTATTGATTAAATACATAGTTACATGCTGACAGGTAACTACAGGATTTCCTAGGATACTCCCTGACATACAGAAACATATATCAGCTCTTATCTATATTTTAAAATATCGATAAAAATTTTGGAGTGTTAGGATTGCATCTCTTTATTGGCGAATTATTTTATGCAAATGTAATGATAGCCTTTCTTCCCCTATGTTTGAACTTCTATGACCGACCGCTAGGCACATACACAGAAGCCATGCTTACAAAAGATATACTCCATCAACTGTGTTCCAAGTATAATATGCAACCTGCTGTTATAACACTACCTCTTAGAAAATGTCTTTAATTCATTTATGGCACGATTGTAAATTCAGAAAAGTCTTTGCTTCTACTGTTACATCTAGAGGTTTTCCTACAAATATACAAAAAAAAAACAAAAGCAAAACATAATGCATACCATTGCCATCAGATTTAAAATCCCATAAGGTAAGGTCTAGATCTTTTATTTAGTTGAGGATGTTGTCCTTAATACCAGGTTTATTCTTAGAGTGCCCAGAACAGTGGAATATGCATGACAGTGACATATGCATAGTGAAGCATTAACAAATATCATCAATAATTTAACAGAGCGGTATATAAGCTAATTGTTGACATTCTCTTGCTTTATAGGAATACTAAACGAAAAACTGTGTCATTAGCTAAGACCACAGTATCAGAAATCTGTCTGGAGATTATGGATGAAAATGTTTCAGGAAATAGAAACACTGCAGTCAAATTTTTAGGCCAGAAGTATTTTTTGATTCTGCAATTACTTCTGGACTCCCTAGCAACATTTATGGGCAGTCAGCTCTGTACTCTGGGAAAAATCCCTGTTTTAAGAATAATAGCTTTAGGTCTTTCCTTAGCTACTAACCCCAAACTCGTTGAGTTAATCTTTTTGTTGAAATTTCTGACAAATGTTAATGTTGTTTACATATACAGTCTGTCAGTCAATCCATATAGGAGGCTACTGGTTGACTTTATACAAATTCATTAACACTATACAATTACCTATTAATGCAGGAAGATTTTTAAGTACTCTATTTGGGAAATAGTTGTAAAATTGGTAGTCTCGGCTACTGGCATAACTAAATCTCTGTGGCATGCAAAAAAACAAAAACAAAACAGGAAAAAAGGCCCTGGAAGTAACACAATCCACCCTTCCCTACCCCCCGACCCTCCATCTTCCTTTTTATATGGGAATAAGGCCAGAAACTGCTTTCAATTCTACACGACCCCAGAATATAATACACTGCTTCTTAGGGTAGCTTCATTTTAAGTCTTCCTCTTTAAGGAAGTCATGAAACAGTTAAATTATCCTAGGTGGCTTTGTGAAGAAACATACATGCTCTTTACTAATATTCTCAGTCTTAAGGAAGAAAACCACTATTATCAGGGATGCAGTTGAACCCAGAGTTCTGGTACAGTTTCTTTACTTTGCTGAAGGGGAAGGAATCCCCAGGGACTGTGAGAATGGCAAGAGAAACAGGGGAATTAGAGCAACACCCACCTCACTCAAGAAGTGGCTGTGGGATCAAGAGTCTGAACTGGACCTGAACATATTCAAAACACCAGGATTTTTCCAGCCCAGACCCTAATCCCTGGTACTGCCTGGAATAGACTTGGCTTCTGGGGGTGTGCTGCCCCCTAGGCCCCTTGGGTCTCTTTCGCTGGACTTTCACATCCTGGTGTAGTGCCACTTCGTCTTGAAAGGTAGGGGGCTTCCACTTCCTTTCTGTAAGCAAGGAAGATTGGGTACAAGGGAGGTAAAAGGACAAGAGGGGGAATCTGTGAGCAGGGGGAATCTTGGACAACTTAAAAGAGAAGGGATACAAAAGACTAAAAATTTTTAAACTGTGAATATAAAGTTTTATAATGAAGGCCTACCTTCACTGCCATTTGGCATTTAAATTCTTCAAGAATTGGGAGTCTATTTTAGGGATTGGACTTTTCGACAAATTCTGAATTCCTAAAGCTGCTCTTAGCTGAAAAAAAAGTTTGGTACCACTGATTTTGAAGGTCCTCTTTCTAGGCAATGAATATTATAAAAACAGATGATACTAATTTCCACATTTTCTATCCCAAATATCAGAATGTCTAAGTAACCTGCCCATATAGCTGCAGCCCCTTTACTCTAGAACAATGAGAAGTACATAGGAAGAGGCCTTCAAGGAAAATCAGTTGGAGAGAACTCCTCCTTATCCTTCATTCATCAGGTAATCATTAACTCTACAGAAGCAGGTAGTGACACTTACTTATTTCAATCTTCCTCACCCATCAAAACAAATGAAAACATAATCACTACCTTAAATTTTTAATTCTATTAATTATTTACTCAGAAGTCCCGCCCCACCAAATTCTTTTCCTCCCGCTTCTAATTCTTTTTTTCCTCCAGTTTCTATGGGGAAAGGGAAAGGTCTAATGTCATTTACAATGGGCTAGGCTTGGGTTTAGAAAATACCACGTATTTATTATTAGATGCCCACAAGAAATGTCTCCACACAAACTGGTAATGTATCTGCTACCTAGGAAGCAGCACTTACTCTGATCCAGCAGCCATATCTGAGTAGGATGTATCTGGTGTGGTGACTCCCAGAGGGATTGCAATGCTCATGACGTCCAACACAGCAGAGAGTGGAAATCACGGGGTCCAATTATCAGAGACTGGCCACTCTGAGAGTGGGGGTGAGCTGCAGAGCCTCAACCAACATGTTATGGACATGAGGAATCCTAGAACAGAAAACGAAAACATCTAGTAACCAGACAGTTCTTTGAATGTATTACAAATACTACTGAATATCTTTCTATTTTTTGAACAAAGCTTTAAGGGATAAATATAAAACAAATACAAGGGATCAACACTGTCTTGTGTTTACTATGTTCTACATTAATGTTCCACAAAGTGAGGTAGCAAAAGTTATGCTCACTTTTCATTTCTATTTTAATTTTTTTCTTTTCAGATAAAGGGAAAGTAACAGTCTGCTCACCAATGAGCACATTTCTCCCATTCCACAACTGCTTATCAAACAAAAATTTCTGACACCCTAGGACCTAACTAACAAGACAGAGAATAGTTAAAAGAATTTACTAGTTTAAAGTTATAGTTTAATGTTATTCCTTCCAAATTAAATATGATGATAAAAGAAATCAATTTGTTTATATTTGACTGAATAGCTGTTTGTTATTGTCTTCTTTTGTCATGGAATACTCTTTTCCTTCTTTTAAACCTTTTTAATAACTATAATTTTGGGAGAAGATGTAATTAGTAACGATATCTGTGAGATAATATCTACTGCTAGGTATGAATAAAAACATAAACCAAAAAGTGTACAGTTTCATGATAAAAATTAGAAAATTTTGCATGGAAAAGCAGTGAGGATACCTTGAGTTGGTGACCACAGCCAGTGGAGTTTGGGAACAGAAAGAAACAAACTTGGTAGTGTAAAGAAACAAAAGTAGATTAAGAGATTTGGAGGTATGGTGCAAAGGGAAAAAGTGTACTTTGATTTTACATTAGTGATTTTATAGTTCTGTAAAAAAAAAACCATTAAAAGAATGGAACACAAAGCATTTTATGTGGGAGGAAAGAAAGTCAATGTGACTGTTAAGGCCCAGGTTAATAAAGATTTTTGCAAAAAAAATACAAAAAGAAGTCATGAATGATATACTGATTCATGATAAGACAAATAAGACAGTAGAAAATGGTTATTTATACTAAAAAAATTAAATCAAATGACAAGTATACCATATTAATTGAGTCAATACAGGGGATCAATGCAAATTTTAAAATGGTAGATGATCTCAGATGCTTGACTCTTATTTTGAAATATGAAGCAAATTAACATGGAAAAGAAAACCAATAGTGAACAGTGAATCAGGACAAGATTTTTAAGAACACGTAAAGATAATACTCTTCTGTATCATTATTTTACAATGCCAGAACAGCTATAAACTAAGCAGTCCTCCCTGGCACCTACACTTTGAAAGAGCTGGATCTCACTAATGGACCTAGGGCTCTCCAAATCCGGGTGTGGCAATATACCCGTTCCCACTCAACTTGAGGTGACATGTTGGACTTGAGACTGAAATGAAAAGGGCAAATCTTCCTATCTATTGCTTCCTTACAGCTCATAAAACAAAAGTGACTAATACAACTTTCTGCCTTTGGGCCTATTTTACACATAAATGTTTCCTTTCCCTAACAATATAACCAAACAGAGGAGAGCAGTACATTCTCTAATCCTCTGGGAAATTGAAATAAAATCTACAAGTAACAGAAGAGAGAATACTTATCAAATAAGCCCAAAAGGGCATTTTTAAACATTGGGGACTGTTGGTTACAACTTTTTCTCTATTTGGTATCACTGCATACTTCTCACACACACACACAGACGCACACACACACACAGAGCCCAGAGGCTACTTGGCTAAATAACCAGAACAGAGTCTAATAATGAGCATACTACTACGCTGACCAATACAAGAATCTGAATCATGTGTTATATTTCAGTAAAGAACCCCTCCCTGCCAATTACTCAACACCATTAAAAAATCCTCTGTCATAGCCATTACTGTTATATGCCCATAAAAAAATATAGGTGTCTAGATAAAAGAAAACTTACAAAAATAAGCTGACAGTGGCTATTTTTCTGAGTCCAAAAAAGATATATTAAAAGGAAAAGATGGAAAAATCACTTCAGATAATATCTCCTTAATAAATGAATAAGTGGTTAATACATTCCTTAATGAAATCCCAACCCAGCTAATTTGCATAGTTGAAAAATAACTTTAAGAAAGATTAAGTAGTTAATTACTTTCATGAATTCTTCCATTTTCCCTTTGTGTAATTTTACATGACCCCTTCCACTCTTCTGATGAAGGCATTTTGGATTAGCTTGGTTATCCTGTTCCAAATAATACTCTTATAATATTGGGTGTTTTTAATTAAAAAAAAAAGATAACAAAACCTAATTTCTCATATAACCCCAAGACTAGTTCCTTTCCTAAATAACATGCAAAATGTAGCTATTAAAATGTTAACTAAAGAACTTCTAACAGATCATCTGTATGCAGTATTTTACTATAATTACCCTGGTTTTATAAGTCAAGACAATAGGCTTCTACTATAGTTTACCAAACTTAGTAGTTACAGCAGTTACTAATTTATCACATAGTTGGAGATATGTCCTAGAAAGAACTGATAAGAATTAAAATCTCTAGGTGGAACAGTTTCAAAGTATCTTTTACTTGTTAATTTGTCTCTCTCTCTTCCTACCAAAGTAAAAACTCAATGAGGACAAGGATTTTTGTGTTTTATCCTCTGTTGTAGTTCCACAGCCTACAACAGCACCTGGCACATAGAGGGTATTTGAGAATATTTGCTGAATAAATTATAATCACTCATATCAAAATTATAGTTTTTAGCATTCATTGAAGTACAAAAATTAAAACAAATTAAAAGAAATTACTTGGCTCAGTCACCTTTTTATAGACCTCTGAATATGAAGTCCCCCAAAATTATCTGCCAGTAGTTCTGAAGACCTAGAAAAAGTTGAGAAGCAAATTAGTATAGAAAGAAATAACATAGATGGACACATGGAATAGAATTCTACAGAAATAATATTTTAACGGTAATTGTTCCATTTAGTACGGTATCTTTGTCCTTTAACCTTGTTATCTTATTTTCCTGTAAAGCCAGAACCTAAATAAAGGGTAGAAAAGGCAGTTGTCTATTTGAGTTAAGAAGTGATATATATTGTCTCTGGGTAATCCTTTTCTTTCCTTCAAATCAGAATTCTCTCCCATTTCCCAAAGGATTCCTTCTTTTTCTCTCTCCTAGGAGGTGCTTTTCTCTTCCTCTGACCCATTCTTAAATTCGGAGGCTTTTCTTTAATCAAATGTCAAATTTATTCTCCAGTCAGACAGGAACCTACCATGATCTATTAGAGTTCATATTAGTCCTTTCTTCCCCCTACCCTCTTGTCCTACTATAGAAAGAGTGACAAGAGGGAATCCATTTGTGGTCAACTACACAATGGAAAGCATGTAGAAAACAAGAGGTTTAATTAGCTTTCTTACACTCCAAAAAGAAAAGGAAAATAGGTGATGACATAGGACTTGGGGGGGGGGGGGAGTCAAATTTAACATTAGCCAGAAAGGAGTTTCAACATCTGAAATGTGATATCATATATGTGAAAAGAGCTGTGTGTGAGATTCCAGTTACCAAGCAGTAGAGAGTAAATGTTCTTTATGTTGATATCTTATGGATTTCTAACTTTTTATTAAAAATTGGAAAATAAACTATTCTTTAGAAACAATTTTAAAAGAGCATACTCAGAACTGTAAAAATAAAAGGTATGAAGGTAACAGTAATTGGAAGGAAGAAAAAAATTACACCAAGGAAGATACAGACTCCTTTAGCAACAACAAATAAGAAAGAAAAAAGGACAGGAGTAAAAAGAGAAAAATAAGTACATGAGTATACAGTAGGGGGAAAATGAATGCATCGGAATTTCAATTTCATTTCAGTTTAACTACAATCCATCAGACCCCCCAGGAACTGTAGTTAAGTTCTTGGACTCAGAAGCAGAACCAGCTTGACTCCCAGTACTGAGTACTCTTTTGAGAAGTCACCATTTACATATAGTTTCTAAGGAAAAGGCTTTTAAGAACGTGCCAGAAATAGTTCATAATTACCCCAGTCTTTTTAATTGAATTCAGAAATGGTCAATAGTCTCTGTATCTGCCATTCTGACAGTCTCTTCTCTATATGACTTGCTGAAAGCACAAGACCCATGTGATCTGTCAGGTCACTCTCAGAGAAAACAGACAAAAAGTGTTTTAAGAACAACTCCAACAGAGATTTCAGAAAAAGAAATTGCATCAGCCAGGTGAGCCGGAAGCAGCTGGGAGACAAGAGTCCAATAAACAGCCAATCCGATGAAAGAAATTCAGAACAAGTCTGCTTCAGTAATCCTGTGAAGAGGACTGGCAGGAAGAGGAGTGCCGCTTCAGAAAAAGAACAGGCCTCATATGCTTCAGACAGTCTTTGTACTGTGGCTGTGGACCTTGGCCATTCTCCCAGAAATGATGCAATCCTGATGAACAAGATCTGCTGCCAGAGAAACAATTGTTAACAGCCTATGCAGACAGCAACTTAGCCAAGAAGCAATCTCTGATCAACTCTCTCCACAAACCACCAGAAAGTCAAATTTCTTCCTCAGTTTTGATCTCTGACAAAACATGTTAGTGAATATATATTTAGATATATACAAACACGCCATTTTCTCAAAGTGTCCCTTTTTAGTTCCTTTGGCTTTATAATATCTATCCTCTATCATTACATTTGAAAGAAAACACTGAGATTATTTTTATGAATTCTCATGCTAACAGCAAGGTAATTTACATTGAAATTTTACACTTTTCTCCCATTCTTATAAAAAAAAATGTTTGGGGATGTAGTGGCTTCCCTAAGTTTTAAAATCACTCTGCAACCTAGGGCCCAATTATGAGATTTCAAAGTAAAGACAAATATGCACACTCACTAATTCAGGGCCAGAAAGGTGTATTTTATAGACATTTTTGAAATTATGTGAAACTCAATATGTTAAAAATAGGCAGGTACTACAGAAAAAGAGAAAAATCTCTTCTTGCTTAGGCTGACACAAAAGGTAGGCTGAGTAATATCAGTTTGCAATGCTCACTTTTCTCAAGGGCAGTAATATTACTTCAGATCTTTTAAGAGGGTTAATGATTACTTTCATCCTATTAGCCACAACTTACTACTACTTTAGAATCTAAAACATCCTCAACTTAAAAATCCTCCCAAGGGGACTTCCCTGGTGGCGCAGTGGTTAAGACTCTGCGCTCCCAATGCAGGGAGCCCGGGTTTGATCCCTGGTCAGAAACCACATGCATGAGGCAACTAAGGAGCCCACATGCTGCAACTAAGACCTGGCACAACCAAATAAATAAATAAATATTAAAAAAAAAAAAAGAAAAAATCCTCCCTAGATTCCTCATCTCCTAGGCCTGGTTTCTTTTTCAGAGCTTTGGTATCAGGTTGTTCACACAGTATTGTTATGAAATAATTAGGATTTTTCCCCACCTTGCATACTAAATAAAAGACTCTGTATATACAAGAAACCTCATTTCTCTAACTCCAACTAGCCAGATGCGACAATTAACCAAATTTCTTCTTTTTGAAAGCAATAACCCTTAAACTGGGATTCACTAAAAACACAAGCTTCTAAAATGTATTCTGAAATCAATGTGTTCAGCCCAATCTACTATCCCGATATTTAAACTATTAAAATAATAAAAATCAACAGATACACAGAATAACTCTGAAGCAGTAAAAATTTTTAATAGGCCAATAAATGAATAAATTCAACACAGTCAAGAAGAAAAAAAAGTCAGAAAAATTTTCAATAAGGGTTAAAAGAAAATAACCACTAATTTTAAGATTCAACTTCTGAATCTACTGATTATTCAAAATTTTGTTATACATATAAATTGAGATTATTCTTAAATACTTCTATACTTAAATTTCCTACTTTTGAATGACTAAACGGTAAAAAGGGAAGACAGAGAATATTAGAAGACTTTTTTGTATGTTTATACCCTCAATTTTTAAATCACATAACACTTAAGAAAGCAGTAAATATATATGTACATTTAGCTACACAACCAACTTGTTTGTGAACTAATGTGGCAGCTACATTATATGCTTATCTTCCATTTCCAACCCAAACTGAGATATTGAGGAAAAACACTGTGGTTGTACTGTTAACATAAAGCTTTTTATCTTGGGAGGAGAAAAAGTATGTTAGGAAAAAGTACTGTATTAGGCGTTAGGAAATTTGAGTTCTAGCCTACAACTTAATTAGTCTGGTGACCTCTGAAAACACTTTTTATAGATGAGACTTAAGTTCCTCGAAGTAAAATCTTCACTGGGTTTCCTCCTGCTCTAAATTTCTGTGAATCGTGACACTGACTCGGGCAGTTCATGCAATGTCTCAAAAGTCTCAATTTTCTCAGTGTACAGTAGAAAGAAAGGTGCACACAGACTAGTGTTTGTAGCAAATAATAATTTAAGTGGCTCTCTGGAACTTTAAAATACATGTAAACAAAGAGGAGGTGCTACTAATAATCTGAATGTGACTAAAAATTATTTTCACTCATCTCTAACAGTATATATTTCAATTTTGCTAAAGTAAATTGTTGAGAAAAGGATATGTAGGAAACATGCAAAAAAAAAAGTCTAGGAGAGAGAAGTGATAAGCATTAGAAGAAATAAGTAAGAATTATTGGAAAATAAGAGATGTACTCTAAGAAAAGAGAAAGAGCTCAGAGATCTGGGGAAAAGTTCATGTACTTGGGGTAGCGTACGTTTTAAGTTAGGCTTACGATCTGAAGCAAGTTAATACAGGCAAAGGATCTAGAAATTCAGGGCTGAAGAGAAGAAAAGACAAACGTGTTGGGATAAACAATTAAGAGAGACTAAAGAAACATCATTATTTAGTAATTTAGAGTCAAGATAAAGTTATCCTTTTCTCCCACCTCTTCTCCTTCAACACCTGTTTATCCCTTGGCTCCTTTGCCTAAATTTATACTCCCTCTAGGGGCTACTGGGCTTGGCACAATAAACTGATGTCTACAAAAGCTCTAAACTTACTAGAGTAGGAGGTAATTAAAACCCAATTTTAAAAAAATCCTATTTCAGTCCATAGTAAGAATTTCTTTCCCCATGAAAAACTTCAATAATGGCAGTATTATAGAGGCGAAGACATACTTCATTGTGCTTGGAAGGCAGGTGGGTGAGTAACAGGATAAGAGTACGCTCTGTAAATAACGAAACTAAATACTACAATCTTAAATTATTTTAAGATGACACTGAAGAAAAAGAAATATTTTACTTACAACTCATTTAACAGTGATAAACAGATATTTACTGCTAAACTAACCAAGGATGCACAGACTTTCTGCCCTTAACAATAATCAATTAGGAAAATTTTAGGTTTCTAAGTGTCAAATAAAGATGATACCCTCAATGAACTTCGATTTACCTCTTTAAAGAGCTATATTCTAAAGACTTTCTAAAGGTTTTGTCCTACTGTGTTTGAAGCCTCTGATCATGCTTTAGAGCCATGTTCCATACTAGATCGGAAAAGAACCTCTCCTACCTCTGTGTCTGCCTCCTCGAAATCCATACTTTTTTCATTTTCAAACCCTGAATGGTAACCATGTTTACTTACTCCAGACAAAGTCAGATATACATATTTATAAGGAATTGATATCTTTATATTTTCAGTAGTATAGGCAAAATTTCTCCAGTTGATAAAAAATTTAGAGTTTTAAGTTCAGAGTCTAATTCATTATTCTATAGATGAAGAAACAGAACTATAAAAGTATTAACTTATAAGAAGTCACACACACAGTAGTGTAGCTAAGAAGAAAATTAGGATTTTAACGTATAGGTTCTATTTATTAAAGTAATTACTACTAACTTTAGATAGCAACATTTGAATTAAAAGAAAAAAAAAATATTTTTTTGGCTGCTGAGCAGCTTGTGGGATCTTAGTTCCCCAACCAGGGACTGAACCTGGGCCCTCCACAGTGAGAGCGCAGAGTCCTAACCAACAGTCCACCAGGGAATTCCCTAAAAGATTTTTTTTTTTTGCGGTACGCAGGCCTCTCACTGCTGTGGCCTCTCCCGTTGCAGAGCACAGGCTCTGGACGTGCAGGCTCAGCGGCCATGGCTCACGGGCCTAGCCGCTCTGTGGCATGTGGGATCTTCCCGGACCGGGGCACGAACCTGTGTCCCCTGCAACGGCAGGCGGACTCTCAACCACTGCACCACCAGGGAAGCCCCTTAAAAGGAATTTTTTAAAAATTAAGCACCAATTATTGTTGGTACTACGTTAGACAAACAAGTCCAGATTAACATTCCTGGCTCTCTTGGGATTTATATTACCTAGATTTGTCAGGGTTTTCTTCATTCGTTCATTCAACAGTCATGAAGTGAGTAACTACTTATGTAACTCTACTACGTATAAAAACGATGTTAAGTTTTATTTTAAAATGTTTCTCTTGGGACTTCCCTGGTGGCACAGTGGTTAAGAATCCGCCTGCCAACGCAGGGAACACAGGTTCGATCCCTCCACTGGGAAGATCCCACATACCGCAGAGCAACTAAGCCCGTGCACCACAACTACTGAGCCTGTGCTCTAGAGCCTGCGAGCCACAACTACTGAGGCTGCGAGCCACAACTACTGAAGCCCACGCACCTAGAGCCCTTGCTCCGCAACAAGAGAAGCCACAATGAGAAGCCCACGCACCACAATGAAGAGTAGTCCCCGCTCGCTGCAACTAGAGAAAGCCCGCATGCAGCCCCCGCCCCCCCCAAAATAATAAAGTTTCTCTTATCCAAGTAGAAGAGGGTAGGCACTTGGCAAAAACTCTTTCGGTTTGCCTGTGTGCCAAAGTATTGCATCTTCACAACCATGAAGGGAAAAGAAAATCCTGAAGTGTGTCTCTACAACTAATGAGTCATCCTGAAGTGAAAATAACACCCTACCCCGAAAGAAAGAAAACCCCAAACCACTCCATCTTTTAGCAGTGACACAGAGGGGTATAGAAACAGATTCTTTTATAAATCTCTTAAACTGTTTAGACAAAACTTTTCACTGATTGGTCTCATGAAAAATTCTATTAAGAATGAAGAAGAATAAAGAACAATGGGCAGCAAGAACCTTCAAAACACAGACAAACAGAACCTGACTATACGTGTTGTGTGATTATTTGACAGACCAGGTGTCTAAGTATCTAGCAGTAAAGGAATTTAAAGCTTAATAATTCTGATATGCACAACGGGGATCCTCTCCTAACCAATAGCTGTATCTTTATTACTTATTGAAAAATAATAAATGCTTATAAAAATATACAAACATTACAAATGCATAAAAAGTAGAAGTGAAATTCTCACATAATTCCACTTCCCAAAGTTCCCCAAAGATGAAAGTGAAAACCCTACTTTTCTTTAATCAGCTTTGCTCATTTATTAGTAAGTTTTGGACATCTTTCTATATGCGCATGTACAAAATTTATTTCTTCCTCTTAAACGACAGCACTGGGGCTTCCCTGGTGATGTAGTGGTTAAGAATCCACCTGCCAGTGCAGGGGACAGGGGTTCAAGCCCTGATCTGGGAAGATCCCACCTGCCATGGAGCAACTAAGCCCGTGTGCCACAACTACTGAGCCTGCGCTCTAGAGCCCGTGAGCCACAACTACTGAGCCCACACACCACAACTACTGAAGCCCATGCGCCTAGAGCCCGTGCTCCGCAAAACAAGCCACTGCAATGAGAAGCCCATGCACCGCAACGACGACCCAATGCAGCCAAACAAAAAAAAGACAGCACTGTATTCTATCCTATGGATCTACTATAATTTAAATCAATTTTCTGCAGAAGAATGTTTAGATTGTTGCTAATTTTCCATAATATACACAATGCTGCACTGAATGGGCGTGTACATATGCCTTTCTTTATACATTTGTATAAACAATTCCTTAGGACACATTCTTAGAAGTGGAACTGCTAGAAGGGCATGAGCACATTTATTAGTGATGCCGAACCACCCTCCAGAAAGTTAAGGCCATTTTACACTCCTACAAACATAGTGGGAAGGCTACATTTTCCCATAAGGTTCAAAATAATTTCAATTCTAACATTCCTCATAGAGTTTCTTCCTTAGAAGACTCTCTACAGCCTACAAGGAAACTCTAAAATAAAAGTTAATTGCAGGGGCTTCCCTGGTGGCGCAGTGGTTGAGGGTCTGCCTGCTAATGCGGGGGACGCGGGCTCGAGCCCTGGCCCGAGAGGATCCCACATGCTGCGGAGCAACTGAGCCGGTGTGCCACAACTACTGAGCCTGAACTCTGGAGCCCGCAAGCCACAACTGCTGAGCCCACGTGCCCCAACTGCTGAGGCCTGTGTGCCTGGAGCCCGTGCTCCACAACGGGAGAGGCCACGACAGTGAGAAGCCTGCGCACCACAGTGAAGAGTGGCCACCGCTTGCTGTGACTGGGGAGAGCCTACACACAGCAACAAAGACCGAACGCAGCCAAAAATAAAATAAATTAAAAAAAAAAAGTTAATTGCAAATTCTCAACAATTCTGTGATACACTTTTAAGACTACTGACTGGATGTCCTCTAAAATTCTTTTATACTAAGTAGGAGATCTCAGTTGCTTTTTCACTAAACTTGGGATGGGATCTTCAAAGTAAAACCTAGATAAGGCACCATTACACAACGGAAGTATTTTCTTATGGTTGTCCCACGACAACTTTAAATTCATTTAATAGAAGGCAGTGCCAAGCTCTAAATTTCTTTTCCCAGTAATGAAAAAACAAATGCTAGCCATCTAGCTGGCATCTGTTGATTTGAGCTCTTCAGTTTCAAATAAGCTATCAAAACTCTGTTCTAACAGTTCTGCCTCAGTAGTATATGATACCTTCCATTTTTAATTACCCTCAGAAAGAGAAAAAAGTTTGAAACTACAAGAAGCTTGTCAATATTGACTTACTAGAAGACAGAGTGAGAAAATATTGACTAAATTTGTAACGTAGCTACAAATCATTTGGTATATACTCCACTATGACACCGGACATGGTTCAAATCTAAGTCCTGGGCCAATGAGGCAAAAAACCTCACTTTTCCACCGTGCTGGCACTAGCACCTGACTGACAGCCTAGATGCAGAGCTATTCTTTCTCCTCTGAATTATTTCACAGATTGTCTTTTATCCATCCATTCACCAACACTACTCACCTCCTTATGATTTCAAGGTTGCAGTGAACTGCTCTCACTGAGTTCTCAACCCTTCAATCTACTCTTCATTCTCCCATGACGCTAAATAACTATGATCATTATCATTCTACTATTAGAAACAGACAATGGCTACCTAATACCTACTGGGTTAGTTCAAACTCCCTTTGCCTGAATGGAAGACCACCTTTGTTAATTAGCTATTCATCTGTTTCTTTTCCTTCAAAATTTTGTTCACACTACTTATCTTGTCTGATATGCTATTTTTCTGCATCTTAAAAAAACTTTATTATTATTATAAAAATTTCAAACAAATACAAAACCAGAGAAAACCCTGTAATGAACTCACAGACTACCGAGTTTTAATCAACAACCAACTCATAGCCAATCTTATTTTATCTATAATCTTTCCCCTTCTAAATGATTATTTTAAAGCAAATCCCAGAATTATCAGTTGTACATATTACATTTGCTGAATAAAGTTATCCCTTGTTTATTATAAATATGGTGAGAGTGGCTGGCTTATAATGACAGGTGGCTTATAATGACAGGTGGCAGTGATAGGGAAAGAAAGACCATCATTCCAAGGCAAAAGTGAAAATGGATAAAAACGTAATGTAATTCATCAATTGATTTGCTGAGTAATGTTTAGGCTTTACAATTATACACACATAACTATTAAAAATGTCAAATCATTTTTTTTAAGAAAAAAAAAATTACTGGGAATTCCCTGGTGGTCCAGTGGTTAGGACTCCGCTCTTCCACTGCAGGAGACACAGATTTGATCCCTGGTTGGGGAACTAGGATCCCGCAAGCCGTGTAGCAACCCCCCCCAAAACAAAAAACAAATACTGTAAGCCATTTTTTTTGGATTTTTAAATTTGATATGGACCATTTTTAATAGATTTATTTATGTGTATGTATGTATGTATGTATGTATGTATGGCTGTGTGCGGGCTTTCTCTAGTGGCGAGCAGGGGCTACTCTTCGTTGTGGTGGGCGGGCTTCTCATTGCGGTGGCTTCTCTTGTTGCGGAGCACAGGCTCTAGGCGTGCGGGCTTCAGTAGTTGTGGCGCACAGGCTTAGTTGCTCCGCGGCATGTGGGATCTTCCTGGACCATGGATTGAACCCATGTCCCCTGCATTGGCAGACGGATTCTTAACCACTGAGCCCCCAGGGAAGCACTGATACGGACCATTTTTAAAGTCTTTATTGAGTTTGTTACAATACTGCTTCTGTTTTGGTTTTCTGGCCCTGAGGCATGTGGGATCTTAGCACCCCCACCAGGATCAAACCCGCACCCCCTGCAGTGGAAGGCAAAGTCTTAACCATTGGAGTGCCAGGGAAGTCCCAGTAAGCAATTATTATTATTATTTTTAAATTTTATTTATTTATTTATTTTTGTCTCTGTTGGGTCTTCGTTTCTGTGCGTTGCGGCAAGCAGGGGCCACTCTTCATCGCGGTGCGCGGGCCTCTCACTGCCGCGGCCTCTCTTGTTGCGGAGCACAAGCTCCAGACATGCAGGCTCAGTAGTTATGGCGCACGGGCCCTAGTTGCTCCGCGGCATGTGAGATCTTTCCAGACCAGGGCTCAAACCCATGTCCCCTGCATTGGCAGTCGGATCCTTAACCACTGAGCCCCCAGGGAAGCCCTGATATGGACCATTTTAAAAGTCTTTAGTGAGTTTGTTACAATAATGCTTCTGTTTTGATTTTCTGGCCCTGAAGCATGTCAGATCTTAGCTCCCCCACCAGGGGTCAAACCCGCACCCCCTGCATTGGAAGGCAAAGTCTTAACTACTGGACTGCCAGGGAAGTCCCAGTAAGCAATTATTTTTTGATCTGAGTTTGTTGATAACAAAATTTCTTGTGTTCTTGGGAATGCAAATTTTTCCTTATAGCAGAGTTAAGTACAAGCATACACACGACCCACATCTCTGACATAGCATTCTTATTTGTATATGCTATGTGTCAATAAGTAAAAATAGATAAAACACAGAAGAAACACCTGGAAGCAGTTAAGTGTGATAAACCAATGCATTAAAGAGAAGGACTGTTTGTGACCACCTAGAGGGGTGGGATAGGGAGGGTGGGAGGGAGGGAGATGCAAGAGGGAAGAGATATGGGGATATATGTATATGTACAGCTGATTCACTTTGTTATAAAGCAGAAACTAACACATCATTGTAAAGCAATTATACTCCAATAAACATGGTAGAAAAGAAAAAAAATTGGTTTTGAGTCAAAAAAAAAAAAAAAGAGAAGGACTGTAACATCACACTAGCAATGGATCATATCTGAGGTGCCAGCCAGCTGTTCTTTTTAATGAGCAGTTTCTTAATAGTACTAGAACCTTAGACTGATGACTAACTTAGCGTTAAAAAAGCTCACATACTCAATGGAAGCATACTTTCCAGTCAAAAAATAACTCACTAATAATGGTGAGTGTCGCAGAACAGAAACATTTGGGAATATATATAGCTGATACCTATATAAACTACAAAGCAGAGATATCTTAATATCCAGTTAGTGGAAAATAGGCCCAAATCAATGCCAATGCAAATATATACCAACACATTCTATTACCAAACTACCCTCCATAAGCTATACTGATAACAATCAAATTAAATTTAAAAAGTAACAGTGATGTAAGACAACGATCAACTCAAAGAAACACTGATGTACATTGTTTTGCCTAAGCCAAAAACTAGCCTACATTTACTCATATAGTAGCTTACTGGGTAAAATGAAATCTTTGAAATGGTAAGTACATCATTTCCCTAGAAGTCCAAGAGGATGAACATCTCTGGACCAACTAGCTAGTAATTTGTTATGAGACGCAGAAACTTGTAAGAGTTCTCATCATGAAAAACATCAAACATGTTTAACTTATGGATTGTAAAATTATTCTCTGGAGATCTTAATATGAGAATAATTTAAAAACCTTGATACAGAGAATTCCCTGGCGGTTCAGTGGTTAGGGCTCTGCGCTTTCACTGCCTGTGGCTTGGGTTCAATCCCTGGTTGGGGAACTTAGATCCCACAACCTGCGTGGTGTGGCCAATAAAAATAAAAACCCTGATAATCCAGTTTCAGTAAACCCTTCAGCTGTATTTGGGCCAAAATTCTCATTCATTAATTAATACTTAACAATAAACTAGCCCCAGGACATGGACAAAACAGTACTTTTTAATGAATACAACTGGTACAGTAAAGTTGCTCCGAATTCTCATACAAAATATAATCACAACCGTATACTACGTTAAAATTTCCCAGTTAGGGCTCCCCAGTGGCGCAGTGGTTGAGAGTCCGCCTGCCGATGCAGGGGACATGGGTTCCCGCCCCGGTCCGGGAGGATCCCACATGCCGCAGAGCGGCTGGGCCCGTGAACCATGGCTGCTGGGCCTGAACGCCTGGAGCCTGTGCTCCGCAACGGGAGAGGCCACAACAGTGAGAGGCCCGCGTACAGCAAAAAAAAAAAAAAATTCCCAGTTATTTTATTGTCTCTTTCAATCACCTCTGTTACTTTTCCTGTCTTGTCAGAGTTTGACCCTAAGCAAAGCCCAGAATTCTAGCACTGAACAAAGTGGAGTAAAACATAAAGCATCTTAGGATTTAGCTTCTATTTTTCTTTTTTTGTTAAAACATTTTCTATTTACAAACTTATTTTTTCCTAAGTAAAATATTTCTAAATGCTCAACATTACTGTTTTTGAATATGGTATTTCCTTTTCCAGTGCCTGGTAACCAATATATAAAAACTAAGACTTAAAAAAAAAAAAAAAAAAGCCTATGCCCTAGATTTTGACAAATCTCTTGTAGACCACCACTAATAACTTTAGAGCAGTGGTTCCCAATCTTTTTGGGTATAAGGATGGTTTTTAAAACTGCAAAAATTTTTTGGGGTGGAAGAAACGGCTATAGGGTGTCAAAGGTAGAAACTTCCGGTTGTAAAATAAATAAGTCATGGGGGTATAATCTGTAGCATGGTGACTAGTTAATACTGTATCGCACATTTGAAAGTTGCTAAGAGACTAGATCTTAAAAGTTCTCATCACAAGAAAAAAAATTGTGACTAAGGTGAGGGGTGTTAGCTAGACTTATTATGGTGATCATTTCACAACGTACACAAATCATTATGAAATCATTATGTTGTACACCTGAAACTAATGTCAATTAAACCTCAAAAAAAATTAAAAAATAAGGCCATCAGGGTGGGCCCTAATCCAATATAATCAGTGTCCTTATAAGAGAAAATCTGGACACACAAAACACACCAGGGACATGCACACACAGAGGAAGGACCATACGAAGAGGCAAGAGACCGACCATCTGCAAGCCAAGGAGAGAGGCCTCAGGAGAAACCACCCCTGCTGACACCTTGATCTCAGACTTTTAGCCTCAAAAAAAGTGCAAAAAAGTTTATCTGTCGACTAGGAAAATACAGTAAAAAAACAAAACAAAACAAAACCCACAACAAAAAAAACCCCATGAATTTGTCAACACATTAGATCCTTTGCAATTGAGACTCCTGGCCCACGAAGCACCAGTGCCCAAGAATAATAATTATGGGCTTCCCTGGTGGCGCAGTGGTTGAGAGTCCACCTGCTGATGCAGGGGACATGGGTTCGGGATATAGGTTCATGCCCCGGTCCGGGAAGATCCCACATGCCGTGGAGCAGCTAGGCCCGTGAGCCATGGCCGCTGAGCCTGCGCGTCTGGAGCCTGCGCTCCGCAACGGGAGAGGCCACAACAGTGAGAGGCCCGCGTACCGCAAATAATAATAATAATAATGGAGAACTGACAATATTTCTGCACAAGAGCCTTTCAGTTATGTCCTTAAGGACCATTATCTATTAACATTTAGCCACGACGGGACTAAACAATTTATACTGATAAATGTATCAGATGATACTTACTAAAACTGACAAAAAAAAAAGGGAAACAAACAAAATCCCTAAGAAGGAGACTTCCTTTGACCTCTTAGGCCAAACCACCATAAAGCCCCCTGTTAAAGCAAAGACGTCTTTACATTCAACCCTGAATTCTGAAAAAAATTACATGACCCATAGCTCTTCAATGAACTTAGGATTTCTTAAGAATCCACTAAGACTCAAGTTTGTGTTTCATGTTTTAAATTCCAACTCTTCCCCCATCTGTACATGAAAGCAAGAAGGAAACCCACGACGCACGCTTTCCATTTGACTTAGTATTTATATTCAAAAATTTATCTGGGGGGCTTCCCTGGTGGCGCAGTGGTTGAGGGTCCGCCTGCCGATGCCGGGGACGCGGGTTCGTGCCCCGGTCCGGGAGGATCCCGCATGCCGCGGAGCGGCTGGGCCCGTGAGCCATGGCCCGTGAACCATGGCCGCTGAGCCTGCGCGTCTGGAGCCTGTGCTCCGCAGCGGGAGAGGCCGCGGCGGTGAGAGCCCCGCGTACCGCAAAAAAAAAAAAAAAAAAAATCTGGGGTATAACTACCTTGTTACAGTTTTTCTAGCAGATTTCGAACTTAACACCTTTTAGCTATTATTTGAGCATACATACTCATTAAATTCCTACCAACTGCATTAGTGAACTGTTCAAAGGACACAATATTGGCCTAAAATTTTCTTTGAGGGGGACCTACGACGAATGTTTATTTGGCTATCAGTCTATTACAGTTCAAACAAAATCCTAATTTACAAGCCAAAAACAGTTTTAAAGATAAATGTTTGGGAGCCGCTTGACACCATTCCTTATTCTACAAAAATTCAAATTCCTTTTAGAAGTCTTACCAGACTTCTAGACCTATTATTAATGCCTCCCTCTTTTATTTCCTTTTTTTTTCTTTTTAATTTTTAATTTTTGGCTGCGCTGGGTCTTCGTTGCTGTGTGCGGACTTTCTCTAGTTGTGGAGCACCAGCCCTAGGTGTGCAGGCTCAGTAGTTGTGGCTCATGGGTTTAGTTGCTCCCTGGCATGTGGGATCTTCCTGGACCGGGGACTGAACCTGTGTCCCCTGCATTGGCAGGCAGATTCTTAACCACTGCGCCATCAGGGAAGTCCTTTAGGTCCTTTTTAAAAGGTATTTTCTTTGGGAAAAAATTGATTTATCAAGCACAACTGAGTGTGCATCTATGCCAATTTGATACAAGTAGGTTTTGATTTCTAGGAGCAAAATTATTTAAATTTTCAAAAATACAAGAATTCACAGATTATTTCTTTATAAGAAAACAAGTACGTTCACGAGTGGGCTCTGTGGTGGTTTGCTGCTTGGCCCAATAGGTCAAAGGGGGGCACCTTTTCAGGCTGGAAAAGAAATCAACTGAGTCAAGCTCCTCTCTTAGGAATCAAATCCTAGGATGCCTATAGTTCTTAACCTTTTTGAAGAGTAAACACAGATTTCTGTGATAATCTTAAGAAGATTATGAAACATTACCTCGGAAAAATGTAGAGGCAAAACTCAGGGAAAAATTCTAGGGATTCCTAGGCCTCTGATCTACACCCATTCCTGAAATGCAGGCAGTCTGGGATAATGGAAGCCGGTAACTGACTGAATGGTAAGTACCCTGGAAGTCAGAATTTACAATATGTCTAGTAGGGGACAAAGTCCAATAAAACCTCATCAATTTCCTCTCTTTATCCAGATCCAGGACCCCTATCCAATTTGAGGCAAAGAATCCTAGAGGAAAAAGGGGAAAAACTACAGACGGATGGCAACACCCAAAGTCAGGAGGAGAGGAAAGTGCGGATTATGTTGGTGGAGCCTTCTTTAAATAACCTAAGTAATACAGTATAATGAAAAGATCCTGGAATCATACAGGGTTGACTCACTTTATTACTAGTTGTGCGATCACTCTGATTCAGTTTGTTCATCTGTAAGCCACTCCTATAGCACTACTTTGAGAATTAAGTAACATAACATTAAGAGAACTTAGCAAGATACTTAGCACACTGCAGGCACCTACTTTTGGTATGCAGGGTTACAATATTAGAGAAGTAAATAGAGGTCAAAAGGCAAATAGGAACCACTTTCCTGCTTCCAAGGCAATAGTATTTAGTGGAAGAAAAGAACCTACAGTTTGAGTTTTGTTAATAACTTGCCAAGTCTACTAACGTTAAGACTTGCTAACAGTCACAGAATAATCTGCACTTAGTCGAATACTTTTTCAGAAATTCAACCAGCTCATAAAATGAAATCTAATACATACTGAACATACTGTTAATTTACCCACTTGCTTCCTCGATCCTGTCCAATTCCTCTCAGAAAGGCTCTCCAGAATTTTATACAGACTTCTAAAAAATATTAGTTTCCTTTTATTACAAAGTCATATCTGCGTAGCCACTCTGTTTTTCCACTGATTGGAAGTATCATGTGACAGTCACAAAAGGAACTGGGCTCAGAAAGCAAGTAGTACCAATGGGGAAAGACAAACATCTGAGTATGTTACTATCTGCTTTAACAAGACTCACAACAGCCAATTTGATAGATACCTTTATTTTATCCTTTAAAATTTTTTATTGTGAAACATTTCAAGCAAGTAATAAAAGTAAACTTTTAGAAGAAACTCCATTTATGTATCATCTTTCAACAATCACCAACTCACAGTCAATCTTGTTCCATCTTTTACCTCTCCTCCATTCTAAGGCAAACACCAGGAACATATCATTTCATCCATAAATATTTCAGCATGTATCTCTAAAAGAGATTCTTTAAAAAAAAAAAAAGTGTGCATTTTAGTTCCTGTTTTGTTTTGGAGGGAACTTTATTTTAAAAATTTTTATTGGAATATAGTTGATTTACAATGTTGTATTAATCTCTGCTGTACAGCAAAGTGAATCAGTTATACATATATTTACATATATCCACTTTTTTAGATTCTTTTCCCATATAGGTTATTACAGAGTATTGAGTAGAGTTCCCTGTGCTACATACAGTAGGTCCTTATTAATTATCTATTTTATACTTAGTAGAGTGTGTATGTCAATCCCAATCTCCCAATTTATGCCCCCTCCCCTTTTGGGGGGGAAGATAACTTAAACCACCATTTTGTCCTTTCCTAGAACTCCCATTCCTATATCTAAAGTATTGTTATCCAATCTGAATTCACTTTAGCACTCCTCAATCTCACTCTAAACCCAAAGTACTAAAACAAACAAACAAAAATCTTCCAAAAAAATTAGGGAACACTTCAAAACTCATTTTACCCTGATATCAAAGCCAGATATTAATACTACAAGAAAAGAAAACTACAGGTCAATAACCCTGATGAACATACATGAAAAATCCTCAACAAAATATTAGCAAACTTAATTCAACAGTACATTAAAAGGATCATATACCATGATAAAATGGGTTTTATTCCTGGGATGCAAGGATGGTTCAACTACCCAAATCAATCAATGTTATACACATTAAAAACCATATGATCATCTCAACAGATGCAGAAAAAGCATTTTACAAATTCCAACATCCTTTCATGATAAAAACTCTCAATGAATTGGGTACAGATGGAGTGTACCTCAACGTAATAAAGACCATATATGACAACTCACAGCTGACATCCCACAGCTAACATCATACTCAAAGGTGAAAAGTTGAAAGCTTTTAAGATCAGGAACAAGACAAACATTTCCACTCTTACCACTATTATTCAAAACAGTAGTGGAAGTACTAACCAGAGCAATTAGACAAGAAAAAGGAAAAAAAGAAAAAAAAAGAAAAGGCATCCAAATCAGAAGTAAAATCATCTCTACTTGCAGATGTCATGGTATTATATCTAGCAAACCCTAAATATTCCCCCCAAAATGTTTAGGATAAACAAATTCAAGGAATTCCCTGGTGGCGCAGTGCTTAAGAATCCGCTTGCCACTGCAGGGGACACGGGTTCGATCCCTGGTCCAGGAAGATCCCACATGCTGTGGAGCAATTAAGCACGTGTGCCACAACTATTGAAGCCCACACGCTGCAACCACTGAAGCCCATGAGTCTACAGCCTGTACTCTGCAATGAGAGAAGCCACTGCAGTTAAAAACCCATGCGCAGCAATGAAGAGTAGCCCCTGCTCGCCACAACTACAGAAAGCCCATGCGCAGCAACGAAGACCCAACACAGCAACAAAACCCCAAAACAACAACAACAAAAAACAAATTCAGCAAAGTGACAGGATATAAAACCAATATATAAAAAAATCACTAACAACAAACTACAGGAATGAGAAATTAAGAAAACAATCCTATTTACAACAACATCAAAAAGAATAAAATAATTAGGAATAAATTCAAGTGAAAGATCTGTGCACTGAAAACTGTAAAACACTGATGAAACAAATCAAAGACACAAATGAATGGACAGTTCGAGCTCATCAACTGGAAGAATAGTGCTAAAATGTCCATACTATCCGAAGTGATCTACAGATTCAATGCAATCCCTATCAAAATTCCAATGGCATTTTTCGCTGAATAGCCAAAGCAATCTTGAGAAGGAAAAATAAATCTGAAGCATCATATTTCCTGATTTCAAACTATATTACAAAAATTCAGTATGGTTTTGTCATAAAAACAGACACATACATCAATGGAACAGGCTGAAGAGCCCAGAAAAAAACCCATGCATATATGGTAAACTAATTTTCAACAAAGGTGTCAAGAATATACAATGGGGAGAAATTCAGCAAAAGCTATGAATCAGGACTTCTTTGGATATTCTTTAATTTTGAGAAGCATCTTTCTGTTACTAGAGCTGTTAAAAGAGTATTTTACAGGCCGTGACAGCACTGTAAGCAACCTAAGTGTCCATAAACAGAAAAATGGATAAAGAAGGTGTAGTACATACACACAATGAAGTATTACTCAGCCATAAAAGAGAATGAAATACTGCCCTTTGCAGAAAAAGGATGGACCTAGAGATTATCATACTAAGTGAAGCCACACAAAGACAAAATTGTATGGTATCACTTATATGTGGAACCTAAAAAATAACACAAAAGAACTCATTTACAAACCGAAACACAGAAAACAAACTTATGCTTATCAAAGGGGAAAGGGATGGGGTGGGATATATTTCTGATAAATTATTTCAAAATATAAATCACAGTACTTCTACAGCTGATAATTCTGATGGAGTAATTTTTCTTAAAAAATTTAACTCTTTATATAAATCAGTTTGCTGTAAATCTGAATTGAATTTTAAAATGTAAATTTATACAATGGCATTTTAGTGTTTCCTCTGACATTTTCCGTAAATTATGGAGGTTGTACAAGAAACTAAAAGTGGCTTTTTTTATTTGCGTATAATTAAAATATAATTAATTAAAATTTCATTCATATATATAAAAAAAGAATACACAGGGGGGAAAGGATAATCTCTCTTTACCATAAATGGTGCCAGGAAAACTGAACATCCATGTGCAAAAGAATGCAACTGGATGCCTATCTTATATCACACAGAAAAATCAACTCGAAATCTACTAAAAAGACATGAATGTGAGACCTGAAACCAAGTAACTCCTAGAAGAAAACATAGGGGATAAGGTCCTTGACATTGATCTTGCCAATTATTTTTTTTTTAATAAATTTATTTATTTACTTAGGGCTACACTGGATCTTTGTTGCTGCGTGCAGGCTTTCCCTAGTTGTGGCAAGCAGAGGCTACTCTTCATTGCGGTGCACGGGCTTCTTATTGCAGTGGCTTCTCTTGTTGTGGAGCACAGGCTCCGGACGCACAGGCTCAGTAGCTGTGGCTCACGGGCCTAGTTGCTCCGCGGCATGTGGCATCCTCCCGGACCAGGGCTCAAACCCGTGCCCCCTGCACTGGCAGGCGGATTCTTAACCACTGCACCACCAGGGAACTCCCGCTAATTATTTTCTTAAAAATTAATTTTTATTAGAGTACAGTTGCTGTACAATGTTGCGTTGGTTTCTGTTGTACAACAAAGTGAATCAGTTATACATATACACATAACCACTCTTTTTTTTAGATTTCCTTCCCGTTTAGGTCACCAGAGAGCACTGAGTAGAGTTCCCTGTGCTATACAGTAGATTCTCATTAGTCATCTATTTTATATATAGTAATGTATATATGTCAATCCCAAACTCCCAATTCATACCACCCCTCCCCCCTTTGTAACCATAGTTTGTTTTCTACTTCTGTGACTCTACTAATGCTTTGCAAGTAAGTTCATCTGAATTATTTTTCTAGATTCCACATATAAGCGATATTATATGATATTTGTCTTTCTCTTTCTGACTTGCTTCACTCTGTATGACAATCTCTAGGTCCATCTGCGTCACTGCAAATGGTATTTTGTTCCTTTTTATGGCTGAGTAACATTCCATTGTATATATGTATCACATCTTCTTTACTGCCAATGATTTTTTTTTTGATTTAACACCAAATGCCAGGACAACAAAAGCAAAAATAAACAAGTGAGACTACAACAAAGTAAAAGTTTCTGCAGAGCAAAAGAAACCATCAACCAAAAGAAAACATAATATGGAATGGGAGAAACTATTTGCAAACCACAGAGCTGATAAAGGGTTAACGTCAAAAACATTTAAGGAACACATACCACTCAATAGCCAAAAGAGGAAAAGAACAACAAAGAAAACCCAATTAAAAAATGGGCGAAGGACCTGAATAGGTATTTTCCCAAAGAAGACATAAAAATGCCCAACAGATCCTTGAAAAGGTCAACACCACCAATCATCAGGGAAATGCAAATCAAAACCACAATAAGACATCACCTCACACCTGTTAGGATGACTATTACCAAAAAGACAAGAGATGATAAATACTGATGAAGATGTGGAAGAAAGGGAACCCTTGTGCACTGTTGGTGGGAATGTAAATCGGTGCAGCCACTATGGGAAACAGTCTGGAGGTCTTCAAGAAATTAAAAGTAAACTACCATTTGATCTAGCAATCTCACTTCTGGGTATATATCCAAAGGAAACAAAATCACTATCTTGAAGAGCTATCTGTACTCCCATGTTCACTACAGCATTATTTACAATAGCTAAGTTATGTAAACAACCTAAGTGTCTGCTGAAGGATGAATGGATTAAGAAAATGTGATATCTACCTATCTATCTAGCTGTTTACCTACCTACAATAGAACATTATTCATAAAAAAGAAGGGAATCCTGCCATTTGTGACAATATGGATGAACCTGGGGGGTGTTACGCTAAGAGAAATCAGACAGAGAAAGACATATGTTGCATGGTATCACCACTTATACAGGAATTGGTAAAAAACAAACAAACAAACAAAGCAAAAACTCACAGAAACAGACTGTAGAATGGTGGT
Organism: Mesoplodon mirus; assembly: GCF_964341445.2. Taxonomy (NCBI): domain Eukaryota; kingdom Metazoa; phylum Chordata; class Mammalia; order Artiodactyla; family Ziphiidae; genus Mesoplodon; species Mesoplodon mirus. The sequence goes on from NC_138988.1 coordinate 7,713,521, forward strand.
TGCCAGGAGTTGGAGTGTAAGAGAAATGGGAAGAGGTCAGTAAAGGGTATAAACTTTCAGTGAAAAGGGTGTCTAAGTTCTGAGGATCTAATATATAACACATATTGGAAAAGTGAAACGTGCTGAGAGATTAGAATTTATAGGTTCCCTCACACACACAAAAAGATGAACATGTGATGGATGAATGTTAATTAACTTAATTGCTGGAACCCTTTCACAACGTATGTGTATATCAAACAATCATGTTGTATGCTATAAATATATCACAATTTTGCTTGTCAATTATACCTCAATAAAGCTTAAAAACAAAACAAAAAACAAAAACACCTGACCTGATGAGCAACCTGGACTTACACAGCTTTACCTGAAGGCACTTATAAGGCTGATACATCTTAGAATTCCAGAGTTAAAAAATTCCTTTCACTCTGGTCAATATACACGGTGCCCAAGAGCCGCTTCTAATGATGTCTGAAAAGGACCTTGGATCCTGAAAAGAAGTTTTGTTCCCTTAAAGCTCCCTTCTCTGGACTTCCCTGGTGGCACAGTGGTTGAGAATCCGCCTGCCAATGCAGGAGACAAGGGTTTGATCCCTGGTCCGGGAAGATCCCTCATGCTGTGGAGCAACTAAGCCCATGAGCCACAACTACTGAGCTGGTGTGCTGCAACTACTGAAGCCCATGCGCCTAGAGCCCGTGCTCCGCATCAAGAGAAGCCACCACAACGAAAAGCCGTGCACCGCAACGAAGAGTAGCCCTCGCTCACCACAACCAGAGAAAGCCCGCGCACAGCAACGAAGACCCAATGTAGCCAAAACCAAAAAAAAAACCGCACCAAAAACTCCCTTCTCTATTAAGATTTTTAATGTAATTATATTTATATAGCAAGCACTGGTACATTTGTAAAGTCAGAAGCCTCAAATTTTAGCTAGACACCAATTATTACTTTGTTAACAGTTGGTTCTTTTCATATAACCAAGTGAAGTTGTGAAAATCAGATGCTATATTTACAGCATGTAAGCATTACTTACCCTAAGACGCAGACAGAGTTTAGAGAATTGATCAAATACTCATAACAATAACAACTTCCAAAATAAAAGCTAACATCTAGAGAATGCATTCTTTCTAAAAGCCACTGTGTCCTCAATCACTTTGTATGCATCAGCTCATGTAATGCCCACAACTTCATGAGAAAGGCACTATCCCTATGTAGCCAAAGACTTACACTCACCAAGCTGAGAAACTTGTCCAAGGCCAGAGCAAGGAAACCCCCAAACTAGAACCTGAACCAAGGTCTATCCAATTTCAGAACCCTCACACCTTTAACCACTATCACTTCACCATTTCATATCTTGATTTAATAATTTTTAGCATACAAAATAAATATATTAGAATGTGACATAAGATTGCTGAAATGATGTTGTAACTTCTTTCTTTTTAGGTATTATAACTAGAAAGGATAAGACAGATGTAATATTTAACAGGTTTAAGATTTTCAACAATTTGATTTTTAATTTAAAACTTATAAAATCAAATAATTTGACTTTTAAATTACAAAGCTAAAAATTAGATGACACCCTTTCTAAGATAATATCTAAATCTCAGGTCTAAGGGTGAATCATTCAAAAAACATTAATTGATGACCTTTGTACTACAAGTACTACCAGTGTCCCAAGTGGTAGTCAAGGTCAAGTATCTGAAATCATCAGGGACAAATGGAAAATGACCTAACAACTCAAGAGAGAGAATTTTTACTAGAGAAAGGAAGGTTCTTATCTTGAACTGTTTATATTAATTAAAGAAATTCTGGACCCTAGAAGAACAGAAAAGTCCACGTCCTTTTCCATGGCCTAAAAGTTATGAGTTACTGAAAAATCTAGAAGCAGATAAGGTTTAGTAAATAAACTAACTTATATGTTTTTGTGTCACAACAGAAGTACCACGACAAAATATCACTTTAAATAGTATTCATATGAATCTGTATTCGTAAGTCTTACATATAAGGACAGGAAGATAACAGAATGGAATAAACCTAGAAGTTAGACCTCTGACTATACTCAGATTTGTAAATTTCACTTAGTAACCATATTTTATATAATTATAAAAAAAGTAATCCTTGAAAAGTCTGAAAGTGAAATAAAACAAATTAACCCCACTCTATCAAGTTGGTGGCATAACCACATAAAGAAGAACTATTCCAAGTGATTTTAAACCACTGTAATTTGACTGTATATCCTTGGATGGATATATGCTCAGGGCAAAGACAAACAAACAAAACAAACTCACTTTCCAGTAATCATACTGTTCTGCCATTCTAAAACTGTTGTGTGGGTATCGTGGGACGAAGCCAAGTAATTACATTGGTTATTAGTGGAAACTGGGATTTGGGGCACGGGGAAAAGATTAGGCTTATGAAAATATCATGAAGCACTAAATTCAAAATAGAAGTTATCAAATACCAACAACTGATATATTTTTTTAACTTTTTAAAAAAAATTTATTTATTTACTTATTTATTTATCTTTTTGGCTGTGTTGGGTCTTCGTTTCTGTGTGAGGGCTTTCTGTAGTTGCGGCAAGTGGGGGCCACTCTTCATCGCGGTGCACGGGCCTCTCACTATCGCGGCCTCTCTTGTTGTGGAGCACAGGCTCCGGACGCACAGGCTCAGTAGCTGTGGCTCACGGGCCTAGTTGCTCCGCGGCATGTGGGATCCTCCCAGACCAGGGCTCAAACCCGTGTCCCCTGCATTGGCAGGCAGATTCTCAACCACTGCGCCATCAGGGAAGCCCCCCAACAACTGATATTTTTAAAAAAAAAGGAAAGAGAAAAAGAGGAAAGGAGAGAAACCATTTTTTAGTTCTGTTCACTGAAAAGGTCTAGAAACAAGGTCCAACCCAAGAGCACTACACTCCTAACACCCAGACCATGGTCTCTAAGTACCATTTCCCACTAAAAGAAATCAGAGTTTTGCAGAAATGAGTAATTCCAGGTTTGGGGCGGGAAATATACAAAATGATCCTAGAACATCTTGTCATACTAGAAAGCAAGGAATCAATCAAAACAAGCCAGGAAACGACTGAGAATAAATAAAAAGGACTTAGAAGCCAACAGCCAAATGTGGGACAATTTGAATGTCAAAACTAGTAACTCCAAGGGACTGAAACATATCAAACAGGTTTAAAACCTTAAGTATACAATAATAATAACACTTTATTGCTCACCTCTAGATGTTGCTAAGTTACCAACCCATTATTTTGAAAATTAGTAAGAGGGGGGAAAAAAAAAACCAAATACTGATCTTGCTTTTTGTATTCAAACTGTATCTTAGGGTACCATATAATTAATGAGGGGGAGTATTACAGAAAATAAATGAAGTAGTGATAGAATATCACCATTCCACAATCATGAAGGAAATAAGGATCTAAGCCTGTTCTTCTCAAAGTGTGGTCTGAGAACTCCTGAAGGTCTTGAGATTCTTTCGGGGAATAAGTGAAGGCTTTCCCTTTTTAACTACACATCTGTGTTAGGCCAGATTTTCTTCAGTCTTTAACCAAAACAACTTATCACAACAAATTAAACGCAGAAGTAACTATGAGAAAGCAGTTACCTTTTATCACTAAAGAGACTTACAAAAATGTTAATGCCATTAAAAAAACTGAAAGTTATTTTTCATAACTTATGTCAGCAGGATTTGTTATTGCTATTCTAAAATTAGTTAATAAATATTTTAAAAATATTCTCAGTTTTAATTTCTAATATGGTAAATCTCAATAGAAACTACAAAAACAGAAACCCTCTGGGGCCTTCAACAGCTGCCTAACATCACAAAGACAAGCAGACATTATGTAAGTCTTAAGGGAAGTATCCACTACTTTTATAAAGTATACTTGAAATGGATCTAATCACTAATTTACATAAAACATGGGGGGTCATCTAATAGGAGAATATGTTAAATGACACCATAGAGACACACTTTCCAAAATCCAAGAGTAAGAACTCAACACAATGATAAATTTCATTAGTCAGTGTATTACATGAGAAAAAAAGAGAGAAGCTATAAATTAGAAAGACACAAACTAATCAACTAAGTACAACGTATGAACCTTATCTTCACCAAATGGAATGGTTTCAGTAAAATCCAAAGGGAGTCCATTTTTCTACATTCCCTCTATTTTGTTGTATTTGGAATTTTTCATAATAAAAAATTAAATCTGTATCTATCCCCTCCCTCACCACAAACTAAAAGGAAAAGAAAAAGGCATTCTAAACTGTCCACGTGGAAATGGGGGTTCAGAGAGGCCAAAAGAAAAATCCTAGCCGAGAGGACAATCAGAAGAGCTCTATAAAAGAAAACTGTGTTGCTATGGAGTGATGAAAAGTTACACGACCCTCTATAATTAGGGTGAGCATGTAATTTATGGCCCAAATTGGGACATTTTTGAGAGTGAAAGGGGTGCTATTACTAACTACCTGGTAGACATAAACCAGGACTCTCCCAGGGAAACCAAGATGTATGGTCACTCTATCCACAAAAGATTAAATTTAAAAATCATTTTCACAGAGGATATTCAACTCAATCCTTTGGGTAACCATTTTCCATAGAAACATATTCCTAATGTAATAGAGTTCAGAAAAGCTAAGGTATTCTACACACAAAAAAATTACTTTTCATCTTTCTTGCCTGGCACAGTTATATCATAAAGTGGATATGCCTTACTTCTCTTCTTGTTGCTCAGTGTATTCTGCAAACCTCCAGCCATTCCTTTCCATACCAACTGTGCATGATAAACTATGAGAGGAAAGTTACACTTACCCAGAGCCTTGCTTTTCTAAAAATACACGTCTTCCCATGGGCCTCCACACATGACTTAGTCAGACTCCTACTCAATTTATGAACAGATACCTTATTCCTAGCAATACTTCAAATCTTAACAGCCTAGGGGTAAAGGAAGAGTAAGCAAAAACATTTTGATCAGGTCAGCCAGCCCAAGCTCCAAAGGGCCTTGGGGTTGGCATTATTATTACCTACTTGTTCTAAAGTGGTATGGCTACAGTAACTGCAGAGCTCCATACATGTTAATATAATTTTCAAATTTTTTAATTTTTAGCAAATATCTGGTTTTAGTATTGCTTACATACATGTCACCAAGAGTACCTGGTAAACTGTGAATATTTTATGCCATTTCATATGTTTTAAAATACTGGGTAAACCTTTTCAATAAAAGTAGCCTAAATATGAAAGTATGCAACAATTTGGTACAATTTAGCCTCATCCTAAAATGTGGATTGATACCCTGTCAACCTACCTTCATTCTTTTCTATTACTAAGTTATGACATTAAAGTTCTAATTGCCATAAATAAAACTAAATTTGTCTAGTAAGAACGCAAATAATTAAAAACGGACTTCAAAAATTTGGACTTGCTTCTACAATTTCCTCAAGCCTGTTCTTCGTTATTTTTGTTTGCTTAAAGTCATTTCACCATACATTTTCCAGGCTGTGGGCATAAAGACACTTCACTTGCATGGCTGTAGCAGTCTGCACCACAGAAATCAAGAAAATAAAAATTTATGTATTCATACAACAATCTAATGCTACATTTGGCATGCAATCAATCACAGTCCCTCAAAAGTCTTTCTCCTTGTTTTACTTTAAGAGATTAAACTCTTTTGTCTTTAGAACTAAAATACAGTTTTTTTTAAAAGTGCCCTTTACACTCTATCCCAAATGTTATCATATTAAACATTTATTTTTAAAATAACTATCTGACTGCGGCTCTTCCGTTCCTGTCTGGTTTCTCTTATAAAATAAGTCAGGGCTTCCCTGGTGGCGCAGTGGTTGAGAGTCCGCCTGCCGATGCAGGGGACACGGGTTCGTGCCCCGGTCCGGGAAGATCCCACATGCCGCGGAGCGGCTGAGCCCGTGAGCCATGGCCGCTGAGCCTGCGCTCCGCAACGGAAGGGGCCACACATCAGTGAGAGGCCCGCGTACCGCAAAAATAAATAAATAAATAAATAAATAAATAAAATAAGTCAATTCTCAACGGCCTACGTTAATAAAGGAAAATGTAACATAAAGGCAGAGTAATTGACAACAGGTCCTTCCAGGTCATTCCTCATAAATAAAACCTTCCTTGGATGCCAAGAATGCCCAAACAGTTGATTATTAACTGCAGATCATCCTCCTTCGCAGAGCTGTGAGAGAGTACAAACTGTATGTGTTGTGGCATGCACAGAGGTTGGTGGAAGGAAACAGAATTTTTCAACACAGGCCAAAGATCATAACAGGACAGGAATGAAAAACCATGGGGACAGGGGGACGAAAAAAGAAAAGAAACAACCTTAAACAAAATGACAAACAATGGGTGCAAATGTAAAACAACGACATCCATCTGGATATACATTAAAATTAACAAGTAAACATTATTAAATATGCTAACACTATACTGGAACATCCTAACCAGATCATAACTTCTAAGAATTATGAAATAATCCTCTTACTATATCCAGCAGTGCACATGCCTTACTAGATTACTGGATTTTATTTGAGTCTTCACATTTCATGAGTGGGGAGGAGGAAATTTCAGCATCAGGAAATAATAAAAATAAAATTTCTTGTTTGGGGAGGCGGTGTGGGAAAAACAAGGCTTGAAAAACAAATTATGCAGCTTGAAGAAAGAAGTGTGAAAAATGAAAAATCTATATTCAAACAATTTCACCTCCACTAAGGTAAAGGGGTAAATATTCATCAAGGTTTAATTTTTAACCTTACTTTTGTCATAAATCTGAGTTAACACTTATTAGTAATTCCCAGTTCAAATTGCAAATATTATCTACAAAAGAGATTCTCTCTTTTTTCAAGCTAATAATACGGTGGCATCTGGTGGTAATAATGCTTGTGTGACCAACCAATGAAAAATAAGTATGCTTAAAAACAGTTTTTTTTTCCTGTAAGGCTAAGAACTGAAATGGCTTATCAAGAAAGAGAATGCAAGGTACTGAAGTTATAAAACCTCTTTCACTACTGACTTTTAAGAATAGGACAAATTAGCTTTGTCTTTAAGTATATATAAACAATCGAATCATAATAAAAATCCTAATAGCCCATCCAATTTTCCCCCTTTGTCCTATTTTCTTTTTTGCTGGGGAGAGGCACTGCGGGATGATAATAGCAGGAAATAAGGTGGAGCAGCTGCACAGGCAAGATGAGGTAGGTAGTGCAGCGTTTCACCTTCATTCTAGCCTACTGCTGACTACGTCTTACTGAAAATGAGATTAGCTGTTTGGGGAGCCAAAGCAGTTATCAAAACCTTTGGGATCAAAATGTGCGCCCTCCCCACTCTTGCCAGGAACTTTTTAGGGTAATAGGAGTACTAGGAACCACGATGAAGAGATTTCTAATTATTTGGGAAGTGGTGTGTGTGCACCCGAGTGTGTGTACATGCACAAGCATATGCGTAAAGGATGTTTACCCTAGTGCTAGCAATGTGGGTCTTAGGACACGTAAAGAAAACTGTCTGGAATGGAGGCCAGGGTTTGAATTAGATGGCTTCTACTTTACTTCCACAAATCTATGGAAATAATCCGTGTGAATGAATTTTAAAGAGAAGAAATGACTACCCTTAATTTCCACAGTAATATAAAATACAGCCCACTAAATTTCATGTTAATGAAAAAAACTTCTAACTAACGGCAGTGATAATTAGTCAAATTTCCCTTTTCAGGTCAAAATATATCTTTACTGCCAAGACCACTGCACATAAAAATATAATGTTAAGTACCTAACATATTTCTTTTACTGAGGGAAAAGACACAAAACTTGGTCGTTTGTTTACTATTACAATGTGCATTAAAGGCAGTTTTTAGCTATTCTATTAAGTCAAAACATCTCTTCTTTGCTAACAGCCACAAGCTCTGAACCCATAAGTAAAAATTAGGATTCCAGTTTCCTTTATCATCTCCTCCAGTCTGGATAGAAGGGAAAACTTTAAAGCTAGTTTAATAACATTGCAATACAGGTGGTATCTCAATTCAAGCAACAGATGCACTCTTGGAAAGCTGAGTTCAAACCAATTATGTCTAAAAATCAAATTCTCCTACAATATATTAAGCATTTAAAGGAACCACAGCATATACCTTTTAAAAAGCAAGAATCCTTTTGCAATCAAAATAACTGCTATCTAATTTGTGAATGCAATTCTTTATTTGGGTTTTTAAAAAGAAGTGGCACACATGTATTGTTCAACATTTATTTTAAAACTAACTACAGGGCTTCCCTGGTGGCTCAGTGGTTAAGCATCCACCTGCCAATGCAAGGGACATGGGTTCGAGCCCTGGTCTGGGAAGATCACAAGCCACAAAGCAACTAAGCCTGTGCGCCACAACTAGTGAGCCTGCCAGCCACAACTACTGAGCCCGTGTGCTACAACTACTGAAACCCGTGCACCTAGAGCCTGTGCTCCGCAACAAGAGAAGCCCGCGCACTGCAACGAAGAGTTGCCCCCGCTCGCCACAACTAGAGAAAGCCTGTGCGCAGCAACGAAGACCCAATGCAGCCAAAAATAAATAAATAAATAAAACTAACTACAAATACTGTTCAGGACATTGATCCTTTTAACATTTTAATGAAAACCTCCACAAACTTTGAAATATTTCATTATGATTTTGCTTAAAGGGATAATGACAGATCTCTTCCAACTCTGATTCATATTAATTCTAATAAACTAGATACAACCATCCCACTTGCAACTGGGAGCTGAGTACGTATGTATCAAACAAGGTTGTGCCTAACTTAAAAGGGGGGCTGGGTAAACTCCAGAGAATATCATGTTCTTCAGGAAGTAGGGGTGAGACTGAAACAGTAAGTAACCTTTCTTTAGTTAGCATTTTACATGATGGCAACCCAACACTTGAATGCTGAAGGATGCTCTCCATAATACTGATATAAAATTGGAGCTAACAATATGCAACTATTTCACAAAGGGAAACAAACTATTCTACTTACTCTGGTCTAATCCCCCCCCAAATAAGGACAATGTACGTACTGAAATATAAAAGTTTTATTCAGATAGAATATTCTTTTCCATTTTTTTAATGAGAATTCAGCTCTCAGATGCTCCAGAATTGGTCTACTGGGGGGGAGGGGTGATTTGTATTTAGGAGGGTGGAGAACATGGGATTTATTCTTTTAATCTATACAAAGCGTTAATTTTTTATTTTCCTTGGAGGAGGGGATGGGTTCCTACCAGATATTCAGGGACATACTAAATTTGGGGTTAACATTATATGGTTGGCACAAATTCAATGCTCGAGTAGGAACTATAAATGATTTCTTTAATTGTATGCCAAACTGAATAATCTCCCAGGGAAAAGAACCTCCTCCTCCTGCCTTTCCTACCTCCTGCCCCTCCCCCATCAACACTGCCTCCCTGCTGTGCAAAGAGCCCTTTGTCCTGCCCCGCACTTATCTAGCTGTTTGGCCATATTGACAGGCCAACTAGAGGCATAATAAGCGAGTCAGTCTGATATAAGCAGCTGGCAATTTCAAACAAATATCTTCCTTTTCTACTCAGTCCAAATCCTGCTGCAGAGGTCTCAGGCCCCTCCCATGCTTCCACCTATTTTTCAAACAGTACAGCAAGGAACTCTGCATTTTCTCTCAATTAGGTAGCACATCAAAAACTTGATTCCCCAGACAGAAACAAATTCTGTATAAAGTCCTACATCCACTGTTTTTTCTGTGATTCATAACATAGGCCAAGGAGTACCCTCAGCTCTAGGTGTATAACATGACTAACATGGCTAAGAAAATGATTTTTACTCCTTCAATCTGCCATCAAAACTGTGATAATTCTCATACTTCAAAGAAAGAAGAGCACAGAAGAGGAATCAGTCAGATCAAATCTACAGTCATATACATCAAGCAAAACTGGCCAGTAATCCTAGTGTTTTAAAAATACTAAATACATTATTCCAATAAGCAGAAAATTCCTTATCCCTGTCTTTATATCAAAGATACTTAATGTGACCCTTACATCTCTCCCTGAGGTATTCAGCAAACAAAATCCATATGATGGAAAAACTGAGTGAGGCAGGATGGGATTACAAATTCCTTGCTCAGTGAGGGCTCATATAAAGTAGACAGAGATTCTGCTTCATTGTTCCTTTATTATCTCTCATAGTTCCCTTCATAAAGTGTTAAGAGTTTAATATATTCTGTCAAAATAAGAGGATTCTCTAAAGTAATGTTTTCCAACACCCGTCCCCCACCAAGTTACAGGGTATCTTTTTTCATAACACTGCAACTAATTAAACAAAATATGTACCAAGAAATTAAAGAAATGATATTCTATCAACCTTTGGTGAACTTCCCTGAATCTTTCCAAGAGAAATCAATCATTGCATCAAGGGAAAGGTTAAAAATGCCATTTCACTACATATTTTGGAATTTTTGGCAGCAAGGAATGGTGTCAATCCCTGTTTATCATAGGTACATTATACCTATTTTCTAAGGAGTGCCTCTGAAAGGATTTTTTTTTTTTTACAAATAACTACCAGTTGTATTACTCAATATATATTATCTTAAAATTTTGCGGAGTCAAAGTTTTGTTTGTTTTAAACAAACATCCCTATCAATAAGTTTTAGTTTTCAATAGCCAAAACAATTTTTATAAAAAAAATTCGCTGCTAGGCCTTTTAGTTTCAAATTAAACTGACACACCACCAGACGTGAACCACAAGTTATAAAAAAATTTTATTTTATTCATGATCCAATTTCTCACTGATAATATGTATCCAACAATCATTAACTGTCCTTAACTGTGGCCTAATGTTTCATAAGTTATTTGAATATGAAGAGGATAAAGTAAAAGTGGTTGTCTGCACATCTGCATTTTCTACCGTATTATTTTCCTGTCCAAAGGCAAAAAAATGAAGTAGCCACTCTCCTCCAGAAAGGCCAAAATAAGTCCAGAAAGTAAGTTCCTGAACACAAAACACTATCAAAAGATATTAAAATTTTCAAGCATACTGGTTAAATAAATCCTATGAAAAGGCCCTCTATGCTCTTAAGGAAATGATCGTACATTAAGATCACAAGGGGGTTCCAAACAGGAAATACAAGTTAAAAGCAATTACTTTATAAGGTAACTTTCATGTTACATAATAACTTAAAGACATTTATATCTAAACTATGTTAAACAGCCAGTATGAGTAAAACCATATTTACCTGATATGACATCTTTTATATGTGATAGTAGTAAGAATTAGAACCACCTAAAATATTATCCATTAAAGGTTCTGTTTCATTAGTCTGCTTACATCACTGAGAGCCAATGCAAGCAACCTTTGTGAATGACAAAACTCATTTCCATTCTTTTTGGTTCCCGCCACAAATGCCAGAGTCACACCACACATTATAGATGACTGGGTACATCTGCACAAAACTGAACATATCAAAGTTCTTAGGGAAAAAAATATATGGGCTGCAAGAGTCATAGGGGGAAAGAAGACAACACACATGGGCATCTGTTAAGTATTGAATGTAACTGATGGTATATTGGGGTGGTGGTTCTTCTTCAAGTACTTCCATACTCAGCAAACTGTTTGCTTAATCAGAGATCTCCCTGAAGTGTGGGAGCTGTGGGGGAAGAGAGACCACATGAGGGGCTCAGAGGCTGTCTTCTCAAGTATACTGTACACTAGATATTTGATTTCTGAATATTCCAGACTAGAATGAATATTCCTTCTAGTCTGTCCCATATTTCAGATGGATCACGCCCAAACATATACATCCTTGTGATCTTAGATGACTATATTCAACAATATTATAATGAATCAATATCATAGGTCAAATTCTAAAGAAAAAAATCTAATCTGGAGAAGTCTATTACAAATACAGAAAAAAAGAAAATACTTCTGATAGTTATATATAGAAATAATTCCGAAAAGGACAGTTCTTTTTAGAGTTTAAGATTCCTAATTTAGTAAAATGTTTAGCAAAACACCTGTTCAATAAGGTAAATATGGTCTAACCAGAAGGAGACACAGAAATAAAGTATTAAAATTGATTTAATGATTAAAGAGATGGAGGAAAACCTGTCAGTTGCAGAAAAATGAACTGATATTTTCCCCATTCTCGTTCTCAGGGAGATCCTTAAATTCTTATTACTTTGGTTGTAAATGTATTGAAAAATTAAAACTCAAATGGAACTTCCAGTCCTATCCAAGCAAAATCCCCAGGCAAAAACCAAAATGTGCCAAAAAACCAAAAACCGAACAAAAAAGGAAAGTCTTTAACTATGATCCAGTTTCCAGACGGTGATATCCATAAATGGGTAGAAGGTTATGAATTGCTAGTTCTCATGTCCCCACCAATAAAATGCAAACCACTCAGCAGTGAAAATTCCCAGGAAAGCAAGGTTTCTTCTTAGTCCTAAAGCAGCCATCGCCTAAGTGCAGCTCCCTGCAGCCAACAGCATTAATGGACGCTGCACTGCTGTCCTTCCCTGGAGACAGCAGCCAGCACTACTCAAGCTTCTCACGTAGCAACCAGAGCTCCAGAGCCAGCAGCTGCTGCTGCCTTGTATACTCACCCCGGTGATCCAACCCAAAGGAACAACCTTCTCCTTACCCCACCCCCACTCCTTACACACTCTTTTTTTTTGGGGGGGGGGTGGAGTGGGGTGGGGGGAGGACCAGTGTTCCATGCCAGGAGGGCTGGAATTATGCCTTTAGAAAGAAACAATCCTAAAGTCACCCTTTTAGTTTGAACTAAGGCCTTTTATTAGAAAAATCAATTTACCAAATTCCAAATATATATTTAATAAGCCAGCAATTTAGGAGTGAAGATTAAGCTTTAGTCTTTAAAAGGCCAATTTGCCAAACACTCTCTTTACAGTCAAATTTAAGTCTGCAGCTAAAGACAGAGGCTTGTGTTATGTCCTACTAAAGGACATAATTCATTTTTCTATATATAATGACATGCTGAGTAAACCTTAAAGATTCTAATCCCATAATGGTCCAGAATTTTTGGCTAGAGAAGAAAACTAATGATCCTCCTGAGAAAACTGGTAGAAACCAATAAAAAAAATTACCTCTGTCCCCCAAGAGGCCCAGAAACCTCTGATAATATGAATATTCTCTACTTTAATACTACCTCAGATTCCATACACCGAAAATTACCATTTATAATTTTTCTCTCAAAGTGACGTAAAAATATTAATGATATAAAACTAATCACCAAGAATTTTCCCAAAATAGGGGGTACACATTCTCCTGAAAAGCTCAAACACTCAACTCAGCTGAATCCTCCCTAATCAAAGTATAGCTATGTAACTGCCCAACAAAAAAATGTTAATATGACCTTGGTCACATATCTGTTATCTAAATGCAACTCGTTTAATCAAGTGCTAAGGGAAATTAGCAGACGACCTAGGGATTTTTCCAGTACTACAAGAACGGAGAAGACTGGAAAAATGAACGAAGTACAGACAAAGCCCAATGGAACCCAGAGGTCTGGGCAAGAAATGAGTTAGTGGTGAACACTCTGCACGAGTAACATGAGAAAGCAGAAAATGCAGGTCATACACGCACCCCTGACCCAGACCAGCAGAGCTGGCTCCAGCACCAGTATACACGGGAAAGACCAGTTATTCCTAAGAAGTGAGACAAGCAAAGGAGCTCTGTAGAATAAATTAGCAGAGAAGGGGCTTTCCCGACAGTTAAACTTTCCCTCTCACGCGATTCACCTACTTAAAACCAGGGCTCTTCCTCACCACCATTCACTTCGCATCCCTGGCTTCCGCACAGACGGAAAGGGAATTCATAAAGGCTACATTTTTCTGCCTTTAAAGACGTTCGCAAATGATCGCTCTCCACGCCCAAGGCAGGCAAAACGACACAATCTGGCTCAACTCCAAGCTAGAACCCTACAAATTCAGTAGGGCCATCTCAGAGATACTGGGGCAAACGCCACCGAGAGCCCAAGAATGCGAGCTGGGGGTGGCGAAGGTAACGTCTTTAGTGTGAGAAACGAAGCAATCATCTGCGATGGGGACCCTGGACGAGAGGGAAGGCGTCCAGAAACATTCTGGGGGGGGAGGGGGGATGGAGATCGAGGCCCCCAGAGGGATCAGAGTTGTCACAAGGCCGCGCGAACGGGGGTGGGGGTGAGGTTTGGGGAGGGGGAAAAAGTGTGCCTGGGTATTTTGAGGGGAGAGCAGCGAGAGGCCTACCCTCAAGTAAAAGGTAAACGTGGAGTAGGCAGTTCCCAGGAAAAGGGGTGAAGAGGCGTGGGGGGAGGGGAAACGTCCTGACCCAGGAAAGACGTGAAAAGGGTAGCGGGGTCGACGAGATTACCGACGGGGCTCTCTGCCTGGGCAAGAGGGGTGCAACGGTGTGCGGGGGGCGGCGAGCGGGATGAGAAGGGGCAACATCCTCCTTGCTGAGGGCCTGGGGAGGGCCAGGCCCACGTCCCGAAAGCGAGCGCGGGGAGACGGAGGAGGTGACCCTTCCCTCCCCCGGGGCCCGGTCGTGAGGGTAGGTCTCGCTTTTCTGTCGGACCCTTACCTTGTCCCAGGCCTGGGCCCGGGCTGCGGCGCACGGCACTCCCGGGAGGCAGCAGGACTCGAGTTAGGCCCAACACGGCGCCACGGCGTTTCCTGGCCGGGAATGGCCCGTGCCCGTGAGGTGGGGGTGGGGGGCAGAAAGGCGGAGCGAGCCAAAGCCGGGGAGGGGGAAGGGCCAGGGAAGGAAGGGGGGCCGGCACTACAGTGTTGGCGGACTGGCGGGACTGGGGTTGCGTGAGTCTCTGAGCGCAGGCGGGCGGCGGCCGCCCCTCCCCCGGCGGCGGCGGCGGCGGCGGCGGCGGCGGCGGCGGCAGCAGCAGCTCACTCAGCCCGCTGCCCGAGCGGAAACGCCACTGACCGCACGGGGATTCCCAGCGCCGGCGCCAGGGGCACCCGGGACACGCCCCCTCCCGCAGCGCCATTGGCCCCTCCGCCCACCGCCCCGCACTCATTGGCCAACTTGCCGCCAATCAGCGGAAGCCGCTGGGGCCGCCTAGAGAAGAGGCTGTGCTCTGGAGCTCCCGCTCCTCAGAGAGCCTCGGCTAGGTAGGGGAGCGGAACTCTGGTGGGAGGGGGGGCCTGGCGGTTTGGCGGGGGGGTGGGTGGCTGAGGTCGTCTGGCCGGTAGCTGGGGGTCGCCTTCCCCCGCGGGAAGTCGGGAGCATAGCGTTTGTTACGCTGCAAGGGAAAGAGGGGGTTAGAGGCAGGCGGGAGTGCGGCCCGCCCTGCGGCAACCGGAGGGGGAGGGAGAAGGGAGCGGAAAAGGCTCGAATCCAGACGGAGCCATTGCTCCCAGAGGGGGGGCGCTTCCGGCTCTTCTGCTGTCACTGATTGGTTGCCGCTCCTCCCGCCGTGTGCGAAAACACAAATGGCGTGTTTTGGTTGGAGCAAAGCGCCTGTCAGTTACAGCCTCGGGAGTGCGCAGCCGCTTAGAGACTCTCGCATTGCCCCCTTGGGGGGGTAGGTAGGTGGGGTGGGGAGAGAGCTGGACTGGCGGGCGCGGTCGGCCTCCCGCTGGGGGGAGGAGAGGGTCAGTGAAAGTGGCTCCGTGCGGGCGTCCTGCCACCCTCCCCTTCCTTCGGGGGAGTCGGTTTACCCGCCGCCTGTTTGGCTTCAGCATCTGATTGGCTGCTGAAGCCCCGGCAACGGCCCCTTCTTATTGGCTCGGGTCCCAAATGAGCGAAACCACTGCGCGGGTCGGCGGGGAGGCGGTCGTTGGTACGGTCCTCCCCGAGGCCCAGCGCCGCAGTGTCTGGCCCTGCGCCCCTGCGCAACGTGGCAGGAAGCGCGCGCTGGAGGCGGGGGCGGGCTGCAGGGCCGAGGCTTCTGGGTGGCGGCGACTGCGGCTCCGCCCTGGGCGTCCGCCGCCTGAAGGACGAGACTAGCCCGACGTGCTCCCGGACCCGTGGGGGTGGAGGAAGGAGCCGGGGTCCGTCCTGCTGGTTTGTGGGTGGGAGGCGCATGTTCTCCAAAAATCGGCGCGAGCTGCAATCCAGAAGAAGCTGCAGAGGAGGGGGCGGAGGGAAGGCCGCACCCTGCTCGGCAGGGGGAGGGGAGTGCCGCAATACCTTTATGGGAGTTCTCGGCTGCCTCCTGTCTCCTAAGGACCGCCCTGGGCCTAGAAAGATCCCTCCCTCCCCCGCGATCTCGTCATCGCCTCCATGTCGAGTCGCTCCTTCTCGATTGTGGGCGGGATTCTTTTGCCCACGCTTAACCTGATTCCTGGGCGTTGTCCTGCAGGGAACTGAGCAGGTGTAAGATTATGAGGACGAGCCCAGTTTCTCTACCCCCAGACTTGAGTTTGTGTCACAAAGTAATTATAATAGGGGTGGAGGGGGGAAATGGAGTCCAGGCAACACCTGGGGCTGATTTTATGCAGCGAGACTGCGTGTTATGACTTCTTAAGATCTTTTTGTCGCATTTTTCCTGGAGATTAAGGGAGGTAGATTAAAGGCTTGATCTCCTGAGTTTTAAACTTTACCCATTTGAAGCCCTTGCTACACCACCAAAATAGAGCATTTTAGATTTAAATCTTAATCTTAAAATTTTAGTCCCCCACCCTTGCATCCTCAGGGTCAGGCATTTTAGCAACTCTCACTCATGCTTTCAGCCCATTTTCTGTTTGTTTTACTTGCTCATTTAGTCCCAGACATAGCATTGGCTTTCTTCTCTCCTGTTTTGGTAGCCCGGTAAGTCATGAAACCACACAGGCTACCCAACTCGAGCACAGGCCTCACTCTTGCCCAGCAGTGCGTTTATTCCTCCTTTACAGATATTCTTGAATCTTCACATTAATTTTCATTTTGTCCTTTTCCTTCAGCTGGGATTCTACTTCTGACCCTCT
Organism: Mesoplodon mirus; assembly: GCF_964341445.2. NCBI lineage: Eukaryota > Metazoa > Chordata > Mammalia > Artiodactyla > Ziphiidae > Mesoplodon > Mesoplodon mirus. Next base: position 7,730,426 of record NC_138988.1, read on the forward strand.
TCTCAGTCCAGATGATTTTGGCTACTGCTTTCCTGAGAATTGGGTGTGAGGTTCAGCAACATCTCTCTTTTATGTCCTTTGAATACCTTTCAGTCCATCTCCAGTGCTGTTCTCATCAGTAACTGAGCTCAGTTGCCATAATGCTAGTAGCCTCTGAACCAGTGTCTCCATCTCTGGTATCTGCTGATACAACTTTTGTGTGTCCAGGACAGTTGTCCTAACATGAAGATAGAGCATGAAAATAACTGATCCAACTCCTTTATTGGCTCCCTAACTACTGACAGAATGAATTCCATCGTTGCAAATGTGATATGCAAGGTCCCTCAATGGACTGATCTCACCTTAACAGCTTTTTCCTTTGCCACAGCTTTCTGCATGTACACACAAACACTACTTCTCAAGTCACACTGAATTGACTGCTGTTTACCCAAATCATAGTGAGATTATCAGACCTCTTTGTAGGGTGGTTCCTCCTGGAATGCTACCCTTGATAATCCTTACCCTTCTAGTAAAGACTGTTAAGACTCAAATATCATCTTGCCTTCTGTGATCTGCCGTCCTTTAAGCCAGACTCGCCTATAAAAAAGTTAGTATTGCTTTCTCTTGGTCCCATAGCGGGTTGAATCATAGCACTTCTCAGGTTATTGTTCTTGCTTGTTTAAATTCTCTTAACTATTCGGAGCTTCTTGAGGGCACAGGCTCTTGTTGAGTCTTGTACCTGAGCTCCTAGTATATTCCTTGTTGGCTAGCCAACCCTAAATGAAAGATGCCTTTATAAGGTTTGATAGATTGGTCTCTCAAACACTTCTTTGTGCACTTGCTCGTGCTCTAGATTAGCACTGCCCAGTAGAACCTTCTGCAGTGATGGAAATACCCCATAGTTGTGCTGTCCAATATGGTGGCCACTAACCACACATTACTATTGAGCCCTGGAAATGTGGCTATTATGACTAAGGAAGTCAATTTTTAATTTTATGTAATTTAAGCTTAAATTGCCACTGTGGAGGTGTGGCTGTAGCCACAAACTTGTGTTGCAGATTGCAGAATACTTAATATGGACATTGATAATTTTGTCTTCATACTGAGCCCTAAGGAGATAAAAGTTGAACCTTTCTGGCCCATTTAGGTGTGCACAGCGCCCCCCCCCCCCCCAAGTTGGTTGGTTGGTTGGTTTTAAAACTTATTTGTATACTTTAGCTGACAGCTGAATCCAGCAAACCATTACTAAAGATAAACCTGCCTTGGACAATGGTGTGTTGAGAAAGCAACTGTTGATTCGTTTGAGTTTCAAGAATGCATAATGGATTTTAGGAAAGTGGGATTTCATTAAATCATAACGGTGACAGAAGTTTAATGAGGAATAGGACTATATCTGATGTTAGTGAAACTAGCCCTGAATTTCAGTTCTATGAAGTTTTCAATTTTGGAAAAACTTCCATCAGAGGAGGCCCTAAGTATCATATCTTAAGTTACAGGAAATCATCACAAAGTAAGTTTTCATTCTGATGAAGTATAAATTAATAGATATGTTTTAACACCAAAATGCTTTTTGGTTTATATGCTAATATAGATAGCATCTTGTAAATTTCGATTTTTTTATATTTAAAAGACAAGTTTTTTAACTTCAAATTTCTTAAGATTTTTCCTTAAAATATGAGAAGTGCACATAATTAAAATATGAGAAGTGCACATAATTGGCTTGCTATTTAGTGCAGATTCCCAGTCCCACACCCAGAGATTCTGAATTCAGTTAAGACTGGTGGGGGTCACTAGAATTCTGTGTCTTTTATGTGCTTCTGATGTTGGTGGCCCAGAAATCACACTGCAAATACAGCCCCAAGGGGCTACAGTATGCCTATCTTATAAAAAATGATTACAACTTCAGGGAAACTGTATGTCCCCTCTACTTTGTCTGTAATTTTTTCCTCCAGAAAAACTGAATAAATGGGGAAACATTTTGAAAGGCAAAAAAAAAAGTTATATTTAATAGTTTGGGAAACTTACAGGTCAGACTGCTTTGTTTTAAAAGGAATGTTAAACTATTCCAAGTAATCTTTTTTTTTTTTACTTTTTTACCAAGGAAGTTCCCTTTTTTGTCTGTTTTCCCACTAAATGCATTCCTCAATGATACGGATTTGCTCTTGATTCCCTGGTGCCTGAACACAGCTGGGTACTCAATAAATGTTGATTTTATTGATTTATATGTGAAGTTTGTTTTCAAGTAATAGTTTAAATCCACAGAAGCAATGCTCCTTTTATGGAGAAACTTTAGGATCATACTTAACCCAAGTCACCTGATATTCTATTCATAAAGGAAACCGATGCCTCATGGTCTCTGAATACATTTGTCTGCCATTCAGCTCTTCCTTGGGTTTCCTGTGCAAACCCCTGCACTTATCCTCTTCCTGTGCTTGACTTCCTTAGGCTTTATTACAATTTTTAAACAAAGCAGCTACTTACCTCCTGCTGAAGTAGAGCCATATTATTTCTTATACTCCTAGGACAGAAATTAAATAGAGTGAAAACTTGTACTTGCATGAGAGAGTTGAAGGTTTTGTAAGGGATTTTATAATTTTTTTTTTAAGATTTACAAAATTTGAACTACATAATGTTTCATTTTTATGCACGGAAGAGATTTGGTATAATTATGGTTTGCAACTGTTAATTCAGAATATGATAGGGATCAACATCACAAGGATAAGACTAGTTTGTTTTAAGCCCATTTTAATTGTAGAGCACATTGTTAGGTCACATATCCAGAAGTCTGGTACTTTACTTTGCAGGCTGAGAATTCTTGATTTAGTTACCTAGTAGCGTACTACTTTATTGGAGGATGTATTTCTCCAGAAGACTTTTCTTCTTATCCATGACTCCCCATGGAGTCTTGATGGAGTGGGTGAGAAACTGGGTTATTAGAGAACTGTTAATAGAATCGTATAAAATATTTAGGTTTATTTTATCTAGGCCAGTGTTGAACTTGATGACTTATTCCTGGTATCATGATGTATACCTTCCTGGTGACTAGAGATTATGTTCTGCCTCTCTGATTATATCTGGAAGTCATGGTTACACTTAATAATTCTACTTTCTAGCTTTTTTCCTGGACCTTTGCTTTGTACTGGTACTTAGTCACCCTTTGTGTTCTAGTTTTTTTGGGTTTTTAAAAAACATGTTGGGCTTCCCTGGTGGCGCAGTGGTTGAGAGTCTGCCTGCCGATGCAGGGGACACGGGTTCGTGCCCCGGTCCGGGAGGATCCCACATGCCGCGGAGCAGCTGGGCCCGTGAGCCATGGCCGCTGAGCCTGCGCGTCCGGAGCCTGTGCTCTGCAACGGGAGAGGCCACAGCGGTGAGAGGCCCGCGTACCACACACACACACACACACACACACAATGTTTACGATTGACTCTTCCTGCTGACGACAGTAACACATTTTCAGATCACATTTATAGAATTGGTTATTTTACCAGCTAATGAACCCCACCTCTAGTATGTGGATTCTAGTCAATTCAGTCAACACTCTTTACAGACTTTCTTCTTTTTACTGACCTTTGGTTAAAATCTCATCCCAGACTTTTTAGTATAATAAGTAGTGGCAACTTACTAGTGCATACTATAGGCAAAGCTAATGGAAACATAGGTTAGAAGAAATGAACTAATAATATTCATTGAGTGCCAGTTGTGTACCAGATAGTATGCCAGACTCTGCCGGTGTATTTAGTGTGGTTCTGATACATAAAACCTCATCTTACAGAGTAGGAAACTGAAGCTGTGGGGTTGAACAACTTTCGTATAGACATAGCAACTAATTAAGGGCCAGGGATTGAGACTGATCTGATTTGCTTAGTCAGTATTCCTTACCAATTTAGGGTACTGTGTTTCTCTGATGGAAACAGTCTTTTAGGAAGTTTACTCTGGCTACAGTTACAGGATGGGTTGTAGGGTTGAAGGCAGAGAGACCGCTTAGGAGATTCTTTTACAGTAGTCCAAACAGGAAGTGATGAGGTCTGGTATACAGTGATGGCAGTCAAAATGGAAAGGAAGTTAAAAGAGTCGAACTGACCAAATGGTCACTGAGAATGGTCTCGACACATCACTTCTCAAGGAAGCCTTCCTTGATGCCTTAACTCCACTGTATTGGGTACCCCACCTGAATGCTGTCGTAGCATTTCTCACAGTTGTAATTAGTAATTGGGGTTTTTTCCCTATTTTTTTAGGTTGCTCCTTGAGGGCATGACATTGCTTGTTTATGGCTATATCCCTGTTGTGTAAGCATACAGAGGTCTTCAAGGTCAAAACTGTTTTCATAACACAGTAAGTCCCCTACATACTAACCTTCAAGTTGCGAACTTTCAAAGATGTGAACGTGTGTTTGCACGTCCAGTCATGTAAGTTCACGTGTCTGGTGTACATTGTCACATGCCTGCATCCTCTACAAGTGGTTGTGCTTTTTTGTACTTTATAGAATATAGTAGTATAGTATCTTTATTTCAAGCCCAGCATGTCCAGAAGCGCTGTAGCTGGTACTGCTAAGAAGCCCCAAGTGATAACGATGGAAACAAAAGTGAAAGTAATTCAGAAGGCGGAGCGAGGCGAAAAGATGGTAGATGTTGCTCATTCTTATAACATGAATGGTTCAACCATCAGCATGATTCTAAAGAACAAGGACAAGATCATGGAACATGTGAAGTCTGCTGTGCCGATGATAGCAACAATAATGAAGAAGCGGGAAAAGTGACGGAGATGGAGAAACTTTTCAGTGTGCAGATGCAGGATCAACATCAGCGCTAAGTCCTGCTCAGCTTAATGCTGATGCAAGAAAAGCTAAAAGGCTTTATGAAGACTTGAAGAAGAAACATGGCGAAGAACCAGAGGGTGCATCTTTTAATGCCAGCCATGGCTGGTTTCATCAGTTCAAGGCTAGAGCCAACCTTCACAACGTGAAAGTAAGTGGCGAGGCAGTGAGTGCAGGTATGGTAGCTGCCCGGGATAAGGAGTCCAAAGAGGTTTTAAGCAACTTAGTGACCCTCAGAGAGAAGCTGGAGCTAGATCTGCAAGAGGACGACTTCACTGAACTCCTTGCTGTGCAACACAAGGAGCTTACTAACAAAGACCTGATGGAATTGGAGGCCCAGAGAAAGGACGAAGAGAGACAAGAGGAGGAAGAAGTAACCGAAGAGATTCACGACACAGGAAATGGCAAGGGGATTTTCTTTATTTGAGGAGGCACTGTTAGTTTTTGAGGCGCAGGATCTGAATGTAGAACAGTACATGAAGGCTGCAGCAGCCGTTCAGGATGCAATCCAGTGCTACCGTGTCATCGACGAGAAAAAAAGAGCTACTACCCAGACATCACTGGGTTTTTTCAAGAGGGTAGATAGAATTGAATCCAGCAAGGAACCAGAACCTGTGCCATCAATGTCAGGTGTGAGTGAAACTGCAGCTTGCCCTCCGTCTCCTGTTGCTGACCATCCCTGAGTTCTACCATCTCCTACCTCTCCCTCCTCCAGTCACTAACTCTTGCCTGTTCACTCGATGCCAGCCCTTGTATGCCAGCTGTTGTACTGTACTACTGTACTTTTTAAGGTACTGTACTGTAAGATTAAAAATATATATATATATTTTTTTATATAAACCTATTATTAGTACAGTACTACATAGCCGATTGGGTACCTAGGCTTTGTTGGACTTATGAACAAATTGCACTTACGAATGCCCTCTTGGAACTGAACTTGTTCGTTATGTAGGGGGCTTACTGTACTAAGACGTAACTTACCTTTTCAAGTCATTCTTACAAGTACGTAGAGGCTACATGGTATGTGTTGGATGACATCACTGATGTTAATTGAATGGTGCTGTATATTGAATTTTTCATAATTTCCTAAGGTGGTACGTTTAGGGTATGAATATTTGTGTCTTTAGAAATTCACTCTTCGGGTTATACCTCCAAAATCCCAGCAAACCTCAGTATTATGCAGTTATTATAAAATCTTGTAGTTTTCTTTGCACCTAAGCATAAACATGAATACATTCTGTTGTTATGAAATAAGGTGATGAATATTTCAGTTGTCTGACGCATAGGGAGAATCAACTCCAAAAAACTATGAGAAAAACCTACTGAAGTATCTTAAAGGATAGGTTATTGTATGAGATTACATGCTTTGTAATGTGCCATTCTTTGCTGAAAAGTTACTTCCGTGAAAGTGTTAATGTGATATCCTTTTACTGTATTTTACTTTTTTTCTGTTTTTCTAATTATGGTAAAATATTGGTAAACAAAGCTACTTGGAGCCCTCAGTTTTTAAGAATGTGAAGGGGTCCTGAGCCAAGAAGTTTGAGAAAGCTGCTGTAGCACAGTGTATATTGTAAACAAACGCTCATGCCTGTTGAGTAGCTGGATGTAGTTAAAAATGACTCCCAGCATTAAGTGTGGATTACTGGGAGGATGGGCATGCTAGGACAGGGAGCAGGTTTTAGTGGAGAAAGATAGGTTCCTGTTGGGTTTAAGTAGGACATACAGGAGAAGGGGTAACAATAGTAGGCAGTTGGAAATTCAGAAGTTGGACTTGAGAAAAACTAAAACACCATTCTCCTTTCCAGTGAAAACTGCTTTCATCATGGAATATATCACTGAACAGCTACTACCTGACAACTGAGTGGCATACGTGTTAGCCTTGGGGCAAAAGTATGAGGGTGACAGAGCAGGCTTCTTGTAAACAATGGTAAATATGTTCACGTTGTGCACTTTTTAAAATTTGGTACAGGAGAGACCTATATATATGGTGTTTCTCCTGAACTTAAAAAAAAAAAAAAAAGTAACCAAGGTACCATAATTTGATTTTTTTGTCCTAGAAGTTTCAGACTTTTTCATCATATTCCCACATAACACCTCATCTGAACTTGGAAAAGGCTATGCTTAGAATAAGGATGTTCTACTTTTCCTATGCCTAGCTCAGTAATAAATATTAAGCACTTGTGGGCATTAGTGTACTTCAGGCACTTTACAGACCTTTTAAAATACTTCCTTTTTACAGTCTTCAGCTTACCTTTTGGTCCTTGCAGTGGAGACATGAGCCATGTCTGACATTTGACATCTAAATTTTCTGACAATTAAAATTTTCTGAAAGTCTTATCATTTTAAAAGAAATGTTTAAACAAATGTTTCCCTCTAGCCAGTAGTACATTGTCTCTGGGAGATAACCATCTTCCTTTAATTTCATTAAATTTATAAAATGTGTCTCAATGTCTGTTGTTTTTTTTCCTCTCTAAAATGCATCGAATGTCTGCTCCATAACTCAAGTCATTCTGTTTTCAGATTACTAAGATTACCTTCCCCATCTTTTTACATCCCCATGGTGCAGGAGGTCCGTTTCAAAAGTTAAAACCAAGGTCACAGAACTAGTAGGTGGCAGTGTCATATATAATTCAATCTCAGCTTTTCTGAATCCTCATGTAGCGCATTTCCTGTTCCTGTCACCAGATTACAAAACAATACTAGAGAGGAAGACGGCAAACTATTACAATGTTCACTATATACTTACATCATCTTAAATCACATCTGTTCATGTTTTTATGATGGTATTTAATAGGACTAAAGCTATGATATATTGAGCACAAATTTGATACACTTAAAAACAGCCAATATGCAAAAATATCCATTTGTTCAACAGATATTAAACATCCATGCTGGTAGGTAATGTGTCAGGCAGTTGATGAACAGTAGAGAAGACATGGTCCTTGTACTTTTCCAGTCCTGTGGACTGCTGACCAACACTTAGAGGTTTAAATGGTTTCTTTTGTGACAGGTGAAAGGCTGTTTGTTCTATGTTGAACCCATAATAGCGAAACTGCATTCTGATGACCTTAAAAACTCCAGTCTAGGACATAAGACCCTTATAAATGTCTTACTTCCAATTCATTCTCTGCTAATGTGAACTCTATTCTTTCAAAGGAAAGTACTGTGTCCTTTTATTCTAAATGAGACATCAAAAGTTAGTATGTTACCGACATGACACTGAAAATCTAAGCTGAATGCAGCCAGAAACTCCAAAGTAAACAATACAGAATGCCACATAAAACCCCAAGTCTGTCACACAGAAGCACTGTTTTTACAAGGACTTGATGTTTAGGTTATTTCATTTTCCACTGTCTTGGGAAGAACTTTCTGCTACTGCAAAAGCAACTAAATATGAATAGTGACAGAGAAAATAAAAGAACTTGGACAAAGTTTTTAATTTAAAGATATATCAGTTTGTTCTCTAGTCCTTTAGAGAAGCCAACAGAAATACTTTGACAGGTTTATGTTTGACTTTGAAAAGCATCACCGCCTTTGTGTACTGAAAGAAAAATTTATTTAAATATGGCTTGTTGGTCCCATACTTCATCTACCAGTGTAATCCCTGCTGTTTACAAAATAGAAATGTCTATTTCTATTAATCTGAATAACGGATGCATATTGTAATTTTTAAAGCAGATAGTAAACTTTTCTGTAGGTCTTGTGAGATTTCATCTTGTCATAGGGCAAACACTATTTTACAAAGTGTAAAATAATGCTTCATTTTTTAAAGTTGAGGTGAAGAACCTGAACAACTAAATAACAAAGCTGCAGAGGCAATGAAATGTAACCTCATGATCTGTTTATGCCCTCTGCCTTTCCCTTAGGCCAGGGTAGCTTTCCACCTGCTACAGTGGAAAACAGAAACTGCTAAAAAGCCTGAAAATAAAATGTTCTAAACCCAAATCCCAGAGTATTTTAGTAGGCTTAGCATCTTTAAAGCATTTTAAGAACAGTACTAATTGCCCAACTACAACAGCTCCAAAGAAAAGCTCTGCTTTCTCTTAAGACTTGTTCCATTCTATCCACACCTTTTGCTATCTAGGGTGAAGAGACCTGCACCAAACTTCACCTTTACTGATACTGTTTTTCTCTCAAAGCACGTTCTCCGTGCTGGCATGCCCGCTGTCAGGAAGCACTGGCAGCACTACTGGTCACCTTCAGCCCTGCATCACCAAGGAGACCTTTTTCTCCATCTTGTTCCGAAGGGTGAACAGAAGTTTGAGGTGTGCGTTTCAGAAGATAAACCGCAGCATGAAGACCCCCTATGTTGACCCAGACGGTGTGTACCTTCCGCCAGAGGTGTCCCATTCCAGATAATGCCTGTGTACACACAAAAAGTAGAAGAGTAATTAGCTGATAACTGCTTCTCTACCAACCAGGGGTCTTAGTAAGAAACACTGGGAGAAAACAAATCTTATTGAAATATCCCCAAGTGTACTTAAAAAGGTCCTAAGGTTGTCACGGGCTGAGTTTTCAAGCTAACGTACAGCACCTTGATGAAGCATTTCTTGTCCTGGGTCAGTAGTACAGCTTGGCCTGTCCCTGGCCTACAGACACGGCTCATCTCCCGTAGGCAAGCTGGATACAGGTTCCAGTTTCTCTTCTTGGAGCCCATCCTATAAAAGAAGGTCTAATGAGTCACTTACCTTTGCAAAAAATAAGTTTCTAGGACTATATGAAATGAGAAGTTACTAAAAGCTCATTCTCATTGCAATAAGAAAGTCCTGAGGTATGAAAAATAGTTGCCTTCTAGAGCCAGAGCTTTGTCATTACATGTCAATGAAATGATTAGATTTAGTAAGTTTTTAGAATTCTGAATGGGATGAACTGGTTACGGAAAAGATTTGACAACTATAATAGTCATGTTAATAGTTATGTAAGTTGTCCCCTTAATGAGTATAAGCAATCATTATGTAAATGAAACCAGTGATTAAAAAATATCCCGATAACCAAGTTTTCCTCAACCTTTCTCTGAAGTATTAATGTAATTCAACAAGGGGCTACAAAGTGGATAAACCTGTGATGGTCAGGATCAAAGTGTAGTTAATACATTCCTGAGTTCTCAGAAGAAACAAAATGGGCGAATCTATCATACTGTTACATTCTTAAGTGAAAAACTGTTAAGTCTGCTAAAAGAAACAAGATTTCTGACAGAGTAAGCTCAAGGAAAATACAACAGATTTAGAAGACAAGTGGGTACTAATATAACAAATGAAAGTAAAATTCATTTCTTTACAAGTCCCACCTTTTTCCAAATGGCATGTCTGTTACAATAATGTCCACAGAGCCAGTTCTTAGTGGCAAGTTGCAGATATCCCACTGAATAGTATCTATGGGCAAGCCCCAGGACAGTTTGCTGTAGCGACAAAAGAAAAGGTGCTTCAACATATCCTGAAGGATGAAATTTTAAATGACTTTTCTTCTGAAGAGACTGCTATAAAATACAAAAACTAAAATAATATCAATGACAACATCAACAACTTAGTAAAAATTTTTAAAGTAGCAGGTAGGCAGAAAGCATAGGTCATAAGCTAAAACTTTTATAATGACAGTCCGTAAGAAACAAGTAAATTAAAAAATTAGTTAAGGTTGGTTTTCAAAAGATGTCTATATCTGTTTCATTTATAATTTAAGAAGACAGATTAAGGGGAAAAGACCGTTAACACAAAGAACTGTACACAACTTGAAAACAACGTTGAGGTAGTTAATTACATAACTGATGATGTAAAAACATTGTTGATGAAACATACACTGGAAAAAACCAGAACACTAAAGAGAAAAAAGCTGATGAGGTGACACATCTTAAGGATAAAGTTTGGTAAGTCTACACAGCAATAAAAGGAGACCTAAAGAAACATATGTAAAATTAGGAAATATAGAGGTACTGGTCTTAAGATTAAAAAACATGTATCATACTATAAAAAAACAAGAGAACAAAAAAGTTAACATCAAAAAAATAATGACAGAAGGCAGAATGAATATAATGAATATAGTAATATAAATGATTTAAATCCTCCCCATTATGGCAAAGGTACTAGACACAAAATTAAAACAGGTAATAATAATGCACAGGCTAAAAACTAAAAGCAAAGATGATGAGCAGAAATTAAATGTAATATTGATATTTAATAAAGAATTTAAGAAAAATGCAATAGAGGTAATCACTACATAATAGGAAAAAATACAGATATTAAAAATATGTGTTACACTCACAAGCACCAATAGCTGCAATAAAACAAAACAAAAAAGGCAAAAAATATTAAAAGTCAATGTAAGATTAGGACTTCCCTGGTGGTCCAGTGGTAAAGAATCTGCCTTCCAATGCAGGGGATGTGGCTTTGATCCCTGGTTGGGGAGCTAAGATCCCACATGCTGTGGGGCAACTAAGCCCACATTGCCACAACTACTGAGCTCCTGTGCCTCAACGAGCGAGCCCACGTGCCACAAACTCACAGCTAGAGAGAGAAAAATCTACACACCACAACTAGAGAGAGTCCCGCTCACCACAATGAAATATCCCGCCTGCCTCAATGAAGACCCCGCATGCTGCAACTAAGACCCGATGCAGCCAAATAAATAATAAAAATAAATAAATATTTTTAAAAAAATCAAGGTAAGATTGATAGAAATAGTACAGGTTGAACAGACAAAAAGTGAAGATGCAGAGGATATGAAAACCAAATATAAAATATTCAGAAAATAGAAAAATTATTTGCTTAAAAGTATCAGATTTCAAAGAAACCCTAGTCATGTACGCCTCAGGAAAAATCTCAAAATATAAAACAAAATATACCATAAAAATTCATTAATCACAATAAAACATAATATAAAAATAAACTAAAAGCTTTTAACTACTTATGTATAAAAAATGATGTAAACTATTGGTCCTCAAAGTTGGGCCACAGACCAGCAGCATCAACGTCACTGGGAAGCTTGCCAGGAAATGCAGACCCTCAGGTCCCATCCTAAACCTACTGAATCAGAATCTGTGCGTAGTTAACAGGTTCCCCAGGTGATTCATTTGCACATTAAAGTGTGAAAAGCACTGTCCTAAACAATTAGATCAGAGAGAATCAAGTATATAACCATTTAGAAAGTAACCAAAACAGAGATTTATCAAAATCTATAGGATATGGTCAACAGGAGTACTTAGCATAAAAGTCAGCTCCAGTAAAAACTTTTATTAAAAAGAAGACATTTACAGCATATAACTTAAGATTTTAGATAACAAATGAAAAGACCTCAATAGGAAATAGGAATAAAAAACAAAAAGCATCAAGCATAAAACCACAGAACAAATAGTATATGAAAAAACAAAGCACTGGCAATCAAAAGGGAAAAAAAAAACTAGCATAGAAAAGAGGATAGGCAATATACAGACATAAAATAATATTAAGGCATACCATGCATAAATAATAAACATGAAATTTGCATAAAATGAACAAATATTCTTAAAAACAACTGATTTCTACTTACAAATATAAACCTCACATTAAGGGTCATGGAGGCAGCTGTGAGGTCAATCATGGGATATAACAACTTCCTGTGCTCCTGGATATGAAGCACCTGTAAGGCCTACCAAATCTGCTTACCGCTACATATTTCTGCCACTTTATAAGAAAATGAAGGACTCCAAGCAGATGAGACCAGAGAAACAATTTTGTGATGAGGCCTCTCGTAGGAAACTGCAGACCAAGTGCTATTTCAACCAATTCTTCCCAAAGACAGCTGAGACTGAAAGAATGGTGAAAGGCTGGCACAGATGGTGTGTCGTCAATGCAATTTGTAGCAATGGGCTAGGGCTTAAGGTACTATAGCAACATACATCTCAGGATGGGAAGTTTCCCAGAGGCTAACAGACTTTCAATGCACAGATATCAAAGGGATATGGTTGAAGGACCTTGGAATATTTTGCTTGGAGAAGAGAGGATGTGGAGAGCTGGGATGGAGGGAGAGGAGGGTTGGTAGCCCTTCAAATATCTGATGTTAATCATCACTGTGACACAGAGATAAGATTTTTCTTTATGGACTCAAGTGGAAGAAAAAACCCAGATCTGTACAAGGTACAGGGAAAGATTCAAGTTCCCTAAAAGATATGACTAGCACTCAAAGCTGTGCTAAGCTGGAATCAACCGCCTTCAGAGTCATAAGAGGTGTTTATACAGGCTGGAGGACCATTGGTCAGGATCTCCTACAGGACATTTAGGGACTGTAGGGACAGCTTTCAGGTCTTTTCCAACTCTGAGATTTAAGTGCCGAATAACAGAGGAAAGGCTAAATAAACTAATATTTCTGTACAATGGAATACTCTGCAGTCATTAAAAAACAGACTGAATAAAAACAAAAAGCGTTTGAAAAAATTTTAATGTTTTCAACTGTTTAACTACATTAGAAAATATTAATATTTTAATATGTACTTGTTTTACAAGAACCTAGAAATCTTGAATTGAGAAAATGATTACAAACCGTGTCTATGTGTCAGTCTGAGTTATGAATGAATTAGGTCCTGGGGCCCATGTGGTCTTGTAAGACTACAATCATCAAAAGTGGTCCTGAAGCATACTAACAAGAGGACATGAAAGCTAATACGTGTGGGATATGCAAATATTTGAATATTAGATTATTTTTCCCCCGGTATTTCTCTAATCCTTATAGCATGTAGCAGAGGATTGAGTTCCTTGTTTGTGTTCAATTAAGTTTCAGATATGAGAGTGCACCGCTGCCACTTCTGTCCTCTTCCCCGACAGCTAGGAGGACAGCTAGGGCCCCTTCTCTCACCCCCTTCACAGGGTGCCTTCTCCAAACTACATCACTTATTCAATACTAAAACACTTCCAGAGAAAAGACCACTAGTCACTTAAGAGCAGTCTTGTGCCTCTGTTAAACCCCCAGCTGGATGCCTGCATGCACTAATGGAAAACTTATGAAATTAAAATGAATCTATGCAGTTCTTCCACTACATGGGAAAAAAGATATCTGAATAAGGAAAGAAAAAGGAAGACAGAAATAAAAATAGTTGCATCAGGGTGGGGGAAATAATAGTTAAATTTAAAATATTTTAAAAATACAAATTAGTTTCAATCAACTTTTAAAATTTAAATGGAGTCTCAATATATTCATTTGGCTATAATACTGTCACAATACACTGGGTGTATTAGTTCATAAAGCCAATATGCAAAGTGATTATCGGACTTCCCTGGTGTTGCAGTGGTTAAGAATCTGCCTGCCAATGCAGGGGACACAGGTTTGATCCTGGTCCAGGAAGATCCCACATGCTGCAGAGCAACTAAGCCTGTGCACCACAACTACTGAGCCTGTGCTCTAGAGCCCGCAAGCCACAACTACTGAGCCCACGTGCCACAGCTACTGAAGCCCAGGTGCCTAGAGCCCGTGCTCTGCAACAAGAGAAGCCACCTCAATGAGAAGCCCGTGCACCACAATGAAGAGTAGCCCCTGTCTGCCACAACTAGAGAAAGCCTGTGTGCAGCAACGAAGACCCCACGCAGCCAAAAAGAAATAAATAATTTAAAAAAAGAAAACTGATTATCTAAGTCTAAGAGATGCTACAAAATCTTTTAAGTTAAAATTTTACCCTTCTTTCACTTGGCTCTTGGTCAATAAAGATGAGATGTTATTTGCTGCTCTATTCACAGCCAACGGATTATTATCACCAGCAATGTGATAACAGTTAGACCATTCTGTAGCCCCCTAAAAGACAAGAGTATATATGAAAACAGAAGTAGCAAACTGCAAAAAAAAAAAAACACCAAAAAATGATTAAAGGTAAAATCATTTCAATCACTTGTCAATAAACAAGACAATCCAATCCAATCCAGTAATCCAGTGCTTTTCTAAAGTGGCAAAATACTGCATGCTGTCAACTTTGCTATTCCCCTTGCTTGAAATGCCCTCCTGTTCTGTTTGCTGAACTCTTACTCATCTCTCAAGGCCCAGCTCAAATGTCGTGCTCTCTGTGACATCAAGCACAACTCTCCAAGCTGTCTCTCATTTGCCCCTCCAAAAGCACTCTGTACATGTATCTGCCACTGCACTTGCTCTCTTTTTAATTATTTCTATACCTGTCTGCCGCTCAACACGTCTGGGAACTCCTGAAGGATAGGTCTGGTATGTCACTAAGTCCCTCACCCAGCAGTGTCTGCCACACAGTAGGCATTACAGACTTTAAATACAAACGTAGTTTGAAGACGTTAACCAAATCAAACTGACTAACCTATATCCTTTTGTGATTATGGAATTTTTATATAATCTGATAACCAGGAATATTTGAGAATTTAAAGTGTAGTCTCTATTATATAGGCTTTTGAATGATAGCCACCATATTCTTGAAAGGATTTTGTCATTTAAAAAAAATAAATTTATTTAACTTTATTTATTTTTGGCTGTGTTGGGTCTTCGTTGCTGCACACGGGCTTTCTCTAGTTGCTGCAAGCGGAGGCTACTCTGTTGCGGTGCGCAGCCTCCTCATTGCGGTGGCTTCTCTTGTTGTGGAGCACGGGCTCTAGGTGCGCGGGCTTCAGTAGTTGTGGCGCTCAGGCTCAGTAGTTGTGGCTTGCGGGCTCTAGAGTGCAGGCTCAGTAGTTGTGGTGCACGGGCTTAGTTGCTCCGTGGCATGTGGGATCTTCCCGGACCAGGGCTCAAACCCATGTCCCCTGCACTGGCAGGTGGATTCTTAACCACTGCGCTACCAGGGAAACCCAGGATTTTGTAATTTTAAATCAAAAACATGTCAGCAGAACAGAAATACTGAGCTTTCCATATTATTTGTGCAATGAGGTGACATACTACCCTAGGCCTGAACAATGTTCTATGCAGATTAACAGAAGGTTTCTGACATGAAAGCAGAGACAGTTCTGCCCTTGGTTTAGGGATGAGTAACAAACACCTCTTCCTTGGTAAACAGTAATACCCCCATATCTATGGATACAGGGCTTCTTAGCTTTTTCTTTTGCCCAGACCCTTGAGGGTAATGGAGAAGGGTGATGTAGAGTTTGACGAAAGCCTCTCTGGTGATTCTGATTGCCCAGTATTCATTTTTTCTTCTAAACCTATTGAGATTTTCAGCCCCTGAAAGAGATGGGTTTTATAGTACTTCCAAGTTTTAAAGGCAGTATTATAAATCAAATACTTTATACTTTGGTGAACAAACTGTCTATATACCCTTTCCTTTCATAATTTCATTCATTTTGATCATACAACTTAGGTTTCTCCATATTGACATCCTCATGCCTACCCCTACATGGAAATGCTGCAAACATTTTCTTTTTATCTTTTTCTCTTTTTTTGGTGGGGCTGGGAGCTCTTCTGGTCTCTCTCTAGCTCTGTTGTATATTTCTTGACATGTAGTGACGTTCACTGGTATTCCAGACAATAGACACATCATAGTTTAATGCTAGAGAAGCACACTCTGCTTTGTTCCCAGAATTCTTTGTGACAACAACTGAGTTTTCTCTGTGTGGCTCTTTAGCCAGAGTAAATTTCTCTAGCTGACACTAGCAGAAAACAGCAGTCATCTAGACTACTATGATTTCCTACTGGGATTCTAATTCCCAGATAGCCGATGTCATTTTCTAATTGCAGTCTGGATTATTTTTCCCTTTGTGGGTTGTTTTGGACTTGCTCATCTGTCCAGTTTCTGCTTAGTCACAGAATCTGTAGTATCTCCCTGCAGTTTATTCCCATTGGCTTTACGTATACTCTACGTAAAGCAATTTTTTACAAATTTAACTTTGTAATTTTTTACAAATTTAACTTTAAATTTAAATTTTTTACAAATTTAATCAATTTTACTGCCGCCCTCTTCCAAATTATTTATTATAAAAGTTTAGATAATATTGATTCAATAATACAGATTCAAGGAGACTCTCCTGTTAAATGTTCTCCAATTAGAAAATGCCTTTCTATTTCTTGCTTTGCTTTCGGCAGTTTTTGAGTCCTCTCAATGTCATGGTATTTTCTGAAAACTCTGTAACCTTGCTAGACTTCCTAACAAACCTAACTAATGGTCACAGGCTTCCCCATCTTACAAGAACCTAGGAGGATGAAGAAGCATAGTCTCACTTTATAGAGATGAAATGCCCTCCTCCAGTTCATGCTTGTACCTTCAATTATCTTTTCTGTTCAAGTCTACCAGTTTGTCTGTTACAGAAATGGGACTCACCAGTTTGTAATTCTCAGCCTCCTCTGTAATCCGGTGACTAAACATGACTCATAACCTAAATCTAGTCCTTGGCTATTTGTAATAAGTGGCTACATCCTTATCACAAAAGTTCCAGCTTTACTAGTGTAATTCACTCAAAACTCTTGGGTCCATGGACCTAACCTTGGTGATTTCATTATGTCTAATTTACCCATGAGTTCTAGAACATTCTGGATGTATCACTTCCTTATCTAAAAGCTAAAGAAGGGCTCCCCTGGTGGTGCAGCAGTTAAGAATCCGCCTGCCAATGCAGGGGACCCAGGTTCGAGCCCTGGCCTGGGAAGATCCCACATGCCACGGAGCAACTAAGGCTGTGCACCACAACTACTGAGTCTGTGCTCTAGAGCTCGCAAACCACAACTACTGAGCCCACGTGCCACAACTACTGAAGCCCACGCGCCTAGAGCCCATGCTCCGCAACAAGGGAAGCCACCGCAATAAGAAGCCCGCATACCGCAACAAAGAATAGCCCCCGCTGGCCACAAC
This sequence comes from Mesoplodon mirus, assembly GCF_964341445.2. NCBI lineage: Eukaryota > Metazoa > Chordata > Mammalia > Artiodactyla > Ziphiidae > Mesoplodon > Mesoplodon mirus. The sequence goes on from NC_138988.1 coordinate 7,747,963, forward strand.
TAGAGAAAACCCATGCACCGCAACAAAGACCCAATGCAGACAAAAATAAAATTAAAAAAATAATAAATAAATAAATAAATAAAAGCTAAAGAAAAGTTATTACCTCAATTGATATTGCTCCTGTTCCACACATCGGATCAACTATTATATCAGTAGGCTGAGGAGCACAGAGCCTAGAGAAGAAAGAAAACAGCCTATGTGAACAGACAAGACTTCCACAACGACTATTCCTAAAGCTGTAAGATCAAAGGCCTGTTATGCTAGCATGAAGAAACAACTGATATTTATTTTAAAAATCAATTTGTAATTACATGTTGACTCTATATCCTAGCACTTAAAAAAACAAAAACATTACATATAACTAAAAGTCCCCTTCGACTACCATCCAAAATCCTATTTCACTTCCAAATGGAAATAGCTTCTAGATCTTTTAATATATGTGTGTATATGCTTTTAGAAAACACATGTTATTTTGTATACAGACCTGTGTTGTTACATTTAAAACAACTCAAATGTGTCAAGTAGAACATGTATCAATATAAGTTTACTGGAAATTATTCATTCAGTATTCCTTTCCTAATTAATTCAATTTTAAAGATAATAACATTGCTATAAAATAACTGCTTTACTTTGAGCACTTAGTATTTGCCAGGCATGGATTTAAGCTCTTTGCATGCATTATCTCTTTTAATCCTTTTAACAATCTTGTGAGATAGGTTACTATTATTATTCTCATTTACAGATAAGCTGATGCAAACCTGACCATGGACACAAAGCTAGTAGGTGACAGAGTCAGGATTAGAGGCATTACTGTTAGTGGCTTAAATGTTACCTCTTCTATGATGCATCCCCTCCTCAGACAGGTGACAAGGTTTCTCTTTCCTTCTTTTGTCCTACTATTCTTTCCATGTTCTATTATGGTTCTCCCTGACAAAACTGAGATTCTTGGGGACTAGCTCTGGATTCTTTTTGTAATACCTGTCCAGCTCTACTTCTCCATTCCTGCCCCTCAACACATGGCAACAGAATCCTTGGCAACCCTCTTGGTAGTAAGCAACCCTGTACTCCCAGCCACTGCTGCTGGGTCTGGGTGAACAAATGACTGAAACTATGTCAACCAGATTCTCTCTTCTAAGACATGGGAACAAAGAGCTAGAAGACCTAGGCAGTATGGGGCTGGCTGGTTATTTAAAATTGGAAATACATAAATTTAGATGATGGGCAGCCATTTGCACAGATGAGCAGAGACAAGAACCCGTAGGCTCCCAGGGTAGATAAAAGTGACTGTCTAGGTTTCTGGTGCTTTTCTAACACCTGGTTCCTACCCTTCTTAAGATATGGCTTTTAGTTTTTCTGTGGATTTCCCAAGACTTCTCAGTATCTTGCCAGTAATTCCCCCTCCCACACAATCATCACTTTTTTAAAAATCTTAAACTAGCTTACTTAGGTTTCTAACAGTTCCACCCAAAATAACTCTTCATATCCCTGGCTCCTACCATAATGCCTGGCAGTAGATAATAAACGTTTGTTAAATGAATGAAGACTAGGAACTCTTCCTTAATCAAACGGGTGCAGTTTTCTATTGTTGTCATTGAATTGACAGGTTCCAGTTGTATTGAACTAGGACTCCATGGATGAGCAGGGTAAAAGAGGAAGCAAAGATTGGAGAAGGAAATACAATTAACTACCAGGCTATGCCAGGCACCATATGTAACAGGTATTTTTCATCTGTTTTTGCAATTTACTCCTCACTAATAATCCTTTAACTCTAATATCAAACCCATTTTGCAGTCTGGCAAACAGAAACCTAGAGAAAACAACTCGACCTAGTGGTGGAAAGAAACACCCAATCAAAGGGAAAAGGGCAAAGGAGAAAGAAAGTTATGTCTTGCTCTTGGAAAATTTTCCATGTGAGTATAAAATTTTAAAACATAAGCCCAATCAAAGGGAAAAGGGCAAAGGAGAAAGAAAGTTATGTCTTGCTCTTGGAAAATTTTCCATGTGAGTATAAAATTTTAAAACATAAGTAAAAGCTCTCTGTGTTCACTTATACATTATACACATTAAAAAAAATCTGCTTTCATCTGCTTCACTGCATAGAAATGAAACAAAGCAGAATTTGTTCTAGTTCCCAACAAGCAGTATATCCTTTCTAAACAGAAACGTGATAACCACGTTCAAGAGGCAGATGAAAACTATTGTTCTCATTTTAAAATCAAGAAGATTGAGATAGTAATTAAGTGATATTTTCAGGATCTCAAAGAATCAACATTGGATACAAAGAAAGAGAGCTTTAGCTTTTTATCCTGTTCCTTAACTACTAGATTCTAACACAGTACCTCACAAAAAATTACATTTTGAAGGGAAAATTCAAACCAAGTTGTCACTTTCATCTACATGGCAAACCCATTCTCTTACCTGAGCATCCCATAGGCAAGAGTAGATCTAAGAGTTGTGGGTCCAAAATGTGTGATATTTCTTCGGTGGAGACTCTCTTCTGTCAATGCAATGCCCACAACAATTTCATTATCATGGATATTCAAAAGAACCTATAAAATAAGAATAAAATAGTTTTTAGGGTTATTCGAACTGTACTTATCACTAAGATTTTAAAATTTGAGGCTTTATTAATTTTTGTTACTTTATTACTGAGGTATACTTTGCATACAGTAAAATGCACAAATCTTAAGTGTGCAGTGCAGTAATTTTTACATATAAATGCTGTGTAACCACCATCATATAAAGATATATAGTTTTTCTTGCCCTCTGTCAATACCCACTACAAATTATCATTAATCTGACCACTACCATGATAAACTACTTTGTCTTTTTTTGAGCTTCATATAAATGAAATCATTTAAGAATACTGTATTTAAAAAATTTTTAATCTATTTTATTCTCCTTTTAATTCACTGTATTCACAAGTTAGCTATAACCAGATTCCCCCCGAATTTTTATAAGAGAAACACATTTTGAAGGTTTCTAGGTTTTTAATATGCATTTTTAAAATTTTTAACTTTTTTGGAAAAAATTCCAAACATCCAGAAATGCTTACCAGAACACTGGCACAACGAACTCTTAAGTATGCTCTTCACTTAGATTAACCAACTGTTAACGATGGGCCACATTTGCTTTAACACCTATTATTTTTTTAGTACTTTTTAAAACTTGACTCAAGTAATGTCTGTGAAAGAATATTCCTTTTTGGTCTTAGTTATAGTTTTTCTAACACACAGTTAAATATATACTATTCAAACAAAAATAAAAGTTGAAATAAAATGTGTTCTGCAATCTTCCACCTAAAATTTCCTCATCATGATCTTAACAGCAGCAGCTAACACTTACCTAGCTATATGCAAACCACTGTTCTACACACTTTATATTTGTTACCTCATTTCACAGCCACACCCTCTGAGCTAGGAATTATTATCCTCCTTTTATAGATAAGGAAATTAAGGCACAAAGAGGTCAGTTTACTTGCCCAAAGTTATACAGCTTGTAAACTAGGATTTAAATCCATGTAGTATGGCTCCAGAACCTGTACTCTGAGCTCCCATGCTAACTTCTGGACATCACTGTTCTGGTTAGCCTATTCATTCTCATAACAGCTGTTACAAGAAAAAAAAGAATGGGGACTTGTTCTTCTGATTTGATATGCAAAAAAAAAAGTTACAGAGAGAACAGGCAACTTGCCCCAGATTCAAGTGTCCCAAAAGCAACAGTATGTGACTCCTTGGTGAAAACGTCAGCTGCTAGGGGCCTTTTAAGCTGTCAGAGATGGAAAGACTTGTTAGTATGGCTCACATGTGAATCACCCTTATAGTAGAATATTGAGACCAAGGAGGGTAAGCATGCTAAAAAGAGGTATCTGGATTTGGGAATCTAGCAGAATTTAAGAAAGAGGACAGCTGGCTCTAGCATGAGTATTAGCAATGATGTCCTGATTTTAGAAGGTCGAGGTTTGTTTTAAAAATGTATTCCACGTCAGGGCTTCCCTGGTGGTGCAGTGGTTGAGAGTCCGCCTGCCGATGCAGGGGACGCAGGTTCGTGCCCCAGTCCGGGAGGATCCCACATGCCGCAGAGCGGCTGGGCCCGTGAGCCATGGCCGCTGGGCCTGCACGTCCGGAGCCTGTGCTCCGCAACGGGAGAGGCCACAGCAGCGAGAGGCCCGCATACTGCAAAAAAAAAAAAAATGTATTCCACTTCAGAAGCAAAGTCTGAAACCAAGAGACACAAAATTGTTGTTTTAATTCTTTTGAATTTTATAATCTGAAAGTCCATATAATGTTGTAAAAAGCACTAGATTAGAAATTAGAAAATTCAAGTCTTAATAGCTCCCATCTATTAAGCATGTAGTATAGACCAGGTATCACACCAGATACTTAAAATGTATAATCTCATTTAACCTTCAGGACACACAGGTATAAACTATTATTGGCTCCATTTGAAACAGAGGCTCAGAGAAAATAACTTGTCCAAAGTTACACAGTTAGGGAGTCAAAAGTTGGATCTAGATCTGTCTCAATAGCCCATGCTCTTGTTAATGATATCCTACAGTTTTCTTTCTTTGTGACATCTTTGTCTGGTTCTGGTATCAGGATGATGGTGGCCTCATAGAATGAGTTTGGGAGTGTTCCTCCCTCTGCTATATTTTGGAAGAGTTTGAGAAGGATAGGTGTTAGATCTTCTCTAAATGTTTGATAGAATTCGCCTGTGAAGCCATCTGGTCCTGAGCTTTTGTTTGTTGGAAGATTTTTTTTTTTTTTTTTTTTTTTGCTGTACGCGGGCCTCTCACTGTTGTGGCCTCTCCCGTTGCGGAGCACAGGCTCCGGACGCACAGGCTCAGCGGCCATGGCTCACGGGCCCAGCCGCTCCGCGGCATATGGGATCCTCCCAGACCGGGGCACGAACCCGTATCCCCTGCATCGGCAGGCGGACTCTCAACCACTGCGCCACCAGGGAGGCCCTGTTGGAAGATTTTTAATCACAGTTTCAATTTCAGTGCTTGTGATTGTCTGTTCATATTTTCTATTTCTTCCTGGTTCAGTCTCGGAAGGTTGTGCATTTCTAAGAATTTGTCCATTTCTTCCACGTTGTCCATTTTACTGGCATAGAGTTGCTTGTAGTAATCTCTCATGATCCTTTGTATCTCTGCAGTGTCAGTTGTTACTTCTTTTTCATTTCTATTGATTTGGGTCTTCTCCCTTGTTTTCTTGATGAGTCTGGCTAATGGTTTCTCAATTTCATTCATCTTCTCAAAGAACCAGCTTTTAGTTTTATTAATCTTAGCTATCGTTTCCTTCATTTCTTTTTCATTTATTTCTGATCTGATCTTTATGATTTATTTCCTTCTGCTAACTTTGGGGGTGTTTTTGTACTTCTTCCTCTAATTGCTTTAGGTGGAAGGTTAGGTTGTTTATTTGAGATGTTTCTTGTTTCTTAAGGTAGGATTGTATTGCTATAAATTTTGCTCTTAGAACTGCTTTTGCTGCATCCCATAGGTTTTGAGTCGTCGTGTAGACATTTCTCCAAAGATATACAGATTGCCAACAAACACATGAAAGAATGCTCAACATCATTAATCATTAGAGAAATGCAAATCAAAAACTACAATGAGATATCATCTCACACCGGTCAGAATGGCCATCATCAAAAAATCTACAAACAATAAACGCTGGAGAGGGTGTGGAGAAAAGGGAACCCTCTTGCACTGTTGGTGGGAATGTAAATTGATACAGCCACTATGGAGAACAGTATGGAGGTTCCTTAAAAAACTAAAAATAGAACTACCATACGACCCAGCAATCCCACTACTGGGCATATACCCTGAGAAAACCATAATTCAAAAAGAGTCATGTACCACAATGTTCACTGCAGCTCTATTTACAATAGCCAGGACATGGAAGCAACCTAAGTGTCCATCAACAGATGAATGGATAAAGAAGATGTGGCACATATATACAATGGACTATTACTCAGCCATAAAAAGAAATGAAATTGAGTTATTTGTAGTGAGGTGGATGGACCTAGAGTCTGTCATATAGAGTGAAGTAAGTTAGAAAGAGAAAAATACCGTATGCTAACACATATATATGGAATCTAAGAAAAAAAAAATGGTCATGAAGAACCTAGGGGCAAGATGGGAATAAAGACGCAGACCTACTAGAGAACGGACTTGAGGATATGGGGAGGGGGAAGGGTAAGCTGGGACAAAGTGAGAGAGTGGCATGGACATATATACACTACCAAATGTACAATAGATAGGTAGTGGGAAACTGCCGCATAGCACAGGGAGATCAGCTTGGTGCTTTGTGACCACCTAGGGGGTGGGATAGGGAGGGTGGGAGGGAGGGAGACGCAAGAGGGAAGAGATATGGGGATACATGTGTATGTATAACTGATTCATTTTGTTATAAAGCAGAAACTAACACACCATTGTAAAGCAATTATACTCCAATAAAGATGTTAAAAAAAAAAGATACCCTATTAGCTTTGTGGCCTCAGTTTAATTGTCCATAAGGTTGGGTTAGTCTTGAAAATTCTACACATTTATAATAATAGCCTTCTTGAATCATCACAGTAAGAGCCTGCACTTACCTCCACATCAAAGTTGGTCATGTCAGCCTTCCACTTAAAATAATCTTGAACAGCACCCCCAAAATCTCTTGCCGCCTCATTTGAGGAAAAGCAATGTTTCTCTCCTGCTCTGTTGCATGTGACTCTAAACTTCAGCACTTCAGGATCAGTTTCTTCTTTTGAGCTTTCCTCAGTCTCATCTTTGCAAGATGTCAAATCATCACCTACTAATGTTGATATCTCTTCTTTGATGGCTGAATTTTCATAATAGTCTAAGATCTGTGAATCTAAGACATTGTTAGTGAACTCTTTTTTGACATCTCTCTCATCTGTTTTGTCTCCTTGTCCACTTTCAATCTTCTCTTTACTTGAATTCTGATTTATCTTTTTGTGCTTTGTTTTTTTTTTCTTGAAACATGTGTTAATTTTCCATATTTTTAAAGGGTCTGACCATGGAAGCTTCCCAGCCAAGTCCTCAAAATCCTTTAGAACTTCCTCCTATAAAAGAGAGAATGAAATCCATTCATTTCATTCATTTCTCATCACTTTAATTGAACAAATAAACCCCTACTTTGCGTACAGACTACATTAATTGTTATGTTGGGGGTGGCAGGAGTACAGGACAAAAGAGTAAATAATATAATGTCTGCAACTGAGGAAATTAAAGTCTCGCTGAAAATTAAGATTTACGCAAATTAAGGCTACTACAGAATAATACAAGACAGAATGGTAGATCAGAGGCTGGGATTCAAGAATAAAATATAAGCAAATAAGAGACTATTAACAGTGGTTACCTCCAGTGAGGGGAAATGAGGGGATGAAAGACAGGGGAGGAAGGGCAGCTTACCTCTCACTGACTTCCTTTTGAATTTTGTGCTGGGTATACATATTAACTATTTTTGAAAAGAAAAAACCCAAACCTTAAGCAGTTAAAAATGTATCTATCCAATTTCTAAATAGTATCTAAGTCATCCTTTAGAAAAGTAAATCTGATCATGCTTAAAGCCCCTCAACAGCCTCCCATTACACCCCCCAAAATTTAACTTCCTTAAAAAGCCCAAACAATCCGACTCTTGCCTGTGTCTCATTTTTTCCTTTTTTTTTTTTTTTTTTTTTTTTTTTTGTGGTACGCGGGCCTCTCACCGCTGTGGCCTCTCCCGCTGCGGAGCACAGGCTCCGGATGCGCAGGCTCAGCAGCCATGGCTCACGGGCCCAGCTGCTCCGCGGCATGTGGGATCCTCCCGCACCGGGGCATGAACCCGTGTCCCCTGCATTGGCAGGCGGACTCTCAAGCACTGCACTACCAGGGAAGCCCTTGCCTGTGTCTCTTACATCACTTCAGGATCATTCTCTCCCTAGCTTCATACCTCTGCTTGGAAGGTATTTGCTTCATATGGCCTCTCTGCATTGCTGGTTCTCTTCTCATTATTTAACAGCAATTTAAAAGGCACATCCTTTGAGAGACCTGCTCTACTTAAAGTAATCCTCTCAAGTCATTCTTTTCTCATTTTATTTTCTTTAGAGAACTTAACATTATCTAAAGTTATTAGGTTTAGGCTCCTCCCAGAAGGTAAGCACAGGGTGGAAAGACCTTAGCTGTCTTGACCATTGCTATAAACCACACATCTAGAGCAGTGTCTGGCGTAAGAAAGGTGCTCAGTAAATAGCTAATGGATGTGTGGTTAAATGTGAAAATGGGTGGTACAGAGCCGTGCTGTCCAATTCAGCAGCCATTAGTCACATACAGCTACTGAAATATTTTAAATGATTTAAAATTAAAAATTCAGTTTCTCAGTCGTATTAGCTCAACTCCACATGGCTATCCTGCTGGACAGCATAAACAGACAACATTTCCATCAGAAGTTCTGGTGCAGAGTGCTCGCGCAGACAGTATATGTTCCTGAAGATCCAAGTAGAAAGAAATCAGTGCTGACTGATGGAGCTGAAACTTGAATTGGAAGTGAGTGAAGGCTCTAATACTACTTGAAACCTGACGAAATAATGGTAATTTCAGGTTGGGCAAATTCAATTTTATTTACAAACAATTTCCGTATAAAGGGCATCTATAGGACTTGTAGGTTTAACATGGTGGGATAACACTGGTACACCCCTTTCTTTCTTCAGAAAGCACTCTAAAAGAAAAGAACAATAGAACTACCAGCTCTATCCTAATAGAATCTACGGGATATCTGTAACCTAGAAACAGAACCTAAGAATTCTAACATAAGAATTCCCAGGTTCAGTGAAGGTAAAGCAGAGGTGCAGGAAGACACCCGAGGGAGGATGACTACAGATCTCAGACGAAGGGGAGAGCAGTCTGCAGAACACGAGGAAGTAAACTCTTCCCTGGAACAGCGGGGAAGAAGCACGTGCACTGAGAGGGAGCCTCCGTCCCTGGATCTTGTTCTTACCCAGCAGCAGCAGAGGAGAGAAATGGAGGCTGAACAAGGAATCTCACAGACATGCTCTATTTGCTGGAAACAGAGTAGAGATGGGGAGAGATACTCTACATTGTGAATAACGCTGAAGCTGCTGAATGCTTCCGGCTAGGGAGAAGTAATGGTTAAAAGAACTCATTAAGTGGTATGGAAATTACACCTCAATAAAGCTATTTAAAAAAAAAGGAAGAGAACTCATTCACCACAACCTTTTGTCAAAAGGAACTTCACAGTGAACCAGGGGGATTTCTTGCTAGCTTGGAACAGTTCCTGAACCTCCTATAAACAGTAGGCCCAAGAGGAACTACCTCATTCAAAGATAAGCAATTATCAAAAGTTATCAGCACCAGACTTACATGAATGGAGAAAAGGGACAGAAAAACAAACAGCGGACAAAAACCAGTGACCAGAAAGACACTGCCACAGAGCAGCTGAAAACCATGATCAAAGATGTTGACATGACATCAAAAAAATGTAATAAGGAGATACTTTTGCAAAATAAGAGCTCAAAGAAGAGATATAAAAGCAGGAAAAAGATGAGGGGAGCCGCCAGAAGGAGATGAAACAGAATCTTGTCAATTTCAAAGAAAAAGTGGAATAAAAAAACAAACCACTGCAAAAATGAAGACCATATTGAAAGCACCACATATAAAAGCCACCGCTGAAAACACAGGGATGTGAAGAAAAGTAAAGCAAATACAATAAAAATGAGCAAAAATTTTAAAAAGGATTAGAGAGGACATGATAAAACATCAAAGACAGTCAAAGAGATCCCACTGTATGTATAACTGGTTTATCCCTGATGAAGGGAGTTAAAATAAACAAAACATACTAAAAAAATAATTCAAGAAAACTTTCAAGAAACATAAATGGAAGTGAATTTCTCTACAGACTGACATGTCTTAACTGGAATTAGCAACAAGGAGATGTACCCTGGTGAACTTCAAAGATTGAAAAAAAAAATCATCTGGGCATCAAGCAAAAATAACAAGAAAGCAATAAATAAGGAGGAAAAATAACAGGATAACTTCAGAATTCTCCATGGCAACATTTCATGCTAGAAGAGAACAAACATTGTCTATGATATTCTTAAGGAAAGAAAGCGTGACTCCAAATTTTAAACCCAAACTATTAATCAAACAGAAAGGTGAAAGACAAACATTTGTGAACTCATGCCAGTCAAGAGATAAAAACTGTAACAAAAGGACAGGCAGTGTGCCTATAATCAATTTAACTATAGGACTAAAATGAAAACAAATACAGGGATTATGACTGCAAAACAGAATGTAAATGTTACAAAGTGGCCTGTCCTTAGAGGGGAAAGGGAACAGAAGATGGGAAGTAAGTTAAGGACACTGATATCCTCTTCTCTCGTACCCCAAGGTCAAAGGATAGAAATTAACGCTTAGCAGAGAAAGTGCAAAACACAGGCAGTTTGGTGCTTCCAGAATATAATCTCAGTGACTTTTCATGCAGCATTAAAGCCTTTTTGGGTTTCATCCAATCTTTAAAATAAATAAATAAAGATGATTTTTAAAAAAGTATATTTAAAGGATTTAAAGGCATGTGGTTCAACACTAAGAAAAATTATAAAACTGGAAGGTGAAAGGGAAGGAAGAGAGATGTGGGAAATATGCCAATTTCATCACTGCTCTTAGTAGGGATTCAAAAATACAGTAGTGGAAACAGTAGATTAAGTTGTATTTATAAAGGTAACAGCTAGAGAGCAAATACAAGCCTTCCAAATATTTTAGAACACGTGCATGGGGAAAATGCAAAGAAAACACATAACATAAATTTTTAAAAAGAAAGAAGAAGAAAGCAGAAGGTGTGTAGCATAAATGTGACAGAACCAAGATCAAACATTTCTGTCATGTCAATAAACGTCAATGGGATAAAATTATTAAAAAGAAAAATGACCCTCAGACTGAATATGTACAAGGGTGTATATAGGATGTTCATTGCACTACTGTAATAGCAAGACTGTGAAAAATCCTAATGTCCTAAAATGCGACCAATTAAATTGTGATACAGTCAAATCCAACAATGATATTGCCATGATCTCCAAGATAAATGAGAAAAAACACAGCACAGGACAGTATGTATGTCATACTTCCATTTGTGTAAATATGTAAATAAAATACACATATACATAAAATATCTCTAGAAGGATATCTCAGAAATTGGTAATAGTTGTTGCCTCCAAGGAGGGAAACACGTGGTATGAAAACAAGGGAATACTTTGCACTGTATATCTTTTCAGTCTTTACAGTTTTGCTCTAAGTACATGTATAAACTAGCTTAAAAAAATTTAAATCACAGAAGTTAGCCTTTTTTAAAATCAGTTAATAAAAAGGCTAATAAAATTCATGATATCATCTGAATATTTAAAAATAAGAGAACCCATTAGAATGCTTAAACTAACAGGCTTTTATAAGCCATGAGAAAGTATAACGTAACAAAGAAAAACTGATGGTCAACAGAATGAAAACTAGAAGCCAGTGTTTAAAAACACGGTTTTAGGGCTTCCCTGGTGGCGCAGTGGTTGAGAGTCCGCCTGCCGATGCAGGGGACATGGGTTCGTGCCCTGGTCCGGGAAGATCCCACATGCCGCGGAGCGGCTAGGCCGGTGAGCCATGGCCACTGGGCCTGCGTGTCCGGAGCCTGTGCTTCGCAACAGGAGAGGCCACAACAGTGAGAGGCCTGCGTACCGCAAAACAAACAAACAAACAAACAAACAAAAAAAAACCAAGGTTTTATTGGGGGCATGTTCCAAATTAAGTCCACAAAGTGAAGGGCTTAACAAATTCTCATGGTCATACACAAGAGAAGTTGCCCTTGCAGAGATTTCAAAATCTACCTTAGGGCTTCCCTAGTGGCGCAGTAGTTGATAAGAATCCACCTGCCAGTGCAGGGGACACAGGTTCATGCCCTGGTCCGGGCAGATCCCACATGCTGTGGAGCAACTAAGCCCATGTGCCACAACTACTGAGCCCGAGTGCCACAACTACTGAAGCCCATGCACCTAGAGCCCGGGCTCCGCAACAAGAAAAGCCACCGCAATGAGAAGCCCGTGCACCACAACGAAGAGTAGCCCCCGCTCGCCACAACTAGAGAAAGCCCGTGTGCAACAACAAAGACCCAATGCAGCCAAAAGTAAAATAAATAAATAAATTAAAAATAAATAAATAAAAGGTGAAATTATTTTTTAAAAAAAGAAAGAAAATCTGCCTTAATCCCTGCTGCTCTTCTTCTGGGACTTCCACCAGTAATATCTTTTGCAGTTACTTACAAGGCAACTCTGAATACCTGGCTCATATAGAACCATTCCATAGTAACAAATTCACCTCCAAAAACACTCAAAATAATACAAATTCTAAGATGACAAAAACATAGTAATTGAAGAAGATATTAATAACACCCTAGTAGGTTAGAGGCAAGAATTTAAGATGGACACTTATAGTTTTAAAAAATATGTTAACATTTATTCATGTATAGAATTGACTATCACAATTTTGAAATACTTAAGAGCAAAAACTGTCAGTACCCTGCCTGTTATTTACTAGTTTTATAGATATAATATGGTTGGCAATGGCCATCAGAAGGCTGAAGGGTTATAAAACTAGTGTTAGAAGTTACATTTTTAGTTAATAAAATTATCATCTATTTTGAGTCTCAATTCTTTTAGGTCTGTTTTTTTCTAGGTTGGGGGTTCATATCAATTTGACTGGTTTTTGAAATCAACCTGTTGTCAATAAATAAAAATTAGAGAATTAGGCAGCACATCACAACTTTAATAAAGATTATTTCTAATAGAGGCAATAGAACTGAAAGAAAAAAGTTTTCAAGCATTTGACTCTGGAAACCAGACCAAAAAGCAATCAGGAAAAATAACAAAGACTCACTGTGATCTATTTTCAGCCTTCAGCTTAGGCAGCGTCTCAATATTTAGGAATCAGATGCTAAATACAAGTTGGGGACAAAGCTGTTATCCTAACAACTGAAGGAGTATTTAGATATTACTTTGGCTTTATTTCAAAACACAAGCTAGAGAAGAAAGCAGGGCAAAAGGAGCATGGTGAGAGAAAGTGTTATTTGTAGATGACACAAACTGTCACCTACTCTGGTTCACAGCCTAGAAGCAATTCTATTTTGAAACCATATACATCAGTAAAGCTCATCTAAGGTGTCCATCTTTTGTAAGAAAGTCAAACAATTTTTTCTATTTCTTATAAGTTTTTCAATATTGATTTTTATTTCTTTGTTGTTATTCTTTCATCTTTTTAGAAAATGGAATACAATCAACATATAATATTACTTTAGTCTCAGGTGTACACATAATGATTCAGTATTTGTTTACATTGCAAAATGATCACCACAAGTCTAGTTAACATCTGTCACCATACCGTTAAAATTTTTTTTCTTGTGACGAGAACTTTTAAGACCTACTATCTTAGCAATTTGCAAATGTGCAATACAGTATTATTAATTACAGTCACCATACTGTACATTATAGCCCCAGGACTTACTTATAACTGGAAATCTGTACCTGTTGACTCCCTTCACCCATTCCCCACCCCCTGCAATACTGATTTTTAAAAGCAACTTTTGTGATGGACTATCAATAAATCTCTGGATTTTACTGTATAAGTCTCCCAGTATTCTATATTATAAAAGCAGCAGTAATGTTAAACGATACACAGAATGTGAAAAGTGGAAATAATCTCTTTGGGAAGATGGCTGAAAATCAGCTACTGCGTTTGGGATAGCTCACCTTTGTTTCTTTGAACTGGTAATCCTTAAACTCCTGAACAACCACAAATAAGTTATCAACTGATCTCAGACAGTGAACCTGGGGAGGGAAAAAAATGTTAGAAACAAACTTCTGCAAAAGCTTTTGAAGCGCATAAACTATCAACATTTAAATATAAAAATTAGGTACAAAGATTTTAAAGCAGCTAATACCTATAATGTGTATTTAAAAATTTTCCCAGCTTCTGTTCCTCTACAGAAAAGGAAAAAAGACAGATGGCAGGATAGAAGCTTGAAGTGTTATGTGGGCAACATGGGTTTGGGGGGAAGGGAGAGATGAAGACAGTGAAGTGGGGCTTTATACTGCCCTCATGGCTCTCTGGGGTACTGTATAGGGTTTGAGCTCCAGCTCTGTGATTATTAGCTAAGCAACCCTGTGCAAATTACTTACTCCTAAGCTCAATTTTAGGAATAAAATTAATTAATCCTTAATTAATGAGGATAATGGTAGGGCCTATCTTTACAAAGCTGCTGAGTTATTAACTAAAACACTGGAGGAAAAATACTTGCTTACCAAGTCATCCCACAGATATGTAGTGGGTGTCTACTATATGCCAGATACTAAGAGCTTGGGAGATACTGACCAAAAAAAAGAAAAAAAAAAAAAAAAAAAACAGGCAACAATCCCTGCCCTCACGTTGCTTATGTAGTGATGAGATACAGCTTAGCTTTTACTTTAGTGGGATGGCAGTTTGCTGACCTTCACTTCTCACCTTCAGTGATTCCTAATTACTTTTGAGCAAGAATAAATTTGATACAGATAAAAAGAAAAATCTCTCCCTTTATGCTTCACCACTGAAGTCTAAACTTCAGCTAGATGCTGAAGTAAATAAATTCTAAGAGGTGTAGCAGATACTGAGAATTTCTTCATAAGTCTCACAGGATCCTTTCTGGTGAATTCATCCTCAGGAAATATTAGGATCACTTCTAAAAACTATAGCAAACCCAGCAGTCACACTTACAGATCAGTACCCAATGGAAAATGCAGTAATACTTCAAAATTACCTGATTTGGGGCAGAGCAAAGAAAAGCAGTAAGGATTCCAGAGAGGTCTGTAAACTAGAAAGTAGCCATAAAATGATCTATTTAGAAAACTATTTTAAACATTGCTTCATTCAAACCTGAGCCAGACTTTCCACTGCAATGTCAAAATATATCTTGCCCCGGTCTTTGCTGATTTTGCACGATGACCCCAATTTCTCTCTCACTTCATCTGCAGCTGTTTGCTCAAAACCAGTAGGCACGGTGGCTCCAATAGTGACTTGGAGATGTTCAGACTCACTTCTGAGGTTACTTTCTGTCACTTGTATAGACCTCTGGTTCTCATGAAGGTTCACATCCTGGAGCTGGTTAGTGGCTTCTTGAACATCAGACATATTGGCAGTGCTTCCAAGGTCCTGAATATAGTCCCTTTAAAAGTAGTACAGAAAAGAAAAAGACATAATGCCTAAACGTTATCACCTCTTATTTCAACTATAACTAAAAACATCTGCTTTGGAGGTCTGGCAGAACAACGCAACACAACTGAATCAGTATTCACCGAAGATAAA
Source organism: Mesoplodon mirus (assembly GCF_964341445.2). Classification (NCBI taxonomy): domain Eukaryota; kingdom Metazoa; phylum Chordata; class Mammalia; order Artiodactyla; family Ziphiidae; genus Mesoplodon; species Mesoplodon mirus. The sequence goes on from NC_138988.1 coordinate 7,763,339, forward strand.
AGGACTGAATAACATGGGTACAAAGTGGAGGATATAAAATATTATTAAACAAGCAATACAGATACTGTGGAAGAAAAGGAGACAGACGAGTATTTCCACAGCATGCAATGTTTGGTTTGGGATCAACCTATCTTGATGATAGACATCGCATAACTACAACAGTTAATCCCAAAACAGAAGTTGCTAGAACACATTCAAAAATATTTCTACATCTAGTCCTTTTTCAGCTAGCAGTTAAGAACATGGGGCTTTGGAATTTCAGACCTGGGTCTGAATTCTTGCCCTCACCATTCAGAGGCTGAATGACCTAAAACAAGTTTATTCTCCATTGCCTCAACTTCCTCATCTGCCAAATGGGAACTGAATAATGCCTCTCTCTTAGAGTTGCTGTAAGACTTCAGTGGGAATAGCATACTGCCAGGCCCATGATTAAAACTTGCTAATTAAGGATATCTATCTTCCTCCTTGAAATGGATAGTGATTCATGCATTAAAAAAATGATTAACTGAGCATCTACTATCTAGTGACTACAAATATTTGAATGCCTAGGACAGGACAGGCTCTGGGATGCTTGGATGGGCATCAAGAGACCTGTGAACTACCTTAACCAGTAAGCCAAATTTCCTTTATCTGAGCTTTTGGTAGGGTGGGGGGCGGGGTGGAGTAGGAGGGACTAGAGAGCTGGGTGGGAGGTGGAGATCAATAGTTCTCGGCAGATTTTCAAAGTTTTGTGAGCCAAAACAACTTAAGTAGGCCCAGAGTACCTACACAGTTCTTGTTCTGTACCCGGGACAGGCGACAGTGTCTAACACAAATAGAAGTCAGTTCCTGCCATTAAGGAGCTCACAATCACTGTGATACGACCTCCATCTGCTAAATAAGGCAGCTGAAGCCCACGAAAGGACGTATCCTACCACGGTCAGAGAGCCAACCAGTGGCGCAGGCTAGAATGAAACCCACGTCTCCCGACTCCCACCCCCAGGGCCCTAATCACAGGATCCCGGGGAGCAGGTGAAGCCCAGGGAAAGGTAGCGAGAAGGACTCCACCGTGGATCGCGCTGAAGTGCAACCAGTTTCCGGCCCGGGTCGCAAGACGAAGGCCACCCTTCCCTGCCGAGGGTCAGCAGCGCCCCACCGGGCCACTCCCACCCGCCGCCCGGTTACCTGCCGCCAGCGAATACTCTTCCGGCTCCCGGTGCCGCGAGGCCTGCGCGCCCAGGTCACCCCGCCGGAAGCCGCCTCGGTGCCCCGGAAACGGAAGTCTGGTGGCGCGGTCACAGCGGCTCCGCGTTAGGGGTGGGCGCCGGTGCGAGGTCGCTGAGGAAAGGCCCTGCGTGTAAAGGTCTGTGCGCTGGGACGCGCAGTACTTGGTGGTTGGCTCCAGCGGTTGCGGACAGGCGCCTCAGCAAGCTGAACCGGGGAGGCCGCGGTCCTCGTCTCCAGTCGTCATTGTAGCTAACTTTAGAGAGCGCTTAGCGGCGCTGGCACTGAGTAAGCGCTTCACACGCGTCATTTAATTTGTTCCAATAACTCTCAAGTGGCAGGGGCCACCCCTCTTAGAGCCAGGGAAACTGAGTCTCACAGAGGTTAAGTATCTTGCCCAAAACGTCCCCCACAGCACTTTAGAGGCAGAACTGGGATTTGAACCGGGGTGCTGTGACGCCAGAATGCTTGCCCTTAGCGTCTGAGCCAGTATTGCTCAAACTAGTCCCTGAGTTTTGCCTTCATTATTTTTGCCCAATTGTACTGTTGTTTACTTAACACTTTTCTTTAAATTTATAGTTTCAACAAGTTATTTTAGAAGGAGGATTTTACAATTCAGCAACAAAAAGATAATTCGGTTAAAAATGGGCCAAGGCCATTTTGAATATTTCTCCAGAGAAGACACGCATATGGTCAACAGTCACATGGAAGGATGATCAAGGTTACTAGTCATTAGGGAAATGCAAATTCAAACCGCAGTGAAATACCTATTTGAGTGGCTAAAATTTTAAAAAGTGGACAGTGCCAAGTTTCAGTAAGTGTGTGGAGCCATGGAACACTTGGGCTTCGCTGGTGGGAATGCAAAATGGTACAGCCACTGTGGAAGACAGTTTGTCCTTTCCTCATAAAGTTAAACAGAATTACCATATGATCCAGCATTTCTGCTGGTAGCTATATACCCATGGGAACTGAAAACAGATGTTCAAACAAAAACTTTTACATGAATGTGCTTAGCAGCATTATTTATAAGAGCCAAAAAGTGGAAACAACCAGAATATCCCTCAGCTGATGATAGGTAAACAAAAGTGGTATATCCACACAATGCAGTATTATTCAGTCATTAAAAAAAGGAATGAAGTACTGAAACATGCAACATGGATGAACCTTGAAAACATGCAAAGTGAAAAAAACCCAACAACAACAGTCCCCAAAGACCACATATTCCATTTGTATGAAATGTCTAGAATTGGCGAATATATACAGACAGAAAGATTAGTGGTTGTTTAGGTTAGGGCTGGGGGGAATGAGGAGGTTGGGGAGTGATAGCTAAAGGGTATGGGGTTTCTTTTTGGGGTGTTGAGAATGTTCTGGAAGTAGTGATGGTTGCACAACATTGTGACTATTACTAAGAAACACTGAATTGTACAGTTTAAAATAATTGGTGAAGTTTGTCTTAAAGGAAACTTTGGTCTCATGGGAAGCTCATCTGCAGTTTCCTCATATGCAAAATGCTACTTCTCTCATAAGAGTTCTTGTAAGCTTTAAATGAGATTAACGTGTTACATAATTAAAATAGATGGTGCCATTAAAAAAAATACATTGGAGGGGCTTCCCTGGTGGCACAGTGGTTGAGAGTCTGCCTAACGATGGAGGGGACACGGGTTCATGCCTCGGTCTGGGAAGATCCCACATACCGCAGAGGGGCTGGGACCATGAGCCATGGCCGCTGAGCCTGCACGTCCAGAGCCTGTGCTCCGCAAAGGGAGAGGCCACAACAGTGAGAGGCCCGTGTACCGCAAAAAAAAAAAAAAAAAAAAAAAAAAAAAAATACAGTGGAAACAAAGTTATTAAATGCTGGCCAGATAGTGTTCCCTACAAAAGGTTCTAAGTGTGAGGCCCATTCTCTTTTTAAAAGGATAAATTATCAAGTGTTAGAGACAAAATTGCATTAAGTGAGACCTTCTTGACATAATGAGAGGGATTAAAATATTGAAAAGATTCTTTCCACTTGATTCAGTGTTATTTAATGCATACCTTTATAATATTTAAATTGTCTCTCATAAACAGGTCACATACATGGGGAAACATTACCCTAAGACAGTAACTACCTGTAATGTTAGGTCTGTCGTTGAAGCAACAGAACTTTTTTTTTTTATATAAAGTTATTTATTTTTCTATTTATGGCTGCGTTGGGTCTTCGTTGCTGCATGTGGGCTTTCTCTAGTTGCGGCGAGCGGGGTACTGCTCTTCATTGTGGTGAGTGGGCTTCTCATTGCAGTGGCTTCTCTTGTTGCGGAGTGCAGGCTCTAGGCTCGCGGGCTTCAGTAGTTGTGATGCATGGGCTCAGTAGTTGTGGCTTGTGGGCTCTAGAGCACAGGCTCAGTAGTTGTGGCGCACGGGCTTAGTTACTCCACGGCATGTAGGATCTTCCCAAACCAGGGCTTGAACCCGTGTCCCCTGCATTGGCAGGCAGATTCTTAACCACTGCGCCATCAGGGAAGTCCACAACAGAACTTCTTGAACATCTATTACATGCTAGACATTCTCAGGCACTAAAGATACAGCACTGAAAATTTTTTCTAGAGCTTATATGCTAATGGAAACGACAGACAATACAGAAAAATACACATATCATCCCTGTGATGATAAGTATTATGGAGAAAAACTAATGAGTGCTAGAGAGATGGAGGGGAAAACCTATTTTATATCAGGTGGTCAGGAAGGCCTCTTTGATAAGGTGACAAAGCAGAGCCTGAAGGAAATGAGAAAGCAAGCCATTGGGTATCTGGGCGAAGAGCATTCCAGGCTGAGGGCTGGAACATGTTTAACAGGGTTTAGGAATAGCCAGCCAGGAGGCCAGTGTAGGCTGGGAGGAGAGAATGAGCGGGAGAGAGGGAGAAGATGAGATGGGATGGGTACGTCATATAGGCCAAAGTTTTACAAATTGTCACTGTGACTTAGATTTTAAAAGAATCACTCTGGCTGCTGCACGGAGAACAGTAGAGTGCAGGAATGGAAGCAGTACCCAGGCCATTTCAGTGGTCCAAGTGAGAGAGAATGATGACTCAAACTAGGATATTAGGGGTGGGTGTGGTGAGAATTGTCAGATTCTGGTGTATTTTGAGGGATGACCTGTCAACTGCTGATGAAATGGATGTGGGTTTGAAAACAAGGTAAAGAACAGGAAGTTTAAGGGTCAGACCTAGCAGATTTTGCTGGTTCAGAGTGCCCATATTCTGCTGGGGGATGAACGCTCAAGAGCTCAGGCCAAAATGCTACAGAGGAAGTAAAAATGGACATATTTGCTCTTTAGAGTTCTGGTTCTGGTTTATTGCAAAGAGTAATAAACCAGAACCAAAATAGTATTTTAGCTTACGTCAGACAAACCCTGATGATCTGCTGTGAAAATATTGACTGAAGTGCATCCTTGCTTGAAAATGCCAGTTTTGAATAAGTAACACATACCTGTAGAAATTGAAGCCTCTAATTCCTTTCTAACCGGTAGTTGTATTATAGTAAACTAAAGTGACCCCTAAGTAAATAAGCAAATAATTAAATTTAATAATTCCTATCAGATACAGAGACACAAATTAGGAACTGAGTGGTAGTTGCTCCCATGAACACAGGTATCTATTTTACCCTAACAGCTGTCTGTCCTTGCCTGTTCTTAAGGGTAAAACAATATCGTGGTTCGAAAGTTAAAGAGTACAGCCACTCCCCAGCCCGGCCCCTTCCTCTGCTCTTGTACGGAAGCAAGGGCTGTTAACCACGTCTGCCTTTAGTTCACGTGGTGCTTTCCTCCCTGTCGCTAAATATCATGCTTGTAGTGCTAGGTCTTGCTGTTTCAATTTTGGCGTTATGTGTGGAGTCTGTTGTGGTACTTGAGATCTAGCCTATTTCCCCCTCCCTTCCCCTCCCATGACAGTTACAGCCCAATATAGTTTGTTCCTCTATGTTAAATTTACTGGGGTAAATTTAAGCGATATATGAAACATTTTTTTGTTTTGTCAGCTGTAGACAGTATCTTTTGATTCCCCATACTGTTAGGTGAGGGTTTTATCAGCACTCCTGGCCTTTCCGCTGCCCACTCTGTACCTTTCTCTACTTTTCTTCCTTTTTTAAAAAAAAAAATAATTTATTTTATTTATTTATATTTTTGGCTGCGTTGGGTCTTTGTTGCTGTGCGCAGGCTTTTCTCTAGTTGCGGCGAGCAGGGGCTACTCTTCGTTGCGGTGCGCGGGCTTCTCTTGTTGCAAAGCATGGGCTTTAGGCACGCAGGCTTCAGTAGTTGTGGCACTCGGGCTCAGTAGTTGTGGCTCGTGGGCTCTAGAGCGCAGGCTCAGTAGTTGTGGCGCACGGGCTTCATTGCTCCATGGCATGTAGGATCTTCTGGACCAGGGCTCGAACCCATGTCCCCTGCATTGGCAGGCGGATTCTTAACCACTGCGCCGCCAGGGAAGCCCCTCTCTACTTTTCTTCTTTATAGCTCCCAACCTATTTTGTTAGGATTCCGCTTGCCAGGTTGGATTCCTGTGGGGACGTAATTGAAAGAAAGGATACCCCTACACCTGCTTCTCACTCAAGAAACTACTAAACTTCCATCGTCCCCAAGAAAACCTTTTGGGACCTCATTGGGAAACAAGTGATGTGTCTACAATCCTATTAATGAAATGATATGATAGACTAGGAGTCCATGAACTCTTAACCCAACGGACCTTTGGCCTGTCAGGTGATGATAACAACTAGAGAAGAAAACAATCAGCTTTGGCCGTGCCCTGAACAAGCTGAGATTTGTTTACTTTTCCCATGCCCTTTCAAGCCAAAGGCTATAAAACTGCTTTAAGTAATATAACTCCTGCGAGAACTCTCCAATAGAATTCGTGACATCACAGTGAATTTTCAAGAGAATGTACTTGAAATTTATCGTTCACCTTGAACTTCCTTTGGATAAGTACGTTTATTTAAAAGCAACTCATTCATCTTAAAAAGAACTGTATTTTGGCTGTAATTGAGACTGCAAGGAGGAAGAAGGTAATAAGCTGGGGAGCAAAACACCCCTGCCACCTAGTGGTCACTCATTCTGAAACACGGCAGTTCTTTGAAAGCACAGACAGCAGAAAAGGAACTGAGTTGGTACAGGAAACATCCAGCAAATGTTTGGAACTGGAGAAACTTCTGTTCCCTCTTCCCTTGTTAGAAAGGGATGTTTGTGAGCCTTTTTTAAATAGTCAAAGACGAAGCGAGGTATTAATGGGGTTGACCCTGAGAGCCATTCTTCCTATGTGTAATCAGAAGAATTAACAGAGCACTGACAAAGGGAGAATGTTGTTAGATAAACACGGACAGCCACCAGATCTGTAGCATGAAGTGGAAGCTCCAGAAGGAAGCAGGAAGTGCAACTAGTGAGCAGAGAGGGACCACAGTGAAGCAGGACCCTCTGCAGTGGTTACTGCAGCAGCAGCATGGGTCTAGAGGCAAAGCAGAATTAGAAGCAAGGCCAACAGGGACGATGATGATCAAGTTGCATAGACTCAAGATCACTGGTCAGCAGCAGCCTCGGAGACCATGGTCTTGGGACTGTAGTACTGCTTGATTCAGGGTAAACTAGTCAGGACACGCAGGGGATAACAAAAGTAATTAACATTTATGGAGCACACACTCTATCCAGGCAGTGCTTTACATGCGTTATCTCATAATAGTCCTGTGGAGTAGATGTTGTTACCAGCCCTGTTCTGCAGATTGTGAACTTGAGTCTAAGTAACTAGCCCAAAGTCACAGAGCTAATGAGACTTAGAGCCAAGATTTGAACCAAGGCAATTTGATCCAAGTTCAAGCTCTTCATTGCCATGCTTTCCTGCTTCCCTAAGGGGGAGGGAACATGGGGTTCAATGCCTCTGACTCTACTGACTGTTGTATTGAGGGATAGTTGTCAATTGGAACTCTGAAGGTGATTAAGATCTGGTCTTAGGTCTGCCACCTACTTGCAGGAGGATATTTAACCTTTCAGGAACTAATTTTCCTTCATTGTAAAATAGGGGTAAAATGGTGACTATTTCATAGGTTGCTGTTGAAGATTCATTGAGATAGTATAGTTTTTGGCATGTGGCAAATGAGATGGCTTGCCTGCAAAATGGTTGCCAACAGTTCTCATCGTTGTAAGGATCAGTATTCCTCCCAAAAAGAGGTGGGATCTATTTCCCTTCCTCTAGAAATGTGCCTGGGCTTATGACTTGCTCTGGCCAGTAGGAAGTGGCAGATGTGTTGTTGGCCAATTCCAAGCCCAGGTCTTAAGAGGCCTGGCAGTTTCCACTTTTGCTCTCTTGGACCACTTGTGCCACTTTGTAGGGAAGCTCAGCCTAGATTCTTGTGTGGTAAGAGACCACATGGAGAAAGAGGCATCAGGGAGCCGGAGTCCCACCTGAATGCAGCCATGTGAGTGAGCTGTTGAGACCTGAACTGACCTGCCAACCTATATAATTATGAGAAATAATAATTCATTGCTGTGAAACGACTAAGTTTTGGGATAGTTTGTTATACAGCAAATAGAAAGTCCTCAATAAATGGCATCTATTGGTATTATAATTGGTGCAGGTGAGGGATTCAGCCAAATATCTGGTTTATCTTTTCTTAGGTCACTGGGGTTTTTTTTCCTCTTTCACTGAAATAGACTGAGAGAAACAAGGGTTATACGTGCAGGTGAATGTTGCTTGTTACAAATCGGTCTTGTATTTTTATTAAAACAGAATATTGCTGGATATCTACTCAGAAAGACTTTGTTAGCATTTCAAATTGCTATATACATTTGACATAATATAGAAGTATATTTCTTCAAACATTTCCAATTCAGGCTTTTCACTAAACTGGTTATGGTGAGACCTTCCAAAGCCTTTATGTTGGAGACCTTCCAAAGCCTTTATGTTGGAGGACCTGAGGCATGAACAGAGACTTATCCTCTTTCTAGCATCTGAAAGCCTTGAAAAGGACACTTCACTCTGACCTTTATCTCCTTTATCTCCCTGTCCCTAAATTCTCTCTTTTTCTGTCCCTTCTCACATGCTTTTCCTATCTCTTTTCCTTATTGGATGATTAAATAAGATCTTCCCTACTGAAATGTAAGTTCCAAGAAGGAGGAGATTTTCACCTATTTTGTTCTCTACAGAACATTCTTAGAACAGTGCCTTGCACACAGAAGGTGTGCCACGAATGTGTGTTGAATGAATTAAATAATGCATATAAAAGCACTTAGAACAGTGTCTGGCATAGGGTAGATGATGCTGAATAAATATAATCTATGGCAATTCAGTACTGTAACACGAGATCATTCACATTTGTCTTATAAATGTTCTATTACTTTTAGTCTTTCCTCTCTTTTCTTTCCACTTTATCCCTGCTTTTATTTTTCTGTCATTGCATCTTCTCTCCTGCCCTTGCTTGTGGCCTGTCAGGGACCATCACTGGTGGTGTCTCACCTACCTCAGAGGATGGGCAGAGAAAACTTATTGGAACTTTGCCTTAGATGAAAAGTAACTATTTGTGATTCATACCTGACCTAGGACTGTGCATAAAATTCTGCTGTTGAGGCAAGCCAAATTCTGATGGTACTGAATATTTTATCTAGAGGCCTGGATAATGGAAAACAACATGCTTATTCAGTTATAGTCTAACAAATGCTTGACTGTACATGTCTCTGGGTGTGTGGGTGTTTCTAGTGCCTGTTGGTGAGTAACTGCTACTCTTGGCAGTAGAGATGTGAGCAGAATCAAGCAGAACTGATTTAGCTAATTTTCTCATCCCCTTTTTCTCCATAAGGGAATGGAAATGTACTGCCTTGCAGTGGAACAGTTCTTCCTCAGGCTGGTAACATTACGGAATTCCTGTTGAGATGCAAACTGGAGTGGTGAAAACCAGATTCTCATATCCTCTCATGAGCTGTTTGTCAAGGTAAATCCTATATATTTTAAAATCATGGGGAAACTTTGAACCTATCATCAGAACCAGTTATACAGATATCTCCATTTCCTCCAGTAGTCACTTATGTAGGAAGAGCTCTCTCCTCTTTCCTGCTAGTCTTTCAGATTCAAAGCAGGAGTTTCATGAATCCGTAGGCCAGCAGCTGGGTAGCTTGAGCTGAGTACAAAACAGTATTGGTGCAGTTCTCAACACAGTGTTGTTTACATTTCTATTAGGCTAATAGGTGGCTCAGATCTCTTACCGCTGCTAATGTTTGAGTCCTGTTTTTTATATATATATATATATATATATATATATATATTCATATAATATATATTTCTGCATATATTCTGTCACATAAGACCACTGTTTTAAAAACCAAGAGTTGGGAGGATAAAGGGTGAGTCTGTGAGCCTCCTGTCACTCTTTCCCAAAATTGCTTTCGGCCACTCTGTTTTCTTTCCTTCCTTCAAACATCTGATCACCTTATAGGCAATAATTTACCAGGTCTCTTTACTAGGTTAACCAACTTAGTAAATCAACGTAGACTCAGGGGAGTGAGATTTTGAGATATTCAGACCAATGATTTGCAAATATGTTAACTTAATTGGCACAAAAGACCTCATAATACACCTAACCCATCCATTCCACTTCTTGTGAGAAGAGAATTTGATGATAACAAAGAACTAGGGAGGAACAAAATAGCAATGCCAAGTGGCAACATCATAATGTTTATGCATGAACAATATGATAAAACCAGAAAAACAACTATATTTGACCCGTGAAATAACACATACAAGAAGGGCTGTATTTGAAACTTATGACACTGAAGTCTCCCCAGTCCCCTCAAAATCATTCCTAAAAACTGTGGAAATTCCAGCAATCTATGCTGTCACATGTGTGGCAGGAAATTTGCATCATTACCAAACTTTCTGTGGCAGCCAAGTTTTTGATAATTGGCAGTACTGCACTTTTTTTTTTGAGACTATAAAATTTTATCACTCTTTTTTTTTTTTTGCGGTATGCGGGCCTCTCACTGCTGTGGCCTCTCCCGCTGAGGAGCACAGGCTCCAGACGCGCAGGCCCAGCGGCCATGGCTCACGGGCCCAGCCACTCCACGGCATGTGGGATCTTCCCGGACCGGGGCACGAACCCGTGTCCCCTGCATCGGCAGGCAGACTCTCAATCACTGCGCCACCAGGGAAGCCAATCACTCTTAATAATTAATGAAGAAAGCTATTAAGTACTTAGTCATATATAAAAATGAAAGTCCTTGGCCTTGCATGGCATTTGTTCTAAGAGTTGAAGAAAGAACTTTCATATTTTGAACTCTTCATGTTTCGTCAGGAGACTCTAGTGGGCCACAACTATACGTGGAAACTTGCCTGCCCAAATGACTACAACAGCCTTATTTCCGAGCCTTCCCTGGCCTGTGTTTTTGAACCTGTAAGTTTTTTCTAAGTCTTTGAGTAACAATTTGATTTTTGCATTAAAATGATCACTCTACTGGTGGAAGTATAATAAATAAATAAAACCTTTCCATGGAGTATTTGGCAAAGATTCAAAGTCTTAAAAATATGCATCCCTTGGGCTTCCCTGGTGGTGCAGTGGCTGAAAGTCCGCCTGCCGATGCAGGGGACACGGGTTCGTGCCCCGGTCCGGGAGGATCCCACATGCCACGGAGCGGCTGGGCCCGTGAGCCACGGCCACTGGGCCTGCGCATCCGGAGCCTGTGCTCCGCAATGGGAGAGGCCACAATAGTGAGAGGCCCGTGTACCGCAAAAAAATAAATAAATAAAAAATAAAAAATATGCATCCTCGTTGACCTCGCAATTCTACCCCAAAAGAGATAATTATGATATGAACAAAGATGCATGTACAAAGATGTTTATTATAGGATCTTTTAAAATAGTTTTAAGGACTTCCCTCGTGGTCCAGTGGTAAAGAATCTGCCTTAGAATGCAGGGGACTCTGGTTCGATCCCTGGTCAGGGAACTAAGATCCCACATACCACAGTGCAACTAAGCCCATGCGCCACAACTACTGAGCTCTCACGCTTCAACTAGAGAGGCTGCATGCCACAAACTGCAGAGCCCACATGCTCTGGAACCCACACGCCACAACTACAGAGTCCACGTGCCCTGGAGCCTGCGCGCCACAACTAGAGAAGAGAAAATCCACACGCCACAACTAGAGAAAAACGTGTGCACCACAACAAAAGATCCTGCATGCCTCAACGAAGACCCTGTGTGCCATGACTAAAACCCGATGCAGCCAAAATTCAAATAAAATAAATTAAAAAAATAATAATAAATAAAATATTTTTATATTAGGTAATTTTATACTAAGAAATTGTTCACAACTCTAATTTTAAAAAGTAGGGCAGGGCTTCCCTGATGGCGCAGTGGTTGAGAGTCCGCCTGCTGATGCAGGGGACACGGGTTCGTGCCCCGGTCCGGGAAGATCCCACATGCCGCGGAGCGGCTAGGCCCGTGAGCCATGGCCGCTGAGCCTGCGCGTCTGGAGCCTGTGCTCTGCAATGGGAGAGGCCACAACAGTGAGAGGCCCGCGTACTGCAAAAAAAAAAAAAAAAAAAAAAAAAAGGAGGGCATATAAAGTATGTATAGTATAATCCTTTTTATCTGAAGATGTATGTTTATTTATAGAAAATGGCTGGAAGTATATATAATACAGTGTTAATGGTGATTATCTTTTTGTGCTATTACAAACTCTTTTCAGATGTCCGCAATAAACATGTATTAATTCTGTAATAAGAAGAAAGGTATTTAAATATAGTTAAAATTTTCAAAAATCCCTTTGGCAGCCGTGGTTATTCGAATATGAATGAGGGAGATTGCATGAGAGCTTATTGCAGTGATTCAGGCAAAAGACAATGTAAGTAAGAACCAAGGATAAGTCAGTGTGTCTAGAGAAGGAAAAGCTTATTGAAGACACATTCAGTAGTCCTCTGAGAACTATAAACACACACCACACCTCCAAGTCAATAACAACATTGATCTTTTTTAAAAAAAATATTTATTTATTTGGCTGCACCAGGTCTTAGTCGTGGCATGTGGGATCTTCGTTGCAGCACGCGGGATCTTTAGTTGTGGCATGCGGGATCTTTAGTTGCAGCATGCAGGATCTTTAGTTGTGGCATGTGGGATCTAGTTCCCTGACCAGGGATCGAACCCAGGTCCCCTGCATTGGGAGCGTGCAGTCTCAGCCACTGGACCACCAGGGAAGTCCCAACACTGATCTTTTAAAAGAGCTAGCATGATTCATGTATATCCTTAGAGAAGGGGTCCCCAACCCCTGAGCTGCAGACTGGTACCGGTCTGCAGCTTGTTAGGAACTGGGCCACAGAGCAGGAGGCGAGCAGCAGGCAAGTGAGCGAAGCTTCATCTGCCGCTCCCCGTCGCTCCCCATCGCTCCCCATCGCTCACATTACCGCCTGAACCACCTCCCCGCTACCCCGTCCATGGAAAAATTGTCTTCCACAGCACCGGTCCCTGGTGCCAAAGAGGTTGGGGACCGCTGCCTTAGAGTACCTTCTAATATGCATTTAAAGAAACTCAGAGCCAATTCTGATGACAGGGTTTTGGTTTTCTGACTTGTTCAGCTGAGTTAATGGAGGTCCCGTTGATCAAGAAAGAGAATTAAGAGGAGGACAGGATTGTGGAAGGAGAAAATCAATTCAGTTTTGGACATGTGGAGTTTGAGGGGTTTGTGGGACACATACTAAGCTGTGGTACACTAGTCTGAAGCTCAGTTCTGGTCAGTAGATGCAGAATTAGGGGTCATCAGTGAATGAGTGATGGTTAAAACTGGTTGGTTGTTATGGTTACCTGGAGAGTGAACAGTGAGAAAGGGGCTGAACAGGGACCCTTGTAGAACCCCTACAGTTCAGGGCAGGGTGAGAAAGAGGAGGTCCCGGAGAAGACTGAAGAGTGGGGAGCGAGGCCAGCCCGTGATAGGCTACTCGAAGTTCAAAGCCTGGCGAGAATGAACAGTTGGACAAGTTCAAGGTTGCTTTTATTTCCGCTTACTCTCTAATGTGCGAGCAAACATTGAATGAATAGATGCTGGGGTTTCTTCTGCTCCTCGTGGAGCTGTGTGACCAGAGTTCAGGGGTCAGTGCAGTCCCTCTCAAGTCTGATCTGCCATTCACTGCTCTTCAGGCTGGGGAAGGGGTCTGTAGCCCTCAGGGGTCTGGGTATTACTTCTTAAGGCAATTGCTCACTGTTCCACAGGTACTTCCTCTTGTGTTCTCTCTTCTTACTGCCGCTCCACCTGCACCAGGCTTGTCTGTAGCATCCCAAAAGTGGCCAGAGAGGTTCAGAGGGGAGAATTTTTAAGGGAGGGGAGAATTTCAGAGGAGGAATTGTCAACAGTATCACGTGTCAGTGAGGTAAAGTAATATAAGTGCTAACAAGTTCCCACTGTATTTGGCAATTTAGGGCTATTTGTAACCATACACATAGGGTACCGCCAAGCTCAGATTCCCACAAAAGTCATTTTCAGTCTCATGAAACGTAATCCAAATATTTATTTTAGCTGCGGTATTTTGTTATAGCCGCCTGAGATGACTAAGATAGCCACCCTGCCAGACTTCCTCCTTTATGGTGATTTTCTCTTAGTGGTCCTATTGTCTCTTCTAACAGTAGGGTTTTTAAAGGAACTCCCCTGTCCATCATACAGGTTGTAGCATATTCCACTTGTGGGCAGTTCAGCCTCTCTTCCATAGGGCTCTTTTGTCCCATGAACAGCAAGGAATGCGGCTGGGTACCAATTTCATTGTCCCCGAACCTTCCCAACAGGTGAGAAGACTACTGGATGTTGGTCTTCCCAGAGCATACAGTGGACTTCTAAGTGACTCACGTCTATCAGGTCATCCCTGATTCATGGAATGCTCAGTTGCCCTTAAGTGGCAAAATAAAAGAAACACATTCAGATGGAAAGTGTGGGTCTTTAGCACCAAATTATAATTACTGGGCTTTATAAAGCATGGCATTGGTCAGAGGCAACAATGCTTAGACTCTCCTGCAAGGGATGAGGCAGCTCCAGTCTTATGTCTGTTGCCAGCTTCATTTGGGGCCCCAAACTGAAGCATTATAAATATCCATATCTTTTTACATCTGTCATTTTTTATTATTTGGTTTTCCATCTGCCCTGCTCTGGAACAGGAGGAGGAAGAGAAGACAGAGGGAAGTGGTAAAGTCTTTAGAGGGATAGTGCCAGATATTAAATCCATAAACAAAATAGATTGAACGGGAAAGAATGAGTCAGAGATGAAGGAAGCGTGAAAGCAGTGAGTATCACACTGGGAAAATATCACCTGAAGGTGCTGACTGAATGCTCCTGCTGTATTTGTGATTGGCTCTGTAAGTCTGATCAGCACAATTGGGTTCCTTCACTGCTTGCGCCTCACTGCCCTGTGAGTGCATTTTCATTGTTTCCTCATATCGAGCCCTTAGATTCATTTATATAATGCAAGCTGATGACCCGTGGTGAGATCGTCCTTTCCTCTGGTGATAATGATCCTGTCGCACCAGGTTCCTGTTTCACTGGAGTGTGAAGAGAGTTAGGCTGATTGATTGAGTCCACGCTGGAGTGAAATAAGAATTTTACTGGAGAGTCCCGTGATCTTGCTGCATAATAATGCCTCAGACGGTACTTAAGACTGGGAGTTGTCTGCGTGCCCAGCGCTCTTGCAGTAGTTGCAAACAGGCAGCCCCTGGGTCTGATGTATTTTATTTGGTCTACCTAGGGTTTAGAATTAGTTGCCAACATTTAAAAATAGGCATATTCCACACCCAGTTTTCCTGCTTTTCTTTAAAACTGGAAGATCTGTAACGCTGGCCCTGCAGTCCCTCCCAGAAATGACTGGCTGATGCTGAGTGGGTCACTGCCCTTTAGTGTGGACATGAGCTCTCCAGGTCGCCACAGTCCCTGCTGCTGCACTCATTTGTGTTGGCCACCAGAGGCACCTGAGTTTGTGTTCCGTGACCTATAGGAAGGACGTGCAGGGGAGGAAAAGCCTTTTTCCTCTATCATCCTAGGTTCGTGGCTCTGCCTAAGAATCAAATTGATAATATATAGATTAACAAGAGAAGAAAACCAGTTTTAATTATATAGGTACACATGGGAGTTTCACAAAGAAACAAGACTCAAGGAAGTGGCCAGATGATTGAGGTTTATATACCATCTTAGGCTAGACAAAGGAAAAGGGGTTTTGGGCTTCTGGGTAGGAGAGAAAACTTATGACAGAGTGAGAGGAGGAAATATATAATTGTCTTATTATGTAGATAAGAGTTTCTTAGGTGATAAAAGTTGTCTTTCTTCCTGGTACAGAGACACCTTTACAAATGGAAAGTTCCTTCATAAATATAAGTTTCCTTTACAAAAGGGGAAACTTATACTCTAGTTTTAAGCAGTTAGGGGGAGGTGAAGAGCTTTTCTTGCCTCTGCTTGTTCTCAATTCCCTTTAGCTTAAAATAATCCATATGCCAAAAAGGCATAATTTCATATGGCGTATGCTGGTACCCTTCAGAAGGAAACTAGCATTTATTGAATGTCACTTTTATACATGAACCACTGTGTCTTGTAACTTGCACATATGATCTCATTTGATTTTCCTAACAACCCAGTAAGATTTGAGCTCCAGTGCTCCAGGGACCATGCCTGTGATGGGCTTCAGGACACAGTACCTCAAAATATGACCCCTTGGTATATTGTATATTTTAAGCTGAAGGAATTTGAGAACACAGCAGAAGCAGGAGGGTCACTCTGACCTTCTCCCTACCTTTCTCCCCTGAAGCAAGTCATAAAACCTTCATGTGAGAAGTGCCCTCCCTATACAGGTTTCCCCTGCTATCCGAAAGTAGAGCATTCCTGTGAAATCTTTCGTAAGACAAAGTGGCACAAGGTGAAGAAGCAATTACCTCAGGACACATCTTGCTAATGGACGCACAAAGTAAATCAAGATAAAGCACAGATACTCACAGACACTGTTCAAAGGTGAGGTGCCTAGTGCTGAGATGCTGAGTGTAGTTCCTGGGGAAGGAGCTTTGCGGAGCCACGCTGCTCTGGGTGTGTGCTCACTGCAAAACAAACGCTAAATGCTATTTTCATTTTTCTGTCTTTTTCATTTTCCTTCTTTTTTTTTTTTGTAAAAATGAAAATCCTCTTCAGATTTCTTTCAGTTAGCAGAAGCAGGAAAATGTAGGTCTTTTGTAAAAGTGAAGTGGCATAAAGTGAGCTTTTGAAAAGTGGGGGATATCTGTACCTGGAGGAAAGGTACATCCTCATCTCTGAAGACACAGGGACCCTGAGAAGAATCCTAACAAGCAGATCTTGCTAAGTTTCCCTCCTACTCCTTAACCTCCCGTGTTCCTCCCTGACTATCCACTCTCCACCAAACCTAGCATTAACCTCTCAGGTCTAACTGTTTCTTTGGGTCCTCATTTCCTTATGAAGCCTCCCATGTAACATAAAACTTATATTTCATTAATTTGTATGCTTTTCTCCTGTTAATCTGTCTATGTCAGTTTAACTTTCAGACCCAGCTAGGCACCCTAAGAGGGTTGAGAAAACGTTTTTCCTCAACACTGTGAGAGTACCCTGCGCTCAGTGTAGTCAAAGCTACATGGTAGGAGCTTTGAATGGATGAAGGTACCCATGAACACATAAATATATGAATGCAGCATTTTAATTCCATTTTTGTAGATGAGAAAACCAAGGCCCTGAACAGTTAAATAACTTAATCAGATTCATAGAGCCAATAGAGGTTACAGTTGGAATTTAAAGATGAGACTGTGTGACTTCAGAGGTTCAGTGTGAAGGAAAAGACCGTGGGTCATTCAGGGCCAAATGCATGGTAGGCACTTTGTAAGTACTTACAGAATTGGTTGACAATGCTCAAGCATATTTTCATGAGTACAAGCAGCCAGAAGATTGCAAGCATGGTTCTTAGCTTCTGAAGTTTATTTAAAACCTACTGGTGTCTAGGTGCCTTGGACTTTGGGATTTTGTAATAATCAGTCTCTGTAGTAGAGGGCACCATTGGCATGTGACAAGGAGGCCATGACATTTCTGTCCACACTTGACTTGTGTCCCATAAATGTGGTAAAATCCCAAAGTTAATTCTCCTTGCACATCTAAGGAGCTTCCTCCAGGGCTTATTTCCTTAAACTACCTGCTGATGGTGCTTGGTTACCACCCTGGAACCCAGAGCTGTGCTCAGGGATAAATGTAATTCAGTGCTCCTTTGGGAACTTATTAGGAGGACCTGAAGCTGGTATAGGAAGCAGGCCCCTCAAAATGAAGCCCCTGTCAGTGAGAAGGGATTAGCCTGGCTGAGGAAAATGGGGGAGTGGGGAAGAGGGTATCCTGTGGCTTAGTTTCCACCTCTACGCTGATTATTCCTAAATTGATCTATAATTTTGATAACTCTCAAACAAGTCTCATAATTGCAAAAACTGATGGATATTTCTTCCAGACCTTTGTGTACCATGACTCCAAAACCAGCATATGGAAAAGTGAACATATCATATTTTTGCCCATACATCAATCTTTCCTTTTAGTTTTTTTTCTGTTAGTGGTTATGTATTCTTTCACTTACCAAGGTTTAAACTTTGGAGTTTTCTACTGTTACCAGATCAAAGTTGGGTGTGCTTACCCATCATGCAGTAAAGCCAATTTACTTCACTGAGTGGTGGAGGAAAGTACAGTTTTTATTGCAGGGCCCAGCAAGGAGTATGGGTGGCCCATTCTCAAAAGACCCGAACTCCCTCATGGCTTTCAGGGAAGGGTTTTTAAAGGCAACATTCGGGGTAAGGGCTGTGGGGTGTATGACTTTCTTCTGATTGGTTGGTGGTGAGTTAATGGGATGATGTTTCAGGAACCTTAATCATCAACCTTCTGGTTCCAACCAGTCTGGGGTTTACATGTTTATGGTCAGCATGTAGTCACCATCCTCCACCTGAGTGGAGGGTGACCTGGCCCTGTAGGCAAGTGAGTTTCCAGCCCGGGCTTTACCCTGAAGAGTGCTCAACAGACTTGAAAGCTTTTTACACATCCATTATCCCAGCAACCCCACAAGGTCAGCTGGTGTTAAATCTCCATTTTGCAGCTGAGGAAACTGAGGACTAGTGAGCTAAGGGACATCCCTAGAGCCACATAGTGACAGAGCAGGATGAAAACCCATCACTTTTCACTTCTGCTTCAGTGCTTTCTCCCTTCCATCTGGGCAACTGACTGTTAGTCTCTCCAGGCCAATACACCTGGCTGCCACCAAAGCCAAACTCTGTAAGTTAATAGGGTACCATGTTTTCAAGAAGGGGAACCCTCTATCTTGTCTTTATTTATTGTGAATATTGTCTGTAAAGTGTTTAATATACTAACTAGTACATAGAAGGGCCTTAATGAAAGATAGTCACTCTTATTATCATCTACTTTGTTTCTATATAGCATCACTTGATGCCCTTTTCCTTCTTTCCCTACTCTTCATACCCCTGGCTGGATACTTTCATCCCTCATCTAAGATCTGGTACATTTTCTGTATCTCTATTATAGCACATAATCACACTGTATTATATTTTCTTAATGTGTCTCCCTACTTACTCCCTCAGTCCTTGGGTGCTTTGGTTTCAGGGATTATTTTTATTTCCAATCTCTGTAGCACAGGGCCTGGCCCAAAGTAGGTGCTGCCCAAAGTAAATGCTGAATGGAATGGAATTCCCTTGACTGGAATTGAAATTCAGTTGCACAGTTGCAAGATACATTCAATCATATTCTAATTTTACTCCCTATATAATAATCATCCTGTGAAGCAAGTATTATTATTAATATCATTAATATTAAGAATGAAGAAATGAAGCTCAGAATCCTGAATTCTCTCCAACTGGTGTTACTAGGTGATGTTTGCCAGGTTTTCCATCAAACAGTTGATTGTTATTCTTTGTTTTTCTTTATAATTTGTGCAAGGCTTTCTCCCTGACAGCAGAGCCTAAGCCTTATGTAGATCTTTATCCCCAGCATGGGGTGTGGCAGGTGGCAGACACTCAGTAAGCGTTGATTTGAACGTAATTTCCACTGCTATATGTTAGAAGCTGTGTCTGTTACCAGTTTAGGGAAATGTTTGAAAGTATCATCTAAAAGTTGCTCATGATTAAATCTACTTTCACTCCATCTGAATATTATCCAGATATACTCACTGTTTTATCAGAGATTGGATGCTGAGAGAGAGAGAGAGACTGGGATTGACTTGAATCTTTGAGAAAAGGACATGGGAAATTGCATGGTAACCAGACCCTGTCTGAGAGAGAATTCTTTCTTTGTGCTAATACCAGAGAGTGCAGGGCTGTCATGTGAGGAGCAGTTACGCTCTTTGTGTATCAGGTAAGGCAGTAAAGAGAGGACTAGGGTTCAAGGAAAGGAGGAATTAGAAAGGGCCAAGTGATTGAAATCAACAAAGGGAATGGGCCAAGAAATATGAGAAATGGAGAGGAAGGAAAGACTGAGAGGGTGCTCTGTAGATAGCATTTAAAAGAGACTAAGGAATGCAAAGTGACCCACTGTGAAGGAGCCACCAGATACCATCTGTACTCTCCCTCCTCAACCCCCACCGTGAGACACTTTCTTCTGAAAAGGATTGTCATCATCAAACCCCAAACACCACTGCAGTATTTTGTGGTGCTATAGCTTTTAAAATATAGACTATAATTTCATTTTCAGAATCTGATTCATCTGTGATAACATTCTGGTATTTTGCAAAACTAAAATATGCTAAGGCATCCTGTCAAGAGAGATGATAAGTCAAGAAGCTAGGGTATTTTTTTCCTATCATCATGGTTGCTGATTTTGATAGGGAATTACCCATGTGCAAGAAACATTTCCTGGTATTAGCAGTGGGTTCCATATCATGTTTTGAGCTAATTTGATTTTCTGGTCTAGAGCCATTTGTGTCTGAATAAAAATGACAGCTATATTCACAATCATCATATTCTCTTCGGAGCAAGTTCCTTTTGCTCATGAGACTGTTATTATTGAAGAAGCATTTAGTTGTAGGTAAATGACCCTTGCCTTCTGTCTTTAATTGAAACTCAGCCTGCCACAGTTAATATGTTTCATGATTCAGTAAATCTTGGAAGAAAAACCTAATGTGCTGTAAAAGCAAAGGAAAAAAAATTAATTGATTTCAGCACACATTTTCCTATGTAAACAATGCCTTGCTTTCATGTAGAAAGAGCTCTCTTGACATTCTTTTTTGCATAATCTTCCACACGTTCCTACCAGTATCTGTTTAGTTGTATGTAGTTCTGTTTTCAGAAGAAGAACCCTTTGGTCTGTTTAGAAGGGAGCGTGAGATCTGTAATCACTCTCTGGGCATGGAGTGTGGGCTTGATCTATGTGTTAGGAAAAGAAGTGCAAGAGAGCCTCACTGAAAGGGCTTTTACCTCACTGTGTTACTTTAGTAGTTTTTTTGCAGCATTGACCCAGCATAGGCACCTCAGTCACTTGAGATAGGCTCTCAGTATATTACAGTATATTACGATATATTACTTTTCACTATTTTATGGGTTTGCTGGGTAGTTTTTCTGCTGATTTTGCCTGGACTCACTCACATGGCTGCATTCATTTGGAAGGTCACCTGGGGGATGGGCTCATTTGGGCTATTAGGAATGTCTGGGCCTCTCTCTCTATGTGGTATTTCATTTTGGGCTTCTTCACACCATGGTGGTCTTGGGGTTCCAAGAGGATAAAGGTGGAAGCTGCAAGGCTTCTGGAACTTCCATGATGTCACTTCTACCATATTCTGTCAGTGCAAGTCTCAAGATCAGCTTAGATTTGAGGAATGGGGGATCTACCTCTTGTAAGAAGGAGACCCTAGGGCTTCCCTGGTGGCACAGTGGTTGACAGTCCGCCTGCCGATGCAGGGGACGCGGGTTCGTGCCCCGGTCCGGGAGGATCCCACATGCTGCGGAGCGGCTGGGCGGAGAGGCCCGCATACCGCAAAAAAAAAAAAAAAAAAAAAAAGAAGGAGACCCTATATGTTGTGGCCAAGTTTTTCTACCACATGGCTACTTATCTAGGAGAGAATTATTAGGATATTTGGGACTGGGAAGCGTGCTTATATCTGGGTTTTGAGTCTTCGATAGTTGCCAACTGAGCCAGCTGTCCCTAAAGTGGAGTGTGTATGAGAGTAACTGGATGTGTACAAGTTTGCTTCCATAATTGTATTCCAGAGTCATCCCACATCAGACTAGGGCAAATTGCATCAAGTCTCATTTCCTCATCTTTAAAGTGGGAATCGTAATAGTGTCTCCCACATAAATTGTGAGGATTCAGTGAGAAAGATAATGTATGGACGGTGCTCTGCATGGTTCCTGGAACACAGCAGGTGTTCAAATGAATGATAGCTAATTTAACTTCCTGATTTTCTTATTTTAAATCCTGTGTTTTTTTTGTTTTTTGTTTTTTTTACAAGTAATTCACAACATTCTTTTCAGGAAAATCTGAAAATATAGAATAGCAAAAAGAGAAAAATTATTTCAAATTACCCAGTATCTTACCACCCAGGTTTAGTCACTGTCAGCCTTTTGGTAAAATTCATCTAGCATCTAGACTTTTTTCAATGCATATAAACATATGAATAAGTACATGTTAGAGAGAGACAGAGATTGATTTGTGTGTGTTTAAGTTATATATATATATAATATATATATAATTTTTAAAATCACAGAAGTACCCATTACTTTTTATTATTTGTAACCTTCTCATCCTGGCATTTGTATAGGCACTGAGACTGCAGTGTTAAGTAGAACCTGACTCACAACCTGTCATTTTAGTCTTCCATGGATCCCAGCTCATACCTGTTACCAGATCTGAATTTCTCAGGGTGAGTCTAGGAAACACCAGGCTCCAGAGATGCTCTGGGAAAGAAAGGTTTCTTGGTCAAATAAGTTAGAGAAATGCTACATATTTTCTTCTAGTCTTTGAGAATCACAGATGCTCATTTGTGATTAGATAAGTATTAAATTAATACATATTAAATTAAATATGTGATTAAAAATGCAAAGGCTCTGAGAAGTCCTGTTGTAAAGCACCCTATTTCACTTTAACCCAAACTTTCCCAAATTTAAGTGAAATCTTATTTTGCTTTTATTTTAAAAAATAATATACAGTAAAAATAACTTTTTTTTTAGTGTACAATTCTGTAAAATTTCACACATACATAGATTCTTGTAACCACCACCACAGTCAGGATACAGAACAGTTTCATCATACCCCAAAATGCCCTGGTGCTATCTTTATAGTCATATCCCCTACTCCCCCAAGCTCTGGCAACCAATGACATGTTCTTCACCAATATAGTTTTCTTTTTTTTTTTGGCGGTACGTGGGCCTCTCACTGTTGTGGCCTCTCCCGTTGCGGAGCACAGGCTCCGGACGCGCAGGCTCAGCGGCCATGGCTCACGGGCCCAGCCATTCCGTGGCATGTGGGATCCTCCTGGACCGGGGCACGAACCCGTGTCCCCTGCATCGGCAGGCGGACTCTCAACCACTGCGCCACCAGGGAAGCCCTAGTTTTCTTTTTTACAAGAAAGTCATATAAATAGAATTATACTGCCTTTGAGACTGGCTTCTTTCACTCGGGTAATACCTTTGAGACACATCCATGTTGGATGTATCAAGCGTTAGGTCTTTCTCACTGCTGAGTAGTATTCTATGGTATGGATGTCCCAGTTTGTTTATCCTGTTGAAGGACATCTGGGTTGTTTCCAGCCTTTGGTGATTATGAATGGAACTGCTATAAACATTCATGTACAGGTTTTTGTGTGAACATAAAGTTTTACTTCTCTAAGGTGAATACCCAGGAATGGGATTGCTGGGTCATATGGTAAGTGGATGTAAGCAAATTCTTGTTATCTGTGTAATACCTATTAAGATCCCACATAATCAGTATTTCACAGAATGTGCTATTAACACCCTACAGTCCTAGTATGTCACAGAACATACTTAGGAAATAAAGCTTTGGGAAGGCCTTGAATGCTGTGACAATGCTGTATTTGAGAGTCAAATAGACCTCAAATCCATCTCCCACATCCAAATTTTGCTTAGGTTCTGCCAGGACTCCCACCACATTCCCATTTGTTGAGGACCTACTGCCAGACATTTGTATCACGATCACATTTAGTTTAACCCTCACAACAGTCCTGTGATTTTGCAGATGAAGGAGCTGAGGACCAGAGAGGTTAAATGGCTAGCTTAGGTTCCCACAGCTGGTAAGTAGCTGAGCTTTGAAGCCTTGTATCTTATCTCCAAGCCTAGTTCTTTTTTTGCTACCCCCTCTACATGTCTTTTTCTCCCTTTCCCTCTTGAAACATTCTTTTTCTGGGTCTGCAGTCAGTTGTCTTAGACGAGGGCTGGCAAATAAAAAGCACAAATGCTGTCATTTCCCACTTCCGTGCTCTTGGCAGACATCGCTAGTTCAATTCCATCTTCTCTTTGTTGCTCAGCCCTGGTGCAACTTTCTCCAGACAGCTATCAGTTGATTGGAATTAGCATTTGAGCTAATAACCATCTACTATTTTGTTCCTGGACTCTGTATTAGTTATCTATTGCTGTGTAACAAAGTACCTCAAAACATAGTGGCTTAAAAATAGTAAACATCATTTATGATCTCACACAATTTCTATGGATCCAGAATTCAGTTAGGGCAGGTAGAATGGCTGGCCCTACTCTGCCATGCCTGGCACATTCAGTTGGAAGACTTGAAGGCTGGGGCTGAAGTCATCTTAGTTTTGTTCACTCACTTGTCTGGTGGTTGATTCTGGTTGTTGGCTGAGGACCTACCTGGGGCTGTTGTCTGAACATCCTCATGTGTCCTCTCCCTGTGACTTGGGCTTCCTCAAAATGTGGTGCCTTGCTTGGTTCCAAAGCCTAGAATGGAGGGAGGGAGGGAGGGAGGGAGGGAGGGAGAGAGAGAGAGAGAGAGAGAGAGAGAGAGAGAGAGAACATCCCTTTTATCACGTACTATTTCTTAGAAGTGAGTCACTAAATCTGTTAATTTTCAAGGGGCAGTAAATTAAACTCCATGTTTTAAAGGAAGGAGGCGTCAACTAATTTGTGAACATATTTAAAAACCACCAGATGTTGTGCACATATTGGACATAGATGGTGTCTGTGTAACATTCTTTGCGTGGGCCTCGTATAGCACTATGAATAATTAAGTGTTGGAATTAAGTTTTTTTGGTGGTAACAGTTGGAGCTAACATTGTTCAGAGCCTTTTACCCAGCATGCACACAGTGAATATTCACTGGTTGGAGACAGTACCTTGGAATCTAACATCTCTGCCCTTCATTGGGTCTTTTTTTTTCTTAATTTATGTATTTTATTTACTTATTTTTAGCTGTGTTGGGTCTTCGTTGCTGTGCGTGGGCTTCCTCTAGTTGTGGTGAGCAGGGGCTACTCTTCCTTGTGGTGTGCGGGCTTCTCATTCTGGTGGCTTCTCTTGTTGTGGAGCACAGGCTCTAGGCATGTGGGCTTCATTAGTTGTGGCATGCAGGCTCTAGAGTGCAGGCTCAGTAGTTGTGGCACACAGGATTTGTTGCTCCGTGGCATGTGGGATCTTCCCAGACCAGGGCTCGAACCCGTGTCCCCTGCATCAGCAGGCAAATTCTTAACCACTGCACCACCAGGGAAGTCCCTCTTCATTGGGTCTTTTTTTTTTTTTTTTTTTTTTTTTTTTTTTTTTTTTTTTTTTCTTTTTGCGGTATGCGGGCCTCTCACTGTTGTGGCCTCCCCCGTTGCGGAGCACAGGCTCCGGATGCGCAGGCCCAGCGGCCATGGCTCACGGGCCCAGCCGCTCCGCGGCATATGGGATCCTCCCAGACCGGGGCACGAACCCGTATCCCCCGCATCGGCAGGCGGACTCTCAACCACTTGCGCCACCAGGGAGGCCCTTCATTGGGTCTTAAAGACAACTTCCTTTATCAGTGTGAGAGGTTTGGCTAGAGACCCAGAGGTAGGACCTCTGACAGAAAAAGCTGAGGGGAAGTACATTTAGATCTTATTCTTTATGTAATTCCACAAAAGTGTTGTGCTTTCAGTGCATCTGTCCGTATTTTCATTATTCAGTGCAAATTTTTATGCACAGTGAATTAGCAAGACTCTTTCAGACATTAACAGATAACCAGAAAAGGGAATTTACTGGTTCACTTAATTGAGAAGTTCAAGGGGATGAATTTATTATGATTGGATCCAGGCCCTCAAAGAATGTTCGTAAGATACAGTTTCTTTCTCTTGTCTGCCTCTGTATTTTAGCTCTATTTCCTACTCTATTGGCTTTATTCTCAGGCAAACTCTCCCTGGGAGGTGGTCCAAGTGGACAGCACCATTACATTATACTGGCTTAGCAACCCCAGTAGCCCAAGTTGCCTCTTTTCTTATCACTCTCGAAAAGTGCCAAGGTTGACGCTTGTCTTAGTTCCTTTGGGCTGCAGTAACAAAATACCACAGACGGGTGGCTTACAAACAACAGAAATTTATTTCTCACAGTTCTGGAGGCTGGAGTCCAAGATCATGGTGCCGGCAGATTTGGTATGGTATCTGATAAGGCCCCACTTCCTGGTTTATAGATGGTATCTTCTTGCTGTGTCCTCACATGGTGGAAAGGGCAAGGGATCTGTTTTTTTTTTTTTTTTTTTTTTTGCGGTACATGGGCCTCTCACTGCTGTGGCCTCTCCCATGGAGGAGCACAGGCTCCGGACGCGCAGGCTCAGCGGCCATGGCTCACAGGCCCAGCCGCTCCACGGCATGTGGGATTCTCCCGGACCAGGGCACGAACCCGTGTCCCCTGCATCGGCAGGCGGACTCTCAACCACTGCGCCACCAGGGAAGCCCCCAAGGGATCTGTTTTGTAAGAACACGAATTCCATTCATGAAGGCTCTACCCTCATGACCCAGACACCTCCCAAAGGCCTCACCTGCTTATTCCGTCATCTTTGGGGGTTAGGATTTCAACATATGAATTTGAGGGGGACACAAACATTCAGACCACAACAACGCTGATTGGCCTACCTTGGGTCACGTATTCCCCCCTGAGCCAATCGCTGTGATGTATGTGGAATCCTGGCCTGGCCAGTAGGCAGTCAGTCCCTCTTGAACCCATGAACTAAGGTTGGGGGCATTTGTTTCTCTAAAGGATGGGATGGGCTTTGCTATCAGAAGCCGGCAAGCTAGACAAAGGCAACAGACATTCCCTGAGCACAGCGACATGCCTTTAGACCCTGAGGACTTTCTCTGATCTCTGCTCTCCCGTTCCTGTCCTGGCTTTCCACTCAGTCAGTCCTCACTTTCACAGTCATGTTCCTCCTCAACTTGTGGGCTCTGAGTTTCCCAGGACAACTTAAAAGGCAAAAGCACCCGTTTATAGTCTAAGGTCTAGCTCTTACTATTGATGCCTTGATTTACTTTTGTGACTCCTACATTCCTGACTCCTGGCCAGCGTAGGGTTTGAGGGACACAGGACGCTTTGGTTTTGGTCTTAATTTTCTGGACTCTTAACCTGCCTCTCGTAGTCCAGAAGCAGTTACTACTTGACCTGTGGCCTTTGCTTGGGGCCTTTTGACTCCTTAGTTTCTGGTGTTTACAAATCTGTTAACCCCTTACTTCCCTTGAATCCTGTCTCCTGGTTTATTTTATTACTTTGCCTTGTTACCACTACGCCTTGGCTTAATAGTATCTCATGGGCCAAATAATTTCCTAACATTGATCAGTATTCTGGTCTATGCCTTCTCCATCAACAGGCCTCCCTTTCTCCCTTTCTTCTTCTGGAGGACAAGCTGAGATAACAGTGGAATTAGCCTTGGATTCAGAACCAGAAGCCCTGAGTTCAAAACTTGGCATATGTGACTTTAGGCAAGGCTTTCTAGTCTGTCTGCACCTCAATCTTCTCACTTGTAAGAATAATATCTACCTCACAGGATTGCCTTGAAGATTAAACAGGAGAATGCAGATATGGCAAGATAATAATAGATAATAATTCTAAAATGCTAATGTGTGTGTGTATTTTAAATTAGTTTTTCTTCACCCTTCTATGGCTCTTTTGTTTATGCAATCTTCCCCATTTAAGCAGCTAGGCCATTCTGTGCTCATTAATTCAGGGAAGGAAATGTCAGAGCAGAAAAAACAAATAAGAATCTTTTTTACTTTGGTTTCCAAAAGTCTAAAGCCCTTAGGGGAACACTGAGATCACTGGACATGGCCAGAATGAGTGGGGGCAAGAGCTTTGAAGAGAGATTCTCCCTCAGAGGAGCAGAGAATCCACTGTTCTGGGCACAGGAGGGGAGGTAAGGGTGGGAAGAAGACACACAGCGAGTCTGATAAAAGTAGAGCCCTGGGGAGCAGAAAGGACAGGGCTGGCCGACTCCAGGTTCCCAGTGTGGCTCAGAAATGGTGCTGGGCCGGAAAGGGTCATGCAGCCTGGGGTGAGGGACATGTCAGTGATGATCAGCAAGGATTGAAGCCTACGGGCCAAACAAGGTGATGGCGATTTCATCTGACAGCTACGTGGATAGATGACAGCAAGGACCAGAATGCAAGCCCTGATCACACCCCACCCCCCCACCCCCCCACACAGTGATTATCCATAAACACCCAGAGCCTAGAGGCATTCCCTGAAGGTGGGAGGAAGACTTTAAAATTAGCCAAGGTTACATTTTTACCACTCTGGTTGAATAGAGGCTAAGAATGAAGTTGAGTTATAAAAATATTTTTATATTTTGTGTATAACTGTGTGGTAGATTGAGAGCCATAACTACTACCCTAGAAAGCACTTAGCCTGTGTCTGTAGGTCGGTACCAGACTACTTTTACTGAATTTGAATCCAGATGTTATTGAGCCTTTGAATATAATGTCCTGCTTGATGTCTGAGGCCTGGTACAGCCACTCCCTACATCAGGGGTTCTCAAAGGGTGGTCACTTGTGAGAAACACACTTTCTCAGGCCCTGCCCCAGAACTGAATCAGAAACTCTTCCAGGTCATTTTGATGCATGCTGAAGTTTGAGAACAACTGCTCTACATCATTTCTGTTTTCTCATTTGCACTCTCAGTTTCTCAGACTTGTTCAAACATAGTCAAGTTACGGTTTGACACTTGACTAGCTTCAGCTTTGGGCCAGCCAGACATTTTCTGCTTCTCATATGAGGACAGGAGAGCTTCTGATTTCCCCCAGAGTTTTCCTCATAAACATCCCAGTTTCATTTCCCTTCATGGAGGACCCAGTTTCTGGAAGGAAAATAGGGAGATGGGGAGAAGACCCTTCAGTAAATCGGGAGAGGAAATCCCAGACAAACATGGTCTTAAACCTTTACCAAATATGCAAGGAGCCGGGGAACTTCAGAGGGAATGATTTTTGTGGCCAGGCAAAGTTCCTGGGGAAATTTATGACCTAAACATTTCCCTGTTTCTGGGTCAGGAAATGATAGCACACAGATGGAATTTACAAAGGGAGCCTGAATGTAGGGGCCCCACCCAGGCAGCTCAGCAAAAAGCCCCTTTCACTGGCTCTATTCAAGTATAATGAGTGCTCCCCAGGCTCTCCTGGCTGGCTGCTTTTTCTTTTTCTTCGACTGCTTTCACTTTTTCACAGAGCACTGCCCTGCATGTAGTCCACTTGGGACCGGGGTGAGCCTTGATTTGGCAGGAGAAAGGAAGCAGTACACAGTGGCCTACAAAACCGAACCGCTCTGCCCCCCTGGCCCCTTTCCTTGAATAAGAGGCCTTTGTGCTTTGAAATGTAGGGAAGTCCCAGTTTCTCAGGCTTAAAAAAAGAAACCCAAACCTTCCTTCAACTTCTCTGCTTTAAGATGCTTAGCAGGAAGTAGTTAAGGGGCAGAACAATTATTAAATCAAATGTTTCTTTAAGTTTTAGAAATCGCTAAGATAGCTGATTTCTAAACAAATACATTTGATGCATTCCTTCAGATGGACAAAAATATGGACTCAATTTAAAAAATCCAGCTTAAAAAAAATCATATAGGACAAATTGCTGCATTAAAAAAGAAAAAAACAGGGCTTCCCTGGTGGTGCAGTGGTTGAGAGTCCGCCTGCCGATGCAGGGGACACGGGTTCGTGCCCTGGTCCGGGAAGATCCCACATGCCGTGGAGCGGCTGGACCTGTGAGCCATGGCCGCTGAGCCTGCGCGTCCGGAGCCTGTGCTCTGCAGCGGGAGAGGCCACAACAGTGAGAGGCCCGCGTACCGCAAAAAAAAAAAAAAAAGAAAAAAACAAACCTGTTTTTGGCTCTAGCCAGTGACCCACTTTCATAAAATATTTGACAGAGCAAAATTGCATTACCAGAGAGGAGTCCAGACAGCCTTTGGAATCTGTTGAAATGGGTTTTTGATAATAGATATTATTTAGGTCATCTCTGTTCTTCCTTCCTGAATTTTATCTTACTTTTTCAAAGATGAATGTTAATAGCATCACATTGTTTTTTTTAAAATCCTGGAAGCAAATTATATTGAAAAATCATTATCATCATTTAGATCCCCATATGTTTCAATGGTTTATGTATATTTGAACATCTTTGATTTTCATTTCACCATAAAAGATGTGATTTCACCATTAATTTTGAATTTTGTAGAATGTAGCAAAAGGTATAAAACATTCTTCAATCAAGGACTTATTTCTTTGGCTGCGTTGCTGGAGGCCAGGCTCTGGAACTAAACTTGGAGTAAGAGGTTATTTTCTGCCCCTGAGCAGCATTCCCCTTCTTTCCAGTTACAGCCCAGATTTGTGTTTTCTCCTCTAGGCTACTGGATCTCTGCGAGGCTCCACTCTCACAGAGTATAGAACACCGGATCCCCACCTGGCCAATCAAATTAGCAATCCCTTTCTCCCACCCAGCATGGGGAGGGGAAAAGGCACAGTGATTGGTTTAGGGATGGGCCATATGACCTAGCCATAGGCAATGAAATGCACCTGAGACTTTTCTGGGATTGGTGGTAGAGAGGCAGGTGCTGTCCTCCCTTTGATGCTAAAGTCTGGGAGAAGGTGGAGCTGGAGACACAGCAGCCAGTTTGACACCCTGAAGTGAGAGCCTGAAGCTATGGCAGAGGCTGGGGGCCTTTAAAGAGCCTGAGGATGAATGAAGTAACCCTACTGAAGATAGAGCTAAGAAATGGAGAGAAACCCAATCCCGATGACATCATTGAGCCGTGTGCCTGAAGCCAGACCTACCACTAGAATGTTTAGTTGTTCTAGTCAACAAATCTCCTTAGTGCTTAAGCCAGTTTTCTGTTTTTAAACGTGGTCTTGCCAAGGCAGGTCTGGAGTCCAAAGGTACTGGGCATTTGCTAAGACAAGGCTCCAGGTGCTGGGAATGAGGCTGGAGTTTGGTTGTCAGAAGTGGGCCGCAGTGCCACCCTGCTCCCCCACCGCCTGGCTCTTGCCTGGGCGGGGCAGGGGGTGACTCGATGCTGGTTTCTGCAGAGGGGTGCTGGATCGACTTAAGTCCTTGCCACCTCAGGTCAGGTCTGTCCTGGGAACTAGGAACAGGACCAGCCTTGGAGGTAGGGGATCACATCCCGTCAGCTGTGGGGAGGGGAGGGGCAGCCTGGACACATATTGTGAGGGGCTATAGAACAGAAACTTCACGCTGTGTTACATCTCTTTCATTGCATGGGCTCTTTTTTCCCTCCTGCTCTGTGTGCCCACCAGAGCAAAGAGTGTGTCTTTACTTTGGGTTTCTGCCCTGAATATCTTCCCACCCTCTTGTGCTCTGCCTAACTTCCACAACCGGGTTAGACATCTCTCCTCAGTATTCCCGTAAGCTCTTTTATGTACAGAGCATCTCACTTTTCATATTATATTTTCATTCATTTATTCAACAACTATTACTGAGTGCCTGCCATGTACCAAGTGTTGTTCTAGGCGTTGAGGGTACAGCAGTGAACAAGACAAAAATACCTGCCTTCAAGGAGTTACAGTATATTCTAATGGGTGGAGATAGGCAATAAAATAAGTAAATTATAAGCCTTTTAAAAGTGGATTTGTGCAAAGGGGAAAGAACAGGGAAAGAGAATAAGGACTGACAGGGAAAGGTGATAATTTTTTGTAGACTGGTGAGGGGCGACTTCATTGAGAAGGTGGCATTTGAGTAGATTTGAAGGACATGAATGAACAAGCCATGTGGGTCTCTGGGGGAAATACTCTCCAGGTGAATGGAACAGCAAGTGCAAAGGCCCTGAGCTGGGGACTTGGTGTGTTTGAGGTACAGCAAGGCAGCCAGTGTGAGTGGAGTGGAGTAGGCTCCAGGGAGAGGAGTAGCAGTTGAAGTCACCACAGGGTTAGCAGGGAAATAGGGATCAGAGGCTATTGTAATTATTTACTGCTGCATAAGGAACCACTCCAAAACTTAATGGCATAACACAATTTATTATTTCTCACGATTCTGTGGTTTGACCAGGCAATTATTCTGCTGGTCTCACCCTGCGGTCCCTCATGTGGCTGATAAAGCAGGACACTAGGATGGCTGGGCTGGGCCTCTCTCCCAGTGTGGTTTCTCACCATTCACTTGTTTTGCCCAACCTTCTAATGTGACAGCTGGGTCCCAAAAGGGAGCATTCCAAGGGGACCAGCCCCAGTGTGCGAGTGCTTATCTAGCCTCTGCTTGCATCACATTTTCCAATGTTCCATTGGCCAAAAACAAAGCAAGCTGTGTGGCCAAGCCCAGAGTCAGTATGGGAGTGACTCTATCCAAGAATGTGAATACCAGCATGCAGAAGTCATTGGGGGCCACCATAAAAATGCTCAGGGATCCTGACTTCCTAAACCCATTGAGAGAGTGAGGCAAGGGTGTACATGATTGATGGGCTGCGGGGTCTGGCTGGAGTGGAGGAGAGAGGTTAGGTCAAGAATGTTGACCACGTTCCTGTGATCTAGTTGACTAGCTTTGTCCTTTGGTAGAGCCAAGGGGTCACTTGAGAGGACTGTAGTTCTCCATCATTTCCGTCAGCCTCCATTTTCTTAGATGTGAACAGTTGGCATCTTCTCAGTCATATTTAAGGTACCGTGTACACAGTTTCAAGACAAGCCTCCAGGATGAATCTCCAACTAGACTGCTTCCTTTTCAGCTGCACCTACGTAGAAATTTTGGAGTTACCACTGACACTGTAAATAAAAGGAAATACGATCTGGTGAATCCATTTGAATTCACCCAAATTTGAAAGGAATAGAGATAAAATTACAAGGAGCAGATAGCTACCAAAATGATTGTTGATTGATTCATGCAACAAATATTTGCTGAGCACCTGTCATGTGCCAGGCATGTGGTATCACAGGCATTAAAGACATTCTGGAGAGGACCCTGAAGTCTACTCATTGAGTCTCATTTAACAACTGGTTCTCTGTGATAACTGCTTCCTTTTTAAAATGTTTATAAAAAGATCTTTTAGGTAGTCTTCCCTGGACTGTCATCTTCCTTTTATCTCCTCGTTGTCCACAGCCTTTGGAATCATTTCAGTGCTTTTCTGACTATTTTGTTTTTCAAAGTAAAAATAACTTTATACATTTTCTTGTTTTTAAAATGATCTATGCTTGTTTAAAAATATCTGAACACACAGACGACTGGAAAGACGAGCGTAAAAATCTCACGAAATTCCACCATCCTGAGGGCACCACTGGTAACATTTTCATGAACAGGCTTCAGACGTCCCTCAGTGAATATACGTACATGATGCAATAAACGGAGTTGGGCTGTAACCTGATTTTTTAAAATCCCATTTGTGAGCTTCAAATTTGTTGAGTCCCACAATGATGGATATTAGGTTGTTTCCAATTTTTGTAACTAGGATTACATAATTTTTTGATTCTCTGATTTCAACTCCACCCCTGGGGTTTTCCTGTTTTCTCTGGGACATATTTTTCTACTTTGCTGAAGATACTATCTTTGTAGGCTTTTTTTTTTGTCTTGTCAGTTTTGATCATTGACATCTGTTTTGTTTAGGACCTCTAACAGGAGTTTCTAAGTGGTTTTCAAGTAATGTATGATAGACTTTTAAAGGCCTTATTCAATCTTTTCATTAAATGTAGCCTACATTTGATTGATTAAAACATCACCTCAATAGATGTGTGGTGGGTTCCTAGGCTGGCCAGTTCCCTCTGTATTTTTGAGTTCAGTTCTCTGTAAAGGTGGTTACCAGGCTTGCTACCATTCCCTCCTTAAAGTGATTTCATACAGCATTTCCAGCCCCAGGCTGACCTGGGTGTTCGGAGGGGAAACTCCCTCCAGAAGTTCTGTGCCCTGGCTGGCAGTGTGGGTGGCGTGTGAGGCAGGCAGCGATAGAAGCTAGCTGGGCCTAGGTGGGCTTCTGCTCCACTTCTTGACCCACCACATCCTGAGACTCAACTCTGGGCAGTGCCCTGCCACTGTAACCCTGTCACATCGCACACTAATCCTCTGTTATGTGACTGCCGCCCTGCCCTGGGCTGTGAGCTGCTCAAGGGAGGAACCTTTCCCATTTGTCTGTGTCACCCAGGTATCCTGTGCAGTACCTGGGAAATATTTGCTGAATGAATGAATGAGTGATTGACTGAGTGAATAAAGGCAAGAAAAAAAATCCTGATATTACAACCAAGCAATGTTTTGATGCTCAGTGCAGGGAAAGAGCAGGGAGGTGGGGAAGCCAGTTACAGAGAAACACAGCCTTAAGTGTGTGGGCTTTGGAGCGGGAAAACCGGGACTCAAATCTGGGCCGGACAACCTACCAGCTGTGTGACCGCGGGCAAGTCACTCAACTTTTCTGCACTTAAGTCTCCTTATACATAAAAGGGGATTAATTCAAGTAACAGATAGATTCAATAAGTATTTATTGAATGCACTGGGCTAGGCACTATTCTAGGTGCTGGGGAGTCAGCAGGGAACACAGTTTTCTGTGACAGCCATGAGATCACGCTGTTCAGAGCAATTTTAGGAGAGGAACTCTCAAGAGCTGTGAAGAAGCTAACTTTAGCCTCCCTCCACTGCACCGCCCTGTTCATGCTGAGGCTGCAATGGGGGTGTAGGCCACTGCAGCCTGGGCTCTCCTTGTCCAGTCCTTCTGTCCCCCTCTCTCTCCGCGGGTGTCAGACCTGATCAGGGTCGGAGGCTTTCCTGCCTCCGCCTTCTCCTGCCCCTTTATCCTTCAGAGATGTGTCTCCCCATCAGTCTCTTGCATGTCTAATTCTGTCTTGCTGTCAGCTTCCTGGAAGGCCCAAACCAATATAGCTCTGTTCTCAAGAAGTTTACCTGATGGAAATCAAGTAGTACATACCTCTGAAGGTTGTTGTGAGGATTAAATGAGATGATATTTGAGAAGGGCTTAGCTGAAGGCCAGCACCAAGTAAGAGCTCAGTCAAGGATACACATTGTTGTTTCTACTGTTATCATCCTCACTGATCTTATTGCCCAGGTGAGCAGGTGGAGAATGATATCTTTCAGGTGGCAATTTCCTTGGTTGGTTCAACCCAGTGGACTGTACCTATATCCCTGTGTCCTTCAGGGTATCTTCAGGAACAAGAGGCTAGAAACTGGAAATGGGAAATCCTGGGAAGATGCTTTGTAGCCTCCAGAAAGTGAGGCTGCAGCTCCCAGAAGAATCTTCTGATTCTAGGAAGGTCGGAGTGTGGAAGGGAAGAAGTCTGAATGGCTGTCTTCGAGGTCTGTCCTTGGCTGAGAATAGCACAGGCCACTCCCTGAAGCTTGGAGGAAAGAGGGACGGGGCAGCGGAATGTGGTGAATGTGAGTACAGGAGTGTGGAGCCAGGCTGCCCGCGTGCAAATCCCAGCCCTGCCACTTACTGCCTACCTCCCAGGCTTGTTACGAGATTTACGGTAATAAAGATAGAAAGCTCAGCACAGAGTAAGTGTCTGAAAACTGTTGGCCCCTCCTGCTGCCCGCCTCCCCCAACACTTTTATTCTATTATACTTGAAATAGTTAACATTGTGTGACTCCTCTGGGTTGGAGAATTATGGTCAGGACCTGGGCTAGGGAGCCACTGTCCTAATCTCTGTGGATTATTGTGAAGGAGAGGAAGGTCCAGGGAACGAAAGGAGGGAGGGCGTGTGGGCATGGAAGAGGAGTTGGGCTTTCGCTGGGCAAATATTTATTGAGCAGCCACCATATGCCAGCCCCTCTGCTGGGTCCTGGGTTTACGAAGGTGATGAGGACACAGGCACTGTTCCTAAGGGGCTCAGTTACTAACTCGGAAGCCAGGGGTGGACAAACAAGTCTGTAAACAGTGTGCCAGGTCCCATGATGAGGCAACACACAAAACTTGGGGGCATGTGACCCTGGGTGGAATGGTTCTTACCATTGCTCCCCTCCCAGACCAAGTGAAGCTCCTATGGCTCCTAGATTTTTCCACAGAACAAACTCATCCCACGAGTACAGGATGAATGTCTCCCTTTCCTGCCAGACAGAGGATGCTGAGAGGACGTGGCCCGTGAGCGCCCTGCTCTTGTGCTCCCCCAGGGCCTGGCGCAGGGCTCCACACACGTAGGCAAATATTTGTTGACTGAGTGGTCTTCTGTCTCTCTGCTGTAAACGAGTATGACAACGTTGATCTCAGGGGTGGTTGTGTGGAGTCAATGGGGTCATGTTTATCAAATGTAAATCATCTTACAAATGTCAGTATTGTAGACTTTTCTAATTGGTGTAGTCTCTTGTGGATTAATGTAGTAAGCTGTGCAGTCCTTCTGAACTTATGTGGTTATGTGGAGGATTAAGTAAATATATATAATATTAGAACAGGGCCAATCATGTCATAAACACTCAAAAAGTCTTGGCTAAATCAGTGGGTATAAAATTTCAGTTATGTAAGATGACTAAGTTCTAGACAACGTAGCCCCTATAGTTAACAACACTGTGTTGTACACTTGAAAACCTGTTTAGAGAATAGATCTCACCACTGTTAAATTCTTCTTGTGGTAAGAAATTGTTCTTATCGCAATTAAATAAATTCCCCCAAACTGAAATCAAAACAAACAAACAAAAAAGCCCATGAAGGACAAAAATATATGTAGGAAAAATAGAGGCAATGTTATAACTTATTAGAGTTCCCAGAACAAATACATCACTTCTAAAATTTATCATTCACCTTGGTTTATAACCCATTAGTATTTCAAAATAAAGTGGTGAAAAAATGTGGGGGGGAAAAGTCTTAGCTATTATAAATATTATCACCGTTGCTAGCTTCTTATGTGTCATTTTACTGATCAGAATTCTGAGATTCAGAGAGGTGAAGCACCTCGCCAGGGACCACACAGCTGAATGTGGGCAGAGCAGCCCCTAGGAACCAGGTCTTCTGAGTCCCGACCCAATGCTCTGGGACATTCTTGGAACTGCCCGCTAGGGGACGCTCTTCGCCTGGGATAGGATCCGGCCAAGGATCCAGCAGCAGCCTTTTCTAACTAGAAGAACCTAGCATTCTAGAGCTAGCAGGGATTTTGATCATGTCTAAGCCCTTCTCTTAGAGGGACAGAAACAAAGCTCTGAGAACGTATGTATCTGGGCCCAGATTCACCCATGGTCACCAGGTGATGCTGGGATGGAGTCGCAGTTTCCCATTTCCGAATCTCATTTGCTTCCTGCCTCCTTGTGTCATCCCTTGCCCACGTCCCTGCAGCCACTTCTGGACTGTCCCTTGCAGAGCTAGGTGCTTCCCTGCTGGGCGTTTGCAGGGCTCAGCTGTCTGGGCGTAGAGAAGGTGTTTGGGAGCAGGGCAGGTGTTGTGGCAGGTTGGGGAGCCCTCCCCATTTCTTACCATTCTCTGGCGTCATTCAGGGTAATGTGTGCACTGCTAAGGGCAGGGATATAGGAACTAAACTGCCTTGTCCTCCCCTTACCAGTCCTGCCTCTCATTGTCCCATCTATAAAAAGGAGCTATAAAATACCCATCACACAGGGTCTTTGTGAGGATTGAGTTAATATGTGCAAAGCACTTGGAACAGTTGTAAGCACATGGTAAGAGCTATAAAAGTGTTAGTTCTCAGTATTATAACTCACCAGCATCCTACCTGGATATGCGTTGATGTGAGAATTTCAGTATGATTCATCACACTCCTCAGCTACTCACTCATCTGTAGTATCCTTTCATAATAACAAGTGCCATCTCCTTGCAGTTGGGCTGTGCACTATGCTAAACCTGTGATTTCATTATATCAGTTAATCCACAGAACAACCCATGGATACTATTATTGTTCTCAACTCAGAGTTGAGGCTTAGTCAAGACTAAGGCATTTACCAGACTCACACAGAAAGTGGCAGACCTGGACTCACACTCAGGCCTGTGTGATGTCAAAGCTGAGGCTTTTTACCACTACACTGTCTGACCTCCTCTTGAAGCCAATTAAAAACAGTAAAATCAAGCCTCCGGAGGAGCCCCAGCATCCGCTCTGCTCACGCCTCTCTGCAGGACCTATCTCTCTCAGAAGCAATCCTGCAGGGTGAGGTTTCCTACCACTCTTATCCTTCGGGACAAAAGAGCAGATTTCGCAGATGTCTCCCTGCTTCCTGGTAAAGACACAGTATGCTTTGACCGACAAACAAAGAGCCCTCTTCAGATTAGAGCTGAGTTAGCCACACAGTCTTCAAGGGCCACCTTCCCAGCCTCCTGTGTCTTCTGCAGCCTGCAGGCCACTTACCTGGGCAGGGTGGGTTGCCTGCATCTCAGGCACATGAATTCACTGAGTTCTGGGTGATCCAGATGTAACATGAGCTCTCAGTGACTCAGGCCAGCCTATCTGGGATTTTTCCTCTCTTGGCATGTGAGAGAGCCTGCAGTGTTGACATCTTTTAGCCAAGAAAGAAGCAGCAGGCACCAACCTACAATTGCAGAATCACAGAATGTCAGTCAGTGTTGGAAGGGACCATAGGATGGGGAGAAAAGGATCCTGACAAGGGAATGTTCTTGGTCAGGATCTCGTTGAGCAGGAAGGAAGGTACCCAGATTTAAGCCCTTACTTATCCTTGGTACCTTTCCTGGTACCCCCAGCTCCCAGAGGTGCTGAGAAGAGGGCTGAGCTGGGACAGGGTGGCAATGCGCATCTAGGCCACTGAGTATATGTGCATTCAGTGCTCGCTCGCTCTCTCTCATAGGTGATGAGCCTGTAAAACAGGCTTTCTCAACCTCAGCACTAGTGGCGTTTGGGGCTGGATAATTCCTTGTCTTGGGGGCTGTCCCGTGTTTAGCAGCATCTTGGGCCTCTACCCACTAGAGGCCAGTAGCACTCCCCAGTTGTGTGACAACCAAAAATGTCTCCAGGCACTGCCAAATGTCCTCCTTCCTGCTCCCCACTCTTGTTGAGAACCAGTGCTCTAAAAACCGGCTCCTTCTCTTCTGGAAACGTGTATTAAAAGCTTCCTATGAGCCATGCTCTGCTGGCACATGAATCAAGCATGGGCTCTGTCCTTAAAGGAAGGACTCATTCAGAGTCCAGCTGGGGAGATGGACAGGGCCATACAGGTGGCAGAGTATGGGAAGCCCTTCCACAGAGATAAGCACTAGGTTCTCTGAGGGGCACAGGGCAGGTGCTTCACTGACTGGAGATCCAAGAAGGCTTCACAGGAGGACATGGCAATTTTCCAGGCAGGCAAGGCAGGTGAACAACGTTCCAGGCAGAAGGAATGGAATATACAAAGGTCAAGAGTTGTGAAGTGTGACGTGTTGGCTGAAAAAAGTATTCTAGTGTGACTGTGTCCTACAGTGCACATGGGGAGTGGTTAGGGAGCAACCTGGAGGAGGGTGAGGCGAGAATAATGAGGGTGGGACTTCCCTGGTGGTGCAGTGGTTAAGAATCTGCCTGCCAATGCAGTGGGCATGGGTTCGGTCCCTGGCCCAGGAAGATCCCACACGCTGCGGAGCAGCTAAGCCCGTGCGCTACAACTACTGAGCCTGCGCTCTCGAGCCCGCGAGCCACAGCTACTGAAGCCCGTGTGCCCTAGAACCTGTGTACCACAACTACTGAGCCCATGTGCCACAACTACTGAAGCCTGCACACCTAGAACCTGTGTTCTGCAACAAGAGAAGCCACCGCAGTGAGAAGCCCACGCACCACAATGAAGAGGAGCTCCCACTCACCACAGCTAGAGAAAAAAACCCGCACGCAGCAACGAAGACCCAGTGCAGCCAAAAGAATAAAAAATAAAAAAATAAGAATGAGGAGGATAATGATGATGGTTAGCTCATATTAACCATTATTATATGTCATAATATATGGTATCTAATGATGATGGTTAACTCATATTAAGCACTTACTGTATGCCGTACTGTTCCAAGTGTCTTATGTATATTGTTTCTTAATCTTCATGGCAATCCTTTGAGGAAGGTATTATTGTTATTACTTCTACTTTATAGATGGTAAAAACGATGCACAGAGAGATTTGGTAACTTGCCCCAGCCACACAGCTTGGGAAGGTGATGGAAATTTGGTTTTGAGACCCAAGGATTTTGAAGTATAGCGCTGTCACCATCAGTGTCTCAGTTACCTTTTGCTGCATAAGCAACCACCCCAAAGTGACTGGCTTAACCAATGCATTTTATTATATTTCATGATTTCGTGGGTTGGCTGGGGCTCTGCTGGGTGGTTCCTCTGCTGGTCTGGCTTGGGCTCTCTCATGCAGTAGCAGTGAGGAGGGGCTGGATATCTGCCACCTCGACGTTCCTCCATGTAGCCTCTCTCCTCTCCTTTCTTCTTTCTGGGCCTTTCCCCATGACCACTTTCTCCTGCAGAGTAGCCTGTTCTTCTTGGTGGCTCAGTAGCTGCCAGGCCTTTTTAATGTGAGGACTTGGAAGTCCCAGGATGTTGTTTCCTCTGTAGTATTATTCTTTTTTTTTTTTTTTTTTTTTTTGTGTGTGGTATGCGGGCCTCTCACTGTTGTGGCCTCTCCCGTTGCGGAGCACAGGCTCTGGACGCGCAGGCTCAGCGGCCATGGCTCATGGGCCAAGCCGCTCCGCAGCATGTGGGATCTTCCTGGACCGGGGCATGAACCCGTGTCCCCTGCGTCGGCAGGTGGACTCTCAACCACTGCGCCACCAGGGAAGCCCCTCTGTAGTATTATTCTAGTCGAAGTGGTCACAGGCACAGCCCAGATTCACAGGGAGGGGACATGGGGTCCACCTCTGGTAGGAAGAGAGGCACACACATATAGGGAGGGAAGGGAGGAATTGTTTGAGGCCGTTTTTGGCTACTGGATATCAGAGCCAGATTTTTATTCCAGAAAGAATGTTCTGGCAGCATTGTGGAGGTGGATTGAAGAGGGCAAGACTAAAGACATGAAGGTGAATTATGAAGTCACTATAACAGCTTCAACAATTTTGGTTGAACTGGTCATTCAGCGTCTCTCTTTTCTTCTGTTACTGTGGAAAGACCAGAGTAATTGTGTTTTTTAAATTATTAATTAATTAATTTGGTTGCACTGGGTCTTTGTTGCAGCAGGCGGGCTCCTTAGTTGTGGCTCCAGGGCTCCTTGGTTGCGTCTTGCTGGCTCCTTAGTTGCGGCACGTGGGCTCCTTAGTTGTGGCAGGTGGACTCCTTAGTTGCAGCTTGCCAACTCCTTAGTTGTGGCATACGAACTCTTAGTTGTGGCAGGCATGTGGGATCTAATTCCTTGGCCAGGGATGGAACCTGGGCCCCCTGCTTTGGGATCATGGCGTCTTACTCACTGTGCCGCAAGGGAAGTCCCAATTGTGCTTTTGTTGTTGTGGTGGTGGTGGTACGCGGGCCTCTCCCGCTGCGCAGCACAGGCTCCGGACGCGCAGGCTCAGCGGCCATGGCTCACGGGCCCAGCCGCTCCGCGGCATGTGGGATCCTTCCAGACCGGGGCATGAACCCGTGTCCCCTGCATTGACAGGCGGACTCTCAACCACTGCGCCACCAGGGAAGCTCCCAATTGTGTTTTAATAATAATAATAATAACACAATAATCATAGTAGCCTACATTTATGAAGCACATATTGTATGCCAAGCACTGTCGTGAGTACTTTTCTACACATTTTAATCCTCACAATTAGCTCATGAGGTATATTCCTATTTTACCTTCTAGAAAACTGAGATCAGGTGTGTCAGTCACCTTGGGCTGCCATAAAAAGCTGACTGAGTGGCTTAAACAATGGAAATTTATTTCTTCACAGTTCTGGAGGCTGGACGCTTGAGATAAGATGTTGGCAGGTTTCTTCCGAGGCCTCCCTCCTTGGCTTGTAGATGGCTGTCTTCTCCCTGTGTCCTCACATGGTCTTTCTTCTGTGTGTGTCTGTGTCCTGATCTCCTCTTTTTAGAAGGACACCAGTCCTATAGGATTAGGGCCTCCCACATGACCTCATTTTACCTTCATCACACTTCATCACCTGTCTCCAAATACAGTCACATTCTGAGGTACTGAGGGTTAGGACTGCAACAAACAAATTTTGAGGGGACGCAATTCAGCCCATAGTCAGGTAATTAGCCTCTGCTCATGTGATTAATAGGTGGGAAGCAAGTATTTGACCTGGTCTGTCTGACTTCAGGCTCCTGTTGTTAACTGCTCCTTATAGTATTACCCCAAATTGTCTTCAGTTCTTGTCCCAAGCAGGAAAGAACAAGGTGGAGGAAGACACCAAGCCTGTGGAGCTTTGCATTTAGGACTTAGCTATTTCTAACTGAGGAGTAGGAGTTGAATTCCACTTAGCTGTTCTGTGTCCTTCACCTGTCACTCTATCATAGTGACCTTTTCGGAAGGGCACTGAAAGGTGGCGGGGGTGGCATATCCTGATAGAACCATACTAGGGGATGATAGTAATGATCACTAACACTTTCTGAATGTGTACAGTGTGCCCGGAAGAATGCTAAGTGCTTTACGTGCATTATTTAATTCTCACAATAATCCTGTCGGGTGGGTATTGTTATGTTTCCTATTTTACATATGGGGAAACTGAGGCAAAGTGGTGCATTAACCTGCCCCAATTCACCCAGCTAGTAAGAAGTGGCAGAGTCAAGCTGAGCACTCAGGCCATCTGAATCCAGAATGTGTACTCTTAACTATTATTCTTCCAGACTGACTCTGGGAACCTGGTAAAGAATGTTTTTTTGATGTCGAGTTGTATGAGCTGTTTATATATTTTGGATATTAATCTCTTATTGGTCATATCATTTGCAAATATTTTCTCTCATTCAGTAGGTTGTCTTTTCATTTTGTCAGTGGTCTCCTTTGCTGTGCAAAAGCTTTTAAGTTTAATTAGGTCCCATTTGTTTATTTTTGTTTTTATTTCCTTTGCTTTAGGAGACAGATCCAAAAAAATATTGCTATGATTTATGTCAAAGAGTGTTCTGCCTATGTTTTCCTGTTTTCTTCTAGGAGTTTTATGGTTTCCGGCCTTACATTTAGGTCTTTAACCCATTTTGAGTTTATTTTTGTTTATGGTGTTGGAGAATGTTCTAATTTCATTCTTTTGCATGTAGCTGTCCAGTTTTCCCAGCACAACTCATTGAAGAGACTGTCTTTTCTCCATTGTGTATGCTTTCTTACTTTGTCATAGATTAATTGACCGTAAGTACATGGGTTTATTTCTAGGCTGTCTATTGTGTCCACTGAGCGACGTGTCTGTTTTTGTGCCAGTATCATGCTGTTTTGATTACTGTAGCTTTGTAGTATAGTGTGAAGTCAGGGAGTGTGATTCTTCCAACTCTATTCTTCTTTTTCAAGATTGTTTTGTCTATTCGGGGTTTTTTGTGTTTCCGTACAAATTTAAAAACTATTTGTTCTAGTTCTGTGAAAACTGCCATTGGTGTTTTGATAAGTATTGCATTGAATCTGTAGTTTGCCTTGGGTGGTATGGTCATTTTGACAATATTAATTCTTCCAATCCAAGAACAAGGTATATCTTTCCATCTGTTTGTGTTGTCTTCAATATCTTTCATGGGCAGAAGATCTGAATAGACATTTTAATAAAGAGGAAATAAAGATGGCCAACAGGCACATGAAAAGATGCTTAACATCACTAATCATCAAGGAAATGCAAATCAAAACCACAATGCGATATCACCTCATAGCTGTCAGAATAGCTATCATCAAAAAGAACACCAATAACAAATGTTGGTGAGGATGTGGAGAAAAGGAAACCCTCGTACACTGCTGTTGGGAATGTAAATTGGTGCAGCCATTTTGGAAAACAGTATGGAGGTTTCTCAAAAAACTAAAAATAGAACTACCATATGACCCAGCAGTTCCCCTTCTGGATATATATCTGAAAAAACAAAAACACTAATTCAAAAATATACATGCACCCCAGCGTTCATAGCAGCATTATTTACAATAGCCAAGATATGGAAGCAACCTAAGTGTCCATCAACAGATGAATGGATGAAGAAGATGTGATACACACACACATGCGTGCATGCACACGTGCACACACACACAATGGAGTATTGCTCAGCCATAAAAAAGAATGAAAATTTGACATTTGCAACAACATGGATGAACTTGGAGGGCATTATTCTAAGTGAAATAAGTCAGACAGAAAAACAAATACTGTGTGATATCACTTGTATGTGGAACCTAAAAAATACCACAAACTAGTGAATATACAAGAAAGAAACAGGCTCAGAGATTAAGAGAACCAATTAGTGGTTATCAGTGGGGAGAGGGAAGGGGGGAGGGGGCAATACAGGGATAGGGTATTAAGAGATGCAAACTAGTATGTATAAAATAAGCTACAAGGATGCACTGTA
The DNA here is from genome assembly GCF_964341445.2 of Mesoplodon mirus. Taxonomy (NCBI): domain Eukaryota; kingdom Metazoa; phylum Chordata; class Mammalia; order Artiodactyla; family Ziphiidae; genus Mesoplodon; species Mesoplodon mirus. The sequence goes on from NC_138988.1 coordinate 7,807,246, forward strand.
CAAAACAGGGAGTATAGTCAGTATTTTATAATAACTATAAATGGAGTATAACTTTTAACAATTGTGAATCACTATATTGTACACCTGTATCTTATATGATATTGTACATCAACTATACTTCAATTAAAAAAAAAGAATGAGTCTACACTATTTCCACAAAAAAGAATCTAAGAGAAGACCCATTAGGCCATCATTTACCCAAAACTTTTCAATTTCAACCATCAAGATATTTATTGCTACATATCAAAATAAAATACTGATACTGTTTCTTGATTTATCCGTTATAGAAATCACTTACTGACTTGGTGTTATCTGAGATTAAAATGTCTGTCAGTTACTTGCCTTCTATCTTTTCCTGTAAACCCCTATAATCAATATTTATTGATATCATATTATGTTTATATAATTATTGTCCAATGCAAAGCCAAAAAGTATATTGTGATTACATTTCCTTCCTTGTATACTTTTTTGTTTTTCCTGGAGTTGATAATATTTGATTGCTTTTTTTAAAAAAATAAATTTATTTAATTAATAAATTTTAATTATTTAAATAATTGCGTGTTGCGTTTTCACTGCTGGGCACGGGCTTTCTCTAGTTGTGGCGAGCGGGGGCTACTCTTCATTGCGGTACGCAGGCTCCCCATTGCAGTGGCTTCTCTTGTTGCAGAGCATGGGCTCTAGGAGCACGGGCTTCAGTAGTTGTGGCACACAGGCTCAGTAGTTGTGGCTCGCGGGCTCTAGAGCGCAGGCCCAGTGGTTGTGGCTCACGGGCTTAGTTGCTCTGCGGCATGTGGGATCTTCATGGACCAGGGCTCGAACCCGTGTCTCCTGCATTGGCAGGCGGCTTCTTAACCACTGTGCCAACAGGGAAGTCCCTGTTTGTTTGTTTTACTTGCATTATTTTCTATGTACCTGTCCTTTTCTTTCTAATTAGAACTTTCATGTCCTATCAATAGTTTTTCATGCTCAAATGTGTATACCCCTCTATCTGGAACTTTCCTCCTTGAAGCCCTCCTCCTCCAGTATAGACAGGTTTTACTTTACTCCTTTCACCTAAAGTAATGATAAAGTAAATAATAACTATTATTCTGGGAGTTCTCTTTTCTTTTATGTTGGAACCCCTGTTTCCTGGGTCCCAGGTCTTTCTTTACTTCCTGGTTTTGGTGACACTTTTCCTTCTGTTGCTTTCTAAGAAATGATACATGGGAGATATATTTTTTTGAGTTCTTGCTTATTTGAAAATGTCTTTTTTTCTACCCTCACTCTGGATTTGCCATTTGGCCATATAGAATTCAGATTGCAAATTATTTTCCCTTAAAGACATTGTTCCATTGTCTTCTAGCTTCTAGGGTCATTTTTGAGAAGTCCAATGCCATTTTTAATCCTATTTCTTTGTATGTGACTTATCTTTCTGGACACTTCTAGTTCTTCTCTGTATCCCTGGTATGCTGAAACTTGGCATTCGTCTTTCTTCATTCATTAGGCTTTCAGTTGGAGACTTGGGTCCTTCAGTTCCAGGAAATTTTTCTTAAATTATTTCTTTGATAATCTTTTCCTCCTCTGTTTTCTTATTTGGATGTTGAATTCAAATGATTCCCTAAATATTTTATCCTTATGCTATCCTTATTATTTCCATCATTTTGCCTTTTTATTACTTCCAACCTGTCTATTAACTTTTTAACATTGATGATCACTTTTGATTTCCAAGGGCTCTTTTTATTTTTCATAATATACTGCTTTTAAAAAATTGATGGGACTTCCCTGGTGGCGAAGTGGTTAAGAATCTGCCTGCCAATGCAGGGTACACGGGTTTGAGCCCTGGTCTGGGAAGATCCCACATGCCACGGAGTAACTAAGCCCGTGAGCCAAAACTACTGGGCCTGCTCTCTAGAGCCCGCGAGCCACAACTACTGAAGCCTATGCACCCAGAGGCCGTGCTCCACAACAAGAGAAGCCACCGCAATGAGTAGCCTGCGCACTGCAATGAAGAGTAGCCTCCGCTCGCCGCAGCTAGAGAAAGCCTGCGCACAGCAACGAAGACCCAACACAGCCAAAAATAAATAAATAAAATTAAAAGAAAAATAAAAAATTGATGGATGCGATATCTTCTCTGAACTCTCTAGGAGTATTAATTGTAATTTTTATTTGAAGCTTTCTTCTGTTTCTGGCATGATCTGTTTCTTGCTGATCCAATTTTTTTTTGGGGGGGGTGGTTTGTTTTGGTCTCTGTCTTTCATGATGGGGGCTTTCCTCCAGTGTCTGGTGACCCTTAGTTATCGCTTCATATTTTAGAGTAAGGAGCAAGACCTAACTGGAGGGGGGAGGGATAAGCTCGGAGTTTGGGATTAAAATATAAACACTATTATATATAAAATAGATAACCAACAAGGACCTATTTATAGCACAGGGAACTAAAGTTAGTATCTTGTAATAACCTATAATGGAAAATTTAAAAAGAACATAAATATACATAAATATATACATATATAAAAATTATTTTCCGGGCTTCCCTGGTGGCGCAGTGGTTGGGAGTCCGCCTGCCGATGCAGGGGACACGGGTTCGTGCCCCGATCCCGGAAGATCCCACATGCCGCGGAGCGGCTGGGCCCGCGAGCCATGGCCGCGGAGCCTGTGTGTCCGGAGCCTGTGCTCCGCAACGGGAGAGGCCACAGCAGTGAGAGGCCCGCGTACAGCAAAAAAAAAAAAAAAAAAAAAAAAAAAAAAAAAAAATTATTTTCCATATATATTACTGAATCACCTTGCTGTACACTTGAAACTGACGCACTGTAAATCAACTATATTTCAATAAAAAAAGGCAAAAGAACGACCTAACTGTAAGCCCTATGTGTACATACAGAACTTATCAAGTAGAAACCTTCACTGTTGGGTTTTTGGTGGGGGTCTTGCTGTTTTGTTAGGGGAACCCCAGATGTTATTATCTATGGTCTTCTTCCTCTGGGGCAGTTCAGTTTCTTAGGAGAAGAATCCGCTCATCTGCTGTCTAGGGGTCACACACGTTGCCTGCATTTGGGGAGCAGAGTCTAGGAAGAGGACTGGGGTCCCCACTGCTCAGGATGCACTCTCGCTGAGTCTCCCTATTTCCAGACCTTATGTCACTCCTGCTGGCTACTGTGCCCGTTGTACTGGAATCTAGGGCCTGCCCAGTTCAGATCCGCCAGGGATCAAGCTTCCATTCTCCTGCCTGGGTAAAGAGTAACTGCTTGGCTTCTGGGGCAGAGGATGTTTTCAGCTCTGATCCTTACTGTGTTCCATCCTTTTATCATGGGCCAAATCTTTCAGAGGTTTTGTGGGGCAATCAGTTTGCTTCTCACCTGTGACCCCCTTCCCCACTCCCCCTCCCTTGCTCTGCTATGATGTTACCATTCCTCCATCTGCTTTCCTTCTTTTAAAAAGGAACAGAATAAATGCCAATAAGCACATAAAAAGCTGCTCCGCATCACCAACCATCAGGGAAATGCAAATCAAAACCACAATGAAATGCCACTTCATACCCATTAGGCTGGCTTATTATTTAAAAAAAACCCAAAACAAAAAACAACAGTGTTGGGGTGGATATGGAGAAATTGGAACCCTTGCACATTGTTGGTGGGAATGTGAAATGGTGCAGCTGCTGTGGAAAATAATGTTTCCTCAAAAAAGTTAAACATAGAATTACCATTTGATTCAGCAGTTCCACTTCTGGGTATATACACAAAAGTTTTGAAAGCAGGGACTTGAATAAATATTTGCACACCAGTGTTCATGGCAGCAGTATTCACAATAGCCAAAAGGTGGAAACTGCCAGGATGTCCATTGATGGATGAATGGATAAACAAAGGGTAGTAATATCCATACAGTGGAATATTATTCAGCCTCAAAAAGGAGCAAGATTCTATCAGTTATTCCTCAGTACAGCTGAAAATGAAATATAGTCTGATTTTGTAGGGGAAAAAAAAGGAATGAAATTCTGGCACATGCTATAACATGGCTAAGCCTTAAAGACATTATGTTAAGTGAAATAAGCCAGTGACAACAGGACAAATATTATCTGATTCCACTACTTAGGGTAGTCAAAGATGTAGAGACAAAAAATAGAATAGGGTTTACCATGGGCTGAGGGAGGGGGGATAGGGAGTTATTATTTAATGGCTCCAGGGTTTCAGTTTGGGATGATGAGAAAGTTCTGGAGATGGATGGTGATGATGGTTGCACAATAATGTGAATGTACTTAATGCCACTGAACTGTACACTTAAATATGACTAAAATAGTAAATTTTATGTTGTGTATATTTTACCACAATTTAAAAAAGCGGAAATCACTTGCTTACTGTGGTATCATGTCCCATTTTCTTCATCTATGTGAACATACTCCTTTTTAATTCTTTTACCGTCATTTTGGTGGGGTCTCAGGAAAAAGAGACAATATATGTGTGTAGTTAATGCATCATGTATAACTAATTTCCCTCAAGTATTTTTTCAGTGCCTGCTACATGGATGACACTGTGCTTGTGAATATAAATGTGATTGGTTTCCATGTTGAAAAAGAAAAAAAATCGCAGGCACAATACTTCTACTATACTTGTACACTGTCAAATACAGTCTTGGCTCTGAGGTCACTAAAGCAGGGAGAAAATGGATTTGCTGCAATATTTAATATATTTGCTGTCATCTTGGACTATGGCCCTAAGTTGCCGTAGCAACGGACAGAGCAGGAACTTCATTAGAGGAGGAGCTCCTTGGATTTTAACCATGTTATTCAATCAGGCATGAAGGATGGGGTAGACCATCACGTGGCACACAGAAGATCTTTTACTTTGATAAGCTGTGTAATTAGCTAAATCTAATAAGTCATTGGAACAAGTAAAACAACAACCTAAATCCTTGCTTTTTTGCATCTTTTCTGGAGTCATCAGTAGTCAAACGATTTCCTTGGAATTTCCTTGGTGGAGCTATCCAAAGCAGTGCCAGCGGTACTGTTTGAGCATCATCAGCAAAGGGCAGGAAGGGGCACCAACAGACTAATGATGGATAACAGCTTACTGTCACTGGCAGGTTGAAAGAAGATGCCTGGCATAAACAAGGTCACCAAAGACATTATCATAGGCAAGCTTTAGGTCTTTGTCACAGGTGGGTGGGAAGCTATTTTTTGGAGGGAAGAAGGGTGCCTTCCCAAACACACACATACACACACTCACATCCACACCCACACCCACATACCCGCTTGCAAAAGCTTCAGTAGCAATTTCAAAGCAACATGCAGTGAGTCCATATTGCTAAGAGAGTTCAGAATAAAATGTGATCAGAATCAGGTGGGGGTGGGGTGGTAGTAATCACCAACAGGGATGGCTTCCAGGAGGACAAGAGTTTTGGAAAAAGGAAGAGTCACATACTCTTGGGGAAGGCAGAGTTGTGTCTGATTCATTAAGACCTTACCATCACTCCAAATCCCCAGTTTGTCTGCTTGTGATTAAATCAGACTCATTTCCAACATTTCCTCCTAACAGCCTTCCAGGAGGCCCCAGGCAGAGCAATCCAATGGAATCATATTCTGGTGAACTTAAGAAGGCAAGTATTTATTTTCAAGTCTCTTTACCAACCCTGGAAATTAATTGCTTTGTTGACTCACTTTCCTTCCCCAAAGGGTAACTTTTGAGTTTGTCGCCTATTTACAATACTGGTCTATTTTACTGCAATATTCTTTCATTGTGTTGTTCTCCCCTGGATACAATTGTAGTATATATAGTCAAACATGAAATAAATCGGTTTTGGTTTTTTTGTTTCTTCCTTTTTTGGGGAGATGCTAATATTCTAAAGCCCTAAGCAAGGTACCATGTGATTTACAAAGAAGGGCCAGATGCAGTCCTTTCATGCTGTTAAGGGACAACAATAGAAGAAATGACAGAAGATAATCAGTGATTAATTACCAGATGAGTGATAGATACCAGGTGGTCCCAACCTGAGCTTCCCAGCCCCATGGGGTAATGAGGGAAGCAGGGAGGGGGTGCCTGTGAGTTATTTTCAGGACTTCAAAAAAGAGTAACCAAAAAAGCTCATATATACCAGAGATTAGATGCACAGGCTATTTAAACCAAAACATCAGGTTTCTTTGTTCTGGGCTAGAATTATAACAAGTCAGTTATAGAATAGAAATACCAGTTACCCCATGCTGATTGGAAGCTCTGATTGGCAGTTACCCTTGTCTTTGATTAATAAAACATGAGAAAATGAATTATTGCTTGATAAGTATGTTTTGTTTGATAGACAAAAAGTATTTCAAAGCATGGGATTTGTGAAGGGAGGATAATAAAATGGTTTGGGTGAAAAGACTAGGAATGAGGAAGATGAACAGGAAGTGGTTAGGAGCAGTTTAACGTGGATAGAGAGTGCAGAGAAGGAGGGACCCTCTTAAACAAGGTTGTGAAAGATGTGTAGGATTTACCTGTGCAGTGGTTCCCAAAGCGTGGTCTGCACCCACAGCATCAGCACCACCTGGAAACTTGTTAGAACTACAAATTCTTGGGTCTCGCCTGCTGAATCAGAAACTGGGAATGATGCCCAGCCATCTGTGGTCTAACAGGCCCTTCAGGTGATTCTGATTTACACTACAGTTTGAGAACCAAATCTATACCATCCTTTCCTAAAATTTGAAATACTAATGAAACAGGAGACAATTCTAAGAACTACCTGCTCAGCCTTAAAACAAAATGAATCACTATCAAGAGAGTTATTTCCTTTTCCAATCTCTCATGCCTTTTGATAGCATCACAGAGCAAGAGTCTGGTCCTCATTTGCATCTCTTTTTCAAACAAGGAGAACAGGCTGCACTCAGGTTCAAAGGCCCGGCAGGTGATGGAATCTAACTTGACTCTGATAACTTGGTTTTCTTTTCCTCACATTTATTTTATTTTTTTTTTATTTATTTTTTTTTTTTTTTGCGCTACGCGGGCCTCTCACTGTTGTGGCCTCTCCCGTTGCGAAGCACAGGCTCCGCACGCGCAGGCTCAGCGGCCACGGCTCATGGGCCCAGCCGCTCCGCGGCATGTGGGATCTTCCCGGACCGGAGCACGAACCCGTGTCCCCTGCACCGGCAGGCGGACTCTCAACCACTGCGCCACCAGGGAAGCCCCTCACATTTATTTTTACAGTTATCTTCCCTTTTGGCAAGTGATGCTAGTTTTCCTTTTGCAAAAGGAGTATAGAGTATTCCTTATGAAAACTATTTTTATGTAAAAATGTGATTCGATTTAAAGAAAAAAGGTAAAAGTACTAGAGGTGTGTGGAAATGGAAAACATACTCAAGGCATTATATGAATGATTGAAATTGCAAAGTCTATTTAAGACAACAATTTGTGTGTGTGTGTTTGATATTGATGCTTGAATGGATAAATTTATATTTGTCCTTGTTTATTGGAGTTTTGGGAGAATAAGCTACAGATTGAAGCAAGTACAAGTAAAAAGGAAAAAAGTATCCAAATAGCAAAAGGCATTCCAGGCAACAACCTATGACCACTTGTGGGAGCAACACCTAGTACAACAAAATCCTCCACAGCAAAAGGAGCCACTCAGTCCTCTGGAGTCAGTTGTGCCAGGATTTTGTGATACTTCATTTCCTGAAGTATAGGGTTGCTGAGATGTGATGAGAGCTGGAACACAGGCTTTGTAATCTCTTGAGGAAAAGAAGAAAACAGTTCTTGCATAGGTGACAATTAACATCATGTTGCTACCCATACCAGACTCATAGAGATGCTTTTTCATCACTTCATTTTGAGTCAAGAAGTGCCCAAGTTAATTGATTTATGTACAAACATAGATGTGTCCCAGCATGCTATGGGTAGGGTTATTCAGGGGGAAATTATACTGTATTCCTTTTCTCACAATATTTTAATTACAGGTAAAGTCTGATGAAAAACAATATAAAGGGCATCCTCTAAGATAATGATTGTCTAACTTTTTTTTTTTTTTTTTTTTTTTGTGGTACACGGGCCTCTCACTGTTGTGGCCTCCCCCGTTGTGGAGCACAGGCTCCGGACGCACAGGCTCAGCGGCCATGGCTCACGGGCCCAGCCGCTCCGCGGCATGTGGGATCCTCCCAGACCGGGGCACGAACCCGTGGCCCCTGCATCAGCAGGCGGACTCTCAACAACTGCGCCACCAGGGAAGCCCTGTCTAACTTTTTTGACCTCAATGCATGAAACACATTTTACAGCTTTTTTGACCTCAACTTTTTTTATCTCAATGCATGAAATACATTTTACAGCTTGGCCCAGTGTGTGTGTGTGCACACACAGGTACATACATACACACACACACACACTTTATAACACCTAAATAAAGGTTTAATGAAATAATACTCATCCTTATAGCAAGAGACATGCTCTGCAAGTTTTTGCTCTATCTTATTAAAATGATTTTCCAATCCATTAGTGGTCTCTTTCCCACCTTCCTTCTCTGAGGATACTGATTCAGTAGGTTCGGGATGGGGCTTGGAAATCTGCAAGTTTTGATAAGTTACCTAGAGGATTCTGATGCAGGTGGAACTTGGCCACACTTTGAGAAACAGTACTTTCAAGAAAACAATAATAGAATCCTAAGGTGTTAGTATATGAAAAACTTTATGAATCTTGTAGTCCATTACCTACTCAATAAAGTTCAAATATAGAATGACATTCAAGGCCCTTCTTTCGCTAGCCCCTGCTGAGCTTTTCGAGTATAAACCCAGCTGTGACCTTGCTGCTCTCTGTCACTCCTGTTCCACACAACCAAACTGCATCAGATAAATCATCATTTATGCACCCCATGCTTTTATGTAAACTTTCATTTCTTGCAGTGTAGTAGAATGGCTTACCCTGACTGATCCTCCTGCTGAAAACAACTAAATGTGCTAGATGACATAAAAAGCCATTAAAAAATGTGTTCATGAGCCAGCAAGTTATTAAGGAATCCTCAAAGACCAAAAACTAAGTAAGTAAAGTAAGCAGAACCCCAAAGCTGGCTTTTGCCTCAAAGATATTTGCTGAACTGGCTGATTTTTTTAAAATTAATTTTTATTGGAGTATGGTTGCTTTACAATGTTGTGTTAGCCTCCAGTGCACAACAAAATGATTCAGTCATACACATACAGGTATCTCCTCCCTTTTGGACTTCCCTCCCATTTAGGTTACCACAGTGCATTAGGTAGAGTTCCCTGTGTTATACAGTATGTTCCCATCTGAACTGGCTGGTTTTTGAGCTCTAGTTTTTCATGGGGAGACAGAAAGTGAAGCCTAGAACCTGCCTAAGGTAGGGGTCTAATAGGACCCCTTCCATAAAGTGAGGACCTCAAATGGCCATACCTCACTGTAAAGGCACTTTAGTGCAAGGGTGATTTAGAAATAAACCTGTCACCTGAAGAATAAAAATAGTTGCTTATCTTGAAGACTGGGCCTGGGTGGAGGGTCAAAAAAAATCTTCCCTGAAAATTTGTAATCATAAGTCAATCCTTATAAGGATCTATAGCATGAATTCACACAACCAAAGTGATTCTAGGTTAGTAGTGTCCTCGAGGTACCTAGCAGAACGAAATGCACACCCCGTAGAGGAACCTGTCTTCCCCAGGCCTCAAGGAATTCTTCATGATAAAGTTTTAAGAAATTTCAGCTCATGATCAAAAATGGTAAAAATACATAAGGAAGCGAGGCAACATGAGTACTGAGCCAGCAGAAACAACAGACAGCAGAATCAGACTCATGAAGACTATAGATAGTGGAATTATCACAGAATATAAAAGAAGTATTTTAATATGTTTAAAGAAATAAGAAATAAAATTACAAATAAAGTATCAGACTGTAAAACTGACAAAGTATATTAAAAAAAGAATTTCTAGAAATAAAAGATTATGGATTCGGCAGTTAATTAGACAACATTGAGGAGAGAATCAGTAACCTGGGGGAGAGTTCTAAAAAATATGTTGAGAATGCAGCACAGAGACACAAAGGGATGGAAAATATGAGAGATTAAGTGATCTGGAAGATAGAATTAAATAATTTTATACACATATAATTGGTGTTCCGGAAGAAGAGGAGAGAAAGAATGTTGCAGAGACAATATTTGAACAGATGTTAGTTGAGAATTTTTCAGTGTTGCTGAAAGACACCTGTTCACACATTCAGGAAGCCCAGTGAATCTCATGTAAGATAAAAAGAAATCCACACCTGCACATAGCATAAATGAAACTGCAGAACACTAAGACAAAGAGAGGATCTTAAAGCAATCAGAGAGAAAGACAGATCGTCTTTAAAAGAATGGTAATTTTCCTGACAGTTGTCCTCTCAACAGCAATAGTAGAAACCATTGAAATATCTTAAATGTTCTGAGAGAAAAATAACTGTGAACATACGATTATATATGTAGCAAAACTATTTTTAAAGGAGGATATGCAGACAAAATCTGTGAGAAGTCATCACCAGCAGACTCACCAAAGGAAATTCTAAAGAATATACTTTAGGCAGAAGGAAGGTCTGAGATGCAAGAAGGAATGAAGAGAAAAGAAAATGATAAATTTGTGGACGAATAAAAAAGTCAACTCTATACGACAAAAACAATGTCTTGTAAGATTAAAAAAACCAAGATAAAACTGAGGTTTATGATAATAATGGTTCAAAATTTGGGGAGAATGTGATTAAAGTTGAAGAGTTATAATCCTTATTTTTGGGGAGGAGAGGAGGATCAAGATACTGATCGATTTGGATTTTGACAAGCATCCATGCTTGTCAGATTACTTGTCAGTTACTAAAAGAATAGGAACAGAATGGCTGCCGTCTCTCCCCTATACAGTCTGCAGCTCTAATGCTAGTGAGCTCCTGTGTCTCACTTGGGTCTGTACTTCTGGACAGTGGTGAACAAGTGGGGAGCAATGCGAATGGTCTGCCCACGTGGGGAGGAGTATTTCATCAGTGGCATTGTTTGGCATTGCCAGTACACTAACAACAAAGCATACCAACTTTTAGTGGGTTTTATTATTGTTTAAATTCTCCATGCCCCCAACTCCATGGCACTGTTCCCAGATTCTCACTGATCGCTTTTCCCTCCCCAAGCAGTGGCCCACGTGAGGTCTGATTTTTCAATTTGCAGATGTCCGACTTTTTGCTATTTGCTCATTCTTCTTTGGGTCATTACCTTGATCCACAACATACTTCAGGGCAGTGATTCTAGAACATTCACGGAACCCTGAGATTCCTCATGACCCCGTCAGGGGGTCCTCAAGGTAAAACATATCCTTAGATTAATAGACTATCATTTGCCATTTCACCATGTGGACATTTGCGCTAAAGGTGCAAAAGCGATGGTGGCTAAAGCCACTGGCACCTTAGCAGAGATCAAGGCAGTGGCGCCAGTCCTTCCTAGCGTTACTTGTGCTGCATACCAAAGTGGGACGATTGTCTCAGGAAGAGCGCTTGTGCAACTGTTGAGCTGTGAGTTGAACTGCCGCTTGTTTCACAAAACACCATTGTGTTACTCGGAAGAATGAGCGACAGACCGTAGGGAAGGTTTAGCCTTCAAAGGAAAACTGTGCGTTGTGTAGAGCACATACTTAGCTGGCTAGGATTCTATGGAGCTATTTTGCAACTCCGTAAGTCGTAGTTAACTGATAGCAATGCAAAATAATTCTTTTCTATAGATATGCAAATTACTTGTGTCTGGTGGAGGGATACCCCGTCCCGCTCTATGAAAAAGCCAGTTCTGTGCCATGTGCGCATTCATTTCAACATTCTTTTATTCATTATAAATTTGTGCTTCTTTAGCTTCTCCTTTGAACTGGTTCAAACATCTGCTTGATTCTCTCATTATGATTTAAATAAAATCCTTAACATGTGGTCGTCTTTTATCTGTATGAGAGTTACAGTTTTACCTTTTTAAAAAAGTATCTTTTAACAAAAAACTATAGTTACTCCAGCTTGGGTATGTGGCAGAAAATTTCTCAAAAATAATTGAAATTAGCCTGTCAAGGAAAACACTGACAGTATTTGTTATCAAAGATCAAATTCAAGCTTTCAAGGAAAAATTAGAATATCTTCCACTATTAACTTGACAGCTTCCTAACACTTAAAGACTTATCTCCTGAGACTGGCAGTGATGTTAATGAATGTGATCTTGTATAGTGAAATGTGACAACATTTGGAAGGTCTGCATAACTCAGTGAGCCAGTATTTTCCAAATGACCAATGCATGATGTTAAAGAACCATGCATAGGTAAAAAAGAAATCCATTCAAAGTGCATGAAAACCGATAGAATTTAATATAACAGAGTTCCCTGATATGGTTTCAGATTCTACATGCAACTAATCTTTAAGAAACTAACAATTGCTGAGTTTTGATGTAGTTGATTATCAAAGAAGAAAATTCACCATTATCTGAAGTCTATAAAGTATTCCTTCCTATTCCAACTATATATCTGTGTGAGACCGTATTTTCTTCATATACTTCAATCCAAACAACTCATTACAATAGACTGAATGCAGAAACAGATACGAGAACCTAGCTGCTCTCTATCAAGCCAGACATTAAAGAAATTTGCATAGATATAAAGCAATGCCACTCTTCTCATTAAATTTTTTTTGTTTTGGAAAATAGTTATATTTCATGAAAATATGTAATTAATGTTAAAATGTAATGAGGTTATTATTGTTATTTTTAAATAGACTAATAAATAGTTTTGAAAACCCATATAAACAAAAGCTCTTTGGGAATCTTCAGTAATTTTTAAGTGTGGAAAAGGATCCTGACACCAAAATGTTTGAGAACCACTGCACAAGGAAAGATTGTTAAATGTGAATTGGTTAAATGGTCGGTTTATGTCAGAAGAAGATGGGGTATGGAAAGAAGTGGTCCTACAGATTAAGATGAAGTTGGATTTCCTCTTGCATTATGCACAAGTCTTCTGGGGGGGAAACTGGTCTAGTTCTGGCTTTGCCATTAATAATAATAGTATTAGTTATATTGGGAGCCCCTACTGTATGCTAAATATACTACATGGATCTACATGGATTACTTCATTTATTCCTATAACAACCTTAAAAGGTAGGCCTTATTATTATCATTGTAATTATTGTTATTCTTAAGTAAACCCAGGTTCAAAGAAGTTAAGTGACTTTGCCCAGAATCTAACAACCATGATGCAGACCCCACTCTGTCCTGTTCTACAGCCAGTGGGCTTAACCAGGAGTCCCTGTCATCTCCTGATTCTGAGTGAGCATGGCCAAGTCCTGGCTCTTGGTTTCCTCATCTGTAAAACAGATGAGGTTAGACAGAGCTTCACCCACCTTGGGTCAGGTCCTCAGCTCTGTGCAGAACACGTAGCCTATTCTCCTCACCTCAAGAGGCTCCCAGTCCAGGTGATCCCTAACGTCTGTTCAAACTGCCTGATTCTATACTTTTCACAGCCCATATTCTTTTTGCTGTCACTGTGAGTCCTGGGGTTTGACTGGCTTTGTGGTTGGAAGTGAAGAAGCCCAAGCAGAGGGTGAAGAGGCTGCCAGTTCAATAGTGTAGAGTGGCAAGATATTAATCCAGTAGTTAATTCATCTTGCCACTGAATCCTAGGGGCCTGAAACCAGAAACCTAAGCATGAAGCTTCCACTGCCGGAGGATTTTATCCCCCCCACCAATTCAGGGATTGCTTTCAGCCAACATTACCTCTGCTTTCTGAGCACAAGCCAGGCTATTGTGCTGGAAATAATCTGTGTTAGTCTTATTGGAGTGGCTTGTGTTGCCATAGTTACTGTTTGGGTTCTGTGCACCTAAAATTTCAAGGATTTATCAGGAAAAAAAGAGTTTGCTGATTTTTCTCTTTGGAACATCAGATTGGAGAAAAAACAGATTTTTTTTCCTATTAAATGTCTTTTCTGGGTGGGTACTGTCATACCCGGCATTGCAGAGTTACGGTTAACTCTCCAGTAGTGAAAAGCGGGCTTGGCCATGGCCTTGAAAAATGGACGTGTCAGCATCATGCTGAGGACCCACAATCACTGCCTGATGGTGCATGGAAAGGCAGGTTGTCATTGCTGGTTGTGCAGCTCAGGAAATTGCACGAGACAGCTGGTTATTTATGACAGAGAAACACAGAGCTTCTTAGTAGGTCTCCCAGTTGCCGCCACTCTCTAAACAGTCACTTTCCACCCAGCACTGAGGCTGGGTCAGCGTTTTCATGGAGAAGGGAAGGGGAGCGGGGCATGAAATGGTGTGGCCAAGAGAGCCAACCTGCTGCTCCGCACACGTGAGCAACTAGAAGTGCGCTACATGGAGACTCTGCTTTTGTAGTAGTGATGTCTGTTTGTGCTGCCTGTTTGCTTGTCTAGTTTGCAGACTGCGTCAGCCCACAGTTGAGTCCAGAAATAGTCCCCTTTGCCTGGTCGCCATGAGCCAGACTGGTCTTTATGTGGCTGTCTCCTAGGAGCCCAAAGCTATGCCACATGGCTGGAAGCTGTGTTTACAAGCTTTTCATCTGCCTTCCTTAACTTGTGGTTGCTATGGTTTCCTTTGCCTGCTGGGCCTGGCCTTTTTAGGGGTACAGGCTGTCCACTCAACCGAAAGCCAGGGGCACAGCTCTGCTAGCATTGGCCTTTTGGCCACAATCCCAACCACATCTCATCACCTGCCCATTCTGAGCCCTAAACCTCACCCCTTGTGGGGCTGACCTTGACTTTTGCCCCAGCACCAGTCCAGTGTGGGGTCCACCACCTCACTGCCTATCCTGGGACTTTCCATTGACCTCATCAGGGCACTGATTTTGTTCTCATCAGACTGATTTCTCAGTAGCTTGGATGTTACTTCGTAGAGCCCTGTCTTCTTCTACAATCATCGCAATCTCCTACTTATATACACGGCTCGTTTAAACCTAGAGACAACTCCATGAGGTGGCCATTGCATCCCCTGTAACAGACAGCTGTTGCTGCTGGCCCAGCATCCATTCCCCCCTTTTCAGGCAATAGCATTTTGTCTTTTGGGGCACCGCTCCCTTTTCCCCATTCTCAGCTCTAGTGGGGCTCATCCCACCACTCTTATTCCAGGGCCTGGCCAATCAGAATATTCTTTTTTTTTTTTTTTTTTTTTTGCGGTATGTGGGCCTCTCACTGCTGTGGCCTCTCCCGCCGTGAAGCACAGGCTCCAGACGCGCAGGCTCAGCGGCCATGGCTCACGGGCCCAGTCGCTCCGCGCCATGTGGGATCCTCCCAGACCGGGGCACGAACCCATGTCCCCTGCATCGGCAGGCAGACTTTCAACCACTGCGCCACCAGAGAAGCCCCCAATCAGAATATTCTTATCTCCTAGCTTCAGTGGTTGGTCCGGGGATTCATCACATGATCCAAGCCAGGTCAGTGAGGATTAATTACAGAACTTGCACAAGAAAGAAGTTTTTTTTACTCTTGTTTAGGTTGTTAGATGTAATCTTGATGTGCTGGTATGGGGGGCCTACAATTTAGAAAGCATGAAACAATGCAGAGAATAGAATGAAGAGGTTAAGAGAAAACCTGTGACTTGGCGACACTGTTTGTGTGCCTCAACTGTAAACCAAATACTTGAGTCAGAAAAAACTCCCTTTTTATGCAAATGTCTGTTTGAGTTGGGTTTTCTGTCACTTCCAAGTGACAGAGTCTGATATATCCCTATTCAAGAGGACCTTGAGGCTCAGAGAAGTGAAATAACCTGTCCAGGATACCCAGCTACTGCAGTGTGACCCCATTTCTCTTGACTCCAAAGACTCTCTTCCACTATCCCATACTGACTTTGAATAGTAGTCTTACATTTGTGATACATTTCACAATATGCAGAGTACTTTCACATGACTTATACCACACGCCAATTTACTGCTCCCGGCACAGGGCTAATTATTTTTATTGTTATAAACACAGTACTATCATTCCCATTTTCTAGATGAAGGTATTGAAGACTGGTTGCGTGTGCACTTAGTGAGTGACCAAGTGGGGCTGCTTACTTTAACTCTGGTTTAATATTCATTCCACCTCTCTCCATCACTCCCTGAATTTCCCCAGCTGCTGGCCTCTTGTCTCTTTCTTTTCCCCAAGGAGGCTTGACCACTCTTTGGAGGTAGTTGCCTTTGGAGGAGGTCTGACACGATGGCAAGGGCATGGGGTCTGGGAGTCAAACAGATCCATGTTTAGATCTTGTTTCTACCACTTACTGACTCTGTAACCATGGGCAAGTTACTCACTTTATTCCGAACTCTAGTTTCCTCTTTCGTAAAACCTATGAGTCAGGGGAGAATACTACTTACCTTACAAGATTTTTGTGAGGATTAAATGAAGCCAATGCATGTGAGCAGTAATAATAATAATATCAGCAATGAACATGAATTGAGCATTTACTATATTATTTAATATTATTATCTCTATATTCCAAATGAGAAAACCGAGGTACAGAAAGGTCAAGTGACTTGCCCAAGGTCACATATCTTATGAGTGGCAGAGCAGCATTCAACCCAGACATGCTGGTTAAGAACTCTTAATCACAGCACTCAGCACAGAGTAAGTGTTTAAATAACAGAATTACTCTGTATCCTACTCCTATTTCTCTGAAAAGCTCAATATCCGGTTTCAGGAAAGAACCGAAGCAGTGGATCTAGGGTGGAAGAGGGCCATGTCTGGTAGACAGATCAGAGTGGGCTAGAGGCTATACCAGGGAGGTAATAACGGTCAGAGCACTTACATGGGTCAGAGACGAGGAAGACAGGTGGGGCCTGGATGCCAATAAAGGAGGGCCCAGCAAGACAGGTGGGCTTAGGAAGTAGAGACCCACAGAGCCAGAGAAAGCACACTAGGAGACACCTTAGTGACCCAGAAGGCTCTTTATTTCAGGCTGAGAGCTTTGCTGTGGTTTCTGTTAAGCCAGGAACCCACTGATGAGTGGTTGACCGGGGCCCTGCAGGAGAGGGGATTAGGATTAGGTGGAACTGCAGCTTCTGGCAGGCATCTGTATCTTGACATTGACTGAGGCTTGTTAGTGATAGTCTCAACTCATTCACTCAATATATCTTTGTAACCCAATGGAAAAAGGTCTTATTTTCTTCGCAGTAGATTCTTTCCTCGCTTAGGACTGCCCGTCCTTCCTCATTTCAGGAGACGTATGTAGGTGGGTGAACACTTTGATCAGCTGCTTGGGGTGGGGGTGAGATGAGTTCCTAAGCATTAAGCTTGAAGAACAATATATAGATGGTTCTGCTCCATTAACTAACCACCAGGCTCATATTTGGTTGAGTGGGTTGGTACTCTAAGGCTGAGAACCGAATAGCTTCGGGACAATAGAGCATATTTTTTAGAGGCTGAGAAAAAGGAAGAGGAAGAGAAGGAGCAAAAATGAACTAACTGTAGGGGAGAAGACTTTGAGGGAAAAGAAGAACAATATTTAAAGGAACTTTTATGAAATCTTGTCCCACTATGTGCAGTGTAAACTTTCCTTTCTGCCTCCCCAACAATTCTTTGGTAAAATAGACATTGCTTATTAATGTGTTGCGGAGTTTAATCTCTTTTGAGAATGCATTGAAATGCTGAGTCCCCATTCAAGGTGGGCATATGATGAGCAAAACTTGCCCACCGGGATCTTGCCACATCTGGTACACATATTTTTGGAGCACCTACTACGTGCCAGGTATAGTGCCAGGCACTGAGGTTACAAAACTAGACATCGTCTTGGCTCCTAAGAAGTGTACAGTCTTTTGGAAGAGCATGTATGGAAACAGATTCAGTGGAAGACTTTAATCTGGGAGGCTGAACATCAAAGTTGTTCTAAAAGGATATTAAATGTGGTCATTCACTTACAGACAGACATATGGACCGATGGAATAAAGAGCCCAGAGACAAACCCTCATATATATGGTCAGATGATTTTCAGCTAGGGTGCCAATACCATTCAATGGGGAAAGGACAGTCTTTTCAACAAAGAGTTTTGGGAAAACTGGATATTGACTTGCAAATGAAGAAAACATAGGGGAAAAATTTCATGACATTGAATTTGGCAGTGATTTCTTTGATATGACATCAAAAGTATAGGCAACAACAGAAAAATAGATAAATTGGACTACATCAAAATTTAAAACTTATGTGCAACAAAGGCCACAGAGTGAAAAGGCAATGAACAGAATGGGAAAAAATATTTGCAAATCATCTATCTGATAAAGGGTTAATATCCAGAATACATAAAGAACTCCTACAACTCAACAGCAGCATTAAAAACAACCTCATTAAAAAATGGACATAGCCTAGGGATAGGACAGGAATAAAGACGCAGACATAGAGAAGGACTTGAGGACACAGGGAGGGGGAAGGGTAAGTTGGGATGAAGTGAGAGAGTGGCATGGACATATATACACTACCAAATGTAAAATAGATAGCTAGTGGGAAGCAGCCGCATAGCACAGGGAGATCAGCTCAGTGCTTTGCGTCCACCTAGAGGGGTGGGATAGGGAGGGTGGGGGGGAGACGCAAGAGGGAGGGGATATGGGGATATATGTATACGTATAGCTGATTCACTTTGTTATACAGCAGCAACTAACATACCATTGTAAAGCAATTGTACTCCAATAAAGATATTAAATAAAAAATGGACATAGGACATTTCTCCAAAGAAGAAAAACAAATGGCCAGTAAGCTCATGAACAGATGCTGAACATCACAGATCACTAGAGGAATGCAAATTAAAACCATGATAAGATATCTCTTCATACCCATTAAGATGGCTACTATCAAAACAGAAAATAACAAGTGTTAGTGGGAATGGGGAGAAATTGGAACCCTTGTACACTGTTAATGGAAATGTAGAATGGTACAGCCACTGTGGAAAACAGTATGGCAGTTCCTTAAAAGAGTAAAGATAGAATTACCATATGATCCAGCAATTCTACTTCTGGGTATATACACATAAGAATTGAAAGCAGGGATTTGAACAAATATTTATACAACAATGTTCATAGCAGCGTTAATCACAATAGCCAAAATGTGGAAACAACTCAAGTGTCCATCGATGGATGAATGGATAAACAAAATGTGGTCTATAGAAACAATGGAATATTATTTAGGCTTAAAAAAAGAATGAAATGTCTGACACATGCTACTACATGGATGAACCTTGAGGACATTATGCTGAGTGAAATCTTCTAGTCACAAAAGGGTAAATACTGTATGATTCCACTTATATGAGAGACCTAGAGCAGTCAAAATCAGAGGGAGAAGGTAGAATGAAGGTTTCCAGGAGCTGGGGAATGGGTACAGGGTTTCAGTTTGGGGTGATGAAAATGTTCCTGAGATAGATGGTGGTGGTAGCACAGCAATGTGAATATACTTAATGTCACTGAACTGTACACTTAAAAATGGTTAAGGTGATAAACCTTATGTGTATTTTACTGCAGTCAAAAAAGTTTTTTTAAGTAAAAAAAAAAAAAAAAGTTATCACTCAAAAATCACACCACTGTAAAGACTGACAACATTTTGTACTGTGAAGAGGTGATGTGATCTGGTGGACTGTGAATGACTGGTGATGGCTGCCCAGAGGTAGATTATCATAGACAATGGCCATGGCATTGCAATGGACTTGTGGCTACAGAAATTGTGACAGTTTTTGAACATTTATCTGCTGTGGCAGGTAAAAATGACTTTAGTTTGATCATTGTCAAACTAAACAAATTTTGGCATTAAGATATCGAAACTCCAGAACTACTGTAATATCAGAATGGAGCAGGTCTAAGACCTTCCATGCAAATGATCTTCTGCTGTGATTACAATATGATAAGCACCATGAAAGAGATAGGTGTATAGTACCTATTTGTTCACGCAGTCTTTTTTTTTTTAAGATTTATTTATTATTTATTTATTTAATTTATTTTTGGCTGTGTCGGGTCTTAGCTGCGGCACGTGGGATCTTTGTTGAGGCATGCGGGATCTTTCGTTGTGGTGCTCAGGCTCTTTGTTGTGGTGCACAAGCTTCTCTCTAGTTGTGGTGCGCCGGCTCCAGGGCTCGTGGGCTTTGTAGTTTGCAGCACGCAGGCTCTCTAGTTGAGGCATACGAGCTCAGTAGTTGTGGCATGTGGGCTTAGTTGCCCCATGGCATGTGGGATATTTAGTCCCCTGACCAGAGATCGAACCCAAGTCCCCTGCATTGTAAGGTGGAACAGGGAAGTCCCTGTTCACTCAGCCTTGAGATATTTCCTGTGGACTTCATATGTTCCAGGAGACAGGACAGAGGTGTACATTCCTAATTCTTCTCTCCATCCTCTGCCATTCTGTGCTTTCTTTCGGCATAATGCTTTGGCTGTAGGGTTCATTTTGCCTTGTTAGCCAGGCTGATGTGATGGAAATTCAGCCTACAAAATGGTGCCTTTTGTTCAATGGGGAAAGCAATTGTCCCAAGCTTTTGCAAGTTTATGTGTAGGTTTATGGAACTGCTCTCAGCAACAACACCTCTGAGGGAGTGAGGGCAGCAGAATCAATCCCTTGGAATCTCTGAAGCTGGGATGATCCTTCAGAGTTGTCCAAAGTGTGGCGGGACCACCTATGCCACAGTCATTGATGCAAGTGTCTGAGGAGGGGGCATAACGTGGAGTGAGTGGTGTCCTAGGCTGAGGTCAAGGCCTGAGGGGAGTTGTAACTGGGAGCCCTCAACAGCCAGCACTCCTGGGCACTTGGGGAGTGAGTGCCTCAGTCCTGATGGGGATCTGGTGGCCCAGCAGACTCACAGGCACTGTATGGATACTCTGCTTTGGTCCTCAGGAATTCCTGGTGCAAGATTTAGACCATTTCCTGGAAAGGTAGCACACAGTACCAGCAGCATGAATGAAATAAGAGTTGAGTTCTTGTTAACTTTTTAAAAATCTCTTGCTCAAACAATATTATAACAGCGAAAATAGAAATAAAATTTAAAACCCCTGCCTTCCTTCTGAATTACTTGTTTTCACTTGCTGTGCTATTATCTGGTCAGATTAGCCTTATGCACATACCAGTTTTATATAGTTAAGATTATAGGTATCATGTATATGTGTGTATATATGATGTTGTATTATATGTGTATAAACAACACTATATTTTCCTGGCTATAGTGTTTTTTAAATGAGTTAAATTTCATACAGAGAAATGTACAGATCTTAATTTTACAATTAGATTAGTTTTGATAAATGTATACACCTGAGTAACTACCACCCCAGTCAAGGAAACATTTCCATCACTCTGAAAAGTTCCTGGTGACCTCACCTGGTCAGTTTCCACCCCCATAGGCAACTCCTGTTCTGATTTATTAAAAAAATTTTTTTCCAGTTCTATTGAGATATAATTGACATATAGCACTGTATAACTTTAAGGTATATAGCCTAGTGACTTGACTTACATATGTTGTGAAATGATTGCTGCAAGTTTAGTTATCCATCATCTCATACAGATACAAAAAAAAGGAAAAAAAAATTTTCCCTTGTGATGAGAACTCTTAGGATTTACTCTCTTAATTTTCAGATATACCTTGCAGCGATGTTAACTATAGTCATCAATGTTGTACATTACGTCCCCAGTACTTATTTATCTTATAAGTGGAAGTTTGTACCTTTTGACCACCTTCCTCCAATCCCCCCATCTCACCCCCTGTATCTCTGGTAACCACAAATCTGATCTCTTTTTTCTGAGTTTGGTTTTGTTATTGTTGTTTTTAGATTCCACAAGATTTCTTTCTTTTTTATGGCCGATTAATATTTCATTTTATGTAAATGCCACAACTTCTTTATCCATTCTTTTTTTTTTTTCTTTTTGCGGTATGCGGGCCTCTCACTGTTGTGGCCTCTCCCGTTGCGGAGCACAGGCTCCGGATGCGCAGGCCCAGCGGCCATGGCTCACAGGCCCAGCCGCTCTGCGGCATATGGGATCCTCCCAGACCCGGGCACGAACCCGTATCCCCTGCATCGGCAGGCGGACTCTCAACCACTGCGCCACCAGGGAGGCCCTCTTTTTTGTTTTTTAATTCGTTTTTGGCTGTGTTGGGTCTTCATTGCTGCGTGCGGGCTTTCTGTAGTTGTGGCGAGCGGGGGCTACTTTTCGTTGTTGCAGTGTGTGGGCTTCTCATTGCGATGGCTTTTCTTGTTGCGGAGCATGGGTTCTAGGGGGGCAGCCCTCAGTAGTTGCAGCACGTAGGCTCAGTAGTCGTGGTGTGCAGCTCTAGGGCACAGGCTCAGTAGTTGTGGCTCACGGCCTTAGTTGCTCTGAGGCATGTGGGATCTTCCCGGACCAGGGGTGGGACCTGTGTCCCCTACGTTGGCAGGCGGATTCTTAACCAGTGTGCCACCAGGGAAGTCCCTTATCCATTCTTTATCTATTCAGCACTCAGGTTGTTTCCAGATCTTGGCTACTCTAAATAATGCTGCTAGGAAAAGTGGGGGCATGGGAGCAGATATCTTTTTCACATAGTGTTTTTGTTTCCATCAGATACATTCCCAGAAGTGGAATTACTGTATCATACGCTAGTTCTATTTTTAATTTTTTTTTAAATTTAGTTTATTTATTTATCTTTGACTGCACTGGGTCTTCGTTGCTGCGTGTGGGCTTTCTCAAGTTGCTACAAGCGGGGGCTACTCTTCATTGCGGTGCGTGGGCTTCTTGTTGCGGAAGCATCTCTTGTTGCGGAGCACGGGCTCTAGGCATGCGGGCTTCAGTAGTTGTGGCTTGCAGGCTCTAGACCACAGGCTCAGTAGTTGCGGTGCACGGCTTTAGTTGCTCCGCGCCATGTGGGATCTTCCCGGACCAGGGCTCGAACCAGTGTCCCCGGCATTGGCAGGCGGTTTCTTAACCACTGCACCACCAGGGAAGCCCTATTTTTAATTTTTTGAGGAACCTCCATACTGTTTTCCATAGTGGCTGCACCAATTTACATTCCCACCAACAGTGCACAAGGGTTTCCTTTCCTCTACACCCTGGCCAGAAATTTGTTACCTCATATGCTTTTTTTTTTTTTTTTAATTTATTTATTCATTTTTGGCTGTATTGGGTCTTTGTTTCTGTGCGAGGGCTTTCCCTAGCCGTGGCAAGCTGGGGCCACTCTTCATTGCGGTACGCGGGCCTCTCACTGTTGCGGCCTCTCTTGCTGCAGAGCACAGGCTCCAGACGCGCAGGCCCGGCAGCTGTGGCTCACAGGCCCAGCTGCTCCACGGCATGTGGGATCCTCCCAGACCAGGGCTCGAACCCGTGTCCCCTGCACTGGCAGGCAGACTCCCAACCACTGCGCCACCAGAGAAGCCCCTCATATCCTTTTTATAATAGTCATTCTAACAGGCATGAGGTGGTATCTCAGTGTGGTTTTGATTTGCATTTCTGTAATGATTAAAGATATTGAGAGCGTTTTTCATATACCTGTTGGCCATTTGTATATCTTCTCTGGAGGAATGTTTATTCAGGTCCTTTTCCCATTTTTAATTGGATTATTTGGTTTTTTGTTATTGAGTTGTGTGAGTTCTTCATATATTTTGGATATTAGCCCCATATCAGAGAGGTGATTTGCAAATATTTTCATCCATTCTGTTGGTTGCCTTTTCATTTAAAAAAAAATAAATTTATTTATTTTATTTATTTATTTTTGGCTGTATTGGGTCTTTGCTGCTGTGCACAGGCTTTCTCTAGTTGTGGCAAGCAGGGGCTACGCTTCGTTGCAGTGCACGGGCTTCTCATTGCAGTGGCTTCTCTTGTGGAGCAGGAGCTCTAGGCACACAGGCTTCATTAGTTGTGGCACATGGGCTCAGTAGTTGTGACTCACGGGCTCTAGAGCGCAGGCTCAGTATTTGTGGCACATGGGCTTAGTTGCTTTGCGGCATGTGGGATCTTCTCAGACCAGGGCTCGAACCTGTGTCCCCTGCATTGGCAGATGGATTCTTAACTACTGCGCCACCAGGGAAGCCCTGCCTTTTCATTTTGTTGATGGTTTCCTTTGTTGTGCAGAAGCATTTTTTCGTCCTCTTATTTATTTTTTACTTTGTTGATTGTGCTTTAGGTGTCATAGCCTAAAAATCATTGCCAAGACTCTGATTTTTATCATCATAGGTTAGTTTTGTCTGTTTTTGAATTTTACATGAAAGGAAGCCTAGAGGGTTGACTCTTTTGATACATACATATTTTAAAAATTGACTTTTCCCTGTTCTTTATACTAATGCATTTTTCTGGATGTGAAAAGTATATCTTTTTATTATCAACATTTGAAAATATAGAATAATATTATGCAGCATTAAAAATTATTGTCCTTAGATCCACTCTCCATAGGTAACCGCTGAATCTTGGCATATTTCCTTACAGCAGTGGTTTTCAAAGTCTAGTCTCCAGGCTAACAACATCAGAGAACTTGTTAGAAATGCGAAATTTCTAGCCTCATCCCAGGCCTTCTGACTCAGAAACTTTGCAGGTAGGGCCCAGCAGTGTGTTTAAAGAAGTCCTCCAGGTGTCTCTGATACATGAGTATTTGAGAACCATTTCCTTAGAATGTTTTTCTCTTTCTTTTCTTTCTTTCTTAGATGAGATCATGCCATGCTAACATTTTTACGTTCTACCTTTTCATGTAACAATTTATTGGAAACATTACTATGTCATGACACTTAATGAGTTAACTTATCCAGACTAAGAAAAATTTGTATGGTATGTAAGTGTAGTAATGAAGCTAAATGTGGCCTGTTTTGGCTTTTGCCTTCTCTTGGGATATCTACTTCCAAACTCGACCACATTTGTGGGCAGCTTCCTTTACTGGCTCTCATCACCATTTAGCATGATGATGCTGGAAATGTGTTTGGGTGGAATGATTCCAGTTGAACTTGGGAAGATTTACAGACAGACCTCGTCTGGTGTTGGACTGGTGAGTAACAATTTCATCCAGGCAAATGATGCAGAGGACTGACACTTGTCGTTCCCAAATAAGAGTTGGCCTTCTGAAGTCTAGGTGGGCAGGCACAGACATGCCAATGGCAGAGGAGACATCTTGAAGGAAAGGTAGCTATGTGGCTCTGTTGGGGACACTGTCTGGGTCCTTGGTTATAGTTGAAAAATAACCCTCCATCTTGTCTCATGAGCCAGCCCTACTAAGGAGCACTATGTCCAGTGGGAGACTCCAGACTGGCAGGCCTTAACCTCAGTTGCCCTGAGTATATCCCTCCATATAAAGGCTTTATAGTCATGTTACAAGAAATTATCTTTAAAGAGATGGCCTTGAGGACTCAGATTGGGAAAGTAACTTACCCAAGGTCACATAGTTGGGGTGTGTTGGCAATGCTGTGATTCCAATCTAAATCACCTAACTCCAGATTCTGCCTGCTTTCCGCTCTTGGTGCTGCCTTCTGGAGAGTATATGGTCCTTTTCCTATGCCTGGTGGACAGGACATCAGGAAAAGGGGCAGTGTCCGACTGTTTCAGGGCATTAGGTACCTATATTGACACTTCTGGGGAAAGTGATAGAAGAAAACATGAAAGGCAGAGTGAGTGGGTTTTGGAACTATGTTGATTTGATTTAGAGTCAGAGATAAGGCACTTATGGGTTGTGTGACTGTATCAGTTATCTGTAGCTGAGTAACAAATTATCCTCCAAAATGTGGCATAAAACACACACATTTATTATCTCACAGTTTCTGTGGATCCACAATCCAGGTTTGGTTTCCCTGGGTCCTCTGCTTCAGGAGCTCTCATGAGGCTGCAGTTGATGTGTCAGTGGGTGCTGAGGTCTCCTATGAAGACTCAACTGGGGAAGGGTCTTATATTAATTAACTTGGGCTGCCATAACAAAGTACCACAGACTGGGTTGCTTAAACAGCAGATACTTATGTCTTCACAGTTCCAGAGGCTGGAAGTCTGAGGTCAGGAAGCCAAGTGGGCTCTGGTGAGAGCTCTGTTCCTGGCTTGCAGACAGCCACCTTCTTGCTGTGTCCTCACATGGTGGAGGGAGAGAGAGCAAGGTCTCTGGTCTCTTCTTATAAGGATACTAGTCCCTTCATGAGGGCCCTACACTCATGAGCTCATCTAAATCTAATTACCTTCCAAAGGTCCCATCTCCAGACACTAGCACTTCGGGGGTTAGGGCCTCAGTGTATGGATTTTGGGGGAACACAGTTGAGTCCATAGCAGATCCACTCCTAAGCTTGTGTGGTTGTTGGTAGGACTCAGTTCCTTATGGGTTGTTGGATTAAGGGCCTCAGTTCCTTGCTGCCTGTCAGTTAGAGTTCACCCTCTGTTACTTCCACATGGGCCTCTCCAACAAGGCAGATGACTTAACTTCTCTGAATCATCCCCCTTTTTACCCTATGAAATGGGGATGGTTATAGCTCTTCGAGAGTTGCTGTGATAATTCATTGACATAATGTAGAAAATAGCTTTGCACAGAGGCTGGCATCTTGTTGGGGCTTCCTAAATGGTAACTATTATTACTATTATTATAATTTTTTGAGCATCTGATACTCTAGAGCCTGGCCATTGTCCAGATTGCATATGAGGATATGTCCCCTGTCCCCTGCTATAACAGAGTCTTCCCCAGGTTAAGGACAGTTTCTAAACCACAGAGAAAATACAGTTTATTTCCTGAAGCATCTCAGACCACTGGACTGGCAGTTCTCAGAGATGTGCCATGAAGTATACAGTAGTCACACCTTTTTTTGTCCCTCCATGTCAGCCTCTTAGAGCAGGCCCAAGAGTTTCCTTTCACACCCCTAGAAACCAGACCCCTTACAGCATCCACTGCCTGTGCATGACATGGATTCTCCAGGAAGTTCAACTTGAGCCACCTTCACTTAGTCCACCTCTGTTTATCCTGTCTCTTAAACCATTGTCTGTTCTCGGTCTCATATCTGGTACTGTCTCAAAGCATAGTGTCTGCTCCTTTCCCATCCAAATCCTGGCACAGTTAACAAGGTGAAGCAGTGCTTTCCAGAGGCCTTGGAAGCCATATCTTTCTCAATCATCATTTGGGGCTATAACAGGGGGAAGTATGACTTTGTCTTATTGCCAGGGGATCATGTAGATGTCCTAATCCTCACTCTGCAGAAATAAGACCAGACTGAATGTCTGTTCTGAATTATCTTTCTGCCTAAATGGAGCCCAGGAGGGACCCTAACTTGCAAAAAATATATTATTCAGCTGAATGCTGATTTCATTTCCTAAAAGAGATTGGGTCCAAATAAGACTTTAATTGAATTCAGCCTCTTGACCTGACACTGACTTGGTTCTCCCTCCCAGTGCCTTCCAACATTAGACAAGGGAGGAGGAGGAGGAATAGACAAATAAAGAGATTCACATGGATTTATAGGCCGAACCACTTCCACATTCCTTAAAGCCCGAATGGCTGTATAAGAAACAGCTGCAGTATTTACTGGGGCCTCTTGAGGCCTCATTACCATCCCACCTCCTCACAGCGGGTGTTCAGCTCCAAATAGAGTGCAGTGGAGGGAGTAATTGACTCTGCTGCTCTGGCACCTGGTGTTTCTGCCAAATGCCTGAGGTCCCTGCAGCAAAGAAACCGCCTGTCCTGAGCTGGGTGGAGGGAGGCCTCAGGGCCTCTAGTGAGAGGTGGAGAGCAGAGCCAAGAGGAGGTCAGAAGAGATTTCATTGTTCACTTGTCCATATCTCTGTCCATTCACTCAAGAATTTTTTATTGAGCACCTACTAAATGTCGGGTACTGTTTAGGCACAGGAGACATAGTGAGACATGGTTCCTGCCTTCTGAGAGCTTATACTCTAGGCTCTGTCCAGTACAATAACCATGAAATTTAAATATAAACTCACTAAAACAAAATCAAATTGAAAATTCAGTTATTCAGGCACATGTGCGCATTTCAAGTGCTCATAGGCTAATGGTCATTGTATCGATAAGTACAGGTAAAGAACATTTCTGCCATCGCAGAAAGGTCCATCAGACCCACTGGAATAGGGTGGGTGGGGTGCAGAGGCTCATTAAGTGAACAATCATGTAGGTAACTAAGGTAACGTCAGATATAGTGGCACTATGAAGAAAACAACACAGGGGAATGGGCTAGAGTTGCCTTTTGAGTAGGGTGGTTTGGGTGGGCTTCTCTGAGAATTATTGAAGTGTCCACTGAGCCCCTGTATGCCTTGACACACGGGCCAAGATCCTGGAGGAAGCTGGGTGAACAGCAAGTCCTTGGAGCATTCCAGAAGTGTAGGAAAGCTGCTGTGGCTCGGAGTAGGGAGACAGAGGGGCAACAGTGTGGGGTCAGGGGCAAGGCAGAGGCCCAGTTGCATGGGTCATGGGGAAGAGTGTGGTGGGAGGCTATTGCAGGGTATTTAGAGGGAAGCATCAGGATCTGATTTATATGTTACAAGCTCACTCTGGCTTCTGGGGTGATCATGGATTGTAAGGAGGCTAGACTGGAGGCAGAGGGACCAGGAAGGAGGCTATCAAGGCTGTCCAGGTGAAAGAAGCTGGGGCCTTGGCATCAGGGGCTAAGGGCAGCAGCTAACCCCAGAGGGGTAGCTCTGTAGGAGATGATTCCTCATCTGAAAATATGGGTACAATAATAGTACCCAGTGTATGCTGTCGCTGATGCAAGGATACAGTGAAGCAACATTCGTGAAGGACCCAGTCTTCAGAGCACTGCAGTGCATGGCATTATCTTGTCTAACTCCCTTTATAGCTCTCCTAGATGATGCTAACAGCCTCTCCTCTGCTTTCTAGTTCCTTGTCTTGCCTATTCTAGCCCAGTTTCCACACTGTCACTGGAGTCACCTTTTCTGAAAGGCCAATCTGTCGAGGTCAGTTCCCTTCAGAGGCTCCCGACTGAACCTCGGCTAAACCTGAAACTTGTTCACATGGCTTAGGAGGCACTTCACACTGTGGCCCATGTTTCTCTCCGGCATCATATCCTTCAGGCTCCACCTTGAGCTCAGACTCCACCTACACTGATCATCACCTTTTAGCTCATGCCACTCCACCTGCCCAAAACACTTTCCCTCTCTGTCTTGGACTTGCTGTCTTCAGCTCTGTCTCTTTCTAGGCTCAGCTTAGAAATTTCCACCTCTGAGAAGCCACCTCTGGCTCTCCAAGTGTAGGTCAGGTGCATTTACCATGAGATCCCATGGAACCCTGTATTTTTTCCTCACATTCAGTTATAATTGCTCGTTTACCTGTCTCCTCAATTAAACTAAGATCCCCATGTCAGTTGGGACTATGTCCATCTGGTCTGTGATTGTGTCTAGCACTTTATATGCTTAGCCCATATGAAGTGTTTAAGATATATTTGATGAATGAGTAAGTGTATGAGTTAATAAAAAATTTCAATTCATATCCCTTAGTATAGCTACTTTCATTCTCTTTATCCTTTTTTTTCCATTATTATTATTATTATTTTGAATCAGCCATTCTTCAGGCTTCCTAACCTGAGTGTCTTAGCTCAGGCTACCATAACAAAATACCAAACTGGGTGGCTTAAACAATAGATATTTATGTTCTCCTAGTTCTGGAGGCTGGAGGGCCAAGATTAGGTGTGAGCATGGTCTGGTTTTCATTAGGACCTTCTCCTGGCTTGCAGATGGCTACCTTCTTGCTGTGTTTTCACACACAGGCGGGGTTGGGGGGAAGAGAGAGAGAGAGTGAGAGAGACTGAGATAGAGAGAGAGTGTTGCTGAGAGAGCTCTCTGGTGTCTCTCTGGTGTCTCATGGCCTCATCTAACCTTAAGTATCTCCCAAAGGCCCCACTTTCAAATACCATCACAGTGGGGGTTAGGGCTTCAACATATGAATTTGGAGGATGTTACAAACATTCAGTTTATAACTCTAAGACGAGGTGAGAATTTGACACGGGTTCCCTACTTCCTACCCTGGAATCCACTGGCAGCTGATGGCCTGCATGATGTATTCAATAGTAGTCAGATGACCTAGGTTTAGAGCCCAGCTCCAGCATTTATGAATTGTAACACCTTGATCAAGTCGCATCATCTCTTTCTTCTCCCAGTACTCAATAGAGGGTATTTAAGATGGTCAGGACATACTTGTTAACCGCATATACAAGCTCAGTGGGTACTTCAATAATTCCTCACATCGACAGCATAAGACATCTCATTCATTATTTCATTTAATCCTCCCAAGAACCCTAAGAATTCATATTATTTTCCCATTGCAGAGATGAGAAGGCTGAGTCTCTGGGAGTCCCCAGTAGTCCCTTTGTCCTGATCCTGGAATATTGTCCTCTGCTTTTGTTTCATGGCCTCTCGTTTCACTCCTCACCCCCTGTCCGATCTTGAGGACTTGTGACCTGGGCAGGCATCTGTTGGTCTGCAGTCTCTGGCCTGAGTCCTTGTAGCTTGGTGCTGTGGTCTGAATGTTTGTGTCTCCCACAAATTCACATGTTGGAATCCTAACACCAAATATGATGGCATTAGGAGGTGGGGTTTTTGGGAGGTGATTAGGTCATGAGGGTGGAGCCCTAAGAAATGGGATTAGTGCCCTTATATTAGAGACCTGAGAGAGCTCCCTAGTTCCTTCTGCCTAGTGAGGATACATGAGACGTCTGACTTTGGAGAGGGCCCTCAGGCAACCATGCTGGCACCCTCATCTCAAACTTCCAGTCTCCAGAACTGTGAGAAATAAATGTTTGTTGTTTATCAGCCATCCAGTCTGTGGTGTTTTGTTATAGTGCCTGAACAGACTAAGACTTTGGGCTACCTGACCAAGCACCTGTGACTATGCATTGCTGTGATTTTTCCCATACCTTAGAATTAAAAAAACTTTAAAAGGTATAAGTTCTCTAGTGTGGACTTTCATAGGGTCAGTATATCAAACCCAATTCTTCCCCTTTCAAGTTTTGAACCAACTGAGAAGTAGATAAAGGAGAAAGGCAGAGGAATATCTTGTTATTTATGTAACAAGCACATATATGACTTACTAGGTGCCAGCCAGCAACTTGCTCATGGTCACACAGCTAGTAGGTGGTAGAACCAGGCTTCCAACCCAGCTCCAGAAACTTCTTGTTATTCTACTTCTTAAATCGTAAGCTTTGTTCATGATAAAACTACAGTGGAGGACAGGGATTAGGTGCATGTCCAAAATGGCGAATTAACTCTCTATTCCTGAATTAGACTCTCCCAGCTGGTTGTGGCTCCCATAGGTGTCTCCACTATGGAGGAGCTAGCCCTGCTTCTCCTACTGCAAGTTTGGTCCTTCCTATAAGCAGGCAGACCTGAAAAGAGAAGATTAAGGGGGTGAGTTCAGTTTCTCCTTCCAAATTCACCAATCTGCTAAGTCACTTTTCCTCCTCTAGGGAGGAGTAAGTGAGAGATGGGGAGAATGGCCAAAGTGTTCACTGAACTAAGGTCTCTCCAGGTAGAATAAATGTTCCCCCGAACCCCATGGAGGCCGTGGACCAAATGCCTCATCATCCTTGGAAGTGAGCAAACTCTGCTGGCAATGATTCAAGGGCTCAAGTGTTTTCAAGTCCTTCTTTCTGTTCTTCCAGAATTAGGATTCTGAGGCCTAGCTGTGAATCACTGTTCCTGTGACTGCCTAGCCTTTGGATGGACAAGAGGACAGCTGGGCTGCATATCAGGAACTGCTCTTCTTAAAAAGCCAGAGGACTTCTGTAGATCACCTAGCAGCCCTCCTCAGGCTTAGTGACAGGTCCTGATTGCTAAGAGACTGATTTTTCCCCTTTTCTTAACAGAGCCAAGTGGGCATGTACCTGAGGCTTGAGGGTTCCTGTGTGTATCTCCGTGTCTCTCAGTAGGGTCTGGCACCTATATGGGTGGGGAAAGAACATCAGATGTGGGGTCAGGGGTCCTGGTTTCTTGCCTGGCTCCCATTTATTAGCCATGGGAGGTTGAGAAAGTCATTCAGCCTCCCTGTGCCTTCATTTCCTCATCTGTAAAATGGGAGTGATATTACCTATCTCAAAGGGCTGTGTGAGGATCAAGATAATGGATGAGAATGTGCTTTATAAACAACAAAGCTGGATAATTTCAAGCTGCTTTATCACATTTCCCAAGGATCTTTTCTGTGAATCCCCCTTTCTCCTTTCCCACATCCTTTTCATAGCAGACACAGGTTGATTGCTCATCCAGCATCCATTCTTCCTTCTTCTGGCATAGCACCCTGATTCTTCTTTGGGAATCTCTTGGGCCATGTGGATTGTTTGGATCTGACCCATCCTACAGCTCCAGGGGCAAGCCCACGATCCAGGCCTGACCAAGCAGAATATTCTATCCCTCTGGCCATACTAATTGGTTCAAGCATAGCCATGGGCCCCAGCTTGGCTCAACTGACCATTCTTGGGGCTTTTGCTGGAATTCCTGGGAAGGACTTTGCCTTCGTCTCCAGAATTGCCAGCTTAAAGAATGTAAGCCTGGACTGTTGGGGGCCACCTTTGCCATCTTATGGGGAGAGTCTGCCACTATACAGGAAAGCAGAATGGTGAGTTGGAGAAAGGTGTGTCCTCTTGAAATTGTTAGAGCTCCTGGACCCAGCCATGCCTGATTTATGTTCATTATGAATGAGGTTGATTAGCATTTCATATGTTTTTCCCTTTCTGTGAACTGTTATTCATATTCTTTACTGATTTTTCTAATGGACTGTTGGTGTTTTTCTCATAGATTTGAAGGAACATTTTTTTGGTATTTATTTTATATTGAACTGAAATTCACAGAAGATAAAATTAACCATTTTAAAGTGTACAATTTGATGGCATTTAGTACGTTCACAATGCTGTGCAACCATCACTTCTATTTAGTTCCAAAGAATTTTCATCATCACCAAATCATATCCATTAAGCAGTCACTCCCCATTCTCCACCTCCCTCAGCTCTTGGCAACCACTCACCTACTTTCTATCTCTATGGGTTTATTTTTTCTGGATATTTCATATAAATGGACTCATACAATATGAGACCTTTTGTGTCTGTCTTCTTTCACTTAGCATAATGTGTCAAAGATTCATCCAGATTGTGGCGTCATCAGTGTTTCATTCCTCTTTATGGCTGAACGATATTCCATTATACATATAGAACATGCTTTATTTATCCATTCATCTGTTGATGGACATTTGGATTATTTCCACCTTTTGGCTATGGTGAACAGTGCTGCTAGAACATTCATGTACAAGTATTTGCTTGAACTGTATATTAGGGAAATTAGTCCTTGGCCTGTGATAGGTGTCACAAACATGGTTTCTCAGTTTGCAATTTGTCTTTGACTTTGCTTGTGATTTTGGCCAGGCAGAATTTTGAAACAATTGTTATGTAGTTGAATCTTTCAGGCTTTTATGGCTTATGGGTTTTGTGACACAGTTAGGAAGGCCATTATTTTTTAATTTAATTTTATTTTTTTTTAAGCTGCACTGTGTAGCATGCAGGATCTTAGTTCCCCCACCAGGGTTCAAACCCATGCCTCCTGCATTGGAAGTGCAGAGTCTTAACCACTGGACTTCCAGGGAAGTCCCAGGAAGGCCATCATTATACTTGAGGTTATAAAATAATTCTTCTATTAAAACTGTAACTTATCTACTCTTATCAGTCAAACAGGGATTAAAAACAGCCACACTTGCCCCCCTCTTCCCCCTGCCCCCTCCCCACCCCGAGTTATTGTGAGGACCAAATAAGAGAAACAATATGAAAGGGCTTTATAAAATATAAAGCAGTATATATATACAGACAAGACGTTATTATCATCACTATTAACTGTATCAAATTCTGGCACTAACTAGCTGAGTTCTGCTGTTGCTTTCATTTTGCAGAGCAGAGATTGAAGGGCAGAATTATTTACCAAGCCAGCCAAGGATGCATTAATTGGTAGCATTGGAGAATGTCACAAAAGGTATCAACTCTTAGTAGTCATCTTGGGAGTGTTTCATATTTGACCAGAAAAATAAAATTGCCTTAAACTAAAAACTATTCTGGTCATTCTTCCTCCAAGTAGAGTCTTTTTTTTTTTTTTCCTACCAGGAAAAGAAACCAGTTCAGTGGGTTTTGTGTTATTCAGCTGTAATTGTGATTTAAGCTTCATCAATGGCCGTTTGTGACATGTTTTCCTTATATTTTAAACTCTAAATTCTTTTTTCAATGGCGAACTTCAGGTTGAACACTATATTGATTGAAGAAAAATGTTACTACTTGACAGCAATTATTCCTACGCTGTTTGCGCTGGGGTAGAATTGGGTACTGGTTGAGTCCTTGGGCTCTGATACGGCCGGATGTGGGCTTGCATGCAATTCAGCTGTGTGATCCTGGACAAACTGCTTCACTGCTCTGTCCCCCTGTTTCCCCATCTGTAAAACAAGGATGATTGCAGCACCTGACCCAGTGATAAAATCTATGTCAGTGATAAAACCTATATAGAATACTTGGCCCAGTGCCTGTATGGAGAGATGGCTTGATAAATATTAGCTATTAGTATAATTCAGGAATATCTAAAAGAATCCAGGAAATGAGCCTGAGGGAAGTGAAATATACCCTCCAGGGGCTATTCTCATCCTTGGGGGTGGGGCTGGCACAGATCAAATCACATGGCAGAGCCCCTGGCCCTGCTGCCTACCACATTTATTTTTGGAGCAATCTGGTTTCTGTTTCTTCCTTGTGAAGGGTAATTATCAGGAATGGCAGTTGGTTCTCATATAGCGAGGAAGAAGTGGCCACATGGAAGAGAATGTCACAGAGGGCATCTGGGAGATTGAGGTGAGCTGTGGGGAGGAGTGGAAGGAAAAGAGCAGGTCATACCACCTCTTGGTGGGGAAGGAAGATTCTGGATGCTGTGGGTTCATGGTGTGTTATGATGTATTCACAGGGGGCACAACGCTTTTTTTCTTTTTCCCTTTTTCTTTTTCCTTCCTTCCTGCTTCCAACCCAGGCATGTGTGGAGCCCCATCTCTGGTCCTAGACCCAGCATGGTTGGACCCTAAAAAGAAATACTGCATGGGACCTCTGCTATGTGCCAGGCACTTTAAACCCATGATCACACTGGATCCTGTGCAAAGAGTGAGATCCCCACCATTTTACAGATGAGGAAACTGAGACTCAGTGGAGGCACAGAAGCTACCTAAGGCCCCCCAACACGCTGGAGTGGCAGAGCCAGAATTTAAATCACCACCTGTCATACGCTGAAGCCCAGCTTCTTCTGTTGTTCAGCACATAGCTCTATACCATACTTCATTTCAGTTTTATATGGCTTTTTGTGACATTTCTGTGGCTCAGGTCCTTACACATGAGTCTCCCAGAAATCTTTGTGGATTTTAAATTTTAGTAATGAAGAGAATAGCTGACATTTGCTAGTTTCTGCCTCAAATAGGCAACAAGCAGTTTAAGTCGCTTGCTCTAGTGTTCAGAGCTGGTCAGTGGCAGAGCCAGGCAGGGAATCCATTTTGTCACATCCCCAAATGCATGATACTAACTCCCATTTTCCTTTGAGAGTCTAGGCTTGAGGCAGGGATGCTAATCTCTGAGCACATCTTTCTCAGGTAACATGTGTGGCTTTCACTGTTTTAAAATGGTCCAGAGGGTGACTGCAGAGGGCCTCAGTGTGCCTATCGGAAGGGAGAAGCGGGGGTAGTGGTGATGGCTGTGGGCCAGTGGCATCTACCTGTGAACTCTGTGACCTCCTGTCTCTGGGCACAAAGCTATAATAAGCCCTGTGATTCGCCAGCTGGACCTCTCGCTTGCTTTCTTCAAGCAGATCTCGTGCATTCCCAACTGTGGCTTGTACTCTTTGCTCCAGCTTGTACTGAGTGCCCCTCACCTCCCCATGCCGACCTGGAGAGAATGGCTACAGCTGTCACTTTCTCTAGGAAGCCTCAATGGACTAGCATGGATAACCTCTTTACTTCTGAACCCAAATCAAGTCATTCATTATGCACTCAGGAAAAGGCAAATGGAAGATTATTTTGAGAAACGTGAAAATACGACATTCGGGGGACAATACATGTTAAGGACCATCTTAATATGTGAAATTCCAGTGGCAGCAACCCTGTAGTGCTTGACTTCATTTTTACAGAACAGATCTTATTCTGCCTTAACTGCATGTGAAATGGGTTTAATCTCCAGTAGAATGCAGGAGACTTTGCCCATCTGCACAGGCAGAATCTGGGGTCAGACAGCCTAGGTTTGAATGCTGGTGACTTTGGGTAAGTCACCTCCCATACCTGTGCCTCTGTTCCTTCACATATACTATGCTGTGAGGTTGTTGAGGGATATCATGGTTAATAAGAATGGCTCTGCACTAAGCTCAGCCTCACATTCTTACTTGAGCCTCCAAGAGCTCCCTCATTCCGGAAGGCCCTTACCCTGCAATATTTTTTCCTCACAGCACTTATCATCTTCTACCATATTATATAACTTTCTCATTTTGTTTACCATTCATCTTCCCCTCCCAGGGCCTCTCGCCTTGCACAACTCCAGGAGGCACCATTCACAATGCATTCTGAGTTCTGCTCGGGGCAGCTTTTACTGAGAATATTACCATGACTGGTGCTGACTTCCCAGAGTTGGGTGATGTGGACACCCTGGAGCTCCAGGAGGGTGGAGATATTTTTTCTTTTTTTTTGGTGGGGGCGCCTAGTTTGATCATTGCTGTGTTCCCATACCCAGAACGGTGCCTGACCTGTATTAAGCGTTAAGTAAATATTTGTTGAAAGAAAGAATGAAAAAGCCCCCAAAGAGAACCCATTTTACTGGTGAGGAAACTGAGGCTCAATGAGTTATTGATTTGCCCAAAGCCCCACGAGACCCTGAGGTGGCTGGGTTTCCAGCAAGCCTGCTCCCAACAGCTGTGCAAAGCTGTGTGTCTGAGACGCCTGGCATTGTCCCTGCCACCCCATAATGCTCAACAAATATTAATGAGGTTGCCTACATGGGTCAGCCCCTCTCCTCTGCTAGATAATCCGGCAGAGTGACAAACTGTCACATAGCCATTGCTTTGAGAAATTGAATTAAATTGCATGTTGCAAAGAAAAGGTGGACCTTTTGGAGTTTTTGGAGGAAAAATCCCTAACCCAACTGCTAATGGTAGGAGTTTGCAGGGGCCTCTCAGGTGCCCCCAGCCCAGTTCTTTTTCCTGCCTCCTTCCCTTTTGTGAATGTTTCTTCCCCTTTTTGCTTGCAGTGAGTTCTGCTCTCCTGTAGGCTACAATGTGTCAGTTGTTATAAAATCCGGGAGGTGGAGCTTGGTGACGAGAGCGGTGGGGGGAGCGCTTGGCCAGCCCCGCAGGGCGAGCAGTCCGGCCCCCTGTTCACCCCGAGCTTAAGCCGTGCAGCAGGAGAACTTCCACCTCGCTCTCCTGGCTTTGAGCCTCACTGTACATCGGACCAAAGGCGCAGAAGGGAGGGAGGATGCGAGATGACCGGCTCTTTGGCAACCTGACCATCTCCTTAGCAGAGAGCCTTCGAAAGCCAGCCGGAGGCTGACTGCAGGACCAAGGAGGTGCCGCGCCTCTCGTGGATGTGTGTGTGTGTGTGTGCGTGCGTGTGTGTGTGTGTGTGAGCGGGTGTGAGGGTGTGTGTGTGCATCACAACTGTGTGTGCATGTCTGGATGAGTGTGTGAGTACACACATAAGTGTGTTTGTGTGTGTGTGTGAGTAGGGTGAGTGAGTGCTCTTGGTTATATTATTTTTTTGGAAGAAAAATCTTGAAAATATCAGGCAGGTTACCGTGCTCCTAGGGTGGTGTTTCTTCTTCTTCTGGTCAAGAGGACTTGGCCAGACCAAGCTACTACAGACATTTTTCAGCGAGTAAAGAGAATTTTCCTCTGAGAACAAGAGGGATTTTTTCCCCTGGCTCTGCAGCCGAGTGAAAGAGATTTGTCCCTACACCTGTGAAATCGACCAGAGCCGTGTGATTACCAGGGCTGGAGCGAGGACTCGGGAAGAAAAGGAGCAATAAATCCAACAGCCTGTCAGTGCCTTTGGCCACATTGGAAGATGTCATCTCAAACTAAGTTCAAGAAAGACAAAGAGATCATTGCCGAATATGAAACCCAAATAAAAGGTGAGATTTGGGCTGGGGAGTCATGCCTCCCCTCCCCTTTCCTTCTCTTGCTTTGGCTTTTTTTCCTTTTCCTCCCTGCCATCATGAAATGCTGTTATGCATCAATAATCTTATTGTGAGGAGGAACAGTGGCAGCCGCACAAGTCCGGACTGGTTTCAACTGCAGAGAGCGCTGGCGTTGGGAGTACGGATTGTAGAACGAGCGGCAATCACTGCATTGCAGGTGTGTGAGGAGGATCCTACGCCCTGCTTTAGGAGTGTCGCGGATACTCCATCATCTTGGCCATGACATGTCACTCTAAGGCCATTTTGACAGTCACTGCCTCCTCCCCCCGCCATGCAAAAAAACCCTTAATTTGATTTATTTTTTTAACGATCTGTTTTTTTTCTCTCTCCTTTCTGGATTTTGTCATTGCTTTGCCTCTGTCCCTTTCTCTGGGCTGGAATTCACATGCATGTGCTCAGGGAAGCAGCATCCCTGGGCTGCACTTCTTTGTCGGTGACTCTCAGCTGGCCTGGGTTGCCATGGATTAACTGTTATGGAGCATATTGATCCAAACTAATGCAGGCATTTAGGCATAAAGAGGGAGCTCAGTGCAGAAAATGTATTGTCTCGCAGTGTGCAGCCCCGATCACCGTCTGTGCACTAGCGTTTGGGGTCATCAGCCTTCACTGAAAGCCAACAGCTAAGTGTGCTGGCTGGTAGGCGCTGCCTGGCTTCCGTAGTGTCAGGGAAAGCTTGCCAGGAGGATGAGGTGACCTCTGACTGCTTGTTCCAGCTTTAGTGCTACTCACTGGGTGCACACTCCTCTAAATCCACACTGGCAAGGGGAAAGAGGAAACCGGACACAATCGTATAGACAGATTCAGGCAGAATCCTTATTTAGGCCAGACTGGAGCTTCTCCCACCCTCATGAGTTCTAGGCTCAGCCTTGGCAAGGAAAACCTGAAAGCACCATCCACCATGCTCACCCTTTCTCTTAGGATGTACCCTAAGGGAAGGCTGGGCCTGGCCTCTTGGCATATGTTTTCTTTCTGGTCACGGTTCTCCTTGCTGCAACACACGGTGTGTTGTGGTCTCCTGAAGAAAGAGTAAAGACAAAATACATCTTCGGGGGTGTTGATGCCTGCCCCTGAGGTTATAGGTGGACTGTTGAACAAGTTGGTTATTTGGGCCTCCGGCGACCTGAGGTTCCACACCTGCTTCTAGGTACTGCTGCAGCTCGAGGCTCAGTGACCCAGGAAGTAGGGTGGCCTCCACAGGAGCGGTGGGAGGCTGCGCATCACAGCTGCTGTACACGCTTCAGATGCTTGGGAAACTTTGGGAGGGGAGCAGCCATCAGGGGAGAGCTTTGTTTTTTTCCAGTCTCGCCAACCGTCTTGTGCCTTTCAGTTCTGGTCAAACCTGGCATGCAGATGACCTCTCAGTAGACCCCAGGAAGAAATGAGCAGAAAACCCTGCTCTTCCCTGGGCTCCTCCTCTTTAGTTTTCGGTTCAGTGTAGAAGACAGTGATTTACAATGTTTCAGCCTTGCTGAAAATTTAGATACCCGCCCTTTATTGGTCAGAGATCTGAATTCTCTCGAGTGTTCAATACAAAGCCTGGTTTCAGCCTTTGCCTGCACACTTTTTAGGAAGTTTATGTTTTGTAAGACTGGCTGATTATTACTGTTTTTTAAAACTGAGTTTCCCATGAAAAATGCCATAAGAGAGAAGGGTATGCTGAGTTTGGGACAGTTTGGGGTTTTTATAAGTATCGACTTGGTAGAAAATGTGCTCATCTCATTTTGAAGGATTGCCACCACTGGGTCCGTGAACTTTGCTTGAGGATCAATTAAGCATTTATAGCTCTGGCTGATGCTTTTACTTTTTATTTTTTGCCTTTATTTTAACAACTAATTAGCAAGGACACGGTAATGCATTTCAGCAGGAAATTTGTCCAAATGATCTTGTCTCTTCCAGACTCTAAATGTCTCTGCATTCTAGTTAAAAGAGTTTGATTTTATTCCTTTAGGGTTGACACCCACACAATTTAGGTTAGGATGCTATTGTGCCCGAAATTGTCTGGAATCTTTTCTGTCAAAATTCTGTTTGTTCATCATCATCATCATAACTATTGATGTGTGTTCGGGGCTCAACTGTTTCCATGGCTCCCTCACAGACCTCACCACTCTTGGCCTACACAAAGTACAGACAGGGTCTGTAGGAGCTCAGTTTTAGAGATGAGGAAACTGAGGCCTTGTAGTGTTAAATGACTTGCCCAAGGTCACAAGGTGGGAAATGTGAAGGCAGCTGGTTTTCTTCCAGGCCCAGTGTCCCCGATACATTGTTTGCCTGAAGCTGCCCCTTGAAGGATTGATGTCAGTAGCAGATGGCAGTTTTGTGGTGGGGACCGGCTGCCTCTCGATCACGGTCCATTGTTTACCCTCTTACATTCCTCCCTTGCCTTTGTTGCTGGCCTCTGAAGAGCGTTTGACCAATCACCAAAAATAATGCCTGATGCCAATTACCTTCGGTATCATCTGGCCAGTTTGCCACAAACACTCCACCTAGTTTGACAGATTTTGTCCTCTGTGCATTTTGTGAGGGGAACTTTTGATTTTTAAAAATGATACTGAGTTCTTTGTTGGCTTAGTCCCTTTTTTCTCTTTTTGAAGAATTTACTGACCTAACAAAGGGGAATTTTTTTTTTCTTTAAAGGGGAATGTTTTAAAACAGCTTTTTTTTTTTCCTATTGTGAAAAATTTCAGACTCATGCCTTCTCTTGCCTAATCAGATACTTGAATCCCTTTGATTATATACCTGCAACACAGTAGTACACCACATGCTTGCACATTTCCAGTGATAGAGAACTCACCACTTCCCAAGCCCACATATTCTATTTTTGGACCACTCTGGCTGTTGTAAGCAGTTTTTATGTTGGGTTAAGTATGTCTCTAATCCACCTTTTGGTTCTATACCTTGGGACTTCATAGAACAAGACAGATGCTTCTTTCCCATGACTGCGCATTGGGTGTTTGGAGACTCCGATCATAACCCATGGACTATGATTATCTCCCATTTGCTCGTATAAGATGGTTCACTGCTGCTTTATCATCTTCACTCACCTTTGGATCTACTGCATCCCGGGTTGCAAACTCCAGTGCCTTTGAGTACTTGGCAGATAGAATAAGTGAGTGAAGCTGGCTAAATCAGATGATTTGTGGCAGCTGGCCCAGTGCCTCAACCAGGGCAACATAAGAAGAGGTGGTAGTTATGGTCGGCCCGAGAGCACATGTCCTGTCCAAATGGGCAGTCACTACTTGGGTTCAACCAGTTGTTACCACTTAGAATGTAGGCCCAGCCAGATCTTTCCGTTTTTCAACAGATACCAGTAATCTGGATTAGAGCTTTATGCTTTTAAAGAGATTCTTGCCAAATAGACCTCCAAAAGATTGTACTGTCAAAAGCCTTCTTTAAGAGTGATACTAAGTTCTCAATGCGACTCTTTAAATGTGGTTGGAGAAAGAAAACCACTCTCACTTCCTTTATGGTGTATGTAATGCTTCTGTTAATATAGCCCAAGGGTTGAATTAGCCCTTTTCACTGCCCACCCCATCATTGCACTGTATATATATATATATATATATATATATATATATATTTTTTTTTTTTTTACGGTACGCTGGCCTCTCACTGGCGTGGCCTCTCCCGTTGC
This sequence comes from Mesoplodon mirus, assembly GCF_964341445.2. Taxonomy (NCBI): domain Eukaryota; kingdom Metazoa; phylum Chordata; class Mammalia; order Artiodactyla; family Ziphiidae; genus Mesoplodon; species Mesoplodon mirus. The sequence goes on from NC_138988.1 coordinate 7,848,891, forward strand.
GGAGCACAGGCTCCAGACGCGCAGGCTCAGCGGCCATGGCTCACGGGCCCAGCCGCTCCGCGGCATGTGGGATCCTCCCAGACCGGGGCACGAACCCGTGTCCCCTGCGTCGGCAGGCGGACTCTCAACCACTGCGCCACCAGGGAAGCCCGCACTGTATATATTTTATCTGCTATATTTCTCTCATCCACCAGGCTAGGAGCCTTGTCAGAGAGAAGAAAATGAAACGGATTTAGTATGACTTGTTCTTGGTGACCCTGTGCTGGCTCCAAAGGGATGTTGCTTTCTGTCCAAGGTGTTCACAAGTGTCCCTTTATGAATCTGTTCAGGAACCCTGCCTGAGAGTGACACCATATTCTCAGTCTGGAACTGGCAATCTCGAACTTCTTTCCCCTCTTGAAAATCAGAACATTTGCCCATCTCCAGCTTTATGGCGCCTATCCTATTTTTCACAGTTCCCTCAAAGATCACTGATAGTGTTTGGTAATCTTATTTGCAGGTGCTCTCCACTATCCTGGCCTCTAATTCATCTTGCTGTTAGACATAATGGTCTGTTCTGCATTTATTCAGAATTCCCATTTCCATTTCACCTTCATAGAAAATGAAAATAGAAATGTAGTGATTGATTTTCGTGTTTTATTTTTTTATTACACATCCATATTCATTTTAGGTCATCTTTTTTTTTTTTTTTTTTTTTGCGGTAGGCGGGCCTCTCACTGTTGTGGCCTCTCCTGTTGCGGAGCACAGGCTCCGGATGCGCAGGCTCAGCGGCCATGGCTCACAGGCCCAGCCGCTCCGCGGCATATGGGATCCTCCCGGACCAGGGCACGAACCCGTATCCCCTGCATCGGCAGGTGGACTCTCAACCACTGCACCACCAGGGAGGCCCTAGGCCATCTTCTTAATGGCATAAGTCTAGAACTGGGGGGAAGAAGACAAGGTATTGAAGAAGATCACAGAGAAGCATTTATTTACTCATTCATTTATAGGTTCATTCAGTGAACATTGAGCATCGACTTTGTTCTTAGTCTTGTGCTGGGTGTTGTGAGAGACGCAAAATATAGGATACATTCTTGGCTAAGAGTTTTCTTGGAATATGGCAATAAAATCAGTGAAGGAAAAGAAATTAAAAAAAAACCCAAACATAAAAAACTTCCAACTCAGCACCAGAATGAATTTAGTCTTAAAGAGATTATGCGATAGAGTGATTGGACAATGACCTTAGGAGGCCTCACCACCTTCAGTGACTTCAGTGAGGAAAGTAGCCTGGGTTGGGGAACAGTGGGGAGTAGTGAGGACTGTGGCTGATTAGAGAGCTCACTTAGAGGAGGCAGCCCCTGCTCAGCTCTCGCCTGTCATTACCATGAAGGGATGTGAGCCCAGAGTGGTTAGCTCTTTCAGTGTTCCCAGGGCATCTGGATTTTAAAACAAAGTCTCCTGATTATCATTTTAACTATTTAAAAATTTAACTTTTAAAACGTTTAAAAAATTGGGTTGTCTTTTTCATTATTGAGCTATAAGAGTTCTTTCTACATTCTGGATACAAGTTCCTTATCAGATATATGATTTGCAAATATTTTATCCCATTCTGTTGGTTATCTTTTCCCTTTTTCGATGGTGTCCTTTGAAGCACAAAAGTTTTTAAATTTTTATGAAGTTCTGATTATCTATTTATTTCTTTCTTTTCCCATGCTTTTGGTGTCAGGTGTCATATCTAAGAACCTTTTGCCAAATCCAAGGCCATGATGAAAATCTCCTGATTTTTAAGTGGTAGCTCGAGTTTTTAAGAAACACTTTGCTACATGAACACACCTGTTGGTAGGAGAGCTTCAGCCTGTGCCCACCAGTCTGCAACTTGTGGCCTACAAGTTAACGTCCATAAAGGGTCTTGGTGATGGGGCCTCAGCCAATTTACCTGTTTCATCTTCAGTTGTTTTCTCTATTATAGGCCTGTGCTCTCATATCCACTTTAGACCAATTCCTTGTCTCTGCATCCTCCATACTCTTTTTCACCTCCAAGTATTTCCCCATTTGTGCCTTTATTCTGCTTAAAATGTCTCCTTCTTCCCCTCTTTTTTTTTTTTCTTTTTTTCTTGTCTGGGCAACTCCTGACCATCCTTCAATGCCTGCTCAAATGATCCCTCTTCCATGACGCCTTCCTAATAACTCTTCTGGGCAGAATGAGTGATTCCTCACATCTGCCTCTCTATTCTTAGCCTTATTATCCTTCATTCCTATTTTGTGTTTAGTCCTTCAGCCATGAACTCTTGAGGGCAGAAATGCTTATGGTCATTTTCATTTCCCCCATGTGATTGGTGTATAATCAGTTGAGTGAGTGACTGATAAGTTATTAATAAGAAGTTTTACTCTTATAACTCACAGCTCAAGCTCAAGCTCGAGTTATATATTTTCTTTGACATTTGTCTTAGCTTGGGCTGCTATAACAATATGCCATGGGTGGCTGGGTGGCTTAAACAACAGGCATTTATTTCTCATAGTTCTGGAGGCTGGGAAGCCTAAGATCAAGGTGCCCACAGATTTGGTTCCTGGTGAGAGCGCGCTTCCTGGCTTGTAGACAGTTGCCTTCTCACTGTGCTCACGTGGTCTTTCCTCTGTGTGTGGAGAGAGAGCTCTGTATCCTCCTCTTCTTAGAAGGGGACTAATCCCATTGTGAGGGCACCACTCTCATGATCTCATGTGAGCCTAATCACCTCCCAGAGGCCCTACCCATCTCCAAACACCATCACATTGGAGGTTAGAGCTTCAACACATGAATTTGGGGAGGAACACCAAACATTCAACCCCTAACAATGTCATACTTTCTGTTCCATTGAAAGTGGAGGTTTTATTTGTTAAGGAAATATTTTTCATGGCTTGATGAGTTTCCTTGTTTGTGCCTGATAGGGGAGATGTTTGTCTATGGAGACTGGGTGAAGGCTGATGTGTTGAAAGCTTAGGTGATGTTTGATGGGGTGATGTCTGTCACAGTCGTGGTGGGATGTGGCTGGGGCACATGGCACACCAGGCGCCTCCCAGTCTGAGGAAATCAGTGGATCTGGGGGTCTATATTGGCCATTTCTGGAGTTCTCACCACCAGAGTTTATATGCTAAGGAGGACTTTTCCTTTCCAGAAACCTCTATTATTTGTTCATTCATTCACTCACTCACTCACTCACTCACTCATTCAGTGACTGTTACAAGCCATGCTTCATTTCAGGCTATACAGCTTTGCTTATCAATGGGAGGTAACTTATTTATCTCTACGTCTCAGTCATGCATATGGTATCTCATTTTGTGATCCCCCAAATTCTGTGAAATAGTCATTATTATTCCTATTTTACAGATTAAAACGTAAAATTCAGAGACATAAATTGTATCAGATTGCAGAGCGAACAGTGGCAGAGCTGAGGTTTAAACTGGAGGCTTTCTGACTTCCAGTTGTACAGGGAGGCAAGATGTATGCCAGGGCAATTTGGCCCTGAAAGCCAGGGGTTCCTTCACTGGGGGGCCAGTCTGGGGCGGGTTTTAGTCTTTGACTTCCTACCCTTCCTAGCCCTTGCACGCTCCTTCTAATCCAACCTCTGCTATCCCCTACTTAGCCACCTAGCTGTGTCAGATCCCTCACTCCCACTTTGAAAAAGGGCCCACTGGAGACTTGACGGAGGCTCCACCAGCCTGGAAATACAGAACCAGCAATCTTAGGTGTCTTCTAGTCCAACGCTCCCACTTTTTTTTTTTTTTTCCCTCCTGATGTGGAAGCTGATGTTCAGAGAAGACTTCTGGCTCACAGGCACTTCTAGACCATATTTCTGTGAACACAAAAGCTCTATTTGCTTGGCTCGTTGCTGTAGCCTTGTGCCTGGCATCTCGCTGGTGATCAATAACCGCATGGAGTTGAATTGCTTTGGTGGGTGGGGCCAGCCAGGTGGGGATGGTTGCCTGGGAGGCAGAGCAGAGGTGCCTTGGAAAAGAGGATGAGGCGGGGGTATAACATGGGAAGGAGGAGAGGAGGTGAGGTGGGATCAGAAACTCGGTCCTGTCCTTGTAGCCGCCAGGAAGTTGGACAGGGGTTGACTTCTTAGAGGTGCTGAGTTTCAGTTCAGAACCTCTGGCCTAATACAGGCCGCAGCAAGCTGTATCCTGGGCTTGATTTCACTTGTCAATGATTTCTTCCTGATGGCTTGTTGGTGTTTATAAAATATCTTGGCTGCCCAGGAGTGGGGTTTTGGCTCTGTTCTCTTAATTTGTTTAATCATTAGGCCAATTTATGTTTGGAGTAGTGTTCCCTGAGGTGTATTCCATGAAACTGGATGTAAAGAGGCATTGGGTGGAAAAAAATAGCTCTGTGGTCAAATAGGTTTTGGAAGTTCTAGCATAAAGTGAGTTAAATAGGTTTGTTTCCCACAGGACTTGAATGTGTTAAGTGTGAACGGCCAAGAAGCGGGCCACAGACTTTCCTTAGACTTACTCAGCCTTGTAAACCTTTTTCATAGAATATCCCACAAGACTGTTCCAGAGATTACATTTCGGACAATGTCAGGCTACACAGTTTGTGGGTTACCCAGATTCTTTCTCTTTTTGCCTTTTGCCCAGTTCCCTAATTTTTACAGTTTCCTAAGAGGACAGTTTGAAGAGGGGAAGAGGTAAAACAAATGCGTATCCAGCTCAGATAAGTGATATCAATGTGGTGTTTCGAGGTCACTTAGAAAATGTGGGTTTTGACATTTCCATTTACTGAGTGCTCAACCATTGATTTACATGGTAATTTGGTGACAGTTCTTTCCTGATCAATATGCGTGGCCTGTGCGTGCGTGCCCACCTGTGTGTGACAGGAGGTGCACTCAGCTGCAGGCAGTGTGCAAGGGACCTTGAATGGACCTTGGTGCCACCGCTGGGATTGCACAGTTGATGCCAGCTAATAACAATGCAGATGGACACGCAGAAGCCCGTGGCGCCTCAGAGTGAGCAGATCTCAGCCACAAATCCAGGTGCAAAAAAAATATGGTTTTCTTTATTTTTCTGTAACTCGATTTACATTTCACATCCCTATTCTGCTGGGAGTGGCAGAAATAAATCTAAGTGAATTGGGGGTTTTCCTCTTGTTTTCTCCAGTGTTGTGTCCCAAGGTGCAGGGGGACTGGGGCAGTGCCAAGGGGACATCTGTTGTGGTTTATCATCAATCTACTTTGGCAACTACCAAGATATCCTCCTTCCTGTTGGGTCTGCAGTGGTCGGTCCAGCCAGTGGTCTTTCTCTGTTCCAAACCTGAGGCCATTTTGCCTGTTCCCCTCCTCACCTCCTTCTATGAGATTTGCAGGCACTGGGCGTCATCCTGGGGCTCACACACTGTGCTGGGTCGTGAGAGACTCTGGGCGTTAGTCTCAGGTCCATCTTGCCGTGTCCAGCACTCACTTCTCCTCCAGGACCTCCCTAGGGTGCTGCCTGGGGAAGTGGCCCAGCTCCTCGGGTCTCAGATTGTACAAATATATGTGGACATTCCCTCATCACCCTCCTTCCCTGGGCTTGTCTGTGGTGAGGCAGGATGTGGGTTATTTTCTTACAGATCCATAAAATCTACACACACCTTGCTTTACAGTCTCCCAGAATCTTTATCCATGTGTGGGGGAGGGAAGGAGAGGGGGATTAATAGGGGTGGTATCCTGGCTCTTTGTCATCATTCTCTCAAAGCTATTGTCCATAACCCACATTCTTTCTCTTCTCCCTGAGGGCTGGGATTTTGAAAGTCAAAAGCCAAGAATTGACTCTTTCCCTGTATTATCCCTGAAGCAGTGAACACAGAATGCCCTCCCTGCCTGAATAAGATCCAGGAGGTCTAAGGAAATATGGAAGAAAAACCTTCAATATTTCAAAATATTAAATGCAGTGAATTTCCTTCCTTTTACATCTGCACCATCCTTGGCCCAGGCCACCATCACCTCTTCTTGGGACCACGGCAACATCCCCCTAACTCAGGGTTTCTCCACCTCCACACTACTGATATTTGGGGCTGCATCATTTTTTTGTTGTGAGGGGCTGTCCTGCACCATGTGGGATGTTGAGCAGCATCCCTGACCTCTGCCCACTAGGTAGAGGTGTCAGCAGCCACCCCCCCCGCCCCCAAAGTTGTGACAACCAAAAATGTCTAGGCCCCCGTTAAAGCCGCTGTCCTAACTGGTCTCTCTGCTTCTTCTCTTGTCTTTATAGTCTGTCTCCCTGCAGCAGCCAGCAGTAATCCTCACACAATTTAATCTAATCATGTCACTTCCTACTTTCAAACCCTCTGGTAGTATCTCACTGCTCAAGAATTGAATCCAAACCGCTAGCTGGGCTTACGGAGCCCTGCTCTGCCCATCTCAGCCAGCTCACCTCTCCACTCTCCTGGTGCCTTGAATTCTCTAAACTTGTACCCCCTCTGGGACTTTGTACTTAGCTTTTCCTTCTTTCTGGAATCCTCTTCCCCTGGATTGTCACATGGCTGGCCTCTTCTAGGTATTCAACTCTTGGCTTGCATGTCACTTCCTGACCACCCAATCTTAAGTATCTATGGAGTAACTATTGGATTAGCTGACTTGAAGTCTCAGGAGAGCATTTCAAGCTGTATGATGTTTTCTCTATATGATATTTTCCCTTCTTTTTTCTTTTTACCAGAATTGAAAGTCTTTAAGAACAAGAGTTTTGTTTCTCATGTCCATTTGTGTTTTGTTAGTACCTAGAATAACATTTGGTATATAATAGGTGACCGTGGGATTCAGTGAGTGAACGGTGAGTGTAGATGTCCTTGTGCTGGCCTTTTAAAAAAAATATTTATTTATTTTATTTTATTATTTTAATTTATTTTTTTGGCTGCGTCAAGTCTTAGTTGCGGCACGTGGGATCTTTGGCGAGGCATGCGGGATCTTTTTTCCTTGCGGCGCGTGTGCTCTTTATCGCGGTATACAGGTTTTCTCTCTCTCGTTGAGGTGAGCGGGCTCAGTAGTTGCGGCACCCGGGCTTAGTTGCCCCACACGTGTGGGATCTTAGTTCCCCGACCAGGGATCGAACCTGCATCCCCTGCATTGGAAGGTGGATTCTTTACCACTGGACCACCAGGGAAGTCCCCGGACTTTGCACCTAAGCACACATGTATATTCTGCTTTGGGGTGCCTGGGCTTGTACCAGGAATTGCAGTCTAGAGGCACGTAATGGAGCAGATCCAGGCTTTCTGAAACCCTGACTGAGAGGTAATTCAAGAAGATGAAGAATCCAAAGAAGGGACAATTGTATCTACGCAGAGCCGTCCAACCTTTGGCTTAGAGGGGAATGAGATAGAGAGACCAGGGGGCCACTTGCAGGGATACTTCAGGGAATTTAATGTTTTCTGTTGAGTTCCTATTATATAGCTGAAATGGGGACACAAAAATGGATAAAATATGGTCCCTGTCCCTGTCTTTGATGGACTCATAGTTTTCCAGGAAAGATAGTTACAAAAATAGATTAATCGATTATAGTACAGTGTGGTAAGTACTGGGACAGTACTGGAATCACACATTGTGGAAACTCAGAGTGAAAGTGACAGCTTTGCTGGGGAGAGATGGAGAAGTTCTTCTAGAAGAAAGGACTTTTGGGTAGGGTTTTGAAGGATAGGTAGAAGCTCTCCAAGTAGTGAAAGGCATTTCATGAAGAGAGAACAGGAAGCGCAAAAGCATGGGTGTCGTGAAAGGGCCTGGGTACTTGGACAATGGTGAGAAGTCTGATGTGGCTAAAATCCAGAGTAGGTAGAATGGAGTGGGGGTGGGAGATAAGACCAGAAGTGAGAGGATTTTGAAGTTCCTTTCTAACCACTGGCTCCTGTGAGTCTTTGACCTTGGAGATAGTGGATGAAACTCTTATTTTTTGATAATACTTTTTTCTGATTTTGGGTATAATGCATGCTCATTCTTTTAAAAGTTTTGAAAATACAGGAAAGATAGAAGAATCTCGAAGTCACTACCTGAGATAATCACTGTAAAAATTCAGTGTATTACCTTTCAGACTTCAGATCTCTTTTATATCTATATATAACAAAAAATAGGATCCTAGGTCTTTAATGAAAAATTATAAAAATAAAGCTGATAGGCAAAACATCATAGGCCTATAGGCCTACCGCTTGAAATAGAGTATGACCTTACAATAAAGAGACTTTGCTAAGTAAGAACATCAGTCAATATGCATGACCTCCCACGTGTTTTGATGGTCCCTGAGGGCTGGGGATTTGTTTGTTGGAAACCATTTTCTTGTGGTGATAGGTTTGTGTGTGGCCATTTCTGTCCCACCAGATTTATATAAAACTCATCAAGAACTTCCCCCATCTCCACATCTGTCCCAGCTACTTTCAGCTAAAAAATTTCCCCTTCCTGGTCCTCCATAGTCTCACTTCCCTATTGGTACCCAGGCAGCTGTTCCTGCCTTTGGCAGGAAGTATTAAAAGGAGAGTCCTGTCAAAGGCAAAGAATTTAGCCTCCACAGCAGGTTCCCCCTCCCTGGTGGCACCTTTCGTCATTGTTGTCCCTCTGCCCACATCCCTGGTGATCAGTGGTACTTTTGGGGTTCCTGTTTGCCGGTCTACTCCTAGCAGTGGTAACCTGCTATCCCTTTGCTTCATCATGGCTGGTGAGGGTATTTCCCGGGTATGGTTTACTATAGATCAGTAAGTTTTCCAACTCTTTGTCAGACAGAAAGGCCTGGATTCCTGTAGGCAGGTAGAGTTCCCATGGAGGAATTGGACCTCGGTAGGAGGGGACAGCTCCGAAGGGGGGCCATCCATAGCTTAGAGTGCCTTATAAGGAATCAGAGAGAGATGCCATGAGAGGACCCTTACCAGTGAAACACCTTAGCCACCTTCAGGGAGAGAAAAGAGTGGGTGTCTCTTCTCTGATTTCATTTGTACTAAAGAATGCAAACTGGCTGAGCAACGTGACTGCTCCCCAGCTGTTGTCTCAGCAGGATATTTCCAAGCAGAGTTGCCAGCGCCGTTACTTTTTAGTTTACAACATCTGTATTTTGATCAGTGGCCTCTCCGGACAGTACATTTTGGATCTCCTGAAGACATATCACCTTGGGGAAACTGAGGCAGAACAACAGCCACTCTCTCACTTCTGACACCTGATAACTGATTACTCCTGGACCTCCAGCCCCAGTCATTTGGACTCCGGAGCTTTTGCCTGGTTTTGGTCTTTTGAGTTTACTTGTCCCTTGACAAAGCTAATGTAGGGCTTTGGCCTGACCCTCCTGTCTCAGGGCTTACCCTGAGTGTCTCTGTCTTGCTGGATCTCATACTTGGCATAATAGTGCCATCGAAACTCTGCACCAAAAACAGCGGGGGTCCTATTGTCTTCTGCCAGAAACACAGAATTTTTAGACCATTGGGAATAGTGGGAAAGAAATGTTGAGAATGTGGTGGGTCAGTCCACCTTGATTTAGTTTAACAAGTATTTATTGAGTTCCTGCTGTATTCCCTGCCCTCATAGACTTTATAATGCTGTGAGGAAGACACATTTTAACTTGTAATTACAGAAAGATTGAGTATTATGTAAGGGTGGTTCAGAGTTCTTCAGGGAACCTGTAGCAAATGGATCTAAATTGCTGAAAATGTTGTGATTTCTGATATTGGTCTGTAAAACTGAATCATATTGGCTAAGCTTACCTCACCACCATTATTTCCTGAGTTATTTAAGATCTAGACTGAACCATCTTTCCATTTAGAGAAGGGTCAGAAGCCATCAAAATATTAAAGGGGTCAGGAAAATGGGTTCTTCTAAGAGAAACACACAATTCTTTGTGTAAAAGATAAATATAGTTCCAAAAAACGAATTTTCTAATAGTTACACTCAAGTTGGTAAATATAATCATAGGATAAGTGCTTTTAAGGTGAAATTAAAGCCAGAGATCAACTGAAGAGGATTGAAAATCATCTTGGTTGGATAGAGTTATGCTAAAGTCACAGAAATTGGGTGAGAGAAGAATATGGATTGTGAAAGGAGGCAGCTGTGACATGGGGGGGACCGTGCTCTGGATGGAATTGCACAGACCTGGGTTTGCGTCTTGGCTTATGGCTCATCAGCTGAGTGATGTCTTTTTTTTAATCCAAGAAAGAAGACAAATAGGTATAATACCTCATCAGTTTCCGTATATGAAAAATGGAGATAGTAATACCTACTCATGTGTGTGTGTATGTGTGTGTGAGAATTAGTTGAATAACACACATCAGAATTTCCAGCATGCTGCTTGGCACACAAGAGCATTCACTGAACGGTGGAAATGTTAGCTCAACCAATCAGAAGGTCACCAACATTGAGTCTTGGACAGTGAACCTGAGCCTACAGGTGAAGCCCTCAGTGAGTTTACCAATTAGTACGGAGAGGAAAATGCAACAGTACTGGAAAACCATCAGTAGAGGTGGCGTTACCTGTATGGGCAGCTGGGAGAGGAAGGTTCCAGTAACTCTTAGACAGCCATGATGCTTTCTTTGCCTATTGCAGTGTTTTTACCCAGTGGCTCCTGGGCTACCTGCATTAGAATCTCTGGGGGTGGGACCTGGGAACCTGTGTTTTACAAGTGTCCCAGTTTTCATGAACTTGAAATATTTGGACCTGGACTGTGGTGAACTCACCAACTTGACTGTCTGTGTATCTTTTTTTGAAGGCAAAAGAACATTTTAGTTGCCATGTAGACTACTGATCAATGAGAAAAAAACAAACCTGAATCCCTAGTGTGTGTGTGTGTGTGTGTGTGTGTGTGTATGTTACAATCCTGTGTTTTTTTAATAAAAAATGTTTGTCTTTATATATTTAGGTGTGCCTAAAAAGACTCTGATAATTCTTACTGACTGGTAATGATGTTTATTCTTGGGAACTAGGAATGGAGTGGAAGTCAGGGATGGGGCAGGATGGTAGTGACAGGGAACAGCAGAAAGGAGACCTTTTCTCCTTATATTGTTCAATATTGATTGAATTCTAAAATAATGAGCATGATTACTTTTCTAATTAAAAAGCCACCAAGATGACGATAAGTAAGGAATTTGACAAATTTTTCTGCTGTGGAGGATGTTCAGACATCAACTGAACTATAAAAGAAAAGAAAAGAAAGAAATGTAGAAAGAAAGAAAGACATCTGCAAGAGATACTTAAGTTATGCTTAACTTCTTGTGGTGCTCATTATATACAGTAAGAATGATTGCTGAAATGAAATGTATTATTTTACTGGATTATTCCTCCATGTAGCAAGGAAGATTTTTTTCCCTGCCCTTCCACAATTCTAAGAGATGGTCTTAGACAGGGAATAGTCAAGCCCAACCATTTAGTTTATTGGGTTTAAATCAGAAGCCATTGTGGTGCTGTGTCCAGAGTCTGGGATTCAGAGGCATAGACCTGATTTTCATCTCTGATCTATCTTTTGAGCAAGGCACATCTCCATTCTGCATCCTTACTTCCTCATTCGTAAAACGAGGGTGTTATCTACCTTAAAGGGTAGTTGCTGCGAGGATCAAATGAGGTGCTGTGTGAGAAAGTAAACTCTAGAGTGCTGCAGAAATGTTAATTATTTCTATTTTTGCCTAGCTCCCCCTGGACTATTACCACTGGGTTGTTTATGTGTCTGTCTCCCTGTGAGCTCATTGAGTGCAGGGGCCTTGCTTTATTCATTCCCTGAATTCTTATGCCTAGTGCCTGCAACACAAGAGGCATTCAAAGCAAGTTCTGGAATAGCTATCAAGGATAGAAAAATACATGCACAGTTAGGTTTTGGCTTATGAAAATATTAAGATGCTCTTCCAGGAAATGCTGTCTTCTACTTCTATTTAAAGGAATTAAAAAAAATTCATCCAAGTCGACAACAGAAATGATACTGCTAGGAGAAGGTAAAGAACTTTATTAAGGAAAATTTAATTGCCCAGTTTCTAAAGAGACAGCCACATCTCTCCATCCTCATTACTGTCAAGTGCGGGATGGCTGTTTCCAGGGAGGGCAAGATGAATGAAAAAAGATTGTGAAAAGGCAAATCCTGATACTCCTGGAGAAAACTCTCCCAAGAAACAGGAATGCCCCCTGGATCACCAGTTTCCTTTATTGTTTGTCAGAGCCCTAGAGTAAGGCTTCTCTGGACTCCTCAGACAATGGCCCTCTTTGGCCTCTACCCCAGACCTTGGCTGGTGAACCACAAAGTCCCTTACTTCCCCTGGAAAATAAGTTGCTTGACAAAACTGGAAGGATTATCTGAGGCCCAATATAGGGGCTCCGCTACCTCTAAGACCCAGATAATTATCATCTGAATGGACAGAGGGGTGGACTGGGGCCAAGACTGGAAACAGAGCCCTGGTGTAGATCTGCAGTTAGGGCAGAGGGGACCAATCTCAGCTTTGGCAGTCTGGACCCTTCTCCAGCACTGCCACGAATTTGCGCTGTCTTCTGCCTTTCCCGTACCAGTTGCCTAAGCACAGAACAGCTGGAGAGCACCATTACATGGGTTCATGATTGTCCAGACAAGTGCTGATTGCTACATGGACCGTTGTCAGCCTAGATGAAGTCTCTAGTGGCCTGCCAAAAGGCTCTGCCCTGTTCATTGTTTTAATTGAGTATTTGGATGAGGACATGAGCATGCCTATCCAGTTTGAGAAGGTCAGGAAACCAAGGAGTGCAGGCTTGGTGACCAGGACATGTTTTTTTGTTGTTGTTGTTGTTTTTTAAAATATTTGTTTATTTATTTGGTTGTTCTGGGTCTTAGTTGTGGCAGGCTCATTAGTTATGGCTCACAGGCTCCTTAGTTGTGGCACGTGTGCTCCTTAGTTGTGGCTCACGGCTCCTTAGTTGTGGCATGTGAACTCTTAGTTGCGGCATGCATGTGGGATCTAGTTCCCTGATCAGGGATCGAACCCAGCCCTCCTGCACTGGGAGCATGGAGTCTCAACCACTGCACCACCAGGGAAGTCCCAGGACCTGGTTGTTGGTATAGAACTGCCCGAGTTTTGCAGCCCAGCTTCTCTACTTTCTAGCTGTGTGACTTTGGGCAAACCTTTTCATCTCATTGAGCCTCAGTTTCCCCATATGTAAACTGGAGATAATTATCCAACCTCAAAGAGTTATCTAGAGGGTTAAATTAAGATAATTATTGTAAAGCCCTCCACACAGTGCCTGGGACATAGTAAGGACTCAGTGTTGGTTATTATTATTAATAATCACAATAAGATCACATATTAATAAGAGTAATATGGCAGGCTTGGGAGTCCAGTAGATCTGGGTTCAGATTTCAGCTGTGCCGCTTATTAGTGTGGACAAATTGTTTAACCTCTCTGAGGCTCAGCTCTCTGTACCACTGTAAAATAGGAACAGTAATACCTACCTTGGGCATTTCTGCAAAGCACTCAGGCCAGAACAGACACACAGTAGATGCTCCATAAACAGTGGTTAGCATTAAGAGAAACAGCACATTGTGTGGCAGACAGAACCAGGAAGCAGAGAAATCTTAAGAGAATGGGATGAGGTACTGACTCTAAAAATGTGAGTTTAATAGTATCTTTAAGAGAATACCACCAACTCTTCAAGAGAAAGATATTGAGCCCTGAAAGGAATTTCTCCTTTGAATAGATAGAAACATGAATGGGACAATAACAAGTTGGCCTTTGGTTAGAATGCCAGACCTTGGACCCTGGCCGCAGCCTGGTCCCTTGTCCAGGTGGCTTTTGCCCCTCCCCCCCACCCCGGGAGGTTCCAGAGGGAAATAGATGATAGAGGCCACGGACTGGGAAATGAACACCTGGCTTGAAGCTGTGGCTCAACACCCTAATGCAGAAGTCTGGTTCTCTGCATGAACTCCTTTGGTCCAGGCGGCTTGGGCATGCAGGCCTCCCCTCCAAGCCCATACTTGAATCTTGGTTCTATTGCTCCAGGGTAACCACAGCTGGTCTGGAGCTTGAACCTCTGCCCCCTCCCTGTAGGGGCCAGCCTGGACAACTGCCCTGACTTTTCTCTGAGATGCCAACAGGCCTAACCAGACACAAGGGAGAAGGGAGTCAGAAGCCTAGACTCACCCAGACTTGACCTTTGACCTCCTTGGAAGTACAACCTCTTGGAATTTTGGTCCGCAAAGGTGCCTAGAACCTGGCAAGTGTATAATATTGTATCATTCCAATGGATGGATTCCCATGCTCTTCATTGTGACCCTGACTTGGAAGAAGTGAACTGAGTTGGCCTTTAGCTCACTAGAGGTCAAAATCCCCCTCCCTCCCCATCCTTGTTGACCTTTCTTCTAACACCACCAGGAGCTTAACAGCCAAGCCTATGGTCAACTCAGGGTGGGGCTATCTCCGTTTGTGGAGGAAGTCAATGGAGAATCAATGACTCCCAGACTGCGTCCTCAGAAGTCTGGATTTAAGAATGACTCCTTGATATCCTTCTCTTTCTCCAGATGTTTAAAGCAGCTCAAAACTAAAAAAAAAAAAAAAATTCAACTTATTTTCTTCCAGACCAGCACTGATGACCAAGCAAGAGGTCGTCAGCAGTCCAGCCATGTATTTTATTGAGATGCACAACAAAGTGAGCAACTTCATAGAAAAATCTGTATTTTTGACTCTTACGAGACAAACCAGACGATCTCGTGTGCTGGGCCCCTGTTCCCTCACAGCAGCCAGTCAGCCAGAGCTGAGTGGCAGCTGCCATTCTTAGATGAGGCCTGCACTCTTAAATCTCCACTATTTCCTGGGCCAGGAGCTCCTCCTGGGTTCCTACACCCCCTTACCTCACACCCACTGCTTCATTCATTTCCCTAAGTTCCCTGGTTTCTATGGGCAGTTGGGCTTGCCATTTCTTAATAAGGCCAAGAAGTTACATTCTATCTTGTCTTTCAAATTATGCTCATCAGATAGGATTGCACAATGAGAATCACATGACAGCATAACAAACGGTGTAATATCTATGAAACAAAAATGCCTGACTTGCCACCATCCTTTCAAATTTCAGAATAGAGACTCCCTTTCATTACTTTAAGTAAAGGCTTTACATCTCCTCAAGGATGAGTTCAAGGTTGGAGTCCAGGGCAGGACACTCTCCCCCAAGGAGAAGCACTGTGGGGGCTGCCTCTGACCCGTCCCTGAGGGGAACTGGGGAGAGGTGGGCTGGAGGGCCCTTCAGCTGCTGGAGGCCATTGAGGACCTGGTGATGTGGTGGATGGTGGCCTTAGTCATCCCTGTAGTAGTCACAACACATTTTTAGTAGTCAAAAAATCCCCCAGTGTAAGTTGATAGTTTGCACACCGAAGCACAGTTCACTAAAAGCAATTCTGCTCAAACAGTGTGGTCCGGGAACTGTGCATTGAACTCTGAAGTCAGACCCAGAATGGAATTTCAGCTTTATTACTTACTGATTGCTTGACCTTGGGCAAGTCATCTCACATCTCTATGCCTCAGCTTCCACCTCCTTAAAATGGGCACCTCGCTGGACTCTTTTTTTTTTTTTTTTTTTTTTTTGCGGTACGCGGGCCTCTCACTGTTGTGGCCTCTCCCGCTGCGGAGCACAGGCTCCGGATGCGCAGGCTCAGCGGCCATGGCTCACGGGCCTAGCCGCTCCACGGCACGTGGGATCTTCCCAGACCCGGGCACGAACCCATGTCCCCTGCATCGGCAGGCGGACTCTCAACCACTGTGCCACCAGGGAAGCCCCTTTTTTTTTTTTGGCTGCGTTGGGTCTTTGTTGCTGTGTGCGCGGGCTTTCTCTAGTTGAGGCGAGCGGGGGCTACTCTTCGTTGCGGTGCGCGGGCTTCTCATTGCTGTGGCTTCTCTTGTTGCGGAGCACAGGCTCTAGGCGCGCGGGCTCAGTAGTTGTGGCTCGTGGGCTTAGTTGCTCCGCGGCATGTGGGATCTTCCTGGACCAGGGCTCGAACCCATGTCCCTTGCATTGGCAGGCGATTCTTAACTGCTGCGCCACCAGGGAAGTCCTCACTAGGATTCTTGTGAGGATTAAATGACATAATTCACACTCAGTATTTAGCTTAGTGTCTGGAACGTGGGCCACACTCTGTTATGCTTCCCCAGATGTGGAGGGCTTGATCTGATCCAAGAGTGAGATTAGAACATCTAGAGCAGAACCGGCAGCTTGCAGGCAAACTTAGACTCACTAGTGTGTTTTGTTTGGCCTTTGGAACATTTACAAAAGTGAATTAATTCCCAACATTTAAAAATTAGAAAGTCTTTAAAAAATCAGGAGACTTTGCATAAAAATCCAGATTTCTGGCATTTCTTATGAAATGGGAAGATCTAGAAACACTGGGCGCCTGTTTTCAGACAGAGGCAAGAATTGGCTGCCCCCTCCAACTGGGGCAGAGGCTCCACTTTTTTCTAGGGCCCACCTAGTTCACTTCACTCATTTTTGTTACCTGCTTGGGCGTTTGAGTTTCTTGATCTGGAGGAAGGAACCAACCTTCGTTTAATCCTCCATAAATATTTCCAGCGACCAGGCTTTGGAGAAGGAGACGGCAGGTCGTATTTACTGGCAAATGCCCCAGTGCCTTCTGTGTTACCGATTGCACGCAGGGCCCTCAGCTCCAGAAATCTGTGGGGCAGAGGTAGTGCCGAGGTCCTCTTAAAAGAATCTGGGACACTAACAAAGATTTGTACCTGTTAATGGATGGCTGCCTTATCACAACCTGTAGGTGGGCTGAAATTTAAGAAGGAAGAAAGTGTAAAGCTTGCCCTTCTGTCTAAGAACCCAGCTGGCCAAGCACAGACTGGGGAGAGGTGTGCTCAGCAGAGCGCTGGTGAAAAAGACTCAAGGTTCTCCTTGATATTAAGTTTGGTGTGAGTCATGGGGAGGCAGCTGCCAAAAAACGTAATCTGATTTGGGGCTGGGTTTATGGAAGTCTAGTGTCTGGAAGACCTTTCTAACAATTAGAGCTGTCTTGAAAGGACAGGCAGACAGCCTCAGGAAGCCTCAAGCTCCCTGGTGTAGGAGGTGTTTGAAGCTGGGTGACATGCCCCTGGAAAAGATTGTCAGAGTGGGGATTTAGGCATCAGAGGGAGGTTTGTTCTAAGTGACATATAAGGTCTCTGCCAAGCCTGTGATTCTGCTTCCTGCAGCCCAGTGGAAGAAGATAATTTCCATAACAAAAGTAAAAATCTTGCTTTCTGATAGAGGAAAGCAGAACACGCAAGAGGCAGCCATTTTGCTCAGACTCTGTCAAAGTGGAAATGTAAACTTGCAGCTCTCACCTAGAGATTTGGACAGCACACGTCGCTGGCCCTCCCTCATTCCTGAACCTCTTCTTACCTGCAACACCATCCCTGACGCCCCCCTCATTTCTCAGAGATGGAGGGGGTGATGGGGAGGGATCTGTTTTGCACATTCTGGTCATTTGTTTAAGCTGAACTTTTATGCAGAGCTTGCAAACTGAAGGCACACAGGCCAGATCCAGCCCTTAGTTGTGTTTGATTTGGCCTGGATTGTGTCTTTGAAAAATGTGAATTAGATGCCAACAAGTAAAAGTGAGGAGATTTCACATAAAATCTGGACTTCCAGCACCTTTTTAAAAAGTCAGAAGGTCTGGCAGCGCTGGGCCTGCATTCCCACGTGGCAGCACGCGATGGGGCTGAGCGCCAGAGCCCTTCCTGGATAGGATTCGAGCTCTCACTTGGCCACTGTCTTCATCCCCCTAACCTCGCCTGCTCTGCTAGTTCACCTGACCCCCCGAGGCTCCTATAGGTACTGGACTTAGTGACACCTGGTGTAGTGTTGTGGTGGTTGTTTATTTTAATCAAAATCTCATTGAACTTTATTTTCATTATATAAAAGTCACTGATTTTCTCTAACTTTGGAGGGAGTATCATGTTTGGGATGGTCTGACTTAAAATATGGCCTTTGTGGTTTACCTGTATTTCACTTTCTAGGACGCGGGTTGGGTGGGGCACCTCAAAGAGGAATTAGACATCTTCAGAGCAGCTGGAACCAAGATAAAATCTGTATCTCAGGAAAGACTTGCTATAGGTGCCAAGACAGTGCGAACCAAGAATGCAAACAGCACCAGTGTCAACATCAAATTGAAATTTTCCTCCAGGGCTAACTGTACAGAGGATGCCTTACTCTCTGAGGAGCAGAAGAAGTTGATTTGTTTATTTAAGCATGACCAGTACATTAGGCAGCAGTTTGTTTTCAAGGCTATATCAAAATGCCCTGCATGGTCAGAGACATCTAAGGTGCAGTCCTGGATGCCTCTTGGTCATCTCCCCAACAGTGTGGCAGGCAGCTGGGGGCCACAGGGGAGGGTTGAGAGTAGGGTGGGGGGAGCAGAGATGCTTTTGCAGCTGCTCCTAATGAATAACTGTGGCTTGCATACCATCAGCCCCCATTTCTTGCATCTCAGCAAACACCCCTGCCTCTTCTTTTGAACTGCTCCAAGGCTTCTGATGGTTTTCCTTATATTGATCCAAATCTTCATCCTTGTAACTTCCACACCATGGGCCTGTTCTGGAGCCACGCAGAACAGTGGCTTCCCCTTGCACAGCACAGCCCTGCAGATGTCTGCCTAGTGGTCTCCTCTGTTTCGTGAGCTGGCTGACCTTCCCTGCTTGGAGGGGATGGGGTGCGGGCGGGGTTGCAGAGAGACCAGCTGGAGGCGGTTGAGGCATTGTTGCTCACAGGTGGCTCCCAAGCTGGCTGCTTCTGCTTGGAAGCCCGAGTTTCGTATGAAGCACCTTCCTCTCCAGAGGCTCCTGGTGCCAGCCTCAGAACCTCTCTGCCAGCTGCTGGGGTCTGAATCTTCTTAGGAAACTTTGGTATTTGGTGGTAGAAATTGCAAGAACTTCACCAGAAGCAGAGGACGGTCAAGGGCTGTTAGCTCAGTGTCTGATGGCTGCTAGGAGTCAGGGGAGTGAGGCCCACTGTGGGCTTATTGGTTGGCTGCCCCACTCCGAGACGGAATCTGCTAGACCCTCATCCTGCTTGAGTCTGTCTCTCTGCTCTTAGGTTCTCAGACTGAAATTGTCCAACCTGTGCCTTCAGAATCCTTAGGAACTCCCTCCAACACCACTTCCTTGCAGAACGAGCCCCTCCCTGCATGGGACCTTGGGCTTATCACTTAGGAAATGCCCTTCTGGTCTGAGTATTTCTAGTGTAGACAAAGGGTCTTGTCTGGCTCTCCACAGTCATCTGGCGGCAATTTTCTGTTTTTACTGTAGTTGCCTCAGTGTATCCTTTTATTGAGTCATCCTTTGCCTGTTATTTTCCTTTCACCTTTCCCTAATTGTTTTTTAAAGACTTGCCTTTCTTGGGACCTTTCTTCCACAGATAGACGTGGTATTTGTGAATTGTGGTTATTCTAGGAAGAGTTATCTCTTGGGAATGCCAGGGACTGTCTGTGACTACTTGGCATCTGGAAGATGCTGGATCTTTATGGTAGGGGAGAAGATGGGCAGGTGCCATCTGAACTGCCTGGAGAGGGTTAGAGTTGCAGGATGGTGGGTGGGTGGATGGTGTTTCCATATATCCATCTCGCTTCCCACTTTCTTCCTTCTATCCCCTTCCCTACACTCCCCACTTCTTGTTTTGGAAAAGGAAATGGCAACATCCATTTCTAAATAGCGTGACATCTCAGTATAACATCGTTGTTTCCTAATCTGGGGCCCTGGCCATTCCCTACCTGACCTGCTCGGCCTTCCCTGGGCACTTCCTTGCATCTGAGTCAGAAGTAGAGAGGTCTTGGACTTCCCTGGTGGTGCAGTGGTTAAGAATCTGCCTGCCAATGCAGGGGACACGGGTTCGATCCCTGCTCTGGAAAGATCCCACATGCCGTGGAGCAGCTAAGCCTGTGCACCACAACTACTGAGCCTGTACCCTAGAGCCTGCGAGACACAACTGCTGAGCCCGCGTGCCACAGCTACTGAAGCCTGCGCGCCTAGAGCCCGTGCTCTGCAACAAGAGAAGCCACTGCAATGAGAAGCCCGTGCACCACAACAAAGAGTAGCCCCTGCTCACTGCAGCTAGAGAAAGCCCCGTGCACAGCAACGAAGACCCAGTGCAGCCAAAGATAAATAAATAAATAAATAAATAGGAAAGAAAAAAAAAAGAAGTAGAGAGGTCGTTTGTCTCAGAGAGTTGTCCCGTTCACTGGTATTACCGTGACAAAACCCAGTTGGTGCTGTAGGTGTCACATGGAAAAGCTAGGGGCATGCAGCATACGTGTGTGAAGTATGAGGAAGGGTCTGTACTTGGGAGGGAGATCAAATGTTCCTTCTGCAGGAGCATCTGTCCCGATCAGAACCCCATGGCCTGTGGAACGGCTTTGTGTGAAGAAACAGCCTACCTGGAGCCCACGTCCCTCCTGTAGTGTGGGGAGCTAGTCAGACCTTCAAGAGGAGAGGTGCCTGTGTTCCATCCAGAATCAAGATTAATGGATGTTCTTTAATGGAAACAAATGGAATCTCTCAGCAGCCCTTCCCGTTAGGCTTCCAGTAGCACACTATTCTGTGGAGGCCAGGCGAGTTCTTTAGAATCATCAGGTTCTTGGAAACAGTTGACTCCTTGAAGCTGTTCATGTCTGTGCTCAGAATGGCTGGTGGGAAATGGAGAGAAAATACCTTTAAGTTACTGGGCTGAAGGTGTAATTCTCATTTGCCTGTGGTTTGCTCGACCCACTCACATTGTTGTCGCATTTGATCTTCCACAGTTCGTGGGGCAGGTAGAGCTGGGTTATTATCATCTGTATTTTATAGGTGAGGAACTCTCTAGACTCTGGAACACCAGTCCCTCAAGATGTCTGCTCTAAAAAGGGCTGTGTGTTCAAATAGGCATGGGAAGCATTCTAGTGTGTTCCCTCCTTAGAGAGTCATAGAGCACAGCTGCATATTAAAGGCTCTGATAAGTCCTATAAAAAAAAGAAAATATTTAACCCATTGTTTCCTGAACTCATTAACTGAGGTCCTTTTTTTTCTTTTGACACCTATTGGCATCTTCTAGATGTTCAAACTTTTTCTGTAAATGGCCAGATAGTAAACATTTCAGGCTTTGTGGGCCATATGGTCTCTGTCTCAACTACTCAGCTTTGCTCTTGAGTGCCAAAGCATCCATGGACAATAGAGAAATGAGTGGGCGTGGCTGTGCTCCAACAAAACTTTATTTACAAAAATAGGCTGTGGGCTAGATTTGACTCATGGACTGTAGCGTGCTGATCCCTGTTCTAGAACAAGCATCCTTGGAGAGATGCTGCTTGAAGTGTCCAGAGTCCTACATAGGGACTGCACTCCCAGCTCCCAGAACAGGTGGCATGGTGGCAATGTCTCATTGAATGTGGCTCAGAGGTTGGATGCTTTGCTCAGGGTGTATGACTGCCAAGTGCCATCAGAGATGTCACCCAGGCTCTTGACTATAAATTCTATTTTTCATTGTTTTCTGCTTTTCTGGAGCGAAAGACCCAGGAAGGGGGCAAAATGCACTGAGTACCTGCCTGTGCAATCAAAGTGATATGCACGTAGGTGCATGTGGGTGTTTGCATGCAAGTTGGTCTGAATATGACCATGGCATTTGTGTTGTTAAGCGTGAATGTGGCCAGTGGAAAAGTTATCCAGTTAGATGTCTTTGTTTCAAAGCATCTAATGGGAGGTGCTAAAGAGATTCACCAGTGCCGTTTAAATTGAGGTCTGCAGGGAGAAATAAGGAATGTATTCAATCAATGTACAAGAATTGACTAAACACCTAACATGTGCCCTCACTTTAATTAGAACTTTTGGTTGCAACAACAAAAACCAGATGAAGCTGATGGTAGTGAAAATTGAATTTATTATAAAGATGCAGGGTGTTATCTGGAACCCAGATGGGGAAATGAAGTTGGCCTCGGACTTGCCTGGGATCAGGAACGGGGTGCCAGGGATCCCTGGTTTGTTCTAGATATTAATTGGTGTACTTTCTCTCATTGTGGCTTCTCTCTGTACATCGGCTTCACTCTTCCTTCTTAGCAAACTGGCTATTTCTGATATGTGTACGTCACAGGTGTTCATGGTTGCCCACAGCTCCAAAGTTCATGTTTTAGCTGGAGTGAATGCGTGGAAAGATTGTCTCTCTTACTCCTTCCCTCTGTCTCTCTCTCATTTGCCTTCTTTTCCTCCTCCCTCACTTCAGTATTGCTGGGGAAGACACTCTGATTGGCCCAGCTTAGGTGGTCCCTGAACCAGTCACTATGGACAGGAATGTGGGGCTAACAACACAACTCTGCCAGCCAGGATGCTACTGGTGGGGCAGGCACTTTCCAATGAAGGAGGTCTATACAGCCCTGCCCTGACTAGGCATTAAGCAGGTGCAAGGTGAAACAGAATATTTTTATCCGTTGACATTTATAAACTAGCTGGAAGGTAAAACAAATACTTAGTGGCAATGAGGATGTCAGATGTGCTAACTTGTTTCATTAGGCAGTGAAGAAGATAATAGTACAAATAAGGGACGAGTTTTGCTGTATAGACGTTGAGTGCAAAAAGAGAGACAAGAAAGGGCCGTGGGCTGGCATCACCAGGAAGGGTTTTAGGCAGCAAATATATGTTCTCTGAGGGCGGATGGGAAGCAAAAAATTCGACTAAGGAAATGGGCATGGGTAAAGACATAGAATTACAGACATGAGTGTGCTGGTTCCTTAACAAGATCGGGGAAGTAACTTTAGAGCAGTGGGAAGTACACTCAGGGAAATGGGAAACATGGCTGGAGGCATGGTCCACGGTGGTCTGGTTCACTGTAGCAGGAAGGGGCAGGTGGGGCTGTAACAGGAGGGCCTGGAAGCTAGAAGTCCACCCCCTGGGGGAGGGACCCCCAGCTCCACAGAGGCAAGAGGAGTCCAAGCAGGTGCGGGTCTATCCAGGTGGGAGTGCTGGGTGTCTGGGAGGGGGGTCTGCATGGTGCCAGCAAGACAGAGCAAAAAGCAGGGCCTGGCCAGGGGGTTGGGTAATTCAGAGACAGGACCCAGGCACTGAAGAATAAGGCAGATACTGTTGCTGGAGGGTGGGACAAGGCGGGACTTGAGAGAGTGGGGATTGGGGTACAAGACGGAATCCCAGGGAATCTGAATCGGGCCATGACGTCACAGCAGGACCAGCAATGGGAACAGAGTTCAAACTCTCCTCTTCCCTTTCCCTCATTGAAACTTTCCTGTTCTCTCTCCCATTGCTCAGGACCTCATAGCTGACGATTAGCTACTCATCTGGGGAGTCAGTGATCGATGCAGGTGTCACCCATTTTAGGGACTTTTGCACTGGAACAGAAGCCACAAGTGCCTTAAACCAAGAGAAAGAAAGTGCCTGGGATTTTAGGATGGAGATACTAAGCGCGACATCAAAGATTCCATTGGTGCCCCTTCGTTTGGGGATAGGATTAGCAGAAAAGATGCCAGCTGTCCAGCAGTGAGGGAACTTTGGCCCTGGACCTGAACACTTTTAGAGCAGCAGATGTGAGGCCATCATCACATAACAGCTAGGCAGCATCTTTAGGGAGGAAAAAGCAGCCAGCATAGGTACTATCTGAGGACCAGTTGGCTTCAGAGGAGGCCTTGTCTTGGTGTTCATTTGCAGCTAAAAGAGGCGGGGGCAGAAAGGCAGGGGCATGCAGGATTTGGAGTTGGGAGAGAGGGATTTGAGTTCTTGACCCACCACTCCCTCACTGGGTGAAGTTACTCAGTCCTCCTGAGCCTCAGTGCTCTCCTCTGTAAATGAGGTCACAGTATCCACCGTGATAGCCTGTGTGCCCATCCCTGCCACACATTAGATGCTCAGTACATACGTGTTATATCTAAACCTCGACTCCTACTTAGAATCACAGAATTTGCCCAAATGCCCACCCCAGGCAGGAATCTCTGATAGCTGTGAAACTTCTGATTGGAACTTCCCATAGCAAGGCACTAACCACCTCATAAATAAGACCATCCCATTATTGGAAAGATTTGCTAGAAAGGTCTTCCTTGAATAGAACTGCAAGTCACCTCCTTTGGAACAACCAGAATAAGTCTAAGCTTATTCCCATGGTAACATCTCCATGCTGTGAGGACCGCTTTCATGTATTCCTAAGTCAGTGATGGGGAATAGTTCATATCTAATGTGCCATCTGTGTCCCTTTATGGAGAGAACACTCGTTTGGGGATAGAATGATCCCCAACCAAGTGCCAACTGTGATGGATTGGTAGTGGCTGCTGGAGAGCTGTGTTGAGAAGGATTCTGAGGCTGTGTTCCAGGGTCAGTAGGAAAAGATTATATCTACCATGGGCTTGGGGGTGAGCAATGGTGGTATATGTGCAAGGTATTTGTTTTCTCTGCTAGGCATTCTCATGTTAGGTTCTTCCTTTGTGCTTAAGGTGACTTGTTCCCTTACCTTCTGTTCTCTTTGTCCTGCCACACTTCAACTTATCAACGTTTTAAAAGCCATCTGGCCGCCAGATCTTCTACCTCATTCATTTCTAGGGTGGATTTAACCAATCTGGCTGGCCGGACTGGGGTTTTTCCTAGAGCAATATTTTTCCCAAATAGAGGAGGACCATTTTTGAGTTTGCAGCCCACTGATAAACCTTCCAAATTATTAATATCCCTTAAAATATGGAGCCCAAGCTAAGCACTGTCTTTTGGAAGTACTTGGAACAATATGGAGGCCAGCGAGACTCATAACACATCCCTTGATCCTGGTAATGCAGCTGAAAGTTCGCATTAGCTTTTTCCCTGTGTTTCTAAAGCTGAAGCTCAGAGACTCTCTGCTCCTGAGTCTGAGGGTGGTGGTGGGGGAGGTGGGAGGGAGGAGGGGTAGGAGAGCCAGACCCAGTCTGGCCACATCTCCTCCTGCCCTTGCCGCGCCTGCCCCTTCTGCTCTCCTCCCTTGTCTTGTGGGTAGGGACCACTGGCACATGGCTCCTTTGGGTGGAAGAGCTTCCGCTGAGGCTGCGGGAGCGCCCTGCTTCCTCTTTCTGCCATCACAGTTCTCTGCCGCCTCTGTGAATCTCTTGGTAGTTTGGCTTCAACAAGACTAGGGCCTGCAGCCAGTACAGCAAGGTCCAAAGGGCCCAGGTCTCCTTGTCACAATAAGGTGGTCTGCCCGAAAGGTCCCTGGACCACTCTCTGTCCTTGAAGTGTCTCCCATTCTGCAGCACCATGGAAAACCTAAGGGTGATGCAGGGATTTCCCCATAAAGCTCACTGTATATAATTAATGTCCTGCCCTTTATCCTTTATTTGAAATTACGTTCTTCCTTTCTGGGTTGTGTGTGTGTGTGTGTGTGTGTGTGTGTGAAATTATCCTTTCTTAAACAGTTGGGGTAGTTTTTTCTCCTTAATACCCTTTGCAATGTTGGCCACCCTTTGTAGACACCCCCCCCCATTTTGGGGGAGGGGGTGTGGATTTTGCCGAACCGTGAAATCTGGTCTGAAAACTAGAAGCTTGTCTGAAGTGAGGCCCATCAGGACATAATATGCCTTCTGGAGGGTCTGGAAGATGCAATCTGTCATCCCAGTGAGGCCACTGAGGCACGGGATTGGGCAATGGGTGACTTTTATTAGTAGTTTAAATTTCCCACAGCCCAGGTTATTTTAAAGTTGGTGGTGTTTGGAATTGTGGATTTGGGAGACTCCGTTGATGAGTGCCAGCCTTGTCGATTTTTAGCGTGACTCTGGCAACTGACTTAGCCCCTTAGTACCTCAGTTTCTTTGTCTGAGTCAGAACAGCCGTGCCCTTTTCCTAGGGTTGTAAGAGTGATTGTCAGCGACAGTGTTTAGCTGCAAGATCCATCAAATGCTGCCCATTATTGTAGCCATTTCTGATAACATTCAGCTAGCATTTATCATGGCTTCCACGACCCTGTGGACATTCAGCTTTTGAAGGGTAGGGGAGGGTTCAGAGACTGATGCAAAGATGACAGGGTGGGGGTACCCCGTGAGGCACTTTGGAAGACAGGTCTCTGCATGGACTGTCCCCTGCATCGCAGATGTCCCCTGGCCCCTGCCCACTAAGTGCTGGTAGTGCCCCCCAGTTTTGTGACGTTGCCCACAGATTTTGCATTCCCCTTGGAGGGATGGTCCTGCCTCCAGGGGAGAGCCACCGACTGAGTGCTTTGGAATGGTCGGAGGCAGAAGTAGATGCAGTATGGAAAAGAGGGGTCTTTAGAGAATGGCCTGGTGGGCGATAGTCTTAAACTGTGCATATTAGCAGTTGCATATTAGTCTGTCCTGGGTATTGAACAGAGAGGGAGCCTGGGTGTCACAGAAGGAGCATACGGGGTCTGCCCCCTGGGCTGGGAGGCAGGGGGTCTGCACTAAAGCTCCCATTTGCTGCTAACTAGTTGGGGGACCTTGAGAAAATCTCTTCTCTTCTCTGTAAAAGAGGGTATGGAGAAGATGGTCCTTTTCAGCTCTGTGGCTCCAGGATTTGAAGGGGAAATGGCTTAGATTTGAGTTTGACCAAAGGAAGAACTTCCTACATGTCACGCTATGAAGAGGGAAGAATAGGCCTGACTACTCACCTTTGTCTGGGTTGAAAAAGATGAAATCTGATAGGAAGGCCAGATTGGAAGAGCTGACCTGCTGAAATTCTCATTCTCTTCATTTTAATTGTTTGTTTAAATTAATTCATTAATTTAATTAATTTAATTAATTCATTTTTGAATATGTACTAGAGACACATATAAAGCACAGTAAATATAGTGGAAAGTATTCCCATCCCCCAAGCTCCCCTTCCCCAAAGGCCACTTCAGTTTATCGTCCCAGAGATTTTTACTCTCATTCTTTTAGAGCTGGGACTGCGAAGATAGTTTTAAACATGCTTTGGTTGTTATGCCTTTAACTTTCTGGTCTGAAGGGTGAGAAATTTGATCCTCCTATATAGCATGTGGTTAGTTTCCTACAGTGAATTTTCCCTATTAGTCATAGTTTCTTTTTGCCACTCTTGGGTAGCGATACAGCCCTTTTCTTCTCTTGCCACGTTCCTCCACTCCCAAGTTCCCCATCCTTCATTTGAATCAAGGAATTTCATAAGCACAGATCAAACTTAAGATATGACATCTGGATGCCTCGCAGCTTCTCCCTCCGTGGATTTCAGAGGGGGCTCATTTTACATAATTGTCTATTTTGATTATTTCCAAAATGGTTTCATATCCTTATGTTCTCTTTTGTCTTGGAGCTTAACTCGATCCTGCAAGGAACTGCTTTGTTCCTCGTCGGGTGTTGTAAAGTTTTTGCTTACTGAGTGGGAAGCCCTGTTGGATGTCAACCATATATTGCGGGAAGAACTCTGGACTTGGAGGGAGAAAATCTGGGTTTGAGTGCAAAATAAGCTTCTTTCTTGCTGTGTGATCTTTGACAAGCTGCTTGACCTCTCTGAACCTCTGTTTCCTCATCTATAAAATGAGTGCTACCTGCCCTGTAGGGCTGCTTTTAAGCTTAAATAAAGCAATAAATGTGAGTGTATTTGCAAACTGTTAAGAGGCTTACAGTTATAATTATTGTCATGCTTTTAAAAAGTATTTATTAAACTTCTGGATACCAGAGATAGAGTGGGAAATAAGCTTAGATACTTGTGTGTATTGGTGGAGGTGGTGTAGGGGGTTAAGGGAAGGCAGGGAAACGGGCAATAAAAAGGTTAACTAGTAAACAAGATAAATTCAGATAATAGTAACCATTAAAAAAATAAAATAGTAATAGAGAATGAATGGGGGTTGTTGGAACTTCTGATAAAAGATCAGGAAAAGCCTCTCTAAGTTGACACCTGCAAGTCATGTGAAAAGCTGGAGAAGAGAATCCAGGCCTGGGAAGCAGCAAGTGCAAAGGCCCTGGGGCAGGAACAACAAGCTTGGAGAATTAAAAAAAGAAGAATGGGGAAGGAACTGTAACAAAGCAGGTACAGAAAGAATAAAGTGAACAAGATAGAGAAGGATACAAGAACTGGGAGAGATTGGCCAGAACAGGGTCATAGAGGGCCTCGTGGACCATGTTAAGAGCTTATATTTTCTTCTACATGCAATTAGAGATTTTAAGCAGGGAGATGACATGATCAGTTTTCTCCTTTAGAAGGATCCTTCCTCCTAGAACGTAGGGAATAGATTGTGGGTAGGTGAGCAGAAGCAGTGGGACCAGTTAGGGGCGTGTGCCATCATCTAGGCAAGAGAGGATGCCTGCACAGCAGAAGATGCACAGATGAAGTCTTCCTGGAGGTGTTTGAGTATGAAGCTCATGCAACTGTTTCCACAGGAAAAGGACAGTCTCTGGTGCAAAGTAGGATGTTCTCTTTTCCTTTTCCCATCTGCTTTGTTCTTGTAGGAGTGTGGATGGAGGGAGTTGAAGTGGGCACAGGGAAATTCTGCATTTCCTTTTCAGATGATGCAGGGTTTGGGACTACATATTCCTATAATTAATCAACAAGCATTTATTGATTAAAGGAAGGTTTTTCTAGGCCTTTGGTTTTCACTTCAGGTCAGCGTTTCCTGTGGACAAACTGGGCATCTGCCTAGAAGCCTGACAAGGAATAGTCTACGTGATTTGTATTTTCAATGGGCACAAGAAGCAGTAGAGATACCAACTCAGGGCCGCCCATATGACAGTGCAGGTTGTCCCCTGCACAAGGGCACTTGGTTAAGAGGTGGGGCCTGAAAGCCAGTTCAAACTCTGCTCACCAAGCATTTGCCCTGGCATGGAGGTGTATCAGCAGGGAGAAGGGGCTGCCCTTTTCTAATTGGCACCAAGGCTCATCTGGGTTAGCAGTAGCACTTTCCAGCCCTTGGGGTTTCTGCTTTGTGGCCCGGTTTCCAAGGTCTGTCTTCACCTTTTCTATTCCAGTCAATTAGCGTTTGTTTTAAGAAGTATTTACTGAGTACCTACTGTGTACCAGGCACTGGGTTTATACTGATGAACAGACAGACACACTTCTTGCCCTCCCAGAGTTTATAGTCTAGTGGAGGTCATTCCATCTTTCTTCATAGCAACTGGAGAGCTTTCTTTTGGGGAAGACTGAGCTGATCTCAGCCCCTGTTCTCTGAGACATGAAATGTTGACATCTGACTTGGAAGCACCTCTGGGGGTTGGGAAACAATGACCACCACCCACAACACACGTGCACCTGAGTCCAGACTTCCAGGGAGATGGGTCCAGCGTGGCTATGGACTGTTATTAGCTCAGGTACTTCATTGACCTCTTATTAGGAGAAGCCAAAGAAAAAAACAAAAGTCATTAGAAAAGGGTAAGATTTATCCTTGAGCCCTAGAGTCTTCATAAAAATTCTGCTTAAAATATGTACACTTTTCTGTATGTTTATGACACTTCAATAAAAAGTTATGAAAAAGCTACTTAAGTTTGTTGAGTTGTCAGGGTCTGGGCTTTGAGAATTCAGGACAGGGAGATAGGTCAGCCATATAGGTCAGGCCTCCCAGGGGTCTCTGTGTCTTGAGAGAGTCCTCAGGCCCTTGATTCCATTCTTTAGCTTAATGAATAATCAGATTATTTTATCTGCCTTTGAGGAATCCATTTTTTTGCCAGCCAAACTCACAAAAGATTGTTTCATAAGCCCTAGTATCCATAGATAGATTAACACTGGGAGATCCACCTCTCCTGGGCATTCGTTCTCCCCAGCTTCAAGGTAGCTGGGAAACAGAATTAGTCACAGTTTGTTTGGGAAGCTTGGAATGAGAGAAAGAGAGCTGGGTGGTTTTCAGATTTTTTTTTTCCAGGCTGTGGTGGAGCCAGGAGAATGAGAAATTCCATACATCTTGTGACCAGATGTGGCATCTTTAACTGGGACTCAGCTGTATCAGCAAAACAGAGTCAATTTTAAACAATGCTCCTTTATTTACCTGTTTATTTTAATATTTACATTGTGTTTTTTAAGATTATAAAAGTAATGCCCACTTTCCCCTCAATGGTTTATTGAGAAAATGTTCAAACATATAGCAAAAATACCTAATTAAAAAAATCATATATCAGAAGTGTCCCATAAAGAGAGTAAAAGGTTCTCATAATCCTGCCTCCTGGAGAGAAAATCCCTATTACCTGTTTCGTAGATATTTCTCCAGACTTTTTTTCTATATGTATATGAAGATATATTATTATGATTGCCTGAACAATCATATAATATTATTCATACTATTTTCCTTCTTTTTAAAAAAATTAACAATATATCTCAGACGTCTTTGCATGTGAGAATTTATTGATCTATTTCATTCATTCTTTTTTTAAAATAAATTTATTTATTCATTTATTTATGGCTGCATTGGGCCTTCGTTGCTGCGAGGGCTTTCTTTAGTTGTGGTGAGTGGGCTCAGTAGCTGTGGCTTGTGGGCTCTAGAGCACAGGCTCAGTAGTTATGGTGCACAGGCTTAGTTGCTCTGCAGCATGTGGGATCTTCCCGGACCAGGAGCTCAAACCCGTGTCCCCTGCATTAACAGGCAGATTCTTAACCACTGCACCACCAGGGAAGTCCCTATTTCATTGCATTTGTAAAGTAGCTTTACTGAGGTACAAGTTATATGCCATCAAATTTACCTGTTTTAAGTGTACAAGTCATTAAATTGTTAGTAAAATTTCAGAATTGTGCAACAACACAGTCCAATTTTATTTATTTATTTATTTTAAAATTTTTATAAATTTGTTTGTTTATTTATTTATTTATTGGCTGTGTTGGGCCTTCATTGCTGTGTGCGGGCTTTCTCTAGTTGCAGTGAGCGGGGGCTACTCTTCGTTGCGGTGCACGGCCTCCTCATTGCGGTGGCTTCTCTTTGTTGCAGAGCACGGACTCTAGGTACCCAGGCTTCAGTAGTTGTGGCACGCGAGCTCAGTAGTTGTGGCTTGCGGGCTCTAGAGCGCAGGCTCAGTAGTTGTGGCGCATGGGCTTTGTTGCTCCGCGGCATGTGGGATCTTCCTGGACCGGCGCTCGAACCTGTGTCCGACCCTGCATTGGCAGGCGGCTTCTTAACCACTGCACTACCAGGGAAGTCCACAGTCCAATTTTAGAACTTTTCCATTACCCCTAAAAGATTCCTCGTGTCCGTTCGCAGTCACCCCCATCCTCATCTCTGTTACCAGGCAATCTATTTTCTGCCTCTGTAGATTTGCCTTTTATGGGCTTGCATATAAATGGAATTATAAACACAGTATATGTATTTCGTGTGTGTCTAGCTTCTTTTAGGGAGCACAGTGTTTTTGAGATTCTGTCCTGTTGTAGCATGTAACAGACCTTGGTTGCTTCTCAATACTATTCCATTTTAGGATATACCACATTTTGTTTGTTTACCAGTTGGTGGATATTTAGGTTGTTTCCAGTTTGGGGCTATTATGAATAATGCTTCTACGAACATTTGTGTACAAATCTCTGTGTGGATACATTTCGTTCTTTTTGAGTGCATGTATAGAGTTCCATTTTATGGCTGTCCATTAATGTATTTAGCCGAACCCCACTGATGGCCATTTACTTGGATTTTGATTTTTTTGATGAATAATGTGTATTGGACATCCTTATATATATATATATATATATATATATATATATATTTGTGCACATTGGTGAATGTTTTGGAAGGATATATATTTACAAGGCGAAGTTCTGAGTCAACAGATATAAACATTTGACAGTTCAATAGCTGGTGTCAAGTTGTCTTCCAAGAGAAGCTGCACCAATTTATACCTCCCTCTCCCGGCAGCACAGGAGAGTAGCTGTTTTCCCACATACTTGTTGTGTACAAGAATGAATATTTTATTGTATATTAACACATATATGTGGAATCTAGAAAAATGGTACAGATGAACCAATTTGCAAGGCAGAAGTAGAGACACAGATGTAGAGAACAAACGTATGGAGACCAAGGGGGGAAAGGGAGGGTGGGATGAATTGGGAGATGGGAATTGACATATATACACCAATTTGTATAAAATAGGTAACTAATGAGAACGTGCTGTATAGCACAGGGAACTCCACTTTGCTGTACAGTAGAAACTAACATGACATTGTAAAACAACTGTACCCCAATTAAAAAAAAGAATGAATATTTTCATTTTTTCTTATCTCATAAATGAAAAATGTCTCATTGTCATTTTAATTGTTATTTCTTTTATTATTGTAGAAGTTGTTGACCATTTATATGTCAGTTTCTTAATTTTTTACTGGTTTATCTTTTCCTATGACTTTGAAATAATTCTTTGTATTTTAGAAAGTTGGCTCTTTGCTTATAAAATGAACTGCAAATTTTTCATTCCATAGATTATCCTTTTTTTTTCCCATCAGAAACTCTGTTCATGGTAGTCGTGCTATACAGATATTTTACATTTTTGAGTACTCATATCTGTTAGGGAAAAAAGGACCTGTGAACATTTTACAAGTATCACTTAGATATTTATAATATCCCCAGAAGGAGGTGAGGAAGGTAAAATATTGATAGGGGAGAAAGCTGAGGAATGCAATATGTGCTTCATCTACCAAACAGCTGAATGGGTGAGATTTTTGTCAACTCGTTATAGTTGTTTTGGTGTCACATAAGCACAGCTTCCACGTATTAGTGCAAAACCTGAGAACTGAATCTGGATATTTTTTACTTCCCAGCCCCTTGCTTGTAATAATTATGACAAATGACGTTAACAGAATCCACACTGTATGCCATTTGTTCCCACTCATCCTTGCAGTCACTCTATGAGATAGGTAGTTATTTCCTCATGGAAAAAGGCACAGGGATCTTCGGATAACTTGCTTAGTCATACAGCTGGCAGATCCTGGGGCTGGGATTCAGGCTCAGGTTTTCCTGACACCAGAGTCTGTGCTTAACCAGAAATCTCTCATCCTCGCTTCTGAAGCATTCAGTGAGTTCACCTAGGTCTGACCAGTAAGGAGATATTTGAGGAGGCCTTTATAAAGGGACACAGTTCCTCAGGAAGGTGGAATGTATAGTGAGAAGGCCACTGATTTCGGCTGCAAGATATGTGGGTTCTAGTCTTAACTCTCTAAGACTCTTTTCTTGTAATGAGAGAAGGCATGTGTTTGCAGCAGAGTCCGGGGAGGCAGGGGCAGGAAGAGTGGACCCTAAGACCCTTCTGGGTTTTCTGTTTGCTCCATGGTAGGAATGAGCTGGCTGTTGGCAATTAGATCTAGGCCCAATGGAGGGAGACGGGGGTAGTGGGAGAAGAGAGGTGCTTTAAACTCCGAAGTCAAATGGTGTCTAGGTGAGTATGGCTCTGCCTGGGATATTTGACCCTAGGTGATACTGTTGCCTAACCTGGATAGGCAATGGGGATATTGAAGACCTAGAAAGGATATGATTAAAATCCTGAAAAATCTTGGGGATCCAGGAAAGGGTAGATATACTCTTGCTCATGTATTAGCTACCTAGGAAGCCTAAGATGCCGAGGGCAGCTGTGGGAGGGGACACAAAGATGAGTCAGTGTGGCCTGTTCTCAGGGGACTCACCATCTGGGTAGGGAAATGGGATGTATTCAGACATTATTCGAACTCAGGCAGAAGTGGTGACATGAGAGTTTCAGATGAAGAGCTTGGGAGGCAGAAAGAAGGAGCACCGGCTTCGAAGTGAGATAGACCTGGCCTTGAGTTATGTCCTATGATAATGACAACAGCATCATTTGTTGAGCATATACCATCTATGTTGCATGGAGTGGCAGACAAGGAGGTCCCCTTCAGAACTGAAGGACTTATCCCCAGGTCCTGGAGAGACTGTTGGCTGTCAGCCCTCTTTGAGAACGGCCCCTGCTGAAGGGAGCTGCATAGTCCCAGATTATGTCCCCTTCCCAGCCCTAGGTATCCCCTCCCCCACACCTGGACAACTTGAAGAGCCCACTCAGCTTCAGTGCCTCCACTGAGACTGCACTGTGGCTCGGCTCCTCACTCTGTCCAGTGCTGCTTCCTTCCCCTTCCTACCACAGGTTTTGAAAAGAAGAACATACCCTAAAACACTCCTGTATGTTGATCTCCATCTCAGAGTTTGCTTCCCAGGGAGCCCAATCCATGACACATAGATGATCTATTCTCACGAGAGACCACTGAGCTGGATTACTTATTCTGTTTTAAAGATGAAGTAATTCAGATGTAGGGAGCTTGGATGGCTTGCCCAGGGACAGTACGTGGCACATCTCGAGTTCATACTAAGTCTGTGCTCAAAGTACAATCTTTCCATATTGCCACCCTGTAGGTGTGGGACTTTAAGCAGTGGAAACCATGGGGTTATAAAATCAGGTTGCTGGAAGGGAACTCAAAGTTCATTTGGTTAGAGCTCCCATTCCTGAACCTCTGGATCTAAGTTGCTGAGATCCAGGACTGAAAGTCTCATGTCCTGGGAACTCCTTTACTCCCTCGTGGACCAGGGGGGTGGGTCACCCCATGTGAGGATTGACTGAGCACTCATTGAATCCATCCATTCAGTCATTCATTCAACAGATGTTCACTGAGCATCTGCTATGTGCCAGGGACCACTTCAGGGACCAGGGGTACAGCAGTAAACAGAGCAAAGCTCTTGCCCTCTTGGAGTTGCCTTTCGGCGGGGGTGGGGCAGACAGCAATGAAACAGACAAATAAGTACACACTATAATGTCAAGCAATGGGAGGGGCTATGAAGGAAAATGAAGAGAATGTGGGGGATGGAGGGTGCTGGGCTGAGGGCGAGGAAGTGTCCTAGTTTAGAGTCAGGGGACAAAGAAGCTTTCTGGGATGAGGGGACCTTTGGCTAAGGACCTGAATGAAGAGAGGAACTGGCTATACAGAGGCCAGTGGAAGTGCCTTCCAGGAGGGAGGGACAGTACATGCCAAGGCCCTGGGCGTTGGCAGGTTTAAGAAAGATGAAAGAGGTGGGTGACAGGCTCATGATGAGCGAAGGGGGGAGAGGGGATTGGAGAGGCATCAAGGGGCCATAATCCTGCAGGGCCTGGGGGCTAGGAATAAAGAACTTGGGTTTTATTGCAAGTTGGTTTGGAGAAAGTGAGTGGCTCGATCAAGTTTATGTTTCAAAGGGGGTTTTGTGACTATTATGCTGAGAATAGATTGTAACTAATGTCATTTCCATTTCTTTCCTGGATTATTTATATTTCTGTTTCTATTTGGGGACAGAGAGAGTGTTGTGGAGGACATCATATTAAAACCACGGGCTTGGGAATCAGACTCCCTGGGTTCAAATCCTGGTTCCACCACTCCCTGGCAATGGGACCTTGAACTGTTTGCTTAATGTATTTAAGCCTTGACTTGCCCATCAGTAAAATGGAGATAATAACCCACCTAATTTATGAAGTGGGTTTGTTATGAGGATAAGATGTGAAAATGCTCATAGAGTTCAGCACAGCACTTGCATTTCTTTTTACAACTGATTTGTAAAATTGTGGTTAAAATATAACAGAAAATGGACCATTTAAACTTTTTTTGGGAGGGGGCACATGGCTTGTGGGATCTCAGTTCCCTGCTCAGGGATTGAACCCAGGCGCTTGGCAGCGAAAGCGCAGAGTCCTAATCACTAGACTGCCAGGGAATGTCCCATTTAAACTATATATACATATATATATTTGGGGTCTTTTGTGGTACGCGGGCCTCTCACTGTTGTGGCCTCTCCTGTTGTGGAGCACAGGCTCCGGACGCGCAGGCTCAGCAGCCATGGCTCATGGGCCCAGCCGCTCCGTGGCATGTGGGATCCTCCCGGACCAGGGCACGAACCCGTCAGGTGGACTCCCAACCACTGCGCCACCAGGGAAGCCCCATTTAAACTATTTTTAAGTGTACAGTTTGGTGACGTTAAGTACATTCACATTGTTGTGCAACCATCATCACCGTCCACTTCCAGAGCCTTTTTTCACCTTCCCATCTGGTTGCATTAAAACAATAACTCCCATGATCCTCCCCTAGACTGTGGCAACCACCATTCTACTTTCTATCTCTGCGTCTGACTGCTCTAGGGACCTCATATAAGTAGAATCATACAGTGCTTGTCCTTTTGTGGCTGGCTTATTCCACTTCACAGAATGTCCTCAAGGTTCATCCTTATTGTAGCATGTGTCAGAATTTCCTTCCTTTTAAAGGCTGAATAGTATTCCATTGTATGCATATACCACGTTTTGTTTATCCATCCATCCATTGATGGGCATTTGGGTTGCTTCCACTTCTGGCTGTGTGAATCCTGCACCTGCATTGTATAAGCACTGGATTTATCTTTGCCATAATTTTTATCCTGCTTTGTGTAAGCGCAGGGAAATGAGAGGTGCTTAGGACCAGGAGGCAGGAGATGTAGCTTCTAGATTTGCGTGAGTTCAACTCTTTTATTCTGTCTGATCCTCAACTCTCTATCTATGAAATGGTGATGCTAATGCCTACTTCAGGGGGCTTGTTGTAAAGATCAAATTAGATGTATTCTGCAGACTTTAGAGCTAGGCTGTCCTATATGGTAGCCACCAGCCACATGTGACTGCTGAGCTTTGAGATGTGGTTAGTCCGAATTGTGACATGCTGTGAATGCATAATGCGTACGTATTTTGAAAACTTTAGTACAGAACAAGGAGAATGTGAAATATCTCAAGTAATAACCTTTTATATTGATTAGGCATTGGCATTATATTTCGGATATATTGCCTCCTCCTGCTTCCTGGTTAAACAAAATATATTATTAAAAGTAATTTTACCTCTATTTTTATTTTATTATTTTTTATTTTTAAAATTTTGTATATTTTTAAAGTTATTTATTTTATTTATTTTTTTAATTTTATTATTTGGGCTGTTTCGGGTCTTAGTTGAGGTATGTGGGATCTTTGTTGCAGCATGCGGGATCTTTTGTTGCAGCATGTGGGATCTTTTGTTGCAGCGCAGGCTTCTCTTTAGTTGTAGCGCGCAGGCTCCAGGGCACGTGGGCTCTGTAGTTGTGGCGTGTGGGTTCCAGAGCACGTGGGCTCTGTAGTTTGCGGCACGCAGGCTCTCTAGTTGAGGTGTGCTGGCTTGGTAGTTGTGGCACACGGGCTTAGTTGCTTTGCGGCATGAGGGATCTTGGTTCCCCCACCAGGGATCGAACCCGCATCCCCTGCATTGGAAGGCAGACTCTTTACCACTGGACCACCAGGGAAGTCCCTATTATTTTTTAAATTAAAGTGTAGTTGACTTACAATATTATATTAGTTTCAGGTATATAACATGGTAATTCAATATTTTTATATATAAAGTTATCCTTATAAACTTATAAAATATTGACTATATTCCCTGGCTGTACATTACATCCTTGTAACTTACTTATTTTATACCTAGTAGTTTGTACCTCTTAATCCCCTCACCTATCTTGCCGCCCCCCACCTCTTTTTATTTTTTAATGTGGCTACCAGAAAACTTAAAATGACACTGTGGCTTGCTTCAGATTTTGATTGGATAGCTCTGGTCTAGAGTTCATCACTCATTTTCACATCTAGATCAGTAATTCTCTGGGTGTTCCTCCCATGGTTGGTTGGGGTCTGAAAGGAGATTCTCTCCCAGAGCTCCAGGCAGACAAGTGATTTATATCAGAAAGGTGGTGCAGTTTAAATGGTGATCAATGTTTATGGCCCATGGAAGCTTAAACAAGCTGAGAGAATAGGCCCCAGCGTTGCTGCCAATAACGTCCAGCCATTAACGTGCAGCCTCCCAGTTCCCTCCACAAAGGGTGGTTTCAGCATC
Source organism: Mesoplodon mirus (assembly GCF_964341445.2). Taxonomy (NCBI): domain Eukaryota; kingdom Metazoa; phylum Chordata; class Mammalia; order Artiodactyla; family Ziphiidae; genus Mesoplodon; species Mesoplodon mirus. The sequence continues at coordinate 7,886,482 of NC_138988.1, forward strand.
GCCACTCTGCTGGGGTTGGTGATTCAGCTCCGTGTTCCCCAGCGACAATAGATTTCTTCTTTTCAAAGCCTGACTCCTACGGAGGCCAGGGTTGGGAAGTGGGGAGGGCAGGCGATTTCCCAGCTAAAGCCTCTGTGTAATCGCTAATTGTATTATCACAGTTTCTTTAGGGAAAAATCATGCATTTATTTAGGACTTAAAAAATAAGAAGACCCTAGGGAGAGTTAAGATCCATTTGGTACTGTGTTTGGTTGTAGCATTTTTTTCCCCTGTGGGGTAGAGGAGAAAAGAATTTCTATTTTGCAGCTGGAAGAGAGCTTTTGTGTGCACGCCCCTCCCTCTTTCCTCATTTTATCTCCCCACTGATAGGATATTGAGGGAGCTGAGACAACGAGTGTTCCACACAGAAACAGAGATAAGTTTGGAGGCGAAGCCAGTGGGAGAAAAGGCACAGCTAGCTCAGGCCTGGGGGAGGGGGGAACAGGGTGGGAGGGCCGCCCCACCCCCCTGCTCTCTGTATCCACAGGGCGCTTCCCGCACTAATGCTCTGCCCAGAGTTGAGAGGCCAGTCACCCAGGCGTCCACTCGTGCAGGCGGGCACTCTGCCTTCGCCAGCTTTCCTGAGTGTCACATGGATTTTTGTCACATGTGCTGTTCTACCTTGGGGTCTAAGTAGTTTCCAAGACAGGTCCCAGATGCTTCATGGCTTCCTTCATTCACCATTAGGACGGTGGTCTACAGATGAGGGAAATCACAGATCCCACGCACCAGTGGGCTGGGGATGGAGGCAAGCGCTTCCTACCGTGTGAACCAGTACTAGTGAGGCCTGCCTCCACCTCGCTGTGCTTTGGTGGGGGAGGGGGGTGGAAGGGAGCTGCCTGCTGAGCAGTCAGGAGACCAGGCTCGAGCAGGGTATAAGTCAATTTGACACATATTGGCCTCTGTTTCATCTACAGAATGGGAATACTGTTCCAGCCCTGCCTACCCCGCAAGGTTGTTATGAGGACCAAATGAGACCTGGGTATGAAAGCAATTTGCACGTTGTAAAGGGCCGTGAATGCAGGATATTGTCTTTGCTTTTCCTGCAACACCTAGCTTAATGACTTAATTAGTTTATAAATATTTTTACAGTCTTACCATGGGCCAGGCCCTGAACTAGGCATGAAGGATATAAACGCCTTTCCTGCCTTCATGGACCTCATGGTTCAATGGAGGAAAAGACATAAAGCAGGTAATTGCAATTCAGGGGGTAAGAGCCACAGGAAGGGTAAGATCAGGGGCTGCAGGAGCACAGAAGAACTATATATCCCAGCTTTGGAGCTTGAGAGGGCTTCCTGGAGGAAGTGACATTTAAGTTGGGGTCTGAGGGATGAAAACATGTGGTCAGTTCTCAATATGTGTTTGTTGAATGAATAAGATAATTAAAAATGCTATGAGCTGCAAGGATAACTGCTCCTCATTTATCAGTTTATAGATAGGAAACTGACCAGAGAGGTTAAGTAATTCCCTAAGGGGCCCAACAAGTATATGGTACAGTTAGGAGTAGAATCCAGGTTCAATGCCCCAGATTTTCCTGAGCTCAGGGGAGTGGGTGAGTGTTCCAATATAGGGACAGGCTGCAGCTGCAGGGACAAGCTGGGAGGGGCATGGGATACCGTGCTCTCTAGTTTAAAGAGGACAAAACTGTCTTTATGAGGCTGGGTTCTCTGGGAAACAGACTTTGAGTTGGAGACTTCTGTGCAGTAAGTTTATTGAGGATTGCTCTTAGGATCAACGTCTGTGCAGGAGGGAAGGAAGCAGAATTGGGCAGAGAGAGAAGCTAACCTGCTATGCAGTCATATCGAAAGCCTCAGCTGATCTCACAGGGAGCACTGAAGCTGGAATGGCCTACAGAGTTGTCATGAACTGGGGAGGAGGCTGAACTTACACCCTCACAGCAACCTGTCACTGGGGTTGGTTTCCCCCCAAAAGGAGCTGTGACCTTTGGAGAGGCCTAGAGCACATCTAGAGATGGGCTCAGCTGAGGGCTATGGGGTGCCAACCCCGCGGGCAGCTGGGGGATGTTACCACCATCCTGGTGTGGGGGAATGGATGCAGGAGAAACAATAGAGGTCTAGGTGGCGAAGGCAAAGTCCAAGGCTTGCAGGCTCAGTGGAGAATCAGGCCGAATGTCAGTTTGGGGGTTCTCACAAAGAGAAAGAAGGGTTCCTAGGGGCTGGACAGAGCCGGGGCAGGAATCTAGGAGGGGGCTCAAGGTGAGGCAGGCAGGCAGTTTCTGCCTGGAGGTCTGAGTAGGGGCGGTAAAAACCTCTGCTCTAGACAAGAGTTCAAGGGTGAGGCCCAGGTCTCTGCTAGCGCAGGTCAGGCTAGCACAATCCAGAGTGGCAGCATGTCCTTGGGCCTCCCTGGGAGGGTTTTCAGCCCCCTGGAACTGGGGGCTCAGAGGTGATTAAGGCTTGGCTTCATAAAAGGCCTGCTATCTGGATTGGCTGGTGTCTTGGGAGGACTGTGCCTTCCGGTGGTCCAGCTGTGGAGGCAGGCCAGGCAGAGCCTGGAAGATGAAGTGGGAGCTGACACCACTGTCTCTCTGCATCAAGGAACAGTCTCCAGAGTCCCCACCCAACTGCCTCAAGGGTGAACTAATTTGGCCTCTGCTCCTACCATAGCTGTTTCCATGGATACATTTCAAACCTCAGTCTGGTCATTTTCAAAAGCATCAAAGGCAGCAAACCTCATCCATGCATAATCTTTTGTTATAGCCCTTCCCCCATCCCTCCCACCCATCCTCTGAACTGAAGAGACTGGCTTAATTGTGGCACAGTCGTCTAGTGAAAGAAGTATTGAACTTTTCCTGGAAGTTTAGGAGACGTGAGTTTGAATCCCAGTCTTATCATTTATAAAATGCAAATAACAACACCTAGGGCATAGAGTTGTTGTAAGGATTAAATAAGATAAATGTATCTGGAAATGCCTAGCACGTTGCCTGGCCCATGGTGGGTCCTCATTAAATGTTAGTTTCTTTCCTCTCTGTGTATTGATCAGATGCACCACTTAGAAGTCCCATTTCTCCAGGAGCACCCACAGTCTTTGTACAGTGTCTCCTTGAGTGTCACCAGGCACTTGATAGTGACTAAGCTCTCCTTGATGTCAGTTTACTTTCCCTGATGGCAAGTATCATATCCTATGACTGTGGCCTCATAGGGTATCTCTTCACCATTCTCTTTGCTGGCCCCCAAGTTTGGAAGGAATCGAATGGACCAGTGTCCTTCTCTCTCTTCTTAAGGCCAGGCCTTTGCTGGGAGCAACCTGAGGCACACAGAGGTGGGGGAGGCTCCTTGCCTCCAGAGAGTCTATTCCAGCAGATGGCTCTGCTGCAGCTCTGCTTAGGAGGTTAATGGATACCAGATGTCTCGGCAGGCAAGCTTTCATTTTCTCCTGGAACCACTTAATTTGGCTGAACATCTGCCTTGGCTTCTGGGCTTTTCCATCACCTGAGCTTCAACACTGGTTCAACCACCAATGGATGTCAGGGGAGCTCCCTCTCCCCTTGCCTCACTGGGGGTCTTGGGGTCTACCAGTCTGATTTGTGAGAGTTAGAGGTGGTGGTCGAGAGAGCACAGAGTGGGATATGGTTGGCTCCTGCCACTGTCCTTCATGTCTGGTCCGTTGTTACTGAGCCTTCCTGTTGGAAAACTGATTTTAAGCTAACAAAATGGTGTCTGCCTGTTTAAGGAGTATATGCATCTGGACCAGCCTTGGCTGGCTGTCAAGGGGCTGGGCGGGGGGAGTGTCGAGTCTTTGGAAGTGGCTTGAAGGAGGTACCTGTATGCTCACCCCTCTCCTGCTCCATGGCCTCTGTTGGTGCATTTCCAGACCACTGGCAGCTGATTACCTCAGGGCGCAGTTGTGACTTGATTTGTGCTTGGAAAGTACCATTGTGTTGTTGGTACCACTGGTTTTTAAAGGTTGGTATGTGTCAGAGTGACTGGAGGAGTTTAGTAAGGTGCAAACTGCTGGACTCTACCATGGGATTCAGTAGTGTGTGGTGAAGCCCAGGAATCTGCTGCATTTGAAACAAGCACACCAGGTAATGCTGATGCAGGTAACTTTAGACTACTCAGAGCAAGATGACCTGGAACCCTGTCTTTTTGGGATCTGGAATTTCTTTTGCTTTCTATTCCAGGGATGTGCACACGTATCCATGATCCTTCTTCTTTGCCGGGGAAACTGCCCATCCATTAAGATCCAGATCAAAAGTGGCTTCAACTCTGAGAACTTTTCTGAACACCCCTTTATTGGGTAGAATTACTTGCTTCCTCCTTTTGCTTCTATAGCACTTTGCAGGTACTCTTATTGGATGGTACACCTCACTTTTTGTGTGTGTGTGCTCCTTGAGGACAGGGAGCTCATCTTCATCTTTCTGTTTATCTTAGAGTATAGCAGACTAGCGTGTCATAGACACCAATAAATATTTATTGACTGAGCAAAAGAATCTTGTCCAACCCCCTAATACCATACTCTTACTATATATAGGGTCTTCATAAAGTGTATTCAAATAAGACAATTTTAGTTTTGATAATGTAGCTCATTTATCTTAAAAAGTATCAATGATATTTAGAGGATGAATACATTTTCTTTTCATGGCTCATGGCTCTAATCTCCATAGGACACAGTTTACTATCTTCCAGGCTGTAGTTATTTCCCTCCACCCCCCAAGCACACAAATGATGCCTTGCATATAAATGTCACATTATTAGCCTCTACTTTAAACAGTTTGCTTTTAAATGCCATTTTTATGGTTACTGGTCAACCTACAACCTATATGAATTTTGTAATTCCTAAGGCCTTTTTGAAGGTTGATTTTTTTTCTCTCACATTTATACTTCAAAGTCTAGAGGTTAGTCTCCCACTTCTTCTCTGTCATAATTCCTCTAATTAACAGCTCAAATTGCTGTCTGTCTCAATGGCCAGTTTCCAGTGGACAGGGTCTCTGTGTTTGCAATTCTTTTTGGACAGGGCTTAGCACCTCCAGTCATAGTGAAATTTGTAGAGCGCCATATAGTTTATATAGCACTTTCCCATGATCAATGCTTTGAATCAGGAAAAACCACTATTTCCCCTCTAGGGTCTCACCAGCTAGTAAGGGACATAGCTAATGTTTGAATGCAGTTCTACTCCCTCTAAATCCCTTTCAAATATGATATTGCAGTACTAGTTATAATAACAAACAAACAAAAGCACAACCTATATAATGTCCATTGGGAGGAGAATAGTTAAGTGTTCGTTGGTGTCTTAACTTGGGCTGCTGTGACAAAATACCACAGACTGGGTGACTTAGAAGCCAGATATTTATTTCTTATAGTTCTAGAGGTTGGGAAGTCCAAAATGAAGATGCCAGCATGGTCAAGTTCTTGGTGAGGGCTCTCTTCCTGGTTTACAAACGGCTACCTTCTTGCATATCCTCAAGTGGCATAGAAAGAGAGAACAATAGAGAGCTCAAGAACTCTGGTCTCTTCCTCTTCTTATAAGGACACTAATCCCATCATAGGAGCCCCACCCTCATGACCTCATCTAAATCTCATTAACTCCCAAAGGCCCCACCTCCAAATAACATCATATTGGGGGCTAAAGTCTTCAATATATGAATTTAGTGGCAGACACTCACATTGAGTCCATAACAGATGATCACAGCCATTTGATGGAATATTACTCAGCCTTTAGACAAGAGGCCTCGGCAGGCGATTTAGCAACATGTAAAAGATTTTACTGTTATGGCAATGATATAGAATGAATAAGGAAGGAAACTTGGGAAAATGAATACCATTCAACTGGTGGTTGGGGTGAAATGACATGAACATTTATGTTTTATTTTGTTTTTGTTTTGTTTTGTTTTGTTTTGTTTTAATTTCAGTGACTGTTGCTAGAACATCAGTGTTAACTGAGAAACAAAAACACAAAACTGAACCCCTCCTCGTCCCCTGCCTCTGTCACTGCACATTTGCACTTTATTAATGCTTCTGAGGTGCTGATGAAGTGAGAACAACTTTCAGCTCCCAAAGGGTGAGTGTTTGTGCATGAGTCACGGGAGTGTGGTCTGATGCAGATCATTAAGCCCGTGGCAAATGCAGAATTAAGTAACTCTGATAACAGAGCTCTGGAGCATCCTTCTTGGAGATTAAACCTTTCAGGCTTTTAGCAGCTGAGAGGTGCTGGGGATCGGAGATAGCTGGCTTAGAAAGGAAAGGAAGCGGGGCAGATATTGGATGGGGACAGGAAGGAAAATGCATCACGTTCAGGTTAGTGCTCTTTTCTGATATTGTCTGTCGCCTGGAAAAGCATTGGAAAATGTCCCATTGTCTGGGGAGAGGACAGTGTGTCTGCCTGCTTCCTGTCTTTTGCTTACTTGCTTTCCTATAGGCTGGGTTTTAATTTCATGTTCTGGCCTATTCCTCCAGCTTGTCTGTGGGTGAGTTTTTATTCTCACTCAATGACTGATCCTGTTTTACATGTGAATGCCCTTCAAAATTCAAGGGGGGTCCTACACCTTGTTGGGAAGAAGGACCAGGCCTCTCCTCTCTGCAGCCCTTTCCTTACACCTGTTCGTTCAATACATCCATAGGTTGCCCCTTTTTTGTGCTGGGCACAATGCTAGGTGCTGAGAGTAGGCAGATATGGTCTTTCCCTTCACGGAGCTTACAGTTAAACACTGGTTGTTCAGGATGGGCTGCATAATTTGTAGGGCCTGGTACAAGACCAAAGTGTGGGGCCCTTTATTCAAAAATTATTAAGAATTTATTGCTTCCTTATTACTCCAATCCTCTTATCCCTTTGTGTGAGATTTGACCAGCCTCAGAAGAGGAGGATGTCTTCCTTGACTCAGTGGGCTTACAGAGAGACAATTGAACACACATAAAAGGCAAGATAAATATTAAGTAAATATTGGTTGCTTGAGACGTGCAGCTAGGCCACACAGACATTCACAGAATGCTCAACTTCTCTGAAAATTATCTGGACGTAATCAAATATGATGATGGAAAGCTTTGTCATTCAAAGTTTTGCCTTGTGAAGCAAATGGATAGGCTGTGATCAGTCTAATTATTATAGGCCTGAAAGACAGGCTTTATAGAAAGGTCTGTTTTCTGTAGTTAACGTAGAGTAGAGAGTTTAGCAGTTTTCATAAAGCAACAGATAACCTAACTGAAAGTAATGATAGAACTAAGAGTAACTACAATAGGATAGTGTCACATTTCACAAAGTGTCCTCTAGAATGTTAATTTTTAGAGAGAGAGAAATTTGACAGAATTGGTAATTTGACAAATCAGTTTTAGAAATGCTTCATACTTCGTTCCCTCTTGGAGATTTACAATTCATATGAAAGTTCCATGGCAGCAAAGAAGCCCTCAACACTTTTAGTACAATGTTATTTATGATAGCTCTTTTAAAAAGTAATAACTAGCAACTCTATCTATCAATATCAATCAACAGGGATTCTGAAAAATATGCTTTGGGAAACGTTGTTGATATACTTCCAAACTTTTAAAATGGGTGGTCTAGGGACACAGGATCTGGATTTGAGACCCACTTACAACCATGAACAAGTTACATGGCCTCTTTCGGACACTGTCTCCCCATCCGTTAAATAATAAAATCCACATCAACACAATTATACAGATTAAATGAGACACTAGGTCTGAGGAAACCTCATGTAAACTGTTAAGCTGTCCTGCAAAACATTTAGTGGCTATTGAAACAATATTGAAATAAACAACAATTATTTTCTCTATTTAAGAGTGGGTAAACTGAGTCTTGGAGAGCTTGAGGAGGGAGCCTGAAGTTCCAGAGACGTTTAATGGCAAAGGCAGTTTCCTGCTTCACAGTTCTCATGAAGATGCGTTTTAAACCAACTCTGCTTGTACATTTTAGTTTAGAAAACAAATAGGCTACCTCTTTGACAGTCACGCCCCATGGAACAGCTGGAGGCAGATGCTGGCATCAAAATGCCAACTTTCCTTTCCAGCTTTGACATCCAATGTTAGCAGAATGATGAATTCAGAGGTGACAGATTTCAAGAGGATTTGTGTCCTTTCCAGGCCAGCACACCCTGTTATCTATGAGTCTCCTCTCTACTCAGAAAACCACCAGTGAGGTTGATTGAAAAGGGAAGGTGGCTTTTTTCTGTCGTGAATGAGAAAGAACCTGGTGGGTTTTCTGTTATATACCTTTTGGAGGGAGGACAGAATCTTTGGGAAGGTGTTTTCTAGAAGAAAACACATTGTTTTTCTTCCTTCTTTGAAGGAAAAGCAGTGCAGAGTGAAAAACATGGAAGCAAGAATTACGAGATCTGGTTCTTGTCCTGTTCCTTCAACTAACTAGTCGTGTGATCCTTAGCAGTTCCATCACCCTTTCTGGGTGCAAGTTTCCTATCTTAAAATGAGAGTTTTGGACTAGTTTGCAAAATTTATGGTTTTTGTGTTCTGCGTTTGTGAGTTTTCCATATCTGTATCACCTTTTTATTATTTTTCTGAGTAGTTTTCTTTAAACAGCTCCATTCTGTACAAATTATTTTAAAGGGAAACATTACGTATTTCTGCAAATGAAAAGTGAGCATTGCTGCTAGATATTGAAGGTGACTAAAAACAAAAGCAAAGCATGGGGACTTCCCTGGTGGCACAGTGGTTAAGAATCCGCCTACCAGTGCAGGGGACGTGGGTTCAAGCCCTGGTCTGGGAGGATCCCACATGCCGCGGAGCAGCCAGTACTCACAGCAGCAGAGGGATAGTGCATGGCGTGGATAAGATGATCTAGACAGGGCACTAACAGTGTCCTCTACTACAGCAAGTCATTTGATGTTTTATCCATGACCTGACCTGTGGCATCCTCTCCTTTGCTTATATGTTTCCATGGAGTATAAAGCAATGGAATAGAAATCTGGAGCCCTGGGTTCTGGTCTTGGCTTTGCTACTACCCTGTTGTATGACCTTGGAAAAGCTATTCAACATCTCTTGTTTCCTCACCCATGAAAGGAGGAATCATATGATCACTCAGGAGACTTCCAGCTCTGTACCACCTCAAACTATGTGATCCTCTTACCCATCTGGCCTGTGTTGGAAGCATTACAAAAGCCATGTCTCACTGTAGTACTGTAGGACCTAACACCCAAGAGTTTCCTCTCTGACCGCCAGGCTTAGAGAGACAACAGTCAACATATGTAACATTTATTGAGCACGTACTATATGTGAGGCATTTTAGGCCTTAACTCATCAATCCACGCATCAACCCTGTGACATAGGGTTTGCTCGTTTGTTCTTTCCATTTCACAGATGAGAAAACTGAGGCTCAGAAATATTAAGTAACTTGCCCAGTTACATAGCTAGTAAACGGCCACTTTGGGATTCCAGGCCCAGTCTACTGGATTCCAGAGCCTGTGCTTTCTTTTTTCTTTCTTTCTTTCTTTTTTAATGTTTATTTATTTATTTATTTATTTATTTATTTATTTTATTTGGGCTGTGCTGGGTCTTAGTTGCGGCACATGGGATCTTTGCAGGCTCTTAGTTGTGGCATGTGGGATCTTTTAGTTGTGGCATGCATGTGGGATCGAGTTCCCTGACCAGGTATCAAACCCGGGCGCCCTGCATTGGGAGCGTGGAGTCGTAGCCTTTGGACCACGGGAAGTCCCCAGAGCCTGTACTTTCAACCATTTTCCATATTTCCTTATTGGGATAGTATTTATGCGAGGCTCTTGCTGCATCTGGGTCCCCATTTGGGACCTAGAGACTGGTTGGTTCCACCCCTCTCCACTTAGTCTCTGCCTTTCTCTCTCTGGGCCCTCTTCTGGGTAGAATGGGCCGTAAGCCCTTTGCAGCTCAGGCCTTTGTAACTGTTGAATAAGCAAATGAAGGAGGAAGGCCAGGAGGCCAGAAGCCAACTGTGCACTCAGCCGTTTGTCTGGGACGCACAGTGATGGGCGGAGGAGCAAAGAAGGCTGGTTTTGAGCATTTCCCAGTGATACCTCCCCGGGGGCGCTGCAGGCTCTGTGCTGCTATGGGGGCTGCTGGGTCTGCAGAGCAGAGCAGCCAGGAGACGTGGGATTCACCCTTGACTTAGTGATGGCTTGGCTCACCTGCATCCAGAAGGCCCGGCCGCTCTGTGATGTCTGGTCCTGGGGCCAAGTGTGGAGGGACCACAACTCACATTGACTCCTTGCCACCTGGAAACCCATAAAGTGCAGCTTAGCACCAGGCAAGGGGAGACTTTCTGTGCAGACCAAAGAGCTTTTCTTTCTCACCAGCTTTTCTTTCTCACCGTTTCCCTCAGCCCCACACCCCCACTCCATGTAAGAGGGATCTGAGTCTCACCTCCGTGGTATCTGGCCCAAGACCCCATCTAGGTGTTTGAAATCTCCTCACATGTCCCTTGTTTTCTTAGGCGTCTGCCCACCATCCCGGGCATTTCCTCTGCCCGGCTCCCCATTTCACAGCAGGCGCTAATGCCTTTCTTGTGATTCTGCCAGCAGAGAAATCAAGGTCAGGGAGATCTGCCAAGTATACCTTTTGGTGGTTTTTAAGGAGGAGCAATCTGTAAGTGATCACTGAAGACAAAGGGCTGAAGGGATGGCTTCAGGGAGAGAAAAAAGGATGGACAAAGCAGTCTGTCTGCCCTGGATGGTAGAAATGAATAATAGTGAGAGAAGCCACATTGGCAGTCGGGACACCCCCAAACTTTTTCCTGAAGGATCCTCCATTTCAGAGGCTGATACCATCATTCATCCAGTTGCCCAGGCCAGAAACCTGGGAGTCAGCCTCGGCTTTTCTCCCTCACCCCAGAGTCTAGTTGTGGCTTCTGTTCTCTGAATCTCTCTTGATTTCAGTCCTTCTCCATGGCCACTGCCCACTACCAAGGGCTCGCCAGCTCTTGCCTGGACTGGTTTAGCAGTCTCCTCCCTGCTCTTGGTCTTCCTGCTACCAGCCCTGTCCCCTCCTGCCGTCCATCCCCACCTGTAGTGCGACGTGTCTTCCAGAATGTACTTTTGACCTTGTCACGCCAGCCCCAAGTCAGAACCCTTCAGTTCCATACTGACCGCCTCCAGGATGAAGTTCAAACTCATTGGCCTGCCAGGCGCAGCTCTTCTTGCTCTGCTCCTGCTTGCCCTCTGTGGGGGGGGTCTCTAGGACCACCCTTATGTTAGATGATTTTCTAGAAGGGCTCCCAGCACTCAGAAAAGCTGTTATACTCATAGGTTACGGTTTATTACAGCAAAAGGATACAGATTAAAATCAGGGAATGAGGGCTTCCCCGGTGGCGCAGTGGTTGAGAGTCTGCCTGCCGATGCAGGAGACACGGGTTTATGCCCTGGTCCGGGAAGATCCCACATGCCGCAGAGCGGCTAGGCCCGTGAGCCATGGTTGCTGAGCCTGCGCGTCCAGAGCCTGTGCTCCACAACGGGAGAGGCCACAACAGTTAGAGGCCCGCATACCACAAAAAAAAAAAAAAAAAAAAAATCAGGGAATGAAAAGGTGTGTGTGTGTGTGGGGAGTCCAGGGGACACTAGACATAAGCTTCCAGTTATCCTCTCCCAGTGGAGTCCTGTGCACAGTGCTTCATTCTCCCAGCAATGATGTGTGGCCACACATATGAAGTGTCGCCAGCAGGGATGCTCACCTGAGTCTCGGTGTCTAGAGTCTTTATTGGGGGTCAATCACATAGGCATGGATTACCCATGTGACTGACCTTAGGAAACAAACCCAGGCCTTCATCATAAATCACATTGTTAGCGTAGACAATCTGGTGTGGCCCAAAGCCCCAGGTATACAAAGACAGTATCAGGCAGGATATTCCAAGAACTCAGAGGTTATCTCCTAGGAGCTGGTCAAGAATCAGTCCTTTCTTTGGAATGTGCAGGGTTGGAGCACCCCAGGCCTCCTGAGTTAACCCATTATTGCACATCCTTCAAACTCACGTCTACCACTCTCTCCCATGCACCCAGCACTCCAGCTGTATCATTTAGCCTGCACTCTCATGCCTCTGTGCCTTTGCATGCACTGTTCCTTATGCCTGGAATTCCCTTCCACCTCTCCTGCCCTAGTCTACCTGGTGAGCTCTTACTCATCCTCAAGTCTCCAGGGAAGCATTCCCTCCTGTGAGAAGCCTTCCCTGATGCCCGCAGGCAAGCTGAGCTTCTCCCTCCCTGTGCGCCCAAAGCACTCTGTAAATGTCTCCTCTTATCATAGGTCATTCAGCGTCTACTTCCCACACAATAGGAAACACTGTAAGTTCTTTTAAGATAGGGAACATGTAGGCCCTTAAAAATAATGTTTATTTCATGTTTTTGCAGTGCTAAAAATAATACTTGCTCATGGTAGAAAACCTGGGGCAGTGTATTGCTTCTCAACTTTTTCTCTCCAGTGCTTTCCACCTAATAATCCTGGGGACCAGAGGGCCTGGACCTGCCTCTGCCTCCAAGTTCCTGCCTGATGTTGACTTAATCTGTTTGAATAAGGGTGGTTCACAGCTGTGCTCTCTTTCCTCCTCCTTTCCCCTTCATCCAGAAACATGTGGAATGGGCTGGGAGCTGAGGAAAACGCAGGCCCTGTCCTGAGGAGCTCAGTGTGGTCGGGGAGACAGGCCCTGGACAGCTCACCATGGTGTGATGAAGTTGCTGGCAACACAGAGGAGGAGGAGGAGGGGGAGGGGGAGAAGGAGGAGGGGGGAGGGGGAAGGGGAGGGGGAGGAGGGAGTTTTTTTGCAGGAAGTAGAAATAGGGTAAGGATGGAATAAGAGAAAACTTCCCAAGAAGTTGACATTTGGGCTAGGCCTTGAAGGAACTGGAGGATTTTCCTCAGGAAGGGGAGGAAAGGGGTTTCCAGGCCAAGGTCATGGAACAAAGGGGTGACTGGCTGTGCATGGCCTGGACTGGCTGGGCTCAAGGCTGAGGGGCCCCCCTTCCCCCAGACTCCCCAGCACTCAGATGTGACATACCACTTGACTTTCCTTTGATCCCAGGCAGGGGTTATCCCCAGGGGGCTGCCCTTGCTGAGCTGCTGGCCCCGGGTTCTGTTTTGGTCATGGAGTTTCTTTATTTTTTTAATGTCATTTGGCTCTGAATATGTGTGAAATTGTAATTCAGGCTCAAAATAACTAGCTGATTAAAACCTAGTGAAACAAAAAAATGGGGGGAAATGTGCACTGAGACAGATGTCGAGCAGCCCCAGGTAGCTTAACTGCAGGCCAGCTTTAAGCCTATAAATATATTGATGGGCACCTCTTTCTGTTCTGAAACAGCAGCCCTGGGTATCGAGTCAGCCTGTGCTATTCCATGTACCACGTTTTTCATTTCAAGGGGTCTTTTCAGCAAAATGAGACCTTTTGGGGCCAGCCTGTCATGCTTGAGATCATAGTGAGACCTGTGTGTTCACGCCAGGAGCTCGGTGTCCTACCTGAGTCCTGCTGTCTTCTGTCTCCTCAGTCACTCACTGCTGCTCCCTGCCCCTGCAAGAGGACTTTGTACTCCTTATTCCGCAGCCTTTAGGTGCTTTGAAAAGATCACAAAGGCTTCCTGGGATATTTTTCCAATGTTAGTTGACTTCACATGTGTTGGTGAAATTACCAGTCTCATCCATGGATTATATGAGGATATTTCTGAATCCAGTTCTGTTCTTTTCTGAGTTTTTCCTTCCCTCTGTGTTTAAATCCCTTCTTTGCCACTTACTGGTCCTGGAGTCTTGGGCAGGTAACTAACCTCTCTTGTGCCTTAATTTCATCTATAAAGCGGGGATGATTATAGCACTTTTCTCACTGTTCTGGCAGGATTGAACGATATTATATGTGAAAAGCACTTAGAACAGTACTTGGCACACAGTAAGTGCTAATAAGTGATTAGGAGTATTTTGATTACCCATAGCTCAAAATTACACTCTGAAGTCCATCTCCTGTTTTAAACCTTGGGATACTAGGAAAATGGAACATGCAGGGAGACCTGGGTTTGAGTCCTTATTTTTCCACCAACTTATTCTGTGACGTTGGGTAAGTCAGCTCTTCCTCTTGGGACTTAATATGGTCATAGTCAAATGATGAGGGTGGATTAGATCAGGAATGACAGATAGAGGAAGGGCATAGAACTTCTGGATTTTCTCTCTCATTTCCTACCAGTCTCAGATATGATCTCAGAATCTTCTGAATACAGCTCTCCAGGCAGCCATTGTGAATTGATTAGATGGCACCTGATTTCAAATCTGTTTTCTGTCCCTGGATTAGATGATGTTCTAACTCTGATAGTCTATAATCTTAAATAAAGCGGTTCAAAGAGCCCAAATTTCAGGCTCCAGAGATAGTCCATCCCCTTGCCATATACCTCTGCCTATTAAGTATGACTCGAGATAAAAACTAACTTCCAGAAGGGACTCATACCCCATTTGGCTGGGGATGAGCAGGGGCTTGCCTTTTACTGGCTGCAATATTTCCTAAACCTCTGTTTCCTCTGCATAATGTTCAAGACAGTCCAACTGAAGATCTGAACACCTTTTACTTCCATCTTTGAATTTGACTTTTAAGTCAGCTTTATAAGTATTTGCATCTGTATGTCCTCTTTTAGGCAGATGTGGACAGGGCTTGGCCTCTGCCCTCAAGGAGTTTATAACTTTATAGGGGAGGTAGTATTGAGGCACACACAGCAGTGAAAAACAGTACAAAGTTGTATACAATCAGTTGCTAAGTTAAGTACTAAAACATACATTATACATCAGGGATCGGAAAACACAGCATGGCAGACATAACTAATCAATCACTACAGTCTTTCCATAGTAAGCTCAGATGCTGCCTAGTAATCCTTCTCAACGTGGAGTTCCAGGCAGCCACTACCATAGGTCAGAATTGGCATGTGTAGTAAAATCTATATGCCATCCTGTGTTAGTTAAAATATGTAAAGCTAGCTGCTGTAATAGATAAATCTCAACATCTCAGTGGCTCAGCACAATAAAAGTTTATTTCACACTCATTTTGAATTGGTAGGGAAATCTGTTCCACACAGTCATTCAGAGACCCAGGCTTCTTCCATCTTGTGACTCCGCCCCTCCTCAAGGCCTGTGGAGTCCTTCCCATTCAGCCATAGATGGGGAAAGAGAGAGCGAGGACCATGCCTGAGAATTCTTTATAGGTTAGGCCTGGAAAAGGCAGGCACTACTGTGCTCACCTTTTATTGGCCAGAACCCAGGCACACCTGACTGCAAAGAAGGCTGGAAAGTTAGTCTAGCTGTGTGCCTGAGAAGGAGGGAAGAAATGCAGATACTGGTGGACACTAGCAATTTCTGCCATGTACCCTGGAATCACAGGAACTTCCAAAAAGGGTGGAGTTGTCAGAGAAGGCTTTAAGAAGGGCTCTGAAAGATGTATAAGATGTGAATTTGTCAAAGGCAGTAGGGAGGGCATTTGAGACAGGGGTAAAAGCAGGAATAAAGTTTAGGGATGGGAAACATTTGGCCTTGGGCTAAGACAGAAAGGAGACAAGATAGGCTTCGATAAAGGTTTGTGGGAGGAAATCCTGCATGGATGGGATTAAGTGATGGTGGATCCTTGACTGTGATGATATTTCCTCTCTAAATGGCAGAAATTTGGACAAGTGTTTTGTCTCCAGCAAAAGCTACTAAAAAGGCAAAGACCTGGTAGCAATCAGTGGTCTGATTCTTTCGGCTTCCGTTTTGTCCTCCAGCCATCCTTCAGTGAACCCAGTGGCCTATTTAGAAATACCACCCTTTCTCAAGTTTCCTCAAAACCCTTTCCTTAATGGTGTGAAGAGAATTCCCAATGAGAAGAGAGCGAGGGGGGCAGGGAGCTGGGAGCCCTCGTTCTTAGCCCAACTTTGCATCTTTCCCTATTTGCATTTATTATCATGCACTAATTATTCACAGAGAGCCTTGCCCTTTGTGGGTTCGCATTAATTTAGATTGCTTTTGAAAAGCAATCAAGGAGGGAATTAAGTGATCGTACATCAAGGAAAAAAAAAGACATGGCACCAAAGAGATGGGATGCGCTTTGCTGTAACTGGTCGGGTCAGGCTGCTGTGAGCTTTCCTCTAAGCCCAGGAGATATTGGCAGGTGCACCTCAGCTCTCCTGGGACCTTTGTGGGCCTGTTCGTCACACTTTTGATCAGTATCCCCATGGATCAGAATACAGAAGAGGCATAAGTGGCAGGTAGATGATCACTGGCCTGAGACAAGACAGTTTCCCTTTCTGAGCCTCAGTTTCCTCATCTGTAAAATGAAAAGGGGGATTAGGTGATCTTTCAGGCCCCTCCCTGTAGGTCTGCAACTCTCTGCCAAAGTCTTTTTGAAGACTTAACAATTGTGTAGCATTACAAATGGACACACCAACTACCTGCTCCTAATCCGTAAAGTTTTCCTTGCTCAGTCTTCCCATGGGCATTAATAGGAAAAGGAAAATGAACTCACATTTCTCTCTCTCTCCTGCTTCAATTATCCAGTGCTCTTGATTTGGCTATGGATTTCTCAACTGTTTGTTTTTGGTTTTATTTGGGAGGTCTTTGAAAACCTGTGTTTGTAAAGTGGAATATGCATACAGGTAAGCGCACATTTGATAAGTATACAGCTGGACCCTTGCTTTTTTTTTTTTAATCTTTATTGGAGTATAATTGCTTCACAATACCATGTTAGTTTCTGTTGCACAACAAATCGAATCAGCATATGCATACACATGTCCCCATATCCCCTCCCTCTTGAGCCTCCCTCCCATCCTCCCTATCCCACCCCTCTAGGTCATCGCAAAGCATCAAGCCGATCTCCCTGTGCTATGCTGCTGCTTCCCACCAGTCAACTATTTTACATTCGGTAGTGTGTGTATATCGATGCTACTCTTACTTCACCCCAGCTTCCCCCTCCCAGCCCATGTGATCAAGTCCATTCTCTATGTCTGCCTCTTTATTCCTGGGCTGCAACTAGGTTCATCAGTACCACTTTTTTTTTTTTTTTTTAAGATTCCATACATATGTGTTAGCGTACGGTATTTGTTTTTCTCTTTCTGACTTACTTCACTCTGTATGACAAGCTCTAGATCCATCCACCTCACTACAAATAACTCAATTTCGTTTCTTTTTATGGCTGAGTAATATTTCATTGTATATATGTGCCACATCTTCTTTATCCATTCATCTGTCGATGGACATTTAGGTTGCTTCCATGTCCTGGCTATTGTAAATAGTGCTGCAATGAACATTGGGGTACATGTCTCTTTTTGAATTATGGTTTTCTCAGGGTATATGCCCAGTGGTGGGATTGCTGGGTCATATGGTAGTTCTATTTTTAGCCTTTTAAGGAACCTCCATACTGTTTTCCATAGTGGTTGTATCAATTTACCTTCCCACCAAGAGTGTAGGAGGGTTCCCTTTTCACCACACCCTTTCCAGCATTTATTATTTCTAGCTTTTTTGATAATGGCCATTCTGACTGGCATGAGGTGATACCTCATTGTAGTTTTGATTTGCATTTCTCTAACAATTAGTGATGTTGAGCATCTTTTAATGTGCCTCTTGGCCATCTGTATGTCTTCCTTGGTGAAACGTCTATTTAGGTCTTCCACCCATTTTTTAACTGGATTGTTTGTTTTTTTGTTATTGAGCTCCATGAGCTGTTTGTATATTTTGGAGATTAATCCTTTGTCTGTTGTTTCATTTGCAAATATTTTCTCCCATTCTGAGGGCTGTCTTTTTGTCTTATTTATGGTTTCCTTTACTGTACAAAAGCTTTTAGGTTTAATTAAGTCCCATTTGTTTATTTTTGTTTTTATTTCTGTTACTCAAGGGGGTGAGTCAAAAAAGATCTTGCTGTGGTTTATGTCAAAGAGTGTTTTTCTTATGTTTTCCTCTAAAAGTTTTATAGTGTCTGGTCTTACATTTAAGTCTTTAATCCATTCGGAGTTTATTTTTGTGTATGGTATTAGGTAGTGTTCTAATTCTTTTCACGTTCTTTTACATGTAGCTGTCCAGTTTTCCCAGCACCACTTATTGAAGAGGCTGTCTTTTCTCCATTGTATGTTCTTGCCTCCTTTGTCATAAATTAGGTGCCCATTTGTGTGTGGGTTTATCTTTGGGCATTCTATCCTGTACCATTGATCTATATTTCTGTTTTTGTGCCAGTACCATACTGTCTTGATTACTGTAGCTTTGTGGTATAGTTTGAAGTTGGGGAGCCTGATTCCTCCAACTCCATTTTTCTTTCTCAAGATTGCTTTGGCTCTTCGGGATCTTTTGTGTTTCCATACGAATTGTAAGATTTTTTGTTCTAATTCTGTGAAGAATGCCATTGGTAGTTTGATAGGGATTGCATTGAATCTGTAGGTTGCTTTGGGTAGTATAGTCATTTTCACAGTATTGATTCTTCTAATCCAAGAACATGGTATATTTCTCCATCTGTCTATGTCATCTTTGATTTCTTTCATCAGTGTTTTATAGTTTTCTGAGTACAAGTCTTTCACCTCCTTAGGTAGGTTTATTCCTAGGTATTTTATTCTTTTTGTTGCAGTGGTAAATGGGAGTGTTTCCTTAATTTCTCTTTCTGATTTTTTGTTGTTGGTGTATAGCAATGCCAGAGATTTCTGTGCATTAATTTTGTATCCTGCAACCTTACCAAATTCATTGACTAGTTCTAGTAGTTTTCTGGTGGCATCTTTAGGATTTTCTATGTATAGTATCATGTCATTGGCAAATAGTGACAGTTTTACTTCTTCTCTTCCAATTTGTATTCCTTTTATTTCTTTTTCTTCTCTGATTGCTGTGGCTAGGACTTCCAAAACAAAGTTGAATAAGAGTGGCAAGAGTGGACATCCTTGTCTCGTTCCTGATCCTAGTGGAAATGCTTTCAGTTTTTCACCATTGGGTATGATGCTTGCTGTGGGTTTGTCATATATGGACTTTATTATGTTGAGGTAGTTTCCCTCTATGCCCATTTTCTGGAGAGTTTTTTTCTTAAGTGGGTGTTGAATTTTGTCAAAAGCTTTTTCTGCATCTATTGAGATGATCATGTGGTTTTTATTCCTTAATTTGTTCATGTGGTATATCATATGGATTGATTTGCTTATATTGAAGAATCCTTGCATCCCTGGGATAAATCCCACTTGATCATGGTGTATGATCCTTTTAACGTGCTGTTGTATTCTGTTTGCTAGTATTTTGTTGAGGATTTTTGCATCTATGTTCATCAGTGATATTGGTCTATAATTTTCTTTTTTTGTGATATCCTTTTCTGGTTTTGGTATCAGGGTGATGGTGGCCTCGTAGAATGAATTAGGGAGTGTTTCTCCCTCTGCAGTTTTTTGGAAGAGTTTGAGAAGGATTGGTGTTAGCTCTTCTCTAAATGATAGAATTCACCTATGAAGCCATCTGGTCCTGGACTTTTGTTTGTTGTTAGATTTTTGATTACGGTTTCAATGTCATTACTTGTGATAGGTCTGTTTATATTTTCTAATTCTTCCTGGTTCAGTGTTAGAAAATTGTACCTTTCCAAGAATTTGTCCATTTCTTCGTGGTTGTCTATTTTATTGGCATATAGTTGTTGGTAGCAGTCTTTTATAATCCTTTGTATTTCTGCAGTTCGACCCTTGCTTTTATGATCATTTTATTGTATTCTCTTTCCCCTCCCTCCGCCGTCTTCTAATTTGGGATGGTCACTGAAAGGGATTGGGACAAGAGTCCCAAATCGATTGCTTCCATAGGCCTCTGGCAGGGGGTTGTTTGCTAATCACCATTATGGTTACTGCAAAGATTTGCAAGTGTTCTAAGGGTGTCACTGATTGGTATAAGCCACATCTCACACAGGCTTGGATGAGATCCCCAGGGAGCTGACATCCGGTGAAATGAGACGGAGCCGAGGCCCTGATTGAAGAGGTTGGCAAAGGAAAAGGAGGTAGGATGAGGAGAGTGAGGTGGAACAGAGCACATGCTGTCAGAAGGAGCAACAAAGGGAAAGAAGCAGCAGAGCCTGGATTCATATAAGCCCAGGGATGTGGAGACGGGGGTGCGGGGTGGGGTGGCAAGTTCTGGCAAGGAAGAGAGAGGATGAGGAGGACCAGGGTTGAGACAGCCCCCTGGCTTTGTGATTACGAGGGTGGGGAAGATGGTGCTTCTTTGAAGAGGTGAAAGGGTGATGACGTGTGGAGAGATAATGGCTGCGCAGCACTTAGCATGGAGTTCGTGTGTGTGCTGGTGTGGTTCTCCCCCTAATTACCTCTCATCTGCCTTCAGTTACTGGATGACAATGATTAAATCCCATCCAGCCCCTTCCTCAGTTAATCCACCGACTGGGCCACCTTGCTTCCACGTTTTACCTGGGAGGCACATTGTGTTTTAGAGAGATCGCCATTATAGCTCTTTTTGTTGAGGAAAAAGTAAGATACAGGGAGAATTTAGTACCCACTGGCTGTAGAAAGGTCTAATTAACCTTGTTCTGGGGCTATCCACATGACAAGCTGCTGCTCTGTAGAATAACAGATGCCCCTGATGTTTATTCAAGAGCAGATTATTGATTGGACTGACTTAAACTGAGGAGATTTCAGTAACCAGAAATAAATATCTGCTTCAGGCTACCTAAGGACACAGCACACATTTAGCTGAGGTTCCTGCTTTTCCCACACACTTAGCTGAGGTTCTCCAAAGGATAGCTTCCTTATCTGAAAGATGGGGTAAGTGATACTTAGCTTGCAGAGTTATATGAGGGTTAAATGAGATTTTCTATCTCTCATACTTAGTGTCATCTCTGGCATGTAGCAGGCATTCGATAAAAAGTGGTATTGATGATGCTACAAGCAAGCATTTATTGAGTGTCCCAGGTGCTGTTACAGAATGAATAATACAGGACTCCTGTTCTTAAGGGGCTGGCAATGCAGCAATAAAGAGAGACTCATAATACTCAGGAAGTAATCACAAGGCAGTGTGGTAAACATGGTAATAGAGGGGCACTCTGAGTTCTGTGAGAACAGAGGACAGGACAGTGGATCCTCTCTGGGAGAGACAGACAAGGCTGCCCTGGAGGAGGAGTCTCTCAAGTTAGACATCGAAGGCAGAGTGGAGAAGAGACATTCCTGGCAAAGGAGACTACAAGTCCAAAGGCAGTGAGGTTGGAGACAGCTTGGTGCTCTTTGAGGAAGCATCTTCTGGTGGTGGCATGAGAGAAATGGACTTGGTGACTGACTCTTTCCAGCAGCCCCAGCATTTGAGGGTGATGGGGTTGGAGAATGCTGAGCTGTCTGGTATGGATGGAGAGTGGAGTGCTTCCAGTACTCGGCCTCGCTGAGCCCTGTGTGCCAGCCCACTCCCTGCTCCTCCATCTAATCTTCTAAGTAGCCTATTGGGAAGGAGGGATCAAGCTTGGCATCCAGGGCTCATTACAGTCTGTTTCTAAGCCTTTTTTCACTCTATTACAAATGGGGTGCACCTGGGATGCCCTCCCCTTCTGCAGTCAGCCCAGTTCACAGGTGGCTCTTCTTCCACTGAGCCTCTCTCTCTGGCCACACCAGCCACGACCTTCTCTGCCTTCTCTTGGAGCACAGGGTAGCTAGCAAGAGGGGCTGGAATCTGGCCGAGACTAGGCACGGGGGGGCGGGGGTTAGAGAGGCACACCTGGTGGAAAAGGGGGGGGCAGGGTGTCCAGGGGCACCCAGTATGTCAATGGGAGGTGGGATTTCAGGTAGAGAAGGGGGTTCACAGTGTTTCTGAAGCCACAGATGGCCCAGTAGGTGGCTGGAGTGCTGCGAAGGGGAGTCTGGGCCTGGGACCTTTGGGAATCTAGGGCAGAGCCTCCTAGGGGGAAGACCCTGTCTGGGGAGGGAAGATGGTAAGAGCAAGGTACACCAGGCAGGTGACTGGTATAGCACCCACACCAGGGCTTGGGAACAAGGTGGGGTCCTGGTGGTCATACTGGTATTTGTGTTGCCTGGGAGTGGGGTGGTGTGGGTACAGCTGATTCATACCTTCTGTCTGGTAGGGATCTTTCTGGAGCTAGGTAAAGGCTCTTGGGAGGAGAGGTGCAAAGGTAAGGAGCCAGGCTGTACTGGATAACCTCCCTCTTCTAATCTCTCCTATAAAGCAACTAACTAGCTCTCTACTATTTGTGTGACCTTTAGTTTCTGAATGCCTTTTACAGTACTGTAGCCAAGTCCTCATCGAACTTTCAAGGGGCTCTGCCTAACTCCCACTTAGACCTCCAAGGCAAAATCTGTGTCTGCATTTCTAATAATAAGAAGAACGTCAACAACAGGGTCCATTTATTGAGCACTTCTTCTAGGTACTGGGAGATTTACATGTATGGCTGATTCAATCCTCATGTTAAGACCTTGAGGCAAGCTTATTCCCATTTGGCACATGAAGAAACTGAGGCTCACAGAACTAAAACTCCAGTGTTGAAGGTCACACAGCTAGTAACTGTTGCAGTTCAGATTCAAATGAAGTCTCAGGCAAAGTCTGTACTTTTAATCCCTGTGCTATGCTGTGAAATAAAATCATTCCAATTTACTGAAACTGGTCTTTGTTAAAAGCCATGACTCTGCAGTGCATTATCATGCTCCTTCCTTGCCTTGGCCTCCAGCATCACTTTGCTTATAATCTCTGTATGTGAATTAATTGATTGATTGAACTGGGGGAGAGGGGGTGGAGATTGAGGGGGTGCACAACGTGGGGCACCTGGACTAGTGTCCTTTCCTTCCTCGAGGCCCTTGGAGAGAGCCCTGGGGGTGGATGGAAACGTCTGCAGAGAATGTTTTTCAAACAGCCTCCGGAAGCACTTTGCCGAGCAACAAAGAGCCTTTCAGAGCACAGCTCCTGAGGAGGTGAGGGGCTCAAAGGGGTGGGGGACTTGCAGGCTGAGAGCAGAGTGGGAGGGCCTGGAGTCGCCACCGCCTACAGCCTCTGGCTCCACCAAAAAGCCAAGCTGAGGAGGATTGAGTTTCATCTCGGGGTACCGCTGCGGGGCTGAGGGGCCGGGGCTGAGGGGCCAGGGATGGGGCTGGGGTGAAGGCGCATGAGAGGGAGAAGGTCTTTAGGGAACACTACAGGGGGTGTGTGTGTGTGTGTGTGTGTGTGTGTGTGTGTGTGTGTGTGAGACAGAAAGAGAGAGAGAGAGGGAACAAATCCGTTTCAGTTCTAGAACACAACTCTGTGGGTGTGGAAGGACATTCAAAAGTAGTTTCCTAGGGACATACGTGCTTTTAATTAAGAATAGTTTTAACTTATAAAAGTAATACATGCTTGCTGTAAAAATTCAACTATCAAGGTTTATAAACCTCTAAATAAAACTTTGAAAGCTCTTGTCACCCATCGTAAGTTATCACTGTTAACATTGTGGATGTATCTCCCAGACTCTGTGTGTGTGTGTGTGTGTATACTGTGTTTTAGATATATAATTAAACATCTGTGTACTAGATATGTAACTATAGTGGCTAAGTTCTATCGAATGCTTACTATGTGCCAGGCTTTATAGTAAGTAGGAGGTGTTCTTTATTTTCATGACCTCATTTCATTCTTACATCTCTGTGAAGTTAGGTATTAATGATCTCCATTCACAGGATGGGGGAAGTGAGACTTAGTGAGGTGCCGGGGGTAGAAATGTGGCTGCAAGATGCGGACGCTTCCCTGCTGGTCTAGTTCACCTTGTTTATAACAAAGTGGGATCACATGTGCCCTCTCTATAGTGGGGCTTCTGCTCTGGCCCGTTTTCTTGGCCCCTTCACCACCTCCTCCTCCTCTCCCAGTTCCCAGTCATGGCCTTCCCCTTTGGATGCAGTTTGCTCAGTGAATCTGATAAGAAAGCATGCTAAAGCGTAAGGATTGTGATCATCACTGGATGAGTTTGGTAGGCAGAATAATGCCTCACCCCCCGCAAAGAGCCCTGCACCCTGATTCCCTGGGAGCCTGTGAGTGTTACTTCACACAGCAACGGGACTTTGCAGATGTCATTAAGGTTGTTATTAGTTTCCCAGAGTGACCCTAACAAAGCACCAAAAAAATTGGTTGGCTTAAAACAACAGAAATATATTGTCTCACAATTCTGGAGGCTAGAAGTCTGAAATCAAGGTGTCAGCAGGGCCATGCTCTCTGCCGACTCTAGGGGAGGATCCTTCCTCGCCTCTTCCGGCTTCTGGTGTTTGCTGGCAATCCTTGCCGTTCCTTGGCTTGTAGATGCATCACTCCAGTCACATGGCTGTCCTCTCCCTGTGTGTCTTCACATTGTCTTCCCTCTGTGTATGTCTGTCCCTGTGTCCAAATTTCCCCTTTTTATAAGGACACCAGTCACCTTGGATCAGGGTCCACCCAAATGACCTCCTTTTGACTTGATTACTTTTGTAAGATCCTATTTCCAATTAAGGTCACATTCTGAGATATTTGGGGCTTAGGACTTCAATATATCTTTTTTGGAGGGGGGCACAATTCAACCCATAACGACCTTAAAATATGGAGATTATCGTGGATTATCAGGGGGGCCCAGTCTAATCACATGAGCCCTGAAAAGCTGAGCACCATCTCTGGCTGGAGGCAGAAGAGAGGTGCCCAGAGGAGAAGTTAGAAGGATATGACCCATTGTGCCACCCCTGGCTCTGAGACATGGGGACCTGTCCAAGGGCAAAGACTGGAGAGAAGCCTCTAGGAGCTGAGGGTGCCCCCCAGCTGACAGCCAGCCAGGATATGGTGACCTCAGTTGTATAACTGCAAGGAACTAGATTCTGCCACAACCACAATCCAGGACGAAGTGGATTCCTCCCAGAATCTTCCCATAAGAGCCCAGCCAGCCAATACCTTGATTTCATCCCTGTAAGACCCTAGACCGAAAACCAGCTGAGTCAACCTGGACTTCTGAGCCTCAGAACTGTGAGATAATAAATTTGTGCTTAAATTGCTGAGTTGGTAGAAATTTGTTCTGACAGTAATAGAAAAGGAATACAGTTACCTTCCCATTTCACCGGACCTTCAGTGCCTTAAGCCAAAGACATGGCCAATGATAGGAATTCTCGGGGCCTCACGTTTACTTTCTTGGGTCTTTGAATAATACCACCATCCTGTACAGAATGTGATGTTTCCCAGTGCATTTCTTGCAAAATTTTACTTGCTTCTCCTAGGACCCCTGTGAGATCTAAGGATATTATTCTCCCCATTTTACAAGTCAGGAAACCATGTGATTTAATGAAAGAAGTGATTTGCTCAGGGCCTCACAGAAGTGGGATTGCAAGCCAGGTTTTCTGTTTCCAAATCACAGGCACGTTTTGCCACAGCCCATGGCTGCCTCTATTTCCCAAAGCACCTGTTGTCTGAACACAATTACAGCTGTCCGAAGGCCTGGACCTCATGTGAGGGCGTGAACTTCCTTTTGCTGAGAAATGGTCAAGCAGAAGCCAGTGAACAATATGCTTGGGATGCTGAGGAAGGGATTCCTGCCATCTGTGGGAGGATGTTGGCAGGTGCCTCCTGATGCCCTTTTCAATTCAGGATCTACAGTGGGAGGTGGGATAAGCTTTTGGTACCACAATTCAGACAAGAGAAAGCCCACGGGGTCTTGCCTGGAGAAGATGCACAGAGGAGGCTGAGCAGGACTTGGAGGGGATGGCTGCGTTTGGATTTCTGGCGTGATTGCAGGACACGCCTCTTTTTTTTTTTTTTTTTTTTTTTTTTGCGGTACGCGAGCCTCTCACTGCTGTGGCCTCTCCCGTTGCGGAGCACAGGCTCCGGACACGCAGGCTCAGCGGCCATGGCTCATGGGCCTAGCTGCTTCGCGGCATGTGGGATCTTCCCGGACCGGAGCACGAACCCATGTCCCCTGCATCGGCAGGTGGACTCTCAACCACTGCGCTACCAGGGAAGCCCCAGGGCACGCCTCTTGCCCGCGCCTTCCAACAACAGTTGCTTTGGTGAAACTTGCAGGCAGGGTCTGGGTCAAACCTGAAGTAAGTGGACCCCACGGCCTCTGGCCTGCCCTCCGCTCGCTCAACCCCCCCCTCAAGTCCATGGTGCTGGCTGAGCGTACACCATGTGGTTGTAGCCAAAAGAACAGTGGTGGGAGAGCAAAGGGGTAAGGGAAATACAGGCGGAGAATAACTTCCTGCCCAGCCTGGCTTCCCGTGGCTTCCCCGCTAACCCACTCGAACCCTCATTAACTCTCTTTGTCTTTCTGTGGGTGGGAAGCAAACAGCCTGTCTTCTGAGGGCAGCTGCCCTCCTATTAAAGGTTCCTTAGCAATTTTCCACTTGTCCTTGAGCCTGGGGCCGCCCCTCCTCAGTCTTGTCGCCTGCATGGCTGAGGTGACTTAGACTGTACCTTCCCCGTGCCTGAAGTCCCTGGGGAGCTCCCTCGCTTCCGCCCTACCTCCCGCCTGTCTTGGAGCGCCCTTCAGTGCAGGGGCTCTTTCTAGCCCCCAGACCACACGCCGTGGGGATGGCTGGAAATGATGGCCTCGCAGGCTTCAGGCTGGGAAGTAGCACAGCATGGTGGACAGAACTGGGTATTTACTAAACACTTCGTGTGTGCCTGGCCCTGTGCTAGGACTCAGGGACACAGCACTGAACAAGACAGCAGAGGACCATGTGCCAGCCTTGGTTCCATCCCTGCTGGTGGCGTGACCCTGAGCTCGTCACCTCACCTCTGTGTTACAATCATGTCGAACAATGACTGAAACGGCACTTTGTAAGCATGCTGTAAACTGTAAACTCCATGGAGGAAGTATTGTTAGTTCGTATCCCCTCACTCGATCCTCTCAATTATCTCATGAGGTAGGCATGGCAGCAGTTCTTATACCCATTTTACAGTTGAGAAAGTAAAGCCTTGGGCGGCTGAAGAGCAGAAGCGGGAACAGGAACTACGTGTTCAGCTACTTAGCTGTGAGCTGATTCTATTTTACTGCATACTATGCCCCAGGAGTTCACTGGTGACAGTGTTTAATGACATTTTCAACAACCACAGCATTCATAAACTCACATTCATCAACTTCTTACTACTTACCAAGGACTGGGTTAAATCCTTTATATGCCTATTATTATTCCCACTTTCCAGATGAGAAAACTGAGGCTCGGCAAGGATAAGTCATTTGTCCAAGGTCACTTTTCTATGCAGAGGCTGAGTCAGGGTTCACACTCAGGTGTGTCTGACCCCAGAGCCTAGAGTTGTAACCTCTGTGCTATTGCTTATCCAGCTGAGCATCTCAAACTGATGTGCCCAAAATAACCAGAAAGCATACGAGAGAGTAGGAAGGGGTTAGACTAGCAGTAATCACAACCCCCACACACCCCCCCAGAAGTGTGCCTCAGGCAGTGGGGCCTGTGGGCATCAAGAGGGATGGCTTCCTGCAGCCGAGCTTTATCGGGAAAGTGGATCTTGAACTACGGGCAGGATTGGAAACTCAGAAGGGCAGAGGCGGGTATGAACAGGGGACCTGGAGAAGAAAGGGAGATGAGGAGGGGATCAGGCTGGTAGGTGCATGTGGGGGAGCAGTGGAGATCAGATGGGCTTTCCCTGAAGCAAAGGAACTGAAGTTTGTTCCAGCAGCCAT
Source organism: Mesoplodon mirus (assembly GCF_964341445.2). NCBI lineage: Eukaryota > Metazoa > Chordata > Mammalia > Artiodactyla > Ziphiidae > Mesoplodon > Mesoplodon mirus. Next base: position 7,914,007 of record NC_138988.1, read on the forward strand.
TGCAGCTGTGGCCCAGCTGCCCACGCCCCAGCCACTGAAGTAAATGAGTGCCCAGAGACGTCTCTGGGTCTGGGGTGGAGTAAAGATCATGGCTTTTTTGTTGTTTATCATTCTGGACCTTGAGATTAGAGAAGAAGAGGGACAGAGCTACTTTCTCCTAGACTCGGGGAGGAGGAAGGAGAACAGAGGGGACCAGCCCTAGGGAGGGGTTGGGAGAGCCCGGCACGCCAACACTGGTCTGTGAGTCTAGAGACCCATGTGCTGCGCTCCTGTGTAGCACTGTGAAGTTTGAATATAGATTCCTCTCTGGCCCTCAGTTTTCCAAACTGTGACTTGAGAGATGTATCAGTAAGAACCACTGGTTGCAAGTGACAGAAACATCATTCAAACGGCTGAAAACAAGGCTTTATTGACTCGTGTGATTGGAAAGTCCAGGGATAGTTCTGATTCTAGGGTTGGTTGGATCTGGAGGTTCGAATGGTATCATCAGGTATCTGTTTCTCTCCATCTTTTGCTCTCTTCTCCACTGAGATGCCTTGTGTTACAGGCAGGTTCACCCTTCAGGATCTCAAGGTGACTGCCAAATTCTCCAGGCTCACCTTCTACCAGCCTTGCAACCCACAGAAGAAGAGCATATGTCAGTAGTTCTTGCAGAAGCCCTAGGGTACACCCTAGGACAGCTCCTGGTCCTACGTGGTCATGTGGCCAGGGATGCCTGCCTCTAATTTGCCAGACTGGGGTCACATGATCTCCATTAGAGTTGAAGGTAGAGTTAGTCCCACAGAAGTCACATAGAGTGAGAATGGGATGGGATGATTTCCTCAGAGGAACATAGGAGCGCTGATACCAGAAGAAGGGGGAATGAATGTCAGGCACGCAAGAACCGCAGATGCCCTCCTCAGCATCCAAGGGCTGACCTGCCTGTCTCTGAATGAAGCCATTGACAATGGGCCCCCTCTAAATTGTGTTAGGGTCATGGAGCCCTTTAAGAATGCCATGAAAGCCATGATCCCCCTCCCTAGAAAGACACACACAACTCCTTAGCATGGCCTCTGAGGCACTGCATGATCAGTCTCTCCTGCCTCCGCTAGACCCCCAGCTGGCCACACTGGCCTCTAGCTGTTCCTTGTTCTCACCATGCTGCCTCCCTCCAAAGGGCCTTGAATTTCCTGTTCCCTCTGAGTTAATGTCACCTCTGTGTATGTTGCCTCGTAAACCTCTCCCTGGCACCTAATTCAAGAGCAGTTTAAAATTTTTTATATGGTTGTTTGGCTAATATCTGTCTTTTCCAGCAGAATGGAGGCTCCATGGAGGAGGGAGCTGATTTTGCTTCCCTTTATATCTGTAGCACCCAGTAGAGTGTCTGGCACATAGTTGATGCTTAATAGTAGACAGGTCAATATATACCTTTAAATATACAATTTTCCCTGAATTATTTTTAGTGGCATACACCTTCCTAGAGTCAGTCTCTGAACCTCAGGTTAACAACCTAAGGATAAAAAATGGAAAAATGAAGGCATTGGACAGTCAGCTCACTTAAGGCAGGGCCATGCAAATGAGGACCTCCTCCCTACCCGGGCCGGTTTTCCTGATAATCTAGGTGCCATTGACTTAAGTTGAAGTCTTCTAAGTGGAGTCCCATGGATGATTAGTGTGGGTAAAACCTGTGGTCAAATAAATTTGGGAAACACCGTCTAATCTGATATATCCTCCTGCTCTTGGAGATTTACAACATACATTAATAGTAGTAATATATTTAAAAAATTATCATTAGTATAACGATCATTTATCAAGGGCTTACTATGTGCTAGGTACCTTACTAGGTCCTTCACACGTATTTTCACACATAATCTCATAATAGCCTTATGCAATAGATATCATCATCACCCCATGTTACAGAAGACAAATGAATGCTTGCATGGATTAAGAATCCCAAGTTACCGTCTAGAAAGTGGTAGATATGGAACTCAAATCCTGGCGATCTGATAGGTGTCCAGTCTCCTTACTCACTGAAGATATGAGAAATCCTGTAGTGGAAACACTACCTTTGTGTAACGTGTGTTTGTTGATAATGGAATCCCTTTTCTCTCCAACTACGTAGAAGATCTCAAGGATCGCACCTAATGTGGGACATGCTGGTGAAGTCTTAATTCATGTTGAGTAGGACCGAGACCAGAAGAATGTACCTGGCACAGACTCAGTGCCACAAATATTTCTGGAGCACCCCTTGTGCCGGATGTGGTGCTAGTGGGCACAGAGCCACATTCTCATTGCCCAGGGGCACCCATAGCAGACCGGAGCCTGCTCCTGGGCTGCCCCACCGAGAGCCTACCTGTCTCTGAGTCTTCCTCGGACCATTCAGCTGTGTTTTCCCTTGGTGCGGTACTGCCCTGAGTCACGTCTATGAGTTAGTTCGCAGCTAAACACACGTTCATTCTGTAAATGTTTAGCGAGGACCTTCTGTGCTCCAGGACTTGTGCTAGGGATTGGGGATCCAGAGGCAAATAAAATACTCTCTCTTTTCCCAGGACATCCATTGTCTAGATCAGTGCATAGGGAATCATAATAAAATGTACAAGATAGACTGAGAAGTGCTGTGTGAATTTCGAGATACAAGCAATTACTTTTTTTTTTCGATTAACCAAATTAATTTTGGTTTGGGATTTAAGTTCATGCCTAAATGATGTTGGAACATGTGGACATTGGGCAAGTCCAGATGTTTGGCTGATAGCAGTGAGCAGCTGTGTGTTCCGAAGCATCCCGGGGAATTCCTGCCCACCTGCCGCACAGGGCGGGGAGGGATGTGGGAATGAGGTGCTGGCTCAACAAAAGTCCTCAGGCTGTGCCACCAACAACACCTGGGCAGCAAGCGTCCACGTGCATAGAATGCCATCGCCCACTGCCCCTGCCCACTGTACCCCCAGCCCACGGAAGGACGCCTTTCTGGTGTCCAGTGTTGCCAGGTCACTCACGTTTCTCCAGATTACTCACCTGAGCCCCGAGGGACAAGCATAGGCTTTTCATTTCACTGACCTCGGGTGCCTCATCCATCAAATGGGAGTAAAGATTCCTCCTCAGGAAGTGGCCTGAAGGATGGGGAGGTGGGGAGGTGGGGACAGGGAGGGCAGGGCAGGTCCAGGCAGAAGGAGCAGCATGTGTGAAGCTGCTGAAGTGCGACAGAGGTGGCAAGTTGGAGGAGTTGAAACAAGTTTAGTCCTTAGAATGTCACTTGGCTGTGCCCTCCTCTGGGGAGCATCCTGCCAACCCCCAGGCCCACTTTATTTCTTCTCCCCCATCACTTTCTCCACCCTGGCACTATTCCAATCCACTCAAACTGCCCCTTGGCTCAGCTGTTTCTCCCTTTGGCCAGTAAGATGCCTGATGCACAGCTATTATCTTTACTTTATCATCTATTACTTTATTATCTTGGATATCTTGGTAGGTGTCAGTGACTCTCAAACAGATACTCCCCTGAAGGGGTCAGCTGTTTCACTGGCAGTGCCCCCAGGACATCTAAACAGGGAGGCTCCCGCCATCTGCGGCCTGCCAGGGCTGGACAGGGGACAAGCGAGAGGACGTTTGACTCAGCGTGGAAGCTCTTCCTCTGTGCCCTTGCTCCTAACGTGCTATGCACTTGCCAGCATCCGTGCGCAGGGCTGCCTGTGTTGGCCGGCTGAAGCTTTTCTGCTCTGTGGCCTCCTAAGCAGGGAGTGTGGGAAGCATCCTGCCAGGGCTGGGCCAGATGTGGCCAAACTTCTGCAGCGGCGTTTGCCCCAGTCCGTAGACATCCAGCCTCGCTGCGCCAGCCTGGCCGACTCGGCCGGGCCACAGTGTACAGCGCTCGGGGGTTGGTGGCTGTGAGCCATGCCCCACCACCTCTCCTGTTGGCCTTGGTAGCTTCCCAGCTTCCTCTCACATGACTTCTGTCTCTGTTTACTTCTCTCTCTGGCCTCCCTGCCTGCGGCGTCCCCGTGCCACCTCCAGTCTAATCTGCTGCACTAAACCCAGCCCCTGCGCTGGCCCCTTCCTGGTGGCCTCATTCCAGAGTGTGTGCTGTCTTTGGCTCACCCTCCCAGCCCGCGCTGCCCCCCCCACCCCCCGCCCCAGCTCTCTCTACCACTGCGAAGGAGGATCGGTGCACTTTTTCATGTGAAACCTATGATGTTGTATCTGGGGCTCCTCCATCAAGTGCCCAGGAGGGGACCAGCTCCTGGGGGGGCAGAAATGGGCTGCTCTTAAGTCATGGGATGAACATTCCATAGCAACCTAGCTCAGAGCTTGACAGAAAACAAATGAGTGGGTAGACACATGGGGAGGCAGACGTGAGCTCTGGGGATCCAGGCTCTGAGCGCCCCAGAGAGTTGGGGGAAGGTATCTATTATGGGTTGAATCGTGTCCTTCCCGAAGATGTTGAAGTTCTGAGCCCTCAAGCACTGCGAATGCGACCTGATTTGGAAATAGGGTCTTTGCAGAGATCAAATTAAGATGAGGTCGTTAGGGTGGGCCCTCATCCAGTATGACTAGTGTCTAAGGGGAAATTTGGACACAGACACACACACACAGGGAGGGTGCCGTGTGAAGATGAGGGCAGAGAGGGGGTGATGCATGTACAAACCAAGGAATGCCAAAGGTCGCCAGCAAATCTCCACAAGCTGTGGGGCCTCCCTTACAGCCCTCAGAAGGAACCAACCCTGCTGACACCTTGATCTCAGACTTTTAGCCTCCAGAACAGAGGCAATAAATTTCTATTGTTTAAGCCAGGCGGTTTGTGGTCCTTTCTTATGGCAGCCCCAGGAAATGAATACAGTATTTGAATACCTTCAGAGCCTCTCACCTCTGATTATGGGTCAGTGTGCTCTAGCTATCAAGTTTATTTGCATCTTATTTAGTTTGGACACACAGGCTCTATTTTGAGGTATCTGGGCAGAGATTTTGATAATAATAATAAAAACTTTTAATAAGACTCTAATGAGAGTATTAATAAGATTCTAATAAGGAACTTTTTAATATCCTTCTGACTGGCGTAGAGCTGGGCAAGGGATAAAACAACCCATTATCCCATATATACTTTTACAGGGCTTTCCAGTCTACAATTATCCCATTTGGTGCTCAGAGCGACCCTGTGAGGTTAGCACTGTGAGCATTCCCATTTTGCAGAGGAAAGAACTGAGGCTCACAGGTGTCCCATAATTGTCTTAAGTGGCAGAGCTGGGACTTAAATGTCGGCCTTCTGACTTGAGTCTCATGTTCTTTCCATGCCCTCACAGCTGCCTCCGAACTTGAAGCCGATGGGACAGTTCAAGGGCAGCTGAGCCCTTGCCTGGTGGCCTGAGGAGTAACACAGTCTTTCGATCCTCTTTCAGGAGCAAGGAAGAGGGGACATCATCCTGCCGGGACCTTGCCAGGTTCTCGTAGGACTTTGTGGCGGCCACAGGGGGCCTCCAGGGTTCTTGGGCCCCTGCTAGAGCAAGGTCCTACTGTGAGAGTGGGCCCTGGTGGGTCATTTACAGCACACAGCAGGTGAGGAGAGGCTCCAGGGGGGAGCTGGCTGCCCAGGGGTGGGATTGCCACTCATCACACAGTGAACTGTCCTCCTCCACGTCTCACGGCCCCGACCCTTAGCAAGCTGGAGCACAATGACGCTTTGCAGTCCCGGGCCACTTTGTAGCCCTCCTGCGGACTTTGAAAGTGCCCACTACCCACTAATAAGTGAAGAGCTTGGGGGAGAGGAATGGCCATAAGATGTGGAGTCTGAGGTCTGAGTTCAGGCCTCTGCAGGGTGTGACCCTGGGCAAGTTTCCTTTGACTTCGCTGCGCCTCAGGGCCCACACCTGTGAAATGGCTGGAGGACAGCATCCAGCTTGCCGGGCAGAGGTGAGGAGGAAAGGACAGGTGGGAGCTCTTTCTAATGTTGACCTCGATGTTATTCACAACAGTAATAACAGTGAATGTCCGTGAGTGTTTGGGGGCAAAGACCATAAATCCTTCTTCCCGTGAGGAGCCATAAAGAACCTTGGTCGCTTCCTAAAGAGCAGTACTACCCTGCTCCCTTTGCCTCTCATTTGTTGTGCCTGGGTGTGACTCACATCCTTTTGCAGTTTTTTGGCCTCTTTAGAAAACTCTTCTGGTTTCTATCACCAGAGAGTTTCTTTCCACTCCGTCCCTCCTCACCCCCTCCCGCCACCACCACCGTGGCTCTGAGGTTGTCACGTGAGTGTTTTCCACGTAAAAAATCTGGAAAACCCATTCAAGCCAAACAGAAGGACGATCTTACTGAATCTGAAGTTGATGGAGTTGGTCTCACTGCCCTGGCGTGGGGCTTCTGCGGGCTTCAGAACTCTCCAAGGGTGCGAGACTGAGGACCTGTTTGTTCTGAAACCTTCGCTGACACGTCCCACATGCCGCCACTGTCTCAGTGCAACAGTAAACCCTGTGTCCTTTCTTGTGTCAGTGCTTCCTGTGGGTCTGTCACTGCGTGGGGCACTTTACCTGCATTAAATCCTCATTTTATCCTCTGAAACTCCAGACACAGGTCTGTCCAACTTTAAAGTCCAGGTTCTAAGCAGTCCTGGTGTAACTGTCTGTTTGAAGGAACTCTCGCCCAGTCCCTTCATCCTGCAGGTGAGGAAACTGAGGCTCAGAAAGGGGGATGGTGACTTCCTAGAAGGAGGAACTGGACCCCAGATGTCCTAACTTCTAGGGCTTTTTCTGCTGCCCCTTCCTGCCCCTCAGAGACGCACCAAACTGCTGCTGGGAGCTGCCCAGTGAGCACCAGCGGGAGCCCTCACTCAACCACGCTCTTGCTGTTATATTCCAGGTCTTGGTTAAACCTGACAAAGGTGGTATTGCTTAATTCAAGCCGTTGTCTACTTCAAAGAGTTGTACTCAAAGTCAAGTGTCTGGACTCATAAGTTTGGCAACCAGAGGGAGTTATTTGCTCTGATACCAGGCACCTGAACTCAGCAAAAATTCATAATTAGTAGTTAATAGTGCGGAAATGTCTCACCGTTCCCGGAACATGCAATGACATGTAACGCCTCGTTTCCTTTGTACACACTGTTCTCAAAGCCCTGAGTGTTCTCCCTCCTGATCGCACCCTCCTCTTATTCTCTGCCTGGTGAACTCTTACTCATCCTTCAAGAACAGTTTCTTGATTCATGTCCAACCACTCTTCTCCCCAACCCTATTATAAGTAGTTCTAATATTACTACAATCTGCTTCTCCCACTAGACTGTAAACTCTGCAAGGGCCTGAACAATGTCTTGTACACAATAATAGTATTTAAATCATAGTACTTAAAAAGTTCTTCCTTGCAGCCAGGCTCTGTGCTGACACTTTCTGTGCGTTATCTCATTTCATCCTTCATGACGTTATCAGGTAGACATCATTGCTTGTCCTAATTCCTAGATGAAAATGCAGATTCACAGAGAAGTTTGGAAACTTGCCCGAGGTTACACTGTAGGTGGCAGAGTCAGGGTTGAAGTCAGTGCTGCCATGTACAGCTGCGCTGGCTGCGTACTCCCCAAGGGCATCTGCGGGAAGGGCCAGTTGAAGCTGAAATCTTGCCCTCACTGTGGTGCAGAGCTGTGAATGCTGGGAGCAAGGGGCATACAGGCACCATGAGGTCTGGCTCCAGAGTTCAGGCTCTTAACCACTGTGACATTCTGGGAATATAAATATGCACAGTCGTATTGCCAGTGCCTGGCGCAGAGTAGGAGCCCAAATGTAGATGAAAGGGAGATTGTGAACCAGTAGGCTTTCCCTTTTTCTTCCTTCCCTTTTTACTGCAGAAACAGGTCATCACTTAACAGGTTACTTGGTTTAAGAAGCGCATCTTTTAGTTGACTTGCCTTGTAGCAGGTACAAAGAAATGGCTGAAAACCCAGAAAAAGTCTCCATCTGGAGCTCTAAGTGTTACACAGTTGTCTTTTATTCTAAGTAAATCCATTCTCCCAATTTGGACCTTTGACAGTTGTTAGGCTGGTGTTAAAAAGCCACAGGTGAACCGAAACAAAGGCTGGTTTTGAAACCAGCTGCTGGAACTGCACATCTGCTGGTGCATGAATGCTGGTCCTGGTTCTAGCCCTGGTGGCACAAGTACTAGGTTCTCCAGTGGTGCCTCAGAAGGTCCTGAATGGGGTGGCCTGGCTGCTGCCCAACCTGCTGACTTTCCGAGTGTACTTGGAGCAGCTGGTAACAGCAGAGCTGGTGGTTGGGCCTCTGTGACAGGCAAAAACCGGGGCTTTAGGATGAAATGTCTATAGAAATATCTGAGTTTGTGCAGACGAAGCAAGGGATGGGAGAGGCCTGGGGACAAAGTTCTGTCTGATGGACTTTTGGGCTGAGAATTCAAGCTGTGCATTCTGGTCCTGACTTGTGGCTTTGCAACACTTCCTGTTGACATAGCGGCCTGCCGCTTGCTAGTTGCATCCCCGGACAGGTCTCTTAAACTCTCTGGGCTTCCGTTTACTCCCGAGCATAGCGGGAGAATGTCACCTCCTGCAGATGATTGTGATGGGGAGTCAGTGAGCTAATGTTTATGAAAAAAAACACTTTGTGAATTGGAAAGGGCTGTGCAGATGCTCTAACTACCATTATTTGTCATTAGGTAGCTGTTCTTGCCTGTCCCTGGGGCATTTTGCTCCCAGCTGCATCTGCTGAGTGTGCTCGGAGGTGGTGTTGATGGAGGAGTAGGGTGGGAAGAAAACAGCAAGGCAGGCAGAAGACAGGGAGACTTTTAGGCTGGGGCTTTCATTTACAAGTGGAGAGAACTGGTTTGGCTTTTTTCATTCTGAAGTGGGAAAGTTGATGGTCTTCAGCAGATGAGAGTTTGGAAGCTGGATTCTCCTTCTTCTTATTTTGCATGTCCAGGGACATTCCTTAAAATTAGCACATCTGAAGGCTGAAGGCAGCCCAAAGCCAGGGACTTGGCAAAGGAATGCAGATCCCAACTTCACTCTCCTTGTAGGCTGGTCTCTTTGCCGTTGGCCTGTTACTTCATGCTCACAGCCTCCTCCACACTCTCGCTCTGATGTTCCCTCCATCCAGCACATCCTTCCTACGCCTGTCCAAATAAAATCCATGCTGCAGAACTAGTCACACTTCCATTCACTCCACAGATATGTGTTGAGTGTCATTCCTCAAGACAGGAAACACAGGAGAAGGCTCACATTTAGGGGAACAGCAGAGGATGCTAAGTTTTGCTCAGACACGTTGAGGGTGAGGAACATCTGGTAGCCCGGGTCCTGGTGGCAGGGAATTCAGCCCCTGGAACTCAGGAGCAAGGTCAGAGGATGGGGCGTGGACGTGGGAGTCGTCAGCACGTGTGAGAAGTAGAGGCACAGGCACGGGCAAGGTCACTTAAGGAGAACCTGAGGTGTAAGTTGAGAAGAGCAATGGAAATGATGCCTGGCAACCAAGTGTCGAGTTCAGAAGGGAACCAGCGGTGGAGAGGGAGAGGGAGAGTGAAGAGGCAGTAGACGGAAAGCCAGCAAGATGAGCAGTGGCCTCTTGCGGTTTGAATGGTGGGAGAGCGTGGTAGCCTAGCAAGGGCCGCAGGGGGGGCAGGCGGATGGACGCTGGAAAGAGCCCACCGGAGGAGCATTCGCAGCCCCACAAGGACCGATGGCCCCCTTTCTCTGCCTGTGGGAATCGCTGCCGTAGGTGAGCTGCTGCTGGTAGTGAGAGCGTGTCGTATCTCTCAAGGCTACCGGTTCACAAAAGGATGGAGAACCCAGGACTGGAGGTCTCCAGGAGGCTGGAGAACAGGCGTGGTTGGGAGTCAGGTAGTAGCAGAAATAAAGGAATGGGTTGCAGCTAGAAAGAGGCATTATCCAGTTCAGTATTTCAGAGGTAGGGCAGTTCCTGGGAGCTGACAAGGTCGGGGTGGGGCCACATGAGTGGGCTCTGAGGAGGGGTGGAGCGAGGACAGAGAACTGAAGCCAGAGTGGCAATTGGTCATCAGCGTGGAGGTTCACCTGGCCTCAGGCAAGGGCAACAGTGCATGTCATGAGGAAGCTGTGTACCAACAGCCAAGTCCACATTTGCTTTTGTGGGTGTGGCTTGGAGGTCTGGAAATGACGATGCGTTAGTTAGGGGAGAGACACCCAAAGATACTAGGCTTAAATACATTGATTTCTCTCTCATGTAACAGCCCTGCTGGCTTCGACTGTCAGCAAGGCACTGCTCCATGAAGTCGTTCGGGACTTCCGTACTATGGCTCTGCCATTTTCTAGGATGTTGAACTTACTTACAGGCTGTTGCTGGGTCCCATGAGGACCACTCACGTTGCATTGGAAAACACTTAGTCACAGGTCACCCTTAGCTGCAAGGGAGGCTGGGAAATTCCCATCTGGGGCAGATATGAGCTCAGTTAGTACACTATCCCTATGGACAAAGGAGGGAACAAAATTTGTGGGACCATCTAGCAATCTGGCACAGATGGGTTTTTTTTTAATCCTTTGAAGTGAATATTTATTTTCATGTTATCCTGTATCACACAAATAATAGCAAATGAAAGACAATCAGTAAATATTGCTGAGAGATAAAAACCCTGTCCCAAAAAGATTGTATGGATATACAAAATATGGCTGATTCATATTTCAGTAGCATGGTTCTTTTCTAATACTAAATCAGTCAACTGGAAGATAACAGAAGTTCCTCCATAATGCAGGCTAGAAAAGTCTATTCAGTTTTATTTAAAATCTGTATGCTGTAAAAGTACATGCCATGGAATTTACTAGGATGACAACTATATAGATATGAAATTCATGACATATTGATTCAACATATTGAACTGGTTTTTAAAACCAATTTATATAAATGATTATAATAGTCTATATTATGTTTAGCTCTTGAGGCATATGGTAGTAAATTTGAATTTAATTTTAAATAAATTTACATAAATATAAAAAGTTCAGTAATTTTTATCCACCCTGCATAAATTAAAAACAAAAGGATTGTACTTTATAAATGCACCTGAGGCCAAAGTTCAAACAAACCAGAAATCTAAGTTTATTTCTTACAAAGAAATCAAAGAATGACTGACTTCATAGAAAGTCATCAGTGGAGAAGGTACTACTGAATATTAAGCAGTAAATATATAAATATGTATGTAAATATATATTTAGCAGTAAATATGACTTACATTTACTATATATTCTTTAAAAATTAATGTAACTGAAAAAACTTCACACTGATGGCACAGATGGTTTTAAGGATGGACAGTCATTCATTCAACAAATACTTATTCAGTGCCTCTTATGGGCTGGGTCCTGGAGTTACAGAGGAGGAGACAGACACGATGCCTGCCCTGATGGAGCGCACAGCCTAGTGGGTGGTGTGGTCTTCAGAGGAGGAAAAGGCAGCTGATGAGTGGCAGCTGTAGACGAACCAAGTGAGAGCCGAGAGATGGGCGGCTTTCCCAGGAGAGGGCTGTGAGGGAAGAGTGGTGTCAAGGAAGGCTAGACTGGGGCTTAGGCAGTAGGTAGAGGGCGATTCGTTCATTCAGGCATTCATTCACTGGTTACTCAACAAGCATTTGGTGATAGGGATGCAGTGATAAGTGAAAACGGTTATAGTGCCCACTCTCATTGGGTTTTCTTCCTAATAGGGTTTCTTCCTCATAGGGTTTCTTCCTCACTTATCAGGTAATCACATGTATGGGATGAATAATTACACCTGAGGTAAGACTTTGAAGGAGCAGAATTTAGATCTGTGAGAGCATTTTACAAGGGGGTATTAGACAGAGGGTTCAGGGAGGGAGGAACGACGATTTGAAAGATGAATGGGTGTTAGCCAGGTAAGGAGCAGCCGGACCAAGGGAACAGCATGTACAAAGGCCCTGGGGTTGGAGGACTGAAAAATGGCCCGTGTGGCTGAGGCAGGGTGGAGGTGGCAGGGAGGAGGGGCAGTGGAAAGGTAACCTGGGGCAAGCACACACGGGACCTGAAGGTTCTTAAGGATTTTGGCCTTTATCCTAAGAGCCAAGGGAAGCCACAGATGAGTATGAAGCATGAGGAGTGACATGGTCAGAACCCTGGGAAGAGCTAAGCCCATAAAGTTGTGACTTTGCAGCAGAATAGACAGAAGGTATAGGACAAGGGTCAGAAAGGGGTCAGAAAAGCTAGAGAACAGGAAGGGCAGAGAGCCGCCTTGGGCAGGGTTTGTGGCTCACAGGGACCCTGGAGGCAGGGATTTGAGGAGCAGATGGAGGGACAGGAAGGGGCTCATTAACTTCAGGCTTCCACCTGGAACTGGGGGTGAAGCTGTGTGTCTCCATCTGGGTTATTTAGCAATCCTGGGACTTTACCTGTTTTCCTATCTGAAAAAGAAGAGCTTCTATAAGGATCAAAGGGAAGATCACCTAACAGCGGGGTGCAGTATGAATATCATGGATATTGAGAATAATGATATAGATGATATGGAGTACGGAGTGGCTGTGACATCCACCTGAAATGCCTACACTGTGTGGGAAGAAAGATGATAGGGTTCAAGGGGCAAGGAGAGGCTTAGCAGTGGCCACACCTGATGTCTCCGTTAGGGAGATTTTTCAGAATAACTGTGTGTGTGTGTAGGGGTGCGTGTAAATTGGTCTGGTTGTCAGGGGATTTGGGGTCCGAGCTCAGCACCAGTGGTCCTTGCTGGGAGGTTTGAGCAATTCGGTTCCCCAGTTTATACGGTAGATTCTGATGTTTAAAGGCATGAGGTCCTGAAACAGATCAGCCAAGCTGTTTACCAGCTATAGGTTTATAATGACATAGAAATAGTAGTTGTTGCTGGGAATTAAAGGGGATGCTGCACCTAAGGTGCTTCGTACAGTCCTGGAATAGTGGGTGCACACTCAGTGGGAACAGTGGGCCCCAACTTCCTCATCTGTGGAGAGCCGAGATGAATCTGCCCCAGTGGTGACAATGACAAGGGTTTCCACTGGGAGTGTCAGAGTTTCCTGTGAGTGCTTCCCTCGGGTGGGATCCTGGGGTCTCTGACTCACCCAGTGCCGCTTGCGCACAGGCCCCAGGTCCACAACCTGCCCCAGGCACGGCTTGCTGGAGGCCTGGAGCCGAGGTCCTTGCCATGGATCAGGCCAGGCCTATGGCCAGGATCCTAGAAGCGCCCAGAAGCCCTTGGGTGGAGTCTGCCTCCTCCTTTTTCCTGTGCACCCCCTGCCCCCCACCTCCCCTCCCCTCTTTGCTCTGAAAGCAGCAGCCTTCCCGCTGGGCCCAGGCAGCAGAGTGGCCTAAATTTAGCCTTCTGGCTTCAGTGGTGAGCCACAGGTGAAGACCAAGGGGAAAGCACAAAGGCGGCCACATTTTCAAAATACCTTTGGCCAAGACCATAAACGGCAAATCTGAGGCCCTTGGTCCACGCCCTCTGCTTGTTTTTGAGGGAAGACTGGAGAACAATCTTGTTTCCTTCTCGGCTGCTTCCCCAGTTGACCCTCCCTTGAAACCCCGCCCCCACCCCCACTTTGCCCAGCTTGGAGCCATTCTCTCTCCCAGGAGTGCGGGCCCTGGGCTACAGAGCAGGCCCCCATGGCCTGTGTTTGGTTTGGGCGGTATAATCTGGTTTGGCTCAGACAGACCAGCGTCATTATGCAGGCTCCATCCCCCTCAGTTCAGCCGGGCCTGCCGCCTTAGGAGGCCTGGTCAGACAGGCCTGGTGAGATGGTTCACATGGACCAGGCATCCTCCTAACAGTCTTACCTCAATCAGCCCATTTAATCTTCCTAATAACCTAAGGAGTGGGTACGATGATCACCCTCTTTTATAGATGAGGAAAGTGAAGCACAGACAGGGTAACTCTCTCAAAATCATACAGCTGGTACGTGGCAGAGGCCACCTCCAAAGCCCACCCCTTGACTGCCACAGGACACCACCCCCATCATATAGCATCACCCTTTCTGAATCACTTCCTGTGCCAGGCACTTTTATGTACATTATCTCAGTTAATCCTCAACACATCCTATGAGGCAGCTACTGCTATTACTGTTCCCTTCTCAGAGCCTCAGAAACTGAGGCTCTGAGAAGTTGATCGAATCGCCCAGGGTCGGGATGGGAAGCCGTGGAGTAATGAGTGCAGCTGTGCCACCAAGCTGTTAAGCTCCTGCCTCCTCGCCTGCCCACCCTCAAGTGCTTCACCCAAAGCCAGCTTCCCTGGGAGTGCTCCTGCCTGCCGGATCATCCTGGAGCCTTTGTCCCTGTGTTGGGAGGCTTGTCCTCACTGTGGTTTAACTCGTGGGCTTCATCACAGCAACCAGCAAGTGCAACAGAGGGAGCAGGGGCTGCTCAGGATTGAAATTGTAGGCAGCAAGCTACAATTGTGGGCAGACCTTGCTCCCAGAGCCCCACATATTAGGATTGAAATAGTCCATGTGCTCCTCAGGGATAAGGATTCTTTGCAGTCACTGGAGGGGGCGGGGTGGGGTGGGGTTAAGGGAGCATCTTAATACTCCATTCTTTATTTTTGCTTCATCTTTTGTGTACACTAAGGTATTTATTTATTTAATTGTGGCAAAATATACATAACAAAATTTACCACTTTAATCGTTTTCAAGCATACAGGTCAGTGGCATTGAGCATATTCATATTATTGTGCAGCCATGGTCACCATCCATCTTTAGAACCTTTCTGTCTCCCCAAACTGAAACTCTGTATCCTTTAAATACTAACTCCTCACTCCCCCCCACCCCCACCCCGGCAACCATCATTCTACTTTCTGCCTCTAGGGACCTCATATAAGTGGAATCATACAGTATTTGTCTGGCCTATTTCACTTAGTATAATGTTTTTGATGTTCATCCATGTTATATGTCAGAATTTCCTTCCCTTTTAAGGCTGAATAATATTCCATTGTATGTATAAAGCACATTTTGTTTATTCCTTCATCCACCCGTAGACATTTGTGTTGCTTCCCCCTTTCGGCTATTGCAAATAACACTGCTATGATATATTGAGGTTTTATGGGAAAGTTTGCTTGAAAAAAAATCCAGTTGCTAAAAGAAATTTGGAAACCACCACATTGGACCAAAGTTGGGGGAGATGGAGACCCAGTAAGCATGAGTAAGTAACCTGCACGTGATGGGCAGAGCCAAAACTATAGCCTTCAGACTCGGAGTCCAGCACTTTCTCTCCCTCTGATTGCTGGCTCTGATATTTAGAAGGAGGAAGGAAGGAGAATGCAGCTCTGTCCTGGGGGCAACTGCCCTGTGTCCATAAACCTCCTGGAGCTGCAGAGAGGACTGGATTCAATACTTATTGAGTGCCCACGGGAGCCAGTCCAATGTGGAGATAGAGTTTGTGTCTATTTCTGCGTCTCACTGCTTGTGTGACCTTGGGTCCTTTTCTTGCTTCTCAGAGCCTAGGGTCATTGTGAAGATGAGATGAGATGAGATGTGTCCAGTGCATCTGGGGCAGCATCTGGCACACAGTGCCCAGAGAGCAGGAGCTGCCACTCCATGAGGCACTGCTGGGGATAAAGAGATAAACAAGACAGGCTCTGGCCCTTGGGAGTTCTTCTCAGTGCATCATGTCAAGAGGCACATGATGTTGATTTGTCCCACTATTGGTGATATTGACATTTATCAGTTGATTAAGATGGTGTCTGCCAGGTTTCTCCTTTGCAAAGTTGATTAACAAGTGTTTTGTACTCATTAATAAATTACTATTTAATAAGCATTTTGTGGGAACTACTTTGAGACAGTGTACAGATTCTATTCCTCATCAAACTTTGACCCTGCAGTTTTAGCATCATGTTTTGCCAAATGATGATTCTATAATTCCTTCTATATTTATTATTTGCAATTCTACTACAAGGTAGAGGCTTCACACCTCTATTTGTTTGTCCATTCATTCATTTGTATCAGCACAAACTCATGAATTTCTATTTTATTCAATGGTCTATAATCCACAACAGTCATTATTTATTTTGATGTTCAAATTGTTTTTCTATAAATTTAAAAATATCTGGCAGACTTGGAGAATAATACATAAACTACTGTGATTTTGTAATGTAAAATAATAATAATATTGAGCCCTTTCCATGTGCCAGGCACTGTTCTGAGTTTCTTTATTAACTCTTTATATATATAAATGCTTCACACATGTAATAGTTATTTATTGCTGTGAAACAAGTTATCCCAAAACATAGCAGTTTAGAAACAACAAACATTTTCTGGCTCACACAGCTTCTGTGGATCAGGAATCAGGAGTGTTAGCTGGGTGGTTCTGGCTCAGGCTCTCTCACGAGCTTGCAGTTGAGATCCCAGGGCTGCAGTCATCTAAGGGCTTAACTGGGGCTAGAGGATTCACTTTGAAGATATGCAACTCACCGGGCTATTGGCTGGAGGCCTCAGTTCCTCTCCACAGGGACTCCTCCACAGGGCTGTTGGAGTGTCCTCACAACATGGCAGCTGGCTTCTAGAGAGAGTGATCCCACAGGGAGAGTAAGGAGGAAACCACAGCGCCTTGTATGACCTTGTCTTAGAAGCCATACACCATCACTTCTGCCACAGTCCATTCATTAGAAGCGAGTCACTGACTACATCCCACACTTAAGGGGAGATGAAGGATGTTCCTAGGCCCCTTTTGAAGAGAGCAGGTCAAAGGATTTGTGATCGTATTGAAAAGCCACCACAAAATACATAAACTCCTGTGAATTCTTTCATCCATACTATATAACCCTAAAAGGTAGGTGTTACTCTCTGACGAGTTAAGTGCCTTGGCCAAGGCCACACAAGCAGACAGGGTAAAGCTGGGATTTGAACCGAGGCAGCCTGGCTTCAGGGCCCACATTCTCAGCCACTACCTGATTTGGCAGGGCCTTGAGGCAAGGAAATGGAGAATTCCTGAAGGTATCTGAGGGGAAAGAGACACGATCCATCCACCCTGGCCATGGAAGGCAGCATGCAGCAAGGTACAGGGTGATGGATAGCCCCACTGCCTTCTCTAGTAGGGCTTGCATGCAGATCCCTTTTCTAGCTCCGTACCTAGGAGGCCTGTCTTCCCACCTGTTGCTTTCCATTTGCTCATTTTGAAGGTAGACAGAGAAAAGCAGTGTAAATCATAATTTTTTAAAACGGGCAGGATGGTGGTGCTGACCTCTCTTGCGTGGCAAAGCGTTAGGGGAAGGCTTGAGGGTGGAGCACCTTTAAAAATGGGACAATATGAGACATGGTCTTTACCCTCAGGAGCACAGAGTCCATTTGGAAGACAAGAACGTAAACATGAAGTTATTTAAAACCTGGATCACATGTAATTACCTTTTAAATGGTAGGGCCAAGGCTTGTGTCTTGGTTGCCCTTATATGCCACCACAGTGCCTAGTAGGGTGCCTGGCTTTGCTTACTGATTGCTAAGTGAATGAATGTTGCTATCCTACCATGGCATGGGTGGCAGAGACAAGAAGGAGGTGGCTGGTGAGGTGAGGCAAGCCGGCCAGGGGAAGTGCCTATCATGAAGTGTCTGGCCTCTGAAGGCAGCATTAGGTAGGGGAACTAGCAGAGGTTAACAGCCAAGCAGGTGTCATCAGGGATCTACAAAGACTGACAAGCATCGAGAGATGGGCTGAGAACTCAAGGACAGGGAGATACCAGAGGTCAGGAGGGGTCTGGCAAAGGGAATCTGGGCGGCAGGTATGAGAACCTGGAATCTACGTGGGCAGGCAAAGAGAGTTATAGCTCCAGCACCAGAGCATGGAATATGACTGGACGCTGAGGCAGACACACTTTACCCTTTGGTGCCTTTTGACCTCATTTGGGCCTGAACTGGTGTCTGAGGGGCTCAGTCTTAGGAATGTGAACAGGAAGGGACTGGAGTGAATTTAGGCTGCCAAGGGGCTAGGGTTTCACTTGGGCAAGCCCCCTTCAGTGTCTCCTGCAGGTTTCTTTCTTTCTTTCTTTCTTTTTAATATTTATGTATTTATGTATTTGGTTGCACCGGGCGGGTCTTAGTTGCAGCAGGTGGGCTCCTTAGTTGTAGCATATGGACTCTTAGTTGAGGCATGCATGTGGCACCTAGTTCCCTAAACAGGGATCGAACCCTGGCCTCCTGTAGTGGGAGCTTGGAGTCTTATCCACTGTGCCACCAGGGAAGTCCATCTCCTGCAGGTTTCTAAGGCCTTCACTTGCCCAAATTGTGGTTTATGGTGCAGATTGGAGTGAGGGTGAACCTGCTCTCCAGGGGTTTTTAGTGTTGAATCCCTTAGGAGACACCCAGTCCTACACTGCGGATGAGACCCAGGGAACACGACTGCCGTGGAAGCCTGTCTGCAATTCTTTACTTTTCTTTCTGTGCAAAAAGAGGGAATAGCTTCTTAAATTTCCCTACAGAGAAGATTTAAGTTTGTGATTTGAGCCCCAGCTTTGCCACTTCTTTCTTGTGGGACTTTCGGCAGGTGATATGGGATAATTCCTCATCTGGGACATGGGGGTAATTAATACCCACCTCCCTGGGTTTTGGGGAGAATCAATTTAATCAGACACGTGAATATAATTGTTCAAACAGCAAGTGCTGTGTGAACCTAAGGGAATATTACTGTGAAACAAACTCCAGCCAGTGAGAGCTGAAAGATCTTAATATTGTCACTGGGCCCCTCTTTACATAGGGACCCGGATGTCCCAGGGGAGCTACAGACTTGAGGTACTGCTCTTGGCTCATGGAGCAAACACTCAAGATGATCCTGGTTGATAAAACCTCCAATTTGACTAGAGTCCTTCCCCACCCCCAACTCTTTGTAAAGGACCTATGTTTTCTGTGAGTGCCCTACAGAACCCTCCCAGGTTTGAGCAGACAGGAGACACAGATAGAATCCCTGGCTGGGCCGCATGGTTTCACCCCAGCTAGGAAGGGGCTTTGTTCTCGCATCGCCTTGGCGGGTCCAGCCAGGCTCGTTCCTTCTAGGTAATACCTGAAAGAGTTATTTTAGCTGGACTTTCATAGATTAGGGCTTTCACATAAGGATTAGGTGAAAATAACAATGGCTCGTATTCATTAAATGGTACACAAGCAACTTCTGAGTATGAGTTTCTCCTTGAAGAATCTTCCCTTGAGCCTAAAAATGCTCCTCTGGATTACTTCCTGTGTTAGTTCCCAAGAAACAGGAAGTTGTCCCTCCTGCCTATAGTAGTTTGTGTTTTAGTTGTTTGGTGTCTATATATATGTGTGGGTTAGAGATGTATGAGTTGTCCTCAACCCTTTGGTTTAGATTTCATTTTCTTCTTTGGGTCCTCTTACTTCAGTTCCTGGTGTCCCCCAGTGTAAACTAGAGAAGGCCGGTCATGTAATGGCCAAGAATGGGAGCTCTGGGGACATTTTGGGGACATCTCAAGCTTCCCTTTCCCCTTTCATAAATAAGGAATACAGCAGCATCTGCCTCACAGGGTTGTTTTGAGGCTGAAAGTTGCTAATATGTGTAAAGTTACTTAGATAGTACCTAGTGCATAGTGAACACTCAATAAATGTCAGGATTTTTTTTTCAAGTAGCACATATGGTATTCATTACCCTCAAGAAAAATATGTGCCCCAGAAATATAAACAGGTTGAAAAGTTCAGATAAATCCGTGGATCCATGCTTGGAATATTAAAGAAAATAGGGTACTTGGGGGTACAGAGTACAGTCTTAAAAAATATTTTTCTTTATTTGTAAATGAAGGGTACAGGGGATGCCCCTTTGAGGTGCTGCTAGGCCCTGCTCTGTTTGCCTGGCTGCATCTTGTCTGTTGAAATACGTACCTGGGCTTTTTTCTGCTGCCCTCACTTTTCCAGATCTAGGGGAAGTCCCTTGGGAAATACGTTAATAGATCTTGCTCCTCTGGCCAGTACAGTTTTTCCCCACTCCTGGGCTGGAGCCTCAATGCTTTAGTGATAAGACCAAGTGACAACTTCCCCTGGAATACATTATGGAGAGGCAATTGGGAATTCAAAGTGCCCGATGAGAGGCAGGGTTCCAGAGCCAGGTTTATTGCTTGAAATCTGGAGCTGAAGTGGGGTTCCCTCACTTGGAAAAGAAGGTTGGAAAAAAGCTCCTCTTGATTGCTGCCTAAGGCTATGGCAAATAGAAAGTGAGATGCTAATATATCCTTGCAGACAGTACCCGGCAAGTCAAGTCCCCAGCACTCAGTGGTAAGCTTGAGCGTTCCCAGTATCACCATGGGATTTAAGCCCTGAGCTGCCACTGGGGTGTGGTCTGCACTGGGGACTCTAGTGGTCCAGGAAAAGCCTAGTGCAAAATGCCAGATAGATAGATATATAGGTAGAGAATGCAACAGGCACAAAACAAACCTCCCACTCAAGATAAGCCTACAGTTTCAAATTCCAAAACATGTGGGAGGAAAACTATTGCTAAGAAAAAAAGAGAAAGAAAGAAAGGAATATAGTCAGCACAATCAACAATAGGGAAATGAATTCACTTCAGACTACAAGAAATAAGAGTGAAAGCTAATGATGTCTTCAAAATATGTGTGAGGAGGATCCTCAAAGGGCTGAAGAAAGGAATATAATCTATAAAAAAGAATAAGAATAAATGAAATAAAAGTAAGCAGAAACTAAACAAGAACACAGAATATAAAAAGAACCGATTAGAAATCAGGAAGTATATAGTTTTGAATCTCTTAATAAAACCTCAATAGATGGGATAGACTCAATACTGGACATAACTGAAGAAAGGGCTGGTGAATTAGAAGTCGGTACTGAGGAGTTCATCAGAGACTCAACCCAGGGTGAGAAATTAAAAATATGAAAGAGCAGTTACGAGACCCAGAGAATAGATCAAAAGACTCTAATATATGTCAGAGTTTCAGAAGAAGAGAATAGGGGAGATGAATGAGAGGCAATATTTGATTAGACAGTGAATGCACATTTTCTCATAACCAAAGAAAGATGTGAGTTCTAGGGTTGAAAAAAGCAACCATAAGTGACAAGTAAAAATAAATTCACATCTAGACATGTTGTAGTGCAACTTCAGAACCTCAAGAACATGGACAAACTCTTAAAAGCTCCACAGAGAAAAGGCAAATTACCTGCAAAGGAATAACAACTAGCCTGACAGCAAACTTCTCATCAGCAACAGCAGCTGCCAGAAGACAGTGAGGGAGCACCTTGAAAAAGCTGAGCAAGTACGACTGTCAGCCCAGAAGCCTCCGCTCAGCTAAACCAGCACTCAAGAGTGAGGATGATAGGCATTTTCAGATATACAAAAAGAAGAATGTTTAGTACACACTGATGCTTGCCGAAAGAAATACTAAAAGATGAACCTTATCAAGAAGAAAAGTGAGATGAAATATTGAGACTAAAAAATGGCATGCAGTAAAAACCTGAGCCTAGAAATTGGTGAAATAGTTTGTTTGCAGATTTATGTAACCATTGATTATGTTTTTAAAAAGCACAAAACCAAAACTTTTGTGCAAAAAAAAGTACAGAGGGGGCAGTTTCTACTCCCTTTCATCTGATTGTTGCCATGTAGGAAATAAGCCCAGTGTTTCCAGATCGCTGGTCTTTCAAGGCACACCACAAAGCCAGAACTTTTATGTGAAATCTCCTGAGTTTTAAGGGTTCGCAACAAGTTCAGTAATTTTTAACACACCAAGCTCTTCAACACTTTGAAGAGTCAAGAAAACTGCAGCCATATATAGTATATGACACTGTACAGCCATTCAGCCTGCAGTTGGTGACCTCAGGCACAGGCAATGTTTAAATGTCCCTTTGGCTCTCTGGTCTCTATCACATGAGCAGAGATGCCTTCTCCTGGGGCTGGTACTTGGACTGGGAATTGAAGGATGGGTGGGATTTAATTAAGTGGAGAGGAGCAGGAAGGGCACTTGAGACCTTGAGGTGGGAGTGCATCTGTAGTGGCTCAAGAAATAATTCGGTGGGGGTGGGGTTTGGGAGGAGGAGGTTGGTTGGGGCCAGAGATGTTTAAATATTGTCCTGAATCCTTGTGTCCTCCTTAAGATCTGGAAGCTGGTCTATTTTGAGTCACATAGTTTAGTGTCTTACATCATTCCCCAGGGACGGCCGTGGTGAGTAAATGAGCACTACTTGGTGATTAGGGTGAGAACGCCAATGAAAAAGGCAAGAAGGAGAAATCCAGGCACATCTGGGAGATTATGTGGTATGATGGGATGCTTCCCAAGGAGCTACGTAATGTGTCAGCTGGTCCTTTAATTAGAAACAGTGATCTGGAAAGCATGGCTACAGTGTGGTAATTCACGTGGATTTCTCAGTAGCTTGAGTCTCTGGCTCTGAGCTTTTCTAAATGGCAGTGTTACAATGCTCTGAACCAGTTGGTTTCTTTGAAATAAAACCAGGTAAACAAATAGAGGGGACGTGGGTGGGAGTGGTGGAGGGAAGCTGGATCATGAGTCAGGAGACCCCGCTTCTAGTCTGGTTCTTGCCATCAGCTCCTTCAGAGACAGAGCCTGTGTTACAGGGGTTTAGATCCCAAAGTCAGCATGTTGGGTCATGTCAGTCCCTGAAATTGCCCTTAAAATAGAATGTACATGGTTTCGTGTGTGTAACACTATATAGTAAGGTGTGTATATGTATAATGTATATAGTAAAGTGCCATGAGTAGAGTCGATATAACGATCATTTATTATGGAGAACATTACATTATTTAAACAATCTTTTTATTACTCTCTTTTTTTTGCCACATGTGTATTTTGACTTTGTATTAGTTAAACGCTCATATATTACAACTGAATTGCATAAACTTGAGCATAAAAAAAATCATTGCTTTGGGCCTCAGTAAAATAAAATGAGTGGCCCAGATAATTTATAGGCGCCCCCGTTCAGCTCAAAATCATTGACTGTTTTTTTTTTTGACATTGTAATTGAGTGTCCTTGATGCAGGCGGCAGGGTCGAATGTGGTTAAGGACACAGGTTTTGTGTCTGGCAGGCTGTGTTCTCATTTTGACTTTATTCCTGCTTAATAGGGTGGCTCTGGGAAAATACGCCTCAGGTTTGTTCTTTTAAAATCTGTAAAATAGGGATAATAATATCTGCCTCATAGGGATGCTGCGAAGCTTAAATGATCCTTGTATATGCTTAGAGTAATGCCTGGCATAGTATTTGCTCAGTAAATGCCTCCTCTTCTTCTTCTTGCTATTATTTGCAAAACACCATGGTAAGTGCTCTTAGGAATACAAAAACTGGTACCCTCAGTCTAGTCAAGATTTACTCATGGGGCTTCCCTGGTGGTGCAGTGGTTAAGAATCCGCCTGCCAGCGCAGGGGACACAGGTTCGAGCCCTGGTTCGGGAAGATCCCGCATGCCACAGAGCAGCTAAGCCTGTGCACCACAACTACTGAGCCTGCGCTCTAGAACCTGTGAACCACAACTACTGAAGCCTGCGTGCCACAACTACTGAAGCCCGCATGCCTTGAGCCCATGCTCTGCAACAAGAGAAGCCATCGCAATGAGAAATATGCGCACCACAATGAAGAGTAGCCCCTGCTCGCCACAACTAGAGAAAGCCCGTGCGCAGCAACGAAGACCCAACACAGCCAAAAATAAATAAATTTTTAAAAAAATCTATTAAAAAAAAAGATTTACTTGTGCTGGCTAGTATACAAAGAGTTTATTATAAGGATATAATAGGCAATATTAGGGCTGTTGAGGGTGGGGTTCCCTGGGAAACAGGTGCTGAGATGGAGATTAGCATGCAGGGCATTTATTGGGGTGTCTGATTGTCATCAACCCTTCTGAAGGCGATTGGCCAGAGGGAGGAGTTGACCTCTGATGCAGTCCCAGTGAAGGCCTCAGCCCATTCTATGTGACATTCTGGAACTTGGAGAGGCCGTTCAGACTTGTCCCAGGTTGGAGCAAGGGGCCCAGGCCTTTACATGGGATGTTGATCAGTCATGGACGTGGGTCGCTGCTGGAAGGAGTGTGACCTCGGGTGAGGCAGCGTTCTTCAGTCTCCAGAAGGGCTGGCCACCAGGGGTAGTCTTCCGGAAGCATTCCCAGCAGCTGGGAGGATGCAGCCTTCCTTCCTGAAGGAGAATCTGGTGGCTGATTCTGTGCCCCCCACAGTGCCCAGGGGCTGAGAGCAGAGTTAAGCCAGTACTTCCAAGGTTGGAGCTGGGAGGTTAGGAATGGAGGCCACTCTGCTCATTTCTCAGGGGTCGTGTGTTTCTGCTTCTCTCTGCCCCTTTCTCCTGCCTCTCTCTGACCACAGGCTTTCTCACCTACTCACTTTGCTCATGGCCCACGATGGCCACCAGCCCAGAGCCTGCATGGTTTTAAGGCTCCTGTTCCCAGCACAACTGCCCTCAATCCTTGTGTTTTAGTTCAAATGTCTGAGAGAGACTGGCTGGCTTCCACCAGCCTGTGAGTGGACACCCTCTCCCCACATCCAGCTTGGATCACTGTCCACTCCCAGTCCAGTCACTGGAGTGGGGTCTGGCATGTTGTACCTCTCCTTTCCAGGGGTCGTGGCCAGGTCAGTCACCGTCAAACATGTCTATGGGACACTTAGGAGCTCTTCTGATGTGCCAGGCAGTATTCAAGGTACAGGGGATGCTGCAGAAAATCTAACTGACAGCAGTCCCTCATGGAGGGCACGTTCTATTGAGGGGAGACTGACTGTGAAGAAATAAATAAGATCCAATCCAGGCAAGGCTTGGGACCTAGAACAGCATTTCCCTGGGGCACAGGCAATGATGTGGTAGGAGCAGGACGAGCTCCTGGTTTGTTGTTACCTTCTCTCTCCCTTGCGGCTTCAGTCATTTCTTTCTGACTGGCTCCCCGTTGCTTCCATCTCCTCACTTCCAAACCTGGTCTGTCTTTCAGTAGCAGCAGCAGCAGCAGCAGTACCTTTGCTCTCCCCTGAGCTCCTTGCCGGCCGCCCCTCTGGCAGTTCAACCCCACTGTGTCTGACAGCCTCAGCCCACAAACCGGCAGCCCTCCAGTCTTCCCTACTGCAGTGGAGTTCACAGTCATCCTCACAGACGGAAACCTTGGGATGACCGTCGGCTCTGCTCTTTCCATCCAGCCAGTTGTCCAGTCCTTTGGAGTCTGTTTCTCACATCTGTCTCCTCTTCTCCAACTGGTTCTGGCAGGATCTTCTTCATGGCTCTTCTTGGCTTCAGTCTCTCCTTCCCAACCCATTAGTTGGTCAGATTAATATTCCCGAAATGCACCCCTGATGTCACATTCTCTGACTCAATTATCTTCTGGATAAAGTTCAACCTCCATCTCTTGGTATCTCAGAACCTCCTTCATTGGGCTCCAGCTTGCCTGTCCAGCTGACCTTCTACTTTTTCCCTGTTGTTGATGGCTGTGCTCCAAGCACCCAGAATGAGTGCCCAGGTTGGTTCCAGCCTTCCCTACCTCCACACTTTTGGATGTTTCCTTCCCCCTCTAGACCTTTTCCTCATTCTCCTCAATCCTTGGCTCATCTTTCTTTCTAGAAGCCCTGCCTGATTCACTCAGCCAGTAATGGCCCATCTTGCCCTCTTCCAAACTCTTCAAATTCCATCTGAATCTCACTGCCACCCCTTCCCATTTGATAACTGTATTGCAGGCTGTTCCACACATATTTGATCTCCCCTACATAATGGCTGAGCCAAAGGGTGACTTCAACCTCTCCTCCCCAAGGCACCCCACATAAATACATAATCTAAATAAAAATGCACTCTCCTTATTCTCAACCAGCTCCAAAGCTATTTCCCTAGTGTCCACATCCAGCAGATTGCTGCCTCCAGGCTCTGTCTATACAGAAAGTCTGGTGTTGACCCAGTTTTTTCTGCTCTGGAGGTCTTTGCAGACACGATTGAGCACCAGTCATCTTCAGTCCTCCTCGGGGCTGGCACAGTATGTCCACTTAGGGCAGACTTGGCTGAAAGAATGAATGGATGAATGAATGAATGCCACAACATACAGCCTCCCCTGGCATTTTCTTTTTTCCATTTTTCTCCATAGAGTTGAGCACACTTTTGCTTCCCTCTGATTGGCTGCTTTAGAGGAGAGTTCTAGATTCCATCGGTAAACTTTCATTTCCTCACTCTGTCTCGTGCGAGAACCAGCAAAGAACCTACAGCTTTAGGCAGGTAGCAAATGTCCCTTACAGTAAAAATGCAAGAATTTCTGCTGCTGCCCTTAGAAGGCTGTCCTCAGGCCCTGCTCCCTGAGTGTGCAATGGAACTGCTCTGTGGCCTCTGCCTTCGTTTCTCTATCTGTGCATGGCCTTGAAAATAAATACGGAAAAAGTGTCTGGGATGATGGCTGGGTCCCTCTGATGCTGGCCCCTCTGGAGTCCCTTTTCCTCCCCCACCTTCTTACTTCCAGGCTTCAGTGCCAGATACCTCATCAGGCCTCTGCCAGGCTGAGTCTTCACTGGGAACATTCTCCCTGACACCTCTCCTAGCCCCACAGCTCCTCTCCAGCCCTTAGATTTCTGCTGAGATGTCACTCCTTCCAGGAACCCCTCCTAGCCTCCCTGCCCACCCTCCTCTCCGTGAATTGTAATTGCTTATCTGTCCTCCTCCCTGGTCTCCCTGGTCTGCACACTCCACAAAGGCAGGGCAGGGTCTGCCTTGCTCACCACTGTGTCCCCAGTGCCGAGCACAGTGCTGGGCATGTTGCAGGCACTCAGGAAATACACGCAGAGTGAATCGATGGAGGCATAGGAGGATGGGTGGATGGAACAGGTGCTGTGTACCTGTTAGCTACTGCCATAGAATCATGCATGACAACCACCTACACAGCTCAGTGGCATCGGTCACAAGTGTTCTTTGCTCGTGTGTCTGGAGGTCAGCTAGGCATCTCTGTTGATCTTGGCTTGGTTCACTCACATGTATGAGGTTGGCTGTTTTGGGCCAGGGTGACTGGGGCAACCGGGGCAACCAGGGCAACGCAGCTCCACTCCCATGTCTCCTGTCTCCCACAGGCCAGTCTGGGCGTGTGCTCCTGGCAATCGCAGGGGCGTAAGAGCAGGTGGGCACAGGCGATGACGTGGGGAGGACCGGGATGAGCTCCTGGTTGGTTGTTACACGCAAGGCCTCTGGGGCCCAGGCATACCACATTCTCTCAGCCAAAGCAAGTCATAGGCCAGCCCAGATCCAAGGGGTGGGGAAACAGATTCTACCTCTTTAGTGAGAGAGGAACTATAGAGTCACGTGGCAAAGATAGTGAGTCCAGGGGGAAGCTGAAGATGTCTGGGGCATCTAATGAAACCTGGCACACTGGGCTTCACTCATCCTGGGTCATCGTTCACCCCTAGCTGGGGCCTCAGGGAGGTCACATGTATCTGGCGGGCCTCGGGCTTCTGTTTCCTCACCTGGAAAATGGGAACGATGCTATCTGCCCTGCCCACCTATAATTACAAGGAGTTCATTCATTCATTCCTTCTTCAGCCTACGCTCAGAGTTTGGGTGGTTTCTGATCTGCACAGTGCTGTGCAGCAGGATCGCTCTCCCATGGGCACTTGCCCAAAAGAACTGGGGAGGAAGTGGGACAGTGGAGGGGCGGTGGCGAGACCAGGAACCTGCCTGCCGGCCCCATGTCCTAGGTTTCCCACATCTCAAGTTCTCCGCTGTGAACTGGAGGCCATGTGGGGTCTAATAAATAATGGATGCAGATGGGTTTTGAAAAGCATCAAGCATTATGTGGTTGTAAGGTACTGTTACACACAGGCCACCTTTGCCGAAGTAGCTATTTCACGAGTCTGGCTTTACCCCATGGCACTTCCTCTGTGTCCCCAGGGGACGAGATGGTCAGGAGCGAATTGTTCTGTAAAGATGTTTTCATAGCCCAATAAAAATGACAAGCGACACTTGCTAGGTGTCCTTTTTCTGCATGAGCACCATGCAGCTCTGCCTGCAGAATTGCTGATGATTGTACCCCAGGTTCCCCTGCCTGCCAACCGCCCAGGGTAGAGAAATGCTAGGGTTCGTGCTTTTTCCCAGCCATTTTCTTTTTTCAGTCCTACGTGGTCATCCCCTCAGATAAAAGTCCGTGTTTCTGGAGGAGAAGCAGGCCTCTCCTTCATCTCTCCCCCGACCCTCTCTTGAGTTTATGGTTCTTGGTGATTAGCCACATCTCTGAAATGCTAATGGGAGGTACACTTGGGCACTTGAGCTAAACTGGATCCATGGGCATTTCTCCCACTGGCTTGGGAGGAAAACCCCCATCAAAACAACAGCCCCTCTCTAGTTCTGGAGACAGTCCCGGGGGTGGGAGGTGGGGCTTGGGGCCTTTCATTCCTGAACTTGGAAAGGGGGCTTTTGAAAGATGGGCCTTGCAGAGTGGGACAGGGAGGCCAGAGAATGGTAATGAATTCGCAGGGTCTGGGTGCCCATCTGAGCCCACACCGACTCCGGCTTGCACCCTGGCATCTGTTTTTGTGGTTCCAGTGCAGGCTGCATTCCTTTCTGAGGCTTCATATCTCTCTAGAGGCCGTCGCTCTGGCTGGCTGTGTGGAAACACCTGGCTCAGAGCACGTCCAAGTCCCACAGAAGTGCAAAAGGAAGCGTTTGAACACTTCTTGCTGACAGCACGGTGTTATTTTTTTCTCCTCTCTCTCATGAATCATTGTGCCTGGAATCTTTCCTGGAGGGGTTCATCTGGCTCATGGTTCTGTCCCCAGAATCGGGGACCCTGGTGCTCTGGTGAGTGGGAAGCCGAGGCGCTGAGACTTGGGGGACGAGCCTCCCTGGGCTCACATGTCCTGGGCTTAGGTTCTGGCTGCAGCACATGGCGGCCCAGTGGCCTTGGGGAGCTTGTCAAATGAGCCTCAGTTTGCTCATTCACAAGCTCCTCCAGGTGCGCGGTCACACTAAGGGAGATCAGGTATGTGAACCTGCCTCGAGCAGATGGGTTTTGAATCTGATCTGAGATTGATCAACCTTGGATCCCTTACCTTGCTTCTCTGGTGGCTGCCGTGATCCCATGTTCCTGTTCTCTATGGAAGGGGAAATCCGGGCAGGGGCCCAGCAGTGCCAGATGTCCAAAGGGTATCTCACATGTGCCATAAACAAGTGTACTCATGTTATAGTTGACATCTGCTTCCTGCCAGGAACCTAGAGTGAAGCATCACCCCCTTGCCCCAGCTAGGGTGCCCTTGTGGGATTACCACTTCCGTTCCAGGGCCTGGGCCTGGTGCTCTCTGAGCTGCATCCCCTTGGGTGCCACTGTGATCCTGCTGGTCTGTGTTGCCCCAGAGCCATCTCTGCTCTAAGCCAAAGGGTGGAAGAAGCCCTTTTCTCCTACTCTGCTAAGCTTTATCATGAAATCTCATGGTGTCTCCCATGGGACATCTGAATTGGGCCTTGAGGTATGATTAGGAGTTCACAAAATGAAGGGTAAATGTAATACCCATATTTTACTTAGAAGCTACCTCTTCTCCCAGACTGTCTTCCTTTTCACAAGTTTGTGAACTCAGTTACACACATAGATGCTGGGGTTGTCTGCCGGACACCTCTGATCTCAGTTTGGGCTCAGAACT
Organism: Mesoplodon mirus; assembly: GCF_964341445.2. Taxonomy (NCBI): domain Eukaryota; kingdom Metazoa; phylum Chordata; class Mammalia; order Artiodactyla; family Ziphiidae; genus Mesoplodon; species Mesoplodon mirus. The sequence goes on from NC_138988.1 coordinate 7,943,446, forward strand.
GCCTGCATGTGGCAGTGGCAGCACATCACATCACGGCCTTCATCACCACCAGCCAAGGTGGAGCAGAACTCTGAGCTGGATGCTGTAAAGGAAAGGCTGCATGTGGAGGCTACTGCAAGAAACTCAGCATTTGAAAGTGGTCCAGTGGCACTGCATGCCTGGGGCTCTTGTAAAATTTAAGGAAGCAGGATTTGTCAGTCATCACATGAAACGCCTACTTTGTGGAAGGAACTTCAGTCTCTCAGCTGAGCCTCCCCATCGCTGACTGTAGGATCACAGTAGCCTCCTGAGCGGTCTCCTTTTCTCCCATCTCCTCTCACCTGTCTCCCATGCTGCCACCATGTTTTTCCATCAGATTGACTGTGGGGTAAAGTTTGAGTCCCCGAATGTGGCCTTCAAGGTCATCCACAGTCTGGCTCCAAAGAACCCTTCCCACCTGAGCTTCTTCATTCTGCTAAACTCCGTAACTTGTGGGCTCAGCAAGCCCTTTGCCAGTCCCTGAACACACCATGCACTTCCAGACCTTGGGGCCTCGTCCACTGACTTACTCCTGCTGCCTTCTCTGCTCTTGCCTCAGCTGGTGAACACCATCCACCCTCCAAAGGCCAGGCCCAGATGCCAAGTGAAGCCTCTGATTGCTTTGGCCATTACTGTCTTCCCTGAAGAGTCCCTGCTTCCTCCTTAGTGGGCTCCTAAGCTCTTTTGTGCATACCTCCATCCCAGCTCATGGTTGTAGTTTTTGTATTTGTTGGTCTCTGCTGTATTTCTCAAGGGCAGGTCCTGTGTCATCTCCATTGTTGTATCCTCCTGTCCTTGCACAGGGCCTGGTAGGTGCTAACCAATCTTGACTGAACGTGTAAATGAATGATTGAATGTAGTAATAGAAAGTTAGATATGAATTGGGACATCCACATCTTAGGAGGAAGGGAGGATTTTGAGTATTTGAGTAAAACAAAGTTTATGTAAGACGGAGAGAAAAGAAAGAATCCAAGAGATTTCCAGGTCTAGGTAGAAACAAGAAACTTTTTATCTCCCTTCTGAGTATTCTGAAAAGACTTGCTAGAGTTGAAGATAAAGCAATTAAGTTAGAGAAGAAAGAAAGGAAGAATACATGGGCATGAATAAGAATTAATTTTCAGATTTAAACATGGATAGTGCATATGTAACATTTATTGGATACTCAGGCCAAGCACTTTACATGCATAATCTCATTTAATGATCTTAGCGACACCATAAAGGAGTTATTCCATTTCTCCAAACCTGACAATAAATAGGAGTTAGGATAAGAGAGAAGCGGAGAGAAGAAGAAAAGGTCATTGCAGGCAGAAGAATAGCAAGTGCGAAGGTTCTGAGGCAGGAAGGAACTTGGTATGTTCAAGCAGCAGAGAGAAGGCCTGGGGGGCTGGAAGATAGTGAGCAAGAGACAAAGGGAACCAGGTGAGGCCGCTGGGGTGGAGAGAACACATCATAGAGAGTCTTGTAGGCCCCTTAGGCGTTGGTCTATTATCCTAAAAGGGATGATAGTCCATTGAAGGATTTTAGGCTGGAGGTGAAGAATGGGGAGGAGAGAGACTTGCTGGTGGTGACATGAATGAGAGTTCTACTTTCCAAAGACCTGATTTAAAAACATTGGAAAGGGGACAAATGTGATGTGGACACTGGTTTAGAAGGCTGCTGTGGTTGTCTAGGTCGGAGATGATGGGGGCTTTCAGTAGGTTGTGGTGGAGATGGAGAGAAATGGATGAATTTAGAAGTTTTGGGGCACTAGAATGGATTGGGATGGAGGCTTGGGTGTAAGGGAGAGGTAAGGTGATGGCCAGTTTCTAACTCGAGCAAGTAGGGGAATCAAAGTGCCATTTCCTTACCTAGGGGATATGTGGTGAGATAAGTTTCAGGGTGGGAATGAGGGGCATCTCATGGCAAAGGGGTCTGGGGAACTCCCTGGGAGGAAATGCTGGCTTTGACGATCACTAAGGTCCCTAGAATTTCAGAAAGTAGGACCCAGGCCAGACACGGCCCTCCCTATCAGGTGCTTGTAGATCTGTTATGTCCCTTCTTATGGGACATGGTGGACCCAGAGCCTTGTAAAGACTGTGGTTTTGCCCAGCACTCCTCGACCTCTCAGAGACAGACACTGAAAAGGAATCAGCACCACTGGCATTTGTGCTTCTGCTATATAGGAAATGTATTTCATATATTTCCTACCATGAAGTACATTCAGGATCCAAAAGGTTTGGTCCTGGAAACTGGAATGCAATATTAGATGGCATTTTATCTGTTCCTTTCCCCCGTAAGCTGACCCACAGCAGCTGCCCTCATTCAGGAGGGAGAATGTAAGAGGTGAACAGAAGGAAACAGGCAGCGCTTCGGAAGTTAGGATCTGCTATTGTTGTGTTCTTGCCAGCAATTCACCTCAGTGTTGGGAGAAATTACTAGAGGCCAAGGGAAGAGGAAGGGGAAGGACGAGGGGCTGGAGTTCATCTGCACGCGATGGGTGCGGGAGGTGGGCACCTTGGCTGGGAGGTGACTGCTATGGAACTATAGAGCACGGAACCTGAATTATGCCCAAACGGGGCACAGAGGGGTGTTAGACTAAGAAATTGCCCACTTGGTTAACATCCAATAAGCTCTTAACACTGAAATAGACCTTAATCCAACAACCCAGCTTTGTATGGAATTTGAAGCCCAGAGCTTGGTCCGTAGTAGGACCACAAAAGCAATCCATTGACCGACTGACCGAGAAGAGTGAGGCTATGTGGCCAACGTCTCATGAAGAGTTATGGCCCCGGCAGGGAGCAGAAATAACCCATTACATTTCTGCTGCCAAGTGGCAAGCGAATAAACATGAGGTATTTTTCCTCTTTGGTAATAGGACCCAAGACATGAAATACGTGCTTGGCAGAGAGTTCCATATTGCATTAGCAGGACACATAGATTTATACTGGGGTAGTAAGTGCTCTCTCTGAGCCCAAGTGTGAGTGATGGGATTCCAGCCTGACTGTTGAAATTTGCTGTAACGCTGGGAGATGCGTCTACTAAGGACGCTGTAACCACTTCCTTTGTGGTTGAGCTTGTGTCGCTATTGCAGTTGGTGGATGTACAGCCACATTTTGCTCTAATTGGCAGGTAATGGACTCTTATAAAGTAATAATAACCATACCACAAAGAAGAATCACACCTGTTAAACTTTTTACTGTTTATAGAACTCTTTCATGTGTGTGTATATATATCCTAATTTGATTTTTACCACAATTATTAAGTAGGTCTCATTAATCCCAGTTTATGGATGAGGTGAATACCTTAAGGCAGAGAGGGAACTAACCCAGACCCTATTTTTTCAAGTCCATGTTTGAGTATGAAATAGCCTTACCCAGACCACAGCATGTTCATGTGCTAACATTATCTATGCTCAGGCTTGTAAGCCATTATTAAGCCATTCGGCAACCATAATAATTCTGTATTTTTTTCTGAGCCTTTTCCTAAAAGTTCTCTGGACTCAGAATTTGAGAAGGTACATATCTGGATTCCTTTTGTTATGTCTTGCTGCACTCCATCTATCCTCTGAGTCATGGAAGGTCTCCTGAAGAGTTTCCCTGAAGGCTCAAGATTGACAACAAGAATTTAGAGCAGTGATTGTAAAGACTTGCTTGATGTGCACTACAAAAATAAAACTCCTTCAAATAACCAGGCCCCGCTCACTGACCTCCTTGAAAATTTAACCTCTGCCCCTGTTGTCGAATGGATAAAGATTCCCTTTGAAAACCTTTGCAGGGTTTTACACACACACACACACACACACACACACACACACACAGGCGCAACCCACCTTGTTTCTCATTCTCTTCTTTCCAAAAATCAATTGGCAAGAATTTGCAAAGTTGCCAGAACGAGGTAATGGGCAATAATTCATGTAGCTTTCAGAAACATAAATCACTCAGCCTGATGTAGTGGCTTTCCATCCCATGGCAAGCCTTCGTGAGCAGTAGCTGCAATGTGCATAAAATATTCGGGCTTCACTGAGGCCTTGGATATTCTTCCATGTGGCATTCTCATCAGAAGGTCAAGGAAATTCATCCTGCATCCTATTACTGTCAGGTGAATGCACACATGGCCGGAGGCAAGTTCTCAATGAAGATTAGCAGCTCTGGCCCCGGCTGGTCATTTCAACATGAGTTAATGGGGTCAAGGTGGGGACAGCTATGGCAGAGTGGGGTCCGTCATGCTCTGGGTTTGAATCAGGGCTGGCAGTAGCTAAAGTGACATTTGCTGGAGTCATAAACTAGAGGTTTATAGATCCCTTTTGTTTAGCAGATACAGCATTAACATTAAAGAGTGAATTTGAATATATTTGGTCAGATCTGTGCTCTCTGTATTGTTTTATACAAGGTCTCTAATCACATTTTTGTTACCTGGCTAACCCCTGGAGATATTTGAGGTTGCTCCCCTACTAGACCCAAACATGGCCTTTCCAGGGCCAATTGATAGTAAGCTGTTTTTTGTTTTTAAGAAACTTTTTTTTTTTTTTTTGGCTGCACTGCTCAACTTGTGGGATTTTAGTTCCCCGACCGGGGATTGAACCCGGGCCCTCAGCAGTGAGAGCCTGGAATCCTAACCACTGGACTCCCAGGGAATTCCCGATAGTGGGTGTTTTTTTAAATTTACTGCCCCTCCCCATATTAGAGGTGTAATGTCTATTATGTAGAGGATTTGAAAAATATAGAAACAGAAAAGCACAGGAATTAGTACAGGTGTTGGCAACCTTGGTCCAATGGGTCAAATGTGGCCCATTGCCTGTTCTTATAAATAAAGTTTTATTGAAACACAGCCATCTGTATTCATTGCCATACTGTCTGTGGCTACTCTTGTGCTACAGGAGTAGGACTGGGTAGTTGCAATAGAGACTGTATGGCCTGCAAAACCTAAAATATTTACTATCTAGCCCCTTAGGAAAAAGTTTGCCAAGCCATGGCTTAGCACCTAGGCGCTCAGGAAATATTTATCCAAGAAATGAATCAGTCTGTAATCCCACCACGTAGAGGTAACCACAATTAACACTTCGGTGTATATTCTTTAGTTTTTCTCTGTGTATAAATAGCTATAGTTATATTTTGGGAAGACTAAATTATACCTCCTATTTTTGCAACCCATTTTTGTTATTTAACTATATATTATGGGCATTTTCCAATTAACTTTAACTTTCCAATTAATTACATATTAACTACTGTAACTATTAACTACTATATTAACTATAATAACTATTATATCATTGTACATTAACTATTATACAGCACTGATTTTTAAACTGCAGAGAAGTTTATCGCATGGATGTATGAGGATATTTAACCAATCCCCTGTTGTTGGATTATGTGACGTTGTGTCCAAGTTTTTACTTTTATAAATAACGTTGTGATAAAAATTCCTGCACATTTTTTGGTGTATGCCTCTGATCCTAGAAAGGGAATTATTCCATCTCATATTGCTAATTTTTGTTTCACCTAGGTGTGCCTTATCCTCCCAGTACACTGGTACTTCCTTGAGGGCAGGGATCCTGTTGTACACGTTATTTCCATCTCAGATCCTCCTGTCCTTTAACACAGACGTAGTAGGCAGTCAGGAAATGCGTGTGGGTTCGTATAATATAATGCCCAGCTCCTTCTCTCTGCTTCTCTGGATCCTACAAATCCCGCCTCAGCTATCCTCTTTCATGAGGTCTCAGCTAGCTCTCCAGCACCCCAAGGTCCCTCCCTCTTCTGGTCATCTGAATTTCTATATCACACACTGCTTAGACCATATTCTATAATTCTTTAGAGCTTTCAAAGTGGTAATAATATACACTGTATAAGTTTCCCATGGCTGCTGTAACAAATTACCACTAATCTGGTGACTTAAAACAGCACACATTAATTCTCTCACAGTTGTAGACACTAGAAGTCTGAAGTCAGTTTCACCAGGCCAAAATTAGGATGTTGTTAGGGGACCCCACTTGCTCCTTCCAGAGACGCTGGGGGAGAATCCGTTCCTTGTCTCTTCCAGCTTCTGGTGGCTGCCAGCATTCCCTGGCTTGTGGCTGCATCACTCCAATCCCTGCCTCTGTAGTCTCATCACCTCTTCCTCTTCTGTCTGTGCCAATCTCTTTCTTTCTCTCTCCTATAAGGACACTTGTGATTCCATTTAGGGTCTACCTGGGTAATTCAGGATAATCTGCTCATCTCAAGATCCTTAATTTAATCATATCTGCACAGTCCTTTTCTGCCATTTAAGGTAATATTCACAGGTTCTAGGGATTAGGAGCTGAATATCCTTGGGGGGTCATTATTCAACCTTCCATGATGCACTATTTCTTTTGACTGGCTAATTTATTCATTTAAAAATATTTGTGAGGAACCAATTTGGTGGTAGACACTGACATTGTGCTAGCTGCCTGTTGTCACAACAGAGCAGAAAGGACTTGTATATGAAGAACTGTAGTCAAAAGAGCTGAGCAGTGGCTAAGAAGCTGGGAGACCCAGGTTCTGGTACCACATTGGGGTAAGGCTCTCTGTTCCTCAGTTTCCCTTTTGTGAATTAAGGAACTAGACCAATTACTGTTTCCTGAAGTGAGGGATGAGCACCACTGATGGTGTATATATAGGGTAATTTTAGGTGGTTCACAGGGACAGAACTAAATAGTGTTGACTCACAGAAATAAATAACTTATTTCCTTTTTAACTTCTACTCCAACCCCTCTTAAGGAGAACACTGCTGTGAGGTGCTAGTGTGCCTTCAACACTTCCTTCAATACTTACCAAACTCCTTTTGTCAAAAAGAAAGCTGGATGGGCTTCCCTGGTGGCGCAGTGGTTAAGAATCTGCCTGCCAATGCAGGGGACATGGGTTTGAGCCCTGGTCTAGGGAGATCCCACATGCCGCAGAGCAACTAAGCCCATGTGCCACAACTACTGAGCCTGTGCTCTAGAGCTCACGAGCCACAACTACTGAGCCCGCATGCCACAACTACTGAAGCCTGCGTGCCTAGAGCTCATGCTCCGCAACAAGAGAAGCCACCACAATGAGAAGCCCGCACACCGCAACGAAGAGTAGCCCCTGCTCGCCACAACTAGAGAAAGCCCGCGTGCAGCAACGAAGACCCAATGCAGCCAAGAATAAAATAAATAAATTTAAAAAAACAAAAAAGAAAGAAAGCTGGTCTCAGGCTACAGAATCTAGGCAGAATTTAATAACATTATTTTCTGATCATTGTATTTATTTTTACGGTTACCTTCCATTAATGGAGAGTGACTCAGGTTTTTCCATTTATGGCAATACTGTAAAGTATCCCCTGTAAAAAGTGAGGTGATTTAAAAATATATATTAAATAAATATAGGATAGATGGTTTTTAGAGAGGACACGTTGTGAAAATGGCTCTGAAGTTTGGGAAACACTTAGATGTTTCCAGGGGTCCCCAGTTCTCTGACTTCTGAGTTCTGGGAGCAGGGTAGGATTGGAAACACAAAGAAAAGCGTCTTTGGTCAGAGGGTGCAGCTGGAAATTCAACATTAATGATTCCTGATCTTTTCCCATTTAAATACATCTGATCCTTCAAGGACCATTGAGCAACAAAGCCGTGAATATTAACGTCGTGTTGAAACTGATCATGTCCAATTTTAACTCAGAGCTTCTGGTAGGAGGAGGCGTGGCCTTATTCTGACCATTCTTTGCTTTTCACTGAACACCTGGAAGGTGGGGAGGCAACTTCTGTCTGACTTCTTCATGAGAAGGAATGGCTGTTATTTGGACACAGCCCAGATGCTGTAGGGAAACCCTCTCTCCCACCCACTCCGCTTTGAACTCTCCTCAAGGGACCTGGCTTCGCAATCCAGGTAGGGTTGCTCACAGGCCCACAGAGCTGGATCTGTGCTCTTGGACCACAGTGGGAAGTGCGAATCTCGTCTCCCATCTTTTCAACTATGAATGTATATCCAGTGCTAATTCCCTAGTTTCTTTGCGACCATATAATTTCCTCTAAGAGGAAGATTTCCTGGCTGACGGCATTGTCATCATCATCATTAAATAATTCTTATTTTTTCAGAACACTAGCTCATATACTCTGCTTCCTTTGTTGGGGAGGTACATGGTCTTCCCCATGTTCATCAACAGAAGCAGAGGGGGAAATGCCAGTCACTTCACCCAGCTGCTTTCCAACATATGTGTTCCCCCACTCCCCAGAAAGCTGGAAGCGGATATAATTTTGTTTCAGGGAGGCCTCAGGGGTTGATGTGCTTTGATTATCTGTTCTAAGCCTGGCCTTTGCTACCCCGAGTAATTGTGAGATGGCTAAAGACAGAGTGTAAAAACTTGGCTGACTTGGTATAGTACATACGGTAAGCGCTCAGGAAACATCTCTGGCAAGTGATACATGATTTGGAGCCAAAAGACTCCTTAATGTTTGGATGAAATTAGGCAAATCACTTCACCTCTCTGTGCCTCAGTCTACTCCAATGGTATAACAGTAGTAGCGACCTCTTCCGAAGGCTGTAGCATAATATTCACTGCTTTGCTTGAAGAAGGAGACTATTAGTGGGAAGCACGAAGTGCCTTAATTGTCTGCTGTTATTCCTTCCATTTTGCAGATGGGAAAGCCACGGCCCAGAGAGGCTGATTTGCTGAAGTTCACACAGCTAGCAAACTTCAAGGCCAGGCTCTGAACTCAGCAAGTCTGATCCCAGACCCAGCTCTTGGCACCGCATCACGCAGTGGCCCATTTATCAGGGCTGTGGCAGTGCTAAGATCTGAGAAACAATCTCATTCTGGGTCTGATTCCCTCGGATGGGTGGGGAGCAGAGCTAGACCAGGGCAGCGCCTGGCGGGGTCAGGCCAGCCGGATCTGAATCCTGTGATCCCCACACGTCCTTTACCTTCTCTTGGGCCCCAATTTCCTCGTTCTTCCCTGCCGCCCTCTTCTGTGGTCAGAAGCGATGTGGGATGCGAAGGGGCTTGGTCAAGGTTAATTAAGGACGGACTTAACTAAGCCTTTAATAGAGGTCCTGGGCAAAATGAGAGCGATGATACAAGGTGCTGTGAGCTGGTTGGAGTTTGCGGAGAGAAGCTTGCTTCCAGGGGGAGGCCGGCTCCACTGGTCGGGCGGGGCGGAGCTGGTCGCACTGCGGCGGTGGTTGCGGGGAAACGGCTGTGCGCCGTTTCTGCCCTGGCAGCAGCCCGGAGCTGGGCGCCCTCCGGGGCGTTGGGCCCCACGACGAGCTGCATCTTTACGTTCACGAGGCTGGGTGAAGTGGCTGGGGTGCAGAGCCCGTGCTGGGGTCGTGGAGACTTTTGTGCAGGACCCAGAGAAGGAAAGAAACGTGGGCCCAGGCTGGCGCGGAGGCAGGGAAGGAAGAGGGAACCTAGCGCCGACAGGCCGCAGGATGATACACCAGGGTGTCGCGGGGTGATACACGGTCCTTGTGGGGTGGTGGACAGAGGGCATTACTTGAGCCTGGGAATCAGCTAGCTCAATGCCCAGCGTGCCCCAGGCTCACTCTACGTGGCTGCAGCGATGGTGACGTCTCATTCCTGCCATTTATTTATTTACTTATTTAATATATATTTATTTATTTATGTTTGGCTGTGTTGGGTCTTTGTTGCTTCACGCAGGCTTTCTCTAGTTGCGGCGAGCGGGGGCTACTCTTTGTTGCGGTGCGTGGGCTTCTCACTGCGGTGGCTTCTCTTGTTGCGGAGCACGGTCTCTAGGCGCGCGGGCTTCAGTAGTTGTGGCACGCAGGCTCAGTAGTTGTGGCTCGCGGGCTCTAGGGTGCAGGCTCAGTAGTTGTGGCGCGCAGGCTTTGTTGCTCCACAGCATGTGGGATCTTCCCACACCAGGGCTCAAACCCATGCCCCCTGCATTGGCAGGTGGATTCTTAACCACTGCGCCACCAGGGAAGTCCTCCTGCCATTTATTGCCTACCTGCTATGTACCAGGCACCAAGCCGGGGGCTTTATATGCACACCACCTCTCGCCCTTTTGACAAACCCACCAGGAAGGTATTATTTTCCCCCATTTTATAGACTAGAAAAGGGACTCAGAGAGCCAAGGTGACTTCTGCAAAGTGGAGAAAACCAGGTTTGGAGTCCAGGCTGGCTCTCCCCAAAGCCTGTGAGCTGTGCCCTTCCTGCTGTGTCATGCCACCTCTCGGTGGCGGCTGTTTGTCGAGGGTCTTCTAGGTGCCTGGCACATTCCACACATTATTTTTGATCTTTGCAGCAACCCTGCAGGATAAGCACAGTTACTTGCCTTTTACAGATGGGAAAACAGTTCAGAGAAAATGACTTGTCTGCCCAAGACCTCATGATGGCCTCTGGCAGAGACAACATTCCAACTCATGAGAGCGGTTGGAGTCCAGCCTCTGCTGCGTCCATCCGCTCTGCCACACTGCTTCTCCTAAGGCTAGAGGTGGGGCTGTGGACCCCTCAGGATGCTGGGCATTGGGCTGGTGGCAATGAGAGTGGGTCTCCATCATGCTGTTCTGAGGGCCTCGCGGGCCCCATTACACTGCTCTTGTTGGAAGCGCTGAGCGCAAATTCTGAGTAATAAAACATGGGCGTCACCCCTGCCTTAGGACTTTATTCCATCTGAAGATATGAGAAATGGCCACAGAAAGCAATAATAAGAAATGAGAATCATAGCTAACCATTACTGAGCCTCTCATACAGTGCTATCCAGTAGAAGTTTCTTCAGTGATGGAAATATTCTGTGCTGTCCAATACAGTAGCCACTAGCCACATGTGCTTTTGAGCACTGGAAAAGTGGCACGTGCAACTGAGGAATGAATGTTTTATTTTGATCAAATTTAAATAGCCACGTGTGGTTAGTGGCCGCTGTGTGCAGTGTTGATAAAGATGAAGCACCGTACCAAGAGCATTCTCCACGGTCACTTACCAACCCTTAACAACAATGTGAGGTAGATTACTATCATCCCCATTTTCAGGGGGAACTGAGTCCCTGGGAAATGAGGAAATGTTCCCAAGTTCACCTGCTGAATATGCGGCAGGGCCAGGCTTTGAACTGATGTCTTCTTCCATCACAGGAGGGCCTGAGGTCAAGGTCAGGTTGCACTGGGGGACACGATGACAGCCAGAACCAGTGAGAATGGCACAGAGATGACAGATGGAGTGGGGGGTGGAGCAGGAGGTGGAGTGGGACATGATCCCTGCAAGAGGGGGGCATTGGGACAACCCCCAGGGAAAGCACCCTGACCTGGAGACTGGGTCATCTTGGCTCCTGTCTGCTCCTTACTCTGGATTTGAGCCCTGGCTCTGCCACTTTCTGGGTGACCAAAGGCACTCACACCCCCTCCTTGCGTCTCAATTGCTTCATCTGTAAAGTAGGACTGAGAATAGTGCCAGCCTCAGGCAGGATTGTGTGTAGTTGTGTAACATACCATCCTCCTTGTTAGCTCCTGAAGCTTTACCCTGGGGAGGGTTCACCAGCTGCCTCTGGGGAGCAGAGGGGCAAGCACTCGCTTGATCTTGACTTTCAGGACAGACACAGGCTGTGAAAGTGGGGCCTCACTGTCCCAGGGAGTGTCAGAAAAGTTACCACATTCTCAGGACAGGGTCCAAGGATGAGAATTGAGTGGGGCCTGCTCTGAGGGTCGTGCTCTGGCCCCTCCTTCTAGCCCAGGAGAGCCCTCTGCAGGCTAGTGGCAGAGGCCTCTAGGGACAAGTTATTGGCATTCTTAATTTCTAACTGGTCAGACCTGTTAACCAGAGCTGCAGGCTCTGTATCATATTTCTGGCCTTGCCTGACTTTCTTTGTTCTCCTTTTTATTACGGAAAGTTTCAAACATTACAAAATTAGAGAGAATAGTATAAGAAGCCTCTTCCCCATGTTCATCACTACAACTAAACTTCAATCAACTCAAGGCTAATCATGTTTTTTACCTGTATTGCTACCACTCCCTTGTCCCCTACCCAAGGTTATTTTGAAGTAAATCCCAGCGTGTCAGGTTTCTGATAGTCCCCGTGACCCTCTCATAAATTTCTGCTGGGAGTACAAGTTGATGAAATTTCAGGGAAGGGCACTTTTGCAATCTCAAAATGCTAACATCAATGCCTTTTGATCTGCACTTCTGTGTGAAGAATTCATCACACAGGTGACATCCCTGCAGGTGTGCAAAATGAGGCTTGTATATGGTTGTTTATTCCAGCACTTTTTATGGTGGTAAACAATTACAAACAACCTAAAGGTCCAGGAAAGGGGACTGGCTAAAAAAAATTTTACATCTGGAATATAGAATATAGAATATGGAATTCTATAGTGCTGTAAAAAGGAATGTGGAAGCTCTTTATAAAATGACATGGATTGGGTTCCCCAGTGTATTTTGTGTGTGTGTGTTTTGTTTTGTTTTGTTTTTGGCTGCACCGTGCAGCATGCGGGATCTTACTTCCCCGACCAGGGATTGAACCTGTGCCCCCTGCATTGGAGCGAAGTCCATTACAATGTATTCTTAAAAGGAGAAAGTACAGAACTCTGTGAATGTCATGCTATAATATGTATAAAAACAGGGTAAATAATGTTTTTGAAATATGCAATTATTTCTAGAAACATAAACTTGGAAACTTGGTTACCTTGCTAGAGAGGGACTAGGTGGCTGGTGAACAACGGTGGAAGAGAGAACTTCCTCTTTATACGCTTTCTACTTTTTGAATTTTGTACTAATTTTTAAAACTCCTGTACTTTAAAACTAGAATTCCCTCTTTTTCCTGTAAACCTAAAACTGCTCTTAAATTTAGTCTATTACTTAACAAAAAGGTATTTATCCAGATGGGGTGATGACTTATGTTTACACAAAAGCTTGCACAAAATATTCATAATTGTCAAAAAGGTGAGTGGATAAAGAAACCATGAATATTATTACAAATAATGGAATATTATTCAGCAATAAAAAGAAATGTGCTATCAAGCCATGAAAAGACATGAAAGAAACGTAAGTGCATATTACTAAGTAAAAGGAGCCAGTTTTAAAGCCTACATAATGTATGATTCCAACTATATGACGTTCAGAAAAAGGCAAAACTACAGAGATAGTAAAAAGATGAGTAGTTGCTGGGGGTTAGGGCGAGGAGGGAGGAAAGGATGAATAGGTGGAGCATAGGGGATTTTTAGGGCAGTGAAAATACTCTGTATAATACTGTAGTGATGCCTACATGACATTATGCATTTTTTAAAACCATAGATGTAAAACACAGGAGCGACCCTAATGTAATCTATGGACTTTAGTTAATAATAATATATCAGTATTGTCCATCAATTGTAATAAATGTACCACACCAATGCAAGAGGCTAATAATAGGGGGATCTGTGCAGGAGAGTGAGGGAGGTTATATGAGAACTCTGCACTTTCTGGTTAATTTTTCTCTAAACCTAAAACTGCTCTAAAAATAGCCTATTAATTAAAAAAAAAAAATAGAGGGCTTCCCTGGTGGCACAGTGGTTAAGAATCCGCCTGCCAGTGCAGGGGGCACGGGTTCAGGCCCTGGTCCTGGAAGATTCCACATGCCGTGGAGCAACTAAGCCCGTGCGCCACAACTACTGAACCTGCGCTCTAGAGCCCATGAACCACAACTACTGAGTCCATGTGCTACAACTACTGAAGCCTGTGCACCTAGAGCCCACGCTCCGCAACAAGAGAAGCCACCGCGATGAGAAGCCTGCGCACTGCAACGAAAACCCAATGCAGCCAAAAATAAGTAAATAAATAACTAAATTTTAAAAAGAGGGAAAAGAATCAAAATAAAATTAAATTAAAATTTAAAAAAAAAGAATTCCTAATTACCTTGGATCTGAATAATCTCCCTGCTCCCTCTGCTTGTGAGGTTGTGGTTGTGAGTGGGGTGAAGAGTGTGAGGAAACGTGTCCTCCTGGAACGTGGGTCACCTGAGTATTGCCATGGGTGGCAGCATTGGTGCAGGCGCCATGGTCTTGGGTGAGACTGTTGCTTGCACAAAAAGCGGGAGTGTTAAGGGGGGTGGTTAGGCAGGCTGTCGATTCTTGGACTCTGAACGTCGGAGGCATTTGGCCTCTATCCTGTAAGCAATAGGGAGTCATCTTTCTAAGTCCAAGCTCGTCCTGCTCGCGGCACAACAGGCCAGTAATTTGAGAGACTGGTTGTTGTGGCAGGGAATAGTGACTTTATTCGGAAAGCCAGCAGACAGAAGATGATGGACTAGTGTCCCAAAGGACCATCTTCCCCGAGTCAGATTCAGGCTTCTTTCATACTAAAAGGGGAGGGGGTGTGGTTGGTGGTTGCAAACTTCTTGGCGCCAGAGTCCTTCGAATCCTTTGTTCCTGCAGCTGTTTACGCAGGCCTGGTCACAGTGTTCTTGTAAACCTCCAACAGGACAAATGTTATTCTCTGTTCTGCAACTTTTTTATCTCTATATAAATGGAAGAGTGTTATTCCTTTAAAGGCGGGAGACTTGAGAAGGGCTATCCTGTATATTTCAGGCCATAGGCAACATTCTTTTCATGGTTAACTTGTAGCAAAAGCAATAGAATACAAAGGTTAAAGTAAAAGAAGCACAGCAAATATGGAGTAGGATTTGTTCTTCCCTATTACTCCATGGAGAGTTTTATCAGGAGAGCGACACAGGGAGAGCTGTGCTTCAGGAGACCTTCTCTGGGCTTCACGCCTCTGTCTGTAAAACCAGAGGCTGCGCCAGGAGTCATGCAGGTCCCCTGCAGCTCTAAGGTTCTGATATCAAAGTCTTTTTGGACTTTCCAAGCGCCTTCTCCTCCCTGCCCAACCCCCTTTGATTTTTCTGCCACTCAGTGCTGTGCTGAGCCTGGAACCACTCCCAGGAGACAGTCTTCTGAATGAAGTCTGTGCCTTGTGAGCAATTGTTTTATTTATTTATTTATTTTCCCCTCCTTTTGAAATCTTCCAGGAGAAAAACCCAATCTGTGCTGGCTCCAAGGAAGAGCAAGTTGGAAGGGAGTTAGAGATAAGGAGATGGGTAGTCAAATCCCTGCAGGGTTCTACAGCACCAGCAGGCTGCAGTCCGGCTCCTGCCAGGGCGTTTCCTGCTAGAAAGACTTGACTCTGAGCCGTCCAAGCTGCTAGAGCCTCCAGCTGCTTGTGTGAACTGGGGGAGGTTTCTCTGCTCCTTCCAAATCACCTCCTGTCAGCACAGTGTGATTTATGAGATTTTCCTCTAAAATATGAGAACATTGGCTCCTGATCATGCCCTGTAATGGAGGAAGGCAGTGACTGCAGCATTTTTGATAAATAATATCTCTTTAGCCCACCATCTTGTTACAAAAAGGATACAAGAAGATGAATACACAACTTCTTGTGTATTGAACACCAGAAGTTAGATTCAAGTCTTTTAAAGAAAGTAATATGGCCTCAGTTAAGTGAGGAGTTGGGAGGGCCATTGCTCCCATCTGAAGGAGCTGGGCTTGATTTTTAGCTTGATTGCCACACACCAGCTGTTATGACCAGAGGCTGCTTACCTCTGAGCCTCCACTTCCTCATCTATGGGGAAAAAGTGGGGGAATACTAGTAGCACCCACCTTAGAGAGGGTGCTATACAGATTATGTGAGATAAATATCCGGAGAACTCAGCATCAGGTGTGGAACACATGATGTGCTCTGTAAGTGCTCACAATAATTATTAAGGTTATTATGAGTCCTAAATAGTGGATGGTCTACAAGTAATTTTAAAAATATTTAGGGACTTCTCTGGTGGTCCAGTGGTTAAGACTTCGCCTTCCAATGCAGTGGGTGCGGGTTCGATCCCTGGTTGGGGAGCTAAGATCCCACATGCCTCCGGGCCAAAAAACCACAACATAAAAACAGAAGCAATATTGTAACAAATTCAGTAAAGACTTTAAAAATGGTTCCCATCAAAAAAGATCTTTAAAAAAATATTTAGAAAGCATTTTTGTAACTATGTGTTGATATGGCAGGGTTTGCACTTGTGGGAGTGAAGGCATCTCAACCCAATTTAACAAGTAGGCTGTGTCAAGGAGTGCCTGTGTAGATTGTTACAGTTCATGGGACAAAATGTGACCTTGGACAAGTTCCTGATTGGTTCACACAGAAGCCTTGCTTTCTTCATCTGTAAAAATGGATAATAATAATATCCATGTCTGGTGTGGGAATAGTGTATGTGTGGTGTGTGTGAATGTGTGTGGTGTATGTGTGTGAGTGTTCATGTGGACATGTGGGGTGTGTGTGAGGTATGTGGTGTGTTTGTAGTGTGTGTGTGGTGGTTGTGTATGTGTGGTATGTGAGTTTGTGTGGTATATGTATGTGGTGTGTGTATGGTGTGTGTATGTGTGGTGGGTGTGTGTGGTGTGTAAATGGGTGCATGGTATGTGAGTGTGATGTGTGCATTTTGTGTGAGTGTGTGGCGTGTGTTGTATGTGTGTCTGGTGTATGTGGTGTGTGTGTATGGTGCTTGGGTGGTGTGTGTGTGTGTGTGTGTGTGTGTGTGTGTGTTGGGTGAGATTCCCATAATCACAGCATTTGATGTCCTTGGGTAAAAGCACTTGGTAAAGGTATAGTAATTTGCTATACAGATACTGATATACCATGTGTGCTGGGAGAATCCACTGTTAGAACTTAAATTTCATTCGAAGAGCTAAGGCGATATGACAGACATCCATGAAGAATTTAAAAAAAGCATGAGGCGGTCTGAGACTAATTGCAAGTATCAAGGGAGTTCATAGGAGGGTCGTGAGGGCTGAGCTGTCCAGGACTTCCTGGGAGGAGCGGAGCTTGGGCTCTACAGCACTGATTTTAAAACTTTTTTGCTTGCCTACCCTCTAAATGAACTTTGGGGGGAAAAAAATCTCTTTTGCCGCACACATTTTAACTTGACATCTGAAATGTTTCGTTAGAAGTTTAAATAGTTACAAAGGATATCATTTCTGCCATGTTGTAAATACTGACCTCCTAGAGCAAAATTACCCTACTCTCTTAAATGTATCAAATGGAAACTCAATAACAGTAATTTTTAGTTTGCCTTTTTATTGAAGTATCACTTATAAACATTAGAATGCCCAGATCTTAACTGTGCAGCTCAGTTCATTTTTACCAGTGTGCCTACCACACAGATCAAGGTGTAACCTTGATCGTCTATCCCCAGCATTCCAGAATGTACCCTCGCATCCCCTCTCAGTCAGTATCCCCCAAAGGTGATCATTTTTCTGACCTCTATCACCATAAACTATTTTTGCACGATCTCATTTTTTCTTCCTTCTTTCCATCAACATAAGGAGAGTTAAGCAGGTAGCAAGCAGTAGTTCATTTTTTCCTTATCGTATAGTATTCCATTGAATGAATATCTCACAGTTAAAAAATCTTACCTACTCTTTGCATAAATTTACTTTACTATTTTAAGAGTGACAAGCATTTTGAAATAAATTGCCCTATTGAAAAAAAATCTCATCTACTCTTAATGGACATTTTGGGTTGTTTCTAATATTTAGCTATAAATCTCCTATGAGTATTTTTCCATATTTTTTGGTAGACATAAACACTGATTTCTTTGGGGCATGATCCATGAGTGGAATTACCAGGTGGTAAGATAAATAGCACAATACATTGGTATCCACCACCACTCATCAAAAATTACCTATACAAGGCAGAGATTTTACATTTACATTGTTCCTATCTTTACCTTCTTGAACTCATAATTTCCTTCTACTTCCTTCACAGAATTTTATTGTAATATATTTTTATGCTTGAACTTTTTAATTTTTTTACTTAATATTTATTTATTTATTTTATTTTTTGGCTGTGTCAGGTCTTAGTTGCGGCATGTGGGCTCTCTCTTTGAGGCACATGAGCTCAGTAGTTGTGGCGCACGGGCTTAGTTGCCCCACGACATATGGGATCTTAATTCCCTGACCAGGGATCGAACCCGCATCCCCTGCATTGTAAGGCAGATTCTTTACCACTGGACCACCAGGGAAGTCCCTGAACTTTTTTATTGATTGCTCTATTCTTTTTACCCAAAAAATGTATGTAAACTGAAATGGACCTTTAAAAAAATTTCCTTTGGCCATAAAACCCTAAGTATCTTTATTTCAGATTGATTTATCATACAGTTCATCAAAATAATATCAATGTTTTATAATTTGATAAATAATTACTAAAAATAAAAAGTAAGATAGTATGGGAAATACTTCTCATAATGATATGGATAGATGGTTGATGGCTTTAAGGTGCATAAGGAACATCCAGGGATCTTGTTAAAATGCAGATTGTGATTCAGAAGGTCTGGGTTGGGACCTGAGGTTCTATGTTTCTAATAAATCTATGGGTGATGCTAATGCTGCTGGTCCATGGACCACACTTTGAGGAGCAAGGGTTTATGAACTAGGTTAAAGAAGATTTGCTAGCACCAACATTCTAAGTCATCCTCAAAGTCTGTCTTGACACTTCGGGGCACTGCACCATAGCCAGATTCTGGACGACGGAGAAGTTGTTCTTTCTTCTGCAAAGAGAGAGGACGGTTGTAAAGAGTGAGGTGGGAAAGGAGAGATGCTGAGGCACATTCTCAGGCAGAGGAGGAAAGAGGGGGAATGGAAACAGGATCTCAGACCGATTCCTTTGTCACACTTCCTGCCTGCCCCTGACACCCCTTGGGAAGGCTTCAAGTGCCCCAGAGTAGGGCTGCCCCCTTTGAAGACCATTTCTCCAAAGGATGCTAAGATGGTGCTGGCCACCTTTTCAGACAGGAGGCCCATTTCTGCAGGAGGAATTGGACATCTCAGGGACTGGTTTGGATTACTTGGAGAGTCCACTGAGGGTAAATCCAGAGAAGTGAAGTTTGGGGCCAGGTGATGGGTGGCCTTGAATTCCGTGCTAAGGAGTTGGACTTAATACTCAGCCAGAGAGGGGGGCCTTGGGCAGTTTTGAGCAGGGAGCTGGTGTGAGCATAGTGTGGGGAGACTGATCTCTTGAGCAGCTTGTGGGATGGCAGGCAAGGGTTTAATGCATGGAGATGGCAGCAGTGGCAAAACCACTGGGATCCGGCTGTGATTTTTATCTCTAACCCCTGCTTATGAACTTTTGCCCTGGTTGCACAGACCTGGTTTGCTCTGTCCGGATTTCCTGAAGCCTGGGCTACATTCTCTGGTGGTACCTGAGATGTTGATGCATGGAACTCACGGTGATTCAGAGTAGAACACAGACATGGCCTTAAATAACCCTGAAACCTAAGAGTGAATAACCCTGAAACGCTCAGCCCTTGCTCAGTCCTGACTATACCTGGAGAAAGTCTGTCTTTAACTCCTCTCACGCTCCCGTATTCCTCTTGTTGATGGAGATTGAGCAGTTTAGGCTTAGGGCGTTTGATAGCAGTTGTCTTTAGAGAGAATTTTACAAAATTTCTGTTTTTGTTGAATAAATTTTCTATGTATCAGGATGGCAAGTCGTTCTAGTTTTACACTTGTCGTAATGACATAAAACTGTTTGTTTTAAGTAAGTTCTTTCCAGTTAGAAAAATGAGCGAATTTACTAGATCATACGGAAGAAATAATAATGCTGGTGGTGTGTGGATATGGCAAAAATCGTGGTGGTGACGTGCAATGATTCAACTTTGGAAAACACTGGGTTACACCATGGCAAAAACTGGCATTTGCTAAATCGTCCTGTCAAAGCCTGGAGAGGCCCTGGGTGGCAGATGGTAGGGAGGGGGCAGCTGGAATTGCAGTGCCTGGGCCACTGGCATTGGGTCGACTGGGTGGGTCCCTCTGCTCTCCCCACGATCGCCTAACAGCCTGCTCCTGCCTCTTCCCGCAGAGATCCGCACGCAGCTGGTGGAGCAGTTCAAGTGCTTGGAGCAGCAGTCTGAGTCAAGGCTGCAGCTGCTCCAGGACCTCCAGGAGTTTTTCCGCCGGAAAGCCGAGATCGAGCTTGAGTACTCCCGCAGCCTGGAGAAACTGGCTGAGCGCTTCTCCTCCAAGATCCGCAGCTCCCGGGAGCACCAGTTCAAGTAAGAAGGGGCCAGGGGTCTGGGGCGGCGGGAGGCAGTGCCGGGGCTGAAGCAGAAATGAGGCAAGGACTCACTGGGGGCAAATGGTGTGCTTCTAGGCCCGGGGTCTGCAGGTAACTTCCAACTCCAAGCCTCAGTCTTCCTCAGCCTAAAGTGAAGCTAGAAATAGTTGCTACCCATAAAGATGCTGAAGGGAATACACAAGGGACCCAAGAGAAGTGCTTGTCACAGAGAGTAAGTGCTCAATAAATTGTTCTGTTGTGATTATCCCACCAAGCACCAGGCTCTGTGCTGGCTTCCATTTGGGCCAAGGTGACAGCCCACCTCCTTTCAGGACATCCTGACTCGACCCAGTTATCTTTTATCTGGGGGTGAGCCAGCCTATGTCTGCATTCCTTCAGCACAACGGCCTCAGAATTTCTTCCCTGTGAAACAGATGCTCAAAGCATTCCTCTTCCTTCCTCCCCTGGAGGACGGTACCAGGCTTAGTTGTTGCCTTAGTTGCTTACTTACCTACACACACCCTCCAGGGCCTAATTTCTCATACCCCAAGCTCTGATTTCGAGGAGGGAGGGAGGCTTGGTCCTCTTGGGCACGTCCCTGGCTGAGTCCTCCAGCTGCAAATGCCCCTAGCTCAGAACCCGCGGGGCCAGCCGCCAAGTGTGGGCAGGAGCCACGACCTCACAGGGATGCGTCCTCCTACACCTGTCTCCCCCTCCGCCGTACTCCCTGGAGGTCCCCCTCCCCTGTGGGTCATCTCTCCAGTGAATGGCCGTCAACCCCAGGAGACCAGAGACTTGTTTCATCCTGCCTGCCCTGTTCTTCTTTCCCCTGGATTCGATCTCTTTTTTTCTCTCTACGTAGGTTTAAATTGTGGTAAAATACACATAACATAAAGTTTACCATCTTAAATATTTTAAAATGTACAGGGGTGTGGCATTAAGTACATTCACACTGTTGTGCAACCATCACCCCCATCCTTCCCCAGAACCCTTGCTTCATCTTACAAGTGTGAAACTCTGCACCCTGTAAAAAATACCCCATTTCCCTCTCCCCGCCGCCCTGGCACCCACCATTCTACTGTCTATCTCTATGAGTCTGACTGCTCTAGGGACCTCATATTAGTGGAATCACACAGTATTTCTCCTTTTGTGACTGGCTTATTCCACTTTGCCTAATGTCCACAAGGTATACCCATGTTGTCACATGTGTCAGAATGTCCTTCCTTTTTAAGGCTGAATGATACTCCATTGTGTGTATAGACCACACTTTGTTTAGCTGCGTCCACCTTGCTCTCTCTGTCTTTTGCATTCTGCTCCGGCCAGGGAGTGCTGTTCCTTTAAGCTCCCCTCAACATCTCCCTAAATCGGTGCCTCAGCATTTGAACACTCACTTTTGTGCCTTCTTCCCTTGACATTTGGGGAGAAGAAATTGCTTTATTAAAGGGCAAAAAGGTATTACACTTTTGCAAATACCATGCATGTTTTTCCACCCAATCTCATCTATTCAAACTTTCATTGCAGGAGGATGCTTCTATTAATAACTTCCTCCCAGGCACTATCTGGGCCCTTTCATACATAATCTCGTTTTTCTGATATATTTTTTGGAGAAAGTGTGTGCTTTTTTAAATGATAAAAGTAAAATACTCATTGTATACAATTTAGAAAATGTAGAAAAGTAGAAGAAAAAAAAATCACTCGCAGTCCCACCACTCAGAAGCTCACATTTTGGTGCCTTTTCTTGCCTGTCTTTTAATAATAAAAACAACAGTGATGATTTATTGAGCACATTAACTGAGTACTTACTTTGAGCTGGATGGGTATTACTACCGCATCTTAGAGATGAGGACAGCGAAGCTCTGACTGAGCGGCTTGTACAAACATGTCTGTGGGCCAATTATTGGAAAGTGACAGGTTTGAACCTTTGCTCCCATTCTGCCTCCTTGGCCTGAGATAAGAAAGGGCCTGCGTGTGGTCTGAGAACAGCCATGGACTCTGAACACTCCCCTAAAACCACAGACACACTGCAGAAACCCACGCCTCTGGCTGGGCTGTCACGGGAGCCATCCAGGCTGTGTGATCGGGCTGGAGCTCAGCTCCTGCCCCTCTCCTTCCTCTTGGTTTGAAATCAGCTCCCTTCCCGTTCTCGGTGTGAACATGGTGGAGAGGAGGGAGGCGGGGCACTGGGGGAGCATGGGCGGGCATCCCCTGTTCCCTTGCATTGCCTGTAATGAGCTCAGTCAGCCCCTCATGGCTTCATTAACCGAGGCCACCAGACAGAACAGGAGCCCCAGCTGGCAGTCTGGCCAAGCAGGCCACTGGACACACTCTGAAAAGTCTAATTAGGGTGTGGCCCTGGCCAGTGCAGCTGCTGCAGGCCCTCTGCGTGAGGCTAATGCTTTGGCATTGCCCCCGATGGCTATTGGAAGCAGGAGTCTCCAGGGGATGCCTGGACTTGCCCTTTGACCCCAGGGCCAACCAGCCTGGCCTCTGGCTGCCTCTTCTTTGGAGCTCAGTGTACAGGGTCTGTGCTGTGCTCTGTCCTGGCTGTCCAGAGAAGCCTTGTCCTGCTGTCTTGTAGATCCTTTATTAAGAGGGTCCACCTATCTGCCAGGTACCCTCTCAGGGTGTGGGTCTGGTCATTTTATTCCTACTGCACTGGGCCCCCTCGGGGCAGAGGTGGGGCCTTCGTGAGTGAGCAGGAGGAAGGGAGGAAGAAAGGGAGGGAGGGGATTTACTTGGTCTATAAAGTTCACTATGGCTGAGAGATTTGGTTCAGAGAGGGAATTAATTTGCCCAAGATCTCACAGCAGATTAGTGGCAAAACTGGGATGGGCACTGCCTTAGTCCACTTGGGCTGCTATAACAAAGTACCATGGACTGGGTGGCTTATAAACAGACATGTTTTTCCTCACACTTCTGGAGGCTGGAAGCCTGAGATCAGGGTGCCGGCGTGATGAGGTTCTGGTGAATGCCCTCCTGTGGCTTGCGGACACCTGATTCTCCTTGTGTCCTCACACAGTGAGAGGAACAGAGAGAGGAAGCAAGCTCTAGAGACTCTTACAAGGGCACTAATCCCATCATGAGGGCTCCCTTCCTCTGCCCTTATCTAATCCTAATTTCCTGCCAAAGGCCCCATGTCCCAACACCATCACATTGGGAGTAGGGTGTCAACATATGGCTTCTGGGGCAACACAAACATTCAGTCCATAACAGGAACTCACATCTCTTGACTCCAAGTCCAGTGCTCCTCCTTTTGCTCCATGGGCTCCGTCTCTCTACGGCTCCAGCTGCTCCCTCTCCACCTGGGCAGCTGAAAAATTTACAGCTGCCCCGGAGGTACCCAGGAGGAGTCTGGGCTAGACTCACCCAGACTGAGTTCCATGTGGCATGTGATTCAAAGAAAGGCTCAGCTGGTGGCCCTGATGGTTTACCTGGGGCAGGTTGAACATTCAGAGAACAACATCATCACATGTGTCTTTTCTACCATCACATATTTCTATTCTAACACTTTTTTCAAAGCACTCTGACGTCTTTGCTCTCTTACAATCCTGTTGATAACCCAGGGCTGCAGAGAGGGAGCCAGTGGTTTTATCTCAAGCCAACTGAATGCCAGGCAAGCTGAGTGGGATTTTACAAAGGACACATCGTGAGCTGTTGAGTGAGAAAACCCAGGGCTCCTGGCTTCCAGCTCAGGCTTCTCTCTCCGAAAAGCCATGTGGGCCATCATATTTGAAATGTGTATAATGAGGACCTCTTATTTTCTTAGACCGTGCTTCATGATGAAGACACACAGGTTAGTGAGACGCTGTCCCTCCTCTCTCTCTCTCTCTCTCTCGAGAGAGAGAGAGCACGTGGCGTGGGGTATGTCCATAGGTGGTGTGCTTGGGGCAGGCACCCAGTCCCCGAGGCCCTGTTCTTTGAACCCTGCCACCTTCTTTTTCTTTAGGCCTCAGCATTTAGATATCACTTCCTCTGCAAAGCTTCCTTGAGTCTGACCTGGTACCTTCCTGTGTGTGCCCACAATATTCTGCACTTGTTGATTCGCTTATTCAGTCGGTATTTATCGAGCACCTACCACGTGCCCGGCCCTGGCTTACAGTGGCAAACAAGGCAGAGTTGGTTCCTGCTGTGGTGGAATTTACCATCTAGTGGAGGAGAGAGATGCAAATCAAACATAGAAAACAAATAAACGAATCCAATGATTGCTGGGATGGAATGATTGCTAGGGTCTGGGTTGGAGGGTCTAAGACAGCTTCCCCCACGTTCCCTGGCACTTTGGTGAAGACAGCTGTAAGGCTGGGCTCAGCTGGGCTGCCTCCCTCTCCACATGGGGCCAGGGCCTCACTTCAGTCGTGGGAGCTCAGGGCACTGAAGTGGCAGGGGGGCAAGCCGCAGTCTTCTTGGACCCCACCTCCAGCCCCTGCCGAGATTCTCTTGATCAGAGTGGTCTCAGCTCTAGCTCAAGGGAGGGAAAATAAAGGCTTCCTCTCACTGGAGGACTGTCAAAGGATTTGCAGCCCTCGTGAATCCTCCGCACTGAGCTAAAACGGCAGCCAGGGAAGGCTTCTGGAGGAAGTGGCATTTAAGCAGAGACCAGAGGGATGAGAAGGAGCAGCCGTGGGGACGGTGTGAGGGGAAGAGAGGCCAGTGGGGCTGGAACTGGTGGTGAGGAGAGCCGTAGCCATCCTCAGTAGGAGTAGCATGATCTGATTTCCAGTTTTGAAAGATCACCCTGGATTGGAGGGGGCAAGAGTGGAGCTGAGCAGACTAGCAGGGTGATGGGAGTATAGCTCCCCAGGCAGGGGTGATGAGGGCCTGGGCGATAGCAGAGCTGACAGAGAGTGGACAGGTGCTGGGAAATCTGTCAGAGGCAGAATTGAGGAAAAGAGAAGAATCTGTTTCTGACTTGAGATGAAGGGACTTGAGAAGGGCCTAAGGCAAGAGCTGCCACCCTGTGCTGTAGTCACCTTTTTTCCTTGTCTGCCCCTCTTTTGACGACTGGGCTGCCAGCTCTGAGATGGAAGAGGGGGTGGCTGTTGACTTGAGGTCCCTAGCATCTGGCACCAGGTTTGGCATATGGTTGGTCCTCACTGAATGTTTGTTGAATGAATGAATGAAGGTCAGGTGGTAATTAACGTGGCTTTGGGCTGGGGGTGGTTGGGGGCAGGGAAGGGGACATTTGTGGCTGCCGTAGGAGCTTGAGGAGGCCATCTGGGTGAAGGCAAAGGTACCACCAGTCGTGGTACCTGGCACAGGCACAGGGATGCTGAGAGGGCAGTCCTTCATTGGGGAATTGGGACTGCAGAAGTCAAGCTCTAGTTTAGAGTGTGGTCTTGACCAGCAGCTTCAGCGTCCCCATCCTGGGGGGACTTGTCAGAAGAGCAAAGTCTCTGGCCTCCCCTCAGACCCTCTGCATGAGAAACTCTGGTGGGGGGGCGGTGGGCAGCAATTTGTATTTTAACAAGTCCTCCAGGGGATTCTGATGGCCATTCACTGCTGAAGAGTTGCCCAGGCTGATGACTTTCTAGGTGATAAATTGTTTACAATTCACTTTCAGGCTGTGCTGGCTTTCCAGACCCCTCCTCTCCCCCAGCATAAAATCCATAATCCACTGCCCTTTTGCAGCCAGGCCCGACCTGCGCTGGCCTTGTCCTTTTTGAGGCTGGGAGCCTGTCCTGAGCAGGAATGTGCTGGGGAGGGTGGCACACAGGGACCTTAAGACCTGCCTCTGGGGGTAGAGGGGTGTCCTGCAAACAAATTGGGTAGTTCTAGGAAGCCAGAGGTTTCCTGGAACTAAGATTTCTTCTTCCTCCAGAGAAGTGTCTTCTGAAACTCCAACACCTTGAGCTGTCCAGCTGTGGAGGCTGGTGGTGGGGCGTGCGGGCGGAGGCAAAGAGAGCGAGAATGAGTAGAGGTGGGAAAGACTGCCACTCTGTGCCTCCCCTTAGAGTTTCCCCATGAAAGGCTCTGAGAGGTTTTACAATAAATAAGCCTGCTGACTTCTTTCTGAAGGCTGTTTGACCACAGGATTCTCCCTCTCTCAGAATATTTATTAATTTTTTACCATACAAGCGCTCCTTGGGATCCAGTATAAAAAGCTCTGTTGAGACAAACTCTGGATTCCCCTCTGGAATGTTCACGCCGCATGCAAATAGTGTGGGAGTTGACACAGCCCCCTTCTTAGAATTCTGACTCCCTCCGTTTTTTGTTTTTTGTTTTTTTTTGTTTTGTTTTTTAAATTTATTTATTTAATTTATTTATTATTTTTGGCTGTGTTGGGTCTTTGTTGCCGCGTGTGGGCTTTCTCTAGCTGTGGTGAGTGGGGGCTACTCTTTGTTGCAGTATGCAGACTTTTCATTGCATTGGCTTCTCTTGTTGTGGAACATGGGCTCTAGGCACGTGTGCTTCAATAGTTGTGGCATGCAGGCTCGGTAGTTTGGGCTTGTGGGTTCTAGAGCACAGGCTCAGTAGTTGTAGTGCATGGGCTTAGCTGCTCTGCGGCACGTGGGACCTTCCCAGACCAGGGCTCGAACCCGTGTCCCCTGCATTGGCAGGCAGATTCTTAGCCACTGCGCCACCAGGGAAGCCCTCCCTCCGTTTTTGATACCCCTGACCTTCCGGGGATATACCTGCTAAAAATGCTCTCTCCAGAAGTTTAAGTGTTGGTTGCTGCTATTTGGACAGCTGTGAAAAAAAAGCAACAGGGAATTCTATTCAAATATGTTTCAACTGTGGAAAGTCAGAGTGTGGAAAGAGCTGGGAGGTGCTTGGCCAGTCACTGAATTAATGCTTAATATTCTCTGCACAGGAGGTTTGGAGCATCTCTTAGCTTCACAGAGCAGTTGAGAGGGAGGATTCAGTGAGCAGCTAAGTTGATTGCCAAGAAAATGCTTCTTTGGGGGGATAAAACATCACAGACTTTTTGTTTCCACAGATGTAGCATTTCCCTAAAAAGATGCTATAATTTAGACTTAGCCTTCCAGGTGAATCCTAAGGATAGAAGCACTTTTGTAGTGAGTAAAATGTGCAAAGGATTCCGAATGGAAAGGTTTGCTCAGACCGAGGTGGGGATGATGGGGGAGGTCCTCCAGGTGGGAATCGCATCTCCATTCATAGCTGCTGCTGTTACTATGGCTACCATCACACCAGTGATGGCTTTCTAGTAATGCTGTCCAGAGCTGGTATTCTCCTAGGACAAGTTGCCAGCCGACTCTTTCCTGGTGGCTCTGTCTGTGCTGTGCAAGTTGTTTAATCTTTCAGATTCCCCCCACATACATATTACCATATGCCCGGTGCCCTATAGATGTTTGACATGGATCGTCTCATTTAACCTTCATGGTAAATGTTGTGGCCTTTGAGGCAGGTACTATCTCTGTCTTTCTAGTTGAAAACATTGAGGTTTTGAGAAATTAAGTAATTTGTCCAGAGGGACATAGCTAGAACAGGTAAGTGGCAGAACTAGGATTTTTAAAAAATATTTTAATTTTATTGGAGTATAGTTGATTTACAATGTTGTGTTAATTTCAGGTGTACAGCAAAGTGATTTAGTTATACATATATTCATTCTTTTTTAGATTATTATCTCATATAGGTTGCCACAGAATGTTGGGTAGAGTTCCCCGTGCTATACAGTAGGCCCTTGTTGGTTATCTGTCTTATATATAGTAGTGTGTGTGTGTTCATCCCAAGCTCCCGGTATAACCCTCCCCCCGACGTTTCCCCTTTGGTAACCATAAGTTTGTTTTTGATGTCTGTAAGTCTGCTTCTGTTTTGTAAAAGAGTTCATTTGTATCTTTTTAAAAAAAATTAGATTCCACATATGGGTGATATCATATGATGTTTGTCTTTCTCTGTCTGACTTACTTCATTTACTATGATAATCTAGGATTCTAATCTTGGTTTAACTGGCTCCAAAGTGCAGAATTTCTTCTAGCTGCATGCCTCTCGGTGTGTCCCCTCACCGCTCTGGGCTGGGTTTGTGTTCCCTGAGAGTCAGCCAGCAGTCCAGACCACGTCCTCCTCGTGTGGGCATCAGAGGGCACCTTCTTCTCCCACTGGTCAGCTCATGCTCGTCTCCCCAGGGCCAGCTCAGGGCTCACCTACTCTGCGAAGTCCCTGCTGCAGGTCCCAGGTTCGCAGTCACTGCTCCTCCCCTGGCCTGCCATGGTGATCTGTATGTCGCTCTCCTGGGGCTTGGGTCCGATTATCAAGGAATGATCCAGTTCATATATCTGGTTCTCCCACCTCAGTCTGCCAGCTGCTTGAAGGCAAGGGGCCATTTCTAGTCCCTCTCTCTCTGACATACAGTAGAAGCTCTATCAAAGTTTTTGAATGAATAACTGAAAAGACCAAGATACTACTGAATACTTTCTTCAAATACTTGAAGGAAATAGACTTGTGGGGATGCTGAAGGAGAGAAGTGAGGTCCAAGGATAGCATTTTCAGAAAAGCAGACTTTAACTCAACCTTGAGAACGTTCCAGTAGCCAGAGCTGTCCAGCAAGAAAAGAAAAGAGCTGCCTTGGGAGGTGTGAGTGCCCAATCCATGGACGTATGTACACAACACAGTCGGGTGTTTTAGGGGCACATTTCTGTAGTGTGAAGGCTTGTCAGACCGGATCAGTGTTCCTCAGAATGAGAGAGGGATCTTCGATAGCACGTGAGCCATAAATAGTGACTGATCTTTTCAGTTCGCTTTCAGTCTTTGCAGTTATAGTTTGGTTCTAGTGTGTTGCTAACACCTCTCTAACCCTCCATTTAACAAACAGACAGCAGATCTTGGGTATTAGCATCTGCCTAGGATTCAATGATACTGTTTGGAACTTACTTTTTTCCAGTAACCTTCTATTTAGGGCAAGTAAAGGTGGTTTTTAAAATTTTATTTTAACTAAGACTAAGGAAAGTCCTTTTTGTAAATAAATCCATTTAAGTAAAAAGAGACACTCAACAGGAAGGTATGAAGTATGGTGGTGTGCGGGATGGCAGAAATCCTGAAGCCAACGTGAGATACCCCGAGGGCCCCTGCCAGCTCCTCCTGGAAACTGAATATCTTTCATCTCCACCCTCTTCATCCCCCACCTTTGTTTTCGTTGCTGGGAGGGATTTTAAGGCAGGAGGGTCAGCCCCTTGAGTGGTCTTTGCAATGGCTACAGCCCCTTATCCTCCTTCCAGTTTTTCCTTCTGGGGCCTCTCCAGATCCTACACCCAGTTTCCTGGAATCCTCAGAGACTGTAATCAGCAACTTCCAAAGTATTAATATTAACCAGGACGTGATTTGTTTGTATTTGGATATGCTTGATACACATAGATACGTGCATATCATTTAAATTTTATTCTAAAAATGAAAGTAGATGTTGTAATAAAGATAAAATAGATGTTGTTGTAATTAACAAGCAGTGGTATGCAGGGGGTTAGTTTTGACTCCATTCCATTAAGCAAAGAGGACAATAATGATCTTCCAAGATTATACAGCACCTTACACTTTGCAGAGTGCCTCCCCAGGCTTTAGCTGCTTAAATCCTCCCAAGAATCCTGGTGGGGCCGGGGGAGTCAGGGAAGGTGTCATCATCCCCATCTGACAGGCAAAGAACCTGAAGGCCAGCCAGGGTGGGCCTGGCTTAGGATCCCTGCTGGTTGGTGAAAGAACTGACCGGAGGAACTGTGAGTCAGTGCCCTTCCTCTGCTGGGTGCTGCACGTACCACATGATGCACCCATTTTGCAGGTGGATAAACCAAGGCAAAGGTTCTCACAGGGAGAGAGAAGATGAGGTTGGCCAGACGTTGCCTAATGAGGCAGAAATTTTTGTTCCAGTACCAAGAATACATTCAGCAAGTCAAAAGGGATCTCAGGAGTGCTGCTGGACCAGACCCAGTGTGCCATCACTTTGAGGTGTGAGGACCGATCCTCAGGGTGGAGGGGGCGTCTCCAGACCATTGGCACTGGGCCTTGAAGTACACATAAGGGTTTACTGGGGGAGAAGGTAGTAATGGGAGGAGGAAAACCATATTTATAGCAAACCTACCATGGGCTGTATGGTTACATACATCAGTCAATGGATTTTCCCAGTAGCCAAGTGAGGTGCTGGTGGCGATAATACTGATGCCAGTAATAATGATTATTACTATTATCAGGCGCTGGGTTTGATGCTGAGAGTGTCTTATGAACTACCTCATTTAATCCTTAAAGCACCACTGTGAGGTAGGCGTTATCAACCCTGTTTTACAGATAAAGAAAGAAAAGGTTTGACTAGCTTCCCAATTCACCCAGCTGGTGTGGAGCAGAACTGGTACTTGAACCCCAGCTTGTGACTCCATAGCACCCAGCATGGGTAAGCAGAACCTGCTTCGGGCAGGTGACCCAATGGATGTAGTTCTTCCCTTTGGAATGACTGTCTCAGGGCTGGTGTCAGCCAACAGCAGCTTTTAAGTCAGCAGATCTCAGCTTCATGAAGGGGCTGCCCTGCCCTGAAGCCTCACGCCCACCGTTTGCCACCAGGTGACTCCCAGGCAAAGCCCCAGATTCTCCCCCCTCACCTGGACAGCGGCTCTGCCTCCCACCTGGCCTTCCCGCCCAGCGATCATATCACTGGACCATTCAAAACCTTCATTCAACCTTGACCTTCGAAGTCCTTCATGGTCTGGCTCCTCCCTTCCTGCCACCTTTTCACCACGCCCTGCATCACTGCTGCCCGAGCCCAAAAGAACTTCTTCCAGCCCCGGAACATCCATGTCTTGTCTGACCTCACAGCTTCACACTCAGCCTTCCGTCGTCTGCCTGCAGGATATGTCTGTCTTTGTGTTTCCCATCCAGCAAACTCTTACGTGTACTTCAAGCCCACTGCAAAGGTTTCTGTGATTACCCATCCACCCTGAGGCAGAATGAGCCACTCCCTCCCCCACTCCTCTGAGATCCCGTTCCTCACCCAGCATAACATAGGAAACGTCTGTTACTCTCCCCTGCTCAGCATCCCTCCCTTCTTCTTCTTTTGATAACAAGACCTAGATTTTCCTCTGGGGAATCATCCCTGAACAATGGTGAGCCTGTGACCAGCATTGTATTCTCTTGGCCACAGAGCTTTAATCTAGCGACCTGCAATTCCAGGATTTTTGGTGGAACAGGTGGGGAAAAGCTCTCTTTTTACTGGGATGACTAGCAGTCAGGGTACTTTTGGTTTGAAGAGGGCCTGCCTGAGAGTGAAGCCAGCACAGAGAGAGGAAAGCAGAGCCAAGTGACAGAGACCAGGTCCTGCTGACATCCTTTGAGCCCCTGGATGCAGCCATGCCCGAGGGCAACAACCACCTATTCCTTTACATTTTTTTGATTAAAATTTTTGATCCTTAAAATTTTTCTTCCTCCCATTACTACCGTTTTTGTTTAAGCCAGTCTGAAGTAAGTTTTTCCTTCACTTCAACTAAAGGTGTTCTGACCAATGGCCATAAGAATTCTTGGTTTGCATTAAGTTCAACCGCTAGATTGTGAGCCTTCTCAAGGCTCATCCAGTCATCTTTTTAATCCCCTGGGACTGGACAGCACCTATTAGCACATGGAAGATACTCAAAGGATATTAGAAGAGCGAGTGAATGAGTGAATGAATTAGAGTCTGCCAAGGGCTCTGGAGGGATACAGGGAAATATGAGAGGTGGTTCCTGCCTTCAAGGGGCTTATAGAGTAAGTGATGACACAAGCCCACATGTGTGGGGGGCAACTGACGAGTGAGTTAAGCGAGAAGATAAAAAATGTCATCTGGAAGTAACTATACGAGAAGATTGAAATGAGTGGTTCCGACAGAACATTCTGTGGACCTCAGATGATCCCTGGAGCAAAGGCCTTTGAAGTAGATTTTGCTGCGTGGAGTGAAGAGGGGAAGGCATTCCGAGCGAGTGAGTGCACAGATGCGAGGCGGAGATGCATGTGACCCAGGAAGAGTCCTTCCCAGGTTTCAGCAGCCTCACTTTCTTGTCTTTGAAGCTAGATACATAAAAGGGTAGAAAATAGCCATTCACTGTTTCCATTTTTGTGCTTCTTGTTAGGCTTTTCAAATAAATAAGTTGGGGAATTGGGAAAAAACTCCTTTGTCAGATCACATGTATACATTTGGTTTTGAAATATATGGTTGCTCTTGTCACAGAGGTCTGAAAGGCCCTCACTGGCCACTCCGTCACTCACCCATCCATTTGATGGATGAGGCAGTAAAGCCTCAGAGAGGTCGAGCCGCAAGCCCAAGAACACACAGCCAATTAGCAGCAGAGCCACGCTCCCCAACTCCCAGTACGATAGACTCAGAAGCCTTGGGGGACAAAAAATAGGTAAATGAAGAAACCCATTCCTGGCTCAGAGCTTCACCCACTGCCTGGAGCAGAAAGGGGGATGAGGGAGAGGGCTGGGCAGGCAGCAGATTGGGCCTTAAATGGGCTTTAAATGCTGGCGGAGGAGGTTAGACTTTATCCTCTGCGTCGTAGGTCCATTTGCTCCTCTAATGGACCACAGGAAATATGCCCAAGTGACCATGTAAACTCTCCTCAGACTCCTGATCCACTTGGGGTAGCAGCCTATTATGGGTTGAATTTTGTCCTCCAAAAATCCACATGTTGAAGTCCTAAACCCCCAGTACCTCAGAGTGTGACTTTGTTTGGAAATAGGGTCTTTACAGAGGTAATCAAGTAAAGATGAGGTCATTAGAGTGGGCCCTAATCCAGCATGACTGGTGTCCCTATAATATTAAAAAAGGGGAATTTGGACATAGACACACATCCAGGGAAAACATCACGTGAACATGAACGCAGAGATTGGGGTGATGTGTCTACATGCCACGGATCACCAAAGATGGCTGGAATACCAAAGATGGCCAGCATACCGCCAGAAGCTGAGGGGGGGACACGGAACAGAGTCTCCCTCACAGCCCTTAGAAGGAACCAACCCTGCTGACACCGTGATCTCAGACTTCCAGCCTCCAGAACTGGGAGACGATGCATTTCTGCTATTGAAATGACCCAGCTGTGGCGCTCTGTTACTGAAGACTGGTGTCCAGCAGTGCGCAGCCCAGATGCTCATCCTGTCCCTCAAGGCCCTGGTCTATGCTGCCTCTGTGGCCTTGTCTCCACCCCTTGTACATCCGCTCTGCCCTCGGGAAGGCGCCCGTGCGCGCAGAGCCTTCACGCCAACTGCTGGCGATGCACTCCCTTATCCCTAGGCCACTGTACAACCTATGCATTTTTCTGGTACCACCTCACCCTTCTGGGCACTTTTCATCTATCAGCCGACTGTGTGCCCAGACATGCCTGACACCAGAGAAACAGTGGTGA
The DNA here is from genome assembly GCF_964341445.2 of Mesoplodon mirus. NCBI lineage: Eukaryota > Metazoa > Chordata > Mammalia > Artiodactyla > Ziphiidae > Mesoplodon > Mesoplodon mirus. The sequence goes on from NC_138988.1 coordinate 7,976,735, forward strand.
AGAGGACAGATGTAAGCTAGAAAGGGGTCAAAGACAGAAACAAGAAGTAAATGAACAGGACAGATGACAGGCGTGGTAGTGCTGTAAAAACGACAAAATGGGGTGGTGTACTAGAGATCGAGGAGCCGCTGGGGGGCAGGGAAGGCCTCAACCAGGAGAAACATCTCAGCTAACGTCTCGGTGACAAGAAGGACCACCTCCACCTCTCCTGGGTGAGGTAAACCCCCCCGGCCCCCTCCGTTATAGACTCAGGAGGCACCATGCATTTCTCTCTCACAGTTCTTCTCACCGATGCCATTTCCTGTCTACTTATGTGCTTATTTGATTGTCATCTGAGGCCCCTACTGGACTGTAAGCTCCATGAATCAGGGAGCATGACTCACTTTGCTTAGCGCTGTCTGGCACAAGAGATGGCACCCAGTTAATATTTTCAGAACTAATGATTCGTGCTCCCAGCAAGGACAATGAATTCCAAATCCTGATTGGGGCAACTTAGGTAGCAAGAGGTTAACCATACTTTTTGGGCCCCAGAACTAATTGAGGGAGTGCTTTTCTGAGCTTTGCTGGCAGCTGCCCAAGCAAGCGTAGTGCAAGACCCTGGAATGTCTTGGAAGGGAGCGGGAAGCCAGAGGCAGGGACTCGTCTTGGGGACGGGGTCAGCTGCAGGAGCTCCCCTCCCTCCCGGAGGGACCACCATCCCAGGGCAGTGGATTTGCATTCATCTGCATTTGGATGGGGCTCAACAGGCCTGGAAATGGGTTCTGTTTGCTAAGTGGAATTTTCCGGTGCCCAGCCAGAAGAAGAAGAAGGGAGAAGCTGGCTCACTGCTGATTTCATTTTCCCAACTCACCAGCTTGACGAGGCCTCGCTCCTCTAGCTGCAGTTGCTTGGATCCTCGTACCCAGCTCCCCTAGCTAGCCAAAGAAAGAAAGCTGTGACTCACCAGAAATTTTCATTGCTATTTTCTGGCTGTAAAAAGTAAAATACAGACACATCTATGTGAAAGTTCTCAATTATACCTTAACTCAGCAGCTCCCACCTGCTGGGTGGACACAGGGATGCAAGACTGGAAAAGGAGAAAAGCCCTCAAGATGTGCCTTAGAGGACAGAACGCCTGCCCAGGTTCATTTTGGCATCTTCCAGAAGTGTGGCTGCAGCAGGCAGAATGGCTGCTAGCATGGAGAGCTGGGTCTCAGGTCAAAGGGGTCCTGTTTTCAAAAGGGACAAGTAACCCCCTGAAAAGAGAAGGCCGGTGTCCAGCTCTGCCATATGTGGCCTGGATGCTTCTTCCTGCGGTCCCAGTACAATCCAGATGGCCCGTGGGATGGTGATCAGTGCGCTGGCCGGAGCCCTCCGGACCTCGCACCTGCCCCTCTTCTGCTTTGCTCCCCGGGCTCTAGCCACACTGGCCTTTATTCGGTGCCTTAAATGCACCGAGCTCCCTGCCCCACAGTGAGCCTTTGCCCATTCTGTTCCCTCTGCCTGATATCCTCACCCCCAAGCCCACTCTCCTGGCCCCGTTACCTGCCTCCCCCATCTCTTCCTTTAGAGCCTAGCTGAAAGGCCCCTTCCTTAGGGACACTTCAGAGACCCCCGAAATCCAGCCAGCTCCCCTCGATATGAGTGCTCATGCACCATGCTCTCTTCTCTAGCACTTTCTGTGGCTGCGACTCCATCCACACGTGCTGAATTCTCTGAGGGTTATGTGTCTCCCCCACTGGACTGTAAGCTCCATGGAGGCAGGAGCTGTGTCTGTTGCGCTCCATGTCATGTCCCTGGGGACTGGTCCATGTGAAATATGCAATAAGAATGTATTGAGTGGGGGAACTGCTGAATGACCCTGGAGCTGTTTTCTGGTGTTTAACACCAAGGTTGACAATATGGTCTAAGTAGTCAGGCCACAGGGGTTAAGAGACCTGCATATAGTCGCACAGGCAGTATGGACTCAGGGGTACCCCTCCCCCCTGAGTCCAGGTGTCTTTCTGTTTCATTGTGTCTTTCTGTCTCACCATGCTGGGCCCCATCTGTGGCCTTCCCTCTTCTTTCTGACATGGTGAGAGCCAGGTACCATTGTGGCCAAGGCCACAGATGGCAGCTCTCCACAGAGCGGTCAACTCCACCCTGACCCTGGCTGTGGACAGCCCTGTTCACCCCGGTCTTTTAGTCTACAAATGAGCTGCCCCACACGAGGGGAGCCAGGGCTGGGAGAAGATGGGGAGAGCAGAAGCAGCCTCCTGTACTGGAGTGGACCCAGAGGATGGGCCTGCTGGTTGCACGGCAGGCCTGGGACAGTGTCTGCAGAGGATGGGCTGGCGCATCATCCCCATCGCAGGCCTCTTCCAGCTCACCAGGGCAGGAGGAGCGCAGCCCTGCCCCATCCCTCCAGCTGCAGCCTCCACAGGCCTCCTGAGAATTTGCCTTTTCTGCCACGTGGTCACGTGCATTTGTAAAGAGTTCCAGGTCATTCCATGGTTTCAAATATCATCCAAGTGCTTGTTGCCGGCGTCCACATTTATCTCTCTAGCCCAGATATCGCCTTCTGAGTGTTCCACAAGCCCTTAAGACTCGCCATCTTCAAATAAAACTCATCGCCTTCCCTCCCTACCCTGCCGCTGTAAATGTTCCTCATCTCCGTAAATGTTACCCCTGCTCTCAGGCACCCAGCCTGAAAGACTTGGAGTCATTCTGAGCATCTTCTTTTCCCTCCCAACCAGTCAATCTCAGGGTCCAGTCAGTTTACCACCTAAATGTTTCTTGAATCCCTTAACTTCCCTCTTGGCCTCCTCAAGCCCGTCCTCCACGCAGTAGCCACAGTGAGAGTTTGAAAGTGGAATTTTACCCTTTCACTCCCCTGCTCTAAACCCCTCAGTGGCTCCCCGCCAACCTCGAGATGAAGCTCAAACTCTCTACTGGGACTTAAGGCCCTTAACTATGGGGCCTCTTCCTAATTCTCCAACCTTGTTTTTCACTCTCCCCCCATCACTCCAGGACACGATGCTTGAGCCCCCTTGACTATGTTTGACTCACCAACCTGCTCTCTCTAGGCCTTTGTTCATCATATTTCTCCACCTAGAAAGCTCTCCCCTGTCAAACTCCATTCCAGCCTTTAGTTCTCTGTCTAGAAAGTGCTTCCTCCAGGAAGCCATCCATGCTCACCCCTCCACCAGATCTGGGCGAGGGGGCCTCCTCTGCCCCATAGTCTACTTCCCATCACTACATTTATGAGGCTGTATCATCATCTTCTGCTTCCTTGTGTGTCTCCCTTACCCGAATGTAGCCTTGTGGAGCAGGGTCTTGCCTGCTGTGGTTACTGCTGCATCCCCAGCCCCTCGCCTGCCTGGCACGTACACACAGAGACAGACAATGAATGAATGAAAGCCTGAATGAACCAAGGCCTCATCTCCTCAGCAGCCACTCACTTTAGCTTGACGAGTCCTTGGTTGCTTTCGGGTAACTCTCCCCTCCTTGCCGCTGCTCCTTCTGCCACCCCTGTAGTCCCGTCTGCGTTGCCTCCTGCCCACAGCTGCTGATAAGGAAAGCGCCTCCTTTCCACTCTTTCTCTTACCCAGTCTCTCCCTGGCCAGGTGACCTAATTAATGGTCCCCAAGCTGTCCCAGCTCTTTTGCACCCTTTCCAGACCTTTTTCCTTTCCCCTGAAACTTACCTTCTGGCTGTGACTTCCATAAATTTTGCACATTTAATTCCCTGATGCTGTTCAATTCTTGCATCCCAGGCTGAGCTCAGCCCCTGAAGTAATTTAGGTAACAGCTCAATTATCTCATCTCTCCTTTCATCCTTGCATTTCCATCGCCACCTAGGAAGCTGTGGAAATGGGATGTAAAGTATTTTCTGCCCAAACCCACTTCTCCCCTTGCAGTTCTTATCTTGGTTCATGTCTTCAGCATCCAACCAGTCGCCTGAGATCCAAATCTCAGAATCACCATCCACTTCCCCCTCCCCCACCCCCTCTCTATTTCCAGGAAGTCTCCAAGATTCTCTGCTCTCTTGGCGAGGAGTCCCTTACATTCACCCTTCTCTGGCCACCACCCAGGCCCTCATCATCTCTCTTTTCCTGGACTACGGTCACCCCTGGCTGGTCCTCCTGCCTCCAGCCCCACATCTCTGCCCACACCCATCCAGCCCTCCACTCATCCACCTGCTCATCCACCCACCCGTCTATCCACCCAACAAGCCACCCACCCACCAACTCATCCACCCACGCACTCATCTGTCCATCATCCTCCAGTCTGCCTGCAATGATCTTTCTAAGACACACATTGGTTAGATCATACCTCTGCTTAAATAACTTCCATGACTCTCCACTGCCTACAGCAGGCATTCTTAACCCTGGGTGCATATTAGAATCTTATAGAGAATGTTTTAGAAATACGAAGGTTCTACCCCCAGAGATTCTGACTTAATTGGTCTTGGGTAGGGCCTGGGTCTTGGTGTTTTTTAAAAGCTTCCCAGATGATTTTAGTGTGCAATGTGGGTTGAGAACCATATGGCCTAGATGATAAAATCCCAACTCATTAGGCTGCCGGTCGATTCCCCACAATCAAGCCTTTCACCTGTCTCCCCATCCTTGTGTCCTCCCCTAACACACTCAGCATTCTAGCTCTGCTGAGCTGCTTCTCTGTCTTTGTATCCACAGGTCCCTCTGCCTGCAATTCCATCTCTCTGCCCCTCTATTTGGAAAACTCCTACCTATTCTTTAAGACCCAGCACAAATGTGACCTTTTCTGTTGGGTTTCTCTTCTACAGCACCTACTACATGTCAGGCACATTGCTGGGTACTGGATATGGTGACTAAGACAGAAACAGTTCCTGCTCTCACAGAACTTCGAGTAGGGTGATGGGTGGGGAGTGGAAACTCCTTAAGGCAGGAATTCTCAAACCTGAGAGTGCATCGCAATCCCCTGGAGGGCTAGTCAAAACACAGGTGCTGGTCCCACCTCCAGGATTTCTTATTAAGTGGTCTGGAGTGGCCCCGACAATTTACATTTCCAACAAATTTCAAAGTGAAGCTGATGCATCTGGGCTGGGGACCACCTCTGAGAACTGCTGCCCTAGAGCGAGGTCCTCCGAGGCACACTCTCCAGGGAGTATCATTTAAGCCAAGACTCAGAGGAAGAGGGAAGAGCAGGGGCTCACACATTCCAGATGGCACAGCGCGCGTGAAGACCCCAGGCGGGAAGAAGCTGGCAGGAAAGCACAGGGGACTGTGTGACGGGGACGTGGAGTGGGCTCCGCGTTTTCTCCAGCTTCTCGTGCAGAACGGGTGCTCCGCGTGTTTCTATCCCAGCGCTTCAGCACCTTCCAGTGTAATCCTTCTGCCTCAGCCACCTCATTAGGAGCCCCTCCGAGGCAGATCTGTGTCCGCGGTCACCCAGAGCCCACCTGAGACCTGACACGGAATAAATGCTGAGGGATTTGGGCTGGGCTGTTGGATTTCAGTGTTCTGGCCTTTTCTCTAGGCTATAAACAAAGGAGAAACTGCTTCGTTTCTCTTACAGCATAATGTCTCCTCCATTTTCCTTAGCGGTCTCTAACATATCCATCCTCTCTCTCAACCAAATTCCTTTCTCCCAAATTCCGGCTACCTGGGCAGATTTTTAAGCCCGTTTGGTGACAGAAAGAAAAGTCAACTGGCCTCTCCTCACCTATCCTTCCCAAGCCCAGGGTTTGGGTGCAGTGAGGGGTGTACGTGCTCTGGCTGCCCAGAGGCCCTCAGGGCTACAGTTCCACTAGACTTTGGGAGGATGATGTGGTCAAAACGGAAGTCAGCAGAATTCCCTTCCTCAGAAACACTGATCGTGGGAGGCCGCATTTCCTTAGAGAACCATGGCCAGCCCCCCGGGGGAGCCAGGCAGGCCTGGGGGACTGGACCTTGAGCCAGTCACCCTAGGTGGTGGATGGGCCTCTGCCCCAACATCACCTTCCCACCTTGGAAAGTGGAGGAAGGGTCATAGGTCAAGTACACATGCCAGATGCCCCATGTGGCGACGTGGGATTATTGGTTTGATTTTGGTATCTGATTGTCCTTTACTGTCTTCCTGGACACTAGGATATATATACACTTTATTGGGACTAACAGAGGGGTCTTTGGTAAAGCACAGAGAAGAGAGATATCCCCCATTTCATTTTTGGAAATATCCCATTTCCCATGTTTCGGGAAACACTGGTGCATAGATCTGTGGTTCTCAGACTTGCGTGGGAATCAGCAGCTTGGAGGGCTTGTTAAAACCTAGATCACCGGGTCACCTCCAGAGGTTCTGATTCAGCAGGGCTGCAGTGAGGCTCAAGAGCCTGCATTTCTGATAGACCCCAGGCGATGCTGCTGCTGGTCTGGGGACCCCGACACTTTGAGAACCCCTGTTTTAGCATAATGCCCAGCTAGAGGACACTAAGAATGTGTCAGTCATTGAAGGACAAAGATATGTCTTGTGTGTACTTCACTCAAAAGCAGATTTCCTTAGGCTCTCTTTCCAAGTATAGAACCTGAAATCCTCCAGGCCCTCAGCTCCATTGAGGGGCAAAGGAATGTGTTTCCAAGAGGCCAAGAGACCAGGACTGACCCTGGAGGAGGACAAAAAGGTTAAGAGCCTGAGGAACCCCCAGGGGTTGGAGGAGGCAAGGAGGGGAAGGAAAGGGTCCACTTTTTGTTCTTTCCCCTGGATATTTCTAGAACTCATACAAGAATTTCAAGCACAACTGGTTTAGTATTTCTTAACTCCAGGGAAGACAGCTTCCTCTCAGAAGGGAGAGATACATGTAGCAAGTGCCACATCCAATGGGAGAGTAGGACAGGATAGGACTTCTAGTCAAAGATCTGGGTTTTGGCCCCAGCACTGCTCTGTGACCTTGGGAGGATTGCTTCCTCATGGTCTCTGTTGCCCCAGCTGTTAAATATGTTATAATAAAACGAGTTTGAAAGGGCCCCATGAGGGTCAAAAGAGCCGCGGTGGGTGACAGTGTAGAACACTGTGTGGCTGGCAGTTTCAGTGGAGCCAACCTGAGCTGTCTTGGTTTCCACAGGAAGGACCAGTATCTCCTCTCGCCCGTGAACTGTTGGTATCTAGTCCTGCATCAGACCAGGCGGGAGAGCCGAGACCATGCCACCCTCAATGACATCTTCATGAACAATGTCATCGTTCGCCTCTCCCAAATCAGCGAGGATGTCATCAGACTCTTCAAAAAGGTGGGTACTTGGACCACTCGAGTTTCTGCCCCAGGCTGGCCTTGGCAAGACAGCCAGCCACGGTGGGGTGTGGTTTGGGAACATGGGACCAGGGGGCAGGCATGTTGAAGGGTGCGGGGGGCTGAGGCCTGGACTTGGCACCCCAGACCCTGAGTTTGAGTCCTAGATATGGCTGGGGGGCTCAGCCACTTCAGCAACCACCATCACCACAAAAATAAAAACCTTTGCATGGTTAGGTAAGTAGTACACTCATTGTAGGAGATTTGGAAACATAGAGATGAGCTCACACTTATATAAAAAATAAAATTCAAAAACAAACAAACACTTAGAAATTGACGTCACCTGAAATGCTATCACTCAGCCATAATCACTTTGGTTGTCATAGGAGCTTCTTTATATGTACATATGTAAATACATTTTCTATGAGTGCTGATTTTATACACTTTCTAGAATATGTATGTACTTTTCCCAAATGAGATCAGACTGCATATACGATTTTACTCTCTGCTTATGTCACCTAACAAATTATATAACACTGGATTACAAAATTTTCCCATATCAGTAAATATAATTCCACAACATTTTGAAAGATTGCATAGTATTTCATCATACAGATGTACCCTAGTTTATTTAACCAATCCCTACTGTTGAACACTTCAGTGATTTCCATATTATTATAAGTATTGGTGCTGTGAGCTTCTTTTATATACACCTTTGTCACATTCACTGCTATTTTTTTTTTTTTCTTTGCGGTACGTGGGCTTCTCACTGTTGTGGCCTCTCCTGTTGCGGAGCACAGGCTCTGGACATGCAGGCTCAGCAGCCATGGCTCACAGGCCCAGCCGCTCCACGGCATATGGGATCTTCCTGGACCGGAGCACAAACCCGAACCCGTGTCCCCTGCATCGGCAGGCGGACTCTCAACCACTGCGCCACCGGGGAAGCCCCACTGCTATTTTTTTAATTGAAGTATAGTTTATTTACAATATTCTATTAGTTGTAGGTGTATAGAATAGTGATTCAGTATTTTTGTAGATTTTACTATATTAAAATTTATAAGATAATGGCTATATTTCCCTGTGCTATACAATATATCCTTGTTGCTTATTTATTTCATTTATTGTAGTTTGTGTCTCTTAATCCCATACCACTAATTTGCCCCTCTCCCTTTTGGTAACCAGTAGTTTGTTTTCTATATCTGTGTGTCTGTTTCTGTTTTGCATATACATTCATTTGTATTATTTTTTAGATTCCACATATAAGTGATGTAATATAGTATTTGTCTTTGTCTGACTTACTTCACTAAGCATAATATTCTCTAGGTCCATCCACATTGCTGCAAATAGCAGAATTTCATTCTTTTTTATGGCTGAATAATATTCCACTGTATATGTATATATAGATGTACCACATGTACTTTATCCATTCATCTGTTGATGGGCCACTGCTACTTTCTTTTTTTTTTTGTAACATCTTTATTGGAGTATAATTGCTTTACAATGGTGTGTTAGTTTCTTCTGTATAACAAAGTGAATCAGCTATACGTATACATATATCCCCATATCTCCTCCCTCTTGCGTCTCCCTCCCATCCTCCCTATCCCAACCCTCTAGGTGGACACAAAGCACCGAGCTGATCTCCCTGTGCAATGCAGCTGCTTCCCACTAGCTATCTGTTTTACATTTAGTAGTGTATATATGTCCATGCCATTCTCTCACTTCGTCCCAGCTTACCCTTCCCCCTCCCCGTGTCCTCAAGTCCATTCTCTATGTCTGCGTTTTTATTCCTGTCCTGCCCCTAGGTTCTTCAGAACCTTTTTTTTTTTTGATTCCATATATATGTGTTAGCATATAGTATTTGTTTTTCTCTTTCTGACTTACTTCACTCTGTATGACAGTCTCTAGGTCCATCCACCTCAGTACAAATAACTCATTTCATTCATATTTTCCATTGTATATATGTGCCACATCTTCTTTATCCATTCATCTGTTGATGGACATTTAGGTTGCTTCCATGTCCTTCCTATTGTAAATAGTGCTGCAATGAACATTGTGGTACATGACTCTTTTTGAATTATGGTTTTCTCAGGGTATATGCCCAGTAGTGGGATTGCTGGGTTATATGGTAGTTCTATTTTTAGTTTTTTGAGGAACTTCCATACTGTTCTCCATAGTGGCTATATCAATTTTCATTCCCACCAACAGTGTAGGAGGTTACCCTTTTCTCCACATCCTCTCCAGCATTTATTGTTTCTAGATTTTTTGATGATGGCCATTCTGACCGGTGTGAGGTGATACCTTATTGTAGTTTTGATTTGCATTTCTCTAACAATTAGTGATGTTGAGCATCCTTTCACGTGTTTGGTGGCAATCTGTATATCTTCTTTGGAGAAATGTCTATTTAGGTCTTCTGCCCATTTTTGGATTGGGTTGTTTATTTTTTTGATATTGAACTGCATGAGCTACGTGTATATTTTGGTGATTAATCCTTTGTCAGTTGCTTCATTTGCAAATATTTTCTCCCATTCTGAGGGTTGTCTTTTCGTCTTGTTTATGGTTTCCTTTGCTGTGCAAAAGCTTTTAAGTTTCATTATGTCTCATTTGTTTATTTTTGTTTTTATTTCCATTTCTCTAGGAGGTGGGTCAAAAAGGATCTTGCTGTGATTTATGTCATGGAGTGTTCGACCTATGTTTTCCTCTAAGAGTTTCATAGTGTCTGGCCTTACATTTAGGTCTTTAATTCATTTTGAGTTTATTTTTGTGTATGGTGTTACGGAGTGTTCTAATTTCATTCTTTTACATGTAGCTGTCCAGTTTTCCCATCACCACTTATTGAAGAGGCTGTCTTTTCTTCATTGTATATTCTTGCCTCCTTTATCAAAGATAAGGTGACCATATGTGGGTGGGTTTACCTCTGGGCTTTCTATCCTGTTCCATTTATCTATATTCCTGTTTTTGTGCCAGTACCATACTGCCTTGATTACTGTAGCTTTGTAATATACTCTGAAGTCCAGGAGCCTGATTCCTCCAGCTCTATTTTTCTTTCTCAAGATTGCTTTGGCTATTCGGGGTCTTTTGTGTTTCCATACAAATTGTGAAATTTTTTGTTCTAGTTCTGTGAAAAATGCCATTGGTAGTTTGATAAGGATTGCAGTGAATCTGTAGATTGCTTTGGGTAGTATAGTCATTTTCACAATGTTGATTCTTCCAATCCAAGAACATGGTATATCTCTCCATCTGTTTGTGTCATCTTTGATTTCTTTCATCCGTGTCTTATAGTTTTCTGAGTACAGGTCTTTTACCTCCTTAGGTAGGTTTATTCCTAGATATTTTATTCTTTTTGTTGCAATGGTAAATGGGAGTGTTTCCTTAATTTCTCTTTCAGATATTTCATCATTAGTGTATAGGAATGCAAGAGATTTCTGTGCATTAATTTCATATCCTGCTACTTTACCAAATTCATTGATTAGCTCTAGTAGTTTCCTGGTAGCATCTTTAGGATTCTCTATGTATAGTATCATGTCATCTGCAAACAGTGACAGTTTTACTTCTTCTTTTCCGATTTGGATTCTTTTTATTTCTTTTTCTTCTCTGATTGCTGCGACTAAAACTTCCAAAACTGTGTTGAAGAATAGTGGTGAGAGTGGGCAACCTTGTCTTGTTCCTGATCTTCGTGGAAATGGTTTCAGTTTTTCACCACTGAGAACGATGTTGGCTGGGCCACTGCTATTTTCTTAAGATCTGTTTCTGTAACAGGAATTTTAGGGTCAAATTTTGCTCATTTGTTTGTCTATCTAATGAGGTTAAGGTCATCTACTTCCCAGGGGCAGTGTGAGGGTTAAATGAAATGGTGCAAGTGAAGGAGGTAGGTATTATTGAGAAGTGGTTCAGGGTATGGTCTTTGGGTCCACAAGTCTTAAATTTCTGGCTTCATAATCCTGTTCCATTGTTTATTAGCTGTGTGTCTTTGGGTTTGTTACTGAAACTCTCTGAGCCTGTTTCCTTATTTGTGAAATGGGGATAGAAATACCCACAGGGCAGTTGCTTGGGTTAAGAGGGTTATTAATCCCAAGTAAAGCATGGAAAGCAGCGCCTGGCACTAAGTGCTCAGGAAAGCTGGCTATTATAATACAAGTGTAAGAGACTATTACTACTAAAATGATCCAGCTCATCTGTTCTTGCCAGGCACCAGTTTTAGGGAAGAGGTGACCTGGGATTGCTAGACACACAGAGGAAGAAGACAAGTTGGTTTGAAATATAGTCATCTCTCCCCGGTCTGTATGTGGATTGTCCACTTTGAGGATGACTTCTATTGCAAAATTGTAACTGCAAGCTAATTCCCCGCCGCCCCCCCACCCCCGCCACACAATCTGCTCTGGTCTCCTCCTGGGGCTGTGTTTATGAAGTGTAGTCTAACTTTAATATTTGCGTAAGCAAACATAATTAGAAAGGTAAATACAGTGCAATAAAAAAAAAATTCACATAGTGCTTTGCAAAGCCAAACTGAAGGGATTCAGATTGCTTGGTCCCATCACAAGCCCCCGCTTGCCGCTGCCACTGTCACATCTTTTTTTCTGGGTGGGAGGGACTCACAGAGAAAGGGTCATCGGGACCTTTAGGAAATGAAGGGTCTTTTCCTGAGCTGAGCCCTGGGACAAGTGAGATAAATCTTTTCAGCTGTCATTTAGGCTGACAGCAGCCTCACTTGTGATGGAGGTTAACAGGGTGGAAAATAATGAAAAAAGGTCTACAGCTGAGCTCCTGGCTGCCTTCTTACCAGCTCTGTGCCTGTGGAACAAAGGAAACGACCGGGCCCTCTGGGCCAAGAGGGAGCTGGAGACGGGGCCTGACTGGCTGATTTAGCACAGCGTGGCCCCCTTGTGTCACATCAGTTATAGATGATCTCAGCCCTGAGCCCTGCATCCTTACATAATAATAGTTCTGCAGACCTCAAACGACTGCAGGGGCTGGTCTCTGGTCAGACTGGGGAACAGGATCATCACTCAGCCCATTTTACAGATGAGAAGGTAAAGCCTGAGAATGGCCAGTTGTCATCACTTCCAGGAGGCAGCATGGCTGGGCTTTTGGAGTCTGTCTCGGAACCACCTGTCACTGACATTGTGACCCTGGGTAAGTCTCTCTGAGCCTCAGTTTTCTCATCTGGGAAGAGGAGATGGTGACAGTGCCACACTTGGAGTGGGAGTCCTTTGCCATCTGCCAAGTCACATTCTGGCACTGCCTCTGCAGGAGGTGGGAGTGGCTTCCAGGCCAGGTGTCTTTCCTGTGCCCAGGCCTGGGGCAGCTGCTCCACCTGCCAGCTCCTCAGTGGTGCAGAATGCTCTTTGACTTCATAACTCACCTTTTCCTGATTCTCCGTTTCCCCTTCTGCAATGCAGTGTGTTATGCCTGGAAGCAACACTTCTCATTCCACAGCCATTCTAGGCTTCATCTGGGCAAATGGACTTGTTCATGCAGGTGGCCGTTGCTTTAACTGTGAGATGTGGATCCACCAGAGCAGAATGGACTGGATGAGCTCTTAGCAGCCACCATAGTGATCAGGACTCTTACTGTTGCAAACAACAGAAACTCAGCTCAACTGGCTTGAGGGAGGAAAGGGAGCTTATCAGCTCTTCCGAGCCAAGACTGGCTTCAGGCATGGGGGCTTCAAGGGCACCAAGGGTGTTGTCAGAACCCAATCTCTCTGCAATTCTGCGCCTATTTTCTTTGTTTTGCAGTTTTTTTGTTTTGTTTTGTTTTTAAGGAGGGGTGGGAGAAGGGCTCATGCATAGTCAGTCTCTCTCTCTGTGATGACCACATGGCCCCTGCAGCCCCAGGCTTACATCCTACCTGCTTCAAGTCCAGCGGAAAGTGAGAGGTCCCTTCTCCCAGAATTGGGTCTTACAGGCTCTGACTGGACCAGTGTGGGTCACATGAGCGCTCCTGAAGCTGGGCATACACTCAACTCCCCCTGATGCATGGGACAAAGGATGGCTGAGGGTGGTTCCCCACCCTGTTTTTCCCCAGGAAAAACTGGGTGCTCTTACAAGAAGGGTGAAATAAAACAATGTGTGTCCACTAGGCCTTCTATTCCAGTCCTTTTATTATCCTCTTCATGAGCTGTCCTCTCTCTGCCAGCTCTCCCCCAATAATAGGCATTTATTACCTTGCATTGCATTTGGGGACAACCGAGACCAATAGAAAATTCTCCCCAATGTTGAGATGAAATCTTTCAGGGTTTCCACTCACAGGTCCTGTGGGCCACCGAGATCAATCCACATGGAAATCCATCAGGTACTCATGACCACAAACCCAGGCCCTTCCCGCCTCTGGGCAAACATGTCAGGTTCCTTCAGTTGACCCCCGTGACTTGGCTTTGCATTTTCTCTCCTCCTGGGTCAGGCTGCAGGTCTTCTCTGACTGGCATAAGTTAATATTCAGAACCACTCACAACACTCCAGAAAGCTCTGACCAGCTAAGAGGAGGGCAGGGCTGTCTAGACACTTTATTTCTAATAATGAAACCTATGAAGGCATTTGCCTTTTTCATGATCGTCTCAGTGCATTTGACCCACTCTGAACTCTCAGCTCAAATCTCTGGAGGATTTTGTACCAAATGTTTTTTAATCTGTCCTATGAATTCTGTCCTTGTGTTTTTTTATATTTGCCCTTTTAAAACTTCATTTTATTAGATTCTGGTCAAATGGGATCAGTGTCCTTTTTTAAGGGATTTTTCAAGCAGCAATACAGTAACTTTTCCAAGAGTTTCCTCATTCCTCCTCTGCGGGAAAAGCCTGTTTTATAACTTCTCCATGTCTTCCTCCTCTGTGTTACCTTCTTCTACGTGTCAGTTTTTGGCCCCGTGTTTGATTCTTCTCTACTTTCTTAGTGGAGAAGGTGGAAAGTGGGGCAGAGGGTTGAGAATGAGTTCACAGTGGAGGTGATGCTTGAATTGGATGTTGAAGGATGAATAGGAGTCTCCCAAGTGGGGAAAGGAGGTTAGGAGTTCAGTGTTAGGACAAAGGCAAGTGCACTGGGGACAGAGTGTCATGATGGGGGTCCAAGGCACCTTGGAACGGAGGCTGCAAAATGGTGGTCCACAGCTGAATTTGGTTCTCAAGTGTAACCTGCTTGGCCTTCACTATGTTAAGAAAACTTCAACCGATATTTTAAAATTGTGGGATTTCATATAAAAATCAGAATTTTGTATTCCTCTTGAAAAACCAGAAGCTCTGACAGTACCAGAACAACATGGGGTCATACTTGGTGGTAGTTGTCCAGAGCTGAGTAGCCGCTGGCCCTTCAGGCTGGGCACACTCGCTCCACTGCCCCACAGCCCCTGTGGGTTGTCTGGTGCATGACATCGACCCCTTTATTTTAGCTCCTTGGCCCTTTGTGCATTTGAGTTTGTGGCCTCATCTTTAAACATGATCTAACAGTGCTTCTCAAAGTCTAGCATCAGAATCACCTGGAGGGCTTGTTAAACATGGATTGCTGGGCCCCATGCCCACAACTTCTGAGTCACCAGGTTGGAGTGAGGCCTGAGAAATCTGCATTTCTTACGAGTTCCCAGGCGCTGCTGATGCTGCTGATCTGGGGATCACACATGGGGAATGACTCACCTAGTCCAACCTCCTGGTTTTCCAGGTGAGGAAATGCAGGCGCACCTCTGGTAAGCACAGAATCCGGCCCCAGATGCAGGTTCTCTACTCCAGGTCCAGTCCTGAATCCACTGCCCGCCGTGGTGCACCAACAGGGAGGGTCCCTGCTTGCTCTCTCTTCCCACCCCAACCATTTCTGAGCTGGGCATTGCAGCCCATTTCGTTTCCAGCCTCAGCTTCCTTAACAATAGCCATCCATTATTCTCTGCTCTGATGCCTGCAGAATTTAATTACTTGCCCCAGCCGTGGAGTGAGTTTGATTGTTGGAAGCTGCGGTGTTCTGAAGGAAGCGCTAATGAGGAAAGACTCTTAGCAGAGAAGAGAGGGCATTCGGGGGGCTTGTGTTTGAAAGCAGCCATTCACTGTGTGGCAATAAGGCCTTGGTCTTCAGTGAGCTTTTTCGTTCCTGCCTTGAAGATGTCCGTCACATTTCATAAATAAATCAGGGCTTTTGTATCCAATAATTGCCTTGCTTTGTGACCAAGATCAAAAGCACCAATGGCCTTGGATTCAAAGCCAAGTTTATTTTTTATTTTTGGATTGCAGGAGAGAGTGAGGGTTTGCATGCTGGAGGGTCCAGCTCTGACGCCTGCACAGAGAGAGAGAGTGAAGTGGGCAGAATGCCAAGGACGAGGAGCCTTCAGCCGTTTCCACTGTCTGCCAGGGAGACAAGTTGTGAACGCTTGCTCTGCTGAGGCTGCTGAGCTGGTCGCCATGTTCCCAACTCACTCTGCAAACATGTATTAGTGCTTTCGTGACAATAGATAAGCAGTAATCATAGATAAAAAACAATTAGTGAGTGCTTACTGTATGCCGGGCTCTGGGCTAAGCGTTCACTTCTTAAAGCCTTAGAGGAAGATGCTGTCATCACCCCCATTTTACAGATGAGGAAACTGATGCCTATAAAGGTGAAGCTGGGGTTTGAATCCAGATTTGTCTGACCCCAGAGCCCATGCTTAGTGGTAAAGGCAGGTGCTAAAGAAGATGGAGAGATGAATCAGACACAGTGCCTTCCCTCAAGGAGCTGGCAATGAACAATGGAAGTGAAGACAGATGTGCATCAGTGATGCAAATACAGCAGAAAGGGAAGTTGGTTCAGAGGGAGGAGGACTTCTAATCTGGGCTGGGGGGCACTTGGGAGAAGGTTTTATGTTGAGGATGCAGCATTTGAAGTGAATCTTGAAGTGAGGATTAGGATCTATGCCAGCTTGGGTTCCCAGGAAGCTGACTCTCAGACAGTGATTATGGTGCAGGGGTGTATTATCAAATGTTCTTGGGGTCCCCACTGCAGAAGGAAGGGAGGCAGGCAGGATTCAGGGAATTTGCAAGGAAGGCCTCAAATGACTCCTTGGGGAGCTCTGAGGCTGGCGTGGCCCTTCCGAGTTGTCCTGGGTTGTGGCGAGGAAGCTAGGCCTTTATACCCTCCTGTTGCTCCTGGGAGGGCATGTGGCCTTGGGTAGGTGCCTCTTCGGTGAGGCAGTTCCAAACAGGGCTGATAGCTGGGGGTGCCTGCCAGGAGCACTGCCCATAGCTGGGGGAATAAGTCCTCCAGTCCTGAAGGGGATCTGAGTGGTGCATTGCTGTGTGCCCAGTGGATATGCAGAGATCTGGGAAAAGTGAGAGACAGGATTCTAGACCAAAGGAAAGGCACATTGGCAGAAAAGTCTGGGTCCCAGATCATGAGCATGTTGGCCAGCGTTTCAGTCTACTGCAGTGGTTAGGGGTTTGGACAGACTGCATAATCCCTGTTCTGCCACTTTCCAGATATGTGAGCTCAACCTAATCCCTAAACCTCTGACTTCCGACATTTTCAAGCGGAAGCTAATAAAAAACCTCTTTCTTAGGGTTGTTGTAAGGATTAAAAAATGATGATATAAAATGCCTACCTGGTACACAGTAAGCAATCATTAAATATTAGCTATTATTAAGATGATTATTGGGACTTCGAGAAAGAACATAGTGAGAATTAAGTTTAGAGATGGGATCAAGGAACATTCAGGCACACAGGTTAAATAAAGGGTCAGAAATAAGAAAATATGCTCAGGAAACCACTCACTGATTAGTTCTAACTGATGGTGGTCTTTCTTTTTCTTTTTTTTATAACCTCATTTCTTTTTCTTGCCTTATTATATTGGTTTGGACCTCAATTGGTATAGTGTAGAGGGAAATGGGAGAGAAATGGCATTCTTGATGTTTTTTTAAATTTATTTTTTATCGAAGTATAGTTGATTTACAATGTTGTGTTAATTACTGCTGTACAGCAAAGTGACTCAGTTATACATATATACATTCTTTTTCATGTTCTTTTCCATTATGGTTTATCACAGGATATTGAATACTTTCTTGACTTTTAAAAAGCATGCTTCTATCTTTTCACCATTTAACTCTTAGCAAATTAGGAATCAACAGAAACCTCCTTAGTCTAATAAAGGGTGTTAACCGAAAACCACCAGTAAATCTCATACTTCCTGCTGAAGCGTTCAGCAAAATGGCTGATTACAAGATCAATATATAAAAATTAATAACATTCCTGTGTGCCTGCCACATCCAATTAGAAAATGTAATTTAAAAATGCATACATTAGGGCTTCCCTGGTGGTACAATGGTTAAGAATCCGCCTGGCAATGCAGGAGACATGGGTTTGAGCCCTGGTCCGGGAAGATCCCACATGCCACGGAGCAACTAAGGCCGTGTGCGACAACTACTGAGCCCATGGGCTGCAACTACTGAAGCCTGTACGCCTAGAGCCCATACTGCGCAACAAGAGAAGCCACTGCAATGAGAAGCCCGCGCACCGCAACGAAGAATAGCCCCCGCTCGCAGCAACTAGAGAAAGCCTGCACACAACAGCGAAGACCCACTGCAGCCAAAAATAAATAAATAAATAAATAAATTTAAAAAGAATCTAACAGAGCAGAAACCAAAGTTTAGAAAAAATGCATACATTAGAAAACAAGAATGATGGAACTTTGCCCCATAAATTTTTCAGAATTATGCATATTTTAGTTCCAAAGATTTTCTTTAAAGCTTTCTACTTGCTTTTAATTTTTAACTTGATTGCCCCATAAAAAGAAAATAAGGCCTGTAGGCTCTATTTTTTTGGTATTTGTTAGAGCATTTGCCTTATCAGATATCAAGACTTCCTCTTAAGTGATAGACAGTAAAACAGGTAGTATTAGACCAGTGCTAGGAAAACTAACCGATGGGCCAGATCAGAGCTCAGAAACAAAGCCCCCCACAAATGGGAACACAGTATATGGCAGTGGTGCATTACAGATTAGGGGAAAGGATAGCCTGTTTAGTAAATGGATCTGATTCCACTGGTTGCTTGTCCATTTCTTATTATTTTTTAGGAACTGGTTTAAACACATGCACGCACGCACACACACACACTTTTTCTTCCATGTGGAATAAAATTAGACCTCCACCTTAGTTCCCAAAAATATATTCTGGATGGATTAAAGTGCTAAAGGTAAAAAACAAAACTTTAAAAAATTTTGGAAGAAAATGTAGAAGATTCTATTTAAAACCTTGGCGGGTAGGAAAAGGTTGCTTAAACATAAAACATAAAACAAAAAAGCACACACCATAAAGGAAAATATTGATAAATTCCATTATATAAAAATTTTTAAAATCTTCTATACAACAACAACTGCAACAAATAAATAAGGGGAAAAGACAGACCAGGCAGGAAAAGATATTTGGCATGCATAGAATTAATAAAAGGTTAATAACCTTGGGCTTCCCTGGTGGCGCAGTGGTTGAGAGTCCGCCTGCCGATGCGGGGGACACGGGTTCATGCCCCGGTCCGGGAAAATCCCACATGCCGCGGAGCAGCTGGGCCCGTGAGCCGTGGCCGCTGAGCCTGCGCGTCCGGAGCCTGTGCTCCACAACGGGAGAGGCCACAACAGTGAGAAGCCCGCGTACCGCGAAAAAAGAAAAAAAAGATATAAATAAGTCACAGAAAATGAAATTTAAATGGTTAAAAATATAAGAAAAGATGCTTATACTTACAGGTAATCAGGAGGTAAAATAAAAGAAAATGAGACGCAGTTTGACTCCCATTAGATTGGTCAAATAATCCCAAGTGCTGGCAAGACTGTGGAGCAGCAGGGCCACTTGTGTCCTCCTAATAAACATGTAAATTGGTTGAGCCCCTTCGGAGAACACTGGGAGTGTCTTGTGACAGAGAAGGAAGAGGTACATACCCTGTATCCCAGCAGTTTCACTTCTAAGTACAACCTAAGATATTCTAGCATATCTGCACACACACAAAACCTTGTGCAAGGAGGTTTTTTGCAATAGTGTTTGTAGTAAAGAAACAAAGAGAAATCACCTCAATGGCCATCATGGAGGGACTGGTTAAATAAGCTATGGATAGTCACATGATGGACTATTATACAATCATTTAGATGGAGAACTAGATCTACATAAAGCAATTGTGTATAGAAGTTGAAAACACAATGTTGGGTGAAGAAAGCAAGGTACACTATACTATTTTTATAAATTTAAAACACAAACAGTTCATATTGTTTGTATTCTTAGATACCTGTCTGAAACAGAGCTATACAAAGGTGGACTGGGTAAGAATACACACCAGCTTCACAAGAGTTATTGAAGGATGAGGGAAGAAGGAAGGAGACCATGCTTCAGTGCTCTCTGTAACATTTTGCTTCCTAAGAGTGATTTTGAAGCAAAAATGGCAAAATCTTAATGGTTATCTAATTTGGATGGCATATTCATGGGTGTTTGTTATTGTTCTCTCTACTCTTCTGTGTGTTTTAAATATTGGAGTGCTGGAATTAAGTGGTGGGGTGGGGAAGGTAGGTTGGAGACAGATCAAGGAGGCCTTGGGTGTCAGAGTGAGAAGCTGGGCTTTATTTTTTAGACAAAGAAGAACCACTGAAGGTTCTTGAGTAGGGGGTGTTGTGGCCAGAGCCAAATTTAAGGATGACTGATTTCGTGCATTTGATGGCTTTGAAAAGAGAGTTGCTGGACTCCGTTGTTATACATATTCACTAATATACAAGTTAGTGGTGGAAGGTGACGGGGCCTGGATCAGGGAGGTTGATATGGAAATAGAAAGGAATGAGTGGATAGGTGGATGGGTAGGTTCATGGGTAGATGGGTGGATGAGTGGATGGGTGGATGGGTGAATGGGTGGGAAGGTGGTGGATAGGTGGGTGGATACATAGGTACAGACATTTTTGAAAGGCCAATGCAATCCTCTATTACATCCTATTCACAAACAATGCAAATAAAGTAGAAGATCAGATCATAAAATGACAAGGAGGTTAGAGAGATATCTCAGGTCAGTTATTCAACAGGAATAAGTGATCAAAAATGTTTTGAATCCCACAGATAAGCCTGACAACATCCATATTCACCTTGAAGAGAATGTAGAGGGGGAGAAAACAGCTCAAAACTGAGGGGCTTCTGGTTTTTGTAGCTATTGGTTTTTCAGGAAGATGGATTTGTCACGCTCCTTAGGATACAGAGACTCTCACTGTCCCCTGAGCCTATTGATTCTTATCTGTGAGAGATTCGTGTCCCCCAACTCTTGCCAAAAAAAAGAAAAAATCAGGGACATAGGAAAGATTATTCCTGAGTATGTTCTGCTTTCATGGAGACTCAGCCCAGCAGTCCACACTGTGTCCTTCTGCCTTGGCCTGGAAACCAGGGGGTGGGGTCAGGACCTGGTCACAGAAAACAGGAGATTCTACAAAACGGCACTGGGTACTGTCTGTTGTCTGATGTTGACAGTGACCTAAAGGAGAGCCTTTTAAATATCAGCATGCTTCTTAGGGTAAGGCAGAGGAATATCCGTTTTATAACTATTTTGGAATGTTTGGGGAAAAAAATTCTAAAGGCACAGAGAGTCATAGCTCTCCCAGCAACAGGGTGGAAGCAACAGAGTGGAATCGTTGAGAGAATCACATTTACTAGCTCTGTGATCTTGAGCAAATTACTCACCCTCCCTGAGCCTCTGTGTCCTAATCTTTAAAGTGGGGTTACAGTGGGGTTATATCCCATAAAGGGCTGATATTAGGCTTACGTGAGGTATTGTCAGTAAAGCAGTTATCACTGGGCCTGGTACATGCTAAGAGATCAAAGAAACGATAGCTATTATTGTCGTTACTTTCTTTAATGATAAGTATTATTGGTAGTAATATCAATAGTACTAAGCATTACTATTAACGATAAGTATTATATGAATAATAATATTCAGTATTATTAGAAGAGATCCAGAAACTCCTAGCCTGACCGTGTCAGGTCACTTGGTCATGCCATTCTAAGGTATCCTCAGACCTGTTATTTTAAGCATTTCTGAAAATGAAGGCTTTCAGCACAAACAGGATCCCAGAGAGATGCTGGGAGGAA
The DNA here is from genome assembly GCF_964341445.2 of Mesoplodon mirus. Classification (NCBI taxonomy): domain Eukaryota; kingdom Metazoa; phylum Chordata; class Mammalia; order Artiodactyla; family Ziphiidae; genus Mesoplodon; species Mesoplodon mirus. Next base: position 7,997,973 of record NC_138988.1, read on the forward strand.
TTAAGGGGGGAAGACGGTGACAGACACGACATTAGGCTTTTTGCCTTAGCCTGCTGCTGGCCTCCTGGGAGGCACTAGTGGGGCCCACTTCTGCCGAGGACGTTTGATGAATGGTCGCAGGGCCTCCCGTTTCCTTGCTGCCCGATATCCCAGCGCCGGTGTTCCAGCTCCTTGCGAAAACAAGTAGAGGACAACATTTGGAGTTTCAGCCACAGGAGACAGAAATTCGTTTGGGAAGGGGAGGAAAGAAGGGAGGTGTCCAGGAGCAGGGAAAGGAAGAAGGTGGGGGGAGGGGAAAGAGTAACAAGTGTCTCGGTGGAAGGTGGGCGGAGTGTAGGCTGAGGATGATGTCAGGAGGCAAGGGGTAGGGACGTGCCAGAGCGCTGGCAGCCCAGAGTTACTGGCAAGCTAGGACAGGGCCTGGAGAATGTCAGCCAGTTAGCTGTCCAAGTGGCTGTGTTCAGGGATAAACTGACCTTCCAGGACAGAGTTGGAGAAGCCCCATCCCTCCAAGACACACCCCTCAAGCCTTTGCTTTGGAAACAAAAACGCAATCTCTTTGGGAGATGGCCAGTGCTTATACATATCATTTATTTAAATGGGGAACATCTGTGGGTCTCCAGTTTTGTCATTTGATGAGAAAATAAGCTGAAGCAGTGGATTAGCACTAAAAGAGACAGAGTTTTTGTTTTTACTTTGTTTGTATATTTGTTTCCCATTATTTCCTTGGAACCTCAGAACTAGGAAAACCATGGAATGTTCCCAAAGGGGGAAAACTGGACATGAGAACATCAAGCAAAGAGAAAAGGGAGACAGGTGTTGCTGACTCAGCGCCTGATGAGATGAAAGGGGATGGTTGGAGTTGAGGAAGGTTCCACCTTACTCTCTCCCTTAAAGTTTTCTAAGGGTTGTTTCGAATGGTCTCCTCTGGAGAAGTGAGAGGGAGTCTTGTCATTGAAACCCAGAATTTTAATGTTTTCTAGATGTGCAGAATGACCAGCTCCACATTTGAGTTAGCTTGAGGGAGACAGAAACATACCCTTTGCAAAGAGAACTTTTCAAATACAGCTCATGAAGTCCTAGGATTTGTAGTAACAGTTCTGAGGGTTTCCCCTTAATGGCGAGATTAGCCCTGCATTGAAAACCAAATTCAGCCATCCACAGCAGGACTTTTGGTGAAGACATTGATTTCACTCAGGAATATTGTGTCAAAAAATTTTTGTCATCTGGTGCCATCTTGACATGAATGTACAGGATTTGGTTTTGTCTTGTGTTTTGCGGAAAAGCGAGAGTCAAAGGTGGCCCCCTCTTACCCTCTCCGTCTGCTGCCTCTGCGTATTGGTTAGCTCACGCACAGGCAGTATGGAGTTCCTTTTGTGAGCAAGTCTTTGTGAACAGCACTCTGCGAAGCCAGAGTCCCAGCCTTTAAGGGGCTTATGCTCTCTCTAGTTGGTTGAAAATTAGTCCCTTTGCAGAAACTGTTTGAAAGCTGGTGCTTGGTAGAGGGTTTTCAGAAGGCTGTCTCACCCTGTGGTTATTTTGGTGTCTTCATGCTAAAATAAGCAGAGTGCATCCGTATTGTTTCACATGAGCAAAGGTGGAAATTCACGGGATTCTGTAAGCTGGAAAAGTCCAGAGGTAAGTCTTAGCATCACTAGATCAGGACAGAAATGCTGTTGTCGAGGCCCTGACTCTCCTTGTGGTGGGTAGCTCGAGACCCCTGATGTCCTTGCTTGGTGACCCCAGAGGAGAGATAATCTGAGAGTATGGTCCTTAGAAAGCTGCAGGGAAAATTCTTGTTGGCTCAGCCTGGAATACATTTCCAGCTCTGACCCGGTCACTAGACACAAGGCGCCAGAGCGCTCTGGTCAGCCTGGGTCCCGTGCTGGATGGACCATCTGGTGTGATCAGACAAGCAGGGGTGAGTGCCACCTGTGTCTCATCTTTTGTTATCAGAACAAGGAAGAAGGGAGAAACCAGAGATGGCCATCATGGCCAATTTAGTCCTAGCAGGGCAGGTGGGCCAAGAAGGACCAGGCCAAGGAGAACTCGACCTGCCTGCAAGTGAGGGTAAGGCCCGAGGATGCAGATTTTTGCACAAGTGGTGAGAAAGCACATCGGATGGGCTGGCGGCGTCCAGAGGGTACGCCCTCCTTTGCAGCCTGGACTTGTGGCCTGGACTCATCTCTGTGACAGCGTTGCAGTGGCTTGTCTTCACCTGTGTGCCCGCGTCTCGTCTTGGCCCTGGGGAAACAGGCTACAGAAGGTCCTTATGCGTGCCAGCTTTGGGGTCGGAGCAACCAAAAGCTGAATCCTGGCTCTGCCACTTCCTAGCTGTACAGCCTGGGGCAAGTTGCTTAACCCTTATGAGCCATCAGCCCTCATCTGCCGGGCGGCCATAATAATAGTACCTGCCTTAAAGGTTTCCATTAGATAATGTAGGGAGGTGACTTTGGACAGTGTTTACCTATGGAATGTGCTCCAGAAATGCTGGCTGCAGCTGATGGAGCAGGGGCCAGGTCTCACTCAGCTTTGTGTCATTAGTGCCTCGTGGAGGCTCGTATCTAGTAGGCCATTCAATAAATGCTGGTGTAAATCAAATCAAAGCCAGGTGAGGAACTGGCCACAGAGCTACAGGAAGAGGTGGTGCAGACAGGAGGCTGGGTTCAGGGGTGTGGGGTCCTACGCAGACAGTGGGGTCTGGGTCCACGGGGGAGTCAGGAGGTTCAGCCTCAGGAACCAGACTCTTCGGTGGCTCTCACAGGTTGGCGTGTGAGAAGGGCTCTTGTAGAGAGATCCTGTCACATGTTTGGATTTGGCAGGTCCGGGATGGCTGCCTTGATGAGCAGCAGGGGATACAGACGGCTGCCCAACTGAGACCCCACTGGTTTCTGGGTCATAAACTCAAAGGGATGGGTGAAAGGAGATCTGTGGCCAACTGGAGAGCACAACCCCATCCGAGGGGTCGCTGTGCTCCAAGTCGGGGCTCAGCCTCACTGGATCTTCTAGTTTTTCAAGAGAAGCTGAAAATCTGGACTTGTAAGGGCAATTTCCTGGTTTTTAAATGTTGGAAAGAGTCAGATTTTCTGAAAACACTGTATGGCCAAATAAAACTCATCTGTAGCCCAGAGAAGCTGCCACTTGGAGCCCTAAGTCTAGGGCGATTTTGTCCCCTAGGGAATATTTGGCAATATTTGGAGATCATTTTTGTTGTTACAGCTTGCGGTGGGGTAGGGGATGCTCCTGGCATCTAGAGGTGATAGGCCAGGAATGCTGCTAAGCGTCTTGTAATGCCCAGGACCGCCCCCACCCCCATCTGAGTGATCTGGTCCTCAGGGGAGTTTAACTGTCCTTAACCATGGACAAAAAAAGAAGCAGGGCCGGGGCCACCTGCCACCCAATTTTACAGATTTTTGGGTTAGAGAGACAGGGCTTTGTCCTTCCAACCCCGAGAAACCAGGGCTGAACCCTCCTTGGCCCAGTGTAATCATATTCTACAGTCTGCACACTTTCTGTCCTTGAAGGAAGCAACCCACCACCCCAACCTCTGCAGGCATGAAAGCCATGCTAGAAATGCAGACAGAGTGCAAATACACTGCCGCTGGGGTCCCCAAGGGCTGGGTGTGGTGTCTGCTGGGGATGATCAGGGTTTTAGCCTCCCCTTCGTGATGGAATGTTTGGTTTGGGTTCAGTAGTTTCTGGAACTGTAGTGAGACTCTTTCCCTTCCCAACAAAACCCAACCATAAAAAATAAATGCCTTTAGTCCTTTGCAGTTCTATTGGCTAAGCACTCACTGTGGCCAGCCCTGCCCGGGCTTGGTGCTGAGGGGGAGAGAGCAGAGACTCAGGCAGGTTCCCTCTGGTGACTTACAGCGCCTCCATCCAATCCGCCCTCGCGTACCCGCAGCTTTATCTTCCTGAGGAAGCACAGTCTGCCATCAGACTCTGCTGCTCAAGAACCTTCAGAGGCTCCCAGGTGCACTCTGACTGAAGCCTGCACTCCGCTAGCCTCCGTGATCTGGCCCAACCTGCCTTCCAAGCGTATCTTCTGCTCTTCTGTTGCTGTGCTTCTCTCTTAGCAAACCACATTTTTCCCTATTCCCGGCCTCCGTGCCTTTGCTCAGGCTGTGCCTCCTGTCTAGAATGCTGTCTCTGGCCATCCGTGCAAAGTCAGGTGGCTCCGGTGGTGGTCCCTCCAGCCTCTTCATCCCTGCTTCCCACATCGCCTCCCCTTTCACTCTTTTGCAGCCTTTTCTGCCTCATGCCTTAGAATTATTTGGTTCTTGACCCTTGATCCCGCCAAACTGGGAAGAGTTAATAAAAAATTTAACTTTGAATTCCCTTTTCTGGGCAAGTTCCTAGCCTTGCCCCTGGCATCCAGTGGGTATTGATTCAGCCTGTACCACTGCTTCCCAAGCTCTTTGCCGGTGCCTGGTATGATACCAGTGCTGTCATGTGCGTCATCTTTTTTCATCCTTATAGGGACTTCATGACACTTGTGATATCGTCCCACTTTTACAGATAAGGAAACTAAGTCTTAAAGGAACTGTCACTTGATTCATTCATAGGTTCACTCAACAAACATACTTAATGAACACCCACTATGCGACAGGCTCTATGGCTTGCTGGGAAGAGTGGGGAAGTGAGACATTGCAGATTGGGTACCCTGGGAAGCTGACTCTGAGGCCTGAATTTAACATCTTAGCAGAATGATTAGGGAGTGTACTTGGGATCCGCCCCCTAGGGAGGGCGGGGGAGGAAGCAGAGTGAAGCCAAGCTATAGTGCAGGCAGGCTTACTTAAGGTCTTAGCCAGCCCTAGGGGAGTTCTCAAGAGAGCACAGCCCTTTAGAGCTGTCCAGGTTGAGACAGGAGAGACCGGCCTCTATGCCCCACATAGATCCATCTTTGGATGAGGTGTCGGTCTTTGGAGGGCTTGTCATCTGATGCCTCTGATGCCACCCCTGAAGCTTTCTCTTAGCTGGGGGCTGTCTGCTGCCAACCATCCCAGCAGCTGGGGGATATGAGCATCTACCACCAGAAAGAAAGTCTCTTTGCCCTCATGGGGTTTACCTTCAAGTGGGGGAAACAAATGACAAATGAATAAACAAGTAAACAAGCAAGATCACTGCACTTTCCTTTATAAATGCAAAGAAGAACAGTAACGGGCACTCATTTTCCAGGCAAGGAAGCGAAGATGCTGAGAGGTAAAATGGTTTAAAGTCCCGTCTCCAATCCTGGTCTCTGTGGCTCTGAAATTCAGCCCTCTCCACCCCATAACCAGGCCTCTGCCAGTTGTATGGAGCCTTGAAAGTCAAGCTAAAGAGCTGGGTCTTGGTCCCATAGGCACTGAGGCAGCCTTAGAGGGACACAGTAAAATGCATTTCTAGGAAATGACATTGGGATGGGCATGCAGAATCGGGGACCAGAGTCAGGACTTTGTTGAGGGGCAGCTTCACGAATCTGGGTCCTGCAATGATGACATTGCTTGCTCTGGGACTGGTGATGGGAAATGCATCCATTAGGTTGCTTTGGGCTGCCAATGGCCGAAAACCCAGCTTTAAGTAGCTTAACTAGTAAATCCACAGAAGTAGAAGTTCACCAGGAGGCAGGCTGTGGGTTCAGTTCAACCAGTTTCAGCTAGGTTTCTTGTTCTGCCACCCAAGGCAGCTTCCTCTCCTGGTCCTAAGAGGCCTGCTGGTAGCCACTGGGGCTCCATGCTTTTTTGCTAGCACTCAGTAGGAAAGCTGAAATTCCCCTCAACCTTCTAAGTCCTCTTCCATGCAGTTGTCATATACTCACCCCCAGACTAACAACACATACAGAATCTACCATCTTGAGTCGGGATGGGGGTCAGCGATGTCCTGGAATGAATTTGGCTGGAGGGATGAAGGCAGGGCCAAATTCACCGCTCTGTTAGGAAGCAGGAAGGGCAAGAATGGATAGTGGGGAGGGAACAGGTATTGCCTGCTGCAGAAAACAAAGGACTGGGCGGTTCGAAGGCAGGATGCAGTGACAGGTTGGATTGAGGATGAGGGATTTTTAAAAAAGTGTCAAAAATAGCTCCAAATTTCCAGTTGCCATATCTGGGAAGATATTATCCTGTTGACTGAACTTGAGGAGATGGAGGAAAAGTCACAACTTTGTTTTGGATAATTTGAATTTGATATGATGAGGCGCCATCCAAACTGTACTGTTTTGCAACAGCTGAAGATATGGGTCTTTGAGGTCATGCAGGACGGAGCCCAGGAAGGGGCTGTGGAGATGATGACATGGCTGCCGGTCACCGAGAAGTGGGAGCTGAAGTCAGCAGTGCGTGGGGAGCCGGCTGGGGCTGAGCTGAGAAGGCCGGACTCTTCCGAGCAGAGCTGCTTCTAGAAATTTATCTGACAGGGGTCCCTGCCCATGTGCATGGTGACAGAGTACAGTGATGTTCACTGCCTCATTGTCTGGAATATTAAGAGACTGGAGACAACCTGCTAGTTAATTAGTTATGATGCATCTGGTGTATGGAACCCCAAGCAGCTATTAGAAAAAGAGAATGCAAGAGCTACATGTCCTGTCAAGGAACAATCTCTCAGTTATATTGTTAGGTGGAAAAAAAGCAAGAAACAAAGGCTTGTATAGAATACTTTCATTTGTGTTAAAAAAAAAAAAAAACACTATCCAACTGTATGCGTGTATATTCATCGACTGTTTCTGGAAGGTATCAGAAGAAACTTAATAGCACTTGCCTCCGGGTGGGGTTCTGGGAGCCTAGGACACTTACTTTTCACTTTTTACTTTGCTGACTGTTAGAGTTCTTTTAACCATGTGCATTTATTACCTATCAAAAAAGTTGGATCATAAAAACAAATACGTGAGAAACTGAATCTTGGGTGTCAGAGATGTTGGCCAGACAGAGGACCAAGAGGAGGCCATTGGAGGGTGTCAGAGAGTCGGAGGCAAATGTCAGGGGGAGGGGCCACAGGTGAGACTGAGGTACCAGCTGAGACTCAGGGAGAATGGAAGGAGACGGGGACAGCTCCTTGGGCTCATCTAGCACCTCTGTAGATGCCCGGGATGCAACCGAAGATTCTCCCGGAGCTCTGCACATGAAGTTCTGCCGAGACTCTACTGTGCTTTTGGATTGGGTTTCCTTGCTTTAGTCACCAGGGCTGGAGGGAGGTCTAAACAGATCTCTGGAATTGCCCTGGAGTTCTTGCTATCTCTTAGGAGATCTAAGAGGTCTCCTGTAGGGTCTGCCTTCACACGGGTGATTCTTGGCCATCCAGGGCCAGAAGCTGAGAGGAAGGCAGTAGGCCAGGTGAAGAGCCTGGGAAGGCATCATGTCTGGTACTGAGCCTTCCTCAGCGACCTCAGAGTCTGGGGGCTCTGACCTGTGAAGGAGCCAGAGGAAGCCCAGTCAGCCACTGGCCATGCTTGAGGCTGAGGGAGCTGAGAGAGAGGACAGAAAGACTCAGCTGTCAGGGGCCAAGGGCAGGGCTCCCGTTGTCAATACAGAAGTTTCGTATGATGGCCTGGGCAAACAGGGAGAGCATTTCCCCTCCCCCCAGATAAGAATAATAGCACAGTCATCCCTCAATATGGGGGGGATTGGCTCCAGGACCCGCCCCCCACCCCTGGTACCAAAATCCAACGATGCTCAAGTCCCTTGTATAAAATGGCATAGTATTTGCATATAATTATGCACATTCTCCCATATACTTTAAATCATCTCTAGACTACTTATAATACCTAATACAGTGTAAATACTATGTTAATAGTTACAAATACAATGTAAATGCTATATGTAAATGGTTGGCAGTAGAGTACAAGACAAATTCAAGTTTTGCTTTTTGGAACTCTCTGGAATTTTTTTCAAATATTTTCTATCTGCAGTTTGTTGAATCCTTGGATGCAGAACACATGGATATGGAGGGATGACTGTAATAATAATAATAATATGCAAAATAACAGAATCCTGGAATCTTCAGGCTGGAGGGAACCTGGAGATAATTTGTCCATTGTTTTCTGACTCATGTCCCTCAATATACTAAATATGTATGTCACTTGATGGTTTGGATTGAGGTCAGCTAAACTTGCACCCTACAGCCCCAAGTCCATGCATGTGAGGGCATGAAAGCCTCTGAAAACTTGTGCAGTAAGAAAACCCACCTCATTTTGTTCAAGGAGCTTTTTAAAGTTTTTTATTTTATATATGTGATAACTTAGGTTCCAAGGCCATGTGACTAGTCGGCAGTGCAGCCAGGCAAGAGCGCAGACCCCCTGCCTCAAGCACCAGTGGGCTGTCTGTTTACCTGAGCTGCTCACTGAATTGAGAGGCTAGATCATTATTTCTCATACTGGGTTCTTTGGAACCCCAGTCTCATGAGATGTTAGTGAGTATTGAGCTAGGGACACACACTCTAGTCACATCAGCTGAAGACACCCAGAATTACAGAAAGCTGAACAGGTTGATTGGCTGTGGGGCTTCTCTGAATCTTTAATATGGTGTCTCTGTGAAGCATCAAGGTAGGGAGGGGATGTGTAGGGTTCCCCAACTTATATGGCCCAGGAATTCCTGTTGTAAGGAGCCACCCTCTGTGGATTTGTTCTGTGGGTGTGAGTTGAGGTATTCAGGTCTGGGTCAGTGAAGTTTATGTCGTTTTCTGTACCCCTTTCCACCCCACCGCAAGCATCGCTGCCCTTTCTGTGTTGAAGAGGAAATCGGTCAGTGCAGCCAGCTCCCTTCTGCCCTTCTGACACTTGTTCTTCCGTATTCCAGAGCAAGGAGATCGGCCTGCAGATGCACGAGGAGCTCCTGAAGGTCACCAATGAGCTCTACACGGTGAGTCTCACTCAGGCTCCGCCGCTGTTTGGGATTGGGCCCCCTTTCTTCTCCGCCCAGCACAGGGGGGTGGCTGACCAGAGATCTGGGGTGACCCTGGGCCTTTTTGCTGTGTCTTTTGCCTGAGTGACAGTGAGTCATCACGATGGGATGTAACGACTCACAGCCCCAGCTTCTGATTCAGTACATTTGGGGAGGAGCCCCGGGCATGTTTAATTTGTAAAAGTTCACAGAGATCCAGATTACGTGCCAGCTGTGGGAATGTATAACCTCCCAAACCTGAAGACACAAAGCTGGAGTGGAGAGAGCGTGGGTCAGGTAGGACAGGCTAAAGCTGAGGCCCGCTCCTTACTGACTGTGGGACCTGAGGTGGGCATGTAGCTCATCTGGGTCTCAGTATTCTCATCTGCAAAATGGAGCACTCTTCTGAGGGTCACGTGAGGGGCGGAGGGTAGGGGTTGTGGGGTGGATGAGCATGCCTCACCATCTCAGGGGAATAGTTTCAGAACATCACAATTTGGCCCAGAACTGACCTTGTTCTCTGCTTGGAGGCAAGATCTAACTGGGTTTGGGATGGGTGTTAGAATCTAAGAAGGTGAGTGGATGGGGAACACAAGCACACTGGTTATAGTGAGGGAAGTTACAGCCTGTGCTTTGAGGAGCCATGGGCTTCCATGGGGAGGAGTGAGGAGAGGCCCAGTGACAGCCTGGGGGAGCAGGGTCGGGGGGCCCAGCAGACAGAACTACAGGCCCACCACCCCTAAGGCAATCAGGCTAAAGAACAACTGTTATGTTTTAAGTATGTGGAGATTCCTTATAAAGCTTCTCATTAAAAGGGGAGGATTCTGCTGCTAAAATTATATTTGAAAAGCTCTGGTATGAGGGGAAGAAGAACAGGTTGTGAGAGGCCCCTCCCTTTGATATTGTTATCTTTCTAAGTCCATGTTCTGTGCAACCAGCAGGTAGTAGACCTCTCAGGGGCCAAGAGCCTTTGCCCAAGAGCCTGTACTTCAGGTTGGAAGTCCTGCCTCAGACTCCAACCTGCTATGGACTTTGGGCCAGGCATTCGATCTTCTGGGCCTCAGTCTCCAAATCAGTAAAATGGGGTGAGAGTTCCTAGAGATTAATCTATAAAAGTTGAAATGCACATTTCTGTGATTCCAAGTTAAGGAGAAAAACTCGCACCCTGACAGTTTTTTTAATGGATCATTGCTTGGGGTAAAGGAAGCACTGCTGCTGGAGAAAACATATGACTTTGAGTCAGATTGGACTGTGGGGAAATCACCTTGTGGTTTACAGCACAGACTCTGGAGCTGGAGACCTGGATTCAAATACAGTTGATAAATAGAAATAATAATACCTGCTTTTTACACCCCCTTGTGAGAATTAAAGGGGATCAGATATGTAAGCATGCCCAGGACAAAGAGAACCAAGAGGCGTGTATCAGAGGTTCCCATGGTCCCATCACCACTGCTGTCTCCACCTCCCTGGAGAGTGTGAAGTGGACTGTGTGTTCCCACTTTAGCACCCGGTGGAGAAGCCGGGTGGTAAAGGGACAAGGCCGGGAACCAGATAAGATGTTTCTCCTCAGGATTCTGCAGAGGGTTTGTTCCCCCGTTGAGGACCTTTTCATGTTTCTCAGGCACTTCACCTCCACAGTGTTCCAGCAACTGGGTCCACATCCAGGACCCCAGCTACTCCCACCCAGATCTCTAAGCTTTCCTCTGGGCTCCAGCTGGGCTCCCCTCCTGTGTGCTCTCTGTTCACCCCAAATTTCTCCCCCATTGGCTCCTTTACCCCTGTAGATCCCCCGGACTACAGCCGCCCTCTTTCCTCCTCTGCTTGTCTGAGTCATACTCAGTTTTCAAACCCAGACCAAACTCCACTCACTACCTTAAGCAAGCCGTCACCTCTGGGCCTCAAATTCTTTTGGCAGTTTTTAAAAAACCCCTTATGTTATCTTGAATGTCTCCACCCTATCTCTTCCGTTGGCATGTACACTCCCTGGAGTCGGATCTTGGTGAGAAGCACTGCGCTTAGGGCCCAAGGACTCAGTTTGAACCCAGCTGTTCTGTCTTGGGCAAGTCACTTCAGCTCTCAGTGAAATGTGGGCTGGCAATAGAAGCTTTCTCCAGTTTGTAGGCTGGATAGGGCAGGCGGGTCAGGGACCAGGAAGATGATGCTGGTGCCCACACACGGGTGTCCCTGCTGGCCGTGGGGCAGGGTGGCTGGACAGAAGTGACACTGGCCTTAGACGTGCAGGCCAGGCAGGCAGGCTGGTCCCTGCTTGCCATCTCCCAGCATCCTGGCAATGGCCTTGGAGCTAGTGGGGAAGGAAGGGCCAGCCCCTCCCCACTCTCTCCTTTTGCTGTGTGCTGCAGAAAAGTGAGAACACGGTGGTGCCAACAGCACCCCCTGCCCCCCACCAGTTCATTCACTGCCTGCGCTGAGTTCTCAGTAGTTGCCCAGAAATTCATTTAAATTCAGATATTTGGGGCTGCCTTCTGTGGACTTAGCACCACAGGAGACATAGCAGCCGGCCGTGAACATTTCAAGAGTTGGTCTTTGAAGTGTCTTGTACATCCTTGGTGTTCCCAGGGTACTTGTTGAAGGAGGGAGGAAAAGATCTATGAATAAGTGAAAGAAACTGGTTTTGCCTGCAAGGAGTTTAGAATCTGCACAGGGAAATGAGAGTAAACTTGTGAACTGGTGATATCACCGCCTAAGACAGAGCCTAGTGTGTGCTGGATACCTGGACTCGGAGGGAGGGCACCTAGACTGTGAACCTGGGGGAGCTGAGCCAGGTTCTCTACAGCTGTCCCTGTAGGACAGTGCTGGCACACAGTAGGCAATCAATACATATTCACTGAGTGAAGAAATGAGGGGTGGAGTTTGTGCATGTGTGAGATTGACTGAGGGTTCAGAAAAGGGCTGGCCCCAGGTGGGCTACTGTGATCAAAGGTGAGTTCTGGGCCTGGTGCCTTTGGATGGGTAGGAATTAACAAAGCAGAGGGGGACAGAGGAAGAGAAAGGGAATTCTGAGCAGGAGTGACAACACAGGATCATGGCAGAGCAAACCGATTACAGAGGGAGGTGGGTTTGAATTCCTGCTGCACCACCTCCCAGCTTGGCCAAGTCAAATATCGTCTTTGGACCTCAAAACAAGTATAATAATAACAACCATGGCCAGAATGTATCTCACACTGTATTAGATACTTTATATACATTATTTAATTGACACACATTTTAAAGATAAAGAAACTGAGGCACAAAGAAGTAAAGCCTGGCTTAAGGCCTTTGTATCAGTTATCAACTGCTGCATAACAAGTTCTGTCAAAACTCAGTGGCTAAAAACGACAACCATTTTATTCGCTCGAGATTCTGTGGGTTGGTGATTTGGGCTGGGTTCAACTGGGGCCGCTGATGTGGCCACAGTTTCCTGGCCATTCAAAAAAAGAGCCCCAAATGGGAAAACCCCAGTGGGGTTTCAAGCCTTTGTTTATGTCACATTTGCTAATATCTCATTCCCCAAATCAAGTCACACAGCCAAGCCCAGAGTTGTGGGATGGAGAAGTAGACTGCTTGCGAAGTGATGATGCAAAGGGGCATCCCTGAGGCCATCGGGCAACTACTGTGGCCGTCTTTGCAAACAGTCCACCACAGCACCCATTACTAGAGATTTGCCTTGAGCACTTTCTGGTTACCATGCCTCATTATGCAAGCCTTTAGATGCTCCCTCCTCCCCCAGCCCCGGAGTCATGACCACAGGGACTAAAGAGGAAATGATGTAGAGAAAGGACTGTCCGGTAAGCCCCACGTTTTTTCTTTCAATATTTTATAGAGGAGGTGGTACTGGGCATACTGATGATGGAGATGAATGCTTACGGCCACCCGTCTGCTACTTTAGGGAAGAGGCTTGTCTCCACCTGGGACCAGGAAGGACCCAGAGAAGACGGCAGGGCTGGGCATTTTGTAGGTTCATTTGTTCGTTGGTTCATTCATTCATTCACTCAACAAGGCTTCCCTCTGCCCAGTCCTCATCACCTTGAGGTGCCTTCCTTCCTAAAACATGCCAGTGCTTACACACACACACACACACCACACACGTCACACCTCACGTATTTTCCCCTAGACTCCCATCAGCCTGGCACAATATATAGCTCTTGGTCATCATGTATTGGCCTGAGAGGAAAGAAGGGCAGAGGGTGAGAACGTGGGCCTGTGGCCAGTCTTTGCTCCAGGAGAAGCAAAACCGAAACAAAACAATAACGAAGCACTCTGTCTTCATGGTTCAGCTAAAAATACGTTCAGAGTTTCAGTGGAGTTCTAGATCATGAAATGAACCTGTTGTGCTTGGTGCTGCCAAACATTGTAGCATCTGCCGCCTGGCCCCTCCTGCTGGGCTCAGTAGCCCTGCTCCAGGCTCTCCCAGGCAGGGCTGCTGGGCCTGTCTTCCAAGCCCAGCACTGCTAGTGGGACCCCTGAGACTTGGCTCAGGGTGACGTGGAGGGGGCCTGAGGAGCACCCACACCAACTGCTGCTGGTGCCAGGTAGGCACCAATTGGAGTAATGAATGGGCTCTACCTTTTACTTACTCCAGCTTTGACTTGATTGTGCACTGGGCTCAGGGGTATGAAATCAACTCTGGGCCCCCAGGCAAATGACCACTCTCAGGGATGCAGTGGTGGAGAGAGCCTGAGATGGGACCCAGCAACATGGGTTCTGGCCCCAGCTCCATCCCAGGCTCACTGTGTGTCTTCCTGGACTGACATCTGTCATCACTGAGGTATAAACACTGGGGTTTCATCATGTCACTGGGCCCTGTGCCATTTACTTAATAATTTTCTTTAAATGGACTCCTTTGTAATAAAAAACCTCTCCCCGTCATAATTAATTCATGGGTAAGCAGCCTCGTATACTGGAAATAGCACAGGTTTCAGAGCCAGATGGACCTGGGTTCAAGGCCCTGTCACTTGTTAAGCCCTCTGAGCCTCAGCTCCCTAGAATATGGGAGTGTCACCACCTCATCTCTCTGGATTCTAAGAGCGAGTAGCATAGAGTATGGCACAGCGCCTGGTGAACGCCAGTGTGAAATCGTTGTGTGTTCTATGAAAGGGTGAAACATAAATAGTTTTCATTTATACTTCTAAATCTTCCCTCTCTCCTGTACCCTACAATGCCACTAGGCCAGCCCGAGCTCTGAGAATATTTTGCCTAAAAAAGTTCAGCCACCTCCTGATCGCTCTCCTATCCTCCAGGCTTGCCGTCTATTACACATGTTACATACTCAAGCCAGAGAGACTTTCCTTTTTAAAAAATTGTTGAATATTTAAAGTTAGAAATAGATAATGCACGCATTTTGTAAAAAACCCGATAGTTAAACAGTACAAAAAGATACACAGTGAGAAGTATGTCTCCTGCTGCCCACCTCTCCCTCTCCTCCCATACAAGCCCGGTTACTAGTTTCTAGTTCAGCTGGAGGCTCCTTGCAGAGACATTTAATTAATCACTAAGCATACATGGACACACATATCCCGCACAAGTGGCAACAACTGGGCCTACTGTTCTGCATCTTGCTTTTGTGGTTATGTTTTGGAGATTGTTTCATATCACTAATAATTAGAGCCTCCACTTTTATATGGTGCTTATCACGTGCTGGGCACTGGTCTAAATGCCCAGTGTCTTAATTCATTTCATCCTCGGTTCACTTTTGAGGTGGGTGGTAATATTAGCACCCCATTTTAGAGATGAGGGGTGCGAGGCACAGAGAGACTGGGTAGCCAGCCCAGGGTCACCCAGCGGGGGAGTGGCAGAGCCTGCTCCAAGTCTACTCCCAAAAGCTACTTACGTAAATACATTCAACTATTTATATAAACACACACATATACATTACTTATATATATTTATTTTGGAAGGAAATGATACTTCACATTAGCAAATGAAAAACAACTTGGTATAAATAGAAAGGTTCCTTAAGCTAAATGAAGAAAAAACAGAGTTAATTCTTGCCAGTGCCTTCAGAGCAGGCATTAGACAGGAGAGCACCAAACTGAGTTTTTCCTCCCGATATACTCAGAAGGATTCCAAGAGAACTGAAAAGGTGTAACACCTGAAATCACCTCACTAACACAAGCGGTTCCCGTCGCACACTTTGGGAAACACTGACGCAGTGCCAGTTAGCTGGGCTCTGGTCCTCGATTTCCCCATCTGCGGGATGAAGGCACGAATCTAGAGGAACTCTGAGGCTCCTCTCAGGCTTGTATCTTCCTGCCACGCTGCCCAGGGAGGGAGACTAGGGTGCGTCTCTGACACGGGGCAAGTCAGGCCCTGCTGGACTGTCACAGCTACTGGCCAGGGCATATGCCCAGTGTCATCTAGAGATGGCGGTGGTCCTAAGAAGAATGGGGGGAACAAGCTTTCCTTCTAGACAACCTCCTTCCCCTCCTCAGCTCTCCTGCGTGGACATTCCTTCACTCACTCAGCAGATGTTTACTGATCATCAGTGTGTCGAGAGGATGGGATGTGGCTACGCCATGTGACAAGTGTCAGTGGGGATATGGACACGGTGTGAACGGAGAAGAGATGGCATTGGATTTGGAGCTGAATGACAGTGGAGTTTCCCGGGTGGAGAGCAAGGCAGAGAAGCAGGAAGCTGGGGTACGGGGAGCAGCCCCTGTTCAGCCGGTCAGTGTTTGTGAGGCAGGCACTAAGTGTGGCCAGTCGAGACCAGGATTGATCCTGGGTGGTGGGGAGGCTAGCGGGGAAGGAAGTCTGCCTTTTGGGACTCATTCAGTAGCAAGAGACGGAAAGCCAGGAAAACCTGACATATGTAAAAATGGCAATTTATTGAGTCTCGGAGGCTGACACACTTGTTTCATTGTCTGTCTCCCCAGTAGAGTGAGTGATCTGAGGGCAGAGGCCCTATCTGCCTTCCACGCAGTACTGTTGGCAGCACCTGGTATATCATACCTGCGTGTAATAAGCTGTTCAATAAATATTTAATGATTGAAGGTGTCGCCGCTCCCCCCACCAATACACTCTCCAGATCAGAGGCAGCAGAACTGCGTCTCCTCCATTTTATCCTATCCCCTCCCTCCCTCCCTTTTCCTTCTTCCTTCTGTCTTCCTTTCCCCCTCCTTTCCTTTCCCTCCCTCCCTCCCCTCCCTTATTTGGTGTTGTTTTCCTCTGCAGGAGGCTTCTCCCCTGTGGTGACAAAGTTGGCCCAAGTCCATCCCTCTTCCCCACCCTCCCAAGCTCACTTCCTATCAGCTCAGCGCCCCCTAGTGGAAAGTGAACACTCCCTTCCTGGTGTTTCCAGCAGAAGCCCAGGGCTGTCTCTAATTGGCCTGGCTGGGGTCCCATCACTGTGGCCAGATTAACATCATGAATACTGATAGGTCAGGCCTGGGTCTGCTGCCCTGCACCCAGGGATTGGAGGGTAGTGTCAGTTTCCCATGAACCACATGGAATGAGAATGGTGGAGCGGAATTTGGGGGATTTCCTCAAAGAAAATCAGGAAGATGTTCCAGAAGGAGGGGGACTGGATGATCCTAGGCAGAGAGAAACAACAGATGTCTGCTGAGGGGGAGGAGCTCAGGAAGGAGAAGAAAGTGGCTCCATTGGCTGGTCTGCAAACAAACACCTGATGTTCTTCTACCTGTAAGCTGTTCCTCAAACCTGTTTGGCTCCTGCTTCTACTGGGCTTAATGCTGACACTGCTTCCTTTGTCTGGAATAATCCATCCCCACCCCAGTCCCTATTCACCTAGCTAATAGCTACTCTTCCTTCAAGGTTCAGTTTAGATATCGCTTCTTCAGGAAGCCTTCCTTTAGCACCCTGTACCCCCCTCATCATCGCACTTATCACACCCTGTGATAATCACTTGTATAACTGTCTGTATCCCTACTAAGGTGTGTATTCTGTGAGGGCAGAGACCACATCTGTCTTCTACATTGTAGTGTTTCCTACTATAGCACCGAGTGCAGTAACTAGCACATAACGAACTGCTCAATAAATATTAAATGATTGAAGGTGTAGTTGTTGCCCTACCCCCAAATATATTCACCAGAGCAAAGGCAATAGAATCTACCTCCCCTGTCGTATCCTCCCTCCATCCCATCCATCCACCCACCCACCCACCCACTTATCTCTCCATCCATCCACCCACCCACCTATCCACCTGTCCACCCACCCATTTATCCAGCCAGCCAGCTGTCGTTCACTCATTCATGCAAATATATATTGCCACTTGCTGGGTGCCAGTCTCTGCTCTAATACAGGGCTTATGATCATGGACAAGGTCCTGGCCCTCATGGACTTTGCACTCTAGTTGGGTGAAACAGTTTATAAACGTGCACAAGGAATAAGACAGTGATGATAAGTTCTACGGAGAACGTAGGCCACACAGAGTGTGGGCGGTCAGACTGAAGTTTGGGTGCTTCTCTTTTCCTTCAAGGGTGTCTTTGTCATGTCCTGGCCCAGGGTCTCACCTCATACACAACTGTTGTGTGGCCTAGGGAAGGCCCTTACTGTGGGGTGGAGGAAGCGTACATGGACTGCATTGTTGAGAACCTATTTTCTAAAAACTGATCCTTTTCCTGCCCCAGCATGTCCCTGTATTAATGCTGTTAACTTCCAGATTGCCTTTGCCTTCTTTTGCATTTAAATGCAGATCTGAAGAGCTGTACAGATAGTACTCTCCTGTTTTCATGATCTGAGGGTTTGGGAAGATGCAAAAGGCAAAGTGTCCACAGCAAAGGCAGCATGATCACCAGAAAAGGCAATGTCCACAGCTTGGAAGGCCTGGCCATCTGGCTTGCTGTGTGACTTAGGCCACATGCTTGCTATTTCTGGGCCTTAGTTTCTTTCAATGACAGGTTAATACACCAAAGTTTCCGGAGGGCCTCTGAGAACCTATGAAACTGATTTGGGGCCAAGAATAGTGGTCTCACTTAGGTGTTCCTACGTAGTGCTTCTTAAAGGCCTGTGCTGGACTTCTTCTGAAAGGCTCTCCCTGATAGGGTCTTGAGGGCTGGAAAGAGAACGCCCATCTGGCAGTAAGCTGGGTGGGTGCCTCTGAGGGCCCCTCGGAGATCCCGGGTTGAAGACCAGGTCCCAGTGACTTGGCCTCAGCTGAGCTCCTGTATCCACTTCTGCTCCCTTCCCCACCCCAGCAATGCTGGCAGCCCGTCACGCTATAGTCACAGCTTACTGAGTTCTTTCCCAGCCCCCCCTCTCTGGCCTTTGCCAGGCAGCACAGAGAGGTCAAGCGTCTGCCACAGTCCTCCAGCAAGTGGTGGGAAGGTCAGGTTTCAAAACCGGGTCTCCTGAGCCCCTGTGGGGCAGAGGATCCTTTCATCCCTATCTCGTGGTTTCCTCTTTGGTAAAGCAGGCGTGATATAGTCCACGTCACAGGGTTTTTGTGAGAAATAAGTGAGTCAATGTATGTGAAGTGCTTAGACCTAGGCCTGGCGCGTAGTAAGTGGTCAGTAAGTGTTAGCTGCTATTGTTATTATGGTTATCATGCTGCCTCCCAGGATTGGGGTAAAGATTAACTGAAATGCGCCTTGGTGATAATGAAAAGAGAGGTTTGCAAACTCTGAAGTAATAGATAATTTTAAAATATTATTCAGCATCTCCTGGACTGGCAATGCTGAGCAGGCTGTTCTAGACTATTGAGCTAAGGGCCTTTCATCCTGAAGCCCATGTTTCAGGTAATTAAATAAAGGAAACATCTAGAGGATTCTGGGCATAAATAGTTAGACTCACTTCAGAGAGGTCCCTAGGTAAGCTCTTTTGTGGCAGCTGCCTGACGTAAGTGACACCGGGTGATGAAGTTCACCATTATTCTTGGGATCAGGAATTACCAACTGGATCACACAGAGGGGGAGGAGCAAAGAAAGCAGTGGTGCCTGTGAGTGTGGAGGTGTAGAGGGAAGGTTCAAGACTGGGAGAGAGGCCCGGAGACAGCCTTCAGCCGGCTTCCCGACTCTGAGCTGCGTTATGTTCCAGGAGCCATGGCTTAAAAAGATGGTTTGAAAGTAGGCAACTGCTTTGGTTATCTGTAAACCTGCAGTCATCTCCTTTGGCCACTAGATGTCGAGAACACATTGATCCAACACACTTTCTGGCCCACTGAGTGGTTTAGAAAGAAACTTAGAGGTATTGGCGTAAGGCGTGGATGAAATCAGCAAGAAGGGCATCTCTGGAGGCTTTGGGGCAACTGCAGATGAGCAGAGATGGGTGGGATGCAGAGAAGAAGTCTTTCCACCAAGACCCAAGAAGAAAAGTTGATTGCAGTTTTTCATTTATTGTTTTGAAGTGTGGGGAGGTTTTCAGGATGAAAGGAGGGAGAAACATGGTGTAGAATAATTTTTTTTCACATTAGCTAATGTTTTTTAGAGTTTGTGAGCATTTTCCTGAAGTCAAGTGAGTAAGTTCAAGATTTTCAAACCCTCAGCCCAAATCAGGGATGTCAGTGGTGGTGGTGATGGTAGCAGCTAATGCTTACATGGCTTTTACTGTGTGGTTGGTATTGCTTTTAGCACCTTATAAAAAATTAACTTGTTTAGTCCTCACGACAAACCTATGAGGTAGGTGCCATTATCATCCCCATTTTATACATGAGGGAGCAGATGTCAGAGAGGTTGTGTGACTTGCCCAGCGTCACACAGCTGGTAAGTGGCAGCAGCAGGATTCAGCCCAGACATTTGGGCCAGAGGCCATATGCTTTTTTTTTTTTTTTTTTTTTGCGGTACACGGGCCTCTCACTGCTGTGGCCCCTCCCGTTGCGGAGCACAGGCTCCGGACGCGCAGGCTCAGTGGCCATGGCTCACGGGCCCAGCCGCTCTGTGGCATGTGGGGCACAAACCCGTGTCCCCTGCATCGGCAGGCGGACTCTCAACCACTGTGCCACCAGGGAAGCCCCCCCAGAGGCCATATTCTTACCTGACATGCTCTGCAATAGATGTTGTCCCCACTGACTCCTGACATATGACAAAGGGGACTTTCTTAACAACAGATCAATGCTGTGATTTCACAGTAAGAATCACAGAGGAAGTCCTCGTTTAAAAGTCTCACTTCACAGGACTTTAAATGACAGTGAATAAGGTTATAACATTGGCCAGTAATTCATTCTGAGTTCCTTGACTTAAAGGGCCTGG
The DNA here is from genome assembly GCF_964341445.2 of Mesoplodon mirus. NCBI lineage: Eukaryota > Metazoa > Chordata > Mammalia > Artiodactyla > Ziphiidae > Mesoplodon > Mesoplodon mirus. The sequence goes on from NC_138988.1 coordinate 8,017,963, forward strand.
CTAGTCAGAAGCACATCCCATCCCGAGGCGGACGCTTCTGCTCCATTAGCTGCTGTAATTATCCAAACAACAGGAGAAGAGGACCAACAAGGCTCAGGAGCCATGAATTCCAGAAATTCCTTGTGTTTCTTAGCATAGACAGATGGTCATAAACTTGATATTGCAAAGGGAAGTGTACTCCTAGCTGGGGACTGGGAGATAGAATACTGTTGGTATGGGCCTGGCCCAGCTTGCTCTAAGGCTGCCCCAAATACTCACATCTGCTGAACAAATGGTAATGAATTAAGGAACCGGTATGATATGATAGAATTAAAAGTCTGAGACCAGATTTTTAATGTGGTTAGATATACACTTACTATATGACCCTCCATTCCACTCCTAGGTAGTTACCCAAGAGCAACGAAAACATATGTCCACATAAAGAATTGTACATGGACATTCCTAGCAGCTTTATGCATAAGAGCCAAAAACTACAAACAACCCCAATAACGCTCAACACGTGAACAGATAAACAAATTGTGGTATAACCATACAAGGCAATACTACTCAGCAGTAAAAAATAACTTCTGATACATGCAACAACATGGGAGAATCTCGGAAAAATTATGCCGAGTGATCAAGGGTAGGTGTAAAAGAGTTTGTACTCTATGGGTCCATGTACATGAAGTTCTAGAACACACAAAAACAATCTACAGTGACAGAAAGCAAATCGGTGATTACCTGTGGCTGGGGTAAGGCGTGGGGATCGACTGGAAAGGGTCAAGAGGGATGTTTTTGGTGTGATGGGAGTGTTCTGTATCTTGATTGTGAGGATGATCACATGGATGTAAAGTCTGGAAACTACACGGATACTGTATGATCTTGGATAAGTAACTCTGTCCTTCTGGGCCTTAGTTTCCCTATTTGTAAAATTTGGTGGTTGGGTTAGATGATGTATAGGATTCCTTCTGACTCAAAAATTCCCTTGATATAACAATATCCAACTCTTAATGTGGAAGTAGAGTAGCAAAGTGCAACTTTCTTTATAGGAATTCATTTTATAGCCAAGGATGAGTTTATTTTTGAGAGCATAGAGTATCTGTTAGGTTACCCAATAATATTCCTTTGGGGAACAGAGCCATTTACAGGCCAATTTTACTTAAGGAAACAGCTGAGATAATGATTTGCGTGTAAGAAGGATGTTCCTGTGGAAATCCCGCGGGTACCTGAGGAGGGCCTTTTCCAGCGACCCTGTGGGGAGGGAGTAGGACACAAGAGACACAGCTGGCAGGGCTGACAGGGCAGCTGAGGAAGGCCATGTTCACCATATCACCTCTGAGAGCCCCAAATGCCCGGGGCCTGTGGTGGCCCTTTTAAATTTCCTCTTTACAGGTCCATTCCTGGCACTTAGTAAGCACTTAATGATGTTGTTGATGATGATGATGATGAAACTGCTGCTGATGATGATCATCATTTCCAGTCCTCAGACAGTTTGTGCAGAAGTAAAGGGCTGTGGGATTTCAGAGCGTGTCATGGGAAGAGGGCGGGGACAGAGCTGACCGGAACACAGGACTTGGACGGGGGCTGCCAGCGCTAGGGCCACCCTTGCTGGGCCATAACAGCCTGTTGATTTCCCACACTCGTGTGTCTCCAGGTCATGAAAACCTACCACATGTACCATGCGGAGAGCATCAGTGCGGAAAGCAAGCTGAAGGAGGCCGAGAAGCAGGAGGAGAAGCAGTTCAACAAGTCGGGAGACCTCAGCATGAACCTGCTCCGGCACGAGGACCGGCCCCAGCGCCGTAGCTCCGTGAAGAAGATTGAGAAGATGAAGGAGAAGGCGAGTGAAGGCCCTGGGTATCGGGGTGGGAAGGAAGGGGAGGGCCAGGCTCCCCACAGCCTCAGCCTCCCCCTCTGCACCCTGAGGGACTAGGGGTGGAATAATGCTGCCAGTGTCTGCTGTCTTGGAGGTCAGTGTCGTGGTGGAGGCAGGGCTGGCCATGCCTCTGCTCACACTTGTTAGGCCTCAGGCGAGGGTCAACAGCAGGAGAGGCACTCAGCTGGCAAGACAGCTGAACTGCGATGAGACTCTCACCCAGCGAGCACATTCTGGCAAGAATCACCAGGCATTAGTGGGGGTGGGGCCTGCCCTGGACGTCAGTTTAGTGGCTGGGGGGCTGATTGGGACTTCATGTGTCCCAACAAGAGGGAACAGCGCTGGCGTACCAACCAACACCTGGGAACCAGGTAAAGAACCATTCTGAAGAAATTGCCATCGCCAAGCCAAAGCTGGGCCAGTTAGAATCCTTGTGTGTTGGTGCTGGGAAGGTGCTTTGGTAGGGCATGGTGAAAGTGCTAGTTTTGGAGTCAGGCTGAGTTTTGAAGATGCCACATGTACAGCAACTCTCTGACCTTCAATATTATTTAATTTATTTATTTACTTTTAAATTAGTTAATTAATTTATTTGTTTTTGGCTGCTTTGGGTGTTTGTTGCTACGCGCGTGGGCTTTCTCTAGTTGCAGCAAGCGGGGGCTGCTCTCCGTTGCGGTGCATGGGCTTCTCATTGCAGTGGCTTCTCTTGTTGTGGAGAATGGGCTCTAGGTACACGGGCTTCACTAGTTGTAGCACGCGGGCTCAGTAGTTGTGGCTTGCGGGCTCTAGAGCGCAGGCTCAGTGGTTGGGGCACACGGGCTTAGTTGCTCTGCGGCATGTGGGATCTTCCCGGACCAGGGCTCGAACCCATGTCCTCTGCATTGGCAGGCGGATTCTTAACCACTGCGCCACTGGAGAAGTCCCTGACCTTCAATCTTAAAAGTTGACAGTGATGACAAACAAATCTCCTTTCTCTGGTCAACTCTGATCAATTGATAGTGGCTGCCCAGAGCCCTACGCTGAGGATTGTGAACCCTCTCGAGGCTTTAGTTAAAGACAGTGCTGTGATCAATTAATGATGTCTGTCTTGGCCAAGGAATTTAGAGGGGCAGTGTGCATGCTGCTTTTTGTCATCCTAGATTGGGTTACTTCTAAGGTTCCTTTCTTCTTCTTCTTTTTTTTTTTTTTTTTTGCGGTACGCGGACCTCTCACTGTTGTGGCCTCTCACTTTGCGGAGCACAGGCTCCAGACGCGCAGGCTAAGCGGCCATGGCTCAGGGGCCCAGCTGCTCCGCAGCACATGGGATCCTCCCGGACCGGGGCACGAACCCGTGTCCCCCGCATCGGCAGGCGGACTCTCAACCACTGCGCCACCAGGGAAGCCCTAAGGTCCCTTTCTTCTTAAAAAGCTATGATATTCTTGTTGAATTTTCTGCATTCATTCATTCCAGGCAATCAGCAAACATTTCCTGAGCTCTTTCTATTTGCCAAACATTGCATCAGATGTTTATTTGGGCTTCTATGAGACTAATTCTATGATTATATGATCCTACAGCTCTTAAAAATTATAGGAGATTGAGTGGGAACATAATCCAACAGGACGTGAGTAAGCTGGCAAAGTAACCAAAGGCAAGTAAAATAAAATTTCAGGGTAATTTCCAAAGGCAAAGAAAAATACGCTCCACAATAACCAGGCAGAGACCCAGTTAAAAAATGGGCAAAGGAATTGAATAGACATATCTCTGAAGAACATATATGAGTGGCCAATAAATACATGAAAAGATGCTCAGCATCATTAGTTATTAAGGAAATGCAAATCAAAACCACAGTGAGATACCACTGCACACCCACCATTATGGCTAAGATAAAAAAGTCAGATAATCACAAGTGTCGGTGAGGATGTAGAGAAATTGGAACCATCATACATTGCTGGAGGGAATGTAAAGTGATTCAGCCACTTTGGAAAATAGTCTGGAAGTTCCTCAAAATGTTAAACATAGAGTTACCATATGACTCAGCAGTTCCACTCCTAGGTATCCACCCAAGAGAAATTTCAACATGTGTCCAGACAAGAATTTGCACATGAATGTTCATAGCAACATTATGCCTAATAGCCAAAGGGTAGAAACAATCCAAATAAATAAACGTCTGTCAACTGATGAATAAAATATGGTGAGTCCCTGTAAGGGAATATTCAGCCATGAAAAGGAATGAATACAGACTACAGCATGGATGAACCTTGAAAACAGTAGGCTAAGTGAAAGAAACCTGTCACGAAAGACCACATATTACATAATTCCATTTATTTGGAATGTCCAGAGTAGACAAATCCATAGAGACAGAAAGTAGATTATTGGTTGCCAGGAGCCGTGGCAGAAAAGAATGGAGAGTGACTGCTAATGGGTACAGGGTTTCTCTTGGGGTGATGAAAATATTCCAAATTTAGATAGTGGTGGTGGTTGTACAATATGTCTGTGAATATACTAGAAATGAATGTTTAAAAATAAGGTAACCAGGGCTTCCCCGGTGGCGCAGTGGTTGGGAGTCCGCTTGCCAATGCAGGGGACATGGGTTCGTGCCCTGGTCCGGGAGGATCCCACATGCCGCGGAGAGGCTGGGCCCGTGAGTCATGGCCGCTGGGCCTGCGCGTCCGGAGCCTGTGCTCCGCAACGGGAGAGGCCACAACAGTGAGAGGCCCGCGTACTGCAAAAAAAAAAAAAAATAAGGTAACCAGGCAGGGAATTACAGAGCTACAACATAGGGGGGTAGCTATAGAGGGGATATGTAGAGAGGTAGAGAAAGCCCTGGTTAGTGGGGTCTGGAGACTAAGTTTTAGTTCAGAGTTGTATGCTAACTGGCCATTTGGCTCTTGGACAAACAACTTCTTTTCAATTCTCATTTCCTCGCCTATAAAATGGATGAATTAAACTAAGATATCTTCAAATATCCTTTCCGGGCATAAAATTTTATGAGTCCATGAAGGGCTGAAAATGGTCTCATGGTTATAGTAGCCTCCTGGAAATGGGCCAGGAATTTCAAAACTCTCTGTGGAGGTTGGGTGTGTGGTTGGTACAGGGTATAACCAGAAGTTTGTTTCTAGAAATTCCCAGAATAAGTGAACCCTGGAGAAAGGTCAGAGGAGATGTCTGAGGAGAATTAAAAGGCTGACAATGGGGGCATCTCTACTGAACAGCTAGAGAACTCAGTCTGGAGGGAGGAAGGTTGAGAGTGCCTAGGTAGGAAGAAGCCCTGTTTCTTTAAGGAGAGCTGTCTCTCTCCTCAGCAGTGGGACTCATCTGTCTGAAGCGGGCAAGGGGACAGCTCTCCAACCCACGGACTCTTTACTGCTTCCTGCCCAGGATGGCCCAGAACAGAAGCAGCTTCCCAGGGAGGCGGTCCAGCTCCTAGCCAAGACCGCCCCTCTGGCTGCCCACCCCGCCTCTCCCCACCACGCACATCCAGACAGCCAGTGACAGTCATTTCATGCTGCCCACGCAGGGACTGTTCTGGGTGCTGTAGGCTCTGTCATGAACAGGGACCATTAAGTCCCTGACTTCACAGAGCTTACTTTCTAGCAGGGGACCCTGAAAATCATCAAGTAATCAAAGAGGTAAAAAGTGTAATTTGGGCTGGTGAAAAGTACTTATGAAAAAAATTGAGCAACCAAGATGTCCTTCAGTAGGTGAGTGGCTAAGTAACTGTGGTCCATCCAGACAATGGAATGTTATTCAGCACTAAAAAGAAATGAGCTGGGCTTCCCTGGTGGCGCAGTGGTTGAGAGTCCGCCTGCCGATGCAGAGGACACGGGTTCGTGCCCTGGTCCGGGAAGATCCCACATGCCGCGGAGCGGCTGGGCCTGTGAGCCATGGCCACTGAGCCTGCACGTCTGGAGCCTGTGCTCCGCAATGGGAGAGGCCGCAACGGTGAGAGGCCCGCGTACCGCAAAAAACAAAAAAAAAAGAGATGAGCTGTCAAGCCATGAAAAGACACGGAGGAACCTTAAATGCATGTTACAAAGTGAAAGAAACCAATCTGGAAAGGCTACATACTGTACAATTCCAACTATATGACATTCTAGAAAAGGCAAAACTATGGAACAGTAAGAAGGTCAGTGGTTACAGTGGTTAGGTGGGAGACAGGGGTGAACAGGTAGAGCACAGAGGATTTTCAGGGCAGGGAAACTGCTCTGATACTATAATGATGGATACATGTCCTTATACATCTGTTCAAATTCACAGAATGTACAACATCAAGACTGAACCCTAAGGTAAACTGTGGACTCTGGGTGACTACAATGTGTTAGTATAGGTCCATCAATTGTAACAAATGTACCACCTGGTGCCAGGGGGGTGTTGATATGGGGGGATGCGGTGTTTGTATGGGAGTAGGGGTGTGTGCACGAAATCTCAGCACCTTCCTCTCAATTTTTCTGTGAAGCTAAAACTGCTCTAAAAAAAGTCTCTTAAAAATTAAATAAAAATGAAAATAATCACTAAAAATTGAACAAAGATTAAATGAATGGGAAAAATAGAGCAGGACAGAATGTGGGGAGGGGGCGGTCAAGATGCCGGGGACACATTTTAGACACGGTTGTGTGGTCAGAGGCCCATGCGACTGTGTGACCGTGGCTAAGGACCTGAATGACGTGGAGCAGGCCACGCGGGGACCTGGAAGGGTGGCCTGCCAGCCGGAGGGAATGGGTCTGAGTCTAGAGGCAGGAATGAACTTGGCCTCTTAAAGGACATGCAGAGGAGGGGATGACAGGAACGTGGAGGAAGAGCCAGGTCATGAGAGCTTCACAGGCTGTCGTCCGGGTTTGGGCAGCCTCTGGGGGTGTTGAGTAGGGGCCTCCGGAGGTCTAGTTACACTCTGCTCTGGCAGACCCCCGGAAAAGGCCACTGCTTACCCAACAGTGCCGACGATGGCTGCACATGTGCAGTGTCAAGTGAGCTTTTTGAGTACAGGGTCCAGATCTTACTCACCTGGCCCATGGAGTAAGGCTTTCCAGGGCCGTGCGGGGAGCTGATCGCAGGCAGTGACCCTAAAGAAAATCTCAAATCCCGCCCATCAGTGGCTCTGCTCTCACATCCACTCTTTACTTCCTCCAGAGGCAGGCAAAGTATTCTGAGAACAAGCTGAAATGCACCAAGGCCCGGAACGACTACTTGCTGAATCTGGCGGCCACCAATGCAGCTATAAGCAAATACTACATCCACGATGTCTCCGACCTCATCGACGTGAGCTCCTGGGGAGTCTGGGGTTGAGCAGGGTACTGCACTGCCTGGTGCGAGTCATCAGCTGAGGGAGGGCTGGCCCTTGTCCTTAGCTGGCATGTGGGGCGGCCAGTGGCCCCTGGAGCCCTGATGGAGGGGAACGACAGGGAGCCTTTGGGGCCTGGGAGAGGAGTATCACCCTGTGGCTTCTACCTCCATGGGTGGGAGTGGGCCTCTGGTGGCCCTTGCACACTTGGGCTGGGCAGTTGTAATTCAGCGTGCACTTTCCAAGCGCCCTCCTCTACAGCAGGTCTTTTACTGGGTTTGGGGGTACAGGGGTGATTGTACACAGTTCATGCCCTGGGGAACTTCCCAGGGTGGTAAAGATGCTTATCTGTTTAACACCCCTGGGTCCAGTCCACTAGACAAACACGCACATATGGAAGAAAATAATGAATGAGACAAAATTATACAGGTCAGCTTTACTTGGGGACGTTATGCTGGGAGAAATCAGGCAGTTTAAGCAGAGGGAGATGGAGCACTGGCTCCTGAGCACCAGCTGTGCAGGACACACTGGTAGGACAGTGAGGCCTTGGGGAGAGTTCTGTGAGTGGCGCCTTCGGGGAGGCTCCTGCGTCATCTGCGACAGAGCTGGGGCTGCTTCGCATGTCTTCATGCAGACAGGGATCTGGCCCAACAGATGCTCGGTCAGGCTTCCTTGAGGGTGGGTGCGTCCTTGTCCTCTGGCCTTGGTGTATCCCGTCAGGAAGTCAGAGGGTCACTGCTCTTCCCTTGGCTGCAGAGGGGACCCATTATCGCCATTATCACCACCCCCAGGAGAGGGAGCTGCCTGGCACTGCCTTCCAATTCCCCGGGGGCCAGACCCCTCCTCTTTCCTACCTTTCAGCTTTCTTTTTCACACAACCCTTTCACCTTTTTATTTACCAAATTTTTATTGGGTGCCTACTAGCTCTAGATCTTTTTTTTTTTTTTTTTTTTTTTTTTTTTTGTGGCACGCGGGCCTCTCTGTTGTGGCCTCTCCCGTTGCGGAGCACAGGCTCCGGACACGCAGGCTCGGCGGCCATGGCTCACGGGCCCAGCCACTCCGCAGCATGGGGGATCCTCCCAGACCGGGGCACGAACCCGTGTCCCCTGCATCGGCAGGCGGACTCTCAACCACTGCGCCACCAGGGAAGCCCCTAGCTCTAGATCTTGAGGTACAACGGTGGATAAGAGCCAGTGGGTCTGTCCTCAGGGAGCTCAGCCTGCATAACCCTGATGCATTAAAGGCAAACGCAATGCCAAGCAGGTGTTACCGTGAGAGAGGTGGAGGGAGTTGTGGACACCTGGATGAGGGACACCTGGTGTGAACTCTGAGTGGGGAGAACATCAAGGAAGGCTTCCTGGAGGCAGTGACCTCTAAACTGAAACCAAAGGAAGAGTATTTAGGCAGGAGGAGAGAGGAAAAGTCTTCAGGCAGAGGGAATGCGTGTGTGAAGGCCTGGAGATGAGAAAGAAGGCAGTGAGTTTGGGGAGCCGCGAGGAGCACTGCCATTGCCCAGATCTCAGTCTCCCGCTCCCTCTGAGGGTTTTGCCATGACTTGTGTCGTAAGATTCCAAAATGCATGAGGGCCTCCATCATGAAAGATTTGACCGTGGAATAGGAGGTAATCGTTAGTCACTGTGACGGCCCCACCTCCATGTCACCACCCTCACCTGCACCTTCTGTGTGTGCTTCTCTCCAAGTGCTGCGATTTGGGCTTTCACGCCAGCCTGGCCCGCACCTTCCGGACCTACCTCTCAGCCGAGTACAACCTGGAGACCTCTCGCCACGAGGGGCTGGACGTCATCGAGAACGCAGTGGACAACCTGGATTCCCGAAGTGACAAGCACACAGTCATGGACATGTGCAACCAGGTCTTCTGTCCCCCCCTCAAGTTTGAGTTCCAGCCCCACATGGGGGACGAGGTAGGCTTCTCCTAGGAGCCCATGCTTGAGGTTGCTTCCGTCTGTCTCCCCTGGGCTCCCAGAGCATCGGTGGGAGGAGAAGGTCAGCTGAGAGACCTGGGGTCAAGTTCTTGGTGCATGGGCTTCCCCAGCTGAGGAGTTTACCACGAATACCTTAATCTTGGTGGCTCAAGTCCCCTACCTGCAGAATTGGGAGACCATAGCTTCCCATGAAATCCCTCGCAGCTATGTCTAGAAGACCCCAAGGGAGTCCCGCATCTGCACACAGACAGTCATCTCACGTTCTCCCCTCGGATGGATAGCCTCGAATCACCGAAGGCGGGGCCTCAGCAGAGCCACTCAGACCTGTGCTCCAGTGCTGTGAGCCCTTGGAGTACCAGCCAACCCAGTTTTCTTCAGGGCTTGCGCTGCTGACATCCTCATTATGTTCTGGAAAAAAAAAAAATGGGAGAAGGCGCTCTTCACTAGCCCCTAAGCAGCACACTAGTTACCTGAGTGTCACACAACTTCTTATGAAAATAGCTCCTTGAGCTTTTCCATGTCATTCCTCTCTCCAGGGCTCAGGCCCCAGTCCCTGGAACCAACGGAGACAGCCACCAGGTGTCATGTCTGCCTCCCCGTCTCCACCATCTCTACCCCAGGGACATGTGCCCAGAACTTTCTCCTAGTGGCCCCGTTCCCTCCCCCCAGGCACACGAGAGTCAGGGGGACCCAGCCAGCCTCTGGATCCCAGTGGGAGCTCAGCTGGGCTGTCGCTGCACCTGCTTAGCAGGGAAGGACCAGGAGGCGCCTTTAACGATGGCATTTGCTGGACCCTCCAGTGGCTCTGCCCACTTTCTTCATTTGCAAGAGATGCCTTCTGCCAGGCTTCCCCACAGCTCCTGCCCCATCCCTGTGCCCTCATGCCAGCCCTTTGGCTCATCATCTGGTGACTGCAGGGTTGGCTTGCCCAGTTAGTGGTAAAGAACAGAGACCTGCTGTCCCTTATGAGCTCAGCCAAGTTACGGCAGGCAGCCCAGCCCACAGGTAGTGAGAGCCCTGGTGGGAATGGGTGTAGGCGAACAGTATCGCTCTCCTATCTTCCTCTCTTCTCCCCTCCTCTCTCAGCCGCCCCTGTGAGAGGGCCGCTGCCCCAAGCCTGCCTCTCACTCGAGCATCTTCCCGCTGGGCCACTCCGCTGTTTCCCATCCTTTGTTCTTTTCACTGGTTTCTCTTAGGCAGTTGCTTCCCTACCACCACTTCCTGCCTGGAAATTAACCAATTAGTCTCACTTAATGAGATTATGTCCAAGCTCTGAGTAGCAAACCATCACGTGCTGCACAAATGTAGACCACAACCGAGAGCGTGAGAGGGTGGCCCCTGGCTCCCAGCTGGCTCTGGTGTCACTGGGTACAAGCTGTGTGACCTTGGGCAGGTCACTTAACCTTTCCAGGCCTGTTTCCGCAGCTGTCGATGGGGATGTTAACGATAGGCCGGCCCCAGCTACGCACAGGTGGCGAGGGCCCGGGTCAACCACAGGCGGTGGCTGTCATTTCTGCAGGTGTGCCAGGTCAGTGCTCAGCAGCCCGTCCAGACGGAACTGCTCATGCGGTACCACCAGCTGCAGTCCAGACTGGCCACTCTCAAGATCGAGAACGAGGAGGTGAGTGAGCCCCTCGGCCCTGTGAGGGATTTCTTTACAAAGGCCTGACTGGTCCTGCAGAGTCCACTCTTGCCATGGAACACATAAGAAGTCAGGGTTTGGGCTTCCCTGGTGGCGCAGTGGTTGGGAGTCTGCCTGCCGATGCAGGGGACACGGGTTCGTGCCCCGGTCTGGGAAGATCCCACATGCTGCAGAGCGGCTGGGCCCGTGAGCCATGGCCGCTGAGCCTGCGTGTCCGGAGCCTGTGCTCCGCAACGAGAGAGGCCACAACAGTGAGAGACCCGCGTACCGCAAAAAAAAAAAAAAAAAAAAAAAAAAGAAGTCAGGGTTCATCTGTAAGATGCACAACTGTCAGAACCACCTACACCAAGAATCTTTGATGGCATGGGGAATGCTCACAAGATGTTAAAGAAAAGCAAAGAGGAAGTAGAACTCTATGTTCAGTACTGTCCTAACGAGGATAAACTGAAGTATGTGTGCACGTTTCTGTGTATATTCACGGGCATAGAAAAAAAACACTGGAAGGAAATACTTTGAATGTTGATAGTGGTTTTGTCTGGGTTGCAGGAGTATAGGTGATTTCTGTTTTCCTCTCTGTGCTTTTCTCTATTTTCTGCAGTGAGCTTATGTTATTTTTATCATCAGAAATATAGTAGGTATTTTAAATTACACAATGAAATAACCCAGGGCACACTAAACATGTCATAGATTCTGAGCTCCAGAGAGCTTCTGTCTCACCGTGGCCAGCATACCTCCCTTGCAGCTGGTGGCTCAGGACTTCCGCCAGGTGGGCACAAATGGAAGTTCCAGCTGGGATGCCCCCACCCAGGGAGGACATCACCCAATTGGAGGACACCAGGACATGGGAGTGTCACCCGAGATCATGGGCAGGTCCATCCTTGAGAAGTGCAGTTGCAGCTGGAGATGGGGAGCTGTGGTCCCTGTCTTCAGACCTCAAGAGGGCTGTTCTAGGCAGAGAAGGCAGATTGCTTTGTGTCTTCAAAAAGGATGTAGCCAGGACGAACGTGAGCCAGAGTATAGCTAAGGATGAACGAATCAAAGCAGTCCCTGGGGGAGGTTATGTGGAGACAAATTATATCTTTGTCTCTCAAGCCTGAGAAGAGAGAGGATACGGCCAGAGTGATTTCTTTCTTTATTTATGCCCTACATCTTCCCCTGAAGCATTTTAAACTGTTGACATGGAACGGTATATGCTGTATATGGATAATAATGTTAATGGAATTTAAATTGGAAATCGGGGCCACGGAAAGGAGGGTGAAGCACATGCTCCTCTGGGTAGGCTGTTCACGGCCATGGAAATGCTCAGTTTTGAACCTGAGCTTCTGTGAGGCTATGTTAGAAAGAACCGATTCACTCATTTATTCATTCAAGTATTTATTTAGCACATACTATGCGCTAAACATTGTGCAGAGTTAAGTGAGTGGATGAGACAATATAGTACCTCCTCTCACGGAGTTTATGTTCTAGTGAGAAAAGACAGGTGGTAAAACACAAAAGCGAACGAACCCATAAATGAATATGTACACAGAATATCAGACACTAAGTTAAGGATGGTGGTCGGGGGTGGGCGGGGGGAGGCCTGATGTCACCAGGAGGCGACTTTTAAGTTGAGATCTGAGTGACAAGAGAGGCTTTGAGCAGCAATCACTGTGCAGCGAATGTGGACGCAGTTCTCCCAGGACTGTGTTTGGAACGACCCTCCATCCAAGTTGCAGTGCGCCCTTTAGGCACAGTTCAGTGAAGGGCTGTGGGGAGGCCGGGGCCCTGCGTATGGAGCCTCCAGGGTCCCGCTTGGTCCCGGGAGAGGAATCGGAGTCCTGGAGGACCGAGCACACTGCGTGTGTCTTAGGTCTATCTTCCTCAAGGCTGTTTTTTCTCAGTCAGGCTTGCGTGGACTCAGTGGCCGACAGCGGAGGAGTTCACTCACTGAGGACAGCGCTGCCCTTATCCAGACTGTGTCCCCTCCCTTCTCTGGGTGAAGGAAACGGGGAGCGTTTCTAGCATTGCTCCTCCTCAGGGACCTGCGTCCCAGGAGGAGCTGGTTTGGGGTTTTATAACCATAAAGAAACACAAACCTCAAAAACCAAGTTCCTTGTTGGTCACAACAGCCTCCGACGTTGTCTCCAGCAGAAGCAGTCCCATGACATGACTTTAGATTAGGCCACCTGGCTTCTTCCCCCAGCCAGCTACTGGCCTTACTTTCCACATCACTGTAAAGGAAATGAGCATCTTTGTCCTGCCTGCCTCCTGATGCTTTATGTGGAAGAAATCAAGGAACGGTTGGGAAAGGACTTTGAGGTGTCAAAGGCATTCTGAGGCTGAAGGATTTTTGTCAACCTGAAGGATTTTTTGTGTTTCCCCAGGTTAGAAAAACCCTGGACGCCACCATGCAGACCTTGCAGGACATGCTGACTGTGGAGGACTTCGACGTCTCCGACGCCTTCCAACACAGCCGGTCCACGGAGTCTGTGAAGTCAGCCGCCTCCGAGACCTACATGAGCAAGGTCAACATCGCCAAGAGGAGAGCCAACCAGCAGGAGACAGAAATGTTTTATTTTACAGTAAGTGGCGTCCTGGCCCAGGACCCTCTGTCTGCCACCCCACCAGCAGTGATTTTGGGGAGCGGCCCAAACTACTGGGAGCCAGAGGAACCATGTGGGTCAGTTAGGCCTACAGGTCTTCCAGCGTGCTTTTCAGGTTAAATTGCCTGGCGTGGCTTTGTGAAATGCAGGAAGTGAGCTACCAGTGGGTAGCACCGGCCTTGATCTTGGATTGACAGTTATTGTGATTTTCCTGTTCTAGAAAAAATACAGAGAGAGTTGTGTTCAGTAGAGTGAGAGGAAAAAGGGCTAACAGAGCCAGGTGCACGCCCCAAGTAACAACCCCCAAGTTTAGTGTATGGTTGTCATGTCAAGTTGTGTCAAATTTGGGCATGGACTCTGCAGACAACACCCTGAGTGATCTTTGCAAATTGCTGGTGAGTTGCCAGCCCTTCATGTAGAATCCCAGATTACTTACATTTCACTTGGCCAAGGAGGAACAGGGATGAGAGCCATCGGGGCTTTATTGCAACATGTATTTAGTGAACATGGAATGAGGTTAGAAGGGACCTTACATCTTCCATCTGATGTTTGATCCTGTTCAGCCTTATCCCTGCCCAAAAGTCATTTGGATTCTGCTTGAACAACCCCAGATTAAAAAGCTCCCTCCTTCCCCAAACAACCCTTTTGTTTGGCTTGTGGCTGGCTACAGATATTATGATGTTTTCCCGTATCTCTGTTATCTTCAAAAATCTTCCTTACTAGGATTTCTGGTCATTGATCTTAATTCTGTTCTCTGGGGCAACCCAGAGAGAGGCTAATTCTACTTGACAGTCTGGCAAGGTTGCAGGGAGCTGGGTTTTTATTTCTCCAGGCTAAACATATCTACTTCTTTCAATCCAGCCTCTTAGGCTTTTGTTTTGAGTGCCCTCAGCATCCTAGCGACACTCTCCGGAACATGTTCCACTTGTCAGTGCTTCTTCTAAAGTGAGATTCCCAGCAGCGGAGTGACCAGCACAGAGCAGGGCTAAACTTTCACCTCCCTCCACATTAGGGGCTATGCTTCTCTTTCCGTATGTCCTAAGATCATATTCTTTTTTTTTTTTTTTTTAAGCTAGTATCAGTTAAATCCCTGTTCCCACCGTACTGCCATTAAACGAGGCCACCCTCCTCCTGTGGGATGTGTAGGTGATGTCTTGGGTGGGTCTGATGTTTATCACCGCTTAGATTTCCTCTTGATGGGTTCAGCTCATGGTTCCAGACTGTCACAATCCTGATCCGGCTTCTCATCACAATCACATATGCTGTCTCTTCAGACCTTGTGTCTGCAGATTCAGTAAGCATGGCTTCTGTACCTTAAAGTTTGTCAATAAAAAAAAACTAATTGGTACTTCAGGGCCCAGGCCAAAGACAAGAGTTATTCAAAACATGCCACTAGGCTAATATTGATTCATTAATCAGCACTTTTAGATTGTGGTCATTTAACCAGTCATAAACCCAGCCAATTCTAATATCCAACTCCATTTCATGCTAGGCCTCATCAAATCCCTGTCAAAAACCAACGGTTGACGCCTACTGCATTTCCTTCATCAACATTCTTTGACTCTGTTGCTTTCAAGAAAGAACCGATTTACTCATTTATTCATTCAAGTATTTATTTAGCACATACTATGTGAATACTATGTGAATCAGCCCATACCAGTTTCGGGGGCTCACCACTTCCACGAGGGGCCTACTGTGTTTGTAGAGAATTTATGGGTTACAAAGATAAATGAGGAGTGTGGATGAGTGTTGTCACTTAGGCAGCAGAAGCAAAGAAGGGGGTTCAGCCTGCTTGAAATTAAAAGACAGCATCCATGATGGGGGTCATGGATGTTATATTTTGATCTGAATATACAAGTTATCGACCTGGTTGGCTAGTACACCTCATGATGTGATGTTGTGACATTATTTAGGTATTTTGAGGACATAACACTCCTTTTAAAGCAAACATTAATACGATTCAATGGCATTCTTTTCTTCATGGGTCACACGTGAAGCCTGGGTGAAGCTTGAAAGAAGTAGCCAGGATCCCCAAGCCCTAGAGCCCCAGTGTGTAATTTGCACTAACCAGGTGTAATTTGCACTAACCCACCAAAGCATGAGTTACAAGTTTGGAATTGGAGCTTCACCTGGCTTGGGACAGTGAGGCAGGATGGAGAGAACACCTACTTATACTGCAGCTCTGCTTTTTATGGTGAATTCTTAAACACAGGGCGATAAAATCAGAGGGCTATATTACTGGAAGCATCCAGAGAGAGCCTCTAGGTGAGTAGTTATCAAACCGAAGTGTGCTTTTGAATCATGTAGGAAGCTTGTTGAAAATGTAGGTTCCCAGACTACCACCCTCCCTGAGGTGGCACCCTGGAAACATGAGCACTTCTGGGTCTCTGTGGTGTCCTCCTGGGGTTAGACTCACAGTCTTCCAGAGCAGGAATATGCAAGTGGACACTCTCCCCAGCTGGGTAGGAGGCCACTGGTCCCTGCACCACACTTGGAGAAGCACCATGAGTCTACTCATTTTACCTTGAGGAGGGCATGAGGCCCAGAAATGTTCAGAAATCCGGCCAAGATCGCACACTGAGTGACCGCAGCTCTGAGCTCTTTCTCCTTCTGGGTAGAATGGGAATGGTGGTGCTTCCACCATTTGTCATCTGAGACTGCAGTGAGGACCAAATGTACATGTTTGAAAACCATCTACAGATACAAGGGGGAGTGACTGTTAGCAACCACGGGACAAGGCCCTAGGAGCTAAGAAGGACCACGGCCAAGGAGACAGGACGCCACAAGCCCCAGAAACCCAGCAGGGGCGGGCCAGGGTGCGGTGACCTCAGTCTTATCCGGGCACATGTCAGCCCCCTCCCCGTGGGCCTTTCCCCACACCTGTCTTCAGCGGGAAGATGGGGACGTTCCAGCTGTCCTGAGCTGCCAAGGCGCACTTCTTTGCTCCCCTGTGCCCTTTCTGAGTCTTCTGGCTGGGGAATAGAATGGATTTTTTGGTGAGAAACTAGCTGGCAGATTTGGGGCACTCACATCTGTCCCTGTGCCTTCATTCGCAGGGCCTTTGTAATTGCGTCCCCCTCTGCTTAGACCCTTCCCTCCCACGTGCACCCACATGGCTCCCTTCCTCACCTCCTTCAGGCCGGGGCTGAAATGGCAACTTTGCAGTGAGGTCTGCCCTCTCTCCCAGTTCCTCATTCCTGCCTTGTTTCCATCCCTAGCGTTCACCACCATTGACCAATTGTGTATTTTACTTACGTTTTTGTTAGTTTATTGTCTCTCTCCTACTCTGCTGTGTCAGTCCCACCAGGTCAGAGATTTCAGCTGAATTTCTCAGCACCTACTATATGCCTGGCACAACTGTAGGTGCCGAGGATCCAGAAAGGAACCTGCATGGACGGTGCCTACAGTGGCTCATGGTCCAGCAGAGAGGGCTCCCGGCCTGTGACTGGGCAACGTGGGGTGGGCAGGGCTGAGGGAAGCTGGTAGTTGTGTAGAGGCATGGCTGAGGCCAGGCTGAACTGGGGGCAGGTAGATGTGTTTCTGTTCCGGGTGCCCCGTTCCTGGCACTGCTTCCAAGTGCGTTGTGCTTGGCCAGGCCCCAGAACTAGAGGCAGCCTGGGGTCCTAGGGCAAATCATTTCTTGTGCCAGCCTCACCTTTCTCATCTGTAAAAAGAAGAAAATCATATCCCCAAATGCAGTTCAGGTTATTTTAATAGGAACGTCTCCAGGGGCCTGCAATGCCCTTCCTCCTTCAGAGTGCAGCCAGATAAAAGAAGACATGTTCTGAGGCTCCCTCCCCTCTGACAGATCAGATAACATTCTCTTATCTCAGCTGCATGCTCTTGGCCCAGAAGCACAGAGGAACTTTGATGGCTAAAGAAGCCCACTGCCCAGGCTCCTGCAGTCCTCACCTGACAGAAGCACCTTTCACTGCGCCCATCCCCCAAGCTTTCTCTGTGTTCCCAAACTGACCTGAAATGCCTCATAGGACTGGACAGCCACGCTTGGCAGAGCTGGGGATCTGATGGAGCCAACGCAGAAACCCCTTTCCCCGTGCCTGGGGCCTTGAGGGTGGCCTCCCACCCTGGAGGTCCATTATGGAAGCAGGAATGGCAGGACTTGGCCCTGCGATCTGTAATGTCCTTGTGCCTTGTGTCTTACAGAAATTTAAAGAATATGTGAATGGCAGTAACCTCATCACTAAGCTACAGGCCAAGCATGACTTACTCAAGCAGACTCTGGGCGAAGGTGAGTCAGGTGGCAGACGCTGGCAAGGGGGGCTGTCTTCCCCGCTGGGTTGTGTTGTGGCCCCTTGAGCTGTTTCACATGGAGATCCCGAGCCCTTGGTGGAATGAGACCTGGTCCCGGAGCCACCTACCGGCATGAGCAGTCTGGGAAAATAGCTCTGGTACAGATGCTGAGGGGGTCCAGTCTGGCTGCAGAAACTATGGGGCAAACACAAGTCTTAGTCTGGGTTGTGGAGGAGGGTTCCGGATAAAGTGATGCGGGTCCCCAATAGGTAGGGGGTAGGATTCAGGGAACAAGCATCTGCACTGTTGCTTTTTAGCAGATTCTGTTTGCCAAGAATACTACTGGAGTGCCTGGCCAGGATTGTAGGTCCAAGAAGAAAAATGCATATGTGTAAAGCAGAGTTTGGTCCTTGGGAGACCTGGGGACTAGACTTAAAGCTCCCCAAAGGCTTCCAACGATGGGTGGGATAAAATCCCAACTGCTCCCATGGCACACGAGGTCCAAGGTCACTTGACCTCCACCTGCCTCCCTGACCTCATCTACCCATCCTCCACTTCCCTACTGTACTCCAGTGGCACTGAGCTCCTTTCTGCACATCAAAGCTCATCTAAGAAACGAAACTGAGTTATTTGTAGTGAGGTGGATGGACCTAGAGTCTGTCATACAGAGTGAAGTAAGAAAGAGAAAAAAAATGCCGTATGCTAACACATATATATGGAATCTAAAAAAAAAAAAAAAGTGGTCATGAAGAACCTAGGGACAAGACAGGAATAAAGACGCAGACCTACTAGAGAATGGACTTGAGGACATGGGGAGGGGGAAGGGTAAGCTGGGACAAAGTGAGAGAGTGGCATGGACATATATACACTACCAAATGTAAAATAGCTAGCTAGTGGGAAGCAGCCGCATAGCACAGGGAGATCTGCTCGGTGCTTTGTGACCACCTAGAGGGGTGGGATAGGGAGGATGGGAAGGAGGGAGATGCAAGAGGGAGGGGATATGGGGATATAAGTATATGTATAGCTGATTCACTTTGTTATAAAGCAGAAACTAACACACCATTGTAAAGCAGTTATACTCCAATAAAGATGTTAAAAAAAAAAAAAAAGCTCATCCAACTTATTCCTGCCTCAGGGCCTTTGCATCTGCTGTTCCCACTGCCTGGAATGCCCTTACCCCATGTCTCTGTGTGGATGGCTCCCTATCCTTCAGCTGTCAGCACAGATGTCACTTCCTCCTGAGACCCTCCTGCCACCCAACCTCAAGGAATCACCACCTCTGTCCCAACACTCTTTCTGTTTGATTTTCCTCATCTCACTCATCACCATGTGAAATCCTCCTATATACTATTTGTTCACCTGCTTATTGTCGTTGGTCACACCCCCACCCCCAAGAGCATCATATCTTCAACCAGAGAAGGGACGTCCTTGCTTATTTTGTCCACCACTTTATCTAGTGTCTAGAACAGTGCCTGGCTCATATCAGGCACTCAGTAGCCACTGAATGAACGTTGAATGGAAAGGTCACCAGAACGTGAACTAGAAACCATCCAAGGTCAAGGATGTGTCAACTGAAAACAAAAATGCACATGCTAAGAGCTGAGAGTTATATTTTATTCAGTGGACAAAATTGAGGACTTAAGCCCAGGACACAGCATCTCAGATAACTCTGAGACACTGTTCCAAAGAGGCGAGGTGGGGAGCCAGGATATGTAGGAGTTTTTGCAACAAAGACCAGGTAGTCAGAACATCTAAAGATTGCTGTTAGTAAAAGAAAACCAGACATCTCACGTTAAGGAATTTGGCACTTTTCTATATATGGGAAGATGCAAGAGTCTGGGCTCAGTGCAGTCATTCCTTTGATATGCACCTCAACTCTCTGGAGCCAGTATCCTGTCTTTTCTCATCCTGAGTTTCCTCAGGGTGCACCGTTTGTTGTGGGGGGCAGGTGGCGGGTGGCTGCAGTATCTGATGATTCACTGGTAGGCATTATGTTTTATTTATTTATTTATTTATTTATTTATTTAGGCTACGTCGGGTCTTAGTTGTGGCACGCAGGATCTTTGTTGCGGCACGTGGGATCTTTCATTGCAGCACGCGGGCTCTTTGTTGCGGCACGCGGGCTTCTCTCTAGTTGTGGCACATGGGCTCTGGAGCACGCACGGGCTCAGTAGTTGCGGCGCTCTGGCTTAGTTGCCCTGTGGCATGTGGGATCTTAGTTCCCCAACCAGGGGCTGAATCTGTCCCCTGCATTGGAAACTGGATTCTCGACCACTGGACCACCAGGGAAGTCCCTGGGCATTATGTTTCCATCCCAAGTTCCCTCAGGGCTCTCTGTTGGGAGTGGCTGTAGTGGCTGATGCCTGCAACATCCCTTGTTTACTGATATGGCAGGCGGCATTTTAAGTTCACAGATGGTTTACAGCAAGTCCTGGTGGCCATGGAGCCGGGTATGAGGCTCAGCTTTGAGGGGAGGAGCTGACCTGGGGCTTCAGAAGCTGCTGGGCAACCTCAGAGATAGTCTTGTGTCCTGTGTAGAGAGGGCTGTTGGCTGAAGGATGTGCTCCCCTGAAAGGAAAGAAAACATGGGGTCTGGGAAACAGGGGGACAGTACGAGAGAGATGAAGGAAATTTCTAAGATGATGATGCCAGTAGATCCCGAGATGACAGCTTGAAGCAGCCTAGAGAGCTCCCAGGAGTGTCCTGGGGAAGGAGTGTGACAGGACAAGAGTTGTGCTGGGCTGTGGGGCTGGTGGTCACTGCCGGTGGAAGTTCGCTGTCTGCAACACGTCCTTGCCTTCCCTGGCTCACTCTCTTCTCCCTGTGGGTGCACATTCTAGTGACTGTATCCTGGCCACACAAGTCCCTAATTCCTGTCCACTCAGCAGCTATCAAGGGGGCTGCCAGGTTCTGCAGGCGCTTGGCATTTGTGAGCCCCATGCTTTAGAAGAACTGGTGAAAAATGAAACCATTTCCTAACCCCAAGGCACTTACATTCTAGCTGGGAGACAACACGTGAATCCATAAAGAATTAAATAGCGATAACACTATCACACAGAAATACTGACTGAATTGCCAGGCGAACAGTACAGACTCTGAGGGTTGTGAGTCCAGAGAGGGAGGTTTCGCTGTGGGCCCAGGAGAGCTGGAAAGGCTTCAAGGAAGATGAATAACTAGGGCTTGAAGGAATAGCCAGGACTTTAAAACTAATACCAATGGAATTTTTTCAATCATTTTTGTTGACATATAATGGATATACCATAAAATGCACCCATTTTATGTGTAGAAATCAGTTTTGACAAACACATACATCCACCTGTCACCACCACCCGGAAGTTTGCTTGTGCCTCTTTGCAGTCAGCTGCCCCCACACTCCACCTCAAGGCACCACTGATCTGATTTCTATTGCCATAGACTAGTTTTGTGTGTTCTAGCTGGTGAGAGCTGGGGAGCTCTTGGAGGTGATGGAAATGTTCTGTATCCTGCTTTGGGTGGTGGTTAGACATGGGTGTTTAGGTTTGTCAGAACTCATTGATGGAGAGGAAGAGTAGGGGAGATGGAGTTGCAATGAGCTTTTTCTTCATTTCCCCTGTCCCGCCCCTCTACCTCCTGCCCATCCTGACATTTCAGTATTGGACCAGGCGAGTGGGGCCATGGAGGAGTGTGGGTAACACGGAGGAACAAGAACAGCAAGACTAGAGGGAAAGGGGAGAGACAGAAAGTCCTAGAGAGGAGCTTGGGTGTGTGTGTGACGGGGGCAGCTTCCACAGCTCGCAGAATCAGTTTTTATGGTCATGGGATTGGGGGCTGCTGCTCATGAGTCGTAGCAAAAGGTGGGTCCATGTGAGTTGCTGGCTACTTGTACTTTCGAAATCAGATACCCTGGATTTAGAAAACAAGATGTTCTTTTAAAAAATAAGATCCCAGATGAGGAAGTGCTTCTCTCCAGCTCCTCCGTGAGTGCTCTCACATGCAACCTTTTATTCCTGCCCTTGCCTGAATGGCCTTAATGAAATAATAATAACAATTAGTTTTGGTTGGCGTAACTCCTGACCCATTTGGTCTTCCAAGTTTATTTAGCCTTCAGCTGCGCCTTGCTTTGAGATGTGATTTATGAGTCCTTCTTCTGACTTTTGAGCTGAAGAGCAACAAAAAACTGAAAATGCAGCTTCAGAAGTATAATGGAGTCTAAGAAAGAGCCATCTAGAAGAATTTCTATAGTCCTGTTTTCTCATAAGCCAGCAGTGAGGAAAGCCCACTGTGCTTCTTTTGATAACTGGGATGGGTCTTGTTAGACTGGTCAATTCTGGGGAACTTTTTTTTTTTTTTACATCTTTATTGGAGTATAATTGCTTGTGTTAGTTGTGTTAGTTTCTACTGTATAACAAAGTGAATCAGCTATATGCATACGTATAGCCCCATATCCCCTCCCTCTCGTATCTCCCTCCCAACCTCCTTATCTCACCCCTCTAGGTGGTCACAGAGCGCCGAGCTGATCTCCCTGTGCCATGCGGCTGCTTCCCACTAGCTAGCTATTTTACATTTGATAGTGTATATATATGTCCATGCCACCCTCTCACTTCGTCCCAGCTCACCCTTCCCCCTCCCAGTATCCTTAAGTCCATTCTCTACGTCTGTGTCTTTATTCCTGTTCTGCCCCTAGGTTCATAGGAACCATCTTTTTTTTACATTCCATATATGTGTGTCGGCATATGGTATTTGTTTCTCTCTTTCTGACTTGCTTCACTCTGTATGACAGACTCTAGGTCCATCCACCTCACTACAAATAACTCAATTTCATTTCTTTTTATGGCTGAGTAATATTCCATTGTATATATGTGCCACATCTTCTTTATCCATTCATCTGTCGATGGACTCTTAGGTTACTTCCATGTCCTGGCTACTGTAAATAGAGCTGCAATGAACATTGTGGTACATGACTCTTTTTTTTTTAATTTTTTTTTTTTTTTTTTTTTTTTGTGGTACGCGGGCCTCTCACTGTTGTGGCCTCTCCCGTTGTGGAGCACAGGCTCCGGACGCACAGGCTCAGCGGCCATGGCTCACAGGCCTAGCTGCTCTGCAGTATGTGGGATCTTCCCAGACCGGGACACGAACCCATGTCCCCTGCATTGGCAGGTGGACTCTCAACCACTGCGCCACCAGGGAAGCCCACATGACTCTTTTTGAATTATGGTTTTCTCAGGATATATGCCCAGTAGTGGAATTGCTGGGTCATATGGTAGTTCTATTTTTAGTTTTTTAAGGAACCTCCATACTGTTCTCCATAGCTTTTTAAATTTTAATAAACTTTTTGTTTTAGAATAGTTTTATATTTATAGAAAAGTTGCAAAGATAAGATAGTACAGTTTCCATATACTCCACATCCAATTTCCCCTATTATTAACATCTTCATTTTACACGAATATGGTATATTTGTCACAATTAACAAATATTGATACATTATTATTAACTGAAGTTAGTAAATTACTGAATTACTGAAAAAACTGAAGCTGAAACCAAATCTTCAGTCATTTTTGTGTCTCCCCTGCACAATAAAGCTATATGTGGATTCTAAGGGCATTAAGGGAAAGGGGAGAATTTGCGCTGACTTAGTTTGATAAAGATCTTGCCCGTTGGGCAAAGTTGGGGCATGAAAAAAATTGAGCAGGCCAAAGAAAGCTCAGAATCTTCTAATTCACTCTTCTGAGCATCTTCAGATGATTCCCCTCTACCTGGACATGTTAACTCTTCCATTCAGTAGAAAGCTCTTCTAAGAGTGGGGCTAGGGTAGGGTGACACCTGCCTCAATGGCCTTTTTAGGTCATCTGAGAGCTATTTTATATTGGGGGGATAATCTGGTCATTTTGAAAACAAGTGAGAAATATGGGGCCAAGTGGAATATTTTTACTAAAAAGATACAAAGCTTTTTTTAAAAATGAAATGAAATATCATGTCTAGTGCCTCAGTTTCTCTCAAGTACTCTTTTGACAGCACGCCTCAAAGAAACCACAAGTTGGAGGAAACTAGGTCTTTTGGGTCACCCTCACTTAGAAGCGAATTTCTGAACATGGCACACAAGTCAAAATGCTTCTAGGTGCCCTGCAAATTGTCATTCCTTGTTACAAATGTCACTGCCACATCTTGGGAACAAGAGCGCACGCCCTTATGTGCCCTTGGCTGTTGCTATGTCGTTTTATTGGCCAGAGGATTCTTAGTTTATCATCTCTGAGTCTTAGATTTCTGACCTCTTTATTGCCCTGGGTAGTCAGTAAGCTCCAGGGTTTACACTTAAGATATGGGCGGGTTTTCAGTTTACTCTATAGCCCCTCTAGGGTGAATGGTGCATTGTGTATAAAAGGGGTGAGACATAACCTTTTCAGGCCAAGATTTAATAGCCCATTACAGAGCAAAATGTCCACCAGGACCAGACAGTTCTGACCTTCTAGAAAATGACTGAGCCACCAACTATAAAGTATATTTTTAAAACCCCAAGAGGTCTCAGGTGGTAAAGGGCAGAACATTTTTGATTTCTGTTATTTGTTAGAAGTTGAAACACCATATTCCAAAAGATGTTTCTGGTAAAGAGGTTCTTGAGATCTGGAATGTGAGTCAAAGCTGAAGGAGAATAAATTAGATTCGTTGCCAGAGGAAGGTCTGTCTTGAGTGTGTTCTGACACATTCCACTCCAGGACCCAGATCCTTTGATTCCTACCTACCCCTTTCTCCCCGCCCCCCGGCCATCCATTCATCTGTCCATCCATCCATGGGGACACAGTATATACAAGACGAACAAGGTTCCTGCCCTCGTGGGGAAGAGAGACCTCAAACAGGAAACAAACCATTAAGTAAAGAATTATAACTGAGTGTCCTCGAATAGAAAATTGGGGCTGAGATAGAGAATAGTTGTGTATGGGGTTGGGGACAATTGGGGCACCTGCTTTAGGTTGGGTGATCAGAGAGGCCTCCGAGGGGAGGTGATGTTTAAGCTGAGACTGAAGGATGGGAAGGCGTCAGCCACGTGAGAAACTGGGGAGAGAGTGTTGGGGCAGAGGGAACAGCCTGTGTGAAGGCAGGAAGGGATGTGGTGAGGTAGGACTAAAAGAAGGGCACTGTGCCTGGACCACAGTGGGTATGTAGGGGAGTGCGTAATTCTGGAACCAAGCGGAGGTAGAGCAGGAACCTCTTCCTAGGTCCCCTTAGTCAGAGTTGCACAGCTGACTACAGCCCTAAGGGAAATGATGTGCTTTATAGTCAACCCGGGCCACTGGCTGACGCTTTCATGAGTGGGCTGCCGTCAGCTTCAACTCCGGGTCTTAGATCTACGTGAAAATTTAACTCAAATTGATGTCTGGTAGGAATTTGCCCCAGACCCCAGGCACACAATCAAATTAAGCAGAGCAAATTTTCCTGTTTTACCTAACTTTTCTCCTTTCCTGCTTTGGCTTCTGTTCAGCCAGTTGCAGTCACTCTTTTTTTTTTTTTTTTTTTTTGCGGTACGCGGGCCTCTCACTGCTGTGGCCTCTCCCGTTGCGGAGCACAGGCTCCGGACGCGCAGGCTCAGCGACCATGGCTCACGGGCCCAGCCGCTCCGCGGCATGTGGGATCTTCCCGGACCGGGGCACGAACCCATGTCCCCTGCATCGGCAGGCGGACTCTCAACCACTGCGCCACCAGAGAAGCCCCATGCAGTCACTCTTGTAACTGCTTGTGGCTTTGGTCAGGAATTAAGGAACTGTGTGCTGATTCGCTCCAAGTTTTATTCTCAGACTTCTCTAACTCTCTTCCTCCCCTCATTTTTCTCCCCATTCAGCTTTGTTTTCTGAAACAATAGAGAAATATAAATGCTCAGTTCTTTTTTTTTTTAATAAAGTCCCTTCATATGAATGCTAGATGGGTCTGGAGCTGTTCTGTCCAATATGGTGGCCACAAGCCACATGCGGCTGTTGAACACTTGAATCGTGGCTAGTCTGAATTGAGATGTGTAAAACGAGCACCAGATTTTAAAGAGTTAGTAATATATATATCTTATTAATTTTTATATTGATACATATTGAAATAATATTTTTGATAGATTAAATACAATGTATCATTAAAATTAATCTTTCATGTTTCTCTTTACTGTTTATATGTGGCTACTAGAAATTGTGGCTTGCATTGTATTTCCATGGGACAGCACTGGCTTAGAGGTTCTCTACTGCACCATAAAAATAATGAAGTACTGAATCATGCTGTGGATGAACCTCAAAAGCATTATGCTCAGTGAAAGAAGCCAAATGCAAAAGACCACATATTGTATGATTCTATTTTTATGAAATACCCAGAATAAGCAAATCTGTAGAGGCAGAGAGTGGATGAGTGGTTGCCATAGGCTGGAGATGGGAAGAGGGAGTGACTATAAATCGGCACAAGGGATCTTTTCAATGTGATGGAAATGTTCTAAAATTGAGTTGTGGTGATGGTTGCACAACTTTGAATATTTACTAAAAATCCTGAATTATGCATTTTAAATGTGTGAATTTTATGATATGTAAATTATACCTCAATAATTAAAAAAGAGGGCAGTGGATATGAGACTGGAATTCCAGGGAAATGTAAGATCTGGAGATAAAGTTAGGAAGTCTCAGCAAGCATTTGGGATCACCTAGAGAGGGTGGAGGAGACCCAGTTTGCATCCTGGAGCCATTCCAATATTTAGAGGTTAGAGTTTGGACAGATGAGGAGACAACAAGAGAAACTGAGGAACAGCCTGTAGGGCAGGAAGGACACCTGGAAAGTGTACAGAGTCATGAAAATCAAGAGGAAAAAGCTTTATAAGAAGAAGGGAGTGATTAACTGAGGTAGGCAGTGCTGAGTGCTGAGCAGTCAGGTAAGAGCAGAGGAGACATTGGGTTCAGCCGCACAGAGCAGTCTCCGTGGAGCGGTGAGGACAAAAGCCAGCTGCAGTAAGGCAAGAGGAGGAAGCGACAGGGACCCCAAACAGAGCTCCTTCAGGAAGTTTTGCTGGAAAGGAGAACTGAGAAATAGAGATTGAGTTAGAGGAGAAATGGGGTCAAGGGGAGGCTTAAAAGGCAGGTTGGATGTATCCAGTGTACGTGTTGATACGCTGATGGAAATGATCCAGAAGAGAGGAGACTGGCGGTGCTAGAGAGAGGGGAGACACTTGCAGAAGCAAAGCCCCCTGAAAAGGGCCAAGGGCATGGGACCTGCAGCACGGGGTGTGGGTTTTAGCAGAAGCAGGATGCTTCCTCCAGAGCACCGGGAAAGGAGGTAGCGGGGGAATGGACAGGCGCAGGTAGGTGGGTAGGTCTCATGGTGGTACCCAGAGACCTTGTCTTATTGATTTTGTTTTCCAGTGAAGGAAGAGAGAAGGTTTTCAGCTGAGGATGAAGGCAGGAGGGCTGGGTGTGGGCACTTGGCGGGGTTGAGTAACAACAGAAGGTGTCTTATGGCTGATACCCTTCAGTGCCAGGCATGACAAGTGCTCAGTAAACCTTTGTGGACATAAAGCAGTGTGTGAGCTCTCGAGCTGGGGTATGCATAGAAGAGAGTACCGGGAGTGCTTGTCAAAATGCAGATTCCTGGGTCCTTATCCAGGAAAGAGCCAAAAAATCTGCATTTTTGACAAGAGTTCCAGAAGATTCTGATGCCACTGGTCAGCAGGTTGTAGTTTGAGAATCGCTGAAAAAAAAAATGTGTAGGAACAATAGCAAATGAAAAATATGTGAACATGGCCCTACAAACAGGAGGCACTGAGGATTTAATAAGACTCAGTTCTTCGCAACAGAACATACCTTAGGCATAAGATTTCCCAGGTCACAAATAAGGGGTTAGTTGTTTCTTGTTTTTAGAAAAGGATGAATGTTCTCCGCTCAAAAATAAACCACCAAAAACGAAAACAAAACCAACAATTAAATCAATGTACACTTTTCTTTCCAGGGGAGAGAGCAGAATGCGGTACAACCAGGTAAGAGCGGTGCATCTTGTTTTCTTCACCTGCTGCCTGAGTGGGCAGTGGGAGGAGGTCGGGGGAGCAGGACAGGCGGGGAGGTAGCGAGACAGTGCTGGAGCTCAGGGCAGCGGAGGAGTCTTAGAGGGGACGGCGCCTCGCCAGTGTCCCCACGGGGGTGTGGCTGTGCTGAGAGGGAAGGCAAAGGTCTTTTGGCTGCTCTGCTGGTTCCAGCATTAGACTGGTGACGGGGAGGGAGCCTTTCAGAGCTGCTGTGGGAAGTGGGTGTCGTCCCTCGTTGCTATCCATCTGGTGGGAGGACGGGAAGGTAATATATATTGCAGAGTGGCTGAGGGCAACCAGGAGAAGCCAGAGGCTGTGGGGTAGCTGCCCACCTGTCTCCCCATCCGTTCTATGGCTGCTGAGCAAACCGCCGAGGCGTGGGGCCCAGCCCGGGGTCCCAGTTTGCCAAGGCTCCGGGTTTGGCTGGAACCGCACACCACCGGGCATACGCATGCGCATATTCACACGCGCGCACTCAGAAGCCCGCTTGCTGCCCACCCTGGCTTCCGACCTCGCAGCACTGGGATGGCCTGATGGCAGAGCCCTTGGTGGGGGAAGTAATAGTGGGCAGCTTCTGCTTTCTCTCCAGCTCGCTCAACATTATCCTCTGGGCTTTTCCCTGAGCAGACCAGAACCAGTGAACACTTTCACTCAGCAGCTGAGAGCTGAGAGGCTGGCTTCAGGACTGGACCTTTCCTCTACCTGCGGAGAGTTTAGGTCCATAAGCAGCCCTATCGCTGCCCGGGTTCCTTAGAGCCCATCCATTTCCGTGTTCCCAGCAATACCTGTCCCACTGCCCAAGTTGAATTGAGCTGGTGGCCCAGAGGCCTGCACTTTTCCATCATGTGGTCATTGAGAGCTACTTCTGCCTCATTCTGGGCCCAGTGACCCAAAAACATCCTTTCCCCACAAGTTCTTCCCGGTGGCCCAGAATTCTGGAAAGCTGTCCTACTTGGCAAGAGGGAGGATGAACCCTTAACTCCTGCCTCATCTGGAAGGGAGTTGGCTGGGAAAAGGCTTGGAAAGCTCTGGGGTTTTCAGTTTGCTGGCCCAGGGTCGGGAAGACTGAGGGCTCTCCAGAAGCTCAGCCTGTGCAGCTGTTCCTCTAGGCCCCGGCAGTCCCCGGACATTGGGAAGATTCATGATACCAGGCGAGGCCCTCCCAGCACATGGGTCAGCAGATGTGCAGGGTTACTTTCTAAGAACCTTTTAGAAACAAACTCCTATTTATTTATTTACTTACTTACTTACTTACTGCAAGAGTGTTGTCATAGTCCCAAAACAACAGAAGCCACATTTTACACCAAAGTCTGCAAATAGTGAAACAGATGGGGGGATGAATTGAGCCATCCCTCACTTCCTCCTAATTCTTAAAACTCATGTGGGAGAAGATGATTCCAGCAGATTGTAGGAGAGATCTGTAATCAAACCCTTAGCGAGGTCCCAGGGTCTTCCTTAGAGAAATGTTGAGAGGTTTTTTGTTTTTTTTTTTTAAATAAAGCCCTCTGAGATGCTGTCTTCCACACCCTCTTCGACCTAGGGCCTGGGAAATCCAAGCTAGGATTACAGACCTCCCACTTAGATACACTGCACTAAGCTGCAAATCCAGCCATCTGCACTTTGGCCCTTGGCCAAGGTCAAAGGCAACTCTTAGTAAAGTAAAAGCTTCCTCTTACTTCCAAAAATCATTTTTAACTTATTGTGGAGTGCACTGCTAACTTGGAAGTGTTTTTAAAATTTATCTTAAATGCACTGGGTGAGCTACTTCTATACTGTGGCCCTCTTTAACTGCCATAGTTTCCTGTCCAAGGTCAGTGTCGTTTTGGGTGCTTATTTGAACAGGTCCCCTCAGCCAAGTTGTTGCTGGCCTTGTATAGACAGACCAGTTTTTGCACATGGGCTGCAAAACATTGTTTATTTTTTTCTCATACTTTAGAATGTTATCTTAGAATAGCCCCAATTCATAATAACCATGTAATTAGGCTGACCAGATGCAATAATGCACTTGAAAGACGTATGGTAAATGGCAAAGCCAGATGCAAATGTAAGGTTTGATACGGTTATTCAAACCATTTACTGGCTTCCCTAACCTAGGTTGACTCGCTCCAAGTCTGGATTAGCAGTGAAATCACTCGAGATTTCTTGTCCAAACAGATGCAACCCCATGCACACCCATGCACAGCTTCCAAGAGCCTGACCACCATTGAACTACAATATTGCTGCCATTTTGGACGTTGACACCCACGTCTGTTGGGTTGTCTAGGGAAATAACCATCCTTCTGGTCACAGAATAATTTTGAGGCCAATTCCTGTGTTACTAACGCGTGTTAATTTTTATCTTGGTTGAAAGGCAGAAAGGGGACATTGGTCTCTGGTTTCTCTTTCTTCCTCTCCGTGGCTTTCTCTGTTCCTGTTTTCCCTGCCTCTCTCTCTCTCTCTCTCTCTCTTTCCTTTTGCTCTGCAACTGAGCAGCAGAAGAGATGGAGGGCTTAGGCTGCCCCACTTTCCTTGGCTGAGCTGCCCCCCTGCTCCCCACTTTGTGCCCCACCCAGCACTTCAGTAAGTCGGTATCAATTTGGTGTCATGCAAAGTTGGGATAGCTACGTTTCCTTGTCAGAGATTCCGCTCACTGCACAGAGCACCACACAAAAAGAAAGAAATCCTGATGCGGTTCTAACAGTCCTTTGCTTTCTGGATTGGGCAGAAATTATGTAACTTCAAGGAAAAAAAATCCTTAGGACTTATTTTAGGAAATAAATTTTAAAGGCACCCTAGATATTTTTGGTATTGGGTGTCCAACACCTGCATTAAGAGTCTGTACTCTTGCTGACCTTGAGAGTTTAATAGATGATTTAATGCTATTGCTGAATGTTCTGTGATAAAATCAATTTCCCAATTTCCATAATCACGCGGGAACCTGAAGTAGGAAGAGCTGAATTCTGTTCCCGTGACCTTGGGCAAGTTTCTTAATCTCTCCTGGGCTCATTTGCCTTATGTTTAAAGTAGGTTTAATAGTTCTTGCCTATCTCACAGGGTTGTCGTGAGGGTATCATGCAGCGTGAGATAAGGAAATGATGTGAGAACGTCCAAAAACAGAAACCCAAATCACCATGGAAACAAGGTGGTGCAGCTGCTACCCTCCAGTTATGATTCGTAAAACCTATGGCCCTGTCACATTTTTGGCACTCTCTTTTGGCATTTGGAAATTCAAAAGCAGATCTGTTGTAAGAAATATCACTCTCACATAACCCACATCCTCAAAAAATAAGTAACTTACGAAAAAGAAATGACATGGACTTAGCTAACCAAATTGACGTAGATCCAAGATGAGCTCAAAATAATCTTGCCTGTTGTTTCTTTGCAAAATTTTGGTCTGTGCTGTTATTTTAGTTCCAGTGTTTGGGTGGCATGAGATTTGGATTCCACTGTGTTTTTGCCCGTGCATGTCCTGGAGCTCGCAGCATTTGCTCAGTATTCAGACACCTAGAAGTTGATCCGAGTTCCCTAGATGGCGGGCCTGCTGAGGGAGACAGGCATCACAAGGCCAGTGAGCAAGGCAGCATGAGTCTTATCTCCTTGACTGGCTCCATGGCACGTACGATTTCTTGCCCATTCACAGAAATCAGTCAAGGCTTGTGGGCCCAGGTCTGTGTTCATCACGCATGGACATTATCTGTGTCAGGCTTGGTCCCCACTTGGTACCTCTCAAATTACGAACGAAGCCAGTTGAAAATGAACTGTGTCGCTTGGTTAGGGACCCTCCTCCTAACCTCAGAAAGCCCTTTGCCCTAGAAGGCTGGCAGCATTGAGTCAGGCCAACTTGGGTGGTGAAAGATGAGCAAATAAGCCAACACAGGTATATGCATGTGAGCAACTCTGGAAACTGGTCCAGTGTTTGTGGCTGTTTCGCTGTCGCTGGTGAACTGTGGTATGATCGCCCCTCCCTGTGGCCGAGATGGAGCACAGGGAATGGAGATCCTAAGGTCAAGCAAGACACTTTCAACCTGACCCCAGGGGTCCTCCACTGGCAAGGGTTAATGGGATGGATGAGTCTTTGGCTGGAAATGGGAAAGTTCCCTAAGGCTCCATGACAGACCCTTTGGTAAAAATCTTGGGATTGGAGCCAAAGAGGCCTGGGTTTGGGGCCTAGCTCTGCCACCTCCCCCCTCTAGGCCTCAGTTTAGGCCTCTGTTAAATGGGATCACACTTGCAGGGTTGAGCTGACGTTAAGTGTGGTAATGGATTTGAAAACATTGTAACTGAAAGTGTACTTGACTAAAGGACAGGAGATAATCATCATCCTGGGTCCCCTGGGGACCCCAAAGAAGCTGCAGCCTCCCTCCTGGCATCAATTTCTTCATCTCTAAAATAAGAATAATAATTGCCTGGCTCTTAGATCAATGGAATAAAGATTAGTCAAGTGCATTTGAAATGCCAGGAGGCATTAGGAAGATCAGTGCCCTGGTATGATGGGAGTTGAGACTTGGTGATGCATTTAAGCCAAAATAATGAAAATTAACCCTTCCAATCATCTTTGAAAGTCTCTTGCTTTCTTGGGCTACAGATTACATCTCTCCCCTGATTCCCCCTCCATCTGGTCAGCTTTGTGGGATGACAGCCCTGATTGGAGTTTCAATGGTTTCCTGGACATGTGCTGTGCCCTCCTGTGATTTAGAATACATTTGTGTTTCTCCTGCCTGACGCCGTGGGTAAATTAAGACCCGCTTAAACATCCAGAGGCCTTCAGATGGAGCATTGGACACCAATGCGCTGGGGGTTCAGGCCTTCCATTTGCATTTTGTGTTCTCCTCCAGTCGTGGGTCATAAGAGCGTCTTTCCCAGTTGTATGTTTACCTTGGTTGCTTTCTTGATTTCTTTTGTTCCGTTTTCCCCTAGGCCCCCCTGTCTTCCCCCTAAACCACAGAAAATGAGGAGACCTAGGCCTCTCTCAGTGTGTAGCCATAAACTATTTAACGGCTGTATGGAAGCGTTCATTAAGGTACTTGCTGGGGAGCCACGGAGTCCGCGAATGCACCCAATGTAATGGCAGCCTTTCTCCACCTCCTCCCCCGGCCAACAGCCCTGCCCCACCCCAACCTACCGACCTACCAACGACTGACGGACTGGAACTTTCAATCCGAGCCCTCGGCCAGGCCTTGTGGCAAGCTGGTCCTCCCGGCAGCCTGCTCTTAGCTTCAGTGAGGGCTTCTAATCAGAGCTGCTTTTGCCTCTGACCAGTTGCTCCTAAGTGCTTTCCCTTGATTCTCAGCCCTGGGGGAGGGTTGCAATCGTGCTGGGACCCAGTAAAATCCAGGTGGTGCTGAATCCGTGCTGGACAGTGGTCCCTGTCAGCCCCACTTCACTGCTTCAGGAACTGCAGTCCTGACCAGCCTGAGGGACACTTAGAGAAACCCCCTCGCCTTGAGTCACACTCACGTCTCCCAAGAGGAGACAGGTTGGAAACAACACAAAGAAAAGCCCTGTGAGTAACTGTGTTTTTATACAAGTGATTTTTTAAAGTTGAGAATATAGCAGCAAAGGAACACAACACATACAATTTGTACGAGAGACAACCCTTGCACCTAATTTTGTTTCTTGTTAGGCAGTTTGGGAGAAGAGAAAAGAGCTGAGGTAGTCCCTTTAGAATTCCAGGTTAATCCTTGACACCTTAAACTAAAAAGAAAGCTTTTCACCTCAGTGAGTTTCTCTTCTTGCTTCTTGGCTGCAAAGGGTGCAGGATCAAGCCATCCCAGATAGAACAGCTCAAGGCAAGTTAAGATGGTGATGGAGTTGAAAAGGGCAGCACGTGGGGGACATACTTGAGGAAGGGGAGATGCATTCTGAACATTACTTAGGGGAACAGTGGAAGGTCCCTGGCAGTTATTGGAAGCCTGTCCCCATCTAACGAAGACCCTTTGCAGAAAATAAGAGTCAGGAGAAAAGTAAAGGTTCTCGGGCCCTGCCGACACTTTTGGAGTGCTGAGGCTGCCCCTGCTCTGGCTCTCTATCCTCTGTCCTCATATAGGGCATGCACAGGACCTGCCGGGCAGGGAGGGTTGGCCTCAGGCGTGGGAGGGGGTAGGCAGGACCAGCCTGGGTCCCTCTGCCTGTAAGCTGAGTTCTGGGGGACAGTGGGGGAAAGGAAAGGGGAAAAGGAGGGCACAAGTTGGGACTGCCTGGGGGTGGGAAACTGCAGCAGCTGCTCTAGGATGCCTCAGAGGAGGGAGGTGTGGAGGATCCCAAAAGGAGGGGTGCTACTGCGTGCATCAGGGAAGGGGTGCTGTTTGGAGGTGACCCCGTGTGAGCAGTTTGCCATCCAGAAGGTCATGGGAAGAGGGGCTGTCTCAAGAGCCCTTTCTTCATCCTCGCTCCTCGCCCCAACAAGACTTTCTTCTCGAAAAAGCCGTACTCCAGAGCTGAGAGGGGACTGAGGCCCATTTGCTACTCTCTCTGCCCTCAAGGAGCTTATCATGTTGCTCAGGAGGTTTTTGACAGAAAGCTGAACGCGGAAGATGATTCAGGATGAGCACTTGGTGACTGATTCCCCATGGAAATAAGTTCTGTGAGAGCTCAGAGCAGGAAGAACCGTGAGCGCTGGGGCCCGGGCGGCTTTGAAGGACGGGTCAGAACACAGCAGAGGGGAGGATGGAGGAGCCCCTGAGAGGAGGAACAGAATGAGCAAAGGCTCAGAGACACAGACACCTTTCAGAATATGCTCAGCTCTTTGGAAACGGGTGCTGTGTCAGGACGCTTGGAAGGAGCTCTTACCTGATGGCATTTGCAAGTTAGGTGTTCTGTTTAGTGGAACAGTCTCTGAATGGAGAGCTCCTACAAAAAATGCATGACGCTCGAGTGCCGTGCATCAGCCGCGGGAGTGTCTGCCCCTTGGAGGTAGTCACCAGGAAGCCACATCCTTATTCTAAATATATAGCCATTGCTGCAGCTGGTCAGTCTTCCGAGAGCCTGCAGCAGGACCTTTGTCAGCGGTGCCAAAACTTTGTCTGAGAACGGACACCCCAGTCTTTGGAATGAAAAGCGCCAATCAGAGCCCGGTTTTGGAGCCACTGGAGCCACAGTATGGCAAGAGGCATAGTCCGTAGTGGGCACTAGGGGACTGGCTCTGAAAAGAGCCCCCAGAGAGGGACACCCCAGAGCACTAGGCAGCAGCATGTTGCTGGAATAAGAGCACAGCCTCCTCAGGGGACCGTTTGACTGAAAAAAGTATGTTTGTTGAGCGAATGCATTTCTTTATAGTCATGTGTGCGTGTACCGCACATCATCTGTGCAATTCCACCAACTCTTCTGCACACCCACTCTAAGCTCCCTGTGGGGACAGACTGCAGCGGTGGGACCCCAACTTCAAGGATTGTTAACTCTCAGAAAATGAAAAGGCAGTGTGATGCATCCAGTCCTTCAACCTTTGGGAATGGAATTTAATTTCCTCTTATGATTCCCATGCTATCTGGAAGAAGAGTCAGCGTGAACTAAGAATCCCCAGCTCTGAAATTCTAAAGCTCTGAAAGGCTTTTCAATAAAATAACATCACAGAAGCTCCATGATTATGAGGGTTTAGAGGGACAAGGAAGCATCCCCAAGGATGACGGATACATGTAGTTGGAGTTACTTGTATAGATTTCTAGGACCTTACCTGAATGGATTCTTTTCAAAATGCTTGCTTTTTTCCCCCCCTTCTCTCGGACAGAAGGAAACCCAATTTATTATGATAAATTTTGAGGCCCAGGAGGTCTACCTTCGGGATGGGGCAGGGGGAGTCCTTACCTCGTTTCAATAAAATGAGAATGATAATTACCCACCTCCTGAGTGTGTGAGGAGGATCAGATGAGTAACACCTGCCAGGTTCTAGAGCTCTGCCTGGTGCAGAGTCAACACCATGGAAATGTTAGCTGTTAGTGCTGCCTGGGCTTTCCGGAGAGCGCCCATGGGGCCCCGTCTGATCACCTGGCACTGCTGTCCTAGGTTCAGGTAGGCTTAGTCGACACAGGAAAATTCTAGTTGCTGAGGTGCCAGGGGCTGGACGGGTGACACCAGCAAGCAGGCGCACATCCTCCTGTTTCTCAGTTGGGATGAGACACAGCACGCACCCCAGAGCCTGACCCACTGCATGTGTGGGAAGAAAGAAGAGGCAGTGCTCCCCTGCAAATGGGCAACTTCAGTGAAAGCAGAGCCTCTGGTTCTTCCCGCAAGATCACGAAGGCTCTCTGACTCCACTGCCCTCCCTCCTCCAGGCTTTGTCAGCTTTTGGGGTCCCTGAGGCTTTTTCAGTGCCAGGGTGAGGGTCCGTGGGCAGAAGGAAAGCAAAGCCAAGTGGGTACCCGGAACGAGCTGCCCCAGGTGTTTTGTAGGAAAGCACGGGCAGCTGTGTGGAATTTGGAACCAGATGGAATCCTGTTTGGTCCTATTCAGAGGGCACCTGACAAACACGGTCCTGGTTAACTAAGAGCTAAGAGCGAGGTTTCCTGAGCTGACTTGCAGGGCCAGTGTCCCAGGAGACACCTGAGGGCGTATGTCCCTCCTTTTCTGTGGGTGGCTGGGCTAACCTTAAAGAGCCTTAGGTGGGCTCTCACCATTCGTGAGTAAACAGCCCCCGTGTTGAGGAGAAGCTAGACCTGGGGTGAGGCAAGTGTTCAGTACACACCGTTCCTGCCCTTTGACAAGGACTGAAAGAGGCCCCTTTGCCCCCTGGCGTCCGAGGCAGCCACCCTGGTAGGCTGGCCGGGCAGGTCCGGAGCTCCACTGGGCCCACAGTTTGCCTGCCGTCCCCCCGGACCTCCGCTGGCTGCCATTGCATTTCGGCGTTCCCGGACTCTGAAGGAACTGCTTGCTCTAACTGGTCTTATTACTTCTGCGTAATCTTTTCTTTTTCTTCTGCTCTGCTGCCTGTTTATTTTTTGTTATCAGAGGAAGAAGAAATGCTCGAACCAGGAACCAGGTATTTACTGGAAAGTTCCGTCAGCCCCATTCAACTGGATGGAACCTGTCTTTAGCCCTGACTAGTAGCACAGGGCCCGCCTTGCCTGTTGCCAATGAGTCCACTTTATTACCCTCTCTGTGACTGTAGTTAATCAAGGACAGGATTTGCAGGTGGGGTGTGGAGGAGCCACGAAAGCATCCAAATTCATGGTTTTTTCTCTGTCCCTTGGCATGAGCATATTACGTATGCCTCATTGCTTCCTCACCTTCTGAGGAGGCTAGTGCTTAATTTGGCCCCTTTTCAAAGAGTTTTTTAAAAATTGTATGCTCTGTAAGTGGCCTGAAATGGCAGAGAGGTCAACCAATCATGGAATCCGAAAGAAAATTATCCCTTGCCCAGCTCTCTGTGGCCGTGGGCCAGTCTAGGAAAATATAATTGAAAATACATTCACACCCCAGATGCATGTATTTAGAACTGCATCTTATTCAGCCTTTCTGACTAAGGTTGCCACTCATTGGTCAGTGGCTGACGTTAGCTGTTTCTAAAACTTTTCCTTGTAATGTGTTTACTGTTAAACAAATATCTGTCTGGATGTTTAGGTTGTTACGTTGTGAGTAGAACTGGTCTCCCCTCCTCCGAGCTCAAAAGGATCACTGGGGCCAGCCTTGCTTCCCCCATGGTGTGTCCTTCTTAATTCTGGCAGCAGGTCCTACAGTACTAGGCAGAGGCCTTGATCCTGCCCTGAGCGCTGGGAGAACAGAGTTGAGATGGGGCTGAGGGCAGTGGGAGGCAGAGAAGTCTTCGAGGGCAGATTCCAGCCCCTCCAGGCGGTGGGCTCCCTCCCCTTCTCTGATGTGCCTATCAGGCCTCCTGAGCCCTGATTCCTTCCCAGCTGAATAGGAAGACAGAGCATTTCTTTAAAATGATCACAGCTATGGCTTTTCTGCAATCACAGAAGACTTTCTATCTTAACTGTTTGTGGAAACTTTAGAATTAGTGGTTCCTTGCTTGTTTTCCTACTAATCTGATGGTACTAATTTTCTGGCTTGAGTTCATAATCTGTGTTTGCAGTGTCTTCTCTCCTGTGGTGGTTGCCAAGTCCAATACAACTCACAACTTTTTTTCTCAAGGATTCAGGACAAGCTATACCACTGGTCGTCGAGAGCTGCATCAGATACATCAATTTATATGGTAAGCTCGATCTCAGGGCAGTGTTTTCAGCTCTTCCCAGAACAGGTGCTAGGCTATTCTCATAAGAAATGAGATTCAAATTCATCTGGGAAGATTTCCTGTTGCTGCTCTGCTTCTGAGAGGGAAAACGTTCTATAGAACAGCTGCTATCTTGAGTGCTGTCTGTTGAGCCTTGTGTGTCGGGGGAACTGAAGATGGTGGTGAGAAGACTCAGGAGCTAGGAGAACCGAGGAGCAGGGAGGGCACGTGGGACAACTGTATTAGTTCCTTGTTTGCTCCCACCCGAGCCCAGAGCTCTGCACTTTGAGCACTGAATGAGGTTGGTCAACCGATCAGTTAGTCCTGCTAGACTGTGGTAAGCTCCATGGAAGAAATAGAGTGTCTGGGACTTGCCACATGGTGGCCCCAGCACTTAAATTGTGCCTCCATCTATTCATTTATTCATCCCTCCAAAAATATATTTCCAGAGTGCATAGCAGGGCAGGCACTGTTTTTGACAATGGTAGCATAGCCACGAACCAGACAGGTAGGATGCTGGCCCTAGGTAGCTTACATGACCAATTAGAAGGGCAAGGGAATGAACAAGCAGAGAGACAAATAATATAATTTCAGATAGTGATAATGCCAAGGAACTAATTAAAGGGCATAGAGAATGGCTGGAGGAGGGCAGGCCTGCTTTGGCTAAGGTTGTAAGGAGAGCCGTCTCTGAGGAGGTGATGTTTGAGTAGAAGAAGCCAGCCATGCAGTCCAGGTGGAGAGAATGGCAAGTGTCAAGGCCTAATATGGGAAAGAAGGCCAGCGTAACTGGACGGGAATGAGCCAGGAGGATGAGGTAAGAGACACAGGTGGTAGAAATTCAGCACAAAAGAAATGAACAACGTTTATTGAGCACATACTATATGTACAAACCAAACTTTAACTAAAGCCTGCCTTTAAGGGTAAACACTTTCCTGAATTATAAAGTGGAGATTTGTTTCATATAGAAAAACTGAATCTCAGGGAAAGGATCCCAGTCTTAATTCCCTTTTCAAATGAGGGAGGCCCTCTACTTCCTTCAATCTTATAGGTCGCTGTTTTGTTGTTACTGCTGTGTAAGGTATCCAGGTCTCCTCTTTGTTAAGGCCTTGTAGAAATAAAATATGAGATTGTCCTTCTTCAATAAGTTAATGTCCCCCAAACTCCTTGATCCCAAGCCAGCATGCACTCTAGACTCTAGATTTTCTTGAAGGAAGACGTTGTCTGTGATGGGCGAGGGAATGGTTGAGGGAGTGGCAGTAATCATTCTCATTCAAAATCTCTGTGGCTGTTAAAGTCCGATGGCATTTGTAAACTCAGGCCAAGCTACTTGGGACCAGTGCAACTCATGAATGCACTAGGCAGCATTCACTACCCAGTTATTTGATGGAGCTAACCTGTGGGTTAAAGTGGAAGTCATTCACTGGTCCAGTGTTGATATAAACTTCTTGTTTCCTTCAAACCCAAACAAGAGACCCTAGACATATGAAGCAGAATGTGACTGAGTACTTGGACCAGATGAAGTTCATCACAAAGGCTCCTTTTGGGCTTCTGCCAGGAGACGGTCACTGGGAATGACTCTGTTACAAAGGATGGCGGGAGAAAGAGGCAAGCAGTGGGGAGAGTCTTCCGTGTTCCCAGTGGTCTGATGAGCTCAAGGCATTTTCTCTTTCTTTTTTTGTTTGTTTATTTCTTTTAGGACTCCAGCAGCAAGGGATCTTCAGAGTGCCAGGATCCCAGGTTGAAGTCAATGACATCAAAAATTCCTTTGAGAGAGGTAGGTGTGGAGTGATCATCTCCAGCTTGTGTCCAGAGGAAGCCAGGATGGGTGTTAACGCATGTCTTAGAGCCAGTGGTGCTGGGGAAGCTTGTATCCACATCTCTTCCCAACTTCACCTTCAGTGACTTCACCTTGGTAGCTCGAAATCAGCCAATCAGCCAGGAGTATTTACACCACAGAAATTGGCAAACACTAAGACCTTTGATCTTTTTCTCCCCCCCCGCCCCGCCCCGCCAAAGAGCTAGCTGTTGAACATTTACCAGCACACATGGGTGACTTTCTCTGGTGGGCTCTGCAGTGGTTGCTGGGAAAGAGGGCCTTGGAATTATTGTGTGAATCTGTAAAGGCTGCTGTGTTTTAGAAAAGTTGGAAGAAGCTAGATAACATGGAGTGGCTTAGAACTGCCTAATTCATTTTTATGCAGTGTTTTTGGCAAACCTATACTCCCCCACCCTCGGGGAGGTTACCTAGTTCCCACTTTGGTATAAAAGCTTATCAGAAATGAAGTGGCCACCAGAGTGTGGCTTATTTGGTTGAGCTTCCCTTGGCCTCAGGATCCCTGATGGGAACAGATGGCCAGTGGCAGTGTCCAAGCAAAGTAAGGACTTTCTAGGGTCAGGAGGAGCTCAATTCTTCTTAAATCTCTGCCTTTTTATACTAGTACATATCTTGCTGCTGCAGTGAAACTGAGAGTCCATGCATTTCCGTTCAAGGAAATATTTTCCAGCACCACGCTCTCTGGTTGTTGAACAAAGCCCATCCCAAGGAGGAAAGAAGAGCCAGTGTGGGGCATCCTAAGCGATATCTCCACCTCTAGTTTCACAGCGTTTGGAAGCATCCCATCTCCGTAGTTACTCCTCAGCTCTGATTTACTACATTTTTCTCTGAGTAGTTAGGTACTAAGTTTGGTCTGAGGACCCCGATCCCAAACCCATTTCCCCGCAATACATCACATCCCAATTTACAAAGCACTTTCTTACCCATTCTTCTATGTAATCCTCCTAATAGCCTTGGAAGGTGTATGGTTTGTCCTTGTTGGTTGTGCTCTGAGCAAGCCTCTCCCCGGGGCTCCAGCCCTAGAATTCTCCCGACTTATTGCCAGGCTTCCCCTGGAGGGGCTGCCTCCTGAGCAGACTCACCGTCGCCCTATCCTCCCACTTCCTTCCTGAGATCTAGCTCCAGGGCAAAGGAAGCAGTCTGTCAGCCCCAGGCACTCACCACCATAGCCCCCAGCACAGAGCTTTGCAGCGCTAGACACTCTGGCTTGGAACCGGGTGTGGAGAGCAGGACTGGGCTGGATGTGGCTCTCAGTGGCCCATGAGGAGGGTCCTGGGGAGCTTAGGGTTTGGAGTCCACTCCAGGATCTTGGGTACTTAGAACCAGGGAGCCCCAGAATTGCCCTGCTCCAAGCTCCTACTCACGCATTTATTCATCCACTCAACAAGCCTGCTTTGAGCCCTGCACTGCACTGGGTAATGGACTGGGGCCTGTCAATATGATAGGAACAACAGACAAGTCACTGCTAGCAGAGAACCGGTTTAGTGAACAGCATGGTCAGCGCAAGGATGGAGTAACTGCTGGGTAGCATGGGAGCCCCTAGCCCAGCTTGGGTGGAAGGGGGAGGAATAGCAAAGCCTCGAAAGGCTTCCTGGAAGAGGAAATGCCTAAGCTGAGGCTTGAAGAGTAAGAGTCAGGGGAAGCAGGGAAAGGACATTCCAGACTGAGGGAACAGCATGTGCAAAGCCCACAAAGCAAGAGGTGTCCTCCCCTCAGCATCCCTGATAGAAGTGTCATTCATCATTTCCCTGAGCTTCTCTTGGCAATGACAGACAGCCCGGCCAGGGTTTGGTTTCTTTATTTCCCCCAATTCCTTAACACCCCTGCTGCCCTGTTTCATTGTAAGTGAACAGAGCCGTGGTCTGGACCCTTGGCTGGTTCCATCCTCCCGGGCTCATCCCATCAGAGAGAATTCCTTGTATGTCATGAGTAAACTGCCTGGTGCCTCCAGCCCGGTGACCGCTCCCCCATGTGTTTTCTTACTTGCCCGTGTCTTGTAAGTAAGTACCTTGCTGTACCAGGCAGCCAGGCCCCATCCCCACCCCAGCAGCGCTGCTTTCTTTCCTCCCTGAACGTGATTTCTAAGGTCAGCACCTTCTGTTACTTGCTCAGGTGCCTTGGAGGGGTATTAGTGCAAATTAGAGTTCTCTGCTCCTTGGAGCGAAGAGATCACCTGACCCAAACCTCAGCTGCAAAACTTGTTTTCTGCTTTTTCGTTGCCTCATGTGTTCAGTTGGCCCCTCTCCCTCTCACCCCCATACCAGGGTGAATTTCCTTCTCTTGACCGCTTCGTCCTTCTGGTCCACCCGAGCCTACACGGGAGCATGGCTTATTCTAAAAGAATAGTTCCTGGGATGTCTCTTTTAGAAAAACCCTTTTTGGCTTCTCTGGGCTGGCTGGTACCCAGATTTCACACGCATTACTTTCTGTTTCTTGACATTCACCACCCACCGGCCCTGGGTTTGGGTTCCTGACCTGGCTGACCCTCGGGGCACCTCCTCCCCCTTCTCCTGAAACCGGCTTCCCTCTCCCTGGCTCGCCGCTGTGTACTCCTCAGCCCCTGGCAGCGAGCGGCCGGAGCCCACTCCTCGCGGCGCACCTACTCTAACTTGTGATGGAACTTTCTCTCCAAACCAGTACATTGTGTGTTTTTCCTTTCTTCCTTTTATTTTAAAAATTTTAAACCCTCTAATCCCTGCAGGGTGCCTGTCCTTTGCCACTTGTTCAAACAGACATGGGTCTTTTCCTCCTTGGCCCCCTTTCCCTTTTTTTCTCTCTTTGGGCAAAGCTCTTGCCTACGCTCCGTGCAGAAGGCTGTTGAAAGGAGCACAGACCTCTTTTCCTTAAGCTTCTGAAAAATTACATGTTGGAAATCCATTTTTGGCTTATTATTCCTAAACCCACTTTCCTTCTCCTCTGACATGAGTCAACCAGGGTTTTAGTTGGGATTATGATTTTTATTATTCTATTTTGCTGTCAATAAATCTCAAACTCAGCACTCAAGTTTTGAGATCTTCCTGTAATCTTCTGGCAAAATGAAGGAGAAAACATCATGGAAAAGCAGGAATCAGCAGCTGTGCTGTGGAGAGAGCTGTGGTTTGCTGTTGTCTCCCAGGCTAGTTTTTTGCCTCTCTGTTTTCCCCACAAACCAATCCCCTGTCCTCTTGGTATGTAAAAGGTGAGAGAGCTGCCTGTGTTCCCTCCTCATGTGGAAGGGTGGCTGGAAAGGGAGTCAATGGTCCTTTCACTGTGCTCACATC
Source organism: Mesoplodon mirus (assembly GCF_964341445.2). Taxonomy (NCBI): domain Eukaryota; kingdom Metazoa; phylum Chordata; class Mammalia; order Artiodactyla; family Ziphiidae; genus Mesoplodon; species Mesoplodon mirus. The sequence goes on from NC_138988.1 coordinate 8,060,735, forward strand.
AATATAGGGTTTGGATTTGGGGCTGAAATCATGGCATGTAGGATCTGACACATTCTAGACTCTGGATGTGGCCCTTCTCAGATCTCTTTCCTACCCCAGGAAGAGGGGTGTGAGTGGGAGACACAGGGAGGGGTTGTCACGTTGCGGAGCCTCGGGATGGGGCTGGAGGATCCTGGCCGCAGAGACCTGCCGTGGAGAGACCACCTGCGGGCTTCCTGCCATGCCCCCATCCAGCAGCACGTTCCCCTAGAGCTGTGAGCACACACGGTGTGTTCACTCTGCCCTGGGTGCAGCCTGTCTTCAGACCTTAGGCAATGCTGGGGCGACCTGGCTGGGAGCAGGCTGCAGGCGGGGCTGTTCGGTAATAATTCTGCCTCCCTCCCCGGGAAACTAGCTAGCAAAATGGGAACTAGCTTTCTCTTGGACTGGCCTGGAATTTTAGCTCTAATTCTCCTCCTGGAGGAAGCCATCATTCATATACACCATCCTGCTCATCTTGAACTCTGGAATTCCATTCATTTCTAAGCCAAAATTGGCAACCCTTGCAGAGAGCCAAAGGCCTGGGCTAGGAGGGAGGATTGTTTGGATGGCTCCTTTTATGGACGAAGTGCCTTCTGGGAGGAAGAGCAAGAATGGATGGTGTGTGTGTGTGTGTGTGTGTGTGTGTGTGTGGTCAATAAGTTAACCATACTTAACAAGGAGAGCTTATATGGAGGAAATAAAATCCTTGTGCTTTGGGATCATGAGACCACAAGAGTAACATGTGGTGCGCTAGGGGAACAGCTTAATACAGCACAGAGTTTTCAAACTCTTATGGTCCTCAGAGGGGCTTCAAGGGCTGCTACTGGGATAAGGAGGGAAGAAGAGAAGATAGGGCTTGCACCTTTCTCTAAATTCAACTAAGGCAGCTTTGCTCATCCATGGGAACTTTTTTCTTGAAAAAAAAAAAAAAGTTGAGATTCTACTGTAAAGGAAGGAGGGAGAGAGGGAGGGAAGGAAGGAAGATGATAGAGGGATACATAGATAGATAGATAGGCATGCAGGCAGACAGGCAGCAGATAGAATTGAAAACCACAGGTAGAAGAAGGAATATCTCCCAGGCATTACGAGGCCTGGGAGCTGCTGGGTGTCTGTTTTTGACTACATGAGCAAGTCGTTTCGTTTGTTGGGGCCTCAGCTTTCTTGCAGGTGAGGGGGTGGTGCTGGGACCATGCCTCCCTTGGTGCCATGCAGTGCTGTTTTGCAGATTAAGAGAGATCACATGTGCCAGTGTGCTTCTCAGTTGAAAAGTGCTATATCAGTATAGGCAATATATATATATATATTTTTTTTAATGTTTTCTCTCTTCCTTCCTCATGAGAAAGTCTGTGGAGGGAGCATTTTCCTTTTTTTTTTCCAGTTTTTAAATTTTTTAATTTGTTTCGAAGTTAAACCCAAAACACATTGACTTCATAGGAAATCCACTGAGAAATGTTTTTCTAGGCTGAACACCTGTTTCCCTCTAGTGTCCCCCAACAGAGCATGTACATGTTATTTACTTTCATTTTATAATCACTGCTATCCCACCACTATACCAAGATCACCTAAACTGTGTGTGTGGTATTCTGAATGTCCTTACTGATACCCTAAGTTCACTAACTGCAAAAGATTTTCTGGGATAACCTGTCACTTGAATTCTTTGGCTACTTTTGAAGATGAAGTCCAAAGAACTCTTAAATGATTCTCCTTTGGGGAAAATGGTATTTTATAGGCATTAGCAGCAGGCACCTGGGGCTATACTGATCCCATCTGGCATCACCGGCAGGCAACCTGTAAAACCAAAGAATCATTTGATGCAACAGCCAACTAAGTGACTCAAAACTGAAGGTTAAATTTAAAGAAAAAACTAATTTAGAGAAAAAAAGGTAATCCTAGAGGAACTCATTCTAAGCAATCGGTCATTATGCCTCTGTGTGTGTGTGTGTGTGTGTGTGTGTGTAAGGCAAAACCAGATCGATTCAGTGCAGGCTGGTGGGTCCCAGATGACTCCTTTTCCGGAGACAGTGATCTGAGGGAACAGAATCTGGCAAGTGGCCAGTACCAGTAAAGAGCAGCCATGAAGTGCTGGGGACATTCACATTCAACCCCTGTGGGGGAAGCATTTTCATCTCCTCCTATGGGAACGTCTGAGAGGTTGACCTATGGAACACAGTGCATGGGCCGCCACACACAGTCGTTCAGGCTGGGCACTGCACAAGAGTACTCGGCCACGAGGACAGGAGTGTGCTGAACTCTGGCTCATGCCCTGGAAGCCACAAGTCCTGGTCCAGGAAGGGGGGCTGTCTTTCTCTAATTTGCACTAAAGCATGTTGGGGCCAGCAGAGGCCCTGGCAGTGACACACATTCTCTTCCCACAGAGGCAGAGTATAGAGATCCAAGTATGAATTTGCAGTTCTGCTCTTCATTGCTTGCCAGGCTTAGATTGCTCTGGGCTGTTCTGAGGGGAGGAGGAGGAGGAGGAGCCCACTGAGCAGACCTCTCTCAACACCTTCAGCGAGGTGTCAGGTTGCTGCCTGCTTCCTTTCACGTCCCCCATGGAAATCCTGATGGTGAACTAGCTCAGCAACCCCCATTAAACTGAAAAGTGCTGCTCTCCTGAGATATTTTCCCCTGTGCAATTGGCAAAAATTTAAAAGACATTCCATGGGCAGGGCTATGGAAAAGCATCCTTCTCCTATGTTGATGGTAGGAGGAGAAAATGGTGCAGCCCCACTGGAGGAGAATTTGGCTTTATCTGATGAAACTACCCGTTTGTTTGCCCTTTGACCCAGCAATCCCACTTCTAGGAACCTACCACAGAGACACACCTCTATGAATAAGAAACACAGGTACAAGGTTATTTGTTGTGGCAGTATTCGTAACAGCAAAAGATGGGAATGTCAATCCATAGGAGACTGGTTGACTACATTATGGTCTATCCATGAAATAGAGTAGTTTGCGGCCATTAAAAAAAAATGAGGAAGATCTGTATGAACTGACAAGGAGGGATTTCTAGGATTTACTGTTAAGAGAAGAAGCAAGTATATGTAGTAGCAGAGTGTGCTACTTCCATTTTATGTAAGAAATGAGGGAAGGTAAAAAAATTGTATATGTGTATTTGCTTATTTTTGCAGAAAGAAAGATTAGCAGGACAAACCAGAGACTAATGAAAATGGTTGAATGTAAGGTGTAGGGAGAGAAGAATAAGAATAGGGCTTCTCTGCAAGCAACTTTCTATCTGGTTATGACTCCTGGAACATGTGGATGCTTTATATTTTCAAAATTGCATACTTTAAAAAAAAAGGATTTCTAAAAAAATTAAATCCCTAAAATTGAATATAAATAGAAACAAATGAGCTGTATATCAGACTGACAACCATACAGAGAGTAACTTTTCAACATGTGCTCTGGTCATACATTTTTTTAACAGCTCTATTGAATTACATACCATAAGCCTCGTCCATTTTTTAAAATGTATATTTTAGTAGTTTCTAGTATATTTATAGATTTGTACATCATCACCATGATCTAATTTCATAAAATTCTCATCATCCCTAAAGGAACCCTGTACCCATTTGTAGTCACTCCCTGTACCCCTTACATCCCAGCCCCCATCCCTAGGCAACCCCTAATCTACTTTCTGTCTTCTGATCATATATCTTTAGTGGGATACATTCTGAGGGCCTAAAAAACAAAAAAAGCCCTGCGAATAAATGTTAATTTTTATGTAGTAGGTTTATTGCTAGTGGTGATATTGCTATTAGAAATCTGAAACTGTTTTATGTATATTGTAGGATAAGGCAGATACATTAAAATATCAATTATAAATATTATTCGGAACAAGATTTTCACTGTAAGAAAAATGAAATGCAAATACAAAATAAATGAAGGTAAAGAAAACATTGTATCCTAAACCTGAAATAGAAATATCACTGTGAACTTGTGAAAAAAAATATATGTCTATTCTAGCTGTATGCACTGAAAGAGGCTAGATGTTCTTTATGACACTCCTGTAACAATGAGCACACCTAGAACCTAGATCTTGGTTTCTAAATACCATGCCCTACAAAAAGCAAACAAAGCTCCTTAGAGAAGTTTTTTATTCCAGGTCTAGGTCAAGGAAAGTACCAGGTGATTCAGGGACATCTTTTATGCCAGAAAGCAATTAAGTGACCAGTAGAGGTCGCATCAAAGGACATAAGAAAGGACTCCCCCTGGCCAAATGTGGGGACAATCTGAGCATCCCAATGAATAGAGGTGTAGTGGGTTATAACACTTTGAATTAAAAATTATAAAAACAAGCCCATAAAATGTTTAAAAAAAATAGGAGGGTGGAGGGAACACGGAGAAAGCTCTTCTTTAGGGAAGAATGCCACCTAATAATTGTAGATGGAATGACAGAATCAGAAAATCACCATTTTGTTAGAACCGCAGGGTAATAATTGATTTGGGCAAAAGTTATCATTGGATGCTCAAAGCACTGGGTAAAATATGTTAAGCATGATGACATGCACATAGATCACTTATTGTGTACAAAAATATTTTATATTTTACACTTGTTATTACAAAGGAGAAAATATACCTTTACAGTGTAGAGATCCAGAGGCCACCACCTTAACCCAGTGATCAAGCATTACCCACATAGTATTCGTGCCCACAATATTTAACCTGACTCTAATCATGAGGAAGCCATCAGACAAATGCTGAATGTGAGGCATTCTACAAGGCAGGTGGCCTGGACTCTTCAATAAAAGTCAATATTATGAAAAACAAATGAACAATAAAAAATGTTGTGGTCTATTTTGCATTCAAAAGACTAACGAAGCATAACAACTGAATGAATTGTGTGAACACTGATTAGATCTTAGCTTTTGAAAAATTCTGTGAAAGACATGGGACAATGGGGGATGTTTGAGTAAAGTCTGTGAGACGGTGTTTTGTGAGATGGTGTTTTGGAACTCTTGTTAGTTTTCTTAGGTGCAATACAGGGTTACGTAGGGGAATACCCTTATGCTTAGGAAGAATGTGTTGAAGTATTTAGCAGTGATGTGTTGTAATGTCTACAAAACGCTCTCAAATAATTGAGCAGTACTAAATATAAGTAGAGAAAGGGAGGGAGAGCAAATATGGCAAGATGAGTGTAAGTGTAGGGTGACGGATGTTCATTATTTTAATTCTACAGTGTTCTTATAGATTGGAGCAGTTTCAGAATCTGCCGCAGGGAGCACTCTAAGCATGCTGTGTGGCGGAGGCTGTCACATCTGTCCTCCAGTTCAGGCTGGGCCAGGTCACCTCTTCCGCCATCTGCACACACCCTGCCCCCTTACCGAGCTGAATCGTCATCTCCTGTTTCCCCTTAGGTGAAGACCCGCTTGTGGATGATCAAAATGAACGAGATATCAATTCAGTCGCTGGCGTTCTAAAACTGTATTTCCGAGGACTGGAAAACCCACTCTTTCCTAAGGAAAGGTTTCAAGATTTGATATCTACTATTAGTAAGTATTTCCCAGGTGGAATGATCAATTTCTTGACCAGTCTTTATTGAAGCTGCACTCCAGGCTCATCACTGCAGGGGAGGGGTGCCTTGAAAGAAGCCATATGACTCTTGTCCTCATGGAACTTAAAACCTAGTTGTGGAAATAACAAGATGGTTTATAATAGAAGGACTCATGGGCATGGTACACCTCTGGGTATAGGAGGAGCTCAGAAGCGAAGAGGCCGAGGGAGCCTTGGTTTCTGGGATCACAGCTGAGGGAGAATGATGTGAGTAGAGTCTTCAGGGAGGAGTGGACTCAGGGATCCTAGGAAGGGTTGGGGACACACAGATCAATGGGACCTGCAGGAGGGTGTCCCAGCCAGTACATGGTGTAAGATGCTGGAAGGGTCAGGTGGAGCAAGAAAGGGAAGACCTTGAATGCCTTGCAAGGATTCCAGAGCTTTTCCCCTTGGGTTACAGGCAGCCATGGAAGGTTTGGGAGTCAGGTCAGCAATATGGCAAACAGGGAAATGATGAAAATAAGTTGATTGGGGGCTTCCTCTGACATCACTAGCCACGAGAGTCCTTCTGGACTAGTATTTCTGTGGATAAAGGCAGGAGCCCAATCTAGGGGCTGAAGTAAAGGCACCTTGACTGTAAGATGCCAAAATCCACGGCAACCTTTTGGGAGTATTTTTTAAAATAAACTTTTAATTTTAGAATATTAGAATGTTAGTATTTTGGAATAAACTCTTTTTTTTTTAATAGACCCTTTGAGTTACAGAAAAGTTGCCCCACACCCCGTTTCACTAGGGATGCTTCTCACAATGTTCTGAGGGATATTTGCAGCCAGGGAAGTGCCCCAGGAGGTGACAAGAGCCTAGGGAGGCTTGAACCCTCCTATTTGTCTTGTGTGAAAGGCTCTTCCTCCACTCTTCTGCCCCCCACTACTTCCTGCTCATCTTTCCTGCTCCACTTCAGGCTCCAGACCACCTCTCATAAATCCCAGGCCACAGAGGCCCATCCCTGTCTGAGCCCCATGTCACCTGCTCAGCCAGTATTTCCAGAAGCTCCAATAGCCCAGTTCCTGAGTGGACAAGGTATTCAGCCCCTGGTACAAGGTCATGGCATTGTGTACCTTGAATGACAGTGTGAGAGGAAAAGTCCCTCCCCAGTTCCCTCCCAAAGCCTTGGTTACATCAAGGAGTGACACGCCCTCTGCCTCCAACTGCCTCCAGTCAGTCTCCCTGCTAAACAGAGAGAGCAGGGCCTCAGTCTCAGAAACTTTTGTATAGAACAATGTCTACCTATAATTTGGTAGCATTGTTTTGCTTTCATTGTATCTCTTTTTATGTTACCTTCTAATTATGGCAGTTGATCCTGGTTTCTCCTTTACAGAGTGAGGTAAGGTCTCCTTTTTTAAAGAAATGTATTTAAGAAAACAGTATTAATAAACGGTAGTGGAGGTGGTCTAGGGCAGTGTGACTGAAGCCGAGGACATGGAGGGGCCTGTATGGGGGGCAGTGGACTCGATATGTGTGCCAGAGCCTTCCACTCTGTGTGGAGGCCTTGGTGAGGCGCCAGACCTTGAAGGTAGGCTGGAGCATGCCAGGTGGAGAAGAGAGATCACCAGTGTGTGCAAAGGCCTGGAGCCGGAGAGCCCCTGTGTGTTTGGGTGGAGGGGTGGGGGGTGGCTAAGGTGGCCTGGCACAGTTCTTCTGTGGGGCACTACTGGCACTTTGGGTAGAGCAGTGCCTTGTTCAGTGTCCCACACATTCAGGACCCTTAGCACCTTGGCCCCTGGATCCCAAATGCCAGTGGCACCCTCCAGTCACTGCAACAACCCCAGAGAATGCCCCACATATTTGTAAGTGCCCCAGAGGTGCACGCCCACTTCATCTGAGAAGCATGGCTCTCAATCATCTTCAGATACTTGGAGAAGGGGCGGCAGCTGGGAGATGAAGCAGGCAAGGGTGGTTGAAGCTCCATGATGAAGGGCCTTGGATACAGAAGAGAAAGGGGGAAGCTGTGTTTTAAAAGGAACATGCTGACAGGATGTGGAGGCTGGAGAGAGGAGGGGCTGAGTGAGAAAAACATGTTTTTCTCTGAAAAAGAAACTGACATGGGTTTATGCATCAGCCCTGCAGATAATCATTGGAGCTTTCGTAGCTCACTCTCAGCCTGAGCTTTCTCTCTCTACAGAGAAAAGCCCACAAAGCACTTTTTTCTCCTCACCAAGCCCAATTAGCTGCCCCCAACCCTGGCCTGACTGATTAAATGTCTGTATCTCTAGGGTTGACCTGGACAGGGGGGTCAGAGACAAGAGCCCAAGAATCACCAGGTTCTTTGAGCAATATACAGCTCAGGAGGTGGTCATTTATTCAGTGTTCATTTCCTGAGCACCTACTCTGTGCCAGGCCTGTGCTGCAGCTGGTGTTTTTAAAGAGTCTAATGAAAGCTGGTCCCTGCCTCTGTTCATCAGGACTCATAGGCTACAGGTGACAGAAACTCAGCTTCCACTGGCTTAACCCGTAAAAGGGAATGTATTGGCTCATATATCTGAAAAGTGTAGGCCCAGCTGGACTCAGACCTCACACGACATCTTCAGGAATCTGTCCCCTCCAGCTCTGTGGTGACTTCACTCCCAGACACCATCTTCTTGCCTGGGAGCCCCCAGCTGCTCCTCTACCCAGTTTCAAGAGGGAACTTCTCTCTAGGTTTCTGCAGCTGAGTCGCAAGGATCAACCCTGATTTGTTCTGATTAGGCCATGGACCCCTCCCTGGGCCCAGCCCTGTGGCTAGGGGAATTTGATGCTCTGATTGGCCAGGCCAGGGTCACATTTCCATCCCTGGAACTGAGAGTAAAACTGCCTCCTCCTGGGCTTCCCTGGTGGCGCAGTGGTTAAAAATCTGCCTGCCAATGCAGGGGACACAGTTTGATCCCTGGTCTGGGAAGATCCCACATGCCGCGGAGCAACTAAGCCCGTGCACCACAACTACTGAGCCCATGCACCACAACTACTGAAGCCCACGCACCTACAGCCCGTGCTCCGCAACAAGAGAAGCCACTGCAATGAGAAGCCCGCACACCACAACCAAGAGTAGCCCCCGCTTGCCGCAACTAGAGAAAGCCCACGTGCAGCAACGAAGACCCAACACAGCCAAAAATAAATAAATAAATAAATAAAAACAAAACCAAAAACCTGCCTCCCCCTGAACCACGTGGGCTGATCTCACAGGTGGGACTCACAGATGTCAGCTACTTGGCTCTCTGATGATGAAAGGCGCCCTGAAAAGTCCCTTTATGTTACAGAACTGGAGAACCCAGCTGAGAGGGTGCACCAGATCCAACAAATCCTCATCACCCTTCCCCGCGTGGTCATCGTGGTCATGAGATACCTCTTTGCTTTCCTCAACCAGTGAGTTGCCCAGCCAAGGGGGGGGACCCCCTCTTTGACTCAGCTCTGGCCTCCTTTGGGAGGGGGTGTCCTGAGGTTTGTAGGTACAACTGTTCCTAGAACATGGGACCCTCCTGATCTTGAGTAGAGCCCCCAAGAGAAAGAAACCACAGGGGAGGATTCACCTTTCCCTGGTGACTTGTGGGTACTCCTTTCTCGTAGCCTCTCGCAATATAGTGACGAGAACATGATGGATCCCTACAACCTGGCCATCTGCTTCGGGCCCACCCTCATGCACATCCCTGATGGGCAAGACCCTGTGTCGTGCCAGGCACACGTCAACGAAGTCATCAAAACCATCATCATCCACCATGAAGCCATCTTCCCCAGCCCCCGGGAGCTAGAGGGACCTGTGTATGAAAAATGCATGGCTGGAGGGGAAGAATATTGGTAAGATTCCATTCTTCTTAATATTATTATTATCATCGTTGTTGTTGTTACTGTTGAACCAGAACAGTAAGAAACCCTTTGATTTCCTTACTGCTTTTTAGTCTGTACTCCCATGTATATTTTCTCATTTGAGCTTCACACCAGCCTTATACGAGGGATAGGTGCATCAGTCAAGACTGTCTTGGTTTATAAGGGACAGAAATACAACTCAAACTGGCTTAAGCCAATTGGGAATTTAGTTTTAACTAAATAAAGTCTGGGATCATGGCTTTAGGTATAGCTGGATCCAGGGGTTCAACTATTATCATCAGGACTCAGTCCTGCAATTCCCAGCCCCTGGCTGCTTTCTTCTACATTGGCTTCATTCTCAGGCAGCCTCTCCCTTGGTAGTTTCAAAGAGGCATCTGGTAGCTCCAGTTTAGAGCCTGTTCTCTCGCCATCCCCAGTGGAAAAAGAGCTTCTCCTTCCCAAATATTTTAACACAAGCCCAAGAATTATGTCTCCTCCTGAGGCTTGGGTCTGGTGAACTAATCACATCGATTAGGAGTTGTATGTAATGCTGTCATTGGCCAGGTGAGCTGCAAGCCCATCTCAGGCAGCAGGGGAATGGATAATCCCCACCTCAGCCTCTTAAACTGAGAATGACACTTCCCACCCTTGTCCCCTACCATCTAGAGTTCTCTTTTCCTGGCAAAGTTTGTTCACTTTCTTTGAGAGAGCTCCACACCAGGCCAACAGGTGCTAGTTGGGCACCTCTGTGTACCCGGTGCTACACTGTGTCTTGGAAGAAATATTTTAGAATCTTATCAAACTCAAGGCTGACTACCTTCCACAGGCTAAGACCTTAAAATACGGTGAAAATAGGACATTTCTGTGAAGGCAGAAAATTCAGAACACCAACTGACAAAAACCAAAGGGTTCCTACTCTTTCTTTCTTCCCAATCCAGGACAACACACAGCTGTATGTTTAGGTATTACCCACACTGCTTTCAGCCAAATGCCTACAGGGGAGTTAGTCTTTTGATTGTCAGAGCGTTCCTGGACTCTGGCCTCGCTTTAGTTCTGTGGGCATATTTGGGCAGCGGCTTCAAAGAAGGGAAACGTTCCAGCCTCCTTGTTTCTCTGCAACACTTCTCTGCGTAGAAACACCGGGCCACAGCTCTGTAATCTCATCTGAGGCACCTGGAGCCAGTCTGTCCCTGATCTGTAACAGAAATCCTACAACCAGCAAGCACACTTTTTAGACAAAGAGAAGCTTTTCAACTTTATCGCTTTTGCAGCCATTACCAGTTTTCTTGCTGCAGTATATATGATTAGTGCTCTGGGAAGGCACGTACAGATCTTAGCATACTTACCAAAGCACTACATACAATAACCACACTTTTCTTAATCCCATTTGTGCCCCATGAGAAAGGAAAACTATTAATTACATGGTAATTTTGGAGGAGTTTTCAAAGCCAAAAAGGAGGATTTGGTTGAGGGTCTCATCACGGTGGACAACATTCATTCATTCACAGCATCTGTCCTGGGCCAGGCCCTGGGCTGAGGGGCAGGGATGTAACCTGACCAGGAGTAACCCCTGAGACAGGGAGGAGGAAACAGGCAGTTCTAGGAGTAGGGGCCCTGGAGCCAGTGTAGGGAGGTCAGGAAAGTCTTCCTGGGGGAAACACAGTGACTTGACTACGACCTGAAGGATGAAGTGGGTCAGCCAGGTGAGAGTGGGCAAGGAATGTGCTAGGCCTGGAGCACGCAATACAATGAAAAGCGTTCTGTATGCCTGCAGTGTTGCATGTGACGAGAGAATGGTGAGGGAGGAGGCCCCAGAGGCCAGCAGGAGCCAGGTTATGAAGGGTCTTAAGCCATTGTGCAGAGTCTGGAACTTATCCAGGAGAATCTTTCATAATAAAGTCCATATTCCTTTAAATGGTATTGTAAATGTCACCTTCAAGAAGCCTTCCTTGACACCCTATGTAAGTCCCCTCTCCTGTTCTTGTCTCTGCTCATTGGTGCCTATAAAACACATTTCAACTTGTAGCACTTCTGTTTCTCAGCCCATGAGGGCAGGGTTTGTGTCCACGTTACTCATCAATGCATCCCTCTTACCTAGCGCCATGCCTGGCATAGATTAAGACTCAATCAATGGTTTGATTTAAAAAAAAACGGATTGGCTCACTATGTGAATGAACCCTGGCCTCAGGAAGCTTACAATCCAGTGAGGGGGCAGCAGCTGATGAAATTATCCCAGTGCATTAATGACAGAATTTGATGGTCCTGGACTCCCTCTACCCCTAAGCCCATCATGGTTGCCAGCCTGCTCGCCACCTGGGCTGATGTGGATTCTGCACGCAGCAGCATGAGGCAGCCCCGAGGAACCCCCTCCTTGGGAGCTTCACCCGCCTCGCTGAGCTTGTCGCTTCTGCTGTAAGACAGGCAGGGAGCCAGTCCAGATGGATGACTCAGTACTTCCAAAGTTCCTTCTGCTCTGGCCTGAAGTCCTTCTGGGGAAAAACGTCAGTGTTTTACTGCCTTCTAGATCTTACAGAACACTTAGGCATTGACAGCCTTTACCAAGAAGACAGCCCAGCAAATTTCAGGGCCGGTGTCAGTTGGGGGATGGTATTCAGGGAATCTTCCCAACGGGTGAGGGGGCCGGGAGTGGTTTTCTGTGAGGAAGGTCTGTGGGTGGTCAGATGAAAAAAATGGGATGCAGTGGGCCTGGCCTGATCTGGGTCAAGGCGCAGAGGTGGGCTAGGCCAGCGCCTGCGGGAAGCTGAAGGCAGCGTGAGGTACAAAGCCGCCCAGGAGCCCCCTCCCCATGTTTCCTTGCAGTGACAGCCCGCACAGCGAGCCAGGGACCATCGACGAAGTTGACCACGACAATGGCACTGAGCCTCACACCAGTGACGAAGGTGAGTGAGGGGGAATCGGGGTGAGGAACTCACCTGGGGCCTCTCCTGCTGACTCATGCCTGCTCACCTGCTGGGCCACCCATCCAGCTTTGCAAGTCAGCACGTCATCCTCTGGAGCAGACAGCAACCCAGAAAGACCTCCAGTCCACTGCATCCCCGCGTGGCTTGCCTCCTTCCCTTCTGTGTCCTGCCTGGCCTGAGTGCAAATCCTAAGTGACAAGAGTTTCCTCAGTAGGAAGCAGGCTTTGTCCTCTGTCCCTCCCCTGCTGGGGGTCTGTTCTGCGCCCGGCCTGAGCTGGGACCTGGGGCACATCAATGAACCAGACATGGGTCATCAAGGCGCTCCTGGTCTTGTCACCTGACAGGTCGAGAGCAGCTCCCCACCATGCAGAGTGACAATGCCAGGCTACAGGGGTGGCCCAGTGCAGTGGGTACCCCGAAGGCGAGGCCAAACGGTGGTGACCCAGGGAAGTGTGAGCAGGTAGAGAGAGAAAGGCCAACCTGGGCTCTGAGGGACTCCTCAGACCTTCCACCCCTCTAGACAAGGAAATAAAATCAGGTTTGTCTCTAGGGAGCCTGGACAGTGTAGGCAAGCAGTCTGGATAATACGGGCCTGGGGCCAGCATTTCCATTAGGCAGATCAGGCACAGTGCCCAGGGCCCACGGTGCTTTCAGGGCCCATGAAAACGTTTTAATTTTTTTTTAATAATAAGTAAAAAGAGAATATGAGCCTGGATTATATTCATCTCTGTACAATGCAGTTGTAAGATATAAGTTTTGACGTTTCTTTTACTGGAGGAAGGGGCCCATGCAGGCACAGGTGCCAAGGGCCTGAGAGTCACAACACCTCCCTATGTTGACTGAGCAGAGCCCTCCTTTCTCCCTGTGACAGTCTCACTTTTAAAAAATCATTATTTAGCAGTTCTCTTATTGGCCTTTGTGTTTGTCTTGTGGGACAGTCCCAGGCCCTGTTGGCCACCATTTTTGTCGGGAGAGCTGGGTATGTCCTCAGGTGAGGTTTCTGGGAGTTGGCATAAGAGGCAAGACTAATAGGTGGGTTTTCATATTCTAGTGGGACTATTTCAGTTTCCAACCACAGAAGCTCCAACTCAAACTGACTTAAGCCTAAAAGGGATTCAGATCATATACTTGAAAATCCCAGGGTAAACATGGCTTCAGGCATAGCTGGATCCAGGAGCTTAGCAGAGCTTGTCAGGAATGTGTCTCCACCTTGCTGTTCTGCTTCCCTCTGTGTTGGCTTCATCCTCAGGTAGGATCTCCCCATGTGGTGGTCTCTGGCAACTCCAGGCTTTCCTCATCCTTTTACCCAAAGTCCCAGTGGAAGAGAGCTTCCTTTTCAGAATGGTTCCAAGAAAGCTGCTGGGATGAAGTCTCACTGCATTGCCTTGAGTCACGCACCCAGGCGAGAACCAGTCACTGTGGCTTGAGAGGGAGCTGATGGGTCGGACCTGGGTCCCAGGGCAGGAAAGCACATCTAGGCACAGTGTTCAGCTCTGCAAGAATCCTCAGAGGCTGAAGTCATCCTGAGCTGAGGAAAGTGTCCTGCAGAGCCTTTGTCTTGAGATATGAAGGCTGCCACCTTCTGCTTGTTTGCAGTGGTTTGCTTTTCTCTGTCCTTCCTTTCCTCTCTTTTCCTTCCACCTCCAGTCCACCCTCTTCCTCTATCGCTTTTAACAGCCTCCCTTCTCATTCTCTCCATCTGTTGCTTGTTTATTCCCGTGTGTGTGTGTGTGCATGCGCGCGTGTGCGCAGCTCTTGTTCTACATCTTGCTCTCAGCCTCTCTTCTTCCACTGGTGGAAAACACCTCTTGTCCAACAAGTTAGACTGATTTTTCAGCATTGAGACCTGTGGGGGCTGCTGGTGGAGGCAGGCACGTCTGTGAGGAAGTGGGTCAGGTGCCCTCTGAGGAGGCTTGCAGCCTTCCTGGGGGACCCACTTTTGGGGGGCTGAGGTCGCTGTCAGTCACCCTGCACCTGCTGTGTTTCCCCACAGCTCCTCACTGGGGGTGGAAGGTGCTGTGGGCATCAGGACTGGGGAGGGGGAAGGCCAGAGAGCACGGGGCTTGCTGCCACAGGACACACCTGGCAGGCTTCACCCCCACCAAGAAAACCCCCAGAAAATGCTGCCTCGACCCCTCAGAGCAGAGGCACACAGGTCCCTGGAAGGGGATAGATCAGAGCCTTGTGTCTGCTTCTCCAGGAGATACCGCCCCTATTGTTCTTTGTCATGCTGCTGGTTTCTGAGAATGACAAAGGTAGGAAGAATCGTCCTGGAAGGACAGTGGTCCTCCCTGGGAGAGCCAGTTCAGGGAAGGCTCTCACTGTATCCTGTGTGTTGGTGTGGGTGCTGAACCATGGACATTATCTGGAGAAAAACTAATTGCATTGTCAAATGTTTACATTCATGCCAACTCCAGCTGAAACAGTCATAGAAATGTAGAGCTGCAGGAATGGTCAAGGGGGCACTGGACTCGAGACCTTTATGGCCATGTGATCTTTGATAAGCCACATAACCTCTGGCCTTGGTCTCCTTATCTGTAAAACGGGAATGGCAGCAGCAAGAGAATTGTGGTCTAGGTTAAAATGAGGAAACATTAATTGACTGTGTATCCAGTGTAACTCTTTCCTGATCCTGATAAAGAAACCGAGTCCAAAGAATTTTATTAATGTAACTATTTACTGGCAGCCTAACTGCCTGACTTCTTACCTACTTTCCTCTAAGACATTTCATGTAGGGGATCCATTGGTATCTTCGTTTCTCTTGAAAGTACCCTGTATGAATGGAGCCCAGCCCTTCAAAGGTCAAATAGGCCATAACACCACAACTCCATGTCCTTGTATTCGATGGCTCACCCAATGTGAGTGACCGAATTGGAGGAACAAGTTAGTTGTTTGAGAGTCTCCTGCCTTTGCTGTCTCAGCAGATTCTGCACCTAACTGACGCCCGCTGCTCTGTCTTGAGTCTATAACACATCATGGGTGTGAGTGTGGAAAATCCATTTGTGCTTGCTCTTCCTGTCTCCAAGACTTATGAAGAGATGATGGTTAAGCTAAGAACCCTTGATTGTTGGAAATAAACAATGAAAACATTAAGGCAGCCAGTCTGTAGCAACTTTATTAATACAATGCTAAATGAGGAAGCAGACTGCCAGACAAAGAAACCACTGAAACTGGTAACAGAAACATGCTCATATAGTTAAAATGTGCACCATCATCCTTTCATTGATATTTTCCCCAAATTCGCCAAATTGCCCTTGACTCCTTGCACATGATCTACATCTAGAAAGCCATTAAACCATTAACTCTTTGCACACATCAGGTATCCATAAATGGGCTTTAGGAGGCCTATTACAGGCAAAATTTTATTTCTGTAGGAACATGTGCCTCTGAGAAGAGGTCCACAGTTTTCATCAGATTGTTCTAGGCATTGACTAGGAATCAGGGTAAGATTTTTACTTGTTTCTAAAATATTGGTTCGCAGTATCTTCTTTAATAAAAAAATTTCAAACACACCGAAAAGTTGAAGATAATTGTACAGTGAACACCCATATAACTACCACTTAGTTTCTACAATTGATAACATTTTGCTTTATTTGCTTTTTCATGTATCTGTCTACCCATCCATCAGTCCATCTTATTTTGTTTTTAATTAATTTATTTATTTATTTATCTATTTATTTGTGGCTGCATTGGGTCTTCGTTGCTACGCACGGGCTTTCTCTAGTTGCAGCGAGCGGAGGCTACTGTTCGTTGCGGTGCGCGGGCTTCTCATCGCAGTGGCTTCTCTTGTGGTGCACAGGGTCTAGAGCGCAGGCTCAGTAGTTGTGGCACACGGGCTTAGTTGCTTCGCAGCATGTGGGATCCTCCTGAACTAAGGCTCGAACCCGTGTCCCCTGCGTTGGCAGGTGGATTCCTAACCACTGTGCCACCAGGGAAGTCCCTCCATCTTATTTTTAACACATTTCAAAGTAAGTTTCAGTCATCACTGAATGTCTCCCCCAGACACTTCAGCAAGCAAATCATTAAAAAGGGCCAGTATTGTTCATGGTTCTTTTTTTAAAGTAAAATTGCAACACTGAAATGCATAAATTTTAAGTGTTTCATCCATGAGTTTTTATAAATGCAAAAAATTTGTATAACTCAAACCCCTCTCAAGATACAGAACATTTCCAATACCCTAGAAAGTTCCTTCATGCCCTTTCCCACTCAGTCCCTGCCCCAAAAGCCCAAGAAGCAACCACTGATGTGATTTTTTTCCATCAGAGATTAGTGTTGCCTGTTCTAGAACTTCATATAAATAGAATTGTGAAGAGACTCTTTCTGCTCTGTCTTCTTCCACTCGGCATAATGTTTAGAGATTCATCCATATTGTATGTATTAGGCAAGGTTTTGAGGGTATTAAAATGGTATTTCAGTCAGTTTACACGTGAAAGCCCAATTCTGCCTGAATGATTGCCACTCTGCCCCGTAAGAAATAAAGACAATAGAAAAATGAGAACAGTGGTCACGTCATTATTTCCTCACCGCTAGTGCAGGGATGGTAAACTGGCCAGCACCACGTGCTTAGGCCTGAAACCTGGGTAGGAATCTCACTGCCTCTTTTATTTTAACCATTTTAATGAGATATAATTCACATGCCATACAGTTCACCCATTTAAAGTATACAATTCAGTGGTGTTTAATATATTCACAGATACGTGCAATCATCACCACAGTCAATTTTTGAACTTATTTTTTCAAAAAAATGTTATTTTTGAACATTTTCATCACCATAGAAAGGACCCCCATGGCCTTAGCTCTCATCCCTTACTCTCCTTTCCCTCCCACATTTCTCCCCAACCCTAAGCAACCACTAATCACTTTCTGTCTCTATGTGTTTATCTATTCCAGACATTTCATATAATGAAATCATGCCATATGTAGCCTTTGTATATGGCTTCTTTCACTTAGTATGCTGTTTTCAAGGTTCATTCCTATTGTAGCATGAATCTGGAATTCATTCCTTTCTATGGCTGAATTCTATCCCATTGTGTGGACAGACCATGTTTTTAGTTTAACCATTTGTCAGTTGATAGACATTTGGGTTGTTTCCACTTTTTGGCTGTTATGAATATTGCTGCTGTAAACATTTGTATACAACTTTTGTGCAGCCATGTGTTTTCATTTCTCTTGGTTACATACCTGGGAGCGGAATTGCGGGGTCGTACAGTAGCTCTATGTTTAATCATTTAAGGAACTGCCGGAGTGCTTTCCAAAGTGACCGTACCATTTTATATTACCACTAGGAGTGTATGGGGGTTCCAGTTTCTCCACATCCTTGTCAATACTTGTTATTATCTGACTTTTTTATTATAACCATCTTAGTGGGTGTGCTGTTGTGGTATCTCCTTGAGGCCTTGATTTGCATTTCTCTCATGACTAATGATGCTGAGCATCTTTTCCTGTGCTTAGTGGTCATTTGTATAACTTCGCTGGAGAAATGTCTCTTCAGATCCTTTGCCCAGTTAAAACTTTGGTTATTTGTGGGTTTTTGTTTTGTTGGGTTTTTTTTTTTGCGGTACGCGGGCCTCTCACCGCTGTGGCCTCTCCCGTCGCGGAGCACAGGCTCCGGATGCGCAGGCTCAGTGGCCATGGCTCACGGGCCCAGCTGCTCTGCGGCACGTGGGATCCTCCTGGACCGGGGCACGAACCCGCGTCCCCCGCATCGGCAGGCGGACTCTCAACCACTGCGCCACCAGGGAAGCCCTAATTCCAGAATTTTATTTTTTTTTAATTTTTTTTTTTTTGCGGTACGCGGGCCTCTCACTGTTGTGGCCTCTCCTGTTGCAGAGCACAGGCTCCGGACGCACAGGCTCTGGATGCACAGGCTCAGCAGCCGTGGTTCACGGGCCCAGCCGCTCCATGGCATGTGGGATCTTCCCAGACCGGGGCACGAACCCGTGTCCCCTGCATCGGCAGGCAGACTCTCAACCACTGCGCCACCAGGGAAACCCCAGAATTTTTTAATTTATAATTTGTATCTCTTTATTGATATTCTCTATTTGATTCGACATTGTCCTCATACTTCTTTAATCATGGTTTCCTTTAGCTGTGAACATATTTGTAGCAGCTACTTTGAAATTTGTTAAATTTGACATCTGGTCATTCTCACAGGCATTTTCTGTTGTCTGCTTTTTTTCCCCTCAGTGTTTGCATCATACTTTTTTTTTTTCATACTTTTTGGGTTTTTTGCATGTCTTCTAATTATTTTTGGTTGGAAACTGGACATTTTAGATAAAATATTATAACAACTCTGGGTACTGGTCCCTACCCTGTGAGGCTTGTTATTTGCTTCTGTGTTTGTTTAACGACTGACTGGACTGTTTCAGTGACATCTGTGTTCCCCTTCCTCCCTTCCCCCATACATACAGTGTTAAGCCTGATGTTGCTTCCCAGAGAGGAACAGCTTTGCATATGCCCACAATCACCTGGGATTACAGTGGTTTTGGTAGGGTTCTCTTTCCCTGACTGCATCCAGCTGTTAAACTCCACTAATTGCTGCATGTTTTGCTCTATTCTTTTTTTTTTAAAGATCTTTATTGGAGTATAATTGCTTTACAGTGGTGTGTTAGTTTGTGCTGTACAACAAAGTGAATCAGCTATACATATACATATATCCCCATATCTCCTCCCTCTTGCATCTCTCTCCCACCCTCCCTATCCCACCCCTGTAGGTGGTCACAAAGCACTGAGCTGATCTCCCTGTGCTATGTGGCTGCTTCCCACTAGCTATTTTACATTTGGTAGTGTATATATGTCCATGCCACTCTCTCACTATGTCCCAGTTTACCCTTCCCCCTCCCCGTGTCCTCAAGTCCATTCTCTAGTAGGTCTGCGTCTTTATTCCCATCTTGCCCCTAGGTTCTTCATGACCATTTTTTTTTTTTTAGATTCCATATATATGTGTTAGCATATGGTATTTGTTTTTCTCTTTCTGACTTACTTCACTCTATATGACAGACTCTATGTCCATCCACCTCACTACAGATAACTTAATTTCATTTCTTTTTATGGCTGAGTGATATTCCATTGTATATATGTGTCACATCTTCTTTATCCACTCATCTGTCGATGGACACTTAGGTTGCTTCCATGTCCTGGCTATTGTAACTATGTGTCCTCAGTCATAAATTTTTCTGCAAACCAATTCAATCAAACTCTGTCTCCTTTGAAGGAATAGTTTCTGAGGTCATTGTTTGGTATTTGTTTTGACCCTAGGAGGGCTCCTCTCAGCTGTCTTATTCTCTGGTTATCTCTTCCAAAATAGTTGGCCTACAATCTGGGCTGTATCTACATTAAATCTGTGAACCTGCCCCCAGTTGCCTTTCACCACAATCTCCACTGTTCTTGAGAGCACCCTTAGGCCTAAACTTCTCCAAGCTCTGTTGCAAATGAAGTCAATTCCTTTGGGAAGAGATTAGCAGCTGTTTTACAGCCTACTTCTTCCCCCAGGCAAAATCTCTGAGGTAGAGGTCTGGAGCTGGGGGTGAGGACAATGGCAAGCTTCTGAGTGACCTCCCCATTCTAGGAGCTGAGTGCTTTGTGGAGAGGAAGGCAGCATCCTGAGGCCCTCTCAGCTTGCCTCTTCTCACAAGGAACCATCACCTCATGAGGTAGGGTAAGGGTGATCAGGGCCCGAATATTCTCACTGGTGCTGTGCCCATGGCAGAACTTCTATTGTGTAAGTGAAGGTTGGTTGGAATGAGGAGCCCTCACCTCTCTACCGTACTCACCTGGGACTTAGCCTCAGCAACAGGTAGCTGGGAGCAGGAGGAGAAACACTGATGTCCTGCTCCTCCTGGGAAGAAAGCCCTCCTGCTGGATGCTTGGTGGGAGAGGAAGCCCTATATTTGGGCTAGAGGAGTCTGAAGTGGAGTCTGCCTCCCTGAGCTTGGGGGTGCTGGTGGAAGGAGGGAGTAGTCTTGGTTCAAATTGCACAGACTCACTTTTCTTACCAAATTTTCATAGATTTTCTTGAATAGATGTTTCTTCATTTGTTGTTTGCCTGTAGGACCATTTCCAGAGGTTTTCAGTGGTTGTTTGCTTGTTTTTGCATTTTTCACAAGTTTCACTGAAGGGTAGATCAGCAGATCTCCCCACAATGTCCTGCCAGGTTGATCACTCTCCTATCCTCTTAAATAAGATCAAAGTCTTAATACTAGCTGGTGCTGCAGCCAGAGGCAATGAAAGAACCCAAGGTCATGAGTGAACAGAGGAAAAAAGAAGGACCCTGTAGACAGGCCCCAGGTGATTTCATTACTTTGGTTGCAGGAAAGATGAGAGAGAAAAGAGGGCACAGCCACGTTCCTACCCTTTAACACGGTGACCGTGGCCTCTGATAAATGGTCCTAATGAGATTAGGATTCTCTCTTAAAAGAGCAGAGACAGTGTGTGTGGGGGGGCGTGTGGACAGGGGGCAGTGAGGTGGTTTGAGAGGGACAGAGCCGTCTGCTCTCCCGTGACCTAAAGGGGTCCTCTGTTGTGGCATCATTAGAGAGGGGCATTGGCGCTTCCTCTGGGTGATAAGTAGAGAAGGATAACTAGTATGGAATTTGCAAAATCTCCAGCCTTCAGCTTCTGAAATGAAACCAAAGCTCCAGTCTGTCTTTTCATCTCCATGTCAGGCCCTGGGCTATTGTAACCGCCGCTGAACTGGTCCTGCCTCCAGCCTCTCCCCTCCAGTCCTTTTCCAACTCTGCAACTGCTCTGTTCCTGGAGTGACTTTTCTAAAGTGTGACTCCAGCCGGGCCTCTACGGGGACAGCCTTCAACCTCTTCTTGAGCTCAGGAATGGCCTCTGTATTTCTTCACTCCCTGTAGGGCCCGTGGGGCACCTACCTGGCCTAACCAGCCTCTCCATAAGCAGGAGTCAAATTGAATACCAGTCATACAGTATGGTATACATGTATATTCATATTTGCACTGTGTCCATGTAAAGGCCCTGTAGCAGGAATAAGCATATTGTGTTTTAAAAACATCAAGAAGGCTCTATTAATGATACCTGGGACCTGGGCTTAGATCTCAGCTCATCACTCTCTACTTACGTCACTCGCCCCTTGCGTGACAGATCATTTCACCTCAACCTCAGTTTCCTCACCTGTAAAATGAGGATAGTGTGCAGATACTGTTGTGAGGATATCACTTACATGTGATCACATAAGTAGAACCCTTGGCACATGGTAAAAGCTTAATTTGTTCATGCAAGTAACAAGTATGTATTGAGTGCCTACTCATCCCAGGGACTGTTGTAAAGGTGGGAATATAGCAGGAAATAAAATAAAATCCCTGTCTAATGGAGCTCACATTTTAGTAGGAAAGATCAGCAGTAAACAAATTTGGAAACTACACATTTGTGCACACACACAAAAGTTCAGGTTTTGATCTGATCTATGAAGAAGAATAAAGCAAGAGTGATCTGAAGTTGGTGCTTTTGTAGTTAGTGAAGGGTGGCCAGGAAAGGTCTTGCTGAAGCATTGCCATTTGGGTAAAGATCTGAAAGAAATGAGAAAATGGCACACAGTGGTCAGTAAATATTTGTGAAATGTGAATGATGCAAATGTCTGGGAAGAAAATATCCCAAGGAGAGGCGATAACAAGTGCAAAGGCCGTGTGGCAGGAATACTTGGCATGTTTTAAAAGCATTAAGAAGGCTCTATGAATATTTATACTGTAGTTTTTAGGGGTAAAGTGTACTGATGTCTGCAACTTACTTTAAAATTCATTAAAAAATTAGATGGATGGATGGATAGATAGAGGGATGGACAGATATATGCTTATGTTAGTATAGTAAAATGTTCATAGTAGCATTTAGGTGATAGGTATATGAATATTCACCGTGAAATTCTTTCAACTTTACTTTGTGTTTGAAAAGTATCATAATGCAGTGTTGGCGGAGAAACATCAGGAAGTCTAGTGAGGCTGGAGCAGACTGAGGGAAGGAGAGAGCAGTCAGAGAGAAGGCCACGGAGGTCTCCAGGGCCCAGAGCATGGAGGGCCTCATAAACTGTGAGGAGACAATTTGTGTTTTGTTCTAAGCACAATGGGAAGCCTTCAGAGGGATTTGAACAAGAGAGTTTCATGATCTAATTTATGACTTTAAAAGATCCCTCTGGCTGTTGTGGGGAGAAATGCAAGCAAGAATGAAAGCAAGGAGGCCAGGTAGAGGGACAGTGGTGGTCTGGACCAAGGGGGTGGCAGTGGAGGTGGTGAGGCTGGTCAGATTCAGGGGACAATTTGAAGGAGCTGCTGATGGATTAGTTATGCATTGCCCGAGAGCAGGGCTTTGGCCTCAGCAGGGCAGATGATGGTTCTGTTTCCTAAGATGTGGAAGATGAGGGAATGACGTAAGTCTGGGGAGGGGTGAGTGAGAGAGTGGTAAGAGGGAGAATCACATGTTCTATTTTAGGTGTGAAAAACCCAAATAATTGACTTCCTAATAAATGGTAGCTATTTTCACTGTTTCTACCCCACACGATTACATAGTGGCCTCTGCAAACACACGAGCTCTCTCTTAGCTTGCAGCTCAGGTCTACTCCTCATCTTTTCTTCTTTTCTCCCCCTTACATTTTCCACTTTTCCTCGCTCCTCCACCCGCCACTCCAGACCACCACCAGTGACTGCTGGAGCCTCTGGAAATGAGCAAGCCTCTGCGCGGGTCGGCTCCTTCAGCATTACGGGGGGTGGGATCAGAGGAAGCCCTTGGGGTCAAACCCGAGAGCACGCAGACCGTGGGGTTCAGCTCATGGGCTTGCAAAACCCTCCGGCCTTTCTGTCTCGGTAGCTAGGCAGACACACAGGTCCCCAGGTGGTGCTAACACATGGCTGACGTGAGATTCAAAGATGCAGCAGAAAGAAGTACGGAGATCTCTCCATTTTACTGAGAAGGTGACTCTGAGTCCAGATCTGAGTTCATTTGACCCATTTAGCCGGACTGTCATTTTGCATCAACTATGTCAGAACAGCACATAAAGACATTTGTCAGGTAGCCAGCTGGGGAAAACTGACTTAACTGTCAGAGGCCTGCTGTCTGCAGGAGGCTGTCCCAGGCACTGAGGGCTCTGTCCACCAAGAGGCCACTGCATCTCATGGGGGCACTGGCCCAGTCTTCTTGAGGCACCTGTTCACAGAGAGGAGTCCTAGTGTGCATGCATGGGTTGGGGATTAACAGGGAGGGATGATTTCCATGCTGCTCATGCCCTTAGGAGTCATTAGCTCTGGTAACAACAACTAACTCTCATATGAAGCTAATTGTGTGCCAGGCACCGTTACAAGCACTTCATGTGTAATAACTCGTTTAATCCTATGACAGCCCTATAAGGTAGGTACTATTATTATCATTCCCATTTTACAGATGAGGAAACAGAGGCTTAGAAAAGAGAACTAAGTTGTTCAAGGCCACACAGGTAAAAAGTGGCAAAGCCAGGTATCGTGGCTTTGCCACTTTTTACCTGTGTAAAACTCCATGATGGACAGGTGGACAGGCTGTGTGGACAGAATGAAGATAATCCACGAGGACAGGAGAAGAGACAGTCCCATGGATGCTCAGCACAGGGAAGGTATCTGCATGATAGAGAGAGCAGGGGCCACCTTTGTTACTCTTTTGTTTATTAGAGTTTAATAGATCTGTCTGTCTACATAGGTATATATATATATATATATATATATGTATTCACTTCATAATATTAAACATCTTTGTGCTTGCTTTAAAATACAAATACATTAACATTTATACATGACCCGTTTTCTACCATTTTCTACCCATTTTCACCTCTCAGGGTACAAGCTATAACACAGGTTAAATAAATCATAGGCATAACTGTCCTGCTCCCCCAAAAGTCTCCTTCCCAAAGATCACTAGCTGCACGGTCTTGAGCAGAACACTTAAATTCTCTGCAGCTCAGATTTCTTTATGTAGACCCGCCGCATAAGCTAAAGCCATTAGTAATTATAATCATAATCACAAGAGCCACTATCAGCTGAATACCTAATGTATTGTATGTCTGTGCTATGCTGAGCGCTTTTACGTATCTTTTTTTTTTTAATGTATTGAAGTCTCATGTCTTTCTTTTTTTAGATATAATTGGTATATAACAGTTTATTAGTATCAGGTGTGTAGCATAATGATTCGATATATGTATATATTATGAAATGATCACCACAGTAAGTCAGGTTTAACATTCATCACCACACATAGTTACTTTTTTTTTCTTATGATGAGAACTTTTAAGACCTACTCTCTTAGTAAGTTTCAAATATATAGCACAATTTATAGTCACCGTGCTGTATATTACATCCTATGATTTACTGATCTTATCACTGGGAGTTTGTACCTTTCGACTCCCTTCACCCATTTCGTCCACCCCCACCTCTGGCAACCACCACCAGTCTGTTCTCTGTATCAGTGAGTTTGGTTTGTTTTTGATTTCAGATTCCACATACAAGTGAGATCATACACTATTTGTCTTCTTCTGTCTGACTTATTTTACTTAGCATAACGCCCTCAAGGTCCATTCATGTTGTTGCAAGTGGCAGGATTTCCTTCTTTTTTTATGGCTGGATAATTTTCCATTGTTTATATACACGAATCTTCTTTATCCATTCATCTGTCGATGGACATTTTGGTTGCTTGCATGTCTTGGCTGTTGTAAATAGTGCTGCAGTGAACTTGGGGGTGCAGGTATCCTTTCAAGTTAAGTGTTTTCATTTCCTGTGGATAAATACCCAGAAGTGGAATTGCTGGATCACATGGTAGTTCTATTTTTAATTTTTGGAGGAAACTCCATACTGTTTTCTGTAGGGGCTGCACCAATTTCTTTCCCACCAGCAGTGCACAAGGGTTTCCTTTTCTCCACATCCTCACCAACTCTTGTCGTTTCTTGTCTTTCTCATAACAGCCATTCTAACAGGTATGAGGTGATATCTTGTGGTTTTGATTTTTGATTTGCATTTTCCTGATGATTGATGATGTTGAGCATCTTTTCATGCACCTGTTGGACATCTTTTTGTCTTCTTTCATGGATTATCGTTTAATCCTCCTAAAGGCAACTGAGATGTACAGAAATGATGTAACCTGCCTGAGGTCACACAAACAAGATGTGACAGAACTGGGCAGTAGAAGTGTCTCAAGGGCAAGAGCTATGTTCTCATTGCTTAACCCAGGCAGGGCCCATCACTGACCAGAGAAGAATAAAACTTGGATGGGTAAATGTGTGTGTGCAAAGAGATATGCTTGGTCTATAGCCCCCATAAGAATTCTCCCATTCCCCAAATTAAGTTCATGGATGAGTGTGTTAGTCAGCTCAGGCTGCCATGATAGAATACCACAGACTGAGGGGCTTAAACAACAGAAATATATTTCCTCACAGTTCAGGGGGCTAGAAGTCCAAGATCAAGGTGCCATTAGGGTTGGGTTCTGCTGTTGTCTCTCTTCCTGGCCTGTAGACAGCTGCCTTCTCACTGTGTCCTCACAAGGCCTTTCCACTGTGCACGTGAAGAGACAGAAAGAGAGATCTCCGATGTCTCTTCCTCTTCTCAGAGGGACACCAGTTCTATCAGATTAGGGCCCCACCCTTATGACCTCACTTAAGCTTAATTACTTCCTAAACACCTCATCTCCAAATACCATTACATTGGAAGTTAGGGCTGCAACATTTGGATTTGAGGGAAGACAGAATTCAGTCCATAACAATGAGCTCTGAAGAGAAGCTTCTGGGAACCCTTAAAAATTGTGTACAGTATTTTGCATGGAAGGGAATCCATATACAACATCTGTTTGACTTCCCCAAAGGTAAGAACCACTGGTAATATTATAAGTGCACAAAGAGGGAAAGGGTTCATGGAAAAATGGAAACAGAGCTGGCATTAAGGGATAGAAGAAAAAGAAATTTCTTATAATATTGTTTTAATAAGTGTTAAAAAGTGGAGAACAAGAGGGGCAGTGGAAGGTAAGGATGTAGTATTTCAGCCCCATTTTCCATTTGGGGAAGCTAGATGGCCTGCCTGAGATCACCGCATGGAGAATGGATCTGAGCCTAGAACCCAGGGTCCTGAGCCCGAGCCCACTCTGTTTTCACCAGGCTTGTTGTCTGTGCTGCCCCACAGAAGCCAGGGCTATCTGAGCAAGGCCCCTGGGCTGCTCTTCTGCTGACCTCATAGATGCTCTTCCCCTTGCTTTCCTTCTAGAAGTGGAGCAGATCGAGGCCATCGCCAAGTTTGACTATGTGGGGCGGTCCCCGCGTGAGCTGTCCTTCAAGAAAGGAGCCTCACTGCTACTGTACCACCGCGCCTCCGAGGACTGGTGGGAGGGTCGTCACAACGGCGTGGATGGGCTCATCCCACATCAGTACATAGTTGTACAGGACATGTGAGTGGGAATTGCGATCTTCTGTGAAGAATGCCATGATTGATTAGTGATGTCTGGAATGGGCACAGGAATGGGAGTACTGGATTGTATGACAGCAATTTGCTCTCCCTGGTATGACACACTTGATCTTCCGTTAAGAATGGATCATATCTAACATCCCTTTGAATGGTGACCCACTTAACAAATAAGCAAATTGCTCATCCTTCAGAGTCCACAGGGACAATGTTTGGTGCCCTTGGCCTGCCATCCCGGCCCACCTGACAGCCTCCAGGGCATTTATCACCCACTATGGTTCTCAGTGTCCAGTGGATCTTGCCATATACCTCCACCCTCCTAGGCCTTCCCTGTAGCCAGTGGCCATCCCACTCCCTTCTTAATAGCCCACCATTCTCTACCCCGAGGTGGCTGTCTCAGGAGATGGGCAGAAACAATCATCCCCTCATTTCCAGCTAAGAGGGTACTATTTTTTAAAAAAGAATTTTCGGGGCCTCCCTGGTGGCGCAGTGGTTGAGAGTCCGCCTGCCGATGCAGGGGATACGGGTTCGTGCCCCGGTCTGGGAGGATCCCATATGCCGCGGAGCGGCTGGGCCCGTGAGCCATGGCCGCTGGGCCTGCGCATCCGGAGCCTGTGCTCCGCAACGGGAGAGGCCACAACAGTGAGAGGCCCGCATACCGCAAAAAGAAAAAAAAAAATAAAAATAAAAAAAAAATAAAAAAGAATTTTCGGCATTAAAAAAAAGCCCTACATCCCAAATACCTGCCCCACCATAATGCCCAGAAAGTCTACCCCTTCCATTCTTTGAAAGCCTTTGAAGGTTCCTGCACACACTCCCTCCAAGCTCCAGTCTGCCTCAGGTGGAACTGATTTACCAAGGAAGCAGCCACCAAACTGGGCCTCAAGGGGAAGGGGCCAAAGGCATATGTCTTGATGGCAGAGGGGACGGTCTGGAGACAGAGAAAAGTCCAGAGCTCGGCAAACAACAAGAGGATCCAAAGCAGCTCTCTGACGTCCCCAGGCCTCTGAGGGCAGGGAGAGGGCATGGCGGGGAGGCAGGCAGGGCACCCCAACCAGCTCCAGGCCCCTCACACCTGTTCAAAGCCCCGGGTGCAGGGAGGGATGGAGGTGCCTTCCTCCTCCCTCGCTGGACCCCCAAACTGCTGCTCATTGCCCAGGGCTCAGCTTGCAGGCCCCCTCCCCCATTTCTCCAACACACCCTCCCCTTTAACTCGTCCCAGTCTCGAGCATCTGGGAGAGAAGAGCCTAGATGAGGGGAGGAGAAGGTAGGCATGGGCGGTGCCACGGAGGGCCTCCTGCTGGAGAAGCAGCAGCGGCTCAACCACGAGGTGTGTGTGGATCCAGCCCCTCAGGTCTCAGCACATGGCGGTTCTCTGGAGCGAAGCCCTCCCAATTCACGTCTGTCCTTCTCCCCAGGGACGATGCCTTCTCGGACAGCCTGAGCCAAAAGGCCGACAGCGAGGCCAGCAGTGGGCCACTGCTGGACGACAAGGCCTCCTCCAAAAACGACCTCCAGTCCCCCACGGAGCACGTCTCGGATTACGGCTTTGGGGGGGTGATGGGCCGGTAGGAAACGCGGATTCATTCTTTGCGGCTAGTACAGTCACAGTTTGTGTCTGACTGGGGAGAAGCAAGGGCACAGGAGGGAGAGAGGGAGGCTGTCGTGGCCCCTTCTTCCCCACAAGACGTGACGTGGGGCACACCTGGTGGGCTGGCTGGAACTGGCCTAGAATGTCAGGTAGAAAGTGATCCAGCTTGGAGCAGAGGTGGAGAAAGAGGAGGAAAGACATATACTGGCAACCAATGCTTTTTATTTAAAATAATAATAAACGGGAAAGAGAGAGTTGCAAGTTGGCAAGTATTTTTCCTCTCTGTCTCCAGTTCTTACACCTCCTCCCCACTTTCTGTTGAGGACCTCAGTTGTTATATTTAAAAATGTAAAGCTCACTTAGTCCCTGAAGTGCACTGCAGAAACAGAAGTCTCACACCCACTTCGTGGGGAAAATTGACACTTGGCTCCACGCACATATTTGGTGGGGGCAGATTTGCCAATTTCTTCACTCCTGCTTGTGGGTGGGGCTGTCACATGATCTTTCCGCCAGGTAAGGAGCTGGGCTCCTCACTCCCTCTACAGGTATAGTCCAAAGCACGTGGTTGTTTAAAGAAAAAAAATACAATAAGGAAACGAGAAGGAGGGAGAGAGGGAGGCTGTCGTGGCCCCTTCTTCCCCACAACATGTGATGTTGAAAAGGAAAGCTGGCAGTGTGTCACTGCTTTCTTAATCGAATTCTCAAAATGTCATGTTCTTTGTTTTTCTGGTGGAGAGGTCATGGGATCAACCCACACATGGGGTACTTGCAGATAAAGCCAGAGAAATCAGCCACAATAAGAACGTATGTTTATGAATTTATTTCAGCAAAAGTCCCAGTGCCTCTTTTCAGTGTATTCCGTTTGGTTCAGGGTGCTGCTAAGTGATAGAATCAGGGGAGATGGACGGTTGGGGTAGGTAGATGACAGAGTCATGGTCCCTTGACTTCCAGGGAGGCCGTATCTTCTCCTGCCTCAATTTCCCTCTCCCTCTGTCCTCTCTCATCTACCTTCTTCTCGTTCTTTCTTCCCCAGTACCCTTCCTCTCGAACACCGGTGCTTTGGTCCTGTTGGGGTGCCCACAGGCGGTGCTTAGCTTGGCTGGTGGCACAGGGTCTAAAGCGCGGCTGACCACACTGAGCTTGGTCCCCGTCACAATCCATTCCCGCACTCCGCCCCTCTTCCCCGCCCCCTTGCCACTTCCAGCCTTCCCTCCCCTCACCAGTGCCTTTGAGTTTTCGGTGCCCTCCATAGGACACAGCAAAATCTCCTGTGGGTAGAACCTCTTCAGAGTGCTTTCCAACCCTCTGAACCTCCGTCAGAAGGTGGGCAACGAATATTGTGCCCATTTAACGGATTAATAAAGTGGGTCTGAAAGAGGTCACTGGAAAGTCTGTGACAGAGACAGGACAAGAATTCGCCTTCCTGATAGACAGTCTAGTCCCCTTTTCACTCCACCACAGCCTCCCTGAGGGGTGAAAGGTATCCAAGTGCACGAAAGGCGTTCCAGTGATGCACATTTTACTCTTAATGACTAGTTGTCCAAGGTCTGGAAAAGCCTCATAGGAACAGCCCTTTGGTGACAACACTGGGCTGTGGTCAGTTCCCAGGGGGGCCTCCTGAGTCTAGAACCCAGTGTCCTGAGCCCCAGCCCATGCTGTTTTCACCAGGCTTGTTGTCTGTGCTGCCCCATGGAAACCAGGGCCATCTTGCAGGGAGCTTGCAGGGAGCTGGTAACTCTTTGGTATAGTCAAGCCTCAATGCCTCAGACCAGTCAGAGGCCCTTTGGAATCATGGAGACCTCTGAACCGCTTAAGAACATACCATGAGCCCACCTAACCGGGAGCGAAGTGTTCCCAGGTTGAAATCCTCCTGGCCCTGACCTAACGTGCAGACGAGATTCACTATGTAATTGGCACCACCACCGACTGGAGCTTGGAACACCCCCGACTCCTTCGTGTGCGCAGATGAACCCCGCGGGCCTGAGTCACGTGCTCAGACAGTGCCTTCCCTGCAGAACCGCGGAGTCTGGCTGAACGAGGCTTTACTATACCCACTCCCTAGACTACTGTGTAGCGTGTGGCCTGGGGGTTGGCTGACCCGTGTGACACCGGCCGGGGTTGACCTCTGCCCCATGCCCCCGCCCCCTGGCTCCTTTGCAGAGTGCGGTTACGATCTGATGGAGCAGCCATCCCCAGGCGCCGAAGCGGGGGAGACACACACAGCCCGCCCCGGGGCCTGGGCCCCAGCATAGACACGCCACCCCGGGCCGCCGCCTGCCCCAGCAGTCCCCACAAAATCCCCCTCTCCCGGGGGCGGATCGAGAGCCCCGAGAAGCGGAGGATGGCGACGTTCGGGAGCGCCGGCAGCATCAACTACCCCGACAAGAAGGCGCTCTCCGAAGGGCACTGCATCCGGTCGACGTGCGGCTCCACCAGGCACAGCAGCCTGGGGGACCACAAGTCCCTGGAGGCCGAGGCCCTGGCAGAAGTAAGGGCCGGCGGGAAGGCAGGCTGCGCCAGCCGACACCCAGAGGGGCAGGGGGTGGGCACCTGCAGACGGGGGAGCCCCTTCGCCCTTCAGGCCAGGCTCAGGCTAAGCCAGAACGTGAGGTAGATAATGAGCTGGCCCCCCTGTGGGAACGGAAGCTGGATGGGTGCAACTGCTGGCTGGGGCTCCTGTGAAGACCCAAGGGCCCGGTCTCCAGGGCCAGAGGTGGGATTCCCGGATGTGGGGATGTGGTAATGGCAGACGTCTCCATAATGTGGCAAGATTGTGCTCTTCGTGCTTTCATTCGTTCATCTTGTCATTCATTTATTCATTTGTTCATTTATTCATTTATTGACAAATACTGATTGAGCATCTGTTGTGTGGCAATCACTGGCTGGCACTGAGAGTATAATTGACCTAAAATGGATCCAGGCCCTGCCCACATGGAGCTTATGGTTTAGAGAAGAGAGAGATGCCAACCAGTAACACACACAGCTGTGAAATGGCAGCTGGGTCAGGAGTCTTGAAGGAGGGGACTCTGAGTTTCAAGAGTGCTTAGAGTTTTGTGTTTTTTTAAATAACTTTAAAAATTTTTGGATGAGAAACCTGTGTGATTTTTACACTTGCCAAGCAAACCAAACAGATTCATTTAAGAAATTGTTATGAAACAGTTTGTTTAAATTGTTTAATAATTTGCATAGCTACTTTCCTGTGTTTTTGATAGTTTTATCATAGTTCAGAAGTTTCCATTTTTCCCTCTGGAACTTGGCAGGGTGCCCATTATGTATCCCCTTCCCAGTGTTTTTCTCCCAGTTTAGAAAAGAGAGACAATTAGGACCTTAGGGTCGGTTAGGATTCTATTGTGAAGAGTGGCCTTGAATCCCTGTTCACAAGGGGAAGGGAAAGCTGAGAGCTTGGGGGCTGTGTTCTAGAGGAGGCCAGGAAAGGTTCTCAGGGATATCAACACAGAAAGTGAAACACCTCGCAGGATCTAGTTTGGCCCCAGGTCCCAATGCCCACCCCCAAGGTATCAGCACCTTGGCATGGGTCCAGCAGAGCAGCCAGGCAGCCTGCTGGTCCCTCCATTGTTGGGGGCCATTGTCTTGGGAAGTATTGCCCTAGCATCTGCCGTCACCTGGAAGCTCAGGCCACCTGAGGCCTGGCCCAGAGCCCTTTACACGGAGAATCAAATGCAGTCTACGCCACTGTTTCCAAAGTAGGTCCCACAGCAGACTGGTTCCATGAGGTTATTAATGGAAGGGAAAAAGGTGTTCTATGGTCAAGAAAGTTTGGGGAATGCTGGTCTGGCAAATTTGAATGGGTTGTCTGCAACAAGAATTATTAAATATGTTGATGTGCACTGTGAATCTTCAAGAAAGAGAGCAGGGCGCACCCATCTCCCAGACTTCTTTGACCTTTAGTCACAGAGCATTTTGCAAGAGCGGCCTAAAGAATACACGTGGGGCGTGCTGCTCACGTTTTCCGTCTGCAGACATATCTACACACTCTAATTTGATAGCTACCATTCGATAGCAGAGCATGGGAAACGGTATGTAAATAGCCAAGGGCACCCTGGATGGCCTGCAGCCTGCTCAGCATTGGCTCTGATGAGCACTTGACATTGCAGGCTGCGGAGGGCAGCTATGTAGTAGTAGGTGGAGTTACCTGAAATCCTCTGGTCTCAAAATGTCTTTTAGGATTTAGATTGGAGCCCAGTTACAGAGGCAGTTTGGGAATCTGGCAGCACCGCCATCCAAGGTGGGAAGGTCTCGTTCCGGAGGAGGTGAAAAGGGATCATTTCCCCCCGCTGTCCGTGCTCCCCAGCGCCTCTCTGCAGCTCCACTCTGAGATTACGGCATCACCTCTCAGACTAACGCAAGGCTCACGCCTAAACCCCCAGCTGATCTTCCTCTGGGCTCGCTGTCTTCCTGGCTCACACTCTGCGAGGGTGGAGTGGTGGTGGTGGGGATGGTGGTGGAGGGGAGATAATTATATTTTATTTATTAGTTTTGCCTTTTGGCTCCTGCTGGAGTAGGGCAGACAGGGTAGTGATGTCAGTGGGGGACTTTAAGCAGACTGGGACGTGGAAGGCGGGCTTGATCACTGCAGGGTTGGGATGTAGCAAAGGTGGGGACAGGACTGCCTTCTCTCCTGTCAGGCGGGACCCCCATCACAGCCCCACAGCTATTCCTTGTAGATAAAGGCACAAATAGCATCTTCTTTAAAGCAGACAGTGTTAAGGGCAAAGGATAAAATGTCCTGGGGAAGCATAGATGCTAATATTAGCCATTAGCTAATCATCAGTAGTCTCTTCACAAAGCAAGATGATAGGCTGGGACCCTGATGGAGGCCAGATTGGAGCCTGTCGTGGAGGCCCAGCGGGCAGGAGCCGCCTGAGGACAGGGGAGGAGAGGAGGTGAAAGAAGGCGTGGACGGGAAGGGGCCGGCAGGACACCTGTGGGCACCAGCCCCATCAGTCTGACCAGACTTTCAGTTTTCCCAGAGTTGCCCCAGGGCAGAAAAGCTAGTGTGTCTCAATAGTCATCCCGGAGCCTGAGGTGGGTCAGCACCTTCCAGCAGCGGTTCTAAGCACTGTCCCTCCTTGTCTTCTCGGTGGCCCAGCTCAGCTTGAGCAGCTCCCTCTGCCTCTGTGTGGAGGCATCCCTGGGAAACCCCGAGGGAGCCGAGGACTCTGGCTGAAGGGAGTGTGAAAACCACCATCTAGCAGTTCACAAAATGTCATCACGTCCACTGTCTCATCCCATCTTCACGGCCAGCAGGGGGCTTTCAGCACCTGGACCGAGTGTGGT
This sequence comes from Mesoplodon mirus, assembly GCF_964341445.2. Classification (NCBI taxonomy): domain Eukaryota; kingdom Metazoa; phylum Chordata; class Mammalia; order Artiodactyla; family Ziphiidae; genus Mesoplodon; species Mesoplodon mirus. Next base: position 8,094,310 of record NC_138988.1, read on the forward strand.
GTGGAGCCACTGAGACTTGCCCGAGGTTGCCCAGCAGCGGTAGCAGAGGAACCTTTTTCCCTCCCAAACCTGGGCTCTGCATCCAAGCCCAGGGCTCCTGGGTTAAATGCTGCCATCCAGCTCCAGTGCCCACTCCTGGAATGCTGGGCCCCAGGTCAGCCCTCTGGGCTGCCAGAATCTCTCTCTGTCTCATTCAAAGCGCTGTCATACTGATGAGCTCTTAAATATCACAATATCCCTGGGAATTGTGTAGGCAGATGAAGATTTTTGTTGCTTTTTAAATTTTCCATTAAAAAAAAAATTTCTGATTATAATACAGAGAAGAAAGTAACAGTCCTATCATCCTGGGGTGAGCATTGCAAACATTCTGATATACAACCTCCACACAAATTTCCTATGGACAAAGGAGAGAGATATTTTTTAATAATAATAGTTAGGGGCATGAACACTGGAGCCAGAACTACTGTGCTGCTAAGTAGCTGTGTGACCTTGGACAAGTTACTTAACCAATCTGAGCTTCAATTTCCTCATGTGTGACATGAGCATAATGGTAGTTCCTACCAGATAAGTGAGAGGATTAAATGAATTGTTAGGGGAAGGGGCTTGAATTGGTGCTCGGTATTAGCTATTATTGCCATTGTTATTGTCATTATTTGGAAATACTAGGTACCAGGTGCCATGCCATGCTCTTCGCAGGAACTGTATCATTAAATACACTCATCAACCCCTTGAAGTCAGTATTATACGTGTCTGTAATCTACAAATGAGGATTCTGAGACTCAGAGAGGTAAGGTGGCTTGCCCACAGTCACACGGCAGGGAAGTCACAGAAATAGGATTTGAACCCAGGTTTGTGTGACTGCAGAGCCTGCCACCACTAGGTCTGCGATACTCACTCTGATTTTCCTTATGGTTATAAGACTCCCTGGGATCCAGTCTCCATCCCTTCCATGAGATTTGTGGGGAAGCCTCCCTAAGAAGCCTACAAGCTGGGTAGCAGCCCCAGAAGGGTTAGATCCCAGGCCTCCAGACTCTGTGCTGACGAGCGCTCTCCCTGTCCCCAGGACATCGAGAAGACCATGAGCACAGCTCTGCACGAGCTGCGGGAACTGGAGAGGCAGAACACAGTCAAGCAGGCACCAGATGTGGTGCTGGACACCCTGGAGCCCCTGAAGAACCCGCCAGGCCCCATCAGCTCAGAGCCGGCCAGCCCCCTGCACACCATCGTAATCCGCGACCCTGACGCTGCCATGCGTCGCAGCAGCAGCTCCTCCACCGAGATGATGACCACCTTCAAGCCAGCCCTGTCCGCCCGCCTGGCCGGCGCCCAGCTGCGCCCGCCCCCCATGCGGCCGGTGCGGCCCGTGGTCCAGCATCGGTCCAGCAGCAGCAGCAGCTCGGGCGTGGGCAGCCCGGCCGTGACGCCCACCGAGAAGATGTTCCCCAACAGCTCGGCCGACAAGTCGGGCACCATGTGACCTGCGGGGTGGCGGGCACCGCCCCGGCCCGCTGTGGCCCGCCGTGGCCGAGGGTGGCCTCTGTGACTCCCACGTCCTCCCGGTGCTCCTGGCCTTGTCGGGCAGGGCCCAGAAGGTCAGCCTGGGAGCAGGTCTGTGTGGAGCTGAGGCCCAGGCCCGAGCCACAGCTCGCCTTCAGCCACGTGAATCCACAGGCCTCCCTCCCGTGTGCACACAGACGGCCAAGTGGTAAGGAGCAGCCGCCCCAGCCGGAGCCTTTCCCAAGATCGTGGCAAATGTTGAATGGCTTCACCCGCGTATCGTCACTGGAAAGTTATTCTCTCGACATTCTACATGCATCCATACGTGTGTATGTATGTGTATGTGCATATGTACACGTATATATGTACGTATGTGTCTGTAGGAGTGTGTGTGTATATATATATATTTATGCATCTCTATACATATACTAGATCTGGACACACATATGAAATGTATATAGGATCTCCTTTTTCTTTTTATGAAACTTAGATTTACCTCAGACCCATGCCACCAAACATCTCCCGCTGAGTTACTTGGTGGGACCTGCAGGGACTTTTCTGGGAGAATTTAAGGCCCACAGTAACTGCGAATGAAGCAATATACCACTCACCTGCAGAAAAACAAAACCAGTCTCCCACTGTCTCCAGAAGTTGTGGCCTTCCAGAACAGTCTGCCCCTAAAGGAAGGGTGGGGCAGGCGGTACCCCGGGCAGGCTGCTCCCAGAGGTGGGGAACCCTTCACAGAGCCCCCCCACCCCCTCCCACCCCAGAGACCCTGCCTTTCCACACAGAGGCCAAGACCAACTGCACCCCAAAGGCATGGAGGACGTTGGCGAGAAGCGCCCTGACCGCAGCGGCCTGTGTTCGACCGTAGAAGAGGGGATGGTGAGAGCCTGAGCCCCATCGTAGCGCAGTGTTATGTGTGGTTGGGAAAAAGGAAAAAAAACCCAAGCACAGTGGTGTGGAATGCTTCAAAACCTAGAAACGCTGTAGGAATAAATCTGTGGTAACTATAGAGGTTTAACTTATACCATTTTCAAAATATTTAATTTTGTCTTTTCCTCTTTCTACTAATTATACTGTGTCAAAATCTGGAACTAAACAGGCAAGGAGACTTTGAGTCCCATCATTTTAATTTGAAATCAGGCTGTGACGCGCTCTGGCTGGTGGCCTCTTGCATGAAGCACACGGGGCCGTAAGTGCCCACCTCAGACCAGGGCTGGGGAGGGAGTCTTTGGCACTTGCCATCCTAGAGAACGCTTTGGTGGACTTATGCAATGAAATAAGCTTCCCTCTCCCCTTTCCCTTCCCTTTTGCCCACCTCCTCCAGCACATTTAACTCAATTGAAAATATGGGGTTAGGTTTGGGGGGCGTGTCACTCACCTCACTGACCCTCAGTTTCCTGCTCCATAAAAATGTAAGTGAGCAAGCGGTGCAACCTAGAAAGCCAACAATTGTGCCAACACGATTGCTCTTTTCACGGTCATCACTAAGGTGAAAACCATCCAGCGCCTTCCTTATGAAACCTCCTAATGGCAGTTGAGAAGTGGGCACTGGAATTTTCCTACCAGCTTCATAAGAGCCATGAAGCCCGGTCCTGCAGGTACATCACCTCTTGACATTCCATCTTTACCATTTCAGCCCACTGGATTAAGTTTTGCCCTCTCCTCTGGTCCCCAGACGGGGGGACCTATGAAGCCACGTTACCTAGGTGTATATGGGTGGTGAGCCACGCTGCCTTGCCTGAAGCACTGGCCTTGAGAGCACACAGTGGAGGAAAGAATAAGAAAGGGCACAAAAAGAGAATGCCAGGGAGAGGCCAGTGACAAACTTGGCCTTCCCTGTTTTGCCTATAACTCCTGGAAATGAAAGAGCCTCAGGGCCTCCCTGGTGGCGCAGTGGTTGAGAGTCCGCCTGCCGATGCAGGGGATACGGGTTCGTGCCCCGGTCTGGGAGGATCCCATATGCCGCGGAGCGGCTGGGCCCGTGAGCCATGGCCGCTGGGCCTGCGCATCCGGAGCCTGTGCTCCGCAACGGGGGAGGCCACAACAGTGAGAGGCCCGCATACCGCAAAAAAAAAGAAAAAAAAAAAAAAAGAAAGAGCCTCAGAACGAGCTAGGAGCCCTCTGTCTTTTTAGCACATAAACATACCCCCATATTACATGTTAGGAGAGGAAGCAAGGCCTTAGGATGGCTGTGACTTGTCCAAGGTTTCATAGATGGCTGAGAGTGGGGCTGGGCCAGCTCCTAAAGTCATTTCTTTGCAAGGATGCTGTGATATGCAGCAGGATAAGAGACTTCTCATTTCCACCCCAGAGAGACTCGCAGACCTTAAATGCAGTGGCCCCCTGTGCAAAATGCCACATTCTCTGCCATGACTACCAGACGAAAAGTGAAAATCTGAGTTGACAGATCAGTTGCCTGAAATACATAACACCAGTCAGATCATGTGGATTTTCCTCTGAAATGACTAACTTCATCTTTCCTTATTGAAAATAGGCCTGCCTTTCACTGAATTACCTGAGGGCAGAGCCTTTGCCATTTTCTTTAGGCACCTATTCTTCCATTGGGAAATGGCTGGTGAGTTCACATTTAGGGAAGCTCACACCCCACTCATCCAGCTCCAAATCTGAGCCTTGACGCAGAACCACGTGGAAAAATAATTCCCCCTGCCCCACCCATCTGGCGCTCTGCATGTCTCAGGCCCCCTCCACGCGCATCCAGGCCCGCCCGCTGTCACGAGCACTGGCATTCTCTTCCTGACTCCTGCCTGTGTTAGTCCACTATATATTGCTGTATTTGCTTAAATGCTGGAAAGTAACTGTTAAAATGTGAAACTGTAATTTTTTAAAAGGCTACAATGAAATCACAGCCAATGCCACTCACCAAATCTTTGCACCTAGTAGATAGATCAGTGTAAAAAACAAGTACCAGAAACCTAACTGTACAGTGAGCGTGGGGGAAAACGTAGTAACCTAGTTAGTAGTCCTCAGTATAACCAGTTGTACAAGGGGAAGTGGTGTTTGCCTGCTTGTCCATCACAATTACCGAAAGCTGTACTGATCAGTTCATTGATAACGGGCAATTTTTTTTTTTTTTCTTCACAGAACAGTTTCTTAACCTTCAACTTACCCTGAGGTCAAGCCTTTTGTCTTTATGTGTTACTGGTGTTCAGTCTCTTTTAGGAATGAACCAGCAAGATGTTCATTTAAAACTGACCAAAGACAATTCATTCCTGGTCTAGTTTCCTGGGCCTGGGGCCCAGCCTCCGGCCGCTAAGGACCTTTCTTGGATAAAACGGAGAATGAGCCGTGCTTCCTATCCCTCTCTCACTCTCTCCCTTTAGTCCCCTTTCCTCTTTAAGAGCTGCTCTGAGCTGTGGGATTCTGTGAAAAATTCTTGCCTTTCCTTGTTTTCAGTGCTAACGATTTCTCACCTTGAAGCGCCTTTTGAACCCCAGGCACAGCGCACAACTGGAGGGAATTGTCAGCTTGGGAATTAGACTTGGGAGTCTTTTCTCTGAGGTCACTGGGCCCAGGGGCAGGAGAGAAACGGATCCCGAGGGACGAAAGGTTCCTATTCCGTGAAGAAATCCAAGTGGGAAGAGATGCAGGGAAGTGGAGTCATCCCTCGGCTGCCAGTGGGGCTAAGCAGCTCAGCGATCTGCCTTATAAACAAACACTCCACAACTGGCTGGTGGTACCCCCAGGGGGCCAACACAGGGAAGGGCCTGGCGTGGGGCTTGCTTCCCCGTTGGAGGCCCTCGGAGTGCCTTGTCAAGGGGATTTCTTTCTCATTCAGGAGGCACGGATGCAGAGGACTTCCTGGGACCTGGTCATTACCTGGCGCTCAGCGCACGTATGCAGCTGATGGCAAACCATGAGGCTTAATGGAATGGTTCTTCCTCTCAGTCTCTCTGTCCCTAACTTTTCATACTAGAGCAAATGCCTCATCCTCCTGAGAAACCCAGAAAGAAGGACGGCTGGCTCACAGCCGTGGGGGTTAGGGGCTGCTGGGTTCAGGGAGGGAGGCCTGGAGGAAAAGGCAGGAAGCGGGTGAGCCGAGGTGTTGCTAAGATGATTTTCTGCTGTGCAGAGCTAATGGTGGTGTTTCACGGCAACTGCCCCGGTTCTCTGGGGTCCCCGCTCCTCTCCACACATACCTAAAGCTGCGGGGGGAGCTGAGGGCAGGGGCTTTGCTGCCAGGTCTGCGTCCTCCTCGCCTCTCTGAGGGTCATCTGCCAGGGTCCCGCCGTCTCATCCTCTGGGACTGCCCCTTGCCGACACCTCCTTTCTGTGTGAACTGTCCCAGGCAAACGACAACCTTGAACCAGAACAGCCAGAGTGCATTTTGCTTTCCTCGAATGGAAGTAGCTTCTGGCCAGAGTTTCTGCTCAGGCTCTAGTCCCCGGCAGTGTGACTGTTTACATGGTTTGGCAATAGGTTTGGTTCTGATTGCTTCAGAGTGGCTGGTCTATTTCGTTTCCTTTGGTTTCCTTCCTCCCCAAACTGTCAGGAAAATCAAATCGAAACCACCCTAGGAGATTGCTGGTTGCCTGTCCCCTTGTGGCGATAAGTGTTGCCCTCTCCCGGACATCATTTCTCTACCTTACAACCCAGCGCCCGTGCTGTAGAGTGTCTGACTGGATCCTCTGTCGCGTATTCTGATGGTGCCTGCTGGTTTGACGTGGAGCTATCCTGTGAAATAAAACAGCTTAACTTTTCTCAAACGTGCTCCGGTGGTTTTTGGAAGGGTGAGGTCGCCCGCTGGGGATGGGGAGGCCCCAGGGGAGTGTTCCTACCCTCCAGTCCACGGTCAGTGTGCTTCCCCCGGGAAGCATCCCTGAAATGTCCTTTAGCTCAGGTCGAACACTGTGAAGGCCGAGTTTCCAAAGAGGACTGCGTCCGCTGCAGAGTTAACTGAAGGAGGTAAGTGTGGGGGTGCCTGCTGGGAAAGCGAGAACCAGGACTGTCAGAGCAAAGGCAAGGGGGCGGGGGAGCTGTCGTCTGAGGAGAGGCCTTCCTGAGCTTATGACAAATCAGTGGAGGCCACAGGATACTATTGCCAGTGTGACTGCATATGCAGCATTTTAGCATCTGTTGTCTATACACGTGTGATACAGCCCCTTGGAATTGTGCCTGTGTGTGTGTGCATGTGTGAAGTGTTTGTTGATTGCTTATTTCTGTCCCAGGCACTAGATTAAGCATGCATTTCTCATCACATTCTCAAAACAGCTATTGAAGGTAAGTACCCTTCTTAAACCCCCTTCTGCAGAAGAGGAAACGGAGGCTCTGAGAGGCTAAGCAACTTGTCCGAGGTCAGGCTAGGAAGTGAAGGAGCCCGAATCTGAGCCCAGTCCGTCTGACCCCGCAGCCGTGCTGTTTACACATTCATTGTCCTGCCTGCCCTCAAGCAAGCTCATCATAGTGGAATTGGCCACAGGATCCCATGATGAAGGTAGCTCCCTGCGGGCCGTAGTCAAGGAATACTCCGGGCCTTTCCTTTCCAGTGAGCCCTCTGGTGGATCTTCACACAGGGGCCTTTGCAGAAGAGAACCAGGTCTTCTGCCAGCCTCAGGGAATCCATCAGTCCCCCCATAGCCACTCACCACTCAGTGGTGGCCTTTCGCTAATTCCAGGCTCCAGTGCGGTGCGGCCTGCTGAGGGTCTGGATTTTGGGTGCATTCCATAATCTGTTTACTGGCTCAAAGCAACCGTGCTCTCTTGAGAACCCTGAAAAAGAAGCCTGTCATTCAACAAGTGTGTGGTAAGCAACTTGGTGTGAGCCTTGCCCCAAGTTGGCTGCTGGGGAGACAGATGGACGAGACCCAATTCCTACCCGCAAGTTGCTTGCAGTCTAATTGCACAAGGCGATCACTCCAGAATCCTGAAATCAACTTTGACTCATTAAGGCAACGATGAAAAGGACAGCATCTCCGACCCACAGAGGCACAAAGAAAAGATACATTTCAGCTGCCTAATGGCTTTGCCAGCCCCAAAGCAGTCCATTGCTGGACTGCCCACTTCTGGGCATATCTGTTTAGGACTCTGCAAGGGACAAGCTATCTAACCCACGTAGCCTGAAGGAAAGAGAATTTACTCGCTCATATAGCTGGGAACTCCAGGCTAGGATGGGCTCCAAGCACAGATGGTCTGAGAGTGGCGTGGTCTCCCGGCCGCAGTCCCCTCTTCTCAGGCTGGCTCTACTCAGCTCTGCCTGTTAACTTTATGCTCACAGGGCTCTCCGATACCTTGCGATTGCCCGATGGCTGCGGAAGCTCCCCCTGCCTGCACCTCCTCAGCTTCAACACAAGGAAAGTCTTAAGTTTGATTCATCTTGGTCAGAATTACGCTGCAGGTCATCCCTGAAGCAGCCAGAGGGTCTAAACAACCCCTGGTGTCAAGGGTGGTGTCAACCCCACCCACACGTTCTATCAGGAACGAATAGTTGCCCAAAGGAGATCCTGGGGGCTGTCCTTATGCTGTAGACCATGATAAATACTAAATGGTCACTGAGTTGTAGAGTGGTTAGTTACGCAGCAATAGCTAACTGATAGGCTAGAAAAATGCTCATGCAGATATGCTCCAACTTTGCACTTATCCCTGGACTCCAGGTTAGCTTAACAATAATAAAACTAATATTCATCAAGCACATGCTGGATGTTCTTCCAAGAACGCAGTGCAGAGTACTTCACATACTTCACCTCACTGAAACCTTAAGACCATCCACAGGGGTAAATTCTGTTAGCATCCCTATTTGACACATGAGGAAGGTGATGTGCAGGGGCTTTAAGCCCAGGATTCCATACCTGCTCTGGTCCCCTCCTGTGACCCCGCCCCCGTCTCTAGGTAAGTGCTTTGTCTTCCCACAACACCCATTGCCTAAGAGGAGTACAGCCACCCTCGCAGATGTGAACGAGGACTGCAACGGTTTGAATCCTGTCCTCCCCTCCTTACCAGCAGAGAAGGCTCAGGAAAATTCTCTACAGTTCTGCCCCTCAGTTTTGTCACCTCTAAAGCAGGGACAGTAATAGTACCTGCCTCGGAGGCTTGTCGTGAGAAGTAGATAAGTTAGCACATAGAACATGCTTGGGACAGTGCCTGGCGCAGAGAAAACCCTCAATAAATGTAGCTGCTATAATGATGATCTTGTCTTCTGGAGAGCCCTAATTCCAGTGCCCCAGTCCCAAAGCCAAATTTGTTGTTTTCCCCAATGGGCCTTGGGGCCTTTGTGTAAATCAGCTAGCTCACCGCCTGCTCCTGTCCCAGAACCCCAAATGGGAACATATAGGTATATAAGTACATCTGTATTGAGCATCTACTGTGTGCCAGGCACTGTTCTAAGCAACTTACATGGACTATCTCATTCTCTTCCAACAGAGAGACTATAATGTATGAACCATTATTGAGCCCCATCAGGTTCAGAGAAGTAAAGTAACTTTCTGAAGATCACACAGTTGATAAGTGGTAAACTTGAATACCTGTGGAAGAGGTCAACTCAAAACATAGGTGGCTGGCTTCCCCCCTGCCCCACATCCCTGCCCCCATATTAATTTCTTTGTTTTCAACGTGCCCGGCCTAGGTCTCCACTCCACTGATGGCAAACATATAGACACCCGTGACTGCTCGGACCCACCAAGACTCCTGGTGACAGCTCCTTCCTGGCCCCCAGATATACAGACACTACTTAGACATAGTGGCTGCAGGAGGGCAGGGATAGGGCTGAATTTGACTCTTTGTCCCCTATAGGCCCAGCCCAACACAGGCAGTTTAGTGAAAGGTCGATTAAATGCAAGGATGAGATTTTTTTTAAAAATGCATAAGGAATGCGTGGGGTGATTGCTCTTCTGCATTTCTTCCTCAAAGCTTGGGCTCACGTCCAGCCCGATCCTCTACTGCCATCATGTGGCTATTTGTAGAATGGCAGGTGGGATCTGTGGTCTCCAATTTTTACTGTGAAAAATTTCAAACTTCGAGAATACAGAGGATAGTATAACCTATTATGTCTATCATCTAGATTTAACAATTATTTAAATTTTTCCAAGCTTGCTTTATATTTTTAAAATTTCAAATAGATCACCAACATCATGATATTTTACCCTGAGATACATCAGCATCATCTCTAAAAATGACATTTTCTACCTAATGACAGTCACATGTTTACAACTAATAAAATTAACAATAATTTCTCAGTATAATTTAATACCTAATTCATACTCAAGTTTTAATGGTTGTTCCCCAAAACGTCTTGTAAAGTTTGGTTTGCTCAAATCAGGAGCCCAACAAGGGCATAGTGGGGTTACATCTCAAGTCTTTTTTATTTTAAAACGAAAATAACCTCTGGTCATGACTTGGGAAGAACTCTGGTTTGCTTTCTGGTAGAATGCCCCATGGTCTGGATTTGTTTGATTGCTTCCATGAGCTGTCAGTTTCCTGTGGCTGCCCTCCGTGTATGTTTGTGAGGTAATAGAAAATATGTGCACTGGTCTCTGCCCCAATTCCTGGCACAGAGCCCCTAAAGCCCTTGTAAATTCCTAAGTGATAAGATCACTGGGGGCGCCTTTTGTTCTAATGAGAGGACTCTGGTGGGCTCCTGGATGACTCTGGGATGGGGTCTGGTCACCAGAAAAGCCAAGCCATCATTAGAAGCTTGGAATTTTCAGCCCGCCTCAGCCTTCTCCAGACAGGGGAGAGGGGCTGAAAATGAGGTTCATAATTGATCCTGCCTACTTGAGGGAGCCTCCATAAACTCCCAAAGTAGGGGGTTCAGAGGTCTTCCAGGGGGACAAACGCACCCACGCTGGGAGGGTGATGCACCCCAACTCCACCGGGACAGAAGCTCCTGTGCCCGGAATGCTCCCAAACCTCACCCTGTGTGTCTTTTCATCTGACCGTTCATCTGAGTCCTTTGTCATAGCCTTTAATTAACTGGTAAGTGTGTTTCCCTGAGTTCTGTGAGCCACTTTAGCAAATTAATCGAACTCAAGGAGGGGTCATTAGAACCTCTGATCTACAGCTGTTGCTCAGAAGCCAGGCGATAACATGAGTTTCTGATTGGCATTTGAACAGGGTCGGGGAGGCAGGCCTGTGAGACTGAGCCCTTGACCTGCGGGGTCTGACACCATCTCTGGGTAGACAGTGTCAGAACTGAGTTCAGTTGTAGGACACCCAGCTGGGTTGCAGAGAATTGCTTGTTGTGGGGAAAAACCATGCGTTTGGGGACCAGAAGTGTGCCAAGTGTCACATGTGGCTAGCGATGGAGACTCATGGGAAGAGAGACGTGTTAGGGAGCAGCTGGGCGTTCCCTACACAGAAAAACTGAGTTTATCTGATTCAGTCTTGTAACCTGGGAACTGGATCTAAATGTTTGATTAGGTTCAGTTTCACCATTTCAGGCAGGAATGCTTTCTGGAGGGTGAGTACTCCACATCATGTCACATCAGGGGGTGTGTGCTGTTTGGTGCCCCCTTTCAGGATTGATGAGATGGGTTAGTGGGTTCAGGTGGGTTCACGTGGGCCTCTCACTGTTGTGGCCTCTCCTGTTGTGGAGCACAGGCTCCAGACGCGCAGGCCCAGCGGCCATGGCTCACGGGCCCAGCCGCTCCTTGGCATGTGGGATCTTCCCGGACCGGGGCACGAACCCGTGTCCCCTGCATCGGCAGGTGGACTCTCAACCACTGCACCACCAAGGAAGCCCTGGGGTGAGATTTGAAGTCAGGCAGTCTGACTTCAGAGCTGGTGCTGTTAACCTCTCTGACCTGTGGTTAACAACAGGTATTAGTAATAATTATAACTATTACTCCTACTGCTATAACCAGCCACTCACTATGTGTCAGACACCTTGGTAGGTGCTTCCCAAGATTTAAAAAACAAAGTTATTCTAACAACCCTCTGAGATAGGCATTGTTACTCTTATCCTACAAAAGAGGAAACCGAGGCTCTAAAAGGTGAGTGACTCATCCAAGGTCACCGGGTCAGTGGAAGAGCATAGATGCAAACTGAAGTCTGTGTGACTCTAAATCTTGTTTCCCTAGTCACCAAAGAGATTTCTGTCCTGCGTGATTCCCACCCTGCCTCCTTTCAGTGGTCCCCCGCTTTTCTCTCTTAGCCCCAGGCACTCCCTGTATCCCAGGGCCCCAGAGCCCCCAGGCCAGGTGATCCACCCAGGGAGCATTTGTTGGGCACCCCCTGCACTCACAGCTGGGGCTGGGGCACAGCTGGTCTAGTCTGGGAGATGAAGTAATTGCCATGTGGTGTATTTGTGCTATAACATGAGAGGGGCAACCTGCTTTAGCACCCCCAGAGGGCACTCAACGCTCCCAAGGGGGCTCTGGGAATCTAAACAGCCTTTAAGAATCAAAGAATTGGAGCTTGAATAGGGGGCGGGGTGTTTCCAGACATCATGACAGATGGTGGAGATTTTCTGGTGCAGGACTCAGCTACACACCCCTGAATTAGTTCCAGGTAGAGGGCTGCCTCCTTATAGGAGGAATGGCTTAGAGCCTGTGGAAACAGGAATTGTTGCATAGAAGAATCGTCTTGCTCTGGCACCTGTAAAATCCAGCACCAGATTGGAAGCAGAGTACAGATAAGTATTGGGATCAAAGAGAGCAGGAGGAGGTGGCTCTGGAAAGAGGAGGGACCAATAGGATTGGGGCTGTACCTGGGGTCTCCCAAACCAGGCTCCAGGCAGGCAAAAGACTCCTGCGGAGGGTCACTTTGGTTTTTGCTCACTATAGCAGTTAGCCATTGCTGTGTAACAAACACACCCCCAAACTTAGTGGCTTAAGACAATAGACATTTTTTATTTACCACGACCCTGTGGATCTATTGAGCAGTTTTAGGGGTAGGGCTGGCTGGGCTGCTCTTTGCGGTAAGCAGGTGGCTTGCCTGGGGTTGGATGGTCTGGGATGGCCTCACCCACATATATCTGGCAGGTGACTCCATGATGACTTGGCCACTGTCCCTCAACATACAGGAGGATTCTTAGGGTTTATTCACATGCCAGCCCTGGGGCTGGGTCTCCAGGGTGGGAGTGGCTGGTGAGAACAAGGCAGGGTCTACATCTAGGAGGAGTTAGAGGGTGGCCTGGTCATAGGGATAGAGTCCCCAGTAAGCACAGAGCCCAGAGCACCTTCACCTCCTCCAGCTGCTGCCACCTGGTCAGCCCTGTCACAGCCCCTGATGGGTACATCTGTGCTTTTCCCACTAAAATCCTTTCATCACCCAGCAGCTAGAAATGAAATGTAGATGAAAGTGTGAATGATTTTAAATCTTTTAAAAATGTAAATCTTTTGAAAATGTAAATCAGATCATGTCACTTCCCTGCCTAAAACCCTCCAAGAGCTCCCCGTGGGGGTTATAGCAACATAATAACCCTGGCATCTGACAGTCACACGGCACTTGCTTATTAGGTGCCAGGTGCTGCTCTAGGCACTTAAGTGTCAATAACTTATTTAATTCTCACAACATCCCTATAAGGCAAATACTACTATTATCACCCCATTTTACAGATGAGAAAACTGAGGCAAAGAGAGGTTAAATAATTTGTCCAAGTTAACATGGATTAAAACCCAAACTCTTTTTTCAAGGCCTGGAACTCTCCACAGCCCCGGTCTTTACATGGCTGCCTCTAGCTTATCAGTTGGATCCTAGCACAGATGTCATCTTCTCAGAGAGAACTTCCCAGATCAGCCAGTTTATAGCGTCTCCCCACTCTCTACCACACCATCCTCTCTTGTTTTCACATCACTTCCCATTTCATTAAATGAGCTTATCTACTCCTTTTCTTACATTCTCCCTTCTGTCCTGGCCCCATCCTCTGCCAAGGTGTCAGCTCCTGAGAGCAGGGACCATGACTCTTGTTCACCTCTGAATTCCAGCACCTGGAAGAGGTGGGTACCGGCTCAATAAACATTTGTTAGAATTGAGGGAGGAAAAGAGGGAGAGAGAGAGGGAAGAAAGAAGGGATAAAGCCTGGCTCCTTCAATATTCCCCTCCCATGCCTAGAATGAGGCTGGAGGAAATGAGTCCTGGAGGAAAAATGGAGGACAAAGAGGAGTGTGATTACGAGAGACCCCGGCAAGGAACGCGGGGGCCTGGGACCCCTCAAGGTACTGCCAGACCAGGCCCCACACTCAGCTGGGAGAATGTTCTCCTGATTAGGGTTGTCAGATTTGGCAAATAAAATACAAGATGCTCAGTTAAATTTGAATTTCAGATACACAGTGAATAATTCTTTAGTTTAAGTATGTCATGTGCAATATTTAGGATATACATATATTCAAAAACTGTTTGCTGTTGATCTGGAATTCAAATTTGCTGGACGTCCTGTTTTTTTTTTTTTTTTTTTTTTTTTGCGTTACGCGGGCCTCTCACTGTTGTGGCCTCTCCCGCTGCGGAGCACAGGCTCCGGACGCGCAGGCTCAGCGGCCATGGCTCACGGGCCCAGCCGCTCCGCAGCATGTGGGATCCTCCCAGACCGGGGCACGAACCCGTGTCGCCTGCATCGGCAGGCGGACTCCCAACCACTGCGCCACCAGGGAAGCCCGGCATCCTGTGTTTTATCTGGCCACCCTATCCCGATCCTCTCTTTGCGCTAGTGCAGCAAGAGATTCTACTGAGCACTGGCTTGCTTTTTCTGTACGGAACATTTTGTTTTTACTCCTGAATAAGGAAGTGCAATCTCTTTATTGATCTAACAGAAGGAGAATGTCTGTGGAACCAGCAGCTTGTTAGAGGAGATTGGCTCCTGCGGGTGGATAAATACTATGGGGAGGGCAAGGCAGATGCTTTGTCCTGAGCTCAAAGTGGCTTTCAGAACCTGCTTGTGCCCTTGTGTGGACTTTCCTTCCCTGGCCCAGAGGTGGGCTTGAGTGGGTGCTATTGAAGAGGGCAGGAAGGGAACTGCTTGTCCAGGGCGGAGATTTATGGGTATGTGGGCTTATTCTGGAGATTCACTCATTCATTCAGTCCCACCAAGCAGCTGGTGGCAGGAAGTCAGAGATGAATGGTACTGGGTGCTGCCCTGGAGGCTCTCCAGAGACGGGGAGATGGATTTGGACCCCAGGGCCAACGAGTGATGCCTGCTTCCAAATCTGTCTTCATAGTTGAATAGGAAGCATGCATTTCTTTCCCTGTCTTCTCTCTCTCTCCCCTTCCTTCCCCATTCCTTTTCTCTTTTCTCATCTCCTCTCTATCCTTCTCTCACTTCCCCAGCGCTTTGCCACCTTAAACCTTGTAGCCAACTAGTACTATAAAAGAACAATTACTGGCGCACCCAGGCTTGGGATCTGGTCTTGGTCTCATTTCCTTTGTCTTCCCAAGCCTACCCCATCTCCCTGCATCCAGGACTAGGCAATACATCCAGCACAGCCTGGATCCAATACATACAGCGCAGCCTGGAGTTCATTTCCATGCCCCTTTCTAATCGGCTGATACAAACCCACTGCCTCCCCTAACCTGCCACTCCCCACCTTCCTGTTGGAGCCCCACTAGGTCTAGCATCCTGGAATCCTTAGACCTCTGCCCTGCGGCCTTGTCTGCTGTTATTTCTCTATAAAGTGTCAATGGGTGATCCCTTCTGGTTTGGGGTTAAAAGATCTAGATTCAATGCCGGACTTTGCCACTGACAAGCTGTGTGATCTTGAATGAGTCCTTTTGCCTCTCTGAGACTCAGTTCCTATATCTATAAAATGGGAATAATTCTCATGATGGGGTCCTTATAAGAATATTCTGTAGTGCTTAATAGGGACTCAAGCCAGACTGCCCAAGTCAAATCCTTCCTCTTCCACTTAGTAGCAGAATGCACAATGCCAGTTATCTATTTATTTCTCTTTCCTCATTTGGTTGGAGTGAGTCTGAAATAAGTCAACATATGTAAAAACATCTAGAACAGTGCTTTGCATACAAAGTGCCTAATAAATGTCAGCTATTATTGTGACGGATATTAAAGTCCTTTGTCCAAATGCTGTTAATATCATTATTGCCCAATGAGTCTGGGTACAGGCTGGGAAAAATCAATTTAATATATCTCTGACTCAGGGGCCAGAGTTCCTTATGAAGAGAGCCCAAAGGAGTGAAGCCTTAACCTCTCTGAGCCTCCTTGTCTTCATCTGTAAAATGGCAATAGCAGCGTCACTTCTGCCTGCTTCACAGGGAAGCTCTGACTGGCCAATGGTAAACACTTAAAAAAAAATTACGAAGGAATGAATACATGGACCACAGGGGGAAGCAGTGGCAAGTTGCAGGGGTCTTCCCTGAGTAACTGACTTGCTGTATGCTGACTTGCTGCCCATGAGACGTGATGTGAAGGAGGCCCACATCAGGCAGCCTATCGATGAGTGCTGAGTTGAGCAGACAGACTGAGTGGTGCGATGGTCAGCGCTTCACATCTGGGTAACGGGCACTCGTACTCACTTGGTGAGAGTATAAATGTAACGGTACAGCCCTTTTGGAAAATCACATAGTGCTAGCTATCACAGTGTTTAAAGAGCACACAAATTCACCTAGCAGTTCCATTTATAGGAAATCATCCCCCAATATTCTGGCTCAAGTGTGCCAAGATTTATATAGATAGTGTGTTCATTGCAACTGTTTGCAATAATGAAAAACTGGAAACAGCCTAAATGGTCCTCAGTATGGGTGTACATAAGTAAATTGTGGTACATCTGTATTATGGACTATGTAGCTATTAAAAGGAACAAAGTAAATCTGTATGTATTAACATGGAGAGGTCTCAGGATGTATGTAACTAAACCAACAGAAAACCTCAAGTTGACAGAGGTATGCATTTAATATATCAACATTTGTGGGCAAAAAAAAACCTGTATCTATGTATCTGCACAGGAAATATCTGGAAGACTACACGCCAAAGTTAAGATGATTAAATTAAATTAACCATCCTATTTGATAAAAGAGCTCCTATTTTAAGGCCAGAGGCCCTATGTGTAGTCTGGTCAAAGACGTTGCGTGACTCAGAGAAACTCTATTCACATTTTTGAGCCAAAGCCTTTTCTTGTGTAAACGAATAATGATATTTACCTCTCAGTATTGTGATGGGGTGAGATGAAATAATGGATGTGAAAACCCCGGCTCTGAGCAGAGACAGCTCATTATAGCAATCAGCGAGGGCGACCGGAGGAAAGAGGCAGGAGCCCAGACCTTGAAAGCTTTGGCAAGGCCTGGACTTGGTTTGATTTTAGGCTGTCTCCTCCTAACATTCAACAGGCATTCACTTATTAATGGTACAGTACAAAACCCGCAAGTGGGTTTTTTAACCACACATCTGCGCTCGGAGGCGTAGCGAAAGCCTGGCGCGTGCGCAAAGAGGGCATCTTTGGTTGCGCTTCGGCTACGTCCTACAACTCCCAGCGTGCTCCGCACACGCGTCGGGCGCGTCGCCGACTGCTGACGTAGCTCTGTAGCGCGGGGAATTTCGAGTGGTAGTGGAGCGAGGGAGATCAGTGGGTAGCGGACCCTCACCCTCTTCAGGGGAGGCCATGGACTCCCTAGTCGAGCCCCAGTGGCCTCCGGGCCTGGCAGTCATGAAGGTGAGTGCTTCGGGGTGGTCGGGGGCGTACGACGTCCGCGGGAGGCCAGCCCCGCCTTGAGGAGGACAAAGGACAAGGCGCCAGCGCCGAGCTGGGCCAGGATACCCGGCTCTGCTTTGCCACTTGCCACCGCGTGGATCTGGGCCTCAGTTTCTTCCTCTCCTGGGAAGTACCGGGGACAGGCCTCGGTCCCTTATGGTGAGCCTAGGTTGGCTGTCGTATGGGACGGGGTATTCTGCCGTTCAGTCACAACAACCACAGTGATGTGGAAAGAAACACTGTAAACGGTGGAAACGACAGTGATACCTAATCCTTTCTTAGAGCTTACTGCGTGCCAAGCATTATGTAAACTCTCCCAGTACTTTAGTGAAGAATCTCCCACAGTGACACCGGACACGGTTTGGAGTGGAGCTTGCATCAGAAAACATTTATGTAATCACCTAGCAAAGCGGGCAGTCTCCTTTACATTATCATTCATTTCTTCTAATTACCCTCAAGAAGCCTAGTGCTACTTTGCCCTAATTCCTCCCTAACGTGGCCTAACTCTTGATAGTTGTGCATCCTCTCTTTTAAACAAAGAAATCAGGACTCACGTTTAGCACTAGCCTTTCTTTTTTCTTTCTTTTTTTTTTTTTTGCGGTACGCGGGCCTCTCACTGCCGTGGCCTCTCCCGCTGCAGAGCACAGGCTCCGGACGCGCAGGCTCAGCGGCCATGGCTCACGGGCCCAGCTGCTCCGCGGCATGTGGGATCCTCCCAGACCGGGGCACGAACCCGTGTCACCTGCATCGGCAGGCGGACTCTCAACCACTACTGCGCCACCAGGGAAGCCCTAGCCTTTCATTTTATTGAAGTCTTTCACTCAAATAACATTGAGTTTTGTGGCTACTTTGTTCTTGGCAATGCATTCCTGTTTCCATGGACGGTAGTGGTTGAGTCCTGGATTCCTACTATGTTTGGTCAAGAGCAAACACCATTCTGTACTAGCTAAAAATCAGTTGCTTGGTTTTTCTCCTTGTTCTGTGATTACTTCCGTTTGTGACTGAGCAAAATCACGTTCTCCTTCTGTTGCTCAGTTTTGTAAACTAGGGATTATGGCATCTGCCCCACTGACTCTTAAGGTGACTTTGAGGATTAAGTGAAGGGACTTGGGGGAGGTTAAAGTAAGTGGAAGGCCTTGTTCTACCTGCCATCATCAGTGTCATCTACAGGGCTTGGTGACTGAAGATCTCCCCATGTTGAAGAGCTGACATTGTGGAAGGATCTGGGAAAGCCGTGGTTTTGCAGTTGTGGTGGCTTTGGCTCCAGTGTGCAGTGGAGAAGAGCAGAGATTTGAGTTCCAATGGTTCTGGGTTAAATTTAGTCTCTGCCTTCTATTTAACTCTGTGACCTTGATTCAGTTACTTAACCTCTCTGAGCCTGGGTTGCCTCAACTATAAACTGGAGACAGAATTAGTTTATAAGGTTGGTTAAATGAGTTGATGTGTGTGGATAGGGATCCTGTCTGGCTTATTCACTGTGCCTAACACAATGCCTGGCACATAGTGGGTGCTCAAAAATTATTTGCTGATTGATTGAAGGTATCTAGAAGGTAGTAACCATTAAATTAATATATCTTTATTATTATTATTAATGCTTAACATGTGTTAAGTATTTCTCCCCCTGCTTTTTATTTGTTGTCATGAAGATTATGAATTGGATAAAGGAAGTGAAAGCTTCCCCCTTCCACTTTCTCTAAGTTGAGGAAATCCTAGGGCATCCACTGGACTGAAAATCTGTGCAAGAATGTTATAGCTCATCGGATGCGGTATCACTTCCACAGATCTTGCTCAGCACATCTGTCAGAACCACTCCTCCTCCAGGAGAGGACGGTGATAGAGAAGAAAGCAAACTGACCGGGTGCCAGGGCTTTGGCTTCTGGTCCTGCCTCTGCTCTTGATTGATTTTCAACACAATCCTCTAGCTTTTTGTGTCCGTGGTAGCTTACCATCCAAAGTAATGGAAGATTTGGGCATTTGAATGTTTATTTCCCTGGTTTTACTGTAACAAAAATTTGTTTTTGACAGGTTATAAATGTAGAATGTGTATATAGTAGGAAAAAATTAAAGTTTACAGTAAGATAAAGGAGGAAATGAAAGTTGCCTAGCATCCTACCATCTAGAGAGAACCACTGTTTAACATTTTCTCTTATTGTTCTTTAGTTTTTCTCATGTGTCACCATGCACACACGTACCCACAATGTGTATATGCATTGAAAATTTGGGATCACCTTGGAGTCAACCTCTCGGATTTGATCCAATGCCTTATAAGCTGTATAGGCTTCATCTAAAAAATTGGCATATAGATGCTATAGACCACCTAAGATTGTTAAGGAGATTAAACTACATAGTTCTGTTGTTATATATTATTGTTGTAGGTTTGTTCTCTGATTTTTTTTGTTTGCATTAAAACATGAACATTTTTCCATGCATTAATTATTCTTTGAAAGCATGTTTTCTTTAATGGTAACAATATATCATATGTGAACTATTGGAGACATTAGTCTTTGTTTGTTTGCATTTTTACAATTTAGGTCATACACTCATGGTTCAAAAAGTATGCGAAATAAAAAGTAAAAGTCTTGCTCCATACTTGTCCCTCATCTGTCCAGTTTCCTGACCCCTTTGACCATTATTTGTTACGTTCTTGTGTTCAGATTTGCATTCAGATTTATATTCTTATTCCCTCCTCCCTTTTTAACAAAAGGTCACAGACCATGTGTACTGCCTGTACCTCACTTCCTTTTTTCTTTTTTCTTGGCAGTCTTTCCGTACCGGTACATAAGAGAGCATGCTCTCTCTCTCTCTCCCTTTTTCCTCTTAAATATCTGCTCAGTATTCTTTTGAATGAAATAACATTTTAGGGCTTCCCTGGTGGCGCAGTGGTTAAGAGTCCGCCTGCCAATGCAGGGGACACGGGTTCGAGCCCTGGTCGGGGAAGATCCCACATGCCGCGGAGCAACTAGACCCGTGTGTCATAACTACTGAGCTTGTGCTCTAGAGCCCACATGCCACAGCTACTGAAGACCGCGTGCCACAACTACTGAAACCTGCGTGCCTAGAGCCTGTGCTCCGCAACAAGAGAGGCCACCACAATGAGAAGCCCACACACCGCAACGAAGAGTAGCCCCCTCGGCGCAACTAGAGAAAGCCTGCGTGCGGCAACGAAGACCCAACGCAGCCAAAAATAATAAATAAATAAAATAAATAAATTTATATATAAAAAAAGAAATAACATTTTAAATGATTTAGAAGATTTTAGGTTGCAGGAGAGATCCTTTCCTGTTTGGGTTTCATTCCAGATGGACGCACATCTATCTGACTTTGCAGATTGCCTGCCTCTTCCCCTCCTTCTGCTGTCACTGGCGCCAGCTCTTTCCAGGGCTTCCTCATCTGGCTCCACCCTGTAGTACCGTACAGTACCGAGCAGAAAGCACTGGACTGACGGCCAGTAGACAGGAAGTTTTGTCCTGGCTTGCCACATGTGCTGTGAGCCTGCTCTGGTTACAAGTTTACTCATTTGTGAAGTAAGGGTTTTAACTAGATAATTTCTAGTGTTTCTCTTTAACATTCTCTGATCTGGTTCTTACCCTGTGTGGTGAATGGCTCCTGGTACCTTTCACCCTGCAGTGACAGTGGGCCAGGGAATGGGGTCTGAAGAGGAGGAGGCTTGGAGGAGGAGCTGGAAATACATGGCAAGTAGAAAAACAGAGTAGCCCTTTTGTGAAGGGCTGGCAACATGGAGTGGGAATCTGTACAGTGTCAGCTTTATCTTTCTGTAGTGTTCTCCATAACCTAAGATTTGCATAAGTCATATGGGGGAGGTTTTCTCTCCCCTGCAGTTTATGTGGACTTAGCTTTTGAGTTTGAATATTCGACAAAGAAGTATTATTAAATTATTTTTTTAGGGGATGGAGAAGGAGTTCTGTGGCAGATGTTCCAGTCTTGGTGGCTTTCTGATAGTTGTGTATGTATTTATGCATTTCAGACAATAGATGATTTGCTGCGCTGTGGAATTTGCTTTGAATATTTCAACATTGCAATGATGATTCCTCAGTGTTCACATAACTGTAAGTATGTATTGTTTCTCTGAGTTACAAAAACGTGGTTTTTTATATAATGTAGTATTATTTTAACACCAAAGATAAGCACACATTTATTATTTATTTCTCACCTTTAGCTCCTCTATCTGGAAGTTTTAGCAAGGTCTTTTCCATGACCTCCCTCTTAAATATTGAATGTTTTTTACAAGGCTCCTATATTTTCTACCACCTTCCTCTTGGATACTTTAATGCCTTTTGTAACATTTACAAGAATAAAGATTTTGATCACTATATATTGTTATTTGCCCGGCGCTTTTAGATGTTAAATTTCAGATTTTTCATTTTTAGCAGGATAAGAGATAGGTGGTTCAACCAAGTAGTCCTTGGCGTAGAATTTTAAAGTTTAAAAATTCCACTGGGAGAGTTCTACAACTGAAGAGTATTACAGACAGTTTTATCACTTAGCTTGCTGTGTGATGGTGGGAAGACTCATATGTTGAAATGTGCTTGTACTTCTCTCCATGAGTCTAGAATGTACATATTTTGTATACTGTAGTTTGACGTATTTAGTGCATGGGGTGCACTTGTCAGTGTTCTGGATCTAGCCATCAGTTTATGGATTATCTAGGCTTATGATCGTTCTTATTCTCTATTTTCGAGTTGATTTGCCTTGGAAAGTTAAAAAAAAAAGTTAGGCTTAAAAAATGGTTTTAGTGGATAGTAGTAGCTTTGGTGAAAAAATTTCCACAGGGAAGACATAATAAGAGGATGGTGGTGGTAGCAACATGGGCATTAGAGATAAGCTTAGGCTTGACTCTTAGTTCCCCACTTATTAGGTGGGTGAGATTGCAAATGCTCAACATTTCTTCAGATGTGAAACCCTGGTGAGTAGTTTCTGCCTTAGGAGATGGTTGTGAGAATTAAATGTACAGAGTCCAGTGTCTGGCGCGTTATAGGGCCTTAATAAATCTTAGTTTCCTTCTAGGCTAGATTCATATTAGGAACCAAGATAAGTTTTGGGGATTGTTTCTAAATATGTGTTAAAATCACCTTTATTTAGGTATGATTTATATGTAGTAAAAGGCATCCATTTTAAGTGCACAGTGAAATGTACAAGTGTCAACGAGTTTCAACAAATGTTTATACCAGGTAATGACTACAATTAAGATATTAAACATTTCTGTCACTTGATAGAGTTTTCCCCATTATCAGTCAGTATGGCCCCAGAGAATTATATGTGGGTCTGTTTCTGGATTCTCTTCTATTTCATTGATTTTTATGTCTATCCTTGTGCCAGTACTACACTGTCTTAATTACCATAGCCTTCTAGTAAATCTTCAAGTCAAGTATTGTAACTACTCCAACGTTTTTCTTTATCAAGATTGTTTTGGTTCTTTTAGGATCTTTGCATTTTATATGCATTTCAATATAAATTTTAGAATCAGGTTGTCAATTTCTACCAAAAAAAGCCTGCTGGGATGTTCCTTGGGATTGCACTAAATCTAGAGATCCATCTGAGGATATATGACTTTTTTTTTGAGGTTTATTTATTATTTATTTATTTTTTATTTATTTTTGGTTGTGTCGGGTTTTAGTTGCAGCACGCGGGATCTTTGTTGAGGCATGCGGGATCTTTCGTTGCAGTGTGCAGTCTTCTCTCTAGTTGTGGTGTGCGGGTTTTCTCTCTCTAGTTGTGGCGCACAGGCTTCAGGGCGCATGGGCTCTGTAGTTGTGGGGTGCAGGTTCCAGGACGCATGGGCTCTGTAGTGTGTGGCAATCAGGCTCTAGTTGAGGTGCGCAAGCTCAGTAGTTGTGGCATGTGGGCTTAGTTACCCTGCGGCATGTGGGATCTTAGTTCCCTGACCAGGGATCGAACTTGCGTCCCCTGCCTTGTAAGGCGGATTCTTTACCACTGTACCACCAGAGAAGTCCCTATGACATCTTAACAGTGTTGTCTTCAATGTAAGAATGTTGTCCTAAATTAGAAATAAATCCCAGAAAATAGTCAGGATTATCTTAAAGCAAAAGGACAGCTTTATTGCTTGCAAGGTTTGCAGACAGGGGATATGCAGCCTTTGGCTGTAACCTAAAGTACCTTTGGGTGTAAGGGGTAAAGAGAGTGAGGGATTTTTAAAAACAAAATCTGTAGAAGTCACAGTTGGGAGACTTGCAAAGAGGATTGACTGACCCGTGCAGCCTGACCACAAGTCCTTGAAGCTTGACTATAGTTTTTGATGATTGGCTTGGTCATCAGAGCTTCTAGTTGGGGACGTTTCCAGGTAGGACCCTTAGCAGAATCAGAAGTCATAGTTTTCTGTTCTTGGTTTTTCTGAGAACACAGAGTACGTGACTGAACCCCAGGTCTGTCATGACTGCCTGGCTCTGTTTTATTTTGGGTCCCTGTTAGCCACACTGGGCCCATTTTCTAAGTTCCTTACACAGGGATTCCTCTTATTTGTACTTTTCCTTAGGGGATTTTATTTTTATATGAACGTGGTGTGTTCCTCCATTCTTTAGCTCTTCTTTAATTTCTCTCCACAGTGCCGTTAGTTTTCAGTGCACAGGCCTTGCACATAGAAATAACAGTTTTTTGTATTGACTTTTTATCTTGTGATCTTGCTAAATTCACTTTTTAATTCCAGCATCTTTTTTGTTGATTCCTTGGGAATTTTTATATACACAATCATGTCATCTGTGAATAAAAACAGTTTTACTTCTTCCTTCCTTAATCTGCATGCCTCATATTTCTAGTTGTTAGACAGGCTAAGTACCTCTAGTAGAATGTTAAAAAGAAGTGGTGTAAGTGAATATCCTTTCTTTATTCCCAGTTTTATGAGGAAAGCTTTCAGTCTTTCAGGCATAAGGTTAGCTGTAAGTTTTATCGTATTCTTAATACATTTTCATAAATTTATCAGGTTGAGGCAATTCATCTATACTCTGAATTAGCTGAGAGTTTTTTTTTTAATCATGAATGGTTACTGAATTTTGTCAAGTTTGTTTTTTTTGCATGTATAGAGATGCTCATATGATTTGATTCCTTTATTTTAGAATATGATTAATTGCACTGATTTGTTTTTAAATGTTACAACAACCTTGAATTCCTTTCAAGAAATTTGTCCATTTAATCTAAGCTGTTGAGTTTATCAGCATAGAGTTTGAAAAATGCTACTCCCTAGGGACTTCCCTGGCAGTCCAGTGGTTAAGACTCTTCACTTACACTGCAGGGGGTGCGGGTTTGATCCCTGGTCAGGAAAAGAAGTTCCCACATGCCGCACTGCAACGGCCCAGAAAAAAAACAACAAAACAAAACGGAACAACCGACTCCCTACTGTCCTTCTCTTGTCTGGAGGATATGTAGTGATATTCCCTTTTATACATATGCTAGAAAGGTGTGTTTTCTTTTTTTTTCCTTGATTAATCTAGCTAAAGGTTTATCATTTTATTGCTGTTTTCAAACAACCAACTTTTGGTTCATTGTTTTCTGTATTTTATCTTTTTTCTATTTTATTGATTTACACTTTTAGAATCTTTATTATTTCCTTTCTTTTACTTATATGAGTTTAATTTGCTCTTTTATTTCTAGCTTTCTAAGGTAGAAGATGAGATCGATATTAGACCTTTTCTAATATAAACATTTAAAGCTATAAATTTTCCTTTAAGCCCTGCTTTAGCTACATTCCACAAATTTTGATATGTGAGTTTTCATTTTTGTTTAAAGTATATGCTAATGTCCTTTTTGATTTAATTTTTGATCCATGAGTTATTTAGAAGTCTTTAGTTTAATTTCTAAAAATTTGGGAGTTTTCCTGCTATCTTCCTGTTATTAATGTCTAATTTATGTCCTTTTCAAAAATCAAACAATTATGTCTGATTTCAGTTTTTAAATCAAACTGAGACTTGTTTTATGGCCCACAATATGGTCATTCTTGGTTAATGTTTCACGTATACTTTAAAAGAATGTCTATTCTAGTTGGGCGGAGTGTTCTATGAATGTCAATTAGATCAAGTTGGTTGACAGTGCTTTTTAAATCTTCTGTATCTGTGCTGGTTCTCTGTGTATTATTTTATCAATACTGAGAGAGGAGTGTTGAAATCTCCAAATATAATTGTGGATTTGTCTGATTTTTCTTTTTACTTCTGTAAGTTTGTGCTTTATGTATTTTTGAAGCATTTTTATTAGGCACATACACATTTATGATTATTTTGTCTTCCTGATGAATTGGCTGTTTTGTTATTGTGAAATGGCCCTCTCTTTATCCCTGGTAATGTTCTTTGTTCTAAAGTCTTCTTTTTTCTGATATTAATATAGTCACTCCCACTTCTTTAAGATTAGTGTTTTCATGGTTTGTCTTTTTCCATCCTTTTACTTCTCATCTACCTGTATCTTGATATTTATATTGGACTTTTTTAGACAGTATATATTTTGGGTCTTCCCATTCAGTCTAGTCTGAAAATATCTATTTTTATTTGGAATATTTAGACATACACTGTATAATATAGTAGCTGCTAGCCTCATGTGGCTATTTATATTTCAGTTAAAATTAATTAAAGTTAAATAAAATTAAAACTTTAGATTCCCAGTTCCACTAGCCTCATTTCAAGTGTTGAATAGCACATGTGGCTAGTGGCTACTGTCTTGGATAATGCAGATATAGAACATTTCCATCATTGCAGAAAGTTAATTATTGATAAGGCTGGATCTAGAAATACTACCTTGCTTTCTGTTTTTTATTTACTCATCTATTTTTTCTTCTCTTCTGGCCTTTAAAAAAAAATAATTGAACATTTAAAAAATATTAAATCTTTTCCACAGTTGACTTTAGTGCTATTTCTTTGTTTTATTATTTTAGCGGCTGTTTAAAATAGGCATCTTTAAGTTATTACAGTCTCCCTTTGAATGATATTATACCACTTAACTAGTGTAAAACTGTTAAAACTGTGCACTTCTTCCTTTTTTACATTGAAGTATAGTTGATTTACAATATTATATTAGTTTCAGGTGTACAACATAGTGATTCAATATTTTCATAGATTGTACTACATTTAAAGTTATTATCAAATATTGGCTACCTTCTCTGTGCTGTACAACAGCGGTCCCCAACCTTTTTGGCACCAGGGACTGGTTTTGTGGAAGACAATTTTTCCATGGACGCAGGGGGTGGGGGATGGTTCAGGTGGTAATGCGAGGCAGTTAAGTTACTTGTGGATCAGATTGGTTCTGTCAAGTTTTGTTTCTAAGCTTTGTCATGATGAATCTAGAGTAACCTTTTTTATAGGACTATAGTGGGGGGGAGGGTGAGAAACACATAACATAAAACCTTCTCCATTAACAAGTTGGTAAGTGTATAGTATAGTATTGTTAACTATATGTGCATTGTTGTACAGCATGTCTTTAGAACTTTCTCATCTTGCATGACTAAAATTCTGTACCCATTGCACGGCAGCTACCCTTTTCTCCCCCACCCTGGCCCTGGCAACAACCATTCTATTTTCTGCTTCTGTGAGTTCATTTAGATACCGCATATAAATATAATCATGCAGTATTTGTCCTTCTGTGATTGGCTTATTTCACCTAGCTTAATATTCTCGAGGTTCATCCATGTTGTGGCATATGACAGAGTTTCCTTCTTTTTTAAGGCTGAATAATATTCCATTTTATGTCTAGAGCATATATTTTTTTAATCTGTTCATCCACTGGTGGACACTTGGGTTGCTCCCTCCTTTTGGCTCTTGTGAATAATGCTGCTATGAACACAGGAGTGCAAATATCTCTTTGAAATTCTGTCTTCAGTTCTTTTTGATCAATACCCAGAAGTGGGTTGTTGGATCATATGGTAACTGTATTTTTAATTTTTTGAAATGTCTCCATACTTTTTTCCATAGTGACTGCACCATTTTACATTCCCATCAACAGTGCACAAG
Organism: Mesoplodon mirus; assembly: GCF_964341445.2. NCBI lineage: Eukaryota > Metazoa > Chordata > Mammalia > Artiodactyla > Ziphiidae > Mesoplodon > Mesoplodon mirus. The sequence continues at coordinate 8,121,359 of NC_138988.1, forward strand.
GGTTCTGATTTCTCCACGCCATCACCAATGCTTGTTATTTTCTTTTCTTCTTTTTCTTTTTTTTTGATAGTGGCTGTCCTAACAGATGATGTCATTATGGTTTTGATTTGTATTTCCTGGATGGTTAGTGATGGCGACGATCTTTTCATATACCTGTTTGCCATTTGTATGTCTTTGGAGAAATGCCTTTTCAAGTTCTTTGCCCATTTTTAATCAGGTTACATGTTTTTTTGTTATTGAATTACAGGCGTTTGTTGTATGTTTTGATGTTTTTGGATATTAACTCATCAGGTGTATGGTTAGCAAATATTTTCTTATGTTTCATAAGTTTTTCTTTTATTCTATTGATTGCAGAAGCTTTTTAGTTTGATGAAGTCCCATTTGTCTATTTTTGCTTTTATTGCCTGTGCTTTTGGTATCATATCCAGGAAATCATTCCTAAGACTAATGTTATGAGGCTTTTTCCCTTTATTTTCTCCAGGCAGCTTTATAGTTTCAAGTCTTTATTCTTTTGCAGTGGAAATCCAGTTTTCCCAACACCATATGTTGAAGAGACTGTCCTTTCCCCATTGTGTACTCCTGGCACCCTTTTCAAGGACCATTTGACTGCCTATGTGTGGGTTTATTTCTGGGTTCTCTATTCCATTGGTGTACATTCCTGTCTTTATGCTAATACCATATTATTTTGATTACTGTAGATTTGTAATATGTTTTGAAGTCTGGCAATGTGAGACCTCTAGCTTTGCCTTTCACATTATTTTGGCTATTCAAGGCCCTTTGTGGTTCCATATGAATTTTAGAATTGACTTACCTGTTTCTGCAAAAAATACCATTGGTATTTTGATAAGGATTGCATTGAATCTATGGATTGATTTTGTTAGTATGAGCATTTTAACAATGTTAAGTTATCCGGTCAATGAACATGGAAGTGTCTTCTGCAGTTTCTTTCAGCAGTGTTTTATAGTTTTTCAGTGTACTTGTCTTTTGCTGCCTTGGTTAAGTTTATTCCTAATTACGTTATTCTTTGTGATGCTATTGTAAATGTGATTGTTTTCTTAATATCTTTTCTGGATTGCTAGTTTTAGAAGTGAAACTGACTTGTGCATTTTGATTTCGTATCCATCAACTTTGCTGAATTCATTTATTAGTTCTAACAATTTTTCTTGTGGTATCTTTAGAATTTTCTACATATAAGACTATGTCATCTGTGAACTGAGATCATTTTACTTTTTCCTTTCTGATTTGGATGTTCTTTATTTCTTTTTAACGTTTAATTGCTCTAGGTAGGACTTCAAGTACTATGTTGAATAGAAGTGGCAAGAGTGGGCATTGTTGCCATGCTTCTGATCTTAATGGAAATCATTGGGTATGATATTAGCTGTGTGCTTTTCATAATGGCTTTTATTATGTTGAGGTAATTTCCTTCTAATTTTGTTGAGGTTTTTTTTTTTATCATGTAAGGGGGTTGAATTTTGTCAGATGCTTTTTCTGCATCTATTGAGATGATCATATGATTTTTATCCTTATTCTGTTAGTGGTGTAGCACCTTGATTTTTGTATGTCAACCTATCCTTGCATCCCAGGAATGAATCCCACTGGGTCATGGTGATGATGCTTTTAATGTGTGCTTGAATTCAGTTTGCTAATATTTGTTGATGATTTTTCATCAGGGATATTGGTCTGTAGTTTTCTTGTAATGTCTTTGGTATCAGAATAATGCTTGCCTCATAAAATAAATTTGGAAGTGTTTCTTTCTCAATTTTTATGAAATGTTTGAGAAAGATTGGTGTTCATTCTTTTAATGTTTGGTAGAATTCTGCAGTGAAGCCATCTGGTTGTGGGCTTTTCTTTGTTGGGAGATTTTTGATTACTGGTTCAGTCTATGCACTAGTTTCAAGTCAGTTTGTGTTTTCTATTTCTTTATGAATCAGTCTTGGTACGTACAACTTGTTGGTATATATTGTTCACACTAGTCTCTTAACTCTTTTTATTTCTGTGGCATCAGTTTTAATGTCTCCTCTTTCATTTCTGATTTTATTTACTTGAGTCTTCTCTCTTTTTTTCTTAGTCTGGTTAAGGGTTTGTCAGTTTTGTCAGTCTTTTCAGGAACCAACTCTTAATTCCATTGATTTTTTTTTTCCTATTCTCTTTTGTTTATTTCTGCTCTAATCTTTACTGTTTCCTTTCTTTCAGTAACTTTGGGCTTAGTTTGTTCTTTTTCTAGTTCCTTGATATGTACAGTTAGGTTTTTATTTGAGATTTTTTTTTCTTGCTCTTAATGTAGTCATTTACTTCTGTAAACCTCCCTCTCAGTGGTGCTTTTGCTGCATCCCTTAAGTTTTGGTGTGTTGTGTTTTCATTTTTTTAAAACATTTTCTGATTTCCCTTTTCATTTCTTCTTTGACCCATTGCCCGTTCAGGAGTGTGTTAATTTCCACATATTTGTGAATTTTCCATTTTTTTTCTTCTGCTATTGATTTCTAGTTTCATTTTGTTATGGTCAGAAAAGATACTTGATGTGATTATTTTGTGACTCAACATGTAATCTCTCCTGGACAATGGTCTGTGTGCACTTGAAAAGAATGTGTGCTCTGCTGATGTTCTGTATATGTCTGTTAGATGCCTTTGGTTTATGGTATTGTTTAAATCCTCTGTTTCCTTATTCATCTTCTGTCCTATCCATCATTGAAAGTTGAGGCATTGAAACCTTCTACTATTATTGTTTTGCTATCTGTTTCTCTAGTTCTGTTGGTGTTTGCTTTGTGTGTTTGGGTGCTCTTTTATGGTGTCCTGTAAGTCCCTTAGGTGTCTTCCTTTTTCCTTTTTGTGCCTATGAATGAATAATTTCAAATGACTTGTCTTTAAGTGCATTGATTCTTTCTTCTGCTTGATCAAGTCCACTGCTGAGCTCTTCTGGTAAATTTTTCATTTCAGTTACAAGTATCCCCTGCTTTTCAAAAGTTTGCTTTATAACACTTCCCTTTTATGAAAGACCTACATTAGGACCAATTTCCACTAACCAAAAGAAATCTGAAGAGGATTTTCACTTTTACAAAAAAAAGGCAAAAGGTGAAAATAGCCTTCAGTATTTTTTTTGAAGTGAACTGTAATAGAAGTGATGTGCACCCTGAACAGCGAGAGTGGCACCCCTGGCAACTATACTCAGCATCGCAGCATCAAGCCGCCATAGCTTTGAACTGTGTCTGTGAGTATCTGTGTTTCATTTTGCTTTATTTTGTGCATCTTCACTTTTTCACTTTATGCCATTTTGGCTTATGAAAGTTTTCACAGGAACAGTCAACTTTCAGATGGTGGGGGAAACCTGTATTATATTCTTCATCTCCAGAATTTCTGTTTTGTTCTCTTTTGTATTTTATGTCTGTGTTGATACTTTCGTTTTGTTCATGCATCATTTTCCTTAGTTCATTGAGCATCTTTATGATGGTTATTTAAAATTTTTTGTCAGGTAATTCATACACATCTGTTTTTTTAGGATTAGTTTCTGGAGATTGGCCATCTTTTCCTGTTTCTTTGTATGCCTTGTTACTCTGTTGGGCTCCATGCATTTGAAAAAAACAGTCACCTTGTACAGGATTTACAGACAAGCTTCATATAGGGAAAGCCAGATGTTCCTGCACTAACTCACCAGCCAGCCCAGCTAGAGATTCTGGGGACCTCTTAAACCTTTTCTGTGATGGATCTTCTCTAGACGTATGAGTATAGTTAGAGATGTTTTGCTGGTTTCTTTTTTCATTACTGTGTAATCTTTTGCTGCTTCTTGTATCTGTGGTACTGTAGAGTCTCTGGAATTGCAGCAAACTGCCTAGCTCTTTTTTGTTCCTAGTGGCCCCCGGGCACTAGCGTATGCCAGGTCCCATCAGAACTCCAAGTCAGGCAAGGTAGAAGCAGTCCCTTGGGCAGCCCCTTGGAAAGCTGAAATACTGGTTGCATCCTTCTCTCTTCTCTTTCTCTCCAAATGAGAAGCCACTGAGTTGTATCGGCCTCCATCTGTACTCTGGGTCCTCTGGAGCAGTGTCCCAGCTCTTTTTTGTTCTCATTAGTCTCCAGGCATCTAGAGTATGACAAGTCTCTTCAGTACTGTGAGTTGGGTGAGATAGACACAAGTCCCTTGGGAAGCCCCCTGAAAAGCTGGAACGTTGGATGCACGTTCTTCCCCAAGAGAAGCTGAGAGGTGGGAATTTCTCTTGCTCACTCCCAGGGGAGGGGTAATGGTGAATGAGTGACTACTCGTGCAAACCGTCACCTTTGTTCTCAGCGACGCCAACCTGGTCCCCTTTCTTGTCAGTGATTAGATTCAGGCAAGATGGAAACCAGTCCCTGGGGCAGCCGCAGGAAAAGTCTGAACATTTCATATGTGTTTCAGTCTCCTTTTGCTCCCTCTCCCGGAGTTGGGAGTGTCTTTCTGATTATGTGGTGCTGAGCCAGGGGTAGGAACTCTGGCAAGTGAGGGCTACAAATTTTCTACTGGCTTTGATGTGGCTGGTTTTGTGCTTGCCTTGGGGTATAGGAGCATCTTAACTAGTATCTGGATTTCTCACAAAGGGAATTGGTTTATGTATTGTTGTTGATTTGTGTTTTCATGGGAAAAGTAGGTCTGGCTTCCCGTTCTGCCATCTTGCTGACATCATCCACTCTCTATGGCTAATTTATTCATATACTAAGGTATGATGTTCTGGGGTGTCTACTCAATGCCCATGCATTTAGTGAGGTTCCTCCAACCTGGCTGCTAGAAATTTCATGAACCCTTGGAGCTTTGTTACCTCTCCAGTTATTGTTCTTTCCCTGGACGTTGATCTTTGTTTGGCCTTATGGATTTTCACGCCCGTGTATGTGGAGATTTGCGTTCAGTCATAGAATCGAATGGATTTGTATTCATATTTCTGGAGGTCTTTCTGTATGTAGCATCTTTCTTTCTGGTACTCTGCCCTACAAATTCTAGCTACCTGGATTGCCCTGAACTCTGATCTTTGTTTCTTCAACTAGCAAGACTGATGGGCTGTTGGCTTTCCTTCCTGCACTGTGGTCCAAAGTCTGAAAATTTAGAAAGAGTTGTTTTATATTTTCCCCTGGTATTTTAGTTGTTTACAGAAGGAGGGTAATTCTGGATATTGGTTACTTTCTCATGGACAGAGATGGAAGTCTACTCTATATATTTTAATTATGTCATTTTAGGGAAGAAAGACTTGACTTTTTATGAAATCAGTGAACTCAGCTGAAAAATTAACCTTTACTTCTATTCTTTTTTCTTTTTCATGTTTCTTTGTCACATACAGTTGTCACTGATGTCATTCTTTATCTAAGAGGAATTCAGTGGAGAATACTTCCAATAATGATCATTTATTTTATGAGCACTTATTTTTCATACTCTACTTGTCATGATTCAATAGGCATTTTCTACTAATCATCAGTTGTCACAGGTTCCCTCAAGGCTAAAAGTTGCTCTGGGTCTGTAATTGTTTTAATGACATAAAAGCCCCCAGAGCTTAGTAGAAGCCAGACTTAGCTATCATGTTCTGCTATCATCCTGGATTGACTAGAATTGGTGACCCAGAATCCTAGCCACTTTGCTGTTCTTTTCCTTAAACATTTCAGGATTTGTCATTTTAAATTCCTTTATTCGGTTTTCCTATGTTAGCTTTTTGGGTGTAGGTAATGAATACTGCATTTGCATATCTGCTGCTATTAAGGTTTGAGTGGGGTGCAGTGGCAGAATGCAGGACAGTTAAATTGATCCAAATTCATGCTATTAAAGAGTACATTTTGGGGGAGAGGGCCTGGACTTAACTCCAATCCATAAAACACCATTAAGTGAGAATGTTCTCACTAACAGATTGATCTGCTTAAGTGCCAATTTACTTTGCACTTGCAGTTTTTCTGACTTGATAATGGAAGATGCTCAAAATATTTACTGCTATGTGAAATCATTGGCTTTTAGGCACTGTTAAATTACCACTATTTTAAAGATGGGCCAGCAGTCATTTTTCTTTTTCTTTTGTGGATTTTTGACTCATAAAATTAATTGAGGCTTGTGTTGTAATAAAAAGCAATTTAGGGCTTCCCTGGTAGTGCAGTGGTTAAGAATCCACCTGCCAATACAGGGGACATGGGTTCGAGCCCTGGTCTGGGAAGATCCCACATGCTGTGGAGCAGCTAAGCCCGTGTGCCACAACTACTGAGCCTACATGCCTAGAGCCCGTGCTCCACAACTAGGGAAGCCACCGCAATGAGAAGCCCGTGCACCTCAGTGAAGAGTAGCCCACGCTCCCCGCAACTAGAGAAAGCCCATGCACAGCAGCAAAGACCCAACACAGCCAAGAAAAAGCAATTTAATTTTACTAAAAAAAAAAAAGTGAAATGTGAAATGTTCCGTTTACTGACTTTTTCTAAATTAAGAGGCAATGTAAGATTCTTTTAGGCAAATAGTCAGTGTTATTCTTCTTTATCATTCTTATGAGGCAGCACTGTGAAGCAAGACGGGAGAAAAGAGATAGTTACACATACAGAAGGGACGTATAGTTATGCAGAACTGCCCTTATGGAGATGCTGGAGTGCTGGTTGTTAGTTGGGGGGATGTTATTCTCTTATCAGCTAACTGGTCACTTAACACTGGACTTGGAGGCAGAGGCCAGCTTTCTCAGCTTTGAAAGGATCCTTTGAAAGCACCTCCTATACCTTTCAAACTTGGAACTGGATTTTCTTTTTTTAATTGGACACTTTAGAATTATTTTTGAGATGGTTCATTTTCTCATAAAATCCTTAAGATCACATGCAATATGGATTGGTTTAAGTTTTAGAAACTTGCTTTTTACTGTCAGGATGCTATGCTCTTCTGATATATGAATGCCAGCAGATGGCTGCATCCTGTTTGAGATTAGAAATACCTCCTTCCCCAGGCTTGCTTGTTTCTTTGAAACTACCCTTTATTTCATTGTTTTATTCTTCCCTCCCCCACCCTATACACATGGCTCATAGTTGGGCTTTTGGGTGGAAAAACAGACTTCACAGGTGATTTAAATAAAGCCAGCTAGGAATACATGGTTCAGAGTTCTTCAACTGCTCTACTTTGATTGAAATATCATGGTTGCTCACTAGAGAATAAATTATGCTGGTCTGCAGTTCACCAGTACATATTTGGTAGTAGACTGGTAGGTTGAAATTAAGTCAGGGGCTTGATCCACTTTGGACTAGTGTCTGGTTCTCCATGTTTAGAAAGAAAACACATATAAGATTATGCAGAAGAGAAAGCAGTAGCCTCATTTTACATACTCTGATACAAGTGATCCTATTAATTAAGTACATATTGGTATTACATAGGTATATATAATAAGTACATCTTATAAGCAAATTATAAATATTTTAAATAATTAGTTAGAAATATGTTAAAAGCTCGGGCTCTGGTACGTGCCTTTGCCACCTGTTAATTCCATGATCTTGGGCAAGTTGGTTAAGCTGTATGCTGCATTTTCCTTCTTGTAAAATGGGACTAATAGTACCGACCTCAGGGTTGCTGTATGGATTGAAAGTGTTAATACAGCTAGCGTGCTTAAAACAGAGTGCACAGTAAGTACACAATGTTATGTTAAATCGAATGAAATTGCCAATATTTGTCCTTTTTTGACTTACCAAAAGTTTCATATGGTTCAACCTAGTAAAAAAACATATTAATTAAAAAAATAATTGTTCAATCAGAATCACATATTATGGATGTGATTTACTGATGAAAATCCATTGAATCGGTATGACCGGGGATAGAGCCTGGCAACTAAACTAAAGCCAACAATAATCTCCCCAGGTGACTCAGATGAGCAGCCAGGTTTGGGAATTCTTGACTTACAGTATCACTCAGGAGACTTTATATACTGTGGAGAGAATAACATTGATAGTCAAGAGAATGAGTCTAGAGAGGAATTTTGCCTCAGGATGAATCATATTTCAGGTCTCATCCGCATCTGAGTTAGGTGATATTTAGATGAGAGTTTGGACTTCAGACTTTAGAGTTGATGTTGGGATGAATTATGACTTTTGGGATTGGTGGGATGGGGAGAATGTGTTTTGCATGTGAGAAGGACATGGATTTGGGGGGTAAGTGGTGAAATGCTATGGACTGAAGTGTCCCTCCCCCCCCCTCAGAATTCATAAGCCCTCAGCCCCAGTTTGATGGTATTTGGAGGTGGAGATGCCCTGATAGTGGGATTAGTGCCCTTATAAGAAGAGATGTAGAAAAATAAAAAAAATAGAAGAGCTGTAGAAAGCTTGTTCTTTCTTCTCTGGCCATAACAGGACACAGTGAGTAGGCAGCTGTTTATAAGCCAGGAAGAGAGTCCTCACCACAAACCTATGATACTGGCACCTTGATCTTGAACTTCTAGCTTCCAGAACTGTGAGAAAAGAAATTTCTGTTGTTTAAGCAACCAGTCTGTGGTATTTTTTACGGCAGGCAGAGCTAAGACACCTAATTCCTCCCTCCAGTCCTTTGTATCACTGCTATCATTCATTTTACTTACACATAAGCATATGTATATTTACATAAGCATAAATAATCTAATTTGCTATTATTATTTTGAACAAACTATTGTCTGTTACATCAATTAAGAATAAGAAAAAAAGGTTTTAATTTTACCTGTACTTATTCCTTCTGGAATTGCTCTTCTTTTCTATATGTGGATCCAAGTGTCTGGCTTATATTATTTTTCTTTTCTCTGAAGAACTTCTTTTTTTAATTGCTCTTCTTTTCTATATGTGGATCCAAGTGTCTGGCTTATATTATTTTTCTTTTCTCTGAAGAACTTCTTTTTTTAACATTTCTGCCAATGTCAGTCTACTGGGAGCACATTTCCTTGATTATTGTTTGTCTGAGAAAGTCTTTTATTTCTCTTTCACTTTTGAGGGATCATTTTGCAGAATATAAAATTCTAGGTTGGTGGGTTTTTTTCTCTCCTGCTTGCATGGTATCTGAGAAATCAGATTTAATTCTTATCTTTGCTCATCTGTAAGTAAGGTATTTTTTCCCCTCTGGCTTTTTCCAAGATTTTTTCTTTATTTTTGATTTTCCAAAGTTTGAATGTGATATACCAAGTTGTGGGGTTTTTGGCATTTTTCCTGCTTGGTGTTCTTTTAGCTGCTTGGATCTGTGGTTTGGTGTCTGACAATCTGAGGGAAATTCTCAGTCATTAATGCTTCAAATATTTCTTGCTTTCTTTCTCTTTTTCTTCTGTTTCTGGTATTGTTATTACGTGTATGTTACACCTTTTATAGTTGTCCTGCTACAAAATGTTCTTGAATATTGTTCTGTGGGTTTTTTTTTTTTCCCAGTCTTTTTTCTTTTTTCTTTACAGTTTTGGAAGATTTTATTGAGATATCCTCAAGTGCACTGATTTTTTTCCCCTTAGCTGTGTCCTGTCTACTAATGAGCGCATGAAAGACATTCTTCATTTCTTCTACAGTTTCTCATCTCTAGCATTTCTTTTTTTGACTCTTCCTTAAAATTTTCACCTCTCTGTATACATTACCCATTTCTTCTTGCATGTTGTCTACTTTGTCCAGTAGAGCCCTTAGCATCTTAATCATAGTTGTTTTAAGTTTCTGGTCGATAATTCCAACATTCCTGCCATATCTAACTATGCTAATGATGCCTGCAGTTTCTTCAAACTGTGTTTTTTGCCTTTTAGTATGCCTTATAATTTTTTCCTAATAGTGGGACGTGATGTACTGGGTAAAAGCAAGTGTAGTAAATAGGCCTGTAGTAATGTGTCATGAGATTGGGGGTGTCATGAGATTGGGGGGGGGCTGGGTAGCATTCTGTATTCCTACAATTAGGTCTGTCTGTTAGTGAGCCTGTGGCCTGGACTGTGAACTTCACAAGTGGTTCTCAATTTTTTACCCCCTTAGGTGGGACAGGATGGCTAGAGGTAGCTGGAGTTGGTTATTTCCCATCCCCCAGGTTAGCTGGGCTCTGGTAATAGCCCAACGGAATAGGCTCCAGTAAAACTGTTTCTCTTGAAGTTAGGCCTTGTTAAGAAGAACAGAGTGCTTTCGTGTATTTCAAAATGATTTACTTTTCCTCCTCTCCCTGCAGAAGAACTAGGGAATTGTTTTCTGATAGTCACTGTGAGAACCTGGTAGAACCCTTGGAGCAAAAGCTCACATAACTGTCAGGCCTCCCCTCCCCAATGTCTGGGTCCCCACTGAGTTTTTAACTCTCAGACTTGTCCACACTGAGCCTCCAGCAATTTGTCAATTACGGTTCAGATTTTCCTACGCCAACAGTGGTTCCAGCAAAACCTCTTTCTCTGGTTCCCATGGAAGTTTCTGCTCTGGTAAGTTGTATTTCTTTGTATCCATCCTGTCTGTCTGTTCAGTTTTGGAGGCAGCAGTTTGCCTCATAAGGTCACTTCTCTGATGGATCTAAGAAGAATTATTGATTTTTTAGTTTGTTCAGCTTTTTACGTGTTATTAGTTGGAGTGATGACTTCCAAGCTCCTTACATGCCAAACTGGAAGTCCTCGTTTATTTGTCTCTGCTTCCCCAAAGAACTTCACTTGTTGCCTGATTTTTCTTTTTCATAATGTGTTTCACTGTTCCTGGGTGCTCTTACTGAGGCTGGCATGACTTGTTCACTTCCAGGATGTCTGTACCCGAAATCATACTGTCTCCTTCTCCTTAACTAAACTGAATCCTTTAATGAGGCCCCTTCACTAAGGTGAATTTGTGCCAATAGCAAATGGTACCAGTAAGGTACCATTGTATTAGTCACATTTTGGGAGATCATTTTATGCTGCCTTGGGTGTGAAGAATTAGTTCATGCCAGTTTCCACTTTAATTGTTAAGACTTAATACATTGTCCTTAATACACTGAATTGTACTATAGTTGCCTCACGCTTTTTTAACTCCTTGAGGTCAAGAATCTTCCCTCTTTCGTCAATGCCTGCCACGAAGATATTTGTAAAGTGTGGGATGAAGGATATCATTTACAGAGTTAGGATGTAGAAATCCCTAATTTGATAATCCAGGTATATATTATTTCTTAACACATGTATAGATCTTATTTCAAAATTTATATTTTAGAATGTTAGGCAGTGGAGATATCTGGCATGTTTATACAAATTCATCCTAGGTCTTAAGTGTATGTTTCCTTCATTTTACAGATGGAAGATACAGAGAGTGATACATGTTGCTTATAGAGTTGTGTTATGCTAGGGACTCATAATTATTATTATTTGATATGTTTCCCTTTTCTAAAAATACTATTTAATCGTATTTGCAAATGTGTAGAGATAGAGTAGAGGTACTAGAATTTTGAGATTATAATGATATACCTTAGAGGATGGAAATATTCTAGGGTTTAAGTCAGGTTTTGTTAGAAGTCAGAATCCAATAGTCTTATACAGCTTAAGTAATTTATTATGTTGCATTTGTGTTTTTGCAGACTGTTCTCTTTGTATAAGAAAATTTCTGTCCTATAAAACACAATGTCCAACTTGCTGTGTGGTGAGTTTTTCTTTTCTTTTTTTTCTTTAAACTAAATGGTGCAGATATTTCTGCTTCATGTATACACAAAAGCCCATGGGAAGATGTATAATTATTGAATTAAGCTATATCAAAGAGAGTTTCAGAAAGGACTTATAAAATACATATATGGAGAACTGGGCTTTGTTCAACTTTTCATAAAGATTTCTGATAACCTAAATGTATTTTAGGAAGAAAAAACTAATTTTAAGATCAGGACATAGCACACTTTAAATCTTATGAACTGTGTTTTTATGGCTCCTCACTTTTTATAATTTCTCAACTTGGGTAAAAAATCTGATGGTAGGATCATTTATTTGCAAAGGATTGATGTTTAAGTATTTGTGCAGAAGGCAAAGATTCAGCTTAACGGGCCCCTTACCTCTTCCCCAAACCAGACCTTCAAGGAAAACACCAAGAAATTTGTTAAAGTTTCTGAAGCATTTTATGTAGTGGAAATAGGTGAAAAGGAATGTAAACAGGGAAGGTAAACATAAGTAGGAATAAAGAAAGAAGAAAAAGAGATAGTGAGGTCTGATAGAAAGGACGCTGGGGCTAATTAAAGGGTTTGGCTTCTAGTTTGGTGCCTCTGGTAGGTACATGGTGTCAGGATGCCCCTGAACTTGTCTGGCTCCCAAGTCTAAGCTCTTTCCAGCCTGGGATGGTGCTGTCATCAGGATGGTACCATCACAGAGATGAAGTGTGTGCCATTTGTGCTAGAGAGCTACTGGGTTCATCGTTTTCCTCTTGCATTCTTGAGCACCAATCTTGTTTTTAAAGTCTCTTTGAGCACCTAAGGCTCCCGTGTTATTACTTTAAAAGAGCATCTGTGTTCTGCTTTTCAAGAGACATTTTTGGGGAAGCTGAGTGCTGGCATTTTGAAGAAGGATTCTTGCTCATATTAGGTTTTATCTTAGTACAGAGTACATATGTTTTTACCAGATGCTCTGGAGAGTTTTTAATCAGACTTCCAGTCAGCAGGTAGTGATTCACTGTTTTAAAATTCCGTATTAGTATGAGATGAATGAACTTTATTCTGAGGTTTTCCTGGAAGACTTAGTGGGATGGGGAATCTCAGGAGGATGAGACACACGTTTTCAAAAACAAGATTATGACAAGTTAATTATTGTTTCTGACCTTTTTCTCTCTGTTGTTTTTCTTTTCTAGACAGTCACAGAGCCGGACCTGAAAAATAACCGCGTATTAGATGAACTGGTAAAAAGCCTGAATTTTGCACGGTATGATTTACCTTTGTGACTAATCCCTAACTGCTTTTGCCTTTTATATGTGTCCGCCCCTTTACTCTGTGCACTTTTCGGGATTAGGGAATGCAGGGCTGAATATTTGGGGGTAAAAGAAGGGATGCAACAACAGTCATTAATCACATACGGACAATCTAATCATAATAGGATTTTCTTCCTTTACCTAACAGAAAGTCTCCTGTTAAGGAAAACAAGAGTTAAAATGTAGATTTGGGCACTTACTTTCGAGTATTTCAGAAATACTTCAGCTTTATCTTTTATTTTCCCTGCCCCACCATTAGAATCAACCATTTCCCCAAGGAGCCCTGGTTCCTTTTATTGGAGAATGGCATTTAGAAATCAGGATCTGGAGCTAGGTATGCTCATTGTCACTGGGGTGTCATTGCTTCTAAACCCTCTCAGTGGACAGAGCTGGGTAGCATATGCATGTGTATGTGTACACACATATATGTATAATGATTTCTGTGTCATATATTAATCCATTAATTCTTAATCCAATTTGCTCAGCATGTGTAAAATGATATGTAACATGAAATGTGTAATTGCTGGTGCTTTATAAAGTGTAACTTTACTTCTTAACTGTCAGATGTATGATGGTGATAGTCAGTGCTCACCCAGAGGGATTTATTTTATTTATTTATTTTTTATTTATTTATTTTTTTGCGGTACGGGGGCCTCTCACTGTTGTGGCCTCTCCCGTTGCGGAGCACAGGCTCCAGACACGCGGGCTCAGCAGCCATGGCTCACGGACCCAGCCGCTCCGCGGCATGTGGGATCTTCCTGGACCGGGGCACGAACCCGTGTCCCCTGCATCGGGAGGAGGACTCTCAACCACTGCGCCACCAGGGAAGCCCACCCAGAGGGATTTAAAAAGGCATGTTTTATCAGACAATATCTTGAATTATTTTTAGTTTTAATCATGCAAGCCAAGCAGGAGTTTTTATTAGGAACATATTGTGTTTAGTTAACGGTTAGGTGCCCACATACTTAAGTACATGAATTCCAAGCTTGTTAGGACATTCTTGGAGGTTCATTACATTACTTCTAAAAATGTAAAGAGATTTCTTCCAGTAGAATTGCACATTGCATTGGTTTGCATACTAAAGATGATCAGATTTAGTACTCTGAACTCACCTAGTAGCGCATTTTAGAAATCAGCTGGTTGGTTATTTCCCTAGGCAGAGTCATAAGAAGGTGGTATACTTTCCTAGATGAAGACACTCTGAGATTCTCTGGTGCTCATAATTAAAGTGATTGCTTTTCTTATTCTAAAGTCCTTCACCAGTTAGATATTGAAGTTGATAAGAAAAGATGGAGACATGTATTTAGAAAGGAATCGATCGGCTGTTTGCTCTTCTCTGAGGCTGTAAAACTGTATCTCATGGCTTATGTTTTCCTCAGCTGGTATCGAAAGCATACCAGCCTCCCTGCTAGGAGAAAGGGACTGTTACGAAGAACTGCATCTGTTTGTTGAAGATAAATGATCAGCATCTTTGGGTTCATAGACCCTTTGGTAACTTAAAGGGAGGCCTTGGAATGATTGCGCTCTCTCCTTCTCTCCTCCCTCCCCAAAGAAATAGGCTATTTAAATATTCTTTGTAGTGGGTGTGGTGGGGTAGGAAGCATTCTTTGTAGATTTGGGACAGATTTTATCATTTGTTTCTCCCTCTGTTTGCCTTCTTGGAATTGCTTTATGGGGAACATTTCTTGGACATTTGTCGTATCTAAAGTACTGTGGTACTTCATTTGCAAAATTAGTAGGAATGAAATTCAACGTAATTGGTTTCATTACTTGTTCGAAATTTGGTTTAAGCTTGGTGAGGGAGGAAGTTTAATTTTATGAGTAAAACGTAAATTATTTATATTGTTTGTTGATTTTATTTCTTCCTGTACTTCCCATCTGTCATTGCCATTTTATGATATTATGATTTTTAAAAATTTAATATTCCAAACTGAATAACAAAAGAGTATTGGAAATAATTCCAGAGGTTTTCAGGCACAAGGCTGACATGCGGATCTTACATTTTCTTCTAACGTTTGCCTTTTATTTTCAGGAAACAAGTGTTTTGTTTTTTCCCTTGACTCATTTTTATTTAAAATAATGTTCTTAAGAAACTGTTGTATTGAACAAAATTTATTTAGAATATTGTTGTCCAAGTGGAACATCATTCTTTTTTTTTTTTTTAATGAATTTATTTATTTATTTTTGGCTGCGTTGGGTCTTCGTTGTTGTGCGCGGGCTTTCTCTACTTGCAGTGAGCAGGGGCTACTCTTCGTTATGGTACGCGGGCTTCTTACTGTGGTGGCTTCTCTTGTTGCACAGTGTGGGCTCTAGGTGTGTGGTGCGGGCTCTAGAGCACAGCCTCGGTAGTTGTGGCGCATGGGCTTAGTTGCTCCGTGGCATGTTGGATCTTCCCGGACCAGGGCTCGAACCCATGTCCCTGCATTGGCAGGCAGATCCTTGACCACTGTGCCACCAAGGAAGTCCCTGGAGCATCATTCTTGACCTAAGCAAGAAAATGTTGTTTTTGTATTTTTGCATAGCAGCCAGTCTACATGTATATTATATATATTTTTTTTACAAATTGAGAGTATAGAGCATTATTTATTGCTTTGCATGTATATTATATTTTTTTACAAATTGAGACTATAGAGCATTATTTATTGCTTTGGTTTATCCACCATCAAGGTATGAATTTTTCTCCAGGTACTTATTCCAAGTTTAAAAATTTAAACAGAGACATCCCTGGTGGCACAGTGGTTAAGAATCCAGTGCAGGGGATGTGGGTTCGAGCCCTGGTCCAGGAAGATCCCACATGCTGCGGAGCAACTAAGCCCGTGCGCCGCAACTACTGAGCCTGTGCTCTAGAGCCCGCGAGCCACAACTACTGAGCCCACGTGCCACAACTACTGAAGCCCGTGTGCCTGGAGCCCGTGTTCCGCAACAGGAGGAGCCACTGAAATGAGAAGCCTGCGCACCACAACAAAGAGTAGCCTCCTCTCGCCGCAGCTAGAGAAAGCCCGTGTGCAGCAACAAAGACCCAATGCAGCCAATAAATAAATGAATTAATGAATGAATAAATAAATAAATAAATTTAAACAGATGATAATGGATAATTCCCTTAGCATCTCACAAGAGTATGTAGAGTATAATTTCACCTTTCCTTATGGTATAGTTTAAAGCATACTGGGTTTGGGTTCAGGCAGAATTAGGTTCCAGTCTTGACCCTACTAGTTTTGATATGAGTGTGATCAAGATATTAATCCTTTTCAGCTTCTATTCCACATCTGAGAAATGGGAATAATATTGTTGACACTTTGAGGAATTGTAAGGATTAGAAATGAAGAGATATATTAAAAGATATATAGCGTAGTACTGTATCTGGAACAAAGGAACCTAAGAAAAGGTTCCTATCATTACTATATATATTTTATCTATTTATATTGTGTTGCCCTGTTATACATATGTGTGTGCCCTAAGGAGCTAATGAGACCTTGTGCTTTGGTGGGCCTCTGCCTGTTTGACCAAATGGTGCTAGACTGCCGTTTGCATGTTCCGGATTAGAACAAATATTTGCAGGGACATTTACTAGTTGCCAAAGTCCATGGACTTGATTGCATGGATTTTATGACTGCCCATGTCTACGCAGAGGCCTGTTTTCACTTATGATTCTTAGCCACATTCTGAGGAGGTAAAGTTATTGTATAGTTAACAAATGGGCAAGATTTTCCTGTATTTTATTGTCACAGTTATTCTGAAAGTCCATAATTCATCCAATGTGAATGTCTGTGAGGAATGCTGTCAGGCGTTATAATGCCAACTCACTTTAATATATAGGAGTGATGGAAAGTGAAGGAAAAATTAGCAGTTCAATCTGAGTATCAATTTTGGAATTAATATTTTCACACAGCTCATTTTTAAGGTATGTGAATTGCCGTAAACAATCTCATGGTTTTAAATACCAGTTGTACGTTCATGGTTTCCAGATTATATATCAGCTAGATCTCTCTCCAGGACATCAGCATCACATATCCAACTGCTTATCTCACACCTCTGCTTGGACCTCTTAAAACCAGAACTAAACTGATTCCCTCTGCTGCCCCCCAGGCCCCACTCCCAATCTGCTGCTCCCACAGTCTCCCTCATCTCAGCAAATGGCAGCTCCCGCCTCTCTCCCTCAAGGCCAAAAAACCTTGGGGTCATCCTTGACCCCTTTCTTTCACACTTAGTCTGTCATTCCGTCAGTAAATCCCATTGGTTCTATCTCTGCTCTCCTTCCAGAATCTGACAACTTTACCTCACCATGCCAATACTATCCTGTTCAAGCCAGCGTCAGCCCAGATACGGTGATTACTTCTTAGTGGTCTTCTTACCTCTGCTTTTTATTTAAAATAATGTTCTTAAGAAGCTGTTGTATTGAACAAAATTTATTTAGAATATTGTTGTCCAAGTGGAACATCATTCTTTTTTTTTTTTAATGAATTTATGTATTTATTTATTTATTTTTGGCTGCGTTGGGTCTTCGTTGTTGTGCGCGGGCTTTCTCTACTTGCAGTGAGCAGGGGCTACTCTTCGTTATGGTACGCGGGCTTCTTACTGTGGTGGCTTCTCTTGTAAGGACTCGTCTTACAGTCCTTCTGAGGGCAGCAACCAAACCGATCCTTGAAAATAAAAAGTAGGTCATGCTGCATGTCATTCAGATGTGGTTTCCTATCTCATTTGGAGCAGAACCCCAAGTCGTCTCGATGGCAGTCCTCTGGGCCCTACAGAGTAGGCTCCCTGACTTCCTTGCCTGCTTCTCTCCCCCAGGTCAATTAGCTCCAGTCACACTGGCCTTCTCCCTGTTTCTCAAACATGTTAATCACACTCTGACCTTAGAGACTCTGTGCTTACTGTTATTTCTGAGTGAAGGTGTTTCCCTAGATGTCCACACAGTTTAATCCTCTACTTTCTTGGGCTGTGTTTTTCATAGGCATCTTCTCAGTGAAGTCTTCTGTGACCACCCTGTAAAGAGTATCAAGCTTATCCTCTCCTAATTCATGGCTTCATCGGCTTCCTTTCTTTTCATAGTAATTTTCACATATGTTGTGGGTGTCTATTCTCTCTTCCCTTACTATAGTGTAAACTTCATGAGGACAGAAACTATTTTGTTCTCTATTATATTTCCACTGCTGAGATTAGCAGGCAGCTGAAGAAGTTAATGAATTTTAATTTTAGCATGGGGCATAATTTTATTATTGCAGTGGTGCAACTGTCTGCCACGTTCTTTATTGGCATGTGTTGAAGTAAGAGGTCAAATTGGAAGACTAAAATTCATCTGAATTGTGAATAAAAGCAAAAAGGAGTTATCTCTAGGGTAGACACTTAGCTGAAAAGGTATACTTGTGTAGCAGCATGGAAGTGATTTATCAGTGACAGTTTTATCCATTAGTTGGAGAGTGTGTCTTTTACTTTGTCATAATGAGATGAAAGCTTTTCTTAGAACCTTCTTTGTACCAAATCCACATCCTAGAAGAAAAAGAGACTTAATGATTGTGGTTCTCTACTTTTACTTTATTTCTCTTTCCTTGCAAAGATGAAGATCCTGTATTTTTTTTAACCTTTCTCCCACTGTAGCTTTTTTTTTATTTTTATTTCTTTTCTTTTTGCGGTATGCGGGCCTCTCACTGTTGTGGCCTCCCCCGTTGCGGAGCACAGGCACCGGACGCGCAGGCCCAGCGGCCATGGCTCACGGGCCCAGCCGCTCCGCGGCATATGGGATCCTCCCAGACCGGGGCACGAACCCGTATCCCCTGCATCGGCAGGCGGACTCTCAACCACTGCGCCACCAGGGAGGCCCCCACTGTAGCTTTTATTTATTCACTTAAAAACTTTTTATTGTGGAAAAGTTCAAATATATATAAAAATAGAGAACATGGTATAATGACCCTCAGGTACACATCACCTGCCCTAAACATTTATCAGCTTATGGACGTTCTTGAGCTTCTACACATCTACTCACCCTCTCTCAACCCTGATTACTGATTTTAAAATATTTAATAATAATGTTGAAAATAGTAGATATTCCTATTAGTCTAAGGACATATTTAAAAGGATCAAAGCATTCAGATTATGACTGGCAATTAAATATGATATAAAGCAGGATATCTTGTTGTAAATAGAGTTTTTGTGGATTTCTGTAAAACTGTAAAGCAGAATAAGATATTTACTGCTTTTTTCTTTTTGTATTATTTCCTGCCCAGTGAAGTAACTAACCTCGAGGTGGTATGAGTGTTAATAGAGTAGTTTTATTGACTTCAGGCCAACAGAGAAAGGGAAATTCGATAAAAAAATATGTCGTTGTGGTAAGCATTTGGTCTTTTTCTGGATCTTTTGATTTCAAACGATAGTATATGGATTATTTTTTCCCTGTTTCCATATTGATAGACATTTGGGCTGTTTCTGGTTTTTGTCTATTATGAATACTACTGCTGTGAACATTCTGGTACATATCTTTTGGCATGTATTTCTTTTGGCATATATCTAGAAGTGAAGTGTAGTTGCTAGGTCAGAGAGTAGGCATTCATTTATTTGCTGGTATCTTTAAAGCTAGTTTCCAAATGGTTAAAGCAATTACATTTCTACCGTGAAGTATGAGAGTTCCAGTTGCTCCATAGCCTCACCAACAGTTGCTATTCCTGGTCTTTCTAGCTGTAGCCTTTTTCAAAAGTATATCAGTGAGATTTTAAAAAATTATTGTTACTGTTTTTATTCTTTCTATTTCTTGATTTTTTTAAAACTGTGGTAAAATTTACATATAATGAAATACATACAGTAAGTTTGAATTTTGATCATTGAATTCTGATAATCATACATCTGTGTCATTACCATCATAGTCAAGATATGAAACATTTCCATACCATGGCTTCTTTATTCTGCTTCTAGTCAGTCCCACTCCCATAGACCATTTGGGTTTCTATCATCATAGATTGTTCTTAAACTTCATGTAAGTGGAATCATATAGTATATGTTTATTCTTTTCTTTTGCTTCACATACTATTTCTGTTATTTGCCTATGTTATTGCTTGTGTCGGTATTTTCTTTGTTAGTGCTGAATAGTATCCATTGTATGAATACGCACAATATGCTTATCTATACCTCTATTGATGAATTTGAATTGTTTCCAATTTATGGCTAGTATTGTAAAAGCTCCTGTGAACATTTGTGTGCAGTCTTTGTGTAGGCATCTATTTTCATTCTTTTGGGTATATATCCAGGAATGGAATTGCAGGCTTATAGGGCAGATGTATATTGAACTTTATAAGGAATTGGCAAACAGTTTTCCAGTTGGTTTGGACCACAGTGAATTTCAGTTGCTCCACATCCTGGTTAATATTTGGTACTGTTAGTCCTTTTAGTTGTAAGCATTCTATTGGGTGTGAAATGGTAACTCATGGTGGTTTAATTTACATTTCCTGATGACTAGTGTACCTTTTCATGTGCTTATTGACTCTTCTTTTTATCTTTGGTGAAGTGTCCTGGTTTCTTACCCAATTTTTAAAAATTGCATTGTTTGTCTCTTTCTTATCAATTAGTGGTTCTTTATTTTGGTCAAATATATTTTCCTTCCTGTCTGTAGCTTGCCTTTTCATTTTCTAAGGGTGTCATTTGATGAACAGACATTTTAATTTTGAAGTCCAGTCTGTTGTCTCTCTCTTTTTCTTTCTTTCTCTCTCTCTTTCTGTGTCTCTTTCTCTTTTTTATAAAATGATTATAACTTTTTTTTAATCCTGCCTAAGAAATCTTTGCCTACCTCAGGTCATAAAGATGTTTTCATAGAATTGTGGTTTTAGCTTTTATAGGTAGGCCTATGAACCTATTCAAGTTAATTTTTAGGTATGATGGAGGTAAGCATCAGGATTCATTTTTTTCTCAGCAGATATTCATTTGCTCCAGCCCCATTTATTAAAAAGACTCACTATATTGCCACATCAGTTTTCTTTTGGTTAGTGTTTGCATGGTACATCTTTTCCCGTCCTTTTTTTCCCAATCTTCCTGGGTCTTTATATTTAAAGTGTTTTCTTTTAAATAGTATATAGTTGCATCTTATATTTTAATCCAGTCTGATAAGCTTTGTGTTTTAACTGGAGTCTGTATCCATTACATTTAATTGATTACAGTTTACCACCTCACTCTCTGTTTTCTCTTTGTCCATTTGTTCTTTTTAAAAAAATTATTCCTTTCCTGTCCTTTTTTTGACTATTTTTATTATTTTATCTCAAGTTTTTGCGTTATACTTCTTAGTGTTGCTCTTTTTAGTCTTTACTGAACAAATTACAAAATACATCCTTAACGTATTATAGTACTAACCATAAGTTAGTACTTTTATCATGTCCTGAACAATGCAGGAATTTTATAATATTTTTGCATTATCTTAATGCCTCTTTTTTGCTATGTTAGAGTTATTTTACTTCCATGTATGTTATGAATTCCACAAGCCATTGCTAGTGCTTTTTAAAAGTCAATACTCTTGAATTTAACCACATATTTACCTTTTCTCGAGCCTTGCTGACATTTTTTTGTGCTTCCATCTACGATTATTTTCCTCAAGCTGAAGAACAGTTCTTGTAGTAATTCTTGTCTCTTGGTGAGGAATTCTCTTAGCTTTTGTTTGCTTGAGAATGTATTTTGCTTTCATTTTGGAAGAATATTTTCAATGGGAATAGAATTCATCTGTGTTTTTTTTCCCTGTACTTTTTTTTAAATAAATTTTTAAATAAATAAATTTATTTATTTATTTTTGGCTGCATTGGGTCTTTGTTGCTGCACACGGGCTTCCTCTAGTTGTGGCGAGTGGGGGCTACTTTTTGTTGTGGTGTGTGGGCTTCTCATTGCGGTGGCTTCTCTTGTTGCAGAGCACAGGCTCTAGGCACACAGGCTTCAGTAGTTGTGGCATGTGGGCTCAGTAGTTGTGGCTTGTGGGCTCTAGAGCGCAGGCTCAGTAGTTGTAGCGCAGGCTCAGTAGTTGTGACGCACGGGTGTAGTTGCTCCGTGGCATGTGGGATCTTCCTGGACCAGGGCTTGAACCGGTGTCCCCTGCATTGGCAGGCAGATTCTTAACCACTGTGCCACCAGGGAAGCCCTCCTGTACTTTCAAGATGTCATTCTGTTATCTTCTTGCTTCCATAGATTTTGTTGACAAGTCAATGATATTTCTTGCTGTTATTTCCTTAGAGCCATGGTTCTTAACTGAGAGTGATTTTGCTTTCTCTTTACCTCTTCCCCCAGGGGACATTTGGTGATATCTGTTTGTTTTGGTTGTACCAACCTGGGGCAGGGGTGTTATGCTATTGACATTCTTACAAGGCACAGAACAGTCTCTTACAACAAAATATTATTTGACTCACAGTGTCAATAGTACCAAGGTTGGGGAATTGTGCCTAGAGGTAGTAGGTAGTGTGTCTTATTGTTCTCTGGTTGTTTACAAGGTTTTCTCTTTATTCTTTTATTTTTCAGCAGCTTGATTATCATGTGCCTAGGTTTCATTTTCTTTGTTTTATCCTTTTTTGGGATGGATTTTAATTCCCTCTTACAGCATACAATTTTAAAAATTCATTTGTCTATTATTTTCTTCTTTTTTCTTTAACATATTCATCATAGTTCTTTTGAAGTTCTTCTAATGCCACTCGGATCACCTGGATCTGCTTCTAATGACTATTTTATCTCTTGATAGTGGCTAATTTCTCTGCACGTCTAGTAATTTTTAAATGTTTGTTGAACGTGGATGTAATGTTATAGAGGCTGTGAATTACCTTCCTTTGAAAAATGTTGAATTTTGTTCTGACATGCAGTTAAATTACTAGCTCTTCACTTTCATTCTGTCAAGGTTTGGATTAGTTTTTTGTTAGATTTGGTCTATTTCACTTTTGTTTCTATTTCTAGAGTGTGGTCCTTCCGTGGCCTTTGTGGGGTTTCAGCTGAACGTCTAGGATCTTTACCAAACTCTCTCAGCTTTGGCTGGGCTCAAACTCTAACAACTTTCCAGCATTGACCTTTAGAATATCAGCTTGCCGGCATCTGCTTCCTGCCAGGCCTCCTATGGCTTCGTCTTATGCTTCTCCAGCCCTGAAGATGATCAGGAATTGATGAGCATTTCTCAGCATACTTTTAGGGTATTCTGTGGCTACTCCCTGCCCAGCACCCTGTCCCTCCAGTCCTAGTGATCTTTGCCCAGAGCTCTAATCTCTGTTCCTTCCACCCATGTTGACTATAGTCCATGCTTACAGACAGTTTTATATGTTCTGTTTAGATTTAAAATTATTTATGGTTGGAGAGTAAGTCTCATATGAGCTATTCTTTGTGACCAGAATCTGAAGTCCTCCCATTATTTTTTATAGACAGATGAACTGCTTTTTTTTTTTT
This sequence comes from Mesoplodon mirus, assembly GCF_964341445.2. Classification (NCBI taxonomy): domain Eukaryota; kingdom Metazoa; phylum Chordata; class Mammalia; order Artiodactyla; family Ziphiidae; genus Mesoplodon; species Mesoplodon mirus. The sequence goes on from NC_138988.1 coordinate 8,144,549, forward strand.
TTTTTTTTTGCGGTATGCGGGCCTCTCACTGATGTGGCCTCTCCCGTTGCGGAGCACAGGCTCCGGACGCACAGGCTCAGCAGCCATGGCTCACGGGCCTATCCGCTCCGCAGCATGTGGGATCCTCCCGGACCGGGGCACGAACCCGTATCCCCTGCATCGGCAGGCGGACTCTCAACCACTGTGCCACCAGGGAAGCCCAGATGAACTGCTTTTAAAATCAGATTTATTGCTTTGTATTTTAGTCTAGAAGAAACACTGGTTTTGTTGTCATTATAGAGTAAGTTCTATATTTCGTAGAAACAAGTGTTGAGAACACAGCTTATGTCAGTTAGATTATTATGTATACAGAAGTTGAGGTCTTAATTAACTGTTATGTTTTCTGTGCTTCAAGGAATCATCTGTTGCAGTTTGCCTTAGAGTCACCACCCATCTCTTCTGCTTCTTCCTCTTCAAAGAAACTTGCTGCCAAAGTGCACACTTCTGTAGCCTTCAGACATTCATTAAAGCAAGGAAGCAGGTTAATGGAGAACTTCTTGATTAGAGAAGCTGGTGGTTCTGTGTCAGAGTTGTTGATAAAAGAGAATGAAAGCAAATTCAGCCCTCAAAAAAAGCTGAGCTCTTCTGCAAAGACCAGAGGGACGCCTTCTGTAGAAAAGTCAGCTCCAGGTTTCTCAGAGGCTAGTGTTCCTGAGACACCCTCTACATCGGCCTTGAAAGAAGTTACTAAAGGTAAGAAATTATTTTCACATGTTTGTTTTCTTACTTAAGAGAAATCTTCTCATCCCACATGACATAATATATAAGCAGCATTTTTGAGGGGGAAGGAATGGGAAAGGGCAGACCCGCTTTCATCTTGTAACAGCCTCGGAGATGGATGTAGGCAGTGCTTCCAGATGTGTTCTCTTTCTGCCTCGTACAATAGGAATTCAGGCTAACGGCTGGAAAAGTGAAACCGTTTTAATTAGTTCATACTTCACGTATGGCGTACCTTTCTGTTTTTCAGCTTTTCATTCCCCCCTCATCCTTTATATCAGTTCCAGTTTAACCTTAAAGAGCTCATTTTATCTTAAGATATCAGCACTTGAACACTTCCAAGCTGTTCTCAGTGGCATTTATAGCCTTAGACAGTTTGACCACTCCCCTAGCTGTCTGACCTTATTTCTCACCTCTCCCTCTCAAAATCCTTCTGCCATAGCCAAGCTGATCTCCCCACTATTCCTTGAAAACACTTGGGCATTGGAAAAGTACAACCTGCAGGCCAGATTTGGCTTGTCGCCCGTTTTTGTAAACAAGGCTTCACTGGAACACAGCCATGTCCATTTGTTTACCTGTTGTCTATGGCTGCTTTCATGCTACCTGCCACGGTTTATTGGCTGTGACAGAGACCATCTGGCCCCCAAAGCCTAAAATCTTTACTACCTGCCCCTTTGCTACAAATGTCTGCCAACCCTGTTCCACCTTTCCAGACTCTATCCAGGTCTAACCATTCTTTGGTTATGTTACATAGTATTGGTTTCTCACATTACTAAAGTATTACAGCACTTGTTTTCTGGACTGTTTTGTGTATAGTTGGCTTAACTTTTGATGACTAGGTCAGCTTGTTTATTCTCTTGTTTCTATATCTTCTTGCCAGTGAAGTTCAGAGCACCTTTTAGGTAGAAACTCTGTCTTAGATATTTTTGGTACGCCCATACCACACTCAGTGCAGGGCTGTTAGTGGTTACTAAACTTAGGTTGAAATTAGTTTATTAGTACTCAAGTGTTTAAATTTCATATGGCTATGTGAATTTTTTACTTACATTTCCTAGGATATCTTATCTTTTTCAATTTTTTAAATTAATTGCCACTTCTTATTATATGTTTTTAAGTTGATAACATTTTCCCTGTAGCAAAACCTTTTTTCCAAGTGAAATCTTGCAGTGAACCATAACATACAAAGTGGATAAAATTGGCCTTGCTCCATTAAAGTGGATGTGGAAGGTCTGGGGATTGTGCTCCTCCACGTGAGCTCCCCCTGCATCCCTGCCTGTTAGCCACGGTGGCCTCTAGGCCCTGAGATACATCCACAGGTCCCTTAACTCCATCAAACAGTTTCAGAATGATTGTGTTTCCACTTTTTAACACTACACTTGTATAGGCATACCTCAAAGAAATTGCGGGTTTGGTTCCAAACCACTGCAGTAAAGCAAATATCACAATAAAGTGAGTCATGAATTTTTTTGTTTCCCAGTACATATAAGAGTTATATTTACACTATACTGTAGTCTGTTAAGTGTGCCATAGCATTATGTCTACAAAAACAATATACACACCCTGATTTAAAAATGGTTTATTGCTTAAAAATGCTGACAGTCTCAATTAATCGTCAACAAAGGAAACAGGAATATAAAATGGAGAAAAGACAGTGTCTTCAGCAAGTGGTGTTGGGAAAGCTAGACAGCTGCATGTAAATCAATGAAGTTAGAACACACCCTCACACCATACACAAAAATAAATTCAAAATAGCTTAAAGATTTAAATATAAGACATGACACCACGAAACTTTTAGAAGAGAACATAGGCAAAACATTCTCTGACATAAATCATACCAGTGTTTTCTTAGGTTAGTCTCCCAAGACAATAGAAATAAAAACAAAAATAGGGGAACTTCCTGGCAGTCCAATTGTTAGGACACAGAGCTTCCACTGCTTAGGGCCTGGGTTCAATCCCTGGTCGGGGAGCTAAGATCCCACAAGCTGCCTGGTGTGGCCCAAAATAAAATAAAATAAAAGCAAAAATAAACAAATGGGGCTTAATCAAACCTAAAAGCTTTTGTACAGCAAAGGAAACCATAAACAAAGCAAAAAGACAACCTATGGAATGGGAGAAAATTTTTGCAAATGATGTGACTGACAAGGGCTTAATTTCAAAGTATACAAACAGCTCATGCAGCTCAATAATGAAAAAACAAAACCCAATCAAAAAATGGACAGAAGACCTAAACAGACATTTCTCCAAAGAAGACATACAGATGGCCAACAGGCACATGAAAAGATGCTCAACATTGCTAATTAGTAGTGAAATGCAAATCAAAACTACAATGAGGTACCACCTCACACTGGTCAAATGGCCATCAAAAAGTCTACAAATAACAAATGCTGGAGAGGGTGTGGAGAAGAGGGAACACTGCTACATTGTTGGTAGAAATGTAAATTGGTGCAGCCACTGAGGAAAACAGTATGGAGGTTCCTTTAATAGCTAAAAATAGGGTTACCATATGATCCAACAATCCCACTCCTGGGCATATATCCAGACAAAACTATAATTCGAAAAGATACATGCACCCCTATGTTCACAGCAGCACTATTTACAATAGCCAAGACTTTGAAACAGCCTAAATGTTCATTGACAGATGAATGGATAAAGAAGATGTGGTGCATATATACAATGGAATATTACTCAGCAATAAAAAAGAATGAAATAATACCATTTGCAGCAACATGCATAGACCTAGAGATTATCATACTAAGCAAAGCAAGTCAGAAAGAGAAAGACAAATACCATATGATATCACATATGTGAAATCTAAAATACGACACAAATGAACATATCTACGAAACAGAAAAAGACTCACAGACTTAGAAAATAAACTTATGTTTACCAAAGGGGAAAGAGAGTGAGAGGGGGATAAGTTAGGAGTGTGGGATTAGCAGATACAAGCTGCTATATATAAAATAGATAAATGACAAGGTCCTACTATATAGCACGGGGAACTATATTCAATATCCTGTAATAAACCATAATGAAGAATGTGAAAAAGAATAGATATATGTATCTATATATATGTATAAGTGAATCACTTTGTTGTACACAAGAAGCTAACAACATTGCGAATCAACTACTTCAGTTAAAAAAAAAATACTAGGACTTCCCTGGTGGTCCAGTGGTTAGGACTCTGTGCTCTCACTGCCGAGGGTCTGGTTTCAATCCCTGGTCAGGAAACTAAGATCCCACATGCCCCTAGCTGTACATACCCTCACCTCACCTTCCTCCTGTGGCAGGTATATCTTACTCAGGTGGTTAGGATTGCTTCGATGCTAAAGATGAATGGGTCCTAAGATGGGAAAACTTAATATTAGTTTTATAGCTTTGTCACGCCTTGGTAGAAAAGATTTAACTAAAGCATTTTCTAAAAAACAGATTTCCAAACTTCTTCACAGTCTCTTCCTCTAGGCCCCGGATTCTAATTATGTGACTTTTCATAATGTAGCCCTTACCCAGTAAGCAGTCTATTCTACTCCTGCTGCCCTGAGGTGTCCTTTTTCTCTTCTGCTTTTCCAAGTGCATGTTACGGTTGGATTTTTTTTATCTTAGTTGCTGAAAGATGCTGGGTTGTATTATTTTTGCTCTTTCCACAAATAATAAAATCTCTTTCTCTTTTTGAAAAATACAGTGGATTGTCCTGTTTGTGGGGTTCATATTCCAGAAAATCACATTAATAAGCACTTAGACAGCTGTTTATCACGTGAAGAGAAGAAAGAAAGCCTCAGAAGGTAAGAAAGTTAAGCATAACCATTGAGCTACTTTAGCTTGTTGCCGCCTATGGTTTATAAAATATGAGCCAACTCCATTGGCTCTCCTTGTCCATCTCTCTCCTTGTTCTTTCCTCAACTCCCACCTTGCCAAATATAATTAACTTTATTATATGCTAATAAAATTTGACTTAACAAGAAACTAGTGATTTAGAATTCAGTTCTTTTTAAACTTGTTTTCTTCTCTTAGAATTTTAGAACTACCATAAAGCCCTTGGCCCAAGAAAGCGAGGTTAGACTCTGAATATAGAACACATCAAATCTGTTTTTGGTTCTTAGGAAGCTCAGAAGTTTAAATTTGTAAAATCTAGCTTTTTCAAAAATTCTGAATAGTTAATTACTATATACATATGACATACTATATACACATGACAGTAAAAGTGACAAAAGACACCTGAAAGTAACACAACATTGTAAATCAACTGTACTCTAGTAAAAATTCAAAAGAAAAAAGGTACAAAAGGGTATTTTTTTTTGGTCTTTTTTTTTTTTTTTTAGAAAATATGGAATCATTTATTCATTCAACAAATACTTATTAAGCACATAACTGTGTGCCAGGCATTCTACAAAGCATTGGTGAATCACTGGTGAATGAAAGTCAAATTCTCTGCTCTTAACACCCTTTTGTTCTGGAAGGATGCAACCAGTAGGCTTGCATTTTGAACGCAGTGGTTTTCTCTGTTATTGCATATGTAGAAGCTTGCAGTTGTATAGTTTGTCTGTGGGGCAGATTCAAAAGGGTGTGTTTGAAATGTAGATGTGTGTGTGTGTGTGTGTGTGTGTGTGTGTGTGTGTGTGTGTGTCCCGGCCACGTAAGTTTGTAAGTTAGGAATCAAATTGTAGTCAAAGTTAACCTGCAGGGTGTTAAAGAATCAGTGATAATGAAGATAATAAGGAAGCAGAAGCCGCAAATTAGATGAGTCTGGTGATGAAGGGAAGAAGAGAGATGAGATGGTAGTTTGGGGAAGGATTAAGGAGCAAGATCAGAGAAGATTTTATTTTTTAAAATAGCAATTATATAAGCCTTTAGCCTCCTTCTACTATCTCCAGGGAGAGAGCAGATGGTATAAAGAACAAGAGATCAAAAGTCCAGTAATGCAGTTATCCTTGACATGCAGAAGGAGCCCTTCTTCTGAAACAGGATGGAAGAGGGAGAGAATAGGTGATAATTCCAAGATCTGGAAAGGAGAGGGCGGAAATTGAAGAAATTAATCGTATCCGGGAGGTGGGAATGAACAGAATGATTGGCTCTTACGTTTGGTCTGTTTGGAAGAACTTGGAAGAGTGCCAAAAACCATGCTGATAAGACAGGACTATTTTACTGTTCTTTTTTGAGTAAAGCTAAAATGGTGTCACTAGATTTTATGAGTAAGTCTGGAGTCAATGCAGGTTCCAAGGGACAAACTCTGGCTGTTACAATTTACAAAAGCTAACATATAAAGCACAGTGATGCTTTATTAATTTACAGTGGGGGCCACCAATTGACAGTTCTTACTGTCGTGTTTTTAGCTTGATAGTTAACTTCTTTCCCCGAGCAGAACCTTTTTTGCAAGTGAAAACGCACAGTGAACCATAACATATAAAATAGAGAGAATTGGCCCTGTTCCATTAAAGTGGAGCTGGAGGGCTTGGGGACTGTGCTCCTCTCCCTGACCTCCCTCTGTGTCCCTGCCTCGTATCCACAGTGGCCTTCAGGCCCCAACATCCCTCCACAGGTCCCTGCGACAGATGCCTGTGCGGTCCTGTGTGCCCAGTACTCACTCCTAGTGGGTATGTTTGTTTGACGAGAATAAAATTTAGATTTTTAGGTTGCCTAGTTAGTCGAGATTCGGAATAAAGCTGGATCATCACGAGGATTATTTCTCTTAAGCCGAGAGAATCTAAAGACCTGCCTTTCTCTTTAGAAATGTTTTTTCCTGAAGAGTGAGTTGGGACTACAGAAGCTGGGCATTTTCTCCTTGAAGAGTAAGGAATCGGCACTGCTGATCTTGCTTGGACTGCTCTTTCTCTAGATGCATCCATTGTATTTCTTCTAACACACTTGGCTCTGTCAGTTTATCCAACGACGTACTCCTCCGTGTGTAATTAAGTTCAAATTCCAGCAGTGATTCCACACAGGCTCTGTGGAATACCATAATCCTGCTGGTTACTCTGTAGCGCAATTTAGAAGCACTGCATTCACTCCCTCTTTCTCTCTCTCTTAGGGAAAGAGTCACTGTGTAAGTTAGTGTCTTGAAGGCTCTGAGAATTCCTTCGTCAAACATAACTGTTGGATTTTGTTTAATCCAGTAATTCCTAAATTTATTTGACCTTAAAACCTTTTTGTCCTTATAACTCATCTTGCCAAGCTAGTGTTTGTGGAGATACACTTAGGGAGACATTGAACCACCTTTCTCTTTAGTTACATCCTGGTCCTGGGCTCTGGTCACATAAAAGAATCTCTGACATTTAAAAATTTTTCTCCACAACACCCCGACAGGCTACTTCTTTAATATGGATGACAGCCCTTAACCCATTCTATGTAGATTCATATCAGAGTTGATTCAAAGAATACTCTTCCTTTTGATGTCCTCAGATTCTTAGGGCCCTAAAATGCATTACTGTTTCACCAAACCATGGAAGAAAGGTAAAGTAGCATTTTCATGTTTTGGGAAACATTTATCAGGCTTCGTATTTTAAAATTCATGACAGAAATTGTTGATTTCTGCTGGTGCTTTTCATTGTAAATGCCAGTAAACAGTAGAGTTTTCCATTAGAATTTCACAGTCCTAAGTTTTATCATCTATACTTAATAAAATTTAAAAAATGTTTTAGGTACAGACTTACTGAATTATCCCTCACAGTATTCTTGTATAAACTCCTACAAAAGGTTTTTCAGCTCTCGCTACCTTCTGTGATTTTATTTAGCCATAATCTTATCAGTGTTGTAGAGTCAAATAGGCTGTCTGTCATTATAAGAAGAGCAATTTTCAGAAAAATGTAATCTGTTGAGGGTTTACAGGTCTTTCTGCAGTTATATAGTTATTTCTGGCTTTTAGACCATATTGATAGAGCATAAAAGAAATAACCTAGCCAGGGAATGGTACTGTTGGGTAATAGAGAAATGTTTGGTTGTTTTCAGTCTGTATTCAACTGTACTCTCTCCCTCTCAGTGTGGTCTCTGGACCATTTGCATTAGATTTCCACGTGGAACCTTGTTAATAGAGATTTTAGGTTTCCACTTAAAGAGCTGAGTCAGAATTGGTGGGTGGTGTGGCCATGCGACTGAGAACTGCATTTTAAATAAGCTCTCCAGGTGGTTCTGAGATGCACTCAAGTTTGAGCAGCATGGCCTTGTGCCAGCTAGTTATATGCAAGTCTTTTGTAAAATCTTGTTTTTCTGGATAAACCTATTACTTTCAAGTTCCTATTAATTTTTACCTGAAGTTTTGATATTTCATCTAAAAATGATTGCAGTTGTAGAGACTACCTTGAATACATTTTTATTAAGCACTTTATTGCCATAGTGGTGAGCCAGGTGATGTACTTAGAGAACCAGGTATAATCAGACTAAATAGATTAAAATTCACTCTGGGTTTCCTGTTTAAATAATTGTCTCAAGTCATTGATACCCTTAGGTAGCTTGACTTCTACATATTCTATTTAAAGAAATAATGTTTCTTAATTGGTGTTTAGAGGGAGTATAAGAAAGTCATTTGATAGAGCTTTGTCATACTTAAAATTGTAGCTGAGTGCTTATCATTGTATTCATTATGTAAATACAGTGAAGAGCCAGGTGGGGATTTTGCCAGTACACTTCTTAATGCCTTATATATTTGTTAATATAGTTAATTGAAGTTGGAGAAAAAAAAACCAGTGCTGTGTTTCTTGCTGTTGTTTTCAGTTGTGTTCTTTTGAAGATGATCCCATAAGAATACTACCTACCCATCAACTCTGAATTCTTTTTCCATTGGTGTAATGAGTTGGGTAAAGCTAACCATCCCAACAAGTCTTCTTTTATGTCATCTAGTGCTTTTGCAAAATGATTGCCTTGGGCCTAAGCGGGCATTTTTGGCTATGCATCAGAAATTTTTTTAAAGAAGCTGTATATGATGATATTCTTAAATCCATAGCCTGACCCGCGATAGCATTTGTACTCTAATCACCTGAGATAGCTGGTTTTATAGAGATTTGTGTGAAAACCATGGGCAAATTTTAGGAAAAGCATGCTTTAAATAGATGAAGAAGTGAATAAGTTCACATAAGTATGACCCTAATTTCTCATAGCATTTAGTCCACAAGCCTTCTGTATGAGTGCCAGGTCTGCATCTTTAGGCCAGGCCTCTCTCTGAGACCTAAACTAACTTTGTCTAAGTTTTGGCTGCCACCTAGGCCCCTCTATCTGAATGTCCCACTGCCACTTTAGATGCATTACTGTCAGAAAAATACTGTCAACTTTATTTGTAAATTTAATCCTCCTTCTCTTTCCTGTTTTTGTCTTAATGGTTCTGCTATTTTTCCCAGTCGCCTTCGTATTGAGTCAGAAGGAAAATTACTGTTTTACATGAAAAGCATTGGATAATTCACAGTAAACCTCAGTGATCTTTTTTCTCCCTTTTCAGCTCTGTTCACAAGAGGAAGCCACTGCCCAAAACTGTATATAACTTGCTCTCAGATAGAGATTTAAAGAAAAAGCTAAAACAGCATGGATTATCTGTTCAAGGAAATAAACAACAGCTCATTAAAAGGCACCAAGAATTTGTACACATGTACAATGCCCAGTGTGATGCTTTGCATCCTAAATCAGGTAAAGTAATTAAACAATGAGTTGTGTTTATCCTCTGGATAAAGCAGTTTTGTGTGGCTTAGTGGTTGTAAATCACAGAAAAAATTTTTAATACGTTTTTGATAATAGGTAAGGTACGCAAATGTACTCCTTCCGAAGGTACCTAGAGTGTCCTGTGATAAGCCAGCCTTTCTCTCAGCCTGCCTCTCCGTCCCCCTTCTCTTCTCAGAGACAACCACTGCCGCCAGCTTCTCATGAATATGAAGGTTGATCTAGAGAGCGTGGCCTATAATCCTAGTTTTGCAACTTTATGACTGGGTGACTATGGGCAAATTACTTATTATATCTGACCTCTGTTTTCTCACCCATAAAGTAAGAGTTATAATACTACCTACTTCATAGTGTTTTTGAGCAGAATAAATGATAAAATGCATGTAAAGTCCTAGCATAGTACCTTAGCAAGTAGTCAGCATTGAATAAATGTTACCATTAGATTATTAAGGTTGTTATACACAAAAATATATCCTTGATCATTATTGTTATAAAAATGTTAATTTGACATACATACTGCTTAATAGTTTGTTTTTTCCATTTAACCACACACAAATCTTGGAGTTATTTCAGTTATTAGCATATGGATGGAATTGCCTAATTAAAAAACACTAAAGTATAATATGCAAATAGGAACTTACACAAATTGTAAATATATTGTTTGGTGAATTATCACAAAGCAAAGGGAAAGTGCCTTTGAAACCACTACTCAGATCACTACCAGCATCACAGAAGCCCCCTGCCAATCACTACTACCTTCATTCTCACAGATGACCACCTTCTTGACTTCTCAAACCATATATTCATTTTGCCTATTTTTGCCTATATTTTATCTTTATATAAATGGAATAATGAGTAGCTTATGCATTCTTCTCAGTCTGATTTCATTTTTTTCCAACATTATGTTTATAAGATTTATCCATATTTTTGTGTACAGTTGTGATTTTTAAAAATTTTTGTTGCTGTAGCATATTCTATTATATAAATATATTACACTGTCCATTCGGTGGCTGATGGACATTTGGATTTTTCCACTCTTTGGCTTTTAAGAATAATGCTGCTATGAGTAACCTTTTACAGGTCTCTTGGTGCTCGTAGGCACACATGTTTGGGGGATACGTATACCTATGCCCCAAATTATGTTTTTGCAGATGTTCAGCTTTCATGGATACAGGCAGAAACTCAGTGCCAATGTATGCTCTCATCAGGAGGGTATGAGATTCCAGTTTTTCCACATCCTTAACAACATCAATATTGTCAATTTTCCGTTTGGGCCATTCTGGTGGGTCCACAGTAGTATCTCATTATGGTTTTAATTTTTGTTTCCCTAATGGCTTGTAGTGTTCAGCATATTTTTATATTGTTATTGGCCATCTGGATATTCTCTTTGGTGAAATACCCATTTAAGTCTTGTGCCCTATTTTTCTGTGCCGTGGATCTGTTGTTTCCTGATTTACTTGTGGGGGTACGTGAGTTTTTCTGGATACACATCTTGCTGGGTGTATGTATGTTTCTCCTTTAATTTCATCTTTTCCCTCTCTTAATGTCTTCATCTGAGAGGTAGAAGTTTTAAATTTTATATCCAATTCGTTGCATTTTCCCATTGGTTAGTACTTTTTTGTCTTTGCCTACCGCGAGATCATGTTTTCTTCTAAGAGCATTATTCTTTTTGCTTCTACCTTTCAATCTACAGTTTATCTGGAATTGATTTTAGCATACGTTGCGAGGTAAGGGGAGAGATTCTTTTGCTGTTTCCATATGGATAGCTGATTGATGTCGCACCATTTATTGAAAAACCATCCTTTACACATTGAGTTGTTGGTACAGCTTGGTTGAGAATCAGCTAACCGTATATGTGTGGGTCTGGACATTGTTTTGTTCTATTGGGTCATTTATTTATCCTTGTGCCAGTAGTACACTGTCTTAGTTACTTTATGAGTAATTTGTAATAGATCTTGCTGTCTGGTAATGTAGTTCCTCCAGCTTTGTTGTTTATTGAGATTGTCTATTTATAGGTGAATAGGTATACAAATCGTGGTACAGCCGTACAGTGGAACACTGCTTAGCATTAACAATGAACTACTGGGCTTCCCTGGTGGTGCAGTGGTTGGGGGTCCGCCTGCCGATGCAGGGGACACGGGTTCGTGCCCCGGTCCGGGAGGGTCCCACATACCACGGAGCGGCTGGGCCCGCGGGCCATGGCCGCTGAGCCTGCGCGTCCGGAGCCTGTGCTCCGCAATGGGAGAGGCCGCGGCAGTGAGAGGCCCACATACCGCAAAAAAACCCCAAAAAACAAAAAATGAACTACTGATAACTGCAACAACATGGATAAATCTCAAAAGCATTGTGCTAAGTGAAAGAAGCCAGATACAAAAGACAACACACTGTATAATTTTAAAACTCCATTTATTTAGCATTTTAGAAAAGGCAAAACTATAGGGACATAGAAGACATCAGTATGTCCCAGGCCCTGAGGGCAAGGGGGAGGGAACTTACTGCAGTGGGGCAGAAGAATTTCTGGGGGTGAAGGAAATGTTCTAGATTTTGGCTGAAATGATGACTAAATGACTATTAATAGGCAACTGGGCTTGTCTCCAATTTTTGGCTATTCTGGATAAAGCTACTATAAACATGGTCTTATAGATTTTTATGTAGCCATGTGCTTTCATTTCTCTGGTATTTTCCTTTTCATTCAGTTAAAATATTTTCTAATTTTTATTGTGATCTCTTCTTTTACCCATGGGTTATTTGGAAGTGTTTTCAATTTCCAAATATTTGAATATTTCCCAGATATATATATTTTTAATCATTTCTAATTTGATTCCATTAAAGCAGTTCTGTATGATTTCGGACCTTTTACATTTATTGAGACTTGTTTTATAACTCAACATTAGGTCTTCCTTGGTGAGTGTTCCTTAAGCACTTGAAAATTTTGGGTTTTTTTGTTCAATGATCTGTAGTGTTAGTTATGTAAAGTTGCTAGGTAGTATGTTCAAGTATTCTACATCCTTACTTATGCTATGTTTACTGATTCTATCAGTACTGAGAGGATTATTGAAATCTCCAAGGGTATTTGTGGATTTTTTATTTTTCCTTTCAGTATGCTCTGTTTTCTTTACATTTTGAATCTCAGTAATGAGGTGTATGTACATTTAGTATTGTTATGTCTTCTTGATGAATTAACCTATTCATTATTATGACATATTTGTTTTAGTCTCTGGTAATATTCCATAAATAATAATCTTATTTCACTTTTTTCTTTAAACATACTGTGTCATTTTATTTAAACTGTGTTTTTTGGTAAGCAGTATGTGGTTTGGATTTGCTTTTTAAACTTAATTTGACAAGATATACCATTAAATTGTAGAATTTAAAACTTTTTCATTTAATCTATTTAGTTGGATTTAAGTCTACCATCTTGCTCTTTATTTTCTCTTTGTCCTGTCCATTCTTTGTTTTTTTCTTTCTTTTCTTGCTTTCTTTTAGATTATTTTTTAGTTCTCTATTCTATCTCCATTGTTGGCTTATTAGCTGTACCTCTGTTTAATTTCTTTTAGCAATTGTTGTAGAGTTTACCACGTGCATCTTAAACTTATCACAGTCTACCTTCAGATATTATTGTATTACGTGTTTAACATAAGGACCTTACCCTTTCCATCCTTGGTTTTATTGTCATAGATTTTTCTTCTATGTGTTATAAACCTCATGATACTTTGTTACCATTTTTGCTTTAAACTGTCAGTTTTCCTTGAAAGAAATTTTAAAAATTGAAAAGGAAAGTCTTTATGTGCCTACACATTCACCATTTATGGTATTCCTTATTTCTTTGCTTAGATCCAGGTTTCCATCTGATGTCATTTTCTTTTGGTCTGAAAATCTTCATTTAATGTTTCTTGTAGTGCACATGTGTTGAGACAAGTTCTTTCCACTTTTATTTGTCTGAAAAAGTCTTAGCTTTGCATTCTTTAAAAAAAACTTTATTTGGAAATAATTTTGCACTTATAGGAAGGTTGAAACATTATCATAAAGAACACATATGTACCCTTTACACAGATTCACCTGTTAACATTTTGCCCCATTTGCTTTATGAATTATTGTTTCTCTCTCTTTATTAATGTATATGTGTTTGTGTATGTGTACATCTTTATATACACATTTTTTTCTTAAACCATCTGAGAATAAGGCATATAATCTTGTCTCCTAAATACTTCATTGTGTATTTCCTAAGAAAAGAGATATTCTCTTTTATTGCTGCAGTACAGTTATCAACTTTAGTAAATTCATCTTTGTTAAATAGTTCTTTAATCTATCATCTCTATTCCAGTTTCAGCAGTTGACCCCGTAATGGCCTTTATGGATTTTTTTTCCCCCTCCAGTACATGATCCAGTTTTGGATCACATTATTAAATTTAGTTGTAATATCCTCTCAGTCTCTTTCAGTCTGGAACAATTCCTCAGCCTTTCTTTGTCTTCTATGACATTGACATTGGCATTTTAAAAGAATACAGTCTTTGTTGTTGTTGGGTTTTTTCCCCAAATAGAATGTTCCTCATTTTGGCTTTGTCCTATGTTTCCTTATAATTATGTTCAGGTTGTGCATTTGTGGCCAGAATACTATATGAGTGATGTTTTGTCCTTCTCAGAATATCACATCTAGAGGTATTTGACATCTTTGTGCCCTTCATTTGTGATGGCAGGTTTGATCACCTTGTCGATTTCTTCACTGTGTAGTTTCCTCATTACTCCTAGTAAGAAATCTGTAGAGAGACACTTTTATACCATCTAAATATTCTAAACCTCATTAAAATCTCACGCCTGTATTTAGCATTCTTTGGTAATTTTTACCTGAACTAGTCTTTTCTGTGTAGTTGCACAATGTTGATTTTCTAATTTTAGCCTTCCTTCCACATTTGCCAGTTGACACCTGCCATGGTTCTGAAAACAGGAGCCTTCCTTTCTTGTATTTCATTTGTCTATTATCAATATGGATTCACAGATTTATAGCTTATTTCCATCCTTAATCATTTTGGTGTTTATGTTTCTAGATTTGGCCAGCGGGAGCTTCTCCATGCTGATCCTTGGTCCTCATGCCATACTTTCATTATTATCATTATTTTTTTTTTTTACCATTTCCTTATTTCTAGCATAACAAGGTAGTGATTCCCTGTCCCAGCCCTGGAATCAGACATTTCCCTGAGAAGTTTTGGCTCTTTTGAGGGGAAAACAAGATAAGACTACCAGCTATGCTCATTGCTACCTGGTACCTTTGCTTCTAGACTCTTTCAGCAGATGGAGCTCAGGAATATATACACACATATACATATGCATACATGGATATGTGTATACATACACATGCATGTATGCCTGTATACTACATGTATATGTATGCATGTAAATCCACTTATACATATTAGAAATCATGAGAACATACCAATACCTTTACTTTCAATCCAGCCCCACAGAGGTCTTCTTTACCTTTCTGTATTTCATATTTCTATTTCCCTTTTTCGACAGGGAGAATCTTCCCTCTCAGTAGCATCAGCACGTTTACTAATTTGTTCAGTTCTGTAATATATCTAAAATCGTTTCAGAATTGCTTCATCTGTACTACTACACCTCTCTGCAACCAGAGAAAGAATTCCAGATTTTTTTTTAGTTCTCTCTACCCAGTCTTCCCTCTCCCCTCCCCCCTCACCTGCATTAAGGGTACATAGTCATTTACTGTGTTCATAAGTTATTTTTTCCCTTTATTGTGGTTATGTTATTTGAAATAATACAGTGACAGTTCATTTGTTTCACTTTGTTTCCAATTTAAAAAGATAAGTTTATTTATTTATTTGTTTTTATTTTTGGCTGTGTTGGGTTTTCGTTGCTGCGTGCGGGCTTTCTCTAGTTGTGGTGAGTGGGGGCTACTCTTCATTACAGTGCACGGGCTTCTCATTGCAGTGGCTTCTCTTGTTGCAGAGCATGGGCTCTAGGTGCATGGGCTTCAGTAGTTGTGGCTCGTGGGCTCAGTAGTTGTGGCTCGTGGGCTCTAGAGCACAGGCTCAGTAATTGCGGCACATGGGCTTAGTTGCTCTGTGGCATGTGAGATCTTCCTGGGCCAGGGCTCAAATCCATGTCCCCTGCATTGGCAGGCAGATTCTTAACCTCTGTGCCACCAGGGAAGCCCTTTGTTTCCAGTTTTTATTGTTGTTATTTAGTTTCCTCTTCTAAGTATGAGAAATTAATAACAGATATATCATTTAAACTGCTTTAAAGAGATAGACAGTTGACCCTTGAACAACATGGGTTTGAACTGCAGATTATATGCAGAGTTTTTTCAGTAAATATAGTACCTGTGTTTTAATTTTACAGGTCTTTAAATTAACTAAGTGTGGGGAGAAGTTTGTGTGGCAGGCTGGGAGCATCAGCAGGGTTTAGCTGGAGTAGATCCGATATTGTCAGAAAGGTTTCTGATCTCTCCCTTTCACTGACCTTTGCTTAAAATAGGTTTTTCTTGGGACTTTTTTTTTCTTTCTTCTGTGAGTGTTGGTGGTTCTGGATTGCAGGCTGAGTCTGGGATATTGTGAAGATAAAAAGAAAACCCGGGAAACTTACCACAGTGTTGTTCCTCAAATTCTGAGGTCCTTAGCCAGTCCATTTTCCTCCTTCCACTTTTCAGAATTCTCTTAACCTTGTCTGTTATATCCAGGGTTTGTAGTTATACTTTGCAGGTAAGATTATGAGAAATGAGAAGAGACATGAATCTAGGCCGTCTTGTTTGGAAACAGAAGTTCTTGTTCTTGTATGTATTTTTGATTTCTGTTTTAGGTGCAAACACATTAGGATTGTTAAGTCTTCTTGGTGACTTGACCCCTTTCTGTAATTTCCCTCTTTGTCCCTGATAACATTCATTGCTCTGGAGTCTCTCGCGCCTCATATTAATACAGCTATTTCAGATTTGTTTCCATTGGTACTTACAGGATACATCGCTTTCCATTCTTCGTTTTGAACCTATTCTGAATCTATGCCTTTTATTTAAAATGGGTTCTTTGTTGACAGTATATTGTTTGGTTTTTCTTTTTTAATCCAGTCTGCATTCTCTGGCTCTTATTAGTGCCTTTAGACCATTTACATTTGATGTAGTTGGCTTTCGACTTAACATCTTGCTAGTTGTTTTGTTTGTTCCATCTGCTTTTTGTTCCTTCTATCCTTTTTTTTTAAAAATATCTTGGATTAATTGAGTATTTTAAAAATTATATTTCATGTCTACTATTGACTTATTATTGTACCTCTTTTTCAAAATTTTCGTGTTTGCCTTAGGTTTACAGCGTACACCTTTATTTAGTCACAGTCTACCTTCAGATGATACACTGCTTTGCTTGTAGTCTAAGAACCTTATACAACAGTTTACTCCCCGTCCCTAATCCTTCGTGTTGTTGTTGCCACGCTGTGAACACAATGCATTGCTATGGTTTTTCCTTTAAACAGACAATTATCTTTTATAGAAGTTAAAAATAAGAAAAGTATATTTCATATTTACCTTCATTTTTACCATTTCTAACACTTTGTTTCTTCTTACAGAGATGAATTTCTGGTTTTAAATTTCTTGTGCTTGAAGAAATTCCTTTAACACTTGTTTTGGTACAGATCTGCTAATAATATATTCTGTCAGTTTTTGTTTGTCTCAGAAAGTCTTCATTTCTCTTTCACTTTTGAAAAATATTGCCCTTGATATAGAATTCTGGGTTGGTAGGTTTTTTCCCCAACACTTTAAATTCTTCATTGTTGTCTTCTGGAGTGAATAGTTTTTGATGAGCAGTATGATGTAATATATGACTTTTATGGGTGTGGTATACCCCTTTTTCTCACTGGCTTCAAGATTTTCTTTGTGTGTCTATGTATATTGTTGCATTTTTGTTTT
Source organism: Mesoplodon mirus (assembly GCF_964341445.2). Taxonomy (NCBI): domain Eukaryota; kingdom Metazoa; phylum Chordata; class Mammalia; order Artiodactyla; family Ziphiidae; genus Mesoplodon; species Mesoplodon mirus. The sequence continues at coordinate 8,161,845 of NC_138988.1, forward strand.
GTTATGTTTTTTGTTATTTATTCTGCTTCATATTCTTTGAGCTTCTTGCATTTGTGGTTTGACATCTTTCATTATATTTAGTAAATTCTGGCCATTAGGTTTTCAAATATTTTCTCTCCCTTTTTTCTTCTTCTGGCATTTCTATTACGTGTGTGTTAGGGCTTTTGATATTGTCTCACAGCTCTTAGTTGCTCTATTCTGTTTTTTTTTTGTGGTTTTTCCCCCCCTTTTTCTCTGTTTCTATTTGGGTAATACCATCGATCCCATTTTTAAGTTCACCTATTCTTTCCTTAGCTGGGTCAAGTTATCTCTGCTAATGTTTTTTTATTTCTAACATTTCTGTTTATTCTTCTTGATGATTTCATCTCTCTCCTGAATTGCCCCATCTGTTCCTGCATGTTGTTCATCTTTTCCACTAGATGTCTTAGCATATTAATCGTAGTTATTTTAAATTCCATGTCTGGTAGTTGTAACATCTGGGCAACTGATATCTGAGTTTGGTTTTGTTATTGTTGTTTGTTTGCTTGCTTGTTCATATATCTTGTAAATTTTGGTTGAAAACCAGACTTAATATGTGAGACTCTAAATGCTGAAGTAAATAGTATGAATGACTAAAAAATGGACTTGTCTCCTCTTCTGCTAGGACTTCATTGTGTGTGGTTGATTGGTTTGGATTTTGTTATTGCTGTGGTTGTCCTCGTTTGACCACCACTTTCATATCCCTTGTGCTTTTTAGGTCGGTGCCTGAGCTACCAGAAGTTTGCTTGTTTGTTTTTAAAATGTACCTGTATCACTCGCACTTAGGTTTTCCCTGTGAACCTGTGCCTTAAGGAGTCTTTCCATGCTCACTTCTCTCCCAGTGGCTGATTACAGTTACCTGTCACTTGGAGTGTCCTGGCTCTGTGGTAGGGAACATGAGGTTGTTCTCTGTTATTCTAGCTTAGCCTCCGTCTTAGGCAGGCCCTTGATTCTGGGTCTCACAGGTGGGTCTCTCTCAGTGATCCTGTGCCTCCCCAAGTGGCAAGGGTCCTCTAGTGGTCTGGGCCCAGGGTAATTTCCTGACCCTTCTGCCGGAGTAGAGGGTTTTGTTTGTTTACTTTTTCTCCATTTACCTGTGCTCTGGCGACCTCAGTTTTGCTGAGCTTCCCTCAGTGGCTTAATGCTTTTGTTTCCTAGGGTTAAAAATCTGATGGGGCTTTTCATGTCCTTCCTGCACTGGGGGCTGTTCTTTCCCAAGCCTGTATCCGGAGGGATACTTTTTCTAATTCCTCATCCTTCCCCCAGTAGTTCTTGAGAGTATCCAGTAAGGTCTATAGAAAACCTTGGAATAGGTGTGAGTCCCCTTGTGTCTAATATTCCCAAGATTTTTATATTTTCATGCTGGTTCACCCTTGGCCTTTTGCAATTCATCAGAAAGTTTATCTGAGCGACTTTCCTGGCGGTCCAGTGGTTAAGACTATGTGCTTCCACTGCAGGGAGCACAGGTTCGATCCCTGGTCTGGGAACTAAGATCTCGCATGCCTTGCTGTGCGGCCAAAAAAAAAAAAAGTTTATCTGAAATTTTCTTACTCAGCGATAGGATAATTCTTATTTTCTTATGTCAACCAGTACTCGTGACCCCTCTCTTCTCTAAGGCACCTGACTTTCCTTAGATTCTAGGCTAGTTGGTTTCCCTGTGACCCTGTTGGATTCGAGTAAAGTTACAGTTTTATAGGTTATCCAGCCTTTTCTCATTGTTAGGGTGAGAATGACACTATATCCAGCTCTTTACATCACAAACAGAATCAGAAGTCTCCCTGAAAGATTTAAGCCCCTAAATTGCATCTAATCCTAGTACAGTTTCCTTAAAACCTTAGAAGAGAGTATGCCAGATGTTCTCTAACTTGAGTGATACTTGGGTTAGTGGATTGGGTAGAAAGCAAGTGGTCCCTTTGCTTTCCTGTTATACCATGATTCACAGAGGGAGAGATTGTTTACATTGTTTCTACTGCTCTTATGATATTAGGGAGGCAAGAGGTACCTCTCAGTGCTTGAAAAAGAAACTTTGAAATGAGGTAATTGCATTCTTAAATGATCCTCTCGAGGGCTGTCAGTTTTGTAAAAAACTTTTTAATAGAGATTATTTATAAGTTCTATAGAATTTAAATTCTTATGGTGAAGAATATGGTGATTTCCCCTATTTACCTGTTACCTGACTCAGACAGTTGTCAACTCATGCCTAATTGCGTGTTGTCTGTCATTTACATCCCTTCCCCCCATGGATTATTTTGAGGCAAATTCTAGATATAGTATCTTTTTATGTATAAATGTGTGTAAGGGATTGTAGTTTTTTTCCCCTATACTATATGTGTATTTTAGTCTTAATATGTTGGCCTAGTAGGCAGAAGGATAGCATTGGCGAATTTCATGCTATTTGCATTCAAAGGTATTTATATATGAGATGGAGTGTATTTCAGATCTCTTTGATGTATGTGATTGGTAAATACACCTACTGACAAAAATTCTGGAGTCAAGGCCATCTACCCTCTAGTATTCGTAGACCTTTGTCTTTCCTTGAAAAGTAGACTGTTGTAACATTTTGTACATTGGAGTTTCAGTGGATATCCCCTAAGAGTAGAATTCACACTAACATTAATTTTCATATTCCATTGGGACTCTTGTTTATACCTGTATCCTCAAAGGAAAGAGCAAAATGACTTTGCTGTACTCTTCCAGTTATATTTTAAACTGAAATTGCATGTGTAAAAGTTAAGTGTTTTAACTCTGTGTTATTTTTTTTTAAACCCTTTTATTTTGAAATGACTTTAGACTTACAGAAAAATTGCAAAGACAGGACAGGGAGTTCATGTATACCCATTGTCCAGCTTCAGTGTTAAGAGTTTATATAACCAGGGTACATTGAGCAACACCATGTAATTAATATTGGCTATATGCCCTTATTTTAACAGCTGCTGAAATAGTTCAAGAAATTGAAAATATGGAGAAGACTAGGATGCGTCTTGAAGCTAGTAAACTCAACGAAAGCGTATGTTGATGGTCTTTTTCAGTATCTCGGTAGAAATGAAGGAAGGAAAAGTCGAATACCCTACAAATTAAAGCAAACCAGTGTTAAATCTGTTCAGTGGGAAATATACTAGAACACATTTCCATTTAATGTATTATGATTTACTTGCAGCTCATTTTAGCATTTTTATCATATTTAGCAGTCTTCTGGCACAAGATCAATCCAAAGTAGAGTTGATTGATGAATTACAGTTTTATGGAAAAAAGCATGTGCCCGTACATCAGGTAACCTTGGTATTGGTCCTTTTTCTGGTGGTTGCATTTAATAAGCTGTTTAACATTTAACCTCTGTGGCCCTTAAGATCTTCATCTGTAAAACTCAGGGGTTTAACTATATAATCTCTAAGATCCCCTTTTAGCTCTGGCATTCTGCAATTCTATGGTTATACTGATAGTGAAATTAAGTAATTTTAAGAGTTGATGAGGATTGAGCATCTATTGAGCTTACTGAGGAAATCAGAGACCTAAATTTCTTCACTATTGCCTTCCTATAGCTTGATGGTCCAAAACTTGAGGAAAGGATACCAAAGAAGAAAATAGCCATTGTGTCCTTTGACACAGGAGGAAGTGTTTTGGGCTCTCCCAAGTAAACTTTTTTTCTAGACCATCGGTAATGTGTTTGTAAGGAAAGCAACAACCTTAGGGAAGTAAGTTTATAATCAGATAGTAGAAAAAAATGAGATTTTCATTGACTTTGCTATTACCTGTGTGCTAACTATAAGATGGAGACTATAATGAATCGTGTAAGTACATTTCAGATCTTTTAAGTCTAAAATTTAAAAAAGTGAATTAGAAATTTAACACATGAAGTCTTGTATTATTGCATTTTCTCTGTATACCTTTGTGGTAGACTTGGACAAGTTAGGCTGGAAAAGGTAGAAGACAAACAAGAAGATCTGCCTTGTTAATGATCTGCTAAATGTCTCTTCAGTCTTGTAGTTTTATGTTACCTATTGTAGTAATGAATGTGGAAAATTAAATATTGAAAGTAGGAAACTTAATTGATTGTTGTCTTAATACTTCATAAATTCTAATGGAATCAGTATTGCATTTTCTACTGATGAAAAAAAATAATGAGTAAAATGTATGTTAATTACAATATTCAAGAGAAGTAAACAGGAGTTAATCTTCCTAAGTCTATATAAAACAGAGATGAGAGATTATTTTCCTCTATTTTAAACATCCACATTTGAGATTTTAAAGTTTATAGTACTAATTTCTATTTTTTATCATTTTTGGTAATTTTTAATTAAGAATTTTTGGATTTTTTAGATAATGGTTTTTACAAAGGACCAAACAGAAAAGGAAATAGATGAAATTCACAGTAACTATCGTAAGTTATGTTTTCTTTATTTACAAAGAACTTGGGTTACAGTTTTTCATCTTAAGTATTTTTATATTAATGTTTAACACAAACTTTCTTGTTAATATTACTTAAGAGACTGAATTTTGGTTGAGTGTTTACTCAGGACAGTGACCTTTTTTTGTTACTATGTGTGTGCTCTTTGATTTGTGACTAACATTCTACTTTGAGCTTATCACTAAGCACTTTGCAAATATTAATTAGTTGCTCTCAAAGCATCTCTGTGAGAAGAAAATGGGATTAAAATGGAAACATTGCTGACTTGCCATCCTGTCCTCAGGCCAGTGACAGTATTTATGTAAAGAATTTCAGGGCTTCCCTGGTGGCGCAGTGGTTGAGGGTCCACCTGCCGATGCAGGGGACACGGGTTTGTGCCCCGGTCTGGGAAGATCCCACATGCCGCGGAGCGGCTGGGCCCGTGAGCCATGGCCACTGAGCCTGCGCGTCCGGAGCCTGTGCTCCGCAACGGGAGAGGCCACAACAGTGAGAGGCCCGCATACCGCAAAAAAAAAAAAAAAAAAAAAAAGAATTTCAGCACTCTGCAGCTTGCATATTTATGCTGAAGATAGTTTTCATTTTATTCATTATTACCAGCTTCCCAACTTTATCGCTTCATTTTCCTTAAATGACCTTTATATGTATCTTTCCCAGTGCTAGCACATTACTGTTTTGTCAATTAGATAGCTGCTTTTTCTTTGGCTGGTTGGTTGGTTTTTAGTTTAAATTTAAATTTAAGTGCCTGGCAAACAGTAGATAGTTAATATTTGCTGAATGAATATTCCACACATGATATGCCTTAGTTGTGCCAAAAGAATTGTGTTTTCTTTTTTCACTTCTTAAGCTTTGAAGGGGCAGATACAGCTGTGATCTGTGTGGGGAGGAAAGAGGAAGTACACAGGCACTAGATGCAGTTGTGATGGCCCGAGCCTTCTCGGAGTGGGGAAAGGAGGCTGGAGGATTCACGGACCGGAGGCTGAACCACAAGAGTTACAGCGCTGGTGCTCTAAAGATAGACAGATGTGATCGATCCTCTTTGATCAACCTTTGGGAAGCCAAAGTAATTTTTCTTGATACAGGAGCTAGAGAATATCAGACGATCACTGAAGTGGCAAAACTAAGAACTGTAACAATAAGGAAACCAGAAAATGTGCATGGAACAAAAATAATTTAAATCACTAAAGGATGGTATCTAACAATTATGCTACACTAAAGAAAACGTGGGTTAGATATAGGCAAGAAAATATACAAATATCTATTGCCCACCATTTAAATATCTTTAAAAACTTTAATTTGACTAAATAGGTCAACACGTTAAATTAATTCACTTAGCTCTAAAATAAACCTCAGTATATACTTTTTTTTTTTTAAACCTTTTGGGCACTTCCTAAAGCTCAAGCACTTATTATTAGCATTATAGTCTAGTTACAGTTTGATTTAGTATCAGGATCTAAATATACCATTGATGGTTCTTCTGTTTTTTAAACATTTTTATTAATGTTTTAATGTACATGGGTTTTTAATTTTTTTAATTTACTTTTTGGCTGTGTGGGGTCTTTGTTGCTGTGCGCGGGCTTTCTGTAGTTGTGGAGAGCAGGAGCTACTCTTCGTTGCGGTGCACGGCCTTCTCATTTTGGTGGCTTCTCTTGTTGTAGAGCACAGGCTGTAGGCACGTGGGCTTCAGTACTTGTGGCGCACGGGCTCAGTAGTTGTGGCTCGCAGGCTCTAGAGTGCAGGCTCAGTAGTTGTGGTGCACGGGCTTAGTTGCTCCATGGCTTGTGGGATCTTCCTGGACCAGGGCTCGAACCTGTGTCGCCTGCATTGGCAGGCGGATTCTCAACCACTGTGCCACCAGGGAAGCCCATGTATGTGGTTTTTAATCACATTTCTCTAAGGCTTATTAAAAACTCTGCCTCTCGCCACCTCCTTGTCTCCATCTTCATTTCCTAGAATTAACAACTGTCAAACCTTTTGGCTTTTGTTTTAATAATTATCTTCATGTTTATAAAAGATTATTCTTTCTGCTATTTCTTGAAGTGTTTCAGTTTTCCATGTTAACAATTGATTGAAGCCCTAATTTGAAAAATGAAAATTTAGCTCTTTTGTACATCCTGACTCTTACCTTCTCCTCCCTCCCAATTTCTGAATATTGTCATAATTTTTTATAAGGTCAGTATTAGTTAGAGACATTGTATACAGTTTGAACCAGGCAACATACAATACTATGGTTATGAAGTGTGTCAGAGTATGCCACCACCCAAGAATATGCCACCATGACATGTTGCTTTGAGCAGAAGGCAATTGAGAAGCAGCAGAAAGGAAAGCTCTCTGCCTTCCCCCATTTGCCTAAGTGTAGGACACAATTACAAAGGTGTCTGTCCCTCCTCCCCTCTCTATCCCTAGAAGTAAGTTAGTCTTCCTGTTGATGGAGAAGGCTGTGACTTAAATCAGCATAGCAGACTTCACTCTTGTTTACTGTGTTTTTCCTGGCCATCTCCCCATAACTGGCCTCCCACACACCTTTCTTTTTTTTTTTTTTTAAAGTCTAGCTGAAGATGATATTTAAGCCAGTGTTCTAAGTCACCTCCAAGTGGCTTAGAGTTACTTATTTTTCTCTGGGTATCTTCCATATATACATGAGGTATACATGTTAAAAGACATCTGTTTGTTTTTCTCATGTAAATTTGTCTTTTGTTATAAAGCCCCAGCTAAGAACTAAGAAGGTTAGAAGGGAGATTATTTTTTCTTCCCTTACAGTTGTAATTTCTTTTAGGAAAACATTCTATTTTCCCTATAATTAGTAATTTTATTTGCTTAGTTTTCTATTTATCTGATATTAATTTATCTGTTAACTTTCCATGAGAAATGTCAGTGACTTTCTATTACATTGAAACTCATAGATTATTTATCAACTCACTATTTTCTCCAGAACATCTTGCCTGAAGCAGCCCCCAGCCCTTTTCCAGGCTACTGTGCCTGTGCTTTGGGCCTCCTTCATAGCTACCCTGGAATTCCCTTTCACCAGCCTTCTGGGTATTCTCTCCTCCCTCCTGTGTCAGTTCACCTATTTCAGGATCCAAATCTGCCTCTTCTTTTTCCTTGTTTTGGTGGAATACATTTTTCCAGGCAAGTCTCTGGGGGAAAAAAAGGTATATGGAGGAATACTTTTTGAGTCCATACATATAAGCTTTAGTTTCAGGTTATCTTGCTTAAAAAAAGCTTAATTTTATGAATGAGTTACTTTGGTAGTTTTGTGACAATATGTCTTTCTTTAGCAGTCTTTTGGATAGATTTATCTTCATGAGTCCCTCTTTTAGAAGAGGAGAGAAACAGTGAAATCAATTTGAGGCTTAGTTGCAGATCTGTAGAAAGTGTATTTGATACAGAGTTGAATCAAATGAGTTTATTGAGTTACCTGCAGGTTTCAGGTTGCAAATGCTTTTGGTAGGTCTTCTTAATTAAGACTGAATTGCTCCAGTAAGAGGTGGAATCTTAGCCTGAACAAAGTTACTTTACTTGCCTAACTGCCATGACAGACATATTTTGGGGATCTTTACACTCTTCACCTTGGTAAAATATAGTTTTATACGTTGCCAAGAAAAAAAAGACAAACCTCTAATGAACACTCTGGGATTACCTCCTGTAACTTTTCCTGAGAGCACCGGCTTAATCCTGTTAAGTAGGCAAGGCATTTTAGCTTAATATGTTCCTTTGTTTTTTTTATTTGGTTATTCATTAATTCAGTAAATATTTATTGAGCATCTACTATGTGCTAGCTGTTCTTCTAGGTAGTGAGTATAGAGCAGTGAGCAAGATACATAAATTTCTCGTCATGGAGCTTATATTCTAATAGCAGACAGATAAATAACAGTAAATCAGCAGATGATTATAACAATTTTAGGTGGCAGATGCTATAAAGGAGAGTAATTTATAGAAATTATGGGGGCATTAGGTAACGTAGTCAAGAAAAGGTTTTTCTTGAGGAGTTGACATTTGAGATGAGTCATAAGTAAAAAAAAAAAAAAAAAAATCGAAATGGGCTTCCCTGGTGGCACAGTGGTTGAGAATCTGCCTGCCAATGTAGGGGACACGGGTTTGAGCCCTGGTCTGGGAAGATCCCACATGCCGTGGAGCAACTAGGCCTGTGAGCCACAACTACTGAGCCTGTGCATCTGGAGCTTGTGCTCCACAACAGGAGAGGCTGTGACAGTGAGAGGCCGGCGCACCGCGGTGAAGAGTGGCCCCCACTTGCCGCAACTAGAGAAAGCCCTCGCGCAGAAACAAAGACCCAACACAGCCAAAAAATAAAATTAAATAAATAAAAAATTAAAAAAATGACGTAAAATTAAAAAATACAAAACAAAACAATATTGCTAGCGGAACTTCCCTGGTGGCGCAGTGATTAAGACTCTGCGCTTCTAATGCAGGGGGCTTGGGTTTGATCCCCGGTCAGGCGCAGCCAAAAAAAAAAAAAAAATCGAAATGAAAATAAAGGCAGCCATTCACAGAGCCGGAGGAAGAGTACTGCAGGCAGAGGGAGCGTCAGGGGCAGAGGCGCTGAGGTAGACGCCGCGTCAGCGGGTGTGAGTAGAGTGTAGTGAGCGAAGCGGAAGGGTGGTGTACAGGGAGGCAGGGCCAGGTCCCGGAAGGAAAGACCTTGTATGAGTGTACTTGGGTTTTATTCTTCCTGCAGTGGGAAGTCACTGGAGAGTTTAGAAAGACAAGTAATGTGATTTTATCTATGTCTAAAAAGATGGCATCTGCTGAATAGATAATAAATTGTAAGGTGGCAAGAAATAGTAAGAAAACTAACCTAAAGGCTCTTCACTCAGGCAATATTTATGGATCACCCAGACAGTATTCTAGGTATTGGGAATATAACATTAAAGAAACAGACCAAGTCTCTGCCCACATGGGGCTTACACTCTATTGGGAATAGTCAGACAGTAAACAAACGCGTAAGATGTATCAGATAGTGATACGTGCTATGAAGAGACTTAAGGTAGGGATAGAAAGTGATGGAGCTGCTGGACCAGAAGGGCTCCTTTAAGAAGGGTGATGTGATGTTTCAGAAGAGACCTGAATGAAGTGAAGCCATTTTAGTAAATTAGGTCAGGGATGTGGCATTTCTAGAGTGGTAGCAGAAGTAAAATACACAATTCAAGGTAAACTTTCAAAGTAGAACCAATAGTACTTTCTGATGAACTTAATATAGGGGGTGAATAAAAGAGGAATCAAGAATGACCCCTAGCATTTTTGGTTCAAGCACCTGGAGAAGTGATGATGCCATTTACTGAGATGGAGACCAGGGTGAGGATTGTGGATGGGGAAATGGAATCAAAATTCCTATTTTGTCTCTGTTAAGTTTTGGTTTCTAGTGGATATCCAAGTGGAAAATAGAATTAAGCACAAATGGATGAATCTATCTAACTAAAAAGACATGTGCTTTAAAATTGTATACTTAGATACAATTAGCTGGGAGAAGAGTACTGTGGGGAACAGAGCCTAAGGCTAAGCCCTGGGGCACCCCAACGTTTAGAGCAACAATTCTCAGTTCTCTAAGCCTCTGTACACTCTTAAAATTTGCCTAGGGCACCAAAGAGCTTTCATTTATGTGGGTTATAGTTGTTGATATGTATCATATTACAGATTAAAGCTTGGGGGACTTCTGCTTTTGGCCAAGACAGAATAATTGGGACCTGATATACAACAATCCCCCCGCCCCCCTCCAAAAAAAAACAACAAACAACCATTGTAAATGGACAAAACATATGAAATAGTTTTCAAGACGTTAGACATTAGGTAACAAAGGAAAGGAATCTCTGAGAGATGGAAAAATTTATTATACGAGCCCTATAATAGAGTTTCTAGGCTCCGGGTCGGGCAGGGAGATCCTAGGCAGAGCTTGGAGGGCTCTGAGTTAAGGAGAAAGAAAGACCAGAGAAACTGAAGGAGCTGAAGTTTGCAAGACAGAGTGCAGAGAGGAGAAAGTTGCACTGAAGAGAGAACCCCGGGGATCTGCAGAAGGTCACCTTGTGAGTTCATTCAGTGCACAAAGTCTGTTCTCTACCATGAGATGAAATCAAATTAGAAATCAGTAACAAAGCCCTCTGGAAGATCACCAATATTTGGAAACTAAATAATACACTTCCAGATAACACATGGGTCTAAGAAAAATTAAAACCAAGAAATTTCAAAAATATTTATTAACTTATTTAAAAACAACAATAAATTTATTACGTTGACATAAATCATAAATAGCATATTTTGGTAAAAAAATAACTTTCCCAGCACAGAAAATTCAAAGTAATTGGAGATTTCTACTCCTAGCCCAGATGGAATAACAGACTGTATTTACTTTTCTCCCTTAAAAGCTAGAAAACCAGATGAAATATATAAATCACTGGATTTTCAGATATTGGAAAAAGGTAGCACAGGACTGTTTCCCCCGAGAGAAAGAAAACAAATAAGATGGTGAGCTCTACAGGTCCAGCAGCTTGCAGGCAGCTTTAAGGTCCTGGGTGGGGGAACCTCAAAATAATCACTGAATAGGTACAACAATATAAAATTAACAATATCCTATTGAAATTACCAGGAATTCAAAGAAGCAAAAAAATAACATCCCAGAAAAGAGAAAAATCAATTAATAGAACCAGACCCAGCAATGACAGAGATGATGAAACTAGTAGATAAAAATGTTTAAACAACATTTACAAATATGTTCTTTGTATGAAGAAGGAAGAATGAGGGAGGGTCCTACTGAGTTGAGAAATGGACAGTATTAAAAAAAGACCAAAAAGGGAATTCCCTGGCAGTCCAGTGGTTAGGACTCCTCACTTTCACCGACCCAGGTTTGATCCCTGGTCGGGGAACTAGATCCCAGAAGCCGCACAGTGTGGCCAAAAAACGAAAACAAAAACAAAAAAACAAATGGAATTCCTTAGATGACATACATACTTGAATTGAAAAATATTCTGGCTGAGGTAAATGCAGATTAGGGAATAAATTGAACTGAATGAAAGGACATCATAGCAATGTGTATTGCAGCTAAAGCAATGCTTAGAGGGAAATGTGTAGCATTAAAAGCTTATATTAGAAAAGAGAAGAGGTTTTAAATTTGTTATCTATGCTTTCATCTTAAGAAACTAGAAAAAGAAGGGCAAATTCCATCCTAAGTAAGCAGATGGAAAGTAACAGTGAAGAGCAGAAATCAGTGAAATTGAAGACAGAAAAATAACAGAGAAAATCTATGAAACCACAAGCTGTTTGTAAAGGTCAACAAAATTGGGAGCCCTCTAGCAAGCCTGATTAGGACAAAAAGAGAGAAAGCACAAATTGCCAATATCAGGAATAAAAGAGGGAGAATTACTAAGTATCCTATTGATATTAAAAGAACAGTAAGGGAATATTATGAATAACTTCATGCCAGTCAGTGTGGAAACATACATGAAATGGACAAATTTCTTGAAAGACACAAATTACCAAACCTTACTCAAGAAGAAATAGATAAGGTTGAATAGCCCTATATCTAGTAAATGAATTGAATTTGCATCCCCAGGAAGAAAACTCCAGATCCAGATGGCATCACTGGTGAATTCTATGAAACACATAAGGAAGGAAATAATACCAATTCTAAAAAATTTTTCTAAAAAATTGAAAAGGAAGGAATACTTCCTACCTCATTTTATGAAGCTAAAGTTTCCATGAAAGTAAAAACCAGACAAGGATGGTATAATAAAAAGTTCTGACCAATATTCCTCATGAACATAGATGCAAAAATTCTTAACAATATTTTAGTAAATCAAATCCAGCACTACATAAAAAGGATAATGCATTATAACCAAGTGGAATTTATCCTAAGAATGCAAGATTGGTTTAATGTTAGAAAATTAATCAATATAATTCAGTGTATTAACATACTGGAAAAAAAAACACTGTATAATTTTATAAGTAGATGCAGAATAAGTATATGTCAAAGTTGAACACCCATTAGTAATAAAAACTGTCACTAAATGAGAATTTCTTTAATCTGGTATAGCAGGGATCCCCAACCCCTGGGCCATGGACCAGTACCAGTCCACGGCCTGTTATGAACCGGGCCACACAGCAGGAGGTGAGTGGCGGGCGAGCGAGTGAAGCTTCATCTGCCGCTCCCCATCGCTCCCATTACCGCCTGAACCATCCCCCAACCCTGGTCTGTGGAAAACTTGTCTTCCATGAAATCAGTCCCTGGTGCAAAAAGGTTGGGAACCGCTCTAGTATAGGATATCTGAAAAACGTACAACTAACATCATATTTAATGGTAAAATATTGAATGCTTCTCTTCTGACTAGAAACAGGGTAGAGACGTCTATTCTTACCACTTTTGTTTAGCATTGTACCGTGGGTCCTTGCCAGTGTGATAAGGCAAGAAAGAGAAGTAATATTCAGATTTGAAAGGAAGAAATAAGAGTTTTTGTTCACAGTTGACATGATCATCTTTCACAAATAGTATGAATCGTAAAAGAAAAAGTGATAAATTATATTTCAATAAAATAAAAGCTTTTACATTCAGAAGACAAATATGAAGGGACTTCCCTGGCGGTCCAGTGGTTAAGACTCCATGTTTCCACTGCAGGGGGCACGGGTTCGATTGCTGGTAAGAAAACTAAGGTCCCACATGCTGCGTGGTGCGACCAAAAAAAAAAAAAAAAAAAGACAAATACGAAAATGAAGAAGCAAGTCACAGATTGTGAGAAAATATTGTAAAATTTATATTTGACAAAGTGCTAGTATCTGTATTATATAAAGAACTTTTAAAATTCAATAAGTCCTAGGATGTATTTTTTTTAAAGTGCAGATATTTAAACAGATCTTCAGAGGAGATACTCAAATACCAAATAACCGCATGAAAAGATATGGTTATTTTAATGGCAAAAAAGAAAAAAAAAAAAGAAAGGATAATCCCAAGTGTTGGCCGGATGTAGAGCTAATGGAACTCTCATACATTGTTGGTGAGAATGCAATATGATACAGCCACTTAAATAAACAGTTTAGTAGTCTGTTATAAATGGAAACATAAACCTACCTACCAGTAATTCTACTCCTAGTTATTTGCCCAGCAGAAGTGAAAGCATATGTCCACATCTAGATTTTTATTTATTTTTTTTAATAAATTTATTTTATTTTATTTATTTTTGGCTGTGTTGAGTCTTTGTTGCTGTGTGTGGGCTTTCTCTAGTTGTGGTGAGCGGGGGCTACTCTTCGTTGCGGTGCGTGGGCTTCTCACTGCGGTGGCTTCTCGTTGCGGAGCATGGGCTCTAGGCTCATGGGCTTCGGTAGTTGTGGCACACGGGCTCAGTAGTTGTGGTGCACGGGCTTAGTTGCTCCGCAGCATGTGGAGTCTTCCCGGACCAGGGCTCAAACCCATGACCCCTGCATTGGCAGGCGGATTCTTAACCACTGAGCCCCTAGGGAAGTCCCAATAGTTTACTTCTTTTTAGAGCTGAATGACACTCTACTCTCTGGATGTACCACAGTTTATTATCCATTAACCTAACGAAGGACATCTTGGTTTTTTCCTCTTTCCATTTTTAATGCACTCTAGCACTTTTTATCCTATTCTTATTATTGTTTTTTTTAAAAAAAATGCTGGTCTGGATCTACTAAGTTGTTTTCACAACCCACACTCTGTTTCAAAAGCACGGTCCCGTCCTAGGCTTATTTGTATGCAGTGGGAAAGATTCAAATGAGAGGCGGGAAATAGATGATAGAGTAAAGGATAATTGCACATACTGTATCACTGAGAAGGCCTTAGTGATGGAATCCAGAGCATAAATTAGCAGTTGGCCCTTAATTGCAGCAAGGATCGCCATTTCATGCTAACTGCCAGGAAGATAGATCATGTGTGCACAGATGAAGTAGTGGTAGTTGGAAGACGACAGAGTTCCTGTTAGAACTTTTCTGTATTTTCAAAGTAGTGTGAGCCCAACTGAGAAGGGAGTGTTGGAGGTTTGGAGAAGGTATGAAGTCGACATTTTGGAGAATTGTAAAGCAAAGTTTACTTGAGAAATGTAGAAAAGTTGTACGATAGTGCTGAGTGCTTGTTTGAGACTTACGGTCATGAATTTAAAGTGAGGCTAGTCAGTTCAGGTTAAATGAATAAATCCTGAGTGAATGTTAGCCTTTACTGTTAATCTGTTCTTCATCCATGTTTGCTGCGTGGGTGTCATAGGTAGTTGGGGAAAAAAGACATGAGATTTTACTTTGCGAGACACTGACTTCAGACTCACTCTGTGATTTAAAGTAGATGAGTATGTATCTCAGTGACATCACTTTAGAGGCTTGAGTCTCCCACTCTTGGGATCCTGGTTTTGGTGCACCCCTGGGTTCATGGGCAGACCCAGAGATACTCTGGCTGTAAAAGCTGCTCTAAAAAAAGAGCAGGTGAGGGTGGTCGGGGCATGAAGGGCTTGACTTGGCACTAGAAAAGATTGTGGTATTTCAACTTGGTGAGGCAGAAAGGGTGGTATGATTCAAGTATTAAAAATCTTGAAGAGTATGACTTGGTTCATTGTGGGCTTATTCCTCAGCTCCTACCACTATCTGAACCACTTAAAACTTTTAAGAGGTAAATTCAGGGCACTGAGCCAGCAGAACTGAGACTTTAAAGTTCTCCCTGCCAAATGGCAGAACTCCTAAAACGAGGTGGAGAAATGAGTGGGAACAATTTTATTAGTGATAATCTCTTGGCATTGTTCATTTTTTGAGGGGTTATTGGACTTCTTGGGCCAAAGCCAAAGCTGTGGTTGCCATTTACTTTTTGGTTTCCAGCCTAGCTGTAGGGGTAATTAGATTTAAAAAGAAAATCTCTTCTAAACCTGGGATTTTATTACTTCAGAAGATAAAGTCATTAAGCCTCCTTAACTGTTATGAGACTACTTTAGCAGGTTTCTTGAGTCATTCTAAATCTACAATCCATAAGTACACAATGGAGGAGCCTTACTAGCAGGAGAAGCCTCACTAGCAGAATGGCCCAGGCTGATCTGCTTAAATTATGTAGACCCCATAGTGCTGTGTTACCCTTGCCTAACACAAACTACATAAGGATGGCAGTGGTGGTAGCCCATTGATTCCGGGGAGCTGAACAAGTACAAAGTAATTGTTCTCAAATGTATAGAGTTAAATAGGACTTAAAAGAAATCACCTAGCTTGTATTCTACATGAGATCTCACCTATTTCTGAAGAGCTAATTTTTTCTAGTAATCTTTATGGGCAGCTTATATTTTGCTGAAATTTTAACCAGTCTCTTATTTAAAATTTACCAGACACTTTGCAACCCAACACATTAGTTTCACTGGGAGTTTTCATAAACATACCATGCACATAAATATGTTGGAATTAGGAGCATTCTCCCTAATGTCCAAAGAACAGTCACATGTATAGATCAGGAATATTGAAATGAATATGCAAATGGAGGGAAAACTGGCTTTTTCCAGAGGGGGACGGAAGTCAATCGAACCTTCACCAGACAGGATTCTGCTTGTCTGTAGACAAGAATTGTTTTCTATTGTGGTCAGTTATCTACAATTTACAGAACTGTAACATAGCTCAAGGGCAGTGGATGACTGGAATCCTGGAAGGGTGGCTCTAGAAAATGCATAGTTTTCAACCGAAGCACAAATTTTCCCCTAAACCCAGTTATTCATGGTATTGCACTACAGGGAAAATGATGATTATTGGTGGAAAACAGTCTCAAAACTTTGACTACTAGCAGTATGAATCTTTCTAAAATGTATTTTTATAGGATCTACAACATCATTTTGGACCATGACTTCAGTGTTTAAGGTTGCTAGATAAGTAAGTACAGCCTCAGCTGTTTGAACCATGGTTCAGAATCACAAATAGATGTGTTCAAGTCCATGCTTGAATGACGAACGGCTACTCTTTATTGACTAAATTAATGTACATTAATAATGGTGACCTGGAGGTCAGGCTTAAATTATCTTCAGAGGTGTTAAAGTAGTAGTAAATTAAGATTGGTTAATTATAACATCCTAAATAAGGTAGATTGGTGGTGGTGGGGATCTTAGATTATTAAAGGGGTTCTGATAGGAAACAGGCAAGAAATGTGAAGGGAAAAGGGGAAATTAAAGTAGATATCCTATGTTTTTATCCAACTTTCCTAGAAGCTTCTGCTTTTATACCCAGTTAATGTTCTTCCTCTTATTACTCGGTTGTGTCTGGGAAGTTAGAATGGTGTCTTTTGGTTATATTTAAGAAAACAGCATCTTTCATGCTTTATCAAAAAGCCTTTTTAAAAGAGTGGGATATGGGAAGAAACCTACAGTTGCGAACTAGGAATATCATGTTTCAAGTTTGTATCTGAGGAACAGGGAAGATATAAAAGAATGCTTCCTCAGCTCCCCAGGCCTTTTAAGTTCGTTGTGTGTCCAAAGAGTGCTGTTCTTGAGCAAGCTTGTGTTATTCTTGATGTTCAGTCCATCGGTTGTAGACATGTAACTTTTATAGTCCTTGATTTACTGAGAAGATCTTTTGAATTTCAGGTATAAAACATCAGAATGAATTTCAGCATCTGGTGGATCAAGCCAAAAAAGGATATAAGAAAACTGTTGGAATGTCAAAAAAAAAAGTAACAGAAGAAGAAGATGAATCTACAGAAAAGCTATTATCTGTATGCGTGGGTAAGAGACTTTAACTAAAAACAGAAGTATATGGAATTTTATAATTTTTAATATCAAAAGGAAAAAACCAAAGGAATTTACTTTGGACTTAATTGGTATTTGAAATAGGCAAAAGTACTTTTAGACATATAGCAGTTGTTGGATGTAAACTAGGTTTATTACTCTGGGAAGAATGATCGTGGAGATGTCCTGAAGACACAGTTTCTAAAATCTGTCTTCCTTTCCATTAATGAGAAATCAGAAGTTTTTTAGTTGTTTAAGCTTGAGGTATAGGATTTATTGCTGCAGATCCTTAAGTATCCTACAAAGAGAATAAATTATTTTATTATTTTATTATCACTGGTATTAACTTTGGATGGAATGTTCTGCTGAAATATCTAAGGCTAATACATAGCACATTCCAAATTCAACCCATTTTAAAATTTGAGATTGATATTATATTTATGTTGCCAGGACTTTGGGCCAGTGAACAAAAAACAATCATAATGGAGAAAAGTGAACAAGAAAATTCTTTATTATTTTTTCTTTATTGTGATAAAGATATACAAAACATATTTATCATTTTAACCATTCATAAAGGTACAATTCAGTGGCATTAAGTACATTCACAGTGTTGTGTCACCATCACCACTATTACACCCAAAACTTTTTCATCATCTCCAGCGAAAACTCTGTACCCATTAAATAATAACTCTTCCACTTTCCCCACCATTGCTTGGTAATCTCTGGTCTACTTTCTGTGTCTATGAATTTGCTTATTCTAGGTACCTCATATAAGTGGAATCATGTATTATTTGTCCTTCTTTGTCAGCTTATTTCATTAAGCATAATGTTTTCAAGGTCCCCATGTTGTAGCATATATCAAAATTTCATTACTTTTTATGGTTGAATTCCATTGTATCTATATACCACATTTTGTTTATCCATTCGTCTGTAATGAGTTATTTTCACCTTTTGGCAGTTGTGAATAATGCTGCTGTGTGCATTGGTGTTCATGTATCTGTTCAAGTCTCTGCTTTCCATTCTTTTGGATATGTACCTAGCAATGGAATTTCTGGTTCACATAGTAATTCTTCGTTTACCTTTTCAGAAACCACCAAACTATTTTCCACAGTGACTGCACCATTTTACATTTCCACCAGCAATGCTTGAGGATTCCAATTTCTCTATATGCGTGTCAACACTCGTTATTTTCCTTTTTTTTTTTTTTTTTTTTTTTTTTACTGTAGCCATCTTGGTAGATGTGAATTTGTATCTCATTGTGATTTTTTGATTTGTATTTTTCTGATGACTAATGATGTTTAGCATCTTTTTATATGGTTAGTGGTCATTTGTTTTTCTTCTTTGGAGCAATGTCTGTTCAAGTCTTTTGCCCATTTTTTAATTGGCTTGTTTTTTTGTTGAGTTTTAAGAGTTCTTTAAATATTTTGAATATTAATCTGTTATATATATGATTTGCAAATATTTTTCAGCTTTTTTCTGGGTTGTCTTTCTGTTTTCAGGATAGTATCTTTTGATGCATAGAGTGCTTTATTTTGATGAAGACCAGTTTATCAATTTTTTCTTTTGTTGCTTGTGCTTCTGCTGTTATAGCCATGAAGTTGTTGCAAAATCAGTGTCATGAAGATTTTCCTATGTGTTTCCTCCGAAGAGTTTTATAGTTTTAGCTCTTATGTTTAGGTCTGTGGTCCACTTTGAGTTAATTTTTGTATATGGTGTACGTAACGGTCCATCTTCATCTTTTTGTATGTAGATAATCCAGTTTTCTGAGCACCATTTGTTAAAAAGACTGTCCTTTCCCCGTTGAATGCTTTTGACATCCTTGTTGAAAATCAACTGACCATGTATGTGAGGGTTTATTTCTGTACTCTGTGTTCTATTTAGTTGGTCTGTATGTCTATCCTTACACCAGTGCTATACTGTTTTAATTACCATAGCTTTGTAACAAATTTAAGAGTTGGAAGGTATGAGTCCTCCAACTTTATTCTTCCTTTTCAAGGTTGTTTTGGCCATTTGGTTCCCTTGAGAGTCCATGTGAATGTTATGATGGATTTTTCTATTTCTGCAAAAAGTGCCATTGGGATTGCATTGATTAGTTGCTTTGGTTAGGTGACATCTTAACAATATTAAGTCTTCCGTTCCATGATCACATGGATGTCTGTCATTCATTTTTGTCTTTTTAAAAATTACTTTCAACAATGTTTTGTAGTTTTCAGCATGCAAGTCTTTCACCTCCTTGGTTAGATTTATTTCTAAGTGTTTTATTCTTTCAGTGCTATTGCATTCTTTATTTTTGTCCTCAGTTCTCTTGGTGTCATGTAGTACGTTGCTGCCTGAGTATAAGTATATACTTCATGGTCTTTGTGAACAAGTTAAGTTTGTTCATGCAGTTGTTAAAGGACATTGTCAGAGAGTAGTTGAGGTCCTGAGAAAATCTGGCTTAATATCTCGGATTAAGAGAATATTTTTGTTTATTGCCTGAATCTCTTTTGAAAATGATTCATTGCTTGTAGTCAGGGGTGGTGTATTCTTTGTGTATGTGCACATGAGTATTGCTCTGTCTGGGGTTCAGAGATGAGTGCTGCTGGTAGATAGCTGTGTGTGAACACATGTGTCTGGGAGGGGTGGGGACTGTGAGAGAGAGGCAGACAAACTGGCACAGACCAAAAGGTTGGGCTTTTTTTTTTTTTCTTTTTTTTTTTTTGCGGTACACGGGCCTCTCACTGTTGTGGCCTCTCCCGTTACGGAGCACAGGCTCCGGACGCGCAGGCTCAGCGGCCATGGCTCACGGGCCCAGCCGCTCCGCGGCATGTGGGATCTTCCCGGACTGGGGCACGAACCCGTGTCCCCTGCATCAGCAGGCGGACTCTCAACCACTGCGCCACCAGGGGAGCCCAGGTTGGGCTTTTTATAGCATCATACAACCAGTGTAACTTTTGCTCTTTAGAGTAAACTTGCTCATTAAAGTGCCAATATAAGTGAACAAGATATGTGTCCTGTTAAGTAAAACCTTCATGTGTTTTTGTTACTTTACGTTTCTTTAGGGAGGTTTAATGTCAGGGCCTCATGTTTTCGGCTTTATTTGGAGTTCTGTCCTGAGATCCATGGGCAGATATAAAGGATAACTGACTTTCATTGCCCACAGTTGTTGAATGATATTTGTCTGCAAGAGGGAATTTATCCTGTAGAAGCTTATATAAGAGGGGAAGAAGTAAGAGAAGAATATAAATCAGGTGCAAAAATAAAAGGTAGTTTTATGTTGAATTCCTGCTCCCTGGTTTGCCGGCTTGATTGCATTCTCCCAGCCAGTTGAGTGATAGAGTTGCCTGGGTTCACCGGGTTTACTGGGTGATTGATTCCTCTCAACCTGGTCCTAGGTGTCTGTTTACAAGAGAATATCCTAGAGATCCTGGATGGTCCTCTTAGTTAACTGCTTGTTTCTCTTTCCCAGATAAACATTAGAGGGTACAGTTTTGTTTTGGTAATGAGCAGGCTTAGCGAAAGCCAGACAACATCAGGAGCTTATTTTTAGAAATTATTCTCTTGTGTGATGTACACTGTTCACGAGTGTAACAAAAACTTATAATTATTTCTGGAAAAATCTTGACCATATGGAGTTGGAAAGGTTTTTGTTTGTTTGTTTGAAGAATCTGTCTTATTCTTTTTCCATAAACTTTATCTTTATAACAAAACCTTGACAGTTCTTGTTGGTGTCCTTTGTTAAAGGTCACTTGCCTC
Source organism: Mesoplodon mirus (assembly GCF_964341445.2). Taxonomy (NCBI): domain Eukaryota; kingdom Metazoa; phylum Chordata; class Mammalia; order Artiodactyla; family Ziphiidae; genus Mesoplodon; species Mesoplodon mirus. The sequence continues at coordinate 8,182,689 of NC_138988.1, forward strand.
CACAAGTGCATGAGTGATGTGTGAAAGCTCTTCTTCTCTGTGAGCAAACACACGAAAGGGGGCTCTATCCCAGTAGCACGTGTCAGGCATGTCAAGAACTGACTTGGTCCCTGAATCTTAAAGCCAGCACAAGTGAAGTCCCAGCAGAGCCCTGAAACACATCGTGAGGGAGGGGCCTGGACACTGAAGAATCCTGCACAGAGATGATTTTCTGCACTCATATTCACAGATATTTGGTCACATCTGCATGCATATTCCTGCAAACACTGTGTCTGCATCCCCCCAGCTTTCCTGGGCCTTTATCTTTATCTGCAATAAGAGACCTCGGAAAGTGAGAATATGACAAGGGATGTGTAGAAATGTGACATGTGTTGGATCAAACAGATATATTGGTTATGTCGGGTTAGTTTTTCTCTTCCCCAGTGAATATTAGATTCTATGTAACAGATTCAGAAAAATGTCCAGATGCATTCACTACCATTCAGCAGTCAGTGACAAATATTGTGGTTCTCTTATTAATTGAATCTTTAATCCTTTTTTGTCATGTTTCTTATGTTTATCACTATTCTCTGATCTGTGAAATATTCAGGAATTCTTTAGTAATACTGTAAATAAAAGGCTCATTAGAATTAAAAGGTTCTCCCTGCTCCTGGTTTTAAAGAACATTTTATTTTTGAATTAATTAATCTGGAAATACATTGCGTGGACAGTATAACCAGATAGCACCAGTGTAGTGCTAATTCTTATTCTCTGGCTGTCACTAGAGTTTTGGAATCAGTGTTCCATAAACTTCTGTTTTACCAAATAGCAATATTAAATGTTGTGGAAGTAATAAATATACAGAGGTTGTAAATTTTAAGGTACTCTTAAATGTTTATTTTTTTTCTTTCTTTCATTTCTTTTTTCCTTTTTAGGACAGGAAGATAATAAAATGAAATTTTCAGATATGCCCTCGGTGACAAACCATGTCCCTCAGTCAAAGCTGGACTCCCCAGGGAAACTAGAGCCTGACAGACCAGATGATTCTTCCATTTGTACTGATATTCAAGAGGACGCTCCTTCTTCACCAGAGTCAGATTCATGCAATAGGTAAGAAACTTGCAGTAGTTGATTATTTTAAATTTCTGTTTTCTGTGCATGCTAAGAGACCAGCAAAAATAACCAGAAAATAGCTTTGAGGCCTGGTGCCATTCCTCATCTCCTTCCATTGTCTCCTGCTGCTTTGTAGGGTTCACAAAGGGATCAGGGCAGGATGTGGGGAGTATGTGCAGCAGTCACTGGGGACTTTGTCTTCTGCTCTGTAGGCTTTTTTTTTTTTTTTTTTTAAATTTTTACTGGAGTATAGTTGATTTACAATGTTGCATTAGTTTCTGCTGTACAGCAAAGTGAATCTGTTACACATATAGCCACTCTTTTTTAGATTCTTTTCCCATATAGGCCATTATGAGTATTGGGTAGAGTTCTTTGTGCTATGCAGTAGGTCCTTATTAGTGATCTGTTTTATATATAGTAGTGTGTATATGTCAATCCCAGTCTTCCAACTTTATCCCTTCCCCCTCCCCCCTTATCCTGTAGTAACCATAAGTTTATTTTCTGCATCTGTAACTCTATTTCTCTTTTGTAGATAAGTTCATTTGTACCCTTTTCTTAGATTCCACATATAAGCAATATCATGTGGTATTTGTCTTTCTCTGTCTGACTTACTTCACTTAGTATGACAATCTCTCAGTCCATCCATGTTGCTGCAAATGTAGCCTTTATATAGATATTTTTCCTAGAGTTAGAAAAGAGAGCATGACTGGCAGTGAAATTTTGATCAAGAGAACGAGTGAAGGAGATAAACACAGCTATACTAGAAAGTAGAGGTGTCCAGAAAGACAAAAGAAAGAAAAATTTACTTGAGCAAATAGAATGGAAGGGGAACCTTTTACAATGAGAGATTTGGAGGTGAGTCATTTTTCCAGATTTTTTAAAAGACAATTTAAGAAGATGATGTGTTTTTGAAAGATGACATAGTGTTGTGTTACAGTTACCATTTTGTGTTCTCGTGATTCACTTTATATGATAAATGCTACCCATGTTTCTACCTCATCTTTATAACTTTTTTTAGTAGATGCAGCATTCTGTTGGGTTTCTGTACCATAATTGACCAAACTTTTTAATTTCTATTGTATTTCTACATCTTCTTCAGTGTTTTTTATACTTACACACCTAAAGCTGTGGTAGAGCTCTCCCTATAGGAAGTCTTTTGTTTCTAATGAATTACTCCCTTAACTTTAGCATCATTTTGACCTTGGTAGGTATTGTTGTTGCCTTCTGAATGAATTGTACCAGTTTTAAATGCTAACAGCAACATGTTATTTAATCTTTGGTATTTGTTCATTTAAAAATTGTTCACAGTACTCTAGCATGATAGATTATGTCTAACCTAAAATATCAAATTAAGAAGAAATTTTTTATGAGAAGAATATACCCAAGGACCCTCTGCTTTCCTAGGGTTCTTGGAAAACAGCTTCAGGTTATTCAGAATCAAGTATCAGGAAGGGAAAATCTTCTCATTTTCCCCCGAACATTTTCAAGATCAGATCGGGATCAGTTTTATCCCGAGTTGGGTAAAGGCAGAACATACGGTAGCCTGAGTTTCTGCAAGACTGTGGCTCTGCTGCACAGTTACTCTGGATCAAGCCATTCCTGTAAGTTCATTGGGTAGTGTTTGTTTTTAAACACAAAACTTATCAGAGTACAGGGTAGAAATGGAGGAGAAACAGAGTTCAGGGAAATAAGAGTGAGTTTTTAAGCATAGTCACGAGATGCCCGAATGTTCTGGAATGCCAGGATGAAATGGGACATTTTTATAATTTTGGAGTGGAGGGTGGAATGGAGGAAAATGAAAGGGGAGACACATGGCAGCCAGATGTATTTTTATCTTGTGATGAGAGTGTGGGAAACAGGATGAGTTTGTTGGAGGTCTTGGCCTCAGACAGACTTATAGGGTTATTAAACCATTTAATTTCTTTTAAAGTAGGCTCTTATATTCTTCCACACTTTAACTAGTTATGCATGTATATATATCTACACACACACACACACACACACACCCAATACACCCAACACACCCATGACCAGTGGAACTACCTGCTAATTGCGAATTTTTAGCCGCTTTATTGAGATATAATTTACGTACCATACAATTCACTCATTTAAGTGACAATTCAATGGTTTTTACTGTGTTGCCAAAGTTGTACCACCATCACCACAATTTTAGAGCATTTTCATCACCCCGAAAAGAAACCTCATCCCCATTAGCAGTCACTCCACAGTTCCTCCCAACTCTGCTAGCTCCTGGCAACTACTGATCTACTCTGTCTCTATTGATTTGCCTATTTTGGACATTTCATATAAACAGGATCATACAATATGTGGTCTTTTGTAACTGGCTTCTTTTACTTAGTATACTGTCTGCAAGGTTTATCCATTTTGTATCATGTTTCAGTACTATATTCCTTTTTCTTTCTAAATTATATTCCATTGTATGGATATGCATTTTATTTATTCATTTATTAGTTGATGGATGTTTGGGTTGTTTCTAACTGTAGTTTTAACAAGGACAAAAATCATCGACTTTGTTTGTACACTTTGGAAGCTTAGCTTTAGAGACCAAATATGAGGATTTGCGTGGCTTGCCTTGAGAAATCGGTCAGTGTCTGGTACTCATATCTCAAATATAAAGAACTCATATCTCAAATATAAATTCACACATTGTGAATATTAAATATGTTAAACTTTAAAATTTTAATTTAATTAAGTACCCTTTTATACCCTCCTTTTAATTTGCCCTGTCATTTTATCAGTCTAAGGTTTTTTACATTTAAAATGTTGAGTCTGGGGCTTCCCTGGTGGCGCAGTGGTTGAGAGTCTGCCTGCCGATGCAGGGGACACGGGTTCGTGCCCCGGTCCGGGAAGATCCCACATGCCGCGGAGCAGCTGGGCCCGTGAGCCATGGCCGCTGAGCCTGCGCATCCGGAGCCTGTGCTCCGCAACAGGAGAGGCCACAGCAGTGAGAGACCTGCGTACCGCAAAAAAAAAAAAAATGTTGAGTCTGTTCCTTATATAAGACCTAGAAACTCAGGCTAAAGGGAGAGTGGGAGTGCAGTGGTATTTGCTTTGATACCAGGGCAGACCACTGGGCAGCCGATTCCCAAGTGGACTGTGGAGGAGGAAGTGTGCAGGGGGAGCAGCCGTGGTGCAGCAGGAAAGTCCAGGCTTACATTTGAGTGGCTTCGGGTCAGGATCTGCTGGGTGATTTGGGAGTCAATCTTTTGAAGTCCGTTTCCATAGCTATGAAAAGCATGTATAAATATCTTCTATCTCAGATCTGTTGGAAAGATGAAATGAGATAATAGATGTGAGAGTCTTTGATAAATATATGATTACTCTGGTTTTATAAAGACCAAATCAATTGAATTTTCTTCAGTAATACTGCAAAACCTGGGTCTCTAGGACTGGATATTTCAGCAATGCTTTCGTAGTCCTCTATTCCTTCATTCTAATTCTTAAGCTATTATATCATAGAGTAAATCCCACAATTTATCTTTTTCTTTTCCTACTTCCGTTCTGAACTTTAGAAAGTTGTGAGCCTGGGCTAATTAGTTCCATTGAAAATTCATTTAATTCAGCCTCAGCTGGGTGCTCACCACCTAATTTACTCCTTATTGCATTTCCAACCCAGTTGCCTGTGTCTGTTTCCTCACTTTGAATGAACACCTTGTCTCCCAGTTCACCAAGGCAGCTAATCTGACCTGTCTCCAGATCTTCCTTTCCATTTTAAGGTTTCTTGTAATTTCTGACCACTTCTTTCCTGTTAATTGTAAGAGAAAGATATATTTCTTAATACATTTCTAAAGACATATTCTTTTTTGTTTGTTTTTGTTTTTGTTTTTTGCAGTATGCGGGCCTCTCACTGTCGTTCCCTCTCCCATTGCGGAGCACAGGCTCTGGACGCGTAGGCTCAGCGGCCATGGCTCACGGGCCTAGCCGCTCCGCGGCATGTGGGATCTTCCCGGACCGGGGCACGAACCCGTGTCCCCTGCATCGGCATATTCTTTCTTAAGAAGAATTCATCCACCTCCTCTGAGACTTTGCTCCATCACTCATGTCTTAAGTTTGCTCTCAGATGACCCTTTTTTATAGCCCTTCCTCTGATCTCTTATTCTTCCCACTATGCAGGAAGTAATTTTGACTTCCTCTGTGAATTCCTGTAGCAGCGTCTCTGAATTCCATAGCAGTTTGTCTAAATCAGATCTTGCCTTGTATTATAGTTATTTGACTATCCTTGTCCTTCCTATTATTACTCATCAAAGTCCTTAAGAATTGAGTCTGTCACTCATTTAAGAAAAAAAACCTCCTGCCTCGGGTCACTACACAACCATTATTAAGTGAAGGATTTCTTGATTCTAAGGGGTACATTTTCTGTTTTACATTTTAATGTCTGAAGTTGTGATAGGTATAGTGATCAATGGTGTTTTACAGTTGCTGCCAGCCCAGTGGTAGTTGTGATATACTTGCCAGTGTGTGAGTTTCAGTTGAGTTACGTGTATTGTTAACATTACATTGGTTTGTCATTTAAAATGTCTTCAACAAAATAATGAGAAAAAAGTTGTGTACGAAGAAAGTAACAAAATACAGCAGGGTGAATGTTTGATGTTAGCGAGGTAGTGTTCACTGTTGGATGAATGACTGCAGTTCTGTATTTTCTTGCAAAAACAGTCAAGTGATTTACGAGACCTAAAGATGCCCACAAGTGTCTGAAGACTTGTTATGTTTCGTTAGTGAACGATGTGCAAAGGATTGCTTGTTTGTTACGTGATCTACTGAAGGCAGGAGAAATGGTCACATCCCTTGGAATAGATGGGAAAAATTTCAAAGTAATAACAGTGAGCCTGACTGATTCATCTCTTGCAAAGACTATTGTTTGGGTGTCAAGTATCAGTTTGTCAGACATTTCTTGCTGTCTTTGAACAGAAGCGCTCATCTTCCAGTCACAGGTTATGTGATTGAGAAAAACAAAATTATGAGTTTAGTTTGCAGAATGGGTGTCAGTGCCTTAGATGAAATGCCTAGAGACAATTGTCAGGTAATTTGGAGAAATGCTTTATCTCCAGTGCTTTCGGTGGTACAGAGGATGACTTTGTGAGGGAAAAATCAGACATCGTAGACGTTGAGTCAAAACACGATGAAGAGTAGGGCTCTGAATCTGAATACGTTTTAGGAACACTTTAACCAACTTATTTCAGTTTTTTAAAAAATATACGTACAACAATGGTATAAGATAAAAACCTATGTCTACATATGTTTAAAAGAACTCTGGATATGTAAACATGAAAAATAATGGTTCCTCTTACTATTAATGTTGTCTTCGATTTTTGAAATTTAGTATCTGAATATGAATAAGGTCCCTAACTCACTTCAAGCATAATTTTACCACCTGGTTGGAAACTAATAAAGTCGATCATAACTAACTCATAAAATTGGTGGTAACCTGGCAGAAGGCTGTCACAAATTATAGTGAGTGATCCATTGGTTAATGCCAGTGCGATTTAGTGACTCTAAAATCTAAATGGTCAAGAGAGATATGCAGTTGATTAGGGTAATTAACACCTTAGAAATCAGGACAAGAATTCAAAGTGAAAAGGGACCCATCACAACCAAATACCTTTAGTGGAATCAAAGCATTTCAGAGATTAGTGGTCTTTATTTGTCTGGTCCAACTTTTATTTTCCATAATTCAGACATCACATGGAAGGGAGATGAGACATGACACTCAGTGACTTTGTTCAGATCTTTTCCAACCCTAACATTCTGTAATCCTGTTTTTTTTGACAAGTGTAATAGTTGATAAATTATCTGTGTTCTTTCACCACTTGACCATTGCAGACCGTGAATCAACCTTCTAGAATTATGCTTATTCCTTGTATATTGAAGTGTTCATTTTTTACGAAAATTTTCTCACTTTTTCTTTTTATGATAGTTTTATTGCTTTTACTGTAAAGCCGTAGATTTTCAAAACAACTTTTAATTTAGATGTTATGCATGCTTATTGTGAAAAATAGAAAATTTAGGTAAACAAAAAGTAAGAGTCCAGTAAAATTTTATCAGCCAGAAAGAACTTTGTATTAACACTTTCATATGTACATTCTTCTAAAGACAGCAGTATGGGTACATGGATACTTAGAGGAACATTTTTAATACAGAAGGATCATACTATTTTGTAAATTTTTATGCTTTTTTTTTCTCTTTTAAAGAGACAAGTCATGCTGTTTTAGGTCTAATGTGAGTGAAAATAAATTGTGAGTTGTTTTTTTAATTCATGTAGTCATGCTGTAATACAGATTATAGATCTTATTGAATTACACTATTGGTTTTCTTTGTGTTAGAGTAGTATTTAAATTTATGTAATATGCCAGATTGACAGCTAAGAATAATCTTACTTTAAGATCCAATAGGTGTATCTAATCCAAATAATTACTGGGATGAAATTGTTTGTTGCTAATTTGATTCTTAACTCTTAAATAAGTACCTCTTTTAGAGTTTTAATTATTAATGTTATATTGATTCTTTCTTGCCAATTTGAAGACAGATGATTAAAAAATTGATAAGAATTTTAGATTTTTGTACACCTCCTAGATGACTTCCGGGAGTTCAAGAGACTTGTCCAAATTTCTGTAAATTCACTTATTGTTCTTCTTAAGAAAAGAGGGCTTTTGTTCCCTGAGTTTTGGCAAGCAGAAAAAACTGCATTTTTATTGAGTGCTAAGTTATAAGAAAAGATGCTTTTGATTATTAAAACTTCCTAGAGAGGAAGCTTTAATCTTCATGTAGAGATGAATCGTGGTCATGCTATTCTTTGGAAGAACCTTTAGATCATTATTTAAAAAAAAAATGTATGCACTTTAATTCTAGGCAATATAAGTTAAAAAGAAACTTTTTATATAACTGGAAAAAATTGAGTAATGTCATAGATTAGGTAATATATCAGTATTCAATTTTTGCTGATTTTGAAAATTTTATTATGGTTGTGTAAGTGAATGTACTTGTTCTTAAGAAATGCACGCTGAAGGGTTAAAGGGACATGATGGCTGAAACTCTCAGTGCTTAAAAAAATAACGTGCATGCGTGTGAGTGTACACACACACAGAGAAAGAGTGAGAAAGCAAATGCGGCAAAATGTTAGCAGTTGGAAAATCTGGGTGAAGGGTCTAAGAGTCATTTTTTTTTGTAAGTGTGAAATTGTTAAAATTAAAAAAATTTATTGGAAAGGGTCATTTTCCATAATCAGAGAAGCTTATTTATACCAGAAGATTTTCTAAAGGAAAGATTTATAGTTACGATTTATTGGCTAAAAAAGTGGTAGCCAGGGATCTACATGGGATGCTGAGTATTGTTTTCAGTCTCTGAAACCATATTTATTTCAGTCAGTCTGTTCAGGACCGACCCAACATGGTTACCTCAGCTTTGGTGTGTTAGAGAGTGTGGGCTAATGAAGCAGGGACTTTGATTTCAGTAGGAATGAAGAGTATCACAGAGACCACCTAATTTCACTGCTTGGTAACCTGTAACCTGCGTGAACCTTCTTGCAGATGCCCAGTGCTGGTCATAAAAGAACCTGGGTCAGATAAGGTGTGAATGAGTACATTTTAACTTTTCACACTTCCTGGCTAAAACCATTACCTCTTTTTTGATGCTAGGTCAGTAGCAGCATCATTGTATAGGAATTCCAATACAGACAGGCACAGAACACCGGAAACGTTGACAAAGAGGCGTATTAACTATGGGCCACGCATTTCATATATTTTGGTACAACTTTTTCTCACTTTTCAGTCATTTTTCCAAGAGCTATCTGTCCAAACTTCTTAAGAGCAAGAGAGCAAAAAACAAAAATATGTGAAGAAATCTTGATTACAATTTGTTGGAAAATTCAAGGAGTAGTTAAGTCTCAGCTTTTCTTAAATTCTGAGTCAATTGGAGAATGATGGGGAAATTGTAAGAGAAAAAGTGCCATTGTGACACTCATCTGAGGAATGTAGAGTACTGGCACCATCAGCCTGTTGATAAGACCACGCTGAGTTTATTGCTTATTGAAGGGAATGGGAAACACTACCTCTATCATCAAAGTGGCCTCTCAGCCAGAGGGGCAAAGCTGACTTGTGTGTTGAGATTACAATTTTTGTTTAGTCAGTTCTTTCAGTGCGGGTCTTGGTTAGGACTGGGTAAACCTAATAGTTCAGAATTGGTGAGTACAGCAAGATGAGGATTCTGAGGAGAGGAGCTCAAAGAGTCCTTGGGGGTATGTCCCTTGATGCTTGCTATTGAAAAGCTCATGGGTTTTGTAGGAGGTTTTTGGACTCAACAATATGTGAGTGCTAGGAGCGTTCTGTGTTATATCACTTAGTCCACAGGCAAGCCCATTTTAGAGAAGTGGAAATGAAAGGTCTCAGGAGTCACATAAGCAGCTTAGGGTTGTACACATGGTAGATGGCAGTACCAGGACTTGAGCCGAGGTCTAGTTGACCTCAGAGCCCAAGTTGGCCTGACTGATAATATGCTTATGGCCAAGCCGGCTCACTCTTCACATTCTTGAAAGAGTGTAAACATGCAGTGCTTGAAATGTTTGGGCTTCCTGAGAAGCAGACCCCGAGACAAGGATTTGAGTGGAAGTGGTTAATTTAGAAGGTGAAAGAACCACACTGTAGGGAGTGGGGAAGTGCGACAGGAAAGGGAAGATAGCATTTCAGGGGCATATTATCAAACCAGACGTCACTGTGAGCGACTGGGGTTTATCCCTCCTGGGAACTGGGAGCTGGTTTAAAACACACACCTGAGTTGTCCCACCCAAGGCAAGGGGCAGGGGTATGTCATTTGGTTGGGGGCTGCTCCCTGCTGCTTCCAGCCTTCCATGCTGGCGACAGAGCTGGCTCTAGCACGTCAGGCAAAGGCTCTTACGTTTGGAGATCAAGTACGTCAGGGGATGAGGGCAAGGGGGTAGGGTCAGGGCACCAGTGGGATCTGCCCAGGCCGTGATTCCAACTGAAGACAGGAAACTGGTTTGGTTTTCTGTAGACTCTATTAATGCAAATGGGGTACTGTAGACTTCTGTCTGTATCTCGGACCCAAGAGAAGGCAGGAGCGGGGGTGGGGGGAGTCCCAGAGCTCATTGCCCCTCTGTGCCCCTGTTTGCCAAGCTCACTTGCCCGTCGCTGCCAGGAAGGGGAGACGTAAGGGTATTTGGGGGCTGTTGAATAAGTGGTAGACGAGCAGATGCCAGGGAGAGAAAGGGACAGATAATCTAGAAAGCTCTGAGACAAATGGGTCCACAAACTGCTGGAGGAAAATGTGTTTGTTGATGAGAAACAATTTACTTTTTCCTCTTGTGTGATAGATAATGAACTGAAGTATGAAGTAATCTTTTTTTATCAAACTGAAGATCACCAACATACTAAATAAAAATCTCTGGGTCTTAGGCAGAAAAATCACAAGCACGGAACTGGGAGTTCTTTGATTGTCGGGAATATTTCCTCATTATCCTGGTTTGTTTCTCCTCCGCGGCAGTTAGAGCACTGTTAATGGGCCTTGTGGTGTCTGTGGATGTCCTCTCCGCTTCGGACATGACTCTCCAGGGTGTGGCAGAAGAAGCCTGCTGGTCTTTCTGGGGAAAGTCTTTAGAAGTACCTCATTAATAGGTGACAATATTGTGTGCCTTTGAATCCTCCTTGGACAAAAAGGGGGGGGGAGCTAACCTTTTATTTGGCACCTTTAATAGCAATTATTTTTAAATGTTTTTTACACAGAATTGTTTCTTCATGCTTAAGAATTAGAAGGTATTTTGAAGTATACTTCTCTGTACTCTTTGATTTGCACTGATGTGTGAACCTTAAATATTTCTCTAGTATGTATTTGCTGGGGTGTTTCCCTGACTTATTTCAGAAGACTTTTGTCTAATTCTGCTCATCCATAGCTTAGCGTTCTCATCCGTAGCTTAGCGTAATATTTTTTTTTCTGTCATGTTACTTGTGTGTCTTTGTCTTAAGTGGATGGCAAACGAGAGTCAGGTTTCTGACTGTTGGAGGGGAGATTACAGACAAATAAGGCTAAACCTATCCATGTGGTAGTGGACTAGAATTGGAGACCTTAAAATGAACTCATGTTTAGCTTAATATAGAGTCAGATGGATACATACAGAAATATTTATAGATCTGTGTGTGTAAGTGAGCCGGTTATTTTACACATGCGTTTCCTTTTTCTGTGAGCTGCCAGGGCCCAGAAGCAAGGGCAGCACAGTTGCAAGGAGCACACCTAGTACCCTGATCGTGGTATTTAATAACATTTTCCAGAAGAAGGAACCAGTGCTTCTTGGAGAAATGGCTGAATCCAGGCCTGGGGCAGGAAGCAGGGAAATGCTAGAAAAAGAGACAGAAAAGGGGGGGAAGGAAGGCGAGAAGAAAGGAAAGGGAAAAGAAGGGGAGAAGAAGAGAAAACAAAAACCTGACAGACATACCTCAGCCAAGAGATCAAGGTCACCATCAACAGCAGTGTTATGTTGATGGCGTGTGTGCTCTTGGTGTGATGCCCTGGAAATGACACATTACCTGTGTGGTCTTCCTCCTCCAAACTCATTAACCTCAGTCAGACTGTGAGAAAAACATCAGACAAACTCCAGTTGAGGGTCATTCTGCAAAATAACCTGACCAGCATGCCTCAAAACTGTCACGGTCATCAAAAACAAGGAAAGTCTGAGAAACCAACACTGTCTGGAGGCACCTAAGGAGATAAAACTACTAAATGTAATGTGGTGTCCTGAATGGGATCCTGGAACCAAAAAAGGACATTAAGTAAAGACTAAAGAAATACAAATAAAATATGAACCTTAGTAATGATAATGTATTAATATTGCTTCATTGGTTGTAACTAATGTATCAGACCTAATGTAGGATGTTAACAATAGAAGAAACTGGGTGTGGGGCACATGGGAACTTCCTGTACTATCTTTGCAACGTCTCTGTAAATATAAAACTATTCTAAAATTAAAGTTTTTTTAAAAAAGTACATTATAACATCAAAATAAGGAGACATAGTGGCATGAAAATATTCAAAGAATGTATTGAATATTGGAAAACCAAAGTCATCGAAACATTTTCTTCAGTGGTAAATTGCACAGTTTCTAGGTTGTAGTAAGTTTAGTTACTGAACTCTTCTATTTTCTTTCATTTAATATTACGTATTACATTTAGTCATATAAATTAATAAAGCCCTGTGTAGTGCATTCCATAAAGTGCATTATTTTGTACTATGTTAAAATTTAATCCATAAATGAAGCGTGAAGGAAGAATTCTGTTTTCCTCTTGGTTGTCTTACTTGTTTTAATCAGTTTTGCTTTCTTGTGCTAATATTTTTACTTTATAGACTGATTCCACCTCAGATAATGTAGCTTACCCAGCCTTTACGTTTCATCTAAAGAGAAAACATGCACCGTTTACGATAGGCCTCATCGTCTTCAGTTACCATGTTTTTATTAGTGAATATATACTTGTAAAAGTGGTTTGACTAGTGATCCTCCCAGAACAATGTGAAAGTACAGATAGTTTTTATCTTTTCTCTCGTTCTCATCGGCAAAGGGTATTTGCTGTTAAATAATGAGGTTTTCTTCTAATCTCAGATACTTCACGTTGGCACCTTTTAGGGATCTTTTTTTTTTTTTTTTTTTTTTCTGTGGTACACGGGCCTCTCACTGTTGTGGCCTCTCCCGTTGCAGAGAACAGGCTCCGGACGCACAGGCTCAGTGGCCATGGCTCACGGGCCTAGCTGCTCCGCGGCATGTCGGATCTTCCCAGACCGGGGCACGAACCCGTGTCCCCTGCATCGGCAGGCGGACTCTCAACCACTGCGCCACCAGGGAAGCCCGGATTTTTTTTTTTTTTAATGCATTTTCACTGAGTAATCTGATGGGCTTCTCTATAGTGGATTTTTTTGTTTTTGTTTTATAATAAATTCATGATTTTTCAGCATTCTGAGTCAACCCTAGGTGGTAGATATTTTTCTTTGTTTTCACCAAATTCATGAACTGCCATGATATAAAGATCCTCTGTAAAATTACTTTGCGCCCTTCAATTTTCTGTATCAGGAGAGAGTTTTACAATTCCATAGTGGTTGCTAACTTGTGTATCTAAAATGCTTGTTGAAATTGGCAATCCCTTCCAGGTTCCACACTTGTCACATGATACCTTCATTGTCATAGCTTGTAGCAGTGTCTGATTGTCACCGGAGGTTTTGGAACGATGACTGTAGTGTTGAGAGTTTGGGTTGGCATGACGTGGTAATACTTGCTATTTGCATAAGGTTGAAGTTTTTTAAAATGTGTTTCCCTTTTTAGTTTTTCAGACATTTTGTAAACCATATAGGAATTCTTGTTTCAATGTGCTTCTGCGTATATTTGGCTTGATTCATAAAACTGAGATATAATCTTGACTGGTTCAGAGTTTAGTTCTTCATTAAAATTAAAAAAAAGAGTAGGTGAGAACATATTTTTCATAATGCTTGGAGCAGAGTAAGTATGAGACCTTGAAGGAACTACCAGTTCCTTCTAAATGTTAGACGATCTATACTTATTTGGGATCAGCACTCCCAGACCCCCAAACATAGGCAGGCAGTTAAGAGGTTTCTCTAGTTTAAAACAAAATGTCAGAATCAGAATCCTTTAGTCTTGTTCTGGTGTATGACATTGGATGAACTAGAAATGATATGTAACTTGCACATCATGCTGTTGGAATTTTGTATTTTCAGTGAATTGTTCAAGTTTATCATTTGTTATAGTCAACTTGAAAGTTAAAGTCAGAACTTTTTTCCTGCCTTCTCAATTTATACTATCTTTGCTTTTAAATTAGAGGAGCACATGTTATGAGATCTCCTTGGAGACCTTCAGAGCCTGGGAAGAAGGCACATTAGGATAGAATACAAACATTTTCAATTTCAAAGGTACCTTGAGAAATCACTAAATGTAGTAGCTTCATATCACAGGTAAGGAAATGGAGGCCTAGAGAGGTGATGTGACTTATCTCAAGTCATTCACTGGATAGAATTGAAGCCAGTAATTCTCAGCCCAGATTTTTCCCCATTATAACATGAATTGCATCAGAATTTTTATCCTGGGTGCCATTGATTCCTTTGTGAGTAGGACAGCATTTTAATTGAGTTATTTAAAATGTCAGTTAGACATAGAATGACCATATGTTCTGGTGTCTCTGAGATCGGCTGGTTCCCACTTATTCTCTTGGCATCATTATTAGTAGTACCCTGTATCACTCTCCCAAGTGTGTGGGTTTAGATGGTAGATTATATGGTTGTCCTGTCAGAGGGACATGCCGTGTTTATTTGCACGTCTTCTTTGTTCTCTTAGTCCCACACAAATAGTCACATTCTGGAACATGGGTACATATTAAATTGCTGATTTTGCTTACTCCTATTGATTTTACCATGTAAGTAGTACCCATTGTTCTTGTATCTTAGAGAGATTCAAGCATTAAAATACGATGGGCCTCAAATGCGGAGGCTTGTTATTTTTTAGGTAATTCTGCAGAAGTCACTTGTGGAAGCCTGTAAGGTGCTTTACTACGCTGTCCCTGCCCTAGTAAGCACATTTCGTTAGAGCCTTTTACATCTTGTTACTGGAGTATGGGTAATAGTACAAATCAAAAATTTAAAAATGTGTGTCAACATTAAAATTTGGAGTCAATGTCATTTTGGAGGGATAATTCTCATACAGTAGATCATTTGGTCTAAGGCCTCATCTTTGTGGGAACTGAGTCACAAGGTGGTTCAGTGTCCACTGCCTAAAACCCAGCAGTATAAGGTAGTTCTAAAATTCTCCTCCTCCTTGAACAGATTGTAAGACTAGAGTTTTATGGCCTGAACTTTGACTTGATACTGGATTTCTGTGGTTTGGTGGTTGGTATTGGCCAGGCATCCCACATTTGTACAGTTGAACATGCGTCCTCAGCATGGGCAGCTGGGCAGATGATACAGAAGTTGGCCTGGCTGTGCAGAAGACATGCTGCTCCCATCATGAGCTTCATACCCTGCCTCTTGTTGTCAAGGGGGCTTGTATTCGAATGAAAGTGTCTTCAGTGGTAGCGGAAATTTTCACCTTGAGATGCTGCTTGTCTTGTAATTCGTTTCTCCTTACGGGGCTGAATATTGTAACCTGTTACTGTGATCTCGTTGTCTTCTAGTACTGGGGTTTCTTTGTGTTGGTCATTTATGCTGCTAATAGTTGAGTCAGAACAAAATGAAGCATCATGATTTTGTCCCCCTGCCCACTTAACTTGAGGTTTTGATTCAGTATCTAGTTGTAGCAGTGAAAATTTTGCTAATTAAAAAAATTTGTCCCTTACATTAGACTCTCAGAGTTGATGTCTTCTTTTTTTTTCTTTTTTTCCCTTAAATTTGTAAGTTAAACATAAGCACAAATATTTGATTGTACCTCGAAACTGAGTTTTTTCCAGAGGGCCAAGAGGATTCCAGTGTTCGGAATTAACCTAATGTCCTTTTATCTCTTCCTTGAAAAAAAATACACAGTACTTTTCTTCACTTTTTATAAGAATTTAAAGTGATTGACCTAAAAGGTATGATTCTCTCTTGAATACAGTATTTCCTAACCCTTTTCTTGCCACCTAAGAAAATGATAGCATTTGTGTGCCAGACACTTCCATCAAAAAGATGATTGATGCTGGAGGCCAGAGGTGCTGCCATGGGCTTAAAAATTGTTTTGGCTATTCTGGGTCCTTTTGCATCTCTATATAAACTTTAAAATTAACTTTTCAGTTGCTAAAAAAGAAAGAAGAGGTCTACTGGAATTTTGGATGAGATTAAATTCAATCTATAGATGAATTTGGGGACCAACTGACTTATCAATATTGATCTGGTAACAGTATGGTCTGGTTTATATGGTTTAAAAGGGTGACTCCAGATGCTGTGAAGAGTGAACGGGGGGTTAGAGGTGAAGCGAGTGGAAGCAGGGAGACCAGTTAGGCTTTGGTCCAGTCCGTCCGAGGGGTCATGGTAGAGCAGATTAGGACCATCATGGTAAAGACGGAAATGGGTGGGATTGGGGATATATTTTGGAGGTAGGATAGACAGCACGTGCAGGTGGTTTGGACGTGGTAGGACAGGAAAAGCTCAGCCTGTGGATGAATTTTGGCTTTCACAACTGGGTGCATGGTGGTACTTGCTAAGTAAGATGGGGAAATCTGAGAGAGGCAGTACAAAGCTTGGCCAGGGGTTGGGCGGTGGGTCATGTTGGTGATCAGGGGTTTTGTTTGGGCCTGTGAGATGAGCAAGTAGAGATATCAGACAAGGTGGCGGCAGTACGGAGAGAGATCAGGGCCCGAGATACAGTTAAAGGCACGGTGTCGGCTCCGAGCCTGTAGTGCAGGTGTGCAGAAGAAGAAGAAGGCACCCAGGACGGAACCCTCTCTCACTCCAACATTGAGGAAGTAGAAGCATGTAGAAAAGACTGAGCAAAGGAGATCCAGGAAGAATGAGACCAGTGGTGGATGAAGAAAACTAAGACATTGTGATACCGTGGAAGCTGACAGAAGAAAACAGATGAGAAGTCAAATGAGACAAGACTTGTTTGACTAGGGAGCAGGGACTGTGGGCTTGGGCAACATGAAGGTTTTAGCAGGTGTGGCTTCGAGTGAAGGGGTTCCCTGGAAGACTGACCGGTGTGCACTGAGGGGAAGCCTGAGGGGATGAAGGAGAGAGCAACTCCCACCAGCTCTCAGGAACTTCTGCTGTGAAGGGTGGCGGAGATTAGGACTGTACGTGGAGGAACACGGGATTGCGGGAGGGCTTTGATGGCAATATGCGGTCGAGAAGGGGACGCTGATGAGGGGTGGGGAGCCAGCTGCGTGAGTGACGTCCCGAGGACGCAGCGAGGTGGGAGCAGGTGGAAGGGTCGGCCTTTGGTAGGAGTGGGGTTGACTGACCCGTAGGAGCAGCAAGGAAGGCGGGACATAGGCATAGTTGCAGGGGCAGCAAGTTCCTGCCGGTTTTTTTGTTTTTAATTATTTGGCTGCTCTGCGTGGCTTGCGGGATCTCAGTTCCCCAACCAGAGGTTGAACCTGGGCCTTGGCAGTGAAAGCCCAGAATCCTAAGCACTAGGCCACCAGGGAACTCCCCTGCTTTTATCTTCTTAACGTAGTTAAGGCAGTTTCATCAGCTGAGATTGGGGTGGGCTGGCGGGTAGGCAGTTTGAGGTGTGAGCCTTTGAGAATGGGAAACAGAACGTGCCAGGAAAGTTTTGTAGGATCACCTGATAGTGAGGATTGCCCATATAGTAGATGCTTGCTTTGGAATTCTTTGTCATCAACTAAGAAAAAACTTCGAATGTGTTTAACTTTCAGATATAACTTAGAAATGTTGTTGACTATGAAAGAAGACATGCTAATACATTTTCTTATCATGTATAGAGGTTTAATAGAACCTTTTTAAAACATTCAAGATTTGATATTCTTTTTGAGCACCTAGAGACTGAGAAGGAAAGGACCCACAAACTCAAAAGAAAAATGGGCAAAAGCCCTGAACAGATGGTTTGCCCAGAGAGAAATGCAAATTGCATCTATTTCTCACCCGTTAGGTTGGCAAGCATCTTAACATTTGCTAATAGACTCTGCAGTAAGGGTATGAGGAAACACACACTCATTTATTACTGGTTGGAGTGCTACATAATACAGTCCCTAAGGAGAGGAAGCTGGTGAGACCAACCAAAAGTACTGTTTGGCCTTTTACCCAGTATTCTCATGAATTTGTCCTATAGGTACACCTGCACGCGTACAAATGACTATACTTGGAGTTACTCATCGAGTCATAGTTTATCATAACAGAAGGTTGGAAACTACTTTGAGTATTCATCCTTGAGGGCTGGTTGATTAAACTCTGGTACATCCACACAATGAGATGCTATGTGATTGTTCAAAAAAGAAAATCTCTACATGCTGACATGGAGAGATTTCCAGGATATGTTTGCAAGTGAAAAGACCAAAATTCAGAACAGAATAGAAAGCATTCTGTTTCTTTTCTAAAAGGGGAGGAAATGAGTATACTTTTATTTGTTTGGTTTTGCATAAAGAAACATCAGAAGAATAAACAACAAACTAATAAGTGATTATGTGCTGGAGTCAGAGGCGAACGGATTGCCTGGTGACAGAGGAGGAAGTGAGACCTCTCAGCGTCCATCTTCTCGTGTCGTTTTGATTTTGAACCATGTAAAGATATGAATCTACTTTAGCCAAAAAAAGAGTAGGTACTTTACAATAAAGTTTTGGAAATTGTCATCATCTTCGTCAGTGTCATATAAATTGGTTCGTGAAGGTTCGTGATGCAGCAGTAGGTAAGACAGATATAGTAACGGGGTTTTGTAATTTAGGGGCACTGGAATTATTAAGAAAATTGCTGAATAGGTGTTTATGTTTCTGGTCAAATTAAGAGAAAACAGTATCTAAAGAAAACCTTGTCAAAGTAACTGAACCTAAGGTGTAAGTATCTTACTGTAATTCAATGATAGCTTTGTTATTTTTTAAAATCTTCTTAGTTGTTTTTGGAAGGTTAACACATTACATTTGGTTTTTAACTGTTAAGAATGTGTCATTGAATGAATTTAAAGTTGCCACAAAATCTTTTTCTACTAATATACCTTACTGTTTTGTATTTTATTACAGACTGTTTTTTTTTTTTTTCCCCCTGGGAACATCTCTGGACTTCAGAATACCCCTGAAAGCTAAATGGTTCATCTTGTTTCAGATGGAGAATTTTGATTGTTGAAAGCTTGTAGAGAAAATGTGGGAACATGGAGTCGTGTTCCCATATCTTTTGCATTTTCAAAAGAGCTTAAACTAGGTGGTACCTGGGATCTACAGTCCTTTGGATGAATGGGGCATTGTTCTGAGGGAGTGTATCTTCCCCTAAGATGCTATGACATCGAGTCCTTGAAATTTATATGCATCCATCAGATCCCTGTACCTAGCCATCCATCTTTGTTCATCAACTCAGCCATGGCTTTGTGCCTCTAGCAGGGTGCCTGGCACATGGTAGATTATTGAATTAATTTCCCTGGCTTCAGTTTCCTCGTTGATAAAATAGGATGATAGTGTTTGTGCCCTGCCAGCCTCTCTGGGTGATTCTGAAAAGCAAATGAGGTGATCATGTATTATGAATTCTTTGTAAATTGAACATTTCTTCTCTTATTAAGGATTTTCCACATATTACTTGATAAATAAGTTCGTTCTGTTATTATATTTTTCTTATATCTGAATCTGGAGCTTTCTTCATTTTATCTTTTTCTAGATCTAGTGGAGACCATGAAAACATCCCTCTTTTCCCTTTAGCTTCTCTGAGTTTTTGTCTACCTGTCAATTGGGGATAAAACCTAGGGTTCTTATATGAATTAAAGCTAGTGTATATAAACTAGGCATCACAGTGATTTGTAGAAGTAACTGCTAACAAAATGGTAATTTTTTGTTTTGTCATCGAGTGATTTTTTTTTCAACCTAGGATGTTTACTATTCTAATATTAGTGTCAGCCACTTGCTAAAATACTTGGCACATAAGCTGTTGCTCACCCTACAGAACAGAGTATTTGAAACAGGGGTGTGAGGAAGGATTCATGGAGCTGGTAGCATTTATTTAAGTACTGTTGTCTAGCGGGCTTATATGCTATCCATCAGTCCTCCAGTGATCAGCCCTTAAAGAGGTATTTTTTGAAGTTGGATATACTCAACCATGCTCAAATTAATGCCACAATTATGAGGGGAGATTTGGGGGGGTGGGGATTGGTGGAGAGTAACTAGTAGATAATAGAAAAATTCCACTTGTAAGTAATCTTTAATCCGCAGGATTTTTATAGCAGATGTTTGCATTTTACCTACCCCACAGTACCCTGTGTACCTGCCATGCTGGATAAATAAAAAGTTCTGATGAATTTGCACCCTGGTGTCATAGAAACCAAAGATTAAAGATTAAAACAGCACATAGTGATCTGGTCTCCTAGGGCAAATTGAAGCATGGTGCGGAGGTAGTTATTTGGGTAATTCAGACCCAAATCTGGTTTATGAAAACGGATGCAGCATTTATTGAACACTTACTGTGTGCCAAGCTCTATGCTAAACATTCTATGTATTATATTGGTTAATCTTTAAAATATTCCTTCGAACTATGTCTTATTATCCTGACTTTACAGGTGAGGATATTGAGACTTGGAAAGATTAAGTAACTTTCCCAGGGTACACTAAATGACAGAAACAAGACTGAAACCTTGACTTTGTCCAACACTAAAACCTGTGACTTTTTTCCTCTGGGTAGTACGAGCAGTCATCCCTTTGCCAGAGGAATTTGGTATGTCACTTTTCAGCTTTGGTGGTAAAATCTTGACTGGTAGAAATAGAAGGCTGCAAGAGAAATAAGCAAAGAAAGTGTTTTCCTTCACCTGATAAGATATTATGCCACTGCTTTTGATCAGAGAATGACAAGAGTAAAGTATTATAGGAAACCAACTAGGACAAAGACCACCCAGCAGCCAGCAAACGAAGCAGGTGAGCTTACACTTCTGAAAGTCTGAGCTGAAAATGAAGTCTAAATGGTATGAAAAAGTAAGTGTGCGTGTTCCAAATAGAGCTACTAGACTCTTCCTGTATAGGGGTTGGGAATTCCATAGAATTGAAGATTCCTGTTTTTTGCCTATAAATCTTTATCTCATGTATTTAATTTGTATAATAATATCCACTCTAGCCTGGTCTGGATGGTGACATCAGACAGCACGATTTGAACACCCTCCCACAGGGAGCTCTAACGTTCAAGTTCCAGACTCCACATTCATCTGTCCTCTTAAATCATGGTCTCCTGGAGTGTTTCAAACCCAAATTGTAGGGAATCTGAAGTTTTCTCTGAAAAAATTTCTTGTCTGAGAATTAAAAGCTACAGCTGTGTAGGCTTGTGCGTGCCCTGACTCTGGGTATACTGGAGGGAGTAATTTATTTTCTCCTGTGGAGGATTGTTTAGATGCCTTGAAAGTGTGTGAAAGGAATTTTTGATCTCCAAGGCATATTAAAATGATTAAGATTTCAAAAATACTAATTACTGCTATACACAAGGAAGAGATCTGAGAGTGATAATTTTAGTAACACTGCCTATTTTGCCCAGTAGTCTCTTTGTAAAATCTTGTTTGTGAAACAGTATGTTTAATTTCAGGAATGTGGCTTTTGAGTAGAATATAGTAAGTACATTACCTTAAAAAGGAATGGACATTTCTGTCTGCTATTTTAATTGTATTAGTCAGCATCAACTCACAGTTTCTTAGTGGTGACTAGAATTGGAGCAGCAGACATAGCAAAATATGCTGAAACTTCGTTTTAGGTAAACGTCAAGCCTCCCAAACTTTCTATCATTCAGTTTAGTGATATGGTTATCATCAGGTTAGTGACTGAGCTGGAGTAGAAGGAAAGGTGATGAGAATTGAGGAAATCAAGGCACTGTGCGTCGTGCTTGTTGGTAGTATTGAAGTTGCAGACGAAGAGGAGATTGCAGACCACTTCTGAGATGTGTCTTGTAAACCTCCTGTACCTTCTGTTTTCACTGAAGTAGTGTAGCAAAAACCTCTTAGATTTGTGTCCTTAATGCTCCGCAAATATTTTCCTTCAACAAATCAGTGATTTGTACTGATGGTTTGAAAGCCCGGAGGTTAATTGATCACAGACTAATAGGTTATTTGACAGGCTTGGCCGTTCTGCTTACTTAGCTGGAAGAGTAGGGATGCTTTGTAACCTTCCTGTTGAAAAAAAATTGTATGTGTGTGTGTTGGAGGGTGTGTGTGTTGGAGGGTGTCAGCAGGAAGCCGACTTTACTGTTTCTCTAGTGATGTGATACCTGCCAGGACCTAGAGCTATATGACCGCCCCTTTCTCCCATTCCCCTAGCTCATGGGTTCTCAGTAGGAGCGATTTCACCCCCCAAGGGGTGGGAATTGGGGGGGGCGTTGGTAGATGGTTAAAAAGAAAATCTTACTCCGCATGTAAAGCATGTATACACACACACAGTATGTAAACAGATATACATTATATTTGTGGTATTAAAATTTCATGGAGGGGCAATTAGGAAAAAAAAAGCTCTGAAAAGACTTCTTAGGTGTGGGGAGTGGGGCCAGTCATGGAAAAAGGTTGAGAGACACTGCCCTAGCTCCGTTCAGGTAAGGAAGAGCGGGGATGGAATCCGTATCACTTGGCGTAGAGAGAAGGAAATGAAAATCTCCCAGAAACAGCTTCAGTTTTCTTGATAAAGTTGGTGTAGTTACCACCAAAGTAAGGATTAACAAAGGTTGGGATCTTGTGAACGGAAAGGTTTAGACCTCTTCTATGGGAATAAGGGTGGCAGTGTATGCTAGCCCTCCCCGGCGAGTGGCCAGGTGGGTCTGTCTCTTAGGAAAATAATGAAGTTGGTGAAATCTGCCTGTGTCTCCTTGAGGGTCTTCTGCTTTTTCCTCTCCTCTCCTAATGAACACTATATTTAGCTAGCTGTTTAATGGGAAAGCTTATAATAGGCTTGTATATACTAAGGTGAAAATGACTGATGATAAATTAATGTGTTATTATTTTCAGGGACACTTGCATTTGAGCCAGGGGGCCATCCTCAGTGTAAAAGAGTAGTAGATGCTTAGGTACTCTGACAGGTTAGGTCAATGGTTCCTGTCGCAGGGACCTGAAAGAATGATTGCAGCTGGTCTGCAAAAGCATATGCATATCAAGAATTATCCATGGACATAATCGAGAGTGTCTCACAGGCATATGTACTACTATTTTTAAAACGTATATATGTGCTTCTCTAATGGATAAAATATAAATTAACAATATTACTAAATTTATAATACTTCATTATTGTTACATGTTTTCTCCATCCACATATATGAGAAGTCTTGCTTCTACCCTTTGAGGAACCTCATCCTGAATTGTGCTCACTGTATTGGAGGGTCACTACACTGCAATGCCAATGGAGCGCTTACACATAGGCCGTTGTACACACAAGCCACAGTCAGGGGCGCCCTGCGTGTAGCTCCTTGAGGGTCTTGGGAATTGGGGAAATCCCTTGAGTAAAATGTTTGGTACAGAACTGTGTTTATTGACTGTTGCCCCCCGCCCTTTTTTTGTTCAAGCACTGTAGGCAAACACTGCTTCAAAGTAGTTTTTCAGAAGTGGTTGAGAATGATTCACTGACACTTTAAATCTTCATAATTTTTAAACTTTTGTTATCTCTTAGAATATCACTAGAAATAAGATTGGCACTAAGATTTCCAAACCTGTTGCCTCTTGCCTGAGAGAGAGTTAGTCCTTTGTTTGAGCCTTCTTTATCCTGGGGGTTGTGACGACTATTTGAGTTGTCCCATACACTGCCCATGATATTCTGTGTCTTGTGTGTCTTGGATGTCTAAAGAAATGCTTTTTTTCCTAATACACACACACACACACACAAGGAATTTAGTTGGGTAAGAACAAGATGCTAAAAGCCTTAAAACATTTTTCTTTTAAAGAAGTAATACCTGTCCTCTCTATCCTTATTTACTCAGCTCCCCTGCCTCCCACCCTGCCCTGCACAGATAGGCCAAAGGTTACGTAGCAATTTAAGCTAAGTTGCATTATAACAAATTACAGTATTAGCACAGTTCAAATTAATTACATTTTACTTTGTTTGGTTACAGAGGGACTAACAGACACTTAGGAACTTAATATCTCTTGTGAATTTCATTACTAAACTGCAGTTTTTAAAACATGATTTGACCTTTGGTCGCCATAAATTGAAATTGAAAAGGCTCACGATTATATTCCATTTGAATCCAGGTTCTTTTTTTACTGAGGCGTTTATTTAAGCTTTAGCGATTTTTTTTTCTTTATTATTGCTGATTAAGTTTTTTTTGTAGCTTCATTGAAATTGATGTATAATAAACTGCAAATATTTAAAGCACACAATTTGATGACTTTTGTCACATGTGTACTGTGAAGTCGTCAGCACAGTCAACGTGATGACCTATCCATCTCTTCCAAAGTTTCCTTGGGCCATTTTGTAGTCCCTCCTTGCCCACCCCCTGCCCCCTGCAGGTAACCACTGGTCTGCTGGTTTGCTTTCTGTCACTAGAGATTAGCTTTCATCTTCTAGGATTTTATATGAATGGAACCACGGTCTTTTTATTGTCTGGCAATATTGATGTACATGTCCTTTTAGTTCCAGTTCAGACATCATAAGAGATCTTCTAGAAGAAGAGGAAGCCTGGGAAGCATCACATAAGTGAGTTCTCATAATCATGAAATAAGCATGTACTTTGACCTGATAAATTATAATTCTATACCATTGATTTTCAAACCAAAGAATATTTGTGCTTACTGACTTAAGCAAGTAATAATTCACAAAAATCAAGGTAAAGATTTCCAGTTCACTACTTGTTTCTGTATATTTCTGCTTAGAAATGGAATCTTAGTGTAATAACTCCAGTTACTTGTCTGAGGTTGTTTTTCTAAAGATAAATTGTTCCAATGGGCAATTAATAGTCAGGCATTAACAGTTGGGCCTTAAGCACTGTCTTAGACTCTTTAGAAAACTTTTAATCCTTTCCTAAATGTTGCCAGTCATAAGACTGTAGTACAACTGGGCAGATTTGTTCCACTAAAATTTCATGAAGCTCACATACCACAAGTGGGCCCTCAAAACTGCCTAGCACTTTTACTGTTTCTGTGATTATTTCTTTGTCTTGTTCTTCACAAGGATTACTTGAACCCTTCTCAGTTCTTTCAGTGGCTCCAGCCTAGCTGAAGACCTTTTCTCTTCCTTTGTAGAGAAAATAGAAGCCATTGTATGGGAATCCTCATCTTTCCAACACCAAATGTATAAATCTGCCTGTGTTTGTACATATTTTATCCCGCCTTTTATAATTTCTTCATTTTATAATAAAGGGCTGCCTCTTTATTATAGAGTCTAGTTTCTCCTACCTCATTCCTACCCTCTTGTCAGGAATGTTACCCGTTCTCTCTTCTCTCGTTTAGGCATCTCTCCCTCTCCTGTCACCTTTCTCTCTCTCTCTCTCTTTCTCTCTCTCGTTAGGTTTTCAGCGAGCCCGAATCTCTCCCATCTTGAAACCAACTGACTAACTACCACCTCACTCAGTCTCATCCTGAAGCTGCTCTCGTGTCTCTCCTTCCTTTCTCAGTAGGTGGCCTCTTGCAGTTTCCATTCCTCATCTCCCACTGACTCATCAGCATCCTCAGCCAGACCCATCCTTCTTCTGAAATAGCCTTCATTGAAGTCATCGAAGACCTCTATGTGGCTAAGTCCAAAGGACAACTTTTTAGACTTCATCTCCTTTGACTTCTTAACAGCATCTGATGTTCTTGACATCTTCACCTTTCTGAAAGCCTCTCTGAGGCTGAAAGAGGTAAATCTCCATCCAAGGTCACTTAGCAATAAGTGATAAGTGATGGAGCTGAGATTTTAATTTATGTCAAAATTCAGCTCTATGGACCGTTAAGCTAAATTGTCTTTCCCAAGAATGAGGTTTCCTGTGCTGACATTTTGTAGTATTATAGCTGAATCACTGGGAGAATGGAAAAGTGTGGTGTATCCAGGGAAAGCATTATGAGTAGGTCTATCAAGCCAATGAGATATTTGGCAGCTCAAACAGTAGTGTTTTATGAAAGTTTGAGATTGTGGCTGCATTAGTCTCACCTAAGCATTATTGAACTTTGAATTCTAGGAGAGGAGGCCACTCGTTAGCTAACTACTTCCTCTTGTACCAGGAATCCCCCTGTTTTTGCTCAACTAAACCCTGACGTCAATGACTATGACAAGCTGTAGCCCAAAATTCCTGAGTCCAAGGCCATTCTTGGCAATGATGACCTCTTAAAGTCATTATTATAAGAAATCACTTAGAAAACAAATCCCATCGCTTGATCCTCACAGAAAATAAATGTTAAATCTGGAAGGATGTAAGTGCTCATCTAGTCCAGTCCCTTCATTTTATGGAGAAGGAGGCTGAGCTCCAGAGAGGCAAGTTGATGAGGTTGAGGTCCACAGCTAGTTAGTGGCCTGCTGGGGTAAGAATTCAGGCCTCCTGGTTTCAGCCAAGTGTAGAGCAGTTTAAACCAGCTTATGCCACAGTGTAGCTTTAGAAGCAGAATCAGAAAAAGGCTGCACAGCTTTACTTTTCAACAAAATGTGATAGTTCTACAAATACCCATCTTAAGCTTACAGGCATTTTGTGGTAAGTGGCATATTTGAGATATTAGTCCTAGAACATACTATTTCAGCCCCAACACGTTCTCCTAATTCCATAAATGATTGAGAGGTTCTGTTAGCAACACAATGCCCCCATATAAAGCTGTATTTTCATAAGCAGCAAAAAAAACCAAAACAAAACCCAATACAAAACCCTGTTTTCTGCAGACTGGTCTTGGGTTCTTATATCTGTGAATATTGGTTCATCTTACCATTTTGAGCCACAGGATATATTTATGTTGAACAGAATGAAAATAGGAAGAAAAATGGTCCAGGTCAATCATTTCACGTTTCCAGATTTCATCTTCCTTATCCATAAAATGCGGGGAATGTCTCCTCGGCAGGTCTGAGTCCCTTCTCTCCTGACCTGCTCCTCTTCCACTGTCCCCTCCCTCAGTGAATGGTGGTATCACCATCTGCCCCACTGTTCCAGCCAGAAACCTAAGAATCATCTTCAACTTCTCATTCTCCCTTACCTCTCACCTGCAGTGATTGCGAGGTCCTATGGATAAGTGGTCCTCAGACTTAAATTTACATCAAGATCACTTGGAGGACTTGTTAAAACACGGATTATTGGGCTCCACTCAATCCTGAGATGAGGATTCAGGAGATTTGGGCTGTGGCTCAGGAGTTTACATTTTAGCACGCTCCCCGATGTTGCTGACGCTGCTCCTGGGGCCCCGCGTTGAGTAGCGGGGCTGTGGACGACCCCTGAACTGTCTCTGTTGGCCCCTCTGTGCCACGGCCTGCGCAGGCCCTTTGCTCTTCTCGCTGGCTTCCTACCACAGCCATCCAGCTGCCTCTGTGCCTCTAAGTCGGTACGCTTCATTCTGCCCGTGAGACCTAAAATACCCTGTGTTCTCTCTGTGGTAAGGTCCTTCAGGGACTCACCAGCATCCAAGGCTCTTCCAGCCATGGCCCCAGCCTACCTGCTGGCTCCTGGACTGTCCTTCCTCCCCTCCCCGCCCTGCCTTGTTGCAGCCTGGCTGAACTACTCACATTTGCTTCAAAGTCATGCTGCCTTGTACCTGCTGTTGCTTCCGCCTGAGTTGCCTTTTCCCCTTTCTTCGGACGGGAGTTGTCATTCCTTCCTTCCCAGCTCTGCTCAGAAGCCCCTGGCTGCTCCCCTTGCTCCCGCAGCAGTGGGCGCTTACCACCCGACATGCTTCCTAGAGCAGATGTTCATTATACATCACGCCCCGCACGGTGCCTGGGGGGACCCATGGTGGACACTCAGTAGGCGTATGAGGGATTGAATATGTCAGTCAGTGTTCACTGGATCTGAATACACTCCCTGGTGGATTCTAGCTGTTAGTGACACGGCTTA
This sequence comes from Mesoplodon mirus, assembly GCF_964341445.2. Classification (NCBI taxonomy): domain Eukaryota; kingdom Metazoa; phylum Chordata; class Mammalia; order Artiodactyla; family Ziphiidae; genus Mesoplodon; species Mesoplodon mirus. The sequence continues at coordinate 8,210,367 of NC_138988.1, forward strand.
CGTGGCTTTACGAACCTGTGAATGGATGATGACTGCCACATACAAATCTTTTTTAATCCTTTATCTCTTAGTGCCTTAAAAATCTTTTTTTAGGAAATAGCTTTTTCTAGCATTATAAAATCAGAAAAGGAAGAATCATTTTCTCTATTGATAATCTGCATTTCATCCTAACCCCATGAGAAGTCATTTGCAGCGTGCTAATGAGCCCATTGCATTTTCTCATGGAGGACTATAAATAATTTGGCTGTCTTTCTTTGGAGGAGTGAACTTTATTAACTATTACTTATTAATAACTATTATTAATGTATGCACATCTTAAGTGTACAGCTTGATGAATTTTTACAACTAATTACCCCTGGGGTTAGGGTTACTTTGGTGGCCCCGGTGAATCACGCCCCTCCAGTATTCACACTCCTGAGGCCCACGTTGATTCTGGGTTTGGCCATGTGATGTGAGAAGAAGTTTGGTAAGCGTTTGCACAGTGGGGCTTGTCCTTTCCAAACACTCACTTTTAGGATGCTTCTTCTTGGACCCAGCCCCTCTGCTGTGAGAAGCCCACCCCGGGCATGGAGAGAGGACAGCTGGAGGAGAACGGAGGTCCAACCCTCCCTCCAGCCAAGCTTCCAGTCAACAGCCAGTGCCAGCTTGCCACCATGTGAGTGAGCCTTCCTCACAGTGGATCCTCCAGACCCAATTAAGCTGTCTATTCTGAGCCCTGCCCAGATCTAGAATCATGACCAAATAAGGGATTGTGCTATTTCATGAGAATGTAGCAGTAGATAACCAAAACAAATTGAACAGAAAGTTTCTGTTTAGTTTTTAATTGCCATGTAATAAATCACCCAGAAATTTAGGAGCTTAAGCCACAGCCATTTCATTTGCTTATGATTCTTCAGTCTGGGCTGGCCTGAGGCTGCTGGTGGTTATTTATGTGGCACGTAGCCATCTGGCAGGGCGGCTGGAGGTGATGTTCCACTGAGGTGTCTGGACTTCTCTGTCTTTCCATGCAGTCTGGGAGCCTGTTCTTCTCCATGTGGTCTTTCCAGCAGGATAGCTGGGATTTTGTATATGGAGGCTCAGGGCCCCTGTGCCAGTTATCAGTTTACTGCCTCAGCTCCAAATTCATCCTTTTTGCCTGCTCTGTGAAAACTGAGTTGGGCCCTTTAAATATTTTTCCTTTGCCGGCTCTCCTGATGTTAAGTTTTATCAGTAGAGGGCACTGGAGAGACATTGCAGGAAGAAGGGGTTTTGCCTCTTGGTTGCAGGCCTTCCCCGGTGCCTGGTCCTACAGTGTACCCTGGCCAGCAGCTCATTGCTCTGACTCAGTTAGCCACAGCCATGCCCTCTCCACGCAGGTGTCTGGATCTGTCTGGGGAGAGGGCTCTTCCTGGGGTGCTGCATCTCAACCGTGAGTAGCAGCTCTTCCTTATTTCTACTCTTTCTATAATACATTCTTCAGGATTCTCTTTCCTTCTTACTAGCCAACCCCTCGTTACTCCAGTCCTCTGTTACAGTTAGTAATTCTTTATACTAAACTTTTCTGTTCAAGTTATCATGGTCCTGACTGGACCCAGACTGATACAGCTCCCAAGAGGTGCAAATACAAAAATTTCTTAGCCTTCTTAAGACTTAGTCCTGAAACTTGTGCTGTATCACTTCGGCCACATCCTGTTGGTTAAAGTAAGTCACAGGGCCAGCCCCAGACGCTAGGGAAGGGGATTGCACAGAGGCAGGAGGTGTGGATCATGGCGGGCCACCAAGGTCACCACCCAGATGTGGACGTGGAACATTCCTGGCATTCTAAGAGCCTTCTCATGCCTCCTCCCAGAGGTAAGCACAGTTCTGACTTCCATCACCATGGGTTAATTTTGCCTGGTTTTAAATTTCATATAAATGGAATCGTATAGTGTGCACTCTTGGAGACAACATTACATGTTTGAGATTTTTCCATGGTTGCAAATAACGGTAGTTTGTTATTTTTCACTGCTTTATCTAGAGCAGTGGTTTTCAAAGTGTGGTTTCCTGACCAGCAGCGTTTGTATCACCTGGGAATATATTAGAAAGGGAAATTCTTGAGCCCCACACCAGACCTTCTGAATGAGAAACTCTGGGGATGGGGCCCATCAACCTGTGTTTTAAGAAGTCCTCAGGTGATCCTGCTGCAGGCCAAAGTTTGAGAACCTCTGCTCTGTAATATTCCACTGTATGAATAAGTCACCATTTATTTACCCATACTACTTTTGCTAGATATATCTTTTCGAGTTTTTGGCTGTCATGAATAAGGTTGTCAGGAACATAACTGTTAAATGTCCTTTGGTGCATGTGCTTTTGTTTCTTTTGAGTGTATACTGAGGAGTGGTATAGCTGGGTGTTAGGATGTGCATGTATCCAGTAGCTTCTCCCAAACATTTTTCCAAAGTGCTCACGCCGATTTAAACTCCCATCAACAGTGGGCGGTCCAGAAGTTCCATGTCCTCATCAATGCTTGGCATTCTTAGTTTTTTCATTTTAGTCATTCTCCTCCATAGGGTCTAGTGGCGTCTCATTGTGATTTAAATTTGCATTCCTCTGATAAGTATGTTATTAAAAATAGTATTCTTTTGTTGTTTGTTTACTATTTTCTAATTGCTTGTTGCTAATATATGAAGCAAATTAAATTTTTACATTAACCCTGTATTCACGAATTTTGATAAGTTTACTTAATAATTCTAATACCCTATAGGGTTGTGTTTTTTTTCAACATCTATAACCATGTCATCTCAATATAATACCTTTTCTAAAGTCTTTGTTAATGCTTAACTGAACAGATTAGGACTGCTACTTAGACGTTAATTAGAAGTGGTAATAAGGGTATCCTTTTCTTATTCCCAATCTTAGTGGGAAAGCAGTCAATATTTTTACCTTATATTCCTAGTTTTTAATATAAATGGATGTTGAATATTTTCAAGTGTTTTTTATGTTTTCTATTGAATATATTGAGATGAATATGTGATTTTTCTCCTTTATTTTGTTAATGTGGTGAATTACATTGATTTTTCGCATGTTAAATCAAGATTGCATTCTTGAAATAAACCTAATTTGTTGATGGTGTATTAACTCTTTTATATGTTGCTAGACTTGGTTTCTTAATATTTTGTTTAAGATGTTTTGTTGTTATGTTGAGAAACTGGCCTGTAACTTTCCTTCCATGTAATACTTGTCCGTTTTTGGTCCCTCTTCAAGCTTATGCACTAGTATTCTGGACAGGCCCTTTGCCCCATACAGTGCTTAAAAAATTGAAAGTACTCACAGCAGGGAAACAACCAATCTTGTGTTTCCAAAAAAGAAAAAAGAAAAAAGAATAATCAGAAACCTCTTCCCTGTTTAAATGGCCCATATTCTGCCCAGGTAAATCATCCTGGTAATAGTGTATACTGGAAGCAGGCTGGTAATAGATGGCCACATCTCCCAGGTATGGCTTCTGTATTCAGTAGATTCAGGGCTTCCTGATGCCTCTCACCATGGTCCTCCACAGGAGTATCCCCAGTTGGCTGACAGCATGCAGTTGGCAAAGTTTGCTCAAAAATCCATTGATTATACCTTCCAGAGGATAAGAATTTAAAAGCCTGTTGTGTTTGGGCCATGTTATTAAGTGTCATCATTCTAGTAAATAAGTGTGTTACATGCTTGGGAAAAAAAATCTTGAGGTGGTTTATCCTATTAGGATTCCTGCATCTTTGAGGATGAGGTATTTTAGAGAATTACTCTGGGAGAACCTTGAGATCCTTGCTTGCTAGAGACTCTGCTTCAAGCCCATGCTTATGGTAGAGGCTGCTTCTGCCACTAACACTATAGCCATGTTTGTTGCCAGCTATTGTGAAGGCAAATCAAAGAGGGGAAATATGGGAGAAACACATTACTTAAAATTTTAGAAGGAAATTAAAAACAAGGTAAGAGAGCAAAGTAACAGTAATTTTATAGAAGTTAAATATAAGAGGGAACATCCCATTAAAAACAAAACAAAACAAAACCCAGAAGCCAAATAAATAAATGTCAATAAAATATTAAGATGAGAAATTTGGGACTTCCCTGGTGGCGCAGTGGTTAAGAATCCGCTTGCCAATGCAGGAGACACGGGTTCAAGCCCTGGTCCGGGAAGATCCCACATTCCACGGAGCAACTAAGCCCGTGCGCCACAACTACTGAGCCTGTGCTCTAGAGCCCGCGAGCCACAACTACTGAGCCCACATGCCACAACTACTGAAGCCCACACGCCTAGAGCCCGTGCTCCGCAACAAAGAGGAGCCACCGCAATGAGAAGCCCGCACACCGCAACAAAGAGTAGCCCCTGCTCGCTGCAACTAGAGAAAGCCCGCGTGCAGCAACGAAGACCCAACACAGCCAAAAATAAATAAATAAATAAGTAAATAAATTTATTTAGGGAAAAAAAAGATGAGAAATTTGACTTGTGAAAGTTTACAGGTATTAAGACCATGAGTTAAAAGCTGGGGGGAAAAGAAAAGATAAAGGAGAAAACATTCAGGAGACGTTGTGAAATAAGGACGTCTGGAAATTCTCTCCATAAAAGCAATGAAAAAATGGGCAAAACTTGTCAGAATCAACTTTTTCAAAACTGAAAATTAACCAAAGACAGCAGCAATCCAAGGAGCATTTCTTCAGGAAAAATATCTGAATTTTAGTTAGAACAGTGAGCTTTGTGGTGATTTGACTTCCCCTGTTCCCATCCCCCTCTCTCTAGCCCGACAATGGCCTTGGGAGCCAGTAGTGTGCTGTCTTGATGAGGACCAGCAGCCTGGCAGCCGGCGGAAAAGGCAGAACGGAGTTGGAGCTCCTTCACAGCCTCATTCCCAGAGAATTCTTATTTGATCTGTCTGGTGGTTTCCTGGAGGACTCCCACTTACAAGACTGTGTTTACTTTACCTGACTTGGAGCTCACCCAGTGCGAAAGCCTCTTTTTCCCCTGAGGTGTTTGTTTAAAACAATTATTAGAGACAATTGATTAACTTCATAGCCATCTGAGGTAGATAACAGTTGGGGCAAACAATATGTTAAGCAAAAAGCTTAGAGGAAAAGCTGGAAAATAAGATTTCCATCGGGGCTTTGACCAGCTCTGATGTATTACTGTGGCTCTGGAAGGTCACATGCATGCTTAGGGCTCTGTGTGTGCTCAGGAGAGACCTGAGAGGGTCCTAATCTCTCACCTTGAGCTGACTATGAGGCTCCATGCAAGCTGAAAGGAGAGGCTAAGGCGGAGTTGTCCCCCAAGTGCTGAATGCATGCCCCAACACAGAGTCCCTTGGCAAAGACTGATTGTCACAAGGGCTTCTGTGTTATATTGGTTCCAGGTGATTAGGGAAAGTTCTATGTAATCATTAGCTGACCACTAAGCTCATGTAGCAGACACGTCAGTGGTCTCACACAACAAAGAATGTATATTTACAGGAGCTCAGAAAGTCACTTAACAAACAGCAGCAGACACCAACATGAACAGACGCTGAGGAAGGAGGAAAATCTAATTCCCATAGTTGCCACAGTATACTGGTAAAAATGTCCAGTTTTCAACAAAATATTAGACATAAAGAAACAAGAAACTGTGGCCTATATACACCGGTGCGGGGCAGAAGCAACCAATGAAATCAGCTGTTTTGACTCTGATCAAAGGACTAAAGGGATGTATGAGAACAGTGTCTCACCAAATAGAGAATACCAATAAAGAAATAGAAATTATTTTTTAAAAATAGACATTCTGGAGTTGAAAAACAAAATAGCTGAAATGAAAATTTCACTAAGAGGCTCAACAACAGATTTGAGCAGGTGTAAGAAAGACTCAATATTGAGATGACAGTTATCCCTCAGAATCCATGGGGGGTTGGTTCCAGGACCCTGCCCCCCACTGCTGCAGGTACCAAAATCCATAGATAGTCAAGTCCCGTATATAAAATGGTGTAATATTTGCATTTAACCTATGCACATCTTCCCATATACTTTATTTATTTTAATTTTAATTTTATTTATTTTTGGCTACATTGGGTCTTTGTTGCTGCGCGCAGGCTTTCTCTGGTTGTGGCGAGCGGGGGCTACTCTTCGTTGCGGTGCACGGGCTTCTCATTGCAGTGGCTTTTCTTCTTGCGGAGCACGGGCTCTAAGCTTGTGGGCTTCAGTAGTTGTGGCACGCAGGCTCAGTAGTTGTGGCACAGGGGCTTCGTTGCTCCACGGTATGTGGGATCTTCCCAGACCAGGGCTCGAACCTGTGTCCCCTGCATTGGCAGGCAGATTCTTAACCACTGTGCCACCAGGGAAGCCCCTCCCATATACTTTAAAACATCTCTTATTATTCTCTACATCATTTTCTAGTTTATAAGCGCCTTCCCATGCGTTTTCATTTAATCCTCCAAATAGCTTTCTACTCCACTGACAAACCTAGGAAATCAGGCAGGGCCTGACCCCTGCCGCTCCCCATCCCCTGCTTTACCCTTGTGCCCCACGTGCGCCCTCTTCAGTGTCCTGCCCTCTGTCAGTGTCTCAAGGAGCACTGCCGAGGCTCCGGTGTCGGGGGCCCGCAGCACCAGGCTGTGCTGCAGAATCCAGAAAACATCACCTTTCATCTTCCCACCTGCTTGTGCGGCAGCCACCCCTTTCTCCGATGCTCTGCCTGAAGTGAAAGGATGCGTGTGGCTCATCTCTCTTGGGAGGGGATTTTATTTTCTTGGTTCCCTCACAACCTCAACTGTCTGACAGGATCAAGATAAGTTATGATTTTGTTCGACTCTCTGGCTTCGTCTTGTCAGGATGGAAGCACATTTTCTTCAGCTTTCTGCCTCTGAAGCAGAAGCGTAAAGCTGCTCGATTCTGATTCAGAAGAAAGGAGTTCAGTTCCTAACTCTGTCACTTATGACCTGTGACCTTTGCTAAGTCAACTGTTTTCTCAGTTGTGCAGTGGAAATAATAATAAAAGTCATAATAATTATCATAGCAGACTTGTCAGTGGAGTAGAAGGCTATTTGGAGGATCACATGAAAACACACGGGAAGGGGCTTGTAAACTAGAAACTGCTGTGGAATAATAGTGAGCATCATTTTCTAAGCTGCCGTTTTGTTTTTTCCATTTTCAGATATGATCTTCAAGACACAGAAATAAGTCCCAGACAGAATCGTCGCACGAGGTCAGCTGAAAGTGCTGAGCTCGAGCCAAGAAATAAGCGGAACAGGAATTAGTGTGGGTTTGTTCACTTTCCCAGTGCAGTCATCAGAAGATGGTACTTTTGTTGCCATGGTGATTTCATATTCATAGATGCCGAAGTGAAGATGTTACATTCTAAATATTACGTTTAACTGATTTTTATTCTTTTCTGCCTTTCCAGGAAAAAAAAAAAAACTTACAAAGCATCCTCACTTGGTCAGTTACCTCCTGCCCCTAAAACATCTCTCTCTAAAAATACTGGCATCCACACGTTCACCAGCTTTGCAGAGGACAGAGACTTTTTGGCAGAAGGGTTTTGTGTGATTTTGTTTCTAAATTTCAGAATGTCCTTAAGCCATTCTCCTCTTCCGTGGAGAAGCCAACTTCAGAAAAGGATCCTTTAACCCCTCTACCACAAGGAGCAGTTGAGGCATTCAGAGCCCCTGTGTTCCTGGAAAGGCAAGATGTCCTAACTCAAGTCCTCCGTGAGTGTGAGCACGCGAGGCCTGGAGGCCGGTGTGCGTGTTACAGCTGTTTCAGGATGGTTGTTGCCCGAGTTTCGTGTGGTTGTTAGTTAGACCCGTGTCTTACACTTTACTTGGAGTAGGATGTTAGTACCGTAACCTAAAGGCACACAACAGTAACTTTGAAACATTAGGCATATTCTTCAGAAATGCCTCTTACAAATGATTCCTTCGTCTTTTTTTCACGTGGGTAAATCAAATCTTTAACACTTTGAATCCCAGCTATTAAATGGAAAGAATACAATAAATGAATTTTGTCACTGAATAGACTCTATATGAATTTAAAATAAAGTCCTTGAAACAGTCTCCTGTGAATGATTGAGTACAAGCTACAAATCATTGGAAAGGGTTGATCAGAAATTGTTCTCTCTGTGCAAAATGTCCCCCAGTTCCCAGTTCCTTCCAGAGTTCCTAATGCCTGTCTTTGGCATTTCAGAGCCAGTCCCCTGCCACCGGTGCCAGCAGCTCTGGGGCTGCCTGTGTCCTGGTGGCAGCAGAGCCACTTCACCAGAGTCCAGGAAGACCCTGCTGTTGGTTTGGGGGTGGAGGGCCTGATCCTGCCCTGGGCCAAGTGTCCCAGCACCTCAGGGTAGCCATCCTGGCTCCCGCTGAGCTCCTGGAAGGAGGAGGTGGCTGGAACCCTGCTGTTTAAAACAGCACCTAGAATTCGGAAGGAGTACCCGGGCAGGTGCTCTTCCATTGGCTCCCAGATGGCCGGGCATTTCTCGATTTCTTCTCTGCTTACCGAAGAGGCAAGGCTTTTGCCTGGAAAGGATTCTGGGCAGCCATGCAGGTAAGTGGGGCAGCCTGCTCCGGCTTCAAGAAGTTGTTAGAATGCCACACCTTCTCTCGTGTGCCACCTTTGCAACTCTTGCAGGCGCCATGGGCTCCCCTCTCTGGTCCCAGCATGTTGGAGGCAACACTCCACCCCCGCCTCCATCCCGTGATGCCCCACTCCCACCCTCTCCCAGGCAGCCATGGGTCAGGCTGGGGCAGACGTGCTCCACTGTATTCGGAGGGGTGGGAGCAGGCATCCTTCCCTGTAATCTTGGCTTGGCAGCCAGCACGGCTCACCCTCCAGACCACTGACCTGTGGGAAAGAAGAGGTGTGCAATTGCCTTGCCCAGCCTCTGAAAATCCTGCTTTGTGGCTGAACTGAAGTGGCTCCTGCTCTGTGAGGGCCTGCCAGCAAGTTCCTTGGAGGCACTGTGCTGAGGAGGATCTGAAGCTGCCACCTACCTTCCTGAGGGCTCAGGTGGTGAGTTACTAACTAATATCTAGGCTTCTGAGACTTGTAATTTAGGGAACAGGAGGGATGGAGAGGTTGAAAGGGGAGGAAACATCAACTGGGTCTCATCCATGGCTTCGTGTAGATTCATGTAGGACTCAGAACAAATTCCTGGGAATCCTACCGCTTGGAGACCACACCAACTTTGCTTGCTTGTTTCTTTAACAGCTTCATTGAGATACAGTTCACTCAACATACAATTCACCCATTTAAAACTTAAAATTATACTTAGAGACCATCACCATAATCAATTTTAGAACACTTTTGTTGCCTATGGTCCCCTTATTCGTCACCCCCCAACTCTCCCATCCTTCCCAGCCCTAGGCAACAACTAACCTACTTTCTGTTTCTATATTTCCTTATTCTGTATGTTTCCTATCAATGGAATCATACAATACATGGTCTTTGGGGTCTGACTTCTTTCACTCAGCCTAATGTATTCAAGGTCATACATGTTGTAGCATTTATCAGTCCTTCATTTCTTTTTATTGTGGAATAGTATTTCATTGTATGGGATATACCACATTTTGTTTATCCATTCATCAGCTGATGGATATTTGGGTTGTTTCAGTTTATTCTCACTATTGCTAATGGTGTGCCTGTAAGCATTTGTGTACAAGTTTTTGTGTGAACATGTTTTTATTTGTCTTGGGTGTATACCTACGAATGGCATTTCTGGATTATATGGTAACTCTGTGCTTAATATTTTATATTTAACTGCCAAACTGTTTTCCAAAGTGGCTTCACAGTTTGCCCCCTAGCACTTTATTAGTCTTCCAATTTCTCCATGTCCTTGCCAACACTTGTGATTATCTGTCTTTTTTATTATGGCCATGTTAGTGGGTGTGAAGTGGTATCTCATTGTGGTTTTGATTTGCATTTTCTCAATAGCTAATGATGTTGAGCATCTTTTCATGTGCTTTTTGGCCATTTCTATGTCTTCTCTGGAAAAATGTCTATTTATATCTTTTGCCCATTTTAAAATTGGGTTGTTAAAAAATTATTGCATTGTAAGAGTTAATTGTATCGTTTTTAAAATTTCAGCTTCTGATTGTGTATTGATAGGTTAGGGAGATAGAAATGATTTTTGCATATTAATTGTGTATCGAGCAATCTTGCTAAACTCACTTATAAGTTTGGTAGCTTTTTTGTAGATTCCATTCGATTTTCTCTAATAGAGAATCATGTAATCATGTAAAGACTTGTATTTCTTCCTTTCCAATCTGGATGTCTTTTATTCTGGATATAAATTCTCTACCAGATAAATGCTTTGAATCACATTGGGAATATTTGCTTCTACTCCTAGTTTGCTGAGAATTTTTTAAAAATCAGAAATGGTTATTGAATTTTGTCAAATGCTTTTTCTGTATTTATTGAGATGATTATATGGTTTTTATTTTTTAGTTTATTAATATTGTGAATTATACAGTTTGGTTTTTTTATTTTTTTAAATTTATTTATTTATTTATTACTTACTTTGCGTTGGGTCTTCATTGCTGCACGTGGGCTTTTTCTGGTTGCGGCAAGCTGGGGCTACTCTTTGTTGCAGTGCGTGGACTTCTCATTACGGTGGCTTCTTGTTGCAGAGCACGGGCTCTAGGCACACGGGCTTCAGTAGTTGTGGCACGAGGGCTCAGTAGTTGTGGCTCACGGGCTCTAGAGCGCAGGCTCAGTAGTTGTTGGTGCATGGGCTTAGTTGCTCTGTGGCATGTGGGATCTTCCCGGACCAGGGCTCAAACCCGTGTCCTGTGCATTGGCAGGTGGATTCTTAACCACTGCACCACCAGGGGAGTCCCTATTTTATATATAGTAGTTTATACCTCTTAATCTCCTGCCCCTGTCTTGCCCCTCCCCCTTCCCTCTCCTCAGTGGTAACCACCAGTTTGTTCTCTGTACTTTGAGTCTGTTTGGGTTTTTGTCTATTTGTTTGTTTTGTTTCTGGCCACACCGTGCAGCTTGTGGGATTTTAGTTTCCCAACCAGGGATTGAACCCAGGCCCTCAGGCGTGAGAGCACAGAGCTTTAACTAACCACTGGACCACCAGGGAATTCCCGAGTCTGTTTCTGTTTGTGCCTTTATATTTAAAGTACATTTCTTGTAGACAGCATATATAGTTGGTGTTGTTTTGTTATCCAGTCTGACAGTTGCAATTTCTGCCTTTTAATTGGTGTGTTTAAAACCTTTCTATTTAATGTGATTGTTGGTGTGGTCATGTTTAAGTCTGTCATTGTGCTATTGTTTTCTATTTTGTCCCATCTGTTCTTTATTCCTTTTTTTCTCCTTTTTCTTCTTTATTTGGATTAATTATTTTTTATTCCATTTTATCTCCTTTGGTGATTTATTAGCTATAGCTCCTGATTTGGTTATTTTAGTGGTTGATTTAGGGTTTATGGTAGTCATTTTTATCACAGCCTACTTTCAAGTATTATACTACTTCAGGTGTAATATAAGAATCTTCTGATGCTTCCATTTATCCACCCCCCACCTTTATATTATTGCTGTTATACAGTTTACTTTTACATATGTTATAAACACCGTACTACATTGTTATTGTTGTTTAGACTGTAAATGATCTTTTAAAGGGATTTATATAATAAGCAAAAAATCATGTCTGTTAATCTATGTAGTTACCATTTTTCATGCTCATTATTCCTTTGTATATATCCACATTTCTATCTAGTATCATTTTCCTTCCACTTGAAGGACTTTCTTTAATATTTCTTCTGCTGGTGATAATTTTGTTCAGCTTTTGTATGTCTTCATTTCACTTTTGATTTTGAAAGAAATGTTAGTTAAGTATAGAATTGTGAGTTGACTTTTTTTTCCTTGTCACTTGATTTGTTTCCTGTGAGAAAGTTTCTGTCATCCTTGTCATTGTTCTTTCTGTTTGTAACGTCTTTTTTCTCTGGCTGTTTTTAAGATTTTCTCTTTTTTATTAGATTTGAACAATTTAATAATAATAATATGCATTGGTGATGTTTTCTTCATGTTTCTTGGGGTTTATTGAGGTCTTTGGATCTGTGGGTTTATCATTTTCATCAAATGTGGAAAATTTTGACCATTATTTTCTTCTGTCCTCCCCTCTCATTCCTCTCCTTTGAGGATTCATTCCAGTTACATTTATATTAGGCCATTAAGTTGTCCCATAGTTCACTGATGCTCTTTTCATTTTTTAAAATTCTGTTTTTCTGTGTTTCATTTTGTATACCTTCTGTTGCTACACTTCAAGTTATTTCATCTTTTCTGAAATGTCTGATCTGCCTTTAATCACCTCCACTGTACTCTTCATCTCAAACACTGTAGTTTTCATCTCTAGAAGTTTGATTTGGATCTTTTTACATCTTCAGTGTCTCTACTTAGTTCATTATCTGGACACATGGAATTCTGATAGAATAACTGTTTTAATGTCCTGTCTGCTAATTCTAATATATGTGTTAGACCTGGGTCACTTTTAATCAATTACTTTACTCCCACATCATGGGTTGTGTTTTCCTGATTCTTTGCCTGCTTGGTAATTTGTTATTGGATGCCAGACATTGTGAATCATACCTTGTTGGATGCTGAATGTTTCTCTTCCAAATAATTTGGATCATTGTTCTGGGAAACAGTTGAGTTATGTGGAAACAATTTGATTCTTTTGGTTCTTGCTTTTAAGGTATTTTTGGTGGGCTCAGAAAAGGCTCAGTCTAGGGCTAATTTTTTCCTCCTATTGAGGCAAGACCTTTCTGACGACTCAACTGAATGCCCTGTGAATTGTGACTTTTCCAGTCTGGCTGGCGACAATAGGCTGTGTCCAGCTGTACGTGACTGCTAGGCACGGATGCCGCGAATCCTTCCCAATAGTTTTTTGCCAGCCTCCAGTAGTTTCCTCACACGTGCTAATTAATATTCCCCTAAAGACTTAGGGCAGACTCTCTGCGGGTCTCCAGGGTTTGCTCTCTGCAGAAATCTCCTCTCTGTATCTCTGTCTAGCTGGTCTCCCTGGATTCCCAGCTCCATCTACTCAACTCAGGGAGCTCATCAAGCTCCACCGGGGTCTCCCTTCCCTGCACCCCCTGGAAACTCTCCCAAGGCACTTACCTGGAGCAGCTGAAGGGCTCACGCACCTGGTGGTTTCCCGTCTCTCAAGGATCACCGTCCTTTATCACCCAATGGCAACCTTCTTGAAAATTGCTATTTTACAAACTTTTTTTTGCATGTGCCCTATGTTTTCAAAATGTTAAAAAAATTTTTTTGTTCAAGTGACAGAGTAAATCTGATCCCTGTTACTTCTCTTTGGCTGGAAGTGAAAGTTGCCCAAATTGCCTTGTAAGTAACAATTGCCTTGTTACTTAAATTGTAAAATAATAAAAATAATCTCAAGATCATCCATAGGGAAATAGTTAAATAAATGTGGTACATGCATTACATGCATTAAAATATTGTATTTTAAAGCTGTTAAATGTTTTGGAAGATATTTATAGATGTAACTTGCTAATGTAACAAGTAAAGAGATTGCAAATCCATATCTATAGTAAATTCCAATGCTTCAACATACATCAATATGTGTATGCATAGAGAAAATAAAATACCCCAACATATGATTTCTGAATTTTGGCATTTTGGCTGAATATCAATTTTCTTGTTTTCTACATTTTCTAAATTGTCTCTAGAATGCATTCTTTGAGAATCCTATATAAGTGTGTATGTGTCTGTATGTACGTATATTATATGTTTGTGTGTGTGCACACGCACATAGGCACACACACGTTGTGGGGAGGTAAGGAAGAAATACAGAGGCTTGATTACAGGAGGCAGAGGAGACTTGGGCCATAAGCCAGGCTCTGCCACAACTAGCCTGTGTGATTCAGGGCAAATCATTTTCCTTCTCTGGCCTTAGTCTTCTCAGCAGCAAAATGATCTTCAGACCCCCCTCCTGCTAGAACATTCTGGGAGCCAGGACTGATTGAAAGTGCACATGGCCTTGCTTGTTCTGCCCTTTTCATTTCTCCTCCCGTGGCTTCCTGAAGAGCTGGATAAAGTCTCTCTGTGAGTCTAGATGGGGGCACTGTTCTCTGCTGGTCTGTTTTTCTAGGTCAAGGAGGCCTGGAGTAGGGAATTGCAGGGAGCTGATAATTTTGAAGGAACATCTCCCTTATCTGCTTCCTGCCAGTCTGAAGTGAGCAGCGAGCACTGGGTTGTGCAGCGGCCAAGGCATCACCCACGGTAGGAGCTGGAGCGGTGCGGATTCCTGCCCCCTCCCCCGCCCCCCTGCCACCCCTGGCCAGCTGGTGCCATCTCCTTGCTCACTTCCGGGACAGCTGTTCTCAGCTTCCCTGGGGAACCTCCGTGTCCCTGCCAGATGTGAAAGCACAGCTTGTTCCTGTTGCTCAGCTCTTCCAGCTTCTGTCTCTAAGTAGCCAAGGTGTTAGCCCTGAAAAGTAGAGGATGACAGCAGGAATTGGCAAGGGAAGTCCCATCAGAGGGGCGAGCCAGGGGATGGGAATTGGGGGGCGCCATCTTAGGGTTCTGTCCACCACAAACCCTCTCTACCTCTCAGCAGTGGTAAATAAAACATGGGAAGTGCCCAGCACAGCACCTGCCATGTTGTTCGGCTTTCATATATATTCGTTAGATCTCTTTTTCTGACTTGTTCGTGATTACTTGAGGGCACAGGATCCACCTTGATGTTTTTCTTTATCTCCAGCACCTGGACATGTGTCCTTCTGCAAGAGGGAAGGAGGGCTACATCAGAGAGCAGGTTTGGGGGAGGGGTTGGGGCTTTGGGAGGAGCCACGGAGCAGGGTGGGGGCAGGCTCAGATACGAAGGGGCGGAGGGTGTCTGTGAGCATCAAGGACAGGCTTTGCCTCCATAACCGCTCTCGGGTCGCAGGCCACTCCCAGCCTGTGGCTGCCGCTGCCAGCAAGTGGGCTGTTGCTGCTCGCCCCACATGAGCATCTGTAGAGGACGGTGGAAGAGCTGCTCCAGAGCAAGGGGAGGAGGGGAGGCCCTGGGTGCCTGCCCAATACCTGGGGACCTCCCTGGTGTCCTCTCATCGCGCTCTTTCCCCAGTGGGACAGGCAGCAAATGCAATTTAGGAATCCCGGTTGATGTGCCTTCTGGAATTCAGGGCTCCAGGTGTGAATACTCCAGCAAGAGGAAGCCAGGCACCAGGGCAGAGGCAGGAGAAAAACAGTGGGGCTGGTGTGAGGAAATGGGGTGCCTGGATGAGCAGGTGCAAGGGGGTTCTGTACTCATGCCTTTGCTCGTCATGCCCTTCCCCTCAAAGCCCAGGTGCAGCCCCAGCTGCCCCATGAGGTTTTCCCCCATTACCTTACATGAGAGCAGTCAGCTCCTCCTTTCTCCTTGTTCATGGGCAGTAGGTTTCAGTAAAGAAGTGGACCAGGAGTCAGGATACCTGGGTCCCACTTTGTCAACTGACGTGCTTTATGAACATGGGCGTGTTAGTTACGTCCTCTGGGAATCAGGTTTTCCTACCCTTTAAACGAGGAGGCTGGAGCACACACTCTCAGGTTCCTGTCAGCTTTCCATTCAGAGATGCTTCGATTCCAAAGCCCTATTTTATTTTATTTCTGTATTTTGCTCTTGACCCTTCTCCTATTGGCCTTGAGTTTAGGGCTCTGTGTGGCCACCGGTGCTTCCACATGGACTAAAACACAGCTGGAGTTCATACCATAATCGTTTGCTGAATTAACACCACGCCTGGGCCCACTGGTTCCATTTTTAGGAGTGTGCCCCGAATCCCTAAGCAGACCGTGAGCTTCCTGAATTTAGGTATTGGGGTGTCCCCCTTTCAGAACCCAGACTTGGCTGAGAAAGGACCCAGAGACGGACTCGGGATGGGGGAAGTTCCCATACGCTAACATCAAGACAAGAATAACACTGTAAATTAACTATACTTCCCTAAAAAAAAAAAAAAAAGGTTAAAAAGTTTAAAAATGAAAAAAAGAGAATAGACTGACTCAGGCCATAGTTCCTCGCAGTACGGTAGCTATACCTCCCCCACCAGCCATACACCCAAGCCCACGCTTCCGAACTGAAATCAGCCAATCAGCAACACGTTCACTTCAGAGGCTCCTAACAGCCAATCAGCAACAGCTTCACTCCAGGCGCGCACGCTGCTTACGTCAGGCTTCGGAATCAGCGAAGGCCACGCTTCTGCAGCTGTGTTTTCTCAGCTAAAAAGGAACCGCTCCCGAAACGCGTGTACTTCTGAGAGTCTGCGCCCCCTGAACTCTGTGCTCCTCTAGACCAGCTCTGGTTTGTCCAGTGTCTGCCTCCCCAGTGGCTCTCCCTTGCCTAGCAAGTAGTTGGGCCTCTGGTAGGAGGTGACGAGGGGTGGCCTCTTCCTGGGACGGGTTACGGACGTGCGGCTTGCGCGCTGGCAGCTACCAGCTCGGCCCCCTCACTGTAGTAACTCCGTGCCTAGGAGAGTCCCTAGCCCATAGGTGCTCAGTGAATAGCTCTTGAATTGTTTAATGTGGGGGGGGGGGCTCCGACTCGTGCTGGGGCTGAGGCAGGGGCTAAGGCCCCAGAGTGGGAAACAGCCAGTGGGAAGGGAGAAGTGCCTTCTCCCTGGGAGAGCAGCTCGCGCTGGAGGTCAGGGAGCTGGGCCAGGACGTGAGGAGAAGGCTCTGAGCATTCGGGCAGCGGTGAGAGTAGCCCCTCCGTTCCTACCCCCTGGGATGTGCCCGTCCTCCTTGCCCAGCTCTACCCATCACACAAAGCTTTTAAGGGCTTGTCCCGACTGCACAGAAGAGGGCTCGGTGAGGGTACGGAAGACAAGCCAGTCAAACCTGTTGGCCGGAAGGGACCTCGACATTGGCTGATAGAATCAGAGGCCCCAAGATATTCTGATAGCTCAAACGGGGGCTGATGCCGCAGTATCACACTGGAAGAGATCAGCAGACACTCGCTTCACCTTTCTGGGCGTCCTGTCCGCCCCTGTACAGTGAGGAGACTGGTCTAAGAAAACACAGATGCCCGCACCCTGTGCCCTGATTTAATTGGTCTCTGATTGGGCCTGTGAGATGGTAGGGTTTTTGTGGGGAGTTTTTTTCTTTCAGTTTTTACTTTTTATTTAGCAACTCGGATTGAGACCAAGTAACCCTCCCAGTAGGTTTAGGTTTTGAGGGATTGTAATAAAGAGAAGACGGGGGACACCAGTAACGGTTAAGGTCTTGAGAAAAGGACAGAATGTGCCCGAGACAGCCGGGGACAGAAAGGGTGGCCCTTGAGGCACCAGGTGCCCGCGACTCAATGTTCCAAGTGTGTGCGACCGTGACTGGGGGCAGAGGTGGGACCAGGAAGCACCAAGGCCTCTCTTTAGGCCAGTGGACATCGACCAGAACTTTCTACAGAAGAACTTGTGCTTTTAGGCCTCGGCTATTTTCTTGAGACACCACCGAGAACTCAGCTGTCACCCAGGGTCGTTTACAGGCCCCCGGGACTGAACATTTATCGCTGCCGGGATAGGTAACTCCATCCTGAGACAGGTGGGTGCTCTCACGTCCACTCCTGGAGGCCTGGAGAATCTGACGAGAGGGAAAGAGAGACGGGCTTCCGCGTTCCTGAGCGACAGGAAGAGCGCGAGGTGGCGGGACGAGGGCGGTGCTCAGTTCTTCAGCCGGGACCCTCCGTACAGGTACGCAGCCAGCATCTTGGCGCCTTTAACGTACTTGCACCTGTTGAGCTTTTCGTTCTGCGAGTGGGCTCCGTCATCTGCTGACCCCACAGGCAACAAGATGTCCTTCTTCCCAGTGACTTCCCAGTGGAGTTAGAGCCATGGAGCTAAGTCGGTATCTGAGAGCAGTTTCCGCTCTGACATTCTGTGACCTCTGTACTCACCTTGGTGTGGTTGGTACAGGAGGGGGGCGCAGCATGTGGGAAAACAGCTTAGGCTTTAATGCTTTTAGTGGTAACAGGAGTCGTGGCTCCCACTTATTGAGCTCACGTTCCGTGCTGGGTTCTTTGAATGCGTTCTCTTTTAATGAGATTGTTCCAACAACCCTATGAGATCACTATCATGATGGACATTTTAGAGATGAGGGAACTGAAGCTCGGAGAGGTGATTTGACCTGCTCGAGGTCACACAGCAGACTGATGAGTGGCTGACCTGGGTTTTGAATGTACCTCTGAACTGACTTCAAAGCTGATGCTCTTTCCAAACTGGGAAGTTTGGAATAGTTGCTTGGACAATTAATGCATCCGTGGGTTCCTTTAGCATCTAACTGGGGAAGGGAAAGTCCCCGTCTTTTCTGCTTTGGCTACACGCCGTCACTAGAGTATCGGGCTCTGCTCTCTTATTTTTGGAAAACACTGGCCAGCTAGAGTTCTTTGGGATGAGTGAGGCCACCCAGGCAGCTGAGAGGGTTCCCCCTGTCATGTGGAGAACGATGCAGGAGTTTCGGGCCTTAGCTTCAGAATCAGGGGTGGGAGATAGGAGCTCTGTCTTCAGTTGCATCACGGGCTGTTGTGTGCAAGAAGGGAGAGGAATTCTGAAGCAAAGGGTCTGGCAGTCCTGAGCACTGGCAGGGCAACACTCATGACATAGGAATGACCAGTAACCAACCTGGGTTGAACTTAGTTTATAAGATGAAGTCTTTGCTAAGGAATTAGCACATCTCCTGCATGCTCTGTGTGTTTCTGAGATAGTAGCTTTGGGGGTGACCCTGTCCCTCTCTGGGCTGGAGGCTGGGGGAGAAGCTTCAGGGGACCCTCACTGTGGCCCAGGTGCCTCCATCTGCTGCTCTGTAACATCTCAAGGATGCAGACCCCGTCCCTCTGCGCTGGAAACCAGCAGGCAGGTGCAGGGCGCAACCTCCCGCCTCGCTTCTCAGTGACTTTGTTTTTAACTAGGAGTATAGGCGTTGGCCCTGAGGAGCAGGATGTGGATGCACTAGGTGGGCACTTGGATCTCAGCTACTTGGTGCAAAGCTCTGGTGGATTCAGGTGGACAAACGCAGAGCACAAGGTGGAGAGCTGGGCACTGTGGGCACCGAGACGTGAACTGGACATAGTGTCTGTCCCTGGGAAGCTCAGAGTCTAGTTTGGGGAAGACAGAAGCCACTTAGCTGATTAATATAGGAGGTGGATGGTGGCGAGTATGAGGACGATGATGTGGGACCCAGGAGAGGAAGGAGTTCTGATTGAGGCAGGAGTTCCCAGCCAGCCCCACAGAAGCCGTGACGCTCTCCAGGTAAGACCTGTCGAGGAGGAGAATTTCTGATGCGTGGCTAGACTGGAAAACAGGCCCATGGAAAGGAGACGGTGGGAGAGGTCAGGGAGGTGTGTGTGTGCTGTAGGGGACGGGGGCAATGTCAAGAGCATGGGTACCTGGGTGTAGCCGTGCCTTGGTTCATACCCAGGACGTCCCCCTCCCCCTTTCTAATGGAATTCCGCCTCCATCCGGTGCGTCCGCCCTTCACGTGGCCCTGTCCTTCGCGACGGCGGCTCCCCTCGCCAGTCATTGGTTTGGGCTCGAGCACTTGGTGCAGTTGTGGTCACGGAGGTGTGAGAGGCGTGTGGCAGGGGCTTCTGGGAGAGGCTTCCTCCCTGTCAGAAGGAGACACACAGGAATGGAAGGTCGTCTTTTCTTCTTCTGCATGTTACTGTGTTTGGGTGTCACGCTGCACTGGGGACCACCGTCTTGCTACCAGGAAGGGAGTGAGTCTGAGAGCAAAGCCCAGGCTGAAGGTAGTGGAACAGGAAGATGGAGAGAATCCTCCTCATCCTTGAAGGTGTTGGACAGCTACGTTTGCTCACCCAGCTCTGGACTCCTTCTGTTAAATAATGTTTGTCTTCAGCGTTGGCATTTTGAGATGGGGCTGTCTGTTACATGCAGCCGACAGCATCCTTCCCAAAACAAAGGACACTCTGAGGGGCGTCACACGTCCAGGGCTTTCCCGACTGTGGTTGTCCCTCCTGAGAACGGATTATTGTTGCCAGTGTGAGCTAACCATCTTCTGCCACTCCAGCCTTTCCTGAGCCTGGGTCCACGTGGGGGCAACTAATTGGGGACCCCTCCACCTTAGACAAATCCCTTTATATTCTAAGACCAGCTGAACTTAATATATATGTAAAAATCTGCACATCACCCTGGGGTCTCGCTACAGAGA
Source organism: Mesoplodon mirus (assembly GCF_964341445.2). Classification (NCBI taxonomy): domain Eukaryota; kingdom Metazoa; phylum Chordata; class Mammalia; order Artiodactyla; family Ziphiidae; genus Mesoplodon; species Mesoplodon mirus. Next base: position 8,230,476 of record NC_138988.1, read on the forward strand.
GTTGCCCGAGTGAGAATCAACACCTATAGGCAAAGTGCCTGCCCTCGACCCTTGAGATTCTAGGTTGGTTTTTGAAACCCCTGTTTGTCTCTCCTGCTGGGTAGCATGAAGGCCCCAGACCTGGTTGCTCCGGAGGATCAGCACCTGTCTTTTCCAGTTCCCTCTGGTGTTTTCAAGAGCGAATTGTGGGTGGACTGAATAGTCTATATTTAATGTCCGGCTGCCCACCCAGAACATACATACCCTTCACACGTAGTATAAGTTCATTACACTTTTTTTTTTAAAAATAACATGCTCTGGCATAGGAACAAAACACAAACTTAATTTTGTTTAGAGAGATGACCAGATGCTCAGAATCTCGCCTTGAGAAATCATTCCCTCCAACGCAGCATGTGGCTCTCAGAGTCTCTCTGAGCCTGACCTAGGCTAGAATATCCACACGCTCTGCTTGATTTCTGTATCTCCATCAGAGCTATGTTCAACTGATAGGCTGTTTTTTGTTTTATTAATTATTCACGTTATTACAATTATTCACATTTTCTAACATTACAGGATGTTTGGGAAATTGAAAAATGAAGTCAGTCTCAGTCCCTCCATCTAACGTGTCTCTGAATTAATTTCATTGTGGCATGTGATTTCCAGTATTATCCACATACAGACACATTTGTGTGCTGCACACCTCATACACGTACGTTTTTGTCTCCTGGTTTTTTCATCTTATTAAATTATGAGACATCATGCTGCCCCATCGTTTTTAATAATTATTTTAATGGTTGCATAATAGGAACAGCAAGTAGTGGAATAATTTAACTTCATAACAAACACTGGTAGTGGTTTACAGAACCGTTTTCCTTTCCTCCTCCTCCTCTTCCTCTTCTTTAGCTTCTTTGTGCATCCCTTGCTCCCCCACCTCCCCGCTTCCTGGAAGGAGGATTCAGGAATCAGTGAGTCCATCCCCAGCTTCAGGGACAAATCCTGATGCGTCAAAGTCAATCGTGGTGTTCCCATATCTCTTACCAGAGATTGGTTTAGGTCCCTGCATGTGTTGCTATTCTTTGAAGGGACATGAGGGGATGTCTCTGCGGAGCTTCTAGGAAAAGCTTTCATGTTCCTAAAATGAAGCATCAGGAAGAGATATCCCTTCCTTCCACTGGATGTCATTTTATCTGTAGGTGATGCCGGCAAATGTAGCAGGAAATATATCCCATATCCCAATTCAATCAACCTTTGTCTCCCGTTGGTAAACGTTAAAGCCTCTTTTAGGGTGTAACCCTGAAGCCTGTTCTGTTACTAGGGCCTGTATATTATTAGAGCCTATACTTACCTATGATCAGGAATCTATTGTTAGGCATTTGGAGTGTTCAGACCTGGAGTGTTTCCTGGGCAGCCGATTTCTCACCTCACCTAATGTCTTTCCCAAACTCTGGGGCACTTCACAGAGTCTTATGGTGAATGTCCTGCTTGTTACTGGTGTGGAAGGTTGGGGACTAAACCAGTTCAGCCAAGTTCTTTCCTTTTCTGTTGTCCCAAGTGCGTCAAGGCACAGACAGCCGACAGAGCCAATCTGATCTGATCACTGGGGACAGTCTGACAAGTGTGACTCAGAGCTGGAGATAGGGCAGGAGGCAGCAGGATGCCCGGCTCTTAAAGATGCCCTAGACATAGAGGGAACCTACCTCCACATAATAAAGGCCATATACAACAAACCCACAGCAAACATCAGTCTCAGTGGTGAAAAACTGAAAGCATTTCCTCTACATCAGGAATAAGACAAGGATGTCCACTCTCGCCACTATTATTCAACATAGTTTTGGAAGTCCTAGCCACGGCAGTCAGAGAAGAAAAAGAAATAAAAGGAATACAGATTGGAAAAGAAAATGTAAAACGGTCACTGTTTGCAGATGACCTGATACTATACATAGATAATCCTAAAGATACCACCAGAAAACTGCTAGAGCTCATCAATGAATTTGGTAAAGTTGCAGGATACAAAATTAATGCACAGAAATCTCTTGCATTCCTATACACTAACAACAAAAGATCAGAAAGAGAAATTAAGGAAACAATTCCATTCACCACTGCAACAAAAAGAATAAAATACCTAGGAATAAACCTACCTAAGGAGGTAAAAGACCTGTACTCAGAAAACTAATAAGACACTGATGAAAGAAATCAAAGATGACATAAACAGATGGAGAGATATACCATGTTCTTGGATTGGAAGAATCAATATTATGAAAATGACTCTACTACCCAAAGCAATCTACAGATTCAGTGCAATCCCTATCAAATTACCAATGGCATTTTTTACAGAACTAGAGCAAAAAATTTTTAAATTTTATGGAGACACAGAAGACCCCAAATAGCCAAAGCAGTCTTGAGGGATAAAAACGGAGGTGGAGGAGTCAGACTCCCTGACTTCAGACTATACTACAAATCTACAGTAATCAAGATAATATGGTACTTTGCACCAAAACAGAAATATAGGTCAATGGAACAGGATAGAAAGCCCAGAGATAAACCCACACACCTGTGGTCAACTAATCTATGACAAAGGAGGCAAGGATATACAATGAAGAAAAGACAGTCTCTTCAATAAGTGGTGCTGGGAAAACTGGACAGCTACATGTAAAAGAATGAAATTAGAACCCTCCCTAACACCGTACACAAAAATAAACTCAAAATAGATTAAAGACCTGGATACTATAAAACTCTTAGAGGAAAACATAGGAAGAACACTCTTTGACATAAATCATAGCAAGATGTTTTTTGACCCGCCTCCTAGAATAATGTAAATAAAAAAATAAACAAATGGGACCTAATGAAACTTAAAAGCTTTTGCACAGCAAAGGAAACTATAAACAAGACGAAAAGACAACCCTGAGAATGAGAGAAAATATTTGCAAATGAATCAATGGACAAAGGCTTTATCTCCAAAATATATAAACAGCCTATGCGGCTGAATATTAAAAAAACAAACAACCCACTCAAAAAATGGGAAGACCTAAATAGACATTTCTCCAAAGAAGACATACAGATGGCCAAGAGGCACATGAAAAGCTGCTCAACATCACTAATTATTAGCGAAATGCAAATCAAAACTGCAGTGAGGTATCACCTCACACCGGTTAGAATGGGCATCATCAGAAAATCTACAAACAACAAATGCTGGAGAGGGTGTGGAGAAAAGGGAACCTTCTTGCACTGTTGGTGGGAATGTCAGTTGATACAGCCACTATGAAGAACAGTATGGAGGTTCCTTAAAAAACTAAAAATAGAAGTACCATATGACCCAGCAATCCCACTACTGGGCATATACCCAGAGAAAACCATAATTCAGAAAGACACATGCACCCCAGTGTTCATTGCAGCACTATTTACAATAGCCAGGTCATGGAAGCAACCTAAATGCCCATCAACAGCCGAATGGATAAAGAAGATGTGGTACATATATACAATGGAATATCACTCAGCCATAAAAAGGATCGAAATTGGGTCATTTGTAGAGACGTGGATGGACCTAGAGACTGACATACAGAGTGAAGTAAGTCAGAAAGAACAACTGTCATATATTAAGGCATATATGTGGAATCTAGAAAAATGGTACAGATGAGCAGGTTTGCAAGGCAGAAACAGAGACACAGATGTAGAGACCAGATGTATGGACACCAAGGGGGGAATGCAGGGCGGGGGAGTGATGGTGGTGGGATGAATTGGGAGATTGGGATTGACATATATACACTAGTATATATAAAGTAGATAACTAATAAATGCCTGCTGTATAAAAAAGTAAATAAAAGATTAAAAAAAAAAGATGCCCTAGAAAGCGCTTCAGTCTTAGGGCCAAGAGCCCATAGGAGATAGTCCTCTTGGGTCTTCTCAAATGAAGACTCCTCGCTGGAGACTGAGGCCTGCAGACTTGGACTCCTGTCTTCCTCTAGTGGACTGAACCTTCAGACCTGCTCCATTTAGACTCTGTCCATAAGCCTTAGGCATTTGCAAGAGTGTAGTATTTAGGGGGACTTCCCTGGCGGTCCAGTGGTTAGGGACTCTGTGCTTCCACTGCAGGGGGCACGGGTTCCATCCCTGGTCAGGGAACTAAGATCCCACAAGCTGCAGGGTGTGGCAAAAAAAAAAAAAGTGTAGGATTTAGATGAGGAAGACTTGGGTTAAGATTCTGATTCTGTTCCTGGTTCCATTTTAGGCTAATTATAACTTGGGGCTTCATCTATCCTCTTTGATTCCCAATTTCTATAACTAAAAATAAAGTCAATGGTAGTCTCTCTATCATAGAGTTGTTGGATTATTAATTAACATATATGAAATAGAGTGAAACAATGGCGATTTCTGGGCCACCTACTATGTGTTAGGCTCTAGAAGTAAAGACCTAAGTAAGTTTATGTCTTCTTAACAAGCATACCGTCTAATGGAGAAAATTGGAAAGTATTGCTTATTATCACTACTACCCAGGATCCATATATTTGAAGTTCAAGTAAGAGTTTTCTTAGCATATGATATATGGTCCCACCATTGCTGCCATGGCGGGGAAACAAGTGTTACAGGCTGGTAGACCTCTGTGGGCCTGGACCTCATCTGCAAGGCCGTGTGGGCATGTCGTCCTTGACATTTTTCATGACCAGTCTTCGGGCAGTTTGAGCTGAGAAGTGATGCCATCTCATTTCTCATTCCCAAAGCCTCATATCTGGATTGACAGGAGCAGGAAAGGATGAGGATGTAGGAATCTGGAGCATCTGGAGAGAGGTCCTGGGCCCTTCTCCTTCTTGGACTGCAGGCACAGGTAACACCCAACAGAAGCTTCCCTCTGGATGGTTCCTTGGCATCAGCTCCTCCCTTTCCCTCCAGCTGGAAGACACACTCTCGGTCTTGATAAAGAAAGTCTAAAGATTTACTTGTTTAGCAAAACAAGATAGCTAGGGTTGTTTCAAACATTAAAAACAGAAACAAAACAAAAAAAACCCCAGCATCCTTTCTTTTAATGGAAACTTACCTGGAGCTGCATATGTGAAACAGGTTATCAGGGAATGCTCTTGGTGGATGTTTTGAGAGTGGGGTGTCCTGCCCATCCAACCCCACTGTTTCCATGGAGACCCTTCAAGTCCTTGGTGGAAGCCATACTGCTCTGTAGAAAAGTTTGAAGCCATAGATTAGACCCACTCCAGCTAGACACACTCCAACGTCCCTGTGGATATCCTGTTCCTGGGGTGAATTGAGCTCTCTTGAGATTCCCAGCCCTAAGGAATCTTCCCGGCCAGCCACCTGGTAGATACCTGGAGTTCCATCTCTTGGGGCCTTTGGGGGTTTTGGTCTTTCCAGAATGTCCCATAGAAATGCACGTGTTCTCGGGAAGGGTACAACAAGCCCAGGACCCATTTCCCAGTCACATTCACTCATTCATTCATTTATTCAGCTCATGTCTGTTGAGCATGTACTAAGTGCTGCGTCCTGTTCTCCATACCAGGGGTATGGTTCTGAGCAAACAGACAAAAAGCCCTGCCCTCTTGCAGCCTGTATTGCACTGAGGGCTGGAGGGGCAGGTAGCTGGCAGCCAGGCTAGAGGTTTAGGGGACAGTGCTGGGGGCAGACTGCCCAGAACAGAAGATAATCTTGCTGTCCTTGCCTCTGAGCTGCTGGCCCTACTTGGCCGGAGATGAATGACGTGCTGAGTCAAACCAGCTTGGCGGGGCTTCTCTGCTGCCAGTGGAGGCAGTTGGTGTGCACGCATCCTCATGGGGTCTTGGGGTCTGGTGGTGACGCCTTGGGGTGGAGAAGAGGGTGCGCTGGGTGGTGGCAAGGAGAGGCCACTGAGTGCTTAACTTGGACGTAACTCAGGGCTTCTGAAACTTTGCTGCACGTTTGGACACCTCGGGAGCTGTGAAAACCTGGCTCCCGGGCTGCACTCCCGGGCTATCTAACCAGATTTTTAAAAAATAATAACAGCTGCTGCGTTTTTAAAAAAAAATTATTTATTTTATTTATTTTTTTGGCTTTGTTGGGTCTTTGTTGCGCGCAGGCTTTCTCTAGTTGCGGCGAGCGGGGGCTACTCTTTGTTGCGGTGCGCGGGCTTCTCATCGCGGTGACTTCTCTTGTTGCGGAGCACAGGCTCTAGGCACGCGGGCTTCGGTAGTGGTGGCTCGTGGGCTCAGTAGTTGTGGTTTGCGGGCTCTAGAGCACAGGCTCAGTAGTTGTAGCGCACGGGCTTAGTTGCTCCGCGACATGTGGGATCTTCCCAGACCAGGGCTCGAACCCGTGTGCCCTGCACTGGCAGGCGGATTCTTAACCACTGTGCCACCAGGGAAATCCCTCAACCAGATTCTGAGGCGTGGGTCTCCAGCCTCAGGAGTGTAAAAACTCCTTGGGTAGGTATAATGTCCAGCCATGTGAGAGAACCACTGAACTCACTTATATAGTAGTCTGTGTAAGATTTTTCTTGCTGAAAGGTATCCTGGGCTTTAAATGCATCTAGACAGTGTTCTCTACCTTTGGACAGTATCAAACTCACCTGGGGAACTTGGTTAAACACACACAGGCCACACACAGTCTCTCCTATACCCATGTGTTGGGGGCCTGTGTGTTCTTATCAGCTCCACAGGGGATTCTGAGACGCACCAGCGTTGAACTGCTCGGTCAGAGGATGCGCCGGAGGCGAGGCAGGCTCAGTGAGCACGGCAGCTCACGAGCCCGTGACTCCTTGGGTCCCCAGCCGGGAAGAAAACAAGTCTTCCTGTGTAGGGTTGGTGACTTTGCAGCTCTGACCCCTGCAGCGCTGCACTGGAACGTAGCACTCTGTAGATAGTATTGGCCCAGTTTGACAGATGGGGGACTGAGGCACAAAGATAGGATGCAACTTGCCCAAGGCCACATGAGATTCAAACTGCAGACAGGCCTGACTCCAGATCCTGGGGCTGGGACCGAGTCATGATTTTCTTCTGTGACCCACAGTCTGTTTCAGGGAGCACCAGGGAGGCCCATGTGTCTCAGCTCTCATCATCGCTTAGAAGTGGCTGTAAAAGTCCAGGCTGGAGACTCCTGTGCTCACAAGAAACCACTCCTGGTTCACGCCCTCCTGTTCACTCTGCTCTTGCTCTCCTGCGGGGAGGCTTGCGGGCCCCTCGTTTCTCCTAGAACCCTGGAATTAGCCCTAATTGTACATCTAAGGAGCAGAATTTTTAGGGCCACGATGCAGTTTGGTAAAATTAGACCTGTCTTCAAACTGCACGCATTTACCCTTTCCGGTATCTTTGCAACTGCAAAAATCATACGTTGACTCTACGGATCGAATATTTGCCTTTAGTTCAAAATTTTACATGATCCAAGTGCTTTTGGCAGCCATCTGTGAAAATGTAGACTAAAAAATGGGGTGAAAGAGTGGGAGGTTGTTCTTTTTAAGGAATGTATTTTCTTCTGAGCCTGTCAGCAAAGTAAAAGTGTGTTTATTAGATTTTGAACACACGTATTTTCAGAGCCACCCTTACTGTGTGCAGCAAGTACAGCCCTGTTTGGTGCCTGACCATATAAGTGTCTAAGGAAGAGACTTCATTCCTACTTCTTGACAAACATGAAATAGCTTTCAAGAAAACGCATGCAGAAGCAATTAAGATTATGAATGGCTTTGGCAGCTACCATCCTACATTATTAATTTTGTAATACAGTCAAGCTCCTCTTCATTCATATTTGCTGGAAAGCCTTGTGGCCCAGAGGGAAGTCCAGGACAGCATTTATGGAATTGTTTTTAAGGTTTCTGAATGCTGGCAGTGCTTTGCCCGCATTCAGGGTTGCATTCTTGTTTCCCTCAGCGACCTTGCTGGGCATGGGAACCTTGCCTTTGAGATAGTAACTGCTCCTTCGGAAGCCTGCAGAGACCTGTACGCAACCAGCACGGTGTTACCTAAAGGGAGCAGCATGAGCAGCGAGCATCGTTTGGAATCGGCTGCGTTTCCTCAGGGTGCTGGGGGTACGCGATGCGCCCATGGGGAAGGGACCCTCCAGTCGTCTCTGGGGATGAGGATGTGCTGTGGCTGCAACGTCCAGCATTTGTTCCAGGCTTTCCAGTTCGCAAACCGTTTCTAAACCCAGGATCTCCTGATAATCCTTGAAGGAGGCAGGACACGGCTATGGTTAGGTCCTGTTTACCAGCGCGGAAGAGAACCTTGCAGGGGTTAAATGATATGTTTAGTCTCTTCTGCCTCCTGTGCAGTCACCCATTCTCTCCCTCCCTCCCTCCTGCCCCCAAATGCCTCCTTGTCCCCTGGGCCCCCAGGCCCCTGCCCTGCACTGTGTTAGCAAAGGCCCTGCTCTGCCTGCCGCCCACTGGTAGCCGCGCTGCGCCGAGCCTAGCAGGGAGCTGCCGCGAGCTCGGGGCTCAGCCGGTTTTGTTCTGAGGGAAGCAAAGCCGCGCAGATGTCTCTCCAACCCCGTGAGGAAGGGGTCAGCGGATCACTCTGTGCTCCCTTAGATGATGTCATGTCTTTGCAAAGTCTGGGTTTCCAGTGTTTGCAGGGATGGGCGTCCCGGCGACAAGCAGTGTGGACAGAATGGAAGGTGGCAGTGTCCAGTCGCGTCGTGAGGTGTGAGGAGTTGCCCACCAGGCACCCCTGTCCCACCAGGAAGTAATTGTGGTCCTTTAAGAATGGGATGGAAAGATTAATTTCTGTGCATGTTGTCGTAGCTGTTGCTAGTACATGGGCGCTCAGGGAGTGTCTTGGACCTGACTCCATGGTGAATGGGGCTGGTGGGCATGTCTAGTGGCCCAGGGGCATCGTGAACAAACCCTGGTGCCACGAGGGTCTCGTGAACCTGGAACTTTCAGAAGCCTGTGGGGAAGCTGAAGGTGCAGCTCCTCTTTTCCCAGGGGACTCGGAGAGTGTGAAAAGCTTTTCAACCCAAGGCTGGGTGGGTTTCCCTGCTCTGACAAGATGCAGAGGAGACAACTCCAGGCAGTCTTCCCAGCCCTCCTGAGTCACACTGGGGAGCTGTCCCTGATGTGCAGGTTGGCATAAGTCACTAAAATAATGAGTTGCCCAGGAGTGGGTGGAGAGCGACATGGGTGTTCATCATCTCGTGTCCAGGGGACACGCTGATGATCCCAGACAGTGCGTGGCCAGTGGAGGGCTCAGAGCATCAGCCTGTGTTCAGTCCTTTTCCTTAGGATTTTAGTCAGTGTCCTTCATACACCTTTCCCCCACCCCAAGGAACAACGTGGGCAGCCTGGAGTAGTGGGGCTGGAGTGTGGGTGTTTGCTGAGCCCTCGGTGACACACGGCTGAGCTGCTTCCGGCTCCCCAGACTGCCCCGCCACGCCAGCCCTGCCCCTGCCTCCCTCCCGGGTGGGTCCTACACTGGGACATCGAGGGGCTGGAGGCGGCGGGTGCTGCCTGGTGTTAAGAGCTGTGAAAGGCAGAATCAGGACCAAGGGAGAGCTTCCCCTGAGGTGAGAAGCACCCAGGGAATTCCTCCGTGCCTCCCCTCTCCACATTTCTGTGCTGGCCTGTGAGTGCTGCTTCATCCTGGTGCCCTGGCCACAGCTGGTGGGACTCATTATCAGCCAGGTACTCTGGGAGGGACCAGGGCCAGCAGCTTCCGTGGACTTTGAGCTCTAAAGCCAGACACCCCTGGTTCAAATCCTGGCTCCGCCACATACTAGCCATGTGACTTTGGGAAAGTTATCTGACCTAAGATGTGGTTTCCTCATCTGTAAAGTGGAAATAATAATAAAGCACCTCATAAGGTTACTATGATGATTCATTGAAACACCTTATGTTAAGTAATAAGCATGGTGCCTGACCTGTTCCTTCTTGGGGAAACCACAGTAAAGGCTCCTGGCCGTGTTTTCCTCCCGCTGCCTATGCCTGACCCTGGTACATCCCCCATGTGGTCCCCTGTGGCCTGGCATGCCCCCCTTCTTGGGAACTCTGAGGACAAACCATCTTCTCTCTTCATTTTAAAACAGACACCGCTTAGCATGGCTGGCTCTCTCTAGCCAGTCTTTCATCCTCCGGGAGGCTAGCTTGGGCACCTCCCTGTGGAATCTCAGTGCTCCTAGCAGCAGGAGAGGACAAACTTCAGTGCTCAGCCACTTTCAAACTTCTGTCTGGTGTGTCACATGGCCAAGCCCAGATTCAAAGGGTGGAAAGAGATAGACTCCACCTCCTAATGGGAGGAGCAGCAGTCGTGTTGCAAAGGGGAGTGCATACAGGGATGGGAAGAATCTGTTCCCATTTTAAAAAATCTACCATACGCTCTGCTCGGTGTCTTTGGGCAAGTGACTTCCTTTTCCTTAACCCATTGTCATCCTCTTTATAATAGAGTGGAAAATTCCTATTCCTTGCAGGGCTGCCTAGAGGGTCAAAACACCATAAAGTACCATGGAAATGTACTGGTTTGTTGGTATCTGACGTGTCTACCACAGGTGTCACATTTTGAGAAAAATCCAGGTGTTTGGATCTTAAGAAATGATTTTGTTGTCACACATCTTGGACAGAAGGATGGGTTCCTGAGATTTAGGTTGGTGTGATCCTGACAAGTACCTAACAAAATGCCATCCCATTCTTCTTATATAAAATATATGTTATGTATGTATGGTCTTAGTTGAGGTTTTTGATCCTATCTATCGGTGTCTCACTTGTGGATCCTGGGAGAGAAAATCTGTTTGGCCAAGCTTGGATCAGGTGTACACGCCAATCAGAGGGACATGGTTACGGGTACCAAATGCTGTTTATGTTTGTCTGGACCCTGCTCCTTTAAGCTGGTGGACACACCAATCCTCAACAACCACTGGATCATAAAAGGCAGTTGTGAGCACCTGCCCACCAGTCTTCTTGTTCCAGACCTTTCTTGCTTGTTTCTGACTAGTTTCCACTTTCCTCTGGTTCCTGTAATTCCCTCTTGCATCTATTACCTTGCTCTTGTACTTTCCCGTTTGGTGTTTTTCATCTGAAATTGATGCATCTCAACTCTTCCAGAAAGACTTTGGCTTGGATATACCTTCCAATGCAGAGCAACAGCCAACAATGGATTTAGCTGAGATTTAGTTCTTCTGGGTTGAGTTGAGACTTGGGGTGCAGTAGCTATCCTGGTCCTTGGACTCAACTTGCAGCCCTGGTCCACCACTCCACTTTGCAAAGCGGGAGTTAGGCAATTTCTGGGTCTCTTTCTCTGTCTAGACCAGGGGTCCCCAACCACAGACCAGTACCAGTTAGGAACTGGGCCATACAGCAGGAGGTGAGCAGAGGGCAAGCGAGCAAAGCTTCACCTGTATTTACAGCTGCTCCCCATCGCTTGCATCACCGCCTGAGCACTGCCTCCTGTCAGATCAGCAGCGGTGTTAGTCTCATGGGAGCACGAACCCCATTGTGAACTGCACATGAGAGGGATCTAGGTTGTGTGCTCCTTATGAGAATCTAATGCCTGATCTGAGGTGGAGCTGAGGGGGTGCTAGCGCTGGGGAGTGGCTGCAGATACAGATTATCATTAGCAGAGAGGTTTGACTGCCCAGAGACCAAAATAAATCAGTTGCTTGCAGACTCATATGAAAACCCAATCAGTGAGTGGCAAGTGAAAACAAGCTCAGGGCTCCCAGTGCTTCTGCATTATGGTGAGTTGTATAATTATTTCATTATGTATTACAATGTAATAATAATAGAAATAAAGTGCACAATAAATGTAATACACCTGAATCATCCCGAAACCATCCCCCCACCCCCTGCCCTGGTCCGTGGAAAAATTGTCTTCCATGAAACCAGTCCCTGGTGCCAAAAATGTTGGGACTGCTGGTCTACACCACAGTCCTCCTGAGGGCAGGTACCGTGTTTCCAGATGTTATTTGTCATTTTGTCCCTACAGGATCAAGGGAATCGAGTGGGATGTACAATCAGGAGAGAATAGATTTAGACTGGACGCTTGTAATGGACTGTGATGTTTTATGGCTACCGGCATCCCAAACTGTTTCTTACTTGGGGACATCCTTCATTAGTGGTAGTCACAGTCCTGTCTCCTTAGAGCACCAAGGGGACCAAACATTCCTTTTCCTCAGTCCCTGGCCTCTTGGGCATGTGTGACCTAGGCTTGGCCAACCAGATGCCCCCACCTTGAACTTTGAACCTTGAGGGAGTTGCACAAAAACAATGGTCACATGAGAAGTAATTCATGCAGGGGGAGTGGACAAATTAAGGTCATGGCTGGTCTCTAGTGGCAGCTGTGCCAGAGGAAGTGATCTAACCCAGCTACTCCAGTGGCCTGACCTGGGCTGTGTCTTGGCCACCTGGCCCTCCTGGTTTCTGCCTATTTTTTGAGCTTACTTCTCCATTTTTGTGACAGATTCAGAGAATGGCACAATATCTTATCAATAAATTCCTAGTTTTGCTTCAGCGAATCAGAGTACATTTTTGTGTTTTTGGTGGTGTTTTTTTTTTTTTTTTTTTTTTTTGCAGTATGCAGGCCTCTCACTGTTGTGGCCTCTCCCGTTGCGGAGCACAGGCTCCGGATGCGCAGGCTCAGCGGCCATGGCTCACAGGCCCAGCCACTCCGCAGCATGTGGGATCTTCCCGGACCGGGGCACGAACCTGTGTCCCCTGCATCGGCAGGCGGACTCTGAACCACTGCACCACCAGGGGAGCCCTGTGTTTTTGGTTTTGCAACTGAAAACCTAATTAATGCAGCCTTTGAATAATAATAAACAGTGGCTTCCATCCACCAGGTACATGCCAGGTGCCAGGTGGCTACTAAGTGCTTCGTATAGATGACATTTAATCTTTACAACAATCTTGGGGGAGTTGTTACTTTTCTCATTTTGCATGTTAGACTCGGAGGCTTCTACGAATAATGCTGCTGTGAATCCTATTGTGTATATCTTCCTGACGTTCCCGTGCACACATTGGTTATACGTGTAGGAATGGAATTGTGGGGTCATAAAGTACAAATGTGTTCATCTTCATTAGCTAATGTTCATCTGTTTTATAAAATGTGCTCACACATTTATACTCCCACCAGCACTTGTATGAGATTCCGGTTTCAGCATGTGAGTGGATCTCGGCCATCATTTGATACTGTGTCTTTTTTTTTTTTAAACATCTTTATTGGAGTATAATTGCTTTACAATGTTGTGTTAGTTTCTGCTGTATAACAAAGTGAATCAGCTATACGTATACATATATCCCCATAGCCCCTCCCTCTTGCGTCTCTCTCCCACCCCTCTAGGGGGTCACAAAGCACCGAGCTGATCTCCCTGTGCTATGCGGCTGCTTCCCTGATATTGTGTCCTTTTAATATTAGTCCTTCTGTCAGGTGTCCAGTGGTATATTATTATAGCTTTTTTTAAATTAATTTTTATTGGAATATAGTTGATTTTCATTGTGTTTCTGCTGTACAGCAAAGTGAATCAGTTATAGATATACCCACTCTTTTTAAGATTCTTTTCCCCTTATAGGTCATTACAGAGTACTGAGTAGAGTTCCCTGTGCTATACCGTAAGTTTCTTATTAGTTATCTATTTTATATACAGTAGTGTATATATGACAATCCCAATCTCCCAATTTATCCCTCCCCCCTTTTCCTTGGTGACCATAAGTTTGTTTTCTATATCTGTGGCTCTATTTCTGTTTTGTAGATTAGTTCATTTGTATCGTTTTTTTTTAGATTCCACGTATAAGCAGTATCATATGATATTTGTCTTTCTCTGACTTACTTCACTCAGTATGACAACCTCTAGGTTTTATTATAGCTTAATTTGTGTTTCCATCAGACCCAATGAGGTTGAGTACCTTTTAAAGGTATTTTTTTTTATGTGGACCAGTTTTAAAGTCGTTATTGAATTTGTAACAATATTGCTTATGTTTTATGTTTTGGTTTTTGGGCTGCAAGGCATGTGGGGTCTTAGCTCCCCAGCCAGGCATTGTACCTGCACCTCCTGCATTGGAAGGTGAAGTCCTAACCACTGAACCACCAAGGAAGTCCCCAGAGGGCTTTTTAATTTTATTTACTTACTTATAAAATTTATTTATTTTTGGCTGTCTTGGGTCTTCGTTGCTGCACGTGGGCTTTCTCTAGTTGCGGCGAGCAGGGGCTACTCTTCGTTGTGGAGCACGGGCTCTAGGCACATGGGCTCCAGTAGTTGTGGCTCGCGGGCTCTAGAGTGCAGGCTCAGGAGTTGTGGTGCTTGGGCTTAGTTGCTCTGCGGCATGTGGGATCTTCCCAGACCAGGGCTCGAACCCATGTCCCCTGCATTGGCAGGCAGATTCCCAACCACTGTGCCACCAGGAAAGTCCCCTAAAAATAATTTTTATTTTTTAATAATATTGAGCACGTAGTCCAGAGAATTTCCATACACTACCTCTGCCCCTCAGACTTACACGCACATACACAAGAGTTTCCCCTGTTATTAACATCTTGCCTTAGTGTGGTATTTTGTTGTAACTAATGCACTAATATTAATACATTATTATTAACGCAAGTCCACAGTTTATATTAAGGTTCTCTCTCTGTGTTGTATAATTCTCTGGGTTTTGGCAAATGCATCATGTCATGTGTCCACGTAACAGTATTGTTGAAGATAGTTTTACTGCCCTAAAAACTCTGTGCACCATCCACTCATCTCTCCCTACTTCCCCTGTACCTCTGACAACCACTGATCTTCTCACTGTCTATAGTTTTGCCTTTTCCAGAATGTCATATAGTTGGAATCACACAATATGTAGACTTTTTAGACTGGCTTCTTTCTCTTAACACTGTATTGAAGGTCTCTCCATGTCCTTTTGCGACTTAGTAGCTAATTTCTTTTTATCACTGAATAATATTCCATTGTTTGGATTAATATTTAAAATATCCAGTTTGTTTATCCATTCACATATTGAAGAACATCTTGGTTGCTTCCACATTTTGGCAGTTGTTTGTAAAGCTGCTATAAACATCCATGTGCAGGTTTTTGTGTGCATATAAGTTTTCCATACAATTGGTTAAATACCAAGGAGCACGATTGCTGGATTGTATAGTAAGAGTTTTGTTTAGTTTTATAAGAAACTACCAAACTGTCTTCCAAAGTGACCATTTTTCATTCCACCAGCAATGAGTGAGACTTCCTGTTGCTTCACATCCTCGTCAGCATTTAATATTGTCAGTTTTTGCATCTTAGCCATTCTAATTTGTGGGTAGTGGTATCTCATTCTCATTTGCAGTTCTGTAGTGACATATAAATTTGAACACCTTTTCATATGTGTATTTGCCATCTGTATATCTTCACAGATGAAGTGGGTATGCACATCTTTGCCTATTTTTATTTATTTATTTTTTATTTATTTTTGGTTGCGTTGGGTCTTCGTTGCTGTGCACAGGCTTTCTGTAGTTGTGGTGAGCAGGGGCTATTCTTCACTGCGGTGCGTGGGCTTCACATTGCGGTGCTTCTCTTGTTGCGGAGCACGGGCTCTAGGCGTGCGGGCTTCAGTATTTGTGGCTCTCAGGCTCTAGAGCGCAGGCTCAGTAGTTGTGGTGCACGGACTCAGTTGCTCCGTGGCATGTGGAATCTTCCCAGACCAGGGCTCGAACCTGTGTCCCCTGCATTGGCAGGCAGATTCTTACCCACTGTCCCACCAAGGAAGTCCACTTTTATCTATTTTAGACCCAGTAACCTTAATAAATTATCTTAGTAATTCTAATAGTTTATCTGAGGGTTCTTTGTCATACCATCTGTAAGTAATGATAGTGTTGTTTTCTCCTTTACACGCTATATAGATTTATTTTTTGAATCTTTTTATACTGCATAGGACTTCCAGTAAAGTGTAGACTAGAAGAGGTATTAGGACATCCTTAACTTGCTCCTGATTTTAATGGGAATGTTCTCAATATTTCAGCATTAGTTATGGTGTCCTCTTTAGGTTCTTACAGGAGCCCTTTATCAGGTTAAGGAAGTTCTCTTCTATTCCTAGGTTGTTAAAGTGTCTTTGTTTTTAACATGAAAGGATGAATTTTATCAAATGTTCTTACTACATTAATTGAGGTTACCATAGGAATTTCCTTCCTATCGCATTTGAAACGGCCTCATTTCTAATTGCTAAATTCATACCCATTTTTCAAGGCCTCCCCAAACCTCTCTGACAGTTTCCCACTCTGTGTCGTAAGGAATCCCATCTCCTCGCTTTTCACTTGACGATTGGCCTCTTTGAGGATGGCAACCATAGGTTATTCACTTGTATATGGCTAATGCCCAGCATGCTGGCACATAGTAAATGCTAACAAAATGTTGACTGAGTTATGGAGTGAGCCTTTAAGATTTTCGATTTTATAGTCTCTTGTCTCCATGTATTTGTTCCCCTTCTAGCCTGGATGCTTTCAAGTGTACGGTGCACATCTGATTATTCCCTTTGTCCCTCTGGCTCCCAGCCCAGAGCCTGATTCAGAGCACTCGTCACTGCCTGAGTGAATTGTCGCTCTCTTTGGGACGTTCTGTCACTAGAACGCTTCAATCAGACTTCCAGGAGTAGCTGATCCTTCTTCACAGTCCCCCTTTGCAGAGAGAGGTTTGCTTCCCTCCCACCCTCAGGGAACCAGGCCAGGCCCGATGGCTGAGGGCAAAGGAATTTTCTCCTTTCCTTCAGATTAATTTTTAAAAAGTTATTTTGCAACAGTCTGGGCTTAATTGGCCAGGAATGAAGGAGGGGGAAAGCGAGCCATAAAGAGCATGCCTTCCCTCTAGTAGAAACTGAACCAAGGAAGGGCAACAGTGTCAGAGTATTGGCTGTTGATAGGTCTTTACTCAGTGCCAGGCTGGGCCCCGTGGAGGTGAGCAGGACACGTAGGCCACTGTCTTGAGCCTTGAATTTATTTTTCACCGTGGAAACAGAAAACTCACATTTGGTAAGTTAAGTAGCACCTCCAGGCCATCTGTCCACTCATTCATGCACGTATCCGTCCATCCATTCATTCATTCACTTAGTATTGCAGAGCCCCTACTGTGTGGCAGGTATTGTGCTAATAAATAAGCCCTAGTGGATTCAGGGATGAAGAGATGCCTGCAACCCAAGGAAGGTCATAAGGTTGGAAAGCAGTTGGTGCATGTTAGGAGGGTGTCCAGGGCTCAGAAGGCTGGAGAGCCAAGTGAGAAGGAGTCCATCGAAGACTCCAAAATGTTAGGAGTTGGAGATGTAGCAGAGGGTACTGAGAATAGATCAGTTGGAGATGAGAAAACCTAGATTCTAGACTCAGCTCTGCCACCAACTTGCTCCGAGTTGTTTCTCCTCTCTAATCTCAGTTCTCTCACTTATAAATCAAGGAAGCTGGTCTAGCTCTCTTCCAGCGCTGGTCATTCAGGATGCCAAGCCCCAGCCTCTTTTCTTTGTTCTCTAGTGTGTTTGCGTTTGCCGCAGACCATCTCAACCATGCTCGCTGTCTGACTGCATCCTGCCAAGTTTCATCCAAAGGAAGCAGAATTAGAGGATAAGACAGAACAAGACAAAAATAAGCATCTTATGTGTCCTCAAAGAAATAAGAAAGGCTGTTGGAACATGAAGCAGGCACAGGCAGTGATGAAGAAGATGCCAGACAAGGAAAACCTAGTAATTGAAACAACAGACTCAGTACGTAGGTTGACAACAGAAAAGGAAAAGCTGAAGAATAATATATCAGTTAGCTTTTGCTCTGTAACAAACCATTGCCAAACGTAGTGGCTTAAAACAGGAGTCATTGGGCTTCCCTGGTGGCGCAGTGGTTGAGAGTCCGCCTGCCGATGCAGGGGACACGGGTTCGTGCCCCGATCCCGGAGGATCCCACGTGCCGCGGAGCGGCTGGGCCCGCGAGCCATGGCCGCGGAGCCTGTGTGTCCGGAGCCTGTGCCCCGCAGCAGGAGAGGCCACGGCAGTGAGAGGCCCGCGTACAGCAAAAAAAAAAAAAAAAACAGGAGTCATTAATTACTGCTTATAGTTCTGGGCAGAACTGGGCAGTTCTGTTGATCTGGTTCAGACTCAGTTGACCTCAGCTGAACTTGCTCAGCTCAGGTATGTGTGGTCAGCTGCAGGGTCAGCTGGTGGCGAGCTGGTTTAAGATTGTCACACTCATTGTCTGACAGTTGTCTGGCTGTCATCTGGGACAAAGAGGCTGACTAGGCCATATCTCTTATTGTCTAGTGGGCTCACCTGGACTTGTTCACATGGTGATGTCAAGATTCTAAGAGAGAGAGAGGATGCAAGTGGTCAAAATATGTCACAATGCCAGCCAGTCAAGGAAGAGGAAATAGACTGTCTGTTGATGAGAGGAGCTGCAAAGTAACACTGCAGAGGGCACAGACAAAGGAAGAAATGTAGGGTTGTGGCCATTTTCTTGTTCTACCAAAGTGCATCCTTTGACCATGCATCCTCTGAATGTTGTTCCCGTTCCTCTCACCTGAAAAATATGTTCACTCACACCCCAGAACCCTAACAACTTCTCATTTAACTGTGACATCAAGCTTGAAGTCCAGGATCCCATGATCTTTATCAGGTTTCAGTGAATAAATGCCACGAATATGGCTCCTCTTAATTTGGAGACCTGTGAACCAAGAAGATGACTTCTGTGATGTGCACATACCTAACATGCATTGGTGAAACAGGCCAAGCGTCAACGTAATGGACGTGCTTGTCCAGAAGGGGGAAGAACAGGGGGCACGTAGCAGTCACTGGTCACGGCAGTGCTGAAATCCAGCTGGGCTCACATTCCTAGGTCTCCCCCCTTGAGAGTAGGAAATGTTCCTTGGTTAGGTCTACCTCCTGGGAGTGGCTCCTGAGTCTGTTTTTCTCTCTGGCTCTTGGGTCTACACTCTGGGACCTGCATTTCCAAAGAAATGACTTGCATTTGCAGCTCAGTAGCTTCCTTAGTCTGCTTCCTGGCTTTGAAAATTGGGGACCTAGAGGCCCTTTTGCAGTTTCAACAATTTCACATCCAAGTTCCTTTTAATCCAGGCTGGCAGCACCTTCACATGTTCAGCTCCCGTAAAAACCACATGGGCTTACTATGATTTGAGTTCATTCCGTTTGAAAAAAGTCACACCCACAGTTGTTTTTGAGATATGACCCTCCTTTAGATTTATTCGCAGCTACTTTGGGCCTATCAGGCAGCCATGGGACAGTGTCCTTAAAGTTCCTAGGAGCCCTTTTGTCTAAATGAAAGAGTCTCCTAGGAGGCAACAGCTTAATTCTCTCAGAGGGGTAAAAAGGGTCTTTCAGTCATATGTGCACATTTGTAATGAAAGTTGCACAAAGCTTCCACTGGCTTGAAGACCTCCTGCCTGGACAGTGATAGTTCCTCTGGTCATGGTGTCCAAAGCAGGCTCCTTCTGTGGACTGGCAAGGTAGCCTAGAAAGTGTGCTCAGAGGGGCACCAGGAAGATTCCATTCTGAGACCCAAAAATCTTTTTTCTTTATCCCATGCCTGCATTTCTTCCATAGAGACTCATTGCTTGGGGTTAAGCATTAACCAGTCAAGAGGATCTGCCATGTATGGTCATCATCATGGGGAACGTGCACTAATTACCTAGCTCAGGGCCTGGCCTTTAGACCGGGCTCAGCACATCCTAGTCCCCTCCTCCCGGTGCACTTTTGCTTTCCCTAAGGATCCGGATTTACAGTTTATATTACACCACAGGAGGGAACATGGTGAGGCCCTGTCACCTCAGTGTAAGTGAATTTGTTGGTCGGTTCCTGGCACAAATATTTAGTGAGCACCTACTATGTACCAGGCACTGTTCTAGGCACTGGAACTGTAGTCGTAAATCAGCCATTGTTCCTGCTTTTTTGGGGTGTATAATCCAGTGGGGCAGATGGACAGTCAACAGTCTGTCAAATGATGACAGATTGTGGGGACCCCATGATGGGAACAAGGTGAGGGGGCTTAGATGGGGCGGCTGGGGAGCCCTGCTGTCTGGTGAGAGCAGAGGGCAAGAAGGAGGGATGGGGAGGCTGGAAAAAGGGAGGCTGAGGACAGCCCAGGGCCTCCTTCGCTCTCCTGTCCAGTGACTGCAGAAAGGACACTTTAATTCAAAGAAACAAATAAATCTAGAGAAATATGATCTGTCATAGCCAACTCGACACTGTTAGTCATGATTCCCTCAAGGATCAGAGCAGTGGGCTCGGGTGTCCGGAGCCCTGGGCTCTAATGCCTGCATAGCCCCCAGCCTGCTAAGTGTTCTTGGAAAGTCCCCTCCCCTCCGGGGCCCCTGGAGCCTGGAGTCCATGCCGAGGGGTGGAGCTCAGTGCTTTCTGACCACCCGTGGTCATGAAACGACCAGCACTTTCCATGGAGTTTAACAGCCCCAGAAAGGCAGATGGCTGATTGCCGCTCAGTTCCCGACTGTCAGAGTTCCCCCTTCTCTGCCCAGCTGTGCAGTTTCCCTGCCTCACTTCACTGGCTTCCAGCTCCGGGCCATCTTTTCTTTTAAGTGTTTAGTCATAGACCATAGACCGGACGGGTGGCAAATCACAGTGCCTGGGGCGTGGTGATGTTATGGCCTGGATATTCTTCCAGAAAGCCATCGCTTACTCTTTGTTCAACCCAAATGCTTGGGGGTTGCCTGCCATGTTCTATACATTTAAAACTTCCCGTCTCCAAGAATCAGAGCAGATAATAATAATCAACATCACAGCAAGGGCCACCGTTTATTGAGTACCTCCTGTGCCCTCAGTGATTGGGATCATTGCATTTCATCCTCCCATTAGGCCTGTGAAGTGGGCACCGTTGCCACAATTTCATGGATGAGGGACCTGAAGCTCAGAAAGATGAGGCCAGCTCGCCGTGGGGCTGTGATCCTGATCCACAGGCATCTGGCTCTGGAAGACCCATCCCTGCCACTGTGCTGCCCTGCAGTTCTCTTTGCCGGCTGCAGGGAAGACCAGCAGGAGGGCCAGGGAAAGGTGGGCTCTGTCTCCACCAAAGACCCTGCTTGTCTGCATCTCCCCCCGTGGCCAGGCTCTGCCAGCAAAGGGTTGTGCCTATTTAGAAGTGAGTCGCTTGAGCTCACCCAGCAAAGCCGCTTGGCACAGCCTCGCCCAGCCGTAGTTCTGGCCACAGTCTTGAAGCCCAGGCCTCCTTTCCATCCCCCTGAAGTCACAGAGGAAGTATCGGCCCTGCTTGTCCCACATCTGCCTAGAAGTGGTGACAGGAGTCATTCTTCCACCTGGGCCGTTTCCCTTGTTGACAGCGCCGGACACACAGAGCCAGCTGGGCATAGATGGCCTGTGGCAAAGGGAGGCTGGAAGCAGGAGACACCATCGCAGGTCCTGTTAGAAAGAAACATCCCAGGGGCGGGGATGCTGGGCCAGGCTATGGGCCCTGTCTCCGACGTTGCGTAACTCAAGCAACACGGTTTTATTCCTCCCTGTGTCCAGGGCTTCAGTCCTCACGTCATGGGACACATCTCCGAGGTGTGGCTCTTTCCGGCCGAAGCGATTTGTCATCAGGAGGTTTCAGTTACACGTCCTGGCATTCGAGGCGGTGGAGGGGCAGCGTGGGCTGAGGTGGGCTCTGCCCTCCCAGCAGCGTCACGGTGTCCTCAAGACCCTGACCTTTTCCACCTCTCCACTCTGTTACCCAGTGTCAGCTTCATCCAAGGCCGGTTCTGCTCTTGGTTGGAGGCCAGCTGCCGGCAGCACAGGCTGCGCCTGTGCAGAGGGGCTGCTTTCCAAGGCTCTCCTGTGAGGGGGAAGCCTCTTCCCCAGGAATCCTCCAGGAAACCTTTCCTTGAGAGTCACTGGCCGGGGGGGAATAGGATGCTCATCGAGGGGTTAGATGATGCCCTCTTTCCTGAGTCGTTCGTGGGTGGCGCTGAGGACAGTGGAGAGCTGAGCAAATTCAGGTTTTATGAGGATGGAGGAGAACCGTTGCCTAGGTGGCACCAAAAGGGTCCGCCTGCTTGGGGCCCAGGGAGGCCCCAGGTAGCACCAGGAAACCAGCTGCGTTTGTGGCTGATTCTTAAAAAACGCATTATGGGGCTTCCCTGGTGGCGCAGCGGTTGAGAGTCCGCCTGCCGATGCAGGGGACACAGGTTCGTGCCCCGGTCCGGGAAGATCCCACATGCCGCGGAGCGGCTGGGCCCGTGAGCCATGGCCGCTGAGCCTGCGCGTCAGAACCTGTGCTCTGCAACGGGAGAGGCCACAACGGTGAGAGGCCTGTGTACCGCAAAAAAAAAAAAAAAAAAAAAAAAAGCTGAGAAATCCATCAAGAGCTGCTGGGCACTTGCCAGGTGGCCCTTTCAGAAAGGGGGACAAGCTTCCCAGAAGAGCAGAGAAGGGGCCCCGACACAGATGACTTCCCAGTTTTGCATTGGGTGACTCTGGACCATCTGAAGAGCAGAGTGTTTTGATACAGCTGAGGACACATTTCTTGACCTTAAGAAATAAGCTCTCAAGCTTTCAGCTTTTATAAAAGAACATCAGGTGATGCATACAGCAGACATCACCCCATCACTGAGGTCTGCCCTGTCCTTTCCTGAGGCTCAGACCATCCATCTCTGAGCCTCCGCTTGGGCCTGACCATTCCTCGCCCAAATCCCTCGCCTCAGCCTGGTGCTCACACAGACTCTTCCCCTCCCTCTGCCCAGAGGTTGAAGCTCACTTGCCTGTCCTTCATCCCAGCCCTGATCTGTGTCTCACCCACTTCTGAGCCTTAGCCCACTCTTAATTGCATCCTTTAACCAAATACACCATTGTGGACCCCATCCCATCCCTCACCCCATTCCCGAACGTACCTCCAGCCCTGACACCAGCAACCCACCCAACCCAAATACCAAACATCACCCGACTTTGACCCCCCGGCATCCTTCACTTTGTTCTTGAGCCCCAGGGCTAGGAGCGAAGGTGCTTGTTGGATGCATCACTGGGAAATTTCATAAATGCTCAGCAGTCAGTGGGTTCTTTTTTAGGCTAGCAAAACAAGTGTGGCTGTCAGTTTGTCTGCAGAGTCAAACTGGCTGCTCCCAATGGCACCGCCCACACCGAGGCCAGGCCTGAGAGGACACTGGGCAGAAGACAACCCCTGGCAGTGCCATTTGTACCCAGATCAGGTGGAGGGAGGTGAGTTTTGCAGTCAGTAAGCCGAGCAGCCACATGAGTGCTGCACACAGAGCCTGAGAAAAGTGCGGTAATCACTTGATGTAATGACATGGTTATGAGGCACCTCTGACACAGGACAGGCGGGGCACAAACCACCCATCTTTTCAAGCCAACAAGCAAGGTTCATTTTTCAGATTGCTGGTGTTCATTAGAGCTCAGGGTTTTCTATCATGCCAATTGTTCACTGGTTTGTCTTCTCCGTGCCTTGCTGAGTGATTGACTTTCCAAAGCACCGTGGTTCCCGGGAGGCTGAGAGGAGCTCTAGAAACGCCAGGTGTGCTGTCATTATCCCTGGCAGCGCCACTGGGTGGGCCAGCCTCTCTCATCTCAACCTGCCGGCAATAACCCGAGCCATCTTTCTTTGGGGAAATGTCAGCTTGATTAGAGATGGCTTCCACAGTGGATTGGGGGCGGCGGGGGGGAAACAAACAGCTTCAGTATTTTTTTTTAATGAGAATCTTTTTTTTTTTGCTTCAGACCCAAGTTAGGTTTTTAACTTGCAGAAATGCCCAAGAACTTTCAGCCAGTACTGTAGTTAGAACAAAGCTCGATTTTGATTGACACACAAAAAACCCCCCTCCTGTTGCTAAAGTGCTGCATACTTTCCAAAGTCATCATTCTATCCGTCTTTTTCACAGTATCCCTGCGTGGAAGGCGTTATTATTGGCATTTCACAGATGAGGAAATGGAGGCTCGGAGTGGGGCGTGACATTTGTCCAGACGGTGGAGCTTTTATGAACCCCCATCTCCTGAGTCCTGACTATTGCCAGCGTGGTATTGACAGCTCAGGGAAGGTGGCTGAGGCCCCCAAGGCTGGGTGATGTGTCAGGTGTGACTGCCCTGGGAGAGGAGATATGGGTAAGCCCAGGACACCATCTGTGAAACACGGACATGATTGCAAACTTGGAAATTCTGTTTCCTTAGCTGTTCCCAAATATTTACAGGCTTTATGTGATGTTAACTAAATATCCAGATTTTTGACTGAGTTATTTTTCCTCGGGGTCATTGTTAGTATTTGGTCTTTTGTAACAGAGAGCCCGGTGCTTGATATCTGTATCTCCTTTGATTCTTGAAACAACACTGAGATGTGGATGTGCTGGTCCCCGCTTTACTGATAAGAAGTTAAATAACTTGCCTGAGGTCCCCAACTTCAGGGCAGAGCTGAGGTTTGAACCAAGGTCTGGATTCCTCTTATCTACTGCAGTTCCCTCTTCTCTATAAGCCAGAAAAAATGGAATTCTAGGCTGAGCTTTGTCTCTTCTGAGTTCTGTGTCCTTGGACAGGTTAACAAAATTCAGTGAACGTTTATTGAGTGAAACTTTGTCCAGGCCATGGGCTAAAGGGAAGTGGGCAGGGCAGGGAATGCAAAGACCTAAAAAAAAAAAAAAAAAAATCAGGGTCTCTGTCCTGAGTTTTAACATTGATGAATGAATAACTTCCTTTATCTAATGAATAAGAATGCATCCATAAATGAGTGAGTTAGGCTGGGTTTTCTGGAAGGGTCCTTCCAGAGTTCATATACCATGGATTCTGTGATACTGATGTCTAGAGTCACAAGAGGGTGGTGCCCGAATCTCCCGGAGGTCCATCTGGGCTTTCACAGTGTCACAGGTGATCAGTCCCACACTTCAGAAAGCTTCCCCAAATCTCACCATCCATGAAAGGTTCTTAATCTTCTCTAAGCACTGCCTTTTGTACAGCTATCTGATTTATTCCGTACACCAATAATTTGAGCTCAGCGTTATTCTTTTTTTTTTTTTTTTTTTTGTGGTACGCGAGCCTGTCACTGTTGTGGCCTCTCCCGCTGTGGAGCACAGGCTCCGGACGTGCAGGCTCAGTGGCCATGGCTCACGGGCCCAGCCGCTGTGCGGCATGTGGGATCCTCCCGGACCGGGGCACGAACCCGTGTTCCCTGCATCAGCAGGCGGACTCTCAGCCACTGCGCCACCAGGGAAGCCCTCAGTGTTAATTCTTATCACCACTTTAAAAATGAAAAAAGTAAGGCTCGGTGATTTTTGTCGCTTGCGCAGTGTCATAGAACTAGCACGAGGCAAGGCTGGGACTTCACATGGAAGAGTCAATGCAACAGCTGCTGCCTCCTAACGTAGACCATGGGAGTAGCTCAGGCTCTGGGCAAAGCTGGCTTGAACTGAGACCCAGGGCTCTGAAAACACCATCCAGAGATGCTCAAGGTGGGGTCGCAGGTCGTCTGCTTCCCCACAGACCATTTGGCATTTGTCACACTAGATTTTTTTCATTCTCTTTGGGACCTTGTCTGTGAGTCAGTCCTTGGTGTATGGTAAGACAGACTACGGGAAATGGAGCCAGCCAGGTGATCTTTTGGAACCTCTGAGATGCCTGTTCTGTGACACAAGGGTACTCAGTCTCCCTGAAGCCCTTCTGTCTTGGGATGGGAGATGAGTGGAGGCTTTGGCTCCATCTGCAGAAGACAGATGTCCTCACCACTCAGATGATGTCACTCGCATTTCCTGACCCTTTACCACCTCTTGCTCCTGACAGGTGGTCATCATACCTCATCATGGGCTACCTTCCTCCCCTGGCAAAGAAACGAGGTTAAGGCAGGGCTCTTCATTCGCCAGCTAAACTGCATTAAAGTGGTATCTTTGCATTGAATAAAAACAGAACATCTGGGGGGACCAAAATAAGAGTCAATTCGTTAAGCAGTGAGTTATTGAAAAAGTAGAATTAGTGGAATATATCACATTACTGGTTGGTAACCAGTTCTAGCTGGTCATTTTTTTTTTTTTTTCGGTACGCGGGCCTCTCACTGTTGTGGCCTCTCCCGTTGCGGAGCACAGGCTACGGACGCGCAGTCTCAGCGGCCATGGCTCACGGGCCCAGCCGCTCCGCGGCATGTGGGATCTTCCCGGACCGGGGCACGAACCCATGTCCCCTGAATCGGCAGGCGGACTCTCAACCACTGCGCCACCAGGGAAGCCCTGGTCATTTTTTTTTAATTAAAAATAATTTTTTATGCGGCTGCTTCCCACTAGCTATCTATTTTACGTTTGGTAGTGTATATATGTCCATGCCACTCTCTCACTTTGTCCCAGCTTACCCTTCCCCCTCCCCATATCCTCAAGTTTATTCTCTAGTAGGTCTGTGTCTTTATTCCCGTCTTACCCCTAGGTTCTTCATGACCTTTTTTATTTTTCTTCTTAGATTCCATATATATGTGTTAGCATACGGTATTTGTTTTTCTCTTTCTGCCTTACTTCACTTTGTATGACAGACTCTAGGTTCATCCACCTCACTACAAATAACTCAATTTCATTTCTTTTTATGGCTGAGTAATATTCCATTGTATATATGTGCCACATCTTCTTTATCCATTCATCTGTTGATGGACACTTAGGTTGCTTCCATGTCCTGGCTATTGTAAATAGAGCTTCAATGAACATATTGGTACATGACTCTTTTTGAATTATGGTTTTCTCAGGGTATATGCCCAGTAGTGGGATTGCTGGGTCGTATGGTAGTTTGTCTCTATGAATTTGCCTGTTCTGAACATTTCATGTAAATGGAATGATACAATATATGGTCTTTTGTGACTGGCTTCTTTCACTTAATGCATGTACTTTTTTTAAGTTTCATACATGTTGTGGCATGTATCATTCATTTTTATGACTGAATAATATCCTGTTGTATGGATGCAAGACATTTCACTTACGCATTCATCAGTTGATGGACATTTGGGTTTCCACTTTTTGCCTATTATGAATAATACTGCTATGAACATTCTTGTACAAGTTTTTGTGTGGACATGTTTTCATTTGCCTTCGATGGGGGTTGCTGACTCATATACTAAGTCTATTAAGTCTGTGTTTTTTTTATTGAACTGTAGTTGATTTACAATACTGTGTTAGTTTCAGGTGTATAGCAAAGTGATTCGGTTTCATATATATATATATATATGTACACACACATACATATATGTGTATATATATATTCTTTTTTGGATTCTTTTCCATTATAAGTTATTACAAAGTAGTGAATAGAGTTCCCTGTGCTATACAGTAGGTCTTTTGTTGTTTATCCCTTTTATATATAGTAGTACGTATCTGTTAATCCCAAGCTCCTAATTTATCCCTTCCCCGCCTGCTTCCCCTTTGGTAACCATAAGTTTGTGTTCTGTGTCTATGAGTCTGTTTCTGTTTAGTAAGTAAGTTAACTTGTATTCTTTTTTAGATTTCACACATTAAAAAACATGGACCGCTTCACGACTTTGCGTGTCATCCTTGCGCAGGGGCCGTGCTAGTCTGCTCTGTGTCGTTGCAGTTGTAGTATATGTGCTGCCGGAACGAGCACTGTTAAGT
The DNA here is from genome assembly GCF_964341445.2 of Mesoplodon mirus. NCBI lineage: Eukaryota > Metazoa > Chordata > Mammalia > Artiodactyla > Ziphiidae > Mesoplodon > Mesoplodon mirus. The sequence continues at coordinate 8,257,890 of NC_138988.1, forward strand.
CTGTGTTTTACCTGTTAAGGAACCACCAGACTATTTTCAAAAGTGGCTGTGAGGTTCAGATGTCTGCACATTCTGGTTATTATCTGTCTTTTTTACTATAGCCGTGCTACTGGGTATGAAATGGTATCTAATTGTGGGTTTGATTTGGTGGCTGATGATGTTAAGCATCTTTTCATGTGCTTGTTGGCCATTTGGCTATCTTCTTTGTGGAAATTTCCATTCATATATTTTGCTCATTTTAAAAATTGTTTTATTATGGAGTTTTAATACTTTAAAATTTTTTTATAATTTTTTTATTTTTGGCTGCTTTGGGTCTTAGTTGCTGTGCGTGGACTTTCTCTAGTTGCAGCGATCGGGGTCTACTCTTCGTTGTGGTGTGTGGGCTTCTCATTGCCATGGATTCTCTTGTTGTGGAGCATGGGCCCTAGAGTGCAGGCTCAGTGATTGTGGCACATGGGCTTAGTTGCTCTGCAGCATGTGGGATCTTCCCAGACCAGGAATCGAACCCATGTCCCCTGCATTAGCAGGCAGATTCCTAACCACTGCGCCACCAGGGAAGTCCCTATAATTAAAAAAAAATCCTGGACACAAGTCCCCTATCAGAGAGATGATTTGCAAACATATTCTGTGGGTTATCTTTTCACTTTCTTGATAGAACCTTCAATCTATAGCTAGTCAGTAGTAAGCACAGGTGACAACTTGGACTTGCAGTTGACGTCTGAAGTGGGTGGGTGGGCCAGTCTGCATAGGACTGAACCCTTAACATGTGGGATCTGACACTATCTCTGGATATAGTGTCAGAATTGAGTTGAATTGTAGAACACCAAGTTGGAGTCTGGGAATTGCTTGATGGTGTGTGGGAACCCCCACATGCACTGGAATTGGTGACCATAACCTTTAATGCCTTAATCAGTTTGGAAAGTTTATGGCCATTTTATTCTTCACATATTTTTTCTACTCTGTTCTATCCTATTCTTTTCTAATCTCTCTTCTCCTTCTGGATTCCAATTATATGTGTTAGACATTCTTATATTCTCCCTCAGATCCCCTTTTCTCTATTCCGTCTTTTTATGTATTTCAATTTGTATACTTTTCTTTTTGTTGCAATTTGTATACTTTCTACTAACGTGTATTCAGGTTCACTGATTATTTCTTGTGCTGTATCCAGTACCTTGTTAAGTCCATGTAATGAAGTCTTCATTTCTAATTTTGTATTATTCATCTCTAGCACATCCATTTTATTCTTTTTTGTTTCCATGTCTCTCCTTAAATTTCCCATTCATTCACGTATACTATCCATCTTTTCCATTACATATTTTAGCATCTTTATCATAGCTATTTCAGTATTCTTGTTTGATCTTTCCAACATCTGGGCTATGTTTAGGTCTGCTTCTATTGACCATTTCCTCTGTTGACCATGGATCACATTTCTTGCTTTTTCATATGACTTGTTATCTTCGGTTGCATGCTAAACATTTTATATTAAAGAACATAGAAAGAAAAACACTGTTCTGTCAGGCTGCTAGAGCAGGGGCTGACTTGATTGGATCTGAAATTGAGCAGTGTTTGGACTTTGTTATAGCCTTCCTTTCATTCATTTCACCATTGGCTTCACATTACTTGAAGGCAGAATCAGTACTTTCCCTTCAGCGTGGATTAAATCATTGGCCATATAATTGAACTCAATTTCTACCTCCCTCACTTCCCTGAGGTCATGCTGGTCCAGAGTTCCAACTGTCTAATCATGTGGTTGGTCTTTTGGGCAACCAACTCCCATCCTGAAGCTCTCTAGAGGTCCACCATAAGTCACCTCATTAGCAAAACAAAGAGTTCTGTCACTCAGGAAATTCCAAGAATTTTTGAAGCTCTGTGCCAGGAATCAGGGACAAAGACCAGATACGTTCTCCACTATACTATAGACTTTCCCTCAGCTCTCCTGCCCATCCCTCACCTTCTGAGGGAATCTTGCACTTGGAGAGAGGTCTCAGCCTGATGTACTGCAGCATGGATTTCTCTCTCCTCTCCTTCTCTGCCCCCATACATTGAAGATTCACAGGGTAAGAGATGGTGAGTGGGTACAGACCCACTCTGTGGGTGTGACTCTTCAGGATTCTGATCAGTCATGGCAGCCCAAACACCGCTATTAAAAGTTTGTTTGGGGGGGCTTCCCTGGTGGCGCAGTGGTTGGGAGTCTGCCTGCCGACGAAGGGGACATGGGTTCATGCCCCGGTCCAGGAGGATCCCACATGCTGCAGAGCGGCTGGGCCCGCGCATCCGGAGCCTGTGCTCCGCAATGGGAGAGGCTATAACAGTGAGAGGCCCGCGTACTGCAAAAAAAAAAAAGATGGCAGAGGAGTCAGACGTGGAGATCACATCCCTCTCCACAAATACATCAAAAATACTTCTACATGTGGAACATCTCTTATAGAACACCTACCAAACGCTGGCAGAAGAGCTCAGACTTCCCAAAAGGCAAGAAAATCCCCACGTACCTGATTGCTAAAAAATGCTAGCCGTCATCTCAGCCTTTAGTGAGCTACCATTTTTTTTGCTGGTGGAGGGTCTTGCCTTGATGTGATGGCTGCTTGACTGATCAGTGTGGTGGTTGCTCAAGGGTGGGATGGCTCTGGAAATTTCTTAAAATAAGACGACAGTGAAGTTTGCCACATTCATGAACTCTTCCTTCTGTGAACGATTTCTCTGTAGCATGCAATGCTGTTTGGTAGCATTTTACCCACAGTAGAACTTCTTTCAAAGTTGGAGCCAATGCTTTCAGACCCTGCCGCTGCTTTATCAACTAAGTTGATGTACTCTAAATCCTTCGTTGTCATTTCAACAGTCTTCACAACATTTTCACCAGGAATAGACTCCATGTCAAGACACCACTTCATTTGCTCATTTGTTAGAAGCAGCTCCTCGTCTGTTCAGGTTTTGTCATGAGATTGCAGCAATTCAGCCACATCTTCAGGCTCCACTTCTAATTGTAGTCCTCTTGCGACTTCCATCTGCAGCTCCTTCCTCCAGTGAAGGCTGAAACCCCTTCAAGTCATCCATGAGGGAATCAGCATCTTCCAAACTCCTGTTAATGTTGGTATTTCGACCTCTTCTCATGAATCAGGAATGTTCTTAATGGCGTCTAGAATGGTGAATCCTTTCCAGAAGGTTGTCCATTTACTTTGCCCAGATTCTTCAGAGGAATTAGGTTAGGGAAGCTCTGGGGAGCCAGGCTTTGCTTCGAGGTTCAGTCCCCCTGCCTGGAGCCTCATTTGGATGCCAGTGGTGGCCGTCCCCTCTCTAGATGCCCTGGGTAGCTGGTGGGGGGGGCCTCACAATGCCCAGCTGTCTCTAGGCCAGACAGGACTCCTGGGCGCTGCAAAGCCCACCTGGGAGGACAAACCAAAGGTCAGGCTGGAGGAGAAAATGAACGGAGCCCTCACGCTACTCCCATCCCTGGTGGGTGGCTTGTCAGGGAGGGCAGCCTCCCTTCTGTTTGAATTGACCAGGCCACTTAATCATCTTTTCGTTGAGTCTGAACTTCAAGAAGCTTTTCAGGTGCAAGGAAGCTGGTCGAAGCCTGGGGCAGCTCTCTACCTGTGGGTAGGGTGGGTGTCCACCTGCTTCTTCTCTTCATTCTGAAAGTTAGTTAATTTAGATTAGAGTTAGGGTTTAGGCTAGGTCTAACTCAGGGTGAAGTTAATTTAGGTGAAACATTCTCCCCCAAAGGCGACCTGGTGTAGAAGCATGTGACCTGGGTTTGGAGCTCGCCCCCGCTGGGTTTCAGCCACTCCCTCCCGCACCTGCTCACTGTACCTGGCCAGGGAGGGCTATTTTGCAACCCGAGCTGGCATCAGAAGCCCCTCTTTAAGTGCATATCCCTCAGGTAGGGGAAATGCATGAAATCTCTAATCCATCATAGAAATAAGTGAATCTAAGTGTTTCTTTGTAGAATCCCAGATATTTGGGGACAGGATGGGAAAGACAGGGCTCCCTTGATGTCCACTTGTCCCTGGACCTCACAATGTCCCTCCACAAACATTCAGTAGACACTGTTGAACATTGCTCTTGTGCCAGGTGCTTTGTATACTCAGTCTCTCTCTCTTTTTTTTTTTTTACCTGCGGTACAGTTGACACACAGCACTGTTTCAGGTGTACAGGATAATGATTTCACTTAACATTCAGCACAGTCTTATCCTTACAGCATTCATTGGAGGAAGGTCACCTAGTCATATTGTTACAGTTGAGGAGACTTCCCTGTTCCCCCTCATGACCAGGCGGGCACACTGTCAGGCCCAGGATCTGCACGTTTGAGGCAGCCATTGGTTCATCAGCCAACTCACTGATCACGTACCTTGTGCATGCACAGCATACTAGGCACAGGGACCCAGTGGTGACCACAGCCAGACCTGGCATTACCCAGAAGCCCACACAAATGTACACGAAATCACACCCGTGGAAGGTGCTAAGGAGGGGAGGTCTGCAGGACGAGCGGTCCTGATGGAGTCAGGAAGCTGTGGCGGGTTTGCTGGGGTCGCTTGGCCAGGGTGTGTGGGCAGTGGCTGAGGCTCAGGGGACAGGAAAGAGGGTGGTGTGAAACAAGGCTGGTGTGGGCAGCAGGGCCTGGACCACTCGGGCGCCCTGGGCCGCCTTAAAGCCTTTGGTCTTTACCCCCGGGGGCAGGGGGAGGACATGGAACTATTTGCCACAGAGGATGACATCATCACAAGTGTCATTTTACAAGGCAACTAGCTGCTGTATGGAGCGCAGGTGGGAGGGGACAGGGGGGTTGCAGTGTCCAGGGAGTGTGTGTGGCTGGAAGCTTGGAGTGCAGCAGTGGCGTGGAGATGGGGGAGGGGGAGACAGCTTCACAGGATACCTAGGGAGTAAGTCAGATAGTCCTTGGGATGGAGGGGATGGTGCGAAGGGTGGTGGGCGGGCGGGTGGGCTTCATGGGCCCACGGCCTCTCCGTTAGCTCAGGCTTCTGTCACTTTCTTAATCAAGTTTCAACAAGGGGCTCTGCATTGTCACTTTGCACCCAGCCTTGCAAATTAGGTGCCTAGACCGGCCCTGGGGCTGGAACTGGGGCTCTAAGCCCCCTCCCCCCACCTCCAGGTGGTCCAGAAGCAGCTCTTCTGGAGCAGGTGGTGCAGGCCCTGGACCTGGAGGGCTCGCTGCCCCGAGCCATGAAGCTGTGAACAGGCCAGAGCTGCAGCCATAGGGGCCTGGCCCTGCAAGGGAGCAGCAGCAACCGGGGCCAGTCCTGACCCCCTTCTGGAGCTCACTTTTATTCTCTAAAAAGCAAGGAGATGGCGAGACACGATTTCTGGAGTCCTTTTCGGCTCAACATTTGATGTCTTTATGATTCTCCTGTGTCTTTGTTCCAATTTCCCACAGCCTCTCCATGCTGTGCCGGCCCTCAGGACTGCTGGGACGTGTATGTAGACGCTGGCTTGGAGGGGCTCGGCAGGGCCCTTGCTTGTCCACCCTGTCACTTCTCTGTCACGCTGTGCCTGACTTCCCACCGTTAGAGAGAAATGTACCGAGATGTAAATAACAAACAACAACAACAGAAAACCACTTCTGGGAGCAGTGATACTTGTGGCTACTTTCTGCTGAAATTTCTGTGCTGTGATCTTCCCTGGAGGGACGGGAGGAGAGAGAGGACAGACCCCCAGGGACAGTTTGGCCCAGAGCTGGGTGACGCAGGTCCCCAGGGTGGGCCAGAAGTGCCCGGCTTGCCAGGGACTGTTTTGCTGGCCTGGAGGACATCTGAGCCTCTGTTTCTGCAAGCTGCATGCGTCTCCACTGGCCCTGCGGCCTGCAGAGGTTTCTGTTCTCATTTCTAAGTGGTTTGCTCAGTACTTCGCGTCTTGTTTAGGATGTGTGGTTTCTTTAGGACCAACACCCTTGGCTCCTAATCTGGGACCTTGGGCGATAATGTTGGGGTGTGATGGATGTGGGGGGCACGTGGGGAAAATGCTCACTAACGTGGTTCTCGTGTCCTAGGCCTCTGGTTCGCTCAGACCAGGGTACAGTGAAGTGAACCTTGAGCTCTGTGGCTTGGGGTGCAGAGGACAAATTCCAGCTCCGTCCTCTGGGCGTGGCCACTGGTTCCTGACCTGTGGTCCCCAGACTCCTGGGCATCCTTGTAGGCAGCAGCCACATCCTAGCTCCCGTTTCTTGGATGCTCACCATGCACCAGGCACCATTCCACCTCTTCTTTCATTGAAGCTTCCTGAACGCCTCACTGACGTGGTGGGATTGTGTATTTTCCCCAAGTGGCACAGCAGTACTTTTAGTCACACATGCCTCCAGCGCCTCACCGCTCCCTGCAAAGGACAAAGTCTGTTCTCCTCCTCCCGAGCCTGGGTGGGGCTTCGTGACTGCTTTGTGGGGCGGAATGTGGCAGAGGGCTGCACTGCGACTTCTGAGACTAAGCTACAAACGGCAGTGTGGCTGCTTCTTGGGTCTGTCTGTCTCTCTGTCTCTGGCTCACTGTCTCTCTGTGTCTCTGGCTTACTGTCTGTCTCTACTCTTTCTTGTGGTGCTTGCCCTTGGAACCCAGCCACCATGTGGTGAGGCAGCCTGGGAACCCACGCACAGGCCTTCTGACCCACAGCTAGGATCCTGGCCAGCATCGGATGCTCTGCGGGCAGACAAGCCTTCACAAGCCACAGGGTGATGATTCCAGTCCCCGGCCTTTGTGTTGATGTTGAACAGAGCAGAGACGAGCTGTGGCTGCCAAGTCCTATCCAAGTCACTGTTTCACAAGCAAAGGGCATATCCACTCTCTAGCACCCTGGTCCGTAGCTCCAGAACACACAGTTTTCAGAAAATGGGTGACAGACCAGGAGGGAGTCAGAGATCTGGTCTGATACCAGTTAGTGGGGCAGTCTTAGGCAAATCACTTAATGTCATGAGCCTCAGTTTCTCCATCTTTGAAGTGGGCAAGGTATGGGATCTGATAGTTGGAGCAGGGGGACCCTCCTAGCAGGGGAAGGAAGGGGCTGACAAGGGCATGGAGGTGGAAGGCACAGGAGGAGGGGGTGTTGGGAGACCCGCACTGCCTTGGGAGCTATGCCTGGTCCAGGGAGCAGGGCGGTGTCAGTGGAGGGGAGGCCGACGGGATGGACCAGGGGCTCGGAAGGGACCGTGGGGTGGGACCAGAAGCAGCCTGCTGAGAACTAGGAGTTTGGTGTCTGCGCAGTATTGGAGAGGTGGCTTGGTCAGCGGGGCACGTACTCACCACCCCGAGCCTGGCGTCCTGGTCTCAGGTCGGCTTCTGATTCGTTGGGTGGCATTGAACCATGTCACCTTCCTTGTTCCACACCTCAGACTCATCCTGTGTGAAATGAACGTAGACGTGTGTCTGTGTTCCTCATGTCCTGAGGCTGTAGAATCCTCGGGGTCCTGCCCTCAAGTCGGGTATCCTGGGTCAGCTCTGGGAGGCCGCTCCTTCAGGAAGAACTCCTGCACTCGGCTCTCCCCAGAACACAGGCTGCGGGGACCTTGGCTGTCCCGCCCTGGTTTGGTGCATCTGTCTTGTGAGGACGTGTTGCTGGAGGGTGGCCTTCCTAGGCCGCTGTTGATGAAGTGTCCCCAGCACCTTACAGGTGGGGGGACGGTGCTGCGTGCTTGACATTGCGAGGGGCTCCTCTGCCTTTCCACTGGCTGCCCAGCCCCACTCAAGCCCGAGCTGACTGGGGACACTGGGAACTCACCAGCACGTGAGCCGGGGAGCACTTTCCATGTGCAGGCAGGGCAGAGAGTGGAGGCTGGAGGTACTTCTGTCGGTCTGTGATGAGGCTTTTGGAAGCAGAGTCTCTCTCTTCACATTGCAAAGATAACCCCTATGTACTGTGAGAATCAGAACATACAGATAGTAAAACTAGGCAAACCACCCCTACATATTTGTCATATACCGTGGGGACAGTTCTCCTCTTCCCTTCCCTCTTCCTTCCCTTCATCCTCCTTCTCCCCCTCGTCCTCCCCCTCCTCACATGGGCACGCGCGCACACACACACGCACACACGTACACACACACGACCGTTCCATGTCAGTTAACACAGATCCATTCTGTCGTTTTTCCCCTCCATGTGCTTTTTCACTGGATGCACATACAACAGTCTTACTCCACTCATCCCTCGTGACTGTTACCAGCAATGCTTGATTAGCGTCTGTGTACCTATCTCTTTGCATTTTTACAGGATTGTTTCCAGGTTACCTCACTAGAAGGGTTCGCTGCTGTGCCCAAAGGTAGCCATGTTTTTAAGGCTTTTGATACACCTTATCCAGGTTCCTTCCAAGGAGGCGCTTCCAGAACACAGTTGTGGCAGCGATGTCCGAGAGCCTCAGATCCCACGAGGCACCCTTCTCTTTCATTTTCACCAGCCTGAGAGGTGAAAAGTGACGTTTCAGTTGTAGAAGCCTCCCTCTCCTGGCCGAGTGCGTTAGCGTTTCCCTCACCGTCCGTACTCGGTCCTTCTGCTGGTGCTTACTGAGTACCTCCTGAGCGCCCGAGCCATCGGTGGCCCTGAGCGTGCTTCACCACACGGTCTGTTTGTGCTCGCAGCTCCACTGTGTGTGTTTTGCTCGCTAGACCTAGAGGATGATAGACAGGGGGAGCTGTGAGGGATCTCAGAGATTGTCCAGTACCCTCATTTTTAGGGGAAAAACCCAAGGCCAGGAAGTGTGGGGACTTGCCCTTGGCCACACAGGGCTGTGCATTCCTGGTGGAATTGTATTGTAACTCGGGATCCCAGTCCTTCTGCTTGTCTTGATTTTCTCGTCCAGCGCGGGGTCACTGGTTGGTGGAGTTCACCTCCTGAGTCAGTGCTGCCATCCAGGGTCACCCTGCCGGGCACACAGTAGGTGCTTAGAAAACTATTTACTGAATGAATGTGCACAAGAGAGCACGGAGTACGCTCTGTCACGGTGTGCTCAACGTCCCAGGAGGAAAGGCAGACTTCCATAAAGAAATGCCCCCTGTTTTTTTTTTTGAATGGAAAAGGAAAATGAGAGGGCTGTTGGAATTGGTGGAGGCGGAGAGACCGGGCTGCCTGGGGCTTGGGACAGGTTTGCGGTGGGAGCTGTCAGGTCACTGGAATTTCCCTCAGGTTCTCTCCTCCCACCAGAGATGGACTGATCGAAGCGGGGTGGGGGCGGTAAGGCAGACAGGAGAAGAGCTTTGCTTCCTTCGTGTGCCCTGTGTGAATCTGGACTGACTCTCCAGTGATTCCAGGGGACTGTCTCAAGTCACCTCTCTTACCTCCGCGCAGTTCATACCCAACCCCCTTGCCAGCCCCTTGCCTAATCACCGGTCACATGTCTCCCTCAGGTAAAACACTCAGGCCGCCAGGCACTCTGGTCACCACAGCGACCAGGCTGGGGGGCTAGTGCCTGCCCCTGGCTAAATCTACCTCAGGCTTTGCGCCAGCCACGCTGGCCTTCTTTAACCAGCTGTGAGGCCTTGGGCAAGCCCCTCCCCCTCTCTGAACCTCAGTTTCCCCCTCTGTAGAATAGACATCATGAGAATCCCAGTCATTCTGTGCGCTGTGAAGAGAACACCCAGGTTTAAGTGACTCTTGGCTCCTCTAGGCCCTACTTTTCCAAAAGAAGTCACACATTCCGAAGCCCCTTATTCTCAATAAACCTTTTCTTCTGCCCAAGAACAGCCTACTTTAAAAAAAAAAAAAAAAGAAAGAAAGAACACCCTGCTTTTATTCCAAGCTCCGTTCCTTCCGAAGAAGGCCTTTTCTCTCTGGTCATGCCTTAACCTAGGCCACTGGTGTCTGCAAGTGGAGAATGCATGCCTTGATACTAGTTCCTTAATGGGGGTTGTGTTGTCACATCCACGGTCAGTGGACATGTTTGTGGAATTGGAAGCATCACGCCTTATCTCTGCCATCACTCCCTCTTGGGAAGCATAGGGAACATGTCTGAATAGCACACTTTGTCACAAAGAGCCCTCTTTCAGCCAGATTTCCCCAGAGAGATTGTTCTGGGAAACAAAGGGCTGACTGACCCTCGTGGTTAATTTGCTGAGGGGTGTTCTTGGGTAATCCAGCATTGTTCTCTCAGCACATTGTTATTGACAGGTATGTGCCATAGGAAAGATAATGGTAAATATATAAAGGACTGTGGTCTGCAGGACTTATTCTAGGCCCTTACACAGCAGCGGGGAGACTGGACATGTTCACACTACAGGTGAAGTCTGTAGTCAGGCGCCAGTGTTTCTGAAAATGGGGATTTCTCAGTGGGCTGAGGTGGTCAGGGAGGGCTTCCCTGAAGAGGTAAAGACCTCAAATTCTCATCACACCAGTTGGGCTTCAAAGGAGTTACTTTCCTTGCCTGGCACAGTCTCTCTCTCTCTCTCTCTCTCTCACACACACACACACACACAGTTGGCCTTAATGAATTGAAAAGACACAAGAGTTCGATCTGGAATATGAATAAGATGGAGGTTTATTGGATGAGAAAATATATTTTCATAGCATGGTCCTGGGGTGAGGGTTGTCAGCATGAGAAAACAGCTTCAGATGTACAGGATTTAACGGTTTGCAAAGCACTCCTCACGTCAATGAAGTCTTATTTCCTCACAGCCCCATGAGGTCAGCACCCAGGGAAAGTGAGTCCCAGAGGCTCCGTGACTTGGCCACAGAGGTAAGTAGGTGGTAAAATCCAGACTCTAGCATTTACTGCTGCAAGTTCACAGCACTTTCCAAGATTAAAACATGTTTTCCTCTCTCCATGGAACAGAGGAATGAAACGTATGTTGAGAAGCGGCCTAAAACGATGCGGGCCGGAGGAAGTACATGAGAGTTGTAAGCTGCCGCCCTGGCCAGGCCTCATGAACCTCCCAGGCCGTCCCACATGCCCTGATGTTCCTGCATCTGGACAGCATCGGTAAACGTAAGGACACCAGGGAGCAAGTTTGCTGGCAGCGAGGTTATTGCTAGGATGTGTCCTCTGTCTTCATGTCTGAGTGTGTCTCTGATGCTGTCCTGTGCTAGAAGCCCCAGTGGAGACTGAGAGATCATTGGGCCGGGGGGGAAGGAGTGGACTAAGTGTGTTTATGGCTCATTTCTACCCGGACTAAAGAGCAGGACCACCTGGGCTTGGTTGGACCCATCTCTAAATAAATGTACCAGAGCTGGAAAATTCCAAAGACGCTAGAACTCAGGATCCAGTTCCTGGAGGTAGGTGTGGGTACTGGACAGGTCATCCTCTGGGTGGGAAGATGCCTTAGGTGGCCTGGTCCACTCGAGTGACACTGCCCATGGGGTTGTTTATTTCTTCTCTCCTCCCCTCCCTCTATCCTCCCCTCTGTCCTTTCCTCCTGCCTTCCCTCCCCTCCATCCTTCTGTATTTCAGTGGTCCAGGAAATCTGCTCCCTGAAGGCAGCTCTCTTCCAGGAGAAAGAAGGGGAGGCTGGGTTCTGGATGCCGTGTTTTCTAACCTGAATTTACCCGTCAGGAGTGCTTAGGAAAAACCCCTCCTCATCCCACATGGAGTGGTGCAGATGTGTTTTACTCGGTAGAATTAAACTCTCAGAAGGCACAGATCATCAAATCCCAGAAAACCAGAGGGATGAGATCTCAGAGATAAGCTATTTTGACCAGCCCCCTCATTTTACAGATGGGGAAACTGAGGCACAGTGAGATGGTCAGGATCACTTAATCCTCACCTGAGTGGTCTGTAACTTTACCTGTAATTTATGTGACACTACTATTAATTAATATTATTAAAAACAAGACATCCGGACCAAAATGGAGTCACTTATGCTAAGCCTCAAGTCACCAAACTGGGATTTAACTTAAATATAGTTTTGGCTGTCCCAGAGATGGAATTTTAAACCAGTCAAGCAGGAATCTCCTGATCAGCTCGAGTTAAGTAATCTGCTTGCTTGACCCCTGCCATCCTCTATAGGCAAAGTAACCTTGCAATAACCAATCTGCTCTTTGCCTAGCATAACTTCCTTGTTTCCACTCCCTTCTGCCTATAGAAGTCTGTCATTTTGTACAGCTCCTCAGAGCTCCTTTATATGCACTTGATTGGATGCTGCCTAACTCATGAATCATTGAATAAAGCCAGTAAAATCTTTAATATTTATTCAGTTTAGTTTTGTTTTTAAACAATATTATGACACAACTCTCTAGGGCAAGAAAAAGCCAACTTTTGTCTCTCACCCCTTCGCAATGGTGCCGAAATTCCCAGGCCTATCCTGGAACGCTCCCTCACCTAGAACCCTGGGCCCAGGATGGCAGCAGTGGTCTCTTCCTAGGATGTCTTGACAGAGAGCTGTAATTGTGGAAACCCCGTCCTTGGCTAACTCTGTTCTAGCCACAAAATGAAAAGAGGGGTAAGAGGAATGTCAGGAGGAGATATGCATTTAATAATTTTTAAAGAGCTTTGTCCACTTTTGAATCCTCACTTTTTTTTCCTGCCTTAATTCTTGGTCACTGTAAATTACTTCAAAAAATGATTTTAGAATAGAAAAAGAGCTAGGAGTCAGAGAAGACGTCTTTAACATTTCATATTCCTTTGACACTTTTTAAGATTTTAATTTTGAAGCATGGCTAAGAGGCAGAAATGGCTTTGGGCCATAGACGAGCAGAATCACTTTAAAATGAAGATAGTATTTTTTTGGCTTGAGATCTTCCCCTAAAACTACCTAAAGAATGAAGACCTCTCCCAGTGCTGATTGGAACAGAAAGTATTTCTAATTCCCTGAAATTAGAATGAAAATAGGAACAAAAGTATTCCAAAGCAAGGACATAACTTGAATTCAGTGCTGAATCCACTACATCAAGCTCCGGGGAAGGGGGCGGTGGGGAAGCCCTGAAGTTGACCCGATGATTGGGAAATACCAGTTAAATGCTTTTATAACTTCATCACTGTCAACAGGAAAACACTGCTATCCAAGCCTCCCATTTGCCTGAGAGTCAGGAGCTTCTAAACCAAGAAAGGAAGAAACCAAGCGGATTGTTTACGAACTCCTTCCCTCTTGCTGCTTGAAGCCGCTGTGCAATTAGCCTGTTTGTTACCGCGCCGGGGCAAGGCTGGGCGAGTTTACACCGCTCGGCGGGGGTCGTCAAGGCCTGCCTCCCGCGCCTCCTAGCGGACCTGTGGGGTGGTGCAGCCCGTGCCACCCGCTGCAGGAAAGCGGGCCACCGGCCGGCAGCGCCGCACCCTGACGCCGTCTGCGCGCACAGCCTCGGCAGCGCTCTTCGCTCGCCTCCAGTCCCTATCCAGCGACCAGTCAGGCTGCGGGCGAGGGGATTCCAGCCCAGGCTCCAGAGTCCGAGCCCTCAGCATCCTGTCAGACTGGGTACCGGCAGCAGCCACCTCAAACTGGGCCGGGAGCGCAAGCGGCTTTGGAGCTGTCAGCGGCGGTGCAGCTTCCCCAGGGAGCCAACTTTACGTTCGCCTAACGACTCAGTGCAGGTAGCTGGGTCCTGCGCAGGGGTGGACGGGATGGCTGGGGCTGGTGGGGCCACTGGGACACGGGTGGAGGTGGTGGGGTGCTTTGTGATTCTGGTTCCTGGAGGCGCCGCCTTCCTCGGCTGTCGGGGGCCAAGACACGTGTCGAGTTCCCGAACTTTCCAGGATGCTGGACTGGGGAGGAAAGCCGCGAGAGGTGTCTAGGCCAGAGGGGTACTGGGAACAGCGTTTGGGCGTCCTGGGTAGTACTGAGCCAGGAGTGCCTCCAGGATGGACCACTGGACTGGGTTCCAAAGAAGCAGCTGTTGTGGAAGTTCAGGGGTGGATGGCTAGGCATTTTAGAAACGGGGGGTTGAAGGGGGCTGGTCCTGAGCTGGGTTTCCCAGGCAGGTGGCTATTTTGGGGGGTCTCCGGAGGGAGCAACTGGAGTAGGGTTGACTAGGAGAGGTGGCTGTGCTGTGGGTTTTGGGGTGTGGGTAGCTAGTTGGGGGGATCCCTAGGGGAGGTGGCTGGCTTAGAAGTCCCAGTCCCGGAGGAAACTGATTTTAACCCTCCGTCTCCGTCTCCTTCATTGGAAGCGACTTTCTCAAGGAACTGCGGGTCCGGCATTCCCGCTCATTTCGTGTCTCAGAGGGAGGTACCTGAAACGGGATTTCTAGGGCGGCGCTGAGCAACCCCAGGGCCGGCGGTTGTGACCCTAGTCCTAGATGATTTGGGGTTCCTGGGAAGGGGACAGCTGAGCCGCACAGGCGTCGGCAGAGAAGCGTGCGTTTTCTCACGGCCCTCGGGGTTTGTTTCAGAGGCCGATCCGTCAGATCGCTCCGCGGAGTCTCAGGGAGTGGAACCCAGGAGACCCCAGGCACGCCCGGGCTGCGCGTCGGGCCCCGCCCCGCGCGCCACGCCTTAAAGGGCTCGAAGGCCTGGGGCGCACGGCGGCGGTCACCGTCATGGAGCGTGCGCTTGCTGCCAACTGGAGCGCCGAGGCGGTCAACGGGAGCGCGGCGCCCCCGGGGACGGAGGGCAACCGCACCGCTGGGCCGCCACAGCGCAACGAGGCCCTGGCGCGGGTGGAGGTGGCCGTGCTGTGCCTCATCCTCTTCCTAGCGCTGAGCGGCAACGCGTGCGTGCTGCTGGCGCTGCGCACCACGCGCCGCAAGCCCTCGCGCCTCTTCTTCTTCATGAAGCACCTGAGCATAGCCGACCTGGTGGTGGCGGTGTTCCAGGTGCTGCCGCAGCTGCTGTGGGACATCACCTTCCGCTTCTACGGACCCGACCTGCTATGCCGCCTCGTCAAGTACCTGCAGGTGGTGGGCATGTTCGCCTCCACCTACCTCCTGCTGCTCATGTCGCTCGACCGCTGCCTGGCCATCTGCCAGCCGCTGCGCGTGCTGCGCCGCCGCGCCGACCGTCTGGCCGTGCTCGCCACATGGCTGGGCTGCCTGGTGGCCAGCGCGCCGCAGGTGCACATCTTCTCGCTGCGCGAGGTGGCCGACGGCGTCTTCGACTGCTGGGCCGTCTTCATCCAGCCCTGGGGGCCCAAGGCCTACATCACGTGGATCACGCTCGCCGTCTACATCGTGCCCGTCATCGTGCTTGCCGCCTGCTACGGCCTCATCAGCTTCAAGATCTGGCAGAACTTGCGGCTCAAGACGGCGGCCGCGGGGCCCGAGGGCGCGGCGGCGGACAGCGCGGGGCGCGGGGCTTTGGCCCGCGTCAGCAGCGTCAAGCTCATCTCCAAGGCCAAGATCCGCACGGTCAAAATGACCTTCATCATCGTGCTGGCCTTCATCGTGTGCTGGACGCCATTCTTTTTCGTGCAGATGTGGAGCGTCTGGGACGCCGAGGCGCCCAAGGAAGGTAGCGCTGGCGGGAAAGCGGGAGGAGGAAGCGCGGCGGGGCGGGGCGGGGCCGTGGTCCTGCTGCATCTGAACGTCCAGGGGCCGTTCTGTTGTGGGCGCCTCATGGGGGGATTTGAGTCATGGCCCCGTCATCCGCTGCCCTAGTGATTTGGGGTGTAACTTCCCTGAGCCTTGACTTCCCTTTCTGTAAAATAGCAAAAGTGAAAAAAGTACCAGCTCTCCCCAGCAGCAGGGGAATGAAATGAGGAAATGCACGTAAAATCCCTAGCACAGTCTTTGGGCTACATATTTGGTTCACTATTATGGACCAGGAAACTGAGGTTCCAGTGACTGGCCTTTTCCACCTGCTTAGCGAAGCAGGGGAGCTGAGTTTCCAGCCCAGGCCCAAGCCCAAGCTCCTGCCACGTAAAGTTCACTTTACGTTCAACTTCCACTTTAAGTTCAAGTCAACCTGAGCCCGAGGTCTGGTTTGGATCAGAGCAGCGGGAGGTGGGCGATTGGATTCCTCCCCAGCAAGTGCTGAGAAGCTGCGGGGCGGGGCGCCGTCAGGGTTCGGAGACTAGTCCTGAGCCCGTCGCCCAGTGGAGACGGCGAGCTGTGCCGCGCGGAGTACCGCGGGGACGGCGGGCAGGCGCGGGGCTGGCGGTGCTCAGGAACCGAGATGGCGCTTCTCCTGGAGGTGGGGGGCGGGGACGGGCAGGGAAGGGAAAGGGGACGCAGACTTTCCCATTTGACCGGGGAGGCTGGGGGATTTTGGGAGGCGGTGAACGCCCTCTCCAGGTTGAAGGACTGGGAGGTCAGGGCTGAGGGTGGCCAGGTGGCCGGGAGACCAGGAGGAGAGGGTAGAATGGAAGGCTCTGTGGGGAGGGATCTTGGGGGAACAGAGCGCCTCGGGTCCGATGTGAAGCCGTCGCTTTGCGGCTGGGACCCCCGGGCAGCTCCCGCCTTCAGCCTTCACCACGGACAGTTCAGGTAGCTCATTAGCGAAGAGCAGGAGGGATGGTCGGTGGTGGTGAATGACTTACACCTTGTGGTTTGAGGGTAAGCACGGAACACTGCGCTGAGATGCCCGCGGCTCAAATGCTTGTAAGGAAAGACCCGAGGCGTTTGCTTTCGCCCCTTCTGCCCTTGAGGTAGCGCAAATGTCCCGTTTCTGGATAGAATCACTACTGCTAACAGTAGTCTCCAACACAGCCATTCCGTGGAAGCTGAAATCTTCCTTCATGCAGCTGGGTAACTTTGCTTTGCTCTCTTCCCCAAACCACAGACTCCTTGCTTGCCCCAGCCGTCCCAATTAGCCCAGTGTTTGTCTTAGTGGCCAGAGCAGTTATCATTCAGCATTTATTGAGCACCTGGGGTATGCCCGGCTGGGTGGTTTGCAGGTGAGTATTGCTGTGAAGACTCAGCAAAGCCAGCCTGGCTTCATGGTGCAGCCCCTGGGTACACCTTGCAGAAGGGGTTCGGGGGTCCAGAGAGGGGAAGGCACTGGCTCCAGATCACACAGCAAATGGGAGGCAGACTAGAACTGGGGTTTCCTGCCCCCACCTCATCCCCCCAGCACCAGGCTTCTTTTGAAGGGCACGTGACTAGGGAGTTGGGTTGGGCAAAAGCCAGTAGTGGGTGTTTCTAGACAAGGCATCAGGTCATACCTGTTGCCTGGGTGGGATCTGAAGAGATACTTGACCCAGGTCTTGAGGAGCTCAGATACCAGCCCTTAAGGAAGTGAGACCCTTAGAGCAGCTACTGGGGAGACTTGGCATCTAGGCCTCCCTCCAGCCTTTACTCACTGAAGGGTCATCTTCTCCCTCCTTGCCCCTGGGTGTCTTGCTTTTAGAATGAGGACGTTTCAGCCTTGCGTTCGTCCATTCTGCAGATAGTCTGCTCCTCTCTCTTTGCCGTCCCCTTGCCTCTCCTGTTCATTTTCTCCCCGGTGACTTTTCTCCTCCCTCCCCCCTCCCTTCCCCCGTGACTTCCATGACCGCACCTGCGCTCCTCCTCACTTTCCTCCCTAAAGAATGAGTATGTGGTCAACGCAGATCATGGTCACTCAGTAAAGTTTAGATCTTTTCTACACTTGAAAAGCTTATCGAACAAATTCATTTTTCTGTCTTAAAAACAAGATACAGGAAGAGAGAGCGAGAGGGAGTTCCCAGCTAAAGTGGGGCCAGAGGCATTTTGGGCACATGTGGCCACCTGAGGATTTCCGAGGGTGGGTTGGGGGTGGGAGGGGAGACGTGCAGCGGAGATGGGGCTTCCACTCAGGCTCCAGGAGCCTCAGGTCCTGTTTCTCTTTGCTCCTTTCCTGGTTCAGGGGAAAGGGTCGTGGCATGTGAAACACCCAGGTTTTCCAGGTCCTCCTTGGCCTTCTGCCCTGGCTGCTCTGAGAAGAGCACAAACGCAGACGACAGCAGAGTCCTGATGCCTCTGCCGCCAGCGCTCCCTCCCCGAGTGCTGTCAGGAGCGGGCTTCCGGCTCACCGACCACAGAGCACTTGGGCACCTGCCACTGGCCTGGTCAAGTCGCGCCTCGGCCTCAGGGCTGCAGGGTTCGGGGATGTGGGCTGAGCCAGAAGCACGCCTTGTGCCCACTTGGCATGAACCTGGATAATTACAAGTAGCAGGCTGGGATCGGAACAATTGCGTGTACAGTCGCTTTGGAGACGTGACTCAGTCTCGAGGCTCTGGGCAAGTAGTAAGGAAGGAACAAGACAGGGACGTTCGAGCTACTTGAGCTTTTGACCAGCAAAGTGGGATTGATGCACAGCCCTCACCCTCACCTTCCTGTCCAGGAGGAAGGGAATTTACCAGAATACAAACTCTCTAGATCAGGGCCCCTGGCTCTGCTCACCTCCTGGCAAGTGGAAATCCAGGGAGCCCTTGTGAACAGCGAGACATTCTTCCCAGCAGCCCGGGGGCAGGCAGCCTCAGGGACGCAGGAGTGGGGCCTCGTTCCTGCGGTCAGCTTCATCACGAAAGCCTCTGGGCCAGCGAGCACGGGTCAGGGCCAACAGGGCGGCTGGAGAAGTCACACGTGCCTTGGCAGCTGGTCTCGTGGCCACCACAGGACTCCAAGTCCCTCCCTCCTTAGGGTTCCCTCCCCCACAATTCCCTCAAAATCCAGCGCGCCTTTCCCATCTCTCCCCTTGTACACCTTCAGTCACACCAAGCGCTGCCTTTGTGGGTTTGGAGCTCACCTTGTTCCAAAAATAATTTGAGGGGGGGCCCAAAGATTCGGGTGCCACAGCAAGATAAAATGGACGTGAGGAAGCTGGGAAGAGCGGGGGAAAAGGTTAGAGAAATGGTAATACAATAATAGCAATTATGAAGTCTCTGTCCGGGGCAGGCGGTGAGCTGCACATGGGGCTTCCTTTCGTAAGAGCCAAAGCAAAGAGGAGAACTCTCAATTTCAGTATTTCCATTGTTCAGAGAGAAAAGCGGGAAGAGGAGAAAAAAGCAAGGGGAGGGTTGTAGTAATGTAATGAGCCCCCCTCCAACCCCGGTTCAGAGCAGCCACATGCTGGTGGGGGCCCTGCTGGGACCAGACACCCCTGGCAGGTTTGGACAAGCCCCGGATGGAACTTTCAGGATCGAATTGCACAGCCAAAGATTTGACACCAGCTCTTTCCCTTGAACTCCATGGAACTTGCTTTGCTGCTGGTCCCAAGGAGTCTGACCCCGGGGTGGTTCTCAGGGAGGAGATGAAGATGGATGGATGGATCCACTTGGTGGAGACTGTGGGTGGGCGCTGTAGGACCCCAGGTCCCTGTGCAGGGAAAGAGCAGGTGTCGGAGCCACGTGACTGGCCTGGGTTTGGAGCCCGCCCTCCCACTTTCTCCTGTGTGTCCTCGAGTAGGTGGTCTCCCTTCTCTGAGCTTCAGCTTCTTCCTCCTCTGTTATAATGAGGATAGCAAGTCTATCCATGGGGCTGTTACGAGGAGGACATGGTGTGACCCTTGGCACCTGGGGGGGCCACGTGGTCAATGTCACTGTTCTCTCCTCCCGCCATTCTAGTTGTTAAATGTTTTGTTTGCCTTCGTGGGATTGACTTTGAGAATCTCGGCAGGGATTTGAGCTGGAGGAGCTAGACATTTTTCTCTTGAGAGCCTGGGTGGAGGGGCCTGGGGTGGTAACAGAGTCTGCTGGACGGTAGGCAGTGTGTCCGGGGCGGCTTGGTATGTGCAGAAGCTCGTTAAAGCCGGAGAGGTGGTCTGTGAGCCTTGTCACAGCGGGGGCACCACCTGTCCTGTTCACTGGTGTGTGCCCAGTGCCCAGCACAAGGCGGGCCCCCTGTCCGAGCTCAAGCGATGCTTGTTGAACAAATGTGTAGGGTATGGGAAGAGGAAGGTGCACGTGACGGGGCTGGGGTGGGTGTACGGAGCTGGACTCGAGAAATGAGGGCTCTCTAGGCAGCGCTCTGGCCGTAGGGTTGGCTACTTGGTGAAGAAGTGAGCGCCCCAGCACTGGGAGCAATCAAGCTTCTGCCAGGAGGAAGGTTGAAATGCACAGGAGGCCTAGTTTTAAGTGTTTCCTCCCATCTGTGAAACGAGCTTGCCAGCACCTCCCGGTTTTGGTGGAACTGTGGCCCCTCCAGTGTGGCTGCCCACCCACCCTGCCTTTCCAAGGACACTGTACCCGAGGTGTGGGTGGACCACATACCTTGGAGGGGCCTGCTGGTCAGGTGACCCGATGATAGGGCGGAGAGCAGTGGCTGGGGGTTTGGCGGTGGCAGGAGGAGATAGGACGCAGCTTTCCTTGTCTTAAGCTTGGCCCTCTTGGGCATAAATTGCCATTAGATGGGCAATTAATGACCACACTCTGGTCTGATTAAGTAATTATGGGTTCTTTTATGTTCTCAACTAATGCTAATGTTTTCTCTTGGGTTTCTGCCCCAAGGTGACTTTACTTGTTTGCCCCCAAAGGTTTGATGAATAACAACAACAAAAGTCTATTGGGTGAAGCTTTGCTATATATTTTTTCCCATTTGATGGATGGCTGAGTAGTTTGGGGAGGGGGTGGGAGGTGGAGCAGTGGGGAGTGGGGGGAGGGCCCACCCCTGCCTGTCAGAGCCCCTGGCCCCGGGAAGTGGTGAGAGTCCCCTTCAGAGGCCTGGTCTCAGGGCACCTGTGTGATTTGGGGCATGTCTCTGGGCCTCTGTCATTCCCACCTGAGCAGTGGGGATAATACCTTGTGATAGAACACAGCACCCTCTCTTGGCATCGGTTTCAGTAAAGTGAGGAGTTACGTTCGTTAAAATCAGTAGTCGCCCCTTACGGAGTGCTGGACCATGTGCCCAACCCCATCTCTTGTCCTCATCCAGACACAGCAAGGTAAGGGGGGGCGTTATCCCCGTTTTACAGATGAGGAAACTGAGGCTCAGAGTGGCACAGTCTGCTCAACAGCACTGCTGAGTAAGTAATGGGGTTGGGATCCGAACCCAGATCATCTCATGCCAGACTGCTTCCCTCCCCACCACCCTCGGCACTGGGTCTCCTGGGTGCTTGTTAAAAAGTTGATTTCTGGCCCCGCCCCAGGCCCGCCAAAGCAGAGCCCTGAGCCTTCTCCTGGAATCTCTCCCCTGCAACACCCAGCATGCACCCACCCAGCTACAGGGGCACTAATGCCCGGCCCTCTCAGCACTGTGGCTTCAAAGCCCATGTCCCTCGACTCCTCCACGCCATCCGCTGATCCCGCTGTCGCAGCCACGTCTTAGCTCAGTACCTCTCGTGTCTGTACTGTCCTTCCCTTCTCCATCACCACCTTCTTGGTTTAGAGCACGGTTTCTCAGCTTTGGCATTATTGACACTTGGGGGCAGACCGTCTCCGTTGTGAGTGTGGTGTGGGGCGGGCTGCTGTCCTGTGTGATGAAGGATGTTTAGCAGCATCCCTTGCTCCCGCCCACTAGATGCCGCTAGCACCTCCCCACGGTTGTGGCCACCAAAAAATGTCCCCAGACATTGCCGAATGTCCCTTAAGGGGCAAAATCGCCCTGGTTGAGAACCACTGGTTTGGACGCACTGTGTTGGCCTGTCCTGAACTAATATCTAACAAGAGAGTACCCTCATCCCCTCTGCCCGGGGCTCTGGCCGATGTTCCTAATACACCTGCAGCCAGGCCTGCTGACTTGCCACTTCCCACAGGGCCTTTTGCTTTGCACCCATGCTAATTGTTTCCATCCCAGGAACGCCTACCCAAGTCTCTTCTGCAGAGACCCATCCTTCAGAGCCCAAGTCTACTGTGTGACCTGCTTTGTGCACAACTCCAGGGGGTTCTATTTAAGGAACCTGAGAATGAGAATGGTCTGTGAGAATGTTATTCCCAGGAGCTGTGCAGTGCACAAACTGAACAACTGGACACGGCAGCTTCATCCAGTTCTAACTCTCGTGAAGCTTTCCCTGTTGCCCCCAGCTGAGGGTCTCCTTCCTCCTCCAGTGCGTTCATTCTACAGGCAGTGATTCAGCGCCTCCCAAGGGTCCTGTCCACACAACCTCTGCCTCAATCTGTCAGTCCTCCTATGAGGAGAGTTGGCAAGGACCCCTCCCCAGTCCCTCACCTGCCCTCCTGTGGCCAGCAGCTGGCACATGCATAGACGTGGGACAGTCAGGCCAAGGTTGGTCTCTGGGAGGGACGCCCCCGGCTTCTGCTGGGATGGTTCTGTCCCTTGGTGTGGCCAGATGGAGCAGCAGCGGTCACCCTGGGTGGCTGACTAGAACTGTCTGGGGCTCTTTGCTGGGGTTAAGAACAGGGTTTAGGTTGTGGGCCGGGTGGAGGGTGCTGGTGGCACAGGGCCTGGCATGTAGTAAGTGCTCAATCAATGCTTTAAAAATAGAGAAATTTCAAGATGTTGCAGCGTCCTGGGGTCAGTGCGTGCAGCTGAGGGAATGCAGGTTGTGAGCTCAGGAGCACATTTTCACTGAGGGGCTGCAGTTTTTGTTGAGTGGTGGCAAGCCCGGGGACGCTGGGAACAAGGGCGTTGTTAAGGGGTCAAGAGAAGTTAAGGCCTTGCCTGGAGGAGACAGTAGGAGGCAAGGTGGGGAGGTTCTGGCTCTGGGTTTGGAAACCCAAGGGGACCCTTGCATGATGGACCGGCGGGAAGGAGGTGTAACCAGCCGGTCTTCCGTGTCCCAGCCCCTGATCCCTGGTTCCAGTGATTCTGATTCCTGGCCACTGAGGGGCACCCTCTGCCAGCACCTTCCTCCTTACTCTACTGGGATCTGGCACCTCCCGCCCTTTGCCAGATGCTTCAGTACCACGGGCCTCTGCCCTCCACGGGCCATGCCTCACCCTCTAATGGTCACTCCTACTCATTTCTGTTTCTTTCTCTTTCTCTCTGCCTGACCTTAATATCTGACTGTGAACTTAATTTCCCAGAGGGAATTGCATTTGCGTCCAGTCATCTTGTTAGGGGCCTATCTCCCATTGTCAGGCAGGGAAATTGTCTTTTTGCTTTTCCAACATGCTAGTGTTGGTGGCTGATTTATCAGGACTTCCTGTCTGCTAATTTCATGCTCACTTCAACTTAGTCCCTTATTGAACCTTTCCCAGCCCTGGGCGAGAGGCCAAGGACGGCCAAGGACAGAGCCACAAATGAGACACAGTCCCCAACCACAGATTATTAACATAAGTAATGACAGTATGAAGGGATGATGCTGTGAGAGAGGTATTCGTTTATCAAGTACTGTGAGTGCCCCCAGGAGGCATTTATTGATTCAGTCTCCCTGGGAAAAAATCAGGAGGATCTCAGAGAGGAAGCAACATTTGCAAAAGGTTTTGAAGGGTGAGTAGGAGCTGGCTGTGCAGAGAAGCAGATGCACATTCCCTGATGAGACCATTGAACAGTTACTTTATTTTCTTTCCCTGTATTGGAGGAATACTTGTCATGCTTCAGTGTGCACACAGATCATGTGGGGGAACTTGTTAAAGCGCAGATTCTGATTCAGTAGGTCTGGGTGAGGCCCATGAGTCTGTATTTTTAACCACTTCCCAGGTGATGCCTGTGCAGGGCCCCTGGCTGGCCTGTTGACTGCACCTTGAGTAATGAGGCTTTAATGTATCACCTCTGTGACCAAAACATGTGGCTTGCCTTTACACGTGTGGCCCAAATTGGCGGCAGGGCCCTGTCATTCTCTGAAGGGTAGAGAAGGGCTGGTTGTTCACCGGAAGCCCCAGCTCTTCTGCTTCTAGGATGTGGTTATTCCTCAGGTCTTGCCCAGTGGGCCCCACATGTCCCCAGATTTGAGCAGTGACATCACAGAAGACCATTTAAAGCTCTGTAGCCCCCAAATTTAGCTCTTCTTCCTGACCTTACACATGGCGAGATCACACATCTGTGACTTTTACAATTCCAGTGTGGTAAAATGGTGGTCTTTTCAAAGAAGGTGCCCTGGAATACATGTTAGTATTCAATCCTTATGTAAGTGCACATTCAAAAAACATTTTTTAAAAAGCCTTCTGTACACCACAACTCCCAAATTCTCATGTAGCTCCTAAAGGAATAAGGGATTTAGATTCCTTGTGAGGGAGACCTGATTCAGGATCTGGGCAGCGGGAGGAGACCTTGAACCAAGTGACTGGTTTCTGGAGTGAGAGCCTCAGGAAAGTGGATGAGCTTGACCGGATTCAGATGAGAGGTGTCAGCTGAGCCACAGGTCTTTGAATTGTATGTGACACGTGTTCGTTGCCTCAGGAACAGCACAGCCGGAGAGGCCGTGGCCAGCTGCCCCGTCAGCTGTTCTGGGCTAATTTGAGCCCAGGGTGACGCGATGGTGACGGGCGGGGGCAATGCCGGGAAATCCAAACAGGGGACTTCTTGGGGCTTGAGTAAAGCCAGGCTGGTGGGTGGGTGACTGCTGGGGGCACCCTGTCCTCGCATGGCCCTCGGCTGTCCACCTTCTCCGTGAGCGAGGGCGCCAGGTGGAAGTTCAGCATGGTCTCTGTGTCCCGGGGGTAAAATGCCCAGCAGGGGACGTTTGCCGTTGGCACGTGGCCATTCCCGCTCAGTCCTCTGCTTGGCACGTAGGAGCCCCTGCTTGAAGATCACCCCTAGTCCTCAGCCCTGGACCCACCGCCCCTCCCCCAGTGCTGCAGCTTCCTGTTGACTGGAGGTCCTGTCTGTGTTTCTCTCTTTCCCACCTGAGTTTGTAAATCCCTTGAGGGCACGTCCCCAGGGCCAACTCGGTGGCTGGCACTGAGCAGAGATGGCATGGGAGGAAGTGGAACGTCGATCTCCTCATTTCCACCCCCCCACCCCCTGCCCCATGCCCTAAGCTCAGGCCAGGCAGGTGTGAGGGCCGATCCCTGGCCCAGCACCTCCCACTCAGCCTTCCTTCTCTGCCAGGACCAGAGAGAGCTTTTGCAGGCCCTCAGGGCTCAGTCCTGGGGGACAAGTGTTCCTTTTACCGAGTGGAGTGGACAAGACGGATGAGATCCAGCTCTCCTGGTGGAGACCCTGAAATCCCGCTCTTGCACGTGGTTGTAGCCCCCTTCCCTTTAGGGTTTCTTATGTCACCAGCAGAGTAAGTTTTTCCGAAACGGACTATCTAGAGTTCCTTTGGGGTCATGTAATCCAATCCCAGGGCTCTGGGTTTTCATTTTGTTTTGTTTTGTTTTTTAAATTTTGACGTCGGGGAGAAAAGGGCAAAGGACAGTTTCTTGAATCAACCTTAGATTAGGAGTCCCCAACCTTGGGCGATAAAAATTATACACAGTTGATCATATTTCACATCTGTAAGTAAGAATACGATAACTTGAACAAACACTTTGCCATTTACAAAGCCCTTTCACACTTTTTTTTTTTTTCAATTTTCTCCAAGTCCTTGAGGGTGTCACCTCCATTTCACAGATGAGGATATTAAGGCTCAGACAGTAAATGTGGCTCAGAGAAATGAGTGGGTGGGAGGGGGGTTCACACCCCACAGGTTTGCGTCTGGATCCTCTGTGAGGGGCTCACCAATGGCCAGACCCCCCCAGGAGGTGCTGGCTGCCGACCACACCTCTCTTGGATGAGTCTGTCGATTCTGGTTTCCAGGGCCTTCTTTTATCCACACTGACGTCGCCTTCGCTCTGCTTAATGGAAAATGTGGCTGGGGCCATTATCGCCAGGAGCTTGGTAGCTCTTCAGAGCAGTTGGCACGCAGGCACGGGGCGGACCTTGGTGCCCTGGTGTGCAGCAGGCACTGGACGTGGGCTGCTCGGGGCAGGGTGTTACCCTCTGGCCCCAGGTGCAAGGTGGCCGAGCCAGTGTTTGTGGGAGGTCGGCGTACTTAAAAGTAAAGGCATCACCCAGTTCTGCTTCTGGTGGCGTGGGGAGAAGTGAGCTCAGCTTACCCTGTGGGTCTGCCCCTCCCCTTTTTGAGCCCTTTCCTTCTGCTTTTTTTTTTTTTTTTTTTTTTTTTTTTTTCTTTTTGCGGTATGCGGGCCTCTCACTGTTGTGGCCTCTCCCGTTGCGGAGCACAGGCTCCGGATGCGCAGGCCCAGCGGCCATGGCTCACGGGCCCAGCCGCTCCGCGGCATATGGGATCCTCCCAGACCGGGGCACGAACCCGTATCCCCTGCATCGGCAGGCGGACTCTCAACCACTGCGCCACCAGGGAGGCCCTCCTTCTGCTTTTTAACATCTTCTCCTATAGGCATTTAGATCAAGGATTGGCTAATTTTTTCTGTAAAAGGCCAAACAGTAAATATTTGAGGCTCACAGGATATAAGGTCTCTGTAACAACTACTCAGCTTTGCCCTTGTAGTGTGAAAGCTGCCATTGACAATATATGAATGAATGGATATGGCTGTGTTTCAGTAAAACTTCATTTACAAAAACAAGCAGCAGGTGGGGTTTGGCCCGTGGGCTGTTTGTTGGCCCCTCGTCTAGACCAGGAGACATTTCTGCCAGGAAGGATGGTGATCTGATAGGAGGCAGTGGGTTTCCCCTCCCGGATTTTAAAAGACCATTACAGGACTTCCCTGGTGGCACAGTGGTTAAGAATCCGCCTGCCAGTGCAGGGGACACGGGCTCGATCGCTGGTCTGGGAGGATCCCACATGCTGCGGAGCAACTAGGCCCGTGCGCCACAACTACTGAGCCTGCACTCTAGAGCCCGTGACCCACAACTACTGAAGCCCTAGCGCCTAGAGCCCGTGCTCCGCAACAAGAGAAGCCACTGCAATGAGAAGCCCCATGAACTGCAACGAAGAGTAACCCCCGCTCGCCACAACTAGAGAAAGCCCGCGTGCAGCAACAAAGACCCAACGCAGCCAAAAATAAATAAATAAAATAAATTTATTAAAAAAAATAATAATAATATAAAAGACCATTACTGGGGAGTGGGCAGTGATTAGCCTCCGAGGGGGCCTACATCTGTTTTAGGAAAGGAAAGTTGCTCTCTGACTGTCCTTCAAATCATATGATGAGGGCAATTGCCCAGTCAGCCCATGTCTCTGCTTTGGGAGTGAGGGGATTTGCTCACTGGAACCAAGCTGACTAGTATGAATGCTGACCTAGCTTTTTTTTTTTTTGCCGTACACGGGCCTCTCACTGTTGTGGCCTCTCCCGTTGCGGAGCACAGGCTCCGGACGCGCAGGCTCAGCAGCCATGGCTCACGGGCCCAGCCGCTCCGCGGCATGTGGGATCTTCCCGGACCGGGGCTCGAACCCGTGTCCCCTGCATCGGCAGGTGGACTCTCAACCATTGCGCCGCCAGGGAAGCCCCTGACCTAGGAGATGAGACTGCTTTGAAAACTGTTCTGTGCAAGCTTGAGCCGTGATTCCCATGGCTGACAGCGCTGCATTGTCATATGCCCCCTGGGAAGCAGCATCATAAAATGCCAAGGACGACGCTTTCCATGCTTTGTTCTGTTCCTCTCCTTCTTCAATTCTAGGAAGCCTTTCTAGCCACTGGAAAGGGCGATGTTACAGCCTAAACAAGATAAAGTAAGTGCAGAAAGTAGATGAGGTGCAGTTAGTCCTTATGCTCAGAAACCGTCAGTGGCTCCCCAGTGCCTGTAGATTCAAGTTCATGCTCAGCCTGGATTCAAGATCCTCCTCCTCAGCCTGGCTCTTTCCAGTTTCCTCTCCTGTGAACCCACCACCCCCCAACTCTGGCAGCCCCTGAATGCTGTTGGACACTCTCACCTTTGTACGTTTATTTCTGCAGCATCCTTCCTTTGAAATGTCCTCCATAGCCTGTTTTTTATTCCCAAATAGCTTGAAATTCCACTGCTGGGAACCCATGTCTTTGGTTGGTTAGGATATTGCCATATTTTTTAAAAGTCCAAATGTGCCCTTAGCATTTGGCAACTTGACACGAGCAGCTTAGAGGGTCATCCTTCCCTGAGAGCCAGGCCAGGCCGGTCATTCGCGTCTGTGGCCACCAGGTGGGGATAGAGGTGCTGGCCGTGGTCCCAACTCCTCCCATCCAGGCTGGCCACTTGGAGGTGGAAGAACTCGGGTGGGGCTACTCAGGAATTCATGAACTGCTTACTTTTTTGTGGTTACTGTTTCTGTAGGTTGTTTATAAAAAATAGGATAAATAAGTTAAAAGATCCAAATGTCAGGAGTGAGGCGAGTAACTTACATGAATAGCTAAGATAATGCCTTGTAACTCTGTTCAGCGAGGTAAAACGTGCTGCCTTTCTGTTCAAGTGAGAACTGCATCCCCGACACGTCCTTCTACCCATTTCATAGCTCTATACACCTATGTTCTTCCCTTGTGTCTGGCAGTTTACTTCTCAATGCCTTAAAAAAATTTTTTTTTTAATCTTTTTGCCATGCCGTGCGGCATGTGGGATCTTATCCCTCGACCGGGGATCGAACCCGCGCCCCCTGCACTGGAAGCACGGAGTCTTAACCACTGGACCAC
The DNA here is from genome assembly GCF_964341445.2 of Mesoplodon mirus. Classification (NCBI taxonomy): domain Eukaryota; kingdom Metazoa; phylum Chordata; class Mammalia; order Artiodactyla; family Ziphiidae; genus Mesoplodon; species Mesoplodon mirus. The sequence continues at coordinate 8,286,035 of NC_138988.1, forward strand.
AAGGGAAGTCCCTTGATGCCTTTTTAAATTTTGACTTTTATGTGTTTATTTTGCCTCTTTCATTTTATATGTTTAATTATAATTTTGAGATATTTTTAGACTTTGTGATATTTCACCAGGTTTCTAAACTTAAATTCATCCTTTTTTACACATCAAAATCAAATATTTTTTTTCCATTCTCTTTCATAGAATTCAACAGTACTGGCTTCCCCCCACCCCACCCTTCACTTCTCTTTTCTTTACTATTTTAGTCTAAGGATTAGATTTGCTTTCTAATCCTTTGCTTTCTAAACATTTTCGTTTGCAGGACTTGTGGGCTTTGCGTGTTGTAGCTTGCTTTTGTTCCAGCAGGTGCACCAGGTAATTAGAGCAGTGGTTCTGAAACTTGGGTGTGTGTCAGAATCCCCTGGAGGACTGTTTACAGCAGATCGTTGACCTCACCCCCAGAAGTCTGATCCACTAGATCTAGGGTGGGGCCTGAGAATTTACACTTCTGTCAAGTTCCCAGGTGAGCTGGGGACCCCACTTTGAGAACCACTGAATTCCTCTTAAACAATCACCCTCCCCCTTTGGTGCTTGGAGACGTGGCTGACAGACGTCTCTGTGCTCTGTCTGCGTCCACAGTGGCGTCTAGATTTTGCAACTCCAGTTGGCCTGTGAGAAATTCTTTCCTGGATTGAGCTCTTGAATTCTGGAGTTCTTCCTTGAAAACTTGTTGCAGAAAATAACGGACTAGTGGATTTTCCAAGCCTTCTTGAAGTTACCGTTACTCGTAAGGGTGTGACCGTGAACAGCATTCTTGGGAACACCGTTTCCGTGTGGGTTTCTGGGGGGGTGCCTGTGTCCTCCTCTGCTGCTGCGAGTGTGTACATTTGTCAGATTAAGACCATTGAAGGGGGGCTTCCCTGGTGGCGCAGTGGTTGGGAGTCCTCCTGCTGATGCAGGGGACGGGGGTTCGAGCCCTGGTCTGGGAGGATCCCACATGCCGCGGAGCAACTAAGCCAGTGCACCACAACTACTGAGCCTGCGTGCCACAGCTACAGAGCCCACGTGCCACAACTACTGCAGCCATGTGCCTAGAGCCTGTGCTCTGTAACAAGAGAAGCCACCGCAATGAGAAGCCTGCTCACCTCAATGAAGAGTAGCCCTCGCTCACCTTTCTCTGCAACTAGAGAAAATCCCCACACAGCAACGAAAACCCAACACAGCCAAAAATAAATAAAATAAAATAAATAAATTTAAAAAAAAAGACCATTGAAGGAAACCCAGGCTCCCCACCCCACCCCCTATTTGGAAGTACTTAGGATTAGGAATTTTTCTTCCTCCTTGAAGCTTAAATTTGTGACAAGCAATGTCTTGAAGTTGATTTCTGATAATTAATTTTCCTGAAATTCAGTAAGTCCTCAGTGTAATAGCTTCTGCACAATGCCTCATATAATTTTAGTGTCCCCTTTTCCTGCACAAGTCTCATTTGTCGGCTGAAGCAGTGCTCTTAGGTGTATCTTCACAGAAACAGTTTCAGTGTTCTCAGCTGTGAAGGCAGCACACGCCTCCTTGTCACTGTGCCTTTGCCTGTGCCGTTCCTTCTGCCCGAAGCTCCCTTCCTCCCTTCTCTGCCTGGGAACCTCCTAAGCATCCTTCAGGTACCAGGTGCTCTTTCACCCTCGCAGTGTTCCCAGGAGATCTGGGGACTCTTGTTATCCCCATCTAAAGGTTAGGCAGCAGCAGTTTCTTGGGGAGTTAAAGTATTTGTTGCTGGCGGGGCTAGAATACAAACTAGGTCTGGCAGCTCCTGCCTCTGCGCTCTTGGATACTCTGAGTGGGAGGCAGTCAATACTTGCGAGGTGAGTGATGAATGGACGGACAGGTGGCCATGCCGATGGAAGCCCATGATGGGTAACCTTTGCCTGGGAGAAAGGACAGGGAATGTTCCCGGGCTGGGCTAAGCTGGGGAAGGCGTGGGAGGTAGGCTGAGTGCACGCCCAGGGCACGGATATGGAAGGCAGGCAGACTTGGTCTCTTCAGTCCTCCGTCTTGTGACTGGCACCTGGCCTCTGTTCTTGGAGGTGATGCTTCATGCCCCGGTAGTGATGCCCTGTTCTCCTTTCTCCCCCCCCTCCCCACCTTGCAGCCTCGGCTTTCATCATTGCCATGCTGCTGGCCAGCCTCAACAGCTGCTGCAACCCCTGGATCTACATGCTCTTCACGGGCCACCTCTTCCACGAATTCGTGCAGCGCTTCCTCTGCTGCTCGTCCAGCTGCCTGAAGGGTCGCCGGCCCAGGGAGACGAGCGTCAGCAAAAAGAGCAACTCGTCGACCTTTGTCCTGAGCCCGGACAGCTCCAGCCAGAGGGGCTGCTCGCAGCCATCCACGGTGTGACCGGCGGGGCCAGGACCACCCCTCTTGGCTTGGATTGTACAACAGGGACAGTCTGGCCATTGGTGGTCGTGTACGTGTATGTATAAGGTACCTTTCAGTTTGTGCCCCTCTGCACCTTGCGGGGGCTCGAGCGGGGTGGGGAAGTGGTCTCCATGGGGGAAGGTGATAGGGTGACTCAGCCCTCAGCCAAGCCCCGGATCTACCCTGGGCTCCCACGGGTACTCCTGCTGCCCTGACCCCACTGTTGCATCTGGCTGCTGGATGGGTTGTGGTTTTGTTTTGTTTTGTTTCCCCTGGACCTGTAATTTCACTCCAGTATCTTTATACTCCTTTATTCTGGGGTCTTGTGAAAGGTAGTAAGTATAGGATTGGTGACCAGATGGGTGCGGAAGCCTAGTGTTCTGAGCTTGGGCTGAGAAATGGGACCTCGATGGTGATGGTGCTGATATCCTCCTGGCCTCAGAGTGCTTCTGCCTTCGAGTGGACTGGTGCTAGCATCCTTGAGCACCAGCTTGTCAGATGGTGGCCCTAGAGCAGGAGATTCTCTTAGGAGACTGTCTGGCACAGGCAGCCAATTAAAACTTGGGTTAAAAATGTTTAAGAGGAAAAAAATGTTTAAGAAGCTAATACTTTAGAAGCAGTTGGGAAAGAAAGGGAAATAAAAGACGTCCAGATTGGAAAAGAAGTAAAACTCCTTACAGACGATGTGATTTTGTATATAGAAAATTCTAAGGAATTCATGCACACACATGCACACACAAACCCATTGGAACTAATACATGAATTCAAGGTTGTGGAATACAAGGTCAATACAAAAATCAAGTGTATTTCTTCACACTGGCAATGAACAGTATGAAAATGAAATTAAGAAATAATTTCGTTTATAATAGTATCAGAAAGAATAGGAATAAATTTAATGAAAGAAGTGCAGGGCTTACATCCTGAAAACTACAAAATATTGTTGAAAGAAATAGAAGACTTAAATAAATGGAAAGACATCCTGTGTTCATGGCTCAGAGACTTAAATATTGTTGAGATAACAATACTCTCCAAGTTGATCTATAGATTCAGTGTAATCCCTATCAAAATCCTAGCTGGCTTCTCTGCACAAATGGCTAAGCTGATCCTAAAATTCACATGGAAATTGCACAAATAATAGAATAGCCAAATAAACCTTGAAAAACAGGGACAGAGTTGATGGATTCACCCTTCCTGGTTCAAAATTTATTACAAAGCTGCAGTAATCCAAAGAATGTGGTATAGACAAAAAGACAGATATATAGACCAATGTAATGGAATAGAGAGTTCAGGTATAAACCCTTACGTTTATGGCCAATAGATTTTTGACAAGTGTGACAAGAGAATTCAATTGGGGAGATTGTCTTTTCGATAAATGGCACCTGGACAGCTGGATATCCACATGCAAAAGAATGCGGTTGGACCTCTACCTCATACTATATACAAAAATTAACTCAAAATGCATCAACCTAAATGTAAGAGCTAAAACTATAAAAGTCTTAGAAGACAACATAGGGCTAAATATTTGTGACCTTAGGTTAGGCCATGGTTTCTTAGATAATGACACCCAAAACAGAAGTCAAAGGAAGAATAGATAAATTGGACCTCCTCAAAATGGGGCACAAAACTTTTGTGTTTCATAGGGCACTATCGAGAAAGTGATGACAGCTCATAGAATGGAAGAAAATATTTGGAAGCCATATACTTGTATCTAGAATACATCAAGAACTCTTACGATTTAAGAATGAAAAGCCAAATAACCCAGTTTAAAAAATGGGCAACATATTTGAATAAACAAGTGAATAGACATATTTTCGTATCTCTCCAAAGAAGAGAGATAAGTGGCCCATAAGCACATGAGAAGATGCTCAGTATTATTACTCACGAAGGAAATGCAAATCAAAACCACAGTGAAATAGCACTGCGCACCCACTAAATGGCTCTAATCAAAGATATGGGCAGTGATAGGTGCTGGCAAGGATGGAGAGAAATTGGAACTCTCCTCCATCGCTTGTGGGAAGGTAAAATGGTGTGGCCAATTTGGAAAAGAGTTTGGCAGTTCCTGAAAAAGTTAAACATAGAATTACCATATGAGCCAGAAATGCTACTCCTAGGTATTTACTCAAGAGAAACGGAACCATATATACACACAAAAACTTGTCCACAAATGTTTATAGCAGTATAATTCATAATAGCCAAAAATGGAAATAACCCAAATACCTACCAACTGATGAACGGATAAATAAATGTAATATATCTATACAATGGCACATTATTGAACTATGGGAAGAAAGGAAGTACTGACACAGGCTCCAACGTGGATGAACCTTGAAAACATCATGCTAAGTGAAAGAAGCCTTGCGAAAAGCCACATACTACATGATTCCATTTATATGAAATGCCCAGAATAGGCAAAATTACCAAGACAAATGATACAACAGTGGTTGCCAGGGGCTGGAGGCTGGGGTGGGTGGGGAGTGACTGCTGAGCCCCATATGGGCTTTCTTTGTGGTGATGAAAATTTTCTGGGGTTAATGATGTGCACGATTTTGAGAATATGCTAAAAGCCACTAACTTAAATACTTAAAAAAATGTTGACGAGCTGAATTCAGAGGCAAACAGCTTGAAAGATGCATTTCTTGGAATCTCTTACCGCCCAGAACTTTTGTTTCTCACTGACTCACCATTTCAGAAGAATCCATGGTTTTCTTACTCAGTTTTCCTGTGAAAGATGGTGTTTCCGGTTTCAGCAAAAGTACCAGCACTGATAATACCCAGTAAACATGTCGTCAGATGTCCTCTCAGCCTTGAGGTACAACATGACCGTGTCCAAGAAACGCCTTTAGTCGTTAAATACAGGACGTTATAGGTCAGAGGTCTTCTGACTGGGACTGGCCAGCTCACTGGCACTCTGGGGCACTTGTTTTATTTGCACATATATATTTTTGGACTCACTGTGACACAGCAGGAGCACTTCCCAAAGCCCCAGGTCTCCACACACACTTTCCTCTCCTCCCTCCACACTGCATTGTACACACACGTGCACATACACACGCACACAGTAGAACGAGCTAGCAGGGTCTCTATGTTCAGGAAGAAGAGAGGCGTGCACTGAAATGCCAGCGTTCGAAACCCCAGCATTTAGGACAAGATCTTCAGTATAACTGGAGACTGAGGACGGTGTCATCTTTGGACCCGGAGGCAGTGCAGCGTTGCTGTGACGGGCGCTTAGTGTCAACACCGGCCAGTCCTGGCTCTTTGGGAAGCTAACAGGATGCTGGTTTGGGGTTCCGTGCCCGCATCCAGGACACTGGGCACCCTGGGTGCAAGTGCAGCAGTGGTGAGGTCTGTTGGCATTTGAGCCTCTCTGCTCACCAGCCAGAGACGCCCCATTCTCTGCTGTTCCCAGGGAAGTTGCCATCCTAGCAGCCGCCAGAGGCCACTGGGGATCAAGGAGACAGCCACTCAGTAGATTTTTCTCACCACAGGCACAACCTTGCTGAGAACCCAGGAGTTGCAAGGTTCTTGGGCACCAGAACCAACTGGGACGCTTTCCTCATTCTTCTCCCGTGAAAGCTCTGGTTGGGACCTTGGCTCTCATTATGGCACAGGAGTCTTTTGTAGCCAGTCAGTGACATTTGATTCCAGCAGCGCCGCTGGCTACATGCCCCTCCACTCCCAGTCTCGTCCTGGAGAGTGTTTTCACAATCGCTTGCTCTTTCCCCAACCCAAGTCTGGAAGAAGGAGAGTGGGGGTCCAGGACGCTGCCTCGGGCTCGGTCATTTCTGTCCTCCTCTGGACCCCACTCCTAAGGTCCTCCAGCCACCTTTGCCCACAGTTTCAGGCCTGTTTACAAACCTAACGCATGCCTGGAGGTGCCGATAAATTGGAGTGTGCAGATTTTCTTCCGGAATGTTCCATTGTTCTGATGTTGAAAAGTGAAATGCGAACACTTGAGGACTCTGAGCCTTATTTCTTTAGGCCCTGAAAAAAAGTCTGTCACACCGTTTGGTCTCCCTTGGGGGATGGGTCTACGGGTTATGACTGCAGGAAGCTGCCTTTTAAGAAGATCCTGGTTTCAAAGTGCTCGACCGTTTGTGTTTAATTGTGATGAAATGCCCCTAAATGCAAAATGTGAATGCCTCGATTTTGTTCTACTTGGTGACTTCCTGTGGCACTTGCTGTCTGTGCTCATTGGTGAATGATGTGCCCGATAATGAGATGCCTGCTTCATTAGCTGCTTTATAAAAGGTGCACTTAATAAACATTTTTTTCCATAGATTGCTTTGCCTTCTTTCTTTAGCCTGAGAACAGTGACCATATCTGGTGGCTTACAGACTTGGATTTCTTTGCCGGCTTCCCTTGAATTGCCATAAATCTGCCTGATTATGACACAGGTGCATCTGAGCTGTGGCAGGTGCGGGGTTGTGGGGGGCAGGAGGGGACCTGGTCCCAATCTCTTGGGTCACAGGTACTCTCATTTATCAGAGTTCTGTCGGAAGATGCTCTAAGAGCCAGGAACAAACCTCTTGTACGGTGTAGCCACACCCACATGTGCCACTGTCTAACTCCGGACATAATGGAATTCTAGATTGTCACCTTGAAGGGACCCTAAGGCATATTTCTTCAAGTGGGATATGGGGGCCACCTGCAGAATCACAAGTGGTTTTGTGTTTGTTCCCGGGCTCCACTACTGAATCACAACCTGCGTCTTAAACAAGAGTCCCTGATGAGCTGGACGTTGCGTATGAGAGAGAGCAAAATGCCACCCCCTCCTCTGGCCCGTTTTCATCACGCCCCCAGCGTACTGTCCTGCCTGCTACTTCTCGGGGCCGGGGGTCCCCAGAAGGAACAACGCCTCAGACATACATGCATCTAGATGTGTGTCCTTTCTCCAGCCCCATGAGCTTCACGGGGGCTGGAGCACCTGCCGTAGCCTGGCCCTTAGAGAAGGAGAGCCAGCTTGAAAAATAGGAGTCAGGGTCAAGTCAGGTCACAGCAAATGCGGCGGTGGTCAAAAGTCTGCATAACCCAAGATTCTAAGTCTGAAACGGATGGCCTAACAATGTGAGAGACGTTTGATGGGGAGGCCCTTTGCGAGGGAGTAAGCGACGTTGGCTTTAAACCTGTCAGCGGGAGGAGCCTGGGCTCTGAGTCCACTTGAGAACATGAAGAGCCCCAGGTAGAGCAGAGAGCATTGCCTGGAACCACAGCACGAATGTGGCTAGCTGTGTACCTTTTGGCAAGTCTGCTGACCTCTCTGGGCGGTGACTTCCTTGTTTGCAAAAAGTAAGGGATGATGATGAAGTGTTCAGGAGGAAAATATACCAGTATCTGCAGCTTATTTAAAAATGCATAAAGAAAGGTGAGATTGGTGGATGAAAGATGAATGGCGATGCAACAAAGGAGGAGCAGTAAACTGTGAATCGTAGAACCTGGATAGCGGGTAGATAGGTGTTCACAGCAAATCTTTTCAACATCACCCTGTGTTTGAAAATGTCATACGAAGATACTCGAAAAAACGAAAATGGGTAAAAAGAGCTAAAGTGGACATTAGAGATCATTTCATGGATGACGAAACTGAGGCCAGAGCAGGCAACTAGGAGGAGAGGCAGAGGCAAGGCTGCCTGTGCCTTGTCTCTGGTTCATGTGCGGTTCCCTCTACCTCATTGCCCCCAGGACCCTTGGGTGCATGGGCGGGTGCCAGTGAGGTGATGCCTCTGAAAACAGGCCAAGTGTTTTGGAACCTGAATTTTATGAGACTTAAATGGGTGTTGCATGAAAAAAAAAAAAGGGTCAAATAGGGTTGGGGGCTATTGGCCTCAACAGCTTTCTTTTCTGTGGGACTTGTCAGAGCCTTTAATGTACTAATGTCTATTGAAAAATCTCTAAGAGAAATATGGAGCATTTTCCAAACAAATTTAAGCGCAAAAGCCACCCCCCTCCTTTTTCTGAGGACTTAGTTCTGGATAACACCCTTGGGGAAAGCATCCCTAAAGAATGTAAGATTTCTGGGGGTTTTGTTGTTTTGTTGCTGCTGAGTGTAGGTGGGCAGGAGGTGGGATATGTCCTTTCCATTGCCATTTAGTTCCATTTTATTTCCATGGTGAGTCCACATATGCTTGAACGGGGCCTTATGCCATCGTCACATCTGCGGGGCTGAGGGTGTACATGCCAAGAGGCGGTGCCAGGGGCTCAGTGTCTGAGCCAAAGGGGAGCTTTGAACCCAGGCCCTGCCCTCAGTGGTGCCCAGGGAGTATCACCTTCCCCTTTTAACCCAGCGGCCATTTTCTTCTGTGGGTGACCACTGGCTGGCCCAGGGGCAACAGAAATCAATAGGAAATAATCTCCCAAGGAACAGATACCCAGCAAACAAGAATTCCCAGAGAAACCAAAATCTGGTTCTTGCATTTGGCCGAGAGAAGGGCCGACCAGCTTGCCCCTCCTGCTTCTCAGGGCAGTGAAATATATTTCTGGAGCTGGTCAGGATGCAGACCCACCTTACGGACACATGCAAAACACAGCATTTCCCAGATGCAGCCGGATACCCTTTATTGGAGCCACCCTGCTAACGCCAGCAGTCACTGGTGGTTTCCTGGGGGGTAGGGGGTGCGTCCAGGTGGGAGCTGAGGGCTGGGTTATGCCGTTACAGTACAAGTGAATGCAAAGATTTGTGGTAGCTGCCTCTTAGCCAATGATCTTCCTGGCACCCGGTCATGGGGGGCATTGTGGTGGGGCAGGGGGCGGAGGGAAGGCCACTGCGCTTCCGTGGCGGGCTGCCTTTTCTCTCCGGCTTCCCTACTCTGTGTGCTCCCGTCTTGGGGGGAAGCAGCGGTCCCCAAGGAGAAAGAGCTTGCCGGCAGCCCCGCAGAGCCCGATGGTGGGGCCAGCCCAGCCGGGCTCCCCTGCCCCGCCACCCCTGCTGCCCACCCGGTCTCACACTTCTTTCCGCAGCATCACCTTGATGTTGCTGCAGACCTGGCCCAGGGCAGCGAAGATCGGGTTGCAGAAGGTGCGGATGCAGAGCGAGTAGATGTGGCTGATGCACTGGATCTCGATCAGGTAGCTCTTGATGCAGGGCACCACCGCCCAGATGTGGCAGAAGGAGATGCAGGCGAACAGGAAGCCCCAGAGCAGGGCCAGCGGGACCCCCAGCAGCGTGGACAGCAGGCGGTAGCACCAGTACTTGGAGACGGTGAAGGTGGTGTAGCTCACCTTCCACACGCCATCAAAACTGTAGGTGCCCACGGGCTCCGCGATCACGTCTTCGAAATCCACCTGCAGGGGTGGGAGGGGGAACCCTCAAGTCACAGCAGCCACCCACTTCTCAAGCGTCAGAACCCCCTGGGGGGCTTGTTAAACCAGGTGGCTGGGCCCCACCCCCTGGGATTCTGACCCCAGTGAGTCCAGGGTGGGGCCTGAGATTCTGCATTTCTGACAAGTCCAGGTGATGCTGATGCTGTCCCAGAGCAGTGAGGCACAAGAGCCAGTCCACTTCTCTCTCTCACGCGTGGATCAGAGGCCCCCAGGAGTTGAGTAACTTACTAACAGAAACTAAGTTAGAGGCAGGCCATGAGCCGTGGCTCTGGAATTCTGTTATTTTGTGATCCTAGGAAACTGGACAGTCAGTCACCCTGGAAAGATGTACCGGGTACCTGCCGATAGGATGATGGACAGGCAAAGGTTCCTGCCCTCCTGGAGCTTATGGCAGGCAGTTACACCACAGTGACCAGTGCTCCGGTAAGGGAAGGACAGGCCGTGTGCACCCACAGGGTGACATTTAACTTAGCCTGGGTGTAAGGCTTCCTGGAGGAGGTGACATCTAGCTAACCTGATACCTAGAGGTAGCCAGGGCGAAGGATGAGTTGTGGGCTGGAAAAGAGCGTTTGGGTCACCAGCTGCTACGACCCAGTGGGATAGACAGTGTGTGCTCTTGGGGAGATGTAGGTGCTTCTGGAAGGCCAAGCACAGGCCCAGGCCGGAGGGAGGCTGGAGAGGCTAGGCGGGGCAGGCATGAGGGCTTGAGTGCAATGAGAGCCACTGAGGGCTTTTGCACACGGTGTGGCTCGGCTGGATCTGAGCTTTTTTTCAGTTGAGGTATAATTGACATCTAACATTATATTCATTTCAGGTGTTCAACAGAATGATTTGATTTTGTATATGTAGGGAAATGATCACCGCACTGAGTGCAGTTAACATGTGTCGCCACACATAGTTACGTATTTGTGTGTGTGATGAGACCTTTTATGACTACTCTCTTGGCACCTTTTAAATAGACGCTACATACAGTATTGTTAACTGTAGTCACCATGCTCTACTTTACATCCCCAGGACTTACTTATCTTGTAACTGGAAGTTTGCTCTACTTTACATCCCCAGGACTTACTTATCTTGTAACTGGAAGTTTGCTCTACTTTACATCCCCAGGACTTACTTATCTTGTAACTGGAAGTTTGCACCAGTTGAGCCCCTTCACCCATTTCACCACTCCTCTCCCCGCCTCTGGAAACCACCAGCCTGTCCTCTGCATCTCTGATCTGAGCTTTGAGAGGCTCATTCTGGCTGCCGCAGCTGTGAGGATGCACGTGGGGGGCGAGTTGGGAGCCCCGCCGAATCCCGCCCGCTTTGGGGTCTTGGAGGTGTTTAGAGGGAGGTGCAGAGGCCTGAGAGCTGTGTTAGGATCCGGCACGTGGTGAGGTGAGGGCCGCGCCACCCTGGCTGGTGGAGGCATCTGGTGTCTGTCCTGGTATCAGGACACAGGCTTTGCTCTCCCCACGCTGGTCCTGCAGCGACCTCAGACCTTCCTCTGCCGCTGCCCACCCCATCCCTCCTTTGCAGCTGCGAGGAGGAACGGGGGCATTCAGAGAATCCTGCTCACGTATCCCACGAAATGGTGATGGAGGCCCCATTGGGGAAGACGGAAGAAATACAAAAGATTGCTTTCTTCCAAGTCACTTAACTTTTCGCTAATCTCTGCTGTGCATTAAGCACCGTCATAGCTACTTTCTCATATGTGACTTCATTTAGTGGCACTGAGCCTTAGCCGTCTTGTCTGTAACATGGGGGCTGTGTGTTCCTGGGCTGTTTTCATAGTAGTTGGTTGAATGAATGCATGAATGGATCAGACTAATTGGCGGGGGGAGTGGGGACCAGTGATGCCAGAGCTCAAACTTCAACTCTCAAGTGAACCGTTTTCCCACTGTTGGAGGGGAAGGGGATTCTCTCTACGCCTAAAGTTATTATTAAAATTACTTTTTCTTATAACATAGCCACACTGCAGAAAGTTAAGGGAATAGCAAAAACAAAACACAAGCATCTCCCATGTGTATTTCTCTAGTACTGAAATTATTATCGCTTTGGTGTTTTTCTTTCCAGTGTAACTCTTTTGGTGGGGGGAAGTGGACATGACCATGTTGTATGTCCAGTGTTGAGCCCTGTTCTTCTCATGTGGCTGGATTCTGAGCTCCTGTGCCAGGCCTCAGGGCCTTGGTTCCCCCCGGAGACAGCTGAGGATGCAGCCCCACCCTGGGGGTGGTACGTTGATGGGGAGCAAAGTTCACGGGGTGAGATTTCAGGCTGCAGGCGATGTTCAAAAGCTGACTTGGGTGGGCAGAGGTCCTTCCGGGACCCGCTCGTAAATCTCAACCTCCAGCTTTCTCTCTGCAGGGGTTTAGCGGAGGTCACATAACCTCTCATATGGCCCCCTGGATGGAAGGGAAGGGCTGGAAGGAAGAATATGAATATGGTCCTCATCTCCTTGGAAAGGATGGCACTTCTCCCTGGAGGGCTTCTTGGAGATGGAGGTGGTGGCTGGCTGGGAATTTGGGGGGCTGGGGGTTCAGAGGCAGAGATGCAGGAGTAGTGTGCTGGATGTTTGGAAAAGAAGGCCCAAGGTGCTTGGGGAACGTCCCATGGCTTTGGAGAGTGGATGGAAAGGGCTGGCATCTTTCTACATCTGGTCTATATGGGCAGAAATCCAGAGCTGCTGTTGCTTGCAGATCCAGGAAGCTGGGGACTATAGGCCCTGGGGGACCATTCCAACGTTGACCTGGTACATGCACCATGATTGTGGAGATTCAGTCAAACCCCCAGGGCCTGGATCCTGCCGACTGAGCTGTTCTGACCTCTGAAGCCCGCCCCTCCCCTATCATGGCCGTGCCCGGCCTGTGCCTGATGCCTCCTAGCACCCGGGCTGGGCTCTGGATCCTGGTGTGGCCCCAGGAACCTGGGCAGCTGAGGGAGGCCTTTGGGCGGAGGCGTGCTCCCTGCCTTTATCCAGCAGGCTCTCCCTCCTTGCTCCTCTCTTCCATTCAGCGCCTGGGGCCTCTACTGCCCCTCCTGTGGCTGTTCCTTAGGACCGAGTCTCCCCACTCACAGATGACCCAGCCCTGCCTCCTCACGTCCAGCTGGGCAGACAGGTGCATCTGGGCGTCCTGATTCTAATCTAAGCTCTTCACGCGGCCCCAGCCAGGGTCAGACCCCGAGGCAGATGCCGGCTCTCAGGGAGGGTGACTGTCCCCTCTGAGGTCTGGTCCTTTTTGGCCAGAGAGACCTGCCCCAGGGCAGGGCCCCCAGCCCCTTCTTCGCGGCCACCCACTCTGCTCCAAGCAGGCAGCAATTCCCCTGCCCCTCGGCAGCCCAGCCTGCTTTGTTCACTTATTTCAGCGTATTCCTCCATTCAACACGTTTGATGATTTGTGTCTGGCCTCTAAGAGGCGACAAAGTGGAAAAGAGCCCTTGACTGAAGTCACACTGCTGAGGTTTGAGTCCAGCTCTTCCTCTTATTGGCTCTGTGACCTTCAGCAAGTGTCTTAGCTTTCCTATGCCTCGTTTTCTTAGATTGATTTCATTAGGTTTATCGGAGAATTGAATAAGATACATGTAGATACTCAGAACATTGCCTGGCACAGAATCCCTGATCACTAATTGTTAGCTGCTGATAGCTGTTACAGAGCGCTTTCTTCAACCGGAAGCTAAGGTCCCAAAGGTGGGTTTGCACACCAGCGCAGTTGCTGATCTGATGAGTGACTTGGGCACATAACCTCTTTGAGCTTCATTTCCTCAACTGTAAAATGTGTTTGCTACTTCTTACAACCCTGCTATGAAGAATAGAAGTAAATTGCTTTTCCATCTATCCATTTCCCACCATCTGTTCATTTACCCATCCATCTATCTATCCATTCTCCCATCCATCCACCCGCCTATCCATCCATCCATGGATCCCTCAGTCTATCCATATGCGTCCATCCATTCATATCCATCTACCTATTTATCAGCCTCTCCATCCATCCATCCTCTTATCCATGCATCCATATCCATCCACCAATTCATATCCATCCATCCATTCATCCAAACAAATATTTATCAAGCACCCACTTTGTGCTGGGCACACCTCCTCTTGGGCAATGCTTAGTACAATACATGGTAGCTGCCCAGTGACAGTAATCGTTTGTTCACTTGCTCTGAAGTTCCTATGAAAATATATCTCAGAAAAGCTGTTGACACCCAGATCATAAGTACGACAGTTCTCCAACCTACCTGGTCATAAATGAGTGTGTGCATGCGTACTTAACCTGCGCCGATAAGATGGATGGGGTCCTCTTTTCCCTCCTTTTCTGCTATGGTAATAATCCTGCCCCCAAGGATCTCTCTGTTATGTCTTTTAATGATTTTTTTTTTTGCACAAGGCAGAAGCTGTTGTTGGTGGCATTTGAATTATTTCCAGTAATTGCCTTAGGCACTGTGCACAGGGCAACTGCTCCGTTGTCTGTGAATGTGAAAATATGCTCTCAGAGGGACAGGTAGTCCTGGGAGGAGGAGGCCGTTCCTAATCAGGACTGAGCACTGAGACCGCTATCTGGTCACCGCACTAGTTTGGGGAGATATTTATAAGGCCCGGCTCAGGCAGCCCTAGGCGGACGCGCCAGTGTATCAGAGGCGCACGGTGACTTCATTTCTTAATTCGTTTCCGGAGGTGGAGGGGAGATGGCTGCTTCTGCGAGTGTAGGGCAGGGGGCTCGGGCCGTGGGCGGAGCCGCAGGGCTCCGTGTGCAGCTGGAGGCGGGGCTGGCGGTGCGAAGGGGAGAAAGGGGCTGCTGGTAAGGTTGGTGTCCCCTTCTCTGGCATATTTATTTTTGGAACAGCAAGACAGCCAGTTGATTCATCGGAACCGGCCAGCGCCGCTCCCGCCGTCCCCAAGAGGGCGGGGAAGGTGCAGGACAGCAGAGCCAGCGCTGCCGGCGGTTGAGGGGAGGGCAGACGCCACACCCCCTTCAAAAATGCCTCCCCCGCATTCCTGCGTGACTCAGGCCTTGGGCATCCAGGGCCCTGCGCAGTTCAGACAGGCGCTCTGTGGGTGGGGGGAACGGCTCTCGGCAGGGGGACATATCTGGGTCCAGTTTCCACTTGCCCAATCACTGTGTGATTTGGGGCCTGGTGCTTGCCCTCTCTGGGCCTCTGTTTTTTTGTTTGTTTGTTTTAACTCTACCGAGAGGATTGGACCAACATTCCTAGTGACACGGAGTTAGTTTCGGAGTTAAGACCCAAAGGAGTGGCTTAGCTTTGTTGGGTCTTGGTTTTCTCACCTATTACCTTGCTATTTAAAGAGTGGTCCACAGTCACTGCCCCCTTCCCAACAAGGCAAGTACAGAAGTTGAGAATAGGCATTTGGAAATAGTCACAGTGATTTGAGCCAATAATTTTATGTCTGTTGATTCTAATAATAATAAAAATTGGAGCTTACATTGTCAATGCCTATTTTTCACTTCATCTCTCTAGTAGTTAATTTTTATTGACTTTTTATTGACACTCTGGTGTACAACAGATTGGAATAATAATAATAAAACTGGCCTTTCACCCAGATAGCCTGAGAAGCACTGGCCTGTAAAGTTAAAGCTAAAATGAGGTGATAGCTGCAGAATAGCTGAGAAATGGCAAAGCTCTGCTTCCTGTGTTATAATTGGTAATAACGTGAAAAGATGCTCAACATCACTAATTATCAGAGAAATGCAAATCAAAAGTACAATGAAGTATCACCTCACAGCAGTCAAAATGGCCATCATCAAAAAGTCTACAAACAATAAATGCTGGAGAGGGTATGGAGAAAAGGGAACCCTCCTATGCTGCTGGTGGGAATGTGAATTGGTAACAGCCACTATGGAGAACAGTATGGAGTCCCTTAAAAACTAAAAACAGAGCTACCATATGATCCAGCAATCCCACTCCTGGGCATATATCTGGAGAAAACCATAATTTGAAAAGATACATGTACACCAGTGTTCACTGAAGCACTGTTTACAATAGCCAGGACATGGAAGCAATGTAAATGCCCACTGAGGAATGGATAAAGAAGATATGGTACCTATATATTTATATAATGGTATATTACTCAGCCATAGAAAAGAACAAAACGATGCCATCTGCAGCAACATGGATGGACCTAGAGATTGTCATACTGAGGGAAGTAAGTCAGACCCGGAAAGTCAAATACCATATGATACCGCTTATATGTGGAATGTAAAAAAATGGCACAAATGAACCTATTTACAAAACAGAACTAGAGTCACAGATGTAGAAAACAATCTTATGGTTACCAAGGGGGAAAGGGGGCAAGGGATAAATTGGGAGGTTGGGATTGACATATACATACTACTATCTATAAAATAGATAACTAATAAGGACCTACTGTATAGCACAGGGAACTCTACTTAATACTCTGAATGACCTATATGGGAAAAGAATCTAAAAAAGAGTGGATGTGTGTATATGTATAACTGATTCACTTTGCTGTACGCCTGAAATGAACACAACATTGTAAATCAACTGTACTCCAAAAAAAATAATTAAAAAAATAGAATTCTATACAATCTGGGATAACCATAGTAACGCCCACAATTTGGCCCTTGTAGGTGTCGGTTTCTGGCCATGTCTTATATCCAGCATTTCGCCCAGCCTGTAAGGGACAAGCAGGGGTGGAGCCCACGCTGGCCTGACACCAAAGCCTGAGCCTGAATTTCCCCTGCTGTCTCCCTGATCAGGGTCATCGCAGGACCGGGTACCTCAGCAGCAGGTGAGGCAAGAACGCAACACAGGCTGGTTCTGAGGGCAGGAAGAGGGGGGCCAGGGATTAGTGGGATCTTGGGGTCCAGGGCATCCTACAGGGGGTGCCTGGAGTACCTGGCCTGAAGGTAAGGACACGGGTTCATATAAAGGAACTGTGAAGAGACCAAGATAACAGAGGGTGACCGGGGTGGGGGGGGGCAGTGAAGGGATCCACCAGAGGAGTCCCCATCAGATCTCAGTGAGCCCTGTCCCTTGCCCGTCTCTTCCCTTCCCTCCCTGCCCTCTTAGTCTCTGCCTTCGGGAAGGCTGGTGCGGTGGACTGGAGAGCAGTAGGAATGGCCCTGGGTTGAGTTGTAGGCTTGGCTGTGCACCAGCTTCTGGGGGGAAGTTAGCTAGTCTCCAAAGATGATCCCAGATTGGTCATGCCTCTCAGCACAGAGTCTCAGCCCATAGCGAGTCTGGGCTTGCTCTGTGACGCACTTTAACCACCAGAATGCTGTAGAGGAGATGCTGCTGCAGCTGCGTGAGAGGCCGCCAGTGAGACCAGCAGAGCTGCCCAACTGAGGCTGCTCAGCCCACAGAACTGAGAGCCTCCAAGGCTTGTTGCTTTAAGCATCGAGTTTTAGGGTGATTTGTCACACAGCAGTGGATAACTGATATGCTGTGTCTTTAGGGGAAACTGGTGACAACTCTGGACTACGGGTTTGTCTTCTATAGGACAAGGGGGACTTGTTTGTACTTTAAAGTACAAAACATTCACCGGCCCTGCCTTATAAAATTTCTGGTGTCAGGGCCCAGAAATCTGCATTTTCACAAGCTCCCCAAGTGGACGTTTTTAAAAACTCTAGTTGATACACAGGAGTCCCTATAACACTGTTGTAAATACCTCAGTGTGAGTTAATCCAGTGTATAGCCCTTCTTAGAGGTACTTGCCAGGGGTACTTTCCAAAATGAAGGAATTGCCAATGGGGAATGCCTGGCAGGTCATGACCTTTCCTAATTCAGCCTCAACTTGCCCCTTCTGCCTCCTCTCCCACAAATTCCCTTTCAGATGCTCCTAGTCCCATTGTTCGCCTGCAGACAGCGTAGCAAAGAGGTTTCGCCTGTGGGCCAACTCA
The DNA here is from genome assembly GCF_964341445.2 of Mesoplodon mirus. Taxonomy (NCBI): domain Eukaryota; kingdom Metazoa; phylum Chordata; class Mammalia; order Artiodactyla; family Ziphiidae; genus Mesoplodon; species Mesoplodon mirus. The sequence continues at coordinate 8,303,611 of NC_138988.1, forward strand.
GCCTGGCTCATGGTCCATGGCTTCCTGGAAACGTGCTGTGATCCATTAGTAATGTCTGCCACAGACATAGGCAGGGGAGTGGCAATACCCGTTCCTCACGTTTTCCGCCTCTGCCCATCATTCTTCTCTACGTTGTGGCCTTTGCTTGTTTGGTTCCCTCTTCTTGGAAAGCCTGATGCCCCCTTTCCACATTTTACATTTTTCCTATTATTTATGCACCTTGGATACCACCTCTCCATGAAGCTGGTGCCTCGTTTTCCCAGATGAAAGTGATGTCTTCCTCCTTCCCATGACCCTTCATCTGGCACTGATTTAAGGCATTTCGCACCTCCTCCTGTGCATTCTCATTGTTTTTAGTCTCATCTTCTCTGTCTGTTGGAATTCTTGGATTCTTGGAATCTGTTGGATTCTTCTCAAGAGGAAGCACCAGGTCAGTTTCATCTTTGTGAAACAGGGCGTCCAGATGGGCCCACACTGGGAGCAGAGTTTGGAGACCTTGGGGGAAGGAGGGTTACTGGGTCCTCTGGGTGTTTGTTAGCCTAAGCTGAGAGGCAGAAGGTGCTGTCTGTGTGCTTTTCGGAAGGGGGAGGGTCTTGTGGCAGATGTGGGTTGGAGGTAGGTGGGAACTAGTGTGATGGGCTGGGGTCAGGTCTCTTCCTCGGCCCTGGTTGAAGAGCCGGCTCTGAGTGCCTGAGGGGAGAGTGGTTGAAACCAGAAGCTGCCTGCCGCTGGGTTCAGGTGTCCCTGCTCTAGGGCCCGGCTGCCTAAGTGTGAGTTGGGGAGGGGGAGGGATGTCGATGAGAAAGCCCTGAGACCTCTCACAAATAACTGGTGGACTTTGGGGTGGGACTGGGGCCCTGCAGGAATGCACGAGGAAGGGGCTGGAGGCTTTGCAATCTGGGTCTGAAGGGAATGGTGTCCTCGCTGACCACCTGGAGTGCCAGGGACTGCTGGCCTCCTTTCCCGCCCCCCCGAGAGCCTAGCATGGGCCCTACACGCAGTGGGTCTCACTTGCTCATTGCCACGTCCTCTGCGACAGCACAGTGCCTGGAACGGAGCAGGCGCGCAGGAATGACTCGTGGAATCGATGTTCCATGAATGGTGGTGATGGTGGGGGTGAAGGGAATGAGGCGAGCCTCCCCTCTTCCCAGGCCCGGCCCGGAGCTGGGAGACTACAGTCAAGTCTGCCGGGCTGTGCGGGGCTCTCCCTCTGCTGTTGGCACTCACTTTCCAGCCTGGGTTCACGGGTAGCACCAGGCCTTGCTCAGGGAAGTTTGGGAACGTTTTGACTCTAGAAATCCAGAGGGATCCCCTCCTTCTGCTGAGGGTCAAGTCCAAGGACCCGGGGGGCGCGTCTCCTGCTCTTCACCCTTGTCTTTCCTGTGTGAAACCTCAGCAGCTGGCGGTGGAGGGAACGGGTCTCCCTTTTCTCCACCCGGCCTCTGTCTACACTAGGGACTCAGGCCCAGAGAGGGAAAGGGATTTGCCCAGGGTCACACAGCAAGCTAGAGTCAGGGCTGGGACTAGACTTGGGTCTCTGTAGCCTGTCTTACTCTACCGTCTTACGGCATCATTCTCACACACGTGGAGCCTGTTACCACATATGACACCACCCCAACGGGAGCCTTTCCAGCCTTCATCTTGGCCTGACCTTGTTTCTCTTTCTCTCCATCTGTGTCCCCCTCACCCCCTCGGTCCCTTGTCCTCCCCCCCGCCCCCCGGTCCTTTCCCTGGTCGATGAAAGACATCCAGGTGACCCGAAGGCCAGCCTGTTCAGATGGACCTCTCTCTTTCAGCCACGCTCTCTCCCATTTCTTCCTTTTCTTCATTCTTTCACATCCCATCACACCAACCTGAAGTCTTCTAGAACCTGTCTGTGGTATTTATCTGGTTCTGTTTTAGAATCCCTGTTCTAAATTTCAAAACGTTTTCATCTCTCACGCATTAAAAATGAGAGAAAAAGTCAAATAAGTTCCCAAACCAGGGAATGTCCAGTAAATACACCAAATAATCATCTCCTCTCGACAAGAACATTTGTGGGCCTTTTGCTTCACCTTTGAGGCATGGTTTTCTGGGGCTCAGGGCCTCCGGGAGAGGGTAGCTCCCAGCCCCCTGGGAGGCTGCATAAGCAGCTGTATCTGTGTGGCCGCCCCCATTGCTCCCTTGGATTATAATCTAGGCCTCGAGCCTGGAGCCAGCTCTCTCCTGGCTCACTGGGACCCAAGAGCCTCTCTCCACTTGTCACCTGCTGCGGGATCCTTCAGAAAACACATTCTCCCTTAGGGTCCTCTTTTGCATTCCCACAGCCGGCTAGGGCCCACCAGAGGGGAACCTGAGTGTCAACACCAGCCCTGGCTTAGCTCTCTTGTCCTGCAAGCTCCTCCAGGCTCCTAATCAGCTCACATTTGCACACCCTTGCTGTGTGCCAGGGACGCTGTTAGGCATTTTCAAACCTCTTATCTCATGCAATCCTCTCGGTCTATTTCTATTGCACAGCGCTGCTCTGAGATCCATTTACCCTGGGGGAGTAAATTAGGCTCATTTTACAGGGGGTCCAGTGTCATTGTTTTTAAGTAGAGGGGTCTGGATTTGAAACCACATCTGTTAGTGTCAAGTCTGGGACCATTCCGTCTAGATCGCACTGCACAAACCACGACAAATACTGTTTGACGTTTGTATGGTGCTTTTCAGTTTGGAACGTTCATTCCCTAATTTCGCCGCACTTCCCAAACTGTGCTGTGATGACCCTCTCTGCACCACAAATGATATTTATAAATACAATAATAGCATAATGTGAGCTGTTACAGGGAAATGCCCTGAGTGAAGTGAGGGCACAGAGGAAGGAGCTCCTGATTGCTTGGAGGAGTTGGGGAAGGCTTCCTGAGCAGGTGACATTTGAATCAGGTCTCGAAGGCTGAGTGGGCATCCACCACGTGGAGGAGAGGAGGCTGGCTGCTGGCAAAGACACAGGAGTGTGTTCCGGTTGGTGTGGCCAGTTCCCGGCATGGGAGCTGGAGGTGGAAGAGGAAGGTAGGGGCCAGATGTGCTGGGGTTCGAATGCCATGGGGGGAAGTTAGACTCATGCAGCATGGGAGGTGTCCCACTGAAGGTGACCACGCAGGGCTGTCCTTTAGAACAAGCCCTTAACCCTGCTGTCTAATCCAGTGGCCTTGAGCTATGTACAAGCACTTGACCTGTGGCTGGTGCAACTGAAGGATTCTAAATCGTGTTTAATTTTAATTGAAATGTAAAAACTGATAGTTAATTCTGTTATTGGGAAACTTGTAAGAATGTTTGGCACAGTTTGGCACAGTTTGTGAATCAGTTTTCAACTGTTCATTATATGAAATCTAAAGACAGAAGGGTTTCTCATAAAAACTTTGGAGTCTGAACTGAGATGCATCCGACATCTCAGATACACACTAGATTTTGAAGATGAAGAAAGGTTATACAATTGTTCACTGATAATTGTTTTGTAGTGATTACACGTCGAAATGATACTATTTTGGACATACTGGCTTAAATGAGAAATATCTTGAAAATTAATTTTACCTGTTTGTTTTTCCTTTTTAAAGTCATGGCTGCTAGAAAACTTAAAATGACATAGGGTGATTGTATAATGGGTCGCATTATATTTCTACTGGACACCGCTGGTCTGTGATTCTGATGTATTCAGAGCACCCGGGAGGCCCCCGTACCTGCCCTTTTAAGGGCCCTTCCAGTGACTTTGATGCTGGTTGGTGGGTACCCTTCTCCCAGGAATTCTGCTGTAGTAAGATCCCTGTGGCTACCGGGTGGAGGCTGGACTGAGGGGTGGCCCTGGAGGCAGCCAGGTTGCTGATGGCATCGGGTGAGGAAAGAGGCCTGACTCAGGCATGGCCGTGGGGGACACTACCTGAAGGCAGGGTAACCCTCATACAAGATTCCCTTTCAGGGGTCCCGGTGCCCTCTGAGAGGCCTCTGGCCTGGCCTGGCTGCTGAACGTGCGTCAGGCCAGGAGCAGGCATGAGTGCTGGGTACAGCCCCCCAGGCTGGGGCAGCAGGGGCCCCTGCAGGGGGCCAGCAGCCCTGATGGAAACCGCCCTCTGGGGATTAACCCCGCTCCCACTGTGGAGACTGCAAAATGCCCCTGGCATGGAAAGGGCCCAACTTGGCCACCTTGTCTGTCCCCAGCCGAGGGCCAAGAGCACACGGGAAGAGCTACGGAGTTGTAAAGAGTTTCCTTTGCGACTCGCCTGCCCCGCCCCGGTCGATGGTCCTGTATGTGCAGGCGATTCTTTGCTCTTGTTGACACTAAAGGCTCTTTGGGGGTACAAGCTGGTTTGTGGGACGTGGGGTGGGGGGGATTTGGAGAAGACAGAGGAACAGGCCTCTTTCCAGGGAAGCCGATTGCGCGGGAGCAGACCCTGCCCCTTCCAGCACCCAACCTGGCACCCTGCAGGCGGGGGGCGCCGGGGCCCTCGAGCCTACCTTCACTATGTCCTCGTTAATGTTCTTGGGGTCCCGGTTCACCAGGTCGATCTCCTTGAAGTGAATGTCCTTGACGATCTGGGCCTCCAGGTCTGTGTGCTCCTCAGCCATCATCGTGGAGCTGGGTGACCTGCGGGAGGAGATCGCAGCCGTGTGGCCAGCGGGGCTGAAAAGACCTGGGGCAGGGACACCAGTGTCCCCAGACTTGTGCCCCTGGTGGCTAAATAGGCCCCACCCAGCATGCCGGCTGACAGCTGTCCCGCATAACTTCAGCCTGCCGCTGGCTGAAGGCTCCGGTGGCAGGCCTCCAAGCTAAAATTAAGACTGGAGCCCTGCAGGAAGGCCCAGCGCTCCTTAAAGGGGGCTGCACGGGCGCTGGGCCTCGTGCACGAGCCAAGGGCCTGGTGTCTCCTGGTGCCCCCGTGGTTGGCTGCCGGTATTTGGTATTTGGCTGCTGGTATTTGGACCCTGGTATTTGCATTTGGGCTCCTGTGGGAAGGAGGTGGGCTCAGCCCCCAGCTCAACCTCTTGCTGGGTGTGTGAGCTTGGGCACACCTCGCCTCTCTGGGCCATCATGTCCCCACCTGTAAAATGGGGCCATAATAATAACGATCGGGGCTCTGTCTACCCTTGTGGAAAGGAGGAGATGAGCTCGTGGGAGAAAAGGCTTCGGAACAGAAATGCTCCCTGGTGGGGATTCTCGTTGGAGCAGGTGGTACCTGCCCTGCTGTTTGGTGGCCTGAAGCAGGCTTGTCCAAGGCAGGGGCTTTTATTTTTCTCTCTCTCTCACATAACACAAATAGGTAGTTCAGAGCTACTGTGGTGGCTCCATGACGTCATCAGGCACCAGCCCTCCATCTTTCTGTTCTGCTCTTCTCCTACCAGAGATCTTGGGGATTTTTTGGAATCGTTTCCAAAAAGGGCAGTGTGATCTCAGGATGCATAAATAGAGATATATCATCTAGAATAATGGAGGTGACCAAGCTACCAAACTCTGCACTGGTCAGACTACACTTGGAGCCTTGTTTGGGGCCTTGGGAAACTAGACGGTATCTAGAGAGGCTGAGTAAGTTGGTGCAGGAGCTTGAAACATGTCTTAATGAGAAACAGAACAATTTTGGGTTGGAGAAGAGAAGGCTCAGCAGGGAGAAACAGATGAACTTTACTTAAGTCCCTGAAAACTTAAGGAATGAGATTTATTCTGGCTGGTCCCAAGGACGGGTACGTAAGTGGCACACTGTGGCACTCTGGCTTCATTCAGCCCAGTGCCTGGCTCCTTGTAGGCTCTCTTGATAGTGATAGCTGGTGGGGTTTCTCTTAAGGAAGAACTGACTCTCAGGCAATAGGCTGCTCCAGAAAGGGCTGAGCTTCGCGAGGTCAGACTTGTGAAGTCAGAGAGTGAAAGGGAATCAAGGATTGGAAAAGTAGAGAGCTGGGCAGACTTCGGGGCCGGATAGTAAACACTTAGGCAGGACTGGCTACAGAATTTACAGGATCCGGTGAAAAACAAAACTGTGGCGCCCCTTGTTAAACAGGGATTCCACATTTCAAGGTGGTGGCAGCAGAGCATTAAACCGAGCTCGTGGCATCTTCGAAGCTGGGGTCCTGGGGTTGCGTGCCCAGGAAGTTGACCCGGGTTTCAGCCTCTGTGGGTCCTACAGTCTCTGTCACAGTGATTCAACTCTGCAGCGCGAAGCCTGAAAGGAGCCACAGACAGTGCGTACATCAAGGAGCACGTTTGTGTGAAACTTTATTTATAAAAATAAGCCGCCCTGTTCCTTTGCAAGGGTAGTTACCAAAATAGGGGAGACTGGCCCCTGCCATTGCTCAGGTGATGCCCACCTGGCTTCCAGGTGAGAGAAGAGAGATGAACCTTTGCCGGCCTCAAGGACCAGCAGTCACAACGCTGTTCAGAAACCAGTCTGGAGCGGCTCTGGGCGAGGGTTTGTGTGCACGTGGTGGGAACAGCGGTCACCGTTTTCTTTCAGACCCAGAGTAGGCCCTGATCCCCGAGAGCAGCCGGAGCTTCGGCCTTGGGCCTTGTGGCTTCATTAATAGAGAGGCCTGATGTCCAGAGGGGATTCTGCAGGCAGGGATTTCTGCATCTGCCTTGGAGCTGCGTGGTGGCTGGTCCAGAACCCCTCTGATGTTCCAGAGACTGGATGCCCTGAAGATGTTTCCGTCTGGAACAGCACGAGGGGCTAAGATGAGAGAGAGAAACGCCTCTGCTCGCCCCATCTCTGCTTTGTCTCCTATGGGATCGTGTCTCTGCTTCGGAAAGGATCCACTCTGCCGTAATTTCCACCTGAGCTTGGGAAGCGAGCTGCACAGGGAGCCCTGGCGGTTCAGAGAATGCCCCCACCTCACAGACAGCATTTAAAACCAGGCGAGCTCAGCTCCTCTGTATCTAGGGAAGCTTTCCTGGGGCCATTTTTTCATTCAACACGGAGCGACTTGGTGCTGGTGTGTTCACTGTGCCCAGTGGATGGTGACCGCAGATGAGTGACCCGCTATCTCAGCTTACTGGGTGTGTGGCTCATGGCCGGTGCTGAGGACGCACCGGAGAAGAGCCCGGGAGCCGGAGCTGGCCGACTGCACAGTTTCCGTGAGAGGTAGACATGAAAAGCCAGTGACCAATGCAGGGTCCGGCCTAAAGCAGCACGTGGCTGGCAGGCAGGCGGCGGGTCCTGGAGGCTGTGGGGGGTGGGGATTCATGTGGTCCCCGCCTGGAGGAGTTTGCTGCCTTGTAGGGGATGCGGGCGGCCCCGCAGCACTGCAGACTCCGCGGAGTGTGATGAACTTGCAGGGAGCTGTGGGTGGACGCTCTTCCCGAGCATCCGGCCTCTGCTCCTGGGCCATTGCAGTAGGCTCGGCAGAGCAGCTGGAGGAAGGGAGGATGGCTTGTTTTCACTGGGAAGGAATCATTGCCCTCCTGCCCCGGGTTTTTATTTTTTAAAGCAGGGCAGCTTTTAGGAGTAATATTGTGTATGGGTTGAGCTGTGCCCCGCTGAAAGATGTGGAAGTCATCACCCCCAGTACCTGTGGATGTGACCTTATTTAGAAATAGTCTTTGCAGATGATCAGGTTAGGATAAGCCCTTTAGGGTGGGTCCCCATCCTGAAGGATTGTATCCTCATACAAAGGAAATATGGGCACAGGGACAGATGTGCACACAGGGAGGACGTGATGTGAAGCTACGAGTTATGTTGCTACAAGCCAAGGACCTACCAGAAGCTAGGAGAGTGGCCTGGAACAGATCCTCCCCTGTGCCCTCAGAGGGAGTGTGGCCTTGCAGGCACATTGGTCTCAGACTTGTAGCCTCCAGAACTGTGAGACCGTAAACTTCTGTCGTGTAAGCCATTCTGTTTGTGGTACTTTGCTGCGGCAGCCCTAGGCCACTAGTGGGGTAGAAGGACCCGAACCTTTAACTGTGTTAGTTTCTTTTTGCTGCTGTAACAAATGACCACAGCTTATTTGAAGATAACACAGAAATTTCTCTCTTACAGTTCTGGGGCTCAGAAGTCCTAAAATCAAGGGGTCATCTGGCCAGTGTCCTTTTTGGAGGCCCTAGGGGAGAATGTCCTTTTTTTTTGCCTTATCTAGCTTCTAGAAGCCCCACGTGTTCCTTGATTTTGAGCCCCTGCATCCCTTCAACCTTGGCTCCAAATCAGAGCCTGTGTGCCAGGCTCTCTCCTCCCCTCTGTGCCGTCTCCACCCGGTGCCCCCCTCCAACCCCACACGTCTGGTCTCCTGGGACGCTTTGCTTCTTGCCTGTTGGCGTATGAGCACCTAGATTCCTTTTGAGCCCTCAGCATCTGGCTCTGGGGGCATTCTGGGCCCCCCAGCCCAGGGCAGTCTTTCCAGACAGCAGAGGCTCAGCTAGCCCCAAGCTGAGCAGAACCTACCAGTCAGCCAAAATGCATCTAGCTCCCAGACTCTGCTTCCCTGCCTCTTTTTTATATGAGACTCTCCTGCCGTCCCTCTTTTTTAATATGCATGTTAATATTTGCAGATGAAAAGCAGATTTGGGACTCTGCATAAGGAGGGACCTTCCAACAGCCAGAGCTCTCTGGGGATAGAGTAGGGTGGCGTACCAAGACAGCTCATCCAGAGACGGCAGAATCCTGTAGATCTCAAGATCTCGGGCTTCTGAGTCAAGTGGACCTGAGAGGGTCTACCAGTTGTATGACTTTGAGCCTTAGTTTTCTCCCCTAGAACATAGGAATGGTAATAATAGGATGAAATGAGGACCACGCCAGGGTCACAGACTTAAATGCCCTCAAGAGAAGCGAGCGGAGCAGGCCAGGTGGAAGAGACGCAGGGCTTTGGTGGTCGTCTCTCTTTTGGTAAGATCTGGGGACGAGAAACACACCCTCTTCTTTTTTAGCTGTAGGGAAACGAATGGGGCAAACATTAATGATTACCCAAGGGAAGCTCCACTTCAGTGTGGGGTTTGATAGGGGGTGGTGGGGACTGTGAAAACTGGAGCTCATGGGCCCCATTGCCTCACAGAGGAGGCGGGTGTTCAAGCTTGAGGATGGAGCTGAATTGCTCAGCCTAAGTGAGGGGGGGCTGAGTGGACGCGGTCTGGGGCTATAGTCCTCCTGGGCTGTGAAGAATCAATGCCCAGACCACACCCAGACCAGTTATGTCAGTATCTCTAGGTTAGTTAGAACCTGGCATCAGTCATTTTTTAGAGCTCTTCTCTCAGTGATTCCCAGTTTTATTTTATTTTTTAACATACGTTTAATCTTTATTTTTATTTTATTATTTTAAATTTTTATACAATTTTTAAAGGTTACTTTCCATTTACAGTTATTACAAAATATTGGCTCTATTCAGCATGTACAATACATCCTCAAGCCTCTCTTATACCGAGCAGTTTGTACCTCTCAGTCCCCCACTTGATATAGCCCCTCCCCCCTCCTCCTTTGTAACCACTAGTTTGTTCTCTATATCTGTGAGTCTGCTTCTTTTTTGTTATATTCACTAGTTTGTTGTATTTTTTAGGTTCCACAAACAAGTGATATCATACAGTATTTGTCTTTCTCTATCTGACTTATTTCACTTAGCATAATGCCCTCCACGTCTATCCGTGTTGCCGCACATGGCAAAATTTTGTTCTTTTTTATGGCTGAGTAGTATTCCATTGTATGTATATGTGTGTGTGTATATATATATATATATATACATGTCACATCTTCTTCATCCATTCATCTGTTAATGGACACTTAGGTGGCTTCCATACCTTGGCTGTTGTAAATAGTGCTGCTATGAACACTGAGGTCAGTGGTTCCCAGTTTCAGAACCAGCAGTCTGGCAGTGGGGAGGGAGAGGACATGGCCATGGGGCCAGGGAGAGAGACTGGGGGAGAGAAGGGGTCTGTGGTGGGGATTTGGGGGTGAGTGCTATCGGCTGTGTGATTTTCCCTGTGACCCCTCACTGTCTTCATAAAGCTTCACATGTCCCAACGTGCCTGTTATCGTGGGCTTTGGAGGAAGTGGCCGAGTTCAGTATTAAAACGATATGGGCTAGGGCTTCCCTGGTGGCACAGTGGTTACGAATCCGCCTGCCAAGGCAGAGGACACGGGTTCAAGCCCTGGTCGGGGAAGATCCCACATGCCGCGGACCAACTAAGCCCATGTGCCACAACTACTGAGGCTGCGCTCTAGAGCCCGCGAGCCACAACTACTGAACCCCGCGCACCTGAAGCCTGTGCTCCACAACAAGAGAAGCCACTGCGATGAGAAACCCGTGCACTGCAACGAAGAGTAGCCCCTGCTCGCCGCAACTAGAGAAAGCCCATGCGCAACAAGAAGACCCAACGCAGCCAAAAATAAATAATAAATAAATTTATTTAAAAAAAAAAAAACGATATGGGCTGAAACGGCTCTTGCAGATAAGAAGGGCATCTGCCTGAGGACGAGAGGCCAGTATTCTTGTGAAATAGCTTAGCTGGGGCTGGTCTTTTATGGGAAACAGTATAAACTCAGACAGAAGAGGGACCCAATGTATGTTTACAGTGAGAAAGGATCTTGACAGATGGGAAAGTAGGAAGACAGCCTTCAGGAGTTATGGAGCAAGTGGCCGGTGTCAGCATTAGAAGCGCAGGGTTAGTTGCTGAGGATCCAACGTGAAATAAAATGTCCCATCCGCTATGAGCTTGGTAAACTCTGGCTTAAAATTTAACCTTGACTGGCTCAGAGGAGACAAAGATAATAGGCTGTTCGGGAAATGACTGTCAGAAGTTTAATGGAGTGTTAAAAAAAAATGTCCTTGATCACCCCTGAAAACAACATTTTGGGACATTTAATAGGATCATTAAACTGAGGCAGCCGCGGAGATGGATTCATTAGATTGCGTTTATCTGATGAACTTGGCACTTCTGCCAGGTAAATAAAAGCCATTCTTACTGGAACAGAACTTTTGAGGTTGGAGCCTGGCCTTACTGTGTTCAGGTAGACAAGGGCTTTGTTTCGCTCAGTCATGTGAGGATAGCCCTATACTATTTCATTTTCACGTGCTATGGTGCTGGCGTGGGCTTGTAAGGAGAACTTTTAGGCAACATGCATATTTCCATCCACAGTTTGTGTGCCGTAGCGTAGGCAGAGCTAGTCTTATTTGGGAAAATGGGACATCCTTTCGACAGACCTCAACGTTATCCCATTTAGTGGGCCAGGCAAAGAGTGGTTCATTTGGTTGGGTCCCTGGAGCCAACGAGGTTGGGGAAGAAGGCGGTGGCTGGGATGTGGGAAAGGGGCACACAGCACAGTGTGATGCTGTGAGTTATAATAACAAATACGTATGTGCTCTTTGTCCCCTTCTTGGCATAATCCCACAGCTGGACCTCCCTGGAGGGGAGGGAGCCAGACACTGAGCAGTGGTCAGTGGCCAGGGCTGATCAGTCATGCCTATGTAATGAAGCCTCCATAAAAACCCTAAGAGTGGAGCTGGGAGAGCTTCCGGGTTGGTGGACACGTGGAGGTCCCAGGAGAGAGGTGCCCCCAGAGAAGGCATGGAAGCACCCAAGTGCCCCCTTTCCCCCGTGCCTTGCCCTATGCATCTCTTCCATCTGGCTGTTCCTGAGTTCTCTCTCTTTATAATAAACAAAAAGCCTGGTAATCTAGTAAGTAAAGTGTTTCTTTGAGTTCTGTGAGCTGCTCTAGCAAATTAATCAAACGCGAGGATGGGGTCGTGGGGACCTCTGGTCTATAGCCAGTTGATCAGAAGCCCAGCTGAATTGTCGGACACCCAGCTGGGGTCGCAGAACTGCTTGGTGTTGGGGGCAAAACGCACATTGGAGGGAGGGACTGGGCATCTTGCCCTGGAGTGGTGCTGAGGAGAAAGCGGCTCTGGAGGTGGGGCAGGAGACCCAGGGAGATGGGGGGAGAGAGCCTGCAAACTCAGAGAGGAGGATGGATCCAGAGAGGGAGAGAAGTGTGGAGGGGAAGCAGTGGCCTGGTACGTATGCACGTACGCTGCCCGGGACGGGTGTGTTGGGGATGGTCGGGGGGTTGGGGGGTGGATTTATCTAAAGGGGTTGGAACAGGACAATCTTTCTTTTAATCAAGTCAGGTTACCTGGAGTTATCGAGCCTACAGGACTTTCAAGGTTTCTGAATGTAGATTCTAAGGAATTAACTGAGAAATTGATTCATGGGAAATGAATAGGAACTGGGAATAAGTTGTTGTTTTGAATTTAACTATTTGGAGCATAGTGCGTGGCACCCAGCAGGAGCTGTATAGATATTTGTTGAGCGAATAAATGGAAGTAATACCACGCAGATTCATGTCTGGGAAGAGAAGAAGAGCAGAAATGCTCAGCCAGAAAATTCTGTGAATGAATTGTCACAGATGATAGAAAAAAACCTTTGCTTTGTTAAAAACGTTCATGTGAGCTACACAGGTCTAGGACCCTGGCATCTCTGGGCTGGCTTTCCATGGACAGAAGGGGAGGATTGTGAACGAGGGTCCAGCTCCAGTCAAGTTGAATGTCTGCTCCACCAGGAGGGAAGCAGCTGACAGCAAATCAAGGCTTTACGTAGTTCTGGAAGCTGTTAGGAGTGGCTATTGTTATGCTCACAGAATGACTCATGTCACAGCTGAGTCAAGAAATCCGAGCAGCTTTCAGCTGGATTCCGAGTAGTTTTGAATTGACATTTAATATCAAACACAGGAAATCTTGAGGTGTGTGTTTTTGAGAAGAGGAGATATAAATTGGGCTGTATAAATTCAGGTTCATCCTGGCTCTGCTACATACCCAGAGTGACTTCAGGCAAGTTACTTAATCTCACCATGTCTCAGTTGGCTCCTCTGTAAAATGGGGTAATTGTGTTTTCTAACTCCTAGGATTAAGCGAGTGAACATATGAATTAAGGCGTGGAAAAGCACCGTAGTGCCTGGTACATGGAGAGAGCTTGATATATTAGTTATTGTTACTGCTAATCAATAGTAGTAATGCTTTTCCAAACGGAGGGAGGGGTAACATTTGTTCTCATTGGATCTCCATCATATCTCAGAAGGTGGAAACTACTGAGATTCAGAGAGGTGCAGTAATGTGCCTGAGGTCACACAGCTGCTGAGTGGTGGTGCTGATTTGAACTCGGTGATGTCAGAGCTTTCCCTCTAGTTACAGGGTGCTTTGAAAGAGAATAGGATAACCTGTGGTTTGCAACTGAAGATGCACTTTTGGTGGAGAGTGGGGAGCCGCCTCTGCAGAGATGCTACACATGGATTCTGGGACTATTTCTGCAAGTGGGTTGGAGGGTCCTGGCTTGGAGCGTGAGATAGGAGATCCTGGGTCTGACTGTGTGAGCTCCTTCTAGACCTTCACCTTAATGAGTCAGTCCCTCTTGTGGGTGGGGAGATCATGGGGGTTGCCTTGGGGCTGCAGCCAGGAGGGGAGGTGCTGGGGAGAGGTCCTGGTGGGTGGAGCTGACACCAACATGGTCAGCAGCACGGGAGGCTGCACACTGTGTCTGAGCTGTGTGTATCAAACCCTGGGGAGGGACACTCTGGTGGGTGAGCCTGGGGCCGGGGAGAGACATGGGATAGAGCAGCAGCAGTGGCCAGTGGGTGTCTGGAGTTAAACTTTAAACAACCATAACAACAACCAGCCCTGCAGAGCCCAGGTGTTGGCTGATGGTAACACTTTTGGGGACATAGGTCAGATTTCCTCAGGTGAGTCCCAGAAATATGGGGATGGAGGTAGGTGGGCTGGCATCCAGCAATACCAGGCAATATCAGAGACACCTGGGAGATGTTAGTGGCCCCTTCACTGAGGAAGCGCCCAGGCGATGCCCATGCCCCATCTAGTGCTGTATGTAGCTGTCCCTCTGGGTGGACAAGTGGCAGATCCCTAACCTAAGCTTTCTCTGCAGAATGCTTCGTAGGGGCCTCTGTGCTGGTCTCACCAGCTGCACTCCTTGCCTGGTCTTTGGTCCTGCCCCGGTGCACACCCCTGGGGGTGTGCACTTTGCACTTTGGAGGCAGCCCTCCAGAGTCCCCTGGGTCCCTGGGGACATGCAGGCATCCTGGGTGCCTTCGCTTGGGCTGCCGTAACAGAATGCCATAGATTGGGTGGTTTAACAAGAGACATTGATTTCTCATAGTTATGGAGACTGGAAGTCCAAGATCAAGGTGCTGGCTGTTTTGGTTTCAGGTGAGGGCTCTCTTCCTGGCTTGCAGACAGCCGCCTTCTTCCTGTGTCCTTACATGGAGAAGTGAGAAAGTGAGCTCTCTGGTGTCTCTTCTTAAAAGGACACTGGTTCTCTTAGAGCAGGGCCCCACCCTTATGACCTCATTTAACCTTTATTGCATCCTTACTTGAAATAGTCACATTGGGGGTTAGGATTCCAACATATGAATTTGGGGGTGAGGGACACAACTCAGTCCAGAGCACTGGGCCCACCATGCATGCAGGCTGTTCTTGCTTTGCTATTGCAGGCTGTTTCTGCCAGCTGACACCTTAGGCTTCTCTGAGGGGCCAGCACCAGGCCTGTCCTTGCATACCCCCCAAAGTCCTGGGACCTCCCCTCAGGTGCCACGAAGAACTCCATTAATGCTCAGGGTGGCCTTTGAGATTCTGCACCTCAGCAAAGATCAACGAGGGAGGGGTTGCCTATGCTGATCCTGCTAGCCTTCCTGAGCATACCCAAATGGTTCTCCCAGGCTCCCCCCACTTGGCTTGGAAAGGATCCCATGGTACCTGCACCTGCAGCAAATTCCCTTCAAAAATCGCCACCCTTCCCTTCCATAGGTAGTGGCAGGTGATGGGTTTGACAAATATCCTATTTGACTACTTTTGAAACAAACGCTTATGTTGCCCTCAGTAAATACCAGAAGTTGTTCTAGGTGCTTTACACATATTATCTTGTGTAATTCTGACAAGGAATCTTGTTAGAAATGATAACTAGCCTCATTTTACAGAGGAGGCAATGGAGGCACAGAGAGGTTAGGTAACCTGCCAGAAGTCACACAGCTTGTACATGTCAGAGCTAGTGTTTGAATCCCAGCAGCCGGGCTCTAGAGTCACGGCCTCTAACCACTGTTCTCCGTGGCCTCTCAGAGGCTAGGATGTAGGTGTTAGCGCTTCTCTCATGAGTGAGGAAAATGAGGCCCAAAGGGAGAAATGACTTAGCTGAGTTTTCACAGCCCATAGGTGGCAGAGCCCAGATTCTAACTTGGGGCTCGTGACTCCGAGCCTAGAGCTCTTCCCTCGGGGTTATAGGTTGGCTTTTGAATACGTTCAAGCACAGTGAGACATACAGGATTACTCTCAAACTGACTGCAAACACGCTTTCCTTCACAGTGGAGGCCTCTGGGATGTCTTGGGTGGGCTTCCAGAAGAACCCACCCCGATCCGCCACCACCCCCTTGGAGTTCATCCTACACGCACTTCTCTGGAGCGCTTGTCAGAGTGAGCATTTTCTTTTTTTTTTTTTAATTTTTATTTTATATTGGAGTATAGTTGATTTTTTTTTTTTTTTTGCGGTATGTGGGCCTCTCACTGTTGCGGCCTCTCCCGTTGTGGAGCACAGGCTCCGGACCCGCAGGCTCAGCGGCCATGGCTCACGGGCCCAGCCGCTCCGCGGCATGTGGGATCTTCCTGGACCAGGGCTCGAACCCGTGTCCCCTGCATCAGCAGGCGGACTCTCAACCACTGCGCCACCAGGGAAGCCCTGGAGTATAATTGATTAACGATGTTGTGTTAGTTTCAGGTGTAGAGCAAAGTGATTCAGTTATACATCTACGTGTATCCATTTGTTTTCAGATTCTTTTCCCATATAGGTTATCAGAGTGTTGAGTAGAGTTCCCTGTGCTATACAGTAGGTCCTGGTTGGTTATCTGTTTTAAATATAGTAGTGTGTATATGTTAATCCCAAACTCCCACTTTGTCTCTCACCCACCCATTCCCCTTTGGTAACCATACATTTACATTTTCTTGTCAGAGTGGGGTCGGGAGCACTGAGGCCACCTGAATCCCCATCTTTCCTGTGTCTCCTGCTGCCTGCCCTCCCCCAGCCCCACCGTATTGACACCACTGATACACTCCTCCATCCTCCGGCTTGACACTTGGCATGAGTCAGGAGCCCATGGACTGCCCTGGAGCACGCTGGCTGCTCTGATAGGTGCCCCGATCATAATAACAGCTCGGCCTGCTGACACCTGGAATGTAAATCCCAAGTCACCAGGTTGCTTCTCACCGCCTCCCGCCCCAGTCTGCTGACCATTTTACCTGAAAACGAGACGGGCTGGTTGCCAATTAATACCCACTAAAGCATTAGCTCATGACTGTCTAAACATTTTATATCGCCCGGCATCTGCCTGAAACGGTGTAAATATTTGTTGAGCTAACGGGTGAGTCAACTTGCCAAGGACATTTTAACACAGTTTTCTGGAAGATGCCAGAGCCTTCCGTGAAGGCATTAATCTCTGGTGGTAGGATCTTGGGTGTCACGCCAGCCGCTGTGATTCAGGGTGAACGCCCGGTTTCTGCATCCTCATGTCCCCGTGCCCAGGCTCCTCCCCCACCTTGGAGGGGTGCAGCCACTGAATGAGACCATTGCATTCATATCACATTCATAAATGCATGACAGGAATCTCATGCCAGCGCATGATAGAGGCCACAATAGGCCAGCCCCATCATGAGTTCATCAGATTTATATGTCAGCTGGCTCTGTCTACAGGAGTTTTGTCCCCTTATACCACAGCCTCGGATGTTGAAAGCCCTTCCCCTAATTTCCAGGTGGCTGGAATCCAGACAGCCAGCCTGTCCATCTGGCTGTCTTTGGCCGTGTGTCTCACCCCTATTTCCACGTGACACTCAGTCACTCACCCCCTCAATTTCCATACCCTCCAACCCACTAAACCACTAACACTGAGCACGCGTGGTTCCGGTGGCTTTAATGGAAGGTGGTGGTGGAGTTGCAAGCGAGGTTACGTCTCAGACCCGCAGCCTCCGTCCCATCTTCTTTTCTCATTTCACTTCCCTCATGGGAGCAGAAGGATGCATTTTTCTCCTTGGTTTTTATGGAGACCGTTTCTCCCCTGCTGCCCCAAGTACACCTCTAATCTCAAGCCCTTATCAAGACTTCCAGACCAGTGGTTCTCCAAGTGTGGCCTGTGGACCAGCAGCGTGAGCATCCCTTGGAAGCTTGTCAGACATGCGAATTCTTGGGCTTCACCCCAGACCAGGGTGGGCCCAGTGATCCGTATTTAGATGCCTTCCACGTGATCCTGACACAAGCTCAAGTTCAGGAACCTCTGGACAGCCAGTGCTCTTTCTCTTGGGAGGTTTCTGGTAAATCAAAATTTCTTCTTGTTATGAAGGTTTCAAGGGCAGCTGTGCTTCTGCCAGTAACCTCCCTATTTAGCCAACAGAACGTGGGCTTTGGAGTCATCAGGCCTGGGTTCTGCCATCTGTGCCACTGACAAGCTGTGAAACCCTGGAAAGGGTGGTTCACCTCTCTGAGCCTCAGTTTCTAACTCAAATGGTATCCTCCGATTGTACCTTCTCCCAGGGGATTCTTGTGAGTCTTGGGGAAGATCAAAACTTCAGAGCTGCTTTATAAACTGGAAACTCAGGGAGTGTGGGTCACCTCGTGACTTCCAGGCTTCCTCCCTGCTGGGGGCTCTGGTAGTTTCTCTTTCTTTTGAACAGACCTCTGGGCACTGAAAGCCTGAATCCCTTATTGACCAGAACAGCGTGGGGAGAGGGATGCAGGGCGTGTTGGGGAACTGGGCTTGAAGACAGAAGCACGTGGGGTGTGAGCGGTGCTGGCCAGAGGCCTTCCTCCTTATTTGGGGGAGGGGGAGGGGGAGGGGGGAGGGGAAGGCAGAGAGAGGCTGCTGAAATTCCTAGATGAGGAAACTGACGCTGAAAATCAGCCACTCCCCACGACCCTACTGAGTTAACTGCACTTTTCATTATTCTGAACTTATTTTATTTTTGTATCCCTAGAAATAGAAATTTTCCATAATTGTAACCCTGCCTCTATACAGTTGACCCTTGAATAACACGGGGATCAGGGGAGCCAACCCTCTGCACAGTTGAAAATCTGAGTATAATTTATAATTGACCCTCAGTATATGCAATTCCTCTGTATAGGATTCAACCAACCTCGGATCATATTTGCTATTGAAAAAAATCTGTGTAAAAGTGGACTCACACCATTCAAACCATGTTGTTTAAGGGTCAACTGTATATTTTTCTTTTTGCACACTAGGTATATTAAAAGTATTTTCTAAGTTGTTACACGGTCCTCACAATTGTCAACTTAAATGGCTCCAAAATATTCCATTAGGTGAACACATTATTATTTGTTGTACTATTTCCATACTGTGGACGTTTCGATTATTTTTAAACTTTTTGTTGTTGTACTAGCATCTTTGGACCTTGCACTTTTGGATTCTTTTAGCAAAAACTCCATGGAATGTGATCAGTCAGTCACAAGGTATCAATAATTTTCTGTCTCAAGATATGTTTCCAAATTACTTTCCAAAATACTCTTCCACTAGCAATATTTGAACTTACCAGTTTTCCTGCAACCTTGCCATCATTGGGCATTACTGTTATTCTTTATTTTTGCTAATTTAATAGATGTCATGTGACACATCATAGTTTGTACCTACCTTTCTTTGGTAACTGGTGATGCAGTTACCAAACAACTTTTTCTGTGGCATTTTATTATTTCTGTTCTTTCCTTGGGAAATTTCCTCCTCATGCCTTTTTCACATTCATCTTCACATTTTAATGATTTGTGTCGGCTGTTTATGTAGATATTAACTCTCTGATAGGTCTGTCTGTTTATTGATGGTTCACATTTACCCCCCGGCTCGACCTATAATCATGTACCTCTGTGTACCTCTCACTTAGGATGCTTGGTAAATTCATGGTGTTGCCAGAGACTGAGACTTGGAATACTGCAAGTTTAATTTGCAGTGAAATGAATTGGCTTAACGTTCAGCCTAGGCAAGAATGGGTTTCTGGGTGCCTGATGTCTCAGGGCTGGTGCCACCTGTGCAGGTGGGCTTTCTGTCTCCCTTGCCCTGTTTTCCCCTTTGCCTATCAGCTCCTCTAACTCTTTAGCTGAAGAGGAGCCAAACAAACACACCCTCAAGTTGACAGTGAGCTTCGCTGCCACCATCGGTTACTGCAAAAGAAGTGACCCTGGGGACCCGATCCCCTTCACCACCGGTTGGGACACTTCCACGCCTCCTCAAGGTGTCCTTCCCGGTTCCCAGGGCCCCAGCCAAGGCCGGCTCTGTCTACTCACCGTAATCTATTTGGTCAAGGAAAGTGGGGAGTCAGGCAAACAACAACCCTTAGCAGGTAGCTTTCAGAATGATCACTCTCTGACTTGTGCCTCTTGGCAATTCATCAGTTTCCTCTTCCATGGGTGCCAGAGCATCTGGACATCTCCTTCCTTCTTCGAGCTTGTGCTGGAGCAGAAGTAACACTGCACTTGGAGTCTGTAGCCTGGCTGCGACTCCTACCCGTGTTTACTAGCTGTGCATCCTGAGAGGGCCACTGATGACTTCTCTGGTCCCCTGCCCCTCATCTCAAGAGTGTGGATGATAACAAAGTCATCAGGTGTTCCGGCTGAAAGGATGTCCCATGCACTATCCCACAGAAGTCACACAGTCACCCTAGGAAGCTGCTTTCTACGTCTGATCCCCAGTTTACAGTGGAGGTGACTCGGCCTCAGAGAGGTTAAGAAAAGCAATCTGACAGGCGTGTAGTGCAAACTGGCTGAATGTCGGCTCCGCCTTACATTTTGCATAATGACTTTTACATCAGTATTTTCAGAGCGATTCATAGAGCATAGACATTCTAGTCGTTGATTGAATTGCAAAGGAGTCATGTTGACTGGTGAGGCTGGTGTGGGTTCGCGATGCCTAGGGAGACCATTTCACTTGATGGTTTACGTGCTTGCTTCCTCTACGGCCTGTTGAAATCGTCCAGGGAGTTGACGAGCACGTTCTTTGTAGAATGCCTTGTGCCCCGACGTCAGGTGGGGACCCCGTCCCTTGTCGTGGAGGTGATGTTAACTTGGAGCCCCACCTCCATCATTCCCTGCGGAAGCCTAAACTCCTCTGTTTTAGTGAGTTCCCAGGAGGGACTCCTTCTTATGGCGACTTTCAGTTCTGAGCTCCTACTTTAATGTATAGGTCATCCCGCTTTCTCTATTTTGCACTTCATGGGCCTGGAAGTAAAACTTCTTAAATTTCTCTCCCAATCAAAATCCCATGCACACGTGGCAGTTTGGGAATGTGGCGGGCGTTCCCCTGTGAAGATGTGGAAGGAGTGAGGAGAGGGGAGGGCTTGGATTCCTGTGTCCTGACTTTGAAGTGGGTGGTGGGCGTCTCTGCGCGAGCCCCTGGGCGGCCCCCTGCAGCACTGTACAGAGCGTGTGCTACATTTCTAGAGCCCACTTTCAGCCATCTCATCTCCATTTCTCTTCCCCCTTCTTCCTTGTCTGTGCGTTCGTGGGTAATTCCAAGGAATGGCCTTCGGTTCTCCCTTTCTTCTACCCTCGTGGCCTCATGTGACACCTCTTCTTCCCAAATGTCTCATCAGGGTATTTTCCCAAATAAAGTTAGGTCTTCATTAAGAAGGTGTAATTTTCACCTCCCTTTAGCTGGACAGTGTCAGTTAAACTGCCCACATCTTCAGGCCCCTGGCCTCCATCATGCTTACAGAGGCTTTGAAGTAAAGAGAGTTTGGGTCTGAATCTCATCTTTGTCACTCAGTCACCTGGTGGGCAAGTCCCTTCACCTTTTTGGACCTCAGTTTTCATATCCAGTCCTCAGTTGACCCGTCGTAACAGAGAGGGGATGGTATTCATGGGCAGCCCTCATTGGTGTTAAAGCAAAAGTAACTCCACTGGGGTCCATTGGGTTGAACATAAACTAAGTTAAAATCACATTGCAACGTTGGTAAAGATTACAACTCTCAGAAGAGATGCGTAAGTGCAAAAATAATAATATTTTATCATAAAAGTGCCTGGCAAAATGATAACTCCAGGCTTCTTATTTGATCGAGGAAATGGCTAGTGTGTATTTTGTAGTTTTCCTTTTGGTCTCTTCTAGAACAAAGCTTCTCTCATATCCGTTTGTCACTGTGCTAATTTTCCGGCTAATCCACAGGCTGGCTGGGTGACTAAGTGCCGTGTGGAACGTGATCTCGCTTTCCGGAGCCAGCAGGTTCCAGTCCTTTCCCCACCGTTGTGTGGTGGACACACGGCAGTAACAGCTTCTAAGAAGCTCTCTCACGTCTTAACAAATTCAACCGCTGAGGTTGCCCACGAGGCAGGTAGGACAGGGACGAAAATGTTCACTTGACAGCTGAATGGGGGCTTAGAGGGTTAAGAAATTCCTCCAAATCAGGCTGTGGGTGAAGCCCACGTCTGGGGGAAGAGCCAGGGTTTGTAGCTGGCTCAGCTTGGCCGAGACATGTTCAGACTCTGCGGAAGTTCTGACCCCCAGACCACAGGGTCATCTGGTTGGGGTGTCATCTCTCTCTTCTACATGCTCCTCCCTCTCGGGCTGCCCCAGGCCACTTGCACCTTCCACAGGACCCTGAGTGTGGGGAGAGGGTCAGGGTGCTATAGCCAGTGGTTGGGGACCTAGGGGTCCGCCCCTGGTCTTCTGTCTGTCCTGCTGATGGTGTCTCCTCAGGCCGTGGGTAGTGAGATCCTGCTCAGACTTGGGCTAAGTGAACTTGTGCTCTGCATTGTCCTTGCTGGTGGCCCTCACCCCTTTCCACGTTCCTTTCTGCCCTGTCTCCCTCCAGGTGATGCTTCTAATATCCCTGGACCCCAGATTGCTGTGGTGTTTGGAGCTTTTGGCTGCTTTTATAGCTTTTCCATTTCTTTCCTCACTTTCAACTGCCACTTCTTGTTACTGTCGGCTGCCTCTAGTTTCTGCCCCCTCTGAAGTCACTGTTTCTAATCCTCTGGATCTGGGCTATCAGATAACTAACCTTGTTAAAATTCTATCTCGAGTATGAGTCATGGCAGTGAGTGAGGCTTTGGTGCACATGCTCGGTGATGGCAATGGCTTTGACTTTGCCAAGGCCCTTTTGGCTCTTTTCTGTATTGTGAGTCATGTTCTGAAAGGCGTAATTCCCAGATTAAGTGACACTTCACCATAGCGGGTAAGTGTAAAAGTATGGCTCCGGGCTTCCTTGGTGGCGCAGTGGTTGAGAGTCCCCCTGCCGATGCAGGGGACACGGGTTCGTGCCCCGGTCCGGGAGGATCCCACATGCCATGGAGCGGCTGGGCCTGTGAGCCATGGCCGCTGGGCCTGTGCGTCCGGAGCCTGTGCTCCGCAATGGGAGAGGCCACAGCAGTGAGAGGCCCGCGTACAGCAAAAAAAAAAAAAAAAAAGTGTGGCTCCAAGTTGGGGAAGGAACGGCAGCTGAGATGGGCCCTTGCAGGGCTGCCCGTGTTCCTGGTGTCCTGGTGCGCGGGGACTGGGCGGCCCTGGAGGCTCACGCTGGCTCCCTGCCTTCCCCACAGCACTGGGCCCGGGTGATTCCCCCTTTCACATCCACCGGCAAGTAAATACCTTCACTCCATGGAGAACCTCTTCAGGCCATGAAGTGAGTCCTGACACTTGGTGGGGGGTTATTCAGAAGAAGTAGCCACTGTCTCCAAGGTCATAGATCATGGATGGCGTTGAAAGGGGACCAAAATGATGAATCCCAGAACCGGAGACTTGAAACGGGAGATAGTCCAATCATCCAATGCTCACACACATTTAAAAATAAATCCAAATTTATATCTTCTGAAAAATCATCCCATTTATAAGGGCAAAAAGTCAGACATAAATTAAGGGACACATATATATAATGGAAAACTGTACAACATGGTAATATTTAGAGAATTTCTAATGATGTGGGAAACTGCTGATGGTCAACTGAAAAAGCAAGTGAAAAGTTGTTAATATAGGGTGATCTCAAATGTCAAATATTATTTGCATAGATGAAGGACAGGAAAGGTGTGCTCAGTAATTATAACTTTGATGACTACAGGAGCCTGTGGTTAATAGAAACTAGTAGCTTGGGACTTCCCTGGAGGTCCAGTGGTTAAGACTCCACGCTTCCACTGCAGGGGCCATGGGTTTGATCCCTGGTTGGGGAACTAAGATCCTGCATGCCGTGTGGCGCAGCCAAAAAAGCCCCAAAACTAATGGCTCAGAGCAGGTGTAAAACAACAGGGAGTGGTGGGGACTGAGGCAAATTGTGTAGAACATGTCCTCTGGAAAAGAGGCTCCTAGCCGACGATTGCTAGCTCTTCAGATTTTTTAAAAGAAGCTGGAAATCGTGGTATCTATGTGAAATCCTTTAATTTTTCAATGTTAGCAACTAATTTACGCTTTTTAAAATACTGTTCTGGCCAAATGAAAATGTTGGTCGTTTGGCTTTGGCCTTTGATCCACCAACCTGCCACTTTTGAAGTCACCAAAATGCCATCACCAGCTCTCTCTGAGGAGCAGGTTTATTGGAAATTTAATTTTTCTTTATCAGAGCTTTGGTGATTTTCCAATTTTGTAAATCAATACATAGTATTTCTAAAATTAAAGAAAAATTTAATTGGGATGTGTGTGTGGGCGCAGGTGAGTACCTAAGAATTCTGGGCACCTCCCAGAACCTTCCCAAGCTTCCGTTTCCTCACATGTATAATGAGGAGAGCAGTTTCTGCTCTGCTAACCTTCCAAGATTGAGTCTCAAAGGAGGTGTCAAATTGAGAAAGCCCTGCAAATAATCAGGCGTGCAGGGGATGCGATGCAGTAGGTGCTCAGAAAAGATTTGTCACATGAATGTAAGGGGAAGGGAAGGAGGGGGTCTGGTAAACTCTGCAAAGTCTTGGGAAGCACGTGGCCTGAGGAGTCAAACGTGTGTGTTCGACATAGCTTGGCTCTGCCACAAACTAGCGGTGACACCTTGGTAAATAGTTGTCATTATA
This sequence comes from Mesoplodon mirus, assembly GCF_964341445.2. NCBI lineage: Eukaryota > Metazoa > Chordata > Mammalia > Artiodactyla > Ziphiidae > Mesoplodon > Mesoplodon mirus. Next base: position 8,327,552 of record NC_138988.1, read on the forward strand.
TCTATTAACTATGTGCTAACACTCTTTGTTGGGCAATGTCTATGCCTTGTACCTTTCTGAGCCTCCCTTCTCATTTAAAAAGGGGGATAATCATAGTCCTTACTTCAAAGTGTCCTTGTGAGGATGAATTCAGATAATCCAAGTAGCAGGTGGAAGACAGAACTCGGTACACAGCCATTCCCTTTTAGTCCTGGGCTGGGTTCCACCATTGGTAGGACCTATTTAATTTCACCTGTTCCTACTAATTCAAGGAGACTGACTGGATGAGTACGAGTGCCATAGATTACTTATTCAAAATATGTAATTTCCCCTAATATTTATGCAAAATATGTATTTTTTTCCTGTCTCGGTTTCTTAAAGAAAAGAAGCTCATTCCTTTCACTGGGGTGGTTTAGAAATGGGAAGTGACATCCAGTCCATATTCTGTCTTTGGAGAATTGCTCCAGGTGTCCCCTGAGAAAAGCCCAGCGCCACCCACCACTTTCTACAGCCGCTGCTTATTACCTGCGGAAGCTTTGCGGTGCAGTAGTATCTGCTTGTTTTTCTAGCAAAACTGGGTGGGTAAGCACTTTCACATATATGACCTTGTCAGATCACCAAAATATCTCTAAATGCCAAATACATACGTATACATCTACCTATTTCTGTCTGTCTGTCTATCTATCCTTTTAATTTCAGTAAATAGTTTGTGTAGTTTATCCTTTTAAGATGGAGGCTTTTTAGATGCCACGCTCTAGTGTAGGTACTTTACCTACATTAGCTCTTTAACCCTCACAGCAGCCATGTTAGCTGGATAATATTATTAGCCACCTTTTTACATATGAGGACAATAGGCTCAGCAAGTAAGTGGGAAGATTGAGATTCAGTGCCAGGACTGATTGGTGCCAAATAAAGTTAAGTGTGTGTGTGTGTGTGTGTGTGTGTGTGTGTGTGTGTGTGTGTGTGGTTGCTACAATAGAGTATCAAAAACAATTATTTTGTTGACATCCTCTCAGGAGTTAGAATCCCCCCCGTTTCTACCTCAAAAGAAATCAGAATAAGGGCGCACGGATCTGCCTTTAGGTTCCATTAAACAGCAGGACGGGAACTCAGGCTGCCGCTGCTCTCTGTGTACAGGGAGGCTGACAGGAATTGGTCCCAAGGATAGCTGGATTCCTGGGACCTCTCTGCCCCCCACAGGTCATCACCGACACCACTCTTCACCCCCAAAGTGCAGCCAGCCCTCTCCTCATTGTTACCTCCCTCCCTTCTTCTCTTGGGGGTGCTGCCTGCAGACTACGGCAGCAAATGCCCCTTTTCCCTAAATTTCTAAGGCTTGTATCAAGTACGGATCCATGTTTATCGCAAAGAATGGGATATAATTTCTTCGGGTTGGATTATGTCTAAGAATACTGAGCAATGTCACCATATAGCCCTCTTGACTTGAAAAACATTTGAGTCAAATATAGTGTGGCAGGACCAAGATACTGATAAAGTCACAGCTTCCCCGCCACCTCGAAGGATCCTTTGCTGCTTGCTTTGGACTCTGGTGATGGAGCTCATGCCACTGAGTGGATTGGGGCATTTGCAGGAGCCAGGAATTGGCTCCTTTGGGAAGAGAGGGGAATAGCCATGGAAGACTGGCATAAATTAAGTGGTTTACTGGGCTGGGGAGGGGGCAATGGTGGTGAGATGAGTAAACAGGGAAGGAAATCACCGCAGGTTAGAAACTTGGAGGTGAGCATACGGTGGAGAGATAGAGGGAAGGTCTTTGAACAGGGACTGTAAGAGCTCCCGAAATAAATCAGGGTGAAGAGGGGTTCCCTTGTGCTTTGATGGACATCCTACAACAGAAAGTCCCTTTGGAGCTTTTTAAAGAGATTTCTGTAAATGTTAAATCAGTAAGTATTAACCTTTTCATAACAACCCCCCCCTTTTTTTTTTTTGGCTGCACCATGCTTACAGGATCATAGTTCCCTGACCAGGGATTGAACCCCAGGCCCCTGGCAGTGAAAGCGCCGAGGCCTAAATACTGCACTGCCAGGGAGTTCCCCAGCAACCCACTTTTTAAAACAATCAAATAAAAAGCAAAGGGAAAACCTCAATAAATGTATATATGGATATACATTATATATATGCATGTGTGTGTGTGTATGTATATATTTTTATGAGCAAAAGCAACCATAAAGTTAATAGCACACTGGTTACTTCAAGGGCTGGGCTAGATGGGGAGGGGAAGGCGAAGTTTTTCTTTCTACCTCCTACTTGGTTCGACTTGTTACAATACCATGTTCTACTTTTTTCTTCTTTTTAAATTTTTTAATGGTGAAATAATCGTAGACTTACGGGAGAGTTGCAAAGAGAGTTCTCATACACCCACCACTCAGCCTCCCCCGATGTTAACATGGCACATTTATGAAAACTAAGAATACTAGTGCAAGGCTCCTGAGGAGAATACAGACGTGACTCAGATTTCCCCCGTTTTCCCACTAACGTCCTTGTTCTGATCCAGGACCCCATCCAGGATTCCACACCACATCTGCTTCTCACCTCTCCTTGGTCTCCAGCGGGTGACCGTTCTTCAGTCTTTACTGGTCTTTTATGACCTTAACGGTGTTGAAGTGTACTGGTCAGGTATTTTGTAGAATATCCCTCAATTTGGGTTTGATGTTTTCTCCTGATGAGATAGATGGCGGTGATGGATTTGGGGGGAGAACGCCACATTGCTGAGCTGCCTTTCTCAGCGCCTAGTATTGCGGTATGTGATACGGGTGTGTTTATTCCTGCTGAAGGTCACCTTGTTACGTGGTGTCTGCCACTCGTCCACTGCAAAGTAGCTGTGTCTCCCTTAATAAACAATAAATAGTTGGGGGGGATTCTTTGAGGTTATCAAACATCCTGTTCCTTCTTCAACTTTCACCCTCTGATCTTAGTATTCATTGGTGTACCTCGCGGCCCTTACAGCTGTGGCGTTCTCATGGTGGTCTTCTATTTCTCTTATTCCTTCTCCATTTGTTAATTGGAATTCTTCTGTAAGGAAGAGTCATAACTCCTCTCCCATTTATTTATTTATTCAGTCTTTTTTAATGAGTTTGGTCTCGTGGACATTTTTAATTAATTAATTAATAGGGTTGTAATAAAATATTACTTCTTTATTGCTCCAATTGTTCCAGCTTTGGCTAGTGGGAGCTCTTTCAGGTTGGCTCTTCTGTCCTCTTGACGTGATATATTATTTGTATAATTTATAAAAACTACAACAAAGTACAAATAATTAAAATTGCTTTTCATCCGCTTTCTGTTATGTTGAACTGCTGTTTCACTCGAATGGAAGAGCATGCTGAGACCAGCCATGAGGCATCTCAGCTTTATTTGAGTTACCCAGACAAACCTTTAACGGGTGAAGGATTTTTTTCTTTCTTTTTTTTTCATACGGCACAATTCTCTTCAGCGTATGAGGCTGCACCGTACTAGAATATAGAATCAGGAGTCTACCTAGCTTAGGAACATCTGAAATAGGGTTTTTGTTTTTTTTTTTAATCTAAACAGAGAATGACAAGAACTTAATGTTGTTGAAGAGAATCATGAAAACCATGAATTCTGAATGTTGCCAAAACTTCATTTGGAGAGAAAATGATGAATAAATTCCAGAGTATTGTTGTGTCTGATTTTACAAAGGCTGAAAAGAGGACTTTGCTGAGAAGATCAAATTTCAGGTTAATTCATCATCAATAAAGGGAAACTGTGCTCGTTGCTTGCTTACACATGCAGTTCTGTGGTCCTTAGCCCTGGAGACAACCCCTTAAATTGATGATCTCTCTGAAGCATTGTCAGAATTCTTTGAGGTAATGAGCTTAGCTAAAAAAAATAAATAAAATTGGGCGCCTGCTGATGCTCTTTCAGCAATGCTAGGTTCAAGATCAGCATTTGGGACAAAAATCCAAGAGAAGGGTCGTATTTTAGGATGTCTAAACACAGCCAAGCATGGGAGTGGAAAACTCTGTGAGGGCAGCTCCTTCTGGCTGTCCAGGTAGCCAGTTGGTAAAAGAGAATGTGTTAGAACATCAGGTCATCACTTAGCTTTTTGTGTGAAGATTTGAGCTCTGATCCCAGAACACTGAGGTTCGTTTATTGCCAAAGGGAAATTAACCTGGTTGGAATGAATGGTCACAGTCGCTCTGTTTTTGAAATACCCAGGGAAACGTCTTCCAACTTCCCAAAGTGTTCACTTGCCACATAGCTTGGTAGAGCGGACACTCTCAGTGCTTCGCCTGGGGCCCCGGGTCTCTTTTAGGGGTTCTCAACATTCACGTGTTCACAGCTTCTGCATGCTTCCTTCTTTCGCTCACACCTGCTGTTTTCCTCCAGAACCACCCTCGGGCTGCTGGGGCCCTCTGCCCGCAGGCACAGAGCAGAAGTGCCTCCTAGGGATTTATAGCCCCTGGGGTGGCCGTAGCAGCTGGGTGACTGCAGGGCTGGGTATAAAAGTCCAGCTCTCTCCTTGCGGGAGGTGGCCCGGGGGGACCAATTCTGAACTGTAGTATCTTCTGGAAGTCCCTAAGGGACCAGGCCAAGGTCAGGTCCTGCTTGAATAGCCCCTTTTCCTGTCCTGATTTCCTCGCCCCATTACAGACTTCACCTTAGTAAACCCCTTGGCCCTGCCTCCTCACCGAGGGTCTGCTTCTTGGGAGCCCCACCTTAGATGCTTGGCGTACTTGAAGCTCTGAATACTTTGATCTGTGAAACTTTAAGAAATAAACCTCATTTCTTAGTATTTCATAGGTCAAGAAATTAGAGCCAAAATTTGTCTGCAGGTATATTATATTGGTGGTAAAATTTTCTTCTTAGTGTTTAGATTGGGTGACATTCTTGCTTTTAAGGGAAAAGAAAACATTTCATTGAACGTGTCTGCAGGGTGAATTCAGTTTATACAGTTGTCCCTCGATATCTACAAGGCATTTGTTCCAGGATCCCTGGCCGATACCAAAATCTACCGATGCTCAAGTCCCTTACATAAAATGGCATCGTATTTGCATATAACCTATGTACATCCTCCCATAAATCATCTTTTAAATCATCTCTAGATTAGTTATAATACTGAATACAACTTAAATGCTACAATTTAGTTGCCAGTGTGTGACATATTCAAGTTTTGCTTTTTGGAACTTTCTGGAAATAAAAAAAATTTTTTTGACCCGTGGTTGTTTTGCAGATATGAAGGACCAACTGTACACTTTTTTTCTGATACTGTGGCTGAAGAGCACATTCGAAACTCTATAAGGAGCCCCATTCTCAACAGCATTCAGTCTTTGCCAGGTCTCCCAGGGGTGTTATTGGAACTCAGGCTTGACTTAGTGGCCAAGACAACGTACATCAAGTTGACTTTAAAGATTTTGTGGGGTGGGGGAAATTTTCTCTCATTTTCTGGAAACAAGTCAGCAATTGGTGTATGTTGTTTCCCATTTTTGTCAGCATAAAAAATGGCATGCAACAGCCTGGATGTTGAAAAGGATCTTGGTGAAGTTTTAGTTGCCACTTTTGACCCAAGAGAGAAAAGCTGGAGCAGGCAAGCAGATTGGTAGCATGTGAATAAAATAAAGCTTCTATTTCCCTTGCAGGGAAAAATAGTTTTGATCTAAAATCGCCATAGCCTTGTTTTGTTTTTAGTAATGATATTTAATCTGTTTAGAGATTTCAAGTGCCATTAAAGGAACCAGGTGGTTTTTGGTTTGTTTTGGGGGGTTGTTTAATGGAAAGGGCATATGGATTGGAAGCTGAGAGGGCCCCCGTACGGATCTCTATGATCTTGCCCTACTCTGACATGCTTTGATAATAAGATTCTTTTTTTGTTTTCTTAGCTAAGATTTGTCTCTAAGTCAGAGTGGCTTTTCCCTTAACTGGGGAATGTTGTGAAAGTCGCATTGAACTTCGATTTCAGGCCAAGGCTTGAAGGATGGAAACTGCAGAGTGAAAACCCTCCTGTTTGAACAGACAGTGCTGATGGACACAGCGTCTCTGGCTGTTCTGGATCCTTAGGATGGGAAATTGATAGACGACCGTGGTCCTTGTTAGCAGGACACCCTCCCTCCCGCTTCCTCCCCCTCCCTTGCTTCTCCTTTCTTCTCCCCGCCTTCGCCCCCTTTCCTTCATCTTCATCATCTTCCCTCCCCTCCAATGCCTTTTTCTTGTTCATCTTTCTTTCTTTCTTCTTCTTTTCTTCCTCTTCCTGTTGTGGCAACTGAAATGCACCCAAACTGAAGTGCTTGCAGTCAGCGTCTCACCTTTTTTGACAATAAATGGTCCAGAGTGTTGACAAAGAAGAATTCCTGCAGTTGAACGTGGAGCAGAAAATCCGAGGAGTGGGGAGAGGAGTGGTGGAGGTGTCTTTCTTGAGAAATGTTTCAGAGTTGGATGGATGTTGATCTTGATAACCTGTCTAGGTTGTCTTCTGGATGACTTAATTTGCTCTTCTGTGAAATGGGAGCAATGATCTTGGCTCCTTCCTGCAGGTTAGAGACATTATGAGAGTCAGTGGCCAATTGGGGGGCAACCTGGGATGGAAGCCACAGCATGGGGAGGAGCTGGGACAAATGGGCTGTAGTCCAGCTCTGCTGTTTTCTAGGTGTGTCATCCTTAGTGTGCAAATTGCTCCTGAAGATCTCAGTTTCCTCATCCATGAAATGGGAATGTTTGGTTTCTCACAATGGGATGCATTAACCCCATTCAGAACTGTCTCCCCCCCTCCCCATACTCCTGCCCCTGGCACACAGCACTTTCGGCTCTATGTTGTTTTAAAAGCAGGGCTGACCATAGCATCTGGCAAAAAGTAGTTGCTCAGAAATATTGTTTAATGAATGAGTGGTTGGATGAATGAATACTTATAATCAGGGTCCCCACAGTATGGCTGTGCTACCCACAACTGCAGGGGAAGGGGGACCCTTAGTTCATGAAGACCGTGATGGGAATCGTGCCCTTGGAATTGTGCAACATGGCGGCCTACTCCCAATGGACAAGGATTCCATGACCCAAAATTGCCGAGAAAAATGTGAGGCTCTTAGAAGATGTAACATCCCTCATGCCCCTCTGCCTAGTTGCATTTTTCAGGAGCTGCAAAACAACCCACATGGGCTCTCCATCTCTCTCACCTTATAGAAAAGCAGACCTCTGAGTGCTTTCTGGGGTAGCAGCAGCCAAGGGGCTCCATGACCTACCAAGAACCTCCAGCAGGACACCCTGATCAGCAGGGCCAGAAGAGCTTATGAAGTAATCTGATTCTTCACTTCCTTCCTTTAGAAGCTATATTTTGGAAGTTAGCCAAAGGATCCCTCACTTTCTTTCCTTTTTTTTTTTTTTTGTGGTACGCGGGCCTCTCACTGTTGTGGCCTCTCCTGTTGTGGAGCACAGGCTCCAGACCTGCAGGCCCAGCGGCCATGGCTCACGGGCCCAGCCGCTCCGCGGCATGTGGGATCTTCCCGGACCGGGGCACGAACCCGTGTCCCCTGCATCGGCAGGCGGACTCTCAACCACTGTGCCACCAGGGAAGCCCCCCTCACTTTCTAATCAAGGAAAATATTGATACGCAGGCAGAAAGCAAATCCCTCCTTTGCCGAGTGCGTTTAGAAGAAAACGAAATGTTGTTAGAAGATGCATAATTATTAAAAATTTTTACGAGTTCATCTGTGTGCCTTTTACAGTTACGTCATGTTATCTCCAGCGGTACTCCTTGGGAAACCCTTGTTAAGGCGAGGGCATCCCGGTGACTTTGGATTGAGGCTCTAATCAGTTCAGATTTATATCGCCCTCTGGTGGACATCACTGCTCTAATTGACTGCGGAATTCTTGGACTTGGCTGAATTGGAAATGGCCCTCGCGGCCACACTGCTGTGGTTTTCCTGCTCCATCCCCACCTTCTTAATTTTCTCTGCATTTTATGTTGTTTTGCGTTTGTTTCTCATAAATTACCGATGAAGCTATCAGAGAACAAAAAATGGGAGCAGGGGGACAGAAGTTTGGACCCAGAGTTATGAGTTTTGGTTGCAGGCACTTTTTCCGACTCGGCACGTGGCATTGCTATTCTGCAGACCGCTGATCCTCTGTACGTCAGAAGAGCGGGGAGCGGTGCTTCCCATGGCTCCGTGTAGCAGTGTAACAGTGTGGCCCTGTCGGGAGGCCTGGGTTTACATCTGAGCTTAGAACTTGAGTTCAAGTTATTTCACCTCCATGAGCTTTAGCTTTCTGATCTGTCAAATGAAGATAATGATGATCATGGCCGTCCCTGGGGTCATTGGTAAATGTCAGATAGGAGATGCACTGCAAAGCCCCGGCTCAGGGCCTGCCGTGTTCATTAGCATGCTGTGTTTGTGGTAGTGGCTGTTTTCCTTCAAGCCATTATGATCTTCCAATGATTTGGTCCATAGCTTGGCTGCTGAAGAGAGCAAATCAATTTCTAAATTAGAATAAGAATAGTAGCACAGTCCTTATTTTGTGTTTGAAGATTCCAGCATGATTTATTCATTTCTGTTTTCTAGTGGGTAATAATTTGTCCCAAGCAATGGAGCCTGGAGCCATCCATCCTCAGCCTAATGCATGTTGTCACATCACGTCCTGTCTGCGAGTGAAGATGCGGATGGAGACCAGACTCAGTGACGTTGGAAATTACATCCACTTGAGTGCCGGTCAGAGCCTGGAGAGGAGAGTCGGTGAGTAATCATGTTCTTTGCCTTTCACATCACAGCTGTGATTCTGCTTCCCGTTCCAGTGCAGAGCCAGGCAGTCTGGTCTCTGTGCCCAGGCTTCTCCTCCTTCTGCTTTTCTGGGCTTCTTTCTGTTTTGCTGAGACATATAGTACTTACTATGTGCCAGCCTAAGTACTTCACAGGAATGAAGTCGTTTCATCCTTCTAACCACCCTGTGAACTAGTTCCTATTATTGTACCCCTCTTACAGATGGGAAAGATGAGGCCCAGAAGGGAATTCTGGGACTTGCATAGGCACCACCTGGTAAGAGGCAGGACTGGACCCAGCCTGCTCTCTTGCTTCTCCTTGATCCTGCCTCCCTTCCCCACCTCCATGCATGCCTGAGGGTCCCATGGGTTTGGGGGAACCAGTAAGTTTCCCTATTACCCACCAACTCCTTCCCAGTTTCTCTTGGTAATATCACTGTGAGTCCTGGCATCCACTGGAAGGGATCCCTAGGAGGGACCAGGTCAGGGCTCTGATGAATACTCAGTCCTGATGTTTGCTCTCAGGAAGGCAGAGGGAGACCAAGGGCAGGCCTATCACAGTCAGTGGGTACGTCTCAGGATCTGTTGGGGGATGATTCTCCAGTGGACTCTGGTGTTTCCCCATGTCTGGTGCTTCCCTGTCTGTTCTTTATTCTGGACTACCTTTACCAGGATGTTTGTATAGCAGACATCCTTGCGAGAAGAGAGAGAGTCTTACTTTGGAACAGAGAGCTTACTGCCCACTATAAAATATTTGGGTTCCCTTAGCTCAGCGTTATTCTCCTGTAATGTAACCCACCACGTGTACAGGAGTTACATGGTTCTCTTTATGTGGTCCTGTGGGAATTGGGGCTCAGGAAACTGGGGCAAAAACGCTTACTGTCCAGCTACCGCTACTGCTGTGAGTGATACAGTTCTTTGTCTCTGATCCAGGAGTCTCCTGTCTTTTGCCAGCATCCGTGAAACTGGCAGGCTAACTTGTGAGCTGGCAAGTAGGGCAAATCTCAGGTCTTTCACAGTTCTTGAGAGATTCCAGGCTCATGACTTAGAGGAGACAAAGATTCAGGGTTTTAAAGACAAATCGGGGCTTCCCTGGTGGCGCAGTGGTTGAGAGTCCGCCTGCCGATGCAGGGGACACGGGTTCGTGCCCCAGTCCGGGAGGATCCCACATGCCGCAGAGCGGCTGGGCCCGTGAGCCATGACCGCTGAGCCTGCGCGTCTGGAGCCTGTGCTCTGCAACGGGAGAGGCCACAACAGTGAGAGGCCTGCGTACCGCAAAAAAAAAAAAAAAAGACAAATCAGCCGCAGCCCCTGCCCTTACAGGGGGTGGAGGGAAAAAGACCCCTGAGAGAGTAATACAAGCACTAAAAGATGGATGCTTTCTGAGTAGGAAAGGAAAAGACTTTCAGAGGATACAGGCTGTGAGTGTGGCTTGAAGAAGGCAGAGGATTTGATGGGCTTGGAAGCTGGGCAAGGGCGTTCCAGGCAGAGGGAACAGAGTGAGCAAAGGGACGGAGGTGTGAAGCCCAAGGTGGGTCCAGGGGACAGCCATCAGGGATGCTCGGCTGTCTGGGCTGGACAGCTTCCTCTGCCCTTCTGGAGTCACCCTCTGCCCTTCTCCACCCTGCTGTGTGCCTTGGGAGGCTGGCCAGTTCTCTTGCTCTAGCCGGGTTGGCCGGTGTGAGGTGCCAGTGGGAGATCAGGAGGTGAAAGGAGAGTGGGGTTGGTATGGATCTTCTGGGCACAAGTCACTGCTCCTCTCCTGGGGCCTCTGTCCACCTCTCTGCTCCTGGATTTCTCTAGACTCCCCTTGTCTTCACCCTTTCAGGCCTAGCGGGTGGTAACTGCTCCATGACAACTAGCCAGGTGACCACAGCGACCACGTGGTTCCCCCATCTGCCCCTTTGTGGTTAATTGTCCCCATGAGAGCACACACTTCTCCTATGATCTTACTCAAGTGAGCCTGTCTTCCCTGTTGGGACGCGACTGATACAGTGGCTGACAGGGATGAGGACTTCAGGTCATACCCCGGAGGGACTGTTGTGAGGCCTGCCCGCGAATGGTTTCCTAGTCTCACCAAGTTAATCTCCATTCTTCCTGTAAAGTCCACTCAGGTAACCCATCCCTGGAACGATTCCCAGGACCCCTGTGCTTCCCCTTCCGTGGCCTTGATAGGCTGCATTTCCCTTACCTCCTTCCCCCCACTCTCCTCTCTGGCTGTAGGTGTCTAGTTGATTTCCGTTTCTCTCACACTGCACACAATGGATATTTGTTGAGTGAATGGATAAATGTATGGCTGGATGATGCATGGACACAGGGGTGAATATAAAGCCCTATGCCATTGAAGTTTTGGGGGCAGGGGAGTGATGGGAACAGAAGCACAGAGGCAACCTCTGCCTTCCAACAGCTCCCAGTCCACCTGGGAATACAAGACTTAGACATGTGACATCTCTAACTCCTAAAGACCACCTCTGTAGGGGTGCCCAGTACTCACACACAGCAGCTATGATAGGCGGTCAGATAGGAAGAGGCTCACCCTGCTCTGGGCTGGGAGAAATCAGAGAAGGCTGCCTGGAGGAGGTGGGGCTGGAGCTGGGCAGCGAAGGATGGTGTCTTAGCTCAGCCTGCTATGATAGAATACCACAGACTGGGTGGCTTAAACAACTAACATTTATTTCTCACAGTTCTGGAAGCTGGGAAGTCCAAGATCAAGGCACCGGCCGATCTGGTGTCTGATGAGGCCCTCTTCCTAGCTGTGTCCTCACTTGGAATAGGATACTGTCTGATGTCTCGGAATGGGACGTTGATCCCATCGCGGGGGGGGCTCCAGCTTCGTGACCTAATCATTTTCCGAAGGCTCCACCTCCTATCACTGTCACACTGGGGCTTTGGATTTCAACATATGAATTGGGGGGGAACACAAATGCTGCTAAGTAGGAGGGGCCAGACTTCATGGGGCCTTGAAGGCCACACTAAGCAGTTTGGAATTTATCTCAAAGGCACCAGAAAGCCTTTGAAAATGTCGCAGTGGAGTTTCTTACTTAAAACAAAGAAGGGCCTCCCTGGTGGCGCAGTGGTTGAGAGTCCGCCTGCCGATGCAGGGGATACGGGTTCGTGCCCCGGTCTGGGAGGATCCCATATGCCGCGGAGCGGCTGGGCCCGTGAGCCATGGCCGCTGGGCCTGCGCATCCGGAGCCTGTGCTCCGCAACGGGAGAGGCCACAACAGTGAGAGGCCTGCATACCGCAAAAAAAAAACAAACAAACAAAACAAAACAAAAAAAAAAAACAAAGAAAACCAATGAAAGTCAGGCTGAAGGAAGGAGCATAGATTTCCGAGTCAGGCAGACCTGAATCCAGCCTCGCTGATTATTCACTGTGTGACCTTCCACAAGTTGCTTCACCTCTCTGAGCCTCCTTTTCCTTTTCTAGAAAATGGGGCTTGTAATAGGTACCCCCTAGGGCTGCCGTGAAAGGATGATGGAATGAAAGCAACATTCCTATTGTAGTGCTTTGTGTGTAGAAATTGCTGGAAGATGATGAACATGATGATTCCTGCTGCTACCTTATTGTGTTTCATTTTGTTTGGGGAACAATGGCTTTGAAGGTCATGTGCATTGTCTGTAGTGGTTTTGGCTGCTGTGATTGTGGGTAAGAGAAGGAGGAATCATGCAGTCTTAGAGCTTTCTTTTCCTTTTTTTTTCTGGCCTGAAAGAATGAGCTAGTGGGCTGTTATTACCGTTCTCTGGGGGCTTGTTTTTACAGCCTGAAATAGTCTGGCATTTGCCTTTCCAGCGGGCAGGCTGCCAGGCCGTCAGGCCAAAGAGTGTGTAACCACCCAGCCTAACAAAGCAAAACTATTTTTACCTTGGGGGGCCCAAGAATGCATCACACAGTCCCCCAGCCAGCCCCACCCGGCCTGGCAGCCCGAGCCAGTCGCCAGCGCAGGCTGGCTGGTCTCCTGTAGGCGTCAGTGGGAAGCAAACCGCTGGGCCCCTTGGGGACCAGTTTCCCTGGCAGGGAGGCCAGGTGTCCCAGAAGGTCCCAGAGTGGCCCACCCCCACCTTCTCTCAGCCGGAACTAGGAGACCAGGATTCTCACTCAGAGGGTTTCTGAAGGCATCAGGCAAGAAGCAGTAGGCTTTAGTTTCATCCCCTAATCTAATATGAATAAAAGCAATACTACTGCAAATAACAATGTTTTCCACTTAGATTCTCCTGGGTCCCAGGCACTGTGCCGACTGCTTTACATGCAGCATGTCTTATCTTGTAATATCATAGAGGTATCCTGTCATACTTCTATGAGGAATAGCCCCATTTTTCAGATGTGGAAACCAAGGCTCAGAGAGATTAAGTCACTTGCCCAGGGTTAATCAGCTAGGAAGCCGTTTGGCCCCAGGCAGCTGGCTGCATGGCGGGTGCCCCTCTTGCCTCCCTCCCTGCCTGTCCACACTTCAGGGAACAAGGATGGGAAGGAGCCGGGGAGCTGGCCTTTGTCCTGGTCTTCCCGTGACCCAGACCTCGCATTAGTGGCTCCTTCGTGCCTGGGAGTTTTTACAGAGAAACTAATGCTTGTGCTCCTGGCCACGGAGGGCCATGAAAGCAGGGTGGATGGAAAGAGATTTAGCTAGTGCCGGCAGCATGTTGATGTCAGCCCAGAACCCCTGCATACCCGAGGGTGAGCAAGTCACCATGCCTGAATCTCCAGTGAGCTCGGGTTGGGGGGTGGGGGTGGCCTGGGGTCAGAAACCTGCAGAGCTGAATCCTCTGGGTTACCCTAGAGAAGTCTTGCCTTTCTTTCTCCCTCCCTCTTCTTTTTTCCTTCCTCATAACCTTTTCTCTCTCCCTCTCTCTCTCTTTTTCTTTTCTTCCCTCCCTCTTTCCCTTCCCCTCCCTCCCTCCCTTCTGGACCCACCTCCTGGCAGGATGTAGCTGGATGGTCTGCCAGCACACAGACATCTGTAGCAGATGTAGCAACCTGGTCTTTGGAGTCTTCCCTTGTTCCCTCCTCCTCCCCATCCATCTAATTCTTCTTATCCTTCAGTGCCCAGCTTCAGCCCCTCCTCCTCCAGGCAGCCTTCTCTGATTTCATCCCTACCCAGAGCAGCATGGGGTCCCTCCCATCTGATCTCCTGTCACATCTACTGTCTGTAAGTATAGAGCACCTGAGTGAAAGTGGCCTCTCAGTGTTAAGAGACATTTCAAGTGTCCACGCCATGTGTTCCCAACTCGATTAAAGGCTGCTTGAGGGTAGAAGCTGAATCTTGTGTTTCTTTATGTCACATGTCACTTTACATCACTCCCCTGCCCTCAAACCTTCAATGATTTCTTACTGCACCGGGGTCAAGTATTTATCTGTCCACCCACCCATCCATCCATCATCGATCCATCCATCCAAGCATCATCGATCCACCCATCCAACCATCATCCATCTGCAGATCCATCCATCCATTTATCCATCCACCCATCCACCCATCATCCACCCATCTACCCACCCATCCACCCATTGATCCACCCATCCATGCATCTACCCACCTATCCATCCATCCAACCATCCATCCATCCACCCATCCATCCATCCACCTAGCCGTTCACCCATCTATCTATCCATCCATCCATCTACCCACCCATCCACCCATCCATCCATCTGTCCACCCATGTACCCCACTCACCCACCCACTCATCCACCCATCTATCCATGCACCCATTCAATAAATACTTACTGAGTGCAGTGTTAGAGATGTGGAGATACATTAGCCTGTACCAAAGAATCTTGATAATGAGGGAAGCAATTGTAAAACAGGATGGTGGCACTTCCCTGGTGGTGCAGTGGTTAAGAATCTGCCTGCCGATGCAGGGGACAGGGGTTCGAGCCCTGGTCCGGGAAGTTCCCACATGCCGCGGAGCAGCTAAGCCCGTGCGCCACAACTACTGAGCCTGCGCTCTAGAGCCCGCAAGCCACTACTACTGAGCCCGTGTGCCTAGAGTCTGTGCTCCACAACAAAAGAAGCCACTGCAACGAGAAACCTGTGCAACGCAATGAAGAGTAGCCCCCGCTCCCCACAACTAGAGAAAGCCCGCGCAGCAATAAGACCCAACGCAGCCAAAAATAATAAATAAATTTATAAAAAAATAAAACAGGATGGTAAATCCTATGAATGAGAAGGTTGTGAGAGTCAGAGAAACCCATATTCGAGTCATACTCTGCCACTTCCCACCTGCAGGACTTGATCAAGTCAGTTCTCTCCCTGTGCCTCAGTTTCCTTGTCTCTAAAATGGGGATAATGGTAGTTCCCACCTCACTAGGGTGTAGTGAGGACTCAGTGAGCTGATGCATGTGAGGTGCCTGGCCCCCACTCCTTTCTATCACATTAGTTCCTCACAGGCAGGGACATGGTGGGGGCGTGATCACTGTTTGTGGAGAAGCTGTTTCTCCATCCCTGAGTCCCGGGCAGTGGCTGCCTGTTGCTGGTCCAGGGGAGCTGAAAGCCTGGGAGTTGAAATGATCCAACAACAGGCAGGCTTTGTGCCACAATGGTCCCAAAGACACTCTGCATCAAACTTCAGCTTGATCAGTCTTTTTTATTTCTCTCCTACCTCTGGTCTGTATAATACATTTTTAGGGAGACAGGGGGCAGTTTCTAGAGGTCCCCTTTCCCTGGACTAGCCAAGCCTCACCTCACAAGCAGAGAAACTGAAGCCCAGAGCAGGAGGACAGAACGTGCTGGGGTCACGTTTAAAGTTCAGATCCAAACTTTGGTTCATCTACTTGCTTTTGCTCTTGCAAGGAGGAGGAGGATGGCAAGATCACCATGGGGCCGGCTCTTTGCATCCCCTGATTCCCCGTATTTTCCAGAGGAGACTCCTTACCACCTTGATCTTCATGCACCATTCCACAGCTCCCGGAACAAGTTCGTTTTCCTCAGAAGCTTTGGAATGGTGTCTTCCCAGTGAATGGAGGGAAGATGCCTTCTGTCTTGAGCAGCAGAGCCCTGCTGCCTGAACAGAGGGACCCTGGGACTCAGGACAGGGATGGTGGCAGTGAGTTCCAAGAAGTTTCCCAGGTGTTGTTGGAATAAATACTAACATTTGTCCTGGGCCGGACCTTTTGTTCCCTTTCCCATTAGACTTGTTGATGGGAAATGAGCTGTAGGAGATGAGAAAGGGTGAGGGGTGTGTGTTGCCAGAGATGTGACCTTCTCAGTTCTGAGTCTGAATATGAATCCTTTTGAGTTGTGCACTTGGTTTGAGATTTGCACTAATCCAGCCTTTCTCTCTCTCTCTCTTAAAGTTTTATTCCCTTGCCCATTGCTGAAATGGGACATAAATTATTGTTAAAATAAGAAACAAAAGCCAACAACCCTGTTTTTATAGTGGCACAGGTTTATGTTTAGTTAGAAAAATATCCTTTGGAAATTCAATTTCCCCTGCTCCACAGTGGTGTGAGGGGAAGGAAAAAAAGTGGAGAAATCTGAAAAATCCCCCAATGTCCTGACCTTGAAAAGGAACACAGTGAACTTTCAGAATCTCTGTCTATGTCTGTTTGTCTCCTCAACCCCTGCCATTAACCAGAGATCCAAGTCTTTTGCTTTAGATCCTGTCAAGCATTAAGTCGGACAAATGCAAAATGGTTAAGAGGTTGTACTGTTGGGCTGCCTGATTTGCTTTTAATAAAGGAACAGCAGTGTTTTCTCTCTGCGCTGTCAGCTCTAGTGTCAGTCAGGGAACTGGCCTGAGGCATGTTTGGGATTCCAAGAAGTCTGTGTGCATAACTAATTCCAAGTGAATGTTTTCAATGAAATGAAGTCCATAGAGGCTGTGTGGACTCATGGGGCAGGCGTGGGAGGTTAGGGACGTGTGCTGCGAGCCCTGCCTCTGCCGGTCCCTCACTGTGACCTTGGACAGACTACTCACTCAGTGTGACCTTGGAGAGGTCACCCACAGTGAACCTGGGGGGGTCACCCACTGAAACATTCAGGTGTTCACGTTTTCCCCCTGAGCCCTGGCATCTGTGTGTGAAATGAGGTAGTTAGAACAGTTCTATTTCTAATCACTTACCATGTGGAAACACGCCAGTGCAGGCATATGTATAAGGATTTTTTAAAAATCACAGTGCTTTTCGTAATTGCAAAAAATAAGAAACAGTTTGGGAGTCCAGCAAGAGGAGAATGGTTGAATACATCACAGTACATTCCTACAACGGGATGCAATGAAATGTTAAAAATGGATGGGGCTGAGATGCCAGGGATAATTCTTACAGGTGTAATGTTGTGTAAAAGAAGCCAGACACGGACTTCCCTGGTGGTCCAGTGGTCCGCTTTCCAATGCAGGGGACACGGGTTCAATCCCTGGTCAGGGAACTTAAGATCCCACATGCCGCGGGGTAACTAAGCTTGGGTGCTCTAGCACAACACAGCTAGAGAGAAGCCCCTGCACCGCAACAAAGGCACCGAGCGCCACAACTAAGACCGGATGCAGCCAAATAAATAAATAAATAAAATAATTTAAAAAAAAGTCAGACACAAAAGAGGCCCAGATCCATTCATGGAAGCAGCAGCCATGCTCATGTGATGGTATTTGGAGGCGGGGCCTCGAGGAGGTGATTAGTATTCAATGAGGTCATGAGGTTAGAGCTCCCATGATGGGATTACTGCCCTTGAAAGATGAGACCGGAGAGCTTGCCCCCCTTCTCTCTCCACCATGTGAATATACAGCGGAGATGTCTGCACACCAGGGAGAGAGTCCTCACCAGAGCCCACCATGCTGGCACCCGCATCTTGGACTGCCAGCCTCCAGAACTGTGGGAGATAAATGTCTGTTGTGTAAGCCACCAGGCTAGTGTGACGGCAGCCTGAGATGACTAATGCTAAGTCCCTATCGTATAAATTCAAGTATTTAAAGTTCAATAACAGGCATACTGAGCTTTGGTGTTACAAGTCAGAGGAGTGGTTACCAAAAAGAGGCACGAGAGGGCTTTGGGATCTGGTCACATTCTGTACTTGAACGGACGGTTGGTCACATGGGTGCCTTTACTTTGTGAAATTTCACTGAGCTGTGTGTTTCAAATTTGTGCATTATTATGGTGTGTGTTCTATTTCAGTAAAATTTACAGCAAGAAAAAAACCTGCCCGTCTAAAAATGATCAACAATAAAAGCAAAAGACTCATGAGCAATATTTCAGTCATTTCTCTGTTATTGGTATCAAGCCCGGTGCCTGGACTTAACCCTGGTAAGTGTACATAATGTAAAATTTGCTACAACAGTAAGAAAATGAACAGGGTAAAACTATGTGTGCTGACACAGAGGAGATCCATGATATATTTTGTTTTTAATAGGAGGTGCTGAGCAATATTTATAGTATCTCATTTAGTAAAAATATAATAAAAGCTCTAAGGTCACGTACATTTATATGCAGATCTATATATAAATTATATATGGACATTGGAGGTGGGGACCATTAATTTTTTCTTTGTTTTTTTTCCAGTTTTGTTGAGACATAATTGACATACAGCACTGTTTAAGGTGTACAGAATAATGATTTGACTTACGTACACCATGAAATGATTATTATAATAAGCGTAGTGAACATACATCATCTCATACAAA
Organism: Mesoplodon mirus; assembly: GCF_964341445.2. Classification (NCBI taxonomy): domain Eukaryota; kingdom Metazoa; phylum Chordata; class Mammalia; order Artiodactyla; family Ziphiidae; genus Mesoplodon; species Mesoplodon mirus. The sequence goes on from NC_138988.1 coordinate 8,345,853, forward strand.
TACAGAATTAAAGAAAAAAAATTTTTTTTGATGAGAACTCATGGGATTCTTAACAGTCTCTTAACAGCTTTCATATTTAACATACAGCAGTGGTAATTGTATTTATCATGTTGTACATTACATCCCTAGTACTTATCTGATGAATGGGAGTTCCTATCTTTTGATCACCTTCATCCAGTTCCCCCTCCCCCCTTCCCCTGCCTGTGGTAACCACAAATCTGATCTCTTTCTCTATGAGTTTGCTTGTTTGTTTTTCAGGTATAATTGACTTATAACACTATGTTAGTTCCTGTTACACAACATAGTGATTTTTTTCTTATACATTTCAAAATGATCACCACCATAAGTCTAGTTAGGATATTACAAAGACATTACTTAGTAATTGACTATGTTCCCCTCACTGTACATTTCATACCGTGCGTGACTCATGTGGCTCATTTGTTTTGCAGCCGGAAGTTTGTACCTCTTAATCTTCCTCACCTATTTCAACCACCTCTCCTCTGGCAACCACCTGTTTGTTCTCTGTATCTATAACTGTTTCTGTTTTGTTATGTTTGCTCATTTCTTTTGTTTTTTAGATTCTACATATAAGTGAAAGAATACAGTATTTGTCTTTCTCTGTCTGACTTATTTCACTTAGCGTAATACCCTCTAGGTCCATCCATGTTGCCGCAAATGGCAAGATTTTATTCTCTTTTATGGCTGAGTAATAGTCCATTGTATATGTTTACCACGTCTTCTTTATCCATTCATCTATCAATGGACACTTAGTTTGCTTCCATATCTTAGCTATTGTATATAATGCTGACGAACGTAGAGTGCATATATCTTTTCTAATTAATATTTTCATTTTCTTTGGATAAATGCCCAGGAATGGAATTGCTGGATCATATGGTAGTTCTATTTTTAATATTTTGAGCAATCTCCATACTGTTTTCCACAGTGGCTGCACCTATTTCCATTCCTACCAACAGTGCACAAGGGTTTCTTTTTCTCCACATCCTCGCCAATGCTTTTTATTTATTGTCTTTTTAATAATGGCCATTCTGACTGGTGTGAAGTGATATCTCTTTGTGGTTTTGTTTTGCTTTTCCCTGATGATTAGTGGTGTTGAGCATTTTTTCATGTGTGGGGCGGGTCTATTAATTTTTAACTTTTAATCTTTTGTAGGTTTGATTTTTTTCCACAGCATCAGGGTATTTGCTTTATAGATAGATAGATAGATAGATACATAGATACATAGATAGATACATAGATAGAGAAGGTAGATAAAAGGGGCAAATAAGTGAGAAGTTTGGAGCAGATGATATCTGAAGTCCCCCCTTCCTGCTCTGGGGTCTGTGATTAAGGCTGAACCCCTCCAGGGGTCCAGGTTTTGAATTGTATGGCCCTAAATCTCCATTTGTGGTTCTCCATTTAGACCCACAAATGTGTTCAGCCTTGTCCATTCCTGTGGCTGTTGTCCTGAATTTTCTTTGTGGCTTCTTTCTCTAAGTCAGGTTTGATGTTTGGAAGCGAGGTGCCATGGACGAGCCTCAGGATGGCCATTCTGGAAGTGATACCCAGTTTGGCACCCCCCACACACACACCAAAGGGAGATGTCCCGGGGTATCAGGGAGGCAGTCACATGCTCATATCCATAAATAATGGCCCTGTGGAGACACAGAGGATAGAACAGTTGGTTCTGCCCAGGGAAATCAGGGTGACTTCCTGGAGGAGGGGGCATCTGAGATGGTCCTTGGAGGATGAGCAGGAGTTTGACAGGCAGAGAGTGGAGGAGGAGAACGTTAGGAATGGAAGGATCTGCATGCACAAAGTCTTGGTGTTGTGACTGAGCTTGGCTGTTGGGGACATGTAGGAGTGTAGCATGCCCAAGAACTCAGGGCGTGAGTGGGTCAGGGCAAAGTGTGAGGGGTAAAGCTGGGAAAGCTCTTGGGAGCCAGATTGAAAATTTGGACTCTATTCTGTGAGTGATATGGAGCCATAGAAGATTTGAAGCAGGAAGCTTATTCAGACTGAAGTGTGGCAGAAAGGAACTTCCAATCCTTTCCCCTCTTTCCCCCCTTTCTCCCATCCTTCCTTCCGGGGAGAGGGACTCCCATCAGTAGGAGAAAAAGACAGGGTCTTGGTAGATGTTACGAGCGTGGAGCTTATGCTATGGAACGCGGCCGCTATTAGTGACACAAAGGTTTGCTGGCCTTGTGGTGGTTTTATTTGGAGGAATCTAGAGGCGGTGAAGCCATTTACATTCCAGATCCAGAAGGTTGCTGAGCCCTTCCCAGAGTACCTGAGACCGCGGGGTGTCAGGGAGGTAGTGGGGCAGGGTGGTTGGGGAGGAGACCAGGGAGAAGGGGCTGAGATGGGCTGGATGGGTGACTCAACAGGAAAAGGGAAGAGTCTTGTTTCTCATTCTCCAGACCCTAAACGACTCAGGGTCCTCTGATCACTCGGTTTCCCTTCCAGGATCTGGCGGTGGACCGGTTACCTCCACCCTTGGGGTCACCGCGGAGCGCATGCGCATGCGCATGGTTTAGACAGGTTCCTGGGCTGGCGCTGCAGAGCAGGTGAGCGGGGGCCCAGGCCCCAGGGAGGAGGGGTGGTGGCGGCCAGGATGAGGAAGGCGCGGCCGAGATGGGGCAGGAGAGATGGGCAGGAGGCGTCGGGGGCAAAGAGAGGCAGGAGATGAGGAGAGCTAGAGGTTTCCAGTGTGTGTGTGGCCGGGGGCTGGGCGTGGGGTGGGGGGGATGGTGGAGCAATGGGGCCAGAAGAGGCCGAGGAGGGAGGGGCTGGCCTGGGGAGGAAGGCAATTAGATTAGAGTCGTGGCCGCGCGTCTGTCCTTCCTCAGGACTGTGTCTCCAGCTGGCGTAAGATGGGAGCCCAACATCAGGGGGTGGAGGAGAAATCACTTCTGCTACTTTCGGCTTTGCGGGAGGCACCTGGATGTGTCTGCTGTTACTTAATGGCTCCAGCACCTGCCAAGGTCTCTGCAAGGGTCGGAGCATGTTACTGACGATGAGTGAAAGGTACCTACCTGATTCCTGCGCCTCACCCTGCTCCCAGCTCCCCGCGTGGCCCGCAGAAGCCACTTCATGTCTGGGGGACCGCAGGGCGAATTGCGAGGCGTATCTGTCATGGACGAAATCCTGGCTTGCTTCTCCCTGCCACGTGACCCTGGGCAAGTCCCTTCCCTTCTCTTGGTCTCAGTTTTCCCACATGTACGGTGGGGAGGTAGGACCAGAGGATTTCTCAGATGCCAACACGTGTTCACCCCCAACAATGACGACCCCCCCCCCCCACAGCTGTTACCCAGCCCTGGCTGGGGCCATGCAGGCAGGTGCAGGCGGGACCTGGAGCCCTGATGGTGGAAGCCCCTTCTGTGGTCACACGGGCTGGGGGAGGAGCTGTCCTGAGGCCTGGGAAGCTGGCGGCGCCTCACAGGGCAAATTGAATTTGTGTTTGAAAATGTAAGTGACTAAATAGATTGACCTTTAAAAATTCCAAATTGGTCGTGGAGACAGATGGATTGGATAGGTGGGAAGGAAGGAGGAAGGGAGGGAACTGCTGGCAGCAGCAGCCTTGTGCTATGAGGTTAGATTCCGGGACCTTCTGCTGGGAACACACCACTGTGTCCTCCTGCCTGCCAGGAGCCAGGGGTGAAAACCTCCCCCAGGTTCTAGCCCAGAGAGCATATGGCGACCAGGCCACAGAAGCTGGTTCTTGCTGGTGGAATATGAAGCACCCAGGTGGCGTATCTGCTTGGACCTGCTAAAGAGCTCTGTGAGAAATGTCCTTTGGAGTTGTAGCCATGGGATGGATCTCGAGCTGTCACCCTTCTGTGTTCCGACCCCGTGGGGACAGAGCTTTCCTTATTCCCAGCTTCTGGGGAAACATCCTTAGTTGAGCATTTAAGCCTCAGGGTCACAGTGAATTTCCTCCTGCTGTCCTTGTAACGAGGCATTGTGAGACCAGGGTCCTCTGTTTTTCAAAGTGACATAGTCTAGAAAGTCATACAAACTGATATTTAAAAATTACTAGTAGTCTTTCCTTTCCTTTCCTTGTCTTGCTATTGCTCCATAGATGAAACAGACTCATCTGAGAAATCTTCTCAGAGTCCAGAACAATGGGATGATGAAGTCACTGCATAATAATATTGACTGTGTATTCATTCATTCATTCATTCATTCATTCGTGGAGCACCTCGTATTCGCCAGGCTCTGTTCAGGGTGCTAAGCATGCAGCAGGGAGCCAAACAGACAAAAATCTGTCCTCATGGATCCTATATCCTGATTATAGGGTGGTGAGACAGATGTTAAAACAGTAAGATAGTTAAAGTGTTGGATAGTAATAGGTGCTGTGAAGAAACACAAAAGCAGGAAGTAGGACTGGGGAGCTGCAGAGTTGGTGAGGGTGGTGTCAGCGTGTCCAGTTTTTTTAAAAATAAATTTATTTATTTATTTATTTATTTATTTATTTATTTATGGCTGCGTTGGGCCTTGATTGCTGCACGTGGGCTTTCTCAAGTTGTGGTGAGCAGGGGCTACTCTTTTGTTTGTTTGTTTGTTTTTTGCATTACGCGGGCCTCTCACTGCTGTGGCTTCTCCCGTTGTGGAGCACAGGCTCCGGACGCGCAGGCCCAGCAGCCACGGCTCACGGGCCCAGCCGCTCCGCGGCATGTGGGATCTTCCCGGACCGGGGCACAAACCCGTGTCCCCTGCATCGGCAGGCGGACTCTCAACCACTGCGCCACCAGGGAAGCCCGGGGGCTACTCTTCATTGCGGTGCATGGGCTTCTCATTGCAGTGGCTTCTCTTGTTGTGGAGCACGGGCTCTAGGCTTGCGGGCTTCAGTAGTTGTGGCTCGCAGGCTCAGTAGTTGTGGCGCACGGGCTTAGTTTCTCCACGGCATGTGGGATCTTCCCAGACCAGGGCTCAAACCCATGTCCCCTGACTTGGCAGGTGGATTCTTTTTTTTTTTTTTTTTTTGCGGTATGCGGGCCTCTCACTGTTGCGGCCTCTCCCGCCGCGGAGCACAGGCTCCGGATGCGCAGGCCCAGCGGCCATGGCTCACGGGCCCAGCCGCTCCGCGGCATATGGGATCCTCCCAGACCGGGGCACGAACCCGTATCCCCTGCATCGGCAGGCGGACTCTCAACCACTGCGCCACCAGGGAGGCCCTGGCAGGTGGATTCTTAACTGCTGTGCCACCAGGGAAGCCCCAAGGGGTGTCCAGTTTTAAGTCGCAGGCCAGGGATGGCCTCATTGGGAAAGTGACATTTGAGCCAAGGCCTAAAAGAGGTGAGGGAGCGAGTTGTGGGATCTGGAATTCCAGCCAGAGGGCACAGCCAGTGCAAAGGCCCTGAGGTGGGACTGTGCTTGGTGTGGCTTTGGAGCAACGAGGAGACTGAATGGTGGGGACCAGGGCAGGGACGATGGAGGGGTGCAGGGTGCCCCTCGCAGGCCACGGCAAGGGCTTGGCTTTCAGGACCTGTGAGATGGCAGCCAGGGGCGTGTTGAACAGAGGAGGGCCGTCACGTGACTTGCAGGTATAGAAGGATGCGTCTGAGGGCTGTGTCTAGCAGAGGCTCGGAGAGGTGCAGGGAGGTGAGCGGCAGCAGCAGGACCCCGGGGAGAGGGGGCGGGGCGCAGTGTACACAGTGGGAGCAAGTGGCCACACTGTGACGTGACCCAGACAGTAGATGGGACGTGCTGCGTGGCGAGCAGAGGGGACTTGCGGGCGGGGAGTGGGGGGGACAGAGGTCAGGAGTTCAGCTGGAGAGTCTGTTACATTGAGCGGACATGTCCCAGCGGGAGAGGGCCCTGGAGCTCAGAGGAGGGTGCACAGTTGGAAGTCGTCGGTGGTCTTGGAGCGACATGAGGTAACCCCAGAGTGAGTGCTGACGGACACAAGGTGAGTCCAGGCCCCCAGAGTTACAGACGTGTGGGGAGGGGGTCAGGGGGTGGTGGTGTGTGGCTGGAGGGCGGAGCAGAGGCGGCAGGCCTGTGGGGAGGGGATCGGAGCTGCAGGGCCGTCACAGCGAAGGCTTCAGCTGATTCCCTCGGGCCGCGGTCGGGGGGCCCTTCAGAGTTGCCCCGAATTCGGGCAAGCCGGCCTTGCATGGACCGGTCCTTGGATGTGGGCCCCTCCGGAGGGTGGGGCATGCCCTGGGGCCGGGCAGCTCCCTTCTGCCCGGGGCCATTCCAGAAGGGCCCCCTCTGGGCCTTGAGCGGGGATGCCCCCGGGCTGGGGAGTAAGTCCTGAGGGACCTGGGGGTGCGGCGCAGCGCCCACCCCCCCACCCCCCCATCCACTGGGGGACGTGGCCAGGCCCTTGTAAGACAGTGGCACGCCAGGGTCTGTTACGAGAGTTGGCGAGTTTGGGGTTTCCTGGAGAGTCAAGGTTGATGGAACCCAGCAGCTGTGATGCGTCCGACTTCCGGGTGAAGTTTTCCTTTGTGTTCCGTAGTTTCTGCAGCTGAATTTTGTAAAGTGAGACAGCCCGGTTCTAGAGACTTGAAGGAGGGGCCTCACTTAAGTCAAGATGGTAAGGGATGGTGAGCAGAGACCCGGAGGAGGTGGAAGGGAGAACCCAAGGGCATCCGGCCAAGGTGCCAAAGGGCAGCACACACAGCATGGATTAGTGCAACGTGCGTGATCCTCGGGAACTTCCAGAAAGACCAGGGAGGGACACCTGTTGACGTATGGCTCTTCTGTTGTCAAGGAGACAGAGGTTCAGATCATCATCACTCAGTGAGAAAAGGGAAGGTGGAGGAGTGACCTTCTGAAGGCCAGGGAATTGACAGCATCAGAGTTTCACTTTCTTCAGTGAAAACTTTCCTCTGTGGTTTACTTGTTTGGTTGGTTGGGTAGCCAGGCTTACAAGGATGGAGCCATTTTCTAGCCAGGTCAGTGAAAACCACATCATTCTCTCTTCCCCCAGATTCTAGCAATGACAGGTAGTAATGCATGGAATTGTTGGCAGTCTGCATTAGGGCCTTGGTGCCAACAGATCTTGTTCAAATCCTGCCTCTGCCATACATGAGCTGTGTGACCTTGGGTAAGTCACTCACCTTCTCTGAGCCCTTGCTTCTTCACCTATAAAGAGAACAATATCTACCTTACATGTTTCTGTAAGGGTTTAGGTGGGAAGACACCTATGAAAGCATCTCCCTTCATCCTTGGCATTTGGGAGGCTTCAAAAGATCTCAGTCCCTTTTCTGTCACTGCAGTTAGGAGCTCATGATTTGACCTTGAAGGGATGTGCCAATTTCCCTGGCTCCCAGGGAGAGGAGGGTGCTTGGGTGCAGTGTTCCAGGAACCTCCCACATGGGCAAGTTTCTTATTTGTGTCAAGACCATTCTCTTCCCCTCCATCCTCGATTCCTGCCATGGGCACCACTGGTCTCCATCCACCCAGCCTGCCGATAAGCCAGGAACAATGTTATCGCAGCTGCCAGGCCCTGTGGGGTAGAATTCCTTTGTTGGGCAGGCTTGGCTCTCTTGGGGGTTCTGGGTGGCTCCAGGTTTATTGACATGGGCTGTTGAGAGGGCCTGGGGCGGGACCTGGCTCCTAGTAGATGCTCAGTGAGTATTCACTGGATGGACGAGTGAGTGAGTGGTGAGAGCTCTGTAGATGGTGGGGCAAGACCCACGTCTGGAAAGAGTGAGACTGGATTTGGAGCCAGTGCTCACATGTAGCTGTGTGGCAGGGGGACAGTGTAGCACCAGGAGTTAGGAGGCTTCGGCCTGGCTCCTTACTGTGTGATCCTGGGCAGGTCACGTCACATCTCTGAGCCTTTTAAAAATATCTGTCAAGTGGAGGTAATAATAATTTGTAAACTGTAAAGTACTGTATAAACAGAAACAAGTGTTGGTGAGGATGTGGAGAAATTGGAACCCTTGTGCACTGTTGGTAGGAATGTTACAGTTGCTGTGGAAAATCACATGGCAGCTCCTTAAAGCATTAAGCATAGTATTACCATACAATCCAGAATTCCACTGCTTGGTATATACCCAAAAGAATTGAAGGTGGGGTCTTGAAGAGATATTTGTCCACCCATGTTCCTAACAGCATGATTTGCTGTAGCCCAAGTGTCCATGGATGGGTGATATAAACATACAGAGGAATATTATTGTAGTGTAAACATACAAAGGAATACTGTTCAGCCTTAAAAAGGAAGGAAATTCTAATACATGCTACAATATAGGTGAACCTTAAAGACCCTATATGAGGGGCTTCCCTGGTGGTGCAGTGGTTAAGAATCCGCCTGCCAATGCAGGGGACATGGGTTTGAGCCCTGGTCAGGGGAGATCCCCCATGCCGTGGAGCAACTAAGCCTGTGCGCCACAACTGACGAGCCCGCATGCTGCAACTACTGAAGCCCGCGCGCCTGAGCCCGTGCTCCATGAGAGAAGCCACCGCAGTGAGAAGCCTGTGCACCACCATGAAGAGTAGCCCCCGCTTGCCGCAACTACAGAAAGCACATGCACAGCAACGAAGACCCAATGCAGCCAAATATAAATAAATAAATTAATTTTAATAAAAAAGACCTTATGTGATAAGTGAAATAAGCCAGTCCCAAAATGACAAATACTGTGCGATTCCACTTATATGAGATACCTAGAGTAGTCAGATTCCTAGAGATAGAAAGCTGAATGGTGATTAAGAGGCCCTGTGGGGAACAGGGATTGAGGAGTTACTGCTTAATGGGTACGAAGTTCCAGCTGGGGATGAAGAAAAAATTCTGTGGCTGGCTGGTGGTGATGGTTGTACAGTGTGAATGCACTTCATACCACTGAACTATACACTTAAAAATGGTTCAGATGGTAAATTTTATGTTACGTGCACAATAAAAAAATTTAAAGTGCTGTATAACCACCACCACCTTCATGAAAACAATTTGCTTTGACTGGAATTGAGCCTTTCTACTTATCTATGTGTAGAATGGCTGAATCCTGAATAATTTGTATTTCTGGGTGAATTCTTGATGCCATCAACTCACCATGTGGTTATGGGGGCTCTCTGGGCTCAGAAGACGAGAGGAGACATGAAATAGATAGGGCTTCTGTATTTGAATGTCCTAGGATGGCTCAGGTTGAGGCTGCCACCAAATGAGAGAACATCTGAAAACGCTCGGTGATTCTAAAAAGCTTCACCTGTTCTCACTGTGGTGCTTGCTGTTACCCCTGTAAGATCTGTGCCTTTTTTTAAAAAAAGTAATTAATTAATTTTTTTTGGTTGTGTTGGGTCTTTGTTGCCATGCGCAGGCTTCTCATTGCAGTGGCTTCTCTTGTTGTGGAGCACGGGCTCTAGGCGCGCGGGCTTCAGTAGTTGTGGCGCACGGGCTTGGTTGCTCCGCGGCATGTGGGATCCTCCCAGACCAGGGCTCAAATCCGTGTCCCCTGCATTAGCAGGTGGATTCTTAACCACAGCGCCACCAGGGAAGTCCCAAGATTTGTGCCCTTGAGGGAGGAAAATGAAAACCTGTGGGTTGATAGGAGAATGACCTCACTAAAGAACTTAACCCAATATTATGTCTTCATCTTGAGGCCAAGAAACTGCCTCCCATAAAAAGGAAAAATATCTTAGGTAGATGGTGGGTAACCTCATTAATCTGCTACTGATTGTATCTTGAAATGACACTCATAAGAAAGAAATTAAGATGCTGAATTCTGCTGTTGCTTAAGTCAGCGGTTTTTAAAGTGTAGACCACCTGAGTTGGAATCATCAAGAGATCTTATAAAAGGAGACACAGTCCAGGCTTCCACCTCAGACCTACTTAATCAGGATTTCTGGAGACAGAGCCTGGGAATTTGTAATATTAACAAGCCCCTTGGTGATTCCTGTTGATTGACTGAGAAACAAGAGCCTGGGATCAGCCCCAGCAGATTAATTGGGAAGCCAGGGACAAACACCATGTTGGGTGGCTGCCATTTGGGGTAGCTGCCATTTTGATGGGAGAAAAACCAGCAATGGCCTCCGGGGGTCTGAGGTGTAGTCACAGGGGGAGGCAAGCAGGGGCCAATGCTTGTCAGAAGCGGCCTCCTCTGATACGAAGCGATCAACAGCCCAGACTGGCTGAGGGGCAAGGGTCCCCCACAAGGAGGTCTGATGTTTACGTAACCAGGAAGTTCACCCAGTACTCATCCAACAGTTGAGGCGTTACCAGTGCCTAGTGGGCGGTGCATTTTCTGCCACTACCGTGCCAATGTGTGTATCCCACGTAATACCTGACCCTCGATATTCCGGAACATCTTGTCTGCTCCTCTGCTGCCGCCTTTGGGCCTCTGAATTTTAAGTACCTGGTTATGAATTTGTCTCCCACTTAATACCAGGAGATCCTCAAGGGCAGGAATTACCTGGTTTACCTCTCAGGGCTGGGCACACAGTAAGCACTTCCTGAACTGTTGAAGGAGCATCTGGTGAACTTCCTGGTGGCTTAAACATGAGATCTACTTGCCAGAAACTTCTGTCTCTCATCCAGACTGGTCTGATGATTTCTTTCATCTTAGAGGATGCAGCCTCTGCTCTTTTTGCTAGAGTCTGGAGATGATAGAAGTGTGGTGTATAGGGTTGGCACATTTATATTCAGAGTGTCTGTTTCAGAAGAACAATGCACTACCTCTTCCATGATGGAAGCTGTTCAGTGTCATCAACCTGCCACCAGGTAACTGGTTGGTCACCATGTTGGGACTCCGTGTTGGTCTCTGCTCCTGGCTGACTGGGCACTCAGCACTAGCCAGGCCAGCCTTGGTGATTGGAAGCCCGTGTTGCTGAGCCCATGCATGACCTCCATCCCTTCCACTGTGACCCACTAGGCAATGGCAGAAGTGGCTGCAGAAGGAGCCTGACTGGTCCCCACGGGATGGGTCACAGCTCAACTTTAAAGGATGATTGAAATTCTCCTCTGCTGAAGTCACCCTTTGATGAGCATTAACATGAGATACAAATGTTTTCATATTCTTTGCCCATTCAGAGAAATCTATCAATATACCTACTTCCCAGACCTTCTTGTCATCTGTGTTCCAATGATGTTCCTTCCAAAGTTCCTGACCATCCAGCAAAACCATTTTCCATAGCCTATAAATTGGTATAGACTCTTTTTTTTTTAAATTGGGGTATGGTTGTTTTACAATGTTGTGTTAGTTTCTACTGTACAGCAAAGTGAAGTAGAGTTCCCTGTGCTACACAACAGGGGTGTAGACTCTCGTCTGTGGCCATTTCTTCCTTCAGGCAAAATGCACAACCAGGTGCGCTGTTCAGAATTTTCCCCACCAGGAGGATTTCCTCCCACTGTCCTCTGGGGATGCTCCAAAAAGGGACTGTACTGCTGCAGCATCCACCTTTGAAGTCTGAACCCAGTTTACATTGATTCTGAAGTCATAAGCTGTGGGGATCTACTACTGCCCACTTTGTTTTATCGGCAAGCTTCTGCTTTAATATTCTTTGGAGAGGCCCAACCCAGTGGAAGCATCTGTCACTAGACAGATCTTCTCTCTGATAAGCTGAAATGTCCCCCATCCTGGGTCAGCTCCCAGCATGCCTGCTCGTAGGATGAGTGTCCTGAGACTCACCTCCTCGTGACAACCCTTTAAATACTTGCAGGTATTAGCTGAGTCCTACCTCTAGGAATGTCTCTCAGCATCATATTCAGCTGCAGCCAGGCACTGTGATTTCTGGTTTCTCTTCTAAAGCCCTATACTGCCCTAACATGATTCCCACAGCCATGAGGTACCCTCAGGACTCAGAGACCAAACTATGAGATCAAATAGCCTTTATTTCCAAGAACAAACAAGATTCTCAGACAGCAATAAATGGATAGAGTTAGCTCGTAGACAGTTATGTTCATTCAACAAATGTTTCATGAGTATTTAATCATGTGTAAGACCTGAAGAGTGGGCTTCCCTGGTGACGCAGTGGTTGAGAGTCCGCCTGCCGATGCAGGGGACGCAGGTTCGTGCCCCGGTCCGGGAAGATCCCACATGCCGCGGAGCGGCTGGGCCCGTGAGCCATGGCTGCTGAGCCTGCGCGTCTAGAGCCTGTGCTCCGCAACGGGAGAGGCCACAACAGTGAGAGGCCCACGTACCGCAAAAAAAAACCAAAAACAAAAAAGACCTGAAGAGTGTGATGATGGATCATATCCATGGACCAGTTCAGGAAGAAGAGCTCTAAGCACCCGCTTCTTGACCTCAATAGCAGTGATACAGAATGAATATGAAATGTCTGGAACGCATTTGATGCTTCTCTTTCCCTACCCGAAGCCCCTCTGATACTAGCAGGAAGTGGGAACCAGTATTAGTTTCATACTGGCCTGGAGCCTAGAATGAATGATGCTTGTTTCTCCTGACAGCTGAATACTAGGTGGCGATGGTTACATTGTTTGGCCCGAGTCACTCACGCACGCCATTGTAGTTGCAGACAGCATTCCTGTCTTGATACCTAAGCAAGATTAGAAAGGTCTAGCAGTTGGTTTGTTCATTTTCCATGTATTTTAAGAGATATTTATTAACCCATTACTATGTGATCTAACTAGTGTGCAGCAAGGGACTTTCACTGCCTTTGATCAACACTCCCTGGTTCCTAGGATACAACTCATGGTTGTCTGCATTTTCGCAGCCTCAAGACTTCTGGACCCCTTAGTACTCAGCTCTGTTTAACATTCTGTGCTTCTATTTGCCACTTAATAATTTCCTATGATTGTTTCTTTCAAATGCTGAGGAGGGTTTTTGGCATGCATATATTGTTTCTTAAAAAGTACTCAACATGTAATAGTGGTATATTGTTTTAGTTAAGCCACAGGTAGTTTGTCTGTCTATCCATGTATGTATCTATGTATCCATGTATCTATCTGTCATCTACCATGTTTAGGCTCAAATATACATACACACAGACACAGACACAGACATAGACACACACACATATTATGTTTAGAGTAAAATACACACCCAGGCATACACATCCATGGTAATCCTGTTACCCTGAGGACAGTTCTACAAGGGCTTCAAATCATTGCTTAATGTCTAAAGGTATTAAAGGCTGTATTAGGATCTCAGTCTTTCTCATGAACACGCAGTAATGAAACTTATATAACTCTCAAGTTTAAGGAATTTAGTGCTCCAATCAACCATAAAAACCTATTTGTGGGCGTTGAAGCATCTGACTGTATTTAAGAAGCGTTTGTCAAATTATGGCTACTGCTTTCACGATTGTCACCAGCATTGTGTTGAGGGCGGGCAGTGAATGAGGAGGGTGAGCGCAGCAGAGGGAGACTGAGGGCACTTCGTGGTCGCCTTGGAGCCCTCTCTGTGCCCAGCGCGGCCATGGAAGCCCGGCCATGGACACATCAGTCACAGCACTCCCCAGGTGAAGGCGACAGCCAGTCTTCACTGTGGGCATCGTGACACATCCCATGGGCATTGCTGGGCTGGGCAGGCAGGGCATAGGGTACATGCTTTGCCCTACGGAGCGAGGCTGTCCTGGCTAGAGAACTCCAGGCCCGGCTGTGAACGTCATTGCCAAGGATGCGGTGCAGATGGTGCCAGCTCAGGGTCCTCTGCCTCCACCAGCAGGTGACCCAGGTCCAGGTGTTCATGGTTTAGACTCCTCTAGAGGAGAGGGGTGATCTTGCATCATCTTGCAAGGGTCGGGGTTGCAGGTGTTTCGAGCCCTGAGGCAGGAGGCTCAGGAAGAGGCCTTTGGAAACCCACAGATATCTCCCAGAGAGCTGGGCTGGTGTGGTGACATCAGCGGCCCACGCAGCCTGGGTTGGGAGCCGGCTCTGCCCATGCTGTGCTGGGCAGCTTCGGAGCATCACCTCTTCATCCCAGCCTCGACTCTTCCCCAGGGAGCCCAGGAGGTTGACACTCACAACCTGAGAGCTCCCACCTGCCTCTCCCCTTGCCCTTGGGGAGGTAACCTCCTTGCGGTTATTACATTTCGCGTTGTTCTCTACCCACCTCCCCCACCCTGCCTGCCCAGCGCTCAGGAACCTGCCTCCTTATAGACGAGCCATGTGGCACTGGGGTCAAGAGCTCTGACCTGAGAGTCAAGCAGACAAGAGTCTGAATCCCAGCTCAGGAAAATGGGTTCCATGAAAGTGCCCATCTCACAGGGCTGCGTGAGGATGCAGGTGGTCAGGAACGCCAGCCGAGCCCGGCAAGTAGAGGGTCTTGTGAGGACGAGCCCCAAGAACCCTGAGACTGGGTCCAGAGCAGCCGCTCTGATGGACTCGGTGCTTCCCCACAGATGTTTCCCTCTGTTGTATTCAGATCAGGTAACAATGGGCCCGCTGTTCTGGGAGGGGCCTAGGGTGGTCCCTCAGATCCCAGCAGCCTGAGCCCACTGAGAGGGCAGACGCTTCCCTGGCTGGACGTCTCGACGATGGACAAGGATCTCAGTGACGGTGACAGTAAGTACAGGCTGTCAGGGCGAGGGGCGCCCGTCTCCATGGGCCGCTGAGCTGAAATCTCCCCGCTGCCCTCAGCGCTGTCTTGGTTCTGCATCTGTGTTGCTAGAGCATCCCTCCCTTCCTTCCTTCCTTTCACACGTAAAGCCCATTTGCAGCCTGCAGGCTGTTCTTCCATTAGGTGCCTCGGGGCAGTGGAGAAGGAAGGTAGAAAACCAAGGTGAGGACTTTCCTCCCTCACCACATAACAGTGTCCAAATCTTAGACTCTCTATCCTTCCTTTCTCTGATTGATAGTCACCCCTCCCCCGCCCAAGCCAAATGTGAGCCTGAGTATCAGGATTCTCATTTCAGTCAGAACTGCATCAGTTCTTAGATGAGGTTAATTTTAAAGCAATGTCAGTGAAAGGTCTTTACGCACGATCTCCCTCTAGCAAAAAGCTCGCTTGTTCATTACTGCTCAGGAAACATAGTCCAGGTGACCCCATCTTGTCATTAGTGGGACAGAAATACAATGGAATCTAAGAACTAATTAAAGAGATGAAGAAGGAAGTGGTATTTTAAGGAGAAATGTGCTGTGTTTTAAAACACAGAAAAGAAAGTTGGATAGTGGATTTGGAGTGGACAACGTGGGGAGTATCAGGTTGGGAATTGGCAGGCTAGGGTTCAAGTCCTAGCCCTGCTGTGAGTTGGCTCTGTGATCTTGGTCAAGTCACTTAACCTCTCTGAGCTTCAGTTTCCCCATGTGTAAAAGGAGATTGGTCAGGAGTTCTTAATTTGAGGACCATGAAGGTGAAGGCAAAGTACTCTATGTATGGGCTTTGTGGGGTGGGGGGCGGGGAAGGCATCCACAGCTTTCACTTGAATCCCAGAGAGGCCCGTGACACTAGTACATTTTCAGAGTTACCGAACTTGGTGACTTTGAAGGTCCTTTGCAGGCCCAACACTCTTTCCTGCCTTTAATGTTGGTGTCTCCGAGCTTTAAGCCTCAGAGCTGCAGTGGGATATAAAATGAACCCATGCTAATCTGAGAGAGCTCAGTTTACATTTTGTTGGAGCCCTTTTTCATATTGAAGTGAGAGACTGTACCTAGATGTTTTAGCATGTATTTGAGGAGGACCGACTCTGATCTCTGATATATTGGAAATTGTGTATCCACAGTCTTATTCTAATAAGTTTCTACTAACAGTCGAATGCAGTCTTTCCTCTTAAAAATACTGCTCATTAGCATTCTTTCAGTTTATTCTTGGAGTTTGTTGTAGTGGACATGGGCTATGTCAGATCTGGATTCACATCCAAGCTCTGCCTCCTGATTGCTGGGTGACTTTGCCTAAGTCACTTGACCTCTCTGAGCTTTATTTCCCCCAATAAAAATAGAGATGGTGTCATCTTGCAGAACTGGTAAAAGATTAATTGGATGCAAAGTGCCAAATATATCACTCAGCCCAGAGTAGGCATGGAGTAAATGTTGACTCTAGAGAATTATCAGATTATGTCCCCGAGAGCTTTAAAATTAAACTGCTATTAATGGAAAATATTACCACCGTGGTGTTTCTGTGTTGGCATCAAGCTTTTTGGTAAGGAAGGTAAGAGGAAGGTGAACTCTTTTTAGTTCCCTTAAAATTCTAAAAACTCTGATTCTGCCGTAGGGTCACCCTATGTGCTGGTTTCCAACATAGTCAAACCTCAGGCCGGCACTTAGGGTCTACTGCAAGGTGTGAGATTGCCCAGAAAGTTTTTAGAAACAAGATTGACAAAGTCTGAAACTAGGTAAAGTTTTCTGCTGGTTTCAGAAAGGGAGCCTGCTATGGGACTTCTGTAATTTATTTATTTATTTTTAAAGCTTTTTCTTTCTTTTCTTTAAAAATAAATTTATTTTATTTATTGTTTATTTTTGACTGCGTTGGGTCTTCGTTGCTGTGTGCAGGCTTTATCTAGTTGCAGTGAACAGGGGCTACTCTTCGTTGTGGTGCCCAGGCTTCTTATTGCGGTGGCTTCACTTGCAGAGCTCGGGCTCTAGGCTCACAGGCTTCTGTAGTTGTGGTGTACGGGCTTCAGTAGTTGCGGTGTGTGGGCTTCAGTAGTTGTGGCACAAAGGGTCGGTAGTTGTGGCTCACGGGCTCTAGAGCACAGGCTCAGTAGTTGTGGCGCACGGGCTTAGTTGCTCCACGGCATGTGGGATCTTCCCGGACCAGGGCTCGAATCCGTGTCCCCTGCACTGGCAGGTGGATTCTTTTTTTTTTTTTTTTTTTTCTTTTTGCTGTATGCGGGCCTCTCACTGTTGTGGCCTCTCCCGTTGCGGAGCACAGGCTCCGGATGCGCAGGCCCAGCGGCCATGGCTCACGGGCCCAGCCGCTCCGCGGCATATGGGATCCTCCCAGACCAGGGCACGAACCCGTATCCCCTGCATCGGCAGGCGGACTCTCAACCACTGCGCCACCAGGGAGGCCCTGGCAGGTGGATTCTTAACCACTGCGCCACCAGGGAAGCCCGACTTCTGCAATTTAAATGTCCCTTCTTAGGTGAGAGATGGTTGTCCACTTTAGCCAGTTGAGTTACCCTTCCCAGTCATTCAAGTGTTGTCCCCTTAGTTTTTGAGTCTACAATGTGGGGAAGCTTCAGAGAGAGAATATCTTCCTCCAGTGACATAATTTGGTACCAAAGTAGGCTTGGAAGTCACTTTCAGCACCACCTCTGTCGGATTTCAGTGCTTTAACAATGATGAATCGGGGGCAGGAGATGTGGACTCCTTTGATCACCTGAAATCAAGGGAAAGAGAAAGATAAGGGGGTTATCCACGAATTGTGCCTTTCTCCACCAGAAAAATTCCTCCCTATACAAAAAAAAAATAGCTGGCGTCTGGTGAGCAGAAACACGACCTGGGGGGCACTTTGCAAAGCTCTCTCAGCAACCCCTTGACGTGTGTGCCTGGAGCACTGGGGTATTCACCCGAGTAGAAAGGCCTTGGGGCTTGGAGTCAGGCTCTGAGTTCTAAGTACTGTTTCTGTCTCTGCTATGAGCCTGTGAGCTTGCTGTCTCAAATCACATCTCTGAGCCTCATCTTGTCCTTCTACTAAATGGGGAAAATAGTGGTTGTTATGAGGTGCAAGACAGATCATGGAGCATCCCTCACCGAGGCAGTGCGTGAATTAGGGGGCGGTGGTCCAGCTGGACGGCCACCCTGGAACTCAGCCCAACACCATGGAAATGGTGACGCGGCGGTGGCCCCCATCGGAGCACCCCACACTGGGCGCCACACAATGTCCCGTGACGTCCGCATTCCTGTTGTGCCCGATGAGATCTGCCCAGGAAATGATGTGTCTGCCCGTGCTTCAGCCTGGAGGCCTTTATTTTCGTCCACAACATAATGGGGAGGTTAATTTAGCTCTGACAAGTTGCCAGAGGTCATTGTGGCTTCCAGTTGATGGATGGAGCTCTGAGTGCCCCACCTCTCATTCTTCCCGTCTTCCTGCCCTGTTGTTTGGTTTCCAGCAGGACAGAGCAGCCACGTGGCGTTTCCTTGTCTTCTTGTCCAGGGGAGTATTGATGCCCCAGCGCAGCCAAGGCTTCCGGGCAGGCGGGGGCCCTCCCAGGGGAGGGGGCTGTGATGGCCTCGCCTTTCTTTCCACGCTTGACATTTTCACCCTTGTGCGCTGGCTTAAAGGAGCACCAAGAAAGAGGAAGACCCGCCCTCCTCGGTCCAAGGCACTGACCGAACATTTATTACATGCCAGGCTCGGGGCTGAGAGCTGAATACACATTGTCTCGTTAGGTGGGCCCTAATACCACCCGCTCTCTTTCCCAGCTGGGGGAGTTGAGTGCTGGGAGGATGAGTGTCTGGCACAGTGTCATGTGCTACCTGGCTCAGACGGCAGCATATCAGAGCCCGGGTTCCTAAACACCATGCCCAGGGATTCTGAGTGCAGTCACCCCCATCCCTACCCTGGCTACAGTCCAACCCTGCCCCTCACCTTTAATTCTTTTAACTGCGCTCACAGACACTGCATGGACCCTACCCCAGACAGGTTCAAATTCCAACCGCCACCTTCCTGATCCCCCTCAGAGCCCCCCCGCACAGGTGGGTGTCAGGTCAGGGTGGGCAAAATACGGCTCATGGACCAAAGCTGACCCACCGCCTGTTTTGTAGTTTAATTGGAACCAGCCACACTTATTCAGTTGTCTGTTGTCTATAGCTGCTTTCAGGGCACTACGGCCGAGGTGAGTAACTAAGACAGACTGTACAGCCCATAGTCTGAACTATTTACCACCTGGCTATTTGTAGAAAATGTTTGCTGATCCTTGGGTCCCTGGTGGCTGGAGTAGCTGAGAATGCTAATAAACGTATTAGAAGTGAAACAATATTGAGAACCAAGGTTTGAAGAATAGTTCCAGGGGAAATCTCATCCTGGGGATTTCAGGACACATTGGCAGGCGTTTGCAGCTTTGGGGTGATGTCACTTTACATCGCACTCGCATGCGTCCCAGGGCTCTCACCTGCTTCTTGGCAGAATCATTTGCTTACAAAGATAAGCTTTCCTGCTAAGAAAGGTACTCTCTATATCCACAAACGTTCTTCTATTTCAGCTTCCTTTGGAAGTTTCCTGCCAGGAGACAGAACCTTAGAGACGCATATGTATTGCTTATTATCAGAGGACAAGGGCACCCATCATGGGGGAGGGGTGGTAGAGCAGGGTTGTTTATTTGTTTTAATGACACCGCCTCCTCCCTCACTGTTCTTGGCCACGAATGCCAGAATTTCAGGCTTCTTCACCATCCAACGTCTTGTCTCTACTTCCAGATAACCTACGCTGTTCCGGTTTTGAACAAGATCTACTTATTCTTCTGGCCTCTGCTTTTATTAAACTCTACAGAACAGGACATAATATTTTTATTTTTTGTAGTGATAAAGAGCTATAGGTTTTAGAGAGCTGCAGAAAAGAGGAGGATCTCGGAGATGAGGTGGATCAGCGGGAAGTTTGACCCAAGTGGCCTTCAGTGACTCAATGCAGAGAGAATCCCCTTCCACTGGCCGTTTATCAGCTCGCCCTTTAAAGTCAACTTCCTATGGTCAACTGGCCACTATAAAGACACAGCGGAGGGATCCTTGTCCCCCAGCCTGGGGACTTCACGGAGCAGGTTTGACAGGGTGCCCACTGGGCTGGACCTGGAGCAAGGAGTCTCTGGCCTGCTCTAACTCCAGCGCTGTGCACCCTAGGAGTACTGGAGTAACCTCTCTGAGGCTCAGACTCCTCGTGTCAAGCGGAGTTAGACGCCCTGCCTTCCACACTTCTAGGTGGGATGGTGGGGTGAGGCGTCAGGTGTGGGGGGGTGCTTCCTGAGTAGTCCTGAGTTCCCAGGAGCCAGTTCTAGTATTATGCTTTCCTACTTGGAGTCTCAGTCCCTATGTATAGAGGTCACAGCCTGACAGATCAAGATGAGGTATTAAAAACAGTTACATCATCACTGCTTCTTCCATAGGGTTTGCCTTGTAAACAGCACTTGGCAAAGAACACCAGCTTTGGAGAGAGAAGAGCCTTGGTTTGAACCCAACTCTGTCCCTCACTGGCTGGGTGATCTTGGGCGAGTCACAGTCTCTCTGAGCCTCAGTCTCCTCATTGGTAGCATGTGGCTGTGCTGCTGTGTCAGTCTGGGCCATCCAAGAAGCAGACCCCAGGATGGCCTGGGACACGCCAGACGTCCCTTGGAGACCTGTGAATGGGAAGGGGGAGAAGGAGCAGGCGTAGGCAGGGACCGTCTTTGGACCACAGTATAGGTCCGACACCTGTGAGAGGAGAGAGGGCAGCAGGGGAGCCTGAGACCCTGGGGTGGCTCCAAGAAAGCCTTGTGTGGGTCTGTGGGGAGTCTCAGAGTAAAGACTGCCTGATGGAGGAAGCTGCATGACCTACTGTCCCCCATCCCAGTGCCTTAAAACAACAACCACTTTAATATATTTCATGATTTTGTGGGTCAAAAATTTCAACAGGGCTCAGGTGGGTTCTCCATGTGTAATTGATTAGGGTCTGTGTTGGTTCAAGCTTCTGTACCCAAAATACCGTAGACTGGGTTGGCTTAAACAACAAGCATTTATTTCTTACAGTTCTGGAGGCTGGGAAGTCCAGGGTCAAGGCATCAGCAGACCCGGCATCTGGTGAGGGCCCACTTCTGGCTTGTAGACAGCTGCCTTCTCACTGGGTGCTCACATAGTAGAGAGGGCGAGAGAGCCCTAGCCTCTTTCTCTTCTTATAAGGACCTTGATCCCATCATGGGCTCCATCCTTAAGACCTCATTTAAGCCTAATCACCTCCCAAGGGCTTCCCTGGTGGTGCAGTGGTTAAGAATCTGCCTGCCATTCAGGGGACACGGGTTCGAGCCCTGGTCCGGGAAGATCCCACATGCCGCGGAGCAACTAAGCCCGTGTGCCACAACTACTGAGCCTGCACTCTAGAGCCTGCGAGCCACAACCACTGAGCCCATGTGCCACAACTACTGAAGCCCATGCACCTAGAGCCCGTGCTCCGCAACAAGAGAAGCCGCCGCATTGAGAAGCCCGCGCACCACAACAAAGAGTAGCCCCCGCTCGCCGCAACTAGAGAAAGCCCAAGTGCAGCAACGAAGACCCAACACGGCCAGAAACAAACAAATAAATAAATAAATTTTTTTAACGTGTTAAAGAAAAACCCCAAAACCCAGCTCTACTGGGGCTGTGGGTTTCAACATATGAATTTGGGGGGATGCAGACATGCAGTCCCTAAAAGGGTCCCTCGCTCTGGACTGGAGGGTCCCGGATGGCTTTGCTCATATTCCTGGTGGCTTGGCAGGGTGGCTGGAAGGCCAGGCTCCACTGGGCCCCTCCCCACGTAGTCTCAGGGCATTTGCTCGTGGCCTCTCCAGCGGGATAGTCTGATTTCTTACCTGGCAGCTCAGGCATCAAGAGGGACGGCTTCAGGAGGCCAGAAGTGGGAGCTGCAGTCTCTTCTTTGCTTGCTGTGTTCACTTGGTGAAGCGGTCACAAGCCTGCCCAGGTTCAAGGGGAGGAAACGGAGACCTGTCTGTTGATGAGAGGAGCGGCAAAGACGTGTGCCCACCCGTTATTCAGTGTCTGTCTCCTGGGGCTGGGGAATATGGTACTGTTTATGCAGCACCTGTCCTGCTGACTGGCACAGAGTAGGTGCCCAGCAAATAGGAGCCGCCCTTTCGAAGGTGTGTCTCATCTTTATTATTACCGCTGCTACTGTCGTACCCCCAGCCCCACTGCTGGCTGCCCTGCAAATATGTTGTGTGTCCTGAGGGGGCCAGAGACTGACTGAAACCGTGAGCCTCTTTACGATGCACCTGCCAGGTAGCTGACAGGAGTCGCCTTTGACCCCCTCCTCCCTGAGGCTCAGCACTGCCCGTTCTTCCCTAGGTGAGATGGACCTCAGCTTCGAGGCCGAGAGTCCTCTGGCGCCCCCGGCTGAACTCCTGGAGAGGCTGCCCAGCTGTGACTGGCTTCTTCAAGGAGACAGTGAGTCTGTGTCCCTGGGGGTTTGGGTCCCGCAGCCTGTTCCCGGGGCTTATGCTGTTGTGCGGGCATCTCTGGAACAGGCCGGGCTGGGAGAGCTCCCCCGTCCCCTGGGGGCCCTGGGAAGCCCCTTGTCACCATTGGGAGGGAACGGGAGGATGGGGCATAGGCCCTGTGTCCACGGGCATTCCGTGACCACGTCCATCTCCACTTACGACCAGGATGCTGCTGGTCTTGGAACCCTGATTCTTCGTCTCTTCTTTCTCACATTCGGCCCATCTTTCCTCCTTTTGTCCCACAAATACCTGTGCCTTGGAGCGGGGCTGTCGAGCCCTGACTCCCCCGCTCTCCTCCAGGATGCCAGATATTCTTCCCACCTTCGGAGGCCCCGGGGAGGCCCCAGGAACAAAGGTGCTGGTCTTCGTTTCTGGAACACAGGTGAGCCCTGGCAGCCCCCATGGAGCCATTGTGCAGGATGATCCTCAGGTCACCTTTGTCCCCTGACAGCCCTCCTCGGGGATCTCAGGGGCCACAGATTTCAACCCAGACAGTGCATCAGGACTCCAGACCCAGTGGATCAGAGTCTCCAGGGATAGAGCCTGGGAGTGTGTATTTTTCCAAGCTCTTCAGGTTGTTTGGCTACCAAGCCAGGGTTGAAAACTCTAGTCTAGGTCAGGGGTTGCAAACTACGGCCCCCGGGCCAGATCCAGCTCACTGCCTATTTTTGTCTATCAGGTTTTATTGGCACACGGCCATGTGTTTTTGTTTCCATACTGTCTGTGGCTGCTTTTACACTGTGACAGAGGAGCTGAGTGGTGACACAGAGGCCACATGGCCCACAAAGCCTAAAGCATTTCCTATCTCGCCCTTTACCGAAAGTCTGCTTGCTTGGAGGACTCGGGGCAGAGCTCCGGCTGTCCGGCCAGCTTTGTGCGGACAGGAGGAGGAGCCGTGCCCGTTCTGGGTCCAGGGTGGCCGTGTCCTGCCGTCGAGGGTGTCTTCCTGGTGCTCCTGGCCCCGCTGCTGCCTGGACCACCTCCCTTCTCCTCCCTGGCCGCCCTCCCTGGGTGCCTGCAGATGCCCCTTCTTCCGTGGAGTCGTCCCGGCCACTGCTGCGCCCACGCTCTCCATCCGCTGTGCGCTGGCTGTGGGCACATGGGCCCCTCTGTGCGCTGGGCTGGGGGTGCCGGCGACACAGCGTGCATTGGTGAGGGCTTACATTTGGAGGCAGGCTGCCGTGGAGAAGAATGTGAAGATGGGGGGCGGGGAGGAGCAAGGGGCCTCTGCTCATGGCGGTGGCGGGAGGGCTTTGCCGAGGAGCGACAGGGCAGTTGGGCCTCAGGGGAGTCTTCCAGGAGGAGGAGAGGTGTCCCAAGAGGGGCCCCGAGAAAGGGTCCTTCATAGTCTGCCCTCCCAGCCTGCACCGCTGTCATCCAGCGGGCTCACGGCGGGTCTCTGTGGGCGCCACTGTCAGAAGGTTCTCGGCTGGGGTCTTCCCCTGAGCGTTACTCACACCTCCTCTGGCTGAAGTCAAGGTCCCAGAGGGCAGGAACCTCGTCTAGCCTAACTCCGCCTCCTTCTAGCTGGGTGACATCTTCTCTGGACCTCAGTTTTCCGTATCTGTAAAGTGGCATAATTCATCTTTCAGTTTTTTGTTTCTGTTTTTGTTTTTTTCATTTGAGTTCTAAGACCCCATCAGCCCTTCTCCGCGGCTCCACACCTCAGCTAAAGTGGTTTTGCTGTCCTCTAGAAGGACCTGCCACTTTCCCACCGGGCATCTGTTCACACAGTTCCTGATGCCGGAGATGCCCTTACCAGCTGGATGCCCGAGGGCTCTACCACTGCTGTGGACACGGCCGGGGGACCCCTGTCTCCGGGCCTTAGTTTCCATCTGCACAGTGAGGGGGCTGACAGGCCTGGGTGAGCCCGCAGGCTCTCCCCAGACCCACCGCCCCTCTGCTCGGTCCCCACCAGAGTCCCCGTGGTGACAGAGGAGGTGGCCCGGGAAGCCCTCCTCAGCTTCGTGGACTCCAAGTGCTGCTATGGCAGTGCGGCCGCCGGCGACCTCGTCATCCTGGAGCTGAAGCAGCAGGCCCTGCGCAGGGTGAGGGCTGGCCGGAGGGCGCCTGGCGAGGCCGGGGAGAAAGGAGGCTTGGGGAACAGTGCGTGTGAATAGCGGTGACATTGTAGTGCGTTATAACACAAGGAATCATGGTTGTCAATCACCAGAGAACAGCTCGAATGCCCTAGGCATCATGGACAGCGCATTACTTACGTGTCTTACCGAATCCTCATAGCTACCCGGCATGGTAGGTATCATCGTCACCAGTTAGGAGGAAATGGACATTTAGAGAGGTGGAGTTACTTGCCCCCAAACATGCAGCTAGAAGTGACCGAGCTGGGATTCAAACACAGCTTTGCTGGCACCAAAGCCCTGTTTTTAAAGACACAACTTACCTGCTTCCTGGAGGGGTGGGCTAGAAAGGGCCGTCTCCTCCCCTGATCCCAGCTCCCTCTGCCTCCCCCAAGTTTTATCTGTGCCAGGGGTATTTATTCATCACCCCCAGGCCTGAGGCTCCAAGGAGGTCCTGTGCTTGGTACCAAGACCACACAAGGTGATCCCACCTTTGTCACCTTCTGCCTTGACAGGGACAAGTTGAAGTTCACATTTCCTAGTGTCACTGGCATAGCCGTCCCCTGGAGGGCACACAGTCACAGAAATCAGCCTCGCAGGGAGTGGTCAGAGCAGGGATTTGAGGTACGAGGTCTCTGTGTAGCCGTGTGACCTTGGGCAAGTCACCTGACCTCTGAGCATCCCTTTCCTCACGTGGAAAAGGAACAGCCAGGCGATGTCCAGGATCCCGTGGATGAGGATCAAGAAGGAGGATCTCAACCTCAGGCAGATAAATTCCCCCGGGGCTGCTCGGAGTGGCTGATTCCATCAGCCTCCATGTGTCAGAGGGCAAGTTTTGCTTCAAAACTTGCCTCATAGACCATTTCTGTGTATAAAGAAATTATACACATTATACTGAAGGTGCCCAGTGGTGTGTCTGTCAGGGGAGATTTCCTGGGGCTGAGTGACCCCCTGCAGATGTGTCCCAGGGCATCTGCGACGTGAGTCGCTGCTGCCAGCCTGTTCTGAGCAGCCCTCGGGCGCTGACCGTGCTTGGGAACTTCTGTTCTCCCTGCTGAGCCCGGGGTGGGGAGCTTCATCCTTTCGCATAAGGCTCTGTCTTCCTAAGGGTACGAGTGTGAACACACTTTTTTTCCTTTGTAGTATCGACTAGAAACCTTCAGTGAATCCAGGATAAGTGAATGGACTTTTCAGCCCTTTACCAGTAAGTGAGCTGTCTGAAATCAGTTTAATTAGGAGCGAACATGGCAGGGGTTGGTGGAGAATGTCAGGACGTGGCTTAGCCACTAACCCCGAGGAAGATGCTCTGCTGCTCGGAGCCTCAGTTTCCCATCCCCCATAAAAAGAGAGGGTGGCCTTTCCTCCTGGAGACCTTCCAGGGCTGACGTTAGCAGACGCTTCCTGTCCAGGAAGTGGCTTGCAGGAGGGCCTGCAAAAGTCTAGTGTTTGCGTTTGGCCACAGGCTCGTGCTGCCACACGGGGCCAGACTGCAAAGGCAGCCAGTGTGCTCGGGCCTCTACCTGCCTCCTGGGCCACCCCCAGCGCCTCCCTGGGTCTCTAGATCCCCACCCCGTTCAGTGTGCTATGCCACCTCTGCTGGACCCCCTAGAGGCTTAAGGCTCTCTTTCTGGGAAGCTCTGTGCCCTACCTGTTTTCTGGTTCATCCTTCGAGACTTAGCTCAACGGTCCCCTCTTTTATGAAGCCTTTGAGGATTTCTTCCCTGCTGTCCCCCCCACAGCAGAATGAGTCAGTCTTCTGAGTTTTCAGAACGCCTTATGCAGCTCTTGTCCAAAGCACTTACCATGTCATATTCTGTTGTACTGTGATGTACTCTCTCTCCTTGAACGAGGAGGAGGAGAAAGAAGATGGTGGGGATGGTGACGGTAGTGATGACAATCCTGGTTTATTGGTCCCTCGGCATGTACCAGCCCTGGGCTAAGCTTTGGTATGCCTTCTGCTGCTCAGTTTTACTACCGTTCTCCATGGTAGGTGCCACCGTTATCCCGGGTTAGAGAGGAGAGGATTGCAGGGCAGAGAGGTATAGGTGGGGGAGCTGGTGTCGAGTTCCACAGCCAGGAAGTACAAGAAACAGGACTCAGCCGGGTCTGTTCAACTCCGACGCTTGGCTGCTTAACCACAGGCTCTAAGGGGACCCTTAGCCACCAGTCCCTCGGCCCCAGGTTCTAGCTTAACGCCTGGCACCAGGTGAAGGCTCCGTACTATTCGGTGAATACATGAAGGCTGGTCCTTGCAGCCGTCTGCTGCTCTTTGAACAGCCCCTTTCTCTGTCAGACCACTCCGTGGATGGGCCACAAAGAGGGACCTCCCCCAGGCTTTGGGACATCAAGGTCCAGGTTCCCCCGATGTTTCAGGAAGATACCAGGAAGTTCCAAGTCCCTCACTCATCACTGGTCAAGGTAATGTGTGCATTGGAGTCTCCGCCCTTCTCTCGGAGCTGGTTTTCCGGGCACCGTAGTGTCTTCACACTTTATCCTTTTAAAAAGGAAACCCAAAGTCCAGGCTGGTGGTTTATTTCTT
Organism: Mesoplodon mirus; assembly: GCF_964341445.2. Lineage (NCBI taxonomy): Eukaryota > Metazoa > Chordata > Mammalia > Artiodactyla > Ziphiidae > Mesoplodon > Mesoplodon mirus. The sequence goes on from NC_138988.1 coordinate 8,372,427, forward strand.
GCCCATCAAATAAGCAGAATTCTAAGAAAATCCAGCGTATGGGATGTAGTCCCATACGAAATTCCGCGCAAATTAGGGAGCGTTCACATAGCCACAGGATGGTACGAAATTGTCACCAGCTTTAAATAGCGAGCATTCACTTTCCTAAACCATCTGAGTGTTTTTGTCTTTTTTATTTTTATTTTTTTGACCTGTTGGGAAACAGCTGAATGAAACATATAAAATAAAATTAAAGCATCACTGGGATTTTTTTTTATTGAAGTCATTAGGGGAGTAGAATTTGACATCCATGCTGTTTTACAGAAATATAATCAGGACAGGTAGTGAGGGTAACCTAATGTGTTACAAAACCACGGCTGAGATGTTTTATGTTATGTTCTCATCTAATTACCTGCCTTGTTTTCACTTTAGAACTTGACTCAAGCGTGTCATTTTACCCTCTGAGTTTTCATAGCATCATAAGACGAAGAGGACTTTGAGAGATCAAGAAAGTGTTTCATTCTGTTCTCCAGGGTGGAAAAGCTATTTTGATTCAGCCATTGAATTCCAGTAGCTAGCTTGCTGCCTTTTGCAAAAACACCCTCTGTTTTTTTATGGCTTCTATTCCCAAAGACCACTTTAGCCACCTAATGGGCTGAGGATACTGGCTTTTGTGGTTTAGCCTGGGAGTGTGAGTTAGGACATGGGAGTCGGAGACCTGGTCTCCCCGTCTTGGCATCCAGGACCGACTGGGCTGAGGCTCCGAGGAGGTGGTAACGTGATCTCCTTGGCTTGGTGTTCAAGGCCCTTTGGAAGCCTGGTCACAAACGGTCCCCTTCCCACCATGGCCTGAACTGTTATGCCTGCACGTGGGATGCTGACATCACGGGGGTGGGGTTGGTGAAATCAGGGGCTGCTGGTACTTGGAAAACCAGATCAAGGAGAACGTTCACTCTCAGGAATGCCACAACTGCCACGGGCATGGGCGTTACAAGTGCAGCCGCTGCCACGGGGCCGGCACGGTGAGTCACATGTGGCCGTCGGTGAGTACGTGATGTGGAGCAGGGCCATGTGGGGGTGGAGGGCTGGGCTGGCAGCCTGGGACTCCCTGCGCCAACAGTGGGGCCTCCGACAAGTCATCCTCCCTCTCCGGGCCTCCATCTTCCTACCTGTAAAATGGGAATGTTGGAGTGGGGGGTCTCTGTTGACCTTATTTCACTTTGATGGTTTATGATTTTCATTCTTCCCTCCTTTTCTCCTCCACCTACAAACATTTATTGAGTACCTGCTGGGTGCAGGAGGACTGAGACCTGGGGTCCTTCTCACAGGGACCCTCTGTCCGAGGGGCAGACTGGCAGGTGACCAGCATTTACAGTGCAGGGGCCAGTGCCGGCCGAGAAGTGAAGTTCAGGGCCTTTGAGGGACACAGTAGGCTCGGGCCTTGGAGTAGCTTCCTGGGGCCGCCGTAATAAATGACCACAAACTGGGTGGCTTAAAGCAAAAATTTAGTCCCTTAAGAGTTCTGGAGGCTGGATGTCCAATACCAAGGTGTCGGCAGGGTTAAGAGCCACCTCATGCCTTCCTCCCGGCTTCTGGCAGCGGCTGGCAGTCCTTGGCTTAGAGCTGCCTCACCCCCATCTCTGCCTCCGTGCTGCTTCCTGGCTTCTGTGTGTGTGTCTCTGTCTCCTCACGGGCTTCCCATAGGGACACGAGTCACTGGATGTAGGGCCCACCCTTCTGCAGTATGACCTCACCTTTACTACTTACATCTGCAGAGATGAGTTCCAAATAAGGTCACATTCTGCGGTTCTGGTAGATGTAAATCCGGGCGGGGATGACCACATATACTATTCAGCCCCGTGGGCCCCTCAGCACCAGCCAGGCCCTCGTGGCCTCAGCGTTCTTTGCAGAATCCTCTAGGCTACTAGCCTTCCCAGCAGTAAGTCCACGCCCCTCGCGTGTTCTCAGCTCTCCCCACCTCCCCGTTTGTGCCTAATCCCTGGGACACACACGGACCACTTGCTGCTCTAAACCGGCCTCCTCTGTCCTCTGTCTGCCCACGCGCCCTTCCACCCACCTTCCGCCTGCTGCGTGCTCTCCCCTCTACCCACTCCGCACCCACCGTGGGGCTCTGCGGCGGCTGCGCCTGCTCTGTGCCCTCCGGTGGCCTTTGCTGCTCCCTCCCCCGCCCCTCCTCCTCCTACCCCTTGTCCCTCAGGCTTTCCCTGCAATGTCTCCAGAGCACACCCCAAGCCCGCTGTGAGGGCATAACCCGGTCCATCTCTGGGGGCTTCTCCAGCACCAGAGAGGGCCAGCCTGCCCCTCTCTCCCCGCCCCGGCCATGGCTGTTTGGTCAGGGGACGGTCCCAAGGGTCATGGGGATCCGAGAAGAGCAGGAGAGGCTGAGGTCTCAGGAGAAACAGGGATGTGAGGATGCAGAGTCTCTGAAGCTACAACTGGAGGGGTCCAAAGATACACTGCATTTCACAGACAAGGGGCGAGGCCCAGGGAGAGCAGGTAGGGAAGTGACAGCTTGGGGAAGGTCCCAGGCTGGCTTGGAGCCAGGTCTCAGGATGCCATTTGCCTGCTCCCCGGGAGGCGGGTGACGGCTGAGGCCACGTGTGTCCGCAGGTGCGGTGCCCCTCGTGCAGCGGGGCCAAGCGCAAAGCCAGGCCCGCCCGGCGGTGTCAGATGTGCTCGGGGTCCGGCAGGCAGAGGTAAGATGGGGCTCCCCGGCCCCGAGCTGAGTGCTCTCACTGGCGTCCTTGCTTTTTACTGCCTGCCCTCAGGAAGGCAAGCGGGCACACTGTCTTGTCCCCACTGTGTCCCCAGAGCTCTGTGCATTGTAGGTGCCCTGTCACCTCGGTGTTTCTCGAGACCAAGTGGAGCCCATCAAGCAATCTGTGGGTCGGGGGCAGGGGGAGGTACGAGGGTCTGCAGGGAGGAAGGGAGGCCTTGGGTTAAGAGAGGAGACCTCTTCCTGCTCACGTGGAGGGGAAGTGAATACAGAAGAGCACCCAAGGTGAGATTCTGATCTCTGAGGATCCGGGCCTGGGCAAACCCTTATTTATAACCCATTGCAGGGACTAAATGGAGCAAGAGTGAAGGAAGGTTGGTTGATTGACTAAACAAAGTGCCTGTTCACAGGGCTTTGCAAACAGTGGGTTGCTGCCTTCTGGACTTGATGTCCTTTCATGTATTTATAAATCTTTAAAGGGGAACAAGAGACCATGAGGAGTGACACTCTTCAAAGTTGTGTTGGGTTAATGATACCTGTGGCTCATCCAGGCCCAGGCCATCCTTCTGACAAGGCCAGATGGTGAAGCTTTGGTGGACCTGCCACCTGTGGTTGGTAAAGGAGCTCTTTGATTTGGAAAGAAACTTAGATTTCTTTCACTTACAAGAAAAGAACTCCAATTCAAACTGGCTTTAGCAAAAGAGTAAATTTATAGGCCCATGTAATGGAAAAGTCGAGGAATAGATTTCTGGGATGACTTCAGGTACAGCTGGATCCAGGTGCTTAAACAATGTCACCAGGAATCTGTCTCTGTCCCTCACTCTGCTTTCCTTCATGTTGGCTTCATCCTCAGGCAGGCTGTCTCCTGTGGTGGCAGAGGAGGCCACCAGCAGCTCCAAGCTTGGTGACCTCAGTGGAAAAGGATGGCCCTTTCCTGATAGTTCCAGAAAAAGTTCTGGGGTGGATCTCAATGCACTCACTTGGGTCATATGTCAATCTCTGTATCAGCCACTATGGCCAGAGAGATGGAATGCTCCGATTGGCCAGGCTGAGGTCCCAAGCTGGTCATAGAAGGGATGGGGGCAAGCCCACAAACCATGTGGGCTGGTGGGGAGAAGGGTGGTCTCCAAAGGGAGATTGGGGCACTGCTACGAGGAGCAGGAGGTCTAGACGGTGGGCACGTGGAAGCAATCCGTGCCCACCACAGTCACCTCTATGAGGAAGGATGTGAGGCAGGGGCCTCCGGAGCCACTGGGACACCACAACCATCTGAGTGGTACTGATGGGGCCTCTCTCAGGTGCAGCACATGCTCAGGGAGGGGGAACAAGACCTGTGCCACCTGCAAGGGCGAGAAGAAACTGCTGCACTTCCTCCAGCTGGTCATTGTATGGTACGTGGCACCTCTCAATGCCATAGCCTGGCAGGGTGGCCGGGGGGACGTGGCCTGGATTGGTTTCTGCAGAGAAGCTGCACTTGGTTGGGGCTTTCACAGTGCAGGGACCTGCTGGGAGAGAAGGAGTCCCAGGGTCCTAAGGCCCCACGTCAGGGAAGCTGCCACGTATTAAGGGTTTCTCCTATCGGGTACCTTGCTAGAACAGAACTGTCTGTACTTTACTAGTTTTCCATCTTACGCGTGAGAATGCTGAGGCCCAGAGAGGCTAAAGCACTTTCCCAAGGTCCCACCGGTAGCACGGCAAGCCCTCCAGCCCCGATCTGCCTGATTCCAAACCCAGGTTCTTAACCCGACCCCCGGGCTCCGTCCCTCATCCTCTCCACTTCCAGGAAGAATAGCCTGTTTGAGTTTGTGTCTGAGCACCAGCTGGACTGCCCTGGGGAGCTGCTTGCTAAAGCCCGAGGAGAGACCCTCTTTAAGGATGAAAACACGATGGTAAGGAGGGCTTTGCTGCCGCCCTAAAGGGAGCTGGGTCCCTCCTCCCGCTGTGAGGCCAGGCCTTCTGGTTCTGCAGGCGATGCATTCATTCAGAAAGGCTGGGCGGGGACAGAGGCTGCTGGGACCCCATGGGGCAGTTTCTGTCTTGAATTTTACATATTCAACCCTCCTTTCTTCCCCTGTTCCTTTTCTCTCACTCTTTTCCTCCCTCCTTCCCTTGGACCAATCTTGAGACCCTCCTCCTATACCAGGCACCATTCTAGGCCATGGAGATACCATAAAACAGAATCTCTGCCCTCCGATCTCACAGTCGGTGAGGGAGAGGGTAATAATAGCATTTTCACCACACTGTCAGCCATTGAGAAATACACAAGCGAGGTAGAGAGACAGGAAGGGGCAGGGTGTCGGGGGTGGAGAGCGGTGCAGTGGGGCAGTGGGTGGTGTGACAGTATGGGAGTCAGGGTGTCCAGCAGTGGAAGCAGCACGAGGCCTCGGGGAGCAGCACAGGGCAGGGGGCTGGAGGGCAGCGAGCTGGGCGGAGCAAGGAGCTAAGACATGCCAGGTGCCAGCAGCCAGATCAGGGAGGGTCTTGTACACTAGCAGTTGGCAAATTCCGGCCCTTGGCCTGCTTTTATAAATAAAGTTCTATTGGAGCACAGCCCACTTGTTTATGTATCGTCTGTGGCTGCTATCGTGCTTCGAGGGCAGAGTTGAGTAGTGGAGACAGAGACCCCATGGCCTTCACACCTGAGTATTTACTCTGGCCCTTTACAGAAAAGATCTGTGGCTCCCTGCTGTCGGCCTGGGAAGGGAATTTGGCCTTTCTGGGACATCCTCAGGTTTTTTTGGTTTTGTTTTCTTCCCTTTCTTCTTCCCACCCTTCCTCCCTCCCTCCCTCCCTCCCTCTCTTCCTTCCTTCTTCTTTTTATTTTTTTAACAGTATGTAGCTTTCAGACTGGCTTATTAGTTTCAGGTGTATATCATCGTTTGCTATTTGTATATTACTGTGAAATCATCACCACAATAAATCCAGTTCATGTCCATCACCACACAGTTAAAATGATTTTTCTTGTGATGAGACCTTTTTTATGAGCTACTCTCAGCAACTTTCAAATATCCAATCCAGTATTATCAACTGTAGTTAGCATTCTGTACTTTACAGCCCCAAGACTTATCTCATAATTGGAAGTTTGTACCAATTGACCCCCTTTCACCCCCTTTGCCCACCCCTCCAATCCCCATCTCTGGAAACCATCAATCTGTTCTCTGTATCTAGGAGTTTGTGTTTGTTTTAATTCCACATGTAAGTGAGATCATTGGGTGTGTATCTTTCTCTGACTTATCTCACTTAACATAATGCCCTCTTCCATCCATGTTGCTGAAAATGGCAGGAATTCCTTCTTTATGGCTTCATAATAGTCCTCAGCTTCTTTTCTTTGCCCCAATCACTGGGCTTTCTAAAGGCTCACTTCAGGCATCACCCCTCTAGGAAGCCCTGCGCCCAATCCTAGCCTGAGTTAGGCAGCGAAGGCGCGCCGGGTGGGCGTGTAGTCTGTCTACGGCCCTCGTTTATTGGCTGGAGTTCCCGACGCTATAAGGTGGATGATCAATGGTCTGCGTGGGTTTAACAAGCCCCACCCATCCCGCTCGCCCGTGGCACGGGCCATCCCTCTCTGGGCTCGTGCTCCCATCAGCCCTCCAAGGCTCCAGGTGCTGAGGCTCCGGGTCAGGTGGTCTGCGTCTCCCCCCAGGTGTATCCCATCGTGGACTTCCCCCTGCGGGAGATCTCTCTGGCCTCCCAGCGGGGTATCGCCGAGCACAGCGCTGCGCTGGCCTCCCGAGCCCGCGTCCTGCAGCAGGTGAGCTGAGGGGGGGCGGTGGGGACCGGGGCTGGTGGAAGGTGAGGTGCCGGGTCTGCTGGGGCTCCAGGACACTGTCCCCGTGGACGTAAAGAAGGGAACGGGCCCCTCCCTTTGTGGGGAGGTTCCTTCTTGAGAGTGGCAGGGCAGAAGGAAGGGGGGAGGGGTGGAGCCCCAGTCGGAGGAGCACAGAGGTACTAGGGACTGACTTGGGGCCAGGGTGACCGGAGGTCACAGAGCAGGGCTGGTCAGACATAAGGCCACGGGGAGAAGTTTGGATTGATTTATCCTGCGAGCGACAGGGAGCTTACAGGGTTTCACGCAGGAATGTGGCTCAGTGTGGTTTCGATTCTCACCCCCCCCTGGTATTCAGGGAAGGGGAGGGAAAGCTCGAGATCTAGGGTCCAAGGCAGGTTTGGAACCCAGCGTCCGGCCCCCCGGGGCACTTCCCAAATCCCAGGCCCCCAAGGGCAGGGCTGAAGGCCCTCGCTGCTTTGCGGCTGTTATCCTGCTGGCCACTAGGTGGCGGCGGTGCCCGTCGCGTCCCCAGGAGCCGCGGGGGGCGGGGCGTGTGGATGGAAGATGGGGGGGTTGGTAAGGGAAAGCCCAGCCCCTGAGCTCCGTGAGGGCTCTGTCGGGGGTCCGAGCCTTACAAACTGGGCGCAGATCCTGGCTCTTCCACGTCCCAGAGTGGTCCCGGGCCAGCTACAAACGCCTTCCTGAAGTTCAGTTTCTCACCCGTAAAAAAGAGATACTACTATCGCCTCAGAGGGCTTGGTAGGGATATCATTTGCTTTAAGTGCGTGGAACCCGGTGCTCAAAATGTCCCTGTGCCTTCCGTTCCCTTTCCAATGAGTATTCCCCTTCTCTTTCTGCACGTTTACCCTGTTTGCAGGAGAGAAAAGGATGCATTTAATTTAAAATTAATAATGACCGTCTTGGAACTGGAATGCACCTCAGAGAGGATGAAACGGGGGCACTGCAAACTCAAAGGCCTGGGGGGGGGCGGTGTTGTGGGTAGGAGGCTCCCTTATCCAAAGGGCCCCGCCTCCCCTCAGCTCTGTGCAGCGCAGGGGCAGAGATTTCAGACCTTCTGAAATCCACAGTTTTACATGAAATCTTCCAGTTTTTCAGTATTGAAAGGAAAATTTAAAAAAAGCTAAGAGCACTGTATGGGCTGCTGGGCCAGCTTTGGCCTGTGGGCATCCTCGGCTACCCCTGGTCTAGTCCAAACCCATGAATTTGCCGATAAATCAGAGGAAGCCCAGACAGTGGAAGTAATTTAGGCAAGATCACACAGCTTCTCAGTGGAAGAGCCCAGGAGTAGAACTCAGATTTCCCAACTCCAAGGGAAATGTTATTATCTGCCGCATTCAAGGCACACAAGCGACTCTGAAAGCCAGTGTAGGTCTGCAGGGCTATCAGCCGGACGAGGCAGCGCCCTTTTGGCCTGGCAGACACTGCAGGGGCGAGTCACTTCCCAGGTTATGTCCTGCTTCCCAGCTCTGGCACATAGTCATGGCTCCTGGCCCTTCTCTTCCATTCATGAGCCTCGATGTCCTCATCTGTAAAATGGGCACGGTTGGACCTTGCCTTAGGTTGGGCTCCGCAGAAGCAGCTCTGAGACGAGGATCCGTGTGCAAGTCATTTTTGTTTGTTTTGTTTTTTATCAATTTATTTTATTTTGGGCTGCATTGGGTCTTTTTTTTTTTTTTTTTTTTTTTTTTTCCTTTTTGCGGTATGCGGGCCTCTCACTGTCGTGGCCTCTCCCGTTGCGGAGCACAGGCTCCGGACGCACAGGCCCAGCGGCCATGGCTCACGGGCCCAGCCGCTCCGCGGCATATGGGATCCTCCCAGACCGGGGCACGAACCCGCATCCCCTGCATCGGCAGGCGGACTCTCAACCACTGCGCCACCAGGGAGGCCCCTGCATTGGGTCTTTGTGGTGCGCGGGCTTCTCATTGCGGTGGCTTCTCGTTGTGGAGCATGGGCTCTAGGTATGCGGGCTTCAGTAGTTGTGGCATATGGGCTCAGTAGTTGTGGCTCATGAGCTCTAGAGCACAGACTCAGAGCTTAGTTGCTCCACGGTATGTGGGATCTTCCTGGACCAGCACTCGAACCTGTGTCCCCTGCATTGACAGGTGGCTTCCTAACCACTGTGCCACCAGGGAAGCCCAAGACATTTGTTAAGGAAGGGCTCCCAGGGGAAATGGGTAAAGGGGTGGGGGAGCCGGAACAGGAAGAGGGTCAGACAAGGGGGCGGTGAGGGTAGTGGCGCTCTGAGTGTCAGCCATACCTCAGCGGCTGTTCGCCTGGAGCTGACATTTGTTCTTCAGCCTCATCCATGGAGGACCCCAGCCCGGTCTCTAAGGGGCCTTGCTCCTGCAGCCCTGGTACAGTCTGGTGGGTATTACAGTGAAGACCACCCAGTAGTGAGCTGTGTACTGTAGGACTGGCTGGAGGACGAGGCATGATTGCAGCAGCTTGCGGACACAGGTGCTTCTCCTGGGACGCTTTTGCTGCTGAGGCTGACAATTTTGAGTCCTTTTTGGACCCTTCACTTGGCAGAGGGGCAGTGACTGCCCAAGATCACACAGCATGTTGGCGGCAGGCCTCCGTCTAGACCCTGGGCCTCCTGGGCTTTCCCTGACAGCACAGCCCCGTCTCAGGCGACACAAGCCATCTGTGAACCAGACCTGGAGCAGGGAGGGGTGCACCAGGGGCAGATGTGCATGTTTCTTTAAAAGGGAGCGTAGGGGCTTCCCTGGTGGTGCAGTGGTTGAGAGTCCGCCTGCCGATGCAGGGGACGCGGGTTCGTACCCTGGTCCAGGAGGATCCCACGTGCCGCGGAACGGCTGGGCCCGTGGACCATGGCCACTGAGCCTGCGCGTCCGGAGCCTGTGCTCCGTGACGGGAGAGGCCGCGACAGTGAGAGGCCCGCGTACCACAAAAAAAAAAAAAAAAAAAAGGGAGCGTAAAGGGAGAAGAGGCCACTTCTGTGACTTTGTCCTAAATTGTCCTTTGGCCCGGGATCTACAGACAAAGATTCATGCTGATATTTTGTTCAGGGTTGGGAAGTTAGCGAGTAGAATCCAGTGAGGGGACAGCTGTCACAGGCGGGGCCCCGGCCCCTCCTCTCAGACCTGCAATCTGCTCATCCCAGGGGCACAGCCAAGGTGTACCAGCAGATATACGTCCGATTACGAGATGACCACTGGATGGCAGTTGATGTCCTGGCCAACCTGTGGTCTCCAACCTGGAGACCTTTAGAATCCGAAATGGAGGCACGTGGGGTGGGGCTGCTGTGGTTTTGCTCTCTGTTGGATAGTAGAAGAGTTTGGAAACCAGAGTGGTCTGACTCATGGCCCAGGCTTTCTGAGCAGAGGTTGGCTCCCCTCCCCTCTTGCCCCGTGGTTCCCATTTTGGGTCTCCTGTACCAACATGGCAGGAGGGATCGTCTGCCTTTTCTTTCCATAGTTATCCCCCTTGGAGGCCGCTTTCTGGCACACGGAGAAAACTCAGTCTCACCATCTCATTTGGTTTTCTCAACAACTCCATGACATAGAAGTTTTTGTACCCATTTCACAGATGAGGGAACGGAGGCCCAGAGAGAGGAAGTGGGAGGTCACGCAGATGGCTTCATGGGAAGTGCACGCCCTGACCCTGAGTCCCCCCACTCCTGCTACAGTGTCAGTCACTCTGCCACCCCTCCAACCCGCACCTCCCAGCGTAGGGAGCCCACTGCTCAACATCCTCTCCCGGCCTGGCCTGTTCCCCACTTTCCCCGGGGGCCTGTGGACCGTCACCTCCCACGAGAGGACTTGGGCTCTTTTCCCAAGGAGGGGATCTTCCTGCAAGTAGGAGGGTCTGACCCTGGGCCAACCACACCACCTCCCTCTGGGGTTGGGGACCCCACATCCGAGTCTGGGACAGGGGAGCAGCTTGTGCACAGGAACTTAGGGTTTGGGCACAGAGCTTGGCTCACAGTACATCCCGAGAAAGCTTTGCTGGGGCTGAGGAGTCACTTTGCTCTGTGGGTTACACCCGTAGTTTTCCGTAACAAATCAGCGCCAAAGCCAATGACCTGGGTGTCTCAGCAGGAGTCAGTGTTAGCTCTAAGGCGGCAGGGCATTCTCTTCACTGCCCCGTAATTTTGGAAGCTTGTTGAGTAAGTGCTCAGAGAAAGGGCCAGAGAACGAGGGATTTAGGACCCCTCTGCAGGGGGGAGTGAGTGCCCCGGACTCTCAAGTAGACAGGGATGCCAGGGAGGAGATTTGAGCCTGAAATAGGTGCAGCCAGGAGGTGGGGCTTGACCTGGATGATCTTGCAAGCTTGAAATTCCTTGGGCCTCAGTTTCCCCATGTGTAAAAGGAGGGGAAAACTTGAGAAAGACTTTTCTCAAAGGAGGGTCGATGCAAAACCCTGGTGCAGGGAGGGAAGGGTCTGAGAAAATAGCCTGAAGCAGCCCACCAAACTTTGGAATTTCTTTGGTGTCAACATTTTATCTTAAAATTTAATTCAAATTGCATAATACATTCCCTAATATCTCCATGGTTATTTTAATATAAAAATGTTTAAAATGACTTTATCCTCCACTGTTCTCCACTCCACTCTGTCCAGCCCCCCCGACCCCCCATCTAAAAATTACCGCTTCTGGGAGATGTCCTGTTTGGCTGGTGGATTTCCATACATCCTGAAACTCCCCTGGGGATTGCCTGTGCGCGCGCGCCCCCCCCCCCTTCATGAAACTTAGAATGAGGTGGTGGTTAAAGATGAGAAGTCGGTTTGGGCCAGGACTTAGGGTATGTGAAGGAGCCTAGTAAGAGATACATCTAGGAGGCAGGTTGGAGCCAAAACGCCAACTGCAGAGCATGAACTTCATTCCACAGGTAATAGGGAGCTACTGAAGGTTCTTGAGCAGGTGAGTGACTTGAACAGAACCCTGAGGTTTTTCTTGGCCAATTGTTTCCTCAGCGCCAGACCATTGAGCTGGTCCCCCTCACGGAAGTTCGTTACTGGTACCAAGGAAAGACTTACGTCTACTACATCTACGGCACCGACCACCAAGTGTACGTGGTGGATTACCCCGAGAGGTACTGCTGTGGCTGCACCATCATCTGACATCGCACATCTGCCCCCAGAGCCCGCCACTCACGTTTGCCCAGGAGATTGGCCGAGGTCTCTGAGTTGACTCACTGTTGGCTCCTCTGGACAATTGCATGCAAACCCTGGTGTGTCCTTCCAGAGAATTCAGCTTCTCTGTCAAGCTACAAGTCCTTCTGGAGCCTGTTTGGCGGAATCTATCATGTGTCTAACCTACAAGAATTCATCTACACACGTTGCTTTAGGAGAAATAACTTAAGCAGTGGGGGCTTTGCCTCTGGCCTGTGAACTAAAGCCCTGATTGAGCATGGGGTTGCTTTTACTTTTCCCTGGGTCAGTCTCAGTTCTGGTGTGTCTCTGCTAGTCTGGGCCTTTTGTGGAGCTGAGTGATTCTGAAATGTTAAAAGATAGACTGAAATTAGCTGCCTCTTATGCACACCAAATAGTGCACTTAGGCAAAAACGTACACCATTTTACTCCTCATTCTGTGGGTCAGGAATTCAGACATAGCCATGGTGGGATGGCTTAACTCTGTTCCATGAAGTCTGGTGCCTCACCTGGAAATATCAAAGGCTGGGGTGGCTCAAGGGCAGGTGCGCTGAAATCACCTGAAGGCTGGTTCACCCAGATACCTGGTGGTCGATGGCGGCTTTCGGCTGGAACACCTGCATGTGGCCTCCCTATGCGGCGTGGGCTTCCTCACAGCATGGCAGCTCTCAGGGTAAGCACCCCACACGTGTGCCCCAATTAAAGAGACAGAGATCTGTTCCCAGACTGGAGAACAAACCCGCTGTGTTGGATAGACCAAGGGTCTGTATGCTAATCTCTAACATGGTGCCTGTGCATGGGTAAATTTTAGAGAGTGATTTTGGATATATGCAGGTTCTTACATCACGTGCTGACCTTAGAACTGCGCACCGAGTAGAAGGTGACCTGGAAGTCTTGTGTACCCAGTCCCAGGCAGGAACTCCCACCTGGTGCAGTGAGGCTGGGTGGGTGGAGGGGACACCCTGCACACTGAGTGCCCGGTTGGCTTTGGAGGGGTGGTTCGGGGGCTGCGTGGGCCACTGTGTACCTGGTTGTGAGTAACCAGATGTCCCTGTCATCTTACAATGCCTGCTTCCCACCTGGAAGGGGAGTGCTACACCCCAGGAGGGCCAGTCTGTACCCTCTTGATCCCCAAGCTCCTGCTGGCTTGCAGCCCTCGTCCCCCATAGGGTAGAAGCACATGGACATAAGAGGCCTGGTTGGGGGAGGCTCAGGTGGGGGGGGGCTGGTCTGAGGCCATTCCCCTGGGGCATCGTACAAATGGAGGGAACAGTTTTGGCTGTTGCCATCATTGGTGGATGGAGCCCAGGAAAGTGGGGCATCCAGCAGTGCTCGGGGGCGTCAGCGCAGTGGAGTGGCATTCCACGTGTTAACATGGCTGGCAGATACCCCGCTGACACTCACGGAGAAATTACTTCTACAAGGTCTCATCAGTTATTACTTAATGCAGTGTGATTTTTATTTGGTGTTTGCCTCTGTTCTTTGGTTTTCTGGTGTGTCTTGTTTGAAACGGCTTCTGATCCTCTCCCTTCTCTCAAGTACAAACTTGGAACTCTGACGCCTTCGTTGGGGTTCCTCGGGCCGCTGTGCTTGAGCCTCACAGATTGAAATACGTGTATTAAAACACTGCTTTCTTTTTATTTCTCCTTATATTTCCGTTTGGGCATTAAATTGCTTTTTAAAAATGGTATGTAAGTGGGTTATGTCTAAATGTCATTTTAGGATAAAAAGGGAGCCTTGCGTATGTTCGGGTTGAGGCCACGTGGCCCGTACACGCTGTTGGCATGTGAACTGGACCCAACAAGAAAATCTAGCTGGAATAAAGTGGGTCATGGGGACACTGTTCTAATTGAGCCTTAGTGGGCCACCAGCCGTAGGGCCCCTTAGTTCTGGTGGTTCTGGCAAAATCCCCGATGGTTACTAGGTCCTCCGGCTGTTTGATAACTGTTGCGTGTTTTCCCCTGCAGTGTTATCTGTTTTTATGACCTTTGCTGCAGCCAGGATCTGACTTAATTTGCCCTTTTTGCCTGTTATTCTAGGGCTGAGTTGGCTGTTGCTGGTAGGCCCAGACCTAGCTGAAGTCCCTGGAGGGTAGAGAACAGAATGCAAGGGCAGCTGTAACCCCCCAACTGGCCACTGCCCAAGGTGGCTCTGGTCCCGATTCAGTTTTGCTGTAGAAGGATATGAGACTCAAGTGGCTGGCCTTTTCTTTATGGCCCTGGCAAAGGAGAACACCAGCCCTGTTCTTTACCAGTCACTGACAGACGCTGGGCCTCTGCCTGGCGGCCAGAGCCACTCAGGTCTTGGTGAGGGTTTCCCACGGATCTGATGTCTCTGCCCTGAGACTACAGGATGGGAGGAGAGTCTGTGTGTAAGCAGAGAATAAGGAAAGAATCCATGTGAGTCAGGTGGCTTTACAACACGAGGAGGGCTAAGAGGCAAGATGGCGGTAGTGGTTACAAGCATGTGTATGAATGTGCCTGTGTGTATATATGTGTGCATGTGATGTGCATGCATGTATTTGTACATGAGCATGTGCATATGTGTATATGTGTGCACACATGGTGTGTATGTTGTGTGTGTATGCATGGTGTGTATTTGTGTGTATTGCATGTTGCGTGTGCATGGTGTGTGTGTGTGTGTGTGTGTGTTTGCTTGCCAGGCAGAGAGGATCCCTGCTTAGAAGGCAGGAGGGACTTCCTCCCCCACCTGGTTTGCCTCCCTTCTCTCCTGGTCCCTGTCATTCGCTGTGGTTCCCTATACCCTGGCCTCCAACACTTATCAGCTTGTTGTACTACAGCCAACTTCAATTTCTAGTTCACGTGCAACCCTTGATATGGAGCGTAGTGAGAGAACTGTGTTTTCTCAGTCAGGACCGTGGCGTTACGTTTCTCAGCAGGAAAGACCCTTCTAGATGCAGTGCCTGGGACCTTCAGCTTGAATTCAGCTTGAATTCTCCTTTTGCTTACATTTCACGGTCAGGGATTGTGGAAAGAGCATATACACTCTGGTTCAAATTCTGGCCCTGCCCGATAATCAGCTGTGTGACACTGGGCAGTTCTTTTAACCTTGCTGAGCCTCAGTTACCTCATCTGTGAGATGGGATGATACCACTCGCTTTGTAGGGCAGATTGAAAAGAGATCAGGTGGCCAGAGCTCAGCCTCAGTAGGTGCTCAGTACCTGGAAAGGCCATCTCTTCCCAGAAGGAAACTCCTTTGTGGCGATGGGCAGGGCCTGAATGCTTGTCACAGCGCCTCTCCAGGTGACCCGTGAGCAGGGCCTCGTGCACCAGAGTGAGTGCGAGTGACCTCTATTCCGCCGGCTCCCCTCCTTCATCCTTCAGCTCAGCTCACACGCACTACTTCCCCGCATCCTTTTCACCTTGCCCTCGGGTCGGGCGGCGTCCAGCGGCCCCTCCTCTGCGCTCATGTCTCGGGGCGCATGCGCCTGTGCTGGTCCCTGATTTGCCTTGTCTCGGCCTCCGCTGGACCACTGGCTGGCGGCTGGGTTTTTGCTCGTCGCTGCCTTACATGAGAGTGGTGCGTGTCAGTGATGACCGCCCAGCATGACCCAAGGGCTAGGAGGAGGTGCCACACGTTGATTTAACACAAAAATACCGGATTTTAATTCCAGTCTGGCTTCTATCAGCTGTGTGGCCCTGGACAAGACCGTTCAGGCCCCTCTGGGGCTTCAGTTTTCTTCCTGTACTTTGGAGAGTTGCATTTGATCCCGGTTTTCCTTTTAAAATTTCACCTTTTCTCCCGCAAATCTGTGGGACCCAGATAAATAAACCCGGCTCACAGATCAAGTGGGGCTGCTATGGTTGGTGAGGGGGGCCCAGCGGCCTCCCGGGCACCTGCCCCCTCCTCGCCCCCAACCTCTGACGTCTGGGAGCCCACGCAACGCGGCCAGGCGAGCCTCTCACTCCTGTTCTGGGAGGTGGGCTGCATCTCTAACAGACCACAGGCCAATCCTGAGAAATTTCTCTGTCTTTTTTTTTTTTTCCTTCGAAGAATTAAACCTTTGACCTGACCTTATTTTCTGATTGTGTATTCCTCAGAGTGAAACGTGCATAGAGGAAAGCACCATAGAATGTTCTGTCTAGCGGTACTCTAAGCAGTTGCTAATTTTCCTGTACTTTGGAGCAGAATGGCCCTGGGGCGTTCAGATTTGGGGTCGCCTCCCTCTAACCTGGTCCCCCAAGCTGTAGGAGCGTGTTTCTACTTGTCTTTATGTCTTCAAGTCTGGGGCATGTCTTTGCTTTTTCCCCATCAGCTGATGGAATTGGGATTTCCTGCTAAAAGAAAGATGTGACCTGGACATGGAGAGCTCCTCTTTTAGGCCAGAATAAGTCACTGTCCTTTTAGTGACAATCTGTTTTTGTCCCATGATCAGAAAATCTGGCAGAACTTTAAGGGGGCTGGGACACAGGATGGGACATTACAGTGTGGTTACAAAGCCACACAGTGTGGTCTCCGTGGTTACGGCCTGGGGTTCACAGCTTGCAGCTCACTCATGCTTGCCCAGAGGCCTCCATCTGTAAGACGGGAGTACTGACCATTAGGATTGTGGGGAGACTAAATGAATAGTGTGCAGGGTATGCATGGCACACGAGTTCTCACGAGATTTGGGCTGTTAGTAGTATGAGGGGATCCAGGGAGAGGAGAAAGCTCCAGGGAGGAAGAGATTAGACCCTTAGCATTGGGGGTAGAGCAGAAGGAGGGTGCTGTAAACTGAATGTCCCCCCCAAATTCATATGTGGAAATCCTAACCCCCTAATGTGATGGTATTTGGAGTTGGGACCTTGGGGAGATGCTTAGGTCATGAGGGCAGAGCTGTCATTTATGGGATCAGTGCCCTTATAAAAGAGACCCCAGGGAGCTCCCTTGTCACGTGAGGTTAAAGCTAGAAGATGGCTGTTTCTGAACTAAGAAGCAGACCCTCAGCACAAACCGATTTGCTGGCACTTTGGTCTTGGACTTCCAGTCTTTAGAACTGTGAGATATGCATTTCTTTTGTTTCTAAGCCACCCCGTCTATGATATTCTATTCTAGCAGCCCACACAAACTTAGAAGGTGTCTAAGCACAGAGTCTGAGGCTGTGTGATATCAGGCAGTGTTTTCCAAAAGCCAGGCCGAGTATCTGGACCTGACTGCACTTAGCGTCACCTAGAAAGTTTGTCGAAAATGCAGATTCCCAGTCCCAGCCCTAGATATTTGGGCTTTTAGTGGCTGAGATTCTGCAGTTTTACCCAGTGTCCCAAGATGATTCTTACAAATGGTTAGAACAGAAAATTGACATTTGGAGTCAAAAAACAGCTTTGGAATCAGAACTTTGAGCCTGAAATTTCAGTTCTTAGCTCACCGTGGGTTGACCTTCTCTAAACCTGTTTCTTCATCTGTGAAGTGGGGAGAATCCCTGTCCTACCTCCCTTGCAGGGTTGTTTGAAGGCTCATATAAGACAGGGAATGGGAAAGCGCTTTGCAGACTACAGCGCTGCACACGTATTTTTCATGTTAGGCGTGGGAAAGACAACCTCCACGGTTTCCAAGGCTTCCTGCTGCCTTGGACTTTCTCCACCAGGGTGCCACAAGTGCACACGCATAAAACCTCAGAGCGTTTCTCCTGCACGCGGGAGGAGTGCCTTATCCGGTAAAATGAGAACCCTGTGAGGGCCTCTCACTCTCAGAGGTCCTTGGGTCCTCAGGGAACTCAGGGTGGCTCCAGAAAGTTTCTTCAGAGGTGTATTTAGTATACCTTCCATTATTCATTGGTTGCAGTTAAAACTGCTTTATCCTTCCAAAAAGACACCATGGAAATCACTAGTGACATTTAGGAAGGCAGACTTGAGATGCCAGACTGGAAGTTAGGGCTTTAGGTCAACACATTAGCTCTTGAATCTAAGGGACAGGGGGAGCAGAGGTGGATCAGGCCCTGATCTTGCCTTGAGGACCCTCGGTGTTCAAAATGATGGTGAACGTTTCGGGAGTACCGCCCACGTGTCAGATGCTGTTCTGGGCTCCTGACGTGTCGTCTGATGTCAGTACTGCAAGGGAAGTATGAACCGGACCTCCACTTGAGAGAGGAAGGACTAAGGCCTAGAGGAGTTAAATCAAAGTCCCCCATCGAGGGGAGAAGCAGGGATCTGGACATTTGGACAGGGGCAGTCTGGCTCCAGAGCCCATGCTCTGTCTGGTTTGGTGGGGGAGGGAGACGTGACCATGACTTAGCAATAAGCATGATGGGAGACTCATGCCTTTGTCACTCCTTGTCCCCAGGCCTGCTGCTGACGCCTTCCTGAGCTAGACAGTGGGGCTCTCATCTTGCGAAGGAAGGTAGCTCGGTGACTAGCTGCCCACTTTCACCCCCCCGCCCCGGGTGCTGGGTAGCCCTTCAGTCTGATCCTTGCCTGCCCTGTGGCGCTGCGGGTTCCTGCAAGAGATCAGAAGGAGAGAGACGCTACTTCTTGCTTGTTGGTTTTTTTTTTTTGTGATGTGTGGACCATTTTTTAAAGTCTTTATGGAATTTGTTACAATATTGCTTCTGTTTTATGTTTTGGTGTTTTGTCCACGAGGCATGTGGGATCTTAGCTCCCTGATCAGGGATCGAACCCGCACCCCCTGCATTGGAAGGTGAAGTCTTAACCACTGGACCACCAGGGAAGCCCCATTCTTCTTGCTCGTTTTTTTTTTTTTTTTTTTCGGCTGCCCCCAGGTACCTGGTAGAAATCCAAGCATCTCACCTTAGGGGCCTGTGGCCAGTCATCGCAGTTCCATGCAGGAGACCCAGCCCAGGGTCTGGACCTTGTTATACTGACAGACCTGTTGTCTCTTCCCACCTCAGTCATATCACAAAGCTCTGTGAGATTCGTCTAATCTAGCCTTGGGAGGTGCTGTGACCCCTCCCAATTCCTGTTTTGCTTTTTTACTGATTGCAACCGGGAATAATTATGGTAAATATAAGACTTTACTAAGCTTATCATGTGCTGCTGTAACCATTTTATAAGTGTTAGACCCTAAATCTTCTCAACAGTTTTAGGAAGGAGGGACTATTTCTTTTTCTTTATCATTATTAATGTAATCCTCCAACACTTTCTATTGATTATTTCAGGTATTCCTAAACTGTACTGTTTGTTTAGCAAAACCAGTCCCCTTGTTCAAAGCTTTAACTCTAACTTTATTATTATTATTATTATTGTTGAAGCACAGTTGACTTACTTCAGAAATAAGTTGATTACTTATTGTTGAAGTATGGTTGTGTTAGTTTCAGGTGTATAGCAAAGTGATTCAGTTATACATATATACATATATCTATTCTGTTTCAGATTCTACTCTATTGTAGGATATTACAAGATGTTGAGTAGAGTTCCCTGTGCTATACAACAGGTCCTTGTTGTTTATTTTATATACAGTAGTGTGTATCTGTTAACCCCAAACTCCTAGTTTATCCATACCCCCCCTTTCCCCTTTGGTAACCATAAGTTTGTTTTCTATGTCTGAGTCTATTTCTGTTTTGTAAATAAGTTCATTTGTATCATTTTTTAAGATTCCACATATAGGTGATATTATATGATATTTGTCTTTTTCTGTCTAATTTACTTCACTTAGTATGATCATCTCTAAGTCCATGTATGTTGCTGCAAATGGCATTATTTCATTCTTTTTTATGGCTGAGTAATATTCCATTGTATATATGTACTATGTCTTCTTTATCTATTCATCTATTCATGGACATTTAGGCTGCTTCCATGTGTTGTTTAATTGTAAACAGTGCTGCTGTGAACATTAGGGTGCATGTATATTTTCGAATTAGAGTTTTTGTCTTTTCTGGATATATGCCCAGGAGTGGGATTGCTGGGTCATATGGTAGCTCTATTTTTAGTTTTTTAAGGAACTTCCATACTATTCTCCATAGTGGCTGCACCAATTTACATTCCTACCAACAGTGTAGGAGGGTTCCCTTTTCTCTACAAGGAGGGACTTTTTTTATCCCCATCTTACAGGTGAGCAGATTGAGGCACAGAGAGTTTAAATCACTCTCCCAGAGTCACAGAGCAAGGAAGCGTACAGCCAGGCTATCTTTTGATCCTGGATACACATGCAGTGTGCCGGTATAGATGGTATGCTTCTGTGTGGGTGTGAGAAGGGGCGAGCCCCTGGCACTCCTGGGGATAAATGTGCAAAGCAGCCAGTGCAACAGCAGGCTCCCCGTCTAGAGCCCGCCCTGGGCTGGGTGGGCCGAGCAGCCCGGGGGCGACTGGGGGCAGCTGCTGAGTGGAAGTGAGTTGTTCTTCTTGGGTAGAGGTTTGGGTCCCAGGTTTCTCCAGGTGGGTTGGTTCCAGGGCACCTCTTCAGCTACACAGGAACAGCTTCATTTTGGACCACACATAAGGGTCCTGTCTGTGGCTTCCTGTTGGTGTCATTGTCCTGGGCGAGGTGACTGACAGAGCCCCGTGGGATCCTTCTCTTGCCCGTCATTCTCCGGACTAGAATTACTTAGGTGTCAGACGGTATATGATAGCTGTAGCACACACGCTCACAATGTACATATGATACATTGGAGAACCAGCCCTGCATTTGAGTGAATCCCAGCTGTGCCGTTCTGGGCCCTGTGACCTTGGCTTATCAATCCCTGTGAACTCAGCCTGTCCAGCTACAGGATGGGGTGTTAATTAGTACCTACTCCTCCTAGAGCCACCGGGGGAACTAGAGGTAGGAATTACCTGGAAAGCCCTAGAACAGGGCCTAGTGCGTGGTGAGTGCTCAGTAAGGAGTTTTGTCATCAATCCAGTGTCAGCGATGGTTATTACTGCTGTTACATCTAGGAGCATTGCTGTGGGCCGCAGGTGAGACAGTGCTTGGCCCAGAGCAAGTGCTTAGTAAAGGGTAGGTACTATTATTTTTCTGTTGCTGTATTTTACTGAATTCTTTTGTCCTCATTTGGTCCTCACTCTAGATCTGAGGGAAAGCTGGAATTCTTTTTCTCACTTGAAACATGTTGAAACAGATGCAGAGAAACCCAAAATGTCTTGTTCCAGGTTTCCTAAAGAGTAAGGGTCACAGTCGCGTCCAAAATTCACAATACTCAGGCTCAGAATCCTTCATCCCTCTTCCCAGCCGCCATGCATTCCTACTCTGGGACAAAGCATTGAAGGCTCCTTCAAGGGGCCCTCCTGTTAGGCCAGAAAGAACGCTTTAAACCCTATCAGCTACCAATTGCCTATTTACAGCACGTTTTTCTGTCTGCCGTCTCAGTCTAATTCACTTTTTAGTCCTCTGAAGCCCGTTTACTTTAAGACCCATTTCAAAGATGAGAGAACAGGTTCACAGAGGTTGAGCTTCCTGCCTGCAGTCATGTGGCAGGTCGGACTGGGGCCAGGTCTTCTGGTTTCTCGTTCCCTTGTGTGGAATTGAAGGGAGCTCCTTTAAGACCAGAGGAGGCTTGGGACTTCCTTGGTGGTCCGGAGGTTAAGACTCTGCGCTTCCACTGCAGGGGGCGCGGGTTCGATCCCTGATCAGGGAACTAAGATCCCACATGCCGCGCAGCATGGCCACAAAAACAAAAGGCTTGCGTGTTCCAAGAAGCTCCTCCCTCCATGGAGCACGGTGCTTCCTTCCCCGTCTTTGCCTCCCTGGCCACCGTGGCCGCTCCGATTGCCCGTGAGGTCACTGCCTCTGATTCTGGCTCGGTCCCCCCTTGTAACTGACGACTCCTGGTGAGCCAGCCATGACCTAGAGCCCAGACCCGCCTCACTTCTCAGGGCACAGACCCCTTTGGACATCCCCAGCCTCGTTTCCTGGTGTCTGACTCCCGAGCATCCCTGGGTCCAGCTTCCACGCTCTCGTCCCAGAGCCCCCAGCTTGCTGTCACCTGTCCACCGTGTGGCTGAGCTCGGACTCGTGCCCATCACGTCCCACTACTGCCTGTAGATCAAGGCAGGATACCCAGAGATGAAAGAGGACGGTGCGCAGAGGACAGATGTCACTTAGAGACAGAATGACGTCAAGCTGGGCTGCAGAGCCAGTGTGGCGTGGCGCTGGGCAGGTGGCTCCGGGGCTGTGTCTCTTGGTGGGTGCCAGGGAATCTAGATTCTTGCAGGGGACAGACCAGATCTGATGATACCAACGTGAAACTCCTTCCAGCTCCAAGCACCTGCTTATTTTTCTCGTTCCTCCAGCTTGTCTCAGAAAGGACTTTCTCAAAGACAGATCCACTGAGCCTGCTTGGCGTTGCCCTGGGGTGTATAGCTGGAGACGCAGCAAATGATCCGTGAAGGGATGGGATCTGTATCGACAGACATATGTTTATCCAGATCAATTAGGGAAAATTATGTTTTGCAACACTCCCCAGATAAGGCTTTGCAGCGAATAAGGGGTTTGAGCTGTGCAGTGCGAATGACAGAAACGTGAAATGAGACGAGAAGACAATTTGCCAGGTTGCCTCCTGGGGAGAGCGCTGTATGGTGGGGAAGACAGGCGTGGTGACCTCTTGGACCAGAGGGCAGGATGCTCTCTAAACTGCTCTGCATGATGAAGGAGGGAGAGGTTTGCAGCTGGGGAGGGAGTGACTGGTTTAAAAAAGCTGACCACCAGGTCAGGAGAGAGGGAGAGAAATAGCGTTGCTGAGGTGAGAGGGGCCTAAGGAACGTAGACTGCCAGGTGGGGAACTTTCCAAGGGAAGTTCAGGGTGCTGGCTGACGTGGGCCTTCCCTGTGAACACACACGCTGCCGTTAGAAATTATTAAGAAATCTCCTAATGCTTGGTGGGCAGCATCTCTTCTCTTTGCTCCCCTCGCCCCGGGAGGCTAGCCTTGCATGGGCTCCTTGTCCTCTGGCTTCCTTTGGGTTTGGCCAACAGGGAGGTTTGGGTTCGGCCAGTGGGGCACCCCCATTTACGTCTGGTCAGGGCATCAGGGGGAAGGAGGAGAGCGATGAGGGGGGATGTTCGTTTTCCTACATCCTCACCACCTTGGGTGGGCTGTTGCTGATGACAGAGAAGCACATGGTCCCTGGGGGTGTCTTTGCACCCTGCCCACACCTTTGTAAAATTTCCCTCTATTAAACATTCCCTAAATGATCCTAATTGGAGCATGCTGGCTGCTTCCTGCTGGGACTCTGGCCAACCCACACGGGGTGAGTGCATTTCTCTTGGAGGTTTGTAAAGGGGATGGCTTCTGCGTCCCAGGCAAGAGGCTGAAGCAGGAGTTCCCTCAGACAAAGGAAGAGCTGACTTGGGTTACAGCAAACACATTCAGAAGCCCTCCGGGGATCTCCCGGCAGCCTGGCTGCCCCTCGCGGCCATGGTCACTTGGAAATGTGAGTCACAGAACATCAGAGTGGCTCCGGGAGGTCACCCAGGCTGGGACCCCTTGGGCCATTATGGAGTGGTCCTCCTTTGACGAAGGCTGGGAACAGCCAGGATCTTAAGACACAGAGGGTGGGGAATTGAGATTAGCTGGGTGTGGTCATTTCATTGATGTGGAAACTGAGGCTCTAAGTGGTTCAAGGTTACATGTCAAGTAGAAGACAGTATTGAAGGAGCTGGAGTGAAAACTGGCCCAAGATCAGACACCAGAGGAGATGTCAGACGTAAATTCAGAATGGGGCCGCTGGGAGCTCCCTGGAGGTCCAGCGGTGAGAGCCCGGGTTTGATCCCTGGTCAGGAAACTAAGATCCCACAAGGTATGGCCAAAGAAACAAAACAAAAAAACCCTACCCAGAATGGAGCCCCCAGGTAAGGGAGGGGCAGAGCCAGGGCATTTGCAGGGCTCGCAGGGCAGGTCAGCTCAGAGGGCTCAGCTGAGACTGAGCTGAGACTGAAAAGATGCTCCTCCCTTCTTCTGATTATAAAAGCAATTCAGATTCAGTACAGGCCATTTGAAAACCACAGCATAAAATAGAAATCATCCAGGATCTTACCACCTAGGCATACCGCAGTTACTATTTTAGTGTATTTCCTTAGAGGCTTTTTTCTTCCACAAAGTAGTTGTTCTGTTCTTATAACTTTGCATTCTTCTTCTTTCTCCTGGCGTTATGAGCAAACATTATGGATAAACATGATTTTTTAAGCTTTCAAAAATTTTAAATATCATATAAATTGACAAAATTTGTTTATATAACTTTTTCTGTGACAGGAGGCATCTAATTTTTTTCTTTTCTAATTTTTATTTTTCTGTTATTGTAGATATATATATATATGATATCTATATATGCACATATATAATATATATTGTTCAATATATATGTTGAATATAAAATATATATTGAATATATAATATATATTGAATATGTAGTATATATATTGTTCAATACACATATATATGCGCATGGCCTTTGATGCCGTAATTCCACTTTTAAATTCTGAATGAAGGGGGGCCTCCCTGGTGGCGCAGTGGTTGAGAGTCCACCTGCCGATGCAGGGGATACGGGTTCGTGTCCCGGTCCGGGAGGATCCCATATGCCGCGGAGCGGCTAGGCCCGTGAGCCATGGCCGCTGAGCCTGCGCGTCCGGAGCCTGTGCTCCGCAACGGGAGAGGCCACAACAGTGAGAGGCCCGCGTACCGAAAAAAAAAAAAAAAAAAAAATTCTGAATGAAGGAAATAACCAGATAAACACAAAAATGTGAGTACAAAGTTTGTGTGCAGCATTGTCTGTCGGTTTTGAAGTCTCCTGTTGTACGCTGATGTCGTGCCTTGCAGAGGAGCTGTACTAGCCCCATTTCTCCTGCTTGTCAGCCAGGAGGGTGCAGGTCTCAAGGTAGCTTTGCCTACGGGGAATTTGGTACGACCTCTCCTCAGGGCCTGGCCCCGCCCCCAGGCCCCAGCCCCGCCTCCCCCAGGTCCCACCTCCACAGGTCTTGAAGGGGAGCCAAGTGCCTGTTGTGAGGTGCGGTGGGTGAGAGCCGCTCTGCTTCCAAGAGTAATACGTTTCCATTTTCTACTTTCCAGATGTTTCTCCTCTCTGGGGCCAATTCCATGGCTCCCTGGAAAGTGATATGATGACCTTGGGCTTGAGCCCAAAGAACACAGGAGATTTTTGGCAGGTTGAGAGTGGGTTGGTGCCAATCCACTTAGAACAAAAAACACTGTATGTTGTGCTCACGTGGCAGAACGTGTCTGCACCTGCCTCCCATGGGCTCGGGCAAACCAGGAGACTGAGGGGGCAGCCGATCCCCATGGAGGAGAAGCAGCAGGATGTGCTGTAGAAAGAATTCATGGGTGGGAGTTTGATGAGAGAGCAGGCATGTGCTGGCTGTGGAATCAGGACACCTGGGCTGTGGAGACCAGTGGTGCAAAATCAGTGGTCACGTCAAAAGCAGGGATTTGAGACTTTCTGAGTCTCAGTTTCCTCACCTGTGCGGGTTAGCACTAGAAGGGTTTCTAGGACCTTTTCCATCGAGTGCACATACACTCGTGCATGCATGTGTGCGTGCACACACGCGTCGAAAATGTATGTTCTAAAAAAAAAAAGAAAACAAAATATATGTTCTACTGTATAATCCACTTGCTGGATAGTAGCTAGATCCCAGCTCATTCACCTGTAATTTTCAACTTCCTCCTGCTGTCCTGGTGCTGTAAATGCACTTAGTGGATTCTTAGTAGCACCTATGGAAACCCAGGGCTACCTTTCCCCTGAACAAAGCCCTCTTCCTGTGAGTGCCCGCCGTGGCCCCATCATTTCTCTTGACTGAGTAGAGTTCATTTTAATGAACTCTAGAGTTGATTTAATTTTAATAAAATGAGTTCATTTTACTATTTTAATAGTAACTCAGAAATACAAGTGAGAAAGTTGATTCTCAGCGCTTGTGTTTGGATTTATCCAGGGTTTATGCAATTACACTCCATTACTTTTCCCTCTGAGCGCCGGCAACTTGGAGTTGCTGGATGTGGCCATCTTACAGACGTGGCAACTGAGGCTGAGAGAGGGGACGTGTCTAGCCCAAGAATGCCCACCCAGTGAGTGGTGGAGCCAGGACTAATGTGTAAATCTCCAGGTTCCAGGCTGGCGCTTTACTTATTTTACCTGTGAATGTTTTCTGGGAGTCCTTACAACTCAGAAACAGATGGGAGTAGTGGGGAGGGGGTTATGTGTGGTTCAGAGCCTCATCCACTAGGGGCTTTTGAAACAATTCCAAACGGATTAAAAACAAATGATGTTCACCAAGCAGCCTGCCCTGTTCATTCTCTTATTCTCTCCTTCATTTATCCATCCAACGAACTTGAGATGAGTGCTTATTTTATCTTTGGCCCCATGCTTAACTTAAGTGAGCTGCCTCGTGTCTTTCTAATACATTCCCTGCCCTTGCCTTTCTTCCTTTCTTAAATTACCCAGAATCTTTGTATCACTTTCTATCAAGGAACCCCAATAGGTGCAAGGGGTTTATACCATCTAGTGGTGAAACAGCTTTGGAAAATTTTAGGCAGGGGAGTCTCTGGGGCAGATTTGAGTGTTATATAGGTCAGGCTGGTGCTGAACAGTGGATGGCTTGGTTCCTATGGGGATAAGGGTGGGTAGATTGGTTAGATAGTTTTGATGACCAGAAAAGAAATGCTAAAGGCCTAAGCTAGGTCAGTGATTGACTGCATTAAAGGCAGGAATTTGTAATGGTTAAGAGCTTGGTCTCTGATGGCAAACCTGGGTTCAAATCCTGACTCCACCACTTACTTGGTGTGTAAACATGGGCAAGTCACTTAACCTTTCCAAGTCTGTTTCATTATCTCTAAGATAGGCTGGATGCAATTATCTCTGCTTGTGGAGTGTTGGGAGGATTTACTGAGATAAGTGCCTGGCTCTTAGGACGCATTCAGTAAATGCCATCCATTGCTGATGGTGATGCTAGTGAAGATAATGGTGATAATGGAATGGATGGTGATAAAAGGAATGGGGATGGCAAGTGGGGTTTGAAGGAAAAGTCAGGGATGACTCCTGGAGTTCTAGGCCTGGTGACCGAGAAAATAAAACCCAAATAGAATATATTCAGATGGTTCTATGCTTTTGTAGAATTTGAAAAGTTGGCTGTGGGATATCTTAACCCAGTCAGCGAAGATGCCTTCCCTGTCCTGTCTGATCTCTGCGCACTGTCCCTTGTGTTGGATGGAGGTGGGGCATCTGCTGGAGGGGCCCGTGCAAACTTCATTAGCTCCATGTTAATTCTGTCTGTTTCTGCACACTTTGCAGAACACCTGAATTATATTTGCTGAACATCTCTTTGCCTTGTCTTACGGTTGTGCATGGGAAGCCAGCATCATTTCCATACATGGAAAGCGGCTGCAGAATTAGACATGATGGAAATCAAAGTTATTCCATCTTACCTAGATCTTGTTGTCTGCAAGGACCCCAAACCTGAGGTTTGCTCTCTGTTTGTTAAAAGGGAAATTAACTATTGTTAGATTTAAAGACTTACTGGCAGCAAAGTGAGACTTGTCCCTGCAGTAACCAGCATGATTTGGAGAGAACTGACGGTGAGAATGGTAAATCTCCTGCTGTGTGAGCCGGTGTCATTTCATGCTGGGTCTGTGGACCACCCAGAGCCATCCCTGAACTGCTGGTGGAATTCACCCTACACCAGGGACAGTCCTGTCCTGAAGTCAGGCTGTCCTATCACCACACCACATGGCTACATGATTCAGGACCTCTGGAAATTGACATTGACAGGTGGATGCAGGTAAAAATAAGCTCAGGATTAATCAGCGCGGCCTGCCAGCCTGGCTTCCTCAAGCAGGCAGAAGGGAGGCATCATCACACGCGCCTTCTATTTAGAGAAGGCATCTGAGCAACTGGGTTTGGATGGGCCAGGCTCTGTGGAGGGGTTGCTGGAATCTCCAAATCAGGCTTGCTGGTGACATCACTGGAGCCAGGGTACAATAGCCCTGCTCCGAGATCACCACGGAGCAATTAAAGGGACAGGAAACCTGCCACATCTTCTAGGAGCTTCCCCAGAGGTACTCCCTTCCTATGAAGGAGGCTGAAACCAGCACCTTGGTCCCCTGGAAAAGAGAAGTGAGGATGAACAACTCTTTGGCCGTGTCTTTAATGAGTGTGCTTCTCTCAATCCCTGTCCTGTTCAATTGGAATGTGCTCCCATGCCTTCCAGAAAGACTAATACGCGCTAACATGATCACGGACACCAAAATTGACCTTTGCACAATATTTGCATCCTTTACAGATTCTCTTTCTAGGCTGGGACGTTAGCAGTGATGCTCAAAATATTGACAACATCTCCTTTCTAAATCTTTTTTTTTTTTTTTTTTTTAAAGAAGATGTTGGGGGTAGGAGTTTATTAATTAATTAATTTATTTTGCTGTGTTGGGTCTTCGTTTCTGTGTGAGGGCTTTATGTAGTTGCGGCAAGCAGGGGCCACTCTTCATCGCAGTGCGTGGGCCTCTCACTATCACGGCCTCTCTTGTTGCCGAGCACAGGCTCCAGACACGCAGGCTCAGTAGTTGTGGCTCACGGGCCTAGTTGCTCCACGGCATGTGGGATCTTCCCAGACCAGGGCTCGAACCTGTGTCCCCTGCATTAGCAGGCAGATTCTCAACCACTGCGCCACCAGGGAAGCCCTCCTTTCTAAATCTTTAATCAGAATAAATTCCAAACATACCCAAGAGTAGAGAGATGGTAAGTACCATGAGCCCCTTGCACCCGGCACCTGGTCTCAGCGATTATTAATGCAGGGCCAGTCTCGTTTCATCTCTTACCACCTCCCTCCTTCGATTAATCCCACTGGGTTATTTGGAAGGAAATCCTAGAATTGTGTTATTTCATCCACAGATACTTCTGAATGTACAGTATTACACGGAACCATATGCAATTGCTAATCGACAAACATATTTCTGTATAGTTGGTTTGCTTGAGTGAGGATTTGAACGTGCTCCTTCATGTTGCTTTTTCTCCTGCCACATGTCGTGTCTCCATCCTTTTTCTCATGTCCCCCAGGTTTATAGTCATTCCAAGATGGGAATTTGGGAAGGAGGTAGATTTGTCTTTGGAACCCCCTAGCTCTTCTGGGGGTTATCTACCCTGCGGGCTTCCTACCCACCTCCTTTACCTGCTTAGGAACTTTGATTCCCAGCAAATTCTGATTCCCTGAAAAAGAAGAGGATCCAGGGATGAGAGAGCCAGTGGATTGGTTGGTAGGAGGGCCTCCTTGGTACTTCTGGGCCTAGTGGGGCTGACGGTTCTGTTTAAGAATTGACTGAGGCCTCGGCACTGCTCTGTGACCCTCGCCAAGTCACTTAACCTCTCTGGGCTCTAGTCGCCTCAAATGTGGCAAGAGAGAATATCTGTTCACTGGTTATTCCTTTCTTTTCCCGCTGTTAGACTCGAGTCACTGTAGCAGAATGCCTAGCATGTAGGGAGGGCTCACTCATCTGCTGGGTGAGCGGGTCAGATGCCCAAGACTCGCCAGTCCTGCCCCGCTTCAGGATGTTTCTCATCCTACTCCTGGCTGTGGGGCATCTCCCATATCTGACTTTGCTTGGCTGATTGAGGAGAAAACAACTGCGTACAACAGTGGAGGGAGAGGAGGTAGGCAGGGATGTTGGAGGCCATGTCCCCGGTGTCCTTGACTGGACGTCCCCTTCCTGGGTGACAGCCTGTATCCCAGCACTCAGCTCTATTTCGGTTGCCATTTGGCATGGGTCGCCTTACAGGGGCCTGGGCTCTCGGGGACAAAAGGCCAAAATCTGCTACAAGAATGGTAATTTGAGGACCCTTGGCGCCCTGCCCCTGGGGCTTCGGTGTTCTTGGGACGAGTCAGTGATGATATCATGGACTTAATTACTTTCTAGAGCACGTAGGGCCCTTGTCTCTGGTCTCCAGCCGGTGTGAGGCCCCAGGGAGCCTAATTTAGGAAAAGGAATCAGTGGGATGGCAGCTGTTCAAAGTGCTTGGCTCCTGCCTTCAGCCAGGGAATTTAAGGGAAAGGCCTTTGGAGACATGCCGCTCAAGAGAGAGGTCTTCCCTCCCGAGGTCTCCCAGGAAAGGCTCAACTTGGAGATGAAAGGTCCCACAGAGGTCATCTTGGCTGGCCAGTACCCTTCCCAACACCCCTAAGGACGTGGTCATTCTTCTTGTACTTGATTACTTCCAGTGACGGGGAGCTCATTCTCTCTGCAGACAACTCGAACTGCTAGGCAGCACCAACCTGACTTCTGACGGCCCAGTTTGCCTTGATGCCACTTCCGTTGCCCTGGTTTCACCCTGTGGAGCCACAGGGAACCCACTAAAATCCCTCTTCATTGTGACAGCCCTTCAGATATTGGAAAGCCGCTCTCCCGTTCCCTCTGAGCTGCTTCTCCAGGCTAAACATAGCCCTTGCCGCCATCGCTCATATGACATGACTTCAGTCCGCCCCACCGTCCTCATCATTTTCCTGTGGATGGGTACCAGCTCTTTGCTGTCTTTCTGAAAGCGTGAGGCCCTGGAGGCGCTGCTCAGAGCAGAGAGAAGCCGGGCACTTCCTTTATTCCGCCTCTCACGTAGCTACAGTCACAGCCCTGCTTGGCAGACACCCCGGCTCTGGACACACAGCGCAACCCCCATGCCTTTCTCACACACGCTGCTGCCGTCAAGTGCTCCGCCCGCTCTGGGATTTGGGCAGCTGCGTTTCGGGGCCCAAGGACAGGGCTCCCAAGCATCTGTCCCATTAAAGTTTCACCTTGTTGGATTCATGCTCTTGCTCCAGGCTGTCTGGATATTTTTGGGTCCTAATTCTCTTGAGGTTGGCAGCCCCTCTCAGCTCTGTGCTGTCCACACCGTGGATGAGCCTGCGGCTGTGCTCGCCCCGTGGCTGAGAAACACGATCTGTGGGACTGGGCACGTGCGTCCCTGTCAGACTCTGGTGAAGCCACCATTCAGCGCCCTTTTGCTGGGTGGTCATTCAGCACCTTGCAGGCCGGACATCACGTAGCTCCCGTTTCTTCACCCACCCACGGGTGCTTGGGGAAACCGGGCTAGGATCCAGGTAGTCTGTGTGTATGCATAACCCCCACCAAAGTGACTTGTCGTTGTGTTAAAGCAGGGAGGGGGTCGTCCTGTGCACGGTTAGCTGCGCTCTTCCTGGTAGCCCTCGCCATCTGTCTGGAGGGCCAGGTCTTCAGGTGGCCCTGGAACCCAGAGGGAGGCAAGCCCGACACAGCCGCCGCCTGTGTGGGTCCTGGGGCCTGAGGTCACCAGGAAGGGCTGGGTCGGGGGTGACAGATGTAGGGAAAAGGGAGCCTCCTCCCTACAGGTCTGTTCACCTGTGGAACCTTTTCCAGGGGTTGGATTCAGTGGTTTTATAACTAGAGTGACTGCAGGTCTCACATTTCTCTGGTTTATTTTTCTTGCTCCTTCCCTCCTTCTCTGCTTTCCCTGACTTCCTGTCCTTTTTCTCCTTTCTTTCAGTGCCCCCATCCCCAGAGTCCCCAGCACAGTTTGTCTCTGTACTCACCATCACCCAAGGTGCCTCTGTCCTCCAGGTTGCAGGCCATTGGGTGAGGCACATGTCAGTCACCAGCATCCATGCCCCGGTGAGAGGCGGGCCCCAGGTGTCACAGGATGCTACGGGAACGCGGGGTTCCTGGGTAATCCCAGTGTCTGAAGTTCTGTCCCGTGGTCTTCGTAAACCATTGAACTCTCCCTGGAAGCATCACACTTTGGTGTCCAAATGACACCTTCCTAGATTGACTTCACACTTGAAGGAGAATAAAATTCATCTGTTAGACTCTGAGCTTGTTTTTTGGTTTGGAAAATGTGTCCCTGTAATAGGTGACCTTAAAGTCAGCCCAGGTCGTTTTGGGATTCAGAATGCTGCTGAATTTGGGAACAAAGCCTGATAAACTATAGGTCGCTGTGATAAATTGGAGCCAGGACCTCCTGGGTCGCTGGGAGCCTGGGAGAGCCAGGAACTCTTAGGACCTTCTGGAAAGAATACAGATTCTCATATCAGTCTTGGGTTTGTATCGTGGCTCTTCCTTTCACTGTCTGTGTGACCTTGAGCCTCTTAACCTCTCTGAGCCTCAGTTTTCCACATCTGTAAAATGGGGGTAGTACTTTGCAGTATTAATTGTGAGGATTAATTGAGTTAGTGCAGTTTCTGGTATATAGCAGACTTTGTATTTATAACTTCACTCTTACACCTCTAATAACATTGTGAGCTCTTTCAGAAAACCTGACTCTTCTAAAAAGAAAAAAAATGTTGGAGAACATGAATAATACAGATTCCATAGGGTGCTTGAGTTACGGTTTCAAAGTGATTTCTGATTTGTGTTTTTTATGCAGGTGACTGTAAATTGGCCTTTCTTTGCTCTTAGGTTTTGTTAGAGTCTTTTCAGAGGGGAAAGTACAACTGCATCTCAAAAGAAAAGTGCAGGCCTTGCCTTTGTTTGGGACAGCTGGGCCCCACGGAGCAGGGGTCTGGGAGTCTGTCCTGATGACAGTGACAGGTGGGCCAGGGCTTGCCCTGACCTGTGCTATGAGATTGGGTGAAATCAGGGCTCCCCCGGGGTGCTGAGCTAGAAGAGCTTTTGCATGGCTAGAACAAGAGGACAGATCAGTGCCATGGAGTGCCACAGAGGAGGGACGTGGGGTTTCGCCACTGACTTCTCCTGGCTCCTGTCTAGGGTTTGGGGTGGAGGAGCATCAAAGTGGGGACTTCCTCGTGCTCCTCTGACCTTCACCTCCCTTCCCCGTTTTCAAGGCCAAGATCTGAGTTCCATGTTCTCCACCCCAGCCACCATCCCCACTCATCTCCTCCCAGGACTCAGTGCAGCCTGGCTGCCAGTTCGCTGGAGGTCAAACAGACCCTTGTCTGAGGGTCATTACTCTCCTGGATCCACCTCCTTCCTTCCCCTTGCTCCTGGCTCCCAGCTGTGCACCATTTTATTAGCATTTCCCAACTCCGAATTCCATGACATGGTCAGCCCATGCCATTCCTCACTGGGTCAAGGCAGCAGATTTCATCCTATTTATAGGATGAGGAGGCACTTCAGACCTGGCAGCCACAATGGACTTTGTTTTCTTTCCTCTTTTTTCTTTGTTCTCTGAGGTTTTGAAAGTAATTATTCTCACAAGTGATATGCAAATATATTCTCACCAGAAAAGATTTTAAAAATAGATCTAGAAAGAAAACAGAGTGAAATATTTAGGTTACACTTCTTTCTATTCTGACTGTTCACAGTCTGTAAGTTTCCTTCCAGTCTTTCTTCTAGGCATTTATATACTTATCTGTGTAAGTACAAGCAAATATATGTGTGTATATGTAGTAAAGAGTTTCCGCCTTGCCCCAAAGGAGGTCTGACCTTTACCCTCGGCTCCTGGGAGGCGATCTTTGTTTGCCTGGGTCAGCCAGATAGTAACAGTGTGATTTAGGGTGGGGCTGGCCATTCCAGAAAGACCAACAAGGTGATTTACGGTGGGTAGGTCAATCTACCAGTTGACCTGAAGATTAGACCAACCATGGGGTAATCAATCAATTAATCAATCAGGTGTGCCTGTAATGGCACCACAGTGAACATCCTTAACTCTGAGGCTTGGGTGAGCTTCCCTTGCTGGTGACACTCTGTGCATGTTGTCCCATGTCAACATCGGGAGAAGAAACTGTCCATGACCCTGTGCACAGGGGGCAGTGGAAGCTCCACTTCTGGCATTTCTCATGGAATCTGCCTTGTGCACTTCTTCTGTTGGCTGATTTCAGTCTGTATCTTTTCCTTGTAATAAACGATACCTGTGAGTCTAAGAGCTTTCATGAGTTCTGTGGATTCTAGCAAATTATTGAACCTGAGGGTTTCGGGAACCACTCGGAGTTTGCAGTTGGTGTCGGAAGTGAAGATGGTCTTGGGGACAGTGCCCTCTAACTTTATATTTGGCTTAAACTCATCGCAGTGTGTGAATTTACACGTATGTGTGTGTGTTTAAAGTTGCATAATTGGGAATTCTCTTCATAGTTCTGGGACTTGAATCCTTTCATCTTTCATATGCTAGGAGACCTTCTTTAAGGCTCCTGTGTCTTACTTAATGTGTAAAATGGGGTTAATAGCAGTACAGGCATCCATAGGGCTGCTCTGATGAGTAGATGAATATTTGTAAAGCTCTTAGGACAGTGACTGCCATGGAGTTAGAGCTACATAAGTGACGATGATGGTGATGATGAGGATTTCCACATCAGATCATTGAAATGTAGCTTATTGCTTTTATCAGCTGATGAAAGGATATCACTTCTGTTAGTTCCCTCTGGGCTTCCCACAGAGAGAGTAGTAGGGTGGGGGCTGGGGTGCTTTATGGGAAAGTAGTCTTTTTGCATGACAAGGTTGGGTGAATTAGCCAGCTGGTCTCGAACAAGTATTGATCAAACACCAATCATCTGTTGAGCAAACATTAATTTGCCTACACTATGTGCAGAGGCCCTGTCCTGCTGACTGTGAGATCATAAGAACAAGTGTATTAGGGGAAGAAAGAGGAGAAGAGAATGACCCTCCATGGGAACGTTTACTAAGCGTCACACACTGTCAATCCCTGATTTCACGTTATCCTCACGACACCCTAGGAGGAAAATGTTATGACCTCCATTGTCCAGTGAGAGTTTCAGATTAAGAAATGGGCCCATGTTGACACAGCCGGAATATGGCAGGGATAGAACTGAAGCCCAGGTATGTCTTGTGTCAAAGCCTGTTCCCTTTGAGCTGTGTTTCACTGCTAGATAAACCATGGACCTGGCCCTGAAAGAGCTCATTGTTTCTGTGGAGGAGGGGTGGGAGAGGGGGGAGACATGAGACAAGGAAAGAATGCCCAAACTTGGGGAAGCAAGGTCCCACTTATAAAGTTGCCTTGTCACTCAGCATGTCATTGGACTGCTTCGAACAACTCTGACCTAGGCAAGCATTATGATTCCCATTTACAGATGAGAAGACTGAGGCCCAAAGGGCTAAGCACCTTGCAGCTGAAACATTTCATAAGAACTTGCAGTTGAGTCTGCACGCTGTCATATGGGGATAATAATATTGTGAATGACCATCTCTGTGACCGGGAAAGTCATACTCCTTCAGGCAGGGGGCTCTTGTTCAGCCCCAGGACCTCTCCTGCTGTCCCTGGAAGGCGGTCTGCATCTTCTTTGACTCCCAGCTCCTTTCTCCTCTGGTCTAGCTGCTCAAGTCCTTAGGACCCTGAAAGTAGATTCCTTTGGGCTCTTGGTAATGGAGCATTCCAAAATTGAACCTCAATTAAAAATAAAGGCCTTAATTAGGTTCCTTTGCAGCTTTATCTGCAAACAAATAAATGGCTGCCTCTGGAGGGTTTCCTTCGTTTTTCCAGGCATGATTCATTGTCAGATATACACATCCTCAAGATACAGTAGAAAACTAATGAGAATTTAATCTCTGCTGAGCAGAGTAGGAAAAACCCAAGTTGAAAGCAGGGATGGCCCCAGGGCAGCCAGTGAGTGAGTTAGAATGCTTTTCTACATGACCTGAGTGTGGGCTTCGAAACGGGGGCTG
Organism: Mesoplodon mirus; assembly: GCF_964341445.2. NCBI lineage: Eukaryota > Metazoa > Chordata > Mammalia > Artiodactyla > Ziphiidae > Mesoplodon > Mesoplodon mirus. The sequence continues at coordinate 8,407,516 of NC_138988.1, forward strand.
AGCTCTGAACTGCTAAAATAAGGTCATGAGTGAAATTGGCATTTAGTTTTCTATGTGAACTTCAGTTCATGAGACACCCCATGGACTCTCCCCTCCCTGTGGAGGGGGCCTCCGTGGGCAGGCGGGGTACAAGCGCCATGGCCTTTGCAAAGATACCAACCGTTCCTCCCTCTGGCACAGCTGCTGCCGGCATAAAGGTGTCCCGATCTCTCCTGGATTTCGGGATCTGTTTTTCCTCTTTGGAATCACAGCTAGACCTGGGACAGATATTGTGATCACCCTCTCAGATTCTTGTCCTGAGAACCACAGGATGGCTGGGATTTGGGGAATTATTCAGGAAACTTCTGCTCTGAGCAAAACAGTTAATTTGCCCATTCATCCAGCTTCTTTAAATTGGGTACCTGCTACGTCCCGTCCAAAGTGCTAGCGACTGGGAGCACAGCCAGGAACACAACAGATGCAGACCTCCCAGGCAGCTTGTGTTCTCTTTCATCATGACAGAGGGTTGCACAGCCACAGTCTCAGCTGGTACCCACAGCAAGGATGCTGAGGATGCAGGGATCGGTTACTCCCAGCTTCCAGATGAGGAAACAGGCTGGGGAGAAAGCAGAGTGACTTGCTGACGATCACAAACCAGTGTCGGAACCAGGTTCTCCAAGTCACAGATTTTTCTAAACCCTGAACTTCTCAGCCAATAAACTGTGCAGACTTCGGGGAAGTTTATTTAATGTTTCAAAACCTGAGTTTCCCCTCCGATAAGGGGGATGAGAGAATATATTCTGCAGAGTTGCTGAGATGGGTTTAATGAAGTAGCTGGATATTAATAGATCGATGTCTATCTGTAGAAAGAGAGAAAATAGACAACGATATGCTTAAAGCCCTTGACATCCTGCTGAGAACATAAGAATAACCACCATCACAGTAATAATACTAGCTAATAGTTATTGAGTACTTCCTATGTTTCAGTCAAGTTCCATGAGTATCTCCGTTTTACAGCTGAGAAAAGCTAAGTGTAAGGAAGTGGGGTCACTTGCCTAAAGTTACATGGTTTATAAGGTGATAGAGCAAGGATTTAAGGTTTATAATACAGGTATATTATATATGTATCTCCATCACCTCCTTCCCCTCTTATTTGTCCAGTGGAAAGAAAAGGTAGTTATTTTGGAACCACCAGAGGAAAGGATACACATTTTCCTCAAATAATTTTTAATACACATAGACTTTCCAGGGCTCCTGTAGGCTCCTGAAGGAAGACTGAGGCGTGTTTTCTTATCTGTTCGATGGGGATTATTGTAATTCTCTCAAGGTGGTTTTGAATATGAAGTGAAAATGCCTTGCCCCGGAAGTGCTGTCCATACTTTGTATGTCTTTGCATGTCCAACTTCTAGGACCACGACATTTTGTGTTCTAAGTGGGTAATGATGCCATTTGACACACAGAGAAATCATTCTTCTGAGTCTACAGCCCAAAAGATGATAGCTTACTGGGGCAAAAGGACACCCAGCTGACCACCCTGGGAAAGTTCAAGTAAACTATTTAAATTAAATAAAGTAAATCACCCAAGGTTATGGATGCCCCCACTAGTCAAACGGAAGACCTGGCTTTTAATTTCATTTTTAAAACACTTGTTTCAGAAACTGTTTTCTCTTTCTCATTTTGCCTTTAACAACTTGTCTCTTAAAATAATGGTGTCACCGTGTTGAGGTACATAAAACAAAGAGAAACAAACAATGGAAAATTAAAATTTCTTCTCAGGAAACAAAAAAGAAAATAGAAATACCCTCTACTACTCCATCAATTTTCAGATATGAAAGAAACTTCAGGTAATAATTTCTTCTTACAGATTTTCTTTTACAGAAGTTTTTTTTTTTTTTTTTTTACTGTGGTACAATATACATAAGAAAATTCACCATTTTAACCATTTTTAAGTGTACAGTTCAGTGACATCTGTAAATGTACAACATTTACAGTGTTGTACAACTATCATGACTATCCATTTCCAGAACATTTTCATTGTCTCAAACAAAATCTCTGTAACCGTTCCATACTAACTCCCCATTCCCCCTCCCCTCAGCCCCTGTTAACCTCTATTCTACTTTCTGTCTCTATGAATTTGACTATTTTGGGTACCTCATATGAGTGAAATCACATAATATTTGTCCTTTTGTGTCTGACTCATTAGTTTAACGTTTTCAAGGTTCATCCATGTTGTTGCATGTTAGAGCAGGATTTGGTGTCTCTCCTCCCCCCACCTGCTAAAATTCATAAGCTGAAGTCCTGACCCTCAGTACCTCAGAATATAACGACATTTGGAGAGTGGGTCTTTACAGAGGTACTTAAGTTGAAATGAGGTCATGTGGATGGGCCCTGATCCAGTATGACTGGTGTCCTTACCAGAAGAAGAAATTTGGACACAGACATGTACAGAGGGAAGACCATATAAAGACACAGGGAGAAGCGGACCAACAAAAAACCAAGGAGATCCTTTCCTCACAGCCCCCAGGAAGAACGAACTCTACCAGCACCTTGATCTTGGACTTCTAGCCTCCAGCACTGAAGAAAATAAATTTCTGTTGTTTAAGCCACCCAGTCCGTGGTACTTCGTTATGACAGCTCTAGCAAGCAGCATGTAGCAGAAAGTTCTTCCTTTTTATGACTGAAAAATACTCCATTTGTATATAGACCACGATTTGTTTATCCGTTTATCTGTTGATAGACACTGGGTTATTTCCATCCATTGGCTGTTGTGAATAATGCCACTTTCAATATTGGTGTACAGGTGTCTCCTTGAGTCTCAGCTTTTGATTCTTTTGGGTATATGCCCAGGAGGAGAATAGCTGGATTGTATGGTAACTCTATGCTTAGCTTTTTGAGAAACTGCCAAACTCTTTTCTGCAGTGGCTGTGCCGTTATACATTCCTGCCAGCAAAGCACAAGTTTTCTAATTTCTCCACATCCTTGCCAACACTTGTTATTTTCCTTTTTTTTTTTTTTTAAGATATGTTTCTTTCAAAATTCTTTGTTCCATCAGAGGTGTTAAAATCAACAAGGACTTCCACTTCTGGGATGACAGAGTAGGCTCCTAACAGGCTGATCCTCCCTCAGAGAACAACTATAAACTCTGAATAAAATACATAACCATGGGCTTACCCGGTGGTGCAGTGGTTAAGAATCTGCCTGCCAATGCAGGGGACACGGGTTCGAGCCCTGGTCCAGGAAGATCCCACATGCCACGGAGCAACTAAGCCCGTGTGCCACAACTACTGAGCCTGTGCTCTAGAGCCCACAAGCCACGACTACTGAAGCCCACGTGCCTAGAGCCTGTGCTCCGCAACAAGAGAAGCCATCGCTATGAGAGTCCTGCGCACTGCAACGAGGAGTGGACCCCACTCGCCACAGCTAGAGAAGGCCCGCGTGCAGCAACGAAGACCCAACACAGCCAAAAATAAAATAAATAAAATAAATTTATAAAAAAAAAAAAAAAAGGAAGAAAGGTCAGCCAGAGGAAAGCTGACTGTTTCAAAACAAAACAAAACAAAACATAACCAGGACCTCAAGCCTCTGGAAAGTGCACAAAGTAAGTAGATTTTGGAGAAAACTTGAAAGAAGGGACCCAACATTGAGGAGTTTCCAGTTTTTATGGCTTTAGCTTGAAGGTAGGGTGCAGTCATGGTGAAATAAACAGTAGCTAAAACTCCAGTAGAAATCCTGCCATATCTCTGGCCTGGGAATCAGAGCTTGGTTCTGTGGGGCTACTGTGGCCACTGAGAGTGACGGTGGAGTCCTGGGCAGGAGAGAGCTGGAGGGGAGAACCCCTAAATTCTCCATATTCTCCAAAATGTCTCTGGCTGAACACTGAAAATACATGTGCAGGGCAGATGTAAGCAGCTTCCAGCAAAGGCTAAACAAGATCAATTGTGTTTTTATGTATTGGCAGTAAACAATTAGAAAATGAAATTTTTAGAAATTACAGTATCACCAACAATTTAGGAATAAATTTAACCAAAGATAGCCAAGACTTTTATAATGGAAGACATCTGCAATAAGAGAATGAAGGAAGACCTGAATAGATGGAGTGGTATACCATATTCATGAATTGGGATACTCAGGGTTGTTGAGATAACAATTTTTCCCAAATTGAGCAACATAGTCCCAATCAAAATCACAGCAGGTACTTTTGTAGGAATTGAAGAGCTGATTCTAAAGTGTATATGGAAATGCAAATGACCTAGAATCAACCAAAACAATTTTGGAAAAGAACAAAGTTGGGAAACTTCCTTTTCCTGGTCTGCCGTAGACTTACTATATCAGAACAATCAAGACAGTGGTGTAGTATTGGTAAAGGGTAGACACATAGATCAGTGGAACAGAAGAGAGTCCAAAATAGACCTACATACATATGATAACTGATTTTCAACAAAGGTACCTAAGCATTTGGATTGGGAAAGAATGGTCTTTGCATTCTATTGGCCAAAGCAGGTCCCAAGGCTAGTCCAGATTTAAGGAATAGGGAAATAGACTATATCTGTTGGTGGGAGGGCAGCACATTTGCATTGCAAGGAGTGTGGAGACAGGGAGACACAAAGGAGTGGAGTCCTTCGTGATGAAGGATGGATGAAGATCCATCTTTAAGATTCATTGGGAGCACTCAGGAGATAACTCTGCCCATGTGAGTTTCAGCTCAAAGGCCACCTCCTCTGAGAAGCCTTCCCAGATGGCTCTACCTCAAGGTGACCCACAATTACCATTTATCACACTGCCCTGTTAGCTCTTTCATATCTCTTCTATAATTTTGTTCGTTTCTTTGTTCATTGTCTGTCTTCCACATTAGGATATGATTATAGTTTAAGATGGCTTTGAAGAAAGTCAGAAGAATTGAGGCTGCAAAAGTAGCCAGAGTCTGGGCCATAGTGGGTTAGAATGCCCCAGTAAGGAGTTCAGATACGAAGTTGTAGAGAAACAGAGAATCAGAAGTTCACAGCAAGGGCATGACCTGATAAAATTGATATTTTCTAAAAGATTCTTGTGACAAGGGCAATGGAGTAAAATTCTTCTTTGGGAGTTGTCTGAAGGGAGGATTAGAGGGGGTGAAAACAGGGGCATCTGAGGCTGTGACAGTCTGAGTGAGAGTGGACAAAGGGTCAGTGGGAATGGGGAGGCAGGTCTCTGAACTCTTGATAAGACCAGACCTTTTGATTTTTCAACAGAATGTGGACATTTAGATGTTTTCTGTGGAATCTCACAATTTTTCATTGTTGGCAGCTAAAAAATGCTTAAACTCTGTTGGTGGGGAGTGGGGCTGGGCTATGGCCTGAGTCCCATTGGACAGCCTCTCTGCCAAGCATAATACAGTCATGATTTCACAGGGGTAATTGTAGTTTAACTTGAACACCCGGAATCCAGATCATTGCTCCGAGCGGCTTGTGTGTGCAGCCCAAGATACGGCACTCAGGAGAGCAGGTCAGGTCAGGAGGTGGGCGGGCAAGGAGCCAGAGGGGGCTGGGGGCCCTTGGGGGGTGGAGGCCCAGCTCTTGGCCCTGACTCGGAGGAACCCTGGATTCTAATACACGATGAATAGTCAGGGTACAGCCCTGCCACTTCTTCGCTTCAGTGTCTTCCTCTGCAAAATGGGAATAGTTATCTGTCCTCAGAGCTGGTTGGTGGAGAAAACAAGGACGTGTAATTACATACGTGGTGATGCCCACGTGCCACACGCAGCTCTGCACCCCCTGCCTAAACAGATTCACTTAACAGTCACAGCGACTCTCTGAGGGCATTATTACCTATCCCTTTTCCCTATGAGGACGCACAGAGAAGTTAAGTAACTTGTCCAAGTCTGCACAGCTAGAACGTGGCAGAACAGGATTCAACCCAGGCTTCGAGATCCGTGCTCCCACCCACTGTGCTATCCTCCCAGATGTGAATGTTTCTGGCACTTAGTCCGCCCTTGTTATTCATTTATTCAATTGGTATTTCTTATGCGCCCGCTGTGGGGTGGGCAGTGCGCTAGGCTCTGGAGGTAGAGTGGTGGGCTGGGTGGGCATGGCTTCTGCCCTCGTGTGATCTTTGTGGCGTGTTTGCTGAGTGCCAGGCTCTGTGTTTGGGGGTGGGAGTCTGTATGAAAATGTAGGTTTCATTACTATTTATGTAGGATGAGGCCAACAGATCAGGAGAGGACGGCCATTGAAAAGCGACCACCAGGGGGACTTCCCTGGTGGTCCAGTGATAAAAAATCCGCCTTCCAGTGCAGGGGACGCGGGTTCAATCCCTGGTCGGGGAACTAAGATCCCACACCCCGCGGGGCAACTAAGCCTGCACGCCACAACTACTGAACTTGCACACCTCAACTGTAGAGCCTGCGCGCTGCAAACTACAGAGCCCACGCGCCCTGGAACCCATGCGCGCTGGGTTCCAGCAACAACTAGAGAGAAGCCCGCACGCTGCAACAAAAGATCCCACATGCCTCAACGAAGATCCCATGTGCCACAACTAAGACCCGATGCAGCCAAAAATAAATAAAATAAACTAATAAGTAAACAGATAATAAATCTTAAAAAAAATAGAAAATAGAGTTCGTTACTCATTCCCAAGAGAAGGGAGCACACCACGCCATGGGGGGCTAGGCAGGGAAGCACGACCTTCATCAGGAGGCGAAAGGAGAGAGGAGAAAGCGTGGGCCGGGGCCTTTACTGTGGTTTTCATGGGACGGCACGGGAGGCAGGGTGAGTAAGCGCAGCTGCCGAGGGCTGGGTGGTTTGAATAATTTGGGAGGGCTCTGGGCTACAGGGGTCCCTACTGGTCACAGAAGGGTTTTGTGAACAGCCAGCATACGGAGTTGGATAAACAGGGTTTTCCTTTAGTTGGTGTAGAGGACTTTTTCCGTCCCAGGGAGGGATATGACGCAGAATGACCAGGGACGGGACTTCCCTGGTGGTCCAGTGGGTAAGACTCTGTGCTCCCGGGGCCTGGGTTCGATCCCTGGTCAGGGAACTAGACCCTGCATGCATGCTGCAACTAAGAGTTCACGTGCCGCAACTAAGAGTTCACATGCTGCAACTAAGAGTTCACATGCCGCAACTAAGAGTCTGCATGCCGCAACTAAGAAGTCTGCATGTTGCAACTAAAAGATCCCGCATGCTGCAACGAAGATCCTGTGTGCCACAACTAAGACACGGAGCAGCCAAAATAAATTAAGAAAAAAAAAAAAAGAATGACTGGGGACGGCCTCTGTGAAGAGCTGGCATCTGAGTTGATGCCCAGTGGCAAGACGTGTGTGACAATCTGGGGAAGAAGGAGCATCCCCTTACACAGCAAGTGCAAAGGTCCTGAGGCTGTTACATCTCAGTGCCATGGAGAGGCCTCTGTGGCTGGAGCATAGTGAGTAAGGGCGGGAGTGGTGGGAGATGAGATTGGGGAGGTTGGCGGGCACCAGATCATCCAGGCCATGACACGAGGACTGGACTTGATTCTATGGGAGACACCACAGGGCTGTGAGTAGGGAGGGACTTAGGCGTGTCAGTCACCAGCTGTGGAGAGGGTCATGGGGGAACAAGGGTACAGACCAGTTGGGAGGCAACTAAAGTCACCAGGTGAGAGGCGACGAGTGCCAGGCGCTACGCTGGACGATGAGGGTGCCCCAGGACAGGTCCCCCGGACTGAGTAGAGAACAGAGCATCAGGGAGCAGACCCGTACAAACCTGGGACAGAGACATCCCCCACCCCATGCTGGCTTCGTCAGCTCATCTTTCTCACTGGGCATGGGGTTCCCAAAGTGCTCAACTTTCTCTTCAACGTTGCTCCCCTGCTGGGAAACCAGCAAAGCTTCTTATAAAGGGGCCCCTTGGGGCTTCCCTGGTGGCGCAGTGGTTGAGAGTCCGCCTGCCGATGCAGGGGACACGGGTTCGTGCCCCGGTCCGGGAAGATCCCACATGCTGCAGAGCGGCTGGGCCCATGAGCCATGGCCGCTGAGCCTGCGCGTCCGGAGCCTGTGCTCCGCAATGGGAGGGGCCACAGCAGTGAGAGGCCTGCGTACCGCAAAAAAAAAAAAAAAAAAAAAAGTGGCCCCTTGCGGAGTCTTCTGGAGGCCTGGCAAAGCCGAGCTTTTCCCTGAGTGCCAGGGAAGAGCCCATGATGGAAGGTTCTGGGCCCCGAGCTTCCCTCTCCACTGCCCTTGGAGTGAACTGTGAACAGATTCCAGGACCCTGGGCTCGTGCCTTGATCTGCGCGGCTCAGCCGGGGTTGTGAGCCGTTTTTCTTGCCTCCTGTTAACACGTCCTCGTTGGAGTATGAGGCTCAGAAGTGTTTGCCGGGCCAGCCAATATTTTAATGTGGATTTCGTGAGAATGGAGGTCATATTTGCCTCTCGGTTCATTGAACTGCAGTCAAACTGGCTAACACAGGGTTTCTATGAGCCCCTGGGGACCGGGTCAATGTGGATGAAACTAATTGGGGTGGTGGATTTTGTTTACTTTTAAATTGAGAGCACAGGACCAAATGGAACTGCAGGCAGAATATATGGGCAGACTTACAATAAAACAAGAAAAATGAGTGTGTGTTTAGGATCAATTCCTCCTTTGCTTGCCAACCTCAATTAAATTCTCTGACCTTTGGTCAAAAAATTACAAGGAAGACAACAAAAATAGTGACAAAAACATCCTTAATAACCGCTACTCGCGTCCCCGGTTATTAGCACTGCTTTCAGAGGAGGTGAAAAATCTCAAGACCAGGAACCAGGAAAACGGGCGTCCAGTCCCAGCTCTGCTACGTCCCAGTCGTGTGGTCCTGAGCAAGTCACAGTTCTCTTGGGCCTTCAGTTTCCTCATGTATAAAATCCCTACCACACAAGTTGTCACCTCTCCTGGTTTGCCAGCTCTCCACCAAGTGACCCTCGGCTTGTTCCATAACCTGTCTGAGCCAGAGTTTTATCATTTGCAAAAAGGAGATGAGTCACCCCTACTGCGGTGTAGGTAGGACATGTGTGAGGGTCCCCAGAAACACTGTTTCTAGGCTGCGTCACAGTACAGTAATGCCTGCCTACTTGAACTGTCCTTACACTTTCCCCGGTGTAATCTTCCTTGGCTCCACACTGGGTATCTGGCCATCTTCAGTGATAGTCAAGGAAATAAACACAGTTGTTTTGAGCTTGCTTTTTCAAAAGCCACAGGGTTTGTTGGTTTGGGGGAGAAACGGGACTGAGCTAGCCCTTGCTAGTTATGTGAGGCCAGGAGCTGTGATCGTGTTTCACGTTTAGGATCCGTTGTCTCCTGATCGAGTCCGAGGTCGGGCAGACAGAAGGGGCGACCCCCAGGGTAGCTCCAGGTCCTTTTCAAGGCTAGCTCCCCACCTGACATCAGCATCTTGGGTGGGATGGGGCCCCAGTCCTCTACCTGCAAGACCCTGAAACTGGCCTGGGAACAGGCTGCTCCAGGGCCAAAATGCTTCTCCACCTGGTTGGCTGGTTAAGAAAATCGAACATGTGGAAAGTTCCCCCAGTTCCCCTCTCATCCATCACCATGTGGGTTGTCTGGACAGAGCCTGGGTGGTAGTTTTCGCTTGCAGCGTGTGATGAAAGGCTGAGCTTGACAGGACGGGAAGGGGAGTCATGAACGTGACCTTTGTAAAATGGGACCAAATTGCCAGTCTCGTTTCAGGCCATTGGACGTTTTGGAGTCCTCTCCCCCAGTGACACCCCTTTCCGGCCCTCTGATTTGAACCATGTGGTCAAATAAATGGTCTGTTTTGCCTTCTCTTCCCTCCCAACATCCTTCCTTAAGGAACTTCCAGAAGGAGATGGGTCTGGCTTCTGTTCCTGCCTCTCAAGGATGAGGCTTAGGGCACGATCTGGTCTAGAGCTTCCCCCCTGGTTCCTGGGAGCCCTGGGGTCTGAGGGGAGACCTCAGCTGTTGCCATCAGTTTGATGCATAAGTGGATTGGGTGGGTCTCTGGCTGCCTGCCTCCTGGTCATGCTACAGCCCTGCTTTAGTTTATTTCATATACGAGGAAGCTGTATAAATATCATTGACATGAAGAGTTCGAAAAATGTCTGCATATGCCTGAGTTAGCCCATTATGGGCTGCTGAAAGAATGTTCATCTCAAACCGGATCCGGAGAAAGCTAATATTTCTTCTGAGAATATCAGATAAGCGGGCTGTGCATGAATAGGGCTCTTTACGATTTACACAAATCCTTCCTATCCTATCTCCCATTTGGTCCACAGCAATGCTGAGGCGTGGGCGTGATGGATGCTCAGCCCCATTTTGCAGGTGATGCTGAGGTGAGACAGCTCCCGTGACTTGCCAGGGAGCAGGAAAGCCCAGGGCTGAGCTCAGGCTTTCTGCCTTCGGGGCCAGTTCCCTGTTGTCCCCTATCTAAGAACCCCCAAGAAAGAGGGCCCTGGCTAGAAAAAGTCTAGGTCAATGATGCTGGTGGGAATGCACCGCGCCCAAGTGAGCTGAAGGCCGTGGAGAAGCAGCAGATGCAGAAAAAGCTGTGAAAACAGGGCACAGAAGGACATTTAGATTCACAAGGGAAATTTCTGTTGGTAAAGATAGCTCCCTGTCTCATAATTTGAAGAGGAGGACTCTTAATAACTGTTATTAATGGAGAAAGCTTGGCCTTAAACCTGCCTAACAAACTCTCCTAAACAGCTCTAGTTTCTTGGACTTGTCCCGGTTACCTTCCTGTAACTGCCCTGCCCCCATCCCCCAAAGCCCAAACCCCTTTGTTTTGTCTAAGATGCTCCATAAGCCTCATTCATCTGGCTGCCTTCCTGAGCCACAGTTTTCTTTGTGAACTCCTGGGCACAGGTATGCAATTAGAAGATTTTTTCCTCCTGTTAATCTTTCTTTCTTCAGTTTGATTGGTGGGCCCCAGCCAATGAACCTAAGACGGGTAGAGGGGAAAAGAATTCTTCCCTGTCCTACCCTCGTCTGCCAGCAGGTCCCAGATACCAGGCCAGCAGAGAGATGGGTGCAGAGTGGTGTCCTCGTCATCAGGAACCTCAGAAAGTTCCTCTCTGTATGTAGCAGCTGGGATTGACTCCTCCGATGGGTCATTTGGGGCTGGGGTAATAGTGTGAGTTGTGTTTCCTCTTCCTAAACCTTTTCCTGCAACACTGCAGCTAGAGTGTTTGCAGAAGGGGAGGAGAACCCAGATGTCTGGCCTCCAGATGTTACTGAATGCAAGTTCGTGTGCCTGACACACGTCGACACCAAACAAACTGAAATGTCGGAGTTTGGAGCAGAGAAAGGTTTATTGCAGGGCCACGCAAGGGTCGGGGGGTGGCTCGTGCCCAGAAAAGCCCAAACCCCTGAAGGGTTTCAGCAAAGCACTTTTAAAGGCAAGGTAAGGGAGGGGCGTGGCTGGTTGTTGCAGACTTCTTGGTGTTGGAATCCTTTGTTCTTCCAGCTGTCTACCTAGGTCGTAGGTCAGGTCGTGATGTTCCTGTAAATTTCCAATAAGACAAATGTTATCCTCTGTTCTGCAACTTTTTACCTCTATATGAATGGAAAAGTGTTACAACCTTAAAGGTCAGAGCCTTGAGAATAGGTTATCCTATATATTTCAGGCCATAGGCAACATCCTTAACTGAAGGCAAAGCAATAGAGCACAAAGGTTAAAGTCAAAGAAAGATCTAATAGGGAGTCAGATTTGTTCTTCCCTTATTACAAAGTTACCTGGGAGGGGGGTGACAACCCCTCTTCTTCCCCGCCAACGGGAAGCCCAGCGCTGCATGCATTTCTAATATGGTCCCTGGAATAATCATTCCGGTCACTGCACGGTTGCCCACAGATGACTTAGCCTTTTGAATAAACGCCATCTAATTTTAAAGAATTAGAGAAAATATCTCTGGTTCTTCATTATAAATGGAACAGATATGGTTCACCTTTGCTCTCTTTCTAAATACCATTCCTTTCCTCTTGGAAAGTTTCCTAGCATGGAGGATGCCACATGGTGCATAAAACCTTTGGAACTGGGTTTGCCTTTGGGATAGAAAGAAGTTTCCTAGAGTGAGCAGTGCCCCAACACCAGCGTGAGCTTGATCCCCAAGTCACTCTCCGTATGAAGCCGATGGCCGATTTTTAGGGCCATGTGTGCATTCTCCTGCAGGATTCTCTCACCAAACGTTAGAAGGCAGTCACAATTTGGGCAAAATCTGGAAGATCTCACCCTAACTGGCAGATGGACAGCGTCTCAACCACCAAACCGAAACAGACACGTTTACCCATCAGAAGGCACTTGACACTCTAAATATGGAAGAAGCAATAAGAGTCAGAAGAAAAGCCGGCCTCCAAGGCCATGGCGGGCTGCCAGGTATTTTCTGACTTCACACCAGTTCAGTGGACGCATCTCTGGAGCCACGTAAACTGCTGTTCATCCTTCCAACGTGAGGTGTTTTCATTTTAGGATGTGGGTGTTTCATCTAGAACATTTGGCATTTTCTTCCAGGTCCTTATTTTAACAATTTTTTTTTTTTTTTTTTTTTTTGTGGTATGCGGGCCTCTCACTGTTGTGGCCTCTCCCACTGTGGAGCACAGGCTCCGGACGTGCAGGCTCAGTGGCCATGGCTCACGGGCCTAGCCGCTCAGCGGCATGTGGGATCTTCCCGGACCGGGGCACGAACCCGTGTCCCCTGCATCGGTAGGCGGACTGTCAACCACTGCGCCACCAGGGAAGCCCTTAACAATCTTTTGATTTAAAAAAATGTTTTCTTTAAAAACATGTGAATATATAGGTGCAGTCATGGTCCGTTCCCTCAGGCCCACACGCTCATTTGGAACTTGTGATAATTCAGCCTGTACCGAACTGATTCCTTTTAGGGAAGTTACACCGGTCATATGTGGTGGGAAAACCACTCTGGCGGGAATAGGGCGTTGTGGTGGGTGCTGGCGGGGAGACGTGCAGCTTCTGAAAGTCGACGACAGTTTTCAATCTCTGGTTCCACGTGAATCCCGTCCGCTTACCAAAGCCAGCCATGCGGTTTCTCCTCGGTGAAAAAGCGCTGGTTGCCCTGAGCTAGAACTCCAGCTTGTCACACTCTGTCACGCTGTGACAGAAGCCAAAGAACACCATGTCTTAGAGCAGCGCCCTTGGAGGAAGATTTCCTTACATGAGTTGTTTCCAGTTGATGTGATGTCACCTCATCCATGGATTTTAGCTCACTGCACGTACCATTCACTCAAGTGACAACTTTGTAGGGGGCTGGAGGGCGAAACTCAACCACGGTAAACGTGCATCGTCGCTCCGAGATGAGTCCCCATTCTAGGAATGCCGTGTTTTCATTTCACGTGTACCTTGGAACCAAGGGAACAAGACAGTTAACCTCTGCAGACTCACAGAGGACAGCACTTTACATTCACAACTCTGTGTATGTGTGTGTGTGTGTAGAGCAGGATGCTGAAATGTCTCTCTCAGCGGGTAGGTTGGTCATATTTGGGCATTCGCCAGAAATAAGAAAAGGAAGTTTGCTGATGAAATTAAAATAAAAATACAAAATTAAAAACAACAGCAGAAAAAGCAAACCACTGTTTCCAAGAGTAGAGGAGATTCCAATTAAGCCATCTTCTTCCAGGGTTCGCTGTTGGGGAATAGAAGCCACAGCGATGATGGAAGCCAGTACTTACTGAGCACTTACTGTGTGCCAGGGGCTGTTCTAGGTCTTCTAACATGCGTATGCCCACTTAATCCTCAGAACAGCCCTGTAAAGGAAATGATATTACTATCCCCATTTTATAAAGGAGAAACTTGGGAACAAAGCGAAATGACTTATCTAAGTGACACAATGGAGTTGGGTTTAGACTTGAGGTACCTAGGTCCCAAGCCCGTGCCGTCAGTGGCTGTGCTTGCGCCACCAGACGTGTAGGATCTATTTGGTGAGCAAGGGAGAAAGACCAGGCCTCCTACTGACCTATTTGTGAGGAGGCCGGGGAGACTTTGGGAAGGAACGGGAGCTGGGATTCTGCTAGGCTGCAGGCGTGTCTGAATACATGATGGTCTGTTACTGGTTGCTCTCCTCTGAGAGAGTTTGATGCCATTAGTGCAGAAACCGTGTCTCCTTTGTTCACTGTTGTATTTCCCAGGCATAGCACAGTGCCTGGGGCATAGTAGGCCCTGGGTAAAAGCATGGTGAATGAGTGAATCAAAGAATGAACCAGTGAATGAGTTGCCTGTTGTTCGGAAGACAAACGTGGAGTCTGACATAAGTGCAGTCTGGTCGAGGGCCACATCAGGCACACAGTTGGTTGAGACTCTGAACATCTGGAGGAATCAGCAAGGGCTTCCTGGAAGAGGGAGCATTCCTGCCGAGCCTTGAAGTGGAGGCGGCTGAAGGGTGGCTTTTTGGGTGGGAACAAGCGCTGAAAGCTCAGTGTTTACAAGCTCTGGTCCGAGATGTCACAGACACCTCCCCTGCAGAGGGGACCACACAGGCCACATATTGAACAAACACCTTCCTCCTTGGCCTGGGGCTCTGGCTGGAGCATATGCTTCTGTCCAGCTTTGGCACAGATGGTCTCTTTGCATTGGCCGAAGATGCCCGCCCACCCGCTGGCTCCCGCCTCCTCTCCCCTTATCAGCTGAAGATGAACTCCACAGAGCTCTCCTGTCAAACGATGCACAAACCATTCCCTTGTAGGGCAAAGGCTTGCAATTCCTTGCAACAATATTTCATAATTTATATATTTGATTAAAACCCAGAACCTGTGCCAGCAGCCTGCATAATCTAGCATATTGGGATCATTAGCTGCTTGTGTCACTCTTCTATTTTAAAACTTTCCATATTTGAATGCATGGAAGTACATCCTTCACATTTATTAAACTTTTCCCAGAAAGACCGTTTAGTAAGTCTCCATCATCTTTCATGTAATTAAAAAAAAAGGTCCCAATAAAATCCTTTAGGGAATACCATTTTATGCAGACCTTTAAAAACATTTGTCTTTTCTTGCCAGTAATTAAAAAAAAATCAAGACAAATGAGAGTTTTAGTAGCGCGATAATTAGTTCAAGATGAGTGTTGTGACTTGGCTTCTACCCTTGCTCTTTGCTGGGCTCCCCTTGGGAGCCTGCATTCCCCAATCCGGGGATGGTCTTATCCTTAGATTCCTTGGCTTGGCTCTCTTCCAACTTCTCGAATTGCTCCTTCTCTGTGCTTTGCTCCTGTAGTTTTATCCATCCTGCCTCTCTTTGCCCAGAAGGATTTCCTTTGCCACCTGCAGTTCTAACAGGGACTCTCTTTTCTACAAGGGGCCTGATTTACGTGATTTGGGGGTGGCTGTCTTTTCTTTTTTTAATTAATTAATTTTTGGCTGCGCTGGGTCTTCATTGCTGCGCGTGGGCTCTTCCTTGCAGTGGCTTCTCTTGTTGCAGAGCATGGGCTCTAGGTGCGCGGGCTTCTATAGTTGTGGCACATGGGCTCAGTAGTTGTGGCTCGCGGGCTCTAGAGTGCAGGCTCAGTAGTTGTGGTGCACGGGCTTAGCTGCTCCGCGGCATGTGAGATCTTCCCGGACCAGAGCTTGAGCCCGTGTCCCCTGCAAAGGCAGGTGGATTCTTAACCACTGCACCACCAGGGAAGACCCAAGGGGTGGCCGTCTTTTCAAATCCCTTCTCCTCCACTCAGGGGTTGGCTGGTTGGCACGTGATCAAGGCACTGCCAGTCAGGGTACCCCGGCTGTCTGGGCACAATCATTGGTCGAGGGATAGGCACATGACCCATGTTGGGCCAATCAAAGTCATTCCCAGAAAGCCCCAGAAAGAGACACTCCCCTTTCATTGGGCTCACTGGCTCCGAGGGTGAATGTGACCTTTACTGGGTTCTGGGGGCCGCCATCTGCTACCATCTGGGCTGGTCTGCCTGAGGACGAAGCTGACATGGAGGAAAACAGGCGAGAGATGGAGAAAGGAAGCAGATTCTCAACGAGAACATAGATTCTAGAATGTGGATTCCCTCCAGGTTTTCCTTTTCATCGTTGTTGTTTAAACTGATTTGCACTGGACTTCCTTCCTTTGCAACAAGAGAGGCCTGAATAATATTTCTTCTGTCTGCAAGTCCACATCCTTTCTGCTGTTTAAGAACCAAAGTTGTGGGACTTCCCTGGTGTTCCCATGGTTGAGACTTCACCTTCCAGTGCAGGGGGTGTGGGTTCGGGGAGCTAAGAACCCACATGCCTCTTGGCCAAGAAACCAAAACATAAAACAGAAGCAACATTGTAACAAATTCAATAACGACTTTAAAAATGGTTCATATCCAAAAAATCTTAAAAAAAACAAAAACAAAAAAACGCACCAAAGTTGTCCCAAACTCAGACCAAAGAAACACGATACACTGATGCGTGCAGATTCTATTATCATAGAACCGAGGGAATCGGTCCAGGAGATCAGTTTGCTTCAAACTAGTAGCATCTGAATGAACACAGATCATGGTTGAGAAGGAGCAAACACACTTCTTCCTTCAACAGCATCATCTCCAGGCTCAGCTCGTCAAAGGCATGGGTGGCCTGCACACATGCCGTGGCACCCTCTCTGCTTCCATGGAACTGTCTCATATTTGAAGCCAAACTTTTGGAGCCAAAGTCTGATAACCCAGTGAGTCAAGCACTCATGTCACTATCGCCTGTGTCCTCCCCAGATAGACTTGTTTAAACATCCAGATGAACCAGAGGGTGTAATGGCTTCAGAAATGTTTAATTCACTCAAGCTAAAATGGGAAACATCTTGGGTATTAGTCCCATTGTTTCTGGCTACAATGAATAAAACCTCACTAAAGAGAAACTATATGGTGAAGAAATGTATTACACAAGTAATAAATGTATAACCCAGCATAAAGAAGAAGGAAATTGTCTCATGTAACAAGAAAGCCAGAGCTAAGTTCACTGGCTTGATGATATAACCAAGGATCTAGACTGTTTAAGTCTCAGCTCCATCATTCTCAACTTATTAGCTTGGTTCACTTGTGTCTTCAAGGTTCTAAGATGTTCCAGCCTGACAGCACCCAGCTTAAGAAGACGAGACTCCTTGGGAAATGGCTGAATCCAAAACTGGGGCAGGAGAAGTATAAGACGAGCTGAGAGTTCCTTGTGGTGCCAGAATGTAAAATTTTGTTCAAAGGATGATGGGGACCTGTTAAAAGGACTTAACAGCCAGCTTGTAAAAGCTTTTCGTTGGCCAAATTTGGGACAGTTTGAACATCAAAATAAATAATGATAATAATAGATTATAAACAATTTAATAAAATAGAAATCCATGACTCCAAACTGATATAAAATATGAATAAATACATAAATAGGGAGAAAACAGAGCTTTTCCTTATAGTCGAATGCTAAGTAATAAACATGGAAGGAATGATTGAATTAGAAAAAACATCAACATTTGGCAACTGTCATGGTAATAATTCAGTCAAGAAACCTCAGTGGGTACCGACAACCTATGGGTGGAATTTTGATGAGGAACAGGATGTTGACATAGTCTCAAAGTACCTTCCCACAAAATGCTTATTAAACACAAAGGGAAAAGGAGTAACTTGACAGTGGAAAAATTTAGTCTAATCAAGTGTTGAAAATTAATAGCAACCCTAATGGAGCAAATAAAAATCTTGTATTATCTGATAGGATGCAATGAAAAGGAAACAGCATCACTTCCATGGCCTTCCTGCCAAAAAAGCATAACCTGAATCCAATTATAAGAGGATATCAAACAAAGCCAATTTGATGGACATTCTACTCATTATGTGGCTTTTCATCTTTTAAGATGTTGAGATCATAACTGTCAAGGAAAGAACTAGGAACACTTCCCAATTGAAGAAAACCAAAGAGACAAGTTAACTAGACGCAGTGCATAATCCTGGACTGGATCTTTTTTTTTTTTTTTTTAATAAAAAACCTTATTGGCACAACTGGTGACAGGGATCTGAGGATTAGATTGGTAGAATGTTAATCCCTAATTTTTATTTATTTATTTTTTTTCAGTACGCGGGCCTCTCACCGTTGCGGCCCCTCCCGTTAAGGAGCACAGGCTCCGCACGCGCAGGCTCAGCGGCCACAGCTCACGGGCCCAGCCGCTCCGCGGCATGTGGGATCTTCCCGGACCGGGGCACGAACCCATGTCCCCTGCATCGGCAGGCGGACTCTCAACCACTGCGCCACCAGGGAAGCCCAATCCCTAATTTTGATGGTTGTTTCATGGTTAGGTAGGAGAATGTCCTTGTAGGAATTACACACTGAAATGTTGATGGGGTGATGGGGCATAGTGTCAGCAACACCCTCAAATGGTTCAAGAAGACAAGTTCATTGTTCTCTTCTTGTGGCTTTTTTTCTAAGTTTGAAATAATATCAAAAGAAAAAGAAAGTAGGGCTGTTCCCTCCAGAGCAGCTCTTTTCATCAAGGAAGAGAGTATTTCTAAGCAGCTCCCCGAAGGTGAAGCCCCGTTGGGCAGCCTTGAGTCACATGCTGTTCCTCCAGCTGCAGAGGCAGCTGGGAAAGTGAGTTTGTATCGCGGGAAGTGGGCTCTCCCCACAAAGAAGAAGGAAATGGGGCGGAGAATGGCCGCACATAGGCAGCCAACGGTGTCTGCCTCATTCTGAAGTTTTCATAGTTGATTTAGGCCCTTTTGGAACCCAGTGCCATTAGCAACAGTGAATCACTGAAGGGCCCTCGGCTGTTTCTTCTTTGATTTTGTTGCTAGGCATTATTCTAAGGATTGGAGACTAAAGATGAGAGTATTTTCTCAAGAAGTGCATGGGGAGGGCTTCCCTGGTGGCGCAGTGGTTGAGAGTCCGCCTAACGATGCAGGGGACGCGGGTTCATGCCCCGCTCCGGGAAGATCCCACATGTTGAGGAGCGGCTGGGCCCGTGAGCCATGGCCGCTGAGCCTGCGCGTCCGGAGCCTGTGCTCCGCAACGGGAGAGGCCACAACAGTGAGAGGCCCGCGTACCACAAAAAAAAGGAAAAAAAAAAGTGCACGGGGGAGTCTTTCTCAAACTAATATTTATAGCACAATAGAATCAGTGCAATTATCGCTGTAAGCCTGGGGTATTTTGAGAGCACAGATGAAGGGCAAGGGCACCTCTAATACCCTTGTAGGGAGGGTGAGGCTGGAGAATGGCAGCTGTGCTTCCTGCTGACGTGGGGGATAAACCATGCAAGAATGAACGCTGTTACATTGTAGAGCGTATGTCTTTCCAATTTTGGTGCAGCATCCCGCTCAGTTACGGCAGCCCCAAGGAAGAGGCAGTCATAGGGCACCGTGGGGGGAGCTCTGGGCAAAGGGAACAGCCGGAGCAGGGGGCAGAGGCGGGGAGGGCTGGGTCACATAGAGGAACCCACGTGCTATGCATTCGGCTTCTGAAAAGGGAGCAGTAAGCAAGGTGGGTTGGGGTCAGGAAAATTAAGGAACTTGATTGCAAAGCTAAGAAGCTTTGACTTTCTCCCACGTGTGAACAGGGAGCCCCTGTTTTGTTGGGGAGAATGCATGGCGAGGATGTGTTTCTGAAGGGTCCAGCTGAGTGGTGTGTGGACAGGGTGAGTTCGTGGCAGGGAGATAGTTGTCAGTCTGGGCAGAAAATGTTCAAGGTGAAATACAACATTGGGGATGGAAGGAAGAGGTGATGGGAGAGAGGACTGCACTGAGTGACCATCAGAGGGGAAGGGGGGTGTCAGAGAGGATTCGGTGTTCCAAGTGCAAGGTTGGTGTCATTAGTAGACACCAGGAAGGCAGGAGCACGTTCTGGGTGGCATCCACTGGGGTCTGTGGGGGACATTACTCCTGTCCACAGTGGTGTGAACAGAGGCACCAGGACAAAATCGATCACGCTGGGTTTTCAACAGAGGAGAGATCATGTATCCCGTAATCTCTCTGTCGCGCCATTACCAACCCCTGCTGGAAACTCTCAGAAGGCTCCCCGTTGCTCGTAGGACAGAAACCGGTCTTTTCTGTTGCCCACAAAGCTGGTGACCCTCTTGTGCCTCAGCATCCATCCTCCCACTGTGGACCTGCCCCACCCATCTTCTTTCAGTCCCATTCATGGTCACCACTGTATCTCCAACAGCAATAAGTAGATATTGAATAAACTGGTGCTGCTTCAGCCACAGGGTCTTTGCACATGCCATCCATGCATCCATCTTTAACCATCTTCCTTTCCCTCTTTGGCTACTCGGCATCTACTGCCCTTTAGATCTCAGTTCAAGTGTCACTTTCCCAGGAGCACCTTTTCTGACATCCCTGATTAGGTCCAATCTCTTTCATTTGCTTTATAGAGACCGGGTTCCCCACCCCCATCCCCCACCTTTATACCATCCATAAAAGCAGTAATTTTACATCAACTTGTGGGAATATTTGCCCGAGGCCCATCTCCTGCACAGACTGTAAAGTCTGGGGGCACTGTTCTTTCTGTGAGCGCTGTACCCCCTGTCCTCAGCATGCGAATTGGAATTCTGTAGTGCTCAGTGAATACTTGTGGAATGAATGAGTGAGGGAATGAACAAGTGCATATTCCATTGGTGCTTCAGGGAGGGCTGCTGGGAAGCAGGTTATGTTTCAGTAGCTCCTTCTAGGACAGATAGAATTTCTGTAGAAGGAATTGGTCTTCAAGGACCCAGCACAGACCAGGGCGGTGGTGGCAGGGGAGAGGGTCTTGATCAAAAGGAGTTTCTGAATGTTTAAGTGAAATAGGGAAATCGAAATCTAGAGCAAGAAAGGGTTTTAAGACCAGAAGGACAGTTAAGCCAAGTGTTGGAGGGCCTCACTTGTCAGGGTGAGGACTTGCTTGTTAAGTTGAGGGGCTACAGGGATCCTGGAAGGATGGGTCCAAAAGCTCCTCTTTGAGAAGGTGGACGTGGCAGAGAAACACGGGGGCTGGAGAGATGAGCTGGAAGCAGAAAACCACCTGCGAAGGATAGGGCAATAGCTTTCGTCCAGCTTGCAAAGCCCATGAATGGAGGTATTGTAGACGAGATAATGCGAGCACAATTCGGGTGGTGAAAGTAAAGAAACTGGGCAATAGATGGGCAGTTTAAGAAAGAGAGGCCAGGACTTCCCTGGCGGTCCAGCGGTTAAGACTCTGCACTTCCAATGCAGAGGGCGCGGGTTTGATCCCTGGTCGGGGAACTCGTGGCGTGACTTAAACAAAAAGGAAAGAGAGGCCATGGTGATGAGACTGTGAGCTCCTAAGCCTCAGGTCTTTTTCACCTTTATATTCGCAGTAGAAAAAGAAAGGTCTTTTTTTCCTGAAATTGTGGGGAGGAAATGAATTTGGAGACTGTAAATGCACAGAGAGGCCGTAAAAGAGAGACAGTCTCACCCACAGAGCTATTCCGTTTGGCTCATTCAGTGTTCCACTGGCAACGTTTGAAAAGGGAGAGATTTCTCATAAAATCCGTATTTCTTCAGGTTGGCCTGCACTGGTCACCGTGTGCCATGTGGCACCCATTGGTTGAGCTTAGGTGGCCCTGTTTGGCTGCTTTGAGTCCCCAGCCTGGTCTTACACCCAGAGGGGCTCACTCGTCACCTGCTGGGGCTTGGAGAACACCTGAGTTGCTGCTCCCCAGTTTTCAAGAGGCTGCTTTTAGGTGTCCCATGAAACACGACACGCTCGTTTCCATCAGTGCTCTCGGGGTACCCAGAACTGGGGGGATGGGAGTTCTGCCCCGAGGACCTTCAGTCCCCAAAGGAGTCTGATGAGACACAACTGATGAAGAGGCACACCTGCATTTCCAGTGCCTTCCGCTAGCGCCCGCACTCAGGATCTTGGGGCAAAGCAGATGCCGTGAAATGACCGCCAGGTGTAAATAATGAGCTCAGGGCCTGTGCGAACTTCGTAAAACTTTTACTGATATATTTATCATGCCAACATTTTTTTATTTAAAATTCAAATTCCATTTGAAAGGGAGGCAACAAACGAGCATTGGGATCCCAGGCTGCTCCTGGAGGAGCCCCCAGGTTCACGAGAAAGCACGCACATCCGCCAGCTCTGTGATTTGATCGCTCAGAGTTGCATTCTGGGAAACTCCTCCTAGAGAGCCCGGGCAGGATGTGTTTCGTTGGTAGCTGGGAAACAACAGCAGCAAAAACAAAATAACTGCGTCCTAAGACTTCTCAGAACGTCTCCGGCTTTGAAACTATTGACCCTCAAGGACCCCTCCCCACCCGATCTAGAATATGTGTGTGTATATATATCCACTGAAGAAAGATCACTGTTTTTGTTGCTTGTTGGCTGTCTCGCCAGGCCCTTAGGATGGCCTTGGCATGCTTGCTTCTACTTCTCGGTGGGATCCTGTGGATTCCAGCCATGGGTGGACGGCCCTTCAGGAGCGTTTGGACTTGCTGCACGTTGGGCACAGAAGCTGACCCTTGGTGATGATGTACGCCCGGCCACCCAGCTGCTGCTCGCAGCCCTCGCAGACAAAGTGCTTTCGGTGCCAGGCCAGGTCTTCCACGCGCTGGTAGTCCTCTGAGAAGATTATCTGGGGAGGGGAGCGGAAGAATCGTACAGCTCAGGTTTTGTCCCCAGTAGACAGGGCATGGGAGACAAGCCGTAAGATGGTGGTCCCTCGTCCCCCATTCTTGTTTGGACCTTTCAGTGCCTCACTGGAGAAATCTGACATAAATCTAAGACAGTAAGTACAGTGTTTGGCGAAGGTCATGGTTGCGTCTTAGCTTCTGGGATCAAAAAAAAAAAATCCTCCACTATTGACAGGTTTTACGTATCTGGCATCTATGATGCTGTCCGGGCCAAATCCAAAGCCCAGTTGTGCTCGGAGACGGAATTACATACCCCAGTGAAGATGGCCTAACGGTAGCTGAGCGGCCAATGGCCGGTCTTCAAGAGCAAGAACACCCAGAGTCACTTGGGCTTGGAATAAAGTAACACTTTGGAACATCTGTACAATCTGGTGAGGAACCAGAGAGCAGAACAGCATACTGGTTAAATGTGCTTTCTGATTTTGGGGTCAAACAGGGACCAGGTATGTGTTTTCACTTAAATACCAGCTGCATGACTTTGGGCAAACTACTCAACCTCCCTGTGCCTCAGTTTGCACATCTGTAGGATGGGGATGTAAATACTACCCATCCCATGGGGTTTTATGAGCGCTGCACGTGTTGCTACAGATGGAGTACTCGGAACGGTAACAGAGACAAAGTCAGTGCTTTGTGATTATCGCTGACCTCTCTGAGCTGCACTTTTCTCAGACGTCAAACGGAGACAATGATTCTCTCTCCCTGAAAGACTGTTGCGAGATGTAAACGGTACCTCACATACAACGTCTGTAGCACATTAGGACGAGGTGTTGTTACCGCGAGCATACTGCTGTCCTCACAGAAATGAGGTGGGTGGGACCTGGCCTGCCGACAGCCCTTATCCTTCTGTAACATCCTTGCTCACTCAGTTATGAGGTAGGAGGATTACAGGGTCTTAACTTCACACGGAGACCAACACGTGAAAGGTGGGAGGAGGTAGATATTGGCTTAAAGTGAGGAAGACATTTCTAACCCTCGTATGTGCCAGAGATGAAGGTAGTGAGTTTCTCGTCACCAGAGGCATGCAGGCAGTAGTTATTATTGTCATAGCCATTACTGTCACTATTCACACACCTTAGAGTTTCTCTAGTCTAAACCCATGTTGGAGAGCTGAACCCCTTTCACAGCATCTCCTAACTGTCGGATTGTGTTATGTTAATGCTACATGATTTTATTGTATCATCTTGTATTACATTATCCTAAGACTCACAGCAGCTTCCACTTCTTAGTTACTCGGGCCCCGTGCCAAGCATTTTCAGGCATGATCTCATTTATCCTCACAGCAATTCCATGGGATGGGCACTGTTACCCTCCCATTTGGTAAGTTATAAAACTGAGGCACAGGAGTTAGGGACCCACATGCCTCACAGATGCAGAGCCAGGTTTGAATGTGGGCCGTCTACCTCCTGGCGGCACCCCATAATGTTCTTCTGGGCCCTTACTTAGTGCCAAGCCTTGTGTCAAGGATGAGACTTGACAGGTCCTCTGTGTCTGACCCATCCCAACAGGCCCGGGGGTGGGAACTAATTTCTGCCCCATTTTGCAGATGGGAAAACAGAGGCTGAGAGTGTGAAGGGGGATCTGAGCCTCAGTTTTCTTATCTGTGGATCACATCATCCTGAAGCCACACTCCCCCGGGCCTCTGGGTCCCCTCCTGCAGTCTGGGGGTGCCCACCCCACTGGTCCTCACCTCGTCACAGCCGGAGCACCGGGGCCGCAGGCTCTCGCAGTAATGACGGCCACACCAGGGCGCCCCATCCTTCCAGAAGTAGATGAGGTCCACCAGTGGCTCGGAGCACTTGGTGCACACGAAGCAGGCAGGATGCCACTGCTTGCTGTAGCCTGCCCTGTCCGAGTAGACCACAGGGCTGTCGGCGGGGGCCACCCCCTTGCAGAGCTCACAGACCTGGAAGGGTGGGGGAGGACCCCCAGGACACAAGGTAGTCAGGAGTGCATCGTGACCTGGTTTCGAGTTTCAACTCCAGTCTCTTTACTTCCTGGGTAACCTTGAGCAAGTTACTATACCTCTCTGTTCCTCAGTTTTCTCATCTGCAAAGTGGGATAATAATAATACTGCCTACCTAGTAGGTAGTTGTGAGGACTCAATAAAGTATCGGGTTGGCCATAAAGTTCATTTGGCTTTTTCTGTAAGATCTTATGGAAAAACCTGAATGAACTTTTTGGCCAGCCCAATATTTGTTTAGCACAGTCATTCTCACACTTTTTGTTCTCAACACCGTTTAGACTCTTAAAAATTTTTGAGAAGCCCAAAGAGTTTTTTTCATGTGGGTAATAGCTATTGATATTTACCATACAAGAAATTACTGAGGAAAAAAATTAAATAACTATTAATTCATTAAAAAATAGTAAACCAACAGCATGTGAACATAAATATTTGTAATTAAAAATAACTATATTTTCCAAAACAGAAAAATTGAGTCAGAGTGTGGCATTGTTTACATTTTTGCAAATCTCTAATGACTGGCTCAGTAGAGGATTTCTCGATTCTTATAAGTGTTTTAGCTTTTCATCTTTTGCATTATGTGGTTTTCTTTGAAATACATGAAAAAAATCTGACCTTACACTGATTAGAAATTGAAAAAGGGAGGCAGGCATTTTAAATAGCCTTTCTAGATAACTGTGGAGTATTTTTCTTTGCTATTACATCAAAATTAGACAAGTGTTACGATCTCAAAAGTTAGTTGATGTGGAGTCTGAAACCATATCAACCAACCTTTCATGCCGTTTACATTAAAACCCACTGGTCCACCTTGCACTTTGAATGGATCTTTTACCTATGCAGGATTAATTTTTAATAAACTTAAAATTTGAGAACGGTTTTCGACTTACAGAAAAATTGTGGAGATCGTACAGAGAATTCTCGTATACCCCGCACCCGCTTTCCTGTGTTCTTAGCACTTACATTAATATGGTGTACTTGTCACAACCAATTAACCAGTATTGATATGTTATTAGTAACTAAAGTCCAAACTTTATCCAGATGTGCTTAGATTCTACCTACTGTCCCTTTCCTCTTGTAGGATTGGATCCAGGATCCCACATTACAGTTAGCGATCATGTCTCCTTAGGCTCCTCTGGGCTGTGACAGTTTCTCAGATGTTCCTTGTTTTTAATAACCTTGGAAGAGGACCAGTCAGATATTTGGGAGACTGGCCCTCAGTTGGGATTTGCCTGATGTTATCATGACTGCACTGGGAGGAAGACCACAGAGCTGAACGACCGTTCTCATCACGTCCTATGCAGACGACAGCCTCAATCTGTAAAATCTTTCCAGTCGTTTCGGAGTTCTCACCTCCTCCTCAGAACTCTGATGATGAGGATGATGCTGGCTGTCATCTCCCTGGGGCAGTTGTATGTCCAACTCAGGTGTTCCCTCCTGACTGACACCCTTACGGAAACCCGAGAGAGTTACTTTCCCTTGTAGACTTATCTCCGCCCCCCCCCTTTTTTTTTTTTCCTTGCGGTACGCGGGCCTCTCACTGTTGTGGCCTCTCCCGTTGCGGAGCACAGCCTCCGGACGCGGAGGCTCAGCAGCCGTGGCTCACGGGCCCAGCCGCTCCGCGGCATGTGGGATCTTCCCGGACCGGGGCACGAACCCGTGTCCCCTGCATCGGCAGGCGGACTCTCAACCACTGCACCACCAGGGAGGCCCTTATCTCCCTTTTAAGGAGACCTATATTTCCCCCCAGACATGGCCAAACCCAGGTTCACAGAGATTCAGTGATTGCTGAGTAGCAATAGCTGACAAGAGGCAAAGCTGGGATTCGAACACAGGCCAAGCCTGACCCCAAAGCCAAGGTTCTTTCTGCTCCACCGTGCGGCCTTTCCATCAGAGTCAGCACACTACGGCCAAACCCAGCCTCTGCCTGTTCTTGTCGGACCCATCAGCGTCGAATGGGTTTTACATTTGAACTCTAATTTAGTGAAATGTTTTCTCCCAAAAAAGAATTCCATTTTTCTCATAGTAGACCGGGGTTTTGGACTGAATGGTGCCCCTCCCCCTGTTAACATGTTGAAGCCCTGACCCCCAATGTGACTGTATTTGGAGATGGGGCCTTTAAGGAGTTAACTGAGTTTCAATGAGGTCATTAGGGTGGGGCCCTAATCAAATAGGACTGGTGTCCTTATAAGAAGAGAGACCAGAGATGGATGGCTGTCTCTTTCTCTTTCTGGGTGTACACAGAGGGGAGGCCATGTGAGGATACAGTGAGAAGGTGGCCCTCTGCAAGCTAGAAAGAGGGGTCTCACCAGAACCCAACCCTGCCAGCACCTTGATCTTGGACTTCTAGTCTGCAGAACTGGGAAAAAAATATATTTCTGTTGTTTAAGCCACCTGGCCTGCAATATTCTGTTATGGCAGCCTGAGCTAGCTAATGCGGCCTGTATTACAAAGCCCTGTCTTAATTATACTACTGTATTTTGAATTTCAAAAAAAAATTGTGGGTATTTATTTTCTCTCTTGTTACGTAAAGTACCTACGTGATATCATCAACTCCCGCTCTTGGTCCACAACACCTGAGAGATAGATCACCTGGCCCTCTACAGAAAATGTTTGCTGACCCCTGGCTTGAGATGAACACTCTGTCTTACTAAGCACAAATTATGTGTCAGCCCAAATAGATATATTTATTGTTTTGCTACGTAAAGATGAATAGGGATATATTCAGAGCCTAAACACTTAGAATTCTTTACATACTTTAACTGCATACTTCATATACTCTTGTATATGAAGAGGAAATAAAAATTAAAATGGTGGAAATTGGGGAAAGAAAACAAAATGACAAAATATGTCCACGTACTGAGTGTGGTCCCTAAGCGCGGTCGTGGCTGAGCTCGTGTTCAGGTGAGGAGTGTGTCTGGTTAATTGCTCCTGGCTGCCTGATGATGATGTTCCTTAGAACGTGCTGGATTTTTGGTTTCAGTTATGCCCATGAGAATGACGGGTGTGAGTCCTTCACCAAAGTGAAACCCTGTCCTTCTGCATGTGACTGAGCCCCAGCTCACCTGGAACTCATCAGAGGGTCTGAACCAAAAATAGGTGATGGGGAATTCCCTGGTGGTCCAGTGGTTAGGACTCCACGCTTCCATACCAGGGGGCACGGGTTCGACCCCTGGTGGGGGGACCAAGATACCGCAAGCCTCACAGTGTGGCAAAAAAATTAAAAACAAACAAACAAAACAAACCAAAAATGGGTGATGGGTCCGCGTTCATTGACTGTCACGTCTCCAGAAGTGTAAACTGTCTGGTGAGGGCTGTTTGAGAAGCAAGTGCATTTTCTGTCTGTTGGTCTTTCTAAATTTCACAGAATGAAATTTCCGGCCCCTTTCCTCCCACACAGAAGGGGCTTACTGTCCATCCACCACACCTGGTCGAGTATCACCAGGATACATCAGTGGGGCGCCTGACTCCAAGTTTCCAGATGTGCCTAACACAGAAGTGGGGAAAGGGAGGGATATAAATGCACCTGGATGTGTCTGGTGGGTACCAGCAGGCGCCTGCGACCCTCAGAAGGAACTAGAGGGATGTGAGGTCAGGAAGCAGTTTGTGGGTGATCCCGGGTGACTCTGAACTGGGGGTTGGGACTTCACTTTGGAGGTAATGGGAAGCCAGTGCTGGTTCTGGAGTGCTGGCGTGTGGTTTGCACTGGGAGCAGGTAACTCTGGGAAAACTGTCTGAATGGGCTTTGTCAGGAGCCTCTCTGGGGAGTGTCTCTTCCCTCGTTGTCCCCCAGCATCCCTGGCTGTGCACCCTGTTACCACCAGTAGCCAATCCTTTTTTAAGCAAACAGTGTCATTGACATTTTATGAAAACATGCTGTCAGAGTAATGAGTCCTGTCAACATGCATCAGGAACCAATTTCTTCTTCTGGCCTCTGAGCTATTTTCCGTGCCCCCTTCCCTGTGGTCTCAAAGGACAAGAGATCTGACAGTGTCTTGGCTCTGTCAGCTGGTTGCCCCTCAGCCACTAGGGGCAGCCTGCCAACCAAGAGTCAGACTGCCCAGCCTGCCTGGGGTCCTGTGATCCGGGTCCTGCCTTTCTCTGCACAAACGTATTCTCCTACCATCCTTGGAAGGGAGGTTTACAGTTTCTAAATTGCAGTGGATGGTTGAGACGGGGGCTAGCTGTGTGACCTTGGGCAAGTTACCCAACCTCTCTGCACCTTCGTTTTTTCACCTGTCAGGTAATACTCAGAACATCACAGGTCTGCTGCACGGATTAAATGAGATAATAGAATTAGTGAACTTTACAAGGGTTCAGTAATAATTAGCGAAAATCTCCTGTTATCCCTACAAAGCCCTCCTTACAGAAAGTTGAGGAGCTAAATCCATTTCCTAAGATGACAAAGACGTCGAAGGCAGGATCTGCTTCTGGTTTGGAGGCCTGGCTTCCTTTCGGTAGCACCATGAGCACGTAGATTGATTGGCAAGAGGTCATTCCTCCCACCCACGAGCTCTGGGTTTTTCCGCCTCTGTTCTTTCCCTCTGTGCAAGGCCAGAGAATCAAGTCATGTGAGTTTCATCTTCTGTCACTACCCCAGACTCAGCTACAATCAGTGCCCGCCTTGGTGGGCCTGCTCTTTTCCCTCTCCCATCCCACCCCCTCCAAGACAGCGTGCTCAGCCTCGAGTCTGCCCCAGCATCCCTAGAGGGCTGCTCAAACAGAGTGTTGCACTTCCCCACCCCGAGTGTCTGATTAGTAGGTCTGGGAGGGCGCAGGGGAATTTTCAGATTCCCAGGGGAAGCTGGTATGGTCAGGGGACCGCACTTCGAGACCCACTGTCATAGAGTGTTTGAACATGACCTTATATAAAAACTCAGCAAAAATGACATGACCAATTAGGTTCCATTACAGCAAAAGCCAATTTGAATTCCTGGGACGCTTAAATTCTAGACTATTTTGAAGAAAGCCCAATGTGGTCATTCCCAGGTGACTTCCCCTCTGGAGGAGCCACTTTTGGTCGAGTAGAAGGCCTTTGGAGCTAGGCTAAAACGCACAGAGAAGACCATTGATCATTAGCATGTCAGTGGGTTCTCATTCAGACTCCCAACTGTCTAAAACTAGAGCCTTCTCATGGGAATCTGTCCAGCCTTTGCCACGTAACCTAGTTTGCAGACTGTGGTGCCTCCAGGGGAAGGAGCTGTAGCACAGACCTTTCATAGGTAGAACATGTGACGTTTCTCCTGGTGCCACTGAAGTTTTGTCTTGCCCTGTTGTTCAAATGGTGAGAGATTGTTCATCACAAGTGTCTAAATGAAAGAGTTTGTATATTCTGTACTTTGGGCTTCTGTAAACACTTGCACTGAGAAAGCTGAGGAGCATTCTAGATTCAGCTGCCTGCAAAGCTCAGACCCTGCAGGGCTGGGGTTCCCTCTGCCGTGAGGTGTGGAAATGATGCCGGCAACTTCTTGGACCCTCCTCCAACCAATACCCATATTCCTTTTCTTTGCATATGGTCCCGCCTTAGTAACTCGCTTCTGTAGAACAGAATGTGGTGGAAGGGATGCTGTACATCCCTGAGGTAGGTCATGAAGGCAACACAGCTTCCACTGGCTCTTTCTTGGGCGTCCTGAGGCCCGCATCCTAGGGCAGCCACACGGAGAAAACACAGAGATAGAGGGAGAGGCCGGGGCCCCTGCTGGTCCAGCCCTAGCCGTATCTGTCTTCCAAGCATCAAGGCCAGAGGTCAAGGACAGAGACAAGCTCTCCCGCTGAGCCCTGCCCAGATTGCTGATCTTTGAGAAAAACAGACATCTTGGAACAGGTGTTCTAAGCCGCTGCATCTCAGGGTGGTTTGCTGTGCGGCCCCAGGTAACAGGAGCAGCACACGTGGACATGCAGAGTTATTCAGGCTTCTGAAATGGCAGTAACTAAGACACAGAGTGTTTCAGGAAGCAGCAGATTCAGGACAGTGGCCCCGGGTTCCACGGCCAAAGAGGTGTCTCCAGGGATGAGCCGCGCTGGCCTTCAGGGACGGATCTGCAGATATGGAGAGCCCTGTAAACCAGCCGTAATCTGTCGGCCGCGGTTGCCAGCAGTTCTGTTCCAATCATGTGGTTCTTTTCTGGAAGGCCCTTATCCAAAGGCCTCCCCAGTCTAAACCCAGATTGCCTTGTGAAAAGCTCCCCATTACAATACAGTAAATATTGACTCAAGGGCCTTGAATTCAGGCACTGGGTTCTTTCCAACACAGATACTCAACAATTTATTTATAAACAGCATCTCTCCATTTCCTCTTATGGCGATTATTCACCATCTTTGCTTTGCAGCCTCGTCTATCGGCAGTTTTTTGGGGCATTTTCCCCTCTTTTCTGGCCCACTGTCATGGCTGGCATCTTTAGCCTCTTGCGTTCTCTTGCCCCACACAGGCAACTTCCGGAGAGGTTCCTTATGGTGCAGAATAGGTGGGTGGCCGCAGGCACTGCCGTTAGGGTCCCGGCCTTTGCATGAGGTCCCGCCGTAGCTTCATCTGGGGGCATCTCCGAGCCTCAGTTTCCGCATCTGTGACACAAGGTGGGCCCTGATCGTGGGAAGTGCTTTGCACGTGTGGTCAGTGCTGTGGGCCCACCAGTGCTTTGCCTCCCGCATCTTCTAGGGGCAGGTCCTTGAGGAGGGGGCTCTCTCCCAAGCGAGGCAGAATGTCAGGCGTTTCTAACCGCATCTCCCTCACTGGTTATCTGGTGAGGGGCCAGGAAGGCTTCCCAAATGCGACACTTGGAAGAGAGAACGTCAGCCTGGGGTGTTCCCGAATCCGGCCTTGACAAGTGTATCCCTACAACGGGATGCTGCTGAGTAGGGACAAGGCTTACGTGTGGTCATCTCTGTTGCAGAGGCCTCGCAAGGTGTCTGGGCCACACCGGGGCTCTGGGAGCGGGAGCTGCCGTCCTGTGGAGTCTGTGCGGGGTTTGAGGCGAGGCAGGCCTGAGTTCCAGTTCTGGCTTCACGGCTCACCAGCTAGACGCCTAGAGAGGGGGGTGATATATCTTGCCGGGTAGTTCTTGGGATTGAATGAAACAACCGTGTGAAGCCTCTGGCGTGCTGCCTGGCACCATGTAGGTCGTCAACGAATGGCAGATGACACTATCATCAGAATCATCAGCGTCACCAAGTAACCTCCAGTAGCATAATAAAATTGAACAAAGCCCAGGTCATTCATAAACAGTGAAAAACATTTTTTATGGTTCTTCTAGTTCCAGGGTCAGCAAAGTACAGCCCTGGGGCCAGATCCAGCCTGCTGCCTGGTTTTGCAAATAAAGTTTTATTGGGACACAGCCCTGGTCATCTGTTGAGATATTGTCTTTGGCTGCGTCAGTGCCACAAGGACAGAGGCCAGTGGTTATGACTGAGACCTCGTGGCTCGTAAAGCCTGAAATATTCACAATCTGCCCTTTATAGGAAAAGTTTGCCAACCCCTGTTTTAGTCAATGGACTATTACGCAGCCCACTTTGGGGGGGACGAAAAAAAGATAGTTGTGAAGCCTTATGAGGCAACACGGCAAAGTATTTATAGTATGGAAAGCAGGATAAAAGGAATTTTCCGTGGAAAATAAAATCTCCTTTAATGTCATTAAAATATCTCCCCTGTGAACAAGGTGGCAGGCAGATGCTGAGAAGCCTGGTAACCATGGCAGTTTGGGGGGGGGCTTCCTTTCATCCTCTGTCCTCCAGCTCAGGCAGGGCTCGCAGGCCTGGGGGCGCACGGTGGTTTCAAATTCGCAGAGAGGGGCTGGCAGGAAAACCAGCCTGCCAGCCCACAAGCCAAACATCTGCTCGGACCAAGCTTTGGAAGTCCCTTGCCCACAAGTATGTCCCTTGTCGGGGCTGGAGTCGGGCTGAGCTGCCAGCGGCTGTTAAGTTTCCATCTGAGAGGCCCACCTCGTGGGAGGGAGGGGACCCACACCTCCGGTCCCTCCTTTGTGCATTCTTGTGGGGAAAGGGGGCAGGGAGGTTACACTGTAATTTGGGACCAAATTAACACATCTTTACGACTTCCAGCAATGTCTTCACTTCTTTCAGTCTGTTCTCCTTTTAATCACTTCCTCTGGGGCCACGGCCTGGCCCGTGAGGCAGGAGCTGGGGTCTCCCGGGCAGGGATGAAAACTACGAAAGGGCGGAGATGACATTAAATGCTATGTCCTGGCTTTCTTTCCTCTTTCTTCGGTTACAAGTTTGGGGTGTAGGGAAGGGCGGAAATTCCTGGGCAGGATGACCATGCCCAGGAAATTGGTATATTTAATTTCGGAGAAAATATCCAGTAAACTTTCTAAACGCAGGGAGATGGTCTGGTAGAGCTGTTCACCGTCCGAGCATTGAGGTCCAGTGTCCGTAGGATCCATCCAGGTGGGAGAGGTCGGGAGCGGGGGCCTGGAAAGCAGATATGGGGCCCCGCCGTGCTGCTGTGGAATGGTCTGGGCTGCTGGGGTGGGCAGCTCCACGGCCACGGAATGCTTCGAAGCCCCCAAGACCCCCGAGAACCCATGGTGGGTGGGACTGGGGTGGGGCAGGCACGTCCTTCCCCTGTTCTTGGCTCGCAGACAAGAGGCCCTCAAGTTCTTCACCAGGCTGGGCTGGGAGTGACTCTGCACACTGCCACCCACCCCAGCAAACATAAATGCACGTGCCCTTGCTTTGTCCCTACCCTGCTGGGACCCCACAGGGCTGGTGACGCGAAGGACCTGGGCTGGAACCTCACCGGCAAACCAGTTAACCTCTCTGTGCCTCAGGCTCCACGTCTGTGAAATGGGCATAACAACCCCAAGCTGTCTTGCTGGTCGTTCGGAGGATTCAAAGAGATGAATGAGCCTGCCGTGAAGTAACAATTCCCCACCACCCTCGCTGCTCCACGCACACACAGAGGGGCAAGTCAGGGGAAGAGAAGGCTAAATATTGGTTTTTTTTTACTTGGCCTCACTGATTTAAAGGGCCTGCTTTGGGAGTGACAGCGGTTGGTTAGTATCTGGGATTTTTGTGCCGTGGCGTTTCCTCACGAAGAGGGATGACTCCCAGGGCATTTGCCATGCCACTGCCTCTCCTGAGCTCAGGGT
The DNA here is from genome assembly GCF_964341445.2 of Mesoplodon mirus. Lineage (NCBI taxonomy): Eukaryota > Metazoa > Chordata > Mammalia > Artiodactyla > Ziphiidae > Mesoplodon > Mesoplodon mirus. The sequence goes on from NC_138988.1 coordinate 8,441,083, forward strand.
CAGGATGACACTTTCAGGGACCTGCCCTGAGGTCAGCATGGGCGGCCGCAGCTTTGGGGTTCATTCCCAGACGTGCCACGGCTGATTTCAGGTTGCCCGTCCTGTCACGGGGCCCGTGGGAAGGCCTGGCGGAGGGCCTTACTCAGATCCGAGTAAGTGAAGAGCCCCGGCCATGAGGATGGGTCAGCTCAGAGGGTGCTGCTCCCGTCACCCAGCTGGCCCACCGCCCTCTGGCTTCACCCAGCGCTCAGCCCGTGGGTGGGGATTCCACACAGGCGACTTGGAACAGCCTTTTGGCGATAATGCTCCTCTGGTCTGGACAGTCTGGTGGAGGGGCCTGGGGTTGGGGGGAGGACTTGGCAGCCCAGGTCTCCGAGGAAGGGCACGACTGTAACAGGCCGCCCGGCAGCAGGACAGCCGAGCGAGCTCCTGGGAGAACCGCCGTGGGGTGTAGGCTACCAGCAGCTCAGAGAAAGCAGGGCTCGTGGCCTCCGGCTGCCAAGTGTAGAGTGTAGTGCGCTCTAGGATGGGGCATTCGGGGCGGGTATAGAGCAGTGGGCTATGTTCTGTGTCTGTATTTCCACCACTCCCCGTGGAGAGTTCAAGGAATTCAAGAGTGCTGTGAAGTCTTCTCAAAGCCGGACACCCTAAGCCAGGGCGCCACATAAGTCTAGAAAATGCCCCTGTTAGCATCTCTTGGACCCTCCCTGTATACCAGATCGGCAGTATCATTTTGGCTGAGCTTAAATGTAAGGTCATTTTTAACCCTCTTTAGCAGTGGTTCTCAAAGTGTGGCCCCCAGCATTGGCATCAACCTGGAGACTCGTTAGAAATTCAGATTCTCAGCCTCCACCTGCACCAACAAGTCTGGGGTGGGACCCAGGCCTCTGGATTTTAGCCAGTTTCCAGGTGACTTTAGTTTGAGAACCACTGCCGTAGCCTCCTACAGGCTCTGAGAAGTCCAGCCCTAAAGAAACCCATTTCGTTTTGTTTAGTCTGATGTCCCCTTTACGTGGCCACATGGCCCGTTTATAGCTTCATGGCCATGAGCTTTCTAGGAATAAGCTTTGGGAAACAGGAAAGAGGGGTTTGGGGGCTAACAGTTGGTTCGAATCCCATAGCCTCCCTTGGGCTGTTGGGAGCTTTACATCAGATACTCTCCAGCTCAGCGCTGTCCTCGGTCCAGAGAAAGCCCACTAAATGGTAGCCACTAACAACAGGAATAACGTCTCCCTTAGGATGATAAAGTGTGATATGTTACCATCGTAGCTCCAGTGTAATACATTTCACATGTCCTTCTTTTTGCCGCCTTTTCTTTCATAAATCACTGTTTGATTTGGGGTGTCAGTCCTATGCTTCCTCCCCGTACCTGGGTTCTCAAGTTGAATGCCCTGACTGCTTCTAGCAAAGTTTGTGGCCCTCGTCAGGGGAGCAAACGTCAGGCTTCGTGCCTGATGCTTGTCTGTGGTGACTGTCCTACCTGCCCTTTTATGAGAACAAGAGGAGCCCAGCACACAGGACAGCCAGCACTCATGTCCCCTTGATATGCCGCCCCCTGGGGTACAGCAGAGCAGCTCAGGCAGCGAGCCCACAGCCAGGCCCGACGGCACGGCTGCCGGGGACAAGCCATCTATGGCCTGGCAGGCTACTTAGCTACCTTAATAGAATTTGCTCCCCGGCTTCAAGGAGATAAACAGGGAGTTAAATGCAGATAACAAGCAGGGTTTTATAAGTCAGCATCACACAGTAGAAAGTGTATGATGATCCAGCTTCTGCCCCTTAGAAACGATGGGGCCTCCGACAAACCACCGTTCTTCTCTGAATCTCTGACTGCTCACCTGTAAAATGGGGCTGGTGAAATCCACCTACCAGGTAACAGTTCGAATTAATCCAAGACCTGGAAGTACTGAGCATAGCACGTGGCACACAGCAGGTGCTTAAGGCATGTGAACTTGAAAGCTCATCGTCCTTTCAGGCAAAACGGCCACCCAAGTGGTCCCCATCTTTTGAGGATCAATTTAGTTCGAACATGGGACTTCCCCGGTGGTCCAGTGGTTGAGAATCCGTCTTGCAATGCAGGGGACGCCGGTTTGATCCCTGGTTGGGGAACTAAGATCCCACATGCTGCGGGGTAACTAAGCCTGTGTGCCACAACTACTGAGCCTGCGCACCACAACTAGAAAGCCTGCGTGCCGCAACTACAGAGCCCACGCGCCACAGCTAAAGAGAAGCCTGCACGCCACAACGAAGGATCCTGCGTGCTGCAACTGAGACCGGACGCTAGGTTGAACATTCATTCATTCAGTCCCTTGTTCAGTCATTCATGGATCACATATTTATCAAGCACCTACTCTCTGTATTGTATTGATGGCTCCTGCTGCAGATACAGAGATGGACAAGACAGGACCTCAGCATTTAGAGGGGGTGACGGACGTGAGTCTATTAATGACATCATTCGTTATCTAATTAAGATTGGGGTTAGGGTCAGGAAGGAAAAGTCTGTCTTCCCAGCCAGCCCAACCCACCAATATCGGCTTCCTTTGGATTCCCTCTTTACTGCCTGGTCTTGTTTAAATGCTTCCAAAGTGTCACAGACATTTCCTAAAGTTGACTGTTGCCAAGGCCCTGGGATCTCAGGCCGCCCCTGCCCCACTTCCACGCTGTCCAAACCCGTGGGCTGAGTCCAGGATAAAATACGTTCTCAGATCAGCATTTCTCTCTTTGGAATGGCAACTGGGAAATGTCACAGACTTAAAGACGTTGCGTTCCAGCTTGGAATTACACAGTACTAATGTGTTAAAGACCTATGGCTGCCGGAGGGTGGATAGAAGGCAGGGCTGGGGACGAGGCTAGTTTATGAAACATGGTAACTGGGTCTAATGTTTTCAGAAGTTCCTGGCATGTGAATTCTTCCTGAGAAATGGGTCTTTTCAAGACCACCAATTTGTGAGTGAAAATCAATTTTATTCTTTTGTCTCTTTGTCTTTTTGTTCTTTGCATTGGATGGCAATCCCAAATGAACGTGCCTACGGGGCGGGGTTGGGAGATGCAGGACGCAGGTTTTGGATAACAAGGGTGAGTCACTACAGAGAAGAAAGACCCGGCCCCTTCTGGAGGTACTGACAGCATCGTTCGGGCTGGCATTTCCCTGGGGTGTCTGGCTCACGTGGGTGACGGCTAGCCTGTTCCCAGCAAGGCAGCTGGTTTGCTTGAGGACCCTGTATATTGGGACTTTTATCTCCAAATGTCACATGGAAGCATGAAGCCTCTTGGCTGATAGGGGTTGGGGGCCCATGAAAGTTAGCAAACAGCCCCACGTGGCCCCAATCTCAAGCTTGCCACCTCTCCCTACGGCCCTTGGAGTAAAGTCCTAAATCGATAGCATCCCAATACGGGGACAGTGTCCTCTGCTTGTTTGATTTCCTGGGGCTCGGCGGAGAGTACAGGCCAATCAATGCTCGAGTGATGGATGGACGGAGGGCATGACCCTTCAGGAAGTGTGCCCCTGCTGACTTCGCCAGCCTTGGGCCCCCCTGCCCCCTGGTACCAAACTTTCAGCCACCTGGGACTTCATTCAGTCCTCTGTGCTGTGCTCTCTGAGACTTTCACCTTTTTTTGCACATGATCGCCTCTTTAAGGCAACACAGGTCTTCCCCGAAGAGCCTGAAGGCCTGGGGTACTCTTAGTTATTCTTCCAAGGCCAGCGTGGGCCTCACCTCCTCCCCCAAGCCTACCCTCACCCCCAAGCAAGGATCGATGCCCTTTCTCCGCACTGCGACAGTTTGCTTGTCCGTGACCTCTCCTGGACCATGACCACGAATGAAGGCGGGAATGAGGGAACACAGCCTGGAGCTGGGGCCCTGACCCTGCAGCCCTGGCCTAGGTGGCTTCAGCCGGACCCGATGGATGGATGGATGGGGGAGACTTACGTGTTCCTTGGACGGGTCGCTGATGCTGCCGTTGGCAGTCGGGGCGGCCGTCTCTGCGCCCTCGGGCTTCTCCTGCAGCTTCCCCTCCTCCTTGGGCAAGCCGCCCTGCCCGGGGAGGGCCACTTCGCCCACACCCAGGGCCTCGCTCTTATACTGCTTCACAAACTCCTCCATCACTTTCAGCTCGTTCTCCGAAAGTCCGCGGCAGCGAGAGGGGTCCTGGTCGTAGATGGGGAGCTGACGCAGGAGCTGACGCCGGCGGTAGTAGGCGCCCTCGGTGCCCGTCACCGGCTGCTTCTCCTTGGGGATGAGCTCCATGTACTGCAGGCCCTGGGGAAGAGGAGACCCAGCACCGTGATTCCCAAGCACCAGGCAGAGATCTGAGCCCTGGCAAGACCTGGACTTCCTCAGGTCTCTGCAGAACCCAAGGATTATTCTCAAGGAAGAAACGGGGTGAATTTGGGGAACACTGGAAAGAGGCCTAAGTAAGCTTCCACTCTCCCCTGAGTCACATTCACAGATTCACATCCTTGATGAGAATCGGGTCATTTCAGTAGACGTTCGTTTTAGATTTGCTGGCTTTGCAACAGGATTTTGTTTCCTTCAAAACTGAATGTTTTTACCTCATTTACCTCATGGCAATACTTCTCATTTAAAAAAAAAAGTCGATCTAGTTTAAAATTGCTTTTCTTGGCAAAGTATAATTAAATCACTATAGGCAGAAGGTATTTCATAGTTTATTAATTTAAAAATATGCGAAGGCACCTTCTAATAGTAGAATCGACAAGGTCTCAGGTTAATAACATTTCCACACCAACAGGGCTGGCATAGATGGTAGACCATCTGAATATTAATATGTCCATGGATAACTGTCCAGTGGCCTTTTGTTGGTTTGCTTGCTTGCTTTTTTTAAATGAGCAGAAATCTTACACTTGGGTGGGTCCCAGGGACAGGGAGATTAGGGGAAGATAAAGGTCAAGGCCACACAGCATGAGAAAGTGTGAAGGCCAGTTGTTTGTCCTTGACTACTGTTCTCCACCACTGTGCCCGACCCTGACCCTGACCCGTACCTGACTCGCCCACCACACGGCCTGATTCCCATTCCCCCATGGCTGCTGCCATAGTTACCCTCTTAGAATCTGCCTGCCCCATATCTCGTCCTTGAGGCTGGACTCACACTGGAGTTGTGTTAACCAACATGGAAAATGCGATTCATAATGGACAGTCCCAGCTGTGGCCTGTCTGTAGGGAACGGGGGATGAGGACCTGCGGGTGGGGGGTGCTAGTCCAGAGCCTGGTTTGCTGAATTTCATAATAAATGAATTCCGGATAAGAGCCTTTTTAGAACAGGGAGAGGCAGGTGTGGGAATGCAGTTGAGGGGTGGCTGTGAGTGCCCCACCCTCGGCGGCTCAGCCCTAGGTCCCGGGGGACCCGGCTGAGACCTCCCGGCCCTGTGGGCACAGCCCCTCATACTCTCAGGACACCTTCTATATAGAGCATATACACCTTCTAGACACAGGAAATGGCCTGGGTGGTGCACAGAATCCTGGGGTGCCGGGACATTTGGGTTTCTAGCTCCAGCCCTTCTGGTGCTGCTCTCTGTGTAAGATCAGGAAAGCACCAGCCTCTCTGGGCCTCCGTTTCTTCATCTGCAAAGTTCAGGGTAGAAAGCATGATCGTTAGGGTCTGGGCCATTGTGAGAAGTCAGTGGCGACCTCACTTGATCTTCCTCACAAGTAAGAGGGTGCGGTGTCACTCAGCCGAGCCCGCAGCCCCGAAAAGGGGCCAAGGTAGGCTGCTGGCCACAGAGTCCCAGGCCCTTCACCCAGCACTCAGAAGAACCAGAAGCCCCGGGGAGTCCCCCAGCTGACGAGACGACACGTCTGGCAGGGGCTGATTCCTGCTGTGTCTTGGGAAGACTGTGGCTTTTCTCTTGATCAGTGTGAAACTGCAGGTGGCCTCCAACGAGAACAGGCCAGATGGGTAGATCTGAAGACCCTTGTCTCAAACTTTGGGGTGCATAGGACTCACTTGGCGACCTTGTGGGAAAGCTTCCCAGGCCCGCTCTGATCTAGGAGCCTGCAGGGGCCTGGAAGTGAGTGCTTGTATAGGTCCTCCTGGGGGAGTCTGAAGTAGGACATCCGAGGGCAGTGGGTGGGGGAAGGGATGGGACCAACAGAGGACAGGAAGCAGCAGCCTAACAGACAGCAGGCTGGGGTGGGGCACAGGGCCCTGGGGAGATGGATGAGGGTACAGTAGGGCACAGGACCCTGGGGAGATGCAGCAGGGGCGGGGCAGGGGAAATACCCCCGTCAGCCCTTCCTATATCTTGCCTGGGGCCTGCCCGGCTCCTAGAATCTCAGGAAGGATTTTGCAGAAGTGGAAACAAGAGCTTTGCTCATGCTGCCAGAATGGGCATCCAGACCTGGCCGATATCTCACTTACTCCGAGTGCTGAAGCAGCCCCAGTGGCACAGAGGATTCGGCTGAGGGGAGAGCAGCCTCTTCTAGGAAGGCTGCTTCCTTCCCCCAGCGGAGCGGTATGAGCAATGGTAGGGACAGCTAATGCCTACGTGCTGCTTACCGCGTTCCAGGCCTTCTTCTAAGTGCCTGACCTATGTTAACCCATTTAATTCTCACAACACCCCTAGGAGGAAGGTGCTAATATTATCCCTCGGGAAGCTGAGGCACAGAGAAGTTAAGTAACCTCCCGAAGGTCACACAGCTAGTATGCGGCAGAGACAGCTTTGAACTCAGCAGCTTGGGTCTCAACTTCTTCTATACTGACTGTCTACAAGTTGGGTGATTTGCAAAGAGAAAAAAAAATGTCCCCCAATCTCTGGGGGAGTTTCCTTTTGTCATCATTTCAGGGTGAGGGGGCTGTGGAAGCATTGCCAGGTGCCAGGATGCTGTAGTCCCTGGATCTGTGTGTGGCTCTGGTCTTCTGGGGCCTGCACCCCTCCCTGCTCGACTTTATAAGTCAGCCCTGTGGTCGAGGTTGCGCCTGCACTCACAGCGTCCTCAAAGCCCCAGCTGGGTACCGGCTCTCTGCCTTTGCATTGGCAAGGCCCCAGCATCCGGCTACCACAGGCATGTGTTTCCTGATGGCTGGCCTTGCCTGCCTGGCCTGAGACCCCTCCCACACTCCCTATCCACACACTGATGGCAGACATTGCTAATCAACCCTGATGAGGGTCTCAGAACCCACCTCAAGGCGGCCCTCAGACAGTCACTGTCCGTTGGCATGGTCTCGGGTCGGGGAAGATGGGGAGAGAGGCCGGGTCAGAGTCAGCTGCTGGTGCTGCTCAGAGCCTGTAAGAGAATCTCTCAGGTATTTCTCCATGAAGCTAAGGTCATGTTCCCAAAACCTTTAGCAAGATGCCTTTTCTAGGATCAGTTGGAAAGATTGGTTTAGGTTTTAAGTTTTTCGTGAGAAACTTTCTGAATCATTTGGTGCTTGGCTGTCTGGCACAGCCATACTGGGTGAAGAGGTTCCTGGAACCAGGCTTTTTCAGGAGAGAAATCAAAAGAGCAGAGAGAAAAGTGGAGGAGAAAGATGCTCTTTTCCCAGGGTTGGGCAGTGGGACACACACAGACCCTGGAATCAGAAAACCCAGTCCTGATTCTGCGCTTTCTGATTCTTCTCCAGCTGTCAGACAAAGAGAGCAAATGGGCTTCACGTTACATGTTAATCCTGGTCAATCATGGCAGCCTGGAGTGCTGTGTTGAGTAGGATTCTGAGGCCCAATGAGGGCTCAGTGGGAGACAGTGCTCTGACTGCCCTGGGTAAGGGAGCAGAGGGTGGGGTATGAGTGGATGCCAGCCCTGCATGCGCGCCTCACCAGCTTCTGTTTGCCCTCCTGTCACATGGGGGCAGTAATGCACCCGGCGCACAGGGAGCGGTGAGGTGTTGGTATCCTTCATATACAAACACTCCGTGGATGCTGGTTCCCTTCATCTTCTCCGTCTTGCCTCCCCCCAAACTCCCGGCTAGCTTTCAAAGACCCATTCACCTCTCTGAGCCTCAGTTTCTTCTCCTGTAGATGAGGGTAATCATAGTACAGCCCTAACAGTGTTGGAAAATCAGATGCGACGGTACATGTGTAGCTCTTAGTGTAGTGCCTGGATCATAGTAAGTACTCAGTACATACTAGCGATTAGGTTTATTGTGACTTTAGTCTTTGAAGACTTTAGTCTTTGAAGCATTTCTCTGGCTTTTATTCTGGTTGGGAAGGGTGACAGAGCAAGATTCGGTCCCATTTCCAAAATATAATCAGTTCCGATCACTTGGTAATTAAAAAAAAAAAGTCGGAAGGGTGAGTGGGAAGAAAGTCGTCCAATCTCAGCAATGCGATTTGCTTGGGCAGGCCAGACGCCGGGCAGACAGAGGGGCCTTTATCCCATGTGGTTTTATGAGCCGGCATTAATCACGGCCCGACGATGCCTTCCTCTGATTAGTCTGGGGCTGAAGTGTTTGGGGTTTTCACCAGTCAGTTCCTGACGCCCACAGCTGGCTCTTTTATGAGCTGCTTACTTTAGTTTCCACTGACATCTTGGAGACCCACTGATGGCTCACCCAGGCCTGGGTGCTGGAGGGCAGACCCGCGTTCGGAACCACCCGGCACTGCTGCTATTCCGTGGCCCCCTCCGTGGCCCCCGACCTGCCCCTGCCTACCCACTGGAGCTGTCAAAGTCCAGTTCAGCATTCTGTGTTTCCTCACATGTAAACTAACCCTCACCTCACAGGGTGGCTGAGCTCATGCAGGCTGAAGTGTTCTTTTAAAATATGCTTCTCAAAAAGCAAAGCTTAAAAAAAAAAACCAAAAAAACTTTGCCTCTCTTCATTTTATCTAGAAGGGATTTTTTTCTCCCTCTTAAACTCCAGCTTAGCACTGTGCTGCTTGAACCTTCTATGGTGAAGGATCAAGGTTTGTTTGGTGTTTTCTCCACAGATTGCAGGATGATCTGTGGGCTCAGTGCATGTGATGAGAATGTAGCTCAGGCCACATGGGATTTCCACGTGAGGCTGACCACGCAGGAGCTCTGCTCAGCCATCACACACTTGGATGTCAAGTGCCACAAAATTTTCCCAACATTTATTCTCAATTTCTGGGCTTCTGATTGTGGACCAGTCACAAGGCTTTTGTGGAGCAGTGCCAGTCCACAGAGCACACGTGCAGTGTCCCTGGCTGGGAGGCGACGTGGCACAAATACGCCTCAAGCCTGCTGCGTGCCCTGTGCAGCGTAAGGCGGGGGGCGAGACGGTACACGGGACAGGCGTGCGCGTGCCCTCGTGGGCCTTGCTTCACTCCAGTGTGGGGGAGAGGTGATGACGGAGCACAGACAGGCGTGAGACAATGAGAGCTCGAAATAAGAGCTTCTAAAGAAACAATGGAGAACTGGGAGAGAGAGGAAATGTAGTAGGGGGATGGGTGGCATCTTCCACAGATTGGGTAGTGAGGGACGGCCTGTCTGAGATATGACTGGCAGGAGGAGCCAGCCATACGAAGAGCCGGGAAAGGATGTTTCAAGGAGAGGGAACAGCATGTGCAAAGTCCCTGAGGAAGGCAAGAGCCTAGAGAGCCCAGGCCTGCCGCAGAGTGGTCCAGGGCAGGAAGGTGGAAGGTCATTGCCATGCAAAGTACTCAGTGAGGGGGCGTAGCAGGAGCTGTGGGGGAAGCCTGCAGGGACAAGGACACACGGGTCTCGAAAGGCTCTCCTTTTCTCCCCGGAGAGATGGAATTCAATGCCAGGCTTGCATTTCTAACGCTGTAGGGTTTTTTTAATCTCACTAACCTGTAGAAATCATCTGTGTCCTTGCTACTCCAGGTGTGCTCTGGGAGCCGGCAGCATCGGCATGACCTGGGAGCTTGGCGGGACTGCAGATTCTCAGAACGGCCCTGAGCCTACTCGATGTGTTTCTGTGAGCTCTCCAGATGGTTTATACACTTGTGGAAATTTGAGGGGCGCTGGTCTGCTGCTCTGGGTCTTGAAGGGGGCCCACATGGGGTATTACCTGGGGCTTCGTTTAAATACTCGTGTCTGATAATTCTGATCCTGCAATCTGGAGCTTCCGATTTAGTGGTCTGGGGTGAGGCCTGTGCATGGGGACTTTTCTTGGATCCTTTTAGTGGGCAGCCACGGGGTGACCTTGTGCAAGTCACCTGCTCTCTCTGGGTCTTGTCCTTCTCTGGGTGCCTCTTCCTTAGGGTTGTGTAAAGCCAATTTACTTCTCTCTTTTAAACCCAGGAGTTAGGGAGAAGAGAGAAGTGTTCCTGTGCTCTCCCGAAGACTTGCAAAGGGCACATCCCAGGCCACTTTGAGGGAAAATGAGGAACTTATGGATGAACATGAGCACTCTGAGAGTTCTGAACAATAAAACATCCTCTGTTCAGAAGTGGGGAACCTAAAGGGAACCATGAGCAACCCTGTACTAGAGCTGGAAGGGCCCCTTAGAATTCACGTGAACACCTCTACCCATTTCATGGATGAGGAAAACTGAGGCCCAGACAGTTTTTACTTCAAGGTCACAGAGTGAGGCAGGAGCAGGTTTGAAATCATAGCTATTTTCCTACCATTTTTGCAAACTTGCCCTCTTCTTACCTTGTCTTTGACATCCAGGAACCTATGGCATGGCTCCTATTTACAAGGGTAGGGAAACAACCACTTGGTTGCAGGAAGCTCTCTTACCAGTTTCTGGGTGACTCCAGGGGGAGCCCACTCATAGGTGATGGTGTCAAAGGTGGGATCTTTCCCGGTGGCAATGGGGTTGGTCATGATCATTCGGTTCCTCTTGTAAATCCGGATGCCGTCCCCGCCTTTCACTCGTGCCGTGAGGGTGGAATACTTGGAGTCCATCAGCAAGCGGCCAATTTTCCGATCGTCTTCCAGGTCCGAGCTCAGGCAGTGGTCCTCCTGACTGCATTTGCATGACTTGCACATTTTCCTGGGGGGTGGGATGGGGACAAGTGAGAGCAACCTCTAGAAAAGAGAGGCAGAATCTCCCGCTGGCAGCACCTACACTTTAGAAAGCAAGCTCAAAGTTTAACTTTAGTAACTTGAAAAGGTTAGCAGCAGACAAAGGGTAACCGGAGCCCAAAAGGCCTTTGAGATCAGAAACTCACATCTTCCTATCTATCTGTGGGGAATGTGGGTATGACTTTCGTGGGTAAAAAGAGCAGCACATTTTTCTTCTTGGTCATTGGGGTGGCAAAGGCTGGTTCATCACTGGAGATGTTCTACAGCAGGAGTCTTCACAGCCTGTGGGCTAAACCCGGCCCACAGCTTGCTTCTGTAAATAAAGTTTTATTGGAACACAGCTATGCCCGTTCATTTACATATTGTCTTCGGGCGGCATTTGGGCGGCAACAGCAGATAAGTAATTGCAGCAGAGATCACGTGGCCCACCGAGCCTAAAATATCTACTATCTGGCCCTTTATAAAAAAAAGTCTACTGATCCCTGCTCTAAAGAATTATTGAAATTGTCTCCCAAGATTCATGAGCCTCAGAGCTTCAGCAACTTGTAAAACTCTTTAGCACTCATCCTGAAGTAAAAATATAGCTGGAAATTTTCTTCAAGAAACTGGTGGACAGGACCTGTGGGGAAGGGAATGAGTTTAGGAAACCCCTCGGGCTGGAGAGATTGATGTCCCTTGCCAAGGCTTTGTCCTGGGGCTGGGAAAAGGAAAAGCATCCCGGGGAAGCTTCACAGTGACTTGAAGCCTGACACTTCCCTCTGACAATTAAAAACAAAAGCAGTTGGCTGCTTTGTGTCCTGCTGTTAAGGTTTAGATACCCAGAGGGCTCCCCAGTGTGTGAGGAAAACCGCTCCCTCCCTTCCCGGCCGTGTCCCCTTAGGCGTGCTGTATCTCAGATGCTGGAACACACGCGATTTAGAGCTTGTTAGGTCAAGTGAGCTACATCAAGACCTACCGCGGGATGGGGCAGGGCTAAGCCAGAGACATGTCAGGGCAGTTGCACGAGCGCTTCACACCCAGGCCTGCCTGGAAGAACCCTTCTTTTCTCTTCTAAACTCAGGAGACTATGCATTTAATCATTGAGCACAAATTTTGACTGTGGGGCTACCAGACGCATGCCTTCATGGTCTAATCAGTGGTTCCCAACCAAGGTCAGAACTGTCCCCAGGGGGCATTTGACAATGTCTGGAGACACTTTTTAAAAAGAAAATTTTTATTGGAGCATAGTTGATTTACAATGTTGTATTAGTTTCTGCTGTAGAGCAAAGTGAATCAGTCATACATATACATATTCCACTCTTTTTTTTTTAGATTCTTTTTCCATTTGGCCATTACAGAGTACTGAGTAGAGTTCCCCGTGCTATACAGCAGGTTCTTATTAGTTATCTATTTTTTTTTTTTTTTTTTTTTTTTTTTCTGTACGCGGGCCTCTCACTGTTGTGGCCTCTCCCGTTGCGGAGCACAGGCTCCGGACGCACAGGCTCAGCGGCCATGGCTCACGGGCCCAGCCGCTCCGCGGCATATGGGATCCTCCCAGACCGGGGCACGAACCCGTATCCCCTGCATCGGCAGGCGGACTCTCAACCACTGCGCCACCAGGGAGGCCCTAGTTATCTATTTTATATACAGTCGTGTGTATATGTCAATCCCAGCCTCCCGATTTATCCGCCCCCCATACCCTGGTAACCATAAGATTGTTTTCTACATCCATGACTCTACTGCTGTTTTGTAAGTAAGTTCATTTGTACCCTTTTTTTAGATTCCACATATAAGCAATATCATATAATATTTGTCTTTCTGTGTCTGACTTACTTCACTCAGTGTGATAATCTCTAGGTCCATCCATGTTGCTGCAGATGGCATTATTTTGTTCTTTTTTTTGTTTTGTTTTGTTTAAATTTATTTTTGCTGTGTTGGGTCTTCGTTTCTGTGCGAGGGCTTTCTCTAGTTGTGGCAAGTGGGGGCCACTCTTCATCGCAGTGCGTGGGCCTCTCACTATCGCGGCCTCTCCCGTTGCGGAGCACAGGCTCCAGACGCGCAGGCTCAGTAGTTGTGGCTCACGGGCCTAGTTGCTCTGTGGCATGTGGGATCCTCCCAGACCAGGGCTCGAACCCGTGTCCCCTGCATTAGCAGGCAGACTCTCAACCACTGCGCCACCAGGGGAGCCCCCTATTTTGTTCTTTTTTTAAGGCTGAGTATGGAGACACTTTTGATAGTCCCAATGGGGTGCTATGACGTCTATAGTGTAGAGGCCAAGGTTGCTGCTAAACATCCTACAATGCACAGGACAGCTCCCTCCACAGCAAAGAATTATCCAGTCCCAAATGTCAGTAGTGCTGAGGTTGAGAAATCCTAGTCTAATATGAAGAGAAGGAGGTCCCATCACAACCTTCAAGGAGACTGCAGTTGGGGTGGGAGAGGGAGGGAAAATCAGGTGGAAACCATAACATAAGGTAGAATCAGGTTGGGCCACGTGGGAGTTGCATATGCTCTGGGGTGGGGGGGTTCTGCTGCCTGGACCCGTTCCCCCAGGAGGTCAGGATGTGGCCCAGGGAAAGGGCTCAGCGGTGATGGAGGTCAGCAGGCTGCAGAAGGTTAAACACATTTCTCCAGTGCAAGGCTGCTTCTTGCTTTTAATGCACGGGTGTGCAGTGTGACATTAAGGGGAAGAGAAGGCAGCATTTCCAGCGTTATTTGAGCAGAAGCTTCCAGTCCAAGTTCACATTCAGTGCTGCCATTTGAGACATGTTAAAATTGCAGATCTCAACGATAATTCCAGAGAAATTATCTCTAAAGATGAATAGGACCCTAAAGACGGTACAGGGCAAATGCAAGAAGGCTTTTCTTTTCGTTCTCCTGAGAAAGGGTTGCTTGTTTTATGGAACTGGGGCATTTTATTCATGACCCAATCATATTCTTTATGAGCCAGTCATGGAGGAAGCTGATTCTTTAAGAAGACAGGTGAGGGCACTTTTGGTTTATGGGGTGGGGGGGGCAGCAGAGCAGGAAGCGGAGAGAGGAGGACGAGGAAGGAAGTGAAGGAAAGCCCAGCGTCCCACCGGGTCCCCTGACGTCCCCAAACCTTCCATACGTGGACGTCGGGGAGGAAGCTGCCCTTTGCTCTGCTGGTTCATGTAGACGCTCAGGATGCTGTGCGAGGCGTTGGGAATGCAGAACGCTTTGACATGGAAAATGCTGACAAATAGCTGTTCTTTGAGATTGTGTCCACATTAGTTTTCCTTTCTTCATGCTCTTCATGTCACCAGACACGTTTCTGAGACTTTACAGATGAGGAGGACACCCCCTTGGTCCCACCCCGCTCTTTCCAGGCACCCAGATTGCAGGGGACACAGACACATCTGGAAAGATCCTCAATGGTGTCACAACGGCCATTTCTGCAATCTGTCATAGGCAACCTGGAATTATGGAAATGGCATGGCCTTGGCATCTAATCGCAGCCTGAACACTAGCCCGCGACAGACCCCTGGCAAGTTTCTTATCTGTAAAATGGGAGGGTTGGTCTATATCAGGGGTTGGCAAACTACAGCCCACTGGCAGAATCCAGTCCATCGCCTCTTTTTATATGGCCTGTGAACTCTTTTGGGACACATGAAAATGATGAGAAATTTGAATTTCAGTGTCCCTAAATAAAGATTTATTAGAACACAGTCACATTCATTCATTTACGTATTGTTTATGGATGATTTCCTGCTACAAGTTGAATAGTTGTGACAGAGGCCATGTGGCTTGTGAAGCCGAAAACGATTACTATCTGGCTCTTTATTTATTTATTTATTTATTTATTTATTTATTTATTTTTTCTTTTTGCGGTATGCGGGCCTCTCACTGCTGTGGCCTCTCCCGCTGCGGAGCACAGGCTCCGGACGCGCAGGCCCAGCGGCCATGGCTTACGGGCCCAGCCGCTCCGCGGCACGTGGGATCCCCCCAGACCGGGGCACGAACCCGTATCCCCTGCATCGGCAGGCGGACTCTCAACCACTGCGCCACCAGGGAGGCCCTATTTATTTTTTATTTTTATTTTTTTCTGGTACGTGGGCCTCTCACTGTTGTGGCCTCTCCTGTTGCGGAGCACAGGCTCCGGACGCACAGGCTCAACGGCCATGGCTCACGGGCCCAGCCGCTCCGCGGCATGTGGGATCCTCCCAGACCGGGGCACGAACCCGTGTCCCCTGCACGGCAGGCGGACTTTCAACTACTGCGCCACCAGGGAAGCCCTATCTGGCTCTTTAAAGAAAGTTTGCTGACCCCTGATCTAGTTGATGAGTTTTCAAGCTTTCCTGCACCCCCAAATCACCTGGGGAGCTGTGTTAACTTGGGGATGCCCCGCTTGGCCCCCGCCAGTTAGATACACGCGTCTGGAGTGGGATCTGGGCCCGGGCACTAGCGACCCTGTTCCGGAGGGGATTCTCATGCACCCCAAAGCGCGAGAGGCATGAGTATGTCCCTTTCAGGAACTTAGGCACCTCAGGCTGACTTTCTATAGGTTGTCACTCCAAAAGCACAGGAAGCCCAGCTATTGTATTACGGCGCAGCCACCTATGAAGATCCTGACGCTGGCGAGAGGAGCAGAATTAACATCAAAGGGGTGCCGCGATAAGGAGATTGGGGGAATCTATCCAGAGAGACCCCCAAAGGATGTAAAATTTTGTAATTTGCAGAGCCAGTGGTCTCCCTTCCATTTTTCATAGTATGTCCCCTGCTTCCCTCAGATCAGGTTTTTTCCCTCTACTCACTGAAATTGGTGTGCCTTTAAAAAATAAAGCTGTTAGAATGATGATGATGATGATGATGATGATGATGATGATAATGATAATGATGATAAATCTCTGCCTGCGAGGAAGAAGCCTTGCCCTGGGCTCTCTCTGAAAAGCTCGGCCTTCTGGAGGCCCGCTTCCCTCCGCCCTGTATGGCAGCTCAGCATCCTGTGAGGTTGGCCCCTGTGGGCAGGGAGTCCGGCATGGCCACGTGGAAAGCGGGATGCTGAAGGCTGCTGGGGGGACCTCCCCTTACATTTCCATGATATGTTTGTTCTGAAAGTCTCTCTTGTCTTCTCTCTGCACCCTCCTCTCTAAGTAATTCTACTTATTCTGTGCTGCGAATATGAAGACCGTTCTAATTCTACTAACCATGTGAATCCATAATTGGATTCTAGACAATTTGCCTGAAACTATGGAATTGTAAAGCTGGAAGGGGATCCTAGGGCCCACCAGCTCCAACCTTCCCATTTTTCAGATGGGAAATCTGAGGCTTAGAGAAGGGAAGTGTCTTATTCAAACAGAGTCAGCACATGAATTCTGTCCTGTGATTATTAGTTAGGAAACTTTCCCATGAAACCAGACTGGCTGCCACTCTGATCCTTTAAATATCTTTCAAACTACTGAGAACATAAGAACTGAAGCGTAAAAACGGTTTGACACGGTTTCCCTGCTAAGGTTCTGCGACTTCACTGCTCCACGAAGCCTCAAATTTAGGTCCCTATTAAGGTTGTTCCAAGGTGACACTGGATAGGCAGGACCTAAAAGCTGCAGTCTCTGTTTCTCAAGGACAAGTTCACTTGACGTTCAAAGAACTTGTAGGATGATGAGGAAATGGGATGAAAACAGTGCCGAGAGGTTTCTGCTCCTAGCCGAGAGGAACAGTGTCCAGAATTGCCCTCCTGCCATAAACAACTAGGAAACCAGACAAAATATATCAAACACCCATTTTCAGATGCCAGATAACAGCGCGGGACTGTGGTCCTTGAGAGAATGGAAACGTTAGTGCGCTGACGCCATGTGTGCATTTAGGGAACATTATCCCTCGGCTCCAAGAACTCTTGCGGGAGGCATCCTCGCTTGTCTTCAGAGAGCTGATGAGGGGCCAGCCTTGTTCTCTGACACCCTGGTGGCAGATTCAGGACCAAAGGGGTGAAATGATAGGGAGGCGGACTCTTTTCAAGGCCAGAAAGAGCTCAAGTGGCCGAAATAGATGCGTGGGGAGTTCTTCGTCCTGGAAGGACATCCTAGCTGTGGGAGGAATTTGTGCAGGGGACGGGTGTTGGGATTGGATGACCTTGACGGTCCCTGGCATCCAGAAGACCATATGAGATCCTCCGAAGTGGGGACTGCCTGGGAACAGCGTCAAGGAACAATCTTGTGCTTGGACCACAGTACTGCATGCAGAATGGTTGACAGCATGGGATGGGGCTTCATACAGACCTGAGTCCGAATTCTGCCCTCTGGTAGCCGTTCCCCCATTACCCACCCTCAGTTTCCTGATCTGTAAAGTGGACATACTAATACCTCCTGCTTAGGGTTATTTTAGCATTTAGGTAGAAAAGATTTAGCTCAGCTCAATAAGTATTTTTTGTAACTGTTATCTCACAGTGGAAACCAACTTCTCTGAGACAAACATCTCCCCAATTTTGTTCTTCCACTGAGTGCCCAAGGCAACCCTCTGGCAGTGGAGACAAAAGCTCCTTTTTAGCTCTCGTGCCCTACAGGGCTTAGCCTCTCTCTCCTAGGGCTGCAGGGACGGTCCCCCAGGCTGTGCCCTGCACACCTCCAGGGCATACGATCCACACAGATGCTCATGTGAATAGTGCCTGGGGACTGTGCAGAGCGGCAGCCCTACCTCTTACTTGCAGAGTCCTCAATGAAAAGAAAAAGAACAGCGCTGCGAGTCCAAGTCCAGCTGGATCTCACAGCCCTCCTGCCTGGATGTGAATACCAGGTCCTGGTTTTTAAGTACTGTGGACACAGTGACTTTTATTTCTGTCCCAGGGGCACTCTTTGGTCAGAACCCCAGGGGGGATGATGGCGCAGGAGGGGGAGATGAAGCCCATACACCAAACCCCAGGACAGACAGGTCTACTCAGTGTGGACCAGGCACCAGCTAACAACTGTCCACCGCTTCCCAGAGCATCCTCACCGGGCTGAGCTTGGCAGCCTCCACCTGGAAATGGTTTATAAAGCCCTGAACTCCTTCTTCATCTTGGCCCCTCAAGGGCTTTTCTGTCATTTCTGAATTAAGCCAAGCAAGAAGGCATTCACCCCGGAGCCAGTCCACCAGCAACACATGCATCCTAAGCAGTCCCAGCAGAGAATGACCAGGGTTCCCAGGAAGGACAGCCAAGAAATGAAGGCAGGCAGAGCCTCTCCTGACAAACTCCGTTACCTCCATGAATGTGGCTCGAAGCCCGAACACGTCCCCTTGCATCTCAGACAAGGCACACCTCTTGCTGACTGCTGCTGGCCCAGGGACATCTGGAAAAGGAGACAGAAAAGAGGGTGTTTTCCTTCCAAATGTCTTGGACCGGGGATGCTTGACCTCTAAAGACTTGGCATGTCAGCGAAGCGATTGTGTGGGGTTCAAAGGTCTCAAGATGAATAAGCCATCACTTTACTGTTTACCAGGAATGGAGGAGACCAGTCGGGAAAGTGGCCATGGGGTAGGGAAGTGTGGAAGGGTGGAACCTTCCCAGTAGAAATGCCCTGGGGCTCATCCGCCCCTTCCCCCACCCTCACCCGCTCCCCTGATCCACTTGTCACTGGAATGGAATCTTCCAGTGAGTGCCTCCTGTCTCTCATTTATTTGTGATTTATTGATAGGGTATGATTAAACCAAAGCTACAGGCACAAACAAAGGTTCATGCTGCCAAATGTTTATAGCTCAAAGCATAACTTAAATATTTTGGTAAATCATGGAAAATCAGGAGCATTTGAAATCTGGTCGTCTTTTGGAAGGCGAGCAACGCATGAGACAGGTTATATTGTTCATTACCAGCCAAAGGTAACCAAAGTGCATTGGCTGCTGCTGGCTGATGTATTTAGACCCAGCCGGCTCTCAAATGGGGTCTTCAAACCAGCAGCATCACCAGAAGCCTGCAGGAAATGCCCCACCCATGAGGGTCTCAGCCCTTTTGAATTAGAATCTGCAGGAGATTCATATGACATGAAACCTGGAGAAGCAGTGGGTTAGTATATGGATCTGCCAGCTGAGAAACTGACCTGACTCTCCACTGGGGGTGGGCGCTGACTTGGGAAAGGAACCACATGTACTAGGATTTTATCAGGAGCAGTGTTTCATCAACTTGTGGGATAAAGGGATAAGCTCATTCAACAAACTATTGATTCATTTAACCATTTATTTAGCATCTGCTATGTGCCAGGCACAGGGATACATGGTAAGAGTCGCGGTGCCCTAGAGGAATGCACAGTCTAGGGGGAGATGGAGAAACACATACTTATCCCCTTTCTTGGGAAGGGATTAGTTTGAGGCAAGGACAGCTGCCTGTTGTGTAGTAGAAAGACACGGACTTTGGAGCCTGAGAGACCTGGATTCCACACCCAGCTTCATGACTTAACAGCCATGTGGTCTTGGACAAACGGAGCCTCAGTTTCCTTACCTGTCAAATGGGTACAGAGATAATGCATGTAATGTGCCCAGCCACCTTAGCCGCTATAAATGGTAGCTGCTGTTATCTTACACACAGACTTTAGGAGCACAGAGGAAGGTGTTAACCTGAATGGGAATTCCAGACAGGCTTCTCAGAGGCGGTGACTCAGGATTGGGGCTGTGCAAGGTGAGCAGGCAGAAAAGGAGGAGGAGGAGGTCCTAGCAGAGGGGTACAGAAGGGCTGGATGGGTAGGGTGTCACAATCTGAGCACGCTCTGTGGGGCATGACACCTCGACTCTCCCTGCTTGTAAGTGGGTCGAGAAGACAAGTCGTGAGGCCGTCCTGATGGCTAGTGTCAGAATTCAAAGAAGGACATAGGAAGAAACAGTTACGCTTCACAGTATTTCTCTTCTCCCGCGATAATACCCAGCTCCACACCTCCTGCTTGGTGACTGTTGTTTATACCACGTCCTCAGACACTTCGCTGTTCTGTCTAATACACCTTCACAGCCTTGGGAGTAAGAGCCATGTGGCACGTATCTGAAGGGATGCATGTTTATATTTGTGCCTATTCAGTGCTAGATTCATGTTAAAATGGAAAACCAAGACGGTGCTCACCACCGTCTCGTTGTCTGAGCTGCGGAACTTTCATTCGTGGGCGGAACTTTGGTCCCTAAAGCTGTTGGCATAGAAAACCTTGCCTCTTGTTCCTGACACGTTGGATTCTACTAGCTGAAATACAACGATCCCATAACACTTCATGTTTAAGTGATTTGAAGTTTTGCGGGGAGGTGTATGATTTATGAATCAGGCTTCATCACTGGATGGTTTTAGGTTTACCCGGAGGCAGCAAAGCCTGAAAGAGAAGAGCTACGCCGGAGAATTTCCTAAGTGGCAAATCACCCCGCCCACTGGAGCACTGTTCTTCTAACGACTGTTGACTGTCGGATTTAACAGCCATCCTACAAGGGGATTAGCCCTGATGCTTGGCCGGGAGAGCGGAACTGCTGGCCCAGGGTTTGGTTTACATGCAAGGCAGCCCAGCACAGCCGAGCTCGGGCCTGTGGGTCGGGGGGCTGGCCCTATGGTGTCAACTCTGACATTTATTAGCTGTGCAGCTCGAGGCGAGTCGTTTCCCTGCCCAGCCCAAGGTGGTCCTCTGGGAAATGAGAAAACTGGCCTGGATCGGGGGGGGCCCATATCCTGTTGCGTGGAATCCTCGTTCTGTGGGCTCTTACAAAGTGGCTTGTGGCGGAGGTCAGAAGGATTATATGATCAAATAAAAATGGTGGATGCTGGATGGACCGGGGCATCCAGCCCCTTTCAAGAGCTAGCTTATGACAGAGGCAAGAGAGATAGAGAGAAGGCAGCTGTTTCAAGTCAAGAGGTCCGGGCTTCGGGGTCAGAGGTCTGGATTTTCATCCCAGTTTTGTCCCTTTCTTCTGTTAACTTGGGCCAGTGACTGCATCGTGGAGTCTGTTTCTTCATCTGTGTCATGGGGACAATAAGAACCACCCTGTCCCCTGGAGTCACTGAGAGGGTTCAACGGGCTGCTGCACGGAAAGGGCTTAGCATGCACTTATTATGCACTGAATGTTTGCTGTTGTCAGTATACCTCATATAAACATACTCTGAATCAGATGTTCTCAAAAACATTTTTTTTCCCAGCTTCAGAGTTCTAGGCAACTAAGAGGAACTACTTTTCTAGCTGCACACCCCATATACTTTCTTATTGTCTACCTTGTTGCATGATTATAAATCTTGCCTCTCTCACTGGATGCAGGAAGCAGGGTTGGGCTGAGTCTCTATCCTGCTAGTGGGACAGTTTCCATGGCAACAGAAGTCCGTGGGTGAGAAAAATAAATGGCCTTGCAAGGAAGAAACCGATTTGGGCCATCAGGCCACACTTGCTGCCGGTTTCCTGGCTGACAGCTTAACACAATAAACAGCCATTTGTCCACTACGTGCCATTCACCAAGGAGGCAGACAGACCCAGCTCTCCCCGACACAGAAAATGACCATCCTGTTTATCGACGAGGGGAAAACATCAACCAGAACAGGTGTTTCAAATGAGATATTCCGGTTTGTAAACAGTGGGTTTCTCTGATGTGGACGCCATCTCAGATGAAAGATGGCAAAGTGGCTCACAGTAGCTGAGAAGACAAGCGCCTGAAAGGAGCCACCACTTAAAAAAATGGGTTCTTGGAATACAGCATCCATTCTGTCCTTTTTCCCGAGGGGAGGATAAAGTGTTTGGACAATTTTCTTTGGCTCGGGGTAGTAGGATGTGGTTCATCTGATGCTGGGGAACTGAATGGTGTCAGGGACTTAAAAGGACTTGGATGAGACCAGAAGCCCCTGGGACACAAAGGGTGGGGAGCGGCAGGGTCTCCTCCCTCCTCGAACTTTTACCTTCAGTGAACCCCAAGGGAAGTCTGAAAGGGGAACAATGCCACCGAGAGCAGTGGGGGGCTGAACAGGCCCAGAGAGGTTATGCCTCCGCTTCCAGATCCAATAGCCAGTGAGTGAGGGAGCTAGGAAGTGAAACCAGGCAGGTGTTACTTCTTTGCTGTGCTCTCATCTACTGTTCTGTGGCACTTTCCACCACAGTACAGCACTTTAGAGTTTACAAAGTGTATTCACATCCCTTATCTCACTTGGTTTTCACAACAACCCTAGGATGTCAATATCTTGCCTTTGGCTCAGGAGAAAAACAAGCTCACAGAACTGATAGGGTACGATGCTCAGGACATGAGTCACACTCATGTCTTTGGAATCTAGATCCTGTGACTTCTTACCACACCGGGCGTCTCCAGACCCCAGACAGCCTCCCACGAGCCTAGCCTTGACTCGGGGCCTCGGGCCACTTGGGTCCGAGGGGTGGGCGGCGTTTCTGGAGGGATGGGAGGTCCTGGAAGGGTCAGGGGCAAGGGCAAGGTCATGATCACCTTGGTTCCAGGATTTCTACCAATTAACCCTGTTCTGCTAAATAAAGTATAGATGTTCAAGGCAACAGACAGGCTTAAGTGGGAGAGGTGGCAGCCAGAGGAGAAAGAGAATCAGAACCACAGGCAGTGCCTATGGGAGAGAAAGCCAGGCCCTGGCTTCACCTAGTTTATCTGCCCTGCACTGGAAGCCTGAAATGATTACTGGTCACGAATGCATAGGACCAGGCCAGGGAGCTGGCACTCACTGAAACTCTGACTGAAGTTTACATTTTAATTTAACCCATGCACTATAGGCAATGTTAAGAAACCTTTTCTAGATATTTTGGGCCCGTACACTGACTTCTGTAATAGCTCACATAAATATACAATTACAAATGCAATCCATGCCAGGAAGGAGAAAAGGCATGTGCCATGAGATTGTACTTGAGTAGGAGGATTTGACCTAGTCTGTGTGTGTGTGTGTGTGTGTGTGTGTGTGTGTGTGTGTGTGTGTGTGTGTGTGTGTGTGTGTGTGTGTGTGTGTGTGTGTGTGTGTGAAGCAGCGCTTCTCAAGTTAATCAGACACTCTGATTAGCATACAGATCACCTGGGATCTGGCTAGTGTGCAGATTCTAGTCTAGCAAGTCTGGGGGGAGCCTGATATTCCATACTACTCCCGACCTCCCAGAGGAAGCCAATGCTGCTGGTCTGGGGACCACACTTTGAGTAGCCAGGGTCTCCATCAGTGGTTCCCAGACTTGTCTGCCCATTAGAATCACCTGGGGATCTTTTCGCACTTCCAAAGCCTAGGCTGAATCCCAGAGCAGTTTAGCTCCAATCTCTAGGGATGGACCACGGGCTGTAGGCATTTTTGGAAGTTCCCCAGGGGATTTTAATGTGAAGACAAGTTTGGGAACATCCAGGCCTCACCACTGGGCCTTCAGCTGTCCAACGTGGACTTGAAGGCTCTCAGCTCCTTGGCTTAATGTCTCCCCCTCTCTTACTCCACTCGCAGACCACCACCCCCTCCAATGTGAGTTTTTACAGGCCGCCTGCATTTTATTATTGTCCTTTCATTTTGGTCCCATCTGCCCTGGCACAGACCTGCCTCACAGGCTTCCTTGCCAAATGCAGTAACTTTCTTAATAGCCAGGCAGAAAGGAAACCACACCCTTCCTCTTCCTTTCAATTTCACTGGCTGCCTGAAGCCCCTCGGGGGCTCTCACGGATCCTGAGACCCTCTACCAGGCCTGAGGTCAGGGGTGGTCC
This sequence comes from Mesoplodon mirus, assembly GCF_964341445.2. Lineage (NCBI taxonomy): Eukaryota > Metazoa > Chordata > Mammalia > Artiodactyla > Ziphiidae > Mesoplodon > Mesoplodon mirus. Next base: position 8,464,584 of record NC_138988.1, read on the forward strand.
TCCCCCCCACCCACCTGGAGCCAAAGCAGGGGCTGAGGGGTCGTGCCAGATGGAGGAGCCCAACCTGGCTATGGCTTCAGGTCTTGGCCAAGAGAACCCTGTTTCCCCAAATAGGAGAGGAAAGACTGGGATGTGTAGCCCAGACCCTGGCGGGTTCTGTCTTTTATTCCCTCCGCCTTAAGAGGACTGGCTCAGGACATGGTAGCAACAGACAAGGGTGTGCAGAACCGAATGCTGGCAGTCTCTCCCCTTTTGCAAATTTCCATTCTGTGCCGTCTGACCCACGCGCTCTGTGATGACGTGTAAGTCACCACGGAGACAGGTTTGGATAAAGTGCCCCCTAAAACCACAGCGAGTCCCAGAAGCAGGAGCAACATCCTCGTCTACATTAGAGGTCATATCTGGGGGCAGGGTGTGTGTGTATGTGTGTGTCCAAATCTACTGTTTCTCCCCCACATTTGCTCCTTGGGAATTTCTCTTCCTCTGTCTGGACAAGCACGAATGTGAAGAAATCTCTCCAATTAGGAAAAGAGACTCTCTTTTCCTAAATTGTGCAATGAGAATAAAAATGCATAGACTAAACAAATTCAGATGAGCCCTACTGATCTAGTGCTTAGAATTCTGTGCATGGAAAACTTTTCCTTTTCTCTTTCTGGTTTTAAAGACCAATCCTATTTAAAGTGACAGAAAAGGAAAACACTGGGTGGGTGACGAACTGATTGCAGAAGTGGCTGAGTTGCTAGTATTTTAGGGTAAATACTCAATTATTTTTCCTATTACATGTGTGTGTTGAAGTTGATCCCATGGACTGGCTGTGGTTGGAAGAGTTAGTCTGATGGATTTAGCTCAGGATGTTAGGAGTGTCTGGGGTCCCAAAGAAAGTTGTTGACAAATGCCCAACAAGAGTACTTTTCACTCCTGTGAGAAATGGTGTTTCATCTGGGTTTTGTTTTGGTTTTGTCCATCAAGATAGTTTGTACAGGTTCAGCTCTAGGAGAATTTGGGTTTGGCATAAAATATACCATGTTCTCCTTTGCTGTCCTTTTTTTTTTTTTTTTTAAAGTTGAATATAGTTCCCTTTGCTATACAGTAGGACCTTGTTGTTTATCTACTTTATATACAGTAGTTTGTACCTGCTAATCCCAAACTCTAAATTTATCCCCCCCTACCCCCTTCCCCTTTGGTAATCCCAAATTTGTTTTCTATATTTGTGACTCTATTTCTGTTTTGTAAATAAGTTCATTTGCATCAATCTTTTTTAGATTCCACACGTAAGTGATAGCATATGATTTGTCTTTCTCTTTCGGACTTGCTTCACTTCATATGATCATCTCTAGGTCCATTCATGTTGCTGCACATGGCATTATTTCATTCTTTTTATGGCTGAGTAGTATTCCATTGTATATATGTACCACATCTTCTTTATCCATTCCTCTGTCAGTGGACACCTAGGTTGCTTCCATGTCTCGGCTATTGTAAATAGTGCTGCTATAAACATTGGGCTGCATTAATTTTTTGAATTAGAGTTTTCTCTGGATATGTCCCCAGGAACTGTCCCCTTTCTCTCAATACATCCATGTTTAACAGGTAAAATTAAGTTAAAATCAGGGTGGCCAGGAAGGAGCATTGATTTCACGGATGCTCTAGAGGACATGAAAGGTGAACAGGAAGCATGGTGGGCCCAGACCCTTTGTGGGGTGAGGGGCCTGCTGCTCCTGTATCTCCCACACCAGCTGTCCCTGAAGTGGGTCCCAATCATCTGCTCAGGCTCCTCGATGAGCATGTTCCAGGAAAGTTCTAGAAACCACCATCCAGTTCCTCTTCTTGCTTCCTTGATCTTCCTAGACTAGGTCCCCTCCCCCCTCCCCCCCTTAAGTTCCTGACCGCCATATACGACCGTTTACGGAACATTTCTAATAGTTGTAATCACTTATTTGGTTCTGTTCCCCTGCGGGGGAGGAAATGATTGGAGATCCCCATGGTTCGCATCGTGTGTGAACAAAAAGGGTTAATCTGGCTATGAAAACCAAGTCGGAAAACAAATCCATATGTGGACAGGGAGATATAAAATGAAAGCCTTCTCTGTTTAAGACCCTGCTTTTGCCTCCCCTCCCCCAACCCTTGTCAGACAAGCCTCACTGATTTGAGGCTGGTTCCAGAAAAGCACGAATGCCCAGACCCCCTGCCTTTGGGGTGGCTGGTTCTAAAACCGCACTCCACTCCCAGAGCTGAGCCCACGCTCAACCGGCTGCATCCTGGAAGTTTCCCCCACGATGAAAAACGAATTATTGCCGTCGTGATTGCCTCAGCTATCTGGCCTGCTTGGCTGAGTCTATTAGTAATGTCTGCCTTGTACCACATCATCACTTGGCAGGACGGTGCGGACACCGAATGCTCAGGCAGCCACGATAGGGGATTATCTACCCCTTTTTTCTCTGCCTTCTTTCTGTCTGCCTTTTCGATAAATTGACTCTTCTGTGTTTTTAGCACTTTCATCAAAAAATAATCCAAGAGGCGACAAGACTCAAATCAGTACATTTTTCAAGGGTTGGCAGCTCATGGAAAGGCCTGACAGGAAGGCTGTTTGGACTGAATAGCTGTAGCAATTCTATGAACCAGTTGAAGTGGCAGGGCTCCTCTCTCAGCTGGCACCGCCAGAGCCCTTGCAAGGGAGCAGCCTTGAAATATTCACAGAGTATCTTTTATTACCTTTCACAGGTGATGGGGCTGGGGTCACTTCGAAAAAGAGCCGTACTGAGGGGGGCAAAGAAGTCCCATATCCTAAACTGAGCCACTGACGGCTGGGGGGCTGGATCTGTGTGACAGCTATGGAAAATCTAGGGAGTCGTCAGCCCCGGCCCAGGACTCTGACTCCTTTGTTTAACATTCTATTGACAGGGCGGAAAGCAAACCAGCCTCTTGGGCTGCCAGCTTCTTGCTGAGAGCTGATGTTTACGTGTGGTTGTATCCAAAGCAGGTCCACAAATCTTCTGTATGAGGGACCCTGCTGGACTCAGGTGATAGGATTTTTAGGACTGAACTCTTATTCCCCTTTGACTCTAGCTCCCTTTCAACCAACTGCAGACGCTGCCCGGGGTACTGTGCATAGAGCATCGCCAAGCACAGACAGATCAAACCAGCCCAGGGGGCAAAACCCTTCTCTCCCATTTTTGAGAATTGCCCGTTTCTAGAAAAGCTCGCCCATTATCTGAACATGTCACTGGCTGCTTACTTAGTCAATGTGAGGAGAGGTCCTCCTACCTCTCGCCCCGCCCAACCCCCCAGACTTTTTATGGACCTTTTGAGGCACTCAGCTTCCCAGAGCATGCGCACCGTTTCTTCAGCTGTGAAAGGGATTTCCACAGGGCAGGAGCTGACCTGGCATTTCTTGCCTAACTTAAGTGTTTCCAGAGGCTCCGACAATCTTTTTTTCCTTGGAGTTGTCTTTTTTCTTTCTTAGATAGGCCCTGCCAGCTCTGGGGGAGATGTAAGTAAAGCCACCAGCCTCGCTCAGAGTTATCCAGTCCTCCTGGGAATCTTATTTACAGGTTTACGAAGTAGCTCGGGGGAGTTGAGATAAAAGAAAATAAAGTCCTTGCGGGGAGTCTTTACCGCCCCCGACCCCTTTCCCAAATGAGAGCAAGCTTGGTGCCCCCAGGTTACTCTCGGAAGTGAAAATCTCACTGGCTGCGTGGTTCTTAGGTTTGGACCCTTAATAGACCCCTCCTCAAGTGTAAAACTGTAAGCTTGAGGCTGGCAATATTTACTCGTTAGATCTCTCCAGTTTTACTACGACTCTCCTGATTTTAGAGGCCTGTTGTATCAAGAACAGCTTCCTATAAGGATGTAATTTGGGGTGTGCGGTTGTGTGCCTCTGAATTCTGAACTTGCAGCATCACTGAGCTTTCCAAGGATAACACGCTGTTACTGGAGTCAATTCTGGAAATGGGGGCGGGCCACTTAGCAAACCAAATTGGAGAATTTTTTATCTTGCCTATCTGAATCTTAACATCTTAAAAGGAAATGTGCGTGTAAATGTACAACACTGTTACTAAATGTCTGAAGGCTTTGCTTATATAAATGATTCCTGCTGGGAACCTCACGGTTAACGTATAGGACAAGGGAAGCATTGAGACACACGTTTCCTTCAGCCAACACTGGTGCCTTGATGGAAAAAAGCACTTGTGTTTTTGGGCAGTGTTTTTCATGAGACATTTTCTTGGTTTAAATCAAGTATCCTTCTTATAAATGACTTCTCTCTTCTCTCTTTATTGCTATTAAAACTAACATTAAATATACTTTCAAATATTTCATCCTTTCCCTGATTTTCCCCCTACATAAAGCACTAGTTGTCCATACTCTATAGAGTTGAATTCAGCGTTTACAAAAACCTGACACAAGAAAAGCACTGATTCTTAGAAAGGGAAACACCTTAGAGAGCGTTTAGGCCAAGTTTTTCACTTTTATGAAGCAGAAATTAGCAGATGGTCATTCACTTGGCCACTTTTCAAGGTCCCACCTTTGAAGGTCATGGAACACAATGAATATGTAAAATCAGAGATACTGAGGCCAAGTTCCTTTCCAGAAAATTATCTCTGGAGTAAATTTAGAATTATTCATTTAACCATATGCCCTAGAAGAGATGCCAAATTCCTCTATACCTCTAAGCCATCCCATACGCAGTTCCCTCTGCTTGGACCATCTTCCTCATCTCTCTCCCTTCACCTAACACACTCCTGAACCTCTGAACCTTTAGGTACCCCTATTACAGGGTCTTAGAAAAGCCTGTATCTTATACTTCTTTGTGGTACCCATCATGATTGTAATTATTTAATCATGGATATAACTTTTTTTTTTTTTGCGGTACGCGGGCCTCTCACTGTTGTGGCCTCTCCCGTTGCGGAGCACAGGCTCCGGACGCACAGGCTCAGCGGCCACGGCTCACGGGCCCAGCCGCTCCGCGGCATATGGGATCTTCCCGGACCGGGGCACGAACCCATGTCCCCTGCATCGGCAGGCGGACTCTCAACCACTGCGCCACCAGGGAAGCCCTGGATATAACTCTTTAATGTCATTCTTTCCTGCTGGGCCGTAAGTTCTATGCGGGCAGGGCCCCTGTGTGTCTAGTTCATTTCTCTATCACCAGTGCCTAAGGCAGTGCCTTGCACATAGTAGCTCCTCAAAAACATGGGTTTCAATAGCTTCCTTGGTAACGCTTTCAGTTTTGCCTTCGAGCAATGCTTCTTGGTGCCGTAAAAGCTAACACAACTTGTCTGCAGGACAAGTTGGAAGAAGATCCACCCTGGTTTCCTGTGGTTTCCAGAATTCTAGCCTCCCCTGGTCCCCCAACCCGCCTGGGCAGCCCTTCTCTGCTCCCCTCACTTGCTCCCCTCCCCCCTCCAAGGTTCCAGCACTGGCTCTGGTCTCCCCTTGGTTCTCAGGATGCTTCTCTCTTATGCATCAATCTGCTCAAACGGCTTCAACTCTTCCCTCCGGCTCTTGGCATCATTTCCAGGAGCGTGTTCAGCTCCTGCAAACTCTCTGTGGATAGACTGATGGAATTGACAACTCACCTCCTTTGCCACCCAAACCCACTGGTTCCCCCACGTTTATGGAATCCCTGCTCATCCAGTCACCTGGACCTGCGGTCTGAACCCTAGTCAACTGCTGGAAGAAATGCTCTTCTTACCGGGCGGAGGCTGGCTTTTCCTCCTTGAGGGGCCCATTTCTAGTTTGTGTCACCCCTTCTGTAGTGGATCCCAGAAGGTAGGAGACGTTGCCCTGATGGGAGGACCAGTTTCTGAATCTTCTGGAAGGAGACTCACTAGAAGGAGAGAGAGTCAGACTTCTCTAGAGAAACTCAGAATGGAGCAAACGCCGGCTTGTCCAGGAAATAGAATATATACAAGCACGGGGAACTTGTGAAAACTCAGGCCAATCGGGAGAGCCATCAAGTTCTGCAGACTTTCCTTGGCATTTCTGGCCTTGGCCCATTGCTTCGGAATAGCCCTTCCTCTGCTCCTGCCCTTGACGTGATGCGCCGGCGGAGTGCTGGCAGAGCACCATACATGTTGGAGTTGAACCTGAACTCTGGCTGCTTTTCTCACTGCCTGTGTGACCATGGTGAGCAGTTCCTGCTCTCTGAACCTCGAGTTTTTAAATGCATCATCTTGAAAATGGATAATTCCTACCAGCTTCATGGGGTTGTTGTGAGAATCCAATGTGGTAATTTATATAAGAGATACTGAAAATTGGAAAGTGCTGTAGAGATCAGGTATTATGAAGTATTAGGTGTTTATGAAGCCCTACGTTCCTTCTTCCTAAATCCTATCCTCAGTATACCATCTGTGTGATTGTTTACTTATAATTTTTCTTCAAACAGATCACTTTTAAAAAACCTGTTTCTTAAAAAAAAACCTTTATCCCTAAAACATATAAAAATAGGAATTAAGCCACAGACATAGAAAACAAATTTATGGTTACCAAAGGGGAAGGGTGGCGGGGAGAGATAAATTAGGAGTTTGGGATTAACAGATATATACTATTGTATATAAAAGAGGTGAACAACAAGGACCTACTGTATAGCACAGAAAACTATATTCCATATCTTGTAATAACCTATAATCTAAAAGATCTGAAAAAGAATATATATATACACACACGTGTGTGTGTATAACTGAATCACTTTGCTGTACACCTGAAACTAATACATTACAAATCAACTATGCTTCAATAAAAAGTTGTTTGTTTTGAAAGAATAGGAGGTAGCCATAAAAAATACAATAAATATGAAACAACAACATTAAATTCTAGCTAATACTGTTGCCGTTTTAAAGCTCTGAACCTGAGGACCACTCTCCATCTGTTCAAAGTGACACTGGGCAAGTGATCCAGGTGTTAAAGCCATTTTAGCACCAGGTGCAGACTTCCTCCTGGATATAATCCAAAGGATGAAAGAACTGAAAAGGGGGACAAATTCTGCCTAATGTGATTCAACATTGTTAATGCATGTCTGGGTACCAGCTCAATTCATCTGTGACCAACAAGTTCATGGCCCATCGTTCTGGAACCCTGTAAACACGTTCGATATAGACGAGAAATGGTTTAGAGGGAAGACGAGGACCTGAACATTTAATTCATGTTCATCACGTTAGCTGTGTCACTGTGGCAATTTACTTCATCCCTCTGAACCTTAGTTGACTCATCTGTAAAATAGGACTTGTGTAAAGATTAGGAAAAAACTATGTAGCACAATGCCTGGCACATAGCCTGTGCTTGATAAGTGCAGTTAATAGGCCAAGTGCAAGGGCAAGGCTTCTCTTTTTGCCCCGTATACCAAGAGCAGAACTGGTTCAAGTTTCTGGTGATTTGGTTCCGAGGAGTATGGAATGACTAATAAAAGTGAGGAGAAAACTTGGGGCCATTTTTCTACTCGCAGAGTAAAGAGGAGAATTAAAGTGATCAACTGGACCATTCAGATTTTCAAAAGATGGGGAAAAGAGCAGCCAACAAAGCAATTTCACCCAGCAGAGCTTTGAATAGGCTTATCTCCTCTTTCAAAAAAGAGTTCACGCTCAGCACAGTGTGAAAGGCTGGGCTAAAATTGTAAAGTACCGAGAGGTGTTGATATTAAGCATTTTTAAAGAAGGGAATGTCCCGACTCTGAGCCTTCAGGATGAGAAGAAATATGATGGGTCCAGGGCCCTTCTCAGAATTGCTTGCACTTCAAAGAGCATGTGCTTGGCAGTGATTCTGCCACTTTCCTGAGTTTGTTAACGTGGCTGAGGGAAGGCAAAACTCTTAAAATCCACACAGATGGAACTTTTCCACTGGCTCTATTTTGGTATAAATATTCATTAAGGACTAGAAACTTAAAGTAGATATCGGCCTGAGCTATGAGTGGTTTGGACGAAATTTCAGCCAATTTTCAGTCGTCCCCCTGGATCTTATCTCTCAGGAGGGCCAACCCTTCTGAGATGAGGCTGCCGTTGTTTAGAGGTCCCAGCCAACTTTCTCCCCAGACCAGAGAAATCACTGGAGTTTGTTCTCAAGAGACTTCCAGCCAGAAATGGGGCCTCAAGGTTCAGATGAAGGTTTCAGTTTGTTGTCTGAAGGAAGGAAACAAATGAAGGCTTGGCCCATCTGCCATCTTAAAGTCCATCCTTTTATAGATGCGTTCGAAGGAGGATCATTAAATTTGGGGCCAGACTTCAAAAGTTCCGAGTCTGCTTTGGAATGGTGCCTTCCCCATCCCCCTCACTTTCATTTCTTTTTCATCTTAAGATCCTTCCGCAATACTCCCAAGGAGTCTTCCTCCCACTCATCTGGCCCCATTCCCACCATCTTGCCAGTTCTGATCGTGGTCCACGCATCAGAAGGTTTTAGATTAAGCAACGTGTATGGGGCTGTGGAAGAGGTTAACAGTCTCACCTACTCTCTTCCATGTCTGTCTCTGTCCTCCGACCCCATCTTCTCTCTCCCCCTTTCTATCCTCTCAGGATTCCTTGTCTCCGTCAGGAAGGAGAACCAACTTGCTCTCAATTCTTTTTTTTTTTTTTTTTTGCGGTACGCGGGCCTCTCACTGTCGTGGCCTCTCCCGTTGCGGAGCACAGGCTCCGGACGCGCAGGCCCAGCGGCCATGGCTCACGGGCCCAGCCGCTCCGCGGCGTGTGGGATCTTCCCAGACCGGGGCACGAACGCATGTCCTCTGCATCGGCAGGCGGACTCTCAACCACTGCGCCACCAGGGAAGCCCGCTCTCACTTCTCTTGATACCTTTCCTTCTTTCTCCTGTGTCCCGATTCCATCCCATTTCCTTTTCTGTCCATAATATTACTGAGCCCTTACTGTATGCCAGCCTTTCCGAGGTGACACAAAGGAGAATTAAGGCATGACCCCTGCCCTCAAGGAGCTTAGTAATGGAGGATGTAGGGACAAAAAAGATGTTATGGGACAGGAGTTAAGCGGGTGGGACGGTGATAGCATGTGTTCCAGGACCATTTGGGAAACGAAACGTCCATTCAGTAGGAGAGCAAAATCCATGCTGGGAGTTCAGAGGAGAGAGAACTTTGTCTGCACTGCAGGCTTCACAGAGGAAGGCGCTGAGGAATGGATGGGACTCTGGCCCACGGAGAAGAAGGCCTTTTAGTATGCAAGTGAGGAATATCAAGCGTTTTCAGGGACAAAGTGACAGATCAGGTTGGGGTAAACAGAAGGTTGTAGTGATGGATAAGGCTGATCAGGGCCCCATCATGTAGAAACTTTAATGCCAGACTCAAGTCACTGGAGAGATTCTAAAGGGTCCTAGGGGCAGCTCCCTGGGACAAAGCTGTCTGTTAAAGTGGTACCTTCCCAGGGCTGAAGCAAGAACTCAGCCCTCAGCCTCTTTGTCCCCACATCCTTCAGCTTGAATATGCAGCCCTTTCCAGTTATTTGTCAAATATCGTCTTGATTATTTTCTAACAGTGCTTCAAGGTAAAATTTACATGCAGTAAAAATTCAGAAATCCCACGTATTCACTTGAGTACTTTATATGTATATCCCCTGGGACCACCATCCAGATAAAGAACGCTTCCTGTGCTCCAGAAAGTTCCCTCATGCTGCTTTCTAGCCAATAACATCCTCTTCTTAGCCACTATTCTGACTTCCGTCACTGTAGATGGGTCGTGCCTGTTTTTGAATCTCACATAAATGGAATTAGACAGTAGGTCGTCTTTTGAGTGTGACTTCTTCTGTACAACTTATTTAAGATTACCCACGTTGATGCATATAGTAGTAGTTTTTTTAATACTAGGTAGTTTTCTGTTGTGTAGATGTAAAATAATTTATTTATTCATTCTCCTGTTGATGAAGGTTTGAATTATTTCCAGAGTTTGGCCATTGTGAATAAAACTTCTCCAACTACTCTTGTCCAAATTTTTTGGTAGACATCTGTGCTCCTTTCTCATGGATATAGACCCTGCTGGGTCACGGGGTAGGTGTATGTTCAATCTTATTAGAGGTTACCGAACAGTTTTCCAAAGTGGGTGTGTCATTTACATTCTCCCTGGCAATGTATGTGAGTTCAGCTGCTCCACGCCCTTATAACACTTGCTCTTAAATTTATTTTATTTAGTTATCTTTGGCTGTGTTGGGTCTTTGTTGCTGCGCACGGGTCTTCTCTAGTTGTGGAGAGCGGGGGCTACTCTTCATTGCAGTGCACGGGCTTCTCATGGTGGTGGGTTCTCTTGCTGCAGAGCATGGGCTCTAGGCGCACGGGCTTCAGTAGTTGTGGCGCACGGGCTTCAGTAGTTGTGGCGCACGGGCTTAATTGCTCCGCGGCATGTGGGATCTTCCTGGACCAGGGCTCGAACCCGTGTCCCCTGCACTGGCAGGTGGATTCTTAACCACTGCGCCACCAGGGAAGTCCCTCGACACTTGCTCTTGTGAATGTTTAATTTCATCATTCTGTAGGGTGTATAATGCTATCTCATTGTGCCTTTAATTTGTGTTTCTCTGATGAGTCATGGGGTTGAGCACCTTTTCCTACACTTATCAGCCAGTTAGACATCTTTTTTTGTGACATGCCTATTGAAGTCTTCACCTATTAAAAAAACGGGATTGCTTTTTCAAAATTATTGATTTATAGAGGTTATTTATCTACTTTGGGTTACAATCCTTTGTCAGATATATGTACTATGAATATTTTCTCTCTCTGGGTTGTCTTTCGATTTCTTAGTGGTATCTTTTAATGAAATCGAGTTAATTTTGATGACCAGCTTTCATATTTATTTACTGAGCATTCCCTCCAGATGCAAGAGTCATAAGGATATAAAACTTAGACTACTTTCTTACTGTTCTAGCATTCCATAGAGTAATAAGCTATGACAACTTTGCAAATCATCTTTAAAAGCTTTTCAGAAAGGTATTACCCTATTTACCAAGGTTTTCTTCTTTTCCTTCATAGCTGCCTCTGATTTCGTATTACCCGCACCCCCCACCAACCCTTACTTTTGATCAATCAGGTACTTTGCATGTGGAACAGTGCTGATTTTTCATGAGTGTTTATGATATGGGTTTGGAGTTCTTCCCTTAGTGATTTAAAATTTTATATTTCCTTTCACTTGACATGTCTTTCCACTTAAAAAAAAAAAAAACTCTCTTCCAAGGAACAGGATAGTTTGGTGGCACAGAAGTGGCCTTCCCTATTGGGTGAGGATGGAAGTACCTACTTGGAGGAGGTGACACACGTCCCAAAACTGATGCCAAAACAAAAAGTGGGGGCTGTCTGTGGGCCATGTCACTCAGTTAAAAGCATATTCTAGGTCTCCCAGCAGGTAGGAAACAACCCAGGAAATAGATGCTCTGACCTCAGTCTTGACCAATGTGTAGGACTTGGTCGGTGAACCAGAACCAGAATGTTAGAAAAACGTGGCCATTGCATCCTTGAACTAAGGAACTGAGGAAACAGAGAGAACCAATGGGGAGTGGCGGGAAGTTGCAGAGAGAGAGAGATTTTAGCTCAAAATAAGAAAGAGCCGTCTAATAATTAAAGGGGTTCAAAAAACCAGATCTCTTGACGAGGTTTCAGTGCTTGTCAGTGGTTCTTACAGCACCTGGCCCTCTGGTTCATCTCCCATTTAAGGTTTTGGATAGGCTACTTGGACAAAAATAGGTTTTGTTTTTTTTTTGTGGTACGCAGGCCTCTCACTGTTGTGGCCTCTCCCATTGTGGAGCACAGGCTCCAGACGCGCAGGCTCAGCTGCCATGGCTCAGGGGCCCAGCCGCTCCGCGGCATGTGGGATCTTCCCGGACCGGGGCACAAACCCGTGTCCCCTGCATCGGCAGGCGGACTCTCAACCACTGCGCCACCAGGGAAGCCCAGACAAAATAGTTTTTAAGTCTTTCTGAACGTGAGATGCTAAAACACCCTGAATTCTAATCCTAGCTCTTCTACTAATTACCTCTGTGACCTTGAGCGTATCACCTAACCTGCTGGATCTCTCTCCTTGTTTGTTAACAAGGAAGTTGACCCAGGGAACCTATAAGGCCCGTTCTACCTCTTAAAAATTAATTCTAATTGCTGAAATATACAGTATAATAATTACTCAAATAAGGATATGATGATTTCCCTTGTGATGGTCTCAGCCCTGGGCTGGGTCCAAGGAAAGGTACAGGGTGGTGACAAGAGCCGTTCTAATTAGTGTGAATCTTAGTGTAAGGTGTGTTTTCTCCACAGGCTGTTTGGGCCTGTTGGCTGTGAATGAGGACAGACTTGAGGAAACACAACTTTTCCATCAAACTTCACCTCTTTGTCAGATCCTTGCAAACAGAGGGATGGTCCCCAGAATTTCATTTTCCAGATAATTGGCAGGGAATCATCTGGGATTTTTATCCCCCCTCTGTTTAACGTACCACAAGCAACTGAAAAAATCAACTGACAACAATCATCCCAGTGGTATTTTGATATCCAAACCATATGGTTTTCATTTTGAGGCATCACCTGCTCAAAAACATGGCAAGAAGAGACCCACAGTCTCAGACCAAGTCAGAAATCTGAAGAACAGTGCAAAAGGAATTGTTTTGATGCAAGAGTCTGGATCCCGTTACTCAAGTCTCCATATTTCGAAAGGCTGATTTTCCCCCTCGCAGTTTATCAAGAAATCCTCTGTAGAATTTCTTTTCCTCTAATTACCACTTAAATGACTTGAGAATTGGAAGGTGAATAAAACTTGGGGTGGACACAGCATCCTACGGCCCTCTGAATTGTGTTTTCACATTCTGCTCACAAGGACAGCGTGCTGAATTTTGCAGAGGGTGTGTGTGTGTGTCTGTCTGTCTGTCTGTCTGTGTCTCTGTGTGTTCCTTTCTTTCCATATATGTTGCATATCCTCAGGTAACTTTTTTTTTTCCTTTGATCACAACACAAATCTACATCTTCCTGCAAAAATTCAAACTGACTGGGGGTGAGCTTGCTGGAACTCCTTTGCTGAGCTTAGGAGTCTCAAGCATGCCAGCTGGCAGGCTCTGCTATCCTATCATCCCCAGGGGTTTTGGTTGAGAGGCGAGAGGAACAAGTTCTCATACGAGAAAGTTACAAGACATGCCTGATGGATGGATGGATACGTAGGAATGTATTTCTCTGTAGTTCAAGATGGATGATATTCCCCAAATTAGAAGTCAGATCAGATGGAGAATATGCGTCTCAGACTTGGAACGCATAAAACTGGCCTGTGACCTGATCCTAATACTCATTCATCCTTGTCTTTCAACACTCAGCTCAGATGCCGTCTCCTCGGTAAGCTTTCCCTGACCTCCGCAGGTGAGGTTAAGTACTTCCTCTTCTGATCTCCCTCACTCCCTGGATTGTACCTCTGATCAAGGCCTTTGGCACTGCTTTGGTTCTCTGATGGCCAGACTGGCTGTTCTGTCTCTCAAACCATCAGCCTCTGGGATTTCTTTCCTTTTTACTTCTCTGCTTCCCAGCTCAGTCCCTGGCTTATAATAATTACAGGGAATACGTGTTTGCACAGAATAAATTCTTAAAGTCAGCCAAATCAGAGGTGGGTAATAAGTGTCATCAAAATAATGTTTTCATTCTCTTTACCATTTCACTCTTATTGGCTCTTTCAATAGTGATGATAATTCTTGTGTAACATACATTCATTAGTTGTCAAATACTGTGTTAAGAACTTAATAGATTGTTGTGACAACAATTTTAGGCCCACTTTATAGATGAAGAAACTGAGGCTCAGAGGTAATGTGATTTATCCAAATAGGAAACACGTGGCAGAGCTGGGATTTGAACCCCGTTTGTCCATTCTAAGGACCTCAGATTTCAATCCACTATGGTTGTGTGTGTGCATGTGTGTTTTATATGCATACATGTGTATATTTGTGCACGCATGTGTGTAGAATACTGTTAAAGCTTTATGTCGACAGAAGGCTTAATCTATTTGAGGCCTTTTGACTGTCTGATATGGAAGTGTCCCTTCTCAGAACCATGTTTTAAATGCACAAGTTAAAATATGTAGGATTACAAAGGAAATGAATATTACTGAAATAATACCAATATATAAAAACAAATCTGTGATTTAGTAACATACGGGCCTTTGTTAAATTAATTAACAAGACCAGCCGTGGATTTAATTACTGTTATTTCAGAATAAGGACAGGCATGAGCAGTATGCCCGGCATTTCTCTTGGCTGTAATAGGATTATGAAAACATCAGATTTCCATCGGTATGAAGGGAACGGGGTCTATTTCCAGTTATCATTTTCTAACTTAAATGTCATATAAAAGAAAAAGAAAAAGGCATAGGGGATGCTAAACTGCCAGGGCTTTTGTCTTCATTTATAATGGAAGGAAATTCTATATTTCAGTTAGAGGTTGGGTATATAAGGATGCGATAGTTTTCTTAATTTACGTCCCTCAATTCTATCCACGGATCCCGGGTTAAGAACCTCTCCTCTATCTACTAACAAGATTAAAAACAAAATCTCCCTCCCAGACTTCCTCTAAAATAAGCCTCAAATGCTGACCCCTCCCCACCATCAGAGCCAGCCCCCTTAACAAGGACACTGGTGGCCACAGGGTCAAAGCGGGGGTGGGGAGCACAGGTGTGCCTTGGCAGGTGGGTGGCTCTCCTCCAGGATGAGGGCAGGGCTGGGTTCCACGTTCCCTCCACCTCTTCCAGCCAGAGGATTAGCCAGGTCAGTCAGCTTGGTGGGCAGCCTCGTGAATCAGTACGTGGAAATACCTCTTAGTCATATAGCCCAAATAGACGCTACCTTCTTAAGGCAGGTTTCTTATGGGGCATTAGTCAGCCCAGAGCTCTCACCCCATGCTCCTGCCCTTTGGTGCCTCTGACACCAGCACCAGGAAGGAGAGAGCCTGGGGTGTTGAGCTGCCTGAGGACATGGGCTGAGCACAGACAACTGGTCTACCACCAGTTGCGAGGGGGCTGATGGGGCTGCTGCTTACCGGTGGTACGTGAGGGCTGCCAGTAGCCCCCTTGCCTCAGACTTCTCTTCACTCAATGCCCTGTTTAAAATGCAACAGCTGGGGGCAGAATTGTCATACTTATTTCACTGTTACACTGTAGAGATGACTGAGGTTGGGAGTGGCTCAGATGTGTGCAGTGCTGAAACTGAGGGTAGACAGCAAAAGAGGAGGAAGAGGGGTGTGTGTGTGTGTGTGTGTGTGTGTGTGTGTGATGGGGGAGGTCAAGGAACACACAGAGTGAAAGAACACTGCCATTATTTGGTTCTTCTCTCACTGTCATGTAAAACACATTGCACTGGACTCAAGTTTACATGGCAGAAACCAAAACTTTCTTATTCATTGCCTTGTACTGAGTTCTCAGCACATGATAGGTACTAAATAAATATCTGCTAAATGAAGAAATGGGTGACTGTTACCCTGTCTTATAAGCAAGACATCCGAGGCCTTGGCGAGGGTAAGTGCCTGGGTCAGATCACCCAGCTGGGGCCAACGAGTGGTCTCAGCAAAGGGGAGGGCTGCTTTTTGGAAGTGTGGCAACCACACACCCAAGGCAAATTGTTGCCATTGTCAAGATTTTTGCAGATGATGTGACCAGAGTCTATTTATGGCCAGGTCTAAGTTTAACTACAAAGAGAAGGTCCTGCAGTCTGATACCTTAGAAGCCACCTGTGACGTCAGTAAGCTGAACTTGGTCTTCCACGTTCTAGCACTTAACTACCTATGGGATTTCTGCACTGGGCTGATGAGAGGGCATACCAATAATAGCAGGAGGCAATATTATTTTCAGAACGTACTATGCATCCAGGCACTTTACCTGCTTTATCTCATTAGACTCCTGCTTAAATATAGCAGTATTATTAATTCTCTTTCTCAAATGAGGAACTAGAGGTCCGGAGAGGCTAAGCAACTTGACTGCAGACCTAGAAAATGTCAGAACTACGTGTCACATCTAGATCTCCATGCTTGCAAAGGCTGCATGTTTAGCCACTTCTCAAAATGGCCTCTGAACCATGTGGCCAAAGATACGTTCACAGCCAAAATGTTCACCTGACCTTCTGAGCTTTGAAGGTATGAGGGTGACATGAAATCAGGGTACCATGGACATGGAAGTGACGGAAGAGAGAAGATACCCTTTTCTCCTTCATTCTTAAAAGATGCTGTGAGTCAGTGCATCTCTGCTATGTCACATGTAAATTTTGGATGTGACATTTTCCCCCCATGTCCCATCTGCCACATGAAGGGATTGACCAGGCAGATCACTAGATTTGTCTCAGCTCTTTTATATAATGATTCCTTCATATTTTCTCCAAAGATTAATTTTAAGGACCCCACGTTTTAAAATAGGAGGAGGAAAAAAAATCAGTCCATACACATATCATGTGGATTTGAAACAGCCGCCATGGGCTGGACCAAGGCACTAACTTTGTCCTTCAGAAGAGTGACTTGCCAAATACAGTCTTTGGTTTCTTCTCCCTCGGCAATCTTATTTCCTTTTAAAGCATGTCCTGGTGGGGGCTTGGGCTGTTTTGCTTGGTCCTGATTCCCGTGTTATTGGGTAGACCGTGAGTCAGGCTGACCAGGCATGTAGAGATACACATTCCAGAGGCCAAGCTTATCCCCAGGATAGAATTTCCTGGAAGCTCTGGAACTTGGATCTCTAGGATTTTTTTTTTTTTTTTTTTTTTGTCAAGTATCATTGCTTCTTCAGTAATTTCTGGATAATATTGTATGATTCTTTAGATTGTCTCTCTACCAGCCTTCTCTCTAGACAGTTCTATCAGACTTCTAGAAACCCAGGAAGGGAGAAATCTAGAAAGTCTTTCTTCTCTACCTGGGAAATAGCTTTGACTTGGTGTGGGTGATGGTATACACCTGGTTGTGGCCAAGAACTATCAGAGAGGCACAGATGCCTGGTAACCTTTGGCAAATGCTGGGCCATTCCTGAATCACACCAGCAATGTGTAGGAAGACCTTGACCTCTGTGTGAAGCCTGTAGTAATAATCCTAGTCCTTCTCCACCAGATTTCTGCTTCTGATGAAAGCCTTCTGGTTTCTTCCTGTAGTGGAAAGAGCTTCAGTTTTGGAATCAGAGAAGACCGGGTATGAGTTCTTAACGTGTCATCATATGATCTTAGGCAAGTCATTTAAACACTTAGCGTTAATTTACTCATGTGTAAAAAGGATATTAATATTTTTGCACAGTAGTCCTAAAGGCTAAGAGAGATAGGATGTGAGAAAACCTCAAGCATCCTGAATGTACTCAAAAGACATCTTTCCTTCCTTTCTTGTGCCTTTCCCCAAACTTGTCCATCCTAACAGAGAACAGATGAGTCTTCCTGCAGATCCTTAGGGGACAAGAGTCCAAATGGATGATGAAAGTAAGACCAGCACATCCTTTCTGAGAAAACATGTAAACACTTCTCATAAAAAAGAGCAGACAGTGAGCAACTGGATTTCCACATCAAATATTTAGGCTTAGGTACCAAATACAAGTTTCTGCCGCTAAAAGAGTCTTGGTCCACACAGGAGACCTGACTTCTTGTTTCACTCTTTCTAGAAAAGCTATCTAGATAGCGTTTCTGGAGCATCTGCAGATCTGTGCCATGGATATGTGCTCAGCTCCCAGAATGGGTTCAGGATAGCCCCAATGTTGCATGTGAAGTTAAGGAAATGGTTCGATCTTGAGGGTCTCCTGTACAAGTAGCTGGTGGCCCTGCACCTGGTGAAGTCACGGCAGCTGCCAGCCAAATCCTCTTCCTGTTAGCAAATGAAAGGGAAGAGGGGGATATTTCCAAACAAAGCCACTTAGAGAGCAGCAGCTGTCTCTTCTTTCTGGAGGTCCCGAAAAGCTGTTCCCCAATTCTGCGTTCAGTGGAACTGAGTTTTAGTCCTGTTTTCCCATAATCATGTGTTCTTTGGGAGACAGTATGGTATCCAGGAAAGGTCAGTGGACTGCAGGGGGAACGAAGTCCAGTTCTCATTCAAGGTTGGCCACTTCCTAGGGAAAGTGACCTATCCAAAGTCACCGGTAAGTGCTTGCAGTTACTGTAATGACTCGACCCCCCACACCCCCAGCCAGAAAACTTTTCTTATGATACATATTTAAATGGTGTTGGATGAACACTGGGGAGATAAGAACTCCCAGGGTCTGTGCTTATCAGGACAGATTTCCACTTTATTATACAGACACTGTTTTGAATGTGCAAGTTGGAAGGCAACATTCTCCTCGCCAAAGTCAAATGGAATACCTCTTGTGGAGCCCAGTTGACCCTAGTGGGTGGGTTACAGGAGGAACTATTCCCTGACTTCTCTGCTCCTGACTTACCCTCACCGGAAGTAGCAGGAGCAGGGGTGGGAAAGGAAGATGCACATGTGAGTCTGTGCACCTGTCCCTCCTTCCTGGTCCCCAGGCCTTTGCTGAATCTAGCCCATTCTTTTTCTCCCTCGTCACCTTTATTCAGTTAACATGGAGAGGAGATCAAACTACGGGAAGATCCGTAAGGGATACCATGGGATCCAGAGGGGAATACCAAAGTCATTTTTCCCCTGTCCTGCCTGTAGAACTGTTGGTAAGCCCTGGGCCGGGAGAAGGCCTTGGAGCTGAGATGGCTTAGAATAAAGCCGAGAGATGATCTGCGAGGTACCTTTCCCTGCCTTCCACCACCTCAAGGGGGTGGATGCATTGGTGAAAGTCAACTGTTAACTGCAACCCCATATATTCGGACGTGTCTGCACAACATGACAAGCATCTGCAACTTACAAGCAGTGGCTTCAGCATCTGTTTGGGGAGATCTTTAAGAAGGACTTGGATAATTTCTCTCTTTCTTTCCTTCCTTCCTTCCTTCCTTCCTTCCCTCCTTCCTTTCCTTCTTTCTCTCTCTTTCTTTCTTCCTCTCTCTCTTTCTTTCTTTCTCTTTCTTTTTTTTTTTTTTTTAAATATGGCTCTCTTTGGGCCAAGTTACTTATACACCTATGGGCATGTGTCCAATGGCTTGGCTATTAAACTCTTTAAGTGACAGCTTAATATATTTCTAAGATGGAGGGAGCCAAGGACAATTCTCGAGGAGCCGTGTTGATGTTGGATCGGCTTGCCCAGGCAGTGCGCCAGCAGTTTTGCACGCGGCAGGAACTGGAGGTGAAAGCAGGAAGGGCTGAGTACGGAGGGGAGGGCAGAGCTGGAGGACAGGAAAGCCAAGAGGGACGTGATGTGGAGAAGGGTGGAGGGAGACGCCCCGCTGAACCTGGCAGTGCACTAGGACGAACCATTCTTTCACGCTCCTCCGACATGGTGCTGAGGGGTGAAAAACAGAACCCTCCCGAGCCGGTCCACTGGCAGACTCAGAGTCAGCAGTGAACATGCTCTCTGATCTTTTTTGTTCTAGTCCTTTCCAAACTCCTGCAAATGGCTCTTTGGCAGCCAAGGGGCCTGTATTCTTACAGAGCCTAATGGGCCCTGGCCCACCTTCTTAGCAATCTCAGAGAAGGGGCTTGACCTCTCTGGGTCTCAGTTTCCTAATCTGTAAAGTAAAAAGAGCTCTGTGTCTGCTTCCAGGCCTACCATTCCAGCACTCCAGAGTGAAATGCTCAGTGACTGATGACCTCTGTTGTGTAAGCAGATTTTGTATCTGTTGGGCTAGAATGAAGACAAGGTCATTGGTCATTGTTCTAGGTTATCAAGGCTGAGCAGCTGGCTTTCACTCAGCCGAATGAAAATTAGTTAGTCAGATGGGCCAGTCAGCTGAAGAAAAAAAAACAGGTCCTTCATCCACCAAAAGACTCCTTTCAGCAATCACACATCCACTGAAATACACAACCACCACTGCCAATAACAATGGCTAAGCCTATTTGCGCTCATGTGCTGAGCCCTTTGTACGCATCAGCTCATTTCACGATCACGGACCGCTTGGGAGGGAGATGCTTTTAGTGTCTCCCAATTTTCAGATGAGGACGCAGACTCAGAAGTAAATCAGCTTGCCCAAGAGCACACAGCTAGTAAGTGGTGGAGCTGGGATTTGAACCCAGATCTGGTTACAAGAATACTAACCACTTAATAAACAAGAGAAGGGCACATCCACAGTGGTGGCTGATTCCACCAAGAGAAATGGCATTTGGCCTTCCAGGCTTTTTGTTACCAGAGCATGGTGGCTAGTTCCTGATTCTCAGGGAAACTCTCCATGCTAGGAAACCTCTTTCCCAGTTGAAAAACAAATCGTGACTCAAGAGCCGCCAATGAGAGCATTCGACTCAGTACAGATGAGAGGACGTAGGCAACTGTTTCTACACCCTGCCACGAACTATGGATGTGACCCACGGCCAGTCCCCCTGTCTGCCTGGGATTGGATAGATGGTCTCAAAGCCTACTCCAGGTTTGGGATTTTATGTTCTCTTTCTTGAAGACTTTTTTTCTGACTTTCCAGCTGCTAGGGATTCCCTGCAGCGCCCATCCCTTTGGGGGCAGGGCAGTGGAGTCAGCTTGTAGCCCATTTGAAATCATTTCTCATTTTGTAAATAGGTCCCTTGAAGCTCTAAGGGGCTATGAAATTGTTTCAAAATGCCTAAGTGTGATTATGCCTCCTGAAGCCAAATGTTAGAAAACCCCCCACTGTTGCAGCTTTTGAAAGTAAATTATGCAATAAAAGTTTTGCAGCATGCTGTTGATGTGACCCAGTGTTTAATCACCGCTGTACAGCTCAGCAAGTCCAAGTTTATACAAAAGCAAGTGGAGCTTTCCCCCCATTCCCTTCCCTTCCCTTGACTTTCTGAGTTGATGACATGCGTTAATCAACCAAGTGGTGATCCTCCTCTGACTGTCACAGTCCCAAAGGGTAAAAAATATCCACCCTTTCATCTCTACCCACCACATTCTTTCGCTAAGCCTGTAATTGGATCTAAATGGAAAATAAACGCTTTGCAGGCCAAGGAAGTTGGCACTAGAGGGTGACAGGTCGGAGACTGTGTTCCACCTCTAATCCGGATAATCACACGCTCCCATGCAAAGGAAAGTAAAAGCAAGCCTTCCTCCGAGTGGTGGCCGGGGCTTGTGCTGAGGAGGGGTGTTCCGTGTATCCTGTTTCCCTTCACCCACTAACCGTCCACTAGCTTGTAGTAAAACCACCCCGAACCATCTGATTTTCCAGTGGCCATTGGGACGCTGCCCCTTTAGCTCTGAACTCTTTTACCTTGGCTGAATTTGGGGAGGCAGTTCAGACACACAAATATCCCGGTTGCCGCCACAAGTTAGAAAACAATAACGCACAAATTGTACCGTCCGAGAACACCATGGTCTTAGCCTGTTCACTTGTAGTTGATTGAGTCCTGCTGTGCATGGCGTGCTGCGTCAGGACAGAGATGAGCGAGAAAGGTTTGTCCTCCAGGAGTTTAGAAAGGTGGGTAGAGAAGTGAGAGCAGTGTGTGCCTGACTCACTAGTGGTAGAAATTACCGGGTATCTTACCAAGGTCTAACATGCTGTGAGAATTCCATAGGAGGAGAGATGACTGGATTCTGCAGATAGTCTGGCAAATGCAATGGGGGCAGGTACATTCCAGAGAGATGCCCTGATGAAGTCTGCCCTGGTGTACACATTCAGAAGGGTCTGATGCACTCTGTGTATGCGAGTCTGGGGCAGGCCAGCCATGCAGTGGCGTAGCTGTAAAAATCAAATGCGTGAATCCTGCACCTCTAAGTGGCTGGCTTGCATTTTGATTCTGACATAGTTGGGTTTTTTTTTCCCCTCTCATTTTACCCCTGCACCCCCCACCCCCACCCCGTGCCTCCGGTAATGGCAAATGTCTAAAGAGGACTTTGCCCTGCAAGACCAAGTTCTCTTTGGGAGATGACCCTACAGGGTACCATAGCTGTTACTGCTTCTGTGAGGGAGGTGGGACCTATCATCCCCCCATGGGAAACAAGGGAACTGAGGCTCAGAAAAGGGACTCTGTCATTGTGATGCAGCTAAAAAGTGGCAGGGCTGGGGTTTCGATGCCTAAGGTTTTCCTTAGGCTCTGCTGCCTGCTGGGAGCAACTCTTTGTGACGCTGGGCCTCAGTTTCTCCACTGGTCTAGGCTGTCTCTCGGCTTCCTTCCAGCTCCCAGGTCCTCTAAGCCTCCGGCCTGTGCCCCCTCCCAACTGCCTGCAGGTACGTAAGGCGGTGGTTGGGGCTAGGGCACAGCTGCAGGCCCCTCAGGCAGTAATTCACCCATGACCTTCTGGGCTCCCGGCCAGCCCTTCTTGAAAGGGAAACGTGCAGACCCTGGGGACAGAAATTAGTTCCCCTGTGTTGGAATTGCTGCCACTGCCAATATTACCAACTAAAGTAACTGGTTTCTGTGTGTGTGTGTGTGTGTGTGTGTGTGTGTGTGTGTGAGTCTGAAAAACACAAAACGCTAGGATGACAGCAAAAAGGGAGATTCCTTGTGAGTAAATATAACCCCCTCCCCAAACCTTCACCTCAATCACAGGAGGGGGAAGTTATGGTCTTTCCCCCACTACAGACCAGAGAATTACCATTTCAGAAAAAGTTTTACCTTATTTAAATTTTAATTAGCATCATCAGAGAACTAAGATCCTTGGCAAAAACTTTACATGACGGCCTTTAAGAGTAAAATTTGGGGTGTGTGCCTGTTAGCTCAAACACTATTCCCAGCTATTCTATTTTCTGTTAAGTCTCGGAATTTAATGAATTTCCTTCTCCTTACTTCTAGGTAAGCCGCCTCAAACACAGAGGAGAGGGAAACGGGGAAAGAAAGAATCTGGGTAAGTACAGACAGATCGCAGCTCACCTTCTGAACTCCTGGGTTGAGGTCCTTGGCCACCTTTGCCATCCTCTTCTGGGGTGGACAAACAGCGCCTGGCTTCTCAGGCAGAGGCGCGAGGGCGCGGAGCGCGGACAGCGGTGGCTGAATGGCCAGGATCGCTAGCCCAGGGCGAGCTCTGCTCGCAGCCCGGCGCGGCAGGGCCCTTTAATTGGAGAGCGGGACTCCCTCTAAAACCTCGCCAGCCAATCGGCGCGGGCGCTCGCGCTTGGCCAGCCAATCCCAGCGCGCGGCTCCCCCCTCCCTTCGGTTGGTCTGGGCCCGGCCGGGAGGCTGCAGCTGAGTGAGCGCTGCCCTTACGTCAGTGCGGCCGCGGCCCCTGCCTGCCCGGGCGGCGCACATCTGTCCCTGAGCGGCAGGAATCCGTCCCCACGCCCTTCTCCTTTAAAGGACAATGGGCAGAGGGTGGGGCGGGCCGCCGGGCCCCGCGATCCATTCAGGTCAAAAGGGAGAGTGATCAAACAGGAAGGCTCGGGTATTTTTAGTGAGCTGGGTCCAAAAATAAATGCTGAGCTGTGTTCCCCTGCCCACTCTTTCTGCCTTGTGGTAGAGGGGTGGGCAGGTGGTATGCAGCAGCTTTGACTAAGCTGGCTAGCTTTTCCCAAACCTGGGCAAGTTTTCCAATCATCGGAGAGGAGGTGAGATTGCAGTGAGTTGTGATTTGTGTTTTAAACTTAATGTTTGTAAAGTATTAATCTGCCTTTTATAACTTGCTTTCGTGTCAGTCCTCTCCATTCAGGGAGGAAGAGAACACTGTCCTGATTTTATAAGTGGCAGCATGTACATCTTCACTCCTGTAGTCATATTTTCTCATTGTTATCTAGTAATTATCTCAGGTATTGCTATTGCTACCATGATAATGATGATGATTGTCACTCCCATTTAACGGATGAGGGAATAGGATCAGAGAGGGTCACTGGGACAAAGGCGAACTCTTCAGCAAGGCTTTAACCTGAGAGAGGGAGCGTGAGAGATCATCTGGGGAGAAGGGACACAGGATAACAAGCCATAAACTAGGAAATTCATATTTTTTGAGATTAATTGAGTCATGCAGGTCTGGACAAGCAACATTCCATCTGTGGATTTCTCACATCCTTGGGAGGAAGTCTCTTGCAACATCTAACATCACAAGTCCTAGAAGACAAAATCGGCCAGGTCTCACTGTGTCATGCTGTCTGCCTATAATCCATAGCTATTAAGCCAGTTCCACAGACCTGGGTTCCCAGAGCCATTTTCCCAGCCTAGACAGAGGATTAAACACAGCCCCTTTTCACCTTTTTCCCAGACAGGAGAGTACTCTGTCATGAGGTTTTCTTCCTGTAACCCACATTGGCAGTGCCCCCCTGCTGGAAACCAGGGCTCAAGTGGGCTAAAATAAAACCCGGCTGCAAGAAGAATGCAGGGTGGTTTCAAAGTACGTCGTGTGGGACTGATGTAAGGGGACAGGGAAGCTGCAGCACATTCTAGGGCTTTTTCTCTTACTGGAGATGCTTTCCTTCTTAAAGCCTCCTCCAGTTTGGTTCTTAACACATCATCATCCTCAGCAGTCCCGAATCTTGACCCATGATCCCAAGCTGTGGTTCTTTTTTCACATTCCTGGAAAGGGCTTTCTATCTGTGACTCCTTTTTTCCAAGACGCGGGATGATCTTTTTCTCCTTTCATGGATTTCTGCTCTGGTCAGTGTTTGTCTCGCTTGCTCCCACCTGTAGCCCCGACACCTAGCCCATGATTGATGCTCAGAACACATCTGGGGAATGAATGGAGGTTGTGTTCTGGCTTTGAACCAGCAGTGAGCTGGCAAGGTGGGACTGGGAGAGATGGCTCAGTGCCACCCCTGGTCTGGTTTGTCCAAACTTCCTAGGTGGGCTGCATGATTAAACCAGGGTGTAAATTAACGGTGGCTGACGGAAGCCTGGACTGGGAGAGGTTTCCACGTGAATAGCCCTTTCAGTAGCAAATCCTAGAAACAATTGTGTTGAACTGGGATGTCCTGCCAGAAGCCTTTAGACTTCAGAGCTGTGGGAACAGAAGCCAGGAGAATAACAAAGGCAAGCTTTATCCCTTGCAAACTAGGCAGAAGCCTACCCAGTGAAGTCATTTCCCACTCTCTTCCCAGCCACCCTCCCTGCCCCATTTTGAGAAATTATTGTTCCATGGAATAATTTGACTTTTATGAACTGTAACACTGTTTAGCTCCAAACAAGACAGTCTTCCCCTCTTCTTATTTTTACCCTTGGCTACAGTTTCAGTTAAGGAAGCAGGTATTGTGGCTCTTTCTCAGAATATGAGTATCAGAAGCTACTGCTTGGGGGCTTCCCTGGTGGCACAGTGGTTAAGAATCCGCCTGCCAATGCAGGGGACACAGGTCCAAGCCCTGGTCCGGGAAGATCCCACATGCCACGGAGCACTTGAGCCCTTGTGCCACAACTGCTAAGCCTGTGCTCTGGAGCCCGCGAGCCACAACGCTGAAGCCCGTGCACCTAAAGCCCGTGCTCCACAACAAGAGAGGCCACCGCAGTGAGAGGCATGTGCACCGCAGCGAAGAGTGGCCCCTGCTCGCCACAACTAGAGAAAGCCTGCACGCAGCACTGAAGATCCAACACAGCCCAAAATAAATAAATTAATTAATTAAAAAAAAAAAAAAGAAAAGAAGCTACTGTTTAGATGGCCTTGTCTCTCCTTTCTGGAAAAGAACCTGTCGTAGGCAGAAAGCTGCTCGCTACTTCCTGTAGTGCTTAGTCTGTCCTCAGCTGAGGGTGCTGACTCTGACTCTTTAAATCCTACTCTCAAGCCAAATGTTCCAGGGGACCTATAGTCAGAGTTTTGACTGGGCACCTGGACAGTCTTATAATCCGGACGGTTCTGGAAAATGGAGGCAATAGGGCTCATTATATCTCAGCCTCACTCCATCTCTGGGGTCCTTTTGCTTCTCTTTGGGAGAAAATGGGGTGTCTTTTCCAGGTTGGAACAGCAAAGAGATCTGATTTCCCCAAGGTTCATTGCTTGGTGGTACTGGGGCTTATTAGAAGCTTCATTCATCCATCAAGTAGTTTTGGGGGCACCTGCCTTAAGCCAAGCCCTGTTGTAGGTGCTGGGGACACCCAGGTAAATAAAATAATCCTTCCCCTTCAAGAATGTCTTGGTCCGATGAATATCACTGGGGCTTTTTGATTCACAAAGCTCTTATCTTACTTGACCTTCAAGACAACCGTGGTATAATTCTAATTATTCCGTAATAATTCTAATTATATCTCTGGGAGAAAATGGAGATTTGGGACAGTCAAGGGCTCCATCCCAGGTCATACTCCAGCAGGTGGCAGAGGTGAAATTCAAACTCAGGGCTTTTAGCTCCAGACTGTGTCCTCTGAGTTATCACGCTGCCTCCTATAGTGACTGTCAAGGATTGATTACAGGACAAGAGTCAGCATTAGGAACAAGGTGATGGTGTCGTTATCCTTGTCATTGGGTTTGTCCTGAGTGGGATTTTTTGACTCTGAGTTTCATGCTCTTTTCACTGTTCATTCATGCATTCAACAAACACTGAGCTGAGAACTCTAATGGGTGAGGCCCTGAGCTGTAGATATGACAATAGACTGAATAAGACCGGAAAGGTTCCTGCCCTCATACAGCTTCTATTCCGGTTGGGGGAGACCGGCATGGAAAAGGTGAACAGATCATTAGACGAGGGAACTAAGAATGGCAGTGAGGGCCTCAGAGGAAATAAATGGAGGAGTGAGTCACTGGATGTGTGGTCCCTTGAGATCAGGTGGTCCAGGAAGGCCTGACTGAGGAGGTGATATGTGAGATGAAACCTAAAGAGGGAGTTCGAGTCAGCATGGTGATGAGCAGAGTTGCCACAGAAAGAACATTCCAGAGGGATGGAGTCATGAGTGCTAGGACCCTAAGGTGGGCATGGGCTTGATGTGTCTGAGGGATCATAGGGTCATTACAGTTGGAGAGTAATGAGGGACAAGGAGAATTTGTGAGGGGACCTTGTGGGAACTGGATCACCTTGGATGCTGATAAGGAGTTAAAAAAATTTTTTTTAATTTATTTTATTTATTTATTTCTGGCTGCATTGGGTCTTCGTTGCTGCACGTGGGCTTTCTCTAGTTGCAGCGAGCGGGGGCTACTCTTCATTGTGGTGCACGGGCTTCTCATTGTGGTGGCTTCTCTTGTTGTGGAGCACGGGCTCTAGGCGCGAGGGCTTCAGTAGTTGTGGCACGAGGGCTCAGTAGTTGTGGCTTGCGGGCTCTAGAGTGCAGGCTCAGTAGTTGAGGCGCATGGGCTTAGTTGCTCCACGGCATGTGAGATCCTCC
Organism: Mesoplodon mirus; assembly: GCF_964341445.2. Taxonomy (NCBI): domain Eukaryota; kingdom Metazoa; phylum Chordata; class Mammalia; order Artiodactyla; family Ziphiidae; genus Mesoplodon; species Mesoplodon mirus. The sequence continues at coordinate 8,491,698 of NC_138988.1, forward strand.
CGGACCAGGGCTTGAACCTGTGTCCCCTGTGTTGGCAGGTGGATTCTTAACCACTGCACCAGCAGGGAAGCCCCAAGGAATTTAAATTTTTTTCCGAGGACAGTAGGAAACTATAGATCAGTGTTTTCCCACTGAGATATAATGGGAGCCTCATATATCATTAAAAATTTTCTAATAGCCGCATTAAAAAAGAGTCATAAAAAGGTAAACTATATTTTATTTAACCCCATATATCTGAAATGGTGTCATATCCACTTGTGAATGATGTAAAACATTATTGAGATGTTTTATATTCTTTTTTTGTGCTACATCTTTGAAATGGTGTGTGTTTTATACTTACAGGACATCTCAGCTAAGGTCAGCTACTTTGCAAATGCTTAATAGCCATGCGTGGCCAGTGGCTACCATACTGGACAGGGTGTTATAGAGCTTTAAGTAGGGGAGTGGCAGTATCTGATTTGCTAGTTAACCCACAGCAAGGACACCCAGGAGCTTCTAATAGAAACCCAGTTGGTAACTAACAACCCCTGATTATCAGAGCATGAGGGTGAGGGGCTGGGAACCCATAACTGAGTTTCTGGCCTCGTATGTGTGTTTCAAGCATTGAGCTGGGAGGGAAAAGTGATTTCCTCAAAGTAAGAGAGCTAGAAAGAGGCCAAGCAAAACCTGGAACCCAGATCTTTTAGTTCCATGCCAATTTAGAAAATCCCCAATCATCATGGCTCACAAAGATGATGTTTTTACTGTTATAATGTAGCAAATGTGGTTTAGTTGTTTTAATATGCAAACATGCATGATGGCTTCTATTTGGTTATGATTTGCCTTAACATATTGTTTTCATTAAAAACACCCAACACTTAAGAGTAGGTAGATATCAATAATCCGTGAACCACATAGTATATTTTAATGTGTTTTAATTGATATAAATATACCATGAACGACATCATATATCTTAATATGTATCAGCTTGGACCATCATTTGTACCATATATATGTGAATTGTTCACGACTTGAATTTTTTGGTTTCTTTCCTGCCATGCTTACAGTAACTTTAATTTTAGAATAACTATCTAATTTTCTCCAGATTTTTGGATGGACTGACTCCTAGATCAAGAAAGGCTTTGCCTGTAAGGCCAAAGCATCTGGATGAAAACAAAACATGATTCTTGGACCCAGCTATTCTCCTGCCTTAGAGCCTGTCTTTGACAGGGATAGTGAAACGCACAAGAAGATCTGTCCATTGCAAAGGAGCACTGGGTCACGAGTCCAGAGCCCTGCATTTGATTCTGGCTCTGCTGAAAGCGGTGTGGCTGCTGTCATCCACTAGGCCACTTGCAACTCAAATTTGTCATTAGTTACTGGGGGCACGTGATCAATTTCCTCTGAACATCAGCTATGTGTTGCACCTGATGGTGTGATGGAGCCGTTCCCTTCTTTGCCAGGTTGACAAGGGAGTGGAAGGAGCACGAGATTGAGACCCAGAAAATCTCCATGTGTGTTTCAGCTTCATCACGGGGTGAGCTCAGTGATTTGGGCAATATATTTAAGAGTCTCTGAGTCCTTGAAAAAAATGAGGATAACAATATTTATTCCTCTTGCCATACAAGGCATATCCATATGTTCATCTATAACTATCTGTAGTGTCCGAATTCTAAGATGCTGTCCAATGACCCAGGTCCTTAGATAATCCCTTCCCCATGAGTGTGGGTGGTACCTCTTAACTTGCTTCTAATGAACAGAATGTGGCACAGGTGATGGGATTCCACTCCTGTGATGTTGTTGAGTCTTATGGCCAAAGTGAAGGGATTTTGCAGATGTAATTAAGGTCCCTAATAGGGAGACTATCCCGGGTGGGCCTGACCTAATCAGGTGAGCTGTTTACAGGAGGAGCCAGAAGTCAGAGACCGAGGAAATCTCTACCTCAGTCCTGCTGGCCTTAAAGAAGTGAGCTGCCACGAGTTCCACGTCTGTAAGGAAGTGAATTCTGCCAACAACCACGTGGCAGGATGATAAACGTTCTAAGTTGCTAAGTTCGTGGTAATTTATCACACAGTGTATTGAAAACCAACATACTATCATCCTCCTTACTCTTGGATCTGGTTAAAAGATTTACTTCTGGGCTTCCCTGGTGGCGCAGTGGTTGGGAGTCCGCCTGCCGATGCAGGGGACACGGGTTTGTACCCCGGTCCGGGAAGATCCCACATGCCGCGGAGCGGCTAGGCCCGTGAGCCATGGCTGCTGAGCCTGCGCGTCCGGAGCCTGTGCTCCGCAACGGGAGAGGCCAGAACAGTGAGAGGTCCGCGTACCGCCAAAAAAAAAAAAAAAAAATTTACTTCTCTGCTACTTCCTGGGGAGATGTTTGGTACCTATTTTTAAAAGAAATACATCTGCTCCCCTCAATTCTTTTTTTTTTTTTTTTTTTGCGGTATGCGGGCCTCTCACTGTTGTGGCTTCTCCCGTTGCGGAGCACAGGCTCCGGATGCGCAGGCCCAGCGGCCATGGCTCACGGGCCCAGCCGCTCCGCGGTATATGGGATCCTCCCAGACCGGGGCACGAACCCGTATCCCCTGCATCGGCAGGCGGACTCTCAACCACTGCGCCACCAGGGAGGCCCCCCCTCAATTCTTAACGCTTCCTGGGGCAGTAAGTTACATGAGTTGAGTGTGGCCTTTGCAAAGCAGCATTTACTCTTACCAACGAGAACTTTCTAGTTATGGTCCTGGAGAACTGAACCACGTCCACGTATAATTTCCATAGGTGTAGTATTTACTGCTACCTTCCGCCTATCCATCCTCGGTGTGTGTGCGCGTCTGTGTGCGTCTGTGTGCGTTTGTGAGCGTCTGTGTGCGTGCGCATGCGTACGTTTGTGTGCGCGCACGTGTATTTGCGTGCGTGCGCGCGCATGCGTTTATGTGCGCACGTGCGTTTGTGTGCGCGCGCGCAGCATGTGTCTGCGTGGTAGGAAGAAAGCGTACAGGTGCTCGGTGTTTTCTCTGTGCCCGTCAGCATTTTACGTGGTTAAGCCTCAAGACCGCCCCAGGTGGTAGGTATTGTTAATCCTATTTACAAATGAGTAAATGAAGCTCCGCTGTGTTATGTGAGCTGCTCAAGCCTCAGAGCTAGTTGGGATCCAAACCCAACAGGGATCTCTCAGGAGATGCCTGGCTCCGGGGTAAGGGCTCAGCCTGGACGATGGCGTAGAGACAGGACTCCCGGCAGCTGGGGATCATTTTGGATGTTCCCTGTGACCCCTCAAGATCCCCTTTTCCTGTCGCCTCCAGCTCTGGGCCTGGGAGGCTGACCCGCGTTCTCCACGCACAGCTCAGCCAGCGCAGGAGGCCCCGGTGCGAGATCAGAGGTGGGTGTCTTAAATATCCTCGCTTCTTCTCTGTTGGCCTGGGTTTCGGAGGTGGTCGTGTTCCCCCACCTGCGGCCACAGCTCCCGTCAGCCTGGGGACAGCTCTCTCCCTCTGCCCCTGCAGGCCGGGCGTGGTCCCTGCCTCCTGTGGTCGTTGGCCCCGGGATGCTTGCGCCTTCCAAGTGGGTTCATGGAACGGTGCTCCTTCGTTGATTTGCCCTTTCGTTAAACTCCCTTCAGTTACCCCTTCGAGTGTTTCCAGCTAGCCCCCTGACCCATCCAGAAGCTGAAGTGGGCTTTAGAGAGGACCCCTTCCCTAGGTTGTGGAGATACGGGCTGCCCTGTGGTCTCTCACATTGTCTTTTTGGCTCTTGGCATGTGAGTTAGTTAAAAGAATCTGAGGCTTAGCAATTAATTAGAATAGGAAAACCAGATAGAGATGCTAGGAAAGCCAAGACAGAAACTTGGCAGCCTTCTCTTGGGCAGATCTGCCGGCTGCTGTTGAGTCTTGAGGAGAAGACTGACCGTGGAGTGACTTCGGTCAGTGATGGTGACTTGAGGTCTCTCACTCCCTTGTGCCTCGGTCCCCTGGTTTCTGAAAATGGCTTGAGGAGCGAATGCGGGGCTGTGTGCAGCAGCTGGGTCTGGGTCCCGATGGCCCTTCCAAACGTGAAGCATTCCCGTGCCAGGCCCCAGCTAACAGGGTGCTCGTCTTGAGTCTTTGAGGATGAGGCTTGCGCGTGAGACACTGGGGAACCCGGAGCAATTTGCTGAGTTGGACCCTCTTCCTAAACTGGAATCACTGTAATTTGCTGACCTGCATGGAGTTTGCAACCAAGCGGTAGCAAAATATTGATGTTTGTTGTGCTTGGCCTGGCACACTGGCGCCAGGTGTTGATATGACTCACGAAGGAGAAAGGCGGCTGAATGGGATTAAGGGGCAAACGTGCAGCTCTGAGTTCCTAGCCTGAGAATGATTGTGGTCTTGGGGGTAGGGAGGTCCTGGGTGGACTAGCTTGCAGGGGGTGGGGTGGAGGATTTACAGTGGCCTATCCAAGGGGGAATTCCCAGCTTCAAGGGTTGTGCTCAGGATAATTGGGTCCAAGTGCCCTTTCTGAGCTCCCATCAGCACAACTCTGCCAGACTGTCCCTGAGCGATTTCACTGCATCCTCCCAACACCTTCCTGAGGCGGTGGTCTTGTCCCCCTTTTACAGTAGAGCAAACTGAGCCCTAGGGACGTTACATAATTTTCCTGAGGTCACATAGCTGGTTGCAGAGCCTGAAATTGGACTCACATGTGTCAAACTCCAAAGATGGTATGAATAAAAACTACAAAACAACAGCTAAAGCAACAGCAACCATTTTTTGGGCTGTTCTCCATGTGTCAGGCTAAGTTCATCACATTTAATTCCTACAGTGTAGGGTCTGAATCCCTAGCGTAGACATAAGAAGCATTTCAGCCCTCTGTGCCCACAACAGACACTTAAAACCTGTGGTCCAGTTGTAGGTAAACCTCAACAAGCTAATTATAGCAACTGTTTACAATAAAATCTATTTTAGAATAACTTTCACACAGCAGATAATGGGGAAAATCAGGCCTGTTCAGCCCATCATGAAATCTCTAATGAGCGAGAGGTCGGGGGGAGCCTTGTAGCACCCCAGTTTCCCAGGAGAACTTAAGGAACAGAGAGGGGATAAAAATCAGTATAGTTAAAGCACTCATTAACATCCTTTCTCATCATCATGTTTTCCATTCTGTCTGCCATGTTGGCATTTTACTTTTCCAAAGCCTTGTGAACCTGCGTTACCTGGTAACATCTCCTTATGGGATGTTGAAATCATGCTGTACTCTGGAAAAAAATGGTGATGGTGCTTTTATATGTTACCTTTGAGGGCAAAGTTGACATATGTGGGTTTTGTTCAGATTGAAATGTCTGAGGTCCTGTCTATGAACCTGCATTATTGGCAATTTGGAACCAGTTTTATAGCTTGGGCTCTAGGCCAAAATTAGACTGAATTGTGAAGGAGGTGATTTCTGGTTTGATGCATTTCGTGTTTCTTGTCTTTGCTCAGTGATTATAAATTAGCTTGTCTGAGCAGCCCATTCTGACCTGCTCCCTGTGTCTTATTCTACGCTGCAGACTTATCATTCCTTTTCTGCCTTTCACAACCTACCTGTCCTCAGTACCGTGCTCTCAGGGCTCTGCTCGGTCTCCCCCTCCCTGGGTTCAACACGTACTTTGGAGAAAAGAGGAATGGTTTTGAAATCAGCATATCTGAGTTTGAACCAATTATTAGCGATGCAGCGTGGGCAAATGAACTTCTCTCTTAGATTGTTCTAGCTGTAAGATGGAAATGATGAGCCCCACTTCAAGAGGGTCGTACCCAGCTTTAGTAAGGGAATGCACCCAATCCATTGCAAACAGTACAGTAATACGTGTAGTTGCCTTCCTCACCCAAGATTCCTGTCCCTTCTAACATCCACCCAATTCTTCCTTGTTTATCACAAATAGGTTCAGAATAACTGTTCCCCATTATTGCTTCCTCTGTCCTGAGAGAGATGAAACTGTTGCTATGGACCGGTTCTGCAAAGACTGTTTTACTTGCATGCCTGCGGCAGATGGTGGTCGGGTGCACGCAAGGGTAACATTGTCAGATGCTTAGTGAGCATTTCCCCAGAGCCAGCAGAGGGACTGGGAGTTGGACGGGACCCCCAAGGTACCCCATCCCCACTTCTGTGGCACCCACGAGGGTGTTTCCTCCTGTGTGCTTGAATGCTTTCCGTGTCTAAGAGCTCATTCTCTGACCAGAGAGTTCCAGCAGTTTGGGACAGTGCTCACTGTTACGAGGGGCTTGGTTACCTTGGGCTGACATCTGCCGCCCAGGATGTCACCCATCTGTTCTTTCCAGCCTTTGGAATCTCTTTGGAGGGCTCTCCTTTTCTCACGTGATGGCGGTTGATCTATTAGAAAACTGTGGTCCTGTGTTCAGTTCTTCCCCTTCTCCCCTCCAGATTTTAGGTACCACTTTATCCTGCCTAAGTTACATCCCACCCTTCTATTCCACTTTGTTGGCGGTCACCCTCCCTTCCAATCTCGGTGGGCTGTGGTGCAGCCTCTAGAGGGGTAGGAGCACCAGCTTTGATATTAGACAGATTCGGGTCAAATCCCTGCTTGGGCACCTACTGGGGGAGCCTCAGTTTACCTCTCTGTAAAATGGAAACAATAATACCAATCTTATAGTACTGCCACGCAGGTTAAATGTGCTGATGTCTAGAAAGCATGCAGACTAGCGCCTGGCATGGAGAAGGTGTTTGATACCTGGTGGCTGTGTAATTATTTAATTATTATGCAGTTACTCTTTGCTTAGTTTCAGGTAGGTAGTCATCATGCTTCATTCACTTAAAATCTTCCCAGGGCCCCTTAAGGTTTTGCTCAGCCTGGATGTGGGGGTCCTTTCCTCCATCACAGCAGGAAAATGGCCTTAAGTAAGTGTTTCAGTTATTTCGTTACAATCACAGATTCTCAGGAGGATAGGATAGTCAAAGTACCATCCAGTGGTCATTTTCAGTCTGTTAGTTTGAGGCAGGTTATCATTTAAAAACAATTTGCATCTTCTCTGGCTAACTGTGTATGTCCTGAGAGGCCCTCTGAGAATGCAGCGCAACGTCCAGACGTCCGTGGGCAGAATTCCAGAGCTTCTGAAAGATGAGCATGTCCCGTGGCTGATGAACAAGGTATGAAGACACCAAATCCCCCCGATGGAGTCCAGCAAGACCTTGCCTCTGAGCCGCCTTTCTGGAAAGACTGGATGAGTTCACCCAGAAGAAGGGGTGGGCGATTTCAGGGAAGACTCATCGTTTTCAGAAATTAGGCAGTGAAAGATCTGGGGCTTGCTTCCCCTTGGTTCTCCCAGTTGTTCTCACAGCCCAAGACAACATGGTTTGGCCATGATGTCATCTGACACAGATAGACACGCTGAGGCCAGAAGCTGTCAAGCAGATCCTGGGTTATGATGGCGTGGGGGAGGGATGTGCAGTTTGAGGGCTACATGAGTGTGGAGTGAGTAATGTTTTCCAGTCGGGTATTATCACCCGTGCCATCACTGATAGCGGGGAGGGAGAACTGAACTGCTTAAGATACCGAAAACCAACTATGTTATATCCCCCCAAAGATCCTACTTGTCCAAGTTAAAATCCTGTATTTAGTAGTCTTGTGTTTTGTCATGCTAGGAAGATATTTTCAGATCATCCGTTGAATGTAGATGATTAATTTCATTCATTCATTCATTCAGTCAGTCAGTCACTCAGGTCACTCAGTCATTCGGTCTGTGGTTCAGTTGGTCACGTGGTCTCATTCCATTGGTCCGTTGATTTCTCAGTCTTTCAGTCATTCGACAAACAACCATTGCACATCTCTTTCTGTACCGAAAGCTCTGCTGGGTGTGGGGCATGCGGCAGTGATAAAAAAAAAATTCACAGGATCTACTCTCCTGGGGAAGACAGATGTTAAACAAGCAATTACAGCAAAAGGTGATGAATGGGGATCATTGCGATAGGAAAAACATGGGCCCTGAGGCGAAGGAAGATCAGTTTGGCTGGATATTACAGTTCTCTATTACCTAAAACATCAGATTCCAGGGGCTTAACTTCCAGGGTGTCTAAATAAGTGACTGTAGACAGTCCTCCATTAGAAAGAATTAGAGCTCACATTTATGAAACTCTTGGTATGGGGCCAGGTACTGAGCGAAGTCCTTTACAAAGATGGTCATACTTAATCCTCCCAATAACTCTTGAGTTAGGGACTCCAAGTATCCCCATTTCACAGATGAGGAAGCTGAGGCTCAAAGAGGATTAGCAACTTGTCTGTAGTTGCACAGAGTGAAGTGACAGCCAGGATTGAACCTTGTTGTGTCTGCTCCCAGAGCTCATGGTGATAACCATAGATGCTTTTTTCCTCCCAGGAACTGGGAAGCCTGTTACAAAGGCACAGAGAACTCAAGGCAAAGAGAGCCTCTGGACTTTCCTAGCTGACTTCCAAAGAGCCAAGTACTCTGCAATGAGGCTGGCAGCCCACGGGAACAAGAGCAAGAACTTGGGGTGACCAGGTCAGAGAGCATCTTGGTGTGAGCTGTGTTCCTGCCTCCCAGAAGGCATGAGAAGTCTTTGAGGGAAGCTACATGTAAGAGTAGAAAGACCTTAGGCAGTGCAACCCAGAAATAACTCAATGGTATGCTCATACGTGCATTTTAAATGTAGCTACAGTAACACAAACTGAGTTAAGAACCTACTGCCCACATGACATCTTTATTTGGTTGTAAAGCACTCCGTTACACCCACTCGCTTTCCTTTTCGATGATCAGAAAAAGAAAATGAGTCAGTCATTTTTGCATAAATAGGTCCTATATTTCAAAAGAAAATAGTTTTCTTAGAGAACATAGCCTTCTTTCTATTTTTTCTCTCTCCGTATGTCCCCTCGTCCAATTCAGTAATAAATATCTCTTGTCCAGATGTTAGATGACTGTGAGCTAATTTGGAAATCTTCATGCTTAATTTAGAAGTGATTCATCTACACATTGAGTAGTACCTCAGTTTGGCCAGGGATGGCGGTAGTTGTCGCAGTGTGGTGATTCAGGCTTGCCAGTGAGTGGTCAGCCTTCTATCACTCGAGATGTGACTGAACTGCTATGATGACTCAGCTTGAGTCTGTACAACTGTGAATATAATGGTGAGCGCACTCAGCAGCTTCTCTGGGTGTCGCCCACGTGGTCTGAGCTGACTCTGTGCTCACGGGGGCATATTCTCAGTGGAGGCGTGAGTGAGTCACATTTCCTCTTGTCTCCCTGTCCTTTCTGTTCGGTGTCTGCAGTTGCCACAGGCTTAGTTCATCCATCATCCCTTCCCCAAAGGGATTCTTTTACCCGATGTCTCATTATCATGAAAGATGGCTCCATCGTTAGAGAGGGATAAATTTGGAGTCTGAGATTAACAGCTACACACAGATATATAAAAAAGATACACACTACTGTATATAAAAGAGCTGAACAGCAAGGACCTACTGTACAGCACAGGGAACTATATGCAATATCTCGTAATAACCTATAATGCAAAAGAGTCAGAAAAAGGATATTCTTTTATATATATATTCAGTTATTATATATATAATATATACTGAATATATATAAGATATATATATAACTTTATATATATATAAAGTTATATATATATATATAAACTGAATCACTTCACTGTACACCTGAAACTAACACAGCATTTTATTTTATTATTATTATTTTTTTTTGCGGTATGCGGGCCTCTCACTGTTGTGGCCTCTCCCGTTGCGGAGCACAGGCTCCGGATGCGCAGGCCCAGCGGCCATGGCTCACGGGCCCAGCCGCTCCGCGGCATATGGGATCCTCCCAGACCGGGGCACGAACCCGTATCCCCTGCATCGGCAGGTGGACTCTCAACCACTGCGCCACCAGGGAGGCCCTAACACAGCATTTTAAATGAACTATACTTCAATAAAAAAAAAAAGACGACTCCTTCTTTTCCAGATTCACAAACAGTGAGGCTCAGAATCCACCTAGTCTGCCTAAATCCCATCTAGTTATAATGGTACTGTCTCTTCTTGACAGCCAGTACTGCTCTGCTAACGGGTACTGCAGCTGTCACCAGCACTCCTGTTAGTACCAGCAGGGGACATTTTGTAACGCGGTGTTACAGCCACTGGTTGAGTTCTCTATATGCTGTGTCTAATTTCATCTTCGTACCAGTCACATATGGTAGGTGCTATTTGGATCCCTCTGTTGCTGAAGAAGCAAAACCAAGGCTCAGATAAGCAAAGTAACCCACCTGAGGTCTCATCGTGAGTAAATGGAATGATCTGAAGCCAACTTGTTTGACACTGTCCTTTAAGCACCACGGCAGTGCTTTCTACCTTCATGATCTTTCTCACCACCTCGTATCAAATCACCTCTGTGCTGTGATTTATGTAATAGTGGTGGCCTGGCACTCACCACACTCAGAGGAGCAAGGCTGCAAAAGCAGCGGAGTCATTTCCAGAGTGCATTGCTTTCAATACACTGATACTTGGCCTACAGTCTGCATCACCCATCAAAGTGAATCCCATGAAGGAAAACAGAAACCTGGATTAGTGTGGACTCTGCAGGAAGAGCTTGGCAAGTTCCCAGTCTCCTCTCTGTCACCGATACTTTCTTATCTATCTCCAGGCAAGAGAGCCTTTCTCTCAGAACTTCTTTTTTGCCTCATGACTTTTTCCCCCTCACCATAGTATAATTTTGTTTCCTGTACAGAGGACCTTAGTTCCTTCTTTCTAGGAATAGTCTAAGGGCATCTAAAAGGTTTTGTGTAAACTTTATTTCCCTGGGTTGGTCAACTCTGACCTCTGCCCAGGAGGACCTGGTGTGTTTGGACATTGGAAAGTATTCCATGGTTTCAATTTCAAGGGACCTCCAGGGAGGGATGAGTCCCAAGGGCAAGAGTGGCTCCTGTTCTGGGGACCCCACCCTGGCCCTCTGGTCACCCACTCCTTCCAGGCCAGGCTTAGGTTCCCTAGACCCTAGAATTTCCTGCTTGAAAGACCCTAATGCCACTTCCAGAGCAGAGCGGTCCTCTTCTGTGGGACCATTCTCCTCCGAGGATGGACCTTGGCACAGTTTACCGGTAGGCCTGATGGAGAACCAAGAGGCGGCTCTTTATGGCATGTGGATGATGTTTGAGAATCTGCATATGTGTGAGCAAGATCCCTTAGAGTGTGGGACAGATCTTGGGAGTGGTTAATGAAGGTGGAAACAGAAGTCACAGGAAAATCCAAGAGCTTGGAATTCAAACCTAGCCTTCCAGGTAGTTTTAAAGACATTGATCATGGTAGGAAGATGGACCATATTTTTACTGAGCAGTGTGTCAGCTTGACTTATAAATTCTGTATATTTAGACATACCGTATATAGGCCTCTGCTTGTACCCTTTTCTCCTGGGTTCCTCAAGTATTAGGGATAGGCCTTTAGCTACCACTAGGGTGACCAGTTTGTCCTGGTTTATCTGGGACTAAGGGGTTTCCCAGGATGCAGGATTGACACTGCTAATGGAGAAAGACCCAGGCAAATTAGAACAAGGTGAGTTGATAACTTGAGACCAGCCACTGTCTGTAATATACTGATTGCTGTTGATTTGTATAACTACACAAAACTCCTTTTTGGGGCAAGAAAAAGCCTTTTACATTTTCATCATAATAGCACACTAGAAATTCCATTTAATGAGAGATCTGTTCTCAGAGTCAGGAGAAAATTAAAGGTCATTTTACCACGGGCAAGCCTCCTGTCTCCAGAGCAGGATGCTCCCATTAGCAGTGGCCTTTGCAGAATTCCCACAAAATCAACAGCGGGTGTTTCTTGACCACTAAAAGAAGACACGTCATAAAAAGGGAATCAAAACAGATTTCTATATCTTGGACAGTCTTATTTTCTCCCAGAACATGGAGGCTGGGCTGGTGCCACTGGCATTATCCCTATCCCAGTTCTGACCTTACTGTCCAAAGTGACTCCGTTCCGGACAGAGTCTACAGGTAACCAAGGGCTGTGGATGTTTTGGGGCATTTGGAACCTGAAGGAAGAGTGGGTGGGACCATCTTTAACCAGGCGATATTGGGAGGTGGCACAGTTCGTCTCTCCTCATGTTGATGTTTCTCCTTTTCCTGAGTTCTTGGGAAGAAGGCATTCATTCATCCATCAGATGAGGCCAAGAGTAGTAGTTTTCCAAGCAAAAGGGACTGCAAGAGCCAAGGCCCTTTGGCAGGGACATGCTTACTTGAAAATCTAAAAGCAAACAGAGGGGTGTGCTGGGAGAGGGGGAATGTGGAACAAGATGGGGTCTGAGGGTCTGAGGGGTGGGTAGGGACCAGTTCAAAAAGGACCTCAGAGCCACGGTAAAGATTTTGGATTTCAGCAAGGGCGATGGAAACGTAGTGTGGTAGGCTAAATAGTGGTCCTCCCAAAGATATCCACATCCTCGTCTCTAGAATCTGTAAATGTCATCTGATAGGACAAAAACAGACTTTGCAGGTGTGATGAAGTGAAGGATCTTTCGGTGGGGAGATGACCAGGATTATCGGGGTGGGCCCTAAGTGCCACCACATGTATCCCTGTGAAGAAAGAGGCAGAGGGAAAGTTGTCACAGAAAAAGAGAAGGCAGTGTGACCAGGGAGGGGGAGATTGGAGTGGTGCGGCCACAACCTAAGGAATGGCAGCAGCCTCCAAAAGCTGGAAGAGGCAAGGAACAGCTTCTCTTCTAGGGCCTCCAGAGGGAGCGTGGCCCTGCCAGCACACTAATTTCAACCCAATCACACTGATTTGGACTTCTGTTCCCCAGAACTGGGGGACAGGAAATTTTTATTATAAGCCACCACGTTTATGGTAATTTGTTACAGCAGCCAAAGGAAATGGATACAGGCAATTCTTAACTTGAGGCTGGGATGTGACATGATGGGATTTGCATCTTTCAGGGACCACTCTGAGTGCTTTGTGGAGCGGAGAGCAGAGGCAGGCGGAAGTGGGAACGGAGAGACCAGCTGGGAAGTTCTTGGCAGGCACACGTGAGCTGTGACGCAGCAGTGGAGGTGGAGAGTGGAACTTTCAAGGTTCTCTCTGGAGGTAGGTTGAATGACAAGACTTGCTGACAGATGGCCACGGGGAGAAGCAGGCTCTGAAAAGGCTCCTCACCGGCTGGGTCTGAATGTAGATGTGCTTTTTCTTCTGGGGAAAGCTTATAATTTTAAAAAGAAGCCCAAGGAGAACACAGTGATGGACTTTTAGGCTCTTTAATAGCCCATGTGTGGAGAAAGGCGCTGAGTGGGTTGTGGGCTTGGGGAACTGTCCCACAGTCCATTGTGTCATGCTGCTTAGCTGGCCCGCTCTGTTTATAAGCTATCACGAGTCCGTTTCCAGAAGTAGGTGGGCTACAGATCAACTGATGATACCTTTCTTGCCGTCTCAAAGGAAATGTTTGTGTTGCTCCTGGGTGCGGGAGGTATCTGAAAGATGTGGTTTGAATGCCACAGTGATGGTGTCCCTATGACATTTCAAAGCTCTCCTGTCCTGGTTTTCAGTCTTCAGCATGTATCTGATTCACCTGGGGAGTTTGTACATCAAGCAGATTGGAAAAGTATAGCTGGAGAGGTTCTGATCCTAGGCTGCGGCACCGTCTAAGGCAGGGCTTCTCAGGCTTTAAAGATTCTGATTCAGCTGATCTGGGTGCAGCCTGAGATTCTGCAGCTCTGACGAGTTCCCAGGTGACGCTGTTGTTGCCGGTCTCTGGACCACACTTGGAGTAGCACGATACAGGGGTCATTTTCAGATTGTTAAGCCCTGTGTGCCAAGGATGAGCCTAACTCTTAATTTGGGTGCGACGCTACACGTATCAGAAACAAAGGTAGCCAGACACACTGCCAAGCCCTCCCGTGTGAGGGCCCGGCTGTGATGGGGATGCAGCAGATCCTCTTCTTCTCTAAACCAGGGACACTCGGCATTATCTCCGGCTTAGCTCATAGATGCCTCCTTGCCAAACCCAACAGGGGCCAGCTGCCCAGACTGGGTTACGAGGCTGAGGTCTACCAGGCTCACCCCTTCCGGGAGAACCGTGGGCCAGACGACTTCCTCATCCCAGCGGTGTCCGTCTTGCTTGGGGCCTCCTGAGGGCTGGCTCGCCATCATCAGCTTGCTGTTTCTAGTACACAGTCCTGGCCACACTCCATCCCCAATTCAAACCCTGCCCTGGCCCAGATTTGGCCAGGGTCAGGCTCACTGGTCTCCCCACCAAGCTGCACTCCCATCTCCAGCCTCTACAACCCACCCATATATTAGTTCCTCATTTCACATGGTCACTTTCTCTTCTCTCTAGGCCTGAGGAGTCACAATTTAACTCAGAAACCATCCTTCATATCCCATAGAAGGATATCTGTAGTGATGAGAGGGGCAGGATTTGGGCATAAAGAGAGAGTGCAAACTGGTGGTTAAGAGTGCGGATTTATCTCTGTGTACATCCCAGCTTGGTTGTACCTCAGCTGTGTGACCTTGGGCAAGTGTTGAGACCTCAGTTATCCCATCAATAAAATGGGGAAAGTGAAACCTTTTCCTCAGGGTTGTTGAAAAGAGTCACTGAGCCATTGCACATTTAAAATTAAAAGGCTTTATTTTGCAAGGGGCACATCTTAAGGGTGGAACTGAGCAGTTCAGATTAGCCACTGCTGTTTGTCCTTCTCTTCTCTCTTCTCTGCTGACCTTGCCGTCTTCTCCCCTCCTCTCCTGGCTCTTAGGCTCTTGGGGCCTTCATTGAGGTACAGTCCTTGGCATTTCCTCCAGGTGAAATTCCACAGAGGTGGGAAGAATTGATTGTATTCCAGAGGCTGTTTTTGAAAATTGCCCGTAGGCATGGTTTGGGGCTGTCCACCCGGCTGGGCTAAACACAGCCCTTTAAAAGGAAATGAAGGGAAATGCTCACGATTCCGGCTCTTAGTCCAAACTTGGAGCACACAGGAATCTCTAGGTCCAAACATTTCCCCTGTAAAGCTTTGTTTACCTTGGAGACCAACATCAACACAATTAGGTTTCAATATCAGCTACGTGGAGGTCAAGGGCAGCGGAAGCCTTTTATAAATCTGGTGTCCAGGGCCACAGTTAACACCTTCCTTTCTAGATGGGGAGGAGGAGACATTTCAGGGTTGCCCATCGGATTAAATAATGAGGAGCCGACAGAAGCTCCAGATGTGGTCATCCCTAGACATTCAGAGGTGACTCTTTGAATCCGTGCAGATAAGGTCCCAGGATGAGCACTGGCTGGGGCCCTGCCTCCTCCACGGCCGTCCAGGTGAGACACCGTGGCCCATGGGTCACCTTAGGAGAAGAAATAGAGGCTTTGGCTGGCGTCCATTCACCTACATTCATCAGCAGATGTTCCCCAAGGTCCTAGCACGTGTCAGTCACAGGTGGAGATGCTGGTGTGCTACAGCCGTGAAGGAAATGCAGAAATCCTTGCCTTCATGGAGCCCACATTCTACTTAGGGTGCTTGTTTGAGTCTAAGAAAATATCTGCTTGCTTCAGCCTGAATTCAGAGACATAAAGGATTCCAGGACCTGGGGCCTGGTTGGGGGAGGAACCTTAAACTGGTCTGTTGGTTCATTATCTTTCTTAGGGTCTCTTGGGCTGCACCCCACAGGCATACAAGCCCTGTACTTGCTCAGCCTTAAGACCGGAAGAGCAAGCCCAGAGTCAGCAACAGAGACATCCATGGTTTAATGAATGGGGGGAGCTTATATGTCTGAAGCAGGGTCTTGGAGCAACACCCCACTGTGTGAGATGGACAGAGGGCAGGACATGGCGGCAGTCTTTGCTCTGGCGTGGGGGAGGGGAAGGTTACCAGTTACAGGGGAATTGATGTTAGGTTGGCTCATCAGTTACCAAGGAAACCAGCAGAGGGGCACACTCCTCACCACCCCTTTGATAAGCTACCATGGTGGCTAAAGTTAGACCAGTCATTATATGGGGCCTGGGATAAGTATGTAGGAAGGTCAGTCAGGTGAGTAGGGTGTAGGTGAAGCAGGCCCTGGCCCAGCAAGGGATGTACAGAGAGCAGGAGAACAGCCATCTTGGATCACACGCTTCTCTGAGAATATTGTAGAAGCTGTGAGCCTGCATTCCGGTTCTGCAAACTTCTGCCTTTACTTTCAGAGGGTTTTATTTCATCCTCTCTACCTCTAGCTTCCAGCTTCTGATCTGGTTCTACCAGAACCTTCTACCAGAACATTCCACATTCCTCATCTAAGAGGGGCTTATCACAAGGTATAGATTTTTTTTTTTTAAGAGATGGGAACTTGCTACCTCTCTAGGCAGCCCATTCCATTCTAGAGCTCTGTGGACTGCAGAACAGTTTCTTCTTCGACCCTGTTCCCTGCCTCTAAGCCCTGAGGCTGGGATCTGGCACAAATACGTCTGCCACCCTGTTCACTGGTGTCCTGATGTTTTTCTTGAAGGGGCAGAAAGAAATGCCTACTTCAGCTACACTCCGGGGTGTGGGGCTTGTTGTGGGCTTGGCTGCCCTCCTTTTCCCTGAAAGGGAAAGACTCCAGTAGCTTTTCTCCTCCTGGTCTCTCGGTAAAGATACTGGCCTAAGATGGGTCTCCTTCATCTCCTCCACCCTCTCTGTTTGCCTTCTTAGCTGAAAATATGACTGGATTTGCAAGTTAGCCACAGGAAACAGAGCCTTGTTTTTAAGGCTGGTGACTTGCTTTTTGAGCCTGCCAGTATGTATAAAGCTTAAATGACTTCTCTGTCCCTTGTGTTACGTGGGAGGAAAAACTCTTACCTGCAGCTGCTGGGAGAGTGGTGTCAACAAGCACCCCGACACACACACACACCCCTTTACTGCTGAAAGCCAGCTTTCTTTTAACCCGAAGTCCAGGCCACGCGAAATCCTTCAAAGGACAGGGCCAGAGACTCGACTGTGAGAATTCTTTCTGTAGGGAAAGCGTGGGCACATCACGAGCTTTGAAGAGGTTGCTATCCAAAAAAATGTCAGCTGACGATTTTGGAAGTAACCGGGTCTTGTCATCTCCTGGACAAGAGCTGGGTGATATTTAAAAGCACCAGGCCCAGGAGAGCAGAAAGGTTGCAATGATTCACAGGATCGGTGGAGCCCTGAGGCAGAGGGAGTCAGAGGGAAAGGAATTTTATTTTCTTTAGCTCGCTTGAAGCTGTCTTCCAGCCACATGCGGATTATGGGCGGGTGCCAACCCCCAGCCCGCAGCTGGTGCCTGGGAGCCGGAGCCTCACAGCGTCCCCGCCAGAAGGAGTCACTGTTGTCGTTGTCACTGGTCCTCAGCTTCACAGGATTAAATTAATAACGACTCTAAGTTCATGACATGTGAAAACTTACATATTTTAATAATGCAGTGACCACTCATGTCCTGGACTTCAAGTGCAGACACTAACTACATCTCAGTATACTGGGGTCCCTCCCCCATCTCATCCCTGCCACCCGCTCCGAGGTGGCCATTATCCTGAACCCCATTCCCACCAGCCTCTGGCTTTTCCTCTTGATACAATTGTATCTCGTGTGTGTACATTCATACTACATGTGTATTTTTCATTTTAGTTTTTTTAACTTTGTATCAAGGGACTCATAATTTGAGGGACGTGGCCGAGATCATCTGTATTGTGCCCTTCTCGTGGTATATCTATAGAGATGGCCTTAGAAGATTCCACTGGGGAATAGCCCACAGTTGATTCAGTCACTGTTATGCTCTGGGGTTTTGGGTGGTTGCCAGACTTTTGCTCTTGTCGACACTGTGGCCTTTGAACATTCTTCTGTGTCTCAGTTTTCCAAAGCAGTTGCACCAATTTACACACTTACCAGCAACTTATAAGAGAGCCTTCGGATTACATCCAATTCAGTGTTTGGAATTGTCACATTTAAATGTACTTTCCAGGCTAATAGACATCAAAAAGTTGGTCTCCTGTTGTGGTACTGATTTGCATTTCTTGATCGCTAATGATGCAGAATATCAATTTATTTATTTTTGGCCTTATGTTTCCTTTCCTGTGAACTGTCTGTTTCTTTTCCCTGCTTTTTCTATTGCATTGGTTGTATTTTACTTACTGATTTTGGTGTTTTTTTTTTTTACTAATCCGAACGGAAGAATTAATATCTGCACTTCATCAGTGGAGAAACCAAGTGTCCTAGAGGTGAAGTGACTTGCTTGAGGTCACGTAGCGATCCATGGAGGACCTGTTTGACCCAGTGTATATCCAGGATCTCAGGGCCACACTCTCTTCCTACTACGAAGTCCGTGGGCCTGGAATGCGAGGTCTGGCTCCAGCCCCTGTGGTCCCACCCATGGGCTGGAGGTCGTTGGATGGGTCCCTCCATCTTTGGGCTTCAGTTTCTCCTCGGAACCACGACAGCTTTTCTTCCAGCCAAGCTTCGGAACCTACCTCCAGCTTCTTTGATTCTTCTGCTTGTAGTACGTGTGTGGCGGACGTGTTGGGAGGGACCATCCCCCGCCAGCCCACAGTCCAGCTTGTCTGGTCCACAGCGTGGGGTGGGTCATTTTGGAAAATTGTGTCTGGATTGGCAGCACCAAGGAATTTCCTTGCTTTGGGGTTTGGGGGTCCCAGGGTGAACAAAGATAGTGCTGACGTCTTTCTTACTCTTCCTTGATTTCATTTGCTGTCTCTCTGTTTCCAGGAAGCCATTGACTACACCTAGCAGAGGGAAAATTAAGGCTAATCATCAGGATAGCTTTCGCTTCTCTTGTGCATCCAAGAGATAACTTATTAAGCACCGAAAATGGCACCGAACGATGAACCAGGCACACTGGGCACATAGTATACTTAGGGTGACAGAGACTTGTGTTGAATGCCTTTTACTAGTTGTGGGAACCTTGACCAAGTTCTCCCATATTTTGGGTGGCTTCCGTAGTTTGGCTATGGTGAATAATGCTGCCATGAACAATGGTGAGTACTTTTTATAAATAAGAATATCAGGAGGTAAAATGAGATACGATACGCTCTGGCACATAAGAACTCAGTAAATAGTAGTGGTGATGAAGGTGGATCTTACCAAGGGGAGGAAATGTCAGTGAGAAAGTTCCAGAAGACTGCCTGAGGGACGAGCTGGAGTCCTGGAGGTCACCCAGGTACATGCACACTTGAAATCACACAGATTGAGAGAAATGCATCCCCACCTAGTCAGACCTTTTTATTTAGGGCTAGACACTGGAGAGAGAGACTAATGGTAGCAGTAATCATTTGTGCACGTGCCGGACTCTGTTCTGTGTGCTTTAATATGTCAGCTCATTGAACGCTCACAAGAACCTGATGAGACAGGAGACAAATCCCATTTTACAGATGAGGAAACTGAGGCACAGAGAGTTTACTTAACTTGTCCCAGGTCACAAATTGTAGTCAGTGTTTGGGCCAGGGTGGAATCCAGGCTGAGTGGCACCATGGTATCATTACAAAACGTAGGAAGCCAAATCCCTGTCCTTGGAATGTTGCATGTCCTAGGACATTTCAACGTAGTGCGATTGAAAGCACCTGGATGGATTCACACGGAGTGTTGATGATGTTTGCCTCTGGGGAGAGACACTGGGTTGAAAGAGAGAATTTATCTTGCTTTTTATCTCGTTCCCTCATATATTGTTAGGATTTTTATTTATTTTCACATTCAATATTTTTACACTGCTAATAAAAAAAATCACCACATGGGCAGATATGAAACAAGGAAGTATGACAGAGGTGACAACAGAGATGTGGACCCATGCTGTGGGAGCCCAGAGGGGGTGGCGTCATACTCTAGAGGAGGCGGTGATGGAGGGTTTTGCAGGATGAGTAGGAGTGCACTGGATGGAGATGAGCGGAGATTATTCCAGGAAGGACCACTTGAATAGAAGCAAGTGAATAGAAGCAAGTATAGTTGCCCTCAAAGTAAGAAGAGCATTGGCCTAGGGTGTGGGACATAGGACATACCCAGTTAATACTGGATCGCCAGTCCAGCGCCCCAGGATGTAGGCTGTTTGTGTCTCACTCCTGGATTCTACTCATTATTATTCTGTGAGCTAGGATTTTGGGTAGCTGTTGACAAAGAACCAAGCTGTGCATTTCTCACGTTCAAATCTGGCCATGCAGGGAGAACTTGAGGTTACCCCTCATTTGGCAAAATGAGCTCACGTAGTCAGGAGTCAGTCTCCCCCCATCTCACAGGTTCCTTTCCAGGCAGGGTCCCCCTGACAGTCTCCCCCTGCACCATCCCCTCCTGCAGCTGCCGACACTGGCAGGGGAGGAGGGGTGTTCTTCCAGGAGCTTCCCCACAAGCCTCGGACTCCCTCTGAGTGGCCCAGACTGAGCTGCCAGCAGGTCCTGAACCAGTCCTTGTAGCCAGGACCATGGAATATGCCAACTGGCGAAACCTGGTTACATCAGGTGCCCTTGGGACTGACAGTGGAGTTCTCCCCTCCTGAAACCCGGGAACCCGAGTGGGAGATGGTAGTTCCCCTCCAAGAAAATGAGGGTGATGCTCCCTGAAGAGAGGAGAGGTGGTAGGCAGGCAAGGCCAAACCAAACCGAAAAGGCAGCTTTTGAGAGAGAAAAATGGTTCCATCTACTATGGTATGAGCTCAGGTAGGGAGCCTCTGATGTGTCCATGGGGAAAACCCTGTGTGTCTCTTTCCAAGCTCATGGAGACTGGGGTTAACAAGGGGAAAACTATCCTAGAACATGGCTCTTTCTGTTTCTTCCAGTTTATCTCTCTTATCTCCATTTTTGGATATTTTCAGGCTGGGGAACTGTGACCCTCTGGAATACATTTTTAATATTGTTTCTCATCCAAGTGCCGTGCTTTTATAGCCACTTGTTCAAACCTACTGCTCTCATTGTTTTCATTCTTGCAGTTTCCAAAGGTGAGTTCCAGAGGCGGGGTCAGGGCATTTTCGTGAGAGGGTAGAGTTCATTCCCAAAATATTTTGGAAGCTTCAAGGTTGCCATAGACGCAGAAGTTAGTAAGGTCACATGTCTCTAAGAGGTCTGGGGTGTGTCTTGTGACTTGGAGAAATCTACATTCTTTAGACAGTTCTTTTCCTGACTCATAAGCACTTCTCAACAGGCCGGATACGGTGGTAATGCACAGACATCCACAACCTAAGGAAAGGGCACTTGATTAGGGATTCAGACTCTGGAATCAGTCTTGTGTTCAAATCCTGGCTCTACCACTTACGAGCTGTGTGGCCTTAGGCAAGTTGCTTAAACCTCTCTGAGCTTTACTTTTTTTTTTTTTTTTTGTGCGGTACACGGGCCTCTCACTGCTGTGGCCTCTCCCGTTGCGGAGCACAGGCTCCGGACGCGCAGGCTCAGCGGCCACGGCTCATGGGCCCAGCCGCTCCGCGGCATGTGGGATATTCCTGGACCGGGGCACGAACCCGTGTCCCCTGTGTCGGCAGGTGGACTCTCAACCACTGCGCCACCAGGGAAGCCCCTGAGCTTTACTTTTTTCATCTGTAAAATGAGGATAACACGGGCCTCCCTGGTGGCGCAGTGGTTGAGAGTCCGCCTGCCGATGCAGGGGATACGGGTTCGTGCCCCGGTCTGGGAGGATCCCATATGCCGCGGAGCGGCTGGGCCCGTGAGCCATGGCCGCTGGGCCTGCGCATCCGGAGCCTGTGCTCCGCAACGGGAGAGGCCACAACAGTGAGAGGCCCGCGTACCGCAAAAAAAAAAAAAAAAAAGAAAAAAAAAAAAATGAGGATAACACTAGCGTTGAGAAGACTAGATGAGACAATTTGTGTAAAACCTAGCCCAGGGAGAGAACAGACCCAGTCTTTGTCCTCAGGAAGTTAATAGTAAAATGATTATTAATACAGTAGACAAGCGCCTATAGTGTATTACAGCAAGAATGCCAATGGTGACTTCTAGCTCAGTCTGGATTCCAACCCTGGCGGTCCACTTAACAGCTATGTGACCTTACCTCCCTGAGTTTTAGCCTTCTCGTCTGTAAAATGGGGGTGAGGAAACCACCTCGCAGAGTGAAGATGGGAATGAAAGCAATTGATGTAAACCACTTGGCGAGCTGCGTGGCACAAAGCACGTGCTCAGCCGGCAGTGTTACCCTTAACCTCCCTTTCTTTCTGAGAAGCTGGGTCAGCTCGCATCCCTGTGGTGGGGGGCGGGGTGCGTTGGCTGATGTTGTCACGGCACGAACCAGCTGAATTCACTGGGGTAGAGAAGAGAGTATTCACAGCCTGTCTCAGACACTGGCAACCCAGTGTGGAAAACCGCCAAGTCCCCGCCTCTGGGTATCCAGGGAGTACTTGTTAAACTATTTCTCCTTTTGACAGAGTTTGACTTACGGGACAGATGCCACTGCTGTGCGCATAGCAAGCATCATTTGCCATGTGGGGAGGTGTGTGCCAATGACCAAGAGGAACCTCAGCTTTTCCCACGTGGCCAGGGTTGTCCTGTGGCAGCTAGCATGTTACACGTGGTGCCTCTCTCACTATCTGAGTTCCCAGGCAGCTCTGAGAGCCCGTGTGGCGTTTTACTGCTGTGACCCCAACTAAGAGAACACTTCAGGAGCAATTAACTGCGGTCTAAGAATCTGGGTGGGAGTACTTGGCTTCCAGAGTGAATAATTCCTCAATACAAACAGTGCCCGGCCGCCTCCCACCTAGAGGATGCTGCTTCTCATCCGGGCACTGCTGCAACAGGGCGTGCTAAGCAAGAGCCAGGTGACAGGGAAGCCTGGTCAGAAGCAGGAATAAATGAAGATGGGTTTGCCTGGAGCTGAGAGACTTACACATTCCCTTTGGGGGCCCTCAGCAGTGGGACATAGTGAGCATGTCAAATGATGCTTGTTGCTGGTCACCTTCTTCTCTCTCTAACCTGCTGTCCCCTTTTCCGTTCAAACTCATTCCTGTCTTTCCTTCCAGTCTTGTTTCCCGCTCTGCCCCATGTGTCTTTCTCATCGTCTGACCCAGTAGTGTCTTGCAGGGCAGCCCTGCTCACAGTCTGCTTGAGAGAAGTGGAGAGCTGCCATCGACCAAACTGGTCCCCTTAAAATTTATTCCCTACTATCTCCTTTCAAGGGCCTGAAAGTCCTACTCTGCCATAAGACACTGGGATTTCAGGAGGCTCACGTCGTAGGTGAAATAGATCAACCAGGTGACTAGCACCAAAATCCACTGATGCGCAGTGGACTGGTCAGCTATTGCTGGATAAGAAACAAACCCAGAATCTTAGAACAAGAAGTATTTTGCTCATCCGTCTGTGCATTGGCTTAGGTTGTGCTGGGTTGGCTGTGCTCCACATGGCTTCATTCTGGGATCAGGCTGGGGGGGTCACGTGTTCCCGGGGGGAGCCCATCTCATGGGGATGGCAGAGGTGTCAGAGGTTAAGCTCAACTGCACAAGCACATTTCAAGCCCCTAATTGTATCACATCTGCTAACGTCTTGTTGGCCAAAGCAAGTCACACGACGAAGCCCAAAGAAAAGGGAAAGGGTTATATAATGTGCCTTTTGTGGAGGAATGGCATGGCTTTGTCGCAAATGGCACCAAATGCAGGGAGGGTTCACTGAAGAGCTGGGGCTGATAATTCAATCTGTGACAACCATTAACACCTGAGTATGAATTAGGTGGCTTATTTCCAGGGGGAGTAGTGATGGGAAGGCCTGGCAGACAGGGCTCATACGATTACGTGAGGGAAGGTGAGAAGAACATAAAGTCCATTTATCCTCTAGATGCGGCAGAGATTTGGAACCTGAAGACAGTGTGAGGGCACTGGATAACTAACAGCCATGGTTCTCAAACTTCATTTATCAGAATCACCTGGAGAGCTTGTTTTTTTTTTTTTTTTTTTTTTTTTTTTTGCCGTACGCGGGCCTCTCACTGCTGTGGCCTCTCCCGTTGTGGAGCACAGGCTCTGGACGCGCAGGCTCAGCGGCCATGGCTCACGGGCCCAGCCGCTCCGCGGCATGTGGGATCTTCCCAGACCGGGGCACGAACCCGTGTCCCCTACATCGGCAGGCGGACTCTCAACCACTGCGCCACCAGGGAAGCCCTGGAGAGCTTGTTAACACAGACTGCCGCACTCTGCTCCCGGCATTTCTGGTTGTAGAGAATTTGTGCTTCCAACAAACTTCCGGGTAATGCTGATGCTGTTCGTGCAGGGACTACACTTCCCAAGGGACCTGGTTATGACCGAAGGGGAGTGATGTTCATCAGTGATGGTCATTCCTCTCCCCGTTGATTTCGTGCCAGTCCTATTTCAGCACCTTTGTCCTTCATTCCCGTTCATGATCTCCCTCTTGATTCTGTGCCCCCTTTGCTTCCCAGAGAGCCCCTCAGTCCTTCTCCCTAAGACCTTGACATGCGTTCCCCTTCTCTTTGCCCCTAGAGGATACTAGTACCCAGGGTGCCTGTGTGGCTGGAGTGTGCCCCCCCACACACTAGTCACTGCCTGGCAGCTGAGTCGCAACCTCCTGGAGGAAAACACTCCATGTCTTCGATGCAGATCACTAGTCAGTATGAAGACAATGTCCCAGGAAGGTCCCTTGGTTCTAGTTATGATGTTTTTTTTTTTTTTTTTTTTTTTTTGCATCTATGCTCCGCCATGTATTTGTACTTTCTCTTCAAAAATATGTTTGGTGCCTGGTGTCAGCCATCTCAAGGTGCTGACTGCAATGACTTCTGAAGGATGACGATGATCCCCATGGGACCGTCACAAGTGTGTCATGAAATTTACCCAGGAGTTGGGGAAGTGGTTGGACCTAAAACCCAACTCATGCTCAGAATCAACCCAGTGCCAGTGCTGATCAGCACCATCATTTAACTCCCAGTGAGCCCAGGTCAGCCTCCTGGGCTGGAGTGCACGGTGACCAAGATGATGGGTGCCCCAGCATGTCCTTAAGCTCCTCCCTGAGCAAGTCAGTGATCTGAAGATGCTTATAGCTGGTTCCCCGAGAGACAGAGAGATGAAAGAGGGGGCAGCTTGTACACTGGGGCCCACCAGTGGCTCCTTTATGGCGAAGCACCCCTGTATAATTGGGGCCCAAGTTGTGCACAACAAAAAGTCTTCTTTCTTCTTTTTCCTGTAAACCTCAGGGTCTCCGTCGGCTGTGTCCTTGGCCACAACATACATCCTCCTTTGGGACTTTCTTGCCCCCAACCCTGGCTGGGGAGTGCAACAAGTCTCTCTTCTCCCTTCTGCTCCAGAAGAGAAGCCCATAGGGACATTTTTCTTAGTTTAATGCTAACTACCAGAGGACATCATAACCATATTGGCCACTGGTTTACAAACTTTGTCTCTGAAACAGTAAATAAAAGCATCATATTCTTTATTTTCTTGATTGCAGGCTCTGTAAATTCTAATTGCTTCTGATTTGGCCTGAGTGCAGAAGGCACCTTTAGTGAAGGCACCTTTGTTTCTGTAAATAACTGAATGACTTTAATCTCCTTTGTATTAGTTTTCTATTGCCGTGACACCATCTACCACATGTTTAGTGACTTAGAACAAGACAAATGTTAATTACCTCAAATGTTAATTACCTTGGAGTCCAGGCACAGCTTAGCTGGGTCCCCCGCTTGGTCTTATCAACCAGCACTCCAGGTGCCAGCCAGGGCTGTGGTCTCATCAGAGGCTCAGCTGGGGAAGGAATCACCTCTGAGCTCCCTTGGCTGGCTAGCAGAATCCATCCGCTTTGGTTGTAGGACTGAGGTCCCCATTTCCTCTCTGGCTTTTTTCTGGGGACCCCTTTCAGCTCCTGGAGGGCCCCTTGCCACATGACTCTCCCCTGTCTGTTTCACAGCATTGCAGCCAACAACAGAGAGGGAGCTTCTCTCACGTTGTTCGGCTGAGGTGAACGCTTTCTCTTTTTTAAAATTAATGAATTAATTTACTTTTGGCTGCGTTAGGTCTTCGTTGCTGCGTGCGGGCTTTCTCTAGTTGCGTCGAGCGGGGACTGCTCTTTGTTGCGGTGCGTGGGCTTCTCATTGTGGTGGCTTCTCTTGTTGCGGAGCACAGGCTCTAGGCGTGCGGGCTTCAGTAGTTGTGGCACGTGGGCTCTAGAGTGCAGACTCAGCAGTTGTGGCGCATGGGCTTAGTTGCTCCGCGGCATGTGGGATCTTCTTCCTGGACCAGGGCTCGAACCCGTGTCCCCTGCATTGGCAGGCGGATTCTTAACCACTGTGCCACCAGGGAAGCCCTGAGGTGGAGCCTTACGTGACGCTGTGTAATCATAGGAGTGGCAGCCCATCACCCTTGCATATTTCATTTTCATCATGTATTGTTAGTTCATTCAACAAATATTGATCACACACCTCCTGGGCACTGTTCCAGGCACTGGGGAGACACTTGTGAACTTGACAAAGTCTCTGCTCTCTCATGCAGTTTGCATTCCAGTTAGCGGAGAGAACCAATAAACAATTAAACAAGAAATGCATAAGCAAGTGACTAGAACATGCCAGAGGAGTCCTTTAAATGGGGGTGATCAAGCAAGGTGCTCTGAGGAAGTGGTGTTTGAGTTGAACCTTGAATGATGACAAGGAACCAGCCATATCACCATTTGGAGAAAAAAATTAAGGTAGGGAAAGAGCAAGTGCAAAGGCCCTGTGTTGTGGTTCCAAGGAACTTGTCCTGTTTGAGGAACTGAAAGAAAGCCCATTGGCTGGAGCTGGTGGGAGATGAGGTTGAGGATACTGGCTGTGGGCTGATCTCGTGGGGTCTTAAGGGCTATGGCAAAAGTTTGGATTTGATTCTTGTGTGATGGACAGCCACTGGAGGGCTTCAGTAGGGATGTTATGTAACATAATTTATACTTTACGAAGCTCACTGTTGTTGCTTTAAAGGGAGCATAGTTGAGGACAGCAGGCATGGGAGACTGTAGACCTGTTAGGACTCTACCTCAGTTTTCCAGGCAGTGAGACCTTCAGCTTGGGCTAAGGTCACAGCAGTGGACCTGGGGAGAAAGGATGGGAATTGGAATATATTTGGACTTGCCTCATTTACCTTTGAAACACGTGAGTCGAACATGCTCTGGTTTTTCCGTGGTAAAGACATCAGTCCTCGAATTGAAAATGATCAATTTCTTTAGCTTTGTGAATGTTGGAAAATTTTTTTAATTTAATTTTTATTTTATATTATAGTTGATTTACAATGTTGTGTTAGTTTCAGGTGTACAGCAAAGTGGTTCAGTTATACACATACATAAATCCATTCTTTTTCAGATTCCTTTCCATTATAGATTATTATAGATTATTGAGTAGAGTTCCCTATGCTATACAGTAGGTCCTTGTTGATTATCTATTTTATATATAGTAGTGTGTATGTGTTAATGCCAAGCTCCTAATTTAGCCCTCCCTCCACCTTTCCCCTTTGTTTGAAAATTTCTATAATAAAAAGTTAAGGATGGACTTCCCTGGTGGTCCAGTGGTTAAGACTCCATGCTCCCAACGCAGGGGGCCTGGGTTTGATCCCTGGTCAGGGAACTAGATCCCACACACCACAACTAAAGATCCTGCAAGTGGCAGCGAAGATCCCTCATGCTGCAGCTAAGACCCGGCGCAGCCAAATAAATCAGTAAGTAAGTAAGTAAGTTTAGGAGGTGATGGAGATCTTTCCCGTGCACTACCTCCGGCTGTCCGCTCAGAGGCTCCACCCATCTGCTCTCACCAGCATGAGGGCTTGCTCCAAAGTGGAGCCTCAAGAAATAACTAGAACTTCACTGACTGAAGAGTTCCACATGCTAGGCCCTTGTGCAAACTGACTTCTGCCCCCGTGGTGTGGCTGTGGGACATCCATAAATATTTCCTCTCTGCTTCAAGGAGGAAAAAAGAAAGGGCCGCTAAGTTCCCAGGGCAAAGGATTGGAACAGATTTTGTGCTGCAGCTTGAAGCCAATGCTTCCTGTTAACATAAAAGCATAGTCTCCATCATGGCTAAGGACATAGATTCTGGAGTTAGAGTATCTGGGTTGAATCCCTGTTCTGCTACATCACTCTGAACAAGTTGCTTAGCTTCCCTCTGCCTCAGTTATCTCATCTGTAAAGTGGGACAATAATAAAACCAACCTCATTGAATTTAATGAATTCACATTTGTGAAGCACTGTTGCAGAATAAAAGTAAATGCTATAAAGGTGTTTGCTACATTAAAAACAATAAGTCAGATGTTGTAATTGTCTTGAAGACCCTCAGGATGTATAAGGAACCAGTTAAAAATGCAAGTTGATTCCTCTTCCTGTGTCTGACCCCTGGGAGACACTCAAGAAGAGACAGACATTGATGTTACTGTTTCTGTGGCGGAAGGAGAGATCCTTCTTAATATGCACTCATTTCTACAGTGTTCCAGGGGTTTTCATTAAGTCACCCCCAATTGTCATACTTCTAAAGGAACTAAAAGTTTTCATTCTTTCCATTAAAGATGAGAGTATGAGATTCAAAGAATCGCTCTCTTAATTATTTAGATAAAAGCTGAAGCTTCGACTTCGCTACATACTTGGCAGGAGGGTTAGGGATGGGGAGAAGATGTGGGTGTTCTTTGAGTACCTACTACCTGCTCGGTGCTTCACGTGCATTTAGTTGTCCCAGAGGTAGAAAGAATTATCCTTGCCGTGCTTCCCATTCAACAGATGAAGATACTAAGGCTCAGAAATGCAGCGAGCTGCCCAGTTTTACATTATGATAAGTAGCTGTGCTGGGATTTGAACCCAAGAACATGGGCAGAGCTTGGTTCTTTTCATCATAGCCTGCTGCTCATGCTTGGGCTCCCCTGTTGTGCGAACTTCAACACAACTGTTGAGGGCTGTTTTCTAGGACTCAGATTGGAACTCTGTGAAATAAATAGAGCCTTGCCAGCTACAGAGCATCTTCTGGCAGCTGGCCCATCCCTCCTCCCTCTGACTGCCATCAGTAAGGGCAGTAGCTCAGCCAGTGTCACCATCGGTGGCTAGAAAAACACGGGGGCCCCGCCGTGGCCCTCTGATACTGTTTATATGAAACTGCTCAGTCCGTGCCCCTGGGATGCCCTGAGCTCTGGCTTATTGTTGAGGGAAAATATCAGCAAGTGCTCCATTTCTGGTCACCATCTGTAACCCATTCCAAAAACAGGCAGTCCATTTTAGCTTATGACCAAGTTAACTTCGAGACTGCAGAGAGACAGCCCTACTTGTCACTACTCATGTTCATCTATTTGCTTTAGGTCCAGAGCCAGTGTCCAGAGCAAGCCTGAATTTAACTTCTTATCTTCATGGCCGGAGGGCTAAGTGGATGAGATGGGAAAGTACCATTGGAAACATGGACAAAAATATTACTACTGTAGTATCTGGGATTTCCTGACCCAACAAATTGAGTGGAAAGGGTTGTTTTTTTCCAGCTTAAGAGGGAAAGCAAGCCCGTGTATTTTTCAAGCGCTACAGGGAACCCTAGAATGTCCAGATGGAAAGGGTCTCCACTTCCCGTGTTTATTCATTCCTTCACTCATCAAATGTCATTTGAGCATCTTCCATGTTTCAGAAATTGTTGGGTGACCAGGTTAAAAGGTGAATTTGGCATGATTCTCATTAACATGGTCTAGTTGGGGAGGCAGCTTCAGAAAACAATCTTATAAATACATCTAAAATTGCAACTGTGAAAAATAGTATGTAAGGGAAGTATGTGGTCCAGTGAAAACACTTAGTAAAGGGCTGTTTGCCAAACGATGGGGGCCAGGGGAGGCTTCCCCGAGGAAGTGACATTTGAGTAGCAAGATGGAGAATGATGGCTGAAGTGGAGAGAGAGCCCCAGGTGGAAGGAACAGCATACGCGAGGCCTGAAGGTTGAAGACACCAGGCTCGTCTAAGAGTGGATAGAAGGGCAGAGTGGCTGGACCAGTGAGGTTAAGTAGGAGGGAGGGACACGCTGAGGCTGGGGAGGGGGACGGAGCCAGGTCATGGAGGGGCTTGTCTCCAGGTTAAGGATGTCGCTCTATCTCCTGAGAATAAGGCGGAGGCATTGGAGGTTTCCAAGCACCATGGTGACGTGATTGATGCCGTCCTTATAGGATAGTGTGGAAGGAGGGACGGGTGGGTGGAGCGTGGGGCCGGGGAGTTCAGATACATCTTTTCAACAGCCAGGGGGAGAGAATGATGGTGACCTGACCTGAGGTGGTGGCATTGCAGATGAAGGGGGAAATTGAAGACATTCCATCCCAGGGAGGTTTAGGAAGCGTGTTGACAGGACTTGAATGTTTTTTTTTGTCCGGGGGTTGGGCAGGGGAGAAGAGGTAGCAGAGATAAATTCCAGATTTATAGTTTACGTTGCTAGGTGGATGCTAGTCTCTTTTACTGACATGGGAACATGGAAACTTTTTTCCAGGTTTGTGGAGTTCATTAGTCAGCTTAGGCTAAGTTACGCTGGGGTGACAAATGACCCCCAAATCTTAGTGGCTTACAAACACGGACTTGCTTGTCCTATTTGGCCACAGTGGTCAGCTGCGTTTCTGTTTCACATCCTCTTCACTCTGGGACCCAGAGTGACAGGATGCAGGCTATTCACAGGACCGAGGGAAAAGAGGGGAAACCATGTGCTGGTTCGTAAAGCTCTGGAGATGACACACCTCACGTCTTAGTTTTCATAGGACAAAGCAGGTCACATACCCATGCGTGAGTATATAATCCTCTTACATGGGATTATATAAGGGGTGGGCAACAGGTATTTTGAACACTATTAAAAATCTGCAAAAGGGAAATTTAAAATTTTATCTTTATCATCTGTAAAATGTGGATGATGATACCATTTACTTCATAGGATTATTGTGATGATTGAATGAATTAATGCAGGGAGAGTGCTTAGAGAATGCATTCAGCATACCCCGTGGCTCAGAAAGGAGAAAGAATCTGCCTAGGATTCCTGTTTTTATATACATCCACTCCACCTAACTCCCAGCTATGTGGTAAAAGTAAAATTCCACCTGACACACATTTACTGAGCATATACTAAGTACCAGGCGCTGTGCTGAGCCGACGTTCAGGTAGGAAGACTTCTTTTTGAAGGAATTTGTGGCCTAATAGGGCAAAAGGGGGTGCCAACGAGTGCAGAACCCAAGGATTGTGTAACAGTGCTAAGTCAGAGCGGTCAGCTCTGGACTTCCATTTTTTCCTTTGGATGAGGAAGCAAGTCTGAAATCCCCAAGGTGTCTCAGAAGTGGTGATTCTTGTCCTGGGTCTTGAAGCCTTGAATGGTTCATCAGATAGGCAGCGTGGGAAGGGCATGCCAGGAAGAGGGAGTGGCCTGTGCACTCACAGAGCCAGAGCTGCCTGGTATGTTTGTAAACTTCACACAGTGAGTGAATGGAGCACCAGCACCCATCTCTCCACAGCCCGGGACTCACCAGGAATGCTGGGTCATCAGGGTGTGCCTAATGATCTGGTTTCAACCTCTCAGCCCCGTTTTTTGTGTTCCATGGATATTTGAGCCGAGGGCGGGATGAGGAGAAAGAGTTAACTTTAATTGGAGAGCAGTTTCTGCATCAAGAGGGGAGAGAGACAGTTGACAGTTGTCTTAGGGAAAGGGATTTGGAGAAAATATTTTCGAAGGAATTGTTAGAGGACCTTGGCCAAATGAGGCGCAGTCTAATCCCCTTCTTCAGTCTTGTCTCCACAGACCGTCAGTAAAATTACACTTTATGGTCTGAATGCTCTAGGGCATGGATTTGTGTGTCTCTGTATTTGCGTGTAAGCTTGTGTATGTGTGGGAGAAGGTGATACGTTGAACTTGACTGTAGTGCAGTGGTGAGCTGGCCGTGAAAGTCCAGGTACGTTTGGGTCCCAGATAAGCAGCTTGGCGTTGTTAGCATGTACTGTAAAATGTAGGCGCTGTTAGGATATGAAAATATAGAAGCAGGCAGGGCCAGTTGTAAAGGGTCTTGAATATCAAGCTAGGATCTTGAACTCTAGCACTCAAAATTGAAACCTCCTTTCAGGTACACAGGATTAACGTTGTACGGGGGACTAGAGGAAGAACTACAATCCCTCGGTAAAGATGTGTCCTCACACGCTCCCAAGAGTCTGCCAAGACTGGTGTGATTGTGGAGTGAGAGAAAAAGGGGGAGAATTCAGTTCAGTTTCAAGATAAACAGTATTGCTTAACAGAAACCCAAACCTACCCTATCTCTATGCAGTGTTGCCATGGAAGGAGCTATTTTCATCAGATGTGAGAGCAGGAAGCCACATAAAACAGAGAAATGGCCAGAATGCAGGCTTGAAATATCCCTGGGCTGCCCTAACTTAGTAGCATTTTTAGAGAGGGCAGTTTCTTCATGTTTATACGACAGGAATGAGAAAAATGAAAGGTCTCGACCTATTTCTTCCATTTTCCTATTGAATGAGAAAACATGCCTTAAATCCATGGAACAGATATTCCAAATAAATGACGACTTGCTGAATGAAGAATGGCTTCCGGATGGCACGTCGGCGATCTCATATCCATCACCACATTCCCCTCCCAACAGCAGCACCATCTTGGGATGATGTAGCGTATCTTGTTGCTTCTCTGTTAAGTGTACGCATTGCAGATGTTAATCAGTGGTGGTTGACTTTTTCAGGGGCATATTATGCTCCGGTGAAATCTGAAAGACTGTAATGAGGACATACAGATCTTTCCAAGAAAAATACGTTTTAAAAAAGAAGCACATTCATAACGTTGGAAAAAAAGAGAGTGGAGTCAGAACTTGGAGTGAGGTGCTGGAGCCACCTTAGGTGTCTGAAAAAATGATCAGTGCCCAGGTGAGTAGTGAAGTTAGGGGCTGGGACAGGAATTTTCAGAGTCTTGGGGATTGAAGGCTCCTGTTGAATGCACCAAAGACCAGGGAAGCAAATAATATTTTGTTAGCATGTCTGGCTCCTCTGTGGCCCTGTAGTCAGGATCTTAAAGTTGACACAACCCTTGAGGCTGGAGAAGAGAAGCGTTTGCCATTTGAGGCAGCAAAAGGCTAGGGCATTAGGTCTTGTGTTTTCTGGGCAGTTTTGGTGCGGGGGGGAACAGGCCTCTGCTTGAGAAGTGGATGTGAAGATGCGTCCATTTCAGAGAGAGATGACAGGCCCAGATACCAGCCAAATGTTATTTCCTACTTGTTCTGTGCGATCACCCTAATAAACATGGGTTTGGAGGGCTGAGTGCACAGACTAGACGTTTGACTGAAAACAATTCTGTTTGACGCGGGGAATGCAGGGCAAGCTTACTTTCTCATGGCTGGCAGCCTTTCTTCTTAAAGTTTTGCTACAGACATGAGCTGTATGGGTTTGCCTTCTCTGGAGTGCTGAAGGTCAAGGAGTACAGAAGCCACTAGAATGCCTGGGTCTTGTTGGAATGGCACCCAGTTTAATTCGAAAAACGTTTATTGAGCACCTACTGTGTTTGAGGCAAAATGCAAGACTTGAGAATACACAGAGAAACTGCATGTCTTTCCCTCCTTGAAGACTTCACAGCCTGTTGGTACACACACGGACGGATAGCTGTGATTAATGCTAGAATCCCAAAACAGTGGGGTGAGGTGCCAGGGCTGGACCTTTCATCTTCTGTGCACTTGACCCCGTTGAGCCCTCCCAGAAATTCTGTTAGTTGATGCTGTTCTGACCGCTGTTGTTCAGATGAGGAAACTGAGACCTAGAAAAGTGAACCCTTTTCCTGAGTACCCACAGCTGGCAAAGCATGGGAGCCAAGATCCATGAGGCTGTCCAAGGACATGAGAGTGGGCAGGACGTGCCCACCCCGTAGGGAACAGCGTCGGTGAGGGTGAGAAGGCAGGGGAGACAGAGGAGCAGCGAGTCAGCCATGGCCCCGTCTGGGCTGAGTGTCAGGGGGCCAGGGCCAGAGAGAATTCATTCATGTTTTCAACACATATCTTGAGTGCCAGTCGCCGGTTGGGATACTGGCCACGTAACGATGACCAAGACTGGACAGGGCTCTGCCCATATGGGACCATCCTTAAGCCAGGACATACACAAGTCTATGAACATGCCAAGAGACCACATACATATCAGCTGCTGAGATGCTGGGGATTCACGTAGCACCACGGGAAATTGGTCCTGTGGTCAGGCCTCCGCGACGACGTGACATTTAAGATGAGATCTGAAGACCGAGTATGAGCCAGCCATGCAGAGATCACGGGGAAGGGCATCTGGGGAGGAGGTCAGCAAGGGCAAAGGCCTCTCGGTGGGAAAACTGGGGCAAAGAATATGTCCCAACCAAACCTATATGGCCATGTGTTCTTATGTTTGTCACGTGATCACCGTGATGCTTGATGCCTCGTACAGGCTCATGCAGGACGGCCCCATTTTGGAAATTCTCCTGAAATTAGTGCACTGATTGTGGGTTCTGAGTTGCATAAAACCCACTGACATGTTAACCTGTTCAGTCCAACTCCTTTTCCAAGACAGGCAGCTTGGATTATTCCTTAGGCCGTGCACTGTTCAGATGTGCCTGCTGGGTTGGTTCTGCTCTGGCCCTGTCCCCACCCTTACCCCTCTAAACAAATCTGCCAGTGATTAAATTGCCACATTTTAACCGAATGGCATCAATTATACTTCCCCCTGTGTTTTCACTGGAGCCATGAAAAACAAGCTTCATTAATAATCTCCCAAGTGTTCCCTTTTTAAACCTAGGCTAAATGAGGTTTTTACCACTGAGATCATTTGAAGACTGTCAGTTTCCATTAATTAAACATGAACTTCTTTTCCCAACCACCTACCCGGCTCTTGGTTTGGAATGATTCTTGGAAGTAATTTTTGTTGTTCAGCTTGGAGTGGAGGCTATTGAAATGCACAGACTGGTCACTTGTTTCCTACCTGCCAGAGAAAACTTAGGTGGAAGCTGTGAGGAACATTGGAAAATGCCAAAGAGAGCCAGTCACGTGACCCAGATCTGATGGACATGTGACTGGAGCTGACCAGTCAGCCCCCTCTGGCCACAGGGTTTGGGGTCAGGGTTGACTCATGGCCTGAGCCAGGCTATTGAGTGTCAGATCAGGGACTTGGGCTGGAAGACTGGGGAAGACGGTCCCCTTTCTCTTGGGGTTGTTGAACTGGGGGTACTTGGGCCTGAAGCTGCATCTTGTGAAAAGCAGAGTCCAGAGACGAGTTGAGACAGATTCCTAAAAATATTATTTGAATACGTGGAGCCAGCGATGTCTTGAAGCCAGTACAGTCTCAGACTCCTCAATTATGGGGACCAATACATATAATTAATGTTCTCTGAGACTTTTTTGGACTGCCTTCCTGTTGCTTTCAACTCAAAGGGTTGTGTTGAAGACGTGTCCGCAGCTGCTCTGTTGCTCCCCCTCTGGTAACCATGTCGATTTGCTTGTTCCTTGTCCTCATTCAGGAAACATTTATGGAGCTCCTGCTGTATGCCAGGGGCATGGCCACTGCAGCAGACTATGACCCTTATCCATTTCTCACCCACCCCCACCTTTCCTGGCTGGTAGAGTCCCTGATAATTCACTCTTGCCCTTCTCCATAGAGCTGCGTGCCAGGCATTGCGACACTTTCTCCATTCCCTGTGACGGATGGAGTCCAAGCAAATCTTTCTATTTTTTTTTTTAACCAACTTTTGCCGAATTATAAGGGGCACATGACCAATTTCTGGTCAGTGAAATATGAAGGGAAATTATCTGGGGAGGGGGCCCTTTGGGGAGTAACAGTAGGGCAGGAAAAGTCGGAAAAGTCCCTTTTCTTCTGATGAATATTATTTCCATGTCAGATAGTAAGAGCTATAGTGAGACAATGGCGGAGCAAAAATGGGGGGGGAGGTGAAAATCTGCCACGGAATGACATCACCGTGCTACTGAATTAACTCTGGGTCCTCTGAACTTCCCGATAGGTGAAATAATAAGTGGCCTTATTGTTGAAGACGTTGGATTGGGTTTTCTGTTGCTCACAATCAAAAGGATTCTAGGGGCTTCCCTGGTGGCGCAGTGGTTGAGAGTCCGCCTGCCGATGCAGGCGGACTCTCAACCACTGCGCCACCAGGGAAGCCCTAAAAAAAAAAGGATTCTAACAGGTGCAGATGTTCCATAAACAGTGATGCACGAATTGACAGCAGTGTGCCCAACCAGGTGGGCCCATGGAGAGTGAGGGCACCATGTTCTTTTTTTAAAAAAAAATTTATTGAAATATAGTTGATTTACAATGTTGTGTTAGTTTCAGGTCTCTAGCCAAGTGACTCAGTTATATGTGTATATATGTATATATCCTTTTTAAAAGTCCTTTCTATTACAGGTTATCACAAGACTGAGTATCGTTCCCAGCACTATACAGTAGGTCCTTACTGGTTATCTATTCCATATATAGTTGTGTGTATATTTTAATCCCAAACTCGCAGTTTATCCCTGCCCCCGCTTTCCCCTTTGGTAACCATAAGTTTGTATGTCTGTGAGTCTATTTCTGTTTTGTAAATAATTTCACTTGTATCATTTTTGTTTAGATTCCACATACAGGTGATATCATATAATATTTGTCTTTGGCTTACTTCACATAGAATGATAATCTCTAGGTCCATCCATGTTGCTGCAAATGGAATTATTTTGTTCTTTTTTATGGCTAATATTTCATTGTATGTATATATACCACATCTTCTTAATCCATTCCTCTGTCAGTGGACGCTTAGGTTGCTTCCATGTCTTGGCTGTTGTAAATAGTGCTGCTGTGAACATAGGGGTGCATGTATATTTTTGAATTATAGTTTTCTCCAGATATATGCCCAGTAGTGGGATTGCTGGGTCATATGGCAATTCTATTTTTAGTTTTCCAAGGACCCTCCATACTGCTCTCCATAGTGGCTCTATCAATTTACATTCCCACCAGCAGTGTAGGAGTGTTCCTTTTAGTCCACACCCTCTCCAGCGTTTATTGTTCGTAGACTTTTTGATGATGGCCATTCTGACCAGTGTGAGGTAATATCTCACTGCAGTTTTGATGTGCATTTCCCTAATGATTAGTGATGTTGAGCATCTTTTCATGTGCCTGTTGGCCATCTGTATGTCTTCTTTGGAGAAATGTCTATTTTGATCTTCTGGAGGGCACCACGTTGTACGTCTGGGTTTTCATTATGTGAGCTTGGACACTCGGGAGACTGGGCCCCGGGGGACTGACTTCCTGGTGATAATCAGATTTGCTTGAGACCCATAAGTAAGAATTGCAGAGTCAGTTTATCAATTTGCATTTGAAATGTAGCTCCTGTTTGGACATTCTCTCTCTACAGACAAACCTACATGGGAAGCCAATGAAAACAAGAGAGTAGCTGGCTGAGCTTGGAGTTGGAGCCACAGCTAGGAGACTTAGTTCTCCGTTGTGTGATTTTACTGGCTCTTATCACCCAGCCCCCAAGACCAAGGCCTCTGTTGCCACGATCCATCCACCCGGTCTCCAGTTCCCCATTCTTACCTCCCTCTCTGTTTCCTCCAGGCTTGCCATCCTCTCTGCCTAGGACACTGTTTCCATAGCCAGCCTCTCTCACCTGGTGACCTTCTGTTTGTCCTTCAAATAGCAGTTTGGTGTCACCTCCTCCAGGAAGCCTTCCTTGACTGTACCCTCCCTCCTCCTAGTCTGTATCAGGTCCCCTCCCAGATTGCTGTAGTCCCTTTGTGTTAACCTAAGTGTTTCATTTCTGCCATTGAGTTGTAATTGATTTGTATCTCCTGCTCAACTTGGTTCCCCCTATATTCCTAGTTCCTAGGGCTTTGCTTGGGCAAAAGGTGATCAGTACATGTTTGTTGAACAAACAGTGAATGAGTGAATAATTGTGAAGATATTCCCAGAGCCAACCCCATCCCCAGTCTTACTTCGTGGGTACTGGCAGTGGCCTCTGATGACTGTTTTTTGGTGGGTTAGTCCTTCTGTAGTTACTTAAATTCCCTTAGCTGGTTAATTTCAGCTACTCCCAGTCAGTCTGGGAGTCCTGCTTTGGATTCAAACAGACCTGTGTTTTAAGAGCCCTCCTCTGTCACTTACTTGTGACCTTGGGAGATGTTCTTAATGCTTGAGAACTTTAGTTTCACCATCTGTAAAATGGGGCTGATGGCAATACTCTATCTCATAAGTTATGGTGAAAATTAAATTTAAAAAAGCATATGAAATGTTTTCCACAGCATCTGAATTACACTAAATGCTCAATTTACATTCTCTGTTATTATTATGAAGCTTTGTGCCCTTCCTTCAAACTGGGGCTGGAGAGGGAGTGTTCCTCCTAGGATTATTGACGGCTGACATTCTCTGTCCTTCATCACAGAAGAAGAGAGAACTCGGGGCTTCCACCTAGCATTTCCAACTATTATGTCTGTCCATAAATAGTTAAAAAAAAAAACACAACACACCAGAATGTAAGAATGTTTGAGTCCAGCCCAAGAATGTATGTTATGTTCTTTAAAAAGGAAATGTCAACAGAGTGTTGGGTGACAACCAGTCTCATGCAGATCCTTCCAACAACGCGAAGAGGGCATTCCATGGAAAATAGTTCTAAAGGGCCTTCTCTGAGGGAAATTAGTTCTGAGTTTCCCTCTAATTCAGAGGGCAAGGGGGCCAGATCATGAGACGGAGCAAAACTTTTGGAATGAGCATTGTAACAGCTGAAAGGACCCAGCCACTCCCTCTGGAGCACTGTGTGGGGGGCCTTAGAGAGGGAGCCTGGCCTGGCGGGGGCGCTTGGGTGACGGGAGACACATCAGACTGGACAGTCCAAACTCTACCACCTCCTTGCACAGGCTGACATCTCCAAGTCTCAGTTTTCCCGTCTGCAAAATGGGCATAAGGATAGGTCGCTACCTCAGGAGAGATGTTAGGAGTGAGTGTCCGAGACACACAGTGCCTGGTGCAGGGGAGGTTGCCAGTCAGTGTCGGTAGGTTTACTCCTCCTCTTCCCCAGTGGCTCCTTTTATGACTCCTCTTACTTCTGTCGCTACTGTTCCTGCTTTCATTACTACTCCTGCCATGGCTTCTTCTGTTACTACCACTGTTCCTTCCCGTATTGATCTGCAACCTCTGTTGCTCTGACCGCCACTCTTCCTGTGATGATTTCTCCCATTGGTACTGCTTCCTCTGTCACTCCTCTTCGCCTTTCCCCCTCCTCCTCCTCCATCTGCTACTGCCGTGACTTCTGCTGCCACTACGTATGTCACTAGTTTCACCACCGCTTCTATCAGTAGTCTTTCCAGTACTACTGCGTCTCCTGCTCCCTCTTCTGCTACTGCCCCCACTGGTTCTGCTGCGCTGCACGTTAAAACACTGACGTCCACGCGATGCACAGTGTCGTGTTACTACCTCTGACACTTGTACTACTCCTGTGACTGTTACCACAATAGCCCATCATTTAAGTCAACCCTGTCGTTTTATAACTGGGGACACATAGGCCGAGCGAGAGGAAGGAAGCTGCCCGAGATGCGAATTTGCTAGGGGCAGAAATGGGACTGAAACCAGGCCTCCTGACACACAGGGCTGTGTTCCTTCCATCCCTCCGTGGGCCAGCACTGCTGGACTCCGTGCTACGTGGAGATTCACAGTCATGGAAACTGAAGATAGTTAACTAATTACAGATGAGACTCAAGCGAACACTTACTGGCTCCGTGACTGTCGGGGAATCAGTTAACCCTTCTATGCGTCAGTTTTGTCACCTGCAAAATAGGGGTTATAAAGCGTGTATGTCGTGGGGCCGTTGTCGGGGTCGAGTGAATCACTATAAGTCTGAAGTGCATATACCAGGGCCTAGCGCCCTCCTAACCGTCAGGAAACTCATGTATCCTTGTCCTCCAGTCCCAGCCCTCTGCCTACCATCTCTCTCTTCAGTTCTCTCCCTTCTCTGCAAAAGTAAGGGATAACTCAGCCATTGCCTGGGCAGGTGTCAGAGTGGAGAAGCAGCCGATGTAGTTCCTTCCTTGTGGGCACCCGCTGGCTGAGAAGTCCAGCCATCTGTCTGTCTCTCCCTCCCTGTCTCCTTCCTTTTCCCCTCTCTCTCCTTTAACAACCCCCCCTTAGTCTCCTGCTTCTTTGCAGGAGTCCGGGTGTGTCTGGGGCTGGGGTGCAGTTTGGGGATGGCATCTTTCCTTTGAATAAACACCACTGGGGGTCCTGAGACCTCTGCCTCATCAGAGACCAAAAGCATTGGTGCTGGACGCTGCTTGGGTGTAAATCCTCCGTCCGACACTTGCCCGCTTTGTGCCCTTGGGAAAGTGACTTCCCCTCTCTGAGCCTTGGTTTCCACCTCTGTTGAAGGGTTAAAGACCTGAACAGATGAAAAGCTCTTAGTATCGTGCCTGGCACATTTTAGGTGCTAAGTTGGAGAAAGCCCTGCTTCACATTGTGTGCGTGCGTGTGTGTGAGAGAGAGGGGAAGAGAGAGACCCTGGCACAGCAGACTTTCCCTGCCCGTTTACCTGTTCTACCTTGCGATGCTGGGAGAGGAGACATGGCACGTGGGCGGGCTGAGGTTTCCGGAGCAGCGTCTTGTGCCCTGAAGGAGCGGGGAGCAGGGTCAGAGCCCTTCTCCTGTCCTCCTCTGGCTCGCTTTCTCTGCAGGCAGACCAGAGAGGCGCCAGGAGCGTCGGGGTGGAGGCAGCAGTGGCCTTTGGGTGCCGGGCCCGACTCCGCGTCTGGCCTTGGGCGACCATGGACACGGTGAGAAGGGCACCCAGCACCAGGAGCTCATTGTGGCCAAGTATCACGGAACAAACGTCACAAAACAAGAAAGGGAAGCCCAGGGAGGCCGGTGACTTAAGACCCGTCATAAGAGTAATGATGACAAGCCGCTGCTTAGGGGCACACACTCTGGAGCCCGTCTGCCTGGGCTCGGGCCCTGCCGGCTTCCTTCCTGGCTCTGGGCTTTCTCTGTACCTCAGTTTCCTGATCTGTGACAGTGGCACCTAATCCGCTGGGCCGTGATGAGCGTTAAATGTGTGAACACGTGTGAAGTGCGTGGAATGGTGCCTGGCGCTTGGTTAGTGCCCTATAGCCGCTAGCTGTGACAGTTGTTATTTATTGGTATTATTATCTTACCGAACCTCACAGAATCCGTTCATTCAACTTGTCTGACTTTGCCGCGCCACGCACACTGTTCCATTTGCCACAGGGTGGGGTTTTCTGGCAGCAGGCTCGGAGATGTTTATGAGTGCACGTGACCTTTGTTTGGGGCCAGCACCAGGGACAGGGTGGGCAGGAAGCAGGGATGTGCAGAGGGAACGCTGAACAACTCTGTGGCCCCCCCAGCCTCCTCGACGCTCTGGGGGCTCAGGAGGTGTCCCCTGTGATGGAGAAAGGGCCAGGCCTTTCCACCCCGCCTCTCTCAGTCATGGGCTGCTCCCAGGAGGCCGGAGCTTGGGGGGACAGTGCTCTGCAGCTGAGGCGGAGCCCCAGGAGCCACAGAAAGCAAATTCCTCCCCGAGGTGGATCTGGGCAGCACAGCTCTGGGTCCGCGGGGCCATGTGCTGCTTGGATTTGTAGGTTTCCATGATCTACTTACTGATCACCTAATATGGGGCTCCTCCTGAGTTCTTCCAAGGCAGACCCAGAGCAGGGAGCACCGCAGCTGGCAGAGGTCCCGCAGCCTTCTCATCGGCTCCCCTTTATTTTCCGATGGGGCCTCTGAGGTGGGGGGATGGGACTTCCCTAAACCAAGTTCCCTGAGCTGGGATTAGAAGCCAGTGGAACTGAAGACCTGAATTTTAAACTTAATTTGATTTTAAAGAATACATATTTCATAGCCACATGTGGCGAGTGGCTGCTGTGTCAGACAGTGCCCGTGGCCCTAGCAGAAGGCATCCTGTTAATCTCACGAGAGCGCCCTTAACGTCATTACCAGACAGGCTGCGAAGAAGGCAGACACACAGGGGTTTTGAGAACTCTCTTCCCTTCCCGCACTGAGACCAGCGTTCTGCGCCTCTTCTCAATCTCTCTTAATATCCTTTGTTTGATTTCAGTCCCCTGGAAGGGCTTTGTTTGCACATCATGAAGATTGCTTACTCTGCTTTGCTCATCTCTGCTGCTTGCAAATATCTAATTTTCTTACCTGCAGACTAGTGATCTCTTCTATTCCATTCATAAGGCATCCATCGCGACCTTACCCCTCAGGTGCCCTGATTTACACGGGCGGCTAGCAGTTCAGCTCCCCAGGGGTCCACACCTGGGTTTCTGCCATGCCTTCCCCCACCTCATTTCTGGGATTAAGCATCATCATTCTCCCTCTACATAATCTCCTCTTCCCGCCTGGATGCGCTGGCTGCCTCTTCAGCCATCCACAGGGATGATGCCTGGTGCCTTGGGGCAGCGGTGATTTTGCTGTATGTACCAGTAGTGATCAGAAAGTGGCAACCTGCTATTCATTATTAGAAAGTGTCTTGGAGCCTTCAGTCTCTGGTTCTGCTCGTGAAGATGAAGATGTAACTCTAGGTAACAGATGGCCTGCAACCCACCCGTTGGAATTCCATCAAGGTTGGGTCAGTTTCTGGGCGATGCTTCTTAGCTAATTTAGATTCTGAGGCCTTTTTTTCCTCCTTCCCTCCCTCCCTTCTTCCCTCCCTCCTTTCCTCCCTTCCGCCCCCCCCCCCCCGCTTCTCTTTCTCTCTCTCTCTAAACTATTACTGACTGTGAAAAGGCTACCGTGTACCTTATAAATAAAACCAACAAGATAAAGGCACTCATTACTTCATAAATTGTAAGGGTCTCGCTTACCTTTCTACAAATCCCCACTTTCTGGATTCCCATTCAAAGGTGAATTTCTTCTTTTTTTTTTTTTGCGGTACACGGGCCTCTCACCGCTGTGGCCTCTCCCGTTGCAGAGCACAGGCTCCAGACGCGCAGGCCCAGCGGCCATGACTCGTCACGGGCTCAGCCGCTCCGCGGCATGTGGGATCTTCCCGGACTGGGGCACGAAACCGTGTCCCCTACATCGGCAGGTGGGCTCTCAACCACTGCGCCACCAGGGAAGGCCCAAAGGTGAATTTCTTTAGCTGTAACTAATTTAAAGGAATAGCTTTCATTGTTCTGTAAATTAAAGATTCTTGATCAGATTATTATTAACCATAGCTGCTGCCTTTAAGAGTATTCATAAAGAATTCCACATCAGGGCTTCCCTGGTGGCGCAGTGGTTGAGAGTCCGCCTGCTGATGCAGGGGACACGGGTTCGTGCCCCGGTCTGGGAGGATCCCACATGCCGCGGAGCGGCTGGGCCCGTGAGCCATGGCCGCTGAGCCTGCGCGTCCGGAGCCTGTGCCCCGCAACGGGAGAGGCCACAACAGTGAGAGGCCTGCGTACCGCAAAACAAACAAAAACAAAAACAAACAGAAAAAAAGAATTCCACATCAGAATAAACACTTCTTCTTCCTTTTAATCCTCAAGACCACCCTGTGAGTAGGTATTAACATTATGCCCATTTTATAGATGAAAAGGGAACAGTTGAGGAAACAACTGTTTCAAGCCACACAGTAGGAAAATCAGGGTTTGAACCCAGGTTTGACTGCAAAGCTCACGCACTTGACCCCTGGCCACCCAGTAACCTGTCACGTAGTGAGGGGAGAGCTGGAAACCCTCTGCAGGAGGTCTCCTAGTAGATCGCTGTTGTTTTTGACTGTCCGGCAGTCTTTCCCGCCCTTTCTTTTGGTAACGCATCTTGTCTTAGGCCAGGTTCCCTGAGAG
Organism: Mesoplodon mirus; assembly: GCF_964341445.2. Lineage (NCBI taxonomy): Eukaryota > Metazoa > Chordata > Mammalia > Artiodactyla > Ziphiidae > Mesoplodon > Mesoplodon mirus. The sequence goes on from NC_138988.1 coordinate 8,535,259, forward strand.
CAAACCCTGAGAGGGGATTTGGGTACAAATGAGTTGTTAAGAAAGTGTTCCCAGGAGACCCTGGAAGAAAGTGGGGAAGTAGAAAGTACCAAGCAATTAAGGTCCCAGCCTCAGCCTGATCCTGTGGGTGTTCTGGGGTGTAAATTGCACCTGACTTGAGGTAAGAGAGCTGGGTTTTCCTGCCCCTCCCACCCTAGCTGAGGGTCATTGTGGGAGACGGAAATTCCCAGGCACTCTCAGCTTTCTGAGCCTACAGGTGACTCCAACAATCCAAGGACTGTCCTTTGAAGAAGGTTGCAGGTGGGAGGTGGAAGCAGCCATGCTGGGCAAGGGGAAAAGAGAAATGGCCGAAGGGACTCAGGGAATCTGGGTGGAGCAGACGGTGGGTGTGGCCATTACACCCTCAACTCTCCATTAAGGAAATGTCCCTTTTGCATTCCTGTTGGACCAGTCAGTCAAGATCAGGGTTTTTCAACCTTGACACTACTGGTATTTGAGAAGGGGGGTTCTTTGCTGTAGGGGGCTGTCCTGTGCATTGTAGGTTATTTAGCAGATCCCTAGGGTGACAGCCCGTGGATGTCTCGGAATGTCTCCAGACAGTGTCAGATGTCCCGGGGGGGACGGGGCGTGGGTGTGCAAAATCCACTGGTCAGGATGGTCTGCCATCCCCTGGCTGGGGGATGCACATTGGACCCAGACTCTCCCTCCCAGGAGTTTTGCTGAATGGAACAAGAGCATATGTGTTTGGGGTTGATTAATCAAGAATGCCGTGTCCTGAAGAGACTGGGCCTGGCTTCTTTCTTGCTACCTAGATGCTCATAGATGCCCTGGTTTCTGGCTTTTTGAGGGCTCTTTCTTTCCTCCCAGTTTTTCTCTGACTCTGTGAGTCGCCCCACATCCTTTAATATATTTCTTCTCTGATGAAGTTAATCTGAATCAGTTTCTGTAGCTTCTGATGAAAGACTCTTAATGGACGCAGCGATTAATCGGTTAAATTTTATGACATGATGACACCAAACCAAGAAATAGAAAGTGTCCGTAGACTCAGGATGGAGTAGAAAACTCTGCTAGACCAAGATCACTTCTCCTTGTTTCTAAACCTCCACTTTCTCCCTCTTTCCAACCTTCGCATAGATTTGTTTCACAGTTTCCTGTCATTCTAGCGTTTCTTGCTTTCGTTAACTGGAAGAGTCGGCAATCCCCTTGAGGAGAGCCTCTTTACTTCACTGGGCGTTGGCTACAGAACAATGTATTGCTTCAGGAGACATCATCTTCCTAGGGGACATAGATCTGGAATTTTTTTCCAGGATTTGTCTCTCCCATGCCTCAGATAAAGTTCGTCCTCTCCAAAAAAGGGGTTGTTCTTTGTTTTTTGCATGGGGCCTATGAACCTGCATTTTAAACAATCGCCTCCATTAATTCTGGTTCAGGGGACTAGGAGACCACATTTTGAAAAACACTGCTCCAGACAGCTCTTTGAAGACAGATGACAGCTTTTTTTAAAAAAAAATATAAAATGTTTTTTATTAAAAAAGGTTTTTTAAATTTGTTATACAATTTTTTTTTTTTTTTTTTTTTTTTGCGGTACGCAGGCCTCTCACTGTTGTGGCCTCTCCCGTTGTGGAGCACAGGCTCCGGACGCGCAGGCTCAGCAGCCATGGCTCATGGGCCCAGCCGTTCCGCGGCATGTGGGATCCTCCCGGACCAGGGCATGAACCCGTGTCCCCTGCATCGGCAGGCGGACTCTCAACCACTGCGCCACCAGGGAAGCCCTGTTATACAATTTTTAAAGGTTACTTTACATTTAGTTAGTACAAAATATTGGCCATATTCCTTGTGTTTTACAATACATCCTTGAGTGGATCTTACACCTAATAGTTTGTACCTCCTACTCTCCCACCCCTGTGTTGCCCCTCCCCCCTCTCCACTAGTATCCACAGTTTGTTCTCTGTAACAGATGACAGCTTTTAAATGATCTTCTTGAGCTAGAGGTTTGGCCTCAGTCTAATAAATGGGATTTACTGGGATGGTTGACGAGTCCAGGACTTGAATCCGAATCTTTAGTTGTATCAGTAGAAAATGCAGGACATGTGGCTGAGCTGCAGTTGATGTAGAAAAAATAAAAAGGGAAAGAAATCACTTTGTGCTTTTATTCAGTGGTAGGTACTGAGAAAGCTAAGGCAGCTTGAGGCTTCCTTAAGAGAAATATTGTTTCTAAAGTGAGGGAAGTGATAATCCCATACTTAATATAGTGTGCAGACGATACAGAGACTATCTTTAATTCTAGATGCCACACATTGTATGGATACACTGGAGTGGGAAGTGACGCTAACATTTATTATTAAGCAACTACTATATGCCAACTACACATTTTTCTCATTTATTAGCCTATTTTGTCTCCACGTATGCTGCCAGTGATCCTGTGATATGTAGATTATACCCATTTTACAGGTAAGCATAATTGAGTCTGCCAGAAAGGGGAAGTAACTTGCCCACTGATTTCCTCCTTCTGTATAAAATACCTTGGCATCTCTCTTGCCATCAGTACCTCTAGTCTGGGATGGCTACATGCTACAAGATACTCACTATAACTATAGTAAATTGTCAAGATGCCCCATCGCCAGCCCCGTTGTATTTGAAGATGGTCCTTCGTAGCCTGGGAACCAAGCCACACGGCTTCCAAGTTCAACATTTCTTCCTGGAACTCTTCCAGCACAGCGTTGGGATGACTTACTGTTTGCTTTGGGTCTCTGGTATGTGCCTGGTGTAATATTTACCAACTAGTCGGCTCTGTGGACACAGCAGGTCGTGAGACTGTCTGTGTTTGCTCCACTGGGCTTCCTGGCTGGGCCTGTTTCCATGGTAACGGCCTTTCCTCTCAGCAGCCTTGAGGGGAGGTATAAAAGAGCACACTGTTAGGCGTTGCTCTCTGGGGACTAATGGGGTCGCAGTTTTCTCTTGGATCCATAAGAAGGAAAGTGGGTTAGGTCCTGTTCTTAAGCATCCGGCTGTATTTTCCTGTGCCCTGAAAACTATCTTCTCAGCTTTGTGTTCTACATCAGCCAGGGAGGTTTGATGGTGTGATTGGGTGATGAGAAAGGATTTCCCTCCGGAGGATCGTAATTGGATCGTGTGTCTTTTCATAGTACAGTCGTCTGAAGTTCACCTGGCAGGAATTTTCTCTTCTCCTGAATAGCTCTCCCAAGTTTCCCTTCTCTGCTTTCTTCAGATCTAAGCATTCCTGATTTAGGAAACTGTCATGGCCCCCAGAGAGCCCTCCCAGACCGCAGCTTTCCCCCTCCGGTCTACACCCGCGCACGGTGTTTCTAAACCCTCAGTGTATTGAATCGCTCCTCTGCTGCAGGCCTCTGGTGACTCCCTTTTGCTACTAGATGAGCCCCGACCCCTTTACGACGGCATTGGATGCCCTCATGCTCGAATGAGCCCAGCGCTGTCCAGGGGAGCTACAAGGCGAACTGCGTTTGCCATCTCGAATTTTCTAGTAGCCACATTAAAATAGTAAAAATAAGGAGGCAAAATTAATTTCCGTGATATATTTTATTTATTTAACTCAGTACCTCCCAAATAGTATTACTTCAACAGGCAAACAATATAAAAATATTAATGAGGTCTTTTGCTTTCTCTGTTGCCACTGACTCTTCAAAATCTGCTCTGGATTTTACACACAGCACATCTCAGTTTGGACCAGTCACATTTCAGGTTCTCAGCAACTAGTGGCACCAAGTCTAGTGCCCCCGCCTCCCCCGCCAGTCTCCTTGCGGTCCACCTTCCCAATTTCCTCACATTTCCCAGGCCCCCCCAGACCTTTGCCATCCTGTGAACTTGTCGTGCCCTTGACCTTCTGTGCCTTTGCACGTGCCCTTCCTCTTGACCAGCATCCCCTTCTGTACTGAACTTCTATTCATCTTTTAAACCCAGATCCCATGGTTTCTAACGTCATCCCCTGCAAGCCTCTTCTCTCCTCCCTGTTGTCGTTTTTCCCTCCACTTTGAGTGTATCTCACATGTCACACTGGGTGTGTTGTATTGTGATTACTCACTTAGAGGTCTTCACCGTGGCAACCAGTCCTGAAGGGACAAAGGCGTGCCTTGGCCACTTGTGTGGCTCCCAGGAAATGTTCAAAACAGGGAGTGAGTACATCGTTGAGATTTTGCAGCTCCTCTTCTTGTACATGCAGGATCCCGCTCCCCTCCAAACTCTTGTTGTCCCTCGACTTGTGATGTGTGAGTGGCAAAGCGTGAACCTCGCTGAGCTTTCCAGGCCTTTTACATGCCGTTTCTCTCTTTAGATCCGAATTCTCATCTACGTCCTGTATCAGGCAACATACCACTCAGATGAATGTTATCCCACCCGAACAGCATGGGGAAGACAAATAGGTTGATTTAAAAAACATACGCAGATGCCCCCTCGTTTCATATGCAACATATACACATATGTCAAAAGTTAAAAAAATAAAGTTCTGCTGTTTGGGATCATCCAAGCTACCATTCCCCCCTGCCCGCTATACTGCTTAGCTGTTGTAAAATCAAGGAGAGAGATTGTATTAGAAAAATGGAGTTAGTGAATTAAAGAAGTGCTTGAGTCTGCCTTCTGAGCCTCGTGCCGGTGACTCACTGTGCTGGTGACAATGCGTCATGTCCCTGGGATGGATGTCATCGTACAGGTGAAAGAGCCCAAATGTAAACTCGGACAGACCTGGATTCAGGCCTTGTTGAGGCACTTCCTAGCTGTGTGAACTTGAGTCGGTAAGAGCCTCTCAGGCCCTTGGTATTCTCACCTGTAAAGTGGGCTAGTAGTGGTCCTGCCCCTCAGGATGTTCAGAGGCTTCACTGAGACCCTGTGTATCTGAGATGCAGATGCCGGACCCTAGACGTGTGGTATCTCCTTTGGCATCATTAGGAAAATCAGTCCTCCTTGACCTCGAGTGATCTGGGTATAGCATTCCGTAGCTTTAAGACTTTTCTGGGACTTAGTTCAGGAATTTTTTTAGGATTAAGATTCCCTGGCTTCGTTAGACCTGTTTCTAGCAGATTTTGCGTTTGGTGACCCCTAGTGGTTGGATGAGGTAGTTGTCAAAACTGAGTGCGAACCCTCAGATTTGTTCTTCTCTCCCCGCTGTTTTCCCCAACCGCCCCTCCATCCCTTTGTCTGCCACCTTCCTGTCTTTGTTCCTCCATCTCTGTGGAGTCAGGCAGCATCTTTCCTGCAACATTCCTCAGCAGTCAAACCGAACTGGTCCGTCCCATCCCCTCTTCTCCAGAAGGGCACTGCCAGGAGGACCAGAGCTAAGGTTTCGATGCGGGGAGACTGAGTGTCCCCTCTGCCTGGAGCCCTGTGATCATCCTGTCTGCCGGGCAAGGTCATTCTCCCTACATCACCACTCACAGCCACCAGCTGCATGCGTCACCCCTGCTCCGCCCCGGCCACGCCGGGCACTTGCTCCTCTGGGGTTTCCAGACATTTCTTCTTTCTCTTTATTTTAGCTCTTCATTCGTCTTCTCATTTAGTTGAAACTATTTACTGAAAATCCAGTATCTACCAGGCCCTCATTACATGGAACTGTAGAAACATATTCACATGCCCGTGTCTGCCATTAAACAGCGAGACGCCCCTCCCCCCGCTTTCTTTCTCTTTTATGTTCGAGGCGCCCGCATACAATGGGCACACAGCACATTCTAGATTACAATCTATTTTTTAATACCCTTGTTCAGTTTTAGACCCAAGAGCCATGAATACAGAGAATGTCAGTTCCCTTGGCACCTGAGAAGGGTAATATTTTCGTCCAGTTGGAACTGGCCTTCAGATTATCCCCCAGCTGATATGTATTTCACCAGTAATCAGAATGGACACAAATCTATGGCTTGTTCAACTTAAGACACCATAGCAAAGTAAGTAACTGGATAATTGGAGGGAAACGAAAATGTATTTTCGGGGAGTGTAAAGCCCAGGGGAATAGGAGGTTATAGTAGGTACTTGGACCACTTCACTTCCCTACTTAAAAAAAAAAAAAGTTAGGCTCCCCTGTGCTAAATGTAGTGATCTCCAGGTTGTTCTGACTATGCCCCAGCCGTGAAAAACCCTGAAAAGCCCCAGTGCATGGATGGTACTTAGACATTTATGTGCCCTACTTCAGGAATGTGCTATTTTTATTGAAGAGCATACAGAAAGAGAAATGGAAAAATAATGAGAAAAAGTGAACATAAGTCAGCGTCTACTGCTTTCCTCTGTCTCCATCCCCCTGGGCGTCCAGAGCCTTCTGCCGCCTGGGTCCTTCGCTCTGATGCAGACTGTCTTCTCGAGTCTCCATCTGGTTGACTCACACCCCCGTCCCATCTCCCTGCCCTGGTTCATGCTATTCTACCCTCCCGAACCCTCCTTCCCCTCTCCTCCCTGCCCAGTCAAAACCTACCACCTTGGAAGGTCTGGCTCTAGATCCTTCCATCTCAGAAAACCTCTGGGAAACGGAGACCCGGGAGAGTAGGTTACTCTTCAGGTTGGAGTCGGGGGGGATGGGGTGGACCCAGGTATCCCAACTGCTTCTTCCCTCATTCACGCGACAGGTATTTATCTAAGACTTGCACCGTGCCCGGCACAGAACCTGGCTCCATTCTGGTCTAGGGAATTCTCAGAGGTTGGCGAGCCGGGCTTCATTGCCCTTGAAGTATTTGGAGGCTGAAAAGATATTTGAATAAAGTATGAAGTCAGTTGGATTTCATGGCATGGTCTGACTGGGTAAGCTTGGTCTCTGAAACCAGAGGAGTCTTGATTTAAATTTTGCCCAGACAGCTGACTTTCTGTATGATTTTAGTCAAGACTTAACCTTTCTGAGCCTCAGTTTCTTCCTCTGTAAATTAGGGCCCAAACGACCAACTTTCTATATGGTTTTAGGCGAGACTTACCTTTCTGAGCCTCAGTTTCTTCATCTGTTAATTGGGGCATCTAGTGTCTACCTCCTAGGACAACTGTGAGGATGAAAGGAGATGATGAAAGTGGGATGACAGACTTGCCCCTGTTTGCCTGGGACTTTCCTGATTTTAGCCCTGAAAGTGCTGCATCCTAGAAACCCAGTCAGTCCAGGAAATGGTTGGTCACCTTAAATGTAGGAAGGCTGCCTGGAGAGGCCCTGTCACATAGGAGGTGCCCCATAAAGACTGTTTCCATCTCCTGCTTCTCTGTTTAGGCTTCTGTTTTCTTGCACCCTTGATTCTTCTTTCTTCCCTCTGTCTTCTTGTAGGATGTTTGACTTGATCCTGGCTAAGAGGGTAACTCCTCAGTGCTGAAGGTTTGTCTTTTCCTGGGAATTGTGCATTTTACTAGGTGACTTTTATTTCAGTCTAAAGGAATGAATTTATAATGACAAAATTTTAGACACAGCAAGGGGACTGTGGAAAACCTCTGAGACAGAGACTTACCCCTTTCATTAATTCTGTGAGGTTTATTGCATGCTTGCTATGTGCAAGGCTCTGGGCTGGGACCAGGGATCCTGCAGGGAACAAACAGAGCCAGCCCACCTTCCTGCGGTCAGACTGGTGAATGCCAGTTTCTGACCCCCTTGTGTGTGTGGAGCCCTGGCACTTCATCATGAACTCATTCATTCATTCATTCATTCACTCATTCATTCTGCACCAGGTCTTAGTTGCGGCGTGCGTGTGGGATCTAGTTCCCTGACCAGGGCTCGAACCCAAGCCCCCTGCATTGGGAGCGTGGATTCTTACCCACTGGACCACCAGGGAAGTCCCTATCATGAATTCTTAACAAAAGCCCTGGAATTATTCGTCCTTAAATGGACTATCTCTGAGGGGTGTTAAATGGAGTATCACCAAAATGGAGTATCTCTGAGTGGTGTTAAAAATGCCCTTTTCTCAAGATGCTTTTCAGAACTAAAAGCACGTAGGGAACATGATGAAGGGACTAAAAGGCATGCCCAGAATTTAGTAGGGTTGCCAGACCATGACACAGATGCCCCCAGGCCACCTGGGAGACTTCAGAAACCTTCTGGGGACTTTGTGTCCCACTCGTTATGCAGAGGGGGCGAGCCGTGGCCTCGGTCAGCATTCCTACTGGGTGCCTCGAAGAGGCCTCCGTTCCCATCTGATGCGTGATGGTTAGAAGTGTACCAGGGCACGGCTGGAGAATCTCCACGACTCGATGAAGAGGCCAAGCTGCAGGCACACATCAGCCTGAGCACTGAGCAAACTTTGGTTTGGTTTTGGCCGCAGAGGCCAGAAAAGGAATGGTCAGTGAACCCTCCCCTTGGGCAGATGGCCCTCCCTCTTTGGGGATGGAACTTTGTCAGTAATTGTAAATGGTCTAAAACTTGAGGACCTAAGTATAAATCTAGAGGGGTGTGTGTGTGTGTGCACGCGTGCAGCTATGGGGAATTCCATCCTGGCTGCACCAATGCATAACACGGATCTTGGGTAAGATACTTTAGTACCTGGATTTCTCCATCCGTAAATTGGGGATCACTTGTGGGTTTGTTTTGAAGACCGAACTATCTTATTTCATGATTGGACAACTGACATTTCAGTATCTCATAATTCGAGTGCATCTTCCAAGCAACAGTGTCACCTTAGTGTGTTAGGGCTGCTGCAACAAAGCGCAACCAATTGAGTGGCTTAAACCACAGAAATGTATTCTCTCCCTGTTCAGGAGGGTAAAGTCCTAGATCAAGGTGTTGGCAGGCCGTCCTCCCTCTGGAGGCTGGAGGGCGGATCTGTTCTGGGGGGCTCTCCCAGCTCCTGGTAGCTCCTTGGCTTGTAGCAACGTTAAGTCCAGTCTTCACATCGTGTTCTCCCTGTGTACACGTCTGTCTCCTTACACGGTGGTCTTTTCCTGTGGACACCAGTCATATTGGATCAGGGGCCACCCCCCGGACTTCATTGTGACCCCATGTTAACTGATTCCATCTGCAGTGACCCTATTTCCAAATAAGGTCACCTTCTGAGGTCCAGGGGGTTAGGATTTCAATACAGGAGTTTGGGGAGCACACGATTCCACCCATAACAAGTCTTACTATTATAATTGGCAGTATTTTTTCTTTTAAATTAATGATTCATCTTATCAGTGATGGCATGTTAGAATCAGTGAAATATACTGAATTAATATATATGAGCATTTAGTACAACACCTGCCATATGGCAAACACTGGACTAATGATGGTGATTCTTATGATCACAACAGTGAATATGTTCTTTGTCCTTTAGTTTTATTATCTGTAAAATTGGGACAAGAGTATCTGCTTGGCAGAATTCTTACCGTGCTTAAATGAGGCATCATGTACACCTGTGCCCACATGTGTTCCTGTATTTAACTGACACGTAGCCTGTGTCCTTGCCTTTCTTTCTTACTGTGTCAAGTGCTAGGGTCAGATTCAGGGTTTGAATCCTGGCTTCCTTACCCACTGGTTGTGACCTTGGGAAAGATGCCTGGCTCCTTGGTGCCTCAGTTTCCTTATTTTCCCACCACTAAGGTGGGGATTTTCAGAGTCCCTGTGTCATGCGTTGTGAAAATTGGCTGAGACAATGTGTACAGGGCATGTCGAGGAGCATGGCACAGAGTAAGTGCTTCACACATGCTGGGTCCCCAGTAATTATCACTGTTATTATTCGTATTTTACTATCGTATCGTCTCCAAATCCCTGTGCTCTTCTCAGTGCCTAAAAGTGTTATATGTAAGCAGCACAGAAGGCACATGGTGGAGGAAAATATTATTAAGGACGAGGCATTCAGGGATGGCTTCCTGGAGGAGGAGAGACTCCAGCTGCTGCTTCCTGGAGAAACCGGAAGGACGTGGCTGGCCTCCTCTCTGCTGTTAGGGTCCCTGGTGCCCAATGGCTGCAGCAGGAAGGGGCCCTGGTTGGTCTAACACTTAACTTTATTCCGCTCCCTGGAACTCAGGACCCCCTTGTGCCATTGCCAGAGCCTCCGTCTCCCTCTCTGCCCCGGACCTCGGTTCATACTGGTCCCACTCAGCTCTCCTGCCTGTGTTTATTTAGTCACAGGCCAGAATGTTTCCTCCTGCAGCCAGCTCTGTCTGGGAAACAGACAGCTCGTGGCAGCGGAAGGGACCACAGGGGCAGCAAAAACTGCTCAGCAAGCAGGTCGCATTTTCACTTGCTGGCCGAGCATCTGGGCCAGCCATCGTTGCGTCAGCGACCTTCTTAACCCGCTCCTGTCCCTCGTCCCCTTTCATCCCGAGCCAGCCGGGCTCCTGCTCAGCGGCCCCTCCCTCCTCTTTCCTTCCCCCATCTCCACCTTTACTCCCTTTCTCGCCTCTCTCCCCTTTTCTTCCTCCCTTCCTCCCTCCCATCCCCACTTGGGCACGTGCTCATTTGGCCAGCTCTTTTTGGCAATAAGCGTTCACTTATTGGAGGCAAGTGTGGGCTCTAGGTGTCCCCTCGCCGCCTCGCCTCTGGGTGGTGTATCCTGTCCCCGCTGAGCTGTGCCACACATGTACCTGTTACTGAGCAGGTGGCCATGAGAACAGCCCCACACTGTCCTGTGGGCTCATGAACTGGCAGCCTGCGGTGCTTTTGTTTTATTTTGTATTTTTTTAATTTAATTTTTATTTTACATTGGGGTACAGTTGATTTACAATGTTGTGTTAGTTTCAGGTGTATAGCAAAGTGGTTCAGTTATACATATACATATATCCATTCTTTGTCAGATTCTTTATCCATATAGGTCATTACAGAGTATTGAGTAGAGTTCGCTGTGCTATACAGTAGGTCCTTGTTAATTATCTATTTTATATATAGTAGTGTGTATGTGTTAATCCCAAGCTCCTGATTTACCACCCACCCCCCTTCCCGTTTGGTAACCATAAGTTGTTTTCGAAGTCTGTGAGTCTGTTTCTGCTTTGTAAATAAGTTCATGGCCAAAAAGCACATGAAAAGATGTTCAACATCAAAAATTATTAGAGAAATGCAAATCAAAACTACCGTGAGGTTCCACCTCACACTGGTCAGAATTGCCATCATCAGAAAGTCTGCGAACAGTAAATGTTAGAGGCGGTGTGGAGAAAAGGGAACCCTCCTGCACTGTTGGTGGGATATAAATTGGTGTAGCCACTATGGAGAGTAGTTTGGAGATTCCTCAAAACTGAACATAGAGCTGCCATATGATCCAGCAATCCCTCTCCTGGGCATATATCTGGAGGAAACCATAATTCGAAAAGATACATGCACCCCAATGTTCATTGCAGCACTGTGTACAATAGCCAAGACATGGAAGCTACCTACATGTCCATCGACAGATGAATGGATACAGAAGAGGTGGTACACATGTACAGTGGAATGTATTACTCAGCCATCAAAAGGAATGAAACAGTGTCACCTGCAGCAACATGGATGGACCAAGGGATGATCATACTAAGTGAAATAAATCAGAGAAGAACACATGTCCTATGATATCACTTCTATGTAGAATCTAAACAGATGATACAAATGAACTTGTTTACAAAACGGAAACAGACCCTTGGTGCTTTTAGAAGCTTCAACAAGCCCTTTGTCTGAAAGGGTTAGTGAGACAACAGCTAAGCTTTCTACTCCGACAGGCGACAGGCGACAGGCGAGAGGGCAAAGGTGGGGGGGGACAGGACCCCTGGCATTCCAGACAGGAGGCGCCATGCGGCTTGGCGGCTGCTTGTCCTGCGCTGACCAGCATGGAGGGTCTGTATCATCGTACTTCCAGCCTCACACATACCCTGAACTTCACTCATTTAATCAGGGAAAAATGATTTCTAACGCCTCATCTGCTAATTAATGACCCTCTAGAGCAGATTTAGACGGAGAGGTTTGAAGTGCTTCAGGTGGCGGCTTCTGGAGTTTGGACCCCCCCCCCTCCCATGAGAGTCCACTAGACACTACCCCCCACCACTTCGATGTGGATTCCTGATTAGGGAATTTCCAATGTTAGTGAACTGCCCCTCGGGTGTAGACTAAAGGTAACTGTACGCTTACATATCTTTGCCTACGGGGCTCTCTGTGTGTCAGTGTTTCTAACTAGCACTATGAAGTAAATGATAATATTCACCCCATCCTTGTTGTTTATGTGGCTGGTGGGGCATTGTAACCACAAACTCAGGTTGGTAAGAAATAATCACATTTCCCCTCTGCATCTCTCCCCTCCCCTCCCCTTTCCTCCCCTACTCTCCCCTCCCCTCCCCTCTGCATCTTTTCCCTCCCCTCCCCTCCCCTCTGCATCTCTCCCCTCCCCTCTGCATCTTTTCCCTCCCCTCCCCTCCGCATCTTTTCCCTCCCCTCCCCTCTGCATCTTTTCCCTCCCCTCCGCATCTCTTCCCTCCCCTCCCCACTCCTCCCCTATTCATTACACTCCAGACTTTATTCCCATGTCATCAGTTTCCACACCAGTGCCCCCTTCTGTTCTAGGATCCCATCTAGGACCCCACACAGCACCCAGCAGTGTGTCTCTTCTGAGCTGTGGTTCTTGTCTTTCCTTATTTTTCATGACTGACGGTTTTGAAGAGTACTGCTCAGATCTTTTGTTGGATTTCCCTCTATTTGGGTCTGATCTTTCTCATGATGAGATCGGGGTCTCATGGCGGCACCAAGAGTGACCCCCCTCCTGAGTCACCCTTGAGCATGTGGACTTTAGGTTTTCTAGGTCTCTGTTCCACGCCCCCCCGCCCCCGACCCCTTCCCATACCCCTAGTCTGGGTGCAAGTCACTAGGTGGAGTCTGTGCTCACCCGAGGCGGATGGTTAAGCTCTGCCTGCAGGGTGAAGTGTCTACTTCTTCTTTTTAAAAAATGTTTATTTTATATTGGAGTATTGTTGATTGACAATGTTGTGTTAGTTTCAGGTGTACAGCAAAGTGTACAGCAAAGTGATGCAGTTATCTGAAATATCTACTTCTATTATTTGAAATTATTCCCTAAATGGAGATTTATCTCTTCTTCCCATTTATTCATTCATTCAGTCGTTTATATCAGTATGGATGCATTAACTCAGATACTTATCATACACTTTGAGTTGTAATCCAGTATTATGCTATGGATATTTTTTGGTCCCAGTGCTCCCAGTTTTGGCCACTGGGATCTCTTTCAGGTTGCTTCCCGCTCTAGTTTCCTGTGGCTGTTATAGCAAATTACCATAAACTTTATGGCTTAAAGCAACCCAAACTTATTATCTTATAGTCCTAGGAGTCAGAAGTCTAAAATGGGGCTGACTGGGCTAAAATCAGGGTGTCGGCTGGGCTGCGATGCTTTCTGGGGGCTCTGGGAGAGAATTCCTAGCCTTGCCTTTTAGAGCTCTGGAGCGGCCCCCATTCTTTGGCTGACGAGCCTCCTTCCATCTTCAAAGCCAGCAATCACATCTCTCTGACCTCTGCTTCCATCTCTGACTGTCACCCTCCCACCTCCTCTCTCACTTGTGGTTACACTGAGCCCACCAGGACAGTCCCCCAGCCTTGGTCTGCTCAGGCTGTCATATCACAATGCCCTGGACTGGGTGACTGAAACAGCAGGCATTTATTTCCCACAGTTCTGGAGGCTGGAAATCTGGATCAAGGCATCAGCTGAATTCGGTGCCTGGTGAGGGCTGCTGTGTGTCCTCGTGCGGCAGGGACAGAGAGAATGTGAGCTTTCTCCTGGCGTCTCTTTTTTTTAAAAATAAATTTTATTTATTTTATTTTTGACTATGTGGGATCTTTGTTGCTGCGAGTGGGCTTTCTCTAGTTGTGGCGAGGGGGCTTCTCATTGTGTTGGCTTTCTCTTGTTGCAGAGCGCAGGCTCAGTAGTCATGGGTTACGGGCTTAGTTGCTCCACGACATGTGGGATCTTCCCGGACCAGGGATCAAACCCGTGTCCCCTGCATTGGCACGCAGATTCTTAACCACTGAGCCGTCAGGGAAGCCCCCTCCTGGCGTCTCTTACAGGCATTGATCCTAACACATTAGGGCTGTGCCCTCTACCTCCTTAATTACCTCCTTATTGGCCCTTTCTCCAAATACAGTCACACTGTACCCAGCGTGCAGGGAAAAGGCTAATTGTGTTAGTTAAGAAGGGCCAGGCTAGGCAGCAGCCACAAGTAAGCCTGGAAATCCCCATTGCTTAACACAGCAAAGATAGGAAGTCGGTCGGGTGGTCCTCTCCCAGCTTGTGGCCTTGCCATCTGGAAGATGGGGCCCTGAAGGTGAAGGCCAAGGGAGAGACAGGTGGGGGAGACTGCTGACCTTGTAGAGGAGCACACGGACATTTGACCGTTAAAATCTTTGCTGCACCTGGTAACTCGGGCAAGAGCTGGTAAGAGATGACAGTGGAGACCAGACTCAGGCGTGTCTGTCGGACTCCAGAGAGAAAGGTTCCGGGATCCCCTGCATCAGGGTCACTTGGGGCACTTGATAGAAAAACATTTTACCTGGTCTCACCTCGGATCTGCCAAATTCTTAGATTGAACCTTGTGAAACGGCCACTTGTGAACTTACTTATGGTTCAGTCTAAGTCGTGTCTCTTGGAGGTGGGAGCTTTGTAAGCAAGCTGCCCAGGTAATTCTGATGCTCACTGAAGCTGGACACCCACTGTCCCGAAGTCTGAGTCCCAGGCACCACGTGGCACCAGCCGGCGCCAGCCTTCACGTGAGGGGGCGCTGATGAGCTCAAGAAAACCAAGGAAATGGGAGCAGGGACCCTGACCCTGAGTAGCCAAGGGCCATTTCTCCATCAGCTTGCTGCTTCCTGGGACACTTTAACATTTCAAAGTGAAAGCTTTGTCCTTTTAAGCATCATTTTTTTATGTCCATTTGGCCTTTGGATTAACCCAGGTCATGGGACCAGGCACTTTCACTGTCACTGGTCCCTTCCTCCATTAAGGAAAAAGAAATATGTTGGCATAAAGACAAACATATTAACATCCTGTAGTGAAATATTTTCTTAACCCTAAAAATTCATTTTTTCTTAAAAAAAAATTAAAACATGTTCAAGGTCCCCTAGAAGTATTGCCTCTTATGCCTAATGGGTAAGTTGGCCTTGTAGAAACGTACCTGGGAGGGGAGGGTGACTGAGCAGCTTCTGGTTACCATCTGATTTCCTGCTGGGGTGACCCGCTGACCTCTAACACGTGGGTGGAGAAACTCGTGGGGTTTCTGGGGGGAAGCGTGAGACAATGCCCCACGTCACCCAGCTGAGCCTCTGACAGAGTTAAGCCGCCTTTATAAAGTGATTGTTTTGCTGGATGCTGAGGGGTTACAAACCTTCAGAGACCTTGTTGGCAGGCCAGATACCACTTCTCCTCGAGACATCTTTGAAATGCAAACTTGTTCTCCTGGCACACCCACTGCATCTCAGCCTTCAAGATAAGTGCTTCAGACTGGCAGCAGACCCACTTGAGTTTGGTCCGGCTTGCCGACAGGTGAGTTCTGTTGATCGCTGGCTGGCTGTTTGCCTTGGGGCCATCTCTCCCTTGTTGGTTCCCATTTGCTTTCTCCAGCCGTCACGGCGCTGGCTGCAGCTCTACCTTGAAATAAACCAGCACCTATCAGCACGCTGGCGTGTGCGGGGAGACTGTTTTCATATGGAGCTGCCAGAGTAGGGCTTGTGGGCCGAGGGTGGAATTCCAAATCCCTTTCCTCTCTGATGGGTTTCCGGGGTGCCTTCAGGGAAGAACCCTGATGTGTCATTAGAACAAGCGGGTATCCCAGCTGGTGGGGCAGGAAGGGCGTGTGGTAAAATGAACCCACAGCTGCCCTAGGAGAATCTGCTGGACACGTGGATCTGATCTGGCCCCTGATGTACGAGTGTGGCTCTGCTTTGGCAGAGTCCTCTGCGTGTCTCAGTGTTCTCATCTGCAAGGTGATGGTAAGACGGGGGCCAATATTTATTAAACTCTTCAGTTGCACCAGGCACTGCTCTAAATGCTGTGCAAGTTTTATGCTTTTAATCCTCACAGCAGCAGCAGCAGCTGAGGCTTAGAGGGGTGAAGTCACTCAGCCAAGATCAAGAAGAGGGGTCAACCCCAGGTTCAAGGCTAAGCCCAACTTTGAGGTTGTACTACCTCAGAGTGGCCACTAGGGGTCGCTCAGACCTCGGTATCTTGAGATGGTATATTTCACCATTTGAGCTGGTGGCCATTCACATTTTCCCAGGTGTAGTGGAAAGTTCTAGTTACAATATCTGCAACATAGTGTAGTGGCGACACGCACAAATGTAGCCAGCCAGGCTGCCTGCGTTTTAATCCTGTTCTGCTACTGGCCAGCTGTGTGACCTTGGGTCAGTAACTCGACCTCTCTGTGCTTTGCTTTCATCATCTGCAAAAGGTGACTAATCCTAATAATAGTGACCTCGTAGGGTTATTACAGGGGCTACAGGAATTAGTGCTTGTAAGCATTTTGAGCAGTGCCTTGCACATAGAACGCATGATGTGTTTGTTAAGATATTTAATTATCCCTTATAAATAAACTTGCAACTCCAGGAACTGAAGCTAGGAGATGTCGATGTCTCATGTTAGCTTAGACTGGTGGGTTTTTGTGGCCTTGTAACCTTGAGTGCAGAGGCTATGATTTTTTTTTTTTTTTTTTTTTTTTTGTGGTACGCGGGCCTCTCACTGTTGTGGCCTCTCCCATTGCGGAGCACAGGCTCCGGACGCGCAGGCTCAGCAGCCATGGCTCACGGGCCCAGCCGCTCCGCGGCATATGGGATCCTCCCAGACTGGGGCATGAACCCGTATCCCCTGCATCGGCAGGCGGACTCTCAACCACTGCGCCACCAGGGAGGCCCGAGGCTATGATTTTAATACCAAGTGGAATAACTAGGTGTTGTGAAAGAAGGTGGGGGGGGGGAATCTGCATCCCGTGACCCTTTGCTTCTCGTTTTATTTAACAATTAACAAGAACAAATGAACGAATGAAAATTAAAACACAGGGTATGCTTTTTGTTAATGAGAATTTTCTCATTTTGAAGCAGAATATAGTGCCTTAATTTCCTTCTTGTGAAAAGCTGCTCCCGCTCGGCAGGAGGCTCTTGATGGATTTATGACGATGGGTCCTTCAGGGTGGCAGCCAGCTACTTCGGGGAGGGGCTCAAGGGGCTGATGGGTGCAAGCCTGGGAGGAAGCGTTCGTTCCTACTCAGGCCTGAAAAACAAAAATCAGAGCTGGAGTCCAGGAAAATTGCACCGGTGACGTTGAGAAGATTGGGTGAAGTCCTCTTAGGAGCCAGTCAGCAAAAGAAAGCTGAGACATGCCTTCAAGGGCTTTGAAAACTCCCCCCAGGCCAGAAAGATGTTTCTGGCAAAATTGAGTCAGATCAGCCTGAGACTTTTCCAGAGAATGGTTATTTGCAAGGTAGTGCGCCAGTTTTCCTTTCTTTGGCTACACTCCCTTCCCGGTGGCTCCCAGCCCCGCTTGCTCTGGGACTCCTGGAGCTGGTCCCTGCTGGCCATCCCCACCTCCCCGTCACCCCGCGATCTTGGCACTCCTCTTCCTGATCTGCTTGTGCCCGTGGCTGGCCCAGACGCTGCCAGGCTTGCGAGAGATCGTGGGGGATGCTAGGGTTCCACTGGGTGACCAAGCCCAGCTCATTTTAATAATGGAAAAGCAAAACAAGGTGAGACAGGGAGTCACAGAGCCACTGCCCAGAGAGGAGGGCTTGCCCGTGAGTGAAACATAGGGACGTGGAAAGTGGTACCTGGTGGATGAGTCACAGTGATTAAAAAGGATCGTCAGGATGCTGAGAGCGAACACGTTTGAAGTGCTGTTCTGGGCACCCCCATATTTTATGACTAAGCCTTCCAACCATTTATTATCTCTATTTTATTTTTATTTTTTTATTTTTTTTGTGGTATGCGGGCCTCTCACTGCTGTGGCCTCTCCCGCTGCGGAGCACAGGCTCCGGACGCGCAGGCTCAGCGGCCATGGCTCATGGGCCCAGCCGCTCCGCGGCATGTGGGATCTTCCCGGACCGGGGCACGAACCTGCGTCCCCTGCGTCGGCAGGCGGACTCTCAGCCACTGCGCCACCAGGGAAGCCCCTATTGTCTCTATTTTGTAGATTAAAAAAACTAAGGTATTAGAAGCTGAGGGTCAATTTTACTTGACCTCTGTGTAGCTAAGGTGCATCTTTATGTCCTGAACACCAGGATGTGAGGTTGATAATGTTCACAAAAGGGGTGGGACTGAGGTGTGAGAGGGAGGGGCAGCGAGTATTAATAATGACAATGTTAATTCATAACAGTGTTGAAAATGACATTAAAAATGAATGATTAGGGCTTCCCTGGTGGCGCAGTGGTTGAGAGTCCGCCTGCCGATGCAGGGGACGCGGGTTCGTGCCCCGGTCCGGGGGGATCCCCACATGCCGCGGAGCAGCTGGGCCCGTGAGCCATGGCCGCTGAGCCTGCGCGTCCGGAGCCTGTGCTCCGCAACGGGAGAGGCCACAGCAGTGAGAGGCCCGCGTACTGCAAAAAAAAAAAAAAAAAAAAAAAAAGAATGATTAATAGTTCATAATAATAGCTACCATTTCTTGGGAAATTCCAGGGCTTCAAGGTCAGTGCCATTCTGGACGTCGTCTCTTTTTTTTTTTTTTTTTTTTTGCGGTATGCGGGCCTCTCACTGTTGTGGCCTCTCCCGTTGCGGAGCACAGGCTCTGGATGCGCAGGCCCAGCGGCCATGGCTCACGGGCCCAGCCGCTCCGCGGCATATGGGATCCTCCCAGACCGGGGCACGAACCCGTATCCCCTGCATCGGCAGGCGGACTCTCAACCACTGCGCCACCAGGGAGGCCCATGGACGTCGTCTCTTTTGACCATCACATCAACCCTATGAAGTTGGAGGGGATGATCCCAAAATAAACATTTTCTGTTTGTGGACGATGAACTTGAAATCCTGGACTGACAGATGAGCATTTGTTCCTTGACTTTTTTACCACTTACTGAGCACCTAGTGTATCCAGGCCTCAGGACGTGAGGGCAGTTTGTTGGGGAGGCGGGTCTGCAAGCCAAGGGGTGCGGGTTGTGATGGGGATGAGTCTGGTTTCCTGAAGGGGGCGCAGAGGAGGGAGCTCTGCTCACACCGGCACCGGGGCTCACTTCCACTTAGAGACCCATGGGATGTATCACAAGCCCAGATGTGCCAACTTCCTGACATGAATTCTCTTATTTAGTTCTCCCTGTGGTCCTCCGAGGTAGATTCAGTCTCCACTGGACAGAAGGGGAACCGGGGCCCAGAGTGGAGGCTGATGTGGGCACGGGGCAGAGCTGAGGTTTGGACTCCCTGACCCCCAAGCACAGGTCTTGCACGGCACCTCTCAGTTGCCTCCCAGGCCTTTCTGTCCCCGTGTGGCCTGAGGGGGCTGCCCCCTGAAGCGGGACCAGTGGGTGTGTGGCCTTGGCTTTCTCTTGCTGTGTTGGGTGTGGCCTGGCCGTGGCCCTGGTAGAAGACGCCCAGAGATGCCTGGGAGCCTCACCGTGGTCCTTAGCTGGCACCCCAGCCGGGGCGTTTGTTTGTTAGCTGAGCTTGTGCTCTGTGGGTGGACGAAATGGACTCATGAGCGAATATCACAAGAAGAAAAAGGGGGGAGGGGGAGGGGGGAGCTGGGGAGAAGACACCAGAAACAATCCACATTCTCTCTGTTTCTAAACCAAATCAGTCTGCCTTGGCCCTTCCCCCATTTGTCAGAAAGGGCAAGACCTTCAGACTGGTTTATGTTTCGAGCAGCCCCCCGCCATCCCCAGGCTTGTGTGAGGGCCCCATGGGGTTCCCATGGCTCAGAGGACACGTGAAGGCCTCTTTGGTCTCACTCCTGGCTGTTGTGGCCCCCCAGGCCTCTCGGGGGCTGGTTTCTCCTGGGACCTTTTCTGCAGGTCTGAATGCCATAGAGCTTAGGGTGGACACCCTGTCTCTGCCCATTATACCTTTTGGGTGGTCCTGCCCCCTCTAAGGATGCAGCACGGGAGAGAGGCCAGTGCTGTCTTCCCCTCCATCCTGTAGTGTTGGGATATCTGACTGCTCTCCTGGCCTGGGCTACTGCCCTCTCCCGAGGCCTCTCCCCTTTGTGGATGACAGAGCCACAAGGCACCGAATTCTGCCTGGACCCAGAAGACAAGTGTGAGGGGTGCAGGAGAGAAAGTTCGTCTCGCCTTCTTTTATTATAATCGTAGAAAAGCTGGTGGTCAGCACTGTTTGTTATGCCTCCTGTGTGTGAGGCCTGTGCATTATTCCACCTAATCTTCACTCCAGGCTTGTGAAACCATATGGTGGTCATCCCATTTTGCCGACAGGGAAACTGATGTCTGGAGAGGTTCAGTAATTTGTATGGGGTCACACAGCTGCTGAATGGTCACCCTGAGGTTCAAACCCAGGCTGGTGTCTCCAGGACCCACACACTTAACTACTATTTAAGTAAACTTCCTGTGTGTAATGTAACTATTTAAGATGGCTCTGTGCACCCAGCTTCCCCGAAGGGGTTGGTGACTTTCTCCGTTTCAAATATCGTGTCCTCTTACTATCTCTTAATAGTGATGTGAGCTTATACTCAGTAAAGATGTGCATGAATGTCCTGATTGGCTGGGAGATTCTTGTAAAGCAGGGTGTGCCAGACTCTAGGGCAATGGGGGAGGGGTGTGTTCACCTTGTTGATTGACATGGGAGATTGCAAAGGTGGTTCCCAATTCATTCCTGCCTTGTTCCCATGCCTTTGCAATGTGACTTTAAGCTCCACCCATAAAGAGGTGGAGTCTTGTCTTTGCCCCTGAAGGTAGGCTGCCTGTGGTCTGACATACCAGTAGAATACTGGGAGGAAGGGCATGCCAGCTCCAGCCTAAGCCTCAAGAGGCCCCACAGGCTTTTTCTCTTTCTCACAACCCTGCCACTGCCGTGTTGACAAGCGCAGCTAGTTTGCCAGGGGATGGCAGGCACATGACCTGATCTCTGTGATCACCCCAGCGGATATACCAGCTGCCCCCAGAAATGGGGCTTCCTATAACCAGCCGCTGATGGCTGATTCATGAGTGAACTGAGGCCAGAAGAATCTTCCAGCTGAGCCCAGCCCAGGTTGCCAACCCATAGCACCATGTGCTATATATATGGTCACTTCTTTAAGCCACTAGGCTTTGAGTTTGCGGTTTGTAGGCCACAAAATCTACCTGACACATTCAACTTCAAGTCACACCCATTCATCCCAGAACTGGGTAGTGAGACTAGAAATGGAAGATAGGGCAGCTGAATTAGAGCCACATTTTTCTTTTCTCATTGCTCCATGAAAGTGCAGGTTGGTGTCACAGATGCCTGATGCTGTGATTCTATGTCTAATCATCTTTTTAAAATTTTTACTTATTTATTTTAAACTATTTTTATCTTTTAAAAAAATTTATTGAAGTGTAGTTGATCTGATCACCTTAACAGAAGAAATGAACCATCAGTGACAGCTGTGATCTGGTCCCAGCCCTGATACCACCTTGCCCTGTGGTTTTCAGTAATTCCTTTAACCAGTCTGGGCTGCAGTTCCTTGCGTCCTTAAGACTATGAGACTGACACACCTACTCTGTAAGACGTCTCCCACCTCTAGTATTTTGTGGCTCTGTGATGCATCACTAGCATGGTGTTCATCCCGTCCACATTTGATTTGGATGGTTTATTCTGGCCCGTTGGAGTGGCACAGAATGACGAGACGGATTTTTTTTTTAACTGTTCCCATAAAAAGAAAGAGAACATAAACTGGCTAGTGCCACTTGAAGAAAATTCCTTTACTGACAGTGAAGCAAAAAATGTCTTAGCTATAAACGTACGGCTTTGGAAAGGAAATACTCAAGTTTCCTGACAAAGAAGACACTGCATTATTAAAGATAGAGGGTTTTATGGCTTCTTGTTGAAATTACAAAGTCACATTGCTTTTGGCTTTTCTCCTAAAGGCAGATAAAGGTTTGGTTGGCCCGGCTTCATGAGCTCTATAAAATGTGTTCCTTCCTTCATGCATTTTTTCAGCCAGTGTTTTCTGTGAGCCAGATAGTGTCCTCCTTCTGGGAGATGCAACCGAACAAGTCAGGCAAATCCCAATCCTCCAAGCACTGACATGTGTATGGCAGAAGCAAATCCAGAGTTAAGCATTAGTGTCATCTGGTGATTAGCACTGTGAAGAAAACACTTAATTGTTAGAGGAGAGATGAACCCTGGGTACGTTTCCCAGGAACAGGAGATCCATTTACTACCTTCATGTGGTCCTGCCTTCCCCTGCAATTTCTCATTCATTCTCAGATCCAGTCATTGGAACTGAGAGGGCATCTGTGTGCATGGATGTCTATCTGACAGACAGGTCTCCCTCGTCAGGGAGAAAACCCAAGGATGTGAGACTAGGGAAGAAAATGACTCCTGACAGCCCACCTTTGGGGGATAGGCTGTGTGCGAGGCTGGGATCTGGGGCAACACTGTGGCTTCCTAGAACAGGCAACATTGAATCAAGGGACAAGAACTCCCCTGAGATTTGAGGGTCTGGGTTCTGATTCCATCTCAGGACCAGATTTTGTGTGTGATCTTGCACGTTTCACACCCTCTGTGTCTCAACCTGTCCAACAGGGATAATAATAGTACTCCCTACCTCTCTGTGTTGTTGGATGATCAGATGCAATAACATACACAAAAGCATTTTGTTCAAGTTGTTTTCCAGATGGACTGTACATTCCCTGAGGGTGGAGGCCATGTCTTATTCATCTTATTCCCACAGAGTTTGGCCTGTATCAAGCGCTCAGTGGTTGAGTGAATGAATGGGCCAGAGAATAAATTAGCAAAAGAATGAAATTGAATTCTGTGGGCCTCAGTTTCTTCGTTTTGCAAATCAGGGCTCCCATGTAGAGTTGTGCAGGTTGTGCACTGCACAAGTGAACTTGCCTGAGAGGATGGGAGGGGACTAACACCCAGATTCTCTACCTGCCAAGTCATGTACCTGGTGCAGAGAACAATGCCTTTTCTATTTTTCATAAAGGTGCCCTATAGGCCAGCAGTGGCTCTGTTAAAATAAAAGCATTAGACTCTCTTGCCTCCCAGAGACTCTGATTTAATCATTATGGGCTGGGGCCCCAGAAGCTGTATTCTTCAGAAAATCTCCAGATGTCTCTGATTTTCCTCCTGATTTGGGTACCATTGGACTGGTGGTCTTTCAGTGCCCTTCTCACTCTAATAGGAGGTGATTTTGTGTTACATTTTATATTCTAGTATTTCATGTTTAAATTCTCTTTGTTAATGAGCACTTGAGCTGCCATCTCGTGGTGTCCTTATTCACTGTTCCCACCATCTGTTTTCGGCAGGGAATAGCAGTTGGAGTGTGTGGAGTATGTGTTCCCCATTCATCAGTAAGAAAATTCCATGCCAAGCTAAAGGAAAAAAAAAAATTTCCCAGGATTCCTCTTTTCATCCTCCAGCACTTGTGTTTTTTCTCACTCCATCAGCAACAACAGGTCAAACAATACAATTAAAAACATAGCAGGGTTCTTTAGACAAGCCAGAGCTGCTAAGACAAAAGCCTGGTGAGGAAACTTCCCAGGGTCTGATTTAATTTATCTCTCTGCATTTCTTTCTCAACCTCTGCATCAGTTACGGTCCAGGAGGAGAAAAAAAACCCACACAGTCATCTCAACAAGGAAAGCTGAGCATGAAGCAGGGATGCTCAGCTTCAGCAACTGTTGATATTTGGGGCTGGATAATTCTGAATTCAGGGGAGTGTTTTTGCCCTGAGGATGTTTAGCAGCATCCCTGGCCTCTGCACACGGGCTGCCGGGAACACTGCTTCCTCCTTCCCCTGTTGTGACAACTGAAAACATGTCTAGACCATCACCACTGTCCCTTGGTCTGAAAGTGACCCCTGCTTGATCACCACTGGTAAAAGAATTATTGCCTATGTCAGAGATTATCGAGAAAGGAGTAAAGAGAAGCCCAAAGAATACTGTAGGGCCAAGGGAGAGTCTGAAGGAAGGGACATAATGAGAAGGTGGACCCCCTTCCTAAGGGTGAATTCAGACTGGGTTGAATTTCAGCCCTGAAGCCACTGTGCGGAGATGTTCTCTGGGCGGGGGTGGGTGTGGGTGGGTGTCTACAGTTGCAGGGCAAGCAGGAAACAACAGGAGGAGAGGCAGAGACCAGCAAGCAGGAGAAACCCCTTCCAGGTGCAGGTGGGCTGAGGCTGGGAGCTGACTGCTGCGTGCCTGTGACTCCCTGGAGATCCATCCTGGAGGTGTCACTGAAACTTGATGGGGATGACGGTCACCAGCTGTTCCCCTGCCCATCCCCCCCAAACACTGCTGGCAACAGCTCTTGGTAGGAACCAGAAGAAGCAAATGGAAAAGCGTGGGAGTGGAAAGAGAAGCTTCTTCTTCTTGCAGTGTTTCTCCGGCGCCCTCTACTGACAAAATTTAGCATCTTGTCATCTTCGGAAGATATTTTCACCGAGCTGGCAGTGAAAGATGGATTTGGAGCTGAAAGGCAATAAATTGGTAGTTGGCATACTCTTGTATTGTACCCTCCTCTTAATCATTTCTGTACCATCCTACTTGGCCCAGGTCTGGCACTTAGTAGATACAAAACTAATGATAATGACTGAAAGAAGGTATAAATGCATGTGTGCATGCACGAATAAATGAATGACAGGGTTTCCTTTTTTCTGGTAGCCATTTTGGTGAATGCGGTTTACCACGGGTTTGAATTTTATCTATGGGATACAAATGACAGCTTTTATTCCCTCCTATCCCACTCTCGTACTAAGTTTAAAGTTAATTGATTTATCCTGTTATATCTTCCCAACTCTCATGTAACTGATCAATTTGCTAAAAATCCATTAAAGAATTGAGCAATTCATTGGAAAAAATTAACTAGTTTGAAATCGATCGGTTGATTAAATTCCCCAGTTGAGTGTTGATCAGATAGCCAAGAAAACAGGAGACTGGTATCTGGGTTTTTTTTTGTTTGTTTTTGTTTTTGTTTTTTTTTTTTTCCGGACGCGCAGGCTCAGCGGCCATGGCTCACGGGCCCAGCCGCTCCGTGGCATGTGGGATCCTTCCGGACCGGGGCATGAGCCCGTGTCCCCTGCATCGGCAGGTGGACTCTCAACCACTGCGCCACCAGGGAAGCCCTGGTATCTGTTTTTTAGACCAGAATATTAACTGAAGTACTGCTGACCAGTGAATTACATGTAGCAAAGTTGTTGTCTAGGAAGCTAAGAACATTAATAATGTGAAAATCAGAATTAATTTTGATTTAGTTGTCAAATGGTTACTCTCAGATTGCAGCATGGTAAATTAGCAGTGACCATGGAGTCAGTTACACTGTAATTTAACACCAGGAAGTGTGGTGAAAACATAATTGGATTGGGATTGTGAAGTTTTGTGAGGGCTACCGGCTACTGTGTACAGCTCATTTGGCTTTTCTGGGCCTCCCTCTCCTCTGTGTGTGCAAGAATAACCATACGGGGCTTCCCTGGTGGCACAGTGGTTGAGAGTCCGCCTGCCGATGCAGGGGACACGGGTTCGTGTCCCGGTCCGGGAAGATCCCACATGCCGCGGAGCGGCTGGGCCTGTGGGCCATGGCCTCTGAGCCTGCGCGTCCGGAGCCTGTGCTCCGTAACGGGAGAGGGGCCACAGCAGTGAGAGGCCCGCGTACTGCAAAAAAAAAAAAAAAAAAAAAAAGAATAACCATACGTTTTTCTTTGGGAAAGAGTAAACATAATCTGGGTGTAAAAGTGTTTTGGAAATTGAAAGTAGTACACAAATTTGAGGCTCTTCTAATTACTTGATAGTTACAAAATGGGCATCTTGGGATTGTTTCAATTATCTCAGGTTTTCTGAGTGCATCTGAGGTCCATAGAATGTACTTCTATTTTCTGATGTAAGGCAGAAGCCTGGTGGAAAGGATTTTTGTATTTAGGATGATACATATCTGTCAAGTACCTCAGGGCCTTTGCACATGCAGGTTCCTCCGCCTGGAATTCTTTCCTCTCCTCTTTGCCTCCATAACTCCTACTTATCCTGTTGGCTTCCTCATGACTTCTTGATGATCTGAACTGTCAACTCTCCCTATTTTATGCCCTTATGTACCACATCTCTCCTACCCACAACTCTGCCACGATGGGTATTTTACATTTTATTGTGATTATTTGATTAATATCTGTCTCCCCACCTGGGCTATAAGCTCCATGATGGCAGGGATTATTTCTGCTTTTGCCCACAGTGAAATTTAGTTTGATGACTATTTGTTGGATGAATGAATGAGTGGATGAAAGTATTATCCAGAGTTGACTAGAGCCTGCTGGATTTTGATGTGTTGGTCACATTTTGAAGGAAAAGGCAATGACTGGCTTTCTGGGGCTGTAGAAAGAACACAGTGATAGATATGGGTCGCTGGGATGTCCCAGCATCCAGCACAATCTCTGGCATAGAGTAGGCACTCAATAAATGTTTATAGAATGAGTTAACTTTGGAGCCAGAAGTCTGGGGCTTTGGTGTTGTCTCTAACGTTTACCGGCTTGGCAAACTTGGTGAAACTGTTTAGTGCTGCTGTACAATACAGTGGAAACAGGCTCAGAGGCCAGCATTCCTGGATCCAAACCTCCATTGCCTAGATGTCTGACAAGACACTGAACATCACGGTGCGCATGCGCAAGTCTGCTTATTTACATGAGGGTAGTATCAATATCCTGAGATTATTTCAAGTATTAAATGAGAAAAATGATTCAAGAGGCCTTACCTAATATAGTCCGTATTAGGTATCAATAAATGTTTGTCCTTTCCCTTCTCTCAGCCTCCATGACATGGGAATAACATTACCCATGTCAAAACATTGCATCTCGAATAAGATCTCATATGTCACACACTTTGTAATCTGAGGTGCAAGATTCCCTTTCCTCCTTATTCCCACGCTGAGTCAGGAGAAAAACATGCAGAATCAGCATTCACCACCAGGTGGCACTGTGGCAATACCTTTGAATTCACGGTTTTCGCTTAACAAAATTGCACTTTCGTGTACATTTTAAATTGAAATCTTGAGGTGAGAAAAATGGGTTGCATTTAAGAGGGAAGCATTGCTCGATAATGGAGTAATGTCTGTTGTAAATGATATTTTAATGTCCAGCGTCTTACTCTGGAGAATCAGGAAGGAAAATTTTAAAACATTCCAATAGATTCTTAATTTGGAAACACAAGAACCACAAGAACCGGGTTAAGTGAGGGATAAAAGCTTTTATTTGCTTTATTACAGTGTAATTTTATCACAATTTACAACTTTTTCCTCTTGGAGGTCCATTTTGTTTCCTCAAGTATTCTGGTGATATACATATTCTTTCTTTATTTTTTTTAAAGGAATGTTTACTTTGGTCGGCAGATATTTCTTGAGTACCTAATATGTGCCATGCAGTGTTCTGGGGGATTGAAATCATGGCCATGAACAGAGAAGACAAAGCTCCATATTCTTAAGGAATGGGGACACCCATTATTAACTAGGAAAAAAATGAGTCAGGGAAGGTATCTCAGCTGGGTGTTGGGATAAAGGGAGACTCGGTTTGTGTGTGTTGGGAGCACACACTTCAGAAAGTGTGGTCAGGGCAGGCTTTCTGAGCTGGAGGTGTTTGATGTACAGCCTGAGCACTTCGAAGGACCTGGTCAGACAAACATTCCAGGCAGAAGCAATTAGAAGAACAGCATCCCAGGCAGAAGGAAAAAAAAACAACATTGTAAAGGCCCTGATGTGGGAAAATGCTTGCCATGTAAGCTTCTTCGGTAAATGAATTCTGTTGCAATGATCTATTACCGCATAACCAACTCTCCCCAACCTTAATCGTTTTCAGTGACCTGTGTATTTTGCTGACAGTTTTGTGGGTATTGGGAACTTGGGAAAGGCTCAGCGGGAGGTTGGTTTTGATCCACCTGGCATCATCCATGAAGGCAGCTGAGGCTGGAGGACCTGCCTTCAAGATGGTTCTTTACTAACTCACACCTTGTCACCCTGATGCCGCCTGGCCTCTCTCTCCCCTACGTGGTGTCTCGTCCTCAGAGCCCCTCCATATGGAGCAGGATGGACTCAGGGTGTTCGTGCTTCTTACTTGGCTCTTGGCTACCAACAGACCAAGGTAGAAGCTGCCAGTCTTCTTAAAGCCCAGGCCCAGAAGTTACTTCTGGCATGGCAGCACTTTTGCCCAGTTCTCAAGGCCAGTCCTTTTTCTTTACAGGGAGAATAAGTGGATCCCACTTCTTAATTATTTTTTATTTGAGCTGTAAGTGACATATAACATTTTATTAGTTTCAGGTGTACAGCATAATGATTTGATACATGTATATATTGTGAAACACTCACCACAGTGTTTACTTAACATCTGTTATCACACATAGTTACAATTTGTTTTTTCTTGTGCTGAGAACTTTTAAGATCTACTCTCTTGGCAACTGTCAAATATACCATCCAGTATTATTAACTGTAGTCAGCTATGTAATGCTATGCATTACCTCCCTAGGACTTGTTTATTTTGTAGCTGGAAGTTTGTACCTCTTGACCCCTTTCATTCATTTCACCCACACCCACCCCCGGCCTCTGGCAACCGCCAATCTGATCTGTTTCTACGAGTTTGTTTGTTTGTTTTAAATGAAGTATAGTTGATATACAGTGTTGTGTTAGTTTCAGGCATACAGCATAGTGATTCAGATTCTTTTTCAGATTCTTTTCCATTGTAGGTTATTACAAGATATTGAATACAGTTCCCTGTTTTATACATTAGGTCCTTGTAGTTTATCTATTTTGTATATAATAGTGTGTATATGTTAATTCCAACCTCCTTATCCCCCCCACTTTAGTTACCATAGGTTTGTTTTCTATGTCTGTGAGTCTGTTTCTGTTTTGCAAATAATTTCACTTGTATCATTTACTTTAGATTCCACATATAAGCGATATCATATGATATTTGTCTTTCTCTACCTGACTTACTTTACTTAGTTTGATAATCTCTAGGTCCATCCATGTTGCTGCAAATGACATTGTTTCATTCTTTTTTTTGGCTGAGTAATATTCCATTGTGCATATGTACCACATCTTCTTTATCCATTCATTTGTTGATGGACACTTAGGTTGCTTCCATGTCTTGGCTATTGTAAATAGTGCTGCTGTGAACATTGGGGTGCATGTATCTTTTTTGTTTGTTTTGGGGGTTTTTTGGGTTCATTTTGTTTTTTTAAGATTCCGTATATAAGTGAGGTCATACAGTATCTCTCTCTCTGTCTGATTTATCTCACTTAGAATGATGCCCTCAAGGTAGTGGACCCACCTCTTGATGGAAGGAGTGGCAAAGAATTTGTAGCCACCTTCAGTTGAAACAGATCCTTACAGAGTTAACAGAAATTCCCTTTACGTGTCTGGGGGTCAAACTTCCACAGGCCAGCACTACAGGTCTGGTCCCTCTGTAGCATGAAGATCAGCCAACAGCTTTGAGGAGTTTTCCTTGGGGTCCAGACCCATAACTAGGAAAGTCTTCACTGAACAGAATCCACTCTGCTCGTTGCCCACAACGAGCATCGTCATCAGCACTAACCTGAGTGTCTAGGAAATTTTTTAAGTCTTGATTGTAAAACCCTGGATTTGGGGGTTGGGATGGAAAACACGAAGCAAGGTGCCAGCTTCTGTGTAGGATTTTTCCTTTGCAGAATAGTTGTGGGATAATCTTAGAGGAATAGGAGCAGAGACAACACATGATTACAGTTCAGATACTAGGAGTGTTTGACCCTGAAATAGTTCATGAAACAGCTGTAAGTTTACACTGTTCAGTAGCCAGGAGAGCGTTTGATTTATTAGGTTTGTCCCCTTAAACAAGATAATTGAGGCATTTGGGGTTAGAGTCCTCTTTTGAGGCAAGGGGTGTGAGGTCCTGCATTTCTGGACCATAACAGCCCTTGGAGGGAAGGAGAGAGACCCGCAGGCACTGACAATTTTCTCTGACGGACAGGGGATTTGAGGGGAGGGGGTGGCGAGGTGAGGGTGAAAGAAGCTGATTCTGATAGACTCAGCTGGTCCAGAGTTTGTTCTGTTGGTGTCGCAGTCAGTAGAGCAAATCATTTTTGTATGGACACATGTCCCAAACCTAATGTTTGCCTGATGATGGCAGCTGGCTTCACTCAAGATGCAATTGAACTTAAAAATGTTTGCTTAATGATGCTGGCTGCGAAGTCAAGATAAAGTTGAACCTGAAAAAACCATCAACACTGTTTACATTCACAAATCCTCAGATATCCCCCCGACTGTTTTTTTTTTTTTTTAGCCCCTTTCTGATGTGCTGAGACTCCAAAACGGATTCTGTTAAATGGGCAGCTCTTCTTTGTCCCTAACTGATCTGTCAGCATAGGCAGACTTTCCAGTTTGGATGTCAGAGGGAGCACTAATAAACCTCTCATTGTTCTATTGTTTCATCTGGAGCGGCATTTTTATTATCATTACTATGGGTTTCAGTGTGAAAATGGTCAGGTTTACCTGGATGAAGACTTTCATGGCAGCTGTGACGGTGAACTGGGAAAGTCCGCTTGCGGTCGTATTGTAATTAAAATAGATCTTGGTCGTTCACATCCCCCCATCAGATGCTGCCTCTACATACAGACCAGTTGTCTGGGTTTAATAAGACACGTTTTTGGAGGGCTTAACTTGAATGCAAAAAAAAAAATTGCATTAATCACGTATCAGTTGGCTCTTAAGTTTTACAGAAATAAGAGAAGAAAGCATCAAATGTTGCCTTTCTGAAATAGAATCTGAGGTTGGATTTTATCTTAGCCCAACATCTACGTGCCTGTGGGACCGAGTGAAGCCCTGACTGGCCTGGCTGCTCTCTCTTTTTGCACACGCACTGCCTGTTCCTTCAGAGTAACCCGCAGGCATCTTGCAGGGTCTTGGCCAGGAATTTTCATGTACCCGTGAACAAATCCATTCAGTCACTTGTGTGGTCAGGGACTTCTGGAACTTTCTCTTTCTTTCATCTTCTGCTGTGGTTGCTGACTCTCAGGCCGAAAACTCCAGCCGTTGTGTGCTGGTACCGAATTGAATCTCGGAGACAGAGTTTTGGGTGAAGTATTAATAGAGAAGAATAGCTCTATTGCTTTGCCAGGCAAAGGGGGATACAGTGGGCTTGTGCCCTGAAAATCTGTGGGTCCCAACCTGGGAGGATTTGGTGAGGGGTTTTATAGCCGTGGTTCAGGGGCGGGGTTGCTGATAAGGATCAGGGTGTGTGCAGGGGCTGCACTCCTTCAATCTGCCTTCAGGTGGTCTCCTGATGAGCTCTTCAAGGTTATCAAACCGTGACCTTCTCTGGAATGAAGAATGCCAACATCTGCTATTTGTTGGGGGTTTTCGTTCTGTAAAAGAGCTCAAAGATACTATGTGTATCCCTTGAGGCTGAACCAGGACCCTGCCCCAAGGCCGCACTGTTGTTTCTTGGCTGCTCCCCTCTTGTCTCTGCGTCCCCTCCCTTCCCTGATTAGCACCTGTTCGGATCTGCCCTTTAGAACTCAGGGAAGGTCATGGAGGCTGGAGTCCATTCCCTCCAAACCAGAAATGGGGGACACTGAAAGGCTTCCATGCCCAGGAGCCCCACAGGGTCCTGCTCGGTTTCAGCACATCCATGAGGGCTTGTGGTCGTTGCCAGGCCCAGCGGTGCTGGCTCTTCCTTTGTCTGCAGCCAGGCCTGAGGGCTTGCTTGCTTTCCAAATTGGGTGCTGTACTTCTGTGAAGTGAGGAGAAAGCTGCTTTCCTCTTTTTGCATCAAACTCAGCACCTGACAGGGGACCACCACCGTATTGCTGTCCCCCCAAAGGGTTCCCAGAGTGAATTAGCTCTTTTACTTTTAGTGACAGCTCTCCCCCTCCGTGGTGACAAGCTGTGAGTCCACAGGGATGAATTCGGGACATCAGAGTGAGAGACAGCCTGCTTCGTTTGGACACTTCCTTCTCTGACTGCTGGACTTTGGGCCATGTGTCTGGTGTGGAGGAAAGAAAAGGGCCTAAGGTTGGACAGACGCGGGGTCATTCCCAGCTCGGTCTCCTACAGCCGTGTGACCTGAGGCAGGTAACTCAACCTTTCAGAATCTCAGTTTTCTCATCCTCAGAAAGGAATAATGATAATGAGATAACGTGCTCAAAGAACTTGTACAAGACCCGAGTTCCTGGCACGGAGCTCCTAGAACCCTTGGAATTTCCTTAGCGAGGGGAGTGTGCTTTGTATGCTAATGAGATGACTCATGGTAGGTTTCCTGGGGAGCTGGTTGCCAGAAAACCAACCAAATGATTAGAGAGGGGGGACTTGCAGCCCCCCCCACCTCCAGGGAGGGGAGAGGGGTTGCAGACTGAGTTCAGTTACTAATGGCCAATGATTTAATGAATTGTGTTGGTGTAATGAAACTTGATAAAAACACGTGGAATGATGAGGGTTGAGGGAGCTTCCAAGTTGACACATTCAAGTGCCAGGAGGGTGGCACACCCCAGCTCCGCGGGGTCAGAGGCGCCTACCCTCGGGACCCTTTCTGACAGCTCCCTGTGTGCCTCATCACCTGACTGTCATTTGTTTACTTTATAATAAACTGTAACAATAAGTACAGAACTTTCTTGAGTTCTGTGAGTTATTCTAACAAATGACTAAACCTAAGGAGGGGTCCTGGGAACCCCTGAAGTTGTAGTCAGCTGGGAAGAAGGGAGGGTAGTCTGGGGACCCCATTTGCGGCTGGTGTGTGAAGTGGGGGGCAGTCTTGTGGGACCGAGCCCTTAACCTGTGGGGTCCATGCTAACTCCGGGTAGTTAGTGCTGGAATTGAACTGAATTGTAGGACTCCCAGCTGGTGTTTGAGAATTGGAGTTGGAATGATGTCAGGAAGAAGCAGCTGGAGCCTATGAAATACTTCCTTCCTAGTAAGGACGTAGGAGATGGGAGCTTGTATTATTGTGATGCTGTTGCTGTTTTATTATAAAATAAAAACAAAATTTAACAAAATCTACATAGGGCTTACTACTTATAAGTGGCTCACTTAACTCCATTGCTCAGAAATTAGCTACTCATATTATATCCATTTAACAGATGAGGAAACTGAGGCACCAGGAAGTTCAGGCACTTCCCGAGCTCACATAGCTAATAACTGGCAGGCTACAAATCCAGGCAGACCGTGACCTGAGTCTGTGCCCCTCATCTTTACAGGATGCTTTTGTCATTGGTGGTATTATTTTTTTATTGACTGCAGTTGGTTCAGGGAGGTCTAAGGAGCCGAAAGAAGACTAAACATGGCTGGAGCTTTTCAGAGAACCCCGACTTCCTGTTAAGATAATCAGATATATTTGTTCCCGAAGTAGGTACTAACCTTAAAGAGTATAACAGCTTATACAGGACTTGGATTATTAACAACCTTTTTCTCCAAAGAAATTTCTGTCATCCCAGGGTGAAATGGAAAAGTGTGAGTGCCTACTGTATACTGTTGGATGTGCAGATGCACTTGGACTTAATTGACTTTTCTTGAGAAAGCTCAGCCGTTCAAGCGCAAGTGTCCACGTTGAGCCTGTTACAAGCCTGGAAACTGCACTGTCCGGTCAGCTCTGTGCGTGCAGAGCAAATGAATAATGGGCCTTGTGCTGTCCCCTCCCTGGTTGGGCTCACAGGGAAGCCCGCCACTCGCTGGTGATACCCCACAGATGGAGGGCAGAAAGGCCGTGTCGGCAGCCCTGCCAAACAGTCAGTGGAAAACACACAGCCATTTATCATAGTGGACCTGGCAAGGGGCCAGACCTGCACAGAGTTGTAAATACAAGGCATTTGAAACCAAGACCTGTTGGAGCAAACAGGCCTCACCAGCAAGTCAATGGATTTTTTTTTTTAAACTCGGTATAACGTTTATTGGGCTTTCACTTAAGCACACTCTATGCATCTCTTATATTACTTCATTCTCACAAAAACCCTGAAAGGAGTTGGCTATTAGGATGACTAGGCATCCTGGTTTGCCTGTTGTCCTGATACAAATATTAAAAGAGCCCTTTTTTCACTTTCCAAAGTGCCCTGGATGGACAATAAATTAAATGGTCACCCAAGATATTATCTTTATTTTATGGAAGAGGAAACAGAGAAGATACGTGACTCACTCGAGCTTCCCCCAGCAGGTGGGTGACGGAGCTGGATTCTAACTCAGATCAGTCTGTCTCCAATACCCAAGTCTTTTCCTGCCAGAGTCTTCTGCGTCTCAGTACAGAGAAATGAGCACATCTGCCTCACAATTAGTCCCTCTAGGGGAACTAGAAACTCACTGGAGTGATTTACCATTGTTTGAAACAATCTTGGATCTCCTTTTTTGGAATGACCTTCTGGAGTAATTTTTTTCTTTTCAGAACATCTTTGATGTTAGCAAATCTTGGTCCTTTGAGGATAGTGTTCATTTTTGGAACTTTCTTCAACACTTTCACAGCCAAGTCTTGTGGATAAGGTGGGAAGTTATGCAGGGGAGCACCATTTTGGAGTCAAGTCAAAGGCTTAGCTTGAATTAGTGAATTGTTTATTTGTTTGCTTGTTTCGCTGGTAAAATTGACTTTGGAAAAATTCTCAAAGAGTCATTCTGCAGATGTTTGGAACAGCAACAATGCCATTTGAATGGGCTGAATTTCTTTCAAAGTTGCATTTTATCATGCCTGGTAGATGTGATATATTGTGTCTAGTCTTTCTGGCAAAGCAGATTTAGCTTGGAATGGGTGGGTAGCTTGCCTGGGTGGTTGAAATTGCTGACCTTAGATGAAGAAAGTAAATCAATTCTTTCCCGAGAACTCAGGTTTCTGTTAGCCAAATTCCCAAGCCTTCCTGTTCCATCCAGTGAATTCCAGTGCAAGTCATTGTCCTACATTTAATTAATTAATTAATTAAATTTTGTTTATTTATTTATTTTTGGCTGCATTGGGTCTTTGTTGCTGCGCACGGGCTTTCTCTAGTTGCGGCGAGCAGGGGCTACTCTTCGTTGCAGTGCACGGGCTTCTCATTGTGGTGGCTTCTTTTGTTGTGGAGGACAGGCTCTAGGCGCGCGGGCTTCAGTAGTTGTGGCACGTGGGCTCAGTAGTTGTGGTTTGTGGGCTCTAGAGTGCAGGCTCAGTAGTTGTGGCACACGGGCTTAGTTGCTCCATGGCATGTGGGATCTTCCTGGACCAGGCCTCGAACCCGTGTCCCCTGCATTGGCAGGCGGATTCTTAACCACTGTACCACCAGGGAGATCCCCCGTGTCCTACATTTTAAAAGTTAAAGGTCCCTGTAGTACTTGTCTTTCAACTTACGGGAATGGTTTGGATGAATTTGTCTATTAAATGTAATCATTATACATTTTAAATTGCACTTTTAAATTTACAAAGCAATGTCAGTTCTATTTTTTTCCTATTTTATTTTATTTCTTTCATTATTCAGCGGAATACTGTGAATCAGGTATTATTACCCCACATTATCGGTAAAGAAGGCGAGGCTCTGAGATTGTGTCTCGTCTATGGTGACAGAAGTATCAGTGGCAGTGTTTGGACTTGAGGATTCCCAGGGCATGTAGTTCTTGGTTAGTTCCCATTCTACTGAGTATACTCCCTTCGTCTTGATTGCTCTGTTCTCAGAGATTATTGAGTCTGTATTAAGTCTGCATTAGTCTTCTATGGCTGCTGTAACAAAATACAACCTGGTGGCTTAAAGCAACAAAAGTTCATTCTTTCTGGAGGCCAGAAATTCAAACTAACTTTAATGGTGCTAAATCAAGGTGTCAGCAGGACTACACCCAGCCTAAATGGCCCAGCCAGATGATCCAGGATAATCTTCCATCTCAGGATCCTTGATCACATCTGCACATTCCTTTTTTGCTATATAAGGTAACATTCATAGATTCCAGGGATGCAGGTGTGGATATGTCTTGTGGGCATTATTCAGCTCATTGCAAGTTTATTTTCCCCATCTGCATCTTGCAGTGGTGACGTGATATTCGAGAAGATCCACTGTACAGCAGTGCCATTTACACATATTAGGTTGCCCTTGCCTACAACTGTCTTGCATCACTCCCCTAACCTCTTGTGGTGACAGACCCAGGCTCCAGTCACAGACTAAGGCAGGCTGGATCAGTCCCAGATCCTCATGCTCCCTCACTGTGGTGGGTGCATGATCCAAGCCAGCCAATAGGAATCCTTCCCTGAGATTTTCAAATTGAATCGAGACAGAGAGAGAGAGGCAGAGAAATGCCATAGTTTTAGGAGACTGGAGCTGCCTTTCTCCATCATGTGGTGAAAACAAAGAGGGACTCATCTTGCTAATTTTTTTTTTCATTCCTGAAATACGTAAAATTCCCAGCAAGAAAAGTTCATTTTTCAGATACACACAGGCCTGGCTTCTTGCCTGGGTAGAAGAATGTCAGCAGGTGAGGGTGGCAGTCTTGATATGTCTGAACCCATGGAGAAATTTTAAATTTTTCAAGAGTTTATTCTAGTCCATTGAATAATCAATAAGTCACCTTGGGACATACATTCTTCTTCATAGCTGCACAAAAGATAGCTTAAATTTTGATTAAACATAGCACACATTGATTTCTGCTCCCTCCTGAACCCCACTAAAATGACGGAAAAGGAATTAAAAAGTTAGAAACCTACAGTGACAAAGAGCATAGGAGAAGAAACAATAGCAAATTAAGGATTTCAGTGAGTGTTGAGAAGACGGAAGGCAAATGGACAAATGGCAACTAGATTAGCAGAGCAAGAAAGCTGGAACTAAGGGCCTGGAGGGTGAAATTCCAACAAGAAGCAAGCCAACTTCCCCCACAGAATCCTAGAGACTTGAAAATTGGAGCCCACAGATACCTGTAAAGACAGATGTGAAGGATTCAGTTCAGTAGAGGATAGCCTTCATATTTTTGGCTGTCCATCATCTTTTGAGTAACTTTTTCATATTTAGGGAAAGCTAAAGTTATGAGTCTTGCTTCTTCAATCTGAACTCTAAATCCCATCTTCTCCTACAGCTAGTCCATAGTCATGTGACCCCACTGTGCCAATCAGATACACATAAAATTTTAATCCAGAAGAGTACTGAAGGGAGAGGATCTATGTGTATTTTCATTTTTGAAGCAGGAGACTCAGGCTTTTAGTGGAAGCAGTAATCAGTGCTTGTAAGTTCAAGTTTCTTATATATTTTCCATAAGATGCTGTGGAAAACCGGAACGAACTTTTTGGCCAACTCAATAACTCTGGCGTCAGTGGGGATAGGAGCAGTGATGATTGACTTGGGTGCTCAGTAGGGTAGCAGAGTCTGTGACGATGTCCTCATCAGGCCTGTTCTGTGGGGTGGTTTTGGGCCTAGTTCTATAAGATGAGCCTGGAGCCTGGTTCTCCAGCCCTCCCAAGAATTGAGTGAACCACCCACCAGTTAACAAACTCCTTTCCCATTTAAATTGCCAGAGTCTATTTCTGTTGATTGCAATTCAAAAAAAACAAAAAACAAAACAAAAAACAGCCCTATTCATACTGCATATGTAATCGTTTTATTCCCAGATGCCCCTTCTTACTCCAAAGAGCCAGATAATGGCTCCTTCCCCACAGCATCTGGAGAAAGGAAGTTTGTCTCTCGAGAAACTCCATCAGAAGGGACCCACTTTGAGGACATCAGGAGCGATGTCTGGCTTCAGACATTAAAATGAAATAAAGGAAGAGAGTTTTCATTCCAGTCCTTTTCCTGTCCTCAGTTCCCAGAATATAGGCAGCCTGGTACATACTCTTCAGGCAGAGAAGGGAGGACTTTTCTTGGTAGCAATTGACCATTCCAAGAGAAAGATCTCCGATGAATTAGATAAATTTCTACCCACTCACTTTCCAGTAAAGCCTTGCCTACTCACAGAGAACTGCCAATCAGCTCTTTACTGCTTCTCTCTTAAGTATCAATGGATATATAGAAAGGAGTCCCCAGACTGTTGAGGAAAGCTTCTGTTCTCAAATGAGAAAAACCAAAGCAAATCCTCTGAGAAAATGTACTTGATGAACACAGTGTTAGTGAAAGGACCAGAAGGCAACTTAATTAAAAACACTCTAATTAGTATTCTCACAAAGAAAAGAGAAGATATTTCATTGATGAAACAAAATACAATGCTATTTTTTTTAAAACGACTGAAGAAAAAAGAGCTCTTAGAAATTAAAAATATTATAGCAGAAATGAAAAAAATCATTAGAAGGTTGGAAGTTAATGTTGAAGGAATCTCCTAGAAAGTAATACAAAAGAACAAAGGAATGGGTAGCAGAAGAATAATTATGAGAAAATCAGAGAATCAATACAGTTGGTCCAATAACCAACCAAGAGAGACACAAAAAGGGAAGAATTAAAAAAAAAATCCTATATGTATTGAGAACCAAAGAACTTGAATCTCCACGTGGAAAAGACTCACTGTAGTCAGCCCATGCGTCTTCACCAAGGCACATGACCATGGGATTTCAGAGCACCAGGATAAAAAGAGAAGGGGCTAAAAGTTTCCAGAGAAGAGCACATGGGTCACACATCAGAGGATCAGGAATCGCAATGAGATCCCACTTCTCAGCGGCAAACATGAAGCAAGTCAAGGGAGCAGTGTCTTCAAAGCTGAGCACTGGCTTCTAACCTAGACATTCAGATGCCTCCAAACTGTCAATCAAATGTGCAGGAAGAAGGCAGACATGGATGGGAGGTCTCAGAACATGTACATTCAGGGAGCTACTGGATGATTTGCTCCAGTAAGCAAGAGAAAATATCAAGAAAGAAAATGTAAGATTTCGGAGACAGGGGATCCATCTCAGAAGCAGTAAAGGAATTCTTAGGATAATGATAAAGGAATTTCCTAGTATGACAGCTGTCCAGGACTCTCAGCAGGAAGACAGAGATCTTTTCCCAAAAAACCCCAAACCCCCAAACCCCACAAAACTTCAGAGGGAAAATGCAGTACGGATGGATTCCCAAGGAGTGGGACCCTTTTGAAAGGGATTTTCTATTTCAGCCAAAGAGTCTGAGAAAAACTGATAATTAGAAAATTGAGTAGGTGAAAAATAAAGGCAATCACTAACTTCAGGGAAAACAAAATTTTGCATAAGAAAGGTAGTGCAGTTATATTGGTTTCATTTGTGAATAATAGTTGCATAGCAATAATTTAAACAATAACATCTTGTTCTGTTGATATAACGAACATCTTGATAAAGTTGTATTATGAGGAAGGTAGATGTGAAATGTGTGTGGGGATGGTGGAGGCATAGGATGAAGAGTGCTAAAACTTTTTTTTCTATAGGAGGAAATCAATAGATAATCCTTAAAACAATCAATTAAGGAATGAAAATATGAATGTGTGGGAAAATAAAGACAAATGCTGGGAAAAGGCACTAAAGGGATTGAAAATGCTTAGCTCTGGGGAATAGGACTTCAGGGTGGGGCACGACACTGATCTTTTGCATTATAACCCTTATGGGATTATTTGCTTCTTAAAACTGTGAATGTGCATCACTTGATAAAAATTCAAAACCAGTTAAACCTTGGAAAAACTTTTTAGGTCAATAGGAAGGCTGTCACTGGGCATGCAAATCAGTGCAATCACTTTGGAAAACTGACGACATCTATTGAAGCTGACTATATACAGACCATATGATCTAGCAGTTCAGTTCCAGCAGATATGTGTGCAGTTGTACTCCAAAACATGTACAAGTGTGTCCCTAGCAGCACTATTCATGATAGCTGGGGACAGGAATGAACAAAGTGTGCACCCACCGTATAGCCCATATTGTATGGTCATACAAGGGAGTGTGCTGTAATAATGCAAGTAGACTACCGTTACGTGCAACAACATGGCTGAACCTCCCAAACATTGTGTTGAGCGCAAGAACCGTGATCCCATTTATATAACGTCCCAGGGAAAACTAACCTCTGGTGATAGGAGTTAGGGTATTGATTGCCTTTTGGGAAGAGGTGGGAGAGGGTAGAGACTGGGGGTGGGGCAGTTCATTACGTTCTAGATCTGGTTGCTGGTAACACAAGAATGTTCATTTTGTGAAGCTGATAGACCCTGCTGAGTAGACTCTTCTGCAAATATATTGAAGTTGGGTGAATAACCTTTAAGAACGTTTATTAAATAAAATACACATACTTCTCCAAGAGCTGCTCAGCCCAGGAAAAAATGCCCATCTGGACAAAAGAATCTGCTGTTCCTGGAAAATTAGGAAATTATCAACTAACTTGTGAAAATATATTCAGAAAGTCTCAGCAAATTGAATATGGTTATTTCTTGGTTCTTGCCTTTTTATTTGGATTTAAGGATTTTTTTAACATCTTTATTGGAGTATAATTGCTTTACAATTTTGTGTTAGTTGCTGCTGTATAACAAAGTTAATCAGCTATACATATACATATATTCCCATACCCCCTCCCTCTTGTGTCTCCCTCCAACCCTCCCTATCCCACCCCTCTAGGTGGTCACAAAGCACCGACCTGCTCTCCCTGTGCTCTGCAGCTGCTTCCCAGTAGCTATCAGTTTTACATTTGGTAGTGTATATATGTCCATGCCATTCTCTCACTTCGTCCCAGCTTACCTTTCCCCCTCCCTGTGTCCTCCAGTCCATTCTCTATGTCTGCATCTTTATTCCTGTCTTGCCCTTAGGTTCTTCAGAACTTTTTTTTTTTTTTTAAGATTCCATATATATGTGTTAACATACGTACTTGTTTTTCTCTTTCTGACTTACTTCTCTGTATGACAGACTCTAGGTCCATCCACCTCACTACAAATAACTCAATTTCGTCTCTTCTTATGGCTGAGTAATGTTCCCTTGTATATATGTGCCACATTTTCTTTATCCATTCATCTGTCAGTGGACACTTAGGTTGCTTCCATGTCCTGGCTATTGTAAGTAGCGCCGCAGTGAACATTGTGGTACATGGCTCTTTTTTTTTGGCGGTATGTGGGCCTCTCACCGCTGTGGCCTCTCCCATTGCGGAGCACAGGCTCTGGATGCGCAGGCTCAGCGGCCATGGCCCACGGGCCCAGCCGCTCCGCGGCATGTGGGATCCTCCCAGACCCTGCAGGGCACGAACCCGTGTCCCCTGCATTGGCAGGCGGACTCTCAACCACTGCGCCACCAGGGAAGCCCGGTACATGGCTCTTTGAATTATGGTTTTCTCAGGGTATATGCCCAGTAGTGGGATTGCTGGGTCGTATGTTAGTTCTATTTTTAGTTTTTTGAGGAACCTCCATACTGTTCTCCATAGTGGCTATATCAATTTACATTCCCACCAACAGTGCAGGAAGTTACCCTTTCTCCACACCCTCTCCAGCATTTATTGTTTGTAGATTTTTTGGTGATGGCCATTCTGACTGGTGTGAGGTGATAACCTCATTGTAGTTTTGATTTTCATTTCTCTAATGATTAGTGATGTTGAGCATCCTTTCATGTGTTTGTTGGCAATCTGTATATCTTCTTTGGAGAAATGTCTATTTAGGTCTTCTGCCCATTTTTGGATTGGGTTGTTTGTTTTTTGATATTGAGCTGCTTGTATATTTTGGAGATTAATCCTTTGGCAGTTGCTTCATTTGCAAATATTTTCTCCCCTGCTGAGGGCTGTCTTTTCGTCTTCTTTATGGTTTCCTTTGCTGTGTGAAAGCTTTTAAGTTTCATTAGGTCCCATTTGTTTATTGTTGTTTTTATTTCCATTTCTCCTGGAGGTGGGTCAAAAAGGATCTTGCTGTGATTTATGTCATAGAGTGTTCTGCCTATGTTTTCCTCTAAGAGTTTTACAGTGTCTGGCCTTACATTTAGGTCTTTAATCCATTTGGAGTTTATTTTTGTGTATGGTGTTAGGGAGGGTTCTATTTTCATTCTTTTACATGTGGCTGTCCATTTTTCCCAGTACCACTTATTGAAGAGGCTGTCTTTTCTCCATTGTATTCTCTTGCCTCCTTTATCAAACATAAGGTGACCATATGTTCGTGGGTTTCTCTCTGGGCTTTCTATCCTGTTCCATTGGTCTACATTTCTGTTTTTGTGCCAGTACCATACTGTCTTGATTACTGTAGCTTTGTAGTATAGTCTGAAGTCAGGGAGCCTGATTCCTCCAGCTCCATTTTTCTTTCTCAAAATTGCTTTGCTTATTCAGGGTCTTTTGTGTTCTCATACAAATTGTGAAATTTTTTGTTCTAGTTCTGTGAAAAATGCCATTGGTAGTTTGATAGGGATTGCATTGAATCTGTAGATTGCTTTGGGTAGTAGAGTCATTTTCACAATGTTGATTCTTCCAGTCCAAGAACATGGTGTATATCTCCATCTGTTTGTATCATCTTTAATTTCTTTCATCAGTGTCTTATAATTTTCTGCATACAGGTCTTTTGTCTCCTTAGGTAGGTTTATTCCTAGGTATTTTATTCTTTTTGTTGCAGTGGTAAATGGGAGTGTTTCCTTAATTTCTCTTTGAGATTTTTCATCATTAGTGTAGAGGAATGCAAGAGATTTCTGTGCATTAATTTTGTATCCCACTACTTCACCAGATTCATTGATTAGCTCTAGTAGTTTTCTGGTAACATCTTTAGGATTCTCTATGTACACTATCATGTCATTGGCAAACAGTGGCAGCTCTGCATCTTCTTTTCCAATTTGGATTCCTTTATCTTTTTCTTCTGGCTGCTGTGGCTAAAACTTCCAAAACTATGTTGAATAATACTGGTGAGAGTGTACAACCTTGTCTTGTTCCTGATCTTAGAGGAAATGGTTTCAGTTTTTCACCATTGAGAATGATGTTTGCTGTGGTTTTGTCATATATGGCCTTTATTATGTTAAGTTCCCTCTATGCCTACTTTCTGGAGGTTTTTTTTTTTATCATAAATGGGTGTTGAATTTTGTTGAAAGCTTTTTCTGCATCTATTGAGAGGATCATATGGTTTTTATCCTTCAATTTGTTAATATGGTGTATCACATTGATTGATTTGCGTATATTGAAGAATCCTTTTGTTCCTGGTATAATCCCCACTTGATCATGGTGTATGATGCTTTTAATGTGCTGTTCGATTCTGTTTGCTGGTATTTTGTTGAGGATTCTTGCATGTGTGTTCATCAGTGATATCGGCCTGTAGTTTCCTTTTTTTGTGACATCTTTGTCTGGTTTTGGTATCAGGGTGATGGTTACGTCACAGAATGAGTTTGGGAGTGATCCTCTGCTATATTTTGGAAAAGTTTGAGAAGGATAGGTGTTACCTCTTCTCTAATTGTTTGATAGAACTTGCTCTCTCTGATTGATATTACGAGGGGCCGGGAGGTCTCTGGTGGTCCAGTGTCCTGAACTCAGCTCTCCCACCTCAGAGGCTCAGGCCTGACACCTGGCCGGAGCACCAAGACCCTGTCAGCCGCGCGGCTGAAATAATAGAAAATGGATTTATGCTTCCTGATGCTGTCACTTCCTTTTTTTAGGATTTTCTTGTCAACAACTCCCTTGATGTTATTGCTTCAAACATTTGTTTGCTCTCACACACTGGCCCATTCCTGAATCCAGCCGCTAACATCAAGGCTCACTCTTCTAAGGAGTTTTTGGATTTGTCCTCTTTGTGTATATTCTACTTTAAGCTGCCTCAAGTGTTCTGTTTTTTTTTTTCCCCATAATTAAGGATGATTTTGAAACTCTTTGAAACTTTGTGTTGGCCACAAGATCTTCTGCTTTCTCCATGGCCTGCTCATGATTTTAGGTGCAGTTTTGTCCAAAAGACAGCAAAAGCAGAATGTGGCGTGAGGGGGGAGGGTATAATACTGTCTAGGAAAAAAAAGAGCATGCATTGGCTGGATTTCTTTGTTAGCGAGGTGGGGCTGGAATTCTCCTGTTGTGCACTTTCATGTTATCACAGGAATCTCTCTCCCTGAAATAATATAACGCATCAAGGACCTTGGTTTTTCCCAGAAGCGTTTGAGAAGAGGGAGCATTCGTCTTGCCTTTTGTCCTTTTACTTTATTTGTGTTAGAAATCTTCACTGTGCCAACCTTGGGAGGAGGGGAGAAGGCAGTAAATTACCTTCTCTTGACCTTCACATCACCAGGCTACAAATGCCTTTCAGTGGCAGGCATTTACTTTGCTGTTTTGTTCCTGATCAAGGGAAAGCAGAGGGAGACACTCTTGAAAGTTCAGTCACTTACACCAAATTACAATGGGTGGAATTGCAGGTTACATCAGGAAGTCAGAGTTGGCTGGTAATGGGATTGATACCCACCATGGATTCACGCCAGCAGTCATCACTTGCGCGGGGAGGGGAAGCCCTTTTCATGAAATGTTCTTTTGGGGGGAATACACCAAGAGCGGAGCTGCTAGGAATTCTTCAGGACACAAGGCAGAATTGGGTACCATTTGGCCTCTACCTTTTCCCTCTCAGATCAGTGATGATTTGTGGGCAAGTTCAGCTGTCCTATAGGGTCAGGGATTGTATAGAATGGTAGCAATTGGTCATTTAGATGCCTGTGCTTATTGGCTTTATAAGCGATATAATGTCTTATAATACTGATACTCATACAATACTATCATTACATAGAGTAAGAATATATTTAAGATATAGTTATAATATCATAATTTATAATACTTAGAGGAAGTAATTCACTGTGGAGCCAGGAGACCTGGATTCACATCCCTGGTCTTTCTTTAACTATCTGTGTGTATTTGGGCTACTTTCTTGCTCTCTCTTTGCCCCATTGTTTTCTCTGCTACATGAAGATAATTATGCCTACCCTGAAGGGCTTCTTGGTGCTAGCACAGAGTAGGTGGTCATGAGCTGCTAGGCATTCCCCCCACCCCCTTTTTTTTGGTCCGTGCCAAGAGGGATGGGCATGTGGGATCTTAGTTCCCCAAACAGGTATCAAGCTTGCACCCCCCTGCAGTGGAAGCTCAGGAGTCTTAACCACTGGACCGCCAGGGAAGTTC
Source organism: Mesoplodon mirus (assembly GCF_964341445.2). Lineage (NCBI taxonomy): Eukaryota > Metazoa > Chordata > Mammalia > Artiodactyla > Ziphiidae > Mesoplodon > Mesoplodon mirus. The sequence continues at coordinate 8,580,136 of NC_138988.1, forward strand.
CTCCTCCTTTCGTCCCATTAATTGTTTGTGGGCTGGAAAGAGCTTTGCAGGTGGTCTTGTATGCTCTCTTCCAGGCTGGGAAACATTGACTCGGCGTGCATTCATTATTTCAGACTTGTTTCGTTTATTTATTCATTTACTCGTTCATTAGTCGTAAAGAATTCCCCTGCCTCCCATGCTTGGGGAAGGGAAGGCTGGTTTTGGTGAGTTGGTAGGGTTTATTTATTTTTTTTAATTTAGTTCATTTTTGAACAACAAAAGAGAGAAGAAGACACAAAGTGTACTTGTAGAGTTAAAGAATATTTTGCTTTTTGTTAACACAATTGTACACATATTAATTACAGAATCTAAAGGCTTCGTTAAGAGTGACCATAGCTTGGGAGCAAAATGGGAGAGTTTTGGACAAAACTGTTAGGTGGCTCTCTTGGGGGCACAGGTTGGGTAGGGTAAATGTGAAAGTTATTGGTGCTTTTGTTTTCTTTTTGTTTTTCTGTTTTCTCAAGTTTTTTGCTTCGTGTGTGTGAGTTGAGATTAGAAGTAAAGCTATTAAGAAATGTAGTTTTGTTGAACTACTTTGAGGATAGAGGTCAGCAGAAAAGATTCTTCATGAGTTCAAGCTGTTTTGTTTTGAAAAACAAAGAAGTCCTCCCAGGAAGTATTTACTTAGAGACTGCGAGAAGCAGTCATTTTTCTTTGAAATCATCATTTTATACTTTTCCTTTTAGATTACAGTTTGTTGTCTGTGTCAGATTATTTTCTTTTTTCTGGTTGTCATATTGTGAGCATTTTCTCATATTATTGGGGCACATTCTTTGGAAGCATTTAAGATGGCTTCGTGGTATTCCATTACATAGCATCCTTAGTTAACTATTGCCTTATTGCTGGACATTTATGTTGTTTCCTGCCATTTTGCTCTTATAAATAACAGTCAGAAATATCTCTGTGCATCAAAAGTTATGTGCCTCTTTGAGGATTCCTTTGGGGTGAATTTTGAGAAATGAAATGCAGAATCGAGAACAACCCGTTTAAGGGTCTTATGCATAGTGCCCTATGGGCAGCTGTGTATCAGGGTCTCCATGCCTAGGGGGCTTCTTAGCCTTGCATTTGGCTCAAGAATACTCAGCCATCTGGAGAGAAGCTGGTAGAGGGGAAATGCCTCTGGATTCCTGGTCTCAAGTCATCACCTACTGTGTAACTTTAGGCAAGAAGCTTCACTGCTCTGAGTCTCACTTTCCTCATGTACAAGGTTAGAACAATGGCATCGCTCCCCCTGCCCCATTGTTCTTGAGCTCAGGAATCATCTGCTATCATCCTGCAGTTGTGCTAGGGCCTTTGCATAGCTCCTAACATGTAAATGTGGAAATGAATATGGGATAATATATGGGAAGTGATGTATGGGAAAGAGTTTGGTAAACTGGGTTTCCTTGTCTCTAAGAAACAGTTGCTGAAGCTTTGGGAACCAGCAGACAGTAAATGGTGTCACTTAATGAGAATGGGAAGTGTGGATTCTGATAGGACCATTCAATTTAGGGCTTATTGTTTAAAATAACTAAAGCTTGACTTTAAATCGCCACGTTAAGAAATAATAAATATTTGACTTGGAACTTTTATTTGATTTTAGACTCTTGTCTTTCCCAACCAGGGAAGAGGATTCTAGGAGCACCCCTTTTTCCCTTCTCTGTCTGGGGTTCTCTGATGTCACTTGAGGGCATTTGGGGATGGCACAGCATTTCACCTGAAATTTGAAACTTTCATTTTCCTGCTGATTGGAGGCACACTGATGTCTGGCATTTGTTTTCCTTTCTCTTTCTCCTGTTTCCTCAGCTAACAAGGGATAAGAATCACCCCAAATCCCATGATCCAGAAGTAGTTAGAGCTAGTATTTTGAGATCCTTCCTTCCTGATTGAATTCAGGTGTATTCAGGCAGAATATGTTAACAGAATTGGGTTTCACGGTATATATTTTATAACTTGATTTTTTCTATTAATATTATATTATGAACATTTTATTATATCAATACATGTTCTTCAATAATATGATTTTCCATGGTTGTAGAGTTTTACATACTCTAATTTATTCAACCAAGTCCATATTGTTAGACGTTCAATTTTCCAACTTTTCACTTTAATAAATAATGCCACAGTGAATATTCTAGTAGAAGAATAGCTGTAGGTATATCAGTGGCAATACTGAGTCAAAGGGCAAGGATATTCACCACTCCTTGCTACTTATTCCAAACTGCCTTCCAGATACAATGAACATCTTGACCCAGATCAGCTGTAATAAGTATGCCTGTTCCATCAAATGTACATTTACACTTGATATGACCTTAAAAAATACTTCTTCCAAATTTGATGTGAAAAATACTTAAAATTGTATTTTTCCTTCTGATCCCAGTGTGGTTGCAGAGTTTTCCCATGTCGATGGTCTTGTGGTGTCCCATGCCTGACTGGGTCTCTCTGTGCCTCCTGGTCTACCCTCCAGTCTTCTCTCTTCTCTCTACCCCTGGGAGGTGACCTGTGGAAAGTTTACCAATGGGCCCCCCTCCCTGTCTCTTCTCTTGGGTTTGATCAGTGGTCAGTGCAGAGCCCCAGCAAGAGACGGGATGGGTGGGAGAGGAGAGCAAGGTCAGGGTGTTTGTTGTCCCGACTCCCTCCCTCTCTATATGGTCAGCTGTGACACAGATCCAGTCTCTTGTGTGCCCAAGGTGGAGTGTTCTACATTGCATTTCCTTCCATGTTCTGGGACCCACTCACTCCTTGGCCCCTTAGTTCCTTGGTCCCTTAGGATCTGGATGGCTCCACCTTTGTTGGAGATTCCTGCACTGTCCCTTGAGGTTTGGAATGAATTCCTTGGTAAAGAAGGCCTCCTTGGATTGTTCTTGAGTGTTGCATCTGTTTCCTGTTGGGACCCTGCCTGATAAGAATGATCTGATTAGTAATTGCAACAGATTGTGAATGATGACAGGTCATCATCCCATGTTACAAGCCAGGAGGTTTAGGCTCAGGGAGACCCAGAGTCTAACCTCTACTGAGTCTTCTGGTTGCACTGATAGAGGATGAAAGGTGGTGAGATTGCATTACCTGGGATTCTTCAAGAAAGGTAATTTCTAGCATTTAACTGTGATCCACTGTTTAAGCAAGATCATTAATGCTTTGCTTGGTATTCCAGATGCTTCTTTTTGTTTGTGTAGCTGGCGCACACAGGATACAACACAGACTTGGTTGTCAGACAGGCTGTGCTTACATCCCAGCTCTGCCGCGTCCTGGCTGAATGGCGCTGAGCAAATTACTTCATCTTGGTAAGCCTCAGTGGCCTTATATGAGAAACGGGTGTAATAATAGTAGCTGCCTGAGAGGTTGTCATTTCATCCTTGTTGGTGCTTTCCACTCTTGTGTGAGAGGATTAAAGGAGATAAGACATCCAGAGGGGTTAGTAGGAAGTGCTCAAAAATGTAGATGCAATCGTTCTAGATAACAATCACATTACTTTTATTTCCCATTCAGTTAAGTTATTGTACCTGCCAAAGGAGAGAGGTTTGGGGCCTTTGCCTTGCTAGATTGCACAGCTAGAGTTTTAATTCTAACTCTGCTCCCAGAGCACCATAGACTGTGTCTAAGTCATTTGACTTCTGATGTTTCTTCATGCTTAAACTGGATGGGGACTCATGGGCCACTCCACATAGCTTCCTGTCCATGTTCAAGAATCACATGTAGTTCAGGATCTGGGTCTCCTCTGTAATATCCCCAAGGACTGGTTATATAGTTTCTCTCTGGAAATGTCCTGCATTTCTTACAGATCGCCAGCTTCCGTGTTTGCATAGTTTTCAAAGAAGAGGATTCATTTCGTTAAGTAGATCTCTGTCTTCTTTGGCTCTGATTCAGGGTTTCCCAGCCTCAGCACTCTTGCCATTTGGGTCTGGATCATTCCATATTGGGAGGGGGCACCCTGTGCATGGTGGGCTGGCTTCTATGGACTCCATGCCAGTAGCATGCCCCCGGTTGTGACCACCAGAAATGTCTCCAGACCTTGGCAAATGTCTTGTGATGGGCAAAATCATTCCAGGTGACAACCACTACTTAAACATCCGCACATTTTCCCACTGTTCCCTCTAGAGCCTTTGAAGCTTTGGGCCACTTTTACCAGTGGGGACGGTCTCACCTCCATTCATTCTCATTTGCCAGTGGTTTGCTAATGGTGTGGGAAGGTCTTTAGAGCTGATCGCATTTGGGCATATTCCAGGTATGAAATAAGAGGAGGGGAACAGGATGAAATAAGACATCTCCTTCCCTTGCAGCCCATGATCATACTAGGCTTTTATTTTCTTTTAGTTATTTATTTTTAACCACCTCAACACATCTTTGATTCTCACTCTACCCCTGGTCAGTGCTGACTCCTGAGGACTGTGACTAGGAAATGAACATGACAGCCATGACCTCACTTCGAGTCCCCAAAGACATAGCCAAGGTCATAAGCTCCAAGAGGGCAGGTGTTGTTGCCTTTTTTTTTGCTTCCTTGTAAATCTCAAGTGTTGAGGGTTGTGGCAGGCACACAGTAGATGCTCAGTGTATGTTGTTGAATGTGTCAAGGGTTCTGAGACCACCCTCAGGTTTGCTGATTTGCTGGAAGGAGCCACAGAAGTCAGAAAAGTTGTTATGCTCAAGGGTATGGTTTATTGCAGAGAAAGGATACAAATAAGCAAAGGAAAAAGTGACATAAGGTGGAGTCCAGGAGAGAGTGGGCATCAGCTTTCCTCTCCCAGTGGGGTCACAGGGACAATGCTTAATTCTCTTAGCAACAATATGTGACAACATGTATGAGGTATTGCCAACCAGGGAAGCTCACCCAAGCTTTGGTGTCCAGGGTTTTTATCAGGGCTCATTCACCTAGGCATGGATCACCCACGTGACTGACCTTAGCTACTCAGTCTCCAGGACCCCTTAGAGGTCAAACTGCTGCAGTGTGGCCCAGGGTCCCAGGTCAGCAAAAGCAGGCCTTCACCATAGATCTCATTGTTAGCATAAAGTATCAGGAATGGCCCAAGGCCCCAGTGGTACAAAGACATACTTATTAGGCAGGATATTCCAAGGACTTAGAGATTATCTCCCAGGAGCAGTCAAGGGCCAGTCCTTGCTTTGCACTGCACAGGGTTTGAGGATCCCATGCTCTCTGAGTTTACTGCACAGGCCAAGATCGTAAGCTCCAAGAAGGCTCCGAACTTTACCTCTTTTCCACCCCTATAAACCCCAAGTGTTTAGGATGATGCCAGGTACATGGTACATGCTTGTAGTGAGATTGTCCAGAGAAACAGAACCAGCAGGAAAACCAATACTTAGGTTAAGCAGTTGGCTCATGTGATTGGAGAGACTTGGCAAATCCAAAATCTGTGGGATAGACCAGAAGGCTGGAAACCCAGGGAAGAGTTGCAGTTGAAGCTCGAAGACCACTTGTTGGTAGAATTTCCTATCTTGGGGGAGGTCAGTCTTTTTCTCAAAGCCTTCAACTGACTGCATAAGGCCCATCCACATTAGAGCAGTGGAACTTAAATTCACTGATTTAAATATTAACCCCATCCAAAAAATACCTTCACAGAAGCATCTAGAATAGTGTTTGACCAAATATATGGGTACCATGGCCCCGCCAGGCTGACACATAAAAATATCCATTACAGCGCTCAATGAACATTGTTGAAGAACTGTAGAACCATTAGGATTGGAAGAGACCAGTACAGTCCAGACCAGAATCCAGCTTCCTAATTCTATTTACCTCTCTCTCTCCCAGCTCTTCTTTTCATGTACAGACAATTGCATGTCAGAGGTTCTGCTTCCCTTTGCCCCCAGGGTTGAGGCCACATCTGGAACTACTCAGTATTTCTCTTTCACCCCAGCCTCATTTGTTCCTTTCTACTTAAATCATCTTCTGGAATCTTCCCCATCCTAGCTCAGAGCAACCTCATTATTGGACTGTGTGATAGATTTTTAGTGAAATGACACCTTCTTTTCTTAGAAACAAGTTGATAGTGGTAAGAATGTTTTTCTTGTCCCCTTGGGAAGAAAAAGGCATCAAATAAAAACAGTGATTTTTCTCTGTATCTAAATCAGACAGTTTATCCCTCAGGTTAATCTGAAGGAGGAAAAATAGCCAATATTTTCAGCCAGGGTAATTCACAGTGAATAAGCCAGCAACATATTCCAATTCATAACAGAAATTAATTCAGTATTTCATGCAGGAGAGTTCATATCAAATGTGGTCCCATGTGTTGAATTGGAACTATAACAATTTCCTCTTCCCTACTACAAAAAAAAAAACATTCTATAGTGAGGTTATTGTGATTGCCCTGCCTTTTATCAATTTATCTCATAAAGAAATACTTAGCATTTTGTGTGGTATTGTTTTCTTGAAACCCTCAGGCCGATATTCTTGGGGACATTCAAACCAATAGATCTTTTCCTAGTTTACAAAAAAATTTAGAAATTAACATTTTTTCATTGATTGAAGGAGATGACTCCAAGTGGTGTTCTGAAATCATGCTTGCTGCTAAAAAACTTTCTTTTGGGGTCAGGTAGTGCTCACCAGTGATAGCCACGGCCAGAGCATGGAGCACTGGGAAGGCAGCAAAGCTTTGGGACCACAGGGCAGTAGTGATTGACCTTGGCACAGTGATTGGAAAGGTCAGAAGGTCATGAGTAGTGGTCTCTACCTCCTGGTTCACTAGGTGCTGTCTTGGTTTATGCTTCCTATCCTGCTTTAGCTGGGATAGCCCACACATCTCTGATTCCTGGACTAAGCCTAGTGATATTCTAACTCTAGGCCCTTGCATATGCTATTCCTTCAGCTTGCATTTGTTCTTCTCGTATATATGGGCATGGCTGGCTCCTTTATATCCTCAGGTCTTAGGTCAAATAGTCATCTCCTCAGAGATGCTTCTCAATTGTCTATCATGTAATGTTTGTTTTTCCTTCTGCTATGGTCTGAGTGTTTGTGTTCCCCCCAATTCATGTGTTGAAATCCTAACCTCCAAAGGTGATGGTATTAGTAAGTGGGGCCTTTGGGAGGTGATTAGGTCGTATGGGTGGAGCCTTCATCAATGGGATTACTGCCGTTATTAAAAGATCCCACAGAGCTCCTGTCCTTCCACCATTTGAGGACACAGTGAGAAGACTCTGGCTGTGAACCAGAAAGAAGGCCTGTATCAGAGTGTTACCGTATTGGCACCTTGATCTTGGACGTCTAGCCTCCGGAAATGAGAAAATGAATGTCTGTTGTTTGTAAGCTACCCAGTCTGTGATATTTTGTTATAGCAGCTTGAATGGACTAAGACACTTTCATAGCATGATTACAAGGTCAGTTCTCTTGTGTGTTTATCTTTTTGTTTATTTTCTGACCCTCCCCACCCAAGGTGCCCCAATTATCTGGAACTATGCCAGGCTAATAGTAGGCTCTCAGTGATATGTTGCATAAATTAAAAAATGAATGAATGAACTGGAAGGTACTGTGTGAGTAGTTAGTAGAATACTAGCAGTAGTAATAGATAAACTTGCAATCGCAGTGGCTTAATACAATAGACATTGAGGTTTTGCTAATGTCAAGTCCAATAAGTGATGGTGGCATGGCAGTGCAGAGAGTGAGGGCAGAATCTCTGTTCCACAGAGTCATTCAGGGATCCAGGCTGACAAAGGTTGTCCTACCTTGGATGTTCCACAGGCATTGACATCCAACCAGTAGAAGGGGCAGAGACAGAGCCTGGAGGCTTGTGCAGGAAGTAAGGTTTTGTAGTCTGGAAGTAGTGTACATCACTTCTTTCTTTGGTTAGCACATGAGGACCTTGTATGACCCTGTCTAAAGGGCCTAGAAACACAGTGGGCAACTACTTCCCAGTGACTCCTCTATGAAGGGGAGCATGAACTTGTGGCAGGTAGCTAGTCACTTCTGCCTCTAGTAAGGTGGCCTTCAGTAGCCGAGTGCCACCACCACTCATTATATTGGGAGCTCCATGAAGGCAGAGATGGTCTCTTTCATCAACTTGAGCTGAGGGCCTAGCGCAGTCCATAGTTGAATGACAAACCAACCACCTCTTGATCACCAACTGTATTTGGGGCACAAGGTCAGACCCAGAGCTTGCCACGGTAGGAACACATAGGAAGAATTCCACAAAGACTTAGAATCAACAAAGAATCCTTTGTCCTTCGAAGGTAGACCAACCCCCAACTCCATTACAAACTCCATAAAAAGCAGAAGATGGCCGAGCAAGTTCTGAAGTGACTTTCTCCACCCCTGAAGAGCAGGATACAACAAAAGCCTCCGAGTGTAAAATACATCAGTTCAAAAGCTGTGCAAAGAAATGGCTTCTCACCCTCCTTTTTGGATCTTTCATTGTATTTTGCTCCTTGGAGAGCAGCGGAAACCACTTCGGAGCATGATCTTCCTTCTTTCTGTTTCTTCTCTGACATGGAAAGTGAATTTCTCTTCTACTTCTTCCTTGACCTCATGTTCTGTTCCATTATATGCGCTGCAGTGGAAATAAAAAAGAGGGTCAGACTGAGTCACCCAGCACATTTTTAAACTCTCGTAGTTTAGAAAAGCAGGAAGTCTTTGAATGGAGACCATCAGATGGAGTTCTAACACCCTTTTATGGGGAATAGGATTCTTCACAGGGCTACAGACCTCTGTCTTTTAGACTAGTGTCCTTTAGCTCATAAAGGGGAAAGTCACCTTGGCCACCATTAATACGCAGACAGGCTTTCACTCTTTTCCTCCTCATCGCTGTGATGAAGTTTTTCTGAGCTCCTCCATGGAGCGAGCAGAGTGGGAAGGAACATTTGTCCTGTGAGACAGCGGAACTTTCAGTGGCTGGCGTAGAAGGGAATATCCGGATACCATCCTGGAAATTGGACATCATATGTGTATCTGGCTCTGTTCTTGATACTGAGGATACGGAAGAGGGAAATCACATTCCCATGGCATGTGCCCATCCTCCTTTCATTTCCTCTTTTCTTTCATTGTTTCCATGGCCACAGCAGATAGATGCTCCTTAACTTGTATTGTCCCCTGTGTGTCATAATGGTGCTGTCCCTCATCATGCCTTACAATTTACCAAGGACTTTCACCCAAGGTATGTTTTAGGAACACTTTGAAAACTTTAAGTGCTGTGCAGATATGTGTAAGAATTCCACGTTCTTAAGACGAGTCAGTTGGCCAAGAAGCAATGTGTCCAAGGGCATCATTATTTCTTAACATTTCTGTTATTTCCTTATTTTTACCTTCATAAGAAAACCCCAAAGGTAGCCCCAAGCAGATATTCTCCAATGGTACGTCCCAGTATCTTGAGTGATAGTTCACAGGTGAGAAACTGTGGGCTGAGTGAATTGCCTGTGCTCTGGAGCTATTGGGTGGACGTTAACCCCTCTCCCTCTCCTCATGGAAATTCTGTTGGTTGGGCTCAGCATTAAAGGTTACACGGAGGAAACTCTCTTATCTCTGTTGCAAACATTCCTGAGGTATTTTGTTGTGGTGACTGACCCCTCCCTGAAAGAAAGGCAGCATGGCGTACGGACGGTGCCCAGACTGTGGGGACAGATTTAGGTTTCAATTGGGGTCCCTCCATATAAGGTTGGTTGGCTCATCTTATTGCTCCAAGCCTTACCCACACCCCCTGGAAAATGCTGATGAACTACCTCTTTTCATCTTACAAAAATTAGAAATAATGGTGGTAAGGTGGTCATCCCAGTAGCTCTGGCTGTGTCATGGACACCGCAAACTTCTTTTTTTTCTTCTCCTACTAGAATCTAACCAATTTTTTTTTTTATTGAAGATTTACAGTGTTGTTTTAATTTCTTCTGTACAGCAAGGTGACTCAGTTATCCATATATATACATTGTTTTTTAAATATTCTTTTCCATTATGGTTTATCATAGAATATTGAATATAGTTTTCTGTGCTATACCATAGGACCTTGTGTTTATCCATTCCATATATAAAAGCTCACATCCGCTTACCCCAGCCTCCACCCCCACCCCTCCCCCACCCCCTCCCCCTTGGCAACCACAAGTCTGCTCTGTATGTCTATGATTCTGTTTCTGTTTCATAGATAGGTTCATTTGTGTCATATTTTAGATTCCACATATAAGTGATATCGTATGGTATTTATCTTTCTCTGTCTGACTTACTTCACTTAGTATGATCATCTCTAGTTGCATCCATGTTGCTGCTAATGGCATTATTTCATTCTTTTTTATGGCTGAGTAGTATTCCGTTATATATATGTATCACATCTTCTTTATCCATGCACCTGTTGATGGACATTAAGGTTGGTTCCATGTCTTGGCTATTGTGAATAGTGCTGCTGTGAGCATAGGGGTGCATGTGTCTTTTTGAATTAGTTTTGTCTGGGTGTATGCTCAGGAGTGGGATTGCTGGATCATATGGTAATTCTATTTTTAGTTTACTGAGGAACCTCTATTCTGTTTTTCACAGTGGCTGCACCAGCTTACATTCCCACCAACCATGTAGGAGGGTTCCCTTTTCTTCACACCCTCTCCAGCATTTGTCATTTGTAGACTTTTTAATGATGGCCATTCTGACTGGGCGGACACCGAAAACTTAGTGGCATCAATCAATAGCTGTGTCATTGTGCCCATGGTTTCTGGGGGTCAGGGACTTTGATGGAGTATGGCACGTGGCTTATCTCTGAGCCAGGATGTCTGGGTCTCAGCTGGGAAGACTCCACTGGCTGGCGGTGGGGATCTTCTGAGGTTTCCTCACTCACCTGTGTGGTGCCTGGCTGGGGTAACTCCCAGCCTGGGGTCAGCTGGGGCTCTCGACAGGGAACATCCAGATGTCATCTCCGTGTGGCTTACTGCATTTTCAGAGGAAGTGCCCTGACAACCAGCCTGTCAAGGGAACCAGACAGAACTGCACTACCTTTTATGAGCTAGTGAAAGTCATAAAAAGTGAAATCACATAATATCACTCTTGTCACGATGATGACGACATATCCATTAAGAGGCAGTGGTATCATTGAAAAGAACAGAGTCCTGCTACAGATGCTTTTTTCATTAAAAAAATCTCATTTCACAGATGGCAGAGGCCTCAAATAATTTAAATCCTTTTTGAAAAATTGCGAACTATTACCAGCACAAAAGGCGCACACATATGAATATTCCTCTTAATAAATGGTTATTAAGCAAACCCCTGTGTAATTACAGGTCAAGAAACCAATAGCCAGACTCAGAGCCCCCAGGACGCCCATATCAATGACAGCTCCTCTCTGCACCATGAATGTGTCCACAAGGCCACCTTCTCTGGTAAGTCACTGGCTATGTTTTACCTGTTTTTGAACTCTATATAAATGAGCTAATATTGTATGTGTTCATTTGTGGTTGGCTTTTTTTTTCTTCTTCTCGATATTAGGTTTGTGAACTCTGTCCATGCTTTGTGTGTAGTTGTGGCTTATGTCATTGGCGTAGAATATTCCATTGTATGAACATTTATCCATTCCACTGTTAATGGACACATGGATGGTTTCCAGTCATTTCCAGCAAGGCATGCTGCTATGCACAGTCTTAAATGTGTATTTCGTTGCATCTGGGCATGCATGTCTCCAAGGTATCACCTAGGAGGGTATGAGTGGACAGTGACAGTCTGTTTTCTAAAGTGACTGTACCATTTCATGCTCCTGGAGCCACACAAGAGAGTGCTGTTGGTCGAATCTTCATCAACACTTGGTGTTACTAGTCTTTTTCATTAAGGTTATTAGACTTTTTCATTAGGGTTTTTTTTTTTTTTTTGCCTCAGGTTTTATCTTGTTCTTTCCTTTGTTATGTAGTCCTCTGTTTTTTTATTTTGTTTGACTCTCTGTGTTGGTGTCTATGCATTAGATGAAACAGCTACTTCTTGCAGTCTTGAAGGAGACGCCTCACATAGGAGATAAAACTTACCACTCAGCCGTGTCGTAGCTCTTTGTTGTCTCTTGCATCTTTGTGACTGTCCTAGCGGCCTCTTTTATTTATTTATTTAAAATTTTTTTTTTTTTTTTTTTTGCGGTACGCGGGCCTCTCACTGTTGCGGCCTCTCCCATTGTGGAGCACAGGCTCCGGACGCGCAGGCTCAGCAGCCGTGGCTCACGGGCCCAGCCGCTCCATGGCATGTGGGATCTTCCCGGACCGGGGCACGAACCCGCGTCCCCTGCATCAGCAGGCGGACTGTCAACCACTGCGCCACCAGGGAAGCCCAGCCTCTTTTATTTTTATCAGCTCCCAGTAATCCAGGCTATGCTAAGACCTGTCCGTGTCCCAGAGGGAGGGATCTTAGCACCTAGATTCAGGCTGATTGGAAGTCAGATCCCCAGGCAGCAGATTTTAAAGTATGCACATATATACAGTCCTGTGGGATTGCAAGAGTGAGCCCCACTGGCCACCACATCTGATGATCTGGATGTGTTCCCTGGATGACAGTCACAAAAATCAGGGCTCCAGACAAGTGTCTAGGCCCTAAGTGTCTAAGAGATACTGGGTGAGCTGTCGTGGGGCAGAGGGACAGTGCAGAGGTGGCAGCCCCCTGCCTACATTCCCTGGGGCATGTCCGTAGCCTCTGTACATGTGCCAGACCTGAAGCCTGCCCCCCAGGCTGTGGCTCCAGAACAAACAGAAAGGCTTTTTTTCACAGAAAGATGCAGTATATGTTTGAGTCAGCTGTCTCTGCTGAACCCTGGGGTAGTGACTAGCCAAGCACTGTCCCTCCGATTGTTACAGTTCCGAGGGGCCCAGGAATGCAAGCCCCCATGGCCACCAGAGCCAGGAGTTCAAGGGCCAACCCCTGGGCAGCAGCTGCAGAACCCAGGCAGCAGACGCATGTAAAGCTCCCCTCTGGGACCTCCTGGTGTCGTGGAGCTGGCAGAGGGGGAATGTGAAGCTGGTGCCCGCTGGTTGGAGGGTAAGGATGATGCTGGCCGAGAGAGAGAAGAAAAAAATCTAGAATAAAAACAACAAAAAATGGCACCCAGTGACTTTAGTAAGGTAGAGGGAAAGTAGGACAAGGCATCCATCAACTCCTCTGTCTCTGGAGAGTATCCCAACAGGCCCCTGTCTCTCAGGCTGATGCTTCAAGATGAGGAAACGATTCTTTTTCACATGAAGTCTGGGCACTTCTCCAGTGGCTGTTTCCGTGCTGGGCCCCAGGGTGGGTGAGTCTATGCCAGCCCTTTAGAGGCGGTTCTCAGTTCATGACAGGCCTTTGGGTCTCCTGGATGTGAGCCCTGTTGTTTTTCAAAGCCAGATGTTTTGCGATGTCTGGCCAGATGTCTCTCAGGTGCACATCTTAAGGGTTGGGGTGCCTGATGTGGGTACAGACCATCTGTTCCTTGGGGAGAAGCTCTGGGTTTGTGAGTTCTCCACTGACTCTGGGTCATCCAGCCTGGGATGGAGGTTAGGGTGAGATTATGTCCCAGCCTTTCCTACATGCTTGATGTGGGTCTTCCCTTGTTTGCCTGATGTGAAGGGCTGCTCCACTGGTTTTCAGGTCTTTTTCAGAGGAAATTGTTCCATCCGTAGCTGCAGATTTGGTGTGTCCGTGGGAGGAGGTGACTTCACGATCCTCTTGCGTCACTGTCTTGGACCACTTCTACCTTTAGAATTTCTGCCATTCTAGCGAGCGTGTGGTGGTGCATCACTGTGATGTTTATTTGTATTTGTCAGATTCCTAATGAAGTTGATCATATTTTCATATGTTTCTTGGCCATTTGGGCATACTTTTTTTGGTGAAATGCTTGTTCTTGTCCTTTTTCATTTTTCTTTTTCACTCGTCTTTCCCTTATTGGTATCTGGGGTTCTTTATGTATTATAGGTTGTGATATTGTGATTGATAATAAGAGTTATATATTGGGTCTTTGTCCCTGTTTCTGGCAGAGAGCTCCTAAAACTCTTAGAATTTCCTAAGTGATGAGAACAACAAAGATGCCATTTTTAATGCTAATAAGGTGAGTTTTGGACCACACCTAAGGAAGGGACTGGCTGTCAGGGAACCCAACCATGTGATGGGAGGGTTGGAACTTTCAGTCCCAGCCCCTGACCTCTGGGGAGGGGAGAGGAGCTGGGGGTTGATTCATTTGCCAGTGGCCAGTGATTTAATCAATCATGGCTATGTCTTGGAGCCTCCATTAATCTCCCAAAGGACTGGGTTTGGAGAGCTTCTGGGTTGGTGAATATGTGGAGGTCTGGGGAGAGTGGTGTGCCTGGAGAGGGCATGGGAGCTCCCTGCTGTATCCCCCATACCTTGCCCTATGCATTTCTTCCATCTGGCTGTTCCTGAACTATATCTTTTTGTAACAAACGAGTGATCTAGTAAGTGAAATATTTCTCTGAGTTTTGTGAGTCACTCTAGAAAATTGGTTGAACCCGCTGAGGAGGTCATGGGAACCTCTGATTTATAGCCAGTCATCCAGAAGCACAGGTGATAACCTGGGCTTATGACTGGCATCTGAAGTTGGAGGGGGGACAGTCTTGTAGGACTAAGCCCTTAATCTGTGGAATCTGATGCTATCTCTGGGTAGACAGTGTCAGAGCTGAGTTAAATTGTAGAACACCGCACTGGTGTTGTGGAACCGCTTGTTGGTGTGGGGAGAAAAACACACGCACATTGGAATTGGTTCCAGAACTCTTTCATGGGTATATGGCCTTTGTTAGTTATATAAGTGGCAAATTTCTTTCCCACCCTATGGTTTACCTTTTCCCTCTCTAAATGATGCTTTTGTGTATACGCTTGTGTCCTGCCTTTTTTGTTCAACATTGTGTTGTGAGATTTATTCATGTTGTGTTGCTAGCTACAAGTTGTTTGTTTCATGGCCGTGTCATATCCCATCGTTCATAATTCTGATAAGTCCACTTGTAATTTTTCTGGAAGGGTAACTGCTTTTTTTTTGTATTTTAAACACTCCTTATGCTGAGGTCATATCGATACTTTATTCTAAAAGCTTTATTGTTTTGCCTTTCTCATTTATAGCAGGAGTCAGCCCATTACGGCTGGCAGGAAAATCTGGCCCACCATTTGATTTTGTTAATAAACTTGTATTGGAACACATTCATTTACGTATTGTCTGTGGCTGCTTTCATGTTACAACAGAATGGAGTAGCTGCAACAGAGACAGGAAAACCTGTGAGCCTTAAATATTTACTACTGGCCCTTGCAGAAGAAAATTGTTGACTCCTGATTTAGATGCACAGTACACTTGGTCACATTGCTGTGTTTTCATAGCACCAAATGGGCTTTTTACGTTCCAGTGAAAAGTCTTCCTTCTTTCCACACGCATTCATTTAGTGGCTGCTGTGTGCGAGGCCTTGTAGATGATAGGCATTGGTGATACGTGGAGGCGAAATATGGTTTGTGCCCTGTAGGATTTCATAGTTTGGTGGCATTGTCCTTAACTCGCATGAGCCTTGTCACACCAGCAAAGCCACGTCTGTTAATGCACATTTACTGAACAGAACCTAGAAAGTACCTCGTACTCCGTTAGGGATAAGAAACTCCTAGATCAATAAGACTTTCTCTCAGCCCCCAGGGTGTTTGCAGTCTAGTAGGGTGGCCATACAGAGAGGTAAGTAGCTGACACCATCATCAGCCAATACTTGGTGACATAGTAGGTGCTCACAGCTGTGGCTCGGTGACCAAAGGGCTCTGTGGACCCAGAGGAGTTAAAAAGAATATCATTTTTTGGTTTGCGAAATATGACCAAGGTAGAAGTGATTTAAAAATTCCTATTTTCATGTTATTTGTGAAGAGGCTGTGGAAGCACCCCTTCTTGTTCTCAGCAAGCCTCCACCACACACCCTGTGTGAGGGCTGTGAACACTGGTCGTGGCAGTCATTAAATTGGTCATCCTGATGATTGTAGGAGCTCAGAAATAACTACTAATTGGCTCGAATAGATAGCTAATCCCAGGGTTCATTGAAATGCATCAGTGAATTAAAAAGGGTTATTAATTCTGCACACACACTTAAAGGAAGTTATATATAAAAAAGAAGTTATGTATTTCCTTAGGGCTCTTGATAGCCTTATATGGCATCAGAATGGCTGTTCATTGTCCCTCCTCCACTGTTTTAAAACTACATGTGAGACTAGATGGTAAGACATTTGGAGTCTCTGTACACAGGGAATTTTTTTCCTTCTCTCAGTAGATTCCATTGTAAAATGACAGGTATGGGAGAGGCACTTGTCAGGAGACAGTAATTACTAAATAAAAAACACTAACAAAATCAGCTTATTAAAAAAAAAGGTGGGTGAGCATGAAAAGGGTTATGACAATCCAATAATTAACCAGTGGCCAAAGCCAGTGTTTCGCATGTTTGAGTGATGGATTAGAAAATCCCACATGCAGTAGTGAAGCCCAAGTTCAAGTGTAAAAACTATTTGTTTTATTAAGAGCTCTGATCTCCTGTACTGCTGGAATCATTAATGTTTTACTTTAGTTTTGTATTTTGTTTTCTTTATTTTTCTTTTTTAAAATTAATTAATTAATTAATTTTTGTCTACGTTAGGTCCTTGTCACTGTGCATGGGTCCTCTCCAGTTGTGGGGAGCGGGGCCCACTCTTTGTTGCGGTGCACAGGCTTCTCATCGCGGTGGCTTCTCTTGTTGCGGAGCATGGGCTCTAGGTGCGTGGCGGGCTCAGTAGTTGTGGCACGTGGGCTCAGTAGTTGTGGCTCGCAAGCTCTAGGGCGCAGGCTCGGTAGTTGTGGTGCACGGGCTTAGTTGCTCCGCGGCATGTGGGATATTCCTGGACCAGGGCTCGAACCCGTGTCCCCTGCATTGGCAGTCAGATTCTTAATCATCCCGCCACCAGGGAAGCCCTAGTTTTGTATTTTCTTAGTGTCTTCACTGTTTTCCTTTCAAATAATCGTATTGATTTTTTTTTTTGGCTTTTTATTGACTGACTCATTGCAACTCCTTTTCTCTTTGTAGTCTCTCCCTTTCCTCATTCAGTAGGTAGTATGGGAAATGAGTCGCCTGAGCTTCCTATTACTTTTTCTGAAGGTCTCTGTGTTGGGACAGTGCCCAACTAGAAAGGAAGTGACACCATTGCTTTATTTTTCAATTGCGTGGTCGGAAGGATGATTGAATCACATTATTTGAAACCCAGTCTACCCTGTTCCATTCTCTTTGTCCGTGTAATGTTTTTAGATTGGCTTCTTATTGGAGAAGTGTTCCTACCAGTCAGTTGGCACCCCATTTTCTTCAAGTATAGAACGGGGTGATGGGAAAATGCTAGCATTGATTGGATGCTGTGTGCTTCCAGGTACAGAGCTGAAAGTATTTAGGGGAGTGATTGTCAAACTTATTTGATTCAGTTATACATATATTCTGTTGGGGGATAGAAAGAAATATTTTATTACAACCACTCAACTCTGTCCTTATAGCACAAAGGCAGCCATAGACAACACTTAAACAAGTGGCATTGGTGTGTTCCAATTAAGCATTTTTTTTAAAACAAAGCAGGCAGTGGGCTGGATTCAGCCCAGGGGCTGTAGTTTGCAGAACCCTGATATTGGATGTTGGGGCAGGAGAGGTTTTCAGAAGTCATCTTCCAAAGCCCAGGCTATTTCAAAGCATGGTCCTTAGATCTCCAGGGTCTCCTTGTGATGGCTGGGTTTCTGCCTCACCTCTTCTCCTCAACCGGAGTAAAGTAACCTTTAATCCATTTATGTTATGAAATCTTGCCTAAGATTTCACTTGAGCAAAGGGTTCTTAAGTCATTTTCAAAGTTTTGACATCCCCCCAGTTCTCATCCGACTTGACTTTACAATTGAAAAATTGAGGCTGACAGAAGCTGGGATTTCCCCCACTGACCAAATGGTTGGTTACTGTCGGAGCTGGGACTTCTGCTCTGCGCGGCGAGGCCCAGACTCTCTGTGCGCAGTACTCCGTGCTGCTGCTATGCCCCCAAATTCCCATCGGGGCAAAGACTGTGTCTGTTGTCATTATTATTATTTTTTATAACAGCCACTTACCAGCATGAGCAATGTGTGAACAGAATTCACAGTTTCAAGAGGTGATCTAAGATCTCTCTGGAGTGAGGGAGGACTCCAACAATTCTAGGTATAGTGTCTTTCTTTTTAAATTTTTAAAAATTAAAAAATTTTTTTATTGTAGTATAGTTGATTTACAATGTTGTGTTAGTTTCAGGTGTGCAGCCTAGTGATTCAGTTATACATATATTCATTATTTTTCAGATTCTTTTTCCCACATACGTTATTATAGACTATTGAGTAGAGTTTCCTGTGCTATACAGTAGGTCCTTGTTGGTTATTTATTTTATATATAGTAGTGTGTGTATGTTAATCCCAAGCTTCTAATTGAATCCCTCCCCACCACGTTTCCCCTTTGGTCATTGTAAGTTTGTTTTCAAAATCTGTCTGTTCTGTAAATAAGTTCATTTATATCATTAAAAAAATTAAGTTCCACCTATGAGTGATATCATATGATATTTGTCTTTCTCTGTCTGACTTACTTCACTTAGTATTATAATCTCTAGGTCCATCCATGTGGCTGCAAATGGCATTATTTCGTTCTTTTTTATGGCTGAGTAGTATTCCATTGTATGTATGTACTACCTCTTCTTTATCCACTCTTCAATCTGTGGACATTCAGGTTGCTTCCATGTTTTGGCTGTTGTGAATAGTGCTGCAGTGAACATTGGGGTGCATGTATCTTTTTTTTTTTTTTTTTCTTTTTGCGGTATGCGGGCCTCTCACTGTTGTGGCCTCTCCCGTTGCGGAGCACAGGCTCCGGATGCGCAGGCCCAGCGGCCATGGCTCACGGGCCCAGCCGCTCCGCGGCATATGGGATCCTCCCAGACCGGGGCACGAACCCGTATCCCCTGCATCGGCAGGCGGACTCTCGACCACTGCGCCACCAGGGAGGCCCGGGGTGCATGTATCTTTTTGAATTAGAGTTCTTGTCTTTTCTGAATATATGCCCAGGAGTGGAACTACTGGGTCATATGGTAGCTCTGTTTTTAGTTTTAAGGAACCTCCATACTGTTCTCCATAGTGGCTATTAGCAATTTACATTCCCACCAACAGTGTAGAGGGATTCCCTTTTCTCCACACCCTCCCCAGCATTTGTTGTTTGTAGACTTTTTGACGATGGCCACCCTGACCGGTGTGAGGTTATACTAGGTCTAGTGTTTTACAACAGATTTTGAACTCTTGCTCTGTGACTGTGTGAGTGAAGCCCCAGAGGATCACATCCACACCTCACATGGTGGTAAGGAAAGGTCTGTGATGTCACTTTCGGGAAGCCAGTGTTTCATTTTTCACCTGCTTCATGTAGATCCTCTGGCCATTATGTCTCCGTTAAGACTCTGTTTGCCTCAACTCCAAAATTAAATTTTAAATTAAATTTAAAAGTCTATAGATGTAGAGAACAAACATATGGACACCAAGGGGGGGAAAGTGGTGGTGGGTGTGATGAACTGGGAGATTGGGATTGACATATATACACTAATATGTATAAAATGGATGACTAATAAAATGGATGACTAATACACTGCTGTATAACAAATAAATAAAATAAAATTCAAAAATTAAAAAAAAGAACAAACAGGAAACTATTTTGTTTCAGATAGAAAAAAAAAAAAAAGTCTGTGGTTGTTTTGGCCTTTACAGAAGAAATTGTGCTGCATTTGCTCAGTTTCCAGCAAGGAAAGCCTGAGTGCTAGAGAGCAGAGATTGTCTAGTTTTATGAGCCCAGATGTGCCTTGCTCCAGACCTGGAGTCCCATGTCGGTGGAGGTCTGACGGGGTGAAGACAGTCCATTACCCACTGCATACACTGTCTCTCACAGGACCCAGCTTGACTGCCCCCTGGAGTCCATTATGGAAATTGTGTTCAAACATCTAAGGAAGGAAAAACCCAAACTAATTTTCAATTTGTATCTCTTCTCCTGAATATAGCATAGCGAAACCTCAAACAAAGGTCATTTCAGAAAAGAAATAGAAGTATTTTGCTCACTTAAAGCCAATATTCTTCCTAAACTTTTAGATTATTCCCATACATAGTTTATTTTGGAGAGAGGAGAAGGAGATAAATGACACAGTAGAAAATTCCATTCCAGGTAACCAATTATAAGTCTTCTCCCTCCTGAAAAAAGTATCAGTGATTTATAGATGAAAAGATAAAATCTTTTCTACTGTTTTATTCTTTGGCACAGAGAATATCATGTTTTAACATTACCTGATTTTTGTCTTTTGTTGTTTTTGATGTGAAGAATCACTTTGTATTATTCTCTTAGAGAACTATATGTGAGACAATGTATAAAAAGCTGTCTTAATGAAATTCCCTAGTGTGTGTGTGTGTGTGTGTGTGTGTGTGTGTTTGTGTGAGTTTGTGTTCTCAAGGAAGTAACATTCAGTGAAACAATCAGGGCTTTTAATTTTCTGGGTCTTTTTTTTTTTTTTTTGCGGTACGCGGGCCTCTCACTGTTGTGGCCTCTCCCGTTGCGGAGCACAGGCTCCGGACGCGCAGGCTCAGTGGCCATGGCTCACGGGCCTAGCCACTCCGCGGCATGTGGGATCTTCCCGGACCGGGGCATGAACCCACGTCCCCTGCATCGGCAGGTGGACTCTCAACCACTGCGCCACCAGGGAAGCCTCTCTGGGTCATTTTTATAATTTATTTGTTTTAAGAAAACAGCGTCATTTACATGGGAGTCATGATGGGGCTTTTGAAAGAAATTTTAACTGTTTCCTTGATGGCTTTTTTATATGGTTATTGTTTTTTTTTAAGATTTATTTATTATTTATTTAATTTCTTTTTGGCTGTGTTGGGTCTTAGCTGCAGCACGCGGGATCTTCGTGGAGGCATGCGGGATCTTCCATTGCGGCGCACGGGCTTCCCTCCAGTTGTGGCGCACGAGCTCAGTAGCTGTGGCGCGCGGGCCCAACTGCCCCGTGGCATGTGGGATCTTAGCTCCCCGACCAGGGATCGAACCCGCATTCGCCACATTGCAAGGCAGCCTCTCCACCGCTGGAGCACCAGGGAAGTCCCTGGTTTATTGTTATTTTTAAATTGACTTTTAGCTATAGAAAATTATAACAGCATCATAGAAAGAACTGAAAGCACAGGGAAAATACCAGCTGTATGTCTAGATGACTTATGAAAGAAAGTCTGGATATTTTCAGTTTTCTTTTGGTTTTAAATCTTGTAGTTATAAAGTCCTCTGTTTCAGGATTCCAGAGAACTCAGTGAACCAGGCCTGTCCCCAGCCCCCAACCTGTCTGGAAGCCTGACGCATCCCAAGACTGGTAGATAAATAAGAATTTAGAGCGATGAGGAGAGGGGGAAGGGTAGTCTAACTTGAGGGATGGGGAAGGAGTGGACAAGCCAGGACAGAGGATGACGCGGGCAAACTGACAGAGGTTTCATGGAGCTGAAGTATAGGGTTTCTAAAGCGAGTCGCAGGAAATGACGTTGGAAAAAGAGTTTTGAATCTGATTGTGAAGAACCTTGAATGTTCTGCTGAGGAGTTGAGGCTTTGCCTGTTAGGCAGGGCGTGGAGAGACACTCCCAACAACAGGGTTCTTGGAGCCTCCACTCATGGTCCTGAAATCCATAGACTAAGAAATAGATCAGTGGTTATGGCCAGTCAAGGAGAAGTCTCAGCGCAGCCCTGGGGCAGTCACGAAAGATGTGTTTCCTTCTTCCTCTTCACCTTAACCACCATTCACAAGGAAGGCAGGGCTGGCAAGCAAACTGCAGGCTCTGCCCGCCTCCCTCTTCTCTGGGATCATGAGCTGCCATTGTAGCCTGTATCAGGGAGGGAACGGAAAGAGGCTACTTTGGAATGACCATGAAATTGATGCTTTGAAACAAACATGATGGATCCCAAAGGCCCAACCTGAAACTGTTTTAATAACCAAAGGTGACCACAAGTTATACAGTCAGATGGAGATGTCAGGAGAGAGACTCTATCCTGGGCAGCCATGGGACTTCTACAGATGACAGTTGGTGGCAATTCTTGGAGAAGATAAAACGAGTTCATATTTAAACTCCAAAGAATAGAGACCCCCTTCTTCAATAGGTTACAGTGCAGCCTACGAAATTTAAGTAAAGCAAATAGAAAAGGAATTTACAGAGAAGGATAATTGTCGAGATTTCTGTAATCTCAGGAGATAACTAAGGGCTAGGGGCTAAGGGAAGCTTAAAAATAATCAAGATAATAAGGTTACTTCTTATTATGCAGAAGATCGTTCTGCATTTTGCTCAATTTTATAGTGTGATAATGTGATTTTGTTGTCTTAAGAACTTAATAATGAAAGAAAAACACCTCTTTCCCCATTGAGTTGAAATAAACATTTTAAGTCTTATTAGTTTTTCCTGTTATGACTGCCATGGACTCCTCCACAGGCCCCCCCCCATCCCCTCTATCTGATGAACATTTCAAGTACATTTCTCTGTGGAGAAAGTCCTTAATGGTTTCAGTGTATCAAGACATTCTTCTGAGATTATTACTAAGAAGCATTGTTAAGTAATCAAAAAACGAAGGAAAATAGGAGGGAGTATAGAAGACACTGTAAATGAAGCAAGTAAGTGCCTCGTGGGTTCAGGATTCAGTAGTTAGATTAGACCAGTTCTAGGAGAGAAACTTCACTTTTTTCACACTGTGGCCCCAAGTGGCCATGGGGACAATTGCCCCAGGCAATTGTCTATGGGTAATCTGCATTTTATTAACTTTAAAAAAATTATTTATTTTTGGCTGCGTTGGAGGCTTTCATGGCTGCGTGCAGGCTTTCTCTAGTTGCGGCAAGCGGGGGCTACTCTTGGTTGCCGTGCACGGGCTTCTCATTGTGGTAGCTTCTCTTGTTGTGGAGCACGGGTTCTAGGCGTGCGGGCTTCAGTAGTTGTGGCACATGGGCTCAGTAGTTGTGACTCGTGGGCTCTAGAACGCAGGCTCAGTAGTTGTGGTGTGCGGGCTTAGTTGTTCCACGGCATGTGGGATCTTCCCAGACCAGGTATCAAACCCGTGTCCCCTGCACTGGCAGGTGGATTCTTAACCACTGTGCCACCAGGGAAGTCCCTGAATTTTATTAACTTTTATTTTAAGGGAGAGAATGGATTCGAGAGGTACAAAAAGAGAGACAGGAGAAAGGTGACTTAGTAAATGGTTTTGATTTTTGGCAGAAAAGGAGGTGGATTGAGATTTATTTATTCAACACACACACACTCACAGTCATACACGGACTCATTTTTATTTGAATTTTTACAAAAAGGAAAAAATTGATCACTAACCCTTATGAAAAAACAGTATCAGTTATCATAAGCAGAAAGTTCACATAATGCATGTTAAAATGCATTAGGATGCATTAGGATGAAAACGGTCTAAAATCATCTCCAGTGCCACCAGTGTGGTACCATAATGGTGAGAGAACTACTTTTATTAGCTGCCATAATAATGCAGCTTTAAAAAAAAATAGTATTAATCTCGATTCTGTTGTCATCTAATTTTGAACAAAGGCATTCAGTCCAAAGTTAGATTCATCAATCATAACACAGGAACTGTGACTGACAACCATTATGAACTCCACAGTTGATTAGCTCCCTTGATTAAATAGTGGTGCAGCTTATGGGAAAACAGAAGAGGAGGCTGCCAGTCCTGTAAAGAGAATTCCCAGCTCTGAGCCTCCATGGAATTAAGACAAGAGAAGTAGGAAATAGAAGACCAAAGTGTGGCTGCTTCACCAGCAACTCGGTATTTCCAATTCATCAATCCCATGAGAGGGCCCCAGAGATATTGCTCAGTTCCCTTTTTATATAACCAAGGGTATTTTGGGTCTTTTTTGGGGGGGCAGGTGGAGGGGGTGGGGATAACCTTATCTGTCATTAGAAAAGTAAAACCCTAGGTTGAAAAAAATATAGTCACAGCTTCTGATGTGAATGACACCTGAATGCCGACATTAACGAAATGCTAGCTTTTTGGACAGCGGCATAGAAATAATGTCAAAATGTTCTGCTATGGCTGTTTTTTTGAACAGCAATTTCCCTGAGAGATTGGAAAAACAGGAGGAGGCAATCTGATGACATTTTGATTGTAGGCCCCACTAGGAAAGGCATTGTGAAACTTTCTGCTTAACAAAGTTTAAGAAAAAAACAAAACTGCCACCTTGATCCGCATTCTAGGTTTTTACCTTTTAGTAAATGGTAGAACGTTCCAGGAGTGGTTTGCGGAATGTTAAACGTTTCATTGGCAGCTAATAAACTTGCTTTGAGATGGGTAGTTGTTTGTTAACAGTACTGCTTTCCGATTCAGCCTCATCTGTAAGGCCCTGAACGAGATGCTGCTTTGACTTTATTTCCACCCTCAACTTTCTCTTCCATGAAGACGTTTCCATCTCCACTGTGAGACTACTCCTCTCTTCAAACTCAGTACTTTTTGGTACCTCTCCTATGTCATATCTTTACCAGCTTTTCTCTAAAGTTATATATATGATAGTTTACAAAGTTCTTTGAGGTTAGCACTTCTCATTTCGTAGACTAATTGAACATTTGGTGAGTGAAATGAATGGATGCAGGGATGGGGGGGGACAAATAAATGATGGTGGATGGGGGATGAATGGATGGATGGTGGATGGATGAATGAATGGATGGGAGGATGGATGGGGGATGAATAGATGGGTGGGAGGATTGATGGATGCATGGATGGATGGTGGGATGGATAAAAGGATGGATGGGGGAATAAATGGATGGATGGGAGGAAGGAATGGATGGATGTTATGATGGATGAAAGGATGGATGGGGGATGAATAGATGGGTGCTGGGATGGATGAAAGGATGGACAGATGGGTCAGTGAAGAAAACTGAAAAATAATTCTACAGTACTTGAAATTAGACTGAGGGAGACTTTGCCATCTTTCTGCACACCTTGAGAATGGTTTAATAAGTAATGGTATTGTTTAAAATAAAAATTGAAATAAAATAAATAAACACGGTATTTAATATTATTTTTATTTATATAAAATAAACTTAATATCTTAAAGGAAAAAACAATATTTTTTTTTCTTTATTTTTTGTCTTTTTCCTATGAGCCTACCTTCTATTTGTTTTCAGAATTTAGGTTTAGTATTTGCTACAGTTTCACAAATAGACTGATTAGAAGGGAACTAGAGGTACAGTTTTATTTTAAACTTATGACTTTTTTATCACATCTCAGGATGTCACATAAAAATTTTATGGGACACTATTGATAAATTGTAACAATATAATAGCAAAAAGCTTTTTTCATTTTCTCCCCTTCCTTCTTCTTTCTTTGTGTTTTTGACTGTCCCTAATACTTATGCTACAGGGTTGAAAAAAATTGTTTGTCATTTTTTTCTATATCCTTTTTTAATAGAAAAAATGAGAGGGTAGTTAAAATTTACCCCTGAGCTACTGAAATAAAAATAATTCATCTTCCAAACCACCTTTATAAGTGTTCCTTGAATTATGTGGACTGTCTTGAAAACAGGATACTAACTTCTATGCCAGTTTGCTATTCATACATACAAGTAATATCAGTGGTGTCTCCTGTTATTACTTTTGTGTTTTGTTCCTCTGAAAAGTATGCTTGAAACATATTTTCATCTAATGCAATGTGAGTAAGAAAATACAAACAGTGGTTGATTTGGATAGATACGGATGCTAATTTTTTTTTCTTTGTTTTTTCTGCCTTGTAGTTGTATTGAAAGCACCTACCTATCTATCTGTCTACCTACCTACTTATCTTTTTGGTATGTGCATCTGACAACAAAACAGTGTGTGAGTGTTTGTGTATTTTATAGGCAATGAATTGGGAAATTAGGTAGTATGAGAATGAGTGTGAGGACTTAAAAAACATTTATTCAATATCACTATCATAACTGTAATGAACTTGTGACCCATGTACTTCATGGTCAGAGTGGTGTTAGATACTAGAACAATGCTAGGCTATGCTGCAATAACAAATAAACCCCGACGTCTCACTGGTGTAACTCATCGAAGGTGGATCTCTTGCTCTGGCAGCCTCTTCCGTCTTCTTAACTATGATATCTAGAACGTGTGATTTATAGATCACCAGAGAGGGAAGAGAGAGTTGGAAAATGCACACCAGCTCTTAACTGCATTAGTCCAGAAGGGATATATGTTGTCTCCATTTACAGTTCATTGACAAGAGCTAGTCACATGGTCCAAATCAAGACGTCTGGAAATGCAAGAGAGCCCATGAAATTTTGGTGGACTAGTTGTTTTTGCTATGTATTACATTCAGGGAAGTGCAGTCCAAGTAGGGATTCTGGTCTCACCCAGGACCTCGTGTACTCCATGGTAGGCATCCAGTCCCCTGTTGTTTCCTAGCCCTTGAGTCCAGCAACATTTTGGAACAGCTAACTCCTCTGCCCAGGAAGAGTTCTCACTCTCATTTTAGATATTCTGTTCCCACCACATACCACCCACATAGAGCAGGGGTGGGGAGAGGAGTGGTGTAGTTCATCATTAACTCTCAATCTTTTTTTTTTCATGGAAATCAACATGTACGTGGGGTTTTTTTTGTCCCCTTTTCCAAAAATTGAAAAGGAGGTCTGTGACAATTGCTGTGTCGTTTAAGTAGAGTGTAGAAAGAGAAAGAACTAAACCAGTATCATCTTTTTTTTTTAATTGACATATAGTTGATTTACAATGTTGTGTTAAATTCTGCTGTACAGCCAAGTGATTCAATTACATATATATTCTTTTCCATTATGGTTTATCACAGGATATTGAATATAGTTCCCTGTGCTATACAGTAGGACTTTGTTGTTTAATCATTCTCTGTATAATAGTTTGCATCTGCTAGCCCTAAACTCCCACTCCATCCCTCCCCCCTCCCTTGGCAGCCACAAGTCTGTTCTTTATGTCTGTGAGTCTGTTTCTGTTTCATAGATAGGCTCATTAGTGTCATATTTTAGATACTGCATATAAGTGATATCATATGGTGTTTGTCTTTCTCTTTCAGATTTACTTCAATTAAACTAGTTTCTTCTTTAGCTACCAGGGAGAGGAAAAAGATAGCTTACTCTAGTATGCTAACACTTATTCCACATCACTATCATTAACAAATATATGCTTCCTCTGTCCATCTACCCACCCACCCATCCATCCACCCATCTGTCCATCCATCTATCCAGATTTAGTGGGTACTAGGCCTAGTACAGGTCCCTTGAAAGTCAGAGGAGAATTTCTCACACCTGGTTAGCCTTTTCTGATTACCCTTCACCTTGGATAGACAAACTGTTTCCTCCATCATATTTTTGTTAACATTTTCAAGTGTTAACAAGTGCTGGATTTGAAAGGCCTGAGTTTTATTCACGTCTGTAATCCCTAGGGTCAAGCCAAAGCCTGACTCCGAGGGGCTGCCGTAAATGTATTTGGGGTGCAAGAGGGGATGCTTCTCTCCACCCGACCCTGGGAGTCCTGTTTCCTTGGAGCTGAGTCTGTAGCTAAACCAGTCTCTTCATGGCTTTGTGCACAGCTCTGTCCATCCTGAGGGCCATAGGTCCAGGGAGTGAGTGGTTCCAACGGTGGCCTCTAGATAACCACACCAATAGCCAGTGCAAGGCTGGTAGAGGGACTTGCTTTGCTAAAAAGAAAAAATAAACATCCTAGTTGATTCAAAATCATCTATAGCCCTTGTTAAGAGTTATTATCTTAAAAAATGGTGTGCTTGATTTTGATTTCTTTATGTGGCTCTTCCTTCAGGCTGCTTCCTAAAAATAGGCTTTCTTTCCATAGCCCTTTGGCCATCCTTCCTCTCGTCCACCCACCCTCCTACTTTCTCATAACTGGCGCTCTCACCTCCATATCTCCACCCTGTATTTCTCCTCAAGTTCCAGGCCTGTATTCTCAGTTTCTCCCTGGACATCGTAACAGGATGTCCTACTGTACTTCAGTGCTCAGCGTGCGCCATAGGGGACCAGTCTTCTGTATCTTAGCTAATGATGCCATATCCTCTTATTCACTCAAATTCAGAATCTGGAGTCATGATCTGCGTTTCCCCCTCCTCATCCTCCCACTGTCGGGACCAGTACACCATCATTATTCCTGTTTCTTCTCTAGAAGAATTCTTCTGTCTTTTTTTTTTTTTTTTTACTTTCATTGTCAGACCTTCATAACTCTGTCATATGTCATATGTCATACTCTATGCTTTGACTGTTTGACTCATCTCTCTGTATTTTAATTTGCTTTTGACTCCTGTTCTTTTTTTTTTTTTTTTTTTGCGGTATGCGGGCCTCTCACTGTTGTGGCCTCTCCCGTTGTGGAGCACAGGCTCCGGACGCGCAGGCTCAGCGGCCATGGCTCATGGGCCCAGCCGCTCCGCGGCATATGGGATCCTCCCGGACCGGGGCACGAACCCGTATCCCCTGCATCGGCAGGCGGACTCTCAACCACTGCGCCACCAGGGAAGCCCGACTCCTGTTCTTTTTCTTCCTAGAGTCCAGCCAGTGATATTTATAAAAATATCACTTCTCTTATATAATTTTTTGATGGTTCTTTTTATCCTCCAAGTAACTTCCAGTTCCTAGTGTAGCATCTAAGCCCTCAATCTTCCATTTCTAGCATCATCTCCACTCTCAGAGACTTCAGTCATGATGCACTACTCTTTCTTTCCCACCTCAGTTATGGCTCATATGTTTTTTTCTTCTGTATGGCGAGAATGTTCCTCAGATCTCTATGAGGAGACGTTCTCGCTATCCTTTTAGTACCAGAAATCTCTGCAGTGGGAATCCATCTGTTCTCCCTCCAAACTCCAACTCAGGTGTGACAAGTAGATTTCATCTCAGAAATGAAATCTGGTTGGTTAATAATTGCTCTCTGTAAAGTTGTGTTAAGAAGGATTCTGAGGTTGTATCTAGGCTCAGTGGGAAACACTGTCATGATCGTTAGCAATGTCTGTCTAGAGGGAAAAAAAGAGGAGTTGATGCCACTGGGGACATTACTGTTTTTTAGCTGCCTTCACTGTTCTACCATTGTGCTTCTCTTATGTATGCAACATCTCTTATACTAATAGATAAGTTCTTTAAGGGCATCAGTTGTATCCTGCTGAATTATATACCCATCAATTAAATTTACCTGTACAATGTCCTATTCTCATTAGATGCTCCAACTATGTCTGTTAAGTAAATCCCCTAAGGCTGGAATATGCTGTTTAGTTACATAAGATTGAAGAGATGTGGGCATTGAATCAGGGAGTGCATTGATAGGGCACCTGTGTTATGTTATAGTGTCTTTTCCTTTAAGTTTCAGTTTGTGTCTGACTCTGCCGACATGCGAACTGCTTCTGCTCAGTTACCTTTGGTGATAAATGAGACCAGGCAATGCTGGATGAGTGGACGACATCCAGTACTCCAGTATTGCCTGTAACAGAATTAACTTTCAAGTAACATTGATGAATTCAGCTTTTAGGCTTACTTTCACAGACCAGCAAAGCATGTTGTCAGCTTTTCAGCCTCTCAGAGAAAGTCAGAAGCCAAAGGCTGGCTTGAAACACGTTTCACCAAGAGGGCATTACTGATTTGGTGGTCCTTACGATGTCCCAGTCATTCAGATAAGTCAAGTAATTGTGCAAATAAATATAAAATTATAACTTCTGTTTTTCTTCTGCTAGATAATCTTAGGTATTTCAATCATTCTTATAACATGGTTTTCAGAAACTACCTCATCCTGCTCTTCCTCCTCTGAATATCTTTGTTTTATGTGGTGATGTAGCCAGAATTTGTGAATATTCTAGGTGGGGTCTGACCAGTGAAGATCAAGATCAAGAATCACACCTCTGTGGTTCTGTCATTACATCCTAAGGAAACATTTAATCTCTCAGCGACCACGTTACATTGTTGTCTCGTGGAACTGATGGACATGTGAAACTGCTCATCAGAAAATACCATCTTACTTGATTTTGGGTTGGTAAAGCCTCCTTCTGTTTATTGGAAAATCTACTGTGAAGAGGCCTAGCCATAAAGGGGACATTATTGGGTCCCATCACCAAAATGTCCAGAGAGAGGTGAATGTTTGGTCCGGTTGTCATCAAGACTCCTCCCATTCATTCATCCTTCAGCTCCACCTCCTCTGTTTTAGCTGAATTCTTAGATAGCCTCTCCTCTCATGGAAGGAAAATGGCTGCAGGAGCTCCAGCCTAAGTCATTTTGGGCTCAGATTCAACAGGGCAAGGAGGAAGCATCTCTTCCTGAAAGGTCCCACACAAGTCCTGGAGTTCACTCTGGTAGGACACACTTGATCATGTGGTGACTTCTGGACCAATCACTGTGTCTTAGAGTAGTCAGCGAGCTGTTGGACTGGCCTGGGTCACATGACCTGATTGGAATTGGCGGGGGGGCTATGTGTGCCGAGATCAGGGTGCCATCACCAAAAGGAGGGAAGGATGCTGGGCAGACCCAAAATAACAAATGCTCTCTGCAACACAGTTGTACTTTAAACTCTCTGAAGGCAGACGTTATGGGTGATTAATTTTTTAACACCTTCCTTCCACCTTTAACAAGTGACACAGTAACTATTCAGAAAACTAGTTGTTGACTGAAGGAGTGCCTGAACAGAAAGAGCCACAAAATGAGTGAATTTGAAATAGCTGCTTAATGTTAAAATATCTTTGTCTCTCACTTATTGCATTGTCAAATAGAGACCAACCTGAAAACTTAAAAGTGTCAGTTGTGTTTATGTAAAGGAAAATAAAAGTATAAAAAAACTCAATATGTCACGGCAAGGACAGTCGTGGTCTGTAGTACTGGTGAGGAAAAGTGATACATCCTGAGTGCAGAGAAAGGGGCATATTTTCTTCTAGGAGAAATGAAAAGAAAACAGAGCTTGACTGACAGCCTAGGAACATTAATAATACCTTGAAGGTGGAGAGCTGCTCTTATTTCACACACCCCAGAGCAATCCTCTCAGAAGAATAAATGCTCTGTGTTCCAAATCCTAACACTTTTAGTTGTCTTTGGCTAAGGAAGTTGTTTTCTCACAGCCACATAGCAGCTTTATCTAACAAGCATATTTCAATTTCTAAAAAACAATCGCAGTCTCCCCTAACCCCAAACCCATCCTCCCCTTCCACGGGGGGCAATTTGTTTGAGGCATGTTGCTTCTAATGCTACAGGTACCCCATCCCCTTGCCTCTTCACCTGTTCAGTGCCCTCTGGTCTCATTTCCGGGTGCCATCTGCTCATGCCTGGCAGGCTGGAAGGGCCGGATAATTAACACCCTAGGGAGCATCCCTCAACCAATGACTGATCAGAAGTGGTGGGTAGAGCCTCAAAGGGTACTTCCTTGTCCTCGTGGGATCGCTTGGAGACACACGTCCTGAGCTATATCGGCGAGATCCCTATCAGAATGAAGCCCGGGTTGCCACCCCTATAAGTGTCCTGATTCCACACGTTCTCTTGTTTCTTTGTTCCCTTCTCTGCTTTACTTCCCTCTCCTCCTCCAATCGTTCCCGAGATTACTTCCCAAATAAACTGCTTGCATTCCAGTCTTGTCTCGGGGGCTGCTTTTTTGGGAAACCCAAACTGTAATGATTGTTTTCAAGGAAGGAAAGTTTATCTTTAGTCCTCAGCGGGGGCTCATAATAGAGACTCATGTCATTAGGCAGATGTTGGAGTGAAGACTGGGGCCTGCAGGGCTTGCTCTGCGTGGCTGGGCCTCTGTAAGAACGTGCTGCCTTCATGTGGCTTCACGAGGGGTTAAGCTCAGGGAAAAGAACTAATTTTCTCTAAAGCATGAGAACCCAGAGCGCCTGTGACAGTCAGTCCGTGTCCTTGGATGGATATCCCCAGGGGGGAAGTGCTTCCCCAAGAGGAGTGCGGTCTCTGGTATCAGAAGCCACTGAAAAGTGGAAAGGAATAAGGATTTCAGAAGTGGGAGGATTTGGCTATGTGGAAGGCTTTGCGTGCACATCTGAGAGGCCTTACGGGGGTGCTGAAGGTGTGGGATGAAGCGGTGGATTAGGAGACAGAAGGATCAGGCAGGGAAGACACGAGCGGTGGAGTGACGTTTCTGTCATCTGGGGAATGCAGGCAGGGAGATGCTAGAGAGCAGAGGACGCAGGTTGGGATGGTAGCAGCGCCCGACTCTTGAGTTCTTGCCACAGCGCGTGCCAGGAACTGTTTAAGTGCTGTGCATTTTCACAGCCCCACGGTATAGGCTCCTTTTCTTATCCCCATGTGACTCACAGGAAATTGCAGTGCAGATAGGGCCAGATAGTAAATGTGTTAGGCTTTGTGGTCTGTACAACCTCTGTTCTGACTCCTCCACTCTGCCCTTGTAGCATGACAGTGTGCTAGGTTTAGAGAGCCTTTGGTTTTGATACTACCCAAACACGTGAGCAGGGCTGTATTCCAGTAAAACTTGATTTGTAAAAATATAGGAGGGCCAGATTTGGCCCACAGGCTGTAGTTCGCTGAGCCCGGATCTAACTCCACTACTTAACATTTTAATATAAAAGGTGGTTTGGGGGGCTTCTCTGGTAGTCCAGTGGTTACTGCTCTGCGCTTCCAGTGCAGCAGGCACAGGTTCGATCCCTGGTCAGAACTAAGATCCCCCATGCCGGTGGCATGGCCATCGATTGATAGATAGGTAGATAGTTAGAGGTTTTGGTTCGGGGTATCTGGTATGGGTTTTCTCACTAGCCATGCCTAGCATGCATGTCTTCATGGTGGAATATGGTGGGAGAGACTGGGAAGATGAGAGCAGTTAGGGGACAGGGTGGGAGTGATAATGGGAGGAAAAGAAAGAAGCAGGAATGGGAACTCCAAGTTCAAGCTCAGTCATTTTCTTGGGAGATAGAGGTTGGAGAGAGAAACACTCAATTCTGACCAGTATTGTAGGGCAGCGCTAAGTTGAAGGAACAGGTGTAAGAAATGCCATAAAATTCAACTTTATAGGAGTCGGGCTTTATAGCATATGTTGTAGCAGCCACAGTGAATAAAGGAATGTTGTTCATTATATTTTTATTACACGTTTAAAGCACATTAAGGCACACACAGCTTCAAAGAAGAAAAACATAGAGGAACTTAGGCTTCACAAGTAATCACCTCGATTTCAAAGAAGGCTGTGTTTTATGAAGGCAGAGAAAGATGTATGGCTGTTGTCCTTGTCAGTTTTAGACTAACTCATTCTTCTTTGGGGAACCATTTTAACAGATGCTTTGCTACATTTGTCTCCTGTTGAGGGAGCATTTCCCTTTTTGTAAAGAAGCATATCACATTGTGGATGTTTATTTGTTTGCCTTTGAGTCGCAGGTAATTGGTTGCCATTCTCAGTTTGTAAAACAATCTGCTTTGTTGGGGTTTGAAAAAAAACTGAAAACCATTTCAAGAAACTGTAACTCAAAATTATTTCTGGCTCTGAGAAGCCATGTAGTCTCCAGTGGTCTTTGATGATATGTTAATTCTTAGCCCCTGGGGTTGGATAGAATTAGTCAGTGACTCATGACGGGTGGCAGGCTCACCATGTATTGTGGTGAGGTTGTATGCTGCACAAATGCCCCTGGGGCTGAAACAAAGCCTGTGCTCTCTCCCCCAAGCCCTGTGCCTTGTCCTTGTGCCCTGTGTCCTCCTGGACAAAGGAGCATCTTTTTCTTCATGCTGATGCACTGTCCACTTAGCCAAGCCACGGCCTTTGGGCCACCTCTGTGCAGAGGTGGGGCCTTTTTCTAATTTGTGTTCTCCAGGGGGTGGGATGGTGTGGGGGGGATCTTTGCAAATTGTGTATCATCACGTTTAGGATGCTGCTGCTTGTAAGGTGCACAACTAAGACGAGATGCTGCCAATCACATCTTGATAGGCCATTGATTATAAGACACATGCCAACTTCAAAGATGATAAAAAGTGAAAAAGATGCAGTGCAGTAATTTATCTGTTGAGTGGGTGCACCTTTCTTTAATTAGCACAAAGGTGGCAGATGAACTAGCTGCCGCCCTATGAGGATGAGGTAGGCAAGTCCCGAGAAGGAGGTTTCCACTAGGTTTTCTTTATTTCCTGGCATGAACAGCATCACCGCCCTCTCTGCTCTCTTGTCATTTGGTCGAAGTTCTAATAGAAGTAGAAATGTAGAATGGTAAAGTGAAATTGACCTCAGGGAGCATCCTGCATCTCAACCAGGGGCAATTTTGCCCCCTGGGGACATTTGTCAATATCTGGGGACGTTGTTGGTTGTCATAACTAGGCTGGTTACTGGCACGTAGTGAATAGAGGCCAGGGGTGTCGCTAAACATCCTACAATGCACAGGACAGCCCCCGCAATAAGGAATTACCTGGCTCCAAATGTCATAGTGTTGGAGTTGAGAATCCATGATGTAGTGCAATGATGTGTAGCAGGGGATGAGAACATGGACATGCAAACCTGGGTTCAAATTGCAGTCTTAAACTTAACTCACTGTGTGACTTTGGACAAGTTAATTAGCCTTGCTGAGCCTGAGTTTCCTTGTGTGTAAAATGGAGATCATAGTCTCTACTGGAAAGTGTTGCTGAGAGTACTAAATGAGATAATTAAGGCAAAGATTGCAAAAAGGCAACAACAAAATCTAAATCCAGATGCAGCCTTGAGTACCTTTATCTATACTAACTAAATCCTCAGGGAAACTCTGAAGTAGGTATTGTTTTTACCCCCATTTGACAGATGAGGAAACTGAGAAAACTGAAGTCACTTGCCCAGGGTCACTCATGAGTAAGTAGTGGGGCCAGGATTTGAATCCAGAGCCCATGTTTGCAGCCAGTTCAATCCCCCTAGCAGAGTGCCCTGTGTTGCGTAAGGACTTGGGAAAGGGGGGTTACCAGTAGTATTGTTATTAATAGTATCCAGCCTGAAGCCCCCTGCTTACAGATGGTGAACAGCTCAGAGCTGGGAGCGGGGTTAGGACTTGGTAAGGTTCCCTGTGGGAGGGCAGCTGACCTGGCTGGTCCCCGGGTCTCCTGCTCTCCAGGGACAAGTCCCTTCTTCCTGCTGTGCCCCCGCCAAGGAGCCAACATGGAGCCCACGATGGTGCAGCCGGGGGGAGCCCGGCTGCACCATTTGCTGTGTGACTTTCAGACCCCGTGGGACTCGTGAGGTCTCTCATTAGTGGCGTATCTGGGAGGTAATCATATCTGTCTCCTGGGGTTGTTGGGGTGATGATATGTAACACTAGGCGTAAGCCATCAGCGAACAACAGTAGATACCTGAGCACTTGGCAAGTGGCTGAGAACCAAGTGCCCAGGAGAAGCCTGTCCTGACGGACATCTGAAAGTCCAGGAGGCCAGAGAGTGGCTTCCAAGATGGCCTGTGGGGTCACAGACAAATGCTCCTGGAAATTGCTGGAGGGGGGGTGGTCCTGGAACCTCCTGGCTTCGTTCTGCCTTCCCCAGACTCACTGATGTTAAATAAATATTTGCGGAGGGGAAGGAGGGAGGGAGGGAGGGAGGGCAGTCAGGAGCAGAGAAGTTGGCTGACAGGCTAACTTGGGAACGGCGGAGCTGGGAACCCTGAAGTGCCCTGGAGTTTCTATCGGCTGCAGGCACTGATGGACTTGAGCGCGTATCGAAGACCCTAGAGGCAGAGGGGAGAAGTCCCGATAGACCTGGCGCAGAAGCTCAGGGTGAATGGACGCCTCCGTCTGGTCCAGGACCGGCCGAGCCACAGAGCATGCAGCATGCAGCAGGGGGATGCTCAAGTAAATGAGAAGAGCTTACGGAAGTGCTTCAGACCTCACGGTCTTGGAGCAGCACCCCCATCAAGCTCAGGGCCCAGGATCACCTCTGTCTGAACTGGGGACCGCACTTTGCTCTCCCCAATTCTGTTCCCTAGGAGGCTCTACTGCTTAGTGGTTCACAGGTTGCTGGCTCTGTTACCACACTGCCTGGGTTCAAGTCCTGCCTTGGCCACTTGCCAGCTCTGTGACCTTGAGCAAGTCACTGCAACTTTCAGGGTTTCCTCTTCTGTAAATTAGGATCTGTTTCATAAGGATGTCAAAAGTATTAAATGCGATACTGTTTTGAGGTCCTTAGCACAGAGTGGGTACTCAGTAATGTTTATTCTTCCTCAGATTATTTAATATTATTTTTGTAATTGAATTTTTATGCCCAGCAGAAGCAGTAAAACAAAGATGCACTCTGGGCTCATCCAAACCAGGATTGAAATCCTGCCTGTCTTCCTGTTCTTCCGCCGTGTGACTATAGGCCAGTGACTTCCTCACCTGAGCCCATTTTTCTTACCAGTGTGACAAGGAAAATACCTTGGACACCTGGCCTTGCCCCATGGCTCTTCCCCATGGAAGTGGTCAGTGCAACAACAAGAATGTCCATACCATTTTGAGGGCCCCTGGCTCATGTGTTACTTCATTTGATATTTTTTCCCCAATCACCTTGGGGAAGTGGACCTGGCAGACATTACTGTGCCCATTTTATACAGTGGTACATTGAGGTATCAAGAGGGGAAGAGGCTTCCCTAGGTAGAACAGGGTTAGGATATAGCCTAGACCCTGGTCTGGGTGCATCCAGTCCAGGGCTCTTTCCACAGCATCCAGTGCCTCTCCTTACTTTCTCGTCCTTGCCTTTTTAAACTCTTACCTTTTGTCCCTACACCCGCCCATCCTATGCTCCTTTCATCCTGGCCTCAACTGTGGATGCATCACCTGCAGGATGATAAGATCTGGCTAAGCTCCAGCATCACAGCAAATAGGGTCCATTTATTACATTTTGTCGTTCCAAATTCTACATTGACACAGCTGTAAATTGAACAGTGACAAAGTCCAAATAACCTGACAGTCAAGACAATTCAAGTGCTTGAAGTCAGACATGCACGGAGTAGACAACCAAGGAGCAAGAAATCTGAAGCTTGATCCTCAGAAAGTGCATTTGCTGTCTACTTTCCACTGGGACTTGAAGCCTTGTCAGGGTCCTGGACTGAATTGGCTGTGTTGGAGTTAAGGAATTTTGTGAGTGGAAAGATTTGATTTCTACTGGCCAACAAAACCTGACTTAAGCAAAACAAGAATTTATTGAGTCACGTAACTGGAAAGTCTAGGGGTACCACTGCATTCGGGTATGGCTGGATCCAGGGGCTTAAATATGGTCATTGGAAAATCTCTCTCTTTCTCTTTGAGATTTGTTGTTCTCTGTGTTGTCTTCTCAGTCAAGCCTTCCATAATGGTGAGAAAGGTAATCATTAGCAACTATAGGGTCATAACCTGCAAGCTTAGTAACCCCATCAGGAAGAACATCACATTTTCAGTAAACAGAATAAAAGTTCTGGGTTTTGTCCTATTGGCATAGGTTGGACCATGAATCTCTTTAGGACCAATCATTGTAGGCTAGGGGACACGAACCCTCAATTGACTCTGAATTTATTTCCATCCCTGGAGATGAAGAGATGGGTCCTATGACCAGGAAAAGAGATTATGGACATCCCTCAAAACAGCAGATGGCCACTGTAATATCCTTAAGGTTAGTTTTCCTTAACATTACCTTTAGAGATTATAGCCTGGTGTATCCTATTTGAACAGTGTTTCTTGTCTGACCTAATTTCCTGAGGAAAAAGTTGGCAAAACTTTGAGTAAAACT
The DNA here is from genome assembly GCF_964341445.2 of Mesoplodon mirus. Classification (NCBI taxonomy): domain Eukaryota; kingdom Metazoa; phylum Chordata; class Mammalia; order Artiodactyla; family Ziphiidae; genus Mesoplodon; species Mesoplodon mirus. The sequence goes on from NC_138988.1 coordinate 8,617,709, forward strand.
CTTTCTGCTTTATTGGCTTTATGTCCACACTTATATGGTATAACATCACTAGCCACTTTCTGATCCAGAATTAAAGTTGAAGATACTGTTTCCTGAATTCTCATCACATGCTGGAAACTGGGTTTGATGCTCATAGTGGGGATTTGTTGTTTGCCTCCCCAGAAGCCAAACCCCTTGCTTCTAGAAACGGCCCCCAGTGTTTGATTGGAAATTAACTCCTCCCACACTCTCTGGATGGAATTCCACCTCAACTGCATGAATGGAATATGAGATGCAGATTTTAAACCAATCAGAGTGTGACATTTCCTAATCTGCAGAGATTGGATGAGGGTGATCATGTGATCTAAGGCAGTACAATCAGAAGGAATTAGGGGACTTTCTTCAAATCAGCTGAACAAGCATCTTCCCATTGGACTTAGGGAAGGGAGGCTGAGTGGCAGTGGTCTTGGCATTGCCAGGGTAAAATGTGAAGGCTACATATAAAGCCAGGACAGCAGAAGGCAGAGCCAAGATAGGAAGAAAATGAGGCCTGACCACACTGATTCTGAATCTAGCTGTGTGTGAAGCCAGAGCTATCCAACTTCTTGGTTATTTGAGCAGGACATTTTATTTATTGATGTGGGTTTTCTGGATATGAAGTACAGTGAAATTTTGCTATACCCAAAGTCTAACAGCTAACAAGTATCAAAATTTGAACCCAAGTTTGTTTAATGCTATTTTGGAATATCTCAAGTTGTTTTAAAATCATTTCCAAAACTTTCAACTCATTTCAAATCAGGAAGCTGAGAAAAAAGACAACATGGGACTTCCCTGGTAGTCCAGTGGTTAAGACTTTACCTTCCAATGCAGGCGATGCAGGTTCGATCCCTGGTCAGGGAGCTAAGACCCCACATGCCTCATGGCCCAAAAACGAAAACATAAAACAAAAGCAGTATTGTAACAAATTCAATGAAGACTTTAAAAAAATGGTTGACATCAAAAAAAAAAAAAAAAAGAAACCTTAAAAATAAAAAAGAAGATAGACAACACTCTACTCTCTCTTAAATACCTCTTTTACCTGACTTTTCTTATTCACACCCCTTACACTGTACTTTGATCTATACCTGTGCTAGTTTCTTAGATTTCCTGTAACAAATTACCATAACTAGGTGGCTTAAAACAAGAGAAATTTAATCTCTCACAGTTCAGGGGGCTAGAAATTCTAAATCAAGGTTTTGTTCAAAATCAGTGTCATGGTTGGTTCCTTCTGGAAGTTCTGAGGGAGAATCTATTCCCTGCTGTTCTAGTTCTGGGGGTTGCCAGTAATCCTTGGTGTGCCTTGGCTTGTGGATAATCTGCCCCCATCATAACAAGATGTTCTCCCTTTGTGTCTTTCTGTGTTTCACATGGTCTTCCTATAAGGACACCAGTCATTGGATTTAGGATCCACTGTAATCCAGGATGACCTCATCTTAACTAATTACATCTGCAAATATCCTTTTCCCAAATAAAGTCACATCCACAAGTACAGGGGGCTAAGACATTAACATACTTTTTTGGGGGGAATGCAAACCTACTACAATACCTCTCATCTGTTATTGAGTGGAGTGTTTATAAATATAAATGTCAATTAGATCAAATTCGTTCATAGTGTTCAAATCTTCTGTATCATGTTGCTTATTTTCTGTTTATCTCTTGATTGTTGAAAGAGGGATACTGAAATATCTGACTGTATTTGTGAACTTATCTATTCCTTTGTGCAGTTCTGTCAATTTCTGCTCTTTGTATTTTGAAGCTCTGTTTTTGATTCATAAACATTCAAGAGTGTTATGGCCTTCTGATGAATAATACCTCTATCATGATAAAATAACTCTTATTATCTCTGATAATTTTCTTTTCTCTGAAATGTACCTTTTCTGATATCGATATAGCTGCGCTAGCTTTCTTTTGATTAGGATTAGCATGGTATATCTTCTTCCATACTTCTAAGTTTAACCTATGTATATCTTTGTATTTAAAGTGTGTTTCTTGAAGGTGGCAAATGGTTGTGTCTTACATTTTTGTCCAATCTGACAATCTTTGCCTTTTAATTGGGATATTTGGACCATCTACATTTAATGTGATAATTGACCTGGTAAGGTTTAAACTGTCATCTTGCTATTTGTTTTCTGTTTGTCCCATCTTATCTTTGTTCCCCTTTTCTACTTTTCTGTCTTCTTGTGGATTGAGTATTTTTTATGATTCCATTTTATTTCTTTTGTTGGCTTTTTATTTATAACTTTTTAAAATTTTGCTGTGTTTTAGAGTGTATAGCATACATCTTTAACTTATCATTGTCTACCTTCAGGTGCTATTATTCCACCTCAAGTGTAGTAGAACCTTACATTTCCATTTCTCCCCCTTCCATCTTTATGCTATTTTCGTCGTATATTTTATTTTTACATATGTTATAAAAATCTCACACACAGCTTTTTTCAAACAATTACGTTCTGAGGAAATTCAGATAATAAGAGACAATCTTACATAGTTACCCATGTAGTTACTATTTTTGGCATTCTTCGTATATTTATTTCACTTTCTTTTTTGAAATATATTTTCACTTTGTGTACAGGTTTATGTTTACGGTGTTTCTTTCTGTACTTTAACGATGTTCCATTGTCTTCCTGCTTGCATTGTTTCCAACAGGAACTCTGTTATCATCCTTTTCTTAGCTTTGTTCTGTATGGGATAAAACCTTTTTTCTTTGATTGATTTTAAGATTCTCTCCTTTTCACTGGTTTTGAGCAATTTCATTATGCTGTGCCTCGAATTTATTTATTTTTTTACTTGTTTGTTCTATGTGTCATTAAATTCTTGGAACTATATGTTTATAGTTCTAATCAAATTTGGAACGCTTTGGCCATTGTTTTTTAAATATTTATTTATTTATTTATTTATTTATTTTTGTGGTACACGGGCTTCTCACTGTTGTGGCCTCTCCCATTGCGGAGCACAGGCTCCGGACGCACAGGCTCAGCGGCCATGGCTCACAGGTCTAGCCGCTCCACGGCATGTGGGATCTTCCCGGACCGGGGCACGAACCCGTGTCCCCTGCATCGGCAGGCGGACTCTTAACCACTGCGCCACCAGGGAAGCCCTAAATATTTATTACTATGTCTTCAAGTTCACTAATATTTTGTTTTGCAAACTCCAACTAGTATATTTTAAATGTTTTAGTTTTTACCTCAGATATTCTATTTTGGCCTTTTAAAAAGTAACTTTCTACTTAAATTTTTGATCATATAGAATAGATTTATAGTAACTCTTTTAATGTTCTTATCTGCTAATTCTAACATCTGTGTCACTTCTGGGTTGGTTTTGAGTAATTGGTTTTTCTCCTCATTATGGGTTATATTTTTATGCTTTTTGAATATATGGTAATGTTTCACTGTGTGCCAGACACTATGAATTTTATGTCTTTTTTTTTGCTGGATTTTTTTGTATTCTTATAAATATATATATATATTTTTTAATCTCAAAAGCACAATATTTTATTTAACTTAATAAATTTCACATTATAAAAGTTTTCTCATAGCATCATCCTTAATTCCTCAGTATTCACTAATATTGGGGGATTTTTCTTTCAGTTATTTGAGACTAAGGATGATTTTATTCATCTCTACAACCTGGTATATATATGTACAATGTTTGTCAAAAGTGGATATTCAAAAAAATTCTTGACTAAATTACGGTAATTCATGTGATCAGTTCTGCAGTTCTTAAAACTTTAAATTACTTGTTAATTCTAAGAGAAAGTCAGATACTTTTTAGAAGGATTTCCAAACCATGCTAAAGTGTCAGCCTTCATTTCCTTGTCTGAGGGAAACAGGAGAGAAATAGATAGTTTTAAAGTTCTCCAAGCTTCTGTGTCCTTTATACATCCACAATTTTAATCCTTATCATTTTCAAGATTTGCTAAATTATTTGAGGTGATCCATTCTCTTATTAAAGTTACATATTTTATGTCACATACTGAGCATATTAACAAATAACTTACTGATAAATGACAATGCCCATAACATCAGGTTAATCTGATTTCCATGAAATGAGCTATAACTTCAAGAATATTAATTCATCTAATAAGGGTGATGATTTACATAATGTTGCCTAAAATATTTCTCTTGATTATTTTTTTTTACAAATTTAATCAGTTATACATATACATATGTTTCCATATCCCCTCCCTTTTGCGTCTCCCTCCCACACTCCCTATCCCACCCCTCCAGGCGGTCACAAAGCACCGAGCTGATCTCCCTGTGCTATGCGGCTGCTTCCCACTAGCTATCTACCTTACGTTTGGTAGTGTATATATGTCCATGCCACTCTTTCACTTTGTCACAGCTTACCCTTCCCCCTCCCCATATCCTCAAGTCCATTCTCTAGTAGGTCTGTGTCTTTATTCCTGTCTTACCCCTATGTTCTTCATGACATTTTTTTTTCTTAAATTCCATATATATGTGTTAGCATACAGTATTTGTCTTTCTCTTTCTGACCTACTTCACTCTGTATGACAGACTCTAGGTCTATCCACCTCATTACAAATAGCTCAATTTCATTTCTTTTTATGGCTGAGTAATATTCCATTGTATATATGTGCCACATCTTCTTTATCCATTCATCCGATGATGGACACTTAGGTTGTTTCCATCTCCGGGCTATTGTAAATAGGGCTGCTATGAACATTTTGGTACATGTCTCTTTTTGAATTATGGTTTTCTCAGGGTATATGCCCAGTAGTGGGATTGCTGGGTCATATGGTAGTTCTATTTGTAGTTTTTTAAGGAACCTCCATACCGTTCTCCATAGCAGCTGTACCAATTCACATTCCCACCAGCAGTGCAAGAGTGTTCCCTTTTTTCCACACCCTCTCCAGCATTTATTGTTTCTAGATTTTTTGATGATGGCCATTCTGACTGGTGTGAGATGATATCTCATTGTAGTTTTGATTTGCATTTCTCTAATGAGTAAAGATGTTGAGCATCCTTTCATGTGTTTGTTGGCAGTCTGTATATCTTCTGTGGAGAAATGTCTATTTAGGTCTTCTGCCCATTTTTGGATTGGGTTGTTTGTTTTTTTGTTATTGAGCTGCATGAGCTGCTTATAAATTTTGGAGATTAATCCTTTGTCAGTTGCTTCATTTGCAAATATTTTCTCCCATTCTGAGGGTTGTCTTTTCGTCTTGTTTATGGTTTCCTTTGCTGTGCAAAAGCTTTTAAGTTTCATTAGGTCCCATGTGTTTATTTTTGTCTTTATTTCCATTTCTCTAGGAGGCGGGTCAAAAAGGATCTTGCTGTGATTTATGTCATAGAGTGTTCTGCCTATGTTTTCCTCTAAGAGTTTGATAGTGTCTGGCCTTACATTTAGGTCTTTAATCCATTTTGAGCTTATTTTTGTGTATGGTGTTAGGGAGTGATCTAATCTCATACTTTTACATGTCCCTGTCCAGTTTTCCCAGCACCACTTATTGAAGAGACTGTCCTTTCTCCACTGTACATTCCTGCCTCCTTTATCAAAGATAAGGTGACCATATGTCCGTGGGTTTAACTCTGGGCTTTCTATCCTGTTCCATTGATCTATCTTTCTGTTTTTGTGCCAGTACCATACTGTCTTGATTACTGTAGCTTTGTAGTATAGTCTGAAGTCAGGGAGCCTGATTCCTCCAGCTCCATTTTTCGTTCTCAAGATTGCTTTGGCTATTCGGGGTCTTTTGTGTTTCCATACAAATTGTGAAATTTTTTGTTCTAGTTCTGTGAAAAATGAAAAATGCAGATCTTATAAATATTTTAAAACTGTGTTCTGTTATACAGTTACATTCCTTAGAAAGAGTTTGATCCTTTTGTGCCTTGTGCTTAAGATTTTTTAGACGGGAAACTCCTTCAAGTCAGTAATCTAGGGGAATTCTAGGACTCACCTTGTTTGTTTTTCATCTTTTAGGTATCAGTGTCCTTCATTGCCTATTATCCAGTGTTTTGAAAGCCATTGTTTCAGATTTTCTGTCCATCTTTTGTTCAGGTGAGAGGGTAAATCTAATCCCTGTTTCTCCAGCTTGGCTAGAAGCAGAATTGTGGTCAGCCTTCCATGTCATTTTTATTATTATCACTCAATATTATGATTGTTATCATTTTTAGGTAAGGACTTAGAAGTTCAGAGACATTAAGGCCAAAGTAGTTTAAGAGTTTTTTCTCAGAGTGACTGCAAGTAATCATGAAAGTGAATTTACAGAGCAGAGGCAGACAACAAGGCCAGTTGCTGGTGACCTGTCACGTATCCTTCTCTCTTCTCAAAGATAAGTTAACTCCTGATCAAAGCAAGGTGACTTGCATCTTTCTTATTACCCTTCTAGAGCACTAGCTTCTTTCCTTTATTCTTTTTGAATGATTGATTTCTACCTGAGATAGATTTCTACAGATTTTGACTTCTTTGGGGATTAAACAGCAACAAATTAAGTGTTACCTCATTCAAAAGTGAGGAGAAAAGATCACTGAAAGAACATTCATAGAGAAATGAATATCTCTCTCCAGTATTTTCTCTGACGTGCTGCCGACAGCCAGTTGTAAGGGGTGAGAGTAGAGAATGGTGGCATGTGTCATCAGATACTTACTTAAGCTTTTAAAGCCTATCATCATTTTATGGTGTGATCTAATGGGGGGCACTATGGACTGGAGGCACCAGGCATGTGAACTTGAGTTCCAGCCAAGCCACCAGTTTTCAGAGTGGATGTGTCTCTGGGTCTCCATGACCTTCACTATAAAATGGGAGACAAAAATACCCCAAATCATCTATTCTTTTAGGTTCCTGGGATGGTCAAACACAATCATGGATGTTGCTTTAGTAGGAAAAGCTTAAAAGCTGAACCTAAGTTTATTATTTGGGATTCTCTCCATTTGATAAGCTAGGTATAAGTGACCTTTCACCTTTAGAAAGAAGGCTTTGTGTGAGGATGCCACACTCAGGGACGTTTTTATCAGAGAAAAGGCCCGAGATTGAGTAGAAAACCCACAGGTTTTGGAATTGGACCACAATGGATTCTGCAGGCTGAAGTGTTGACTTGCTTATGTCTTGTTTTATTCCAAAGTTCATCCCAATTTGGGCCCAGCCTTCAGAGCAATAACCATGGTGTGGAGTCTTCAGCCCATCTGCCAGTCAAGCTAAATGGCTACCTGTCCTCACAGTGTGCCCTTTGCATGCCGTAGCTGCTCTAATCTGCCCGAAATATCTTGACCCAGCTCTGTCTGTCCCTCAAGCACTGGCCCAGTTATCTTCTGTGAAGGCTTCCTAACAAATTGAAATGTTCCTTTATCTGTACATCTCCTGAGCTTTGTGCTCTTGCTCTAGAGTTTATTGTACTGTGGAACAGTGATTCCTTACCATTTCTGGTTATTTTAATATATTTTCAGTCTTTTAGCAGCTGGGAACAGATTTAATTCATCTCGGTATCTCAGACCCTCTGATGCTGAAAACATTTGAAACCATTTTCATAGTTTTTATTTTTATTTTTTAAAGAAAAAACCCTGATAGATAACTCATCACATTCCAAAGAATCTTAAAACAGGGGATAGGTTAAATTTCCCATGTTTCTCTAACCTTCCCCACCTGTCACTCTGGTGGCAACCACTGTTAACAGCTGGGATAAGTAACCCTTTACACATGCATATGCATGGTATGTCTTACAGACACATACATTCAACTTCCTAGAAAAAAATCTAAATGGGATTATGATTTACAAATTATAAACAATGTACTTCCTTTGCAGAGTGTGTTTGGTATTATTTTCTAATATCCCATTTAAAATACCTTATTTATTTACTAGTTTTCCTATTGGAAGACACATTTTCAGTTTTTACTATTAAATACAGGGCTACAAAAAGTATCCCTGAAAATTTTCAATCTGCTTCCCCCCAAATTTGGAAATGTTACTTTGTAAGTGACCTTGAAATGTTTGATGTATTCTCTCTCCTTCTTCGCCGAGATAAAAACTTTAAATTTCAAACATGATCAATTGGAAAACTGTTGGCTTTCACAACTGTTTCCAAACTGTTTTTCCCATTTTAGATCCAAACATCTTAACACACAGTTTCAAAACATTTAAATGTTAAACTAGTTTATTTCCTAAGGTTGCTGACAAGTTGAATTTTTTTGAAAATGATTTTACGTTCTACATTTTAACAATTTGAATGTTCCAAAATAACTTCCTAATATTTTGAAGCATTTGAAAACTCACTGAGCTTTTAAAAATATTTATAAAACTTTTAAATAAGCATGATTATAAATTGCAGAAAAAGCAAAACATGTTTATTATATAGCTTTACTCTTCCAAATATTTTTTTCTTCCAGATTTTGTCTTCTAAGTTTAAATAATACATTTAAAATATATTAGTTATTTTCATTAAAGGAATATGAACTATATCTTATGATCATGTCATTCTCTCAGCTTTTATCCAATCTGGAATGGAATTCGCTTCCCTTTGTTCATTTGACAAATATTTATCGAGTGCCTTCTACGTGTTAACCAGTGTCTGAGGTGCTAGGGACACAGTAGTAAATAAGAGACAAAAATGCCTACATTCGCAGAGCTTATATTCAAGTGGGGGAGATAAAAAATGCACGTTAATTAAGTAAAGCATACAAGGTAATAGTAAATTCTAAGAAGAAAAACAAATAAGACAAGGAAAAACCATAGGAAGTTTTGCGGGTAGGGCTTGGAATTTTAGACAGGGTAGCCAAGAAATGTCTTGAAGAACATACCTTTGCGTAGAAGGTCTGGAGGAAGCGAGGGTGTGAACCATGTAGCTATTTGGTGAAAGAGCATCTCAGGTTGAGGAACAGCAAGTGCAAAGGTCCTGAGGCAGGAATGTGCCTGGGGTGTTTGAGGCCCTACAAGGAGACAATGCGGTTGAAGTCCAGTGAACAAAGGGGAAAGTAGTGGGAGACAAGGTCTGAGAGCTTATGGGGGTGGGACAAATCATGTGAGGTCTTACAGGTCATTGTAAGGAATTGGGCTTGTGCTCCAAGTGAAATAGGAGGCTGTTAGATGGTTTGAACTTAGTCTGAATGATCTGATTTACATTTGACAGGATCACTCTGGCTGCTGTTTTGAAAGGTACAGGTGACTAAAGGTAGAAGCACGGGCATCCATTAGGAGGTAGAACTATTTCAGGTGAGAAATGATGGTGCAGGAGTGGAGGTGGTGAGAAGGAGTTAAATTCTGGGTAAAATGAAGGCATAGTGGAGAGGATTTCCTGGTGGATTGGTCAGAAGTTACGAGCCGAGGAGAGGAAGCAATGTTTTTGATGAGCCTTGAGTGGATGGACTTGCCCTGTCATGAGCTGCAGTGGGATGGGATGAGAAGGCTGGACAGGAGTGGTTTGGAAGGGGTATCAGAAATAGATTTGAGACATTTTATATTTGAGATCCTTTCAGTATCCAAGTGGAGATGTCAGGTGGGCAGCTAGATATGCAGATGTGGAGTTCAGAGGCAAAGCCAGGCATGGAGATGGAAGTTTGGGTGCCATCAGCCTATAGGTAGTATTTAAAGCCATGGGGCTGCATAAGATCACTAGGCGTGGGTGTTAATATGGAGGAAAAGAGATTCAAGGACTGGGCTCTGAGGTGCTGCAACACTTTCAATTTAGGGAAGTGAAAAGGAGTCAGAAAAGGAGGCTGAGAAGGCCCAGTCAGAGAAGCAGGAGGAAAAGCAGGTGAGGGTGTCGTTTCCAGTCAAGCCAGAGAGGAAATATTTCGAGGAGAAGAGAAGATGAACAGAATCACCTAGCTGAGTTCATCTAGGTGTGAATCTGGGTATTGGCTCTTCCAGAAAGCTTTTTCTGGTTCTCCCTCCATTTCATTCCCTCCCCTGACCCTCACCTCAAGGTGCAATTGGACGCCCTTGCCCTGGGTTCCCAGCCTCTTCAGGGTAGAGCCCTTTTTTTGCACACCCCATACTGTCTCACAAGGGTCAGTTCACGTGTTCCTTTCCCACATGAGACTGGGAGCCTTTGGAGGGCAGGGCCCGTGTCTTCTTCAGCCCAGAGCAGATAGTCAACATATTTTTCATATAAATAAGTGATTTATTTCAATCTGGTTTTACTTTGCATTTTTTGAAAATGAGTTTTTTCTTTTTAAGTTTTGGTACTTATAAACTTGTTTTTTTTTAAATTTATATTGGAGTGTAGTTGATTAATAATGTGTTAGTTTCAGGTGTACAGCAAAGTCCTTCACTTATACATATACGTATATCTGTTCTTTTCCAGATTATTTTCCCATATAGGTTATGACAGAATATTGAGTAGAGCTCCCTGTGCTGTCCAGTAGGTCCTTGTTGATTATTTTGTATTATAGTAGTGTGTATCTGTTAATCCCAAACTCCTAATTTATCCCTGCCCCACACTTTTCACCTTTGGTAACCGTAAGTTTGTTTTGAAAATGAGTTTTGAAGCAGGTATATAATAATTTGAATTTTGGAGACTTAGCCGTTTCGGAGGGTGGCAGACAGAGAATCACACTTGCCTCTTCAGGTGCCTTTGCCCACTATACATAAAGTCTTATAACCACTTCCGTATATCACAGCGACTGTCTGAGGCATGCTTTGTAACTCCCTCCCTCTACGCCCTTGCTAAAGCCTTTCTTTCCACCTGGAATGGCCTCCCCGAAGGAGCCTTCCCCAAGAAACCTTCCTACTCACCACCTCTGACCCAGACTCATGTTCTAGTAACACTTTTCTGGCTCTTATGTTAGTATCAGTCTGCAGTCTTAAATTTGTTAAGATTAATTGGCATACATATCTCTGCTGGAAGCCAGCAGTGGATTCATTTTCCTATGGCTTCCAGCTAACAGTGCAGCGTCTGGGTGAAGGAGGAACCCATTGACAATTTGCAGTGTCAAAATTACTCCAAAGTAAGCAATTTCGGTTTCAGAGGCCATCCATATTGAAGACAGCTTATTGTATAAGAGTCCTGAATTGATTTAAGGGCTTTCACAGATGCATGTCTTCCTAATAGAAATCAGTGCAATGTTCGTCCCCATTGTTCAGCCAATGGACCTTCTCAAACCAGTTAGGCATTGTTATGTGTTGGGAGGATCTGGAGAAAGTAAATACTGTAACTGAATGCTCCTAATTCTTAGCCTCAAGTAATCTCACCTACCTTACGTTCTGTAAAAGGTCAATGGAATCAATCACCATTGTTCTTTTATGCTCACTAAATATTTTGTACCAACAATCAGTTAGTCACTCAGTAAACACTGCCAAATGGCCTACTGTGTGTTCAGAATAGGGAGTTGTGCTTTGGACAGTCCAAAGCGCTTACGTGTGGTTTCCATCCTTGTGAAATTATTACGTACCATGGCATCTGAAAATACCTCCTTGCTCTTTTCAGTGGTGGACATTGCTAATTGATTGTCACATTTCATGTTGCTCATCGTGAGCGTGATCTAACATCTTTCTCAAGGAAGCCACTGATAATTGGAGCTCACACATGACATGAGAGCTGTTGGCTGTTTCATATGCTGGATTTCATGACATAGGTGCACTGAGAGTAAAATGGAGCACAACTGTGAAAAGTGGAAACCAGTCTCCTGGCCCAGTGAATGGGTCACTGGGCAAGAAGTCAGGAGTGCTGGCTCCAGTGCCCGTTCTGCTACTGGAAATGTGATTTGGGACAAATCACTTCAACTTCAGGACCTCTTTGTTTGGATAACCCTATGTGGCCAAAATGTTTTTACAGCAGCTGTTTCTTCATATGTAGGAACTAGGCTAATTCAGGGGTTAATATTTCTCTTACCCAAACTTCTGCTGTGAAATCACTATTGAACACTTATTCTGTAACAGGTGTCCTGCTAAAGGACTTACGGGCTGTGGACCAAATTCCAACCTGTGGAGATAGCATCAGATTGCACAGTTAAAGGCTCAGTTCCCTAAGATGGCCCCACTGCAGACGCCAGTCAAAGTCCATGTTACCACCTGTGCAGCTGACCAACGGGCTATAAATCAGAGTTTCCCAACAACCCCCTCCTTGGGTTTGATTAATTTGCTAAAATGCACACAGAACTCAGGAAACCTGTTTACTCACTTGATCATCAATATATTACAAAGGATGTTAAAGAATATGAATTGGGACTTTGCTGGTGGTGCAGTGGTTAAGGATCCACCTGCCAATGCAGGGGACACGGGTTCGAGCCCTTGTCTGGGAAGATCCCACATGCCGTGGAGCAACTAAGCCTGTGTGCCACAACTACTGAGCCTGCGCTCTAGAGCCTGTGAGCCACAACTACTGAGCCCACGTGCCACAACTACTGAAGCCTGCATGTCTAGAGCCCATGCTCTGCAACGAGAGAAGCCCGCGCACCGCAACGAAGAGCGGCCTCCGCTTACCGCAGCTGGAGAAAGCCCTCGCGCAGCAACGAAGACCCAACGTGGCAATAAGTAAATAAGCAAACAAACAAACAAATTTATTTAAAAACTATGAATCAACAGCCAGATGAAGAGATATACAGGATGAGTTCACAAACAAATGAGCTCCGTCCTCATGGAGTTTGGAGGAAGTGTTCCACTTGTCCAACCTAGAAACTCTCCAGGCGCCCCCCTTCTGGGTTTTTCTGGAGGATTAATTTCGTAGGCATGACTGACTACATCATTGGCCGCTAGTGATTGATTCAAACTCCAGCCCCTCCCACCTCCCCAGAAATCAGAGGGTGGGACTGAAAGTTCCACCCCTCTATTCCTGGTTGGTTCCCCTGGCAGCCAGCCCCCATCCTTAGGTGCTTTCCAAAAGCCACCTTATTAACATAAACCCAGTTGCGGTAGAAAGGGGCTTCTTACCAATAACAAGACACCCATTTCCTCTCTATGGCCCTGAAGCCACTTCAGGGACGGAGGACAGGAGACCAAATATCAAAAGAACAGAAGCTCCCGTTGCTCTTTGCCAAGGCTTTTGGCAGCTGTGAGCCGAGAACTGTGGAAGAAGACCAAACTACGTGTTTATTACAAATCACAATGTCACAGGTCTTTATCAAGCAGTTTAACCTTCCGAATGATGACATACAGTCGGTCTTGTTAATATCCTCATTAGACAGATGAAGGAACAGAGGCACAAAGAGGTGAAGTAATTTCCCCCAAGTCCCACAGCTAGTGAGTGAGTGAGTTTGAATCCCTGTCCAGACCCCCTCACCTCCAAGTAACTCCTAAGTCCAGTCCTTGAATTGCTGCACTTGACTCGAGCCATTGTGGTTTCCAAACTTTGCTCTGGTTGAAGCCAGGGACGTGGACCACAAGACCCTGTCCTGCCCTGCTGGCCTCTCAGTGCTCCTCCGACCCTCACACATCCTCTGAGGCATCTCTGTAGAACCCAAGGAATCCAAGAAACAGCCTCAGAACCTCTGGGTTGGAAGACCCCTGGCTTTTCAGTTCCGTGTTCTCCTTGCATGTGACTAGTACAGCCGCGTGAAATAGCGGCATCAATTTCCCAGCCCTAGGACTTCCCTGGTGGCGCAGTGGTTAAGAATCTGCCTGCCAGTGCAGGGGACACGGGTTCAATCCCTGGTCTGGGAAGATCCCACATGCAGCAGAGCAGCTAAGCCCGTGCGCAACAACTACTGAGCCTGCGCTCTAGAGCCCGCGAGCGACAACTACTGAAGCCCGCGTGCCTAGAGCCTGTGCTCCGCAACAAGAGAAGCCACTGCAATGAGAAGCCCCACGCACTGCAATGAAGAGTAGCCCCCGCTCGCCACAACTAGAGAAAGCCCGTGCGCAGCAACGAAGACCCAACACAGCCGAAAATAAATAAATAAATAAATACATAAATAAATACATAAATAAATAAAAATTTCCCAGCCCTCAAGGGGACCACTTAAGTTATAGATGAGGCTAACTTGAATCCTGGCTTTACAAAACATTGCAAATAGGAAGCGATTGTTCAGGGCTTTTCTGGGGGCTGCCAAGGATGGTGTTTGTTACATTATTCGGGTCTTCACTCTGGATGCCCAGGGGAGGCATCTTTCTCTGGCCTCTGTGTGAAGGGATTTTCTTGAGCACTGTGTGCTTTAGCCTCATAGACACTGTGAGTCCCCTAACCCGCTGGGGCTTCCTTGACGTATTGGCTTCTGGACAACTTGGATCCAAATAGTGGCAGGGTCCTAGGGAGTTTGCTGGCTTTGCTCCTGGCTCTAAATCACTTTCTTTCCCTTATTTTCCTTTTGTCTCGTTTTTCTTCCTTTTAATTTAATTTATTTTTCTGTGGCATGTGCATTTGGAGAATCAATCTTAAGTCCTTTTTGGAATAAGGTGGGGTATGAATGAAGAAAAATTATTTTCTTTAAAAAGTAATTTTCTTCTCATGACCATATCTGGGCTTCCTTAATTAGCTCAGCGTCGTGGATGAATGAGTTTTTCATTGCTATTGATAATATATTTTAAAGTTCACCATAACGGTGAACCCCAATCTTGCTAGAGATGAAAGGAAATAGGGACATATTCCCTACTTCCGAGTCATCATATTGTAGATCAGCCAAAGTGGACGCAATAGCTGTTCAAGATGAAGGAATGAGGGTGGAGCTGGAGAAAAAGAAAAGGCTTCTCAGGAATAGAATTCCTACTAGTTGAGTCCCTATTTTGTGTTAGAGACCATGCTGGGTGCTTCATATATATTTTATCATTTAATCTTCATAAAGAATCTGTGACTTGCTATCCCCATTTTACTTAAAAGAAAACTGAAGTTTGGTGAGGTTTAGGGAGAGAAGCAAGGGTGTGGTGGTTGGATGTTTCAGCTGGTTTCCTGCATCCGTCTTCATAGCCATTTTCATTTTCCCGAGTTCAAAGGGCATCATCTCTCTGGAGGGGCTGCAGCTTCCCAATTGACCCCGCCACTTGCAATCTAGCGCCCCCTACAGCTTGTTCTTCACACTGCAGCCAGAGTTACAGCAAATTGCAAATCTGATCATTTTACTTGCCAGAGATACTGGGATATAAGATTTATTTGTTTGGTCATTCATTCATTAATTCAATATTTATTGAACACAAGGCTCTGCTCTAGGTCAGGGGACAAAAGCATTGTCTAAAAGAGAAAAAGATCCCTGCCCTCATGGAGTTTGCCTTCTGGTTGGGGAGAGGGGTGGGGAAGACATTAAATACTCAAAACATACATTGTATTACACATGAATCAAAGGACCAAAATAAAGTAGGAATCAGGAGGTGGAGAGTGCGGGGTGGAGAGGCAGGCAATTGCAATTTTAAATAGACTGGAGAGTGAAGGTTCTGCTGATAAGGTGACATTTTAAGCAGAGAGCTGAAGGAGGCCGAGGGGTTAATCAGTGAGCCAAGTAAATATCTGAGCATTCCAAACAGAGAGCAAGTCAGTTCAAGGGCACTGAGCTGCCTAGAACATCCATGGACAATAAGGAGGCCAATGTAGCTGGAGTGGAGTGACCAGTAAACCCTATCTGTGGTGGAAATCAGCTCTCTATCAGATGTTAGGTCTAAAATAAGGCGCAGACAGCGTGGATTCAGGACATTCTCTGGGTGATGAGCCTCAACACTGTCTGGTGACCAGCATCTCAGATGTAAGACTCTCCAGTCATGACAATGAAGGAAAAGTAGAGGTTTTACAAACCCTCCCGACCTTAAACACTCTCTTCTTGGCCTAGCTACCCCTGAAATAAAGCCACTGAAAAATGGCAGTTCCGTAGCATAAGCTTAGGGGAAAACTTGAGGCCCAGGTTTACCAGGAGATATTTCAGGAAGAGCTCTTACTATTTTGAGTGCTTTGTCTGGAGGAGTTACTGGGTAGTGTTTAACTAGATTGTACCTTTTTTTTAAAAAAAAAACGATTGAAGTATGGTTGATTTACAGTGTTATGTTAATTTCTGTTAATTATAATATGTAATTATATATATATTCTTTTCATATTCTTTTAAGTTATGTTTTATTATAGGATATTGAATATAGTTCCCTCTACTATACAGTAGGACCTTGTTGTTTATCCATTCTATATATAATAGTTTGCATCTGCTAGTCCCAAACTCCCAATCCATCTCTCCCCTAGCCCCCCTCCCCCTTGGCATCCACAAGTGTGTTCTCTATGTCTGTTAGTCTGTTTCTCTTTCATGGATAAGTTCATCTATGTCATACTTTAGATTCCACATGTAAGTGATATCATATGATATTTGTCTTTCTTTGTACACTTAGTATGATAATCTCTAGGTCCATGTTGCTGCAAATGGCATTATTTTGTTCTTTCTTATGGCTGAGTAGTATTCCGTTGTATATGTACCACATCTTCTTGTAGATCCTACCTTTTATGTGACATGGTATAGCATGGGCTGCTGGTCAGTTTCCCATATCCATTTCTCCTTCTTCCACTGTAATAGAACTCCCAAATTTAGTTGATGATATGGCTGCCCTCCATAGAGGCATCTGCCAGCCTCCCTTGCAGCTAGGTGTGGCCATGTGGCTAAAATCCAGGCAGTGGACGGGATGTAAGCAGGAGGGGTGTATGTACAATTCAAGCAAGTGTCTTTAAGGGGAAGAGCATTTCCTTCCCTTTGCCCTTTCTTCTACCTGCTGACTGGAATAGGGATGTGATGACTAAGACTCCAGCAGCCACCTTGGACCTTATAGAAGAGGCCGCATTCCAGCAACAATGAAGTGGACGTCTGGGAGGTGACAGAGTCCCTTGGGATTGTAAGCTGTCATGTAGACCCTGAACTGCTTATCTTTATAAATTTCATGGGAGAGAACAAAACCCTCATGATTCTAAGCTTTTAATCTGGGCTTGAGGTCACATGCCACAAAACCTAATTATAACTAATACATCTGGATTTTATGGAGCCACAGAGGTCTGAGAAAATAAAACTGATATAGATGTTTACTTTTTATTTAACATCTTTATTGGAGTTTAATTGCTTTACAATGGTGTGTTAGTTTCTGCTGTATAACAAAGTGAATCAGCTGTATGTATACATATATCCCCATATGCCCTCCCTCTTGTGTATCCCTCCCACCCTCCCTGTCCCACCCCTCTAGGTGGTCGCAAAACACTGAGCTGATCTCCCTGTGCTATGCAGCTGCTTCCCACTAGCTATTACCCTTCCACCTTCCCATGTCCTCAAGTCCATTGTCTATGTCTGTGTCTTTATTCCTGTCCTGCCTCTAGGTTCATCAGAACCTTTTTTTTTTTTTAAGATTCCATATATATGTGTTAGCGTATGGTATTTGTTTTTCTCTTTCTGACTTACTTCACTCTGTATGACAGACTCTAGGTCCATCCACCTCACTACACATAACTCAATTTCGTTTCTTTTTGTGGCTGAGTAATATTCCATTGTATATATGTGCCACATCTTCTTTATCCATTCTCATGTTTACTTTTTGAGCCTTTAAATTAGATACCATCAGGATGAGAATGGCATGCGTATGTGTTTCAAAATGAAATTTCTTTTATTGTTTGTTTTTATTACAAAAGCAATACATGCTCACTTGAAAAAGAACAGATAGGCAAACAAAAAAGAAAATTAAATATACCCATCATTTCATGCACTTAGAAACAATCAGTTAATACAGTGGTGTATTAAGTTTCATATATTATATATATTTAAAAGGGGGTACTATTCAAAAAATAGTTTTGTGACTTGCTCTTTTTTAAGCTTAATGTATTGTGAACATCGTTCTCTATAGAGGAATATATTTTTGCATTCACATTGTTAACGGCTTTGTGGTATCCGATTGTGTGGATGTATCACACTTCATGTAACCATGTCCCTATAACTGGGTATTTAGGTAGCTGATAACATTGTGATGAACATCCTTATTGCTAAGTCTTGGCACAGACTTTGAATTGTTTCCTGAAGATAAATTCCCTGAGTAAACACACTGTGGTGAGCATGTGAGAGCTGGGCTTGTCTCCAGGGAAGAAGAGAAAAGAGGAGCTGGGGCTGCCTGAGGTCACGCTGCCTCACCCAGACTCACGCTGCTGCAGACAGCCCCTGGCTGACGTTCAGGGTGATGGGCGATGCTGACTGGTCAGGCCTGGGTTGTGGCCCAGCAGTGGATAAGTGGGAAGTGGACAGCACGACAGGAGTCACAGGGACTGAGGTTTGGAGCTTGGAGGACAGGTAATTTCCTTAAGGAAGTGGTTCTTAAACTCTGGTCCCTGGACACCAGCAGCCTTAGCATCACCTGGAAACTGTTAGAAATGCAAATTCTCGAGGCTCACCCCAGAACTACTGAATCCAAACTGCTGGGACTTCCCTGGCTGTCCAGTGGTTAGGGCTCCACGCTTCCACTGAAGGGAGCACAAGTTCGATCCCTGGTCCAGGAACTAAGATCCCGCATGCTGCGTGGTATGGCAAAACAAAAACAAAAACAAATAACAACAACAAAACGCTGGGGTCAGGCCCGGTCATCTATGTTTCGTCAAACCTTCCTACTGATTCACATGTTGCTGAAGCTTGAGAACCACCACCATAAGGAAAGCAAGGATGCTCCTGCCAGAGAGAGGGGAAGGGCTCCTATAGAAGCAAAGGAGACAGATGTTATGAGGATTTAAAATTTTTCTTTCACTAAAATTCCACAATACTCTATTTATAGTTTGTTTTACACCCATATGTCCTCTCTCCCATAGACTGCGTACTTCTTGAGGGCCCTCAGGGATGCTCTTCCACTGTGTGCCCTCCTGGTGCTGGGTGGTCGCGGTGCTGGCATCTTCCCTGTGGTCCTGCGCCCACTCCCCATCCTTCTCTGCTCTCTGTCCCTGAAGGCCGATCTCTATGCATCCCATCAGTGGGTTCTGCCATCCTCTGGTTCCCAGTTGGATTTGGCTAATGGACAGTTCTGGTCCCCCTCCCCCCACAAGAAATGGAAGAAGAGAGAAAAACGAGGTCCAGGTCTTTATTCCCTTGGCCCCTTCCCTGTGAGTGCCCTTCAGACCAGGTGTTTATCCCCTGCCCCCATCCCCCAGGCCACTGCTCCTCTAAAGGTAGAGCCCCATTGGACTCTTCTTTCAGGGTCTGGAAACTGTTCCCTACCTTGGTCCCTCTGGCCTCGGGGCCACATGGCTTCACTGCTGCTAGCCCTGTGCTCACCACCACCCCTTGTCATTACCCTATGCTCACACCTTCGTAATCTGCCCCTTTGTAAGTAAGCCCTCCAGGAGTATTTATTTTAAGTGCATCATCTATTTCTAGCGGAGACCTGATGGGTAGAATCAACACCTAATAAATATTTTTTTAATGAAATTGGAACTTTTTCAAAATTATTTTTTTGTTGAAAACAAGGTATACACATACTTTCTAGTGTATTTTTAAATTTTTTATTTATTTTTTCCTTTTTTTCCCCACATTCTATCATATAAAATCCTTTGGTAAAATTCTTTTGAGATGGATAACTTGAACCCCCATTTAGCCTTGATAAGAAAAATAAGTCCTAAAATATTTATAAGGAATTGAGACAAGGATTCTATTATTCATATTCTTGGTTTAAACCATGGCAGAGGGAGTAAGGTGACGTCTTTTCCAGCTGCTGTTCGTAGTGATAACTTGGAACCTTGGCCTGTACAGAGTCTCAAGAGATATATGTATTTGTAAAGGTGGGCAACGGTTTAATCTATTTTCAAAATTAGAATGACATAAATTAAAGGCACTTTAAGTTATATTATAAGCCAAATAAATTAGTTTTAGTCCTGACGGGCGTAAATTAAACCTCGGTATTTAGGAAGAGAAATGTTCCCCACGGCCACTGATGGGCCCTCACCCTGTGGTTTATAAATCAAAGGTACAATTTGAGAATAAAACACTTTTTATGAAATCGAATGTCAAGAGCTCCTTGTTAAATTTGCTGTAGCAATTAAGTTTTCAGGTGAGAAAATGCCTCTTTTTCAAGGTTGTATTACCTCTGTCATTCAGTACTCCATTTATAGGAGTAACTCTTCATAGTAAGTACACATTAGGATGACTTTTCACCTCCGTTTAAATGAAAAGTTTGAGAGGAGGAATTGGTTCCTGTCTGTGGGCTTGTAGAGCGATGCAGACTGGATCTTTGCCAGTTTGTAGAGAAGAGAGAAGAGGGGAAAAGGACGGTAAATGGTCAGCTTGGTCCAGGCTGGCTGGTGTGGAGGTGGAGACGCCCCCAGCTAATGGGGGGGCAGGCAGAAGGCCATAGGATGCCCTCAGAAGGGAAATGTGTAAACCGGTGTGCACGCTGACACTATCAGGGTCATGAAGAGAAAAAGAGAGGGAGATTAGAGATGGGGAGCCCAGGTGGATGGAGTAAAGACAACAACAGTGAGGCCCAGATAAAAGCAGAGACTCGGTGATAGAATGGCTGGCCTCAGGGCTTCTTTGGGGCTGGACCGCTTCCCAGTTCCAGCCTTGACCACGCCATGATAAACTCCTTCCTCATGAGCTGGCTCAAATCGACCTCTGTGCTTTGTAACAGCGTGATGCTGATTTGTATCACTGTCTACGGTGTTAGAGATTTCAGGAACTGTAGACATCATCTAGCCTTTGCTTTCCAGTTGAGAAAACTTAGTCTAAGAAAAATGAAAAAACTACCTGCTCAGGTTGCCGGACCAGGTTGGAGGGAGGATGTGAATAGAACTGTACGCCCGTCTTCAGGAGAGGTGCACACAAAGCACGGTGTGCTTTTTGCTAGGGGTGATGGTCCCATTTGGGCGAAGTCTGCTTTCCAAGAGAGTCCTGCATGTAGGTGGAGTAGGTAGCTGTCTACATGGTATTTGAGGAGCCCTGGGAAGCTCTTATTCCTTCCCTGCTCTCCTCCCTCGACCTTGGGTGGTAGCACCTTGATCCTCAGATCGTTGCAAAGGTTAAATGAGTTTCTGGGTGTTAAATCATTACCACAGTGCTTGGTGCATCGTGTTATAAGAGCTAAAAGGACCGTACCTACACAAATGGATCAAGCCCCTGTTCTCACTCCTTCACTACTGGCTCCAGAGCTCGTGGGAATAGAAGATGATGCTCTTAGTACAACTCATGTTAGCGAGGGTTGTTAGATTTTGCTTAAAACCACACCTGGAAGTTATGATCAATAGTACAGGATTGATATCACCTTGCTAATACAAAAGAACAATATCTTACACTCACGTGGATCTGGCTACCTATAGGAGCTCCTTTAACAAACCCCAAACTTGAAATAGTTATCCCCATTTTACAGATGGAGAACTCAAGGCTCAGAGCCATTGAAGGATGTGTCGGGATGTTCTCCCTGCAGGAAGCATTGTGGGAACCTGGGGCACATGGAGGTGGGGAAGAGAGTGGGCCAAGTTGGGGTAAACTTTCCTCAGTTCAGTGTTTTGTTCAGGACCAGCTCTCCCTGCCCAGAAACTTGCAAATAAAGGGCACTCTCTCCATCTAGCTCTGAGTGTCATTCTTCTGTGTCCAGGCTGAATGTCACCAATGTGATCAGCACCTGGATCAGGGAAATCGCCTCCCTGGGGTGCATCCACCTTTCCTATTCATCTCTGTCTCTGCAGGTGGTGAGAATGGCAGCTGGAGGTTGGAGAACATTCCTTGCGTAATGAAAGCAACCCTATGGATCCAGCTGAGCTTCCAGGTCAACAGAGGTAGGAAAGAGGTGGATGTGTGACTTCCTGCAGTGCAGTATATAAAGTTTATTTGAAAAGTTCTTATACTAAAGATTTGGCAAGTGCGAAGCCCCATTCCTTTCGAGAGGACCCATTGTGAAGCCATGGTATCTGGGGTCCTTCTGCTGCTTACAGGCAGGGCAGTGCTGATTTGGGAGGCAAGCGGCTGCTGGATGTTAGGAGTTTGTCTAGCCTGACAGCCACCAGTTGTTGGAAGGTGAGTAGCTTTTCAGGAAGTGACTCTAGAAACTATGTGGACTGAAGGCCTCAATTTTCTAAGCTTTTGACAATTCTGAAACTAAGTCTAGGCATGTTTTTAAAGCTGTCAGACTTAGGATACTTATTTCGATCAAAATATTTTTAGACATGTGAAATTCACTTAAGGGAAATCCATTACTAGTTTGAATTTGTGTGTATAAACCCACTTAAGACCTTAATTCTAAAATAACTTTTTTGGTTGCTGTCTCATGTGTCACGTGCCCAGTTTCTATAATATACTCATTGTTTTAAAACAAAGTTTCATCTAAAATAGAATCTATATTATATTATAGTTCATAATACACATTACGTATGGCTTTGGTTTTTATGCAGAGTATATCTACTCAGAATCATAAAGTCAGTCTGGATATTAAAGGCTTATGTTCATATCTTTGGAACTGTTAAGACAGTCAAATAAAATTGCTGCATTTTAAGTAATGGGTTAATCTTAAGGAAAAAAAACCACTTCTGAGGCTTTTTTTTTTCCCCTCGAAAAAGTTATTTGCAAAATTACAACTAAGTTTGCCTGATAGAGTTAATTCCCTCTTGTTTTTATTGATGTGGTTGCCCATAGACAAAGCAGTTCACTGCTGCACGCGCGTGTGTGTGTGTGTACACACTTTTAAAAATGTGTTACATTTTTGGCAAAGATAAATACCAACTTGAGCATTTTTGGACTGACTTCGTTATAATATCAGAACTTATCTCATATTACAGATATCTATTTACCTGGGTAATTTGACCCTTCTCTCCTGGTTTCTAATCTTTAATCTTGATTTCATGAAATCAAGCAAGAGAATGGAATGACATCTCTGTGATACTAAGAGTATAGATTCATTTCAGTAGGTTGGTTTGATCCTCTATTTTAAGAGAGTTGTCTTGACAACCTGACCTTCCTTTCAGCCTGCTATTATCTGAAAAATAGCCTTTGTTATTTTTTGGAACTTTTCCACTTTGTTTGGCCTCCAGTATTTTTATCATTGTTCAGACATTTGGCTTTGCTCCCACGGAAGTATAGACTTTTTTTTTTTTTTTTGGCAAGTCTCAATGTACTTGCCAAAATACAGTAGCAATTATTAGCTAATCATTACTGTGTGCTGAGCAGATTAAAGCTCTTTAAAATGAGTGTAGGTTTGTTCTCCAGTGATAATAATCCACAGACTCAGTTTTATCCATCATTACATGCCAGCAACTGAGGCTGAAGCTTGACTGGAACCTCGGAAACAAGATGAGAAGAAAGGAAATACACATGGGGATGAGTGTGCAGTTTCAGTCAAACCAGACACTTTGTCCTACGCCTGTGTCTTGGGTAGTTCCTGTCCCCCGTCCCCATCCCCACGCTAGCATGGCTAACTGTGGGCCTGGTGGACTGAATGGTTGGATAGGTGAGCCCACGTATAGCATGGACATTTGTTATGTTTTGTAGCCACAGAGAATCTTCTGCTAAGTCTTAGGAGTATTTTCACAATATGAACACTTCCTATCCAAGGCTGGAGTCGAACACTAACTTTCTTAGACTTTCTTGCTGCTGGGTGGAGAGTCATGTGACTCTGGCTCAGTCACTAAGATGCAGACCCAGGAGAGATTTTGAGGTGACATGGCAAGAGGAAACAAGCTGGACACAGAGTCCATTTTCTGGGGAGTATTGTGGTGGAGGCAGCTGGCTTTTGGGGACAGTTGTAGGGCAGGATTCCTGGTGGTCAGGGTCCAGCCAGTGGACAGGATGCAGTGTGTGTGTCCCAGAGGCTGTGGACCTTCACTGGGGCAATTCTGAAATGAGCTTTAGAGTTAACTGCCTGCTCTGTAGCCTCTCAGCTGGCCTCTTGAATATAATTTTTTTTAACTTATTTTAAAATGTATTTACATTTGGATTGTATAACATGACTTTAATTTTAAGGCGTACAGTGTGATGTTTTGATATACGTCTACGTTGTGAAATGATTACCACAATCAAGTTAAATAACACACCCATCACAGCACAGTTACCTATTTTTTTTTTTTTTTTTGTGGCACGAACACCTAAGATCTTCTCTCTTAACAAATTTCAAGCATACAGTACAGCATTATTAACTATAATCACCATGCTGTACATTAGATCCCTGGAACTTATTTATCTTAAAATTGAAAACTTTTACCCTTCGACCAACATCTCCCCTCTCCCCCACTCCTAAGCTTCTGACAATTGTTCTACTCTCTGGTTGTATGAGGGTGACTTTTTTAGATTCCGCGTATAAGTGAGATCGTAAAGTGTTTGTCTTTCTGTGCCTCGCTTATTTCACTTTGCATAATGTCCTCCAGGTGCACCCATGTTGTCACAAATGGCAGGATTTCCTTCTTTTTTATGGCTCTTTTATAGGAAAACGCATAAAGGAATTGGTGTGGGAAGAATCTAAACAGTCTTCCATAGTTTTACTGAGAAATGAACTTCGACATGTGTCTAATTAATTATAACAGTTATAACACAGCCTTCTCACTTGGGACAGGTAAAGTCTTTTAGCCGAGGGAGGTAGCGAGAGGCTCATCACCGTGCTGACTCTTGGCTCTTTGGGGGTCCTTCATTTCTTAGGCTCTCCCCTTGAGTTGGCATGCTTTCATTTGCTGCTGGCCACCTCTGTCTAGAAACAGGCTGGTCACAGGAAGGCAGTTTGGGAGCTATGTCCCTTTGTGGTTTAAGTTAATTTTCTGACGTATGAGGCTTTCTGTGGCATCAGTGTCGCTGAAGTTGTGGCATTTTCTGGTGCTGCCCTTGGGTCTTGCTCCAGCCCTGCTGCCTTGAGTCCTCTGCTTGAGGAGCACATCTGTTCTGGGTTGTCCAAAAAAACCGTGAGTGTCACCAATCACACTTTGTACCCCAGTGCTTAGTTGTACTGGTCTCCTATATCTCGTGTTCTACATGGTAGGTTGTGCTAACCTGAGCTGCCCTTGGATTCTCTTCCTAGGCTATTTCTTTTTTTTTTTTTTTTTTTAAGTTACCTGCCTTCCCTAGAGTGTAAGCTGCTTGAAGACAGGAATCCTGCCTTGGCCCCTTCTTTGTCCTCAAGCTCAGAAATAGTGCTAGACACATTTCCACTACTGAAGGAGGCATCAGAGCCCTGGTGCTCTGAGGGACCTTAGTTTTGGCTGCATGAACCCAGAGATATTGACATTGCCTGATGATCTCTCTGGACTTACTTGGCCCCTTGGTCACACTGACCAGTAACCAAACCTATCCGTTTGGTCTCCAAGTGAGACCTGGCCTTATCTTCCAGAGTCGTGTCTGTGATCTTACAAATCCCCTCATGACCCCTTTTACTAAGGCTTATTAGGGTGTTTAGGTGCCTCCTTTGCCTTTCTGGGCATGTGCTTGTTTGGGCTCTTAAGGTACAAGATTCCTTTTTTTATGCCTTTTTTCCTTTTTTCAAAACAGTTCCCATTTCTTCCACAGCTGCTGGAAAGTGGACAAAATAGTTCTTAGTCAAGTAAAGCCACATTGTGCAGTTTAAACTGCTGTGGTCCTAGAAAACAGAATAAATAAACAAAAGGCATTGAAATCCTTTAAACTGTTTCTATCCTTGCTGAGTGGATTACATCTGCATAAAATACAAATAATTGAGTGAAAAGTAAAATACATGTTATTATACAATTCAATTCCATAACTAAAAGTATCTGAATATTCAGGAATACATCCAAACCACAGAATGTTTAATTGTGAGAGTCACAAAGGACCTTAAAATTTTTCTTACGCCATATATCTATGCCATAAACTGACATCTAGGCAGTTTCATATATCAGACAAAAGACTTGTATCCAGAATATATAAAGAATTTGTACAACTTTATAGTAAGAAGCAAAGTACCCCAGTAAACATGGGCTAATATTTGAATAGACCCTTCAAAAGTAAGGTTTACCAATGGACAATAAGAACATGAAAAGATGGTCAGGGTAATTATTCATTAGAGAAATGCAAATTAAAACCACAGTGCGATAATGCTCCAGGCCCATGTGGCTAAAGTGAAAAAGACTGACCATACCAAGTGCTGCTGAAGATGGGTGGAACCAGAACTCTCATACACTGCTGGAGGGAATATAAAATGCTACAGACACTTTAGCAAATGTTTAATGGTGCTTTTTTAAAGAGTTAAAAATACACCTACCATGTGATCAGCCATTCCACTCTTAGGTACTTACTCATGAAGAGTAAAAACATGTCCTTGTAAAGACTTGTACCCACATTTCCATGGCAACTTTATTTCTAGTAGCCCAGATAGAAATGACCCAAGTATCCATGAATAGGCAGTGGCTTAGTCATATAATGGAAAACGAAGCAGCAATAAAAAGGAGTCAGCTACTGATACAACAACTTGGATGAATCTCAAAATCATTACACTGAGTGAGAAAGGCCAGACCAAAAAAAAAGTATATAATGTATGATTTCATTTATGTAAAATTCTAAAGAATGGAAGCTAATCTATAAAAATGGAAAGCAGATCAGTGGTTGCCTGGGGACAGGGATGGAGGAAGGAATGAATTACAGAAGGACACAGGGAACTTTTTCCAGTGTTGCTTTTGTCCACATTACATGGAGTGCATTTTCCCCCTACATTCCTGATGAGGAAGACATACTTGAAAATGATATTTCTTTCTTGTATTTCCTATCTACATTATTTCTATATAAGAAAATTGCTTGGATGCTTGTCTTTTCTCCATGGTTCCGGAGTTATTTTTGTCATCCGTCATAAATGGGTACTTCACAGTTAGTGAGAATCTTTTATACTTTTTCTTTTACTCAACACACTGTATATGCCTAACCACTCTGGGCAAAACTATCCTTTCCCTTTTTAAATGACCCAGAAATTCAATAAAAGTGATGCAGTGAAGATAAACAGCTTTGCGTGCCTGAGAGAAGTCACCCCATAAAATTATATCTTTAATTTTCAGCCTGACCTCTCTTGTAATTTGTTTGAAGTTTCATGATTTCAAAAGAAATAGACTGTTCCTTGAGGAATGCAACATCCCCTTCCCCATGCGAGATTTGGAAAACCAAAGCTCTGAGTCTAATAATCTAATGGCAACAGCAGCCTTGCTATTTGCTGTCCATTTCTATGCCCACAAAGAGTGGGAACTGACTGTATCCAATTTTGGTCATCATCATGACCAAAGTTACCTCTTGGTCTTTCTCTGAATTTGAAGAAGTCATGGCATGGTTCATTGTCTCTCAGACTTTAACATGCATACAAATCACATGAAGGTCTTTTAAAAAGGTAGGTTCTAATTCAGTAGAGCCAGGGTGGAGCCTGAGATTCTTAATTTCTAACAAGCCTATGAGTGATGCTCAGGCTGCTCGTCCATAGAGCACCCTTTGCATAACAAGGGCATAGATGACAACAAAATACTGGGCTGGCCAAAACATTCATTTGGGTTTTTCTCCATAAGACGTTATGGAAAACCTGAACTAACTTTTTGGCCAACCTCATAGCACACAACCCTCCTATTATTCATTTGCATTTAGAATAAATTCCTCAGCTTAGAAAATGTTTAAAGTAGAACACCAAAACACTGACCAATTTTTAAGTCTTCATTATGAAATAGTCATCATGAACCATGTTGTCTGATGCTCTTCCTGAAGATGACACCAGCCAGGAGGCCGAGCTCCTTAAAGGGCCAAAGGGAGTAAAGAGACAGGGATGATAGAGTGTCTGTCTCCAGCCTGTGCTGTGTATGGAATACTGGGATTGTGTTCAAGCTGGATGTCAGGTCCGTCTGGGGGAGTCCATTGCATCCTTAGCCTCAGTTTTTAACCATCTCTATATCCGTGCCCTTTTCCTTACAGCTTCGCAGTGGAGTGGTGGCAATCCTACTAGACTTTGGGCTTGGTCATGTGACTGACTTTAGCCAATGGGGTGTTAGCAGATATGACAGAAGCAGAGGTTCTACTGGACTTGTGCATTTGACCTCCTGCATCTTTACTGTTGCCATGAGAATGCCGTGCACCGGTGAGCCCGC
Organism: Mesoplodon mirus; assembly: GCF_964341445.2. Taxonomy (NCBI): domain Eukaryota; kingdom Metazoa; phylum Chordata; class Mammalia; order Artiodactyla; family Ziphiidae; genus Mesoplodon; species Mesoplodon mirus. The sequence continues at coordinate 8,645,551 of NC_138988.1, forward strand.
TGGCCTCAGGATGAGGATGAGGGGCATGTGGAACATAGCCACCTCTGGCTAAATTCAGTGTAAATCAGCTCACCATGGCCAGCCTTCAGATACTTGAAATATAGGTGGTCATTGTTTTAAGCCACTCAAATTTGAATCGGTCTGATACACAGCATTAGCTTCCTGACTCACTGGAGTAGTGTGTCTGATACAGGAGGGCATAGCTAGAGGTGGGTGGTAAGGTCCTGGGGGCCAGATCAGGAGCTGGAGATCCAGAAAAAGCAAGAAAAGATACAGCAGGAGGTCAAAGCAGGTGAAACAGAATGGACTTCCACCTAATGCCCTCCGCTGGCTTTTGAAATCTTTTTGGTGCATACTTGCATGGATTGGTGAGATATATGTAGAGGTGAGCTGAGGTGAGACAGGTGGACATTGTTTTGAGCCAACCAGGACTAGACCCGACACAACAGGATACTGTTTTCTTGTCGAGTTCTTGGACTGCTTGTATCGTGGAGCAACGATAGAGAAAAAGAGGGTCGGGAGAAAACACTTCATTGACTAAATGTGAGACTGAATGAACTGAATAACTTGTATCTTCTCATGTTGCTCATCTGCTTGTGATGACAGAACAACATATTTTCCATGTAATTGGCAGACAGTGCATGAGGGATTTCGCTAAGTCACTAGGCGGGTGGTACTTGGGCTGTAAGTCCTGGGTTGGCCCACTCCATGTATAGGACATTCTTGACACCGTTTTCGTAATTCACTTACTAACTCATTCATTCTTTCAGATGTGCTTGTGAAGCTATTATGTGCCTTCTTGGAGCTGATAGCCCTGCAGGGAAGAAATACATTGATTATTTGATTACGGTTGTTGTAAGTGTTAGAAGGGGGGGAATCACAGTGAGTCCTGTGCTTGGAAAGAATGGGTACTTGATGGAGTCTGGGGACCAGTGAAGGTGTCTCTGAGAATAAAATGATGTTTAAGTTGAAATCTGAAGCGAGCAGGAGGACACATCTAGGCACTGGGGACAGAATATGCAAAGGCCCTGAAGGTGGACAATGGGTGGCTTCTCTGAGGAAGTAAACGGTCAGTTTCGTTGAACAGTGGGCAGTGGGCAGGTGCCTGATCAGCCATGACCAGGTGAAGGGTTTGGGATGTATTCTAAGAGCAATCAAGAGTAACTAAAGAGTTTCAGGCAGGGGAGCAACATTATTGGATTTGTATTTTAAGAGATTACTCAGGATGTGACGTGGAGAATGGGTTGGAAAGGGGTAAAAATGGAAAACAGCTCTTGCGGTGATCCAGGAAAAAGAAAATGTTGGCTTGGACTCCAGTGGTTTTAGTAGATGTGGAAAGCTTTGGGTGGGTCCTAGAGATACTTAGGAAGTAGAATCGATGGTTCTCGACATTAATTGGGATGCGGTGGTTGAGGAAGGAGGAAGATTGCCTTCGAGTTTCTGCTTTGTAACAGCTGCTGGTGCCATTCACGGAGGCAGAGGACTTTGGAGAAAAATGAGTCGGGAATTGGTCAAGAGTTTGGTTTTAGACACGTTGATTTTGAGGTACTTGCGGTATGTGGGGACTTGCCAAGTAGACACCTGAGCATATTGTTCTTCAGCGCAGAGGAGAGGCACGAGCTGGATACATAAATTTGCAAGTCATTGGCATAATAATGGTCTTATGGAAGCCAGGAGGCAGAGTATGAAGCCCGGGGAAGAGGTGGTAGAGATACCCTTGGGGAGTATCACAGTTTAAAGGAGGATTAGTGGGCAAAGGAAGCCAAGAAGGCAAGAGGCAAACCACAAGAATGCAGTGCCATGGAAGATAAGGATAGGACAGAGGGGTCAGCTCTGCTGAATGCAGTTGAGAAAGTTAGGAAGCTGAGCAGTGACACTTGTCTGTGGGCTTGAGCAACAGGGAAGTCATTCCTAAACTTGGCAGTAGTCACCTGGCAAGACAGAGGCGGAAGCCAGATTATAGTGGGTTAGTGAGGGAATAGAGGTAAGAACATAAAGAGGGAGAAAGCTGACAAGAAGAAGAACATAGCTCCCAAGCACTCACAGTTTCTGTTTTGTGCAGAGGCAAGCCTGATGTGTGTGGCAGTAGGAAAAGACCTACATGAGCTGAAAGAATGTTGATGGATGGCCCAAAGAGTAGACATTGTCTTTACCAGTGTAATTTATGGTTAAGTTGCATTGGTTCAAATGCCAAGAACTCATGACTTGGATAGTGGCTTTGCTCACAATTACCTATAATTTTGTTATAATAATATTTGTCTTTGTATAAATAAGATTAATGGGGATGGTTGCCATATTTGGAAGGAAACGGTTTGTGTACATCTTTTCATACAACCATTGATTTGATGATGACCTGTCTTTCCCATTTCTGTTGGATACGAAGTTCCATACAGGCAGAATCCTCCCTATTCTCTCATAATTGTGTCTTTATCACTCAGAACAGCATCTGGTGCAAGGAAGGGGTTCAGCTACTGTTTGGTGAGTGAATGGATGCTAGGTGTTTCTCTCTGATTCTAGGAGTTACTCTGTGCTCAGAAAAAACACAGTGGTACCTTGGCAACAATACTCAATGCGTCTGACCTCTCTGACAGTTAAGTAATTCAGGCTTGACATTTTACCAATCAGCCTAAGTCAGGGAGGTTATACTGTTCTGGAAAACTCACCATTGAATCAAGCTCAGCATGACTTCGACTGGACCAGATGGAATTCTGTTTTCCAGAAACCTTGAGTAAATAGCAAGTAAGTGGAGTAACTGCAAAAGGTAATTGTTTGCATTTGCTAGCACACCCTTGCTATTACCCAGCTGATAAAGGGAGCGTGCTCAGAATGTGAGTGCACAGAGCTGAGTGGTACATGGGGAGCCCCAGAAGTCTAGAAACCTCTCCCGCAGTTCCTCCTCAGTGCTAGCAAGGATGTGAGAGACATGGGGTTTGGCTTAACAAGTGCTCTCCCTTTTTACTTAATCAGAATTTGCATTGCTTTTTCCATTATGGTATTAAAGTGTAAATGTTTCCTCCATGTGCTGTGGGAATAACAAAGCCCCGAAACAGTTGGTTTTATCCGTAGCACCTTCCGTCTTAGAATCTCCCGGGATCTCATAAGCTGATAATGTTCTTTCTAAATGAGCTGTTTTGTAGTCACACTCCACATGATTGTTTAAAATGATTATTATTGTTTTACCTTAATATAAAATGATGCATTTGCCAATAGAAAGCTGAGTTTATCCAGCGATGCTTGTGTTAACTGCCTCGTGGCTCATCAAGGTCTGTGGGACTCTGGAGATGGGCAAATGCAAATGTTAGTTTAGGGTTCTGTACATTTTAAGAAAACGAGGAGGTAACTTTCCACATCCAAAGATGCATTTTACTATTCTACTCCAATGCTCGGATGAAGGCATTGACCTCGGCAAAAGGAAGGAAGGATGAAGTGGAGGGAGGAGGCTCATTTGGAGAAGGTTTGGGGCGTGAAGATCAAGTGAGAACTGGAGATGCATTCGTTTCTCCCCACCCCCCAGCCCAGGGTTTAGGGTTAGGATCAGATTTCGAAAACTCTGATGCTGCTCTTGTCCAGCATCCCTGGATTTCCACCACATACTGGACCTGGGCTGTTGTTTTGTTCTGATTACTGTAAGCAGATATCGTCTTCCTCAAGGGATCCTGTCACTGGCTGATTTTCATGACCCCCCTCCATTGACTCAATCCCTGCCTGGTACTCCTCGATAGTTTCCTGACGATGTCCAGACTGCTTTTAGGTCAACAGTTTTGTGATGTACTTGGAGATCCCTATTTTATCATCATTCTGCTCACTTTGTACCAAGACTCTACATTATGTGGGTCAAAGCTACACAATTTTTTACTAACCATATGTGGTAGTTTTCCTATTCTGAAATCACCTCCACTTCATCCCTGAGATGACTAACTCTCTAAATCAGGGTTGGCAAACTTTTTCTATAAAGGAGAGAGTAAATATTTTAGGCTTTGTGGCCCATATGGTCTGTGTTGCAGCTGTTCATCGCTACCATGGACGTGCACATGCCACCTTATGCAATATGTAAGTGAATGGGTGTGGCTGTGTGCCAATAAAACTTTATTTATAAAAACAAGTGGTGGGCTGGACTTGGCCTGTGGGCTGTAGTCTGCTGACCCTCTTTCTAAATAATAGCTCCCACAGTTTCTCTCTTCTCACGATGTTGAAACAGGCACACACTGGGCTCTGATATGTCTTCACAGTTAGGATAATTTCCAGCTTACTTTGTCATTCTCTCTCTTTCCACATAGTCACTTGGGAATCTTGAAATCTTTTTAGGGTAATAGCATCATTTCAGTGGCCTCACCATCTGGCTCTTTCTGATCTCATTTTCTGCTCTTCTCTCCCTCCGTCACTCTGCTTTGATTCCCTTGGCCTCTTTGCTGTTCCCTGAAAATACCAGGTGTGCTCCTGCCTCAGGACCTTGGCACCTGCTCTCCCCTCTGCCTGGAATGGTCTTCCCCCAGATCGCCACAGATACCACGCCATCCTCTTCAAGTCCCTACTGACGTGGCACCTTCTCAGCGAGACCTGTTGTCTTGGTCAGTGTCTAGTTAGAAGCACAGTAACAACTAGGCATTTCATACAGAATTCAATAGAGGAGATTGGTTACGAAATGAAAGGCTTGGAGGAGCAGAAGGGATAGGTGGGCTTATACAGAGATTCGTGACCGAGGAGGGCTGGATGAGGGAAGGGGAGATGGTGTAACCCAGAGCCCATGTTCCTCGTGCCACGGAGCCGGCTGCTGCTGGGCTCACCACCACCACTGCCTCGCAGGAAGACCAGACTCTTCACTTGCATTGGTGCCTGGGCTCTAGAAGGGACCTACACTTGATGTTATCACCGCCAGAGCCAGAGCCATTAACTGCTACTGTTACTGGATCACTCTGTCTGATCAGGGACCTGAGAGCCCTCTACTCAACCTCGGTAGCTGCAGGTTCTTGAAGCACCACCAGAACCAGAAAGAAGACTGCTTCCTCCTCCTTCCTGCTTTCCAGTCTCCCACTGGCGCCTCCTGTTGGCGAGGCGTGCAATGGCAGAACCTAGCCCGTCCTAGCTACAAGGGAATCTGGAAAATGTAGGTTGTAATCTTCCAGCCCCTTGCTACAGAGAGCTGACCCTGGAAAGACTAGAATAGGGCAGAGACACATTGAGTCAATAATAAGAGTGTCCTGTCCACGCCGTATAAATTGGCAGCTCTCCACAATCCATCCCTCTTCCCTGCTTTATTTTTCTCCATAGCCTGTGTCACTGCCTAACATATGATTTATGTGCTTTGTTGTTTATGACCTGTCTCCTCTCCTAGAATGTTAGCTCGATGACAGCAGTGATTTGGTTCACACTTGTACCCCCATTTCTAGAATGTCGTCTGGAATACAGGGGACATTGAGTAAATATTTGTAGAATGAATGAATGAATTCCTTCATGACACTGAAGGTCTATTCCTGGAAACTGCTGTGGTTCATGGACCCCAACTTGACAGCTCTAAAGAATCATAGAAAAGAAAGGATCAAGAGAAAGTCTCTACCTTTTTCTCTTCTCTTGTTCTCTCATGTATATGTACATTATATTTACATTTTCCCCCTGTTGGAAAGCATCTGCTTTGAAACACTGACCATTTTTATTGGCATTGTAAACCTGCTCAGAGAGGGAACCCTACACCTGTATCTCCTTCTTCAGTTCTTGGGCAAATGTTGCCATGTCTCTGAAGAGTTTTATGAGTTTGCCAGGGCTGCTGTAACGAAGTGTCACAGATTGGGTGGCTTAAGCAACAGAAGTTAATTTTCTCGCAGTTCTGGAAGCTGGAAGTCCACAATCAAGGAGTCTGCAGAGTCGGCTCTGAGAGCCTTTGGGGGGGATCTGTCCTGGTCCTTTCTTCTTGGCTTATCAGTGGTTATCTCCTCCGTGTCTCTTCACATCATCTTCCCTCTGTATGTGAATGTGTCCAGATTTTCTCTTCTGATAAGATCACCAGTCATATCAGATTAGGATGCACCCTCATGACCTTATTTTAATTTAATTGCCCTTGAAAGGTACAGTTTTAACTCCAGTATGGTTCTCTTTTGGGGTCCTTGGACGTTATGACTTCAACATCTGACTTTTGGGAGGGACACAGTTCAACTGAGAACAAGAGTCAAGGCAGATCCTTGCTCAAGTTCCCTAGCTTTCTGCCTGCATTTCATCTTCCCAGTTTTTGAACCAGAGCTTACAGGTTTGAAATGGAAAACCTTTTTCACTTGCAATCTTCCATGTTTTATTTTTTCAGTTTCCTCCTAAATCAATGGGGGAATATGGTGACACCACGCTTGTTGTGTTGTTTTCCTGAACCGGGAAGCTTCTGTGCATGTCTTCACAGGTGGGGGTTGGACGGTTTCTTTCTTTACAAGCACTGTCTACAGCTGATTGGGTGAGTATAGGTGCCCATCAAGAGCTCAGATGTCAGCCATTCCAGCCAAAACGTCAGGGTTCCATTGGCAAGGAAAGGGGTTCTGTGCGTGTCCTGCGCATTAGCCCTGTGATGACTGTTTCAACAGACTGATAAAGCAGGTTGCAGAGCAGGGGTCACCTCGGACCATGAAATTACACAGCATCTCTCGACTGGTGATGCTGGTCCTGTGTTTATAAGTCGGTGTTCCATTAGGGAGGAACTCGATTTGGTAGCTAGTGGGCGAGCCAGCAACTATGAGGTAGGGGAAGGTTCAGCAAGAAGACGTCCCCTCTTTGACCTGTGACCTGTCACGGAACACACAGCTGAGCTCTCATCGTGACTGCGTGCAGCCTCGTTCTACGAATAGGCCACCAGATATCTTTCCATTCTGTCCTCGAATATTGAGTGACCTTGGAAATAGCCTCATCTGTCTTGGCACATTGAAGGTAGAGAACACAAGTGGGGGAGACAGACCTGCTGGTTCCTGCTGTCGATCAGAGGCTTGAATGAAAGCTCCTTATGAGCTGGAGAGATGTGTCAGACACGGTGTCACGGGTGGATAAACTCAAAACTGACCCTGGCAGCAGGGAGAAGTGTCGACGACAACAGCAGCAAGACGCACACACCAGAAACCACTGTGCGTTCTTTGGGTTAGTTTATTCCGGGTATTTGGCCATTTCTCCCCAGTCATGGGAAGCTACCTAAGAGAGACACTTCCTAGGAATCAACTACCTGGTTACTCCAGTTCCCTCATTGGATAAAATGAGGCCAAGAGGGATGAAATAACTGCCCGTGATACCACAGGGAGTTTGCATCACCGTAGGGATGCTCAAACCGTGTCTGAGTCAATCGAAATCCAAGTTCCTTCTGCCGCTTTCTTCAGCTTCTTCCCCTTGCCCAGCACTAGGTCTCAGGGTCCTAGCATTAGACTCTGCCTTGTGAAGACCCTGGCTCCAAGCAGACCAACACAGTTCTAGAAAGAGCCCAAAACCAATGACAGACCCATAGGAGTTCAAGTCGCTGACACTTACCAGACACGTGAGTCGGTCTTTCTGCTTTACCTGCCTGAAACTTACATCCTCATTAAAAAAAAAAAAAAAAGGACATACTAATTCTTGTTCACCTTGCTTGTCTGGGAGGATGTGATATTAAAATCAGCCCATGGACACACTTGCAGGTGCCCGTTACAACACGTGTTCTCCCAGAGGAGTCATCTCTGAGTCTATTCATATCTAATAATGCCGCAGCCAGAAATAGTTAATCAGATTGTCCTAGCAAGCCCAGGCCCCAGAACCATGCATTGGGATTAGAAGGGGTGGCATGGGACTCCCCTGGCGGTCCAGTGGTTTAGACTGCACTTCCACGATAGGGGGTGCGGGTTCAATCCCGGGTCGGGGAACCAAGATCCCACATGCCGCATGGTGCAGAAAGTAAACAAATAAATGTGTGTATGTATGTATGTGTGTGTGTGGTGTATGATGGAACTTAAAAAAAATAAATTAAGAAAAAGGGAGGGGCTTCCCTGGTGGCGCAGTGGTTGAGAGTCCGCCTGCCGATGCAGGGGACACAGGTTCGTGCCCCGGTCCGGGAAGATCCCACATTCCGCGGAGCGGCTGGGCCTGTGGGCCATGGCCTCTGAGCCTGCGCGTCCGGAGCCTGTGCTCCGCAACGGGAGAGGCCACAGCAGTGAGAGAGGCCCGCGTAATGCAAAAAAAAAAAAAAAGAAAGAAAGAAAAAGGGAGTGGTGAAATCATCAGGGTTCTCTAGAGATATGGAACCAGTAGGATATATGTATCTATAGAGAGAGATTTATTTTGAGGAATTGGCTCATGTGATTGTGGGAGGCTGTTGAGTCCCAGGTTTGCAGGCCAGGCTGGCAGGCAGGCTGGAGACGCAGGCAGGAGTTAATATTGGAGCTTGAGTCCCGAGGCAGTCTGGAAGGCAGAGTTCCTCCCTCCTTGCAGGACCTCCATCTTCTCTCTTCCAGCCTTCAAATAACTGTATGACGCCCGCTTACATGATGGAGGGTGAGCTGCTTAACTTATAGAGTCTCCTGATTTCAGTGTTAATCACATCTAGAGAATTCCTTCACAACAGCATCTAAATCAGTGTCTGACGTAAAGCTGGGTACCGTGGCCCAGCCAAGGCGACACATAAGATGAGCCATCACAGGTGGAGATTTGCAAAGTCTGGAGCATTTGGGGGATGGAGTGTGGGCCTCCTGAAAGGGAAGGAAGAGAGGTGGTGTAGAAGTACAGGGCCGGAGGAGCCAGCGAGGCTCAGCTGCAGCATGCCAGGCCTGTCCTGAAGCACTCGTTTTGCTGAGAACCAGACTTTATCTTACAGCCCTGGGACAAGTCAGGTTCTTGCTTCTCATCTCTGATCAGAGAAAGCACAAGGGAAAGGGAGCGAGGGGGCGCCCCCTTGCTGTTCTCCAGTACCTTCCGTCCCTTACTGGCTCCCGTTCCCTTTTCCCAGCCTCTGCCGCACCAGTGGCAACCCGCCAGAGGGCTGTGCCACCTCCGAAGGCCTTCTCTATCTGTGGGAGGAAGGAGGCTTGATCTTAGTGTCACACTGCAATTGTCATTTCCTTGGAAGGTCACAGGCTCTATTGATTTCTGATTCTTTTTTTGTGTAGCCAATTCCAAACAACAGTTGCTTACATTGTAGATTAGATGAGTGGATGGTTAAAAGGGGGAAGCAGGTCTGGGCATTCTTGTCAAAGGGGAGAGAAATTGGCACTTTCTTTAAGAATGCCACCACGTGTATAATCCTGTGTATTACGCGTTGCCCACCCATCACGGCTATGCGTGATCCTCCCTCTCTTCCCCCTGTTTCTACCTTCTTTCTCCCCTTGCTTCCTTCCTCCTTCCTTTCTCACCCCCTCCTTCCTTCCGTAAATGTTTACTGAGTGTGTACTATGTGCCAGGCCACTGGGCAGTGTAACGGTGTAACAATAGTGGGAAAAATAAACATAGACCTGTCATCACGGAGCTTCAATTTTGGAGAAAGGGTGGCAGAGACAGTTATTCAACACATGAAGTCACAAGTAAATAGTCATAAATCACGGTAGGTGCTATGAGGGAAAGGTTTTGAGGCCATGGGACCCTGCAGCAGGGGGACTTGATCTAGTCCATGTTGTGGAGGAAGGAAGAGAAAGTGGCCTTAGAACTGAGAGCTGAAGGAAGGGAAGAGTGTTTTAGGTGGACAGAAGGGCTGGAACATCACAGAAAAGTGAGAAGTATGTGCCGAAGCCCTGATGTGGAAGGGAGCTGTTCCTACACATGGAACAGCAAGGACACCAGAGAGAGCGCGTGGGGAGTGGTGAGGGCAGAGCAGATGGGTGGACAGGTGGGCAGGGTAGGGCTACGACCTAAAGACCACCCGTCTGACGCGTGGAGAACAGGTGGTGGGTGCTGCAGTGCAGCCAGGTGAGAATGATGACTTGGACCTGGGTGATTTCAGTGGAGATGGAGACAAATACTTGGAATCCAGAGAAATTTAGGAAGGAAAAGCAGCTCAGCTATTTAACTCGCTTCACGACGTTGGACAAGGAAGTCGGTTAACTACCTTGACCTCTGCTTCCTCCAGAGCACAGTGGTGCTGATATTACCTGCCCTACTTTCTTTGTCCCCAAAGATTTTTCTGATGTCTTCTGGATATAATTCACCCTGCCAAGCATGGGGCGCAGGAAATGAATAGTCAGTGGGCCATGTCCCTGGGGGAGTCACAGTCTATGGAGGAGCAAGTGATTGTCATAAAGTATGACAGGTGCAGAATCCTGGTGAACAGGCAGATTGAAGAGAGCCAGAGAAGGGTACCTAACTGTCTTTGCGAGACCAGGGAGGACTTCCAGGAGGAGGTGACATCTCATGCAACCGTGAAAGGATGAGTAGGAGCTTGCCAGGTGAAGGCTGGTAGAAAGAGTGGAGAAAAGGACACCTAGAAGTGAGGTAATACCTGCTAGCAGTGGTTCTTACCAGGGACAATTTTGTCCCCAAATGTCTGGAGACATTTATGATTGCCACAGCTGGAGCGGATACTACTGATAGGTAGTGGTCGGAGGCCAGAGATCATGCTAAACATCTCACAGTTCACAGGACAGTCCCCCCAATATACAAAGACATATCAATACCTAGCCCCAAATGTCAACTGTGCCGAGGTGGAGAAACTCTGCTTTTTAAGGTAATTGCTGGAAGAATACATGTGAAAAGTCTTAGCAAATTAGACAATTCTGTGTACGTAAGAAGTCCCTTAACATTTCCTATTCCCTTATGACATTGTTTTCAAGTGTGACTGAAGAGTGAAAATGACTGTTTCTCATGCACGAAAACCTATACATCAGGACTCATACTTACTTTATCGTTGTGCCCGTATGGTCTGTTGAGAGGCAGGGATGACGTCATGGAGGAATGGGGCAAGAGTGCAGGAGAATGAAGTCCCACTTAGGAGGGTGTGGAGTCTGATGCTGGCTGGGTGACCTTCTAAGCTGAGTGAGTCGACAGGCTCAGTTTGATAGGTGATCCCACCTGTTTGCATGTGCAGCGAGGCCGCTGAAACCCATTACTCTCTGCTTTCATTTCTCAGCATCAAATCCCCAATAAAATGAAGCCCAGAATGACCTAACATAAGGCATAATCATTGGATGCTTTCATTTCTTCCTCCTTTTTCTGAGGAATATTTGAGTTTCTTGGTGTTAGGCTGAGTTCATTTCATCCAAGTTCAGTCTCCTTAAAGGTGGGGAGTGAGGAGAGGTGAAGATCACACTGTCTTGTCAGGAATACTATTGAATTGCAGGACTCTTTAGATTTTTGAGAAGACTGGATTATTTTAGACAATGCAATAACAATAACCACACACTTAAAAAAAAAACAATACAAACCGATTTTCTAAGGCAAGGTAATAGAATGCCAGGTGTAACCTGAATGCACTCTGGTTCCGTGAAATTACATTTCTCAGATTTGAAATCACCAGGATTAAAGAAGAATGTGCTTCTGACTGTCTGAAATGAAATTTACTTTGCTTTATGGGATGCCTAGCTTTGAGCTCTGTGGTTTCTTTGTAGATATTTCAAACCTACATTCAGCCCCTTGTTTCCAGGGGAGGGTGAATATGGCTCTGAATAATCTTTGACAGGCGTTTCAGTAGATGGCATGTCCTGTGCTGTTTTGTATCTAATCCTTTGATTATTGTGTCTGACAATAATCTCCCTATTCTTAAAATCATTTAATGACCCTCCATTTTCTATTTAATTAAGCACAGACTCCTTAGCCTGTGTTAAAGATATTGGTTGCAAGCAACAGAGTATGACTCAAGCAAAGGGGGTACTAAATAAACCAAAGGAAGAGACAGATAATCAAGCCTTGGGAATGGTAGGACCCAGGGATGCCCCCAGGGGTCTCAGAGGCCAGAGTTCATGGCCTGCTCTCTAGAAAAGTACCAGCAAGTGACTCAGGTCCAACCACTCGCGGTGGTTGGGTGTCTGAAGAACACTTGGATTCCCAGAAGAAAGAATCTGATTGGTCCAGCTTGAGTCAAGGGCCTTGCCCTCCACCTTGAACCAATCACTGTGGTCAGGTAGAGGTACTAGAATTGGCTTAGCTGGGTCACATGGTACTTGCTGGCATGTGTTACCAGCAGAAGAGAAGATTCTGGGGGCCACAAGCAAGGCCGCTACCAACTGATACTCAGTATTCTCCACGGCTCACCCAGGCCAGGTGGTAGATATGCACCCACTACGTCTACTCTGTTCTTCTACTACATGTAATTTGTTCTTTATCAAACCTGAACTCCGATTTGGGACATATTCCTGCCTTTGATAACAACCCTACTCCATACCTTTGTCCATAATGTTTACATTTCCCCACAACTTGGTTCCTCTCCAAAGCATCATGGTCAAGTGCTTCTCCTCTCTAAAGCCCTGCAGATTCCAGTTGCAGCTGGTTGGGTTTTGCACGTTTTGAACTCCTGCAGCCTTTTGTTTCTTGACACTCCAGTCGTGGGTGTGAGGTGTGGTAGAATTGGCAGAATGGGGAAGGATGGATGACTCACTGGCCACCCCCCGCCACACACACGGTGAGGGGGTCCTCTGGATAATGTAGCCTCTGGGCGACCGGATCAGGAATGTAACAGAGAGGGGAGTTCCGGTCAGAAAAGAAGGCAGTGTAGGTGAGAGGTTAGGTGGTGAAGTGTAGAAGGCAGTGTCGGTGAGAGTCAGCCAGGCCTGCGTTTGAAACCGACTCTGCCCCATTCTGACCACGGCACATTGACTTTGTCTTCAGGGTCCCTTCCTGTGCCTCCTCGTTTCCTACCTACTAAATAGACATCAGATGCTAACCTCAATGATGTGTGTACATGTAAAGGGTGGGGCACAGTGTCCAAGGCATAGTGTGGGAATTGGAAATTAGAAGCTTTGATTTCTTAGACCAACGAGTTGTTAAGGTGTAAATTATAATTGTAAAAAGCGAATAAATCAGAAACCTTTGTGAAATCCAAAACATTTTGGGCTAATCTTGCCTTTCTCACTAAAAATAAGAAAGAAAATGTTAGAGTATTCATCCCTAGGTACTATATTAAAAAAGGACCAGTTGGGGCAGAACCTTCAAAGAACAACTGCATGTTTTCTTATCCTCAATATAATATTTTCTCCTTCATTTTAATGAGTTAATGAGACAAAGCAAACCTGAAGCATCAGATTAACCATTTAAACATGTAAATTATTTGGAAACTTTATTTGTTTGCTTAAAATTATAAAACATATTTGTCATAGGAAATTGGCTTTATTCCCCGAAGCTATAAAATGAACTTATCGGTCTTATTTTAATTTAGCCCACTGTTACACGTATCACGGAGATATTGTTGCTAATCAGAAAAAAGGGAAAGAAAAGAAACCCTTAGGTTTCTAGAAACACTAGGTCTAAGTTTTCTAGAAACACTAGGTCTAAGTTTTCTCTTTTAGGCAAGTAATGGTAAGTAAATGAAGAAGTGCCTTTAATAGATTCATGTCAAAATACAGCATGTATTAGTCAGCTCGGACCATCGTAACAAAACACCAGAGACTGGGTGGCTTAACCAACAGACATTTATTTTCTCACAGTTCTGGAGGCTGGAAGTCCAAGGTCAAGTTTCCAGTGGGGCTTGATTTCTGGTGAGCACCCTCTTTCTGGCTTGTAGGCAGCACCCTCTCGCTGTGTCCTCACATCCAGAGAGGGACAGAGAGTGAGAGGAGTTTTCTTATAAGAACACGAATCTTGTCAGATCAGGGCCCCACCCTTAACCATAATCACTTCCTTAGAGGGCCCATCTCCAAATACAGCCACATGGGAGATGAGGGCTTCATAGGAATTTTGTGGGGGACACGTTCAGCCCATAACACCTCCCAAAGGCTCATTTGTTCACGATAGTGAACGTTCAGTGTTGACTAAGTGGCCCTGATGTTGCCGAGCAGTGAGTGTTTAGGTGTAAGTCTTCTTGATCCGCAGTGACAGCAGGGGTCCAGTTAAGCAGTCCCATCTCAGTGCATCTTTAGGTCTCCACGGAAACATCACTTCCTCAGGAAAGCCTTCCACGCACCCCTGATTGGCTTTGGCTCCCCTGTTATTCACTTTCACAGGACTCTGAACCTCCCCTCCATGGCATTGATCCCTGTTTGTAGTTAATTAATGGCTATCTTCCTTCCCCGTGAGGCCTGCACTCTGGTTTCTGGGTGTAGATACAGCATCGGTC